>NC_082639.1:98395000-100795000 GCF_028023285.1 Balaenoptera ricei
GGGTGGGTAGTTAGCTCCGACCTTCACACCCTTCCAAGTTTTCCTTTCTTTACTGTTATTTCACAGCAGGAGACAGCAGCCCCTCTGGCCCTTCAGACCCTTCCTTTCCCTGTGGATCTACCATTTTGATTAAGAAGGCTCTTTTCCTTAATCCACTCCTGTTGGGTAGGTGCCAACTTTCCCACCAAGACCCCATCATTCAGGCCTTCCCTTGCGGGTGAAAGCAAAGCCACAAGCCACACTTCTGTAGCCCCCGTCTCCCTTGCCCTTTGCATCACTAGTATCTCTCTAGTTGGGTGGGTTGGGGAGTTTGAAGGAGCCACCGGCGTTAAGGGGTGCTAAGCATGCAGTCTTGCCATTATGGAGAGTAGGACTCGGAATTGTGGAACTAGGCACTGGGCCCTGCCTGCCTTCCCTGGGAGGGGATACATTTAATGGAGAAGTTTAAAGAAGATATTTGATCCCTATGTTCCCTGTAGGGCCCCAAAGCCAAGACCAGGAGCTTTGGAATTCTTCGGGCCTTTGAAATCACTGATACAGTCCCTAACCCCTTATTTTCTGGAATATAAATTGACTTATTTGAACAGATGCTTGGAACCTCAGATCAGGGATTCTAACACCTGCTTGAGTCAGTCTGCCCGGTGCTCCCTGTGATAAGGAGCAAGCTCCCTAGGCCCGTCCCTAGGCAGTGCACGTAGGAGGCTTTGAGTGACTACTTGGTGGCCGCCGGGGATGAAGTTACCAGCCTTGGCACTTCTGCTTGAGGAGCAGAGTCTATGCAGGGATTTCAGTTGCTGTACTTAAACACCATTTGGAGGAACCTCTGTTGCTGCTTCTTGCTTTTAGAAAACTTTTTATGCCTGATACCCTCCCCTTTCCCACCACTTCTACACAAACGACTGATACGCATGCTGCCTTGCTGGGAGACAATGTCTGGAGTGTGGCCAGTAGTGGGGCTGGAGGGAGGGAAGGCGCTGAGCACCCAACTCTCAACTTCCTTCCCCCTTGCCCCACCCTGACCCTCCACAATCACAATGGGGGAAGGAGAATCTAGCAGACTCGATGTCCCCAGCAGGGGCGGGGATCCCTGGCAAAGCAGGTTAAGAAAAACTCCTGCGGTAGGTTAAGTCTGGGGCCAGATGTTGTTGCCAGAAAGGACAAGGAGATGAGCCAGGTCAGGACGACCTGTTGAAGGGGAGCAAGTAGAAGGGGATAAAACTTGGAGGCTGGGGTAAAAGTGATGTCCTCCAGGATGGAAAGAGGGAGCCACTGGGATTGAGCAGGCATGGAAGAGAAGTGGCTGCGGTCATCTGCAGGACCTGAGGTCTGGGCAGCCGGATGACAGCGTGCCAGGGGCAGGGAGCTGGGTGGGAGGAGGAGGGCCAGGGCTCCTCAGACAGCCCGTGTTACAGTAGAATTGGCCTGGAAAGCTAGGGTGGAGACGCCAAAGCAACAGGCCAGGGACAGAGGGCACCACACAACAGCTTGGGGAGGGGGCTCAGGATGGGGAGTTGACTCTCTTGAAAGTGATGTTGGCCCCAGCTCCCCTCTCCTGAGGAGTGGAGTGAGAAGTGGGCCTGGGGAGGCAGCTGAGGGGCCTTGACTGCCGGTCTTGCCTAAGGCAGGAGATGCAGGAGCTGGGCTCAGCAGAGGGCTCACTCAGGAGCGGAGGTCACGTCGAGAGCCCTGTGCTCCGTGGTGCTGGAGATACAGGAGTGGTGGGAGAGGAGTTGCTAGGGTGACTTACAAAGTGAGTCCTGTGGTTGGGTACAGGCACAGATAAAGCCCCTGGGGAGGGCTTCGCAGAGGAGATGCCCTTTAAACTGCAGAGTGAAAGGTGCGTAACAGGTCAGCCAGTCAGAGGCAGTGGGGAAACAGCAGTGCCAAGACCTAGAGGCATAAAAACCCCAAGCTTGGATCAAAGTGCTCACCTCCCTGGAGCGTCAAGTGGGGGGGAGTGGGAAGCGCCCAGAAATAAGGCTGAGAAAGTCCACTGGGGTCTGTTGGGAAGGACTGGGCCTCCAGACGCCCACGGAAGACAGGCCAAATGAGGATGAAGTCACAGGATCTTCACTTCCTTCACCTCCTCTGTCCTCCCAGAGCCCAGGCAGCATTTCCTTGCAGCTGCGGGCTCCAGCCTCCGGTCAGCAGCAGGGGGAGGTGAGGAAGGGGCCTGAGGGGGAGGCACAGGAGGAAAGGGAAAGCAGCCAGGGGAGTAACATGTGCAGAGCGGGGGAAACAGGAAAACAAAACCTGATTCTTCCCTTGGATGGGGGCACCTCCCCCGAAAACCAGGTGGCATCTGCTGTGCCTGAACCTGCCCCCCCGCCCTCCCCCCCCGGCCAGTGGGAAGAACTAGGGGGCAGGGCGGAGAGCCCAGAGCTGGGTCGTGGTGGGCTTCTGCCGGAGGTGCAGAGCACGCGGGAGGGCGTTTTTGGCAGTGATTCCTATTTCCCCGGAACAGGGCGGCTGTCTTGAGGGATGGGTCCAGAGGGGCGTACAGGGAATGGATTCAGCGGAGTGGAAGCCAGGGAGCGGGAGCGCGGCGGCTGTGGCCTGAGACCTGGTGGAGAGTCAGAGGTCCTGCTCCCTCCCCGACCCAGGGCCCAGCCTGGCCAAGATGCAGGGAAAAGGCAGAGTGTGAGGTGCAGTCACATGGCTCCCTGCCAGATTATTTTTGCCCCAAGTGCTGTGTTGAGGAATAGGTGCCCAAGAAGGGCTCCCTCCTTCTTTGTTCCTTGGAGGCCTCTCTCTGACCAGTAACACAAAGATGCTTTCAGAGAGCGATGGGGGTGAGAGTGTGGGGTGGGGACACTTAGAGGGGCGAGAAGAAAGAGGAGGGCTCCAGTGGGGGACAAGAATATAGACTTTGTTTTAGGGACATGGGCAAGACTGACTGAATTGTGCTGCCCTCGCGTGCATGTGTGTGTGTGCGCGCGTGCTAAGATTCGGGGCTGTACCTCTGGGGCCGGGAGGTGGTGGGTGGAGGGATGTGTCAGGACTGATAGAAGGGCACAGGGAGAGGAGCAGGAAATAAGTCCTCTGTCAACCTCAGAGGGAACCTGGGAAAGAGGTTTCATCATCCTGTTTGTTTTAAGGGTTGGGTAGAGGAGGCAAAGGGGAAGCAGGGGACATCCTAGTAATAGTATGAAAGAGGTGACTGCAGTCTGAGGTCCTGTGCGCCTGCTCTGTACCCCGAGGGTCTGCTAGGCCCTTCTAGGCCTTCGCCCTTCCCCTGGGCACCAGCCTGAGCCTCTCATGATGGGCAGGATTCACGAAGCCTCCCTCCCTCCCTGTCCAGAGGGAGTGGATTCTCGGAGGGCAGCCACAAGCACCTTTAGGCCATTAACCCCCCAGGTGGCTGGGGAAGGGAGGGGAGGAGAGCTGGGGGGCCTGGCAGGGACTAGCAACGAAGGCCTTAAAGAGCAGAGACAGCGCAGATGGGGGCCTGACTCCTCAAAACCATCAGAACTTGGCTCGCCCACCTCTCTAGTCCTTGCCAGGAATGCGCGGGGCCTGAGGGTTTACTGTGAGGGAGCGCTGGGGTGCAGGCGGGGGTGGGAGTTCTCCCTAGAGCACATCCTCAGGCAGTGGGGGGTCTTCAGGCACCACTCCTGAGCTCAGCCTATGCTGCTGCCCCTCTGTACCCAGCCCCCTACACACGTGCACACACATATCCTTCCACGGAAAAGTGTAAATTGTTTGCCGTTTGGCAAATAGCCCATCCGGGTAATATTTTTACAATGTACAAAAACATGTTCACACTTATTGTCTTCTCTGATCCTTGTTACAATTCTGTGAGGTAATAGGGCCAGAAGAGGAGACCAAGGCTCTGAGAAAGCTGTTTTTGATCTTTCAGTGTTTTTTGCCCTGGGTCACTTGGTCCGCGCCTGAAGTGACGGTCGCTCATCTGATACATGCTGAGCTTCGGCTGAGCTCTAGAGCCCGAGGTGCCTCATGTCCTTCCCATCTCACAGCAGCCCTGCGTTTTCGCCGTTTCACACCAAGAACAATGAGGCTCAGGGAGGTTAAGCCACCCACTCAAGCTTACACAGTGACGGGCAAGTGGGTCTCCTATCCCGTTTGACTCCGGAATCCAGTGCCCATGCCCGGGTACCGGCAGAAGTGCCGTGACTGCCCTGGCTGGGGAAGGCACCTGGCGGGCACTGAAAGCCAGATACCCGCCGAGAGACAAGCTGTGCTCCTGCTTTATGGAGGCCCTGTAGGAAGTGTTGCTGTGACTCGGGAAAGATGGAGGTGCCCCGCTTGCCACAGGGCTCTGCGGAACAGGGGCACGTGGCGGAGACAGGTCTCTGGTCCTCGGGGCAAGTTTGAGTTCAGATCTCCACTTGAGGGGTGGTGCAGCGGAAGTGCATGAGGAAGAGGGACCCTCTGGGAAAGAGGGGTCCCAGGGCTGAAGGGATGGGAAGAGAAAGGAAGGGGACTAGGCAGGCCCTCCGGCCACAGGGACTCTTCTAGCTCCTGCTTGTGGCCAGGGATCATCTACAGACATACTCTGGTCTCAGGGCCACAGAGAAGCAGGTGGGGTCCTGAGCAGATGCCTGAGGCAATCAGGGAACCCCGGTACCTGCCAGGGAAGTGGGCCAGGTGTGAGGTGGACCCCATGCCAGGGAGGGTATTAAATGAACTTCCAGCTTATTTGCATGTCCTAATTAACCATAAAATGAGCCCCAGGGGCAGCATTAAGCTGTCAATTTCTCTCCGCTTCCTTCCACTACTTCCCCTCACACATGGCTCCCCCCCCCCACTACATTCCTGTATCACTTAGTCCCCACGCATTCCCATTCACCTCTCCCCTCAGCGTCAGTAAAATACAGTCTCCATCATTTTCCCGGCAGGGGCCCAAAAGGGGACGGAGAAGGAAAAATAATGGGGGTGGGGGGACACAGATGAATCGGCCCTAATCTTTCATCAGCAAAGCACGGGACGGGGCACTACATCAGCCCTGTCAAGACCCGAGCAAAATTCCGCCACTGGCAGCCAGCATTCCATTTATTCTCCATGCGTGGATAATGCGGGGTGGATGGGTTTTGTTGTTGTTCCTCTTGACTTGGCTTTGGAGTAAATATGGACAGTTTGTGGGGCGGTGTGAAAAGCGCAAGCCTGCAAGTCAGCTGGAACTATTTCAATCCCAGCTCTGGCACTGGGACCCCCGGCAAGTTGCTAAACTTCTCTGAGCCTCTCCACGTGAAATAGGAGTAGCAGCAGCCATTTCCAGAATGCGGTAAGAAGGAAATAAGAGCACGAAGAAGGCAGTGCCCAACACCTGTGAATTTTGTGGCAGCATATGTCACTAATTGTTTTGTTCTGGCCCAAGTTACAGTGAGTTTTCATTCCCTTGGATCCCTTCTGGCTAACCTTTAGGTTAAGAGTTTCTTCTTTCTTCCTACTGGACCCCTTGAGTCAGGAACTGGGTCCTTGTCATTGCTCTGTTCTTAGTTCCGATCACGATGCCTGGCACTGGGAAGTGTTCAGAAAGGTTTGTTCAGCTGGTCTGAATCGCAGTGACAGGTCCACAAAACTGATGTGTCACAGATGAATGGCCAAGAGGTGACCTGGTTTCCTGTAGGATCATTCCTGACTCGGAGCTGGTGCCGCCTTGAATAACTGCTGGATAGCTTCTCCCCCACCCAGCAGCCCATGGCTCCCTCCCCTCCGGACTCAGCAATTCAGTAGGTGGAATCTTCACACACACACATTCTACACGTGTGCGCACACACACATCACCTCCACCACCCAAGGCAGCCACAGCCAATGGGCCTTCACCCAAGATGGATTTCAGATTTCTGTGGGGAGACAGGAAGGATGGCCAGGGGCTTCCTCCTCCAGAAAGGGCTAGCTCAGTTGGTAAACTCCAGGGAGACACGAGGAAAGAACAGGCTTTGGAGCCAGACATCCCTCTGTTTCAAATCCTGGTTCTTTCATTTGCTAGTAACCTCATATGGGCAGCTTACATGACCCCTAAGAGCCTCCACTGAATTACCGGGTATTAACAATACCTTCTAGGGTCATTTTGAAGTTTGAAAGACATGTGCACTCTGCCTGGCAAATAGCCAGCACGCACGCGCGTGCGCACACACACACACACACAAATTAAGCACCTTTTCTCTTGTAGCTTCTGCCACCAGAAACTACACATCTACCATTTGACTGCGTGGGAATTTGAGCTAGGGCTAGAGCTGTGGGGCTGTTCACGCTAAGCTCCCTCCCTCCATCTCTGCCCCCAGGGGTCCAGGATGCAGGAAGAGCCTTTCTTGTTATTTTTTCCTCTACAATTTGGTATTAAATGCTCTGAGGGCAGGAAGGCGTCTTGCCTCTAATTGCAGCTGTCACTCCCCATCAGGCAGAGGGGAGTTCAGCCAGGAGGAGGCGAGGGATGAGAAAGGGAGTGCCCTCCTGGTCAGGCTCGGCCCAAACAGGGACCCACGTTGTCTTTTCCCAGCCAGTGGGCGTTCCCTGACAGGGTGGGAGGGACAGGCAGGCGGGCCCTGGATCTGGCAGCGTTGCTCTCCGGGCCACGTGCCCAGCACGGCTTCAGGTGCAGCCACGGGTGCCGGAGCTGAGCTGCTGCCCCTCCACCCTGGCTTGTCCTGGATGAGGTGGGAAGATGAGGCCAAAGGCATTTTAAAATGAGTGCGTATTTCTTCTTGGCTCACCGTGCCTCACTGGTGAATTCACATGTTCTTGTGCCCTGGGTGGAGGTTCTGAGCTGGAGACAGGGTGTTGGGGAAGGCGTGTGTGTGATTCCAGGGCCCGGCGTCTGTTCTTCAGTCAGCCCCTGCCTGAGGCCTGTACTTGGACAGGGAGCACATCCAGGCTCGCTTCCTCATCTGGAAAATGGGGAGAATACCTGCCTTTCTCGCCCATTTACGAAGGAGATAGATAATGGATATGAAAAGGCTTTCAGACGTTTAACGTGCTATACAAATTGTAGCTTTCCTTTCCTGCACTTCTGGAAAGGCTTGGGGCTTCCCCAAGCACTCCTTATACACCACTCCTTATTCAGCCGTTTCTCAGGGTCCAGGGATGGGCTGAAATCTCAAGGGCAACAGAAGGGGGTGGGAATTTGCCTCTCTGCTCCCACTCCCAGGAGGGCCAGGCTTTACTACCTGTGCCTGGAGCAGCGCTTTGCCAAGGAAGCAGTTATGAGGCTGGGGACACGAGAAACAAGGTCTTTATTGGCGGCATCTCTGGGGAACCTGCGGCCCCAGTGCCCGATCCATGCAGAATGTTACACTGAGGTCTTTGGGGGCAGTGAAGGAATGTCAGAAGGATTTCCTGGTCTTCTCCCACTGCCCCTCTCCTGCTGTCACCTCCAGCCCCAAAGCAACAAACACACACATTCTCTCTCTCTCTCTCTCTGTCCAGGAACTCTCGCCTCCCCCACCAGCCAGCCCCTAGCACAGCCTCGCCCAACTACAGGCCTGTCAGCTCTGCTCCAGACCCTCTGCTTCTTCTCCCTCCCTTCTCGGCGGAAGGGACTTGGAGTTAGGCTTTTGAAAGCCATACCACTCGGCCTCTTTCCCAGGGGCCCAGCACTGGGACCTGGCCCTTTTGGGTCAGTCAAATTTCTATCTCTAGGATTCAGACCCAAACCGCTGTGTTAACATCAAAGCCAGAGGGTGAGGATTCCAGGGCCTTGGGGCAGCTGGTGGAAGGATTCTCCCCTCGTCTGGGCTCCGAGGCACCTGGGAAGGGGCAATGTCCAGAGCCCTTGGAATGGCCCCGCTTCTTGCCCTTCTGCAAGCGTCCGGCTCTGGGCTCAGAGGCCGTGGGTGTCACCCATCCTGGCTTCTCCTTCAGCAGCCGGTCACGGTCAGGCCGCACACTACGCAAGAACTTCCTAAAGATGTTTGCTGTTAGGGCAAACCTGCGGCCCAGCTCCCGTGGCTGGCCCCTCCCTCCTTTGGGGGCTCCTGCCTCCCGGGTCTCACCCTTCTCCCCACCCTTCTCCAGTTCCGGCAAGTCCAGCCAGTTGCCCACCAGGTCTGCAAAAACGTTGTCACCTAACACCAGAGGCTGTCGATTCCGGCCCCGGGACATCAGCGTGGAGGTCCAGTCATCCGGTTCCACCAGCTCTGGCCCCCGCTGGGCACAGCTTTGGTGCTCTGGCAGCCGTGTCCTGGGCGGGGGAGCCAGATCCCTCCCACACACACTCCTAGGCAATGGAAGCTTGGCGCTGCTGCCCAGAGAGGGTTGGCTGGACGGGGAGCAGCCCGCAGGCCTGGCAGGACCGCTGCCACCCTCCCACTGAGGGGGTTCGAGCTGTGTCCGGGGGCTTTCAGGGCAGCCTGGGGCAGGACCCCCTCCAGAGATCTCCAGCTGCTCCAGTGCTGTCTGCACCTGCAGGAGCTTCAGTTCTTGCAGCGCCCCCATCATGCAGTTCATCTGATCCTGCAAGCCATCGCCCACTTCCTTCATGGACATCTGCAGGGGAGAGAGCACAGGGCCTGTGAGCCAGGGCGAAGGGCTGTTCCCCAAACACACACCTCCAGGGTCATTCCAGCCTGCCACTGACCCCATCTCTGTACAGCCTAGTACAGTGCAGATCAGGGCCGGGAGAGGAGGAATTTTGACACGGATATGGCTGGATAAAGGAAATACTATTAATGGCAGCTGACTTGCTAAGACAAGCACCGTCCTAAGCTACATATATGTATACATATATGCATATGTATAAATTAATCTATATTTAATCTCCCCAACTACTCTATGAGGTAGTATTATTGTTCCTATTTTACAGATGAGGAAACTGAGGCACGTAAGTAACTTGCTCAAGATTACATAGATAGTAAGAGGTGGCGCTGAGATCAGTCTGACGGTGCGGAAAGTTCCGGTGGCCATGTGTGTCCTTTGTGTCTGTGCCCTCTTCTTCTCCTGAGCCTCCCTGAGATGAGGATGATGAAGACAGTAACAATTTGTGAGCAGTTACCGTGTAACAGGAGTTGAGCTAAGTATCCTGTGCACATCATCTCATTTCATCTTTATGTAAACCCTAGGAGGTTGGTATTGTAATTCTCATGTTAACATATGCGTTAACCACGGTGAGGGTGAAGTAACTTGCCTGAGGTCACACAGCTCACGTCGCTGGGACTCAAACACAGGACATCTTACTCCAAATGCTAGAGTCCCAACCACCAAGCACTGCCTCAGGATGGCTGGGCAGTGGAGGAGGGTTGAGAGGGACGTTAGGGAAGGGGAGGAGCTCAGATTCCCTAAGAGAAAGGGAGGATAGGCCTGGGGTTTCCTTTCACTGCTGTTCACATCTGGCAGGTCAGGAGACAGATAAGGAGCCACGAGGCTCCTGTTTGCTGAGATCCCTGCCCAGCTCTGCCCAGCCCTTCTCTCCCTTCCAGACACCTGTCCCCTCTCAGCTGCTCTCAAACTTGGCTCCAGTGCTCTTCCTGCCTTCTTGGCCCAACTGGCTCCGCTGTCCTAGCCAAGAGTGGGGACACCGGGGGCCAGTTCCCCAGCCCCTCTGTGGGTGTCTAAGGCCCGAGTCCCAGGTGCCAGCTGGAAGGGGCTAAGAGATTGACTTGGGTGAGGGCCGAGTTTGGAGGCTGGGCAGGGGATGCTTCGTCTGATAACATTCACGAGGTTCCCGTCCCCGGGCCCAAGCTGCCTTGGTTCCGCCAGCTCCCTCCCCAGATCTGCTCATGTTACAACGGCAAACCTCAGGCAAGGGGACCATCTGTTTCTTAAGCCCCCCAGAGACCCACCGGGATCATCTTACCTCCCAGCCTTGTCCTAACGCACAGAGCTAAGCCCACAGGGTGGAGGGGTGGAGGGCCTGGGAGGGCAGGCGCAGAGGCTCTGCAGCTCTGTGCTGGCAGCTGACCCTCTCAGGCTTTAGGGTCACACCCTCCCCTGCCAACTCGGGCTTTGGTGGGGGTTAGGGGCCAGCCCAGGCTCTCCTGAGCCAGCAGTGCTAACAGACAGTGGAGGACTGACTGTCCCTGAGGGCAAGGAAGCCGTTGCTGAGTGTAGGATTGCCCACACTCTGCACCCTCCCCAAGAAAGAGCAAGAAGAAGTGGTGGTTTGGGGCCTGACAGCCTGGGGTTTGCCAGGCTGCTGGGCAAACATGCTTCATTTGAGTGGCAGCAGCAGCAGGAGACACAGCCTGTGGGGTGGCCACGCTTGCTGACGGCCCCCTGCTCTGGCCTCTTTGGCTTCTACCTTCCTGACCCCTTCCTTTTGGAGGCAGCTCAGCCACAACTGGAAGACCCAGAGCAGAGTCAGGAGACTCTGAGCCCCAGACTAAACTCCTCAAGGTCCCTTCCCGGCAAACTGCTGCACTGACTCTCCTATTTCTGTCCCCTGCCTCATACCACTCACCCCAACCTGGAACCTCAGGGTCATATTTGGCTTTCCCACCCCACTGCCTGTTCCTGTCCCCAGATGCTGCACATCTGCCCTTCTCCCCCCTGCAATGCTGCAGAAGCCTCCTTGCAGGCCACCAAATCAGTCTTCCCGACACACACCTCCGACCCTGTCACTCGCCACTCAGAAGCATAATCTACTCCATATACATCCCACGCTCCCATCAGAACCTCTTCTGTGATACTTAAAACGCTCTTCCCTGTCGTCCTGCTACTCACAGCTCCTCTGTGCCTTTAAGTGCTGGGTCACTGATGAAACATTCATTGAGCATCTACTTCTTGGGGGCAGGGACTGAGATATGCACATCACTGTGTTGCCCCAGAGCCCAGCTAGCACCTCTGCACTTACTACATAGCCATAAAACATACACGGAGTACCGCTGAGCACCAAATTGCTTGCTGCCCTCAGTAAGTCACCAGCCAGGGAGAAAGGGTCAGGAACGTTTCTCAAGGTTTCATTTCACCAAGAGGCACAGAGTCGGAGCTTGCCAGCTTCCTTCCAGAAGGCTAAACACAGTCCAGGTCAGAGGCGGTGGGAGGAATGAAATGACCCCATTCAATCCCTTCCAGTATGGAAAAATCCTTAAGAAATAATGCCGACATTTTGTACCTTTTTAAAGTGAGAACGAATGTGTGGGTGTGTATGAATTCAGGGATGCCCATAAAACAGAGGCCCCATTTAAGTAAATAAGAGCTGAAACTGCAGCCCTATGGAAAACGATAGTGCACTGGTTAAGATCTTGGGCTCTGGAGACAAACGGAACAGGGTTCAAATCCCAGCTCTGCCATGTAATAGCTGATTACATGTGTGATCTGAGCAAACTATTTAAATTCTGTTTTTTAATTTCTCCATTCTTGCTTTTTTTGGCCGCCCTGCACGGCTTGCGGGATCTTAACTCCCCCACCAGGGATTGAATCTGGGCCACTGCAGTGAACGTGCCGCATCCTACGAACCACTAGACCGCCAGGGAACTCCAATTTCTCCATTCTTTAAAATGGGAATAAGAGTTCCTGCCTGGTCCAACTTTGGACAGATGAGACGAGGTAATGTGTGTTTACGCGTGGCCTACAGGTGAATTTTGGCTGTTATCTTAAGACTTCCTGAGAACTTCCAGAACATTTCTTCCTCAGTGAACCTGAACACGCAGTAGTGATAGGATTCCGTTCACCTGTCGGGTCTGACTGAGGAGAAACGTCTCGTCTGGTCCCTTTTCCCACCCTGGCCCCGCACAGAGGAAGGAAAGGGAAGCCTCGCATCCTCCTGCCCACGGTCCAGCCAGATTCGGTCAGCCGGCCACAGAGCGCTGACCTTGGAGGGCAAGAAGGCAGCCTTGAGGGGGCTGAGGATGGAAGAAGGAAGCCCGAGTGTGGGAAACAGGGAGGCCAGGGAGTGGGGAGGCAGGAGTATCGGCTGGGGCCTGATGGAGAAGCGAGCTGCCTTTCCCAGCCCCGGGGGAGTGATGTCACCCAAGGAGAAAGAGCCAGAGGGCAGGCTGCTGTCTTCCCCAGAGCATGGGACCTGCTCAGATCCCAAGGTTTCTCTTGCCGAGAGGGAGAAGAGAGAGCAACGTGGGGTGGGCACAAAGGAGAGGCGCCAAATCTGAGAAAATCCCGAGCTAGAAAGGAACACTAAATCCTATGCTGTAGGTGATGAGTTCCTCTCTGGCCTCCCAGAGCCTCAGGACGGCGCCAAGTCATACCCAACTTGCCCTCAGGGCTCAGGTGGAAAAGTCACAAGAAGGCCTAATTAGTTCTGATTAGTTTGAGTGGGAATGGCTCTAACAGGCACTACCCTCTTTCTCCACCCCAGCTCACACACACTCACACACGCTTGTACACACGTGTGCACACAGGCACAGAGCTAGCCTGCTCCACCGCCAAGCACAACACCCGTGATAAGCGTATCCTAGAGACGGCTGTGCGAATCCCTTCTGAGAAAGGGCTCACCACCCTCCTTGCACCCACACCACCCCACAGTCCATCTCCCACGCCCAGCATCTTCTGGGCCTCCAAATGTCTCATTCTAAAAACTTTCTTCCTGGCAAACTTCAGTCTCTCCCACTGCAGTCTAAACCAGCCCCTGGCTTCCTCCCTGTGGTAGAGCTGGACGCCCCACCGGGCACCCTCTTAGGGTTTGTAAAGAGCCCCATGCTGTCCTGTGGAGACCTGGCCCACTCCAGCTAACTCGGCCACTCCCCATGGGGCAGATTCACCAACCTTTTGTGCTCCGGATTCTGACTGTGAAATGATAACCCCTCACACGTGTGTAGCACTCGCTCTGTCTTCTACATGACCTTGTCGGATCCCCACAATTGCTCCGGGAGGCTGACGAGGCAGTTGGAGTTAATCCCACTTAATGGATTAGGAAGCTAGGGAGCTGAGAGGTTCGTTTTCTCCCTCAGTGTTTCCTAAACACGCTTCCCTAGACTTTCCTTCATGATTTCACCATATCTATATATCACCTAGTCTCCTACATAATACTCTACTTAAATCTGTTTATATAAATAAATGGATTTATATGGAAGCTTATATGAAATGTATATCACTTGCCATAAACAGATGGTAACGCTTCCTATCTATCTATCTATCGAAAACTAAGTTTCTCATCTGAGTATCACCTGATGTCATGTTGAGCACCTCCAGTGGAAACACGGATCTATTGCCTGAGGTTCCGAGGCGGGTTAGTGGCAGGACTGGGACCCCATGCCTGGCCCTCTTACTCCAGGCCAGTGAGCTTTCCATGTCATCATAATCCCTGACTCTTCAGCCTCATGGGATTGTTGTGAGAAGAAACCAGGATAGTCAGTGGGACGTGCGAGGGCAATTATCATCACATAGGGAGGAAGAACATGAAGTCTTGGAGGGACTCCAAGACCCGATTCAGTTCACTTCCACTGAAGGTGTTTCTTCACTGACTCATCTGAAGGGGGAAGATGCTGCTGGGAAGCCTAATCCCACCATCCTGGCCCTGAGCCCTCCGCGGGGTGGTGAGCTGCCCATGGACAGCGCCCCTTCATGGCACTTGCTGGGCCCTTTGTGGTTTGGGAGGAGTAAGGATGGGAAAGTGTGACACCAGCATCCTCGGCAACCTTCCCAAGCCCTCTCCTAGGCCCCTGACTGATCCCACAGCTGTGCCCTCCATCCATGCATCTCACGCCCTCTCCCAGCTCAGCCAGAATCCTTTGACACAGGCTCCAGTTTTGCCCATGGACCTGGCAGTGTGCCCTGCCTCGCTCCCCCCCACCCCCATTACTCACAAGATCCCCACACAGTTCCTTTCAGCCCCTCTGGAAGCTAGAAGGAGGTTCAGGGCCGGAAATGGGAAAAGCCCAGCTTTTGCCAAGTGGCCCATTCTCCAGCTCTGTGAATAGGGACCTTCACAGCCCCCTGCTCTTGGCTGGAACTCTCAACAGGAAGGTAAGGTAGAAACTGTGCCAAGAGCCGGAGGAGGGAGGAGGGTAAAGAAAGGAGGAAGTGTGAAATGGATGAGCCCACTCTCCCAACTGAACAATCTACTGGGGGCCATGTGCTTGGGCAAGAGGCAGACAGACGGAGAGAGGGGCCCAGTCTCGGCCCTGCAGGGAGCTTGCCTCTCAGCCTCACCTCTCCCCTGTCCAGCTTCAGCCCCTCTCCAATGCAGCCAGTCAACCAAGTTCCTTGGGCATCCAAGGGACCTCAAAGAGTTACCTTCTTTTTCTCCTTTGTGATTCAGGCCTTCATATTCTCCTGTGTGGACTCTTGGAATAACCTTCTACCTCATCTTCCTGCCTCAATTCCCTCCCTCCCCCCATCTCCACCCCCTACCACCTCCTAGATCCCAGGGCACGTCTCTAACCACGCTGCTCTGCAATGCATATGGAAAAGGTCAGACTCTTTAGCATGGCATTCAACCCCACCCACCCCTTCTGCTCTCAACAGCTCTTTCGGCACTGTTGCCCACTCTTTTTCTGCATATAGCATATGTTCTAGCCATAATCCAGTGAGTCTTCAAATGTCCCCTCTAGACAGTCTTCAAACACCATTACTTCCATCTCTGCACGTTTTGGTCATGTCGTTTCATCATCTGCCTGAAATGCTCTTTTTCTCCTGTTCCCGTCCTTATTTATCCCTCGAAGTGTGGTTCAAATGCTACCACTTCCATGAAACCTTCCCTGATCCCCTAGCTGGAGGTAATTCCTCCCTCTCAGGGCACTGAATGTGTGCCTCTCATCTAGTATGTATCCTCCGTTTCTATACAAGACATTTGCATGCATATACTGGCTAAGAGTGTGAGATCTGCAGTCAGACTGGCTGGGTTTGAATCGTAGCTCTGCCACTTATCAGCTCTATACCTTGGCCAAGTCACTTAACCTCCCCATGTCTCATTTATAAAATGGGAATAATGGAAGTACAACTTCTTAGTGTTGCTTTGGCAATTGACATAATACCTGAGATATCTGACATATCAATAACTGTTAACATCAATATATATTGTTATTATTATCACTCCTATTAAACTCTAAGTTCCCTGAAGGCAGGATCAGTGTCTGTTTATATTTGTAACCACAGTACTAGTGCCTGGCAAAGTGCTTTAAACATAGTATGAACTCACTAAGTGTGGTCTATGAACGAATGACACATGCACACCAGTCTGATCAGTTCATCACTGTGAGTTTACCAAGTGCTTACAACACATCAGGTACGGTGTTATGTGCTAGGGACATACAGCTGGGGAGGCACTTGACATAATCTTCACAGTAGCTGTATAAAGCAGTTATTTTTAAAACCCCATTTTACAGATGAGAAAGCTAAGGCACAGAGACGTCAAATAATCTGCCAGGGTCACACAGAGCCCGGTTTTGAGTTCAAGTTGGCCTGACCCCAAATCCTGTGCTCCATGCTCTTCCCACTGACTACAGCATCCCACATTGTCGAAGCCAAAGTCCTCTTCACTCTAGCTCTAAACATCAAGGGAGACCACATTATGAGATCCTTTGCAGAAGCTTTTTTCTGCCTCAGGAAACTTGCTCTTTTGCCCCAAGAGCTGAAGGCTGTTCCTAATGTATCTCCTCTATCACCTTCTTATCTCCTCCTTATTTTGCCTTTATGCTCTGGTCCTCCTCCATGTACCAGAATCTCCTGAACTTGTGGCCACTAGTGGCTAGATAATTGCCTTCTAGGAACACCAAGTTGTTCTAGAAGGACCTTCCCCAGCCTGAGAGAAGTCTCTCTGCTGCTTCACCATGCCTCAGCTAGGATCGACATTAAAGGAGCTGGTTCCTTCAACCTCCTCCTCTTCCAGGAAGCCTTCCCACCCTGGCTGTACTTTACTCAGCCTTTATGCACTCTGTTTGCTCTACACTGATCTGAACTCATGAGCAACACCCTGTGAGCATCTTACATCTGCTTCCTCTGTGTGCCTATGTTTACCCCATTTGTTGGAAGCCCTCAAGGGAGCAGTGTATAAGGAACAGCTGGTCCCAAGGCCTGTGTTCAGGCAGGGCCCCTCTTTGGCTGCTGGAGGGGGGAGAGATATATGCCCTACCGAGTAGTTGCAGCCCTGACCCCCTCGTCCTTATGAAGAAGTGTGTCAGCTGCTGCTACTCTCCTGCTACATTTCAGCCCTGAAACCAGATCCCTGTCCTCTTCCAAACAGGGGAGAAGGGCCAGTTCTCCAGACATCAACCTAATTGAGCCAGGATCCCCCAATTCTCAGCCTCCCTTCAGGGCTCACTTGTTACAATGCAAATTTTCTGCTTCAGGAAATTGGGAAATTCTGCTACTTTGGTTTTCAAGATCAGACTCTTCTTGTCTAGATTTTCTGGGCCAAGGGCAGGACCAGGAGGCAGGAGAGGAGTGCACAACACGCTCGACAAAGATAATTTCACAACTCCTGAATGTTTCTTTTTCTAGCAGCTTTAACCCACAGTGTCTGTAGGACGTATGCTTCTTGAAGGGAATTTAATGGCATAAATGAATGTAGAACTTGACTAGTATTACATGAGTGCCATTCCCGGGCACACACTAACTTAGGGCAAAGCCAAGCAACACACAGTCTTCCTGGGTGGCAGGGAAGATTCTGCCTGGGATGAACACACACACACACACACTTCAAGCTCATGACACATACTGATTATAAGCCTTTCCCACCGCATTGCAGACCCAGGGGATAAACAAGCCAACACCTTCCTAACCCAGGCACAACCAAGCTGTGTTGAATTCAAACCCCAAAGTCCTTAGAGGAGCCAAAAGGCTGAGCCTGAGCTAACTCAGCTCCACTTTCTCCTTCCCTCCACTGGGAAAACAGAGTCACTGAGATTTGGCTCGGCTACCTAAGCACTGGGCTGAGGTGTCAGGGAGTGAACAAGACTCTAATAGCTCTGCCTGTCACTCTGCTCTGTCTCCTTTCTGGGCAGACTGGCACTGGGGAGGGGGCGGAACACCATGGGTGGAGGGAGGGTGCAGAGCTCTCCCATCTGAGTGTCATTCTGGGCCCCAGGCCAGGCATTTGGCTTCCTCTCCAAGAGAGTCAAAGGCTGAAGCTGCTCAGACAAAGGGCCAAATGAAAGCTAATGGGGAGCTGGGTGACTTCAGCCTCTCCCCTTCCTCCTTCCGGGGACTGGGGCTCAAGTCCTTGGCAGGAGAGCGTGCAAATCAAGACCTGGAGCTCAGCTCCGTGCAGATTCCTATTGCCTTTTTTATTCTCCTGGCGTCCACAGACTGTCTTCCCCCCTCACCACCTCCCACCTAAGGTGCTGTAAAAAATGCAAATCAGTAGGATTTTAAAATTCAAGCCCGTGCCAGGAACACCCACAAACCCTCTATTAAGGCAGATCCTGAGGTGGGTGGTGTGGTCCCAGATTCCAAGCAAAAAAAAGAGGACTCTGTTAGATTCTTTTCTCAACATGGCCCTTGGACTTCAGACATTATCTGTGGTAACCTTGACCTTTCTTTCTGGTATTGGACAAGTGAATGGGACAAGTCAGAATTATGTGTGGGCTGGGGCCAGCCATCCCAAACTGACATGGAAAGCATGAGAAAATGAGTATGGGAAAGGACATGATGGAGACTCTTCTGTCCCTCATCTAAGAAGCATTCCTCTGGGTAACGTTCCCATCTGAGTGTCACCACCAAAAGGGCTTGGGGAGGAAGTCCCAGAGAAGTGACCATTGACCTGAGAAGGCAGGCCCCGGAGTGGGACAGACAGAAAGAGTGCCTGGGCCACTTGACCAGGAAGCATCAATGAGAACACCTGCTGCTACAAGCTCCCCCTCCCCCCAAGCTGGCCCCTGTTAAGGCTGCCAAGTTCCCTCCCCAGCGGGAAGAGTGGAGAGTTTGCAGGCAGGAGTGGGAGAGGCTGTCACGGAATCTGGAGAGCCATGGGCTGGCACTTTTTGGATCCAGGTCTGCTGTTGTCAGCCTGGGTGCCCCTGGCCCTGAAAAGTAAGAAGAAAGAGGGGAGAAAAGTGAGACCGAAAAGAGGTCGACTCCAAGAGAAACAAACTAAAAGGGACAAAAAGAGGCAGAGGCAAAGCCCCAGGAGAGCCTGGTTGACAGAGACGGCTGTGGCGGCCCAGGTGGGGGACGTGCATAATATCTGTCTGAATTCTGGTGGTGGATAGAACAAGAGAGGTGGCAGGTGGGAGGGGGAGGGATATTAAGTCAGTGAAAAGCAATGCGCCTCCCACAACAGAGTTTCGGCAGGCGCCGCTCTCCCAACTTGGGCGATTTCCACGCCCCGCCACCCACCCCCCCGACCCCCAGACTGTGCCACTTCTCCTGGCCCCCGCACCCGGGCCTCTGTACGCTCCCTCCTCGTTCCCCCAGCCCAGACCCCTGACATCTGGCTGGGCCTCCGCACTCCCGCTCGCGAGCTGCCAGGCGGCGCCCGTCCTCCCGCGCCGGACCCGCCCCCGCCGGTCCAGCTGCCAGCCCCCTCCCCGCTGGCAGGCAAGTCCGGGCAGACAGCCGGCAGGGCCTGCCCCTGCAGCCGCGCCAGCCCTGCCAAGCCCGGCCGCCACGGCTGGGGGGGTGGGGGGTGCCCGGAGGTGCCAGTTCCCCTCGAGCGAGCAGTCCCTGGCCGACCTCCTGCCCCGCGCAGGGTTGGGGCCACGCACCCTCCTCCCGGCGCCCCGCGCAGCCCCAGCTGCCCGGCAGCCGCGTCCCGCTCTTTCGGTGCGGGCGCGCGCGTCCCCCCGCGTCTCGGGTGCGCCCTCTTTGCTCCCTCGGGTCTCTGGGCACATTTCGGTCTGGGCTTGCTTGGCTCTCTCCATCTCTCTCACTCGTTCGTGCCTGCCTCCCTCTCACACAAGTCACTGCTCCAAGTTTCCTCGGGGCCCCTTTCCCTCAGGACAGGCCCTGTCCCCCGCCTGCTCGCCGTGTGCCCTCCTCTCCTCTCTGGGCCTCCGCCCCGCGCGCGTCGCGGTCCCGGGGTCCGGGCGGAGGCCAGGTACCCGTCGTGGCGGAGCAGCCCTCCCAGCCCCCGGCGCCCGCTCCGCTCTTACCAGCTCCTGTTTGAGGCGGCGCAAATAGCAGTCCATTTCCCTGCTCTTCTTCCTCATGCGCCTATTGGCCGGGCTCGGCTCCACGAGAGAGTCCCAGGATGGGAACACCGGTCCCACCGAAACCGCGCTCGGCCGGCTCCCGGCCCCAGCGCTCCGCGCCTCTCGCAGCGCCGAGCCGAGCCAAGCCTCTGCTCCCAGGTCCGGACTTGGAGCCGCTTGTCGGCTACTCGCGGCGCGCAGTCCGTGCTGCGGTCGGAGGGAAAAGTGGGACAGCCTATGAGAATGCAGGAGGGATGCCTTCAGCCAATGAGAAGAACGCACGGGGGGCGCGGGCTGGGCTGCAGTGGGTGGGCCCTGGAGAGGGTGTGTGCACCAGGCGAGGGCCTCCGCTCCTGGGGGGCTGACATGGGGGACTCCCACCTGGTCCTGTCCGGTGTGGCGGGGGTATCGTGACGCCAGACTGTACCGACGTCCCCCAACAAAGCACGTGAACCCCAGAGAGAGCCCCGTCTAACGGATGGGCACTGGGTAGCGGTCTCGGAAGAAGCTGAGTGCCTCAGTGTCAACACTGTTTCCCAAACTCCGATCGGAAAAGGAACACCCTCCACCCCAAATGCCGCTCGGCAGCTCTTCTGAATTCTGAAGTGTTAAAAAAAAGTGGACTCTGGAAGTGTGGGTCTACCTCACCTTCCGGTCTACTCCTCACCCCTGGAGCGGAGGAGCCGCCGCTCGGTCCGTTCACGTATTTAACACGAAGCAATAGAGGCTCTGCTGTACTCCCTGCAGGGTTATAGGTCTCCGGTTACTGAATAAGGCTAGGTCTCTGGTCTCAAGAACGTACAAGGGGCGGCGGAAGGGAAGGGGATAAGACAGACAGGTAAAAAAATAAAAATTAGACACCATAATTTCAGGTAATGATTCTTCATGAAAACATAAAATAGGGTAATGGGATGGGGGCTACCTTCAATAGGGTGCGCAGGGGTGGAGGAGCCGGCCTTTCTCTCCCCCAGTACTCCGGCGGCGTCAGTTATCCTAATTCTTGCTCTGGCCACTTGCGAAGCTCTCTGTAAGGTCGGGGGAGGGAGAGAGGACTCAAAGATGCTAACATTCTATTCAACAGACGCGGCCCATGCCCCGGAGGTGTGCGAGCTCCAGCCAGGCCCTGGGCGATGGACCCGAGAGGGCCCGCAGGCCTGCCCGGGCGCTCCTCCCAGCCGAACCCAGGACCCCCAACGCCGGCTTCCGCGTGCGTCGGGGCTGCGGTTCCCACCCGGTGCCCAGGCTCCCTGCAACACGGCCTGGCCCGCGGGGGGGCGGTGTTGCGGAGCCCGAGAGTAATTAGCGCAATTAGCGACTTGTTGTTTCAAGGTAATTAACGAGGGAAAGTTTGCCCCAGGCAGAATTTAGAGATCTCCGAATGAGACAACCGTGAAGACGCGAGAGAAGGGGCAAAGAAAGAAGGCAGAAACTTCGGCCATTCCGATCCATGTCAGCAAAGAGCGCCACCTGTGTTTACCATGGAGAGGTGAGAGAGAAGGAGGGAGGGAGGATAAAAATGAACGCCTTCAGAAATGAAGACTTTGCAGAGTCCAGTCGGATGGCCTCCACTTAGCCCCGGGTTCTCAATTTTAGTGAACCTTGCCTAGGGCTCTCGGCCTAGCCCTGACTGCCCCCTTTGGATGAAGCTGGGCAGCGGTAGCCGCTATAGAGAAAAGGAAAAGGCACACAGGTGGGTCAGAACCCAGTCCAAAGCCTGTGTCTCGGTGGCCGCTCGCCAACTCAGGTGGCCTCGCTCCCTTCGAGATCGCGGCACAGGATCCCGCGTGGGTCAGAAAAGCCGACGGCCGCGGGATGGAGCTGAGAATCTGCTCCCGCGTTTCCAACGCCCGCTGGGAGAGCCCGAAAATGCATTTCCTGCTGCTCTCCCAGGCCGGCCACCGCCCGTGGCGAGTCCGGCCCGCTGGTCCACTCAGCGTTGCAGAGCCCGGCCCCCGGCTTCCTGGCAGTTGTGAATCGAGATCCCTAAGGGGCCCCTTTGGGTAGGACACGAGGAGAGTTCAGAGTGGGAGCCATTCCCAAGGATGGGGCTGAGGTCTCCAGCCCAGGTGAACCAGTTTTTGAGTTGAATCCTCTGGGACTGCCCGTTAACATATAGTTCACGGAGGAAGCTTGATGAGGGGAGAAACACCACAAAAGAGCTCCTCAACCCGGAGGGCCGGTGCTTTGCTGTCCAGCACCCAACAGCAGTGGCGGGTATAGGAGGCACTGAGTCTGTGGGTGTGTGGTTGAAATAGTATTGGGAGTCAAGTTTCAGGCCTAATTTTCTCCATGCCTGCGAGCTCAAGGACTGGAATCCTCTTGGAAGTTAGTAGGAGAGCAGCTATGGTTAAAACTCCCAGAGATGCAGGCTGATGTCTTCACAAGAATTTAGGACCGGGTGATTAAGCCTTCTAGAGTATTGACAACACGGTATGACCTTGCACAGATGCTTTCCTTTTACTGGCCTCAGTTTCCCTTGCTATAGTTTAAACCTATGTGAATCTTAACACTTTTATATGCCTTACAAAACTCTATTTAGACAGTGATCTGTGAAGTAGTCAGGACAAGGGGAATCCATCTTAGAGATGAAGAATATATTGTTAGCAAAGCCAAAGACTGCATTCTACCCACTTTTAAGGTCAAGGATATGGAAGAAAAAAAACTGATGACCATAATCTCAGTGCAGTGCTCGAAAGAGATGGGTTCCAGTCAAGTCAGAAGTGTTATTACCGTGTGGTTCCCACAGGACTTTGGAGGACAATTACTGTCAAACTCTGGAGTGCTTTTATGATGCTGGGCCACTGCAACTTTCTTGCTCCCCTGCCTCTGAGAAGGCCAACATTACACCAGGGTGTGTGGAGCCCTCTCTCTTACCTGGTTTCTGAAGAGATAGCTCTGTCTTCCACCTTTTCTTTTTCTTAAGTGGTAGAGAATAAAGCCTGTTGCCATGGTTGTATAAACAGGGATAAATATTCTTGGGCTGAGGATGGGGGTGGGGGTTAGGGGATGATTCATTTTTGCTGAAGAGGAGTCAAATGGTTCATCCTCCTCCCTCCTGCCCCGCAACACTCAGCCTGGGGGGAAGATGAGATTACCTCATTTGAAAGTAAAGAATAAATCAAAGGTCTTGAGATTGGATGTGAACTTACTTTCTCAAAGCCGTCTAGAGCTGGAGTGGAACCCTCAGAAGCATCTCAGCTTTGCCCCTTGCTGGTGGGGATAAGTGTATTGTGGGTACTTTTCTTGAGGTGCAGCTCCTGGAAACGGTGCCTAAAGGTGTCAGACTCTTGTGGTTTGCCCAGTCTAGTCAGGGAAGGTGGTCCCCTCTGCCCTACTGCCAGAGCCTGAAGGTCCTGGCACCGATGACTGAGGTCAAAGGGAGAGGCAGAACCAGTTGTATCCCAACGGAACTCAGATCCTAAACTAAACAATGGAAACACTGCCATTCTCCTGGCTCCAGATCCTATGGTTCCCACCTGGACGTCCCAACCCACCAAGTCCTAGCCTGCTCTGGATGAGGCGCCCCTGGCTAAGGCAATGACCATCTCATCTCCACTGGCAACAGAAGATCTGAGGAGCTCATCCTGATAACCTGATGTGAGGAGAGAGATACGTGGCCACACACAGTCTGGAAACCTCATCATAACATCACCCTCCCAAGGGTGGGTCCGTGTCCCCATTGCCCTCATGCCGCCCCCCCCTGTGGCTGCCAACAGCCATTATCCCAATCCCCGTCCCCGCTCCCCCCACACCTCCCGAGCATCAACAGGAAAGGCTGACCCTAGAGATAAACACGTGCTGTTGGAATGTGTTCAGATATCACTGCAGAGCTGTTTCTCTCCAGGCAGAGGACCTCTCCTGGCAGGCAGGCCCAGAGGTGCTAAGCAGAGACTGCGTGTCTGGTGTGACACACTGGGATGGTGGGGGAGGAATTGGACAGAAGCCTAACTCTTCTTAGAATAATCTAACTCAGCTTTCATGATATCTTCCTCTGTCCACCTTAGGCGGAGGCCTGGGCTCCTCTGCTTCTTACAATCCCAACACCAGGAGAGACAGCAGAGAGACGAAGTGGTCTACATGTTGGGAGCCCTCTCGGTTCCAAAAGAAAGATTCCCTTTGGTGTTTAAGGGAAAACTCTTCTGACAGGGTGGTGGAATCAAAGACTCAGTCATAGGAAGCTCGTTAGCTTTTGGTGTCCTCAAACATAGAGTATCATTCTCCTCACTTTCAGATAGAGCAACTGAGGTCCAAAGAGATGGGTTGGAAAGGTGTTATAATAAAGTCTCCCTGTTTCCAAGGTAACCTCTTTCTACTGCCCTCCTCTACGGAAAGCAGCAGGCATGTGGATTACTGAGATGATGAGCCATTGAAGGGGAGAGTCCCAGCACTTCCCCATCCGCAGAATGGCCAACACTCTTGCATACTGTGTTAACTTAGATACCACACTCACAGCCGTCACTTCTTTACAAAGTCCCTGGGCTGCAAGACCAGTTATGCAGGTGCTAAAACTTTTTGGAGAGGGACAGAAGGAAGGTGTTGGAGGAAGCAGTAGCAGGATAGTAGTCTGAGAAAACTTCATGAATGAATGGATTATTTCACCTGAACAATTCAGAGGAATTGTAAGTGCAAAATTAGACTAGTCTGAAGAATGAGCAGTTAGTCTATGGGCTGCTACCAACCCCTATTTGGAATTATTTGCAGCTATGGGCCTGTGCTTATGGTGCCTAAGCGATGGTCTCATTGCTACTGGGAAGTAAACATTTCCATTTTGCAAACATTTGCTGGAAACGCAAGTATTTTTCAACTGCAAAGGACACCTGAAGAATGTCAGGGCACAGCTAGGGGATATACTTATGGAATTTGTGCACATTAATGCTGGTTGATGCAAACTGCACTGAGAAGGAAAGTGACTTGCTCCCTGCACTCCCCTGGGGATATCCTGCCACATCTGCCTCCCTGGAGGCCCAGCGCTGACTTCCCTGTAACATCACCATGGCCTGCAACTCAGGGCAAAAGCTGATTTTATTACACACTATTTGGTCATCTCCACCAGCTTCTGGTAGCTGTAAGCAAGTACCAGGCATTGGCAGCCTGCCAGGGGGAGAGTTGTCAGCAAGAGAGAAAGAAGGCTACCTGCTTCTCCCACTGAGGCCACGGGGTAAGTAGAAAAAGAGGTCAGTTTCAGGTTTGGCTTCCTGTGCATATTTGCTTCCACCAGGCTGGCTCCTAAGCCTCTTCTTGGTCTTTTGCAGGTGCCAGAGAACTGTCCTTACCCTGATCAGACACCGGCCCTCTCTGATCATGACCCTGAGGGGAGCCAGTGCTGAGGGTGACAGCTGCTTCTGTGAGGGCTTCTGCTTGACCAGAGCCCTGGGGTTTTGTGGGGTGTGGGTGGGGTGGGCAGTGACGCGCAGCAGCAGCAGTCTGTACCAAGAGACAGCCTCCGGTTCCCAGAGCGGAGAGGCAATGAGGCCAAGAAACACCGCCATCATTTAACAAATGATTATGCACATTGCCGAACAGGAGCTGAACACGCAAAGGAGTTTGGGTTTTTTACTGCCCTCCCTCCTCCCTGCATTTGGACAGGTTTTCTCTGCTGTGATTATTCCTCATGAATCATCATCCATAGAAAGTGACTGAGGCAATGGAGAGTGAATAATGAATCCCCCAAATGGTCTTTTGTGTCTCTGCCTGGAGGGTTTTGGAAATAACTTGCATTTTAATCTCTCTGACTTAGAATCATAGAATTTGGGAGCTGTAAAGGACCTTACAGATAATCAGGGAATTGTGACCTCATGGAGAGACTAGAAGTCAAGCTCTGTGGGTCTGAACCTCCAGTCTGTCACTGAAAATAGAGCTAGCTAACATTTATTGAAGGCTTTCCTTGTGTCAGGCACTCATCTGTTCTTCCCAGACCCTCGGAGGCAGGGCTCCTATTGCCTCTGTTCTGCAGATGAGGAAAAGGATGAGGAGCCAGAACTCCCCTCGGTTCACACAGAGGCTCTGGCTTCAGAACCCATGCCTTCTGTCACTCCAAGGACTCACCATGTGGACTTGAACAAGTAATTTAACCTCGTTGTGTCTCAGTTTTCTCCTCTGTGATCTCTAAGTCTGACAGTCTACATTTCACACCCAAGCGTATGACTTTACAAGTTAGGAGAGTGCAGCCCAGAAATGTTGAGTGATTTGCCCTAAGTCACCCAGGTTGCTAATGGCAGAATCAGCAAAGGAACTCAGATCCAGTGATCTTCCCTCCCCTGTCCCTCCCACCCTTCCCCTACTCCCCACCAAGACCTCTTTCCCCTCCATTACACTTTGGTAGGTGTTTCTAGAGGAATCCAACTCCTTGCCTTAGAGATCTCTTCTATGATTTCAGATTGATGGGTTGGACATGTTGGGTTTGGGTGCGGCCAGTCACAACACCAACGGTGAGTTCAGGAAGCTGGTGATATTTGTCCAAGTACCTTCGACCTATCTGCCTGCCTGCTCTTTTTCAGGTCAAGAGTGGTGATGAAAGCCATGAGGGAAGAGCATGGCAATGCCATGTCTGGTGTGGCCCATACATACTCTCCCCTGGTGGGTGCTGTTTCCAGTTGTTTGTCCTCATCAAGCAAATGTTACCGCCTTGTGCCGGCTCTCTCTCCCAGCTTCCTTCATGGCGGCAGTGGTTGAAAGTCTGCTCCTCTCTCCCCTTCCCTCTGTCCTTTGTTCTCCCTGTCCCAGGTTCTGATCATTAATTGGCGTGTGATGAGTGTGCCTTGGAGGAGGTAGGGGTCAACAGGGTCTCCAGTAATCACTACGCACTGTCTTTGCCAGCCTCCCCATCCCAGTGTCTTCCCTACGGAAAATAGATTGGAAAAGGGTGGAGGTGTCAATAAACAAATCATTGGAGTGCATGGAAAGTGAGAACAAGGGAATCCTGGGTGAGGCATTACTCTATTCACAACGGCACTGGGTACCCATGCATGTGTGTGAGTGTGTGTGTGGCTCACACACTCTGAAATGAGCTCTCAGCCACTGGTGAGTGGAAAATTAGCTTTGGCAGGTGAGGAACTGGGTGACAGGTGAGGAAGCCAGCAGGGTATCGGTGTTATCTGTCTCCTAGTGCTGTTTGCTGGTGTTGCTAACAATATCTCACCCACCCCCTTCCCCTCCCCTAACTTGTAATTAGGTGGAGTGGAAATGACTCGGGATGGCTTGGGCAGGTGGGAGAGTGATATGAGTACATTAGAATGGCCTCGTGACCTTTAGAAGCCAGCCGTGTGCTTTGCAGGTGGGCTGCCCCAAGCCAGGTGGGAACTGGCATTTTCCTGATGGCCCACGAAGCAAGCTGTGTGGTTTACATTTCTCTGGTGGGTGGGAGAAGAGATGGCAGTCCAGGGACTAAGTCCTGGGAAGTTCCGCCAAATGGCATAAGCTGGAGGTGAAGTGAGCCAGGACGGGCAGGTGGGAGACCTGGGGGTCTTAGACTGGCTCTGCTGCCCATCTCTGCCTGCTAGTTGGCCCTGTAATCCCCCTGTGCCAGGTGCACCCTTCCCCGGGCCCCTTTCCTCACTGTAAAGTGAGGAAAATAATCTCACTGTTACCTGCCTGTTGTGAAGGTAAAGTGTAAAGGCCCTTTGAAATGTCAAGAACACTGTCATTGGACAGTGTCAAGGGAATCTGCAGCGCCTACTGAGAGGCGGCAGTCTGCCTCTGCGTCACTTTCACAGCCTGTGCTCAGACAGGTACTTAGGCATCTCACATCCATAAATCTCATCTCCTATCTATAGTCGGCAAATAAGGGAAAGGGCAGGCCGCTGCTCTGCTACCATCTGATCTTCCTCCCAGCCCCAGCTCCTGGCCTCCCCTGCCTCCACCGCAGGTGATGATCCCTCTGCGCTCCCTCATCTGCTCCCGGCCTGTCAGTTTAATTTAACAAGGTTGCGGGAGAGGTTTGATTTAATCAAACCAGTTGCTGTATCCATTCTGCTCAGAGGTCCCTCAGTGTCACCACTGAGGCTCAGATTAGACAGTGACAATTACTTCTTCTTCCCTGGCTTTGCCTCCCCCTCCCTTTCTCTCCCTGGAGGGAACACAGAGGCAGATCAGTCTCCTGGGACCTAAGAATAGATGCGGGAGGATCATAGGAGGGAAGCAGACTTGCCTCAGAAAGCCCCTCTCGTGCCTTACATGGCCTTGTTTAAGTCTGAGCAACCGCCTGAGGGATGAGGGGAGCAGCAAATGTGAGCAGAGCTGCCTGGAAAGGCTCAGGGCTGCCTGAGGACGGAGCTGTGCCATCATGGATGGCCTCAGAGATAAAGCCAAGCTCCCTTGCTGTCGGGAAACTGGGTGGAGGGCGGGCCGAGGAGGTAAGGTACGGTGTGCTCTGCACGCTCCAGACCACAAGAATTTATTTCCAGTTTCTCAGCCTGGATTCTGGGGTCTCCAGAGCCGGGAGACAACAATGGAAAAAAGGTGAGGCTCCATCCATCTGAGTCTCTGTGGCTCTGTTCTCGGCATGAAAGCAGCAGTGACAGGAGGAGGCTGTGTGGACGTGGGTAACTATGGTGCTGGGGGGAGGCAGGTACCGGTGGTGTGTGTGGGGGGCGATGTGTATATGAGTGTCTGTGGCGGGGGAGCCAGGCAAGGGGGGTCTCTGGTGCAGATAGGTCAGGTTTAGGGACTTTAGAATTCCAGAACAAATCTCTCTTGCCACTTAACTCTTTCCTTTCCCTCCTTCTCCAGGAAGTGGGTGCTCGGCACCTCTTGTTCTCTTGCACAGCTCACAGGAGAGAAACAAAGTCCTCTTGAAGGGGAGCCCTCTCTTGGGGTGATGGAAATCTTTCCTTTTGCTCATCTGTGTCACATTCTTCCATCAGGCCGGGCAACTGACAGGTGCACCCTTCCCCGGGCCCCTTTCAGAGTCCCCTCCCTGCCATTTGTGTCTCACCCAAATAACCAGCAGACACCACCATCCGCAGGAGCTGCATATGATTAGCAGAAACCCTTCCTGACAGCTCCAAAGAGAAGCCCTCAAATGCGTATTCTATTGAGTGCATCTCATTGCTCCTGACAGCCGCTTTATCAATTAAATTCCACATTCCCAGTCTTCAGAGACGCCACAAACCTCCCTACCTAATAAATCACAGGCCCCCAGTTATTGTTAAATGTCCCATCAGTCTCTAATAAACTCCCTGCCAACAGGGGCAGGTTATTTATTATGCTGCCTGGACAAGAATGAATTGGGCCCCATTCTCAGAAGAAGAGCAAACGTGACGCCTTCCTCCCTAAAGACTGAGGCTGTGGTATTAAATGGGGCAATTAATCAACGCGGGCCTTGGGCAGAGGGGAGTCTGGTCTAGAGAGAGGGAGGATGGCCTGGGGTCCTTTACTGAAAGCCAGCTAAGCAAGTCCCCATGGTGGGAGGTGGCCGCGCAGAGTATAGGAACCTGGGCCTTTGCTGCTTCTTCCCCTCTCCTCATTCCTGTTTGAAAAGGTACTGAAGACATAGTCATCCCATAGACCAAGGGGCACATATGAAAATAGTTATTCTCCACGTTGAAAGGTAGCTGCATAGGACTGAGCAGGGACGTGAAAAATTCTGTCCAGAAGGCCAGATATTGTTACTTAATAAACGATATAACTTAAGTTTATTGATGGCGCTAGTCCACTGAGCAGATGAACTGAAGAATATAGGAGGGAACGTTCCCCTTGCCTGGGAGAGAGAACTAGGAAACATGTGCTCAGTCACTGTTTGCTGGCTAAGCAGTGCACAGGTTAAGCACTGACACTCAGAAAGCAGTGGAGAACACCCAAAAGACCCAGGGGTTGTTAGGTGTGAGAAGCAGCATATAAAGTGGGCCTTGCAGTTACTACCTCATATTAGATCCCAAACTGAGATGATGCTCGATGCCCTGCAAGTTACAATCCAAACTCCTCAGCTTTGTCATTGATCAAGCCCTAGTCTATATTTCCAATTGTATTTCTCTCTATTGCTACATAACACTATCCTCCTTTGGGCGAGCATAACACATTAATTTTATATTCCTTATGGTGGCAGACAAGGTCCTCCATACTATGGGACCAATATATCTCTGCAACCTTGTTTCCTGGTAAGTGCTGCCATACTTACCTCCGTTCATGCTAAAGCTCATACCTTACCGTAACTACTATGGTTTCTCACGCTTCCACGCCTTTGCACAAACTGTTCCTTTTGCCCAGAATATCTTTCTAACTTGTCTGCCTGGTGAGCTTTCCTTCCACCCCCGCTGCCTGATGAACTCCACATCTATCCTTCAGGATCAGCTCAGAAAATCATCCCCCAGTGCTTCAAGGGACTTGCGCTTTGTCTCCTGGTTCAGCTATCTTGGCAGAAGTGCTAGACTCCAGGGATTAGGAAAAGAGTGACCTGGGCATGGAGGTTTTCTTATAGTTCCATGCATGCTTTAAACCACTTTGATTTGGGATGGGGAGAGAAGGGCATAGAGAAGAAAGCTATTGGTCTCTGAATACCAAAAGCTGTTTTTCTCAATTTTTCAGATGTTCTCACGCTCTCCCACATGACAGCCACACTTTGAGCTAAGGCCCTGAAAAGTGTCAGTACGGCATGTAATTTTACACCACCTTGTGCTACTTGCATATTTCCTCCTTGGTCAGAGCTATCTGTTTGCATGTATCTTTCTTCTTGAGGGCAAATGCTCTGCTTATTTTGTCCCAGTTTTGTATCTCCAGCATCTGGCTGATTCGTATTAGGCGTTTAGAAGATTTCTGTTGAAAGAATGAATAAAGAGATGTTTGCAGATTGAATGCAAATAATAAGGTTGCCTACCCTTTGTTGCTTTGAGGATCAAATGAGAAAAAGTGGCTATAAAAATCTTAGTGCTTTCCCTTCTTTCCACATATTCCCACGGATCCTCACATTCGGTGGAGGGGCACCTTATGTCTATGTTTTTGTTTATATTATTTTCCTTTCCTCTGGGTGCAGAAACTTCCATTGTGAAATCATTGCCTGGGACCATTTGAACCTGAAAATCCATTCCGAGTCTACCTTTTACTCCTACTTCTTCAATTCACAGGAATCCTTCCCCCCTCTAGCTTCCAGGTACATAGGTGAGGAAAGATTTTCCAAGTAGACAGAACAGCATACAAAGAGGCTGGGGTCCCATTGTGATTTTATCCTGAAGGAGGCCAGCAGGCAGACAACAGTCCAACTGGTTTCTGCGTATGTTACTCTCATACCTTACCTGGTTATTAAATGGTCTCTTACCTTTACATCTTATTTTTATGGCACTAAAAATTACGACCAACAGCATTATTACAGTTTGTAACTACTCAGGAAAATAATTGTATTGATTTGTTTTTAGCTATAGCAATATAATTTATGCCTAGTAACATAACTGCAATATTTGGGCAGGGGAACCATTCAGGAGGTTGTTGTGATAGTTAGGACCTAAAAGGTCCTAAAATAGGACCCTTAAAAGGGACCTAAAATAGGACAGATTCTATGGAGACTGGAGAAGAAATATGGATGAGATATTTGGAAACAAAATTACTTGCCCTCAAGTAACTGTTAGAAAGAGGAGGGACTTTCCTGGCGGTCCAGTGGTTAGGACTCGGTGCTTTCACTGTCTGCCATGGCCCCGGGTTCAATCCCTGGTCAATCCAAATCTCCCCCCAAAAAAAGAAAGGGGTGAGGGATAATGGAAGGTGGAGTCAAGAATAATTAATTCCCAGGTTTGGGATTTAGGGATTAGGTGGATGAAAGAGGTGGGGTACTAAGAGGAAGTCTGGAACCTTTACTGCCCACTCCCAACAGGCCCCCTTCTTTCATATGAACAGTTGACATTTTCTCAATGTTTTGTAAATTTCTAAGAAAAATGCATCTGAGAATCCCTTTCCAGCGGGATTACCTTGCCAAAGTCCTCCTACCTCCTTTGGAATCTGAATCATCACCGTGTTTGTGTGTGTGTGTGTGTGTGTGTGTGTGTGTAGGGAAGTGTGAGGCTGGTGAGAGATAACGACCAGAATTATGATATAATCTTTAGATTTGTAATTGTGAATAATATTAGGTTCCAAAAATACTTACATTTGGAGTTATGACTCAGAATTTGTTATAGGAGCTCATTTATTCAATAAATATTGAGCACTTACTCTGTGTCAGATTGTTATTTCCGATTAGGGATACTGCAGAGAACAAAAGAGAATAGGTCCCTGTCCTCATAGAGTGGGGGAGACAGACAATAAACATATGATTTCATCTAGTGATAAGTACCATGAAGAAAAATAAAGCAGAACAAGGGAATAGAGAGCGATGGGAAAGGCGGCGGAGCTGCCAGGATGGGGGAGCTATCTCAGATAGAGTGTTCAGGAAAGTCCTCTTTGAAAAGGTGGTATTTGAGCAGAGACCTAAAATAAAGTGGTAAAGACTGTTGTTATCCATGAGATGGTGGTGGGGAGGGATAGGAGCAACACACAGAAAACGTTAAATTTGAGCTATTAGACATAAAGTGGAGGTGCTGAGAAGGGAGATGGATGTACAAGTCTGGAGTTCAGAGGAAGGTCGGAGGTGTAGATACTAATGTGGGAGTTGTCAGTCCAGTTGCTGGTTCCAATTCGATTTGCTTTTATCAGAGCTCAGCGTGTGCCAGGTACTGTGCTAAGGGCTGGGAACGCAGAGATGAAAGCACACAGATATATACCAGGCAACGTGGTCAATCCTAAATCTCGCTGTACTTCGGGCGCTCTCTGCGAGCACAGGAGGAGGCAGCGAGCTGGGGCGGGACACGGTGGGGAGCCGGAGGAGTTGACCGCCGAGCCGAAGCCAGGAGGCTGGGAGCGTGACGCACTGGGCTCTTCACAAAGGCAGCATTGTGAGGTCGGCAACGCGGGCGCAGGGCGGGGTAGTGCTCCCACCGTGAGCGCGCGGCGTCCTCTGCAGGCAGTAGGCGGCGACACACCGGTAGCCTCAGCTTTCCTCCCCTCCCTTTTCCCGCCTTCCTCAGGCCACGTTTTTTTGTTGTTATAGCTGTTTCCGAGTCTTTCTAAGCCTCCGACTTCCGTCCCTTACCCCTCCTCTTCGAGGCCGGGAGTGTCAGTGTCTTCGCAGGAAGACTGCCAATAAAGTTTTTCCTCTTCTTGTTCTCAGGCTCTCCGCCTCGCCCCAAGTACCGCGAGATCCGGCGGTGCGGCTAGCATGGCGGCGGCATTTGAAGCCCCGGCGGCCTTAAAGACTATGGAGAGCACTATGCCTGCGGAGCGCGTGGCCGCGCAGTTCGCGGCCCCGGAGCCAGCGCCCCGGCCAGTGCGGAGTCTGCGGACGGCTCATGACATCAGCGGCCCGCGGACCCGCACCGGGGACGTGCTGCTGGCGGAGCCGGGGGACTTCGAGTCGCTGCTGCTGTCGCGGCCGGTGCTGGAGGGGCTGCAGGCGGTTGGCTTCGAGCGGCCGTCGCCCGTGCAGCTCAAGGCCATACCGCTGGGGCGGTGCGGACTCGGTGAGGGCTGGGGCCCTGGAGGGACCGGAAGGGCCGGAGGAGGGGGCGGCGGCGGCCATGTCCGTGGCGAGGGCCGGGAAGGGCCCAGAGCGGCCGTCTTGCAGGGCTCGGCCCGGGGCAAGACGCCGCACGCACGCGAGCGTCAGTTTCCTCCTCTGTCAAACGGAGGCGCAGTATTGAATTTGGAGATAGTTGAGGTCCATTCCACGCTGTCAGGTGGTTCTACGTTTGGGAATATAAACGGCAGGAAAGATCTCAGATGAGATCAGCCTGGATTAGGGTAGGCCCTAAATCCAGTGGCAAGAGTCCTTATAAGAGAAGGGAGAAAGGCAGAGAAGAAAGCCATGTGAAAATGGAGGCAGAGATTGGAGTTACACAGCTCCAAGCCAAGAAATGTCTCAGCCGTCAGAAGCTGGAAGAGACAGGAAGGATTGTACCATAGAGCCTTAGGAGGGAATGTGGCCCGGCTGATACCTTGATTTCATATTTCTGGCCTCCAAAACTTTGAGAAAATAAATTTCTGCTTTGTAAGCCAAAAAAAGAAGAGAAATGGTGGAGGTTCAGGGAGGAGGCCTGTTTCTGGATATGGCCACATGTTTGTTTTAGAGTTAACTTAAAAACGAAAGTGGTTAAGGATGTGATCTCTGGAGACCTGTCTAGTTCTGGGATTTCATGTTGGTACCTAAGCTTCTTCAGTCAGTCCTGGCTAATGATAATTTTTTTTTTTTTTTCCTCCTCAGATTTAATTGTTCAAGCTAAGTCTGGCACTGGGAAAACCTGTGTATTCTCCACCATTGCTTTGGACTCTCTTGTTCTTGAAAACCTAAGTACCCAGGTGAGTTTAGCTCAGAGGACCCAAAGGAGGGTATGTTATGTGGATTTACTACAGGTCAGATGAAATACCAGTAGCTCCTCAGAGGTAGAAGTGGATGATTGTGTTAAGACATATGAAAAGTATACAAGTAAAGTAGACCTTAAGGCTGTTGAGTGGTGTTGGTGTGATTGGTGACCAAATACACATTATTAGTGTTAGAAGTTTAGAGATTTCTATTATTACTGCGTGTTAAATAAAATAAGTCTGCCATGTGTGTCAATTTTGTCATTACTTGAGAATACAGATAGGGATTCTTTATTCTTTTTTTTTAAATTTTATTTATTTATTTATTTATGGCTGTGTTGGGTCTTCGTTTCTGTGCGAGGGCTTTCTCTAGTTGTGGCGAGCGGGGGCCACTCTTCATCGCGGTGCGCGGGCCTCTCACTTATCGCAGCCTCTCTTGTTGCGGAGCACAGGCTCGAGACGCGCAGGCTCAGTAATTGTGGCTTACGGGCCCAGTTGCTCCGCGGCATGTGGGATCCTCCCAGACCAGGGCTCGAACCCGTGTCCCCTGCATTGGCAGGCAGATTCTCAACCACTGTGCCACCAGGGCAGCCCTCTTTATTCATTTATTTGCCCACTAGATTGTGGTGAGGTTTAGCGTTTGACCTGATTCATGGTAATGAGGTGTTTGGCTATTGTAGGTAACTGCATGTGGTACTTACAGTGAATGTATTATACTGATCTCCCATCTTCTGGGTTCTCTCAGAGTAGGTCTAAGAGGGCCTTACCCAAATTAACAGGAGGTTTGGGTTTGGAGATCATTTCTTCAGCAAAGATTTGTTATGTTTAAACAGTATGCCAGGCATTGGGGATATAAAGATGAATCAGGTATGATCCTCATAGTCTTACTTTGTGGTTTAGTAGTTACAGCAGGCTGTATTTCAAGTTCTCAGTCATGTATATCTGATGATGACTCTTCAACAGTGTTTTTTAATACAGATACTCATATCTGGGTTAAAAAACACTGTAAAGCTTTTTGAGTCCTGCCTTATGTATTTATTCTACCGACTTGTTAAAGGTATATTTTATGTTTCTTTTTAGATTTTGATCTTGGCTCCTACAAGAGAAATTGCTATACAGATACATTCTGTTATCACAGCCATTGGAATAAAAATGGAAGGCTTAGAGTGTCATGTGTTTATCGGAGGGACTCCATTATCACAAGACAAAACCAGACTTAAAAAGTGTCATATTGCTGTTGGTTCTCCTGGTAAGATATCAATGCCTGTTAATAACTGGGGCTTTTAAGTAACTGAACACTTCTATATAACAATAAGAATATGGCAATCTTTGATAATTATGGTAATTATTTTGAGGATTAAAAATGAAGAGCATTAGATTAGTGAGATATAAACACATGACTGGATTACCAACAGAATTTATGAAATTTCTGTTTCTAAGGATGTTTAAGAACAAGTATGGGATAGGCTTCTGAGAAGAAGAGGAATGAGATGATTTCAGAAAGCTCTTCTAAGCCATGGATTGGGATTATTCTTTGCTTCCGTATTAGTCCTTCGGTCATGAATCACTCAGAATCATAATCTAGCATTCAGTGCCTTACAAGTCTTTTGACAGGAAGTGTTTATTTTCCATACGTATTGGTGATGAAATGTGAGGGAAAAAATAATGGACTTAGGGAAGATCAGAACTCAAGATTTCTAATTTGTGGTTTAGTGTGTAAAGAATAATGAGGGTTGGGTCAGGAAAGTCATCAATTCAACCTGTAAGTAGAATAACAACATTGGCTGAAATTTGCACAGATTTGGTGCCTATGAATATTTGAATATGTTTTTTTCTGGACTTTAGGCAGAATTAAACAACTGATAGAACTTGACTACTTGAATCCAGGCAGTATACGTCTCTTTATTCTTGATGAAGCAGATAAGCTTTTAGAAGAAGGCAGCTTCCAGGAGCAAATAAAGTAAGAAAAATAACTAACTTGACTATTAAAATGGTGCCCCAAAGTATCTATCTTTTGCTTTTCTAGGTGGTGATTATCATCTGAATAGTTTCCATGGTGTGTGTGTTTTTCTTCTATTTTGCAGTTGGATTTATTCTTCCTTGCCTGCTAGTAAACAGATGTTGGCAGTGTCAGCTACTTACCCTGAATTTTTGGCTAATGCTTTGACAAAGTACATGAGAGAGCCCACTTTTGTAAGACTAAATTCCAGTGATCCGAGTCTCATAGGTGTGTACAGATATTGGATATTTAGTGGATTTGTTTGTGATATTCTGGAGCTTTCCTTTGCTAAGTTGGCTTTTGCTTTCATATTTGCTATAGAAAATATGTTCATTTTAACAGAAGAGTCTTCTTTGTAGGTTTGAAGCAGTACTACAAAGTTGTCAGTTCATACCCTTTGGCCCATAAGATTTTTGAGGAAAAGACTCAGCATTTACAAGAATTGTTCAGCAAAATTCCATTTAATCAAGCCTTAGTCTTTTCTAATTTACACAGCAGGTAATGTACCTTAAAAAGTCATCTGGGGAACTTGTGAAATAAAAGGATAGGTGTGGGGCAGTATTTGTAAAGTTATAACCCTCTGTGTTATTTTTGATAGAGCACAACACTTGGCTGATATCCTTTCTTCTAAAGGCTTTCCTGCAGAGTGCATTTCAGGTAAGTTCATCTCTTAACTTTAACCTTTAACCTTTAACCTAGTATCCTGACTTGAAGCTTCTCCAAGGTCAGGAGGAAGAGATACCATTTCCTGAGTTGTCTTGTGAGTGTGAGGTTACACTGAGTCTTCAGAGTAAAAGGAATTTCAGGTTTATTTTTCACTGGGATTTGTCTTTTTAAGAAGTAACATGGTATATACTAAAAAACGAGAAAACTGGAGTTATATCCACAAAGAACTTAATAACTTTACAAAATAGAGTCTGTCTTTGTTATCTTAAGGTAATCATTGTAAAAAATGCAAAGAATTGCTAACTAAATTGACTTTTACAGTCTTGTGGAAGGCAAAACTGATTCATTTTTGACACAAAGCTAAATTATTACTGTTGACCTAGGAATGAAAGATTTAAAGGAATTTTTGATAAGTGAGATCCTTTTTAGAGTTTTGATTGCTATGTCAGCTTAGTTTTTAACCTGTTAGCATAAGCTCATTTAGTCGTGGTATATCATGAGATACTGGGGAGGCCGTTTTCTCATGGACCAGTATTTGGATGATAGATCACACTTCAACACCGAATTGGTAAACAGCTGGTTAAAGCAATTTTATTTTCCTAAGAATTGTTAAACCTCATATGGCACTTTGTAGATATAATGTTATATCTACAGGCATAGCCTAGTCACCATTTAAAATTGAATTTCGAGTTGATTGCCTAACCATATTTTAGAAGATTCTGACTTTAGGTCTTTTTTTTTTTTTTTTCCCTGACTTTAGTTCTTAACCTAGATTTGCATATAAGGACAGAATTAACTTTGGTTGTTAAAGTGTTAAGACTGGCAATTATGATTTCTGATTTTTGTGGATTTGATAAATGTATGTTCACTTGTTTTTATATGACTTTCTTTCTGGGTCTTTTTAGGCAACATGAATCAGAATCAGCGTCTTGATGCTATGGCTAAACTGAAGCAGTTTCATTGCAGAGTCCTCGTTTCCACAGATTTGGTAAATTTCCTGTTCAGTTTGGGTGACTAATCCATCTGGACATAAGTTCTGTTATCAAATATACAGATTTCATCTATTATTTTAAGTGGGTGTATCTGACAAGAATACCAGAAGATAATTGTCTTTCCAGTGCTGGGGAATATGCTTTCTTCCTAAAATTGTCTTTTATATTTTTATCTTTATTGTTGAAATTAGTCATTAGAAATGAATTTTCTTTTCCTTTGCTCCTAAATATTCTCTTTGCTCTTAAATATCCTCCTATTCTTAATTTGGCTCTTGGTTATACTGAATAATATAGTGTGCCATGCAATGGCTAATGCGAACAAACAATTGTTCTCTTCTTCAATTCAAGACTTCCCGTGGAATTGATGCTGAGAACGTGAATCTGGTTGTAAACCTGGATGTACCATTGGATTGGGAGACATATATGCATCGGATTGGCAGAGCTGGCCGTTTTGGTAAAAAAAAAAAAAAAAAGGAAAGAAAAAAGTTTGGGTTCTTTCTTTAAGGGGAGGAAGCTATAATGTGACAGGTGGACTTGAAGTGTCACTTATCTGGAATTGATTTACTACTTAACATTCCTTCTGTGCTTTAGGTACTTTGGGACTGACAGTGACCTACTGCTGTAGGGGAGAAGAAGAAAATATGGTGATGAAAATTGCCCAGAAATGTAAGATCAACCTTCTGCCTTTACCAGGTATATTTTGTCTATTTCATTTTGCTGTCAAAATAATAATGATAGGCCTAATAACAATAATAGCTAACATAGAGTACTTATGATGTGTTGGATACTGTTCTAAGTATATATGTTAACTCATTTAATTCTCACCACAATTACATGAGGTATGTGCTATTATTATCTACCTTTTGTAGATGAGGATATTGAGGCATAGGTTAAATATTTGCCTAAGGTCTTACAGCTAATAAGTAGCAGGGAGAAGATTGCAAGCTAACTAATGACACATGAAAAATGAAAAATATTTTCCTACTGTATTAACTCCATATTTTACTTTGTAGCCCTGCAATTTGATTTTATTCTTTTATATCAAGGGATGTATTTTACCTCTTATGTTGCTATGAAGGTAATTCTTGCCATATTCTCCTTTGTCACCATGGGGAAGGAATAGTATCTTTAATGTGAACACTATTCTGAAAATGTTGAAGTGTTTTCTTTTGATTTTAATGAATCATTTATCAAGCTGCTTTTTTTTTTTTTAATTAATTTATTTATTTTTGGCTGTGTTGGGTCTTTGTTGGGTCTTCGTTGCTGCGTGCGGGCTTTCTCTAGTTGCAGCGAGCAGGGGCTACTCTTCGTTGTGGTGCGTGGGCCTCTCATTGCAGTGGCTTCTCTTGTTACGGAACACGGGCTGTAGGCACGCGGGCTTCAGTAGTTGTGACACGTGGGCTCAGTAGTTGTGGCTCCTGGAAGTCCCCACCCAGGAGTTTTTTAGGGTTTCTAAAAAAGTTTTCAAGAGATAATTAATAGTTTCAAACATGCATTGTTTCCAAGACAGCAGTTTTAAAAAGCAGCTTGGGGCTTCCCTGGTGGTGCAGTGGTTAGGAATCCACCTGCCAGTGCAGGGGACACGGGTTCGATCCCTGGTCCCGGAAGATCCCACGTGCCGCAGAGCAACTAAGCCCATGTACCACAACTAATGAGCCTGCGCTCTAGAGCCCATGAGCCACAACTACTGAAGCCCACGAGCCTAGAGCCCATGCTCCACAATAAGAGAAGCCACTGCAATGAGAAGCCCGTGTGCCACAACGAAGAGTAGCCCCCGCTCACTGCAACTAGAGAAAGCCCACGCGCAGCAACGAAGACCCAATGCAGCCAATCAATCAATCGATCAATCAATAAACAAACTTATTTAAAAAAAAAACCTCCTGGGTGGAAATATGGTTTATTTGCTATACAACTGACCCTTGAACAACAATGGGGGGGTTAGAGGCGCCGAGCCTCCACGCAGCATAAATCCCTATATAGCTTATAGTCAGCCCTCCATATCTGCCTTTCCGCATCCGCTGATTCAGCCAACAGCAGATTGTTTAGTACTGTTGTACGTATTGGAAAAAATCTGCGTATAACTGGACCTGCACAGTTCATACCCGCAGTTCAAACCCGTGTTATTCAAAGGTCAACTGTATATGTTAATGTATGCATGTTAGTGTGTGTATATATACGTTGTATAGATACATAAATGTATACTTATATAGTGTATACATGACCTTTTAGAAGATGGACTATGTAGTTATTGAATAAATACAACAATGAATATTTTACCAATTTATATCTAACTCCTTTAGTGATTTTTACAAAGCTAGATGAAGCACAGGTTTGGGAGTACTGTGGATTTTAGTAGTTTTGGCTTTGTGATAACTCATTTTCACAGATTTTTTAAATTGCTCTAAGCTTATGTCCTGATTTACAAAATATTTGTTTTTAGAGTAGATGGTCTTTAGGTTCTCTATCAGTTCTAAGACTATATTTTGTTAATTCTCTCTACGTGTAAGTCTATTGGTGATCTTTGTAGTTATAAATAATGGAAAAAATAAATTGAAAAAATGACATTTATAGTGTTAGAACTATACTGGACTAGGCACTTGTGTGACAACAGACTGTTCAGGTGAGTTGCCTGGAGCAGGATTAGGAGAGAAAGTGGCCTGAATGATAGGTCTCCACAAGCAAGGGATGTCACCTTAGTAGGAATCCAAGTTTAGTTAGAGGGTCTCTTCAGTGAAGGATCAAGAGCCCCAGCTGAAGAATCCAGATCTGAGGGAATGAGTAGTGGGTACACATACATGGAACACCACTAGCAGCAACAGACAGGTGAGGTCTTTGTAAAGAAGGGCCTCTGTGTACTTAGTTTGCCTAAGATGAAAATTGGTCACACTTTGGAAAGATCTGGGTGCAGGTGGAAGCAAATTGTCACGCCTGGATGGGATAGGAAATTTAGAGAGTTAGAGCCAGCAAATTTTTTTAAACTTACAAGTGCCAGTGGTACCACAGATCTTTTCACAGTCATCTGGCTTTTTTCCCCTTGGAGGTTTTTTTTCTCCACTGTTGAGGGCAGTGATTTCTCCCTGGTAGAATATAGGGTGGCAGATTTACTTCGGTACAGAGTTGCAGTTGTAGTATTTCCCAGTTGGTAAGCTTTGGGGAGCACAATCCATTTTCTAATATCTTGTTTTGCTGTTATCAGTAGTGAGATAATGGGGAGGAGTTGGGGAGAGGGAGACGGGGAAAGATGGGAGAATTGCTGTAGAGGCATACCTCACTCCTAGAATAAGCTCTTTTCGAGTGAAGGGGTATGGGATGGGTCTTTTATATTTTTGGGCAAATTTCTTTACTGCAAGTTTTGCTTAGGTCTTTTAAAATACTAATATATTAAGCTTCTTAGTATAGTGTTAGTATATTTTGTTGCTTACTCTTATTTGACCGTGGAAAGCTTTATTAATCCATTCAGAAAATGCTGGTCTAGAACAGCTCGAGAATTTAATACTTTTTTTATTCCTGTTATGTAGATCCTCTTCCTGCTGGTCTGATGGAAGAATGTTTGGATTGGGATGTGGAGGTTGAAGCTGCCATGCATGCGTATGGCTTAGCAAGTACACCTACACAGACCCTAGAACAGATTAAAAAAATAGAGAGCACCTTTCAAACTCAGAAAGCTCATGGTAGCCACATGGCTTCATCTAGAGATACTTCTGTATCTGCACTATCAGTCAGATCAAAAAATAATACCAAACAAAAGCTTCCTGTGAAAAGCCACTCAGAGTGTGGAATTGTAGAAAAAGCCATGTCACCAAAAGAACTGGGCTGTGCCGTACAATTGGAAGAGCAAGTGAAGAATTCTATTCAGACCTCTGTTGAAAACTCTACTAACAGTCAGCACCAAGTCAAAGAAGCTTCTGTGTCACTCCCCAAAATTCCTTGTCTGTCTTCCTTTAAAACCCATCTGCCATGTACTTTGACTTTTGCAGAATTGGTGGAGGATTATGAACACTATATTAAAGAGGGGTTAGAGAAACCTGTGGAAATCATCAGACACTACACAGGTCCTGGGGATCAGACGGTGAATCCTCAAAATGGTTTTGTGAGAAATAGAATTACTGAAGAGAGAGTGCAGATGTTGACAAGTAGTAGCCAATCTGGAGACTCTGAGAGTGACAGTGATTCTTACAGTTCAAGGACTTCTTCCCAGAGCAAAGGAAGTAAGTCATACTTGGAAGGTTCTTCTGATACTCAGCTGAAAGACTTGGAATCTATTCCTGTGGGTGGCCATATCTCTTTGGAACAACCTCTGAATGGAAATGACACCCCTCGTCTAGTAGAGTATCAGGAATCACCTGAAATCCAAATAAAGGCAAGGCATAAAGAGGGAGCTAACCATAACCAGAGAGCTAAGCAGAGCCGGAGAAACCTTCCCAGGCGGTCTTCCTATCGATTGCAGACAGAACCCCAGGAAGATTTTTGGTATGACCACCATAGGGAAACACATCCGAGTTTTTCTAATACCTATCAGGACTATGAGGAGTACTGGAAGGCTTACTACAGGGCGTGGCAGGAATACTATGCTGCTGCTTCTCAGCCGTATTATTGGAATGCTCAGAGCCATCCAAATTGGATGGCAGCCTATCACATGAATACCATTTATCTACAAGAAATGATGCGTGGCAACCAGTGATTATAGGCTGTACGGCACGCCATCTGGGAATATCAACAAGTGATACCTTTGGATTGCCATCCTCCTTGACCTGTAGTAGAGTGGCATATAGTGGCATTTTTGAGGAACTGGAGAAGTTTCGAGGCTTTCCACTGGGACACATCTAGTTTTCAGATTGTTTTGACCTAAATCAACCTGATTCAGGTCAGGTGAATTATCTTCTTTAAAGAAACTTCCTGGATGAGATTCTTGAAAGAAAATTTGGGGGACGTAGAGCTAAAGGTCCCAGGGTGCCATTTTCTATAAGCCATTCCAAAAAGAAACACTTAAAAAGACTTATACCACTGCTTACTTAAAAGAAATAAAAACAGTTGAGATTAGAAAAATAATGCAAGTTTATGCTGTGGAGTTCTTTCCAAAAGTCTTGGGCTACATTTCCATAGAGGTGTGTTCTTGTAGAAATTTGTAGCATGGTAGATCAGAAAGCCCCCTCTCCTTTTAGGTTTAGGCAGGAAGGAATAAACGTTGCTTCAGACTTTCCCGAAGGTCCTTGATTTGATGCTGTTTGCTTCCAGTAAAAATATTTATTACCAGTAAAAATAGAAACTTAGCCAAGTGTGTTGACATGTTTATTGTTCATCTTTTGAATATCTTTTGTCTTTAGAATTGTGGAAGCTGTCTGTGTTTTTGATGTGCATTAAATAGCTAAGGATCATCAGTGGCTGTCTTGTTTTTGTTTCTCAGGAAAAGGAGCAGCTCTTAATCTTTGTTGATTTTTGGATCCTTTTATGAATCTGATGAAAGCTATAGATTTGTCCCAGAAAATTTCTCATTCTATAAACAAGAATTGTATATGTAATTTCAAAGGGTTCATAGACCCTTTGAAGCCCATCTGTGGAACCCAGGTTAAGAACTGCCCTACTCCGCTGGTAGGCTAAGGGAAGTTTCTAGCATTTTTCTGAGATGCTGTATCTGTAAATTATGATTTAGATAAATTAATTGGAAGTTACATATTCTTTAATTTCTTCTCTGTAGCAGTTCTTTTATGAATATACGATTGGTTCCCAAACTTCTCTGTGAACGGATTTGTGGTGAGAGAACCGAGTATGAATAGAGATATGTATTTACTTTTTAAAAGGGGAGGGAAGCTCTCCTTTCCTGTGTGCATACTTGTCTAGGCAATATAAACACTTTCCCCCACGGCTGTCAGCAAACATCCACAGCCATTGTCATTTACTGTCTGACACTCACATAACACAGCCCTAAACTGTGTAACTTAGATTCCTGTCATTTGGGTTGGGCAATGATAGGCTTTATTTATATGTATCAGTACTGTACATGTATTGCCAAGTTAGAGTGAATTAATTAACACTGCAAATAGCAGATCCATAATTAGGTCCAGAATGTCATTAAAAAGACTTTAATTACATGTTTAAATAAGATCTTGTCACTGCCATATAATTGAACTTCCCTCTTTTTTTTTTCTACCCTTTCCCCCACAATATAGCCAAGTTCACAGTTTGTCATTGCTAGGGGATTTTAATCAGGATACTCCTGCATCTTAATTAGAGATGAGGGTACCCATTAGTCTTGAAATTAATTGGATTCTCTTTTAGGATTGTCTTGTGATCGCTTTTTTTTTTTTTTAATAGAAAAATAAGCTGGAGGTAAGCATATACATAACATGAAAATCTGTTTCATTTTTCATAAACATTTGCTAGGAAAATTTCAGCAATTACCTTCCCAAATACGGGATGTAGTTATTGTGGCTGTGGAAGGAATCTGCTGGCATTTGTGTGTTACTGTGTTTGTGTGGAATTTTAATTTGGAATTGTCATTCTAGGTGCATATCCCCTTAATCTGTTGGGGACTATAGATAGGTTTTAGGCAAATTCACTTGAGAATGTTTTGTTTTGTAGTAGAAGGAGCAATTGTCTTGGTTGACTCTGTTACTACCTATTTTTTACTTTGTACTAGTCATTTAACCTCTTGGGGTCCAATTTTCTCATCAATAAAAGGAGGCAGTTGGACTAGATCTTTAGGGTCCCTTCTAGTTCTCAGATTTAACTAATACATGATTAGTAAGAGAAGATAATTTCTAGTTAGAGAAAAGAATAATCTTTTTATGAGTATAGAGAGCCTTTATACCTTCACTTAATTTGGATGAGGGCTAGTGTGAATTGGTTTAATGTCTGAATTCTAGAATACTAAATCAATACACATTACAGCTGTTCAAGTTAGGCTTTAACTTAAATTAGGCTAGCAGTATTAACATGTGGAGAAATGTTTGAGAAACCTGTTGCTTTGGATAATTCTGACTTAGAGGATACAAGTTATTTTGGGTAATTAAAAGTAATATTTTCTAAAGTAGCTTAAGTATTGCAATAATAATTGCTAACCTTTTAAACATAACCTAACCTTAAAAAAAAAAAAAGGTTTAAAGGTAAACTTCAGCCCCTGAATACTAAAAATAATTGAACAGAAATTATAGTAGTTACACATCAACTCATGAGACAAGGGAGTAGTTTGAAGTTTTAGGGTTGTTTTTCTCCCCCAAATATAAATAAACCTATGTTAATCTTAAAAGATAAAATTATATTTTTGATAGTCATAGCTGACATTGGAACTCTATGACAAGGTTATTCTCTTATTTTGGCAGAATATATTTATTGTTTTGTGCCTCTGTGAACAAGCACATATATCCCAGTTAACATTTAGTGCTTTTTAATGAAAAAGCACGTATTGCTCACCACATCTGGTTTCCAGTTACTTTGCTCCAGATTATTTGAGCTGTGAATCTGTAGTGACACCTAGTGGGTGATAAGGATATGAACATTAGTGATTGAAATGAATTTCACAGCCAACTTCTAGGGCCTTCTGGCATCACGCATTGGCCTTAACCTTCCATTTCTATTTCAGTTTTCAACTGTTGGAATCTGGTTGTTGTGGGGAAATCAAAAGAATCCCCGTTGTTCTTGCCACATTACGGTGAAATATGAAAATGCCTTTTGCTCTCACTACCTAAACCAGAATTATTAAGGTTAGAACAGATCTTCAGGATATATAATCCAATCCCCTCTTTTTTTTTTTTTTAATTTATTTATTTATTTTTTGGCTGTGTTGGGTCTTCGTTTCTGTGCGAGGGCTTTCTCCAGTTGCGGCAAGCGGGGGCCACTCTTCATCGCGGTGCGCGGGCCTCTCACTATCGTGGCCTCTCTTGTTGCGGAGCACAGGCTCCAGGCGCGCAGGCTCAGTAGTTGTGGCTCACGGGCCCAGCTGCTCCGCGGCATGTGGGATCTTCCGAGACCAGGGCTCGAACCCGTGTCCCCTGCATTAGCAGGCAGATTCTCAACCACTGCGCCTCCAGGGAAGCCCCCAATCCCCTCATTTTTAAGAGGAGGAAACAAACTGAAGCCAAGAGAGAAGAGACTGATGTGAAGCCATATAAGTAAGTGATAGAACCTAAGGGCCTCTGTCATCTGATTTCCAAGCTTTCTGCTATACCCTGTATAGCATTTAATTTTGAGTTTTTAGTTTGAGACATTGGTTTAGATGAAGGAGTGTATATTCAGTGTATTCTCAGCAGAACCAGTGCAGATTAAAAGCATATTTTCTTTCAGTAATACAGGGCTGTGTCTCAAAATAGAGCTGTTGGCAAATGCAATCAAATGCTTTCCCTGTTAGTGAACATCCATGACTAAAGCATACAAGCAGGCAAGAACCGTCTCAGATGTCATAGAGGAGTTGCTTGCATTGAGGGAGGGCAGGGAAGGGAAGATGAGACTAGACCTTAAGTACCCTTCTGAGATTCTGTGAGTCTTCTGGCAAGGAAGAAAGTCTCTGTTCAAATATATGGAATCTTAAAAAAAAAAGGTAGTGATGATAAACCTAGTGGCAGGGCAGGAATAAAGACAGACATAGAGAATGGACTTGAGGACACCGGGAGGAGGAAGGGTAAGCTGGGACGAAGTGAGAGAGTGGCATGGACATATATACATTACCAATGTGAAATAGATAGCTAGTGGGAAGCAGCCGCATAGCACAGGGAGATCAGCTCGGTGCTTTGTGACCACTTAGAAGGGTGGGATAGGGAGGGTGGGAGGGAGACGCAAGAGGGAGGAGATACGGGGATACATGTATATGTATAGCTGATTCACCTTGTTATACAGCAGAAACTAACACACCTCGTAAAGCAATTATACTCCAATAAAGATGTTTTAAAAAAAAAAAAACTTCCCCCAAAGCAAAATTACCCTATTTTCTAATGTATAGCAGGAGAACTGGTATTAAAGTAAACAATCGTAATCATGTTAGGGTTTGCGGCACATAAGTTTGTTTAATCCAGATTGGATACATCAGGTACAGCAGTGGCACATGACTCAATACTGTAAATGATATACATTTTAACATATGCACTACAGTTTCAAAAGAAGACGACAGGAAACTCAAGAGTTTTTTTTTTCCCCATAGAAAGTTTTCACATGTTTATCTTCCTGCAGTTTTGTACAGTATTTCTTCTTTGCCATTGTGATGTTGGTAAGCAAAGCCCATTTATTATATGAAAATAGAAAAGAACACACTTGATGTTTTTCACGATAACATTAATGGGGGAGGGTGACCTCTAAGGAAAACATTACATTGGAATGTCTGATTATCAAAAATATACCATCCCTCCCACCACCCAGGTTTGTAAAATAGTCTGTTGGTCCAAGGAGCCCCCCAGGACTTGGGTCAGTGCCCTACACTGGTTAGTGTGACATCATCCAGTGTAGTTAAGTAACCTGCTAAGATAAATTCATTCCCACACTTGATGAGAAAAACATAGAACATTCTGAGTAGAAAACAAGACTCAAAAGGAACCCCTTTAAAGCTGTTTCTTTTTCTGATCCACTTTCTCTTAGTTCTAATGATGCTCTTCATGATGCTCTTTGGGCTCCGAGGGTGATGGGTCATAACAACGCCTTTCCTTCAATCATTTTAAAGCGTTGCAAATGCTGAGATTTCATAAGGACATCAGAAAGGGAAAATAAAAGTCTTTTTGGTTCCTGTTTGTCATGGTTACCATGCCAACTAGATTAGAAGGGAAACAAATATTGCCTTAGATTAACAGCATTAGGATCTTTCTGCCTTGTAGTTACCTGGTAATTGAAATGAGGGAACCTGGATCACTAGAATTCATTAATAACCTAAACATCTAGGTTTAGATAAATTTCAACCACTACCTCTGCAAAGTTAAAAAAAAAAAAGATAAGGAAAAAAATCTAGGTACATCTTTCAATGTACTTTCCCTGCCAATATTCTAACAAGTGACATGATCCCAAACTGCAGGAATCATAGTTTGAAAACTGGGTTAAGTCCTCAACATATCCACAAGTTGACTTTTTTTGTTAATTGTCGATCAGCATTAACTATCCACTTTAATTTCTGTTCAAATTATTTTTCTTAATTTCACTTTTCTACTTGCTGACTTTATACTCCTGTATGACTGTAGACTCATGTGTTCAACTATCATTGAGACTATCTAGTCTTTTGAACAGGGTTCTATGCAGTTAGTCTTGAGCTTGACACTAGTTATGAAAAGAGGGGATGAAGGAGAAATAGTACAGAGTTTGCTTCTGGAGGTCCTGGTTCAGGGTGGTTTTGAGTATAATGCTTCCTCTCCCTAATCACCAGCCTTGAAATCCAGATATTAAAATATATAAGCAATCCTCAGAGTAATGCAACATGATGTAGAGGAAAAAGTCCCGGGACAAGATGTCTAAGCCCTGGATTGCAAACATAGTTCTGCCACTAGCTTGCCATGTGAACTTGAATGTCATTCAGCTTCTTTCTGCCTGTTTTCTTCTCTGTGAATCAAGGATTTAGGTACTTGATCTACTACCACCAGAGGTTGTGGAAAGGATTAAAAGGACTATAGAAGGTATGCTTTAAAATGTTGTCCTAGCCCACTCTTCATCGAGGAGAGACAGCATTTGACTGAAAAAACCTGACTATTCACTTACTCACCTATTTTTGACAGAATTGATAGTCCATAGCTAGTTATATCTAGTGGATGGTGGTTTCCAAAGTATGGTTTGTATTAGTACAGTCAGTGGTTTCCAAGGGCTGTGTCCAAGTAATGATTGACATTCACATAAGACTATGTCTCTAGTTATAGCAAGTAATCTCTGATGGGTCTTCTCTGAAGCATCGTTGCTCTGAGAGGCAGTGGGTGAAGGGAAAAGCATTAGACTAATAGACAAGGGACTTGGGTTCTGGTCCCAGTCCTGTCATTAAATAACTGCGTGACCTTGAGTAGGTCACTTAATTTCTCTGGGCCTCAGCCTTCTATACTGTAAAATGACTTAGATATTCTTTAATCTCTTCTAGTTCTGATTCACTCTATTCCATGTTTTCTAAGTTTCCATTCATTTCAATGTAGCTTATTGGTTGGTTGGTTGGTTGGTTTTTAACCCTCCCTAATGTTGAGTAGGATTGAATGGGATAGGTAGTTTTGTAAATCTTCTATTATGCTGAAGTGGTTCATGAACTATGAAAGCTCGAGTCATTTCACCAGAAAGCCATTGCCCCCTGAAAACCCTGGTAATATCCTGGTTCTTCAGTCACTGGCCAATGAGTTAGACATTCAACTGATTTGGCACACTTTGGACCTTCTTTTTACTTACAAATGCCCTTTAGCAGTGTAGTCTTGCTCTATTCTGTTGTGTAGATGAGCCATTTTCTGGTGTGAACTGGGTCTCTCATCTTTGGCTAAGGCTACATTGGGGGATGGAGATGAAGGGGTTAGTCTAATAATGGTGGTTTAGGAACTGGCGTAATGTGGGATTTGGAAATGAAATTGAAGAAATACAAAACATTCAGTTCATTAGAGTCAAAAAAATGGGAAATTATTTGGGACATGATTTTTTTAATTTCATTAATGTTTGTGGGAACCACTAGTAAGCTCCCCTGGTGCACTACCAAACAGGTCCTGGGCTGGAGCAGTCATTATTCTAACTCTGTGATGACCTGTTCTTAAACACAGGCAGTTCATATGTGTGTGTAACCATGTTCCTATTTACCTCTTTATCCTTTACCCCCATTCAGTTCCTATGATATATACTTAGAAACTTAAACCTTGTTTAACTTTGTTCCATTACCCATTCTTTCAAAAGAAAAATTCCTTTTCTAGTCCTTTGCCTGCCCTCTAAATGGAGTCCAGCCCGGTCCTCTGCCTTCCCTAATGAGATATGTGGATGACGTGAATGGGATTAAGTATGCAAGTGTGTTTAGGTTGTTGTGTGTTTGTGTGTACACACGTATTCCTCTGTAATTGTAAAGCTTTTCTGCCTACTTTACACCATAAGCTCAGAGGGCCAGACCACCCCATTCTCGGGTTAGGGGGAAATCCTTGAGGCCAGACCCAGAGAAGGGATGCAGTTGGTGGTCAGTGAGGATAGCGTAGAGGAGAAGGCTCTGTCTCCTCTGCGCTTCTGCTCACATTCTGGTTAGGTGCCACCTCACAACCCTTTGACTTTCTCCTACAGGGTCAGTAGAGCTGGGGTCATAGGGAAGCCCATTGAAGGTGTCATTAGGTTCCCAGCTAGTGAAACTCTTCTGGATGGCTGAGGTGGGCAGAAAAATTCTTGGCCTACCATTAAACAGCTAACCACTAAGCTGTTGAATGGATAAAGAGTTCCCAAGGAGCTCCTGTGTCTCAGAGTCCAGGCTAGAGAGACTGCAATAGGGTAGCTGGAGACTGGGCAAGGCGGAAAGGGACTGGTCACTAACCCCGAGGCCCACCTGCTCTGCTTAAAAGCAGTGAAAATTGATTGGATTCCAGAAATGCTGTTCCCAGCCCCATCAGGATGCAAACCACTTGCACAGAAATGTGTCCAGGTTTTCCAAAAATAATATTCACTTCCTCACTTGCAGGGAGGTGATCGGGCTTCTCCCCCATTTCAGTTATCTTCAGGGACATCAGGCCTGAAGACTCTTCAGATCTCAAGGCATCATTCAGACCAGATAAGAATCATCTATATTCTCTTACTTGATTTCACGCTTTGGAGCATCCTTCGTGAGGCACACAGGCTTAACCTTCTGCAGCCTCCGTGGGAGTTGCCTCAGGTGTGAGATAAGTCAGAAGCTTGGTCCCCGTACCGCTGCCTTCTCTGCGGGAAACTGCTCATGGGGCCTCTTGTCAGAGCTCTGGATGGGCTTTATGGTGGGTCCTGAAAGAAGGGTACAGAGCAAGGTGCCACAGGGGCTGACTGCAGCTGGGAGCCCTGGGTTCTTCTGTTCTCTCTTCACTGGCACACAGTGGCATGGCCTGTGCCTCTCAGGTGCTGGCTATTTCCTTTTCCAAGATCCCAGTGAGATAAATCTGGTCATTTCCTTTCTTCCCCAGAAATGGAAACTTCAAACAACACCAGTGGTTCCAACCACAAGGGAAGCACTCTGTTCTTTAAGGTGGACTTCTCTCATCCCTAAATGCCCATGTTTGCTTTATTCTCTTCTCTTCCACCACTGCATTCACGTCCTTGGCACGAGTCTGCAGGCGCTTGGCAGTGGAGAAGGCTTTACTAACATGTCTCAGGATCACTGGGGTCCATGTGGAGACAGATGGCTGGACACAGAGAAAAACAGCCAGGGGGTGAAGCAGAGAGGTACAGAGACAAAGGAGACAGGGGCAGACAGAGGGTGAGTGTTGCTGTGTGGTCACGTGGCAGCTCTGTGCAGGTCAGCTGGGCAGTGGGGCCCAGGCTCAGTCGACCTCACCTACCTGGGGGAACGGAGAGAGAACTCAGCAGTAACTGACTTCTTAGCCTAAGAGCTTTTGCTATAAAAGGAGAAAAAAAAAAAAAAAAACAAACCCCCTCACAAAATGCATTGTTTTGGTTCAAAGGTATTGGGTCCATGGAGAAAAACATTTCACAAAACTCCGTTGGTGTTTTTGTTTTCCACCTTTTCCCATGAATAAATATTATCCATTAAGAGCCTTGAAAAAGGTGCTTAAATACACAGTGTTATATTTTCTTCCTGTTTTGCATGTGACAATTCGGCCTCTGTGCTGCTCTTGGTCTTGTATTTTCCTCACTGGGGTCTCCAGAAACAACGGTTATTTGGTCTGAGGCTCCCCCCTCCGGGCCCTGTCCTGGCTCACAGCTTATGCCCGCACAGTCCCATCCCTACCCCACCCGCCCTCCCTTTCCTCTGGCCCCTGTGAGATGCAGTGGCACAGGGCTATGTCCACGCTAGCAGCAGTGAACCTCAGGTGCCCCTTTGCTGCCTCTTTCTCCTTCCAGGCACAGGTTTCAGTGTTGGGGGTGCAACAGGGTGGGCAGAAATAGTGGGGGAGGGGGAGGGAGTGGTCACAGTGGCCACCCACCAACATGCCAGCCCCCTTCACTCCCACTACCCGCACTGGCCCTCCGTCCAGTGGTTTTACAAGGCGGAGACCTTGACAACATTGCTGGCTATGGCAGGAATGTTCGTGTTGGAGCCTGGGCTGGCAGGGGGTGGCCGACCTTCCCCCTCTGGGGTTAGCGCTGGGGGAGTAGGAATGCTGATGATGGCTGTGGTGATCTGGGATGTTTTGCAGTTTGGTCTCAGTCCGTCGTCTGCTTTCAAATTAAGGCTGGAACGACTGGGATAAAAAAAAAGTGAGTTGATGATGGTTCGTCTTGCTAATGTCCCAAAGCTTCCTTGATCCTCTCTCTACCTGTCTAGCTCACAGTAACCGGGAGGTGATTTGGGTGTCCCTCCATCTCTGCTTTTGGTAACTGGCTTGTAATTATCCATTCTGATTATTATTCCTAAACTACCCCGAATTTCAAAAGTCATGTATACTGGGCTTTGGAATTCAGAGTATACGTTTTTCCCTCCAGTGGATTTTTTTCCTATCACTTGTGGCATTTGATTTTGGTTTCCCTGAATTCCTTGCCACCCATTGGAGGTAGTGGGAAGTGGCCTACATATAAGTAGAGAGTCAGTCTGTGATTCAAAATCAGCCTGGGATAAGCCGAAATTTCGTATTATTTCACAATTGTGAAAATTATTGTCTTGAGAAAACAGTCCATTCTTTGCACTAGGGTAAGTCATTTATGGATTTTTGTTGTTGTTGTTCTTATTTTTTCTGGTATCTAACCCCACATTGGGCCTACACCTGCTATAGTATCCTCCAAAGCATATGAGGGGCCTTTGGGTTAACTTGCAAGGATGAGAAGGAAGGTGGGGGGAGGAAGGTGAGGTGAGGGGCCTTTGGGTTAACTTGCAAGGATGAGAAGGAAGGTGGGGGGAGGAAGGTGAGGTGAGGGGCTCATGCATTAGATAAGGGGGAGGGAAGGCTGAGGACCCCCAGGGGTCTCCTAATGCTGAGAGCCTTTCACTCTGTGAAGGGAGCGTCTCAGGCCTTAGGGAGTGATGGGGATGGGAGCCACCCACCTGGTAGTGAGGGAGGGCTGCTCGCTGCCCTGGATGTGGATGGTGCTGAGCTCTTGCATGCTGCGCAGGCGGGTGGCCGGCAGGTTGGAATTGGGCAGGTGTGTGGTTTTCTTACTACGACGGGAGCAGCAGGTGGTCGTGAGGCCCGGGTGGCTGGACAGTGAGGGACTCCGGGTGGATGGGTAGTTCTGCATTGAACTCTCCATGCAGTTCTGCTCAAACATCTGTTCATCTATAAACTCGTGGTTCTGTGGGAGGCAGAGGGAGAAGAGGTAGGAGAAGGAGATAGGAAAGAGGAGGAGGGGGATGAGCCCCCGTACTCTGTATAGCTGCCTGTCTCTGTTCTGGGCCTTGGGAGAAGGGCTCCCAACTGCCTGGAGCACAGATAAGCATTCAGGACATGGGGGATATCCCACAGGCATCAAATGAAGGAAGGAAGAGATTCCCATTGACAGCCCTGGTCATCAGACTGGAGGGCGCAGACTGCGGTTGTGAAATCATGATGTGATATTCACTTCATCTACAGCTTTGGCTGAAGGGATACGGAGGACATGGAGGGACTTAGTGGCATCCTCAGAGCTAGAAGCAAAGACTTAAGTGACTTTGCAGGCTTTGACAGGATCTTCTGGTGGGGGAGGGGTGCAGGGAGCGGCAGGTAAGGAGTCACTAACGATGGGTAGTGGGTATGCTGGGTTGTCTTTTCTGGATTTACTGGGTGAGATCCTTATGGATCCTGGGCAAGTGTGAGACATAAGTTTTTAAAGGCACTGGATTATTCACAGTACTGGGAGAGCTTTGCTCTTGAAGGCCAATGCGGTCACACACTCAGGGTTATGATTTCTTTTGATTACTCATTTTTTTCCACCTGGTTATGGGGTATGGCTCCTTAATATACCTAAAGGCACAGGATTCCCTAAGTCAAGTGTAAGCATGGGAAGGGGATGGTAACACATTCCTGATGGAGGCCACCAGGATGGGGTGGAGTGGAGCCCAGGATAACTAAAATATGGCTGTTTAGCCAAGGTGACTAAACATCTATGCCATGAATGGTCTGGCCAAGGCTGCCAGAGTGAGGAGAAAGTCTGAAGAGAAGTAGCATGAGAACAGAGTTGAGAGAGAGACCAGCCCTGACAGCCAATACCAGGAGTCCCCATAGAGCTGGGCGGGTGGCACAGACAGATGTGGCACATGGACACTTACAAGGTACCAACATTGGTGCCATGTTCCACCACCCCTCCAAGCCCCTGGGGAGGTCAAAAAAGGGAATCAGAAAGGCACAAAAAAAACTGGAAGCCTGAGCTGGTACTGGGTGTGACAGCAGAGGTAGGATAAACCCAAGAAGAATCAACAGCACATGCAGAGAGCCAGACCAGGGGGTAAGAAGAGGAGACTCTACAGACTCAGAAGAATCAGAGAGAAAAACATCAATTGAAATTTTAAAAAGTTATACCTTGATGGTGGAGGTTCGTACAGATAACAGGGGATCATCCACAAGATAGGACAACCCCTACAGGACAACATGCCAACAGAAGATAAAAACACCATTGATTGTACATTCCAGCATTCCCAGGCTCAGTTCTGACATTCGATCTCTCAATCCCAGCATTCCACCCTTCCAGTCCGACATTCCATCCCTTGCTCCCAGCATTCTTCCTCCTTTGTCCCAACATTCCACCCCTTGAGTCCAACATTCCTCACCTAAAATCCAGCATTCCATCTCTTTAATCCCAATATCCCCACAATCCGACATTCTTTCCTTCAAATTCAGCATTCCACCCCTTCAATGCCAACATTCCATCACTTCAAACCCAAATATTTTCACCCATATCCTTTCAACTTACACATTCCACCCAGCACATGCAACTTGGAAAGGGCAGTTGGGTCCAGGCCTATTTCTTTGGCAAGCTCTGAGTCTTTGAGAGAAATTCTAGATACGCCTATATGGTTCTTGACACTAAGAAACATTGGATAAGTCCTGGAAACTAGGGTTATCAGAGTACCTTCCCACATTGGAAGCCCTCACTGGGTTCAGCTGCCATCCACAGTGTCCACAGTTGTCCATACTAAGAGTCACCTAACATCTACTTCCCGCACATCTGGGAGGCCAGGACATGGAACACTGAGAATTAGAAAGTTCCTTCCTTAGTGTGCTGAGCCCTGACCATAGGCTTTTTGGGGAAGGAGGTCCTAGAAAAGAACAAGAAGGAGTTTCTCTTTGTCTCTCTTTGGTTGTCCAGCCTAACTTCTCCTCCCTCCCTACTATTCCTAACACTTTTTGCCAAGGCTCCAGGGTTGACCCCACTGCCCTTCCTTTCAGTCTGTTGGTGAGGCACAAGCATCATTCCACATTCCAGCTGGGGCACCCTAAGCCATGACTCATTTTTAGCAATCAGCCTTTCAGAATCTGAATTCCCTGGGAATTGCAGGGTGACTGAGATGGGGTGGTCCTGGTAAAATCCCTGGCTAGAGAAATATATGCAGTGCCTCGTTCATTGACTCTCTCCTGTTCCAAGTGGAATGGAAGGAGAAAAGGGACCCACAAATTGCATCAACCTAGCCCCAGGGATAGGACAAAAGCTGACATTCTTCTCTGCTGTCCTGCAGTAATCTAGTATAAATTCAGCCCTAGCTTTGAAGAGGGATGCCCATCAGAACTGAGAAACTGATAGGCAGAGATCTTAGGCCTCAGTAACTTAGAAATGGGCTGTGAGGACAGATGTAGGGTGTGTGTGGAAAGACTGGGGGAATGGCCTCCTCTGTGCTGCGGGCCTCCTGACCCTGGCGACTTTGCCCCACTCCTTGGGGTCTTCTTCCTGAGGGCTGATAGAGACCTCATCGCTACTCTTTGGATCTAAGGGGGCATACTTTGACTTCTGAAGCCTGGGGTGAGGACGTGAGGACAGAGTTCTCACTCTGTAAGTTCTGACCTCAGAAAAGGGTCAGGGGTCAGGGGTGAGAAGGGAGGTGGCGCTGGGCTGGGACTCACAGTGGTTTTTTCCAGGCAGTGCAGCAGGTGATGGTGCTGGCTCTCGATGAGTGAGGTGGTCTTGCCCATGTGCTCTTCTTCCGGGGTGCCCTAGGAGGAAAAGAGGAGACACTGAGTATAAAGCTGGTGGCTCTCCTTCCCTCCATCTCCTTCATTTCTCCACAGAAGGGAGGGGGTACTGGAAAAATCTGGATGAACCAAATTTTAGGGTCACCCTAGACGATGCTAGCCTTTGGCTGGGAGCCCTTGAGCTAAAGGGGGTTTAGGGGTGATGATGATAAACCTATGGAAGACGTATGTGGAGGGTGGCTGCTACCTGGGGAAAGTTTGGGGCTTTGGGGTGGGAGCGCTGATGCCCTCCATCCTCCCCTCCATCTCCCCACCCCAAGTCCCCCAGGCACCTACCATCAGCTCCAGCGCCTCGTTGAGGAGTCCATTGCGCTTGCTGTGCAGGTAGGCATTGGAGCTCCCTGTTTTGGCCACACGGATCCTGGCAAGGCGGGCCTTCTGTGATTGGCAGAGAGAATAAAAGAGTGAGGGAGTCTGAGAGACAAAAAAACAGTGAGCCTGGCCAAGCCAGCGACAGTGGGCTGTCCCAGCGAGGTTGGGTTCCCAGGTGACGTCTGATGAAGGGGAGGAAGCTGCTTCTTCCCCCCCGCAGGGATCTCTGTTTATAGACCTGGGACTGGGTCAGAGAGGCTGTGACCCCCCTGTACAGAGTGAGCATGGTCATGGTCAGAGTGCCTAGGGGTTTCCATTTGTTTCTCCAGCCTGGGTGTGATCCTGGCCAGGGGAATATCACTCATCAAATTCCTCCCTCCTTCCTCAAATTTCATGACCTTTATCCATTCTACTGAATGCACTTGGGTATTTCTCATCTCAGACTGCAAGTTCTTTAAAGGAGCCCATATTATAGCTCTCCTGATTCTCTCCTACGGTCCAGTGCAATTCCCTGAATACAGCAGGTGCCCAAATACCAGTTAATTATAAGAAAAGTAAGGAGTGTGTATATGTGCCCCTCAACTCCTTCCCCTCTTTCTATTTTTTCCTTAGCATTCATTACTAAGGTAGTATATGTTTTACATATTTATCTTGCTACTGTCTCTCTTTCCCCACAGGAATGTAAACTCCTTGAGGGCAGGGGTTTTTGTTCTGTTCACTGGGAATATATCCCCAGTGCTTAGTAACTTGTAAATCAATAGAAGAATTTACAATTGCATGTCTGTCTTCGGGATGTGTCTATACATGTATATTTTGCTGTGCATGTCTGTGGGAACGAGTGTAGGTGCACGTGCATGTGACAAGGGGCCCAATGTGGGTGTGAGAGAGGAGAGGATGGAGCACATTTCCATACACCACCCTGGCTTTAGCTGCGGCGACTGAGAATCTCCCAGCTCCATCCTTGGAAGCCTTCGGCAGTATCCTGTGCGAGGGTCGCATGGTACCTCAACCACGCGAGCTCATTTCTCTTGCTTGCAGAGGCAGTGGGAGAGGCCGGACACACTGCACAGGCTGACTTCTCTTCTCCTTCCTAATAACCATAATCAGTGTCACCATGACAGCAGCACAGCCACAGTGTGAAGCCTAAGAGGAAAGAGGCTCTGGGAGGGAGGGAGAAGGGGTGGGTAGAGGGCTTCCTGCTGGCTTAAAAAAAATGCAGCTTCACGTTTGGGCTCTTGTGGATCTAGACCCAGCTGCAGGAAGAAGAGCCCACAAGGCCTCACAAACCTATTCTGGGGCAGAGGGGTCCTTCCTTCTGCCTCTGGGAAAATCCACATTTAACTTCAGCATGGACTCTGAACAGAGGAGTCCTTGGAAAATTGTGGCAATTTTCATTTCTTGTCACCTTCTCCCCAGCATGGGGAAGTGTCCCCTCCAAGTGTCCTGCTGGGCTGGCTCATCTGCTAAAAGGAGGCCAAGGACTTGGATTTAGGCTGTCAACAGAAGCACAAAGAACACACAATAGCTATTGTTCCCTGGGAAGTCCCCCTGTGACCACTGTGTCCTTGCAGGGACAATTCAACGACCTCCCCTGGTTTCTAAATATGGCAAAGAGGGCAGCACTTGAGCCTAGAAGATCTGCCTGTAAAACTGGGGAAGAACTCTCCTCTAGACGGAGAATAAAAAGAGGAAGCAGGGAGAGAAAGGATGGTAAGTAAGCCCTACCATTCCTCTTCTCTCTGAGCAAAGAACATGCATTCCAGGTGCAGGACAGTTGTCCTTCCTGGGGATCCTGCTCCAGCCCTCCCCTCAGCTCAAGGTCTACATTCAAGCAAGTTCTTCATCATTTGAGGATGTGACTATTATTGCTTTGAGTGAGTACTGGGTGTTGAGAGATGCATATGGAAATCCAGTTGTGTCAAGCTCATTTTAGCCTTATATAATTTGATTGCACCACTTACAGCCAGACCATTCTTGTATCTGGGGTCTGTCTTCATTACTTTCTAGACATGAAAGATTCTCCTGCTCTCCTCTGTGGCACTCCTTTTAATCTTATCTTACCCTGGGCGCTATTAAAGCAACAGATTGTCATAACAAATGCACTATATTGTTTAATCATTTCCCACATAGGATAAAGAGGTTTGCAATGTATTTATAGAACCATACCCAGCATATGTAATTTGGTGAGGACTTTTGGCTTGACTTTGAGCTCCTGAGGGCCAGAGCCTGTGACTTATGCATAGTTTTATCTTCAGCACCTAGCACAGAGCTTCGCACTGAGTATTTGCTCAAGCAAGGCTTGTGATGGCCCAGGAAAGAAGATGATCCTACACAGTCGGTCAGAAATCCATGTTAATAAAGTCATTGTGATGGGCTCAGTCCTTGTGTGGACTGGTCAGCCTCCTTCTCTTCCATGAACATGAGTACAGTGTAAGAGTTCGAAGAATGTAGGGATCATCTAGGCTATTTTAAAGACAAGGAAATGGAGGATGTGAGAGGAAGTGACTTATCCAGGGCAAGATTTCAGCTCAGGTCTTCCAACCTCCCAATGCTGCTTCCATAACACCCCTCTCCTCCTTCCCCGAATTTCAACTCCACTCAGACAAGTTTTTAACTTGATGAGCAAAGCCCAGGAAGTTGCATTTTCAACAGCTGTAGACATTCCAGGGCTGGAGGAGAGGTTTGGATGGAGGATTCTGCCACCCTGGGCACAGTTCCAGGTTCAGGCTAATAAGCTCAAGAATTTTGTCAGCCCCAAGAAGGGTTTCATGATGAAGCACTTCCTAGCTATCTGGCTGGCAGGTGCCCTTGGACCATGAGTATTGACATCTCTACCTTGGGAGAGGCAGAAGAAGGAAAAAGAGGGAGAAATGGAAAAGCCAAAAGAGAACATGGGCAATTGCACTCTTAGGTATTTATCCCAGAGAAATGAAAACTTATGTTCACACAAAAACCTGCACATGGCTGTTAACAGCAACTTTATTTATAATAACCCGATGTCCCTCAACAGGCAAACTGTTAATCATAACTGGGATGCATCCATACCAGGGAATACTGCTCAGAAAGGAAAAGGAATGGACTATTGATACACAGGACTTGGATGAATCTCCAGGAATTACATGAAATGGAAAAAGCCAATCTCCAAATTATGCCTACTGTATAAGCCCATTGATATACCATTAAAAAACATGAAAACGTTTTATAAAGGGAGGACAGATAAATAGTTGCCAGAGGTTACAGACGGGGTAGAGGTAGAGTGAGGGGGGTGTGGTTATAAAAGATATAGTGGGAGGGACCCTTATGGTGTTGGAACTGTGCAGTACCTTGACTGAGATGGGGGATGTGAACCAGCATAGGTGATAAAACTGTATAAAACTTCACACACACACACACACACACGGGTACAAGTAAAACTGGGGAAGTCTGAATAGGATTGGTGGATTGCAGAAATGTCCATAGGCTGGATATGAAATTTTATAACTACGTGTGAATCTACAATTATTCCAATTAAAGTTTCCATTAAAAATGTTCCCCTCTCTCTGTCCACTGCTAGACCTCCTTACTTGATCTCCAGTTCACTTGGCTTAGAAAACCCAGTCTCTGTAGCAAAGAGCCATGGAATTATTTCAGTAATAATCCCAAGCAAATCACTCACAATGGGAAAGGATGACAACTTTTGGAGCCTTTCCTTTCCACCTGAGGCATGTGGGCTGGAGCTTACCTTCACAGCTCCTGAGTATGTGGTCTGGGCTGAGAACTGTCATCAGCTCCCCTAACCCCCTTCCTGTCCCATCTCTCCATTCCCCACTAAGTTCCCCAACCTGCCTTCCTTGCCTCGCTGTGACAGACCCAGTGCTGGAAGCAGGCAGTATTCCTGTGTTCTTTTTCTTTTCCTCTCACAAGAAGCCTAAGGTGAAAGAGGCAGAGCTGAGCTTACCGTGAGGAGAGACAGTATCCAGAGGAGGTGAAAACACTGCAAATATTTACTCTGATTTCAAGGGAGAGCAAAGAGGGAGAGGGAGGAGGGTGAGAAGGGAGGCAGAAGGGAGGGAGTCTCATCCTGAGGGGCTAGAGGGAGGAAGAAGCCTAAGCTGATTCCTTCTGGATCTTAATCACACAGGATGAGCTTTGTAAAGTTCTGCAGAGAAATGGTCCCTGTCGTATTCTTTGCGGGGGCAAAACGACAGTGGATGAGATGCTCTAAGAAGTAGGTAAGGGTGTGAGCCTGGAGGGGAAGGGAGTGCAGGAGTGGCTGAAGCACAGTTTGAGTGGGGCTCTTGTGGGCTAGTGTGTGAACTGAGGATACCTTGGATCCTCAATGCTCTTCAAAAACCCTGTGTCATGTCATGGCTATTGTAAATAGAGCTGCAATGAACATTGTGGTGTATGACTCTTTTTGAATTATGGTTTTCTCCGGGTATATGCCCAGCAGTGGGATTGCTGGGTTGTATGGTAGTTCTATTTTTAGTTTTTTAAGGAACCTCCATACTGTTCTGCACAGTGGCTGTATCAATTTACATTCCCACCCACAGCGCAAGAGGGTTCCCTTTTCTCCACACTCTCTCCAGAGTGAAGTAAGTCAGAAAGAGAAAAACAAATACCGTATGCTAACACATATATATAGAATCTAAAAAAAAAAAAAAAAAAAGGTTCTGAAGAGCCTAGGGGCAGCACAGGAATAAAGACGCAGACATAGAGAATGGACTTGAGGACACGGGGAGGGGGAAGGGTAAGCTGGGATGAAGTGAGAGAGTGGCATGGACATATATACACTGCCAAATATAAAATAGATAGCTAGTGGGAAGCAGCCGCATAGCACAGGGAGATCAGCTTGGTGCCTTGTGTCCACCTGGAGGGGTGGGATAGAGAGGGTGGGAGGGAGACGCAAGAGAGAGGGGATGTGGGGATATATGTATACGTATAGCTGATTCACTTTGTTATACATCAGAAACTAACACACCATCGTAAAGCAATTATACTCCAATAAAGATGTTAAAAAAAACAAAAACAAAAACAAACACTGTGTCAGCCCTTGCCCAGTGCTGGGGGGTGGGGGGAGGGGGAGATTGAGGTTGCTATAGGACCCCTGACCCTTCAGGGCTTTAGGCTCCTTGATTTGGAAAGGAGATCCCAGTTTCTCCCTGCCCCTTTCTTTAGGACAGCATAATGAATTTAGATATTGTTCACATTTGCCAGCTGACTTGAACGGGGAAAGAGATAAGACTTCTATTTCTGAGCTGGCTAGCAGGGGATGGGGGTGGGGAAGCCCTGACCTTGGGAGAAGAGGTAGGAAATGGTTCTGGAGGGGATGGAGAGGACAGCAGATCAATCCAAGGCAGGCTGACAACATTAAAAACCCAGGTCAAGATAAGTCAAAATACATTTCCACACAGGCGGAGGGAGACAGCAGGGCAAGGAGGAGGTGACAAAAGCACACAAAAGGGGAGATGCTGGAAGTGGGGACCAACTGGATTTATTATATAACTATGTGATATATATAATATTATTAAGTATTGTTACATGTAAATTATTATACATTTCAGAGCTAACTTTCATGAGCTTTGAGACTTTGTTTCAGTCAGCATACACAGATTTGTTCTGAAATCCTGGATTCCTCTGATATGTCATGGAAACCCTGCCACTTGGGAGTTATCCCTGCAAATGGAAGGTCAGGAGAGAGGATCATGTGGTGAGGAAGTAACCCAGCTGCAATGCATAGGGCCTGGCACATAGTTGGTGCTCAGTAAATGTGTGTGGAATGAATGAATAAAAGAAAGAATAAAATAAGGACATAATGTTTCAGGCCTTCATAAGCGACTCTTTCAGGTCCCCCTGTCCATTGTACCCAGAAAGGCTTTGATCGTACCCCCTGGAGGTTGAGATCCTGCTGAAGGGGGAGTATTTCAGCCCAGAACAGAAGAGAAAGGAAGGCAGGGCCCTGAACCAAGATGGCGGAGTAGAAGGATGTGCTCTCACTCCCTCTTGCGAGAACACCAGAATCACAAATAGCTGCTGGACAATCACCGACAGGAGGACACTGGAACTCACCAAAAAAGATACCCCACATCCAAACACAAAGGAGAAGCCACAATGAGTTGGTAGGAGGGGTGCAATCATAGTAAAATCAAATCCCATAACTGCTGGGTGGGTGACTCACAGACTGGAGAACACTTATACCACAGAAGTCCACCCACTGGAGTGAAGGTTCTGAGCCCCACGTCAGGCTTCCCAACCTGGGGGTCCAGCAACGGGAGGAGGAATTCCTAGAGAATCAGACTTTGAAGGCTAGTGGGATTTGATTGCAGTACTTTGACAGGACTGGGGGAAACAGAGACTCCACTCTTGGAGGGCACACACAAAGTAGTGTGCACATCGGGACCCAGGGGAAGCAGCAGTGATCCCAGGGGAGACTGAACCAGACCTACCAGCTAGTGTTGGAGGGTCTCCTGCAGAGGCGGGGGGTGGATGTGGCTCACCGTGGGGACAAGGAAACTGGCAGCAGAAGTACCAGGAAGTACTCCTTTGCATGAGCCCTCCCAGAGTCTGCCATTAGCCCCACCAAAGAGCCCAGGTAGGCTCCAGTGTTGGGTTGCCTCGGGCCAAGCAACCAACAGGGAGGGAACACAGCCCCACCCATGAGCAGTCAAGCAGATTAAAGTTTTACTGAGCTCTGCCCACCAGAGCAACAGTCAGCTCTGCCCACCACCAGTCCCTCCCATCAGGAAACTTGCACAAGCCTCTTAGATGGCCTCATCCACCAGAGGGCAGACAGCAGAAGCAAGAAGAACTACAATCCTGCAGCCTGTGGAACAAAAACCACATTCACAGAAAGATAGACAAGATGAAAAGGCAGAGGACTATGTACCAGATGAAGGAACAAGATAAAACCCCAGAAAAACAACTAAATGAAGTGGAGATAGGCAACCTTCCAGAAAAAGAATTCAGATTAATGATAGTGAAGATGATCCAGGACCTCAGAAAAAGAATGGAGGCAAAGATCGAGAAGACGCAAGAAATGTTTAACAAAGACCTAGAAGTATTAAAGAACAAACAAACAGAGATGAACAATACAATAACTGAAATGAAAACTACACTAGAAGGAATCAATAGCAGAATAACTGAGGCAGAAGAACAGATAAGTAACCTGGAAGACAGAATGGTGGAATTCACTGCTGTGGAACAGAATAAAGAAAAAAGAATGAAAAGAAATAAAGACAGCCTAAGAGATCTCTGGGACAACATTAAATGCAACAACATTCACTTTATAGGGGTCCCAGAAGGAGAAGAGAGAGAGAAAGGACCAGAGAAAATATTTGAAGAGATTATAGTCGAAAATTTCCATAACATGGGAAAGGAAATAGCCACCCAAGTCTAGGAAGTGAAAAGTGTCCCATACAGGATAAACCCAAGGAGAAACATGCCGAACACATAGTAATCAAATTGGCAAAAATTAAAGACAAAGAAAAATTATTGAAAGCAGCAAGGGAAAAATGACAAATAACGTACAAGGGAACTCCCATAAGGTTAACAGCTGATTTCTCAGCAGAAACTCTACAAGCCAGAAGGGAGTGGCATGGTATACTTAAAGTGATGAAAGGGAAGAACCTACAACCAAGATTACTCTACCCGGTAAGGATCTCATTCAGATTCGATGGAGAAATCAAAAGCTTTGCAGACAAGCGAAAACTAAGAGAATTCAGCACCACCAAACCAGCTCTACAACAAATGCTAAAGGAACTTCTCTAAGTGGGAAACACAAGAAAAGAAAAGGACCTACAAAAACAAACCCAAAACAATTAAGAAAATGGTCATAGGAACATACATATCGATAATTACCTTAAACGTGAATGGATTAAATGCTCCAACCAAAAGACACAGGCTTGCTGAATGGATACAAAAACAAGACCCATATATAGGCTGTCTACAACAGACCCACTTCAGACCTAGGGACACATACAGACTGAAAGTGAGGGGATGGAAAATGATGTTCCATGCAAATGGAAATCAAAATAAAGCTGGAGTAACCATACTCATATCAGATAAAATAGACTTTAAAATAAAGAATGTTACAAGAGACAAGGAAAGACACTACATAATGATCAAGGGATCAATCCAAGAAGAATCTATAACAATTATAAATATATATGCGCCCAACATAGGAGCACCTCAATACATAAGGCAACTGCTAACAGGTATAAAAGAGGAAATCGACAGTAACACAATAAGAGTGGGGGACTTTAACACCTCACTTACACCAATGGACAGATCATCCAGACAGCAAATTAATAAGGAAACAGAAGCTTTAAATGACACAATAGACCAGATAGATTTAATTGATATTTATAGGACATTCCATCCAAAAACAGCAGATTACACTTTCTTCTCAAGTGTGCACGGAACATTCTCCAGGATAGATCACATCTTGGGTCACAAATCAAGCCTCAGTAAATTTAAGAAAATTGAAATCATATCAAGCATCTTTTCTGACCACAGCACTATGAGATTAGAAATCAATTACACGGAAAAAAATGTAAAAAACACAAACACATGGAGGCTAAACAATACGTTACTAAATAACCAAGAGATCCCTGAAGAAATCAAAAAATACCTAGAGACAAATGACAATGAAAACATGATGATACAAAACCTATAGGATGCAGCAAAAGCAGTTCTAAGAGGGAAGTTTATAGCAATACAAGCCTACCTCAAGAAACAAGAAAAATCTCAAATAAACAATCTAACCTTACACCTGAAGGAACTAGAGAAAGAAGAACAAACAGAACCCAAAGTTAGCAGAAGGAAAGAAATCATAAAGATCAGAGCAGAAATAAATGAAATAGAAACAAAGAAAACAATAGCAAAGATCAATAAAACTAATGCTGGTTCTTTGAGAAGATAAACAAAATTGATAAGCCATTAGCCAGACTCATCAAGAAAAAGAGGGAGAGGACTCAAATCCATAAAATTAGAAATGGAAACGGAGAAGTTACAACAGACACTGCAGAAATACAAAGCATCCTAAGAGACTACTACAAGCAACTCTATGCCAATAAAATGGACAACTTGGAAGAAACGGACAAATTCTTAGAAAGCTATAACCTTCCAAGACTGAACCAGGAAGAAATAGAAAATATGAAAGGACCAATCACAAGTAATGAAATTGAAACTGTGATTAAACATCTTCCAACAAACAAAATTCCAGGACCAGATGGCTTCACAGGTGAATTCTATCAAACATTTAGAGAAGAGCTAACAACCATCCTTCTCAAACTCTTCCAAAAAATTGCAGAGGAAGGAACACTCCCAAACTCATTCTATGAGGCCACCATCACCCTGATACCTAAACCAGACAAAGATACTACAAAAAAAAAAAAAAATTACAGACCAATATCACTGATGAATATAGACGCAAAAATCCTCAACAAAATACTAGCAAACATAATCCAACAACACATTAGAAGGATCATACACCATGATCAAGTGGGATTTATCCCAGGGATGCAAGGATTCTTCAATATACGCAAATCAACCAATGTGATACACCAAATTAACAAACTGAAGAATAAAAACCATATGATCATCTCAATGGATGCAAAAAAGCTTTTGACAAAATTCAACACCCATTTATGATAAAAACTCTCCAGAAAGTGGGCAGAGAGGGAACCTACCTCAACATAATAAAGGCCATATATGACAAACCCACAGCAAACATCATTCTAAACGGTGAAAAACTGAAAGCATTTCCTCTAAGATCAGGAACAAGACAAGGATGTCCACTCTCACCACTATTATTCAACATAGTTTTGGAAGTCCTAGCCACGGCAATCAGAGAATAAAAAGAAATAAAAGGAATACAAATTGGAAAAGAAGAAGTAAAACTGTCATTCTTTGCAGATGACATGATACTATACATAGAGAATCCTAAAGATGATACCAGAAAACTACTAGAGCTAATCAATGAATTTGGTAAAGTTGCAGATTACAAAATTAATGCACAGAAGTCTCTTGCATTCTTATACACTAATGTTGAAAAATCTGAAAGAGAAATTAAGGAAACACTCCCATTTACCATTGCAACAAGAAGAATAAAATACCTAGGAATAAACCTACCTAAGGAGACAAAAGACTTGTATGCAGAAAACTATAAGACATTGATGAAAGAAATTAAAGTTGATACCAACAGATGGAGAGATACACCATGTTCTTGGATTGGAAGAATCAATATTGTGAAAATGACTATACTACCCAAAGCAATCTACAGATTCAATGCAATCCCTATCAAATTACCAATGGCATTTTTTATGGAACTAGAACAAAAAATCTTAAAATTTGTATGGAGACACAAAAGACCCTGAATAGCCAAAGCAGTCTTGAGGGAAAAAAACGGAGCTGGAGGAATCAGACTCCCTGACTTCAGACTATAGTACAAAGCTACAGTAATCAAGACAATAGGGTACTGGCACAAAAACAGAAACATAGATGAACGGAACAAGATAGAAAGCCCAGAGATAAACCCACGCACCTATGGTCAACTAATCTATGACAAAGGAGGCAAGGATATACAATGGAGAAAAGACAGTCTCTTCAATAGGTGGTGCTGGGAAAACTGGACAGCTACATGTAAAAGAATGAAATTAGAACACTCCCTAACACCATACACAAAAATAAACTCAAAATGGATTAGAGACCTAAATGTAAGACCGGACACTATAAAACTCTTAGAGGAAAACATAGGAAGAACACTCTTTGACATAAATCACAGCAAGATCTGTTTTGATCCACCTCTTAGATTAATGGAAATAAAAACAAAAATAAACAAATGGGACCTGATGAAACTTAAAAGCTTTTGCACAGCAAAGGAAACCATAAACAAGACAAAAAGACAACCCTCAGAATGGGAGAAAATATTTGCAAATGAATCAACGGACAAAGGATTAATCTCCAAAATATATACAGCTCATGCAGCTCAATATTAAAAAAATAAACAACCCAATCCAAAAATGGGCAGAAGACCTAAATAGACATTTCTCCAAAGAAGACATACAGATGGCCAAGAAACACATGAAAAGCTGCTCAACATCACTAATTATTAGAGAAATGCAAATCAAAACTTCAATGAGGTACCACCTCACACCAGTTAGAATGGGCGTCATCAGAAAATCTACAAACAACAAATGCTGGAGAGGGTGTGGAGAAAAGGGGAACCTCTTGCACTGTTGGTGGGAATGTAAATTGATACAGCCACTATGGAGAACAGTATGGAGGTTCCTTAAAAAACTAAAAATAGGGACTTCCCTGGTGGTGCAGTGGTTGGGAATCCACCTGCCAATGCAGGAGACATGGGTTCGAGCCCTGGTCCAGAAAGATCCCACATGCCGCGGAGCAGCGAAGTCCACGTGCCACAACTACTGAGCCTGCTGCCTGGAGCTCGTGCTCCGCGGCAAGAGAGGTCACCTCAATGAGAGGTCTGCACTCGGCAACGAAGAGTAGTCCCCTCTCGCGCAACTAGAGAGAGCCCGCACGCAGCAACGGAGACCCAAAAATAAATAAATAAGTATTTAAAAAAAAAAACCAAAAAACTAAAAATAAAATTACCATATGACTCAGCAATCCTACTACTGGGCATATACCCAGAGAAAAGCATAATTCAAAAAGACACGTGCACCCCAATGTTCATTGCAGCACTATTTACAATAGCCAGGTCATGGAAGCAACCTAAATGCCCATCGACAGACGAATGGATAAAGAAGATGTGGTACATATATACAATGGAATATTACTCAGCCTTAAAAAGGAATGAAAGTGGGTCATTTGTTGAGACGTGGATGGATCTAGAGACTGTCACACAGAGTGAAGTAAGTCAGAAAGAGAAAAACAAATATCGTATATTAACGCATATATGTGGAACCTAGAAAAGTGGTACAGATGAACCAGTTTGCAGGGCAGAAATTGAGACACAGATGTAGAGAACAAACGTATGGACACCAAGGGGGGAAAGCGGCTGGTGGGGGGATGGTGGTGGTGTGATGAATTGGGAGATTGGGATTGACATGTATACACTGATGTGTATAACATTGATGACTAATAAGAACCTACTGTATAAAAAAATAAATAAAATAAAATTCAAAAATTTAAAGAAAAAAATAAAGCTGCATACTTAAAAAAAAAAAAAAAAAGAAGAAAAAGGAAAAGCTGCCCCCTGGGTCCAAGAACCTTCACCAGCCAGATGCCCTAAAAATGCAGAGAAATGATATTTGGCTGAGAGGGTGAGGTATTCTGGGTGGAAGGTGGCGGCCAGTCATGAAAGGAGGCTTCTGTCTTGGCACCAAAGCCTTCAGACATCTTTCGTCATCCTGTGGTGAGAGGGCGCTCACCCTGCCCTGCCTTCCTAAGCCGTGTTCACTGGACATCACTGAAAACTTTTCCAGGACCCATGGTTAATCTCCTGACCGTCAACTGCAGTTCCATGCCTTATCCTACGATACCATGAAGTGACTAAAGCCCGCTGTGCCGTTTGTCCCTGAACTCAGTGGCCTCAGAATGTTCTCCTTTCAGAGTATTCATTTTTTTTTTTAGCAAATTTATTTTTGTCACTTTGTTTTGTATAGGCTATTACAGAGTACTGAAAAGCAATTATGTTCCCCAGTAAGCTCTTGGCTGGGAAAGGGAAGAGTCCGGGCACTACCCAGAGTTGATGGCTGAGATCTTGGAAGAGGAGCCAGGGCCCAAGGAAACTGCACAGAATATCTTCCGAAAGGGAGAACATCAGCTTGTGGATAATTGAGGGTTTGCTGCCTTGTGCAGCTGTCTGGGGCTGGAATGCAGGATGCTGGTAGGTAGGAAGGCACCTGGCGCTGCTTTACCTTCCAAAGCCAGAGGCCATCTGCGCAGCGATTCTCCCAGGAGCTCCTTGTGACGGCGACACAAGGCCAAGAGCACCCTCTCTGGTGCTGCCTGCCCCCTTCCCGGGTCTGAGGCTTACCTTTTGTGCCCTGCGTTTATCAGCTCTCTGATTCTGGTGGTAAATCCTGCTGAAGTTGGAAACGATCACAGGGACCGGCAGGGCAATGACAAGGACACCGCTCAGGGAACAGATGGAGCCGAAGATTTTCCCTGCAATCGTCTTGGGCACCATATCTCCATATCTGAGAGACAGAAAGAGAAATGGGTGTAAGGAAGAAGGGCCATTTGGGAAACAAGTCAGACTTCCCTGCCAATCATTCACTCCTTCACTCAACAATTGTTTAGAGTGCCTACTGTGTGCCAGGTACTGTGATACGACCCGGGAGTGAACAAAATAGACAAGATCCTTATGTTCACGGAGCCAACATCCTACCAGGGGAAGACCATAAAGTGAATATATAAAAACATTGTGACTTCTGGCTATTTCTATGAAGAGAACAGAGGTGGATGCTGTGCCGGGTTGGGGGAGTGTGGTCAGGAAAGGCCTCTCGGAGGAGGTAACATTTAAGCTAAGATCTGAAGGTAAAGAATCCAGCCAGGCAACACCCTTGGGCAAGAGCGTGCCAGGCAGTGGGAACAGAAAGGACGGAGGCCCTGAGGTAGGAAGGGGCTCGGCTTGTTCTAGGAACAGTGAAAGGGCTAGCGGGGCTGGCGCACAGGGCGGGTGGCAGGTTCTACAAGAGGAAACTGAGGTGGCAGGTGGGGGGCCAGACCATGCGAGGTCTAGCGGGCCACGACGAGGAGTGTGGGTTTCATCCAAGTGCAAAGAAGAGCCATGGATGATTTTGAAGCAGAAGAAGAACACAATTTCATTTTTGATAACAAAAACGATGAATAATAAACCACCTTCTATTCATGTGGAGATTTATAATTTCCAAAACACTTTTATACATTTGCCTCACAGAAGCTTCATGAACCCTGTGAGCTTGGAACCCCGATCCCCATTGTACAGATGCAGGAACTGAGGCTCAGAGACATGAAGTGGGTTGTCCACGTTTGGCTACGCCTGGGAGTAAAACACACACCTCTTGCTCTCATCTCTTTTCTACTAGCCACGCTGTCTTAGAGGGGACCATGAGCTCCAAATCGCAGCCCCTGAAGCCATGAAGCCACTTTGGGACAGTGCCGGCTACTCTCAGAGCTCAGAGAAACCTCACACCTTGGCAGCTGCCCCCTGGGACCAGCCTGCCCTGGCTCCTGCCAGCCCCAGGCAAGCAGGCCAGAGCCTCTCTCCTCCAATCAATAAGATATGCTCCACAGCGGTTAAGTGTTTAGCCTCTTCTTTATTGACATAATTTAAAGGCCAAGTTAAGAAAAGAGCTGTGATGACTCCTTTGGCCAAAGCCAGAAACACCATCTCCCCCATCTCTGCACCCTCTGGGTGTCTGGAGCAGAAACTGGCTTAGGGTGACCAGGAATTGTTGCTACTGAAATTGTCAGGCTTCAAGTCACTTGTCCTGAGGGGCCCAGGTGTCCTGGGGTCCAGAGAGGCTGTGGAAAGGGATGGGGGAGCCATTTCAGAGCTATGAAGTCCTCACCTCCTAACACTAAGGGCTTTGTGGAGGATGTGCCGTGATTGATACATACTTGGCGAGTGGATGAATGATCTCATTTAAGCCTCTCAACACCCTATGAAGTTGGCTCCTGTTTTGAGGACCATCTTCCTTCTCCTTGTGTCCAGGCCCTTTGTTCTGGCTCAAGCTGTCTCAGTCATGCCACTGACAGTAAGGCCTGCGAGAGCTCCTTCTGGGAACTTTGATGCTAGGTTTGCCTTCTCTGCCATGATACTCAGGAGTGGCTTCCAGTGAAGTGGTCGAGAATTTGGCTTCCGAAGTTGGACAATATGGGTTCAAGACTCACCCAGCTCCACCCTAAAATAACTGTGTGACCTTTAGGCCTCAGTTTCTTTGTCTCAAAAATGAAGATAATAAGAGTAACCTAGGTCATAATCCTATTGTGACATATACAGCTCTACAAACAATAAGTACTATTACTTTTACCTAGACAGTCTGAAAACCATGGTCTCTGTTGCCGAGAAGCTGATTATTCCAAGTTCAAATCATCCCAGTGATGAAGAAAAGGGGGCTGCCCTGGAAGTGAGTCATGTTAGCTGGGGTTTTCAGATGACATGATTGAAAGGTGGACATTGGGTACATGACCATGGGTGAAAACAAAGCGTGGCGGGAGTATGTAAGAATAGCGTCAGGAAGGCTACATTTCAGTGACTGAGGTGGTGAAAAATGCTAAGGACAACAGGAATGTTGTTTCATCCACTGGAAGGAAAGCTGTGCCTACTGCTAGGCAGATGGTCTGTTGGAAACAGACGACAGAGAGAAAGCTGAACAACGCAACGCCCATGCGCTCTCTGCCTTCTCCACCAAGAAGAACATGCTTTATCTTGGGAAGGCCAGGACACATGTGGAAAAACAAAGATCCAGAGCTTAAGGTAGGGGAGGGGAGAGCAGGTGAGTGGTCAGCTGTCTTCAGTGGATTCCCATCACAGGCCCACCTGGATCCTACCCCAGGAGACAGGAGGAATGTGCAGATGGCGTTATAGAACCACTTCCCATGATGGCTGAGAAATCATGATGCAGCAGAGAGATACCAGGAGACTAGAGATGGAAAACTACTGTATCAATATATTTAAAGAAAAGGAAAGGAGGTCTGAGGAACCACAGACCAGCAGGCTTGGCCTCCATCAATTCTGCCATCCAGTTGCGGGCAGAATTTGAGAGTGGATTATTAAGCAGACAGCGTGTGAACACTTGGAAAATAAGCTGCACTGGTTCACTAAACACACATCTTGCCAGATGACCCTTATTTCCTGTTTTGAGAGGGTTAGCTGGCTGGAGGATCAGGAGACCGCTACAGACCTACTGCATCATCGTTGCAGCAAGGTGTGTTCTTGCCCCCGTTCTCTGTACCCTGGACAAGCTGGAGGAATGTGGAGGGGACAGCAATGTGGCTGGCAGGGGCTCAACAGCCATCTCGAGTCTTCCGGCCCTTCTCAAAGATAAACAACAATGGTCCCAGGACAGCAAAGGAAGTTCCTGGTTTTCATGTTACAAGGGTCTCCTTCAATGAAAGAGTAAATGAGCAAACGAAATAAAGAAGGGATCTAAAGTTAGGTCTCCAGTGGTGCGTTCCAGAATTTTTTTAACAACTCATGTAAGGCCAGAAGGAGGCAGTGTGGCCTAATGATTGAGAGAGGAATCAGATCTGGGTTGAACCCGAGCCCGCTACTTACTAAATAGTTAAGTGTCCTTAGGGAAGTTATGTAACCTGAGCCTCTACCAATATAAATGGGTTTTACAAACCTAACTTACAAGGTTGTTGTGATAATTAATGAGATAATTCAGAAGCACCACTTGATGCTGTATCTGGGTAAATGTAAATTCTCTATAAAAATAGCCAGTGTGGTAGGCATCGATTGTTTTGTCTGCTAATAACCTACCCCCTCCTAGGAACTGAACCCCTCCCCTCCCCATTATGACATAAACTCTGTCCAGAGGAGCTGGGTCTCAGAGGAGCTGCCATATTCTTACAAGCCTTCCCCGATGCCCCTGCTCCCACTGGTCACAGGCAGTAAATTCAGAACAGGCATCTGACTCAAGCTGGGTCAATGAGTTCTTTCCTGGATTCATTTTTAAACAGCTTTATGGAGATACAATTTAAATATCATAAAATTCATCCACTTAAATCGTACAATTCAATGTTTTTAGTTTATTTACAAAGTTGTGTTACCATCACCAGAGTCTAATTTTAGAGTATTGTCATCACCCCCAGTAGAAACCTAGCACCCGTCAGCAGTCAGTGACCATTGTACACCTCACCCTTCAGCCCTAGGCAACCACTAATCTACTTTCTGTCTCTATGGATTTCCTTCTTTTGGACATTTAATATAAATGGAATCATACAGTATGTGGCCTCTTATGCCTGACTTCCTTCACTTAGCATAATGTGCTAAGGGTTCAAGGTTCGCCCATGTTGTAGCATGTATCAGAACTTCATTCCTTTCTTATGGCTGACTAATATCTCATCGTATGGATAGACCACATTTTGTTTACTCATTCATCAGCTGAGAGACATTTGGATTGTTTCTACTTTTTGGCTATTATGAGTAAACTCTGCTATGAAAATTTGTGTACAAGTTTTGGTGGGGATATATGTTTTCATTTCTCTGGGACTCATGTGGTAACTCTTATGTTTACCAGTTTGAGGAACTTGTGAACTGTTTTCTAAAGTGGCTGTGTCACTTTACAATCCCACTAGCTATAAATTAGGGTTCCAATTTCTCCATATCTTCACCAACACTTGTTACCATTTGTCTTTTGATCCTAGCTGTCCTAGTGGGTGTGACATGGTATCTCATTGTGTTGTTTTTTTTTCACACGTGTTTAAAAATTGAAGTATAGTTAATTTAGAATGTTGTGTTAATTTCAGGTGTACAGCAAAGTGATTCAGTTATATATATAATATATATTATATATAATATGTATATTCTTTTTCAGATTCTTTTCCCTTAAAGGTTATTACAAGACACTGAATATAGTTCCCTGTGCTATATAGTAGGTCCTTGTTGTTTATCTATTTTATATATAGTAGCGTGGATCTAATCCCAAATTCCTAAATTGTCTCTCTCCCTCCCACCTCCACTATCCCCTTTGGTAATCATAAATTTGTTTTCTATGTCTGTGAGCCTATTTCTGTTTTGTTAATAAGTTCTTTTGTATCATTTTTTTTAGATTCTACATATAAGTGACATCATATGATATTTGTCTTTGTCTGTCTTACTTCACTTAATATGATAATTTCTAGGTCCATCAGTGTTGCTGCAAACGGCATTATTTCATTCATTTTTATGGCTGAGTAATATTCCATTGTATATATATACCACATCTTCTTTACCCATTCATCTGTTAATGGACATTTAGGTTGCTTCCATGTCTTGGCTATTGTGAATAGTGACTGGGGTGCATGTATCTTTTTGAATTAGAGTTTTCTCCAGGTATATGCCCAGGAGTGGAATTGCAGGATCATATGGCAACTCTATTTTGAATTTCTCACTGTGGGTTTGATTTGCATTTACACTGTTGGCTAATGATGTCTGTCAATTTTTTTCTCCTCCCCTGGATTTTTACCCTTGAGATCAGATCAATCTCTTTCTTTCTTTCTTTCTTTTTTAAAATTAATTTATTTATTTAATTTATTTTTTGGCTGCATTGGGTCTTCATTGCTGGGCGCGGGCTTTCCCTAGTTGTGGAGAGCGGGGGCTACTCTTCGTTGCGGTGCGCAGGCTTCTCATTGCAGTAGCTTCTCTTGTTGCAGACCACGGGCTCTAGGCGTGCAGGCTTCAGTATTTGTGGCATGTGAGCTCAGTAGTTGTTGCTCACGGGCTCTAGAGTGCAGGCTCAGAAGTTGTGGTGCACGGGCTTAGTTGCTCCATGGCATGTGAGATCTTCCTGGACCAGGGCTCGAACCCACATTGCCTGCAATGGCAGGTGGATTCTTAACCACTGCGCCACCAGGGAAGTCCCAATCTCTTTCACAGAAGTGGAAACTGCAACTAACAAAGCTCTGGAGCTGTTGGCAGCCATGCTTTCTGCCATGGGGAAAAGCCAGATTGTAGTTAGAAAGGGAGCAGGCTGACAGTAGAAAGAGATGAGAGGTGAAAAGGGAAATCTGATGGAGGTTCGAGTTCCTGTCCTAATTCTTACTGATGACCAGCTTTACTTTTGGCTTTCCTGTGGCTTGGTTGTGCAAGCCTTCTTTTGACTCTGCATACTAACAAATTATTGCTTTTGTTTAACCTTCTTCCATTTGGTTCCTATGACAATGACAATGATGATAATGATGGTGATGATGGTGATGATGCTGGTTATGATGAGGTTATGACTGATTATTTCTAATCAAGCTCTTCAAATTTCTAAATGACAGCACTACTATGAATTGACGTCTTTTGAAGTCAAAAGGATTTTTAAGAGGTTGTAATCGTGGGTGAAATCAACCAGATTAATTTTGACAAAGATAAATGACAACACCAGCATTTTGATTCAAATGATCAATGACTTGTATAGCTGATGAGAGAGACCAGCTTAAAAGCTATTCAAGTTAAAAATCACTGGGGGGAATTAAGTTTAACATAGCCACCAGTGTAACGCAGCCGCTAAAGACCTCATGCCGCCTTAGGCTGGACTGCTAGGAGTACATTGTCCAGAAAAAGGGAGTGGGTGTTCAAACTGTGCTCCTTGGTGCAGACCACTTCTAGGCTGCTGTGTGGAGTTCTGGGCACTCCATATTGTATAGGATATGATTAACTGGGTCATGTCAAGAGAAGGGAGGGTGGGAGGGTGAATTGTCTGGAAATCCTCTCATAGGGGAAACGATCAAAGGGACAGGATCGTTTGGCCTAAGAAGAGGGGATGGAGAATGGAAAGATGAAAGGCAACAATGTACTGGAGACTGTGCTAGGAACTTTGGCATCACTGGGTCTCACAAAAGCCCGTCAAGTGGGGCTGAGGAGCCGGTCCTGAGAGGACAGTGACTTGTTCAAGGTCCTCAAGTAGTAAGAGGCAGAACTGAATGGGTTAAAACCCAGGTCAGTCTGTTTCCATTGTCCTGCTCTGTCCCTCACATCCTGCTTCTCCAGGGGAGAGGGTGGTCATGGGGAAGGGTGGCCATGGGAGAGGGCTCAGAGGAGTCAGCTGGCGCTCACCCCCTTCTCAGCATCTCTGCCCACTCTGTGGTAGCAGTACAGGATAGCGGTTAAGAGTGCGGATTCTGGGCAGCAGACTATCTGGGGCAAGTCCTGGTTCTACCACTTGTTAGCGGGGTGACTCTTGTGCAAGTTACTTCTTTGTCCTCAGTTTCCTGGGACTGATAAAATAATAGTACCTACATCACAGAGTTGTTGTGAGGGATCAGATGAGTTACCATTTGTGAAAGGCTCAATTCTGGCACATATTAAAAACTTATTATAAATGTTTATTAAATAAATCCTAGGCCCAGACCACCATCGTTTCTTGACTGGACTTCTGCAAAAGCCCCTTAACCAGACACGTCACTTGCACTTTTGTTTCCCTTTAATTCACAAAGAACCATAGTCTTAGAGTGCAAATCCAAGCACGTCATTCCCTTGCTCAAATCACTTCAATAAATGTTGGTCGAATGTGTGAGTTAATGAAGAAAACATACCTTTTCGTAATGTTTTTGCAAAGACTAAATTCCCGTTACACGGTAAACGCTCATTAGACAGCAGCTGTTAAGGTCGTAATGACTGTGATGGGCAGTGCCCTTTGTCCCACGGCCCCTCCTGGGCCCACCTGGGCAGGAACACTGAGGTGCTGGAGCTGACAGTGATTTTCTAAGTCCTCGTGGCCTCTGTGGCCTATTTTCTCCGTGGAATTTTGAGGAAGGAAAGGGGTGAGGAAAGAAAAAACAGAAAATGTCGTGGCCTAGAAAAAACATTTTTTTAAGCCATAGCCTTATTTCCTTTCTGTCTTCCTCGTTTCAGGCAAATAAGGACTCCCCTCCCCCACCTCCCATCCTGGCTCTGAGGGTGGAGAAGCGTAAGGGACAAGAAAGCCTCTCCTGGAGGTGACATGCCACGCATACGGGAGCTGTGGGGTGCTCAGCCCAGACCTAGGGCTCACACGCAGCCCTTAGCTGGGGCCAGCGTGGAGCCAGCTGTCTGCTGCTGACTGGGTGGGGCTCAGGGGCTCCCTGCTTCTCTCCCAGCACATCCTCGGTAACCCTCAGTGATGTCTGGGCTGCGGCAAGAGCAGGGAAGCTCACCCCCCTAATATGGAAGGCTAATTAATTTGTATTAGGGCTTAGGGATAATTAAACTTTTTATCTGAACTTAAGCTGCACAAACCACCGGCCTTGTACAATTAATTGTTACCTTCATTCCCTCCTCCAGGGGCTGAGAGATAAGCGCAAGCCAAGCTCCCCCCCGTCTGATTCTGTCTTCCTCTCAGGTAGGGGTAAGGCTGCCCAGCTGGTGGGGAGTGCATTCTTTACTGGAGGCCCGGCCACCGCCCATTCGGGGTCCAGCTGCTGGGAGCTCTGGCACGGAGGCACGTCCTTGATGAGTTTCTGCAGGGAGGGGGTCTCCGCCTCACTGCTACACCCACTTCTACACCCACCTTCTCCACTGAGATGCCCCTGAACTTGGCTTCTGCCTTTGCTCCTAGACCCTCCGGTGCTGGAGATGCAGATGAGGATGAGAGCTGTCCTCGTGGCTGGGGTCAGGGTGAGGAGGGGAGTTAGGGCAGCCTAGGCACCACAGCGGTTCCAGGTTCTCAGACCGCTGTGGCTGCCTTCTTGTCCGGGGGCAAAGGACAATGGGAGACCACCCCGGAGGACACAAAAACCACCAGCCTGGCTGATAAGTTCACCCCGTGAGGAACATCTGGTCGGCCCCTTTTCACGTCCAAATCCCCTCCCACAGAGCAGCACTGCTGTAATTTTTTTTTTTTTTTTGAGCTCTTAAATCATGTCAGGTACTGCAAATACATGATCTCCTTTGTTCCTCCCAGCAACCCTAAGCAATAGATGCGATGATTACCTTCATTTTACAGGTAGGAAACTGAGGCACAGAGTAATTAAGTAACTTGGCCAGCCAGCTGCAGAACCGGGACATGGATCAAGCCTCTCAGATTTCAAAGTCCGTACACACACTCCTAGTTACGACGGCCCAAAGCCAGGGTCCCTGAGGAGCCAACATGGTGGGCAGCAGTCTGGTTAAAGAGCAAGGGGGTACTTCAGAGGTGTCTGGATCTAGGGCAGCCGCCTAACCATACCCCTGCGCTGCTGATTCTGGAGGAGGGGGACTTGGGAAATGAAATGAAAGCTCCGTATCACTCCTCCTTCCTACAACACGTCCCTCCTCCCCCGAAATAAAACCACCACACCTCTGATCACCACCCTACAGCCAGGCACTCTCCTGGGCTCACCTGCAAAGTGAGCCCCAGCAGCAAGCCAGGAGCCAAAAGGATGGGTTGGCATTTTGGAACCTTGAGGTTCCTCTGAAGACCTTGGGGGTTGGACCCAGAGAGGAGAGCTGAGGCTCAGAGCAGGGGAACTTATTAACAATCACAGTGACAGTTCAGTAATAGTTTATTTTTACTTAGCATCAATATGTGCCATTCAATCTTCATAACAGCCTTATGAGGTATAATTAGCCCCCTTTTTGAGATGAGGAAACCGAAGTTCAGAGAAGTTAACGTGCTCAAGATCATCAGCCATGGGCTTCCCTGGTGGCGCAGTGGTTGAGAATCTGCCTGCCAATGCAGGGGACGCGGGTTCGAGCCCTGGTCTGGGAGGATCCCACATGCCGCGGAGCAACTGGGCCCGTGAGCCACAACTACTGAGCCTGCGCGTCTGGAGCCTGTGCTCCGCAACAAGAGAGGCCGCGACAGTGAGAGGCCCGCGCACCGCGATGAAGAGTGGCCCCCGCTCGCCGCAACCGGAGAAAGCCCTCGCACAGAAACGAAGACCCGACACAGCCAAAAATAAATAAACAAATAAATAAAAATTAAAAACAAAAATTCCTCTAAGATCATGAGCCAGTCCAAGCCAGTGTTCCAAATTGGGCTTGTCTGACTGCAAGGCACCGTCTTTCCATGCCCTCCTGCAGGAGGAGAGAGACGAGCCAGAGGGCTTGGCTAGTCCACAGGAGAAAACAGCTTCAGGAAAATGGAGACACTTTCAAAGTGGTGTGAGCCCAGACACCCTGCTGGGACGCCCTCAGGTGCTAAGGGAGGAGTTCTGGGTTCTGCCAGCAGAGAATCCTGGGCAAGGGGCATGTGTGACCTCTCCAGGACTCTGCTGTGGCTGGCCTGCCCTCAGGGGCTCAGCCGGTCACAGCTGCAGGCTCTTGGCCACTGGGAGTCTGTGGCGATAACCTCCTTATTTTGCCACCTCAGTAGCAATTGTGCTGGGTGACAAAGCTGTTCTTCTAATCCAGCCTTCTCAAACTTTAGTGTGCCTCGGAATTGCGTGGAAGGCTTGTTAAAACATAGAGTGCTAGGCCCCAGCCTCAGACTTCTGATTGTGGAGGTCTGGAGAAGACCTGAGAATCTGCATTCTAACCAAGTTCCTAAGTGACACTGATGCTGGTGACCCGGGACCACACTTTGAGGACCACTGCTCTCAACCAGCCTCTCTCCGGAGGTCGCAGATCTTCAGACGCACAGAATGTCAGAGCCAGAAAATGGTGGCAGCAACCAGACTCAGACCAGTCACTGCACCTATGAGGAAACTGAGAGCCCAAGGTCATAAATCAGTTGAGAGCTGGCCTGATCACTGGAGGAATGCCCTGCCCATCGTGTGTACTCCACACACACCAACCTGCATGGGCCCACAGCTTCTATCCCATCCCTCTGGATTGATTGATCATCAGACCCCTGCTGGATGTCTGCCTTGTGTCTGTCACTCTGCTAGGTGCTGGGGATACAAAGCCAGATAGACATGTCCCTTGCGCTTAAGGAGCTTATGATCTCATAGGGAAGACAGACAAGCAAATCATGATGATGGTTCAGTGTCCTTACACTACAGGAAGGTTGTATACAGGGTCCTGTGTGAGCACTAAGGAGGGACCTCTAAATCAAGCTGGAGGGTGGTCAGAGGACCTCCCAGAGGCAGTGGCACAGGGCAGTTTCCTGAACCGTAAAACAGTAGGGCTTGCCTACTATAAGGAATTACTGGAACTATAAGGAATTACTGGCTGGAGGAAGATGAGGAGATTAGGCTGGAGAGGTGGTCACATGAACTTTCTCCTGGGTTAATCTGAGGAATCTGAACTTTCTCCTAAAGTAAGAGGATTAAATATTCATCTTTGAAAGAGCACTCTGAAGCAGAGTGGAGGATGGGTTGGATGGGGATGAAGGGAAGCCAGTTAAGAGGCTACTGCACCAGTCCAGGCAGGAAATAATAATGCCAGAACCAAGGCAATGGCAGTGGGGATGGGACAGAGGAGATAGACACGGCTCATTTAGGAAGCAGAACCTGGGGGACTTGGTAACTGACTCAGTGTGAGGGTGGAGGGAAGGGAGGGACCCCGGGGGGCACTCAGGCTTGGAGGATGGGGCAAACCCTGTGTACATCTCAGCCAAGCTCCCACCCTCCCTTGCTCCTGCTGTCTACACTCTGCACACTGAACTTATCTCTGCTCCCAGAGGCATCAGGCTCCTCCTTGACTTCAGGCTTTTAGCCAGGCCCTTCTCTCTCCTGGGAACTCTTTCTCTTTCCCAGGCAACAGCTACCCATCTTTCCAGATGCTGTTCAAATGTCACCTCCCTCAGGCTCTCAAGTTTCACTCATTCCTGTGTCTTTCCATCTCCATCAGACCCCTTACTCCTTTATGCCTTGCTATACCTCTTGAAATGGCTGTTTTTGCCATTGGCAAAAGTGCAGTTTGAGCACAGGGCTCTCTGTCTCTGCATCCCCGGGGCCTGGCATGTTGCAATGTGCACAATTGGGACTCAACACTCAGAGTGAATAAGAGAGAAAGCAGCAACTCTGGTATGTGTTCCATGGATGGTAGGGGCCTCCGGGACTGACTCCTGGGATCAGACTGCAGGCTCCACGAGGGCGGAGGCTGTACCCTCCGTACCCGGAACCGTGCCTGGCACATGGTAGGCACTCAGGGTATTTGCTGAATGAGTGGATGAACTATGAACAGATTAGCAGTGGAACTGCTGACCCTAGCGGATCAGACCATCAGGGAGCCCTTCGGCTGCAAAACATCTAAATCCTGAATAGAATACACTTTTTGAGGCATTGTTGAGTTCACTCGAAGTAGCGGAAATGTAATTTACCCCTAATAAGAAGGAACAAACCACAAGGGAACATCACAGTTGGCAGGAGGGTGCAGTAAGCAGGGGGAGGAACACTGTTGCTCTGAGGGCGTGTACCGACGACAGCCCGGTGACCTGCGACCCGTCACTGGGAAACTGAACTTTGGCCCAATGGCAAAAAGGAACTTTCTCCGAGTTTTCCACTTAAGCCAGGCCCAGCACATGGGCTGAAGTGCTCCCAAGATGGTAGTACTACCTAGCTTATGGGCAAACCCGATTTAAATACTGTCCTGAGGAAAACACCTTTAACTGGGGCCTTCAGGATTCCTACAGATTAAAATCATGTAAATGTGAGTTTGCTTAAAAAAATCACAAGGAAGCAAGCAACCATGAGTGAGAGTCAACAGAAAAAAAACAAACAGTAGATTTAGACCACCCCCCCCACCCCGCCCCAACCAAAGAACTTCAGATACTGGAATTGTTAGATGCAGAAGAGTTACGTATGGAAATTTTTTTTTTTTTTTTTCAAAATAAAGGATGGAATCACAAAGATGAACTACAATAGACCAGTATCAGGAACCACCAGGCAGATATGAAAAAGAATCAAATGGAGCTTCTAGAACTGAAAAAGTGAAATGCTAAAATTAACTATGACTGAACATAGTGCCTTAAACTGACTCGTTATCCCTAATGAGTCCAGCTTCTGGAGTAGACCTCGTCTCCTCTACCTAATCCTTAAGCACCCCCATGTTGTCACTTGGTCCAAATAGTCCTCCTAGCTGAGTCTATTCCTATCATGACCAGTAGGAGGACAGAAAGGACCAAGGAGCGGCCTGAAGCAGCCACGTCACCAAAGAAGTGATCGCTGTAGTCACATCACGGTGCTGAGTGAAGCTTGATTCCTGTAAAGACACCATCCCTTTAGCTCACACGGCTCCCGGGAAAGAGGCACTAACACGGATGAAAATACAGAGGATAAGCAGACAGCAAACCAATGTTATAACTAGACAGAAATGGTGCCAGCCACCTTCGTATAAAAACCAGGGAAGGAGATGTAATCACGTTCACTACTGGTCTCCTGTCAATGGGAAAATATTCAAATGAAAATCGGAATTTGGTTATTTCTGGTGGCATTTCCTAAATACCCAGTCAGTGGTTCCCTGCTCTCTGAGTGGGCTTGCTCCGAGCGTGTTCTGCAAGGACATTTATCCTTTGGAAGGAAGAAGTCGAGGCACCACCCTGCCCTGACTGGACCCAGCTCTGGGGACGAGCCTCGCCAGACCTGGAGGGGGGCCCGTGCCCTGACTCAGGGCGCCCGTGGGCCAGGAGGCACCTCGGCACAGTCAAAGTACTAGCCCCAATCTTGACGGGCACGCTCTTCTGGAAATTAGGCCTTGCTCATCCATTCTCCGCAGTCTCAGTGCCCCAGAGACTTGTCCCTGTCTACCCTCTCTGCACCCTTGGGAGCAGAGGTTGACAAGAAAGAGTAGCATGTGCGTCTCGTCAAACCACGGTGCTCCCTCAGAGACCCTGTCCTGCAGGCCTGTACCATCTGCTTCCCCTTCTCCACCCGGCCATCAAACAGCCCTTCTCCCCGGGGCGGCTTCTCGGCCTTCTGCCACCCTGGGCTGGCAAGCGTTTCTCAGGAGGGGTGAGATGTCTCCCCTACAAAGGGGACCCCTACCACAATAAGCTTTGGTTGGCACCAGGGTGGGCCTTTATGGCAGAAAGTCGGTCTGACCTTGGGAGGAAGGGGGAAGGGCCACAAAGTGCACAGCAGAGGTGGGGGTGCGGCCAGGTCGGACGCCAGATGGCACTCCCAAAGGGCATGAGCATTGAGGTCAAAGTCCACGGAGGTGATGCAGCACTAGGATGCAGAAGCTGGGGTGGGTTCGCGGCAAAGCAGACAAATTCCTGTGCACAGAGTGTTTATGGCTGTGCAGACCTTCTCTGAAGGTCCAGTCTTGTCTCTGCCAGCACACCTCTGATTCTTTCCCCTGTAGCTCCGGCTGGCATGGTGGCAGGGGAAAGAGTGGGTAAGAGGCAAGGACCTCAGTGCTGAGAGGAATCTTAGCCCCAGGCCAGGACAGATTGAGGTGCTGAGTGATTTGGCCGCTTGACCCTGTATGCGGCCACGAGGCATCCCTACTCATCATCAGCGCTCTGCCCTCCACGGCCCATCGGGTAAATCCAGTCTATTCCAACTGTCCTTCCCAAGTCTTCTCTGGCCCTCCTCCCCTCCACCCTGTACTGTCTAATGCCACCCTCCCTCATCTTGTGTGTTCTCCCTTCCCCTCCTCACCCTTCCCCACCCTCTAAGGGCCAGAAGACATTCTCTCTCTCCCATTAAGCCTTATCTGAACTGCACATCTTTCTACTCATTAGATGGGAAACTCCATGACAGCAGGCCTGGCACAGTGCTGGGCACATAGTAGGTGCCTCACAAACCTAACATCACCATCTTGAAGATAGGGTTTTACTTCTGTGTTACTGCAGCACTTCTGCCATAGCGGACACACAGTGGGCTGTTCAAAGGTACTTTTAGGGGTGGTGGACTAAATTCAGTCATCATTCTTTAGGCAGGTTTCCCCTTGAGCCTGTACCAGGACTAAATTCCTGGGTCCCCAAGACACTTAACTATTACCTCTAAGCTCATCTCAGGTACTTGAAATCCTGCTCCAGGGCCTGAGGCCAATTTCATTTTCCTCTGAGCTATGGAAAACCCAGAAGCATCCTTCTGCATCTTACATGCTGCCAGCCCTGGGCTCAGAGCTTCTGGGTTTGGTCTGGTTCAGCTGGGTGCGTTCGCTGAGCCTTGATCATCCCCCTGCAGGGTTTCTTTTGCTTTGGAAGGTGGAAATGAGCCGTGGGCTGGACTCTGCCTCACCTGACCCCACCCGAAGCTGGCTGGGGAAGGAAACAGCGAGGGGGCTGCTGCCACGGCCCTCGTCAGGCACCTGGCCTCGGACGCCTGCCTGGAGGGGCCTGGAGCCTGGCCCCTGTGGCCTCGATCTTTAATCTCTGGGTCTCTGAGCCTCTGCCTCTCTGTGTGTCTTACGCTCGCTTCTGTGAGAGGTCTCTGAGGTGTGACACCCCAGAACAGCACTCCTACAGTACACACCGGCCCATTTGCTCTCTGCCCCCAAACCCCACACCCCCATGTAAGCTGGTGACAGAAGGGGCTTTGCCTGCCTGGGTCACCTCCGCTTCGTCAGTGTTTAGTAAGCACGTTGCCTGCCAGGTAGTGGGGTTCGTTACGTATTTTTATGGAGAAATGGACGTTCAGCTGATTCTCTTTCAGTCTCTACCTCTTTTGGATCCTCATGTCCAAGCTGTTCCAGCCAGCCTTTTCTGGGCTGAGATCTGCTAGGATCAGTAAAGATAGTTTTGAAATGATTAGAGGTGGTCCTTAGGGCAGCTGGTTGTGTGTGTGTGTGTGTGTGTGTGTGTAAAATAGCATTCCCCACATACACCAAACCCCAAATAGACATATCACTTCCTCCTCATCCCATCAGAGAACTCCTCTGACATTCACAAGCACGCATACACTCACACCAGGTCAGAGATGGAAGAAACCTTAAAAACCATCTGTTTCATGCATACTGAAATATTTATGGGTGAGATGACACGTATCTGGAATGTGCTTTAAAATACTCCAGGAAAAAAGGGCAAGTGAGGAGAAAAAAGATAAAGCCAGGTAGGTAGGTGCATGAAGTTTCAGTTACCACTCTCTCCCTTTTTGTATACTCTTTGAACTTTTCCAGAATAAAAAGCTGAGGGTAGAGGGGGGAACCGACTAAGTTAAAAGAAGAACCATCGACTTCAACCCCCTCATTTTCAGAGTCGCCTGAAACCACTGCTCATTTTTCACCTACGACAACCAGCCCTGCAAAATCCCTTGTTGATAATTTAATGTTTCATTTGTGTGAGGCTCATGTTGCCAACTAGATTCTTGCTTCTTGAGGGCAGGGCTGTGTCCTTTGCTATTTTGTATCATCCTATAGAGCTTAAAATAGGGCTGCGCATATGGGAAAGTACTCAATGAATAGTCGGTGCGGGGAGCTGCCTGGCCCTTGCCCCTTGGACCAAGGTCTCCTTCCATATCCCCACGTCCATGGCATTTCACTCCTTCTCCACCCTCACCCCATTCCCAGCTCCTCTCTGGCTTTTGCCAAGGTGACAGGGGATGCTTTGGTCAAGGGCGGCCCCGTTTCCTTGTTAATCAGAGCCTTCCTTCAGCCCTGGCAGCACGCTCTTCTCGTTGTCAATATCTAATTTTTTTTTTAATATTTATTTATTGATTTATTTGGTTGCACTGGGTCTTAGCTGCGGCAGGTGGGCTCCTTAGTTGTGTCTCACGGGCTCCTTAGTTGTGGCATGCAAACTCCTAGTTGCAGCATGCATGTGGGATCTAGTTCCCTGACCAGGGATCGAACCCAGGCCCCCTGTATTGGGGGCGCGGAGTCTTATCCACTGTGCCACCTGGGAAGTCCCCTAATTTAATAAAATCTAAATGGATAAAGGCAGGTGGGCTTGGGGGTTGCTACAGGGCTGGCAGGGCCCGTCTCCCAGGCGCCCCCAAATTCCCACGTGACCACACACATTACGTTGTAACCAAGCCCCTGTACTCTGAGCTCTCCTTTGTAACATTTCTGCCCTCTGCCCTTCAGTTAACCTCCAGAGCTGCGGGCCCAATGTGACTACTGCGTGCGGGGAAGGGAACACGCCAGGTCAGTCCCAGGGCTCCGCGTGGCCTCCACGACACCGGCAGCCTCTGCGGGAAACACAACTGCAGCTCCAAGGGAAGGCGACGTAACGTGACTAACTCTCACGTATGAATGCTTAGTATGCGCTAGGCACTGGCCCAAGTAATTTTCAAGTATTTGTCTATTTTATTCTCCCAACAACCCCAGGAGACAGGATCTATAATTATCCCCATTTTGCAGACTAGGAAACTAAGGCTCAGATAGGTTGAGTAATAATCCCCGATCATATAAGTAATAAACTGTCGAGCTAGTGTTTGAGCCCAGGTGGTCTCCCTCCAGAGCCTACGATCTTGACCACGACCTTTCAGCGAGGGGAGAAGGCTGGGCCCAGAACAATCAGGCACAGGCTGAGAAGCTCCCCCGCCCTCCCCTCCCCCACCTCCCCTCCCCCACCTCCCTGCACTGAGCTGCCCCCTTGGCCCCTCCAGGGCCCTGTGCACATGGCTGGCTGGCGGGTGAGCCTGCTGCAGGGGGACGGTGTATCCAAGTAAGGGCAGAGGGCTTCTTGGCTACCAAGCAGAACCGGTGGCATGAGGAAAGGGCGTCCTGAGCTGACAGGCAGGGCTTATTTATGTGCTTTCTCTTCATCACAGGGCCCCTTTAAAAATGACTCAGTCGACTATTAATCTTGGTGAAGCATCAACCCCAACAGGGAGAAAAAGAGTTAGAAAGTCTGCAAGAGGAGAAGGTGTACATCCCAGCCTCAGTCCACTGGAGAGGGGACACGTGGGGACACTGCAGGAGCACATTTTTCAGGTCCCGACAAAGATTCACGGCCACGACCTGGGTGCACACCCAGCTCCAGGCTCGGTCCCCTCTCCCCTCCTCCCTGCCCTCCCCGGTCCACCCTCACTGGCTCCCAGCTGGTGGGATCCCCACTGAGCCCTCATACCTGTGTGTGTTCATGAGCCTCCTGTGTGGATGGTGTGACAATTAAGCTGAGAAATATTGCCGAGTGAAAAAGGAAAGTCCTGGAGGGGCATAAATCTCACCCCCCCAATCCTGCCACCCCCTTTAAAGAGCTTGGTTCAGCAGAGGCCCTAAGCTTTAGGGAAGAAGTAAACTTTGCTTGAGAGCAAGATCAGAGCCGGGAGGGTAGGGATGTGGAGGGCTGGAGCCTGCTGTTCGCTTGGCTGGGGGAAAGTGCCCGAAGAAAATTTCCCTGCTGCTACAGTCAGAGATGCGGCGACCGGCTTGTGGGGGAAAAGGAATTCCAGAATGTGTTTGTTTTCCTAATCTCAGAGGTCTGGGACCAAGGTGTTCCAGAGGGGCTGCAGGGTGGCTTCCCGGTGGCAGGAAGAAGACAAGGAGGGCAGGAAGAGAAGAGAGGAGTGTGAGTTAGCAAGCCCTGTGTAGTTCCCGTCAGGTCAAGCAGAATCCTAAAGCCCCGGGCTGGCCCTCCTCCCAGGCCCTTCCACCGAGTGGCAATCTTGTGGCTCCCACTGGGCCCTCCGCTCTGTGGAGCACATCTGCTCCAACCTGGGCTCCCAGCTGCTGGGACCCTCCCCTGCCCTCTGTACACTCCAGCTCCAGTGGGGAGCATCTGTGTCCCCAAGATCAGGGCCACTCGAGGGGGCACATCTGTTTCAACAGGGACTCCCGCTCCAGCGGAGGGCACCTGCACAGCCTGGCCTGCCCTTTGCCTTTGAGAATTTTTCTTTTGACACAGAAGCTCCGCTCTGTGGATGTATCTGCTCCTGAAACTCACTGCCCAGGTCTCCCATTTTCCTCTGACTTCTTACGCAGGCCTTTCACGGACACTTTATTTATTTATTCATTAAAAGATATATATTTTTATTTTATTATTTCCCCAGGGATATTTACACTCTAGCCGGAGCACACACCTTTCTGAGACAGGAATCTCTAAGTATGAAATATCGGGCATTGATGAGTAAGGGAAGTCCCAGAGTCTCCCAAATTGTACCACCCCCTTGGTGGCTTTAAAAGATTTTTTTTTTTTGATGTGGACCATTTTTAAGTCTTTATTGAATTTGTTACAATATTGCTTCTGTTTTATGTTTTGGTTTGTTGGCCGTGAGGCATGTGGGATCTTAGTCTGACCAGGGATCGTACCCGCACCTGCTGCACTAGAAGGCGAAGTCTTAACCACTGGACCACCAGGGAAGTCCCTCACGGACAGTTTAAATAGCTTCCTGCTCCTCTTTACATTTCTAAGCATGGTATAGTGGGAAAACAAAGGGCTTTGGGCTTAGAACAGTCTTGATTCAACCCTCGAGTCCTCCACTTGGGGACCACTGACTTAAGCAAAGTTTCTAACACTCACATTCTCATCTGTAAAATGGGAATATTCATATCTACTCACCTCGCTGAATCATTGTAAGGAAAAATGAGAGAAGGACATCTACTTGCAGTAATGAAAAGCTAATCAATTTGAATAAACCCTTCTGCTGAGGACAAATAAAAAGCTGGATGAAATACAACAACATTTTCTTAGGATCATCAAAGAGGTAACAACATAATGAAGAATCATTGGGCTATAATCTCTGACGAAGTGAGAGCTCAGACAGGTATAGCCCAGTATATCCTTGCTTTTGAAAAATAAATTAATCCAGAAGTAACAGTGACAAAAAGGATCTCTGGGGACTTCCCTGGTGGTGCAGTGGTTAAGAATCCGCCCGCCAATGCAGGGGACACAGGTTCGAGCCCTGGCCCGGGAACATCCCACATGCTGCGGAGCAACTAAGCCTGTGCGCCACAACTACTTAGCCTGCACTCTAGAGCCCACAAGCCACAACTACTGAGCCCACGTGCCACAACTACTGAAGCCCGCGCCTAGAGCCCATGCTCCACAACAAGAGAAGCCACCACAATGAGAAGCCCGTGCACCACAACGAAGAGTAACCCCTGCTCACTGCAACTAGAGAAAGCCCGCGCGCAGCAATGAAGACCCAACGCAGCCTAAATAAATAAATAAATAAATAAATAAATAAATAAATAAATAAATAAATGTTCCTTTAAAAAAAAAGAACACTGGGCTTTAAAAAAAAAATAAAGGATCTCTGATTTTTGCAGTTCCCACCCCCGTCCCAGAGTGGGAGGCATGAATAAATACTCTCCACCTCTCTCAGAGCTGGGATCCTGAAGGGCTCCACCCTCAGGGTAAAGATGAACTGGAAGTAAACATTCCCTCTCATGGATGTGCAGCCTTGAATTCTGGCTAAGGAATTCAGATGAAGGTAGTCCTGTACTGGCAGCATTCCCAGGTGTCTGGCAAAAGCTCACTAAGCAAACTAAAATCCTCTCTGGAGGAAAAATACTATCACCCTAAATCTCAGATTATTCCTTCAAACACTGTTCAAATACATTGATTAGCATAGAGTTAAAGATGACCAAGTACACAAGGAAAGAAAACACTATGAATGAGAACTAGAAGAAACAACAGATAACAAAGAGATTCACAAATGCTTGAAATATTGGAATTATCACCCTCAGACAGCTATGCTTACAATTCAAAGAAATAAAAGGCAAGACTGAAAATTTTGTAAGGGAATGGAAACTAAAAAGTGATCTTGTTATTTTGAAGAAAGCCAAATAGAAATTCTAGAACTAAAAAAAACACAACAACCAAAACGAAGTACTTGATGGATGGATTTGCATGTATATTAAACACAGCTGAAGAGAAAATTAGTGCACTGCAAGTTGGAAGGAACTATCCAGAATGTAGCCCATAGAAACACATGAGAAAGTACACGTGCCTTGTTGAATGCCTCACATATAAAAGTGGGAATTCAACAAATGTTATTTTCATCCCTTTTCCTCTTTCAGGTACTAAAAAATATTTCTTGTTTCAGGAAACCTTTTCTGTCTTTTTTTTTAAACATCTTTATTGGAGTATAATTGCTTTACAATGGTGTGTTAGTTTCTGCTTTATAACAAAGTGAATCAGCTATACATATACATATATCCCCATATCTCCTCCCTCTTGCGTATCCCTCCCACCCTCCCTATCCCACCCCTCTAGGTGGTCACAAAACACCGAGCTGATCTCCCTGTGCTATGCGTCTGCTTCCCACTAGCTATTTATTTTACATTTGGTAGTGTATATGTGTCCATGCCAGTATCTCACTTCGTCCCAGCTTACCCTTCCCCCTCCCCATGTCCTCAAGTCCATTCTCTACATCTGCATTCTTTATTCCTGTCCTGCCCCTAGGTTCTTCAGAACCATTTTTTCTTTTTTAGATTCCATATATATGTGTTAGCATACGGTATTTGTTTTTCTCTTTCTGACTTACTTCACTCTGTATGACAGACTCTAGGTCCATTCACCTCACTACAAATAACTCAATTTTGTTTCTTTTTATGGCTGGGTAATATTCCATTGTATATTATGTGCCATGACACATCTTCTTTATCCATTCATCTGTTGATGGACACTTAGGTTGCTTCCATGTCCTGGCTATTGTAAATAGAGCTGCCATGAACATTGTGATACATGACTCTTTTTGAGTTATGGTTTTCTCAGGGTATATGCCCAGTAGTGGGATTGCTGGGTCGTATGGTAGTTCTACTTTTAGTTTTTTAAGGAACCTCCATACTGTTCTCCATAGTGGTTGTATCAATTTACATTCCCACCAACAGTGCAAGAGGGTTCACTTTTCTCCACACCCTCTCCGGCATTTATTGTTTGTAGACTTTTTGATGATGGCCATTCTGACAGATGTGAGGTGATACCTCATTGTAGTTTTGATTTGCATTTCTCTAATGATTAGTGATGTTGAGCATCCTTTCATGTGTTTGTTGGCAATCTGTACATCTTCTTCGGAGAAATGTCTATTTAGGTCTTCTGCCCATTTTTGGATTTGGTTGTTTGTTTTTTGATATTGAGCTGCATGAGCTGCTTGTAAATTTTGGAAATTAATCCTTTGTCAGTTGCTTCATTTGCAAATATTTTCTCCCATTCCGAGGGTTGTCTTTTCGTCTTGTTTATGCTTTCCTTTGCTGTGCAAAAGCTTTTGCTTCATTAGGTCCCATTTGTTTTTTTTGTTTTTTATTTCCATTACTCTAGCAGGTGGGTCAAAAAGGATCTTGCTGTGATTTATGTCAGAGAGTGTTTTGCCTATGTTTTCCTCTAAGAGTTTTATAGTGTCTGGTCTTACATTTAGGTCTTTAATCCATTTTGAGTTTATTTTTGCGTATGGTGTTAGCGAGTGTTCTAATTTCATTCTTTTACATGTAGCTGTCCAGTTTCCCCAGCCCCACTTATTGAAGAGGCTGTCTTTTCTCCACTGTATATTCTTGCCTCCTTTATCAAAAATAAGGTGACCATATGTGCGTGGGTTTATCTCTGGGCTTTCTATCCTGTTTCATTGATCTATGTTTCTGTTTTTGTGCCAGTACCATACTGTCTTGATTACTGTAGCTTTGTAGTATAGTCTGAAGTCTGGAAGCCTGATTCCTCCAGCTCCGTTTTTCTTCCTCAAGATTGCTTTGGCTATTCAGGGTCTTTTGTGTTTCCATACAAATTGTGAAATTTTTTGTTCTAGTTCTGTGAAAAATGACATTGGTAGTTTGATAGGGATTGCATTGAATCTGTAGATTGCTTTGGGTAGTGTAGTCATTCTCACAATGGTGATTCTTCCAATCCAGCTTTGTAGTATAGTCTGAAGTCAGGGAGTCTGATTCCTCCAGCTCCGTTTTTTCCCCTCAAGACTGCTTTGGCTATTCGGAGTCTTTTGTGTCTCCATACACATTTTAAGATTTTTTGTTCTAGTTCCATAAAAAATGCCATTGGTAATTTGATAGGGATTGCATTGAATCTGTAGATTGCTTTGGGTAGTATAGTCATTTTCACAATATTGATTCTTCCAATCCAATAATAACATGGTATATCTCTCCATCTGTTTGTATCATCTTTAATTTATTTCATCAGTATCTTATAGTTTTCTGCATACAGGTTTTTTGTCTCCTTAGGTAGGTTTATTCCTAGGTATTTTATTCTTTTTGTTGCAATGGTAAATGGGAGTGTTTCCTTAATTTCTTTTTCAGATTTTTCATCATTAGTGTATAGGAATGCAAGAGATTTCTGTGCATTAATTTTGTATCCTGCTACTTTATGAAATTCATTGATTAGCTCTAGTAGTTTTCTGGTAGCATCTTTAGGATTCTCTATGTATAGTATCATGTCATCTGCAAACAGTGACAGGTTTACTTCTTTTCCGATTTGGATTCTTTTTATTTCTTTTTCTTCTCTGATTGCTGTAGCTGGGACTTCCAAAACTATGTTAAATAATAGTGGTGAGAGTGGACAACCTTGTCTTGCTCCTGATCTTAGAGGAAATTGTTTCAGTTCTTCACCATTGAGAAAGATGTTGGCTGTGGGTTTGTCATATATGGCCTTTATTATGTTGAGGTAAGTTCCCTCTATGCCTACTTTCTGGAGGGTTTTTTATCATAAATGGGTGTTGAATTTTGTCAAAAGCTTTTTCTGCATCTATTGAGATGATCATATGGTTTTTCTCCTTCAATTTGTTAATATGGTTTATCACATTAATTGATTTGCATATATTGAAGAATCCTTGCATTCCTGGGATAAACCCCACTTGATACTGACGCATGATCCTTTTAATGTGCTGTTGGATTCTGTTTGCTAATATTTTGTTGAGGATTTTTGCATCTATGTTCATCAGTGATATCTGCCTGTAGTTTTCTTTCTTTGTGACATCTTTGTCTTGTTTTGGTGTCAGGGTGATGGTGGCCTTGTAGAATGAGTTTGGGAGTGTTCCTCCCTCTGCTGTATTTTGGAAGAATTTGAGAAGGATGGGTGTTAGCTCTTCTCTAAATGTTTGATAGAATTCACCTGTGAAGCCATCTGGTCCTGGACTTTTGTTTGTTGGAAGATTTTTAATCACAGTTTCAATTTCAGTGCTTGTGATTGGTCTGTTTATATTTTCTATTTCTTCCTGGTTCAGTCTCAGAAGATTGTGCTTTTCTGAGAATTTGTCCATTACTTCCAGGTTGTCCATTTTATTGGCATAGAGTTTCTTGTAGTAATCCCTCATGATTCGTTTTATATCTGTGGTGTCAGTTGTTACTTATTCTTTTTCATTTCTAATTCTATTGATTTGAGTCTTCTCCCTTTTTTTCTTGATGAGTCTGGCTAATGGTTTACCAATTTTGTTTACCTTCTCAAAGAATGAGATTTTAGTTTTATTGATCTTTGCTATTGTTTCCTTAATTTCTTTTTCATTTCTTTCTGCTCTGATCTTTATGATTTCTTTCCTTCTGCTAACTTTGGGGTTTCTTTGTTATTCTTTCTCTACTTCCTTAGGTGTAAGGTTAGGTTGTTTATTTGAGATCTTTCTTGTTTCTTGAGGTAGGATTGTATCGCTATAAACTTCCCTTTTAGAACTGCTTATGCTGCATCCCATAGGTTTGGGTTGTCATGTTTTCATTGTCATTGTTTCTAGGTATTTTTTGATTTCCTCTTTGATTTTTTCAGTGATCTCTTGGTTATTTAGTAGTGTATTGTTTAGCCTCCATGTGTTTGTGTTTTTTCATGTAATTGATATCTAGTCTCATAGTGTTGTGGTCAGAAAAGATACTTGATATGATTTCAATTTTCTTAAATTTACCAAGGCTTGACTTGTGACCCAAGATGTGATCTATCCTGGAGAATATTCCATGAGCACTTGAGACGAAAGTGTATTCTGTGGGTTTTGGATGGAATATCCTCTAAATATCAATTAAGTCCATCTTGTTTAATGTATCATTTAACACTTGTGTTTCCTTATTTATTTTCATTTTGGATGAGCTGTCCATTGGTGAAAGTGGGCTGTTAAAGTCCCCTACTGTGATTGTTTACTGTCATTTTCCCGGTTTATGGCTGTTAGCATTTGCCTTATGTATTGAGGTGCTCCTATGTTGGGTGCATAAATATTTACAATTGTTATATCTTCTTCTTGGATTGATCCCTTGATCATTATTTAGTATCCTTCTTTGTCTCTTGTAATAGTCTATTTCAAAGTCTATTTTGTCTGATATGAGAATTGCTACTCCACATTTCCTTTGATTTCCATTTGCATGGAATATCTTTTTCCATCCCCTCACTTTCAGTCTGTATGTGTCCCTAGGTCTGAAGTGGGTCTCTTGTTGACAACATATATATGGGTCTTGTTTTTGTATCCATTCAGCCAGTCTATGTATTTTGGTTGGAGCTTTTAATCCATTTACATTTAAGGTAGTTATGGATATGTATGTTCCTATTACCATTTTCTTAATTGTTTTGGGTTTGTTATTGTAGGTCTTTTCCTTCTCTTGTGTTTCCTGCCTAGAGAAGTTCCTTTAGCATTTGTTGTAAAGCTTGTTTGGTGGTGCTGAATTCTCTTAGCTTTTGCTTGTCTGTAAAATTTTAATTTCTCCATCGAATCTGAATGAGTTCCTTGCTGGGTAGAGTAATCTTGGTTGCAGGTTTTTTCCTTTTATCACTTTAAATATGTCCTGCCACTCCCTTCTGGCTTGCAGAATTTCTGCTGATAGATCAGCTGTTAACCTTACGGGGATTCCCTTGTATGTTATTTGTTGCTTTTCCCTTATTGCTTTTAATATTTTTTCTTTGATTTAATTTTTGATAGTTTGATTAATATGTGTCTTGGCATGTTTCTCCTTGGATATTTCCTGTATGGGACTCTCTGCTCTTCCTGGACTTGATTGACTATTTCCTTTCCCATATTAGGGAAGTTTTCAACTATAATCTCTTCAAATATTTCCTCAGTCCCTTTCTTTTTCTCTTCTTCTCCTGGGACCCCTATAATTCGAATGTTGGTGCATTTAATGCTGTCCCAGAGGTCTCTGAGACTGTCCTCAATTCTTTTCATTCTTTTTTCTTTATTCTGCTCTGCAGTAGTTATTTCCACTATTTTATCTTCCAGGTCATTTATCCATCCTTCTGTGTCAGTTATTCTGCTATTGATTCCTTCTAGAGAATTTTCAATTTCATTTATTGTGTTCTTCATCATTATTTGTTTGCTCTTTAGTTCTTCTAGGTCCTTGTTAAAGTTTTCTTTTATTTTCTCCATTTTATTTCCAAGATTTTGGATCATCTTTACTATCATTACTCTGAATTCTTCTTCAGGTCGACTGCCTATTTCCTCTTCATTTGTTAGGTCTGGTGGGTTCTTACCTTGCTACTTCATCTGCTGTGTGTTTCTCTGTCTTCTCATTTTGCTTAACTTACTGTGTTTGGGGTCTCCTTTTCGCAGGCTGCATGTTCGTAGTTCCTGTTTTTTTTGGTGTCTGCCCAGTGGCTATGGTTGGTTCAGTGACTTGTGTTGGCTTCCTGGTGGAGGGGACTGGTGCCTGTGTTATGGTGGATGAGGCTGGACCTTGTCTTTCTGGTGGGCAGGACCACGTCCGGTGGTGTGTTTTGGGTGTCTGTGACCTTATTATGATTTTAGGCAGCCTCTCTGCTAATGGGTGGGGTTGTGTTCCTGTCTTGCAAGTTGTTTGGCATAGGGTGTCCAGCACTGGAGCTTGCTGGTTGTTGAGTGGAGCTGGGTCTTAGTGTTGGGATGGACATCTCTGGGAGACCTTTCACCGTTTGATATTATGTGGAGCCGGGAGGTCTCTGGTGGACTAATGTCCTGAACTTGGCTCTCCCACCTCAGAGGCACAGGTCTGATCCCTGGCCAGAGCACCAAGACCCTGTCAGCCACACGGCCAGGTACGTGGGGATTTTCTTGCCTTTTGGGAAGTCTGAGTTCTTCTGCCAGTGTTCAGTAGGTGTTCTGTAAGAGTTGTTCCACATGTAGATGTATTTCTGATATATTTGTGGGGAGGAAGGTGATCTCCACGTCTTACCCTTTCGCCATCTTGAAGGTCTCCAGGAAACCTTTTCTGATTCATTTGACCTGACATCCATCACCCCATTATTCTGAATTTTCTCAGCATCTTTGTACTTGTTTATTCAAATTGACAAGAACTCATTTCTTGAGATCAATGAGTATAAGAACTAAGTGACACCCAAAACTTATGTCCCTTGGTCCAATGTTTCCTGGTCCACAAACCTCTTCTGCTTCTTTGCCATGATGCTGTATGAATACAAGGGCTTCCTTATTAGAGGTACTGCTCCAAGGAAAAGGAGTCAGTTGAATTCCAGAGTATGATCTGCTTCCTGACCCTGTTCCCCAATCAATGCTGTGTCATGGCACCTGCTGACTCAAGAGCAGCCATTAATGCTCCCAGGTTCAGGGTCAACAGGGAATATGCACAGGGTCTCTTGGGCCCTTCTTTCCTCTTCCAGCATAGCTTCTGGTCTAAGTTCATTCTGGAAATTCCAATGAGCAAAGTCAGTGAGAGGGAGTGGCTATAGGTTGCCATTAATAAGACCAACAAAACCACCAGCCCTAAAGAGGACCTTGTCAACTCTGCAAGCAATATTTCTGTTCTGCAGCCCCTGGCTTTCAGGGAACTTTGAAAATCACAAGTGGGCCTTTCCAGAGATGCCCCCTGCATGTTGACTTAAAGTGGCTGCTCTTCACTGGAGCAACAGGGACAGATATGCCTTGAATAACCCCAAACCTCAAGGCACAAGCATATAGAACTGAGGCAGAAGCAGGGCCAAAGTCCTGTCCCCCCTCAACAGGCTGTAACGTAAGGGAGCAGGACTGGAAAGTCTCTGGGAGAGAAAGACAAGAGGGAGGCTTTGGGGGCTTGGCCGCTGGGCTATGCTGGGTTTGAGGGAGGTTGGTGGAGGAGCTATGCAGGGGCCTTGGGGTGGGAGGCTAGGGAAGTGCCTGGAGTAAGGAGAAACATTGTGCTTTCATTAGTAATAGTCCAAGGGGACTACAGAATCCAATGCCTTGGCCTCACCTGTTCTGTTTCAACAGCAGAAAATTATTTTTCTTGAGTTAGAAAAAATTGTGTCACACTTCCTCTATGTGGTGTGTGTGTGGGGTGTGTGTGTGTGCTGCACACACATGTACTGACCAAGGGTTCTCCAGGAAGAAGGGCCCATGTCTCAGTTAAAACAATATTGATTGATGGCCTGTGTGTGTCAGGCACTGGGCTGAGTGCTGGGAACTCAAAAATGATCAAGACAGGGTCCCTGCCCTGCACTTGGGTTGTTTATAGGCTCCAGGGAGACACGGGCACTCTAGACGGTGCCTTGCTGTGCACAGCCTGCTCTAGGGCTCTCTTTATTCACTGATTGGTATCTGGTGCAGCCAAAATGCTTTTTCAAGCCCCTCCTGGGCTCCAAAGGCAGCACCGGAAATTTCAAGCAAGAAGTCGCTTCCTGGTTCAGCATCACCCAGTGTCGACAGGATATTACTGAGATCGAGGATGGGTGAGCTGCCTGGGCTCTTGTCTGCCTTTCTGCCCTGGATCATGGAGCAGGAGATAACCCAGAGGTCAGCATGGGAGGGGCCTCCTGAATTGATTCGTGGCTCTATCTTGAATAAACTGGGTGAGTGGTGTGTCTTTAGCTCCCCCGTTTAGCTTTTATTTCCTACTTCTGATTCAAGGCTGGGTTCGGTGCTTGGACTCAGTGACTGTTTAGTCTCTTCCCGTTCTCTGTCCAAAATGGGCTTTACCTTGCTGGGGGAGGGCAGCCCCCTCATGCTGAGACCAAACAAACACCTTGAAAGGAGCAGCTCCTTGTTGCCCTGAGACCCATGGGGGCCAGAGGAAGAAGCCGTGCTCTGGGGCTCCATCCACCCACTTTGCCCAAAGGCTGCACCCAGTGGTCCACACTGGGCACAGGCTGACATGCCCTGAATTTCTCTCCAAGCATCCATCCTGGCTGGAGAGAAAGCAGGTGTTTGAGAACTGTCCCTTCTCTTCTCACTGATGATCTACAGCCAATTAGCTGTGCCCAGGAAGGTGGAAAAATGCCTCTTTCCAGCCTCAGAGCTAACAGCAAATCCAATGTTTCTTGCAGACATCTCTGTGAAGGGCAAGGTTGGGGTAACCCCCCCAGGACCCTGGGAGCTGCTTTGCGGCTGTCAGCCCAAGGATTTAATAACAGAAAAGGCAAAGGAACACTCCACTGAGTAGCTTAAAAAAAATAGTGAAACTTGGCCATATCTCTTCCAGACTGTGTCTGGGTTTTGTGTGTGTGTGTGTGTGTGTGTGTGTGTGTGTGTGTGTGTGCGCAAAGAGCAGGGACTCTCCCTGGGTCTAACAAATTGGGGTCTTTGCTGTGACGGGGTTTGGCAGCTGTAAAAGCAGGCAAGCTAATGACGGGGGCTAAAATAATTGGTCTCAGTATGTGCTCTCCCTCCAGCGTGCACCTGCATGGGCCTCAGGCAGGCTGACACACACCTTCCTGACACCACAATCAATATTCAATTTAAGCAGATTTTATCTGTATAAAACTGTCACGTCAGAAGAGAGGGCCTCTGGACAGCATAATTCATGGGGGAAGTGGTCCTGGTTCTCTCACTGTTCTGTGACTTGTATTTCAGCACGTCCTCTTCCTCTCTGTGCTTTACTTTTCCTCCTTTGCTCAATAAGTTGGTGACCCTTGTGTTGCCTGTACACAGGAAATAAAGAGGATTCATGCTCACGGAGTGGGACAACGATGTGCTAGATTCAGGGCCACGTGTTTTATACACCTTGTTCCATTGCCAACGTTATGGTGAGGATCAAAGGGATAAGAGATGTCAAGGACTTTGGACAAAACCAGAAAATGCTATACAAACACGGGAGCCAATATATTTTTCCTGTTTGCTGCCTTGACCCAGGCAACCCTGACTGCACCTGGCATATAATAGGTGCTCAGGAAACATGCTGAATGAAAGAACCCTGGTTTATCTGGGAGGTGTCCATCTTTGCCTTATCTGCGCACTGGGCTCAGCTAAGGGGGACTGACTGAGTGAGGGGAGATGGAAGGATGGGAGGGTGAACAGATCCTCAGGGTTCGGGTATGTGTTTCTGGGTCCCTGGGTAAATGCCATAATGGAACTCCCGAGCCAAATGCACTCTTAGGACCATCCTCTTTGGGGACTGATGTGCCTCTGTCACTCCATTAGCCCCCAGCAGTCAGTTTTGGATGCAGAGGACTAAGGCTTGATTGTTTTTAGAAATCATTCGGCTCCGTTAAGGTATGACTAAAGTTTCTATTTTAAAATTCCCCTGGAGAGACATTACTCACCGGGAATAGGTGAGTAACACTGGCATTTTTCCTTGAGAGTTTGGGGTCTAGAGAATTTGGACTTGGACACCTCTTTTCCTTTCTCCCCCCTGCCTGCCTCCCGGGCCCAGCACAGAGGGATTCCAAGAGACTGAGAGGCAGTGCAGTGCAGCGTGGTGACTAAGAGCAGGCAGGAGCGGCTCTGGCCGTTACCTGCAGTGTCACTGGGGCCAGTCTCTTTGAGTTTCGGTCTCCTCGTCTGACAACTGGGTATGATGCTAATTCCTGGGCAGGGTGATGTTCCTGCAGTGCTGGCGCCTGGTAAATGCTCCCTGAGCAGGGCTGTGCTGGCCGGGGAGGGCAGAGGAGGGCAGAGGATGTCAGGACCGGCTCCCTGGCTCTGCTGGGAGCGCTGGGGGAGCTGGTTTTCACAACCCTAGGGTCAGCTACTCAGCTGGTTTTGTCCCTACACACATCCTGCAGCGGGCATTCTGGAAAATGCAGAAGTGACATTGGGGTCCCTGGGCACCCACCACTGCCCCACATGGAGCAGCCAGAGGGCTTAAGTGCTGAGGGTCTGGGTTCAGGAGCCATCAGACCACAATGTGGCTTTTCTCCAGGGTGAGCCGGGGCAGGATCCCTGCATGAAATAGGCCAGCTATAAAAAAAACAGCAGTGCACATTTATTGAGTGCTTACCATATACTAGCACTGTGCCAGCACTTTCTCCCCTTGGACATTTTACATTTTAATCTGCACAAGGGCTCCGTGAAGTAGGCTTTCTTATCATCCCCATTTCACAGGTGTTGAAACTAGGACTCATTTAACAACTTCACTGCGGTCACCCAGCTCGTAAGCAGTGGAACCAGGTCTCAAACCCGGTCCTGCTTCACACCAGTGTCTGAATCAACCCCTCCCTGCCCCCCGCAACACGCTGGCTGCACAGGCTGGCAGGAGGCGAGGCTGATACCCTGCGGAACACACGCCTGCACTCCCACCCTTCGGATTTCTCTGGCTTGGCCTCCGGGGCATTCAGACACGTGTTCTCGCAGCATCTTCTGCCCCTCAGGCCCCACCAGGACAGGGCCTGCCATCTAGATCCATGGAGGCAGGGGCAGCTGGTTCAGGTTCCCAGGTGAAGAAGCGGGGAGGAGAGGGTGCCCCCCCAGTCCGGTGAAATAACCTCAGGCTCCTGGGAATCCGGCTGGAGAAGAGCAGGGGCGCTCAGCTGCAGGCCCGCCAGGTGGGAGTGCCCTCTGCGTGGGGTAGGTGTGGGGAAGTGGTCACACCGGGTCCCAGGGGGTCCCCAGACCACCCTCTGCATCCTAGCAAGGATGAGAAGCCAGCAGTCCTGATGCCAGCCGTATCAGACTACAGTCTCTCAAATTAATGCACAATCCAATTTAGTTCCCCTTTAGGAAATTACGTATTTTTAAAAAATACATGAAGAGTCAGAAAGGAGCCATGGCAACGATGAAGCTGAGCATCAGAGCCGAGGCCATGGCTTTTTTCCCTCCGCTGGGGCACCTGATCTTCCGGGACAGAACCTCTCGACTGTCTTCACATCATGGCACAATGCAAAGCGGTAGTATTTGTCCAGGTCACTGGGGTCAGCAGGGGAGGCTGTCTGTAGCTGGGGTGAGCAGCCCGCAAGGGCGGAGGGGCCCATGTCTCACACACCTGTGCCAGGTGAGGGGGCTCTGTTCGGGGCGTCTCCCCCAGCCAGGTGCTGGCTCTGTAGCTGGGTCAAAGGGTGCAGATGGGTTCAGCTGACACTGACTAGGACCTGTTAGGATTCACCCACCAGAATCCTGTGGCAGCTGGGATTCCTCTCCCACTTTACAGATGAGGAAACTGAGGCTCAGAGGCATTCGGTGACTTGCTCCAGGTAAGAGTAACAGTATTTGGTGAGTGCTTATGCTTTATCAGGCTCTGTGCTGAATGCTTGGTACACGTCATCTCCCTCTGTTGAGGGGCCCTACCCCACCTCCATGCTGGTGAGCCGAGCTTTTACAGAATTTGCTGAATGTACCAGTCACCCATCAAATGAAGAGCACTGATGACGTGCTGGGCCCTGGGGTAGGTCTCCAGTACGGAGATAAACAAAGGAAATGGGTCTGCCCTTGGGGAGTCCACTATCTGAGACAGATCTGTAGCCACGTGACACGAATAGGCATTTATCCATGCTTGCCTCATGTCAGGCGTTGTCTAGATGCTGGGCACAGAAAGATGGAGCAGTAAGCATGGTGCTCACCTTAGGAAGGTGCTGACTAGAGGAAGAGCCCGACCTATCACCTGATCCATTATGCTGCGGCAGGGTAATTTCCAAAATAAAGGTCCCACAAACCGAAATGGGGCCTGGAGGTAGCAACCTCCACACTGGAGAGCACTGCAGATTCCACACTGTGATAAGAGAAAACAACATTTATTGGGCCTCCACTATGAACATCCGTGGGAACAAGACATGAGTATGTCTTGAGGACAAGAATTGTGTCTGACCTGATGGAGCCTGAGTTCTGCACACAGCGGGTGCTGCATGAGGGATTAGCTGAGTAATGAGTAATTGAGGTGCTTCTGTCATCTTCTTATTTTCTTATCTCTCCGATTAATCTGGCTTTACCAAATGCTCAGAGCAGAGAACTTATTACTAGAGAAACCCCTATTGCCAGGATAAAGATCTGCTTTGGGAGCTGGGAGGTATTGCCAGAGAACGGATGCTAGCATCCAGGCCGCCGTTTCTTTGGATGTCCTCCGGGTGGAGGGGACCCAGGCCCAGTTGCCAAGATGCTGGCTGACTTTCCCCTTGTGTTTATCTACCTCTGCAGCCCGCGGCTTTGCTGTCTAAGCCACATGCGTATGTATCTTCTCTGCCTGAGTCCCTAGGATGTGTCTGCTCAGCCATATGAGGAAGGCCCAGTGCCCTAGTATTTTATCAAATAGTGTAGTACCTGACTACATTTGTACCCTGACTCATGTGGTGCCTTTATTCCAAAGAACACAAAGCAACGGGCAGACTTTTGGTCAGTTTAGCTTCCGCCTGCTTCTGAGAGGAACAATCAATTTTCTCTCTTTGGCAGAAGGGGCCGCTGAGGCCCAGGGATGCATCTGAACCCTCAGGGCCTTGGTGGCAGAACCGGGACTAGAGTCTGAGGGGGTGGGGTGTCCAGACTGCATTCAGGGAAACGGTCCTGCCCTCGGTGTGCCACCTCCAGCTCTCTGTGGGCCAAGCTGACTTTCAGACCAGCCCCTTCGCACCTTGGTAAATTTCAGTCACCAAATAGCACAATGATGTTCCCTCTCTTCCCTCCTTTCCCCTCTTTCCCTCCCCTTCCTTCCTCTTCTCTTTTTGGTCAGTCATTCTGATCAGCTCATAAGCTCCATTCTTCAGAGAGTTCCAACAGAAGGTGGGAAGAAATTTCTGGGCTCTCCTGAATATTGGCACACAGAAAAATCTTCCTCTCTGGAATACTGCCCAGCCCCCTCCTCTCCTGCCAGCTGCGCCTCCCAGGACCCGGAGAGAAAGCGAGGGGAAACAAGGGAGGCTGGGGTTATAGTGGAAATAATAGCAGCTCACCTTCCTGTGTTTTCATGAATGATCTCCCTTAATCCTCACGACAGTCTATGAGGCAGGTATTATCATACTCCCATTCTATAGATGAAGAAGCTGAGGCAGAGAGAGCTTGAATGACTTGTCCCAGCCCCATAGCTCAGCAGGGTGGGGCTAGGATATGAACCCACGCACTCGGCCCCAGAGCCTGCACTTGGCCATTGCTGCCTCCCTGGGAAGGGGGTGAGTCCAAGTGCTCCAGCCTCTCTCCTGAGGACACCCTTTGGGTGCCGTCTCCAGCTGTCTGCCGGCCACACCGACCCTGAGGAGGGTTTCCCACATGCCCTCCTGTTAGCACTCAGCCTCCTCCCTCTCTCTCGGGCATATGTGTCTTATTCATGGAACATGTCAGGTTGAAAAGGGCCACCCCCAGACCTGGCGTGCCCTCAAGAACTTGGGGAAGAGAAGGGCGATTGGAGTAGAATTAACTCAGATCCTATTGTTTGTTCCAATAAAGCCCCACATGCGCTCATATAGAGGTTCATCCCTTCATTCCACACAAACATTTGCAGAACCTGAAGAGTGACTTGGGCTCTTTGCTAGTGACTGCAGGACAGAGAAGAGGCTGGCATGGCTCCCCAGGACGTTGTCACCTCGTGGGTCTTCGCCAGCGTCCAAACATGCCCACCTTTACACCCCAAACTGAGGACAGACGAGGGGAACGCTGGGCGGGAGGGCTTCCATTGTACCTTCATTGGTTCATGTACTAGTGTCCACAATTCTACGTCATAGAAATTATTAGCCCCATTTTACAGATGAGGAAACAAAGACTTAAAAGCAAAAGGCCAAGTAACTGGCCCCAACTCATACAACTACCCACTTGGTAACACTGAACCTGAGCCTGAAAGATTCCAAAGCTTGCAATCTTCCCTCTTCACCTCCCTGTCTCTCTCATACAAGGTGAAAATAACCATACATCAACTACATGCACTCACACTTACAAATGTACAAATGGAAGCATCTGGTCTCTGAGATGTTCATACAGCCTGCAAAGTCTCTCTGTCTCATACACACACACACACACACACACACACACACACACACACACACACACACGGTGCATTCCCCATGCCCACATGCACAGTCCATGCACAAATCAATGTTTTTTCCCAACTTTTGAATGTTGTGAACACTACAACTAGTCAATAAGCACACAGAAAAATATCCAACCTCACTACATACTAAAAAATGTGAATTAAGGCAGCAAGGAAGTACTGTCATTTTAGCCCATCAAATTAGCAAAAGTTAGAAAAAACAAATGAGAAAATAGTCCTGATGAGGATGCATTGAAATGGGCACTTTCATATACCGCTGATTGGTACAACTCTTTTGGAAAATGACTTGGCAGTATCCATCAAGAGATGTAAAAGTGTCCAAGACTATTGGTCCAATAATTTCACCTGAGTGTCATTCAGAAGTAAATGCATAAAGATGTTCAACTCAGCATCGTTCATCATAGCACAAACTTGATACTGACCCAATGACTTACACTAGGGTGTTAGCCCGTTAAGCTAGGCAAAGGGAACAAAGGAAGCCATACGTAAAAATACAGAAATGTTAAGAGTGGTTGGGTTTCAGTGATCAGAAATTATGGTTACTTTCTTCCTCCTACTCTATCCATCATCTTTCTTCTCAGGCAGAGAGAGGTGGAGGGTCCCCAGCGGCTGAAAGGCCGACGGAAGGCCAGGGAGAAACAGCCTGACGTTTTAGCAGGAAGGGGTTTTCACCATTCTGGGGCCTCCTCTGCTTTTCTCCTACTGATTTATCAAATATGCAATGGCCAGGCTTTTCACATCCCTTAGAGACTGGGCTAAGACCCCAGGGGAACGGGACTGATGTTCTCCAAACTTCCCGGGTGCAGGTGAGAATGTGTATTGTCCCCCTAAGTTTGCCTTCCAGCTGCAAGCCCCGGGCTGACTGTTCCAAGCAGCCGCCTCGCTCCCTCCCCTGGGTCTGCAGGGCAGGTCTGGGCCTCGCTCTCTGCAGAGCCTTCCAGGCTCGCACGGGCTGGTGCACAGGCCTCAGGCTCTGTCCCATTTTGAGGAGGTCCCGGGGCAGGCCCCTGAGACGCCAGGCCCAGGGGGTGGCCCAGCCCCACACCTCAGCTCCTGCAAAGAAGGCCCAAGGAGAGACAGAGTCCCCTGCCTTATTTTTCCTCTCATCTCTGTGAGGCCCAACTCCAGAGGAGAAGCAACTTCCGGTTCCATTTGAACCTGGACAGGCTTTCTTTGCTTCCAGGAGAGCTCACACATCCCCATGTGTGGCCATACGTGTGCACACACAGCCTCTCACTTGCACACATTCACAAGTGTGCACACACAGGTACGCACACACACACACACCCTCCACCTTCGTGTGCTTAGATTCTGCCTGGATGGTGGCTGTGAAAAGTGTCCCGCAGGTCTCACCTCTGATGATCCAAGAGGAAAAAAGGTACAGCAGAGCTGGAATTCAGATTAGAGATATGAAACAAAAAAAAAATCCCCAAGCCCAACCAGGAAAAGAAGCTCATTAACGTCTCTGTTCCCCTCCTAATTAAGCAAGAGCGCACTCATAAATATTCACAGAATTCTAAAGTAAGACCGAGGTGAAAGTTAATGGGCAACAATTAAGCTGGCTCACAGCTTCTCGAGCAGCCTGATGGGGCTCTGGCCTCCCCAAAGCCGCTGGAGATCAGGCAAGCTGCTGGTCTCCCAGCAGGGCGAGAGAGGGGACGGGGCTGGGGCAGAAGCCGTCCCCACTGTCACCTCCAGGTGCCCTTGTGAAAGCAGCTCACCTGAAGGCCCTGCTGGTGTCTTCTTAGTCTGAGAGCACCCGACCTGTGGGAAGGTCTTAGAGATCGTAGAACGTCCATCACTGGCCACCCTATCTGTTCCTTTTTTTAAATTTCAGCTTTATTGAGGTATAAGTGACAAAATTGTAAGATATTTAAAGTGTATATCATGATGATTTGATATACATATACACTGTGAAAGGATTCCCCCCATCTAGTTAATTAACATATTCATTACCTCATATATTTATCTTTTCTTTTTTAGTGAGAACATTTGAATTCTACTCTCTTGGCAAATTTCAATTGTACAATAGAGTGTTACCAACTACAGTCACCATGTTCTATATTCCATCCTCAGACCTCATTTACTTTACAACTGAAAGTTTGTACCCTTTTACCAACCTCTCCCTATTTCCCCCACCCCACAACCTGGCAACCACCATTCTACTCTCTGTTTCTTTGAGGTTTTTTTTTTTTTTTTTAGATTCCACTTATAAGTGATACCATGCAGGACTTGTCTTTCTCTGTCTGGCTTATTTCACTCGGCCACCCAGCTCATAATGAGGTAACCAGAGTGGGTGTGTGACCTGTCTAAGGTGGCCACTCCAAGCTGTGACTGAGTCCCCAGGCATTTTTTACAACCCACCTTCAGCCTTTAGCCAGGACAAGGAAAGCTCTCACCTCCCACGGGGATCTCTTCTGGGTTCCGCCCTGATCTCTCCCTGCTCCGGGGCTTTCTGATTCTGCACACTGCAGCCAGATTAATTTTCTTAAATGCAGGTTTAATTGCCTCACTCCTTCCAGAAAACATTCATGGGCTCCCCATTGACTATGAATTAAGTGCAAACTCCTCATGTTCTGTGGTCCAAATGCTCCTTCACAACCTTAATTACCATTACTCTTCATTCATTTCCCAATGTTCCAGCCAAATGATCTTGGAGCTCTTCTTCAAACATGCTTTATACTTTCCTGTTTCCAAGGCTTGTTTGTGTAGCTCCTATTTCCTGGATTTCCCTCCCCTGCAGGTTGCACTACCAAAATCCCAGCCATCTTTCCCAGGCCTGTTTCATATCCTCTCTTCTATTAAAGTAATCCTGTTTCCCACAGTCTGATCTAGTCTCCCTCCAGGGTATTTTGCTTGAACCTCTCCTATGCTACAGTTGCCTACATCTCTGCAGTTCAGCTAATAATAATACTGATAATAATTGTTATAACAATATTGTTACTGTTTACTGAGTGCCTACCATGTGCCAGTTGCCTTGCACATATTATATCTTGCAAGGTAGATACTGTTATCGCATTTTACAGTTGAGTACACTGAGGCTCTGGGAGGGTAAGAAGACCAACTCTAACTGGCTCTAAAGTTTTTGCTCTATCTTTTTTGCTACACTGTTTCACTCTTACTGTTGGAAGCTCCCTGGGTTGAATTGTGTCTTCCTAATATATACAAGTCCTAACCTCTGGAACCTGTGAATATGCCCTTATTTGGAAGAGGGTCTTTGTGGATGTAATCCACTTGATGAACTTAATCAACTTAAGATGGGAACATACTCCATTGGAGTGGCCCTTAATCCAATGACTGGTGTCCTTAGAAGAAGAGGGAGATGTGGACACACACAGAGGGAAGATGGTCATGTAAAGATGGAGGCAGAGATTGCAGTAACGCAGCTACAAGTCAAGGACTGCCAGCAACCAGAGAAGCCAGTAGAGAAGTAGGGAGCAGGTTCTCCCTCAGAGCCTCTGAAAAGGAACAGCTTGCTGACACCTTGATTTCTGACTTCCAGCCTCCAGAACTGCGAGAGAATACCTTTCTGTTGTCCTAAGCACCGAGTTGGTGGTACTTTGTTACAGCAGCCCTAAGAAATGAATACCTTCCCCAAGGGCAGGATCTGTTTACCCTCCTCATTGTCCTTTTAGACTGGCATCTTGTCTTCCTGTGGCAGGTGCCCAGGAAGGCCTATGGAGTGGAATGGAGATTTCCCCTCTCTGTCTGCAGAGGTCCCAGGGCTGGGAACAGATTCAGCATTTCATTGACGGGTGTTAGAGGTCCGGAGAGGTCAGTTACCTTACAGCTAGCTGGCAGTGGAGCTGCTCCCGGACAGGAGCTCTGGGTCTCAGCAGCTAGGCAACGTGGCACCTGGTGTGACTTGTCTCCAAGTGTGAGGTCAGCCCAGCTCAGGGCCTGAAAGTGCATATGGGTTTCTTTGATGCCCTCATCTATGGGCCATTTAAAATGTCCTGGGTCCATGGTGGTGCTGGAGAGAGGAGTCGGGGAGGCCTGGTTACCTGTCTGCTCAGGAAGCCCAGCTTGGCCAGCTCTGGTCCTGGGCCTCAGGGTCATTCTGGGATTCACGTTTTCCAGGGGGCAGCCTGAAGGCTGTGGGGCTCAGGACACCTGGAGGCACCCAATGGCAAGCCGACTGGAAGTCCAGCCAGCATCCTCTCCTCCTGCAGTGCCGGCGGTCAGGTACCCCAGGTGCCCCCTCACCCTGGGCTCCTGTGATCTCTATTAGCAGACAGTGGGCTTCTGGGTGGGGGAATGGGAGCAGTCACTGGGCCAGGGAGCATCCTGTAGCCCCACTGCTGTTCGGAAGGGGGATGGTGAGCACAGCTGGCTCTGAGGGGTGCGTGTGTGCTGAGGTCACAGAAGGCAGGAAGTGGGCTTCATCTCCTGTGTTGTTTACCCCACCCTCCGGAACTGTGAGTGGTGGGAGTTCAGATTCTTTTCAGGAATTGTAAGCAACACTCTGAGATTTCCTCCGCTAAGACCTCGTTTCTCTGTGCCCTTGACAAGGTGCCATGATGGATGGTATTTCTACTCCCTTCTTTGTGTGTCTTCTTTTTCTTCATCTTCTTCTTCTTTTTTTTTTTTGGTATTAAAAATCATATTCTCTTTATTCTAAGATTTATATGATTTTTACATTTTAATATTTCTGAAATAGTGTCATGGCCTAAAATTAAGGCATAATTTTTTGTTGTTATGTAAACATTTTTCTTATTGGAGTAAAATATAAATAACATAAAATTCACCATTTTGACCATTTTTAGGTGTGTACAGTTCAGTGGCATTAAATGCATTTATACTGTGCAACCAGCAGCACCATCCATCTCCAGAACTTTCTAGTCTTCCCAAACTGAGACTTTATGTCTATTAAACACTAAATCCCCATTCGCCCCTGCCTCCAGTCCCTGGCAGCCACCATTCCACTTTCTGTCTCTATGAATCTGACTACTCTAAGTACCTCATATGAGTGGAATCCTACAGTATTTGTCCTTCTGTGACTGGCTTATTACACTTGGCATAATGTCCTCAAGATTTATCAATACTGCAGCATGTGCCAATATTTCCTTCCTTTTTAGGGCTGAATAGAACTAACTGCTGAACAGTCATCGACAGGAAGACACTGGAACTCACCAAAAAAGATACCCCACATCCAAAGACAAAGGAGAAGCCACAATGAGACGGTACGAGGGGCACAACCACAATATAATCAAATCCCATAACCACTGGGTGAGTGACTCACAAACTGGAGAACAATTATACCACAAAAGTCCACCCACTGGAGTGAAGGTTCTGAGTCCCACATCAGGCTTCCCAACCTGGGGGTCCGGCAATGGGAGGATGAATTCCCAGAGGGTCAGACATTGAAGGCTAGCGGGATTTGATTGCAGGACTTCGACAGGACTGGGGGAAACAGAGACTCCACTCTTGGAGGGCACACACAAAGTAGTGCGCACGTCGGGACCTGGGGGAAGGAACAGTGACCCCATAGGAGACTGAACCAGACCTACCTGCTAGTGTTGGAGGGTCTCCTGCAGAGGCGGGGGGTGGCTTTGGCTCACCATGAGGACAAGGACACTGGCAGTGGAAGTTCTGGGAAGTACTCCTTGGCGTGAGCCCTCCCAGAGTCCACCATTAGCTCCACCAAAGAGCCAGGTAGGCTCCAGTGCTGGGTCACCTCAAGCCAAACAACCAACAGGGAGGGAACCCAGCCCCACCCATCAGCAGACAAGCGAATTAAAGTTTTACTGAGCTCTGCCCACCAGAGTAACAGCAAGCTCTACCCACCACCAGTCCCTCCCATCAGGAAACTTGCACAAGCCTCTTAGATAGCCTCATCCGCAGGTAGCAGAAGCAAGAAGAACTACGATTCTGCAGCCTGTGGAATGAAAATCACATTCACAGAAAGACAGACAAAATGAAGACGCAGAGGACTATGTATCAGATGAAGGAACAAGATAAAACCCCAGAAAAAAAATTAAATGATGTGGAGATAGGCAACCTTCTGGAAAAAGAATTCAGAATAAAGATAGTGAAGATGATCCAGGACCTCGGAAAAAGAATGGAGGCAAAGATGGAGAAGATGTAAGAAATGTTTAACAAAGACCTAGAAGAATTAAAGAACAAACAACTAGAATATTTAAAGAACAAACAAACAGAGATGAACAATACAATAACTGAAATGAAAAATACACTAGAAGGAATCAATAGTAGAACAACTGAGGCAGAAGAATGGATAAGTGACCTGGAAGACAGAATGGTGGAATTCACTGCTGTGGAACAGAATAAAGAAAAAAGAATGAAAAGAAATGAAAACAGCCTAAGAGACCTCTGGAACAACATTAAATGCACCAACATTCGCATTATAGGGGTCCCAGAAGGAGAAGAGAGAGAGAAAGGACCCGAGAAAATATTTGAAGAGATTATAGTGGAAAACTTCCCTAACATGGGAAAGGAAATAGCCACCCAAGTCCAGGAAGCACAGAGAGTCCCAGGCAGGATAAACCCAAGGAGAAACACGCCGAGACACATAGTAATCAAACTGACAAAAATTAAAGACAAAGAAAAATTATTAAAAGCAACAAGGGAAAAATGGCAAATAACATATAAGGAAACTCCCATAAGGTTAACAGCTGACTTCTCAGCACAAACTCTACAAGCCAGAAGGGAGTGGCATGATATACTTAAAGTGATGAAAGGGAAGAACCTACAACCAAGATTACTCTACCTGGAAAGGATCTCATTCAGATTCGATGGAGAAATCAAAAGCTTTATAGACAAGCAAAGGCTAAGAGAATTCAGCACCACCAAACCAGCTCTACAACAAAGGCTAAAGGAACTTCTGTAAGGGGAAACACAAGAGAAGATAAGGACCTACAAAAACAAACCCAAAACAATTAAGAAAATGGTCATAGGAACATACATATCGATAATTACCTTAAATGTGAATGGATTAAATGCTCCAACCAAAAGACACAGGCTTGCTGAATGGATACAAAAACAAGACCCATATATATGCTGTCTACAACAGACCCACTTCAGACCTAGGGACACATACAGACTGAAAGTGAGGGGATGGAAAAAAATATTCCATGCAAATGGAAACCAAAATAAAGCTGGAGTAGCAATATTCATATCAGATGAAATAGGCTTTAAAATAAAGAATGTTACAAGAGACAAGGAAGGACACTACCTAATGATCAAGGGATCAATCCAAGAAGATATAACAATTATAAATATATATGCACCCAATATAGGAGCACCTCAATACATAAAGCAAATGTTAACAGCTATAAAAGAGGAAATTGACAGTAACACAATATTAGTGGGGGACTTTAACATCTCACTTACACCAATGGACAGATCATCCAGACAGCAAATTAATAAGGAAACACAAGCTTTAAATGACACAATAGATCAGATAGATTTAATTGATATTTATAGGACATTCCATCTGAAAACAGCAGATTACACTTTCTTCTCAAATGCACATGGAACATTCTCCATGGTAGATCACATCTTGGGTCACAAATCAAGCTTCAGTAAATTTAAGAAAATTGAAATCATATCAAGCATCTTTTCCTACCACAATGCTATGAGATTAGACATAAATTACAGGGGAAAAAACATAAAAAACACAACCACATGGAGGCTAAACAATACGTTACTAAATAACCAAGAGATCACTGAAGAAATCAAAGAGGAAATCAGATATTGCCTAGAGACAAATGACAATGAAAACATGACAATCCAAAACCTATGGGATGCAACAAAAGCAGTTCTAAGAGGGAAGTTTATAGCAATACAAGCTTACCTCAAGAAACAAGAAAAGTTTCAAATAAACAATCTAACCTTACACCTGAAGGAACTAGAGAAAGAAGACAAACAAAACCCAAAGTTAGCAGAAGGAAATAAATCATAAATATCAGAGCAGAAATAAATGAAATAGAAACAAAGAAAACAATAGCAAAGATCAATAAAACTAAAAGCTGGTTCTTTGAGATGATAAACAAAATTGATAAACCATTAGCCAGACTCATCAAGAAAAAGAGGGAGAGGACTCAAATCCATAAAATTAGAAATGAAAAAGGAGAAGTTACAACAGACACCACAGAAATACAAAGTATCCTAAGGGACTACTACAAGCAACTCTATGCCAATAAAATGGACAACCAGGAAGAAATGGAAAATTTCTTAGAAAGGCATAACCTTCCAAGACTGAACCAGGAAGAAATAGAAAATATGAACAGACCAATCACAAGTAATGAAATTGAAACTGTGATTAAAAATCTTCCAACAAATAAAATTCCAGGACCAGATGGCTTCACAGGTGAATTCTGTCAAACATTTAGAGAAGAGCTAACACCCATTCTTCTCAAACTCTTCCAAAAAATTGCAGAGGGGGCTTCCCTGGTGGCGCAGTGGTTGAGAATCTGCCTGCCAATGCAGGCGACATGGGTTCGAGCCCTGGTCTGGGAAGATCCCACATGCCATGGAGCAACTAGGCCCGTGAGCCACAATTACTGAGCCTGCGCATCTGGAGCCTGTGCTCCACAACAAGGGAGGCCGCGATAATGAGAGGCCCGCGCACCGCGATGAAGAGTGGCCCCCACTTGCTGCAACTAGAGAAAGCCCTCGCACAGAAATGAAGACCCAACACAGCCATAAATAAATTAAAAAAAAAAAAAATTGCAGAGGAAGGAACACTCCCAGACTCATTCTATGAGGACACCATCATCCTGATATCAAAACCAGACAAAGATACTAAAAAGAAAGAAAATTACAGGCCTATATCACTGATGAACATAGATGCAAAAATCCTCAACAAAATACTAGCAAACAGAACCCAACAACACATTAAAAGGATCCTACACCAGGATCAAGTGGGATTTATCCCAAGGATGCAAGGATTCTTCAATACATGCAAATTACCCAATGTGATACACCAAATTAACAAACTGAAGAATAAAAACCATATGATCACCTCAATAGATGCAAAAAAGTTTTTGACAAAATTCAACACCCATTTATGATAAAAACTCTCCAGAAAGTGGGCAGAGAGGGAACCTACCTCAACATAATAAAGGCCACATATGACAAACCCACAGCAAACATCATTCTCAATGGTGAAAAACTGAAAGCATTTCCTCTAAGATGAGGAACAGGACGAGGATGTCCACTCTCGCCACTATTATTTAACATAGTTTTGGAAGTCCTAGCCATGGCAATCAGGAAGAAAAAGAAATAAAAGGAATACAAATTGGAAAAGAAGAAGTAAAACTGTCAGTGTTTGCAGATGACATGATACTATACATAGAGAATCCTACTAATGCCACCAGAAAATTACTAGAGCTGATCAATGAATTTGGTAATGTTGCAAGATACAAAATTAATGCACAGAAATCCCTTGCATTCCTATACACTAACAACAAAAGATCAGAAAGAGAAATTAAGGAAACCATCCCATTCACCCCTGCAACAAAAAGAATAAAATACCTAGGAATAAACCTACCTAAGGAGGTAAAAGACCTGTACTCAGAAAACTATAAGACACTGATGAAAGAAATCAAAGGTGACACAAACAGATGGAGAGATATACCATGTTCTTGGATTGGAAGAATCAATATTGTGAAAATGACTATACTACCCAAAGCAATCTACAGATTCAATGCAATTTCTATCAAATTACCAGTGGCATTTCTTACGGAACTAGAACAAAAAATCTTAAAATTTGTATGGAGACACAAAAGACCCCAAATAGCCAAAGTAATCTTGAGGGAAAAAAACAGAGCTGGAGGAATCAGACTCCCTGTCTTCAGACTATACTACAAAGCTACAGTAATCAAGACAATATGGTACTGGCATAAAAACAGAAATACAGATCAGTGGAACAGGATAGAAAGCCCAGAGGTAAACCCATGCACCTATGGCCAACTAATCTATGACAAAGGAGGCAAGATATGCAATGGAGAAAAGACAGTCTCTTCAATAAGTGGTACTGGTAAAACTGGAAAGCTACATGTAAAAGAATGAAATTAGAACACTCCCTAACACTGTGCACAAAAATAAACTCAAAGTGGATTAAAGACCTAAATGTAAGACCAGATAGTACAAAACTCTTAGAGGAAAACATAGGAAGAACACTCCTTGACATAAATCACAGCAAGATCTTTTCTGACCCACCTCCTAGAGTAATGGAAATTAAAACAAAAATAAACAAATGGGACCTAATGAAACTTAAAAGCTTTTGCACAGCAAAGGAAACTATAAACAAGACAAAAAGAAAGCCTTCAGAATAGGAGAAAATATTTGCAAACGAATCAACAAAGGATTAATCTCCAAAATATATAAACAGCTCATGCAGCTCAATATTAAAAAAACAAACAACCCAATCAAAAAATGGGCAGAAGAGCTAAATAGACATTTCTCCAAAGAAGACATACAGATGGCCAAGAAGCACATGAAAAGCTGCTCAACATCACTAATTATTACAGAAATGCAAACCAAAACTACAACGAGGTATCTCCTCACACTTGTTAGAATGGGCATCATCAGAAAATCTACAAACAAGAAATGCTGGAGAGGGTGTGGAGAAAAGGGAACCCTCTTGTACTGTTGGTGGGAATGTAAATTGATACAGCCACTATGGAGAACAGTATGGAGGTTCCTTAAAAAACTAAAAATCCCACTACTGGGCATATAACCAGAGAAAACCATAATTCAAAAAGACACATGCATCCCAATGTGCATTGCAGCACTATTTATAATAGCCAGGTCATGGAAGCAACCTAAATGTCCATCAACAGACGAATAGATAAAGAAGATGTGGTACATATATACAATGGAATATTACTCAGCCATAAAAAGAAAAGAAATTGGGACATTTGCAGAGACGTGGATGGACCTAGAGACTGTGAAACAGAGTGAAGTAAGTCAGAAAGAGAAAAACAAATATCGTATATTAACGCATATATGTGGAATCTAGAAATATGGTACAGATGAACCGGTTTGCAAGGCAGAAATAGAGACGCAGATGTAGAGAACAAACATATGGACACCAAGGGGGGAGAGTGGGGGCGGGGTGGTGTGGTGGGATGAATTGGGAGATTGGGATTGGCGTCTATACACTAATATGTATAAAATAGATAACTAATAAGAACCTGTAGTATAAATAAAATTAAATTAAAAAAAAAAGGCTGAATAATATTCCATTGTAGGTGTATACAGCATTTTGTCTACCCATTCATCTGTGGGTGGATATTTGGGTTGCTTCCACCTTTTGGCTGTTGTGAATAATGCTGCTATGAGTAGGGTGTACAAATATTTGTATGAGTCCCCGCTTCCAATTCTTTTGAGTATATACCCAGAAATGGAATTGCTGGATCATATGGAAGTCTATGTTGAATTTTTTTGTAGAAGCAATTCTCTTTATAATCAGAAATAGGGATATGAGAAGTGGAGAAGGGAAAAGAACTAACATCTCTTGAACGCACTTTGTGCTATGAATTCCATGTCATCTTTTCTAAACTTCACAACAAGCCTATGAGTGAGGTACCATTTCCATTTTATAGATGGGAAAGCCAGGACACAAGGTCATATGGTTTATAAGTGTGGAGCCCCAATCTGCACCCAGACTCGGTGGCTGAGCTGTGGGTGGAATCACAGAAGTCGGGGGTCTTACTGCTCCATGGTCTCTCCACTTTCTCCTCAGTACTGCCAAGGGGGCTGCTGGGGAGGTGATGAACTCCCCTCAAAGGTCCCAAAGAGTGTCCGGTGGGGTGGGGGGAGCTCGGCAGGGTAACTGAGGTTGTTGGAGGAATCCCTGTTCTAAACAAGCAGTGGTGTGTGTGTCATCCTTCAGGTATTTTCTTATCTACATCTCCCAGTTTCTTTCAATGGTTTCTCACATGTGACAGTGGCCGAAGTCCCCACTGTCCCTCCTATTCTCCCTCCATTGAACCTACTCTGGTCACCAGCACAACATGGCCTGCGTGTCACATCATCCCAGCCTGCAGATCAGGCCTGATGGTTCTAAGGTATCTAGGGATGGAGCTCATTTAAAGACTGAACTACTCTCTCTCTTTGCTCCTATTTCGAGCTTTGGTTCTCTTTTTAATGGTGCTGGTTTTACGCTTTCCAATCTGAAGAACATTTTCCTTGATGGGAAAAGCAAAAGAAAAATAGGAGCTGAATAATGCATTTCATTGGGGGGTGCATTTTGCCCTATAAAGCTCTTCGTGACTAGCAGCTCGTTTGTTCCTCCCGTGCGACCCTGACAGCGAAGTGGGGCAGTGTTATTACCCAGTCAGCGAGGCTGAATGACTCGCACAAGGTCCCTCAGCTAGTTAGCAGCCCAGGCAAGACCGGGAGGTACCAACCTATGGCCAGAGATCTTAGGGGGAATTGACTACACAAGCACAAATAATCCCAATCAGGAGGCATCTAAAGCCACTAATGTGGCCACGCTGGGGACTCTTGGACAAATTCACATTTGAAAACCAAAACCGAAAATAAAAGAAAAAGACTGCTTTAGTTGTCAATAGAGAAAGCCTAGCACTGGGGAGCAGCGTGGCTCCCAGAGAAGGATGTGGAAGATGCTGGCTTTTTAGGAAAAGTGCAGAGGCAAAGTAAAAACTTTTTTAGTTGTGCTGATAGCATGATCGGATGCCCTCCCCAACTCGAAGAAAAAATAAAGCTCAACAACAAACATAACAAAACCAAACAAGAAATGACTATCACAGCAAAGAACAAGACAGGGTAAATCTACTGCTTAGAGGAAAGTGGAGAAATACTGACCTAGAAGAGACAGCTCCTTGGGAGGCAGGAGAGCATGGGGTGAGAGTTCCTAGCTGAAGGGGGTGGGAGTGTAGGGGAAGTGGGGCGTGTTCAGGCTTGGGCTGCCGTTGGCCAGCTGGGTGACTCACAGCAAGCCGCCCCGCTTTCCTGCCCCCTCATGTTCCAGATGCCCAAGTGTTTACTACACTTCACTCCTCCTTCTCCTGCCCTGGCCTTTCTGCCTTGTCCACACACCACCTGCGTTACTAAATGCCAGCCAGATGCTGTTGCCTGCTTAAGGTACGGAGCCCACAGCTTGCTCATGCTCTGTTAGGAAGAGAGATTCACAATGCTGATCTAACAAGGCTAATCCAAGTCATCAAACTAGGACTTTCTCCTTAGTATAATTGGAAAATGGAAAGAAAATTGAAAAGAAAAAGCTCAAAAAGATAATTCTGCATCCATATACCACCTAAATTGCCTCAAGCTTCATTTAGAGTCATTTTGAGGACCCCCAGTGGTCCAGGGGCCACACAACGGGAAGCAGTACACTACACTGGGGACCACTGAAGTCCCAATACTCTTAGGATTTTTTGACCCATAGGTCTGTGGTCCAGGAGCCTCTTCATTTTCTAGCACAACAGCCCATTTTGCTCAGTTTTTCCTGTTAACTCTGTACACGCTTCCTAGCCGTGTACATGTTCTTGAGAGAACACAGTACCAGTTCCTCCAGTGGATCATAGCACTTCCCACAAGCCAGACCCACCTGAAGCTAAGGTGACATCGGCCACATGATCGCACTCGTCTGTTGGATTTGTCTTTAATTATGCAACTTTCTTCTAGTCTTTTTGTACCTTCTGAACTTTTAAATAATGTTTCTTTTTTTTTCCATATTAAAATTAATGCATGGCCATTGTGGAAAATCTAATCACCAAGCAGAAATGCAGAAAGAACTAATCGTCCATTGTTCCAACACCCAAAGATACCATCATTAGTATTTTGTTTTCTACCAGTCTTTGTTGCTGTTGTTTTAAAAATCATAGTTGTTAACATAATATCTGTGCAAACTTGTCTCCTGCATTTTCCCATACCACCATGAACTCATCATAAACATCATTCTGCATGGTTGCATTTCAATTACTTCTAATTTTTGCTTGTACAAATAACACTATTAATAACAAGACTTCTGAACTAGAGCTATTTCCATAGCATAGATCTAAGGAATGACTCTCCTGGGTACCATATCCCACCTGCAATATTCAAATGGGACTATTTGCTGCCCTCTTACCAGTTTTGGTTATTCATTAAAAAAATAGAAATCTTTGCAAATGTACAAGGCAAAAGTAGCTATCTTGTTGTCTGAATTTTCATTTTGATTACTAGTAAGATTGAAGAATTTCCATCTTTTGGAAAGCTGGCTTTCTTTCTTCTTCAGTGAATTATCACATCTTTGGCTCACATCCCCATTGTGCCTTAGGGGTTTTATTATTGATTTGTGTGAGCTCTTTATATGTTAAAGATATTAACCATTTATTCAATATTTGCTGCAAATATATTTTTCCCAGTTTGACTTTTTTTTTAAAGCGAGCTAATTTTTTTTTAAAATAAATTTGTTTATTTATTTATTCACTGTTGGCTGCCTTGGGCCTTCATTGCTGCACACAGACTTTCTCCATTTGTGGCAAGTGGGGTTACTCTTTGTTGCAGTACGCAGGCTTCTCATTGCGGTGGCTTCTCTTGTTGCGGAGCACGGGCTCTAGGTGAGTGGGCATCAGTAGTTGTGGCACGCAGGCTCAGTAGTTGTGGCTCGCGGGCTCTAGAGCACAAGCTCAGTAGTTGTGGCACACGGGTCCGGCCACTCCATGGCATGTGGGATCTTCCTGGACCAGGGATTGAATCCGTGTCCCCTGCACTGGCAGGCGGACTCTTAACCACTGTGCCACCAGGGAAGTCCCTCCCACTTTGACTTTTAAACTCTAGGTTCATTAGAGGATTCTCATGTAGCCACATCGATTTCTTTAGATAACCTATTTTCTTCCTTGGAATTATACGTGATTTTTATTGTTCTAATTCCATTTTAAGAGTCTCTCTCTCCTTGTGAGCTCTGTTTTCTTTTAGCAGCCATGGGACCATAATAACTTTACTTCTAATTTCAAAGTCTAGGATAGTGTCTGCTGTCATCCAGCACGCTCATCCACTGCATGCACAACCCTCCCCCCCAACCCCATCCCTTATTAGGGACATATAGAGACATTTGGGTCTCAGGCCCTCAGGTGTGATTCAGGGTTTTCACTCTATTGTTAATGCTTGTTTGAGTCAGAAGGTTGCTCACAGGTGGGTTATTATGTTCATGAATTCATGGTTTCTGAAAAGTTCCTAAGGCTGAAGAATTCATTCAGAGTTTTCGTAGGACAGTGGCATCTCAGAGCAAAATCCTTATTCATGGGAGACATGGACTTTCTATAATAATAATAATAATGACAGCTAACACTGAATGATCACTTCAAATAGGCCAGTCATCATTCTAAGCGCTTCACATGAATTACCTGGTTTAATCTCCAACAACTCTATGAGGCTGGCACTATTATTATTGCCAGTTTTCAGATGAGAAAACTAAGGCACACAGCAGCTGAGTAATTTGTCCAAACGTGTAGCAGAACGGGAAGACGTGCACGTAGTGTGCGTTCCTAAGAGAGCAGACGTGCATGCAGATGACAGTGTGAATTTCCCTGAGTGGAGTGGGAGAGAAGCGAGGCAGGAAGTGGGGAAGCGCCAGGAGGAAAGGGAAGGCAGCAGGGGCTGTGCTGGCCGGGAGGAAACGGAGCGAGAGATCACTGCCTCCTGTGGCCCCCACTGCACTCCTTGACCCTCCGTAGGTTCACTCTTCAGGAACCCGTCTTGCACAGGAATCACAGTACTCCCCAGGGGCCCCAGGACACTGAGCAGGCAGAATTTCGATACCTGCTGACATTGCAAGTCAAGTACTGGGATTCCTAAGCCCAATGAGGGCCGGGGACAGATAATCACAGTGGCAATAGCTAACTTGCAGTGAGCACTTAGAACATGCCAAGCACCGAGCTAAGAACTATACATGCATTTGCTTATGCACTCCGGATACCAGTCCTATGAAGCTGGAGCTATTATGATACCCATTTTATATATGAGGAAACTGAGGCTCAGGGAGATGACAAAACTCTAATTGGCAGAGCCTGCATGGCTCCAAAGTCTATATATTGTCTCCACTCCCCTCTGCCACCCTCTTCCCCAGGTAGGTGGCACTGGTACCATCTAGCTCCTCCCTCCCTCCTGCTCTGGACACCCTGACGATCAGCCAGGGCAGCGCAGAGGAAGAAGAAATGGAGCTCCACGGAATCCAGCAGGGGACCTTGCCGTTCTTTCTCTAGAGCCCTGGGATAGAAATAAGATTTGCAGGGGCTTCCCTGGCGGTCCAGTGGTTAAGACTTCGCCTTCCAATGCAGGGGGTATGGGTTCGATCCCTGGTTGGGGAGCTAAGATCTCACATGCCTCGCGGCCCAAAAACCAAACCATAAAACAGAAGCAATATTGTAACGAATTCAGTAAAGACTTTCAAAATGGTACACACCAAAAACAATCTTAAAAAAACGTAGAAGGTTTGCAGTTTCTAGGTTGTTCTATTCCACCTCCTTCCCCTTCTGCTCAGGGGCACTGGAAGCGGCTTCTTTAAAGGAGCAGAGTGGAGCCTGAGGCTCGTCCCTCCACCCCTCTGCCACAAGCAGCGTGTCCTGATGGGGCACATCTGGGCATGGAAGGCCCAGTGACCATGGTCCCAGCCACATTCACTGGGTCAGGGCTGTGTCTGGGGCCGGCCGCAAGATGTGACAAAGGCCTTTTCCTTCCCTTACAGAGCTTGGCATTCACACAATGTTCTGTGGCTTTGTGAACAAAGATGGGACCCAGCTTTTCCTTCCATGTACCTGCGGCTGTCTCATAATAATTGTCTCACTTTATGGGCTTCTGTCTCAGCTTTTAGCTTGTTACTGCTCTTGTTTGAATAGACAAAGAAGAGTGCGCTTATACTCTTCAGCTCCATCTCCTACTAATCACAATGCGAACTCTCTATCCTGGCTGGGCCAGCTCTCTCACCATCTCCTCAAGCAACAAACGTCATCTGTGTGCCTCAGGTGCTGTCCGCGGCTGCCTGGATAAGCCCTCTGGTTGGAATGCTCGGAGGTATTTATTTAGGTCCCGAGAACGCTCAGTAATCCCCAGTTCCTAGGTCTGTCCTGAGAGGATAGATCATCACTGTTGCCCCTGGGTGAGCCCTGAGATCTCTTAGGCGCCACAAACCTGGTGGGCTGGGGTCTGGAGGGAGCCCACCCACAGACTCTGCTCAGCTTTCCGTCCTCTCGTCTGGACACTTGGCTTTGCTCTTTGCTGTTGTCAGCCCCCTTCACCACACCAGCCGCTGCTGGGGTCTTTCTCTGAACAAATGAGGCGCCTGGAACTAAGGCACTACCTCCCAGCTGCCCTTCAGTTTCGTGATGCTTACAGCCCTCTGCAGGGCTCATACCTGCAGAGTATTCTCATACCCCAGATAGTATTCCCTTTGGCCTTGATGCTGGGTCCACTGGCTGGTGGAGCCACTTCCCTAGCCCTGGTGCTTGGCAGTGTTTCTTCAGCATTAAACCCATTAGGTTGAGGTCTCAGCATTCATTCAGGAACCACCCCAGAAACCAAGGCGAAAAAGACAAATCAGCATATTTCCTGCTGTCATGTGGCTTCCACTTTAGTGGGGAGAAAGTCATGTGAACAAATAGTTGCACAACCGTGTTATGAGTACTAGGACACAGCCATGGTGAGGCAGATTGGAAACTAAGGGAGAAGGTAACCAACTATGTCTGATGGTATGTGGTTGTGTGTCGTCAGAGGTGGAGTGGGAGGGAAGACCTGAAATGAAAGAGGACGCTTGAGCAGGTCTTGAAGGATGAGTAGGAATTCTCTAGTAGGACAAGCTTCTGATGAGCGTGGGAGGGGGCAATGCAATTGGGCTTTCCAGATGGAACAGAGTGGAAGAGTAAAGAAGCAATTTAAGGGTGCAGAGGGTAAGCGAGGGAGAGCCGGGCAGATCATGAAGCCATGGTAGGTGAGGGCTGAGCAAGAGGGAGCTTCTGAGAATGACAAGGTCATCAGCATCATTAATGAAGAGAACAGTCTTCAGGGGTGGGGAGACGACATATCTGCCTTGAGACATGTGAAATTTGAGGCAGGTGGCAGGAACAGGTGGATATGTTGGTGTCCCTTGGCTGTCTTCTCTCCTAGATTTGAGCACCGTCCCTGGGTGACATTATCCGTTCACCATCGGAATAAGCAACAACACTTACATCTCAATCCCAATCGAGTCCTCCATTCCGAGATCAGGCCCATATAATCCAACATCTCACTGGACATCTCCATCTGAATGACCCCCCTCTCCCAGGCACCTCAGACTCAGCATGCTGCGAACCGAGCTGATTATCCAAAGCCAAATGCTTCTCCTCGTGGATGCACCATCTCAGGGGCAGTGCATCCCACGGCCTGAGTTAGCACGCGGGGCACCATCCTAGCCTCTCCCCACAGAAACACGGCTTAGCACGTCCTTAATGCCACTCCTGCTGGCTAATGCTCCCTCCCCCATCTCTACTGCCGCTCCCCTGGTCCCCATCATCTCTTCCGACTATCGACTAACATTACAACTGTCTGCACTCTTCTCCCCTCAGTCTAATTCTCTACCAGACCATCCTCTATTGCCAGCAGCGTGGATCTCGGTCTTATATTTATTTATTTTCTGCTTCCCGACTGGAATATAAGCTCCATGAAGGCAGAAACCTTCTCTGTTCACTGTTATCCCCAGTGCCTGGCACACAATAGGAGTTCAATAAATACCAGTTGAACAAATGAATAAATGAACCTAAGAATGCAAATCTCATCCCATCACTCCCCTGCTTAAGACCTTGTATGGTTCCTTAGGGCCCTCAAGATACAAGCCAGCTTCCTTGCTCAGGTCTGGCCCTAGCTCGGTTCTTAAGCCTCTGGTACTCATGCATGACTCTTAGTATCTGCCTACGTTCCAGCTATGACCACCTCCCTGCAGTTCCTGGAGCGTCTCTGAAGCCAGCAATTTTCAAAGTATGGTCTGCAGAGCCCTGGGAGTCTCGAGACCCTTTCAAAGAGTCAGTGAATATGGGTAAAGGTCCATTCAGAGTGCAAGAATGACCAATAGATTTTAGTGTCAACGTGGTATGGAAAAGTACATTGTACGGTTCAGATTCCACAATGCAACTAACCCACTACTTGTGTTCTGGTGTGGTATCAAAAAAATATCCACCATTACCTGGCAAGGCTATCAAAATACTTCTTGCCTTTCCAACTCCTTATCTGTGTGACAGGGCTGGGACTAAAGTGAGGCAAGTGTAGTTCCTAGAATGCCAAATTTAAGGAGGCCCACACTCTCAGGGCCAACCCTGTGATGGCATGACCCTGAGTGAGGGTGCCTCCTTAAATTTTGTGTCCTAAGTGCCTTGCTTGTCCCACCTCAGTCATGGACTTGCTCTGTGGGTCTGGGTTTTCTTCAGATACCTCAGCTAAAAGCACACAGAACAACAGATTGAAAGCAGATGTAGATGTGAGAATCCAGCTGTTTTCTATTAAGCCAGACCTTAAAGAGATTTGCAAAAGTATAAAATAACGCTACTCTTCTCACTAGTTTTATTCTAGAAAATATAGTTATTTTTTATAACATTACGTTAACATGCAATGGATTTATTTTAAAATAAATTAATAAATACATATTTTTAAATACTTAGAAAATTCCACAGTTTTAATTTCTAATACCACACACATCTCACAAAAATAAAGCTATTTAGGGTCCTCAGTAATTTTTCTGAGATCAGAAAGGTTAAGAACTGCTCTGTTAAACTAGAAGATGTGGGAAAACGCTCTTTTTATGTTGAAAGTAAACATGGTTTGCATGAATTTTATAATTAAATAGGACTTCAGACAAATTGAGGTAGATCAATTCAGGCAGCACCCCTGCTGGCCTCAAGGTTTGCAATCCTTTTTTTTTTTTTTTTTTTTTTTTTAATGTGGGATGTGCTAACTCCCCTTTTCATCCTCAGAGAAGAAGGAAAGTGATGGGGTAAGTTTCTCCCTTATGCCAGGTGGAAATCTCTTGCCCCAATTCACTCATACTTCCTCATTTTTGCTCATCCTGTACATTGCCTGCCGCCCATTGAATCTTTCCCTTCAAGGTACAGCTCAGGTCTCACCTACTCCAGGATGTCACTGGCTGCCATAGTCCCAATGTTCCCAAATGTGTGTTGGCAGATCTGTGCTAGGCTGGCCCCATGAAGATCACCTGGGAAGCAATTAAAAATCATAAGTCCAGCCCACTCCCAGAGATACTGATTCACAGGCTCCAGGGATAAGTATTTTTTAAAATTCTCTGTAGGAGACCCCTGTAGCCAGGGATGGGAACCACTGAGTATGTAAGTGGCACTATCTCAAAGTTCTTCCTTCAACAAGGCTGTAATCTCCAGGAGCGCAGGGGTCAGAGTGTCTCCTCCCTTTATATCCCCAGAACAATGAGCACAGAGCTGTGCACAGAGCTCAGGGTGCGGCGATGGAATCCCACTGAGCCGGGATTGTCAACACAGTGACTACACCCCTCTAACCTCACCTCCTATCCTGAAGCCCACACCGCCGGTCTCCCCTTCCTCGGGAGGTATCAGGGAACCAAAGGCACAGACTCAGCAAGCTCTACCTTCATGCACACAGGCTCTATACCTCCCTGGCTAATGGTCAAGGGCCCATGACAAGCAAATGTAGTCTCAAGCATGCGCATGTGCAAAGCACACAGACGTAAAGAGGCTTTTAACTCTGAGACTAACCTGGGATGCTGAGTGACAATGCAGCTCGGATCTGGCAATTCTTTTTTTGTTCTTTTTCCGGAGACTTTCTAAGTTCCAGAAAAGCTTCCAGGGAGGGTTTCGTCAATCAAAGGTAACATTAATGCAATTCTCCAATCATCTCTTCTATAATTTTATATCTCTCCACTCTCTGAACCCTTTTCCTCTTTTCTGAAAATGTCTCCAAACTTATCTCCCTTCCCTAAAGGTTAGGGCAGCTATAACTATTTCCAAGATCACTGCCGGGAAAGGTGACCTTGGAGGGGTTCTCAAGTTCTGCTTTATTTAGACTCACAAGTAAAGATGTCCCAAGATGTCCCAAGTAAAGACATTCCCAAGATGTCTTCATAACTAAAATCAGCCACTCTGTTCCCCATGGTTGCTGTGAAGGCTAACGGGCTTTTGTATTTCTATGGGAGCCATCTCTCTTCCCTCCTCCAGCTCACCACCAGCAAACAGACATCATACTGGGTCCAGAAAATAATTAAAGTTTCAGGGGCAGGTGGGAGGCAAGAGGGGAGAGAGCCAGGAAAGCAGTAGGACCAAACATTGGCAGGGTTGTCAAATTGGCCTTGGTCCCTGGTTCCTGGTGACAGCTGAGCTTCCACGTTCACTCATTTTTATGGAGATTGAGAAGAAATGGAGGCTTCGCTTTTTTGCCAGTTTTGACACTTCTCTGCTTTGCACATTAAGAGGCTCGCCATTGGACACCAGGTCTGATCCATCCGCTGCTCCGTGGAGGGTGTCAAGCAAACTTGCTGGAGATACTAAAGCCCAATTACGGTGCCCAGTTTACACTTGGATCTTAATAGATGCTGGAAACCTTTTAGACTCTGGGATGATTAGTGCAGACCTTTCCCTTGCTTGCAAGCAGCTTGGAACACTTGCACCTGTTTTGTCGGCATCCAACGCATCCTTAATAAGTGACCTTCCCCAAGGTGGCCCAGAGGGGCAGTCAAAGCCTCAATGACAAGGAGCCTGAGGCCCAGAAAGGAAAGGTGACTTGCCTGAAATTATTCCTCAAGTCTGTAACAAGTCCTCAGTTCCTTAGGAATCATGCTCAAAATAAGAAATTCAGACAGGTTGAGGCAAGAACAGCAAGCCAGCCAGAATGTTTTGGATGAGGACGAGAACAAATTAAGGGGACCTTTGTCCAAATGTTGGTGGTGCTGATTCCTGGCATAATTACTCTGCCTTCTGCTGCCCATACACGAAGGCCAGGAGTCTAAAACAGAGTCTCTTAGTGTCACTTTCTTTATCAGTTTCTTAATCCAGGGGAACATTTCCCCAAATATAGAGCTGATAAATGGTATATACATAGGTGTTCAGGGAAGGTGGTGGTGAGCAGTGGTAGCTGAAAACCTTTAAGAACAAACTAATCTGACTAAGCTGAAACAGAAAGAGTGAAGAAAACCCAACAAGAAGTGGCACTGACCAGGGCTTATTTCAGGAGGGAAATGGACTGTCCAGGGTATGGGTGAAGGGCCCAGACACACAGGCTAGGAGTGGGAAGAAGACTGGTTACCCACAGATGCATCCTTGACAACATAGGAACTAAGACTCTGAGTTATTTGAGATGGCCACTTGGGTGGGTCTAATTCCACTTATCTACTCTGCCATTTCACATGGGATCAGATCAAGAATTTAAGCCATGGAGGGTTTTAGGTATCTTCATCCAGCTCTCTCCCTGTTTCTGTGACCACCTGAAAGTCAGAAAAGAGGAAAAGGCCTGGGGAACAAAAGTAGCTACTGATGCCCACTGGAACTTGGAGAGACCATTCCTTTGGAGAGACCATTCCTATGGGGAGCAGATATCTTTAAATACCCCAACAGAAGTGAGTTCTGGTCCTGGAGCTCAGACTCAAATTTATTGCTCCTTCTGTTAAAAAGAGCTTGAAAAACAAAACCCAAGAGGTTAAAACCAGAACTTGAGACTTACGAAACTTAAAGATTTTCCCCCAGCTTTACATACTCATCTCAGTTCTTTCTGGCTAAGTTGTCATGATCCTCAGTTTCTGCTCTCTCTACTGATGGAGAACATAATCTGAAGCTTGGAAAAGAACTTAGAGATCTTCTCATCCAATCTTTCAGGCAAAGCAGAACCCCTCAACAGCAACCTTGACGGGAGGCCATCCAGACTTTGAACTCTGGCCACAAGGAAGAACTTGATGACTTTTCCATGCAATCAGATTATCAGAGACCCCAACCGTGAGAGAGTCTTTCTCAAGATGGAGCCAAAATCTGCTTCCCTCTAATTTGCATACCTGGGTCCTAATTCTGCTTTCTGAGGATACACAGAGGAAGTTTATTATATCTTTTATACGACAACTCTGCAGGTATCTGAAGACAACCAGCAGACCCCTCTGCACCTTCCTTCAACTTCCCCAGCAGGACGTGGCTCAGGCCCCCCACCAGCCAGACTGCCCAACTGTGGACATGCTTTAGTCTGTCAATATCTTTCTTAAAATGTGAGGCCTTGTTCTGAGTACAGATAATTCGACTCATCTGCATCCAGTGGGTTCGAACCACTTTGGAGGGGCAGACGGCAACCTGGATCCCAGTAGCTTGGAGGGTTCTCAGTCCATCTAAGAGTTAAGCTAGAGCTGTTTTTTGGAGAAATTCTGGGCTGATCATCCTCCAAAGCAACCCGCAGAGGTGGAGGCCATGCTGGCAGGAGGTCTGGCAGGGAATCGGCCAAGCCCGGTGGGAGGTTAACTCTTGACCTTTGGGCACTCTGCATTCACATCTTTGGTTTGGCCCCTCCTGGGAGCGGTGGTGGGGGGCTGTGTGTGTGGGTGATCCATTTTAGTTGTTGATTTTATCAGAAAATATTCAGAAAATCAGTGTCTGTGTCATTTTATGTAAATCCAGATCCATCTGTCACTGTCTATTGTACCTCCAGGCAGTGTAAAAAAAATTTTTTTAATACATTGTTGTTTTTCTCCAAAGGCGTGTGGTAACATCTTTAGAAATCTCTGGTGATAAAGAAATTTTGGCATAAGGCATGGCTTCAGGCCCTGAAAGGTGTTGAAATTCACATGTGTGGATGCTGGACAAGACTTCTGGTCATCTGAGACATGTGACAAGTCAACAGGAATCCCGAGGGACCAAGTCACTCATACTCCCTCTGCTGTGTTCCTGTCACCCTGCTGCCTCTGAGACTGGGCACTGCCTGTTTGTGCCTCTTGCCTTCTCCCTTTTTTCTTTCTAATCCGTAGTTACTGCTGGGTAGTTCTGTACTGACTTCCTATCTCTCTCACCAATCCAATTCCCCTCTTTCCCAGTAATCTGACACCCTCTGGGCTCTGATTCTACCTGGAACCTCCTTGACCGTTCAGAGCTCCACAAAAATTGGTTCTGAAGTGTCTGGGATAGATTATGATTCTCAGTCTGCCCTCCATTGACGTGGACTCCATTGCTGTTCTCGACTTGGCTCCCATGAGAGTGGTTCTTCCCCACTGACCACCCCCCACCCCAACCCAGAGCCTCCAAGGGCAGTGACCATTCCACCTGACAGGCCCTATGGATGGGGTACTCAGAACACGACCACTTCCCCGGAGCTGCTGGAGGGGCAGATTACCATAGCAGCCACCACTGGCTAAATGCTGACTGTGTGCTGACGCATTCGTGCACGCAATCCCACAGCAACCCTGTGAGGTTCATACGCTGATCTCCATTTTACAGAATAGGACACTGAGGTTCACAGAATTCGGGTAAATTTCCAAAGCCTGTGCATTCTCTAAAGTCCAGCCCCTGCTTCTCCGTGAGCTCATGACATCAGACTCCGTCCCTGAAGAGAAGTCTGTGTCCTTGATTTGCCCCTGATGGCTCTGCAGTTGAAAAAGGGAAACATTTCAAACAGCATTTTCTTGTGCTTTCCCCACCCCCTGTGAACCAGCACAGTAGGAAATATACAAATGTCTAGGTATCAAGGTAGTTTTAATAACAACACATGCTTATTAACAACAGTTTCGTTTTTTTCAGTGCACTTCCATATTTATTAACTCGTTGATCCTCTCAGTCTCCCTGCAAGATTGACCAAAAGGTGTCCTTATCTGTATTTTGGGGATAAGGAAGCAAAAATCCAGACAGGCTTTGGGACTTACTCAGGGCTTCGGTAAATGAATGACAAAGATTATCACTTCTACCTGCTGGCTCTCTCTCTGAATTGAAGCAATAGCTCCCGGGTCCAGTCTTTTCTCCAAGGTAAACATCATGAGTTCCCCATGACTCCCTCATCTAATGCTATTCTCTGAGATGCTGAAGACCCCTTTGAAATAGGACTTACTCTAAAAATTAAGGTGCGGGGCCCATGCTGCCCCCATCAGACCCTTTGCCCATAAAGACCCACTTCCTAAGTAGTTATCATGGGCCAGGGGCTTTGCACCACCCAATGGCTCTATCAGGTCGTTACCATTATTTGCCCACTTTGCAGATGAGGAAACCAAGAACTGGAGAGGTTAAATGACTTGACTAGGTTAGGCAGAGCCTGGGCTTGAACCCAGGAAGTCTGGGCTCAAAGTTGAGACTCCTCATGTGGTCTGAGCAGTGGAATCCTGCCAGGATGCCTGACCTGAAGGCTGGGATGCTGTTGGAGTAGCAGAGGATTACTCTTCGTTCCACAACCACGTTGCCCAGTGCCATGCATTGAGATTTGGTCCATTAAAAGACTGAGACGTCTTTCCTATAAGTTGTATTTAATTTGAATGTCCCCCAAGACACACTTACATAATAAGTCATTTTTATGCTAAACGCAGGAGTTTATACTCATATCCACTATGTATTTTAAATAAACTTAAAAATTTTTGGAATAGTTTTAGATGTATAGAAAAATGGTGAAGTTAGTACGGAGAGTGTCCATATATTCACATCCAGTTTCCTCTATTATTAGCATCTCACATGTTAATATGGTAGATATTCCCATGATTAATGAATCATTATTGATATGTTATTATCTAAAGTCCACACTGCACTCAGATATCCTTAGTTTTTACTTAGGATCCCATCTAGGATACCACATTACATTTAGTTCTCAAGTCTCCTTAGGCTCCTCTAGACCATGAAAATTTGTTAGAATTCCTTTGTTTTTGACAATCTTGACAGTTTTGAAGAGTACTGTCCAGGTATTTTGTAGAATGTCCCTCAATTGGGATTTGCCTACTATTTTTCTCATAATGAGATTCGGGCTATAGGCTTTTGGGAGGAAGACCACAGAGGTAAACTGTCATTCTCATCACATCACATCAAGGTACCCTATCATGCTGTCAACGTGACTTATCGCTGTTGCTGTTGACCTTGATCACCTGGTTGAGGTAGTGTTTGCCAGGTTTCTCTGCTGTAAAGTTAAAGTTATTTTCCCCACCCCCTTCCTACTGCACTTTTGGAAGGAGGTCACCATGCACAGCCGACACTGAAGGAGTGGAGAGTTATGTCCCACCTCCTTGAAGGCAGAGTATCTGCAGAAACTACTTGCTATTCTTCTGCATGTCTCCATTACATTTTTTGTGCTTTTATTTTTATTTATTTACTTATTTTTATTGAAGTATAGTTGATTTACAGTGTTGTGTTAGTTTCAGGTGCACAGCAAAATGATTCAGTTATATATATATATATATATATATATATACACACACACCTATATATACACATGTATATTCTTTTTCAGATTCTTTTCCATTATAGGTTATTACAAGATATGGAATATAGTTCCCTGTGCTAAGTAAATCCTTGTTACTTATATATTTTATATATAGTGGTGTATATCTATTAATCCCCAACTCCTAATTTATTCCTCCCTCCCCCCTTCCCCTTTGGTAACCAAAAGTTTGTTTTCTATGTCTGTGAGTCTATTTCTGTTTTGTAAATTAAGTTCATTTTTATCATTTTTTTAGATCCCACATATAAGTGATGTCATTGGATATTTGCCCATGTCTGACTTATTTCACTTAGTATAATAATCTCTAAGTCCATCCATGTTGTTGAAAACGCCATTATTTCATCCCTTTTATGGCTGAGTAATATTCCATTGTATATATATACACCACATCTTCTTTACCCATTCATCTGTTGATGAACTTTTAGGCTGCTTCCACATCTTGGTTAATGTAAATAGTGCTGCTGTGAACACTGGGGTGCATGTATCTTTTTGAACTAGAGTTTTTGTCTTTTCCAGATATATGCCCAGGAGTGGGATTGCTGCATCATAGGGTAACTCTATTTTTAGTTTTCCATTACATTTTATTCAGTGTAAGCTCATCATTTCAGGTGGTGGAGATCTCTTTGGATCCTGGTACCACATCCATCTGGTAATTTAACTTCCCCTGTAGGTGGTATCTATGTATCTATTAGCATGATTTCTGGATCACTTGTACAAACATTGAACAGACCACTTTTTAAGAGATTCTCTTGACAGTTGGGGAGAACAACTGGCATAGTAGGGGGACTTTGTTTTTTGGCTATGCCTTGCAGTATGCGGAATCTTAGTTCCCCAACCAGGGATTGAACCCGTGCCCCCTGCATTGGGAGTGTGGAGACTTAACCACTGGACCGCCAGCAAGTCCTTAGGGGGGACATTTTTGAAGTCATATCATTGCACTATTGTTCAGATCACATTATCCGTTTTATCCTCAATGTGATAAGGAGCAACTTCATTAAATGTTTCACTGAAATCAAACTATATGACAATCGTCTTCCTCTGATAGTCTAGAAAAAACGCCTACTAAAAAAATCATTTTAATTTCACATGATTTATTTATAGTAATCCCATGCTGGCTCCTGGGTCTCTATTTCTTTTCTCAGTGCACACAAACAACCCACTTACCACGCTATCTTTGTCGAATATCATCAGTTTGATATCAGGCTGATCAATCCAGAACTTCTAGAATCTTGATTTTAGAAAAGTGAGCTATGCCCAGTCTTTGAGCATCTTCTCTGTTCTATGTGGTTCTTCAACGATTACCAGCAACGTTTCTGCCATTGTATCTTCAAATTATTTCAGTCGCGGGACATCGAGCATCTGGGTCTGGAGTCTTGGCCTGATTTAAGGATGATAGATGCTCTTCCTGACACATAGATCAAAAATTGTTCCCTTTGGTGACGAAGATGGAAGCAAAACAAGAGGTAGGCAGTTCTATTTTTCTCTCTTCTCCAGGGGTCACGCAGGCATATGTGTTGTATTCCTTTCCTGCCCTTCCATGCTAGCCCGATTCCCTTTTGTGAGGTATTTCTTTCCAACAAAGTTAATATGACATCATCTTCCCCAAGGAGCAGTCCTTTATCTTGTTCATTTTCCTGCTTCAGGCATTACTTAAAAATAACAAAACCCACTAAAAGCTAATCTTCATTGAAGGGTTTGATAATCAGAAAAGGAGAGCAAGGGCATTACAAGCAGAGAATAATGATAATAATAATGATGGTAAAGATGTATTGAACCAAATCTGCCTGGCACCAGGCCAAGTACTTAACGGGTATTATCGAATTTATTAGTTATCATAAGCCTTTGGGAATAGATATCACCCCCACTTTGCAGATAAGGAGACAGAGGCTTGGTGAGGTTAAAGGGCTTGTCCAAGGTCACAAAGCTGAGATTTAAATGAGGTGGGTCTGATTCCTGAACCCTTGCTCTTGGCACAATAACTACAGAAATATCCAAAGTGCCTTTATATTGACCGGATTTTTTAAAATGATTTATTCTGAGCTTAGACTTCCCTACACAGCTCTTGCAGGGTGCAGGGCCCTCTGGCACCCTTCCTTGTTATGCAGCCCTCCCACCTTCCAACGTGCCCTACACTCTTGCCAAGCCAGAACTCCTCAGAAGTATTCTCTGCATTTTCATTGGTTCCTGTATGTTAGACCTTTTTTTTTGTTCTAAAGAATAGTCATCACAGAGATATTTTTAATAGCTAAAAACTAGAAATCACCAAAATGATCAACTTAATAATCTTACATAAGTAGATCTTAACACGAGGTCTCCATCGTCTCCTAAAGTTATACACAAAATGGTGTATAGAAGTGTTTTCTTTTTTTTTCTTCTGTGAGAAAGGTCTATAGTTTTCATTAGATTCTCAGAGTGACTTATTATCCGTCCCTTCATTCAAAAATGTATGCCATTGCTTTTGATGTCTCTCTTTTTTCTTAAAGATAGTTTGTGACTGTAATACAGACATTCCATTTTTTATAATCTCCCCAACCATCCTGAGCTGTGTTCCCTTTGGCATCCCTGGCCACGGAACTAAACTGACTGCTCCATTGCACTCCCTAGACACGCTCTTTATAAAACCTCAGGCTTATGTTGGAAAACGCCAGTGTTCCCTTCCCCGGGAATCCATCGTGCTGAGATGGCGTGGCCATCTCCTCCAGGTTCCCATCCCTGTACTTTTTGTTCACCAAACAAATAATTCCTCAACTACAATGTGCCAGGCACCGTTCTAGACAGAGGGGACAGAACAAAGTCCTTGTCCCTGGGGAACCGGTACTCTTCACAGCAACAAATAAATCTTTTCTGTGGATTGCAGTTCAGTCTAGACTCAGTTCCCCTATTTGCCTGTTCTACCTTTTAAGGGATAAAATTATTAGCAAGTCAAGTAAAAAATTTATCAGCTCTTCTGCCTTTAGCAGAATGATATTCGCAGTCGTCTAATTAGTCAGAAGCACCATCACTATTTCTTTCTGTCCTGTGCTATTGGAGAATCGTGCCAGGTTCGCATCTGGCAGGCAGTTAGTGGCCTATTCCCACTGAAATCCTCTCACCTGGGCTGCCCCCTCTGGCTCACAGGTTTCAGATATGCAGGTACCTTCCTGGCACATAGTGTTTCCTTCTCCCCGTGTTGTCACAACTTACCTTGCTCTACACTCCAGGCATGAGTTCCATCCAACAGGCTGCAGGGCCTCTAGACTACAAGTGAAATCGTTCCCCCACTCTGTGTTACTACATAGATATCAGAGAAGCTCCTTGCTCCTGACTCTTCAGCTGCCACTTCCTGAGGCTTCCTGTGCCCCTCTTCCAGAAAAGTTCTTCTTTCTCTAGAATCCGTGTACTCAACTTCCTCTCCATGCAACTTTGGGCAGGTTAAATTCTCTGAGGTTTCTCCATTTCTATAGCAAGGATGATAATACTTATCTCATGGGGCTGACGTGAAGTGTGAGTGAGACAACGGTAAGCAGCTATGGTGCCAGTGGCAAAATGAGGCCCCTACGTACGGGCACAATGCATGTCGGCTCCCTTGCTGGTCTGGATCTGTCATGCCTGACTTCCTTCAGGGTATTTGGCCCTTTCTGGGCATTTTACTCCCTCTGCTTTCACCTTAAAGCCTTATTTCAGTGTCTGCTTGTTTGGGACTCTCTTTAGGAGAGAAGAAAGAACGGAGAAGTATACCCTAAAATGGTCAGGGTGGCAGTGGGTTATGCCCAATGTACCCTGGGAGCCAGGGGATAACTCTTGGCTCAGATATACCATTTCCAACCGTTCCTGATTCCCAGTCCCTGGGACTAGGCCAGCGCACCTTGGGGCTTTGCGGTGTGGAAACACATCCGGAGAGAGGGAGGGCAGCTGGGAAGTGAAGCACCTGAGAGGCTACAGAGGCATCAGTCTGGGTCTCAAATGCCAGCCAGGAAGGGGCCCAGGTATCCTGGGTTCGAGATTGCTCCCACTAAGCTGGGCACTCACAGGGGACTCAGGGCTCGGCAGAACTCTAGGCAGAAGTGCCATGGTGAGGGTGAGCCAGTGCTGAGCTCCAATTAGGTCTCAGCTGTCCAGACCCTCCACCTGCCCCCAGTAGCCCTCCCTGGCCAGATGACTGCCTGTCCTTTGGTTCAGCTGCCCCATTTTAGTGTCCCTCTGAGGAGTAGGTTTGGGGGCAGGAGGGACTCTACAGATGCTAGGGACCAAGAGTGGGAAACCGGGTACCATTATCCATGGACAGAGGTCCAGCAAGGCTCTGACCAGGGAGCAAATGCCATCGAGAGGTGTTCAGGCTGCAAAAGACCCAGCTGAGTCTGGAAAAAAGATTTCAGCCTAGGCCTGGACAACAAGAGAGCAGGAGAAGAAAATTATTCCACGAAGGGTCTTCACTCTGGACAGGAACATCAGGGGCTCCATGGAGCAGCCAGTTAAAGCCGCAAATCTCTGCCAAGATGAGTGACAGCTGCCTCCATCTGTAGGACCGGGTCTGTCTGGCAGGTGTCCTCGCAATTCAATAGTATGCAGGGGCTGAGCACATGTGGCAGACCCAATGAACCAAGGGGAATTGCCAGAGAAGAGAAAAAGTGGGGAGAAACTGCAAGCCCTGGGATTCGGCTCAGGAGGAAGAAATGCCAGGTCTCCCAGCCCCATGTCCCAACTCCTCTGCTTTTGGTCCTTGGATCCTGGCAGCTCCTGTGATCAGTTATGGGATAGAGAACAACAGTATCACATCTTGAGGGCAAAGATTATGTTATGTTCATTTCTGGCATCCTTAGCATCTTTACAGGCATGCGGTCCACCCGAGGCTGAGTGAATGAATAAAGGATGCTCTTTATTACATTGTTTGTGTTGAGCTCAACTGGGAGCCTCTCTATTGCTTTCATTGTCCTTTACCCTCCGAGTTACAGATTTGCTCCCAGTCCTACAGGAAGCTCAAGCTGAGCTCAGAAAAATGCTAGCTGGGGTCTGGGGAGGATTCTGTTCTGCAGAGTCAGAACAGCGCCTAGAGTTTGGGGTTCCCAGAGCAAGGCCCTTGGAGGCCCTGCCAGAGCCCTGGGCACAGGACTGACCACTGTGGTGCCAGTAGACTCCAGTTCCATTGGAGGTCCCACTGTGTGGATTTCCTGGCCTGGAAAATGTGGACACGGAGAGGGCTGTGTTTCCCGGGCTTTTCCTCATGAGTGGCAGGAGAAGGCACGGCCTGCCCCATCGCCCCCACTAAGGCCAGATGGTGTAGGCCCCAAGCCCTCTGCTTTCAGAAAGTGGGGCAGGGCTCAGGGGCCCACAAGGGGGCTAAAAATAAAGCCAGTCTGTTTCTGCTCCCTCGGTGGGAGTCTGGGTGGCCACAGGGGTTCGATGAGCTGTGGTCCTCCTGCCTTGGTGACATCTTGCTTCATTTCGCCCTCGGGAGCCAGTGAAGCACCTTCTACCCTGCATTTCAGGGTTCTCTGATCAAGCCATTGGTGCCAGGCTGGGAAGCAAGGAAGAAGGCAGCGATGGGGACAAAATGAGTCTCATCGAAAAACTAGAACCATGGTTGCAAAAAACCAAGGCCCCTCACGTTTGATGCTGTGTTTCTCCCCACACCGTGTCACCACTGCTCCTTTGGCTACACACTGCAGTATTAGAGTTACTGAAAACCCAAGAGTTACCTGGGAGATCAGGTAGCAATCATTCCATGTTGGCATAAAATGATTGTGGGGCAGGTCTCACACTCTCAGGGACTACAGCTGACTCTGAGAATGACAGCAAACACCCCTTCCTCCCCTTTCTCCACCTTCCGGTCCCCCATATGGCCCCTGAGAGGGGAGCAACCTGCACACGTAGGCTGGGCAGGCGCTTCTCAGGGACAGGAAGAGGCAATGTTCAGAGCAAGAAACATGGGTACAGGGGGAAGCATCTCTCAGGATGGGAGCAAGGCATTCAGGCATTCATTCATTCATTCACTCTCAACCGGCCAACATTTTTAAACGACCTATTAACTAAACCAGGTGGGTAGGAAAATGGGACGAAGGTAAATTGGGCACAGATTCTGCCTTCACGTTCACCATATCCCTGCAGACCTCTCTGAAAAGAGATGCTCATTTTTCCAGGAGGTGGGGACCCCTTGCCTTGTAACTGATGCCACTTCGAGATTATTCCTCTCTTTTCTGTTGTCAAATTTTTAAAAAAGCATCCTGCTTCTTTGATGCTAGCTACACATTTCTTCCATCCTTTCGTTGGTCTCTGTCATTTATCAACTTTCTGCTCACTGAAAACCATGGCATCGACTCTCACTCCAGTCCAAGCCCTGCCATCATCCCAGGTGCCCACAGGATCCACGTGGACACCTCAACAACAATGCTCCTCCCAGCCCCTAGCTGTCCTCTATCTGCCCACAGGAAACACTTGTTTCATTCCCCACACAGCTTTCTCACATGATCATCCTTTCTTCAAGCCTCCTTACCCCATTTCTTCCCTTCATAGGAGGTCTTGCCTCCAATGGCCCAGAGAAAATGATGCCAGCTGCCCACTCGGCTGGTAAGTTATCCGTATCCTTACCTCTCCCCTCATCTCACGATAGAAGGCAGCCTTCCTCCTGCCAGAGCTAATCCTGCCGGTACGCCCAGCACCTCATCCCCTCCTGCCTATTCAAGGACTTTGTTCCATCAGTTATGCCTTTATCTGACAACTGCTTCAACCTCTCCATCTCTACTGTTCTCTCCTGAGTTCAAGGCTCTTCTCCCTAAAGACAAACACACCTCTCCTGACCCTGCACCCCGCTGTGACATTGTCCCTTTCCTTTGCAGCCCAGCTTCTTAAAAGCGGTCCACACATGTGCCCTCCATATCTTTGTCTTCCATTCACGCTATAATCCTTGCCATCTATGGTGAAACACGCCCACCAAGGCCACCCATGGCCTCCACAGCTAAATCCAGCAGGCGTTCTTCCTCTCTGAACTGCCCGGCCTCGCTGTAGCATCTCTCACTGTTGAAAACTCCCTCTTTGTTGAAATTCAATTCTCCCTTGGCTTCTGGGAAATAATTCTCACCTGGTTTTTCTCCTGCCTTTCTGATCATGCCTCGGATGCCTTCCCAGGTTCCTCTCCTCCGCCAGCAACTTAAAGGCTGGTGCTCGCAGGGTTTCCTGGATGCTTGTCTCCTACTCCATCCCCTCCTGGTGAGGTGCGGATGAGGCCAAGGTTGGAATCCTCAGCCCAAATCTTCCTTGCACGCTAGACGTGGCATGCCCAGCTACCTATGTGGTATCTCCTCACCTCTGACACGTCAAACCCAGCATACCCCAAACAGGCCTTGTCACCTCTGTGTCTTCCCCCGCTGCATCTCCTCTTGTTCTCAAGCTCAAGGAATGCTTCTGTTCCAGTGACCGACGCCAGAGACCGAGTCATTCCTGACTCGTTACTGCTTACTATTGCCTTATATATTAACTCTATGTAATGCTCACAACCACCCTGGGAGGTGATGCCATTATGATACTTCATTCAGAGACAAAGAAAGTGAGATATGGAGAGATTAAATAATTTACCCAAGGTTGTGTAGTTAATAAGTGGCCAACCTGGGATTTGAACCCAGAGAGCCTGGTGCCAGAGTTCATGCCCTTACCCGTTAACCCCATGGCCTCTCTGTAACCAAAGTCTGTGGATTCTACTTCCTTATTAATCCAACATCACGTCCACCTGGACCACTGCATCCTAAAGGTCTGGTTGGCCTCGGGCTTGTTGCCTATAATTCAGGCCCCAGTGGGTCTCCACATCCTTCAGGATAAAATCCGAGTCCTTGAGTGCGGGCTAGCAAAGCCCTATTTTCACTTCTCCAGGACCCACACGTTAGAATTATGGTGACCATGTAATTTATCATCCTAACTGGGGTTGTCTGAGAGGGAACAGGGACTATTTATAATTAAGCTGGGCCAACAGGTGTAAACCGGGACAGTCCCAGGCAAACTAGAATATATGGTCACCCTAACTATCATCCACTTAGATGGAAATATTTTCTGTTCTCTGAACACACTGTGTTCTTTCGTCTCTGGGCCTCAGAACACACAGTTCCCTCTACCAGAAAAAGGCCATTTATCCTCTTTCAGGAGCTCTTCCCCGATGTCACCTCTCCAGGTTATGTAAGGCAGCTTTCCTCCGTGCGCCCGTCATACTCTCTGCTGCTGTCGCTGCCGCCGGTAAAAGAATGGGAGCCAGTGTTACCTGGGGTGAGGAGTCGGGTGGGGAACACAGTAGCACAGTGGTTTAGCATCTGGGCAAGGGAGCCGGACGGCCGGGGGTCGAATCTCAGCTCACAGCGCGACCCCTATCAAGTTATCGAGCCTCTCCACAGTTCCGTCTCCTCAGGAGGCGCTCATGAGGCTTGTAGGAGACAGTGCACAGGATATCTGCCCCGTACGTAGTAAGCGCCCACTGAGCACGGCTACTATTGCTTACTGAGCAGTTGCTGTGTGCCAGGCGTGGGTGAGCGCTTCACCTGCGGCGTCTCCTGAGCTGCCTGTCACAACGGTTTTGTGAAGTAGATATTGTTAACATCTTAATTTTACAACCGGGAAAACTGAGTCTTAAAGAAGTTCCTTGCCCGAGGTAATAAAGCAGGTCTGGCAAGTGCTGGCCTCCAGGTTTGTACCCAGGCTCTCTGAACCCGCAGCACAGGTGGTACCTGTGCTTTCCTCACTAGACTGACTGTGAGCCACCTGAGGGCAGAGGTGGAACCTGTGACCCCTGGATCCTCAGCCCAGGCAAGGTGCCTGGCCCAATCCCGTAAGTGTTTCCTGAAGGGAGGAGAGCACTTACAGGTGACCAGGAGAAGGCGTGATCCTGCCGAAAGGAAACACCAGGGGTGAGGTGTGTAGTCAGGGAGACGGGGCCAAGGGGCCAGAAGAGCTGAGGTGGGAAGGATGCCTTCCACCTGGTGATGGAGTGGCACGGGGCCATCTGCTCATGGGATTTGGGTTTTATATCTCAGAGGCAGAGAGAAGAGACCCCTCTGTCTCTCCTTTCCTCCAAGAATTTAGGTTTTAAAAATATATTTCTTCCGAGTAGGGAGGAAAAGAGTGTATAAGTGTGTTTGTGTGTGTATTTGTGTTCTGCTGCAATTTGGGCTCCTCTGTGCCTCTCATCCAAGGTAAAAACTGCCAAAAGAAAATAAAACTCCTTCAACCATTTCCATCTTCTTTTCTTGGAAAAAGCTGCAGGAAGGCAGCCCAGAACACCATGGGTCTTAGATGAGCATAGACAGTAATTCAGCAACAATGAAGATGTGTGTGGGTGTGTGTGTGTGTGCGCGTGTGTAGTGGGTGATCCAGGTGGAGGTTGGCATATCAGTCCCCGTCCCTGAAGCTAAGCAGCAGCAAATTAACAAAAAATATTCCTACCAGGCCCCACACTGCTAAAGAGTAAACATAATTATCCTTAATCAATATAGGCCCTTCAGCACTAGCTAATGGCTGTCCTGGGCTTAACTGTTTGCACGTAGCAGTTGGGGAGGGGCACGAGTGGGAGAGTCCTCCCGCTTCCCTCTAGCAGGGCAGGGTGTCCTGGAGCTGTGGGCAGGCCCCCCAGGGCCCGTGGAGGGAAAGTGGAGGTGGAGAGAGGCCAGGAGAAGCTCACGTGCTTCGCCCCGGATGCACTGAGCTGCTGGCATGGTGTGGCGTCCCCACGGCCCTGCTCTGCCTTGAGAGTCCTTGGCCAGCCCTCCTCCCTCCCGTGACGCCCTCCTCAGGCCCCGTGAGGCCGAGGTACCAGGGGCCAGCAGCTGCCCTGCTCCGTCCGACACCCCTCACGTGCCGCATGAGGGTGCAGGTTACAGACTCAGGCACTCCTGGCCTCGAGCAGCCTGGTCCTCTGTGACTGCATCTCCTGGCAGAGGACACTCCGCCGGGGGTAGGGGGCTATGTCCTTTGGGTCCCTGGCAGGCAGAAGCTGTCTGAGTCTCAGCACCGAGGTCACAGCTCGGGCCGGCGCAGTCTGCCCAGTAGACTGCTGGGGTTCCTGACCCGGGGCCCCGGGCGCCCTCAGAGGGGCGCAGCTGTGGGTAGGAGTGGTGGTCCAGTGGAAACTTCGCAGAGTAAGGACTTTGCGAGTTGCCTGCTTCTCCCTGCCAAAAGAAAATAAAACTCCTTCAACCATTTCCATCTTCTTTTCTTGGAAAAAGCTGCAGGAAGGCAGCCCAAAACACCATGGGTCTTAGATGAGCATAGACAGTAATTCAGCAACAATGAAGATGTGTGTGTGTGTGTGTGTGTGTGTGTGTGTGTTGTGTATTTCCCTGTGAGAAATAGGCTCACACACTCTCAGACCCAACCCAGAGACTTCAAGAACCCTGGCTTCCGTTCCCTGGGCACTGCACCAGCCCAGGAGGCCTGCGCCCAAACTGCCACATATGCTCGGTCACCAGGTGTGGCCCTGGGACTGGCCTGGCATCCCCTTCTTAGCTCTGAGAACGTGGGGGGGGGGGGATTACTGTGCATCTTTTGCCCCAGCTTCTGTCTGTAAGACATGGATAATGAGTCCTACCTGGTGGGGCGAGGGTGAGAATGAGATGAGGGAAACACGTGTACGCGTACAATGATGCCAGGGACACAGGAAGTACTCCCCACGGGAGGTGCTGTCTGTCCCGTCTGGAGAGGCTGCCCGTGGCTCTCCCGCACGCTCCTTCCACGCTCCTTCCTGTTCCCTGAGTCGAGTCTCCAGGGCTGGTCTGCACCCCTCGCTCCGTCTCCTTCCCCCCTCTCCACTCCCTGCCCACCCCCTCACCCTCACCTCCCCAGGCTCCCTGCTTCTGTGCAGAGGCTGTAGGAAGGACAGACGCACACTTGCGCTCCTGCCTGTGTCTATTCCTGGCCAGGCGCAGGCGGCCCTCGGAGACTGACGTCCTATTGATCGGGTCAGAACACCGTCTAGACGGGGCAAACCTCCTGAAGTGGACGCTTGCTACAATAGCACCAAAAACTCCTCGATGACTCTCGACACGTACTTCCCCTGCCCTTGGCTGGCCGAGCAGAAGACTGAGGATGTGAGCTGGCGAGTCACCTGCTGTGCTGCACACACGCAGCACGCAGCCTCCAGCTGCCAGAGTGTGTGCGTGTGTGTGTGTGTGTGTCTGGAGTGGCGGGGGGAGCAGTGAGCACCTGGCCCAGGGCCCCCATCCCAGCCTGTCTTTCTCCCATCACCCCTGACGGGGGGCTTCTGGTCCTTGAGGACTCATGGTACCCCACTTCTCAGCAAGGAACCCCTGGCTTTAGGCCTGGCGAGGAGCCCCTGAGACCCTCTCCTCTCGCGCGTGGTGCCATCTGTAAGGGCAGTCCAGGCCAAGCTCTGGGAACTATCCTATTTCTAGGCGGGGCAGTGGAGGAGTCCAAGGTAAACCATTTAGGAGCTCAGCCTCAAGGCCATGGGTTCCACTGTGCGGCTCATGGCCGAAGGGCAGCCATCTGCGTGCTGCATCTGCGGGAAGTGGGGTGGGTGGGAGGAGGCACTTTTTCTCATTCATAAGAAGATGCCATTTAGCCTGGTTGGGCCCTGCTCAACCCAGAGACTCTCTGTTGGCTCTCCTCAGAGCTTGGTGGCCTGCTTCCTTGCTTGGACTCATTTCTTCTGTGACTAAGCTCCTTCTTTGGTCCCTCTGTCCGTTCTTTTAGGGACCAGATTTCCTATCGGGTGCTCCAGCCTCCTCACTACAGGATTCCTGACCCTGCCCCAGTCTCCTCATCCTGGGCCTTCCTATTTTCCATCAGACCTGGCTTGTAGCTGTCATCAGAACTTCCTGGCTGATTGCACTTGCCTTGTTGAAGGCCAACGAGAGTCTACCTTCTCTCCTAGGGAACCCACCCGTTAGCCCCCTGTAACTCGTTGGCCATCTTATCATGTTCCTTCCTGCTCAATCTTAGCACCTTTTCCTCTTGTCCTTTTCTTTATGGGGCTGGAAAGTATCTGATTCTCCTCCAATCAATCCCTGCCCAAGACTGTCATCTCTCCTGGTCCGGTCCTAACAGGCTCTGCATGGACTTTCAAATCCCCTGGCACCCTCAGTTGGCCTGTTCCCTGCTCCCTGATTAGGGAAGCCCAAATTGCCTGAGTGCTAAGAATAGCATCTTCATCAGTGACTAAACAACCTGACAGACAGCAACCCGCACTCTCCCCTGCCCAGTGTGCTTGGGGACACGTCTCCTGGGCTTCTGCTCCCTCGGGAATCCTTGGAGGCTGCAGCACTATCTCGGGACCCCTTGCAGCCAATTCACAGGCATCACTTCTCCTTGGAACATACCCCTCCTTGTGAAAGGGAGGATAACCAAGGGAGGAAGACGTGATCAGTGGGTCTCATCCCAACCACTCTGGGGAGCTTAAAATGCACAGGCCCTGGGTCGCAGCCTGGGTGCCCAGATTCTGACGTGGCTGGTTCAGTCATTGGCCACTGGGAGCCACTGCACCAGGTGACTCTTCCATGTTTGTTTTCAAATAATAGGAAGCCCAGGGATGCGAAAATGACCGGTGACATCTCTGGGGGCAGAAGAAGGCTGGCTCCATGTTCAAATGCCCCCATGACACATCCATGTAAGGCTCAAGCCACAGTCGCTAAGACCGAACTGCGTGTATTTCTCACATGCAAAGAAGCCTGCATGGGGTTTATTCTCCATGATAGTCATCTAGTCTTCAATGTTGGGATGCCTGTGTTATCTCTCATTTGTATTACTGTTGAGCTCTTATATTGCCCACTGTTTATGTCCTTATAATCATCCCCACTGACTTTATAACCTGCCACTTTTAACCTGGAAACTCCTAATCACTCTTCAAAACCCAACTTGTACATAACCATTCCTAGAAAGTCTTCCCTGAGCTGCTATTCCCTCCACTCCACATAAGTAATTGTCCCTTTGTCTCTATACCTTGAAAAGAATCTTCTCATGATGGACATATTCCATTGACTTATAATGTATTTTTAAAAAATTCACCCCTGTTGGTAATTTATGAATAATGGAAAAATTAAATAGGGTATTATTTTACCTATGCTGTACAAAATTTCAATTCATACCCCCTTGCATACCCAATCTTGAGCATAGCACGTATTTTGTTGTTGTTGTTGTTTCATTTGTCAAGTTTCATTTATTCTTCATAGTGCCTTGAAAAATAGGTTCTTTTACCCCCAGTTTACAGATAAGGAAATTGAGGCTCTGATGGGAAAAAACACAAAAAAGATTTGCCCGAAATCACACAGCTATGGAGCACCAGAATTGGAATTTTGTTTGTCTGTTTCCCTCTAAAACAGGATAGCGACGGTGTCTAATCATCTTTGTATCTTGAGCCTAGTACAGGCTCTGGTATACAGTAGGTGCTCAGTAAATGCTTGTTGAGTAAATGAATGCAATGTGAGTCTTCCCACCTGGAGTGCAGGCTCTTTGAGTCTAGGAACCATACATCTTCTACAAGCCAGCATAATGCTTAGTGCAGAAGTATACACATATCTCTCTGGAACAAAGGAAATGTTATTGCTCTGGTTCTGCCCCCAAACTCATCTGTACTCAATGAAAATCTCAACAATCTCATCACCGACTCCTGGCATTATTTTAGTCGCTCCCTTCTCTGTGTTCAAACCTCTGTAAACACGCCTGCATTATGGTATTTATCCCCCTGTATTGCGACCATTTGTTTACATATCTGTCTTCCCCACTAGACATGAGCTCCTTGGGGACTAAATGTGTTTCTCATTTTTCTTTATACTCCCTCTCCCAGCACCTAGCAGGGCGTCTGGCACTGCGAATGCTCAGTGCCTGCATACAGAGTGAATCACCACCGTGAGGGGGGCTGTGGCTGTGGAACCAAGAGTGGCTCCCAGCTTGCTGGAGACCCTGGAATGAGACTGATATGGCTCTGGATCCTCACAGGACAGCCTTGCCAAGAGGCACTGTTCCTAGCTGAGGGCAGTAAAGTGCGAGGGAAGTTTAGAAAGATGGCCAGTTCCTTGGTTTGGCTCTTGTCCCTGCCCCTAAGTCCCCAAGAGCACCTGATCCATCAGTCTTTATAGCTGTCGCGTCTGGATAAGTGACTATTTGTGGAGGCCAGGGAACGTGGGCCCAGGCTCAGGTTTCCATCCTGGAGGATTAATGGAGCATCCCTTTGTCCTCTTCCCATTGGAACTATCTCATGCTCAGTATTAATCAGGTGCCCACTCTGTCTGAGTCCCTGTTCCAGGTGCTGAAAGCACTTCTGGAAAGGAAGCCTGAGTGGTCAGTGGCTGTCATAGATGGAGGAAGGCTGGCAGGGAGAAGATGGGGTGAGGGCTAGACCAGCAAGGAATGTCCAGGAACAATAAATTTCAGATGCCAGAAAAACAGCTTCAACACCTGCAGGGCAGCCCAAAGCTCTCGGCGAGGCTGCTGGGAGCCCTTCCTGGGAGCTGGCAAGGACGGGGCCGCGCTCGCTCCGCACTGGGCGTCCGGCCTCTGCTTCCAGCCTGGTGCTGGGCTTTGTCCTCAGCACCTCGCTTTAGGGTAATCATTTTAATAGATATGAGCTGCGGGCCTCTTGCCTGGGAGTGAAACTGAAATCGAATCCATAATCCAGACAGAGGGGAGTGCAGCTGCGGCGGGTTAATTACGCTCGCGCCGAGCATATGGCGGGCGGCGCACCTCCAGACCAGCAGGCGGAGAGCGCTCTCCGGGACGCAGTTAGCTCCTGCGCATGCATAAAAAATGAGCCGGCGCCTCGGAAAGAAAAATAAAATCGGTTAAGTCATAACCTCAAACCAGTGTGATGACAATCACTGAGTCGCGCCACTTAGGTTTAAGCAACGTTTGCTCATCCGCTCCCACACAGGTGGGCTTGCCTGCGGTGGTTCTCTGTCCACCTGCGTCCTGCCCGGCGCTGCCTCCGTTTCCGCGTCCTCTGCTCTCCCAAGGCATCCTTTCCTCCCCCAAGTCCTAGGAAACACATCGCTTAACTCGGGTCCTCCAGGGGGATTCGATGAGTAGGGCATGATTCTTGGGACGACCGTAACAGCATGAATGTGCTGAGTGTGACACTTAACATGTATTACCTACTAATCCTTCCAGCAATGCTATGAGGTAGGTAATATTAACCCCACTTTTCAGATGGGGAAATTGAGGCTTAGGAAGTGAAATAAGCTGTCAAGGCCATCCGCTCGGCCTGACCCAAGTGCTTGCCATTCTGCTCAGTGATGGACTTGGAAGAACCAGGCTTGAATCTCAGCATCCACACTTCAGGCAAGTCATTTCATCTTTCCTCTCTGGAAAAGTGTGATAATAAAACTTACCTTCAGGGTTGTTCTGATGTGGGGATTAAAGGAAATCATGTATGTGAAAGCGATAGGCAGGAAGCCTCAATCAAGGTCTGGTGGGCAGGAACGCATAGTGATTAGGAACCCGGCAGCAAGAATCAGCGCTCTGGGCTGGGAGGTGCGGGGGATGAATTCCTTCTCCGTTTCTTTCTAAATTATCCTCACTTCCTTCACGGCTTTGCTCAAATGGTTCCGTGTCTGGCGGGGCCTTTCCTGACCGCCTGAATTTGAGTTACAGCTCCCACCACGGACACTCTATTACCTCATTCTCTGCTGTATTTTTCTCATAACACTTGCCACTTTTTCACATACTACACTTTATATTGTGTTTATTCCCGTCTCCCCTACCCCTGCTCCCCACTAGAGTGCAAGCTCCATGAGGCCAGGGGTGTTTTATCTGTTTTGCTCATTGTTGTATTCCCAGCACCAAGAACAGTGCCTGACACTTAGTAGGGGCTCAATAAATATATGGTGAATGAATGAACAAATGATTAACGTCAATAGTCCTCGGTTTCCTCATCTGTAAACTACCACCCTGTTAAGTTTCTGTGAGGATTACCTGACATAGCTTCTAGAGTGCTTACCACAGAGCTTGACATTTGGTACCTGCTCCAGACATGATGGTTATGAGAGATAAGACTTTATTTTCTGTTCACCACAGTAACGTCAGTGCTCAAGAGAGCAATTGGTACAAGATAGATGTTCACTAAACATCTGTTGAATGGATTCTTATTGTTTGAAAGTTCTTTGAATCTGAAAAAATATAGGAGGTCTGTTAGAGCGTGAGGTCCCCTGATGTCCCCTACACGAAAGGACAGCTTATGGCTCCCAGAGGCTCATAGCTGAGGATGGGGTATTGCTCAGAGCATGGCCACTTGCCAAAGCAGGCACCAGGAAGCTGACTCTATTTGGGAACCTTGTTGGCTGGGGGCAGGGTTGCCAGATAAAATACAGGATGCCCAGTTAAATGTGAATGTCAGATAAACACAGATAATTTTTTCATATAGGTATGTCCCATGCGATATTTGGGACACACTTGTACTGAAGATAATTACGCATAGTCCTTTATTTTCATTTGCTAAATCTGGCATCCTTAGCTGGAGGATGTGTTTTCGAGGCCCCCTGAGAAGATGGAGGTATCAGGAAGATTCCCCTCGGCCACAACCATATCTCCTCCTAGGCTGTGTCTGGGGTGCTTAGGTAGGAGCTTTATGAGCTCAGAGGCAGAGAGAGAGGCAGGAGAAGGGGCCAGAGGGGCATGGAAAGGGTGACACACTGACCTCTGACACTGGGCAGAGGCTGGTTCTCTGGGGAGTGGGTGTGAAAGGGTGAGAATACAGGGATCTCCCTTGGGACACAGACATCCCTGCTCTTAGCTGCTGTTGGCGACGAAAACGCCTCCCCCATCTGCAAATGCCTCCACTCGTTAATCTCAGACTAGGTATCTCCTCCACTTCACAGATGAGGGAATTAAGGCCTCGAGCCTCCAGAAGCACTGCCTATGTTAGCCAGCTAGTTAGCTGCTGAGCTGTGCTCGGACCCTGGCCTCGTGATGCTGGCCTCCTGTCTGAGAAGGGGTGAAACTACATCACATTGCCTAGTTTGTGCCATGACTGAGCTCTGAAGCACCTGGAGAATCCCACCGACATTTCTCGGGAGCCTGTTTTGTACCCAACACCATGTCATAAGCAGAGTTGGGTGCTTGCAACTCCGTGGCGGGGTCAGTCCTATAGCCGTGGTTCCCACCCCACTGTGCCGAGTGTCCATGCTGGCCTGGTGGGCCGCTCGCATTACCTCTGGGGGCCACTGTGTGAAGCTGAGGTCCTTAGGCCCATGGGGGAAGGTAGGCTGAGGTCAAACCCAGACTGAAACCTCAGAACCAGAGATACAGCCCACCACTGCCTCCCCCTCGCCCCCACCACTGTGTTCTGGGGTTCCAAGGCCGGGGCTGCTCCTCATCCTTCGGGGCCCCAGGGTGTCCGATTGGGCAGCCTCCAGACCTCCCCAGTCCACTCCCTCCCTCTCATCAGGGCAAGTCCACCGGTCTCCCTCCCGAGGGTTAGAGCTCCTTCCTGGTGCCTGCTAGCCAAAAGCTAACTAATCTCACCCACCCTGCCAGGGTCAGAGAGGCATGTTCTAGCAAGTGAGACCCAGGGGTGACTCTAATCACCAGCCTGTAATTACTTTTCACACCAGAGCTGCATCTCGACGATACTCTTTGAGCAAAGAGTCTGTGTCTTACGCTAATGATCGCATACCAGGCAAGTGAGGGAGAGCCGAGGAGGGATCATACAAGATCAAGGAGGCTGTCTGGACCGTCTTCCAGACTGCTGGAATCTGGGGAAGCTTTGGGGTACGTATCCCTGTGGAATGAGACAGGGTCAGCATCCTTCTATCCAGCTGGCTCCAGGAGGACCATACATCCCACCATAGACCTTTCCTGACCTCCTTCCACACCCCCACTGCTGATAGATGGCACGCTCAAATGAGGGTGACCGGGAAGGTCACTAAAGGTTCTCCCTGCAGAGGTGTGGGCTGGGTCTGCCGAAACCACGGAGGATAGCACAGTATAGCCAGAGCAAGTAAAGCAGGGCTGTTACCAACTGAAGGGATGAAGGGAGAAAGTGGTACCAACACCGGGAAAGAGAGGCATGTAGAAAGGGCCCCCTTGAGAGGAGCTCTGGCTTTCAGTTGTGACCTGCAGAGGACATCTCCACTTTACTCTCCTCCTTCTCTCCAAGCTGTTGCCAGGACTCCCCGTTGGCAAACCCAGCCGGAAGCAGAGAGCAGGGAGGAGAGGATGGAAGCAGATGGAGGGAGACTGCTGTCCCACCCCCTCAGGAAGAATAACTAAGGAGATGTTTCTTCACTCTCCACACCACCCAGGAGGAGAAACAGGAGGGGCAGGGCAGAGGGTGTCTCTTCCCCACCTTAGAGTCTGTGAGGGCACTGATGTGGTGTGGGTAGATGCGTTTAGAAGTTTCAGGAAAAGGAACACACAAGTTGCTCTCAGAAGCCTCAGGACCTTGAACTGTGTGTGTGACCTTGGTGAAGTCACTTACCTTCTTCGAGTCTGCGTCTTATCTGTAAAGTATAATACTGACCACCCAGGCCTGTTGTGAGGTTTACACAGGATAACGTGAGCGAAAACTCTCAGCGCAGTGCAGGCCTACAGTAGGTGTACAATAAGCATAACTGAATCTAAATATCTGCGGAAGGTTGCCTGATGACTTGTGCTTCTCCTCCACTCCCGGGCCTCCTGCCTGTCATCTCTCCCAGCCTCCCTCCGTGCAGGCCCGCCTCGCACGTGTGGATCCCGAGGCTCTGCCCAGCCTGGGGTCAGCTCCAGGAAGCCGGCTGCCAGCCCCACCTGCCAGTTTCCACGGCGACACTCGCCAGCACTGAGCGCCCCCCCAGCATCCGTCCCTGTTTGGTTGTGAGTATTGGCTTCATGCCCCAAGGGACTGCACTGTGCTGCTGTGCACAGAGGTGAGCAGGAAGGGGCAGGGGACCAGGCTGGGGCACAGGAGGGAGGGGAGATCCTCCCTGCAGGCTCCGGTCCCCAGTACTCTGGGCGGGCAGCTAGGCAGGGCGGGAAGAGAGGGGAGGGCCCCCCCTGCCTGGGAGAAACCAGCAGCTGCCTGTCTACCTTGTTAACTGGAGCACAATTAAGACAGTTAGGAGTCAGAGGATGTCTCATGTTTATTCATGTACCTTTCACACACTGTCTTTCTGTGTCGGTCACAGTTCCAGGGGCGTTTTGCGGTCACTCCTCTTTCTTTAACTTTCTCTGCCTCCACCTAGTTCCTGGGCAAGCATCCTGTGCCTGCTCTCATCAACTCATTTACAAACTGTAAATGAACATCTGTATAATGTCTTACAGTTTACAAAGCACTTTCCGCATCCATTACTCCGTGTAAGTCTCACAGCAGCCCTGCACAGTTTCTGTTATTACCATCATCCCCGTTTTACAGATGCTCCGCCCTGCCTGGGGCTCCACGCACCCAGCAGAGACCGGAGGCAGTCTGCTGGCGCAGCCCTGGGTCTCCATGGGGTCTCTGCAGGCACCCAGGAGGAGAAGAGAGCCGACTGCACTATTCTTCACCTGCTCACTGGGTGCCTTGGCCGGTTTAGCTCACCCAGGTAGCGCAGATGTGAGACGAAGTGTTCCTGTGGGCTGATGAGGGGACCGCCATCCTCCCCTCTCCTGGCTGAGCTCCGGGGGCTCCGTTGCCAACCGTGCAGCAGGGAAAAGTAAATACCCATCACTTATTGCGGGGGGGTGGGGGGTGGGGGGATGCGGCAACCCTCCGCTGGCTGAACAGTGTGGTAATTGTTGCCGCTTCAGCAAACCTACACCTCTGACAGCTGCTTGGACCCGGGCTCCGGGGCACTCCAGCTGCCTTCTCTGCTCTGCTCCATTCAGGGTACCCAGAGCATGACCCCTTTCTCAGGGGAAGGGCCGCCCCGGCTCCAGGGGAACTCACTTGTCCACACGTGCCTTTTCCGGAAGGCTTTCTCTGACCACCCTATCTAAAGAGCCCCTCCCTGACTCCCCATCTTCTCACACAGTTTTTCTTAACAGCACATATTCACCCTGACAATCTAGGACTTTCATTTCTTTACTCTCTGTTGCTCCCACTAGAATACAAGTGTCTTGAGGGAAGAGTACTAAATATTAGGTGACTGAATATGTAAATGAATGAAAGAATTATACTGGACCTTTGGGAAGGTTCAGTTCATATTTATGAGCACCTACTATGCACCAGGCACTTTTATTTGGGTAATTTTTTTTTTAATCTTTTGATTCTTACAGTGATGCCAGGAGATTGTTTTTGGTACCCCTGTTTTGGAGATAAGGAAACTGATGATCAGAAGGGCTCCATGACTTGCCCAGGGTCACACTCCGGCTGCCCTGGTCCTCATCACAGCAAAAAGCACCATCGAACACGCTGCTGCCCACGTTAGTGAACCAGAGTCACACCTCCTTCACCTCCTCACCCCTCCCCACCCCACCACACACATACAAACAATCATCAAGTCTTGTCAACTCCACCATTGGAATATTTCTTGACTCCATCTAATCCTTTCTCCCTTGCTGTTTGCCCAGGCCAACCCACCATCATTTCTCAGGGCTGCCTTACCTTGACCCTTCAACGTCTCAGTTTTTTTCTCTGTAAAATGGGGGTAAGTTCAACCACCTCTGAGCAAAAGTCCCTCCAAAGGCCTCCCAAGTAGGATGACTAACTGTCCTAGTTTATGTCCTGTTTTATGATATCTGTGGGCCCTTTGCCTTCATAGGCTTTGACCTTGGCTTCTTCCTCCATTAAAAAAAAAAACTGAAAACTAAAAATTATCCTTTACATTGGTATATAAAGACAAATACAATTCAGGCTGGATTTATTATTATATATTCATTATCGTTATATTCTTTTTTTCTGCTGATTTAAAAAAATTAAAATTAAAACATTTTCATGGGCCCCTAAAAGTATGGTGTGCCCTAGGCACTGTGTCTGTTGTGCCTTATGGATAGGTTGGTTCTGTTGGTTTTGGCACCAAAAGTCCCACATCACAGGAAACCCCTCAGTCCTGGGCAAACTGGGACCGTTGATCACTCTACCATGAGGCCCACCATGATCTGGTTCTCCATTGACTCTCTGACCTCAGTGTCTCCTTCCTTGGCTAGTTCTACTCCAGACATACTGGCTCCTCTGCTGGTCCCTGATCAAACCGGGCGTACTCCTGCCTCAGGGCCTTTGCACTTACCCCTCCCTCTGCCTGACATAAACATTTGGCTGACTTCATTAAGATCTGTGCTCAAGTGTCACCTTGTCAGGGTAGCCCTCTGTGACCGCCAGGGCAGTCGCCCTCTCATGGTCTCCCTTCCTCCCTCCTACTCATGTCCACTTTTTTCTCTACACAGCAGTCAGACTGACCTTTCAATAAGGAAAATTGATCATATCTGTCTCCTGACCAAAAAAAAAAAAATTGTTTCTTGGTTCTCATTGCATTTAGAAGATCCACACTCCCTCGCCTAACCTACAAGACCCTGAGGAGCTGAAGCTACACTCTAGGCTTCTGTGGGGAGACATTCCGGTCAGGAGCTGTAGTGCTGACCCTTTTGAAGTTCTTCTCCCAAGGCCCTCCCAGTGCATGGCCTGTGCTGATCGCCTTGTAGGAAGCTCTCTGGGGCACCTGAGCCTCAGCATTACCTCATCTGAGAAGAGAGGAGACCTCAGTGTGTCAAGGGAAGGCTTGGGATTGGTGCAGATGGGAAGGAAATAGATGGATAGGATGACTCCAAGAGGCTTGGCAAGTCTGGGGTATTACTCTCTCCCCAGCCCAGCTAGAATCTCTGGGGAGTTGCTGAAGGACACTGGGCTCCACTTGGCAAGGGAAGCAGGGAGAGGATTTTGCTTGGAAATTTTCACCTTCTTTTACTTCTGGGCATTGTTTGAGGCTGGACAGTGCTTTCCAGAAGCCACAGAATAGGGAATTTACAGGCTACAGTTAGGAAGCCTTGTGCCTTCCCTACATGCTGCATGGTACAATTTCCCTCCTCCGTGGAAATGGAGAACCTGGAGATCCTCCCACCACAAAGCCCTTTGTGCTCGTGAGAGCTGAGCCCTACGAAAACAATACAAATGCATATTTATCAAGCCTTTATCGTGTACCAACCATCCTCAGAGCTTTAATGCCTAAAGTAATTTATTGTTCACGATAGTCCTTGGAGAGGGTATTATTTGATGAGATGAGGGTTTGGAGCTCCTATCTCCCTGACCCTGCTCTGCCAGGGTGGCAGGAGGTGTGGGAAAGCCTTTCCCCACCTCTAACCCCTTTTGGAGCGGAAGCCTCTGCATTCCCCAGGAAAGCACCCTAAAGACAATCAGGGGCAATCCTGCGGAGACCACCTCTTTGGTGCTATTCTGCTATAGATACAGCTGGAGTTGACACAAGTTCCACAATCTTAGGTATGACCAACAGTAGCTATCAGAATGGTGCCTGGAGTATGGTGGGCATTTAAAAAGTATGCGGTGAATAAGTGAATTTATTGAGCATCTACTTAGTGTCAGTGCTCGAGAAGATAATTTGCACACCTTGTCTCATTTAAGCCACACACAAACACCTAAGTAGCTATTGTGAATTCTATTTAACAGATGAGGAAATAGCAGCTCAGAGAGAATAAGTAGCTTAACTGAGGCCAAACAACTAATAAATGTTGAAGCTGAGATTTGTCCCTAGGACTGTTTGACTTGCCTCTAACAGCTTAGGTGCTTGATTAATACTTGTTAGGCGGCAAATGAAAACTGGGCCACTGACAGCTCTGCCTGGGATAAAAACACCAACATCGTGCATCCAGCCCCTTGGGAAGATGCGTTCTGGCAGTGGGAGAGGATCTGGAACATGGCTACTGCTTGGTTTCTTAGCTTTCCCCACCCCCAGCCCCCTGGCTTTCAATTTAGCCCTATCCACTCTGCTAATGGACGACCCACGCTCCCAACTTCCCCCCAAGCCCTGCCCATCCCTGAGCTGCAGCTGTGAAATCATAGTGACAGATCCGGTTTAGTTCCCAGGATGAGCCCATGATTATGTCTGCCTCAGCAGGGAGGTGACCGCTTCTCCATCCTTGCCCTGTGACAAATGAGCTCTCGTTCTCATTCAGGTAATTCCGACACACCACCTCCTCCATCAAGCCTTCCTGGCTTGACTAAATGTTGGCTGTCAGCTGACAGAAGTCCTTCCATCCACCCAGAGAAAGCTTTGGACCCAGATTTCAGCCAGAGTCTGTCCCTGTCTTCTTGGATTATTGATGGGACATCTCTGTGAAGGTTTAGCTCCCAGCAAGGAAGTCTCCCTATTGATCCCGAGGGAAGCCCTCTTTCAAGCAGGAGCTGTCTGGCAGAGCCTAATTCACCAGCTCCCATTTCCAAAGGGCCTCATGGGGTAAACCCAGTAGTCGAGGGTGTTTTGTACGAAGTGAAGGGGCAGAAGGGAGCAGGGAGGAGAGAGAGAGAAAGAATTTGGGGCGTAAAATCTTCCTTTAAAAGGAGAGAGGGAACGTTTCCTAGGGGAAGTTCTGCTGAGGGTCACTGGATAACCCAAAACAACCAGAGTCTGCACCCTGGGTTCCAATGAAGATGTGCCGTAACTCCAGCCTCAGAGATTTCGGCACACGGAGGCACTTTATGTTTAGATTTTGGGATTCTTCCAGACTTCAGCTGTGAAAATCCCTTTCCCTCCCTCAGTGCAGTCTCAGGAACTTGGAATAAAGAGTTTTTGAGATCACGTTAAAAGCCTACTCATTTTACAGATTAGAAAACCAAGGCCCCAAGTGTTGCTTCAGGCCCGCAGCGGGTCCCTCCCTGTAGGCAGCTCACGCCTCCCCATGTTCATGGAGGGAGGCTGGTGGCAGGAAGGGGCCTCGGGGACAGGACAGAACACTTCGTGCCTCTCATTCCTCCCCTGTCCTCTCCTTCCCCGCTTCCTGAGGCAGTATTTCCAGGCTGGCAGAGCAGGGTGGGGTGCAGAGAAGGCTCTGCAGGGAAGGGGGCCCTGCAGGGCCAGGGCAGACACCAGTGACAAGAGCAATTTATTTCCTGGGCACACAGATTAGACGGCAACTGAGAAATTCTCCCTCTGCCATCCATCAGCTGGTCACCTCCAGCAGCCTCCGTGGGGTCAGGATATTTGTCTTGACTGCACTGCTCTGCCACTTTACTTGTGCTCCCGTGGCTCAAGCCATGCCAGAGACCCCCAAACCAGCAGAAGGAATCAAACCCAAAGCTTGTTCACAACGCTAGTACCTTATAAACTGCACCTGTCTGCTCCCACCCTGGGCTGCACAGACTCCCCGAAGGACATGATGTATTTCCTCAGGGCCTGCAGGGAACAAGGGGCTTCTCTTAGTGCACTGCACTGGCTGGGAAGGGAGCAGCCCCTGGAGACTCTGCCCAGGTGTCTGGGCTCATTGGGATTTTCCCAGCCTGCTTTGACAAGAGGGTGTTGGATGAAAGTACTGTTAGCTGAAGGGGTTGGCAAACTTTTCCTATAAAGGGCCAGACGGTGAATATTTTAAGCTTGCAGACCATAAGGCCTCTGTCACAACCTCTCAGCTCTGCCACTGTAGTGCAAAAGCAGCCACAGACAATATATAAATAAATCAAGTAGCCACATTCCAATAAAACTTTATTTATAAAAAACAGGTGACTGGCCATATGCAAATGTCTCAAACTCTTAGGAATTTGGAGAGCCTTCCCCTCCTTAGGAAGACATATCAACTAATAATTATCATGATAAATTTTACAATGAGAAGCTGGAAATCAAGAAATGAGGCCACTGGGGTTTACCCTAAATTCTAATACAGGGAGCCTATGCATTGTCTCACCAAGTCTGAGAAACCAATGGGTCTGCTTTTTCGTGGATTTGGGGCTATTATCTCTTGCAACATCTTTAATCAGTGTTGGACAAGAGTGTGTAGGAGTTCAGAGAACAGGCTCTGCAGTCTATCGATCCTTATTCTACTACTAACTGTATGACCTTAACCTCACTTGTCTCAGTTTCCTCTTCTGTACAATGGGGACAATAGCAATTTACCCTCGCAGGATCATGGTGGAGCTGAATGAGTTATTACAGGTAATGCGCTATGCCTGGCTCATGGTCAGTCCTCAGATGTTGCCAGATGCTAGAACTGATCCAGATCCGTCACTAAACACTGCCCGGGGCTGGCTAATCTTCGGTGATGTGAGAGGTTGAGGTGCGAGGACACTGTCCCTGTTAGACGGGCAATAGGTGACCATCCTCAGCCAGGTACCTTGGCATTGGGCATTGGGATTTCTCTTTTGCCTTTGCCTATTTTTATTAGAATAGAATTTTAACAAGGAGAAGGAGAAAAAGGACATGGAAACTACATTTATTGAGTTGCTACACTGGGCTGGGCAGGGTTAAGTGCTTTACACATTTTATTTCATAAAATCCACACAATAACCCTGTGAGGTAGACATTTGTGTCCTTGCTTTATAGACAAAGAAAATTAAGTCTCAGAAAGGTTATGTGACATGGTCAAGGTCACACAGACTGCCTAATTACAAGTTCATTCTTTCATCAAATATTGCTTTCTCAGCAACTATATGTCAGACAGACATAATTTGTGCAACAGAGACAGATAAAACCAGCTCATGGTCAAGATGGGGGAGATGAGAATTTAAATCAATCATTAAGGTGGATTTGATTACAAAGGAAAGTTTGGGGAACCAGAAAGTCTTCACCAAGGAGGAGGTACTCAAACTGAGTCTTGAAGGATGAATGGGAGTCTACTGGGAGGGCAAGGAGAAATAACATCATATGCAAACACACAGGCTTTAAGTAACATGGTTCTTTGGAGAACAGACATTCATTGCTCTGGAGGGTTGCCGGGGCAAGCAGTGGGCAAAGAGGTTGGAGAGGCAAGTCCCAAGGGGTTTAGGGAAGCCCTTGTGGGTCATGAGGAAGAGTTTGAACTTGGTCTGCATGCAATGCGGGGGGGCATCTAAAGGGTTTTAAGCAGGGCAGCAACAGAACCAAATTATGTTTTAGAAATAAATATTGAAGGTTGGTCTGGAAGGTGAATGGGGCAGGAAACAGGAAGACCATCTGAAAGACAACCAAAATAATCCAGGGGAAAAATGATGAGGGGGTTAGCTAAAAAGTGGCAGTGTGTCAAGGGGGGGATAAGTCTGGTTTGGAAGATATTGAGGAGGTGAGGTTGGTGGGATTCGATGATGATTGAAATTAGGGGTGAGGTAGGGAAGAAAGAATGGAGTCTAGGGTGACTTGGAGCCGTGGGTGATGAGAAGAATGGGTACAACCTTGACTGCTCTGAGGAACCGAAGGAAAAAGGGACTTTACAGAAAGAGGCCCACTTTAGACAAGCTGAGGATGGCTAGCGTGGGAGTTAGTTGTGGTGAAGGGTGTGGGTGTCAGACGGCTGGACTGGGGGGGAAGAGGACACGCATTCTTCTTTCAATGCCATGCGGGACTCACTGATAAGAGCTGAGAAACAGCACTTTCTTCAGGCCCAGATAACCAACTTTAGGGGCTCAGTGGAGGGCACCTCAAAGTTTCTGTGGGGTATTCTCCACCTGTTGCTTTTGGGAAGGGTCTTTTAGTGGGAGAAACCACAGGTGGGAATCCTCCTTTCTTAGAAAGCTGGTTTGGTGTAGACAACTTTCTTTTTTTTTCTTTTTCACTTGTTTGTATTTCAGTAAAATGTAAATTCTGTTGTCATGGTAGGACCCAGTTATCTGGCTTTTTAAGGGCTTAGCAAAGATGAACAAATGGAGACCTTCCTTGTGCCCAGAGTTCCTTTCATGTAGTTTGAAAGTATTTGCCTAACTCTCCCCATCCCCCCAGGCCCAAATCCTCCTTGACTGCTGCAGCATTCTCCTCGGCTAGGACAGCTCCCAGGACCATGGGAGGCATCTCAGGAGGAACTCCTGACTCAGCAAGTTCAGGCAGTTGCCCAAACCATGACCTTCAGAATGACTCACTGTCGTCCCCAGCCCTGACCTCAGAGAAGGGCTCATCAGGAGAAAGGGCAAGGATTTTCCAAGGAGTAATAGAATAGTTTGCATGTTTGTCTGTGTGTTTGTGGGGAGGAGAGGGGAGAAGGGAAGGGAAAGCAGAGAAAGACGTAGGAGACAAATATGGTCAGAGAGAATGCTCACATGCAATAGAAGCACAATGTGAAATTGTAGACAGATAGGGAGTGGTGAAAAGGGGAGAAAATAGGGGACAGGAAGTAGGAGAAATAGGAGACAGATATGGGGTGGTAGTGATGATGTGTCAGGGACAGCCAGAAATTCAACAACCCTCTTGGTCTTAAAGTGCCCTCATCTTGATCTTAAAGCGTCCTTGGCCACGGTGCTGAATTCTAAGGCCCTAACATGTAGACACCAGTGAACCATGCTATGACTTTAAGCTGTTATAGACAAATTCCTTATTACAGGAATAATAAACTCAATTTGTTATTGAGTTCCCACTGTATGCCAGATACTCTGCCCCTTGCTTTCATACATATTATCTCATTTAATCACATAATAACTTCCTAGCACAATAATTCAAAGAACTGCCAAAGTCTTGCCTTAAGTTATTCAAACCAAACCATAGTTGGGAGTGGGTACTGATTAAGAATATCTTACTTTGTTATAAGGACCTTGAAGAAAGGCAAGGGAGGAAGGGAGAGAGCTGGTCCCTGGTTTCTGGTTACATTTCAGTGATAACCAAAGGGGTCAGGGTTACACAAAGAGAGAGAGCCAACGTGGGTTTTGTCAAGGATGTGTCCCACTAGAACACTGCCTGTCTGTGCTAAAAGTGGCAGGGTCCTAGGGAATTGTAGATGCTATTGTAAATGAGTATCTTTAAAATAACATAGAAATGATGTATCCAAAAAAGATTCTTTCATAGTAGAGATTCTAGCAGCTCTGACCCATTCTAATTATGTTGCTATTATTCAAAAGAGTTTTGGGCTCTTTTCTTGGAAGTTTTCTAAAGACATTATTTATATGTTTTCAACTGTAAAAATCCTTCATTTTGTGGGTGCAAATTATCTTTTGAATAAAATACTTTTGACCGTTTTATTTTTGTTTAAAAATTTTAAAATAGATTTTATCTTTTAGAGCAGTTTTAGGTTCATGGCAAAATTGAGAGGATACCATTTTATCTTTCTATGTTGTTTCTCTAATTTTGTTTGTTTCTTTAAACACACACACACACACACACTGTGGCTGAGAAGCTGAGCAATGCTATTTCTTGTCATATTGAAAAGCAGAACTTGCTAAAGTGTTAGTTTTTGAGACTTACTTCCCCCTCTGCCGGAGTAATATGCACCTCTAAGAGCGAAACATCTTTAAAAAAAAACTCAAAGAACAGATTTGCCAGTGACAGCATTGCAGGCACCTTGATAAAGGTGAATAGGAGAATTCTGGATATTCTGTAAGGAACTTTGAAGAAAACCCTTCTGAGCAGAGTGCAGACCTTAGCGCTGTAACAGACACTGTTTTAGTGGTAAGAGCACAGGCTATGGTGAAAGACAGACCTCGGTTTCAATTCTGGCTCCAACATAACACAAGCTGTGTAACCTTGAGGAAGCTGCTCATTGTTCTGTGCCCCGGAGCCTCGTGTGTCAAATGGGGACAATCCCAGCATCCACCTCATTGGGCTGTTACAAGATCTCCATGAGTAAAGTCCCTAAAGCACTTAGCAGAGTGCCTGGTGCAGGAAGCTCTCTGTAAGTCGTCGTCGCTCTTATTATTTTAAGTGGCTGATTATAATAACAGCTCTCAGTTATTGAGCACTTACTATAAGCCAAACATTCTGCTAAAGTGCTTAATGCACATTATTTTATTTAAACTTTGCAATAACCTGTTGAGGGTCATTCCTACTTTACAGTTGAGGAGACTGAGGCCAGGGAACTTAGGTGGTTTTATTCCAGAGTCAAACATATTAAGCAGGGAGCCAGGATTTAAACCCAGGATTCCTTGACCACAAAGCCCATGCTCTTAAGCCCTATGCTGGTCCCCGTCCATAAGCGAGCCATTCACCCGCAGGCCCTCGCACAGTCGGGATACCCACTGTACCTGACTGAAATCAGAACCCTCCTTTCCCCCTTTCCTTTTCCTTATTATATTCTTTCCTCTCAAAAAAGTCTGCTTAGCATTCATAGAGTGCAGACCTTTTAAAGTGAGCTCATGAGACACAGAAATATCCAAGCTGTTAGAATGATCAGACAGAAATAGAGTTTCTAGAGCCCCTGGCCCAGCCCCTAGGACCCCTAACCTTCATTCCAAAATTGTCCACCAGCCTGAACTCTCTCCTTTTGTCCCAGCCACACCTCACCCTCTTCCATCCGCAGTGTCACTACAGGATCTTGAATGAGTTGGGGCTATGGCCACATTATGTATACTAGTCCACATATTCTTCCAGGGATGTTGTAGTCCCTGTTTACAGACTGAAAACAGAGAAATAGAAGCTAAGATGAAAAATGAACGAGGATCATTGAGTGGTCAGGAGGCAGAGAGGGGACCAGAGCTTGGATTTTACAAAGCCAAGTCTTATCCTGACCGCTCTTAGATCTCTTTCACCCTGGTCCATAATCTGCCCGATGGTTCTTGTGAGGGTCTGCCTGCACACAACATTGGCAGAGAACAGAGAGTTCAAAGCTCAAGGCTCTAAGCAACGCATGGCCTTATGTGCTCAGCCAGGAAGGAAGAGAGTAGTGTAAACAACACAGTGAACATCCACCGTGTGCCGGACCCTTTGCCAGGCAGTTCCACGTATATCATGTCATAATACCGCAGGGAGGTAGTGACAGCCTGCTCTTAGAGATGAGAAAACTGGAATTCCTGGAGATTAACCTACAGCCAGTAACTGATGGATTTAGGTTTGGAATTCACATCTGACGAAGTCTGTACTTTTTTTTTTTTTTGAAACTTTCTCCCCAAAGAATGAAAACATACACACACACACATACACACACAGAGTCAGGCACTGAAATAAAGTGCTTGTATCAAATCAACATCAAGGATAACTGTATAATATGTGTTATTGGGGCAAGTAGGATGAGAAGCAAAGGGATTAACTGAGATACATACTGGCAGAATAATAACAGGTAAAAATTTTCAGCACTTGCTATGTGCTAAGCCCTATTCTAAGTGCTTTCTATGTGTTAGCTCATGTAAACCTCACAAAGATCCTATGAAGGAGGTATGATGGTTATTCCCATTTTAAACATGAGAAAACTGAAGCACAGAGAAGATAAGCCATTTGGTCAAGGTTACCGAACTGGCAAAGAGTTGTGCCAGTGATTTACCTACTGCTACACCTTCAGCCATTTCCTCTTCTCTATTCTAAGCTGGACTCCATGGCCTCCCTTGATAACTGGCTTGCTATGAGGCTTACTGATGGCAGGCATTTAGAACGAGACTGGGGGGCTTCCTGGTGGCGCAGTGGTTGAGAATCTGCCTGCCAATGCAGGGGACACGTGTTCGAGCCCTGGTCTGGGAAGATCCCACATGCCGCGGAGCAACTAGGCCCGTGAGCCACAATTACTGAGCCTGCGCGTCTGGAGCCTGTGCTCCGCAACAAGAGAGGCCGCGATAGTGAGAGGCCCGCGCACCGCGATGAAGAGGGGCCCCCGCTCGCCGCAACTAGAGAAAGCCCTCGCACAGAAACGAAGACCCAACACAGCCAAAAATAAATAAATCAATCAATTAATTTAAAAAAAAAAAAAAAAGGAGACTGGAAAGCAGGAGGAAAGGAGGAGGGGACTTATTTCCTGGTTTTTCCTGCTCCTGTTAGTGTAGCCTTAGCAGTGGCTCTTGGCTCCAGTTACTAACTCTTTTGGGTATTTCAGAACCAGGCTTTATTGCTCCCTTGGGGACCAGCAGCAGCCAGTGGGCACCCTCAACTCAGAGGTTTGAACACCAGCTCCTCTGAGCTCCAGGTTCTGGTAACTCTTCCCTCTTGCCCTCCCAGTCCTAGAGATGGCAGCTGTTTCTTGCCTTCATTATCTCTGGGTCACTTCAGTGTTCCCTTTTTGTTCTTCCAGCTCTCCCACCAACTCCCTGTATTAAATCTACTCTGTTTGAAATACCTAGGGTGGCTTATTTTTTTCTGACTGGACCCCGACTACTATAGTACTTGGATCTGGTAGCTTGTTTCCAGAGCATGTTCTCTTAACTACCAGTGTCTTACCTGCTTCTTGGTAGCTGTGGGAGTTTCAAACCCCAGCTGGCAGGATCACAGAAGTCACTTTCATGATTTCATATTTTTTACCAGACGCTAAATTCACTTCTCAGAAACAAACATTTACAAATTCCTAGCAGACCATGGTCACAGGCTTCACTGTGAAGATTCTCAGCTATGGGAATCCTGGTTGAGGGACCCTGGGCATGGTGGACACTGAGAACTGCCAGCCTGATTTTGACTCCCCTCATTCTGATGCTGGGCACTAATATCATCCTGCCAGAGTCAGACTGAGATGGAATTAAGAGGAGAGATGGTCACTTTGACACTGAAGGAAATGACTGGGGATAATAAAAGCGTATGGCTTTAATTAGAGGGCCAGCTGGTGTCAGTACCATTTTGAAGACATGCGTATCAGGCATTCAAAGGCTCACTACTTGGAGAGCTTTCAGCTAGGGCACCTTGTTAAGAGGGCTTTGATCAGGGGACGGGGGGGAGGGGCACCACATCCAAGATTTGGAATGGCAGTCATGTAAGCCAATGATTATGGTGCTACAGGGTCTCTTGTGTAAGATGGTACACAGAATTGCACTTAGTGAAAGAAAAAAAAGGACACAAAAAGAGGAAAGAGGTGGCCTCTATCCAACCACTTAACCATCCATCCAATCATCAATGCACCAATTTATTCATTCATTTAACAAACATCTATTGGGCTACTATCCTATGCAAAGTGTATGTGGGATGGGAGACAGAGATGAGTCAGACATGGATCCCATCCTGAAGGAATATAACCTCCAGTAGGGGAGAGCAGAAGAAGAAAAGGTACCATCGAGCAGGAGTAACTGTGGCTTCACGAAGGAAGTAGCAACTGAGATGGGGAGGAAAGTGCGGGGCATATGTGAGCATGTTGAGAAATCTGGTAGGTTATATAGTGAAGGTTTTGTGAAGAGATGTCATGGTCTTACTGATCAGAAAGAGAGCTGAGACTATATCATAAAAGGCTTTGGATCTCGACTTTGTTCTGTCGGTAGTAGGGAGGAACTGAATGTTTTAAAGCAAGATATGAGATGATGAAAATCGGTTCATAGAAGAGTATTCTAGAAGCACAGTGTAAAAGGGACTGTGATTGAGACACCAGATGAGAAGTTGTCATGATGGTCAAGGCACTGAAGACATAATGAAGGAGTGAATCGTAGGAGAGGCAGAGAAAATACAGACAAGGAAATGGAGTTCAGAGCAAGATGGTAACCCACTTGCTAGGACCTGACAAGAGGTGGGGAGGAGTCAAGCTTGGGTGGTGACGAGGACAACTGTGTCACTAAGAGAAACAGGGAGCATGAAAGAAAGACCAATGTGAAAGGTGTCAGTCTATGAGTTTGGCTCTGAACACACTGAGTTTGAGGGTTTGGAGGAAATTAAGGCTGAGAGGTCCAGTACATAGTTGGAAAAGATGGACAGCATGGAGTTCAGGAGAGAAGGTGGGGATGGATGGGAAATCAGTTGGAGTACCATCTGCCTTCACCAAGGTTAGCAGAGGAAGCTCTGAAATTGGACATGATCTCCTAAGGACAGAGTATTGAGAAAGAGCAAAAAAAGAGCCATTCTTGAGTAAAACCTAAGTTTGTAAAGTGGAAGGAAGGAGGAATCAAAGGATCGATGGCCAGAAGAGCAGAAGGGCGACAGGAGAGAGCGGCTGGAAAGAAGTACAAGGAGGGAGGGGGAAGCGTTAGGGAAAGGAGAATAGAATGCCAGATGCTCCCAAAGGTCAGGAGAGGAGGAACAGGAAAAGGCCACTGGACTTGGGGGGGTGGGGGTGGGGGGGAGGGTGGGGGGGTGGGGGGGGTGCTGAGAAGTGATCTGTGCCGATCAGGGGAGCGAGCTGGGTAGAGTGGTGAAAGCAAGAGCTAGATTACAAAGAGCCAGAAATAGTCATCCTATAAACACTAGTAAAAACAACGAAACCTTGCCTTTGATGCTTACTAAGGGCCAAGCACTTTCTAAACACTTTACATGAATGAATTCATTTAATCTTCACAACTACTCCATGAGGTGAGTACTATTATTACCTCCCACTTTACAGACAAGGGAACCGGGGCACTAAAGAAAATAAGAAGAAAGGAAAAGACTGTACATCTCCAAAGTACAGAACCCCAGTCTTGCAAGAAGCACTGCATAAAAGGGCTCTGAGGTTAAGTAAATTTGGCATTTCCTCTTTTAGGAATGCAGATGAGTATATTAAAGACTGAGAAGCCCTGCACTGAAGAAACGGGTTTAGTTTTGTGAAATCCAATGTTTTCTAGATTTACTTGACCTATAAACCTTTTGCCATTACCATTCTATGGGACAATGTTCTACACGGCACACTTTGGGAAATGCCGGTGTGAAGAGTCTTTTATAACGTTATGGACAGAAACTCTAGGAGACTGTGGAGTCCTGTTCTTCTTTTTTGAGAGGGAAGGGTGTTTGTTTTTTATGATAGGGGAGCAAAATTTTAGGGTGAGCTAAAGGAAGTGAGGGTGAGAGATAATGGGAAACAAGGAATCAGTGTTGGGCAATAAATCAACAACACATTTATAGAGCTTTGAGCTGGGATTCTTGGAAAAGAGACCACAAGAGAGCACATTATGACCAACTACACTTCAGAAAATTGGCCTGTCCACTCCCATGGACCCACTGAGCACGCTCACCAGCTTCATACGGGGAGATGCTCTTATAGTTTCAGGGAGCAATCAGATGATTCTGAATCCTCTTCCCCATTCATTGTTTCATTAATTCATTCAAAAAATACAGACTGGACTTCCTCTGGGCCAGGAGCAGTGTTAGGCATTGCTCTTCCTCTGATGCTATCTCTTCCCAACTCTCAGCTCTTGGATCTGCAGCCTGGATTTTGGTCCTGCCTCTGAGCCTTTGGACTTGAAGCTGTGCTTGGTTTTCCCATAGTCTCTGGCTTATCCCTCTTTGGGTCCCAGTGTCCCATGAAGCTTCAGGTAAGAACGCTGATCCAGTCCTGGGCCATCCACCCCTGACACTGTCCCCTTGTGCAGTGTCCCAGCTTGCCCTGCCTCGAACTGTCCCTGCCCTCTGCTGTGTGCGTTAGAGGGTGGGCTAGGGGTGCAAAGGATGAGAGCGCTCAGATAAGAATAGACCCTGTCTTCAAGGAGACACAAGCCTAGCCAGGGCAGAGGTGGCAATGCTCTCCTAAGGAGGGCCTGCCAGTAGCGTATAAAGCAGGCATGCATGATATGACAGGTGGCAGCAATCACTGGGTAAAGACTTCTGGAAGAAAGCATCTTAAACCAGTGGCCCCACTTGGGGGCAGGGGATTGTGGGCAGAAGGAAGTTTGGCTTGGAAATTCTGCTTTATGAATAAGAAACTGCCTGTTTGGGCTAGATCCATTCCACAGGGAAAGAAATGCTGCTCTCTCCACCTGGGAAGACAGACTAAGTGTATTTTAATGTGCAGCTGCAGCCCTAGCCTGGGGCCCCCATCAGGCCCAGGGCATCTGGCTGGAGAGGTCTCTTTTAAACAAATGCTTATTATGGACTTGTTCTGAGCACCTACCATGTCTTGTCTTTCCCAGTTGCCAAATGCCCATTTCCAAGTTATTGAAATTCACTGGGAAGTATGGTTAACATGAGAATATAGATTAGCCCCCTTGCCACTGATGCAAAGCTGCCTGCTTGGCAGTCTCTGGTAGTCAAGATTCATGAAATATCTGGCAGGAGCAGGGGAAAATGGAGAATGACTGGACGGGGGTGGGGATGGGAGGGTAGGTTTAATTCTTGAGCTACTAATGAATCTGATTGCAGCCAACACTCAATTATACCCAGGTGGATTACACACTGGGCAAGTTGTCTGTAGAAAATGTTAAATCCCTTGAGAGTTTTGTCATTGCTCCACACACCCAAAAAGCTTCTAAGCAGCCTGACCCAGCCATTAATTGGTGTGCACTCACAGCCAGCCAACTCATTTCCATATTGTTTGAAGCAAAACATAATTAGGAAGGCAAACACGCTGTAAGATATGTACACTGTCCATATATCATACCGCACATTTGAAGTCAAACAACAGTGAGTTTTCGGTTATCGTCGTTTTGAGTTAATCACCCCACTGCCCTCCCCGCTCCGTCAGCGTGAACCAATGAGGAAGAGCTGCAGGCCACAGGCTGTTTTAACAAACATCTGAGAACATATACATTCAAGTGTGTTGTTCTTTCAAAACCGTCACCTTGGGACTGAGTTGCTGCCTTACTTAAGACACTTCTGGAAGTTCTTTTTCTGGGAGGGGAATTGCCTTTGCAGCTCCTTGCCCATTCTTTAAAGTGCCTGTCTTCTACCGAGGGGGCAGATCTCCATCTTGGGAGGGCAGGACTGATTTTTAGTGACAGCAGAAAGTATTCTGGAGCGAAGTGTAGTGAGTCAATTACAATCTTATAGTTCTTATAAAGATTTGTTTTCCCACTTCCTTTTTTTTTTCCTCCGGGGAAGTAGTTTAAGGTGAACTTTGCATCTGTGAGCATTGCCTAAGCAAGGGGTGAATTCGTGAATTCGACAGTGTTCCCCTGAGCCAAATCAGCATGAGAAACCACCCCTCCCCCCAACAATGACACAGGGACCTTTTCTTCTCCTGAGCACACAGCCCTCAGCCAGGCGCCCACTGACAGCCACGCGGCACAGCAGCACCTAACTAGCCCCCAGGGCCTCTCCTTCTCGAGCTGCTGAAACGCTGGCTTCAAACATCTTGCTCCAGGCCAGCTTTCCTCGCCAGGCAACCAACTCCTCACTCATCAGCCTGTGCTGATCACTCATCAGCCCAGGGCCACTCATCAGCCCAGGGCCACTCATCAGCCTGTGCCAGGAAAGGCAAATTCATGTGAATGTCAATGTCCAAGGTAATCAGGAGGATGAAACCATGGCAACAGCCTCCAGAGAATGAACCAAATGTCCCGAGGAGACATTCTGATTCCAGAGGGGCAATGTGGGCTTGCAGTGACCTGGGGCTGGATACCTTTCCAAAGGAAAGCATTGAAGCTGTCCCAGGAGATGTGGCTATAATGCACAGGTCCCCAAGGGGACCTCTTAAGGGAGATCAAGCCTCCTAGTTGAATTTAGGACTTCTGACATATTGGTTAAAAAAATAAATTCAAGGGCTTCCGTGGTGGCGCAGTGGTTGAAAATCCACCTGCCAATGCAGGGGACACGGGTTCGATCCTTGGTCCGGGAAGATCCCACATGCCGCGGAGCAACTAAGACCGTGCGCCACAACTACTGAGCCCACGTGCTGCAACTACTGAAGTCCGTGTGCTTAGAGCCCATGCTCCGCGACAAGAGAAGCCACCGCAATGAGACGCCCGCGCGCCGCAATGAAGAGTAGCCCCGGCTCGCCGCAACTAGAGAAAGCCCCTGAGCAGCAACGAAGACCCAACGCAGCCAAAGATAAATAAATTTATTTTTTAAAAAACCTTAAAAAAATTCGAATGTTTATGTTTGTAGTCAGAGGGAGTGCTAGGCCAGGTGAGAGGAGGTGGACCGTCTTGGGGTGACTATATGCTTGTAAGTCTGTTTTTAATTTATCAAGTGAGAGACCCCCTAGATCCATCATCAGGTCTCTAGCAAGGCAGGTGAGCTGCTCCCAAGACCCTGTTCCATATCCCTTCACCTTTTAAATATCTAGATTGTAGGTGCTACTTTAGGGACTGGCCATTCTGTGCCAGTGAAAGAGTGAGGTTTCCAGGAATGAAAATTCAGAAAGCCAGACCCCAAGGGGAGGGGAGCCCACAGATCAGGGAGAATTCTCCACAGAAGCTACAGCCCCTGCTGTATTGCTTCCAGGGATCCGCAAACTTTGCCAGCACCAGTCCCTGGAGATTCTCCCTGACACCAGGGAGCAGTGAATTCTGGGGCTGTCCCTAGCTTCTCCTCCCTCAGGGATGCTCTACAACCAGCTACAACAATTTCCACGTCTTCATTCCCTGGACACGGAGCCTCCAGATTCAGAGAAACTAGAATCCCATTCTTTCCTCTAAGGAAAACCATTAGACCTGCACTTAGCAACCACCAGGAGGGTATTTTTAGCTCTCTGGCAGAAGGGTAATGTACAAAATGTAATCATCTTGGCCTTGAAATTCCTTACAGCCCCATTCAACATGAAATTGTGGCTGATGGATGCTCATGCAGGGAGCAGAGGAACAGGGCCGGCGGGCTTGTCTGCTGTTCGCCTTCTCTGTTCAGGATGTTGGTACCAGAGGTGGCGGAAAAGCTCAGGAACACACAGACTCAGGCAATTCACTATTCAACCGGCAGGGAAACTAGCCCCCAAGTGTCTGGTTCTTCCTTAGGTCAAATTGATAGCCCATGAGCTAAATCCACTAAGCTGACATTTCCAAGTGCACCAGTTGTCCTTCCCCTGACTTGTTCTGTGCCCTTGGACAAGTCCCTTCACCAGTCTTGGGACTCAGTTTCCATACCTGTAAAATGGTCATTGTCAGCTAGGACATTCCATAATTCCAGGAGCCACTACATGGAATTGATTCAAGGCAAGCTGCTTGAGTGGGCAGAGGTCCAAAGCAATCACACCGTGTATTTGCTGAGTGCCTATGGAGTATTCCACACTGCTTCTCTGGCCCTGGCCCAGTGTGTGGCTAATCCATCTCCTAGGCCCTCTTTAGATAAATTTTAATCCCACGATGCAACCCCACCCTATCTGGCACCTCTGCCTCCAGGCTACCTGCCCTGATTTTACCTGGAAGAGCCCCAGGAACTCTGAGTGGATTTTAATACCAGCTCTAGCAAAACAAAACCAAGCGGGTTCAATCTGCTCCAGAACACCCACTGGACTTATTCTGAGGTCAAAGGAGGTGATTTTTGGAATTGTTACTATTTTCAGACAACCTAGGGGTAGAGAAAGAGAGTTTGTTCTCCCTCTTCCGACCATGCTCTTCCAAAGGCAGAAGAGGCAAGAAAAGGGGAGGAAGAGGGAAGAGGATCTGGAGCTGTGTGTCCTGCCTGGAAGTCGGGGAAGAGATAAAGATGAGGAGAGCCATTCCCTGGTCCTGACTCCCCCAGCAAGCCTGGTTCCCAAGGCTCCTTGCCATCTTTCTGTCTCCAGGTAGGATGGCTCCACATCTACATGGACTGATTGGGATCCTGTCTCATTCAAATGCGTTTAGAAAAGCACCTACTGTGTGCCAGGCAGTGTGCTCGGCTGAGAAGTTGTCTTTGTTTAGAGTATTACCAATCTCTAGTGGAGATCTAGAGAAGAGGTTTCCCTAAATCTCAGCTTTGCCTATATCCAAAAAATGCTTGAAACTGCATCAAACCAGTGTCCCTAACACTTTCAGCTCTTATACACCTACATGCACACACTGGAGAAGTGGGGGTGGAGCCTGGGGATGGGGAAGCAGGGAGAAGACTCTTTGAGTTGCCTGCAGGAGGGGGTTAGATCATTCGCTTCTGACACGATCATAACCAGTGAGGAAGGGCCAAGAAGACTATGCAGGGCTTCAGGGCTGGGAGGGGCATGGAGGAAGTGGGGAACCATGAGGAAGACACAGATGTAGTTCTATCTTGTGTATCAGAGATCCACAGCCATTCTTCAATTATCCACACCAGGAGAGAAGCGTGATAATGGAGGATCTTATGGATTATCCCCTAACTCACTAAGCCCATGGCTGTTGACCCTCAGCCTCATGACGTGTAGTGGAGCAGTGGGAAAGAGTTCTTGACCTTTAAGAATTAGAGTAAGTTCATTCCCCCAGGGCACACATTTAGCTGTGCAGGGAGCCAGGCTAGAACTTTAAATTTGCTGTGGATATTCCACTAGGAGAAAATTGATTCTCCAAATCTCAGGAAGCAAAAGGAGGCTGATGGGTATTAATAATAGCTAACATGTACTGGGGCCCTACCTAGAGCCAGGCTTTATTTTTAATTGAAGTATAGCTGATTGACAGTGTTGTGTTAGTTTCTGGTGTATAGCAAAGTGATTCAATTACATATATATATATATATATATATATATATATATATATATATATACACACACACAGAGACACACACATACATTCTTTTTCAGCTTCTTTTCCATTATAGTTTATTACAAGATATTGAATATAGTTTCCTGTGCTCTACAGTAGGTCCTTGTTGTTTACCTCTTTTGTATATAGTAGTTTGTATCTGCTAATCCCAAACTCCTAATTTATCCCTCCCCCCCTTTCATCTTTGGTAACCATAAGTTTGTTTACTGTATCTGTGAGTCTGTTTTTGTTTTGTATGTAAGTTCATTTGTTTCATTTTTTTTTTTTTTTAGATTCCACATATAAGTGATATCAAACGATATTTACCTTTCTCTGTCTGACTTACTTCACTTAGTAGGATAATCTCTAGGGCCAGCCACGTTGCTGCAAAAAAGCCAGGCATTTTTAAAGCCATATATATATTCATCTATAAATAGATGAATTCATCTAATCCTCACAAAAACAATCTTATGGAGTGGGTGTTATTATTCTCTTTTTTTTTGTTTCAAGTGAGGAAGCTGAGGCATGGGAAGGTTAAGTGACTTGCCCAAGGTCACCCAGCTGGTAGATGGAGGATGAGGTACACCGGGGACCAAAGCCCCCACGTGAACCTCAGTGCAACCTCGCCTCTGGGTTACTGGAAAGGGAAGTCTGTACTCATCTCCACTAGCCTGTTGCCACTGCCGGCTTTCAGACTAGCAGGCAGAGAAGCATGTACGTGAAACCTCTTCATGCCTCTCTGCCGAATCCCACTTCCAAGAGTATGAAATGAGCTTCCCTCCTGCCAGCCACAATATGGCCTTATTATTCCTAATAAGATACGAGGCTTGCTAGTCGGCATGAGCTCAGATGCTGAGCAAAGGGGAGATACAGAGACTCTGCTTCCACTCTACCATCTGCCCATCCAGGGTGCCTGGGTCTGAGGCCCAAGGTCACAGACAAGACAGGACCCATGTGTGGACCTCTCTCCCCATCCCTGGCTTCTCTGCTCCATTTCTCTGGTCGTATGGGGTCCTGGGAGGAAACGAAGGGGTTAAGGAGTGAAGAGAGCCACTCCCATTGTCAGGTATTGGTACTTTAACCTGCACAGCTGGTTGCCAAAGGCCATGGATGTAGGAAGCCAGCAGAAAGGGCAGCCCCAATAGTGGAGCTACTAGGGTGTTCTAAGCACTCTCCCCACATTCCTGCCTCCTAGAACAATAGTTGGAGGGCAAGGGGTAGAGAATGCAGAGGTGCTGTGATGGCTACTTTTGTGTGTCGATTTGACTGGGCCGTGGGGTGCCCAGATATTTGGTCAAACGCTCTTCTGGGTAAGTCTGTGGGGTGTCCTTGGTTGAGATTAATATGTGGTTGGTAGACTGAGAAAAGCACATTGCCCTCCCTGATTTGGGTGGGCCTCATCCAATCAGCTGAAGACCTGAATAGAAGCAAAAGTCGACCTTTCCACAAATTATGGGGAAACTCCTGCCTGATGGCTTGAGTTGGCACATGGGTCTTTTTCAGCTTTTGGACTCCAACTGAAACATCAGCTCTACTACTTGAACTTGTACCATTGGCTCTCCTGGTCCTTGGGCCTCCGGACTCATACTGGAACTACACATCGGCTCTCCTGTGTCTCCAGCTCATCAGCTGCAGTCTTGGGACTTCTCAGCCTCTATAATTGTGTAAGCCAGTTCCTTATACGGAATATGTATCTCCTATTGGTTCTGTTTCTCTGGAGAACCCTGACAATGCCAGCACCATAAATATTCATTGGTGGGGACCTGGCTTGGAATGGGGTGGGCTGGGTTTCTGCCTGTGAGGGAGGGTTCTGAATCAATGCATTTGCATGCTGGCCTCTCAGCTTCCAGGGGATACTCTAATGGCCCCTGAAATGCCGCCTTGAATAGGAAACTTAGCATGAAGGTACTTCTCTGGCCAAATATTCTTAGATATGGCCTGTTTTTCATAGCTTGAAATTAAAGTCCATATGCAGAGCTTTTCATTCTTCCCCAGCTCTGTATGTGCTACAGGGCTGAAAAGAACCATGTGGTGTGAGAGTTTGAACATGCTTTATCTCAGTCTTGCAAAGAGAAGCTTGCTTGTGTGTCCAGATGCAAGTATTGTCTTGGGAAGACAATGATTGAATTCAAGGGGGTTGTCTTTTCCAGTTTCCTGCCTCCAAAAGGAAGGGCTCTCATCTAGACGTGTGGTCTCTGCAGTTCTTCAAGGTCTCTGAGGAAGGTACCACCATAAGCTTCATTCCAGTGTTGATTCATCTAGAAGATTTCACTCATTCCAGTGTTGATTCATCTAGAAGATTTCAAATACTTTAATTCCAAGAGAGGTCAATGTTTCTGCAATGCAGACCCAAGGAGGTGAATCTGGGGGCATGCTGGCGAGGCAGGGTATAGTGAAGGGTCACCACTTACGCTGGAGCTAAATTCTCTGGGTCAATCACAGCTCTGACGTTACCGCCTATGAGATCTTGGGCAAGTTATTTAAGCTCCTTGTACCTCAGTTTCCTCATCTGAAACCTGGGATGATGATAGTGGCAACCACTCAAGGCTGTTGTGAGGATTAAATGAACTAATATATACATATATATATATATATATATATGTAGGTGTGTATATGTAACTTTTAGTAAATTAGCTGCCTGTAGTAGCACTGTATACATTTTAGCTATTATTAGACATTTATAGGTTGGTGCAATAATTTACCCTTCATTGTATCCCCCTCTAAGCCTAGAACTTGCCCAGTATTCAAAGAATCATACATATGACAGTAATATAGGAAGATGCTAAACTTTCTGATTTTAGACATTATCCATTGCCAGGACCCCAGCTCAGCCTAGACTCAGCAGAGGGATACTTGAGACAAGGCCTTGATCAAGTTGATCTATTCTCACCAGGTTAAATATTGGCAACCACTACTGCAGAAGGTACAACTAAGGACGTGGGGGCCGAAGAGCGTTTGCCAGCCTGGGTGGAATCTACCCAGGGCAGCTTTGGGGTCTGAGGTGAGACCCTGTGGCCTCAGGCTCACCCAGCTAATGTCTTGGGTGGATGGAGGGGTGCCTATCTCCTCTGGGGAATGGATTGGGAGAGAGGTGCTCAGAATGGTGACAAAGTTTTGAAGTTTCCTGCTGGGACTTCTTTGCTAGTGCCAAAGAAATACGGTGTAGGAGCACAATGTCTTAAGTAATAAAGGAGGAGGAGAAAAAAAATAATCCAGAGAGAAATCAGCTTATGGTTCATTTAAACCTTATTGAAATTTCTACTGCGGAAACATTTAAATATCATAGTTACTGCCGTGTGTCTTCGCTCCTGCTATTCCCGGGTGGATGTTTCGTTGCACATTTGGTTGGGGAGCAGAAAAATAAAGCTGCTTGGAAATTGCTTTCCCACTGCTAGGTAATTACAACAGGTTTGTATTCCAAACGTAAAGAACTCTTATTTTTTTAATAAAGGGAGCTCTTGGTTGGTCTCAGCCTCCGGCTGTACTGGTCCTTTACTCCCACATCCTCTGTTGCATCCTTCACTTGGCCTCCTCTCTCTCTTGCCTTTCCCCTAAGAGGAAGCTGGAAGCAGCTCTCCAGCTGCCGGCTCCTCTGTCTCCCAGCCCGAGAGCCCTGCTCGTCACTGTTTAGAGAAAGAAACGGCCCCCTCCAGGTCTCTGTCAAGAACACTAAATATTTAGCCTGACTCCATCCAGACCATCAACCATAGTCCTTTCCTACCCAAAGTGACACATTTCCCCATCTCCATCCCATCTTTTTTTAATACTAAGCAAGCGATCTGGGATTAACTCCGGCATTTGTCAGCTCTGTCTGAGCACAGGCGTGAGCTCGTCGGCTCTCCCACCAGACAGAGCAGAGAAAGTGCCTTTTGTGCTCTCAGATGCACAGTTCAGCCGGGCAGCCAAGTGAGCGCCTGCCCAAGGCTGCGGCGGCTCAAGTCCCCACCAGCTGCCCCCACGTGGCTTCTCTCCTCCGCTTTCTCAGTTTTAACTCCAGGTCGGCTTCCCTGTCATCTGACATGTTTCTTTCTTTCCTAACCCCCTCTGACTCTGGCTACTTGTGCTGAGAAAACAAATTCTCTTTATGCCATCACCTCTGATGTCACAGAGGGGAGAAACGGTGCGGGCAGGCTCTACACCTCATGTGACACAGTGGCAGTCCAGAGTGGCCTCCACGGCAGGGCAGAGGGCAGGGCCTCAGAGGTCAGCCCATCGTCCTGCAGCTGTGTGGCTCCGAGTGCCCCCTTCCCCTTTCTGGGCCTCAGTTTCCCTCTCTGGAAAATAAGAGAGGTAGACTAGATATCTTTGCATCCCTTTGAACTATAATACCCCACGATTTGACATTTCAGTCTTATCCATTTCGATCCACTCTCTGCTGTTTTGCCTTATCCATGCCCACATGTCCTCCCCTGAGCCTCAACTTCCACGGCTGGAGCCAGACAGAAGCGCTGTGCTAGCCTCGAGTTGCCTGGCTTCGAGGGGCAAGTGTCTGTTAATTACAGGTTTATTCCAGGGAGAGGAGGAGCCTGAGGACCGCCACTGGTGCCCTGGAGGACTGAAGGACTAGGAATGGAGACCCGGTAGCTTCGGAGCGAGGCAGGTGGATGGCCTCTTCAGGACAGACGAGGTGTGCTTTGGACCCCGCTCTGACCTTTGTGGAAGCCACTTAGCCTCTCTGAGCTTTGGCTTTCCACATCGGTTGAATGGGATGGCATTATCCATGCCCCCAATTTAGAAGCATCAGTGAGGAAATGAAAGAAAAAAAGTTCTTTGGGAAGGAAAAGAAGCCAGAGGACCAATGGCGAAATCGAGGCATGGGGAGCTCCACACATGCCTGGAAGAAGTGACCAGCATTCCACACCGGAGTGAGGCAGGGCCTCCTGCATCCGGTTCGCAGCTCACTGGGCCTCTCCCTGCCCCATCCCGGAACGCTGGGGCAGAGCACTGCGGGGTCCGGGACCAAGGAGGAGCCCGGAAGCGAAGGTATGTTGTCCGCTCTGGGTCTGGAGTGTGCGTGGGGATGACAATGTGGGAAGGAGCCCAGGCCGGGCCCCAGGCCGAAGCTGCCCTGAGGCTGGTTTCTGAGGTGTGGCCGGTGAGGGGTGGGGGGATGGGAGGAGAGCAGCGGCTGTGCTGGGGGCGGACAAAGGGAGAAGACAAAGATTATTTTAAACCTGTATTAATCACTGCTCCAAACAGGGACTGGGGGTGGGAGCGGCAGCTGTCACAGGGAGAATGGTGAGGGCGGTGGAAGAGTGTCCGGTGGGGAGGGGCCAGAACTCTGCACTCCCCCCAGGACCTCGGCCCAGCCCAGCTGTAAGCCTGCGGCTTTGCTGAATCTCGGGGGCTTGCTCCAGAGTCCAAAGTAAAGACATGGGAAAAAGTAAACTGCAGCCCAGCTTTCTGGGCCAACTGGTCTCCCTGCCTCTACGCACCCTCCTCGCCAGCCTACCTTCCACATCGTTGCCCAGAGTTAGCCTAAAACTCTGTCCTGTCACTCTCCAAAGCTGGGAATGGCTTCCTGGTGTCCAAACAACTGGCCTCCTCCTTGACCTGGTATACAAGGCCCTTGAGGACTGGCCCATCCAGACATTCCAGCCCCAAGATCAAGCCCCGAGCCACAGGTCCAACAATGATGGTCCATTAAGCACTTACCACGTGCCTGGCACTGAGCTAAATGTTTTCGTATGTTACTCACTGAACACTCACATCGACCTTGCGGGTTATTTTTTGCAGATGAAGAAACTGAGGCTTAGAGAGCTTACATGACTTGATCAAGGTCTGTCTGATACCCCAAGCTTATGTTCTTAACTTCCTGGAGAGTTTCACAAATATTCATGATTCCCTTCTTAGCTCAGCTCTTATCTCACCCTGAGAGGTCCTCTTGGTCCTTTTTGCCCTTACAAACGTCCTCCTCGTTCCTCAGGGCTTGGCTGAAATGCCATCTATTTCAAGAATTCTCCTAGGTTAAAACTCAACCATGGATTCAACGAGCATCTGAGCGGTTTAGGTAGGCCCTATTATATCCATTTTTTTAGATTAAAAAACAGAAGCTTAGAGAAATGAAGCAAAGCATCCATGTTTACACAGCTACTGAGTGACAGAGGAGGGATTCAAAGCCAGGTCTTCCAGTGGTCCCAAGATCAGTGTTCTTCACAACACTTTCAGTGATATCAATGGCTCTTCCTTTACGTGTCCAGTCCTTTTTGCCATTTTTTAGTGCTTATCAGATTCTGCATGTCGCATATCTGTACTAGGATATTAGAGTATTTAATAGTAACTACAATATTGGCTTCTTACTAGGTGCACAAGGCATTTCAGATGCTTATTCTCATTTTGTTTTCATGACCATGAGATAGCTATTGCTATCTCCATTCTTACAGAGGAGAAACTGACACTTCAAGGCATTAAGGACTATGTCTAATTAACACAATCTCACTATCTCTGTGGGATTCGGATGCAGATCTGTTCCAAGTTCTTGTTTTGCACTACACAGGCATCAGTTCTTCAGGAGCTGGGTCCATGATTTCTTTATCCCTGAATGGATAGGGCCCTAACAGCATTTTGGATACAGTAGGAGCTCAGTGAATATGGAGATGGATCATTCCTGGCTGGCAGCCCTGCTGGACACCAACAACACCTTTAATGCCTCAGCTCCATCCTTGTTAGACTTAGTCCTCTAAAGAGGTGTGGGAAATTGTTTTATTTATTTATTTTTCCATTTGTCAAGGCTTTTGAGTTGTTCTTTTGGGGACACTGATACCTCCCTAAGTGGGAAATGGGCACATTTAAAGAGGGAAAGACATTTCCATATGACTTCCTAACTTTCCATAGATTCTGTACCATTCCTGGCTGGGGCAAGAGGCATGGAGGGTGAGAAGGCAGAACTGAAGTCATCACTAGGAACGTGAGCAGTCCTGGGAAACCAGACAGAAATCACTAGAGAGGAAACTCCTACACTGAGATATCTCCATGGAGCAGGGCATCCCTGGAGGAACTGCCTGCCCATGAGAGGAGCAGTCCCCCAAATCTGGGGACTCTCTACATGAGACTGGAGAGTCTAGGCGACTTTTCATTCAATCAGAGGATTCTCTCTTGCCAAAAATAAATTTATGTTAATGTAACTTTTGGAAAGTGGTGATTATTAAGAACCAACAAGGATTTATCAAAACCAAGAGATGTCAAATCAATCTTCAAAAATTTTTTTTTTAATTTTGGTAACGTTCTAGATTAGGGTTTCTCAACTTTGACATATAGACCTGACAATTCTTTGCTGTGTGTGTGGGTAGGGGGAAGGGGATTGTCCTGTCCATTTTAGGATGTTTAGCTGCATCCTGGCCTCTACCCACTGGATGACAGTAGAAGGCCCTTCTCCCTTAGTTCACACATTTGGTCGTGCCAACCAAGAATGTCTCCAGACATTGCCACATGTCCCCTAGGGAAAAATCTTCCCTAGTTAAGAACCACTGTTCTAGACTGATAAATCAGGAAGCTTCTATATACCCAGTTCTTTAGTGAGGCATTGGATATATTTGCGCACATTCCTTGAGAAGAAGAAGGAGAAAATGGGTTGAGAATCAGCCTAGTTAGTTGTACCACTGGAAGACTGTGCATGGCAGTGTTGATTTATGAATGGGCATCAGCTTCGGGCACGTCCATGATGACAGGTTTCCGGGCTCCACACATTTCTATCAACAGCTCGGATAAAGACATCGATGACATGCTTACTTTGTGTACAGATGTCCCAAGTCTGGTAGATATGACATTATGTCAGATGAAGGACTGAAGATTCAAAAGGATCCCAGACATTGTCAGGTGAAAAAACCAAGCTTTAGAGCAGTGTGTTCCATATGCTTCTGTTTGTGTAAAAAGCAGGTGAACTATAAGAACCAATATTGGTACTGGCTTGTAGCTGCATAAAGAAACCCCAGAAGGAAACATAAGAAACTAAGAATGTGCTCACTATCTATGTGGGGAGAAAGAAGTTTGGGCAGATGGGGTGGCCTGAGAACTTTTCACAGTTTACCCTGTTATATTTTTTGATTTTTAAATATGGAAATGTATTATCTATTCAAATAATGAAATTAAAAATAGAACTTCAACCTACAGCAGGGGTCAAAATAAATACAATGCAAGTGAACAGACACAATGTCCATCCTGCATTAGTTCAAAACTTAATGTGGCTAGTATAGTCATTTTCACAGTATTGATTCTTCCAATTCAAGAACATGGTATATCTCTCCATCTGTTTGTATCATCTTTAATTTCTTTCATCAGTGTCTTATAGTTTTCTGCATACAGGTCTTTTGTCTCCCTAGGTAGGTTTATTCCTAGGTATTTTATTCTTTTTGTTGCAGTGGTAAATGGGAGTGTTTCCTTAATTTCTCTTTCAGGTTTTTCATCATTAGCGTATAGGAATGCAAGAGATTTCTGTGCATTAATTTTGTATCCTGCAACTTTACCAAATTCATTGATTAGTTCTAGTAGTTTTCTGGTGGCATCTTTAGGATTTTCTGTGTATAGTATCATGTCATCTGCAAACAGTGACAGTTTTACTTCTTCTTTTCCAATTTGTATTCCTTTTATTTCTTTTTCTTCTCTGATTGCTGTGGCTAGGACTTCCAAAACTATGTTGAATAAGAGTGGCGAGAGTGGACATCCTTGTCTTGTTCCTCATCTTAGTGGAAATGGTTTCAGTTTTTCACCATTGAGAATGATGTTTGCTGTGGGTTTGTCCTATATGGCCTTTACTATGTTGAGGTAGGTTCCCTCCATGCCCACTTTCTGGAGAGTTTTTATCATAAATGGGTGTTGAATTTTGTCAAAAGCTTTTTCTGCATCTATTGAGATGATCATATGGTTTTTCTCCTTCAATTTGTTAATATGGTGTATCACATTGATTTGCATATATTGAAGAATCCTTGCATCCCTGGGATAAATCCCACTTGATCATGGTATATGATCCTTTTAATGTGTTGTTGGATTCTGTTTGCTAGTATTTGGGCAACCTAAATGCCCATCGGCAGATGAATGGATAAAGAAGATGTGGTACATATATACAATGGAATATTACTCAGCTATAAAAAGGAACGAAATTGGGTCATTTGTAGAGACGTGGATGGATCTAGAGACTGTCATACAGAGTGAAGTAAGTCAGAAGGAGAAAAACAAATATCGTATATTAACGCATATCTGTGGAACCTAGAAAAATGGTACAGGTGAACCGGTTTGCAGGGCAGAAATAGAGACACATATGTAGAGAACAAATGTACGGACACCAAAGGGGGACAGTGGCAGGGTGGGGGGTTGGTGTGGTGTGATGAACTGGGAGATTGGGATTGACATATATACACTAATATGTATAAAATGGATAACTAATAAGAACCTGCTGTATAAAAAAATAAATAAAATTCTAAAATTCAGAAAAAATAGTTAATGTGGCAAGTATGATGAGTGCGGGCTTGAGAGGTTCATGTGAAAATCATGAGTTTTTAGTTGGTCACAGGTCGCCAAGTCAACCAATCAACAAAGAGACACACCAACATACACTAATAAGGTTTTGACTGTTTACGGCATCCAGGTCAAGGGCAATACAGTCCCATTTGCACCCTTGGCAGGTCAGGACAAATTTGTAGTCATACCTTCACTTCTATACAGTGTATTTTTGGAAGAGCATTGACAAGTGTATACAAAGGACAGTGACCCAGATGGCAAGGGGCCTGGAAAGCATGAAAAAATGTGAGGAATAGGTGACGAAACTAAGGATACCTAAATTGGAGAAAAGATTCAGAAGGAACATGAAAGCTGTCTTCAAACATTTGAAGGGTTATCCCATGCAAGAGGGATTAGGTGCCTTTTGTGTAGCTCCAGACTGCAGAACCAGGCCTTCTTCAATTTATTGGGAGGCCATTTCAGTTCAGAACGTGCAAAGGGGGCCTTGTGAGTTAATAATAAAATAGCTAACGCTTACTGAGCATGTACAAAGCATCACCCTGTGATAAGCACTTTCCCTGCATTACACAACACCCGGACAAAGATTTTTTTTGTTGTCACTTTAACAAAGGAGAAAACTGACAGGTTAAGTAAATGTGCCTCATGTGACACAACCAGTAGATGGTGGATCACTGTGACCCCCAACACACGTATTATTGACCACTAAGCCTACTACCTAAGGGTAGTGAGCTGTCCATCACGACCAGCATTCAAAAGAGATGTAAACGCTGCCGGGGCATGGTGCTGTGAGGATTCCTGCAGCGTTTAGCAGAGCCCTGTTCCATGCCTAATGCACTACAGTCCACTAAGAAGAAAGTTCTGCACGTGTGAGAAAGCCAGGGATGGGGAGGCATGTGGGGAGAGAGGCCAGCAGGCTCCTGTTCACATCTGTCTTGGGGGGCAATTGGAGTTTTTAGTGGGGGTGATGTCAGTTAGGAGTCAGAGGTAAGAGCCAAGGAGAAACACTCCCTGGGCACTAAAAGAGCTGGTTCTTCTGTGCAAGGAGGCCGGGAAGCACTTATCAAACATGAGTTATTACGCTTTCCGTTTTACAAGGCCCCTTCATGGACATGAGGCCATTGCAGTATTCCACAACTTTCTATGAAAATACCCTTCTGGAAGGTGGGTGTGAGGAGGGTTGGGAAGGCTGTCTCCAGAGACAGAAGGGGAGAATGACAAAAATAGAGAACACAATATAGTGGTGGTCATGCTAGAGAAGGAATTAGAGAGGAAGGGGAGAGAGGAGAGAAAAAAAATACATCTTCCCAACCTCATCTGGGGCGCAGCCAGACCTGCTTGCTGCCTTCAGGTACTTAATATTTCCAACTGAAACAAAACCCCCAAAGACAAAGGACTGCTCAAGTGCTCCGTGATTTCTCTATCATGGAGTAGCGGGGGTGAACATTCACTGGCTGGGAAAAGGAAGAGCCAGCAAGGAAGCCAGATTTAAAATTGGCCGAATCAAAGCAAATAAACCAGAGGCTGGTGCTAAGTTTTATAAAGTTATCCGACATGCTGGCTGTAAAAGAGAAAGATAGGTAGGACTTAAATCTGACAAGGAATCACTTTGGAGTGCCAGGGATGGAGAATTCACGGTCAGTGGGAAGGAGCTGCAGAGAAGGATTTGTAATTTGGAGGGAGCTTTCCCAGAGAACCAACCTCGTGCCTTAGACCCAACTGCAGGGTAACTCTGGTGAAAGGGGAAAAATCTCAGGTCCTGGCAAAGGCCGTGGGCTACCAGACAAGCCAACACAGTGCAGCTCAGATAAGGTCACCCCTGGTAGGTAGACCAGAGCTTTGGCAAAGAAAGCAGAGGAGCTGGGAGGGCAGGGGCTGACTGTAGGCTCTGCTCAGATTACATACCAAGGTCATGGATGGAAATCCTAAATGTACGGTTAGGAGGGAAGGGATGCAGGAATTCCCAGTGGACCTGGCGAGAGGAGGCAGAGCACTGTCCCCCAAAGGCCAGAGGCCAAGAGAAGAAGCAGAATGGGGGGAGGGTGATGATGATGGGAGAGGAAGGGGAGGATTCGGATGGAGAGGAAAACAGAAAGAGTGGTTGTGCAAAGGAAAGGTGGAACACAGGAGGGCAAAGATTAGAGAGAGACAGAGGCAACGGACACACAGAGAGAAAAACACAGATGATGAGGCAGAGACCCAGATAGAGAGAAACTCAAAGCCACAGACAGAAACCTGTGCAAGGGCTACAGAGAGAAGGGACAAGGGAGAAGCAGAAGAGAAAGAGGGCAAACACACATTTAGAGAAAGAAGAGAAGCAACCAGCAGACAGACCGAAGAACCCTGGGGGCTGCAGGCGGCAGGACCCAAGCCCGTCCGCTGTCTCAGGTCCCATCGCACCCCATTTCCCATCACTGGTTGGCAGCAGCCTTGCTGGCAGGGGCCTCTTCTCTGGTTGTGTCTGCGAGGGAAGCGGGAGGTGTGCAGAGGTCAGTTTATCACTCTTTAGACCAGGGCTGTGTGTTTATCTCCATGTAACAGGTCTGTCTGGGTAAACGGAGGCAATGTGTCTGCTGTGCTGGAGTTTGCTGGGCCGTGCTTAGCGCCCTGCTCCTCCACCAGGGCCACAAGCATCACCCCACACAGGAACGGGGGTCTGCTCGGAAGTGTGGGGCAGATGCCGCAGTCTTGCCAGTGGGTCTGCCCCGTGGACAGACTGACGGTCTAGCAGGAGGGAGGACACAGCAGGCCCCTGGCAACCATCGGTCCCCAGCCTGGAAGGTCTTCATCCAGATCATCACTGAATAGGTGTCTACAGAGCATGGCTCTGTCAGGTTCTGTCCTAGTGGCTTCGAATATCCCTGAACAAGGCAAAGATTCCCGCTGCCCTGGAGCTCACATTGCAGTGAGGGGAGGTTTACCTGCATAAGTAAAGCTTAGCGTATGTTAGAAGGTGAAAAGTTCTATGGAGGAAGAAACAGAGCAGAGGAAGAGGAAGTGGGGAGCCTGGGGATGTCAGGGCAGGTTCCATCCAAAAGGTGACTCTGAGGCAGTTGGCTGTGAGGGCACCTGGGGGGTGAGCATTTCAGGCGATGGAAACAGCCAAGGGCAAAGTCCTAAGGTGGGAGTGTTCCTGAGAATTTGAGGGACAGCAAACAGAATGACAGGTATGGAGGGTCCCAGAAGGGGAGCAATATGGACTCCGAGAGGCTATGGGCACTGGATCGTAGAAGGTCTTTTGGAGGACACCATAAAGGCTTTGCCTCTGGTTGAAATGGGAAGCCATCAGAGGATTGTGAGCAGAGGAAAACATGCTCTGACTTAAGTCTTAAAAGGGTTGCATTGGCCACTGGGATGAGAGTAGATAAGGGGTCAGGGATGCAAGTGGGGGACCAGCTAGGAAGACGTTACGTAATCCAGAGATGATGGTGGCATGCGCCGGCACGGCGGGAGGGGAGATGGTGAGAAGTGGTCAGGTCCCGTGTGGGCTCGAAGGAAGAAGAGTCGGCAAGATTTCTTGACAGATGGAATGTGGGGTGTGAGATAAACAGAGGAGTCAAGGAGGATGCTAAGGCTTTTGGCTTGAGCACCTGCAAGGATGGAGATTTCCATCAACAAAGATACATGGGTGGAGCAGGTTTGGGGAGGGAGGGGGGAAGAAATCAGTTCAGTTGGACAGGTTGAATTTGAATTATCTATTATATACCTGAGTGGAGATGTGAAGAACTCAGGTGGATAAATAAGCCTGGAGCTAGGGAAAAGGTATGCACTGGAATTATAAATACGGGAGCCTTAGCGTGTAGTTTTTAAAGCCAGGAGATTAGACGAGATGACCAGAGAGTGAATATAGATGGAGAAAAGGATGAAGGACCCAGCTGTGGGCTCTCCCAAATCCACAGGTTAGGGAGAAGAAGAGAAGCAGGCAAAGGAGACTGATAGGGAGTGAAGCAAGGTGGGAGGACCAGGTGACAGTGGGGTCCAAGAAGCCTGGAGAAGAAACTGTGAGAAGGAGAAGAGTGACCAACTGTGCTAAATACTGTTGTCTCGAGGCGTCAGGAAAGATGAAGGGTGAGAAATGACCATGGGATCTAGCAACATGGAGGTCACGGGTGACCCAGACAGGAAGAGTTTCAAGAGAGTGGGGCTTGAGAATCCCGAGTGAGGTGGGTTTCAGGGGATGTGACACAGGGGGTGTGTAGCAGAGTGATTAAGAGCACAGATCTGGGCCCCAGCCTCCCAGGGTTCAAGTCCCAGCTCTGCCTCTTTTTGGCTGTGTGACTTTAGGCAAATTATTTAACCTCCCTTTGCCTCCATTTCCTAACCTGAGACCACCTACTTCAAAGGGCTGTTAGGAGGGTTAAATCAGTTAGTGTTTGTACAGTGCCAGGCACAGGGGCAGCACAATGAATGTTTATCAAGTTAAAAGGAAAAGAAAAAAGAGAATGGGAAGAGATGAATCAGAACATTCCTTCAGGGAGTTTTGCTGCAAAGAGAAGCAAAGAAATGGAGAGGGTTTGCTAGCAGGGAGGTGGGGGGAGGAAAGGAAGGTATTTTTAAGAAGGAAGAAATAACAGGATGTCAATGCCGATGAGAATGGTCCATTAGAGAGGAGAATTCAGTGATTCAGAAGAAAGAGGGGAGACTTGCTGGAGGGATGTTCTGCAGGAGGGATGGGACCGAGTGTCCAAATGCATCAACTCCACGTGGCACCCCTCACCTCCCTGGAGGCACCCCCACCGACACTTCCTCAGGGACCATTCCTGACTAATCTGCTCAGTACCGCATCCCCAACACTCCCTGCCCCCTTCTCTGCTTTACTGTTCCCCATTGCATTGGTCACCATCTAACTTATTAGTTCGGTTACTTCTCCTGTTTTGCCTGTCCCTCAGCTAGTGTGTAAGCTCCCTGATTGCAGGCAGTCTTGTCTGTCTTGTTGACAGTTGTATCTCCAGAGCCTAGAACAGTGCCTGGTACAGAGTAAGCGCTCCATAAATATTTGCTGAAGAAACAGATGAATTGGTACCAGTATTTCGGGAGCTCCTTACCCATCAGGGAAGAGAATAAACGCCCTTCTTCATTTATTTTACACATACTTTCTGAACATCTACTACATTCTGGGAATTGTATTAGGTTCTAGGGAATCAGAAGTGAATCAAACGCCCGCCTTGCCCACAATGAGTCAGCTTTCTTGTGCATGTGCATGGGTGTGTGTGGGTGTATGTTGGGGGAGCCTAAGAAATAAAAGGCCATTCCAAAGCTGTGTGAGAAGCCTTACGAGAGAGGGATGTCCAGGCTCCCGCTGCCTTGGGCATGTGAGACAGGAAAAGCTTCCTGGAGAAGGGGCTACAAACCGGAAGTATGAACCAGAGTCAGCAAAGTGGGACAAAGGGGGTGGGGTCCAGTGTTTCAGGTGGAGGAGAAACACCCACGAGCAAGGGTCTGGCAGTGGGAATGAGTGTCCAAAGCTCGTCTCAGCCCTCATGCCCTTCATGAAGCTCACCTGGCCCCCTGACTCCCCTCTGCTCCCACCCTGACAGCACCTGTTGTATCATTTCTTGGGCATTGCTCTGAGCTGTGAGCCTACCATCCAAGGTGTGAGTCTCAGGACCTCAGGCAGATGGTTTGCCTTTGGAGGGAAGGGCCATGGTGCCTATAGTAACAGTTTATACATAGGAAGAGCTCTGGAGTCATTTGCTCACAAAAGAATTCCCGAGGGCCTACCACATGCCAGGCACTGTTCTGGGCACTTGGGATGCAGCTGTGAGCGGGATATACCAGGTCCTGCTTCCTGGAACTTACGTTGTATTTGGGAAGATTACACAGTAAATAAATAAACAAGCATGTAAGTGAAAGATAATAGAGTACCACAAAGAGAATAACAGTGGGTAGTGGGCGGGGGATCCTCTACACTGTCATCAGGAAAGGTGTCTCTGACATTTAAGCCAAGACTGAATGATAATTATCTACTGAACCAACTACTGAAGAGAAGCAGAACAGGCAGGAGGGCCTTCTGAAAACCACATTCTAGGGAGGTATGGATTTGAATCAGGGAGCCCACAGGTTGAGAGGATATGGCAAAGTATCCTCTAAAATCAAAGAAGACTTCCTGGAGGAGGTGAGTTTTTCTCAGGACTTAGCGTGAGTGGTGAGCATTAGATCTGCAAACGTGATGGGACAGCTTGACTTTTGGCCGAAATGATGGCCAAAAAGGAGGGTTCTGTGCCAACAGATGCTTGGTGAGTAGCTGCTCCGGGCCGAGCTGGCTGAGGACAGGAAGATGGCGAAAGAAGGCAGCCCCAGCCCTCTGGGGGCTCACAGTCCTGCTCAAAGACAGGCAGACAAATAAATAATTACTGTGCAGTGTGATGAGGGCTGTGACAGGCAGGCAAGTACAGGGAGGACCTGGACATGTGAGGTGTTTGGAGCCTGCGGCTCAGGCGAGGGGGCAGGGCAGACCAGCTAGGTCTAAGCCCCCATCACTGGCCTCTGCCATCAGCCTTCTCACTCGGCACCCGGGTCCCTCATGCTGCCCACAGTCCATCCTTCACACACCCGTCAGAGTTAGCTTTTCAAGCGTAAACCAGATCACATCACCCACTGCTTCAAACCCTCCAAAGGCTTTCCATAACACCCAAAATGTGTTCCAAATCTTCCCTTGGCCTAGGGTGAGTGAGGGCCCGTGCTCGGTGGCTGGCTGCCTCCCAACGGCCCAGCTTGTTCACTGCCTGCCCCCCACCAGCCATACACCTGCCCCCCGCCTCTCAGATATGCCAAGACTGTTCTGATACTGGCCTTTGCTGGGCTGTATGTTCGCTTTCCACCTGGAAGCTTCTTCCCTGGATCTTTGCAGAGCGACGTCCTGTGCCTCAGGGCCCCAGCCCTCAGCTGGGGCATCTGGATCCTAAAGCTGTCTCCCTCACCCTACCCTGTTCCGTCTCCTCCACCACACTCTGTTTGAGGTCGTCTTAGTCATTTGTGTGTTTACCTGTTTACACGTTTTTGTATGTTCCCCTCCCTCTACCTACCTACCCATCACCAGAATGCAGGGGCAGGAAATAGGCCTCATTTATGGCTCTGCCCCCAGACGCCAGCACAGTAGCTGGCACGTAGTAAACACTGACTGACTCTCTCCCCGGGGGCTAAAGATGGCAGGAATGAATGTTACCAGACTGGGCGGCACGGTGGCAACGTGGGAAGCTCCCAGCTGGGTTTGGTGGAGGTCCTGGCAAAGGGCTGGCCCGGGGCCACCAGGCCAGGAGCCACCTGGCCTGAGAGTGTGGGGAGGGAAACGCTCTCTGGCTGAGACTGAGCCTGCAGGGCTGGGCTCTGGGCCTGGTCCGGCCCGACCTTCCTGAGGGTTTCTTTCTCCTAAACAATTCCCAGAAGCTCCTCCTCCAAAACACAGCAGAGCAGCTGAGCCTGCACAGGCCATGGGGGGCCTTGGAGACCTCAGTTCATGATGTGTTCCTTGACAAAGAGGCACAGCAGCTGGTGGGGGGGCGGAGAGGAAGGAAAGGTGGGAGAAGAAGGGGGGAGGGAGAGGAGGAAAAGGGGGGAGGGAGAGGAGGAAAAGGGGGGAGGGAGAGGAGGAAGAGGGGGGAGGGAGAGGAGGAAGAAGAGGGGAGGGAGAGGAGGAGGAAGGAGGGAAGGAGGGGGAGGAGGGGGGAGAAGGAGAAGGAAGAAAAAGAGGGGGGGATGGGAGGACGGGGAGAAAGGGGGAGGAGCATGAGGGAGGATTCTGCCTCAGCTGTGAGACGGGCTGTAGACCAGGTTGCCTGTGGGCTTCTCTGCCTTTCCTTTGAGGGTCACAGCGGCTGGGAGGACACACCTTTGACCTTCCCTTGGCCTCACAGAGCCAAGTCCACACCAAATGGGGAGGTGGGAGAAGGGGTAATAAAAATTTTTTAAGTTTTTTAAAGTTGGAAGAACAAATTATTTGGAGATGAAGCAAAAAATATCTGTGACACACCAAGCACTGTTTTAATGACAGCCCGTGTGGGAGGACAGTTTAGTCATATTTTTCATTTTCTCTTCCCCGGGGAGCGGCGTTCCAGCGATCAGGCCCTGATATCAAATTGGCATGTTCCCTAAATCAGTCACCTCCCCTCCTGGATTATTCAGCAGCTCGATGAGTCAGGGGGCTGCGGCGTAACCCCTTTTCCATATGCTCAGGATGTGCTAGCTGTCCTCCTTGGGGGGCGGCTGAATGGGGAGCAGGCCGGGCCGGTGGGTGGGCAGGAAGCTTGGGCGGAGAACCTGCCAGCTCCCCCCTCCCCCCCCACACCTCCTGAGAACCCCCAGGGGTGAGGATGTGACTGGTCCCCCACCTGGGGTCACAGCAAGGCTGAAAAAGGATTTCTTCGAAGGCAGCTTGGTTAAGTGCCAGGAGGAAGGAGTTCAGGAAACCGAGCTGCCATCCCCTCAGGCTTGAGCACTTCCAGGACGATAGATAAAAATGAGGATAATTTTAAGTGACTGCCACCGAGCTGTGAGTGCTGACTGCAGGCAACATGCCCCCAGTGTCTCGGTCCTCCTCACCAAAGCCCTGGAGACAGATGCTTCCACCCCCAGGACCCGGGGGAGACAGGAGGCAGAGGGACTTCTCCAAGAGCGTAGCTGCTCCGTGTCAGGGCAGAGCTTGAACCCAGATCTGCAGGAGTCCGGAGTCCAGCTGCTTTGCCTGCACAGTGGGGTGGTCGAGAGCTCACTCCTCCTCTGAGTGGGATGTGGGGAAAGTCCATGACAGGGACACCAGAAGGGGACCCGTTCCCAGAAGATCTCCACTCTCTCTAGCTACTATTTTATTTGTAATTCCGTTCACTTAATACCACACAAACATATTCCCTGGATGTCAGGGGGCAGCAGGCGTTCGTTCTTCCTTGTTTTACACATGGGGAAACTGAGGCCCAGAATGAGGAGGTGAGTGGGCCTGGTTCTGACAGAAACTGTACAGTGCCACCTGGACCCAACACAGCTGGGCTGGAGTCCTACCTCTTACCTACTAGCTGTCTGGAAAATATCTCATTACTGAAATATTTGACCTCCATTTCCCTCATCTGTACAGTGGGAGTAAGGAGATCCACCTCGGAGGCCGGCTGAGAGGTTCAATGGGCTAAATAAAGTATGTGTAAACGGCTTTGTAAACTCAGTGTCACACCAGATGGGAGGCAGCACCCTTCTCCCTCCTGGGGATCATCATCAAACCCTGGCTCCCGGCATGGGCTCTCAGACTGTCTGGGTTCCAGTACTGGCTCTTTCATTTATAAGCTGTGAAATCTTGGACAAGTTACTTAACCTCTCTGTGCCTCAGTCTCACCATCTGTAAAGCGGGCATGCTGTCAGCAGCTTCCTTATGGGTTGTTATAGGACGTCAATGCATTAACACGTGTCAGTGGTAAGAGGATTCTGACACACAGTGAGGTCTAGTAACTACTCTTATTACCCTCATCACCACACTGCTACTATGACCAGACTACGCTCCACGAGGAGGGGCAGGTCTGTCTCATCTACTGTTTCATCCCCAAAGCCAAGCACGCTGGCAGGCCCAGGGCAGGGGCTCCACGCACACCGGTTAAGTGAAAGCATGAAGGCATGCGCACAGCATCGGCCCTTCTTCGTTCTTTGACCTGCCCTCCAACTCTGGGAGACTTTATTAAGTCCTTGCCAGCATCTGGTATTTGTGGGGTTTCCTTGGACCTCCACCTTCTCAGCTGTGACGATCAAACAGCTCCACTGCACCAAAGCCCCCAGCACTAGGGCCTGGCTGCCTGTTCCCTTGTGGTCCTCACAGCCTAGACAGGTGATTTGCTCTCTCCTTATTCTCCTCACCCCAGAACACTGCTGACCCTGAGTCCCTGGCAGGGTGCCTGGACGTCAGTCCCAAATGTCCTTTTGGACTTTGCCCCTGCTTCTGAGGCTTCCTCCTCTGTAGTGGTGGGAGTCCCTTGGTGCTACACGTGGGGCAGTCGGGCACACAGACCTCATGTGTGTGTGTACAGGCGGGTGGGTGTGTGGTGTGTGGCTTGTGTACGTGCCTATGTGAATGTGAGGGCCTATCTGGGAGCAGAGGGGTGGGAGAGGGTGCGGCCAGGTACAGGTGGGCCCGCAGATGTGGAATCATGTGGGGCTGGGCACGCAGGTCTGGGAGGTGTGCACTGGGATGGGACAAAGGCAGAGGGGCCCATGTGTAGGTGTCTGGGTCCGTCATCTATATGTAGGTGAGGGAGGTCAGATGTAGGTGCATGCTTGTGGGTTTAGGTATATATACGGAGAGGAGGGGACAGGAGTGAAAAGGGCGTTGGGTCCTGGTCCCCAGAACCAGGTCTCTAGACAGAGAAATGCACCTAGTATTTTATTTCCATAAGGAATATGAAGGATGGATAAATACAGGTGAGCTGTAAAGGAGAAAACACTTTTTGTTTCCAAATATGCCTTAGACTGCCAAATACTTTGGGACATCAGAGGTCTCCCATCTCCAGATGCAGCCCTCCTTCCATGAAACATAATCTCTCTCCGGACCCAGCCTCATCAGTCCTCGGGCATCCTTAGGAGATCAGCCTAGAAACAGGACCGCCTGGGTTTGTATCCCAGCCCCGTGCTTTACCTGTGGCCCTAGGCGTCTTTTTTACCCTCCCTGGCTCTGTTTCCTCATCTGTTAAATAGGATCCACAATAGCACTCCTCAGGGGTTTGTGAGGATGAATAAATTAATCCATGTGGAGTGCTTAGACAGTGAAGGACCCTAGTTGTTTTAACTCTTATTTTCTTGGTCTTTACCTTGATTATACCCCTGGGGTGGGAAATAAAAATGAATTTAGAAAAGCCCAGCCACCTGCTCCAAGAAGCCTTCCTTGAATCCACCAGCAGGGTTAACTGCTCCTTCAGTGGCTTTCTCACAGCTCAAAGCCAGCCCCTCCACGTGCCTGGCATATAGGAAGTACGTGAAAAGTGTGGCTATTATTATGAGTGCTGTCTGACATTGGCTACACAGGATCGCAGTTGGGGAGTGTGTGGCCCGCTACCCTGGGAGACTGTGAGCTTCCTGAGGGCCAGGACTGGGCCTCTGGGGACGGGCACAAGGTGACTTTCAGTAAGAGAACTGAGTGGCACTGTGAACAGTACATGTGTTGTGTACTCAGTTATTTACTGAGTGTGGGGCTTTAACCGTAAACAAAGCACAGGCCTTGCCCTCCAGGAGCTCAGAGTCCCAGGGGAGGGGCCAAAAGGGGACAGACAGGGAAAGAGCAGAAGTCACACAGTGTGGGGCTGGGGACAGCTTTGCAGAGGAAGCAGGTCCAAGCTGAGGCCACAGGAGCGGAGAGCAGGAAGCACAGGCTGGGGTAGGGACGTGCTCCAGGCCTCCCAGGAGACACAGCCCCCCTCGTGCCACCACAGCAGCCTCCAACCCTCGGGGCTGCGGGGCCATCGCCAGCCGGAGATAGCGATGCCCTGGCTCCTTGGATGAGCACCAGGACTTGCCTGGGGCTCCACACCGTCTCCGCCTTCTCTGTGGTCACACCGGTCGGTGCCAGAAGGGGTGGCACCATCAGTGTCTCCCTCCTGGTAGCTGTGGCAGGGGTGCTCTCTTTTCCCCTCTCCGAGCCTCCCAGCACTGGGGGCTGAGTGCTCCATTCTCATCCCAAAGGGCGTCTAGCTGCTGACTTGCCCCACAGGGGTCAGCATCAAGCCTTTGTTCAGTCTCTCCCCTGCTCTTGGCCCAACCCCCAGCTCATCACTGCTCCAACAACTACGCCACTGAGCCCTGCCTGCCCCATCTGTAGAAGAGGGGTACCGCTTCTTGTGAGGATGAAATAAAGCATGAGGATAAAGGCCAAGGTCTAGTCCGCAGGAAGCCCTCTGCAAATGTTAGCCCCTTTCCCTTCCATCCTTTACCTCCCTTCCTTACTTTCTGATCAACATCCATTTGAAAAGGTCTTTATGTTCTGTTTCTTGGCCTGAGGCTGGGACTGGGGTCGGGGAGGACCGCGTGGCACAGTGGGTCCACCATGGCAGGAGATTGAACTCCATTAGCTGTACCGACCTGGGAAGGGTGTGGGCACACATGTGCGTGTGTGAGTGTAGGGTGGTGGCCAAAGGGAACAGAGAAACTGGAAGAGCTGGACACTCCCATGGGAGCCACCTGCCCACGTGGGTGTATGTGTGAGTGGGCACTTAGGTGTGGGCGTGCCCTGGGGATGAGGAGGAGAAGGAGTGCTTACGAAGGAGAGGCTGGGACTCCTTCACAACCTCCATAGGAGTCCCAGGGGGAACCACCACATCCACGCAATGCCTCCCAGGGACACTGTCCAGCGTGGCCTGGAGCAGGGGATGATGAGGGCCACCAGCAGTGCTTCTGGTCACCTCACCCATGCCTCCTCTGAGTCTCTCCCCAGAGACCCCCCCACCCAAGCCTTCACTTCCCTCCCCCAGGCCTTCTCCCATTTGTCTGGGTCACCTCTGGCAGGAAAGAGAACCTCTTTATGTCCGCTTGAAAGCCTGATGATGTTGTGTCCCGAGGAGGGTGCTGGGACATCTCCCCAACACCTTCACCCCTCCCCACCCCAGAGAGCATTTCAGGGACTCCTGGCAAGTACTTTTACCAGCTAAACATGCATTTGCATAAGGCGATGTCAGTTCCCAGAGGAACCAGACAGCAACCTCCATCCTGCAAAGGGCTACAGACTTGAGTTTCTACCAGGGGCATCATTACCCTGACACAGTGAAGGAAAAAGGTGATTTAGACGCAGTTTTGCCACTTATGAGCCTGGTGATCGCAGGCAAGTCACTGAGAGTTCCTGAATCCATAGCCTCATCTGTAAAACGGGGAAAATAAAACCATGCTTATCTTGTACACCACTGGATGCCCAGTGCCTTGCAAACAGTGAACGTTCAAAAAGTACTGGCTGAATAGATGAATAAATGAATATAGAAGGATTGTTATTGGGATTAAATGAGATGAGGGAAGTAAAGCATTTATCACAGCGATGTCACCTATTAAGCATGCGATATAAGGTAGTTACTACTGTTAGCTATTATCCAGGAGCCAAATCTTATCATTCAGTCAGACTGGTTCCCAGAGCTAATATAAAATCAGGTAATTAAAGCTAAACAGTGACATGCCCCAAAGAATCTAAGCAGTTGCCCCTGGAGTCCAAAGGGTGATATGTTGTATTCCAACCCATTTATTTTAACAAGTTTATACCGAGCCCAGAATGGGTGAGATCCTTTGCAAAATACAGAATTAAGTCAAGCTCCCCTCATCCAGGAGTTACTTTCTGGTTGGAGAGGCAAGATCAACACTCATTAGCATAACTGCATTCCAGCTTGAGCCAAAGACTCAGACTGCATTCTAAAGGCCAGGGCCAAACTTTATTTCTACCACAAATATTCATAGCTCACTTGCTATGCAGCGGCAGGCCCCTAGCTAGGCACTGGGGACACTGAAATAAATACACTGAATTAGAGGAGCAGCTCCCAGACTAGGGAACGAGATCTAATAGAAATAGGTCAGGACAATAAATGCTAAACCAGAGCACAGAACTTCTGTGTGTGTGTGTGAGTGTGTGTGTGTGTGTGTGTGTGTGTGTGTATAGCGGGGGGAGACGGGGGAAGATGCTCATTCCCAATACTTCCAGGGAAGGGTTTAGGAAGAATGCTTTCTTTTTCTTGGGAGACATGCTTATGCAGACCCAGGCCAAACCTCCTACCTGGGGCCCCAAAGCCCCAGCCTGAGCTCATCTTGATTGGAGGCTGGAGAACCAGGCTCTCCATCCAGGCACCCCATTTGGACCCTGAGAGCAGCATCTCCCACTATGGCCCTTACCCCTCGGGTTCCCAGGGGTTCTGTGCCCTTTGAGAACCCCAGAGTGTCAGCACCGTAAGGGAACTTAGAGACCAACCAAATGAAGGTGGAGCCCCACAGAAGATGAGGACCCCAAACCACTCCATTAGGCAGTGACAAAGCTGAGTAAGATTCCACGTGTCCTGATGCCCCGGCCAGTGCTTGAGTTTCTAAAGCACTAAGATGCTTGAGGATTCAGAATCTCGCAGAGTCCCCACCTAGCCTTACTCAGGAGCCTAAGATGTCCCGTGGCATCTGTCAGGTGCAGCAGGTGACGGAGGAGTGGCGCTGCTCCCGGTGCCTCGACAGTGCCCCTGGGGCAGGCATGGGGCACACATTAGCAGTGAGGTGGAGGCCGGTCCCAGAGCGGGCCCGGGCCTCTGGGTATCTAATACGTGGGCACCTTGTACTGCAAGTCAATGAATCTAGGGTGAAGGGAATAAAGGGGTGGAGGAAAGAGCAGATGAGGGGCGAGTGACTTAATAAAACACCCGTTTCCAACAGCACTTGCCCTGCGCTTCGACGGGGCCCTGCAGCAACTGAGGACAATTTGGTGGGAGAAAAGCCACCATGGGACAAAGGTTAAGTATGGACAGGAGACAATAAAGTGTGGCTAAACTTCACAGCTCCTGGGCAGGACCCTGGACCTAGCATTGCACTCCTGTTCAGACACAAGCTGACTGCACTCCTCTCCGCCTCTTCCCTGCTTTGTAATTACAGCAGTTTGTGGGTGTGCCTGCCTGTGCTCACCGAGCACCAGGGTGATGGCTCCCGAAGGCAGGGCCATGTGTAATTCACGGCTAGTGGTTCAGAGCTCGGGGGCCAGCAGATCCTCTGGACTCAAGCCTGAGGTTTGCCAGCTGCTTTCCTGTGTTGTGCCCCTGGGTGAGTTTAACCTCTCTGATCCTTAGTTTTCTCATCTGCAAGATGGGGTTAACACTTCAAGGATGTCGTGAGGCATAAATGAAAGGCACTGGTGTCAAGCACCTAATACAGTGCCTGGACTATACTAGCGCTCAGCAGATAATATAATTATTTTCATATAATCTTCACATATTCCCCTGTTCATTTTCAATGCACTTCAGAGAGTAGCATAGTGCTTCCCTACGGTGCTCAATAAATTTGTTAAAGATACATATTTACTTGTATACAGAGATAAGGATTCATAATAAATATATTCACGTATATGTATAAATGCTTATACACATACATAAGTACAGGCTGCAGAAGCTCAGAAACAGACCCTGAAGGTCAGAAGGAATTCTTCCACGCAGTATGCTTTGGGGCTCGGCTGGGCTGTCTGGAGAGGAAGGTGGGACCCTTTCTCTTTGACTTTGGATTGTGACATACACTCAGCCTGGTTCACTGTCCCTGGGAGTCTGCTGGCCATCAGATCAGGGTGAGCAGAAGGGAAGTGCTAGTTTCTGTGGCCTTCCTTGGTGCCTACTTACTACCACCAGGTAAGAGTTAGGGCAGGAAAAGCTGAGTAGGTAGTAGATGGGAAGGGGAGGGCCATGCAACATTCAACATGAATGTAGTGGGGGAGGAAAGATATTCCAAACATCCCAGCTCACTTAAAGCCCAGCTGCCTGGAGACGGCACCCATTCAGTGCATCCCTGGCCAACTGTGGTTCAGGCCTCTGAAGGCCCTTCTCTCCAAGGCTCAGAGTGACAGAGTGAAGATTCCAAGATTCCAGAGTGAAGATTCACTTCTGCCAAGTAAAGAAGCCATCGATTTCTGATCTGTCTTTTAACTTGTTCATTAAGCAGTAGGGTCATTTGTAAATAACTTGAACAATGATAATGAACTTGGCATGGAACTCTTCACCTCGCATCACTAACGTCCCTGAAGATGCCAGGTTGGCTAGATACTCCCCACACAAGACTGGCTGGGAAAGACACAAGGCCTAAGCCAGGTGGGTCTCTTGCCTTTAGTCCCCGTTCCCCAGACCCCCCGACTGCTCCTCCCACAGGCCCTGCACCTGTTCACATTATGCTCATTTGCACTAGCCTCTGTCCTCTGGGTCTGTTCTCCAGTCTCCTTTTCATTCCTGTGTTCCTGGGGGCTCAGGGACCTCAGGAGACCAGAGCCTCAATCTTTCTTGTGCTTATCTCCCTACAAGGCCCCGGGCTGAGGGAGCTCAATCCAGGCCACTGAATGGGCCACAGCCTGAGCAGCCGAAGCAAAGTGAGGGACATGCAATTACCTGGTGAATTCAGGCAAGTAAAAATTTGTCAGCGCTCTGGCTCCCCCCGTGTGCTGCCTCCCTTTCATGCGTCTTGGAGGGCTTTGGAGGAGAGAGGGGAGCTTAGAGCAAATCCCCAGGTCATCAGGCCATTAACTGGAATTTCCAATGACCCAAGTCTCTCCTGTGCCCCCTCCCAAACAAAAGCCCCTCCAAAGGGTCATGATCTAAGGCCCTGGGCAAATAATTGCTATGCCTCTGCTCTGGGCAGCATCTCAGGGGCCAAACTGCTCAGCAATCCAGAGAATCCTGTTCTCCGAAGCTCCTGTTCCAACGCCTGCCCCGGCCAGCCCCCCTCCACGTCCAGTAGGTCCAGGGACGGAGTTGTGGTTGGCTGGGCGGAGGAGATGTTTAGGGGCAGTTTCCCTCATTGCTCTAAATCAGCTTAGCTTTGTTGTTCTCTTCCCTCTTGATTTCCTTTTTACTTATTTTTTAAAAACCCTCTCAATGGGCAAAACACAGCCCCCCACAGAGTGTGCCTAACTGAGGAAGGTTAAACCTTCCCGTGCTGGATTGGAAGTCAGCCTCTTTCGAAGCTGTCCGCCGGGAGGTACCACTGTGGGAGCTAAATATAGAAAGGGCTCCCTCCTCCCCCAGCCTCCCTCATCCTCTGTGGGCAGCGGCACAGGCGAGAATCGATGCTGTGCTTGGCCGCTGCAGGCTGCGTGACAGCCGCCGCTGCTTAGAGACCCTTATCTGCACCTGCCGCCGCCGCGCAGTGGCTCTGATAGAGCCTGGACACACTGGGGACAGGAAGTCACCATGGCGACCTCGCACAGCCTGGGCGGGGGGCGGGGCTTGGCTGTGGAAGGCAGACTCGGAACCCACGCTTGGCCCGACCTCGTGGCCTTGTCCCTCTGCCCTGGCCACATAGGCTGGCGGTTTTCTGTCCGGGCCACCTGCGGAGAGGGCTGCCCTGCTGGTGACGGAGGGGAAGCAGACAGCATTGTCCATGCGGAAGCCCACGGCTTCTCAGGGACCCCTGCCGCATGCCTCCCCAGAACGCCGAGAATGGATGAATCAGTCCCGGCTCGTTGGGGCCTTTCATGCTAAACTAGCCCAAATGACTGATTTAGAAGCTGCATGGTCTCATGCTTTCAGTGGAGTTCTGAGGCAGGCGCGCTCCAGAGCAGGCCCGGGCCTTCCTTCTCCCCATCCATGCCCTCGGATTAAGCATCTGCGGCCGCATGGCGCTGGGGCCTGGGGGCTATACCCGAAGAGACACGGAGCAGGACGCACCAACGTAGAAACCCATACCCAGGACACTCAGGCCGCAGCAAAATCCTAAAAACAGCAGTAGCATTCGTACCAGCATCTCCACTGATCATCACAACCCTGTGAAGTATTGCTATAAGTCTATTTGACGCGAGGACGGAGGGGATCGGTGCCTTTCAGAAGGACTCCCAGTAGCGACAGAACGGACACACTGGAGTTTTCGTGCTCCAGTGCTAGGTAAAGACACCCCGTGGTACCTGTGAGCCCGCAGCATGAGAGACACCGGGGGACATCCTTTAATGCAGACTCCTGGGCCTCCCCCTGACCTAGAGATCCTGCGTCAGGAGGCACAGGGAGTGTGAATCAGTCCCCAGGTGACTGTGGAGTACAGCCCGCTGGGAGTCACACGGGAAACTGGCACAGCTTCAAGAGCCCCAGCCTCGAGTCAGATTCCAGGTCTGTTGAAAGGAACAGTAGTGCCCTGGCCTCGGCCCAGGCCCTTCAATTCGAATCACTCATGGCGAGGCCGGGGCGTCACCCACTTCGGAAAGCTCCCTGGCCGGTGCTAATGAACAGCCAGGGCGGAGAACTGTTTTTGAGGCCCCTTGGTTTTACAGATGAGGACCCCACAGCCTTGGTGTGAGTTGTCGGCAGTCGTTACTAGATGGGTAGAGAACCAGGAGAAACCGGTGTCTCTGCATTCCAAGCCCTGTGTTCTTGGGGCTGTGAGCCCAGAAGTGGCCTTGGGAGTCCCGTATTCAAGTGGCCGTGCCTGGGGAGGATGCTACTTTTCCTTTCCTAGACTCATCAGTTTGAAAAAAGAGCTATCAAGCTAGACAAGCAGGTGGTGACAGACACGAAGTCCCTGCTCTGAAGTGCCCGTGGGGCTCAGGAGCCCACCCTCTCAGTTCCTCTGGCCCAGCACCTGTGATGGTGGGCACACTTAAATACCTGTGTTGCTCGCCCTGCCTGGGACCCGGCACAGCATCTCACCCAGCAGGCATCCCCGCCGTGCAGTAAGGCCCGCGCACAGCACCGCTCTGGAAGAGGGAGCTTCAGCCTCTCTCACCTTACCCGACTTAGTGTCGGCATCCCTTATTTGGCGGTTGGTCATTTGCTTGTGGCTTGTGACACCTGGCATATCACTGTATTTTTTTTTTAAAAACCCAAACAGGGGCTTCCCTGGTGGCGCAGTGGTTGAGAATCTGCCTGCCAATGCAGGGGACATGGGTTCGAGCCCTGGTCTGGGAAGATCCCACATGCCGCGGAGCAACTAGGCCCGTGCGCCACAACTACTGAGCCTGCGCGTCTGGAGCCTGTGCTCCGCAACAAGAGGGGCCGCGATAGTGATAGGCCCGTGCACCGCGATGAAGAGTGGCCCCCGCTTGCCACAAATAAAGCCCTCGCACAGAAACGAAGACCCAACACAGCCAAAAATAAATAAATAAATTAATTAATTAATTAATTAATTAATTAAATAAAAACCCGAACAAACATAACTCTTTTCCTGTCTTAGCGAACCAAACTTGGTTTGTGAATGTGGCCCCAGCCTTGACGTGGTTCTCTCTCAGGATGCTGCTTCCTGACCCTTGCTTCTCTGCTCTGCCCCGGGCTCAGGGACAGCCCCTCAATCCGAGCTGTTGGGCTTGGGGCATTGGATCCTGCTGGTCATTCCTTCCTTCCTTATTCCAGATCTACCTGTGCTCAGGGCTTCCACTCCTTAACCCGGTCTGACCAAGGCTATCAAGATGGATCCAAAGGGAACTAGAGAATTGGCTGCCTACTTAACTGCTGGGCCGTTGGAAGCTGTGCTTCCAAAGCTTCCCACGTGCCCCCAACTCTGCCATACTCTCTAACAGCCCCAAAGCTTGTCGCCCCACCCCCCACCCATGACGTCTTTCTTCCCTCTGAACTCCTGCTTCCACTGGCCCACCGACTGAAACACCCCACTCCCCACTCCTGGCTAACACCTCCCTGTCCTTCAGGGCAGTTTAGGCTCATCTATGGGGTGACCTCCCTGACCTCGTTCCCTCTCTGTTCTCCACCCCCCCACCCCACACTGGCTCCTATTCCCTAGTGTTCAGCCATCTGTCATGGTACCCACCACATAGGGCACAAGTGGTCAGTAAAGACTGATGAACTGAACTTTTCTCCACAAGGGAAGAGACTTGTCACTGGGGTGTGCTGGGGAAGTCCCAGATGTCGTTCTCAGACCCAGAAGACCTAGAAGACGGCATCTCCTTTATGCATGTGCAAAGTAACAAACAAAACACATGTGAAAAGGCCCTTTGGTTCAGCATGCTGGGGTTCTCCTTTCTAGTTGTTGGGCTTGAAGAAAAAGCATCCTATGTCTTATGGTTGGCAGCCTTTAAGATGGCCCCCAGTGATCCCTGCCTCCTGGTATTCACACCTTGTGTACCTCCTTGTGCATGGGCTAGACTTCATGACTTGCTTCTACCTAAGAGAATGTGGCAGAAGTGATGGGATCTCACTTCCAAGATTATAGAAAGACTGTGGTGTCCATCTTGCGCTCTCTCCATCTCTTAGATCATTTGTCCTGGGGGAAATCAGCAGCCATGTCCAGAGGCAGGCCACATGGTGAGGGACTGAGATAGGCCAGTAACCGCCGGAGTCAGACTTCAGATGCCTGCAGCTCTGGCTGACATCTTGACTGTCACCCCATGAGTCCTGGAGCCAGCGGCACCCAACTAAGCCATACCTGGATCCTCAGCCCACAGAGCGTGTGAGATAATAACTGTTTGTTGTTCTAAGTAGCTAAGTTTTGGGGTCCTTTGATCTGCCACAGGAGATAACCAGTACATGTATTCCTCCAATGTGCACATATGCATGGGCACGGTAAGGGTAAGTGACACCCAGCGGGGCTCAGGGCAGGCCAGTGGACCGGGGGGCAGTGGCGGGCGGGAGAGCTTCGGATCCCTGACCTCTGGGGCCCCAGAGCTCAGACGCCGGGCCCTGATGAAGACAACCAAGCGGAGGTGTTCTGTCCACCCTGCTCACATGCTAGCTCCTCTACCCACCTCACTAACCACTCTAGCACTCACTGGATTCTGCCCCTCTGTAATGTCTCCAGCACACACTGCCTGTCTTAGGATTTCATGGTCATTCTACTTAAAATTCGCTCATTCATTTATTCCGCACATAGAATACCTACCATGGGCTGGGCACTGCGCACGGTGCAGGGGATGCTGCAGCTCACAGAGCACGCGGCACTGGCTTACCTGCACTGTTTCTTTTCCCTCGGCCTTTGACAATCTTCTCCCTCAAGGGTAAAGCACCTTGAGGCAGGACGCTCTCTCTGCACTTTCAAACTCTCCACAGCACCCAGCCCAGTTCAGCACTCTGCAAATATTTGGTGATTCAGGAGGAGAAAATGAAGAATTGCCTGCCACAGGCATTTGAAAGGTATATGTTTGTGTGAGATGGGACAGAAGAATGGATGGTTGAGAGTTTTAAGGTCTTGTTCCTTTAGAATAATAGATCAAGGTTTGACTGACATTTATTTAGCACCTATTGCATGTGTGGAAAGCAGCGGCTAGGCACTCTCTGACGTATTAGCTTATTTAATCCTCACAAATATTTGCCTGTGAGGCAAATATAATTCCCATTTTACTAATGAGTAAATCAAGGCTCAGAGAGGTAAGATAACTTGTTCACATTGCACAGTAAAATTAACAGCTACCACTCATGGAGTGTCCCTAGTTAGCTCATCTATCTTCTTTCAGCCCAGACTGACACAAGGAAGTATTAGGTTAACTTGCCCAAGTTTACACTGGTAAGCTGGTAAGTGTCAGAGCCAGGGATGGAACCTGGGAGTTAGACTCTAGAACACTTACTCTTAACCACACTAAAGGTCGCAGCAGAACTGAAACTCCAAGTTAGGTCTTCTGGCTCTGAGTCCAGCTCCCGTCGTCCCCTCTGTCCCCTCCCGCATTTGCTCTTTCCTGCCTCCTGCCCAGACTCCCCAGTGCTCATCCAACTTCAGCTCGCTCCCTTCTTCCAGTGACTCTCTGATTTGACAGTGGTTTCGCTTGAGTCTTTGACTTAATTCAACACTTTTTTTTTTTTTTTTTGCCTCAAAAATAAAGAAATCAGAGCTCTTCTCCTATGTGATAGAAATGCCACCCATTGCTTTCCCAGCTTTTTTTGGAGGTTGTGCTGTTGTGTGTGCAGAAAAGGAAAGGAAGCAGGGAAGACAAGAAAGGAATTTTTTAAAAAAACTAGAGCAACAAGGAGTTTCTCATCCCTGACGTGAAGTTTTGGTTCAAAATGAATCTAAAGCACTGGTCCTATGCCTTTTTTGGGTAAGACTCTGTCAGTAGGCAAATAATGTGACCTGGCAAATAATAAAGTTTCCACAGGCATCAGGTGGGGATTGAACATTCAGAAGGCAGGCTCCTCAATTCTGAGTTAACTTCTTTTTTCCTGGGCACAAGCAGGTCTTTCTCTTATCTTCTCCACAGCCCCACACATGCTCTTTCATGCAAGTCAACATTCCTGCCCCACAATAGGCGTGATTGCTTCCCATTACGTTGTCATGGCAACATCCATTGCCATCTGGGGGTGGGGAGGTGGCAGTGGAAACAAATGACTGGCCAATCAGGCTTTCCAGGAAAGTCTCATAATGACACACTGTCATTGCCAACTGCGGGAGCCTCGCGGGAAAAGGTTAGTGTACGAGGACCCAGTTGATGGGGCACAGTGCTGGACCCCCACCCTATCGACTGAGGCACGTTGCATCCATGTTAATGTGTATTTGCCGATTGATGGATTATTGATCAGTGTGAGAAGGGAGATAGAACTAGCGAACAGTACTGAGAAAAGCAAAAGGCCCTTCAATGTAACTGTCCCGTGTTTGTATGAAAAATACATGGAGGCAAAATCTTTTCTGCGCCAAGGTGCGTGGAAGATTACAGAACCTTAGTGACACCATGGTCACTGCCAACCACCACCACCAACCCCAGAAAGAAAAGGAAAAGTCCTATTGTCAAGACCTCCAAAGACGAGAGTGGGTGAAGAGCTGGCTCCGGTAACAGACACACTGCTTTGAAGGACCTGCCGGTGAGCAGCTGTGTGGCCTCTCTGCTGTTAACATCTCTCAGCCTTGTTTTCTCCTTTACCAGATGGGGAGAAACAAGAGTCGTTGTGAGGATTAAATGCGGTAATGCAGGGCTAAGTACCCAATACATGTTAGCCATTGTTTTTATGAGTTGAGTACTCACAGATGCTCAGAGCCGTCAAAGATGCGGCCACTGCAGTGTCTCCCGTCTCTCTACCTTAGGTTCTAGGTTCTGGTGAATAAGCACAGCAGGATGAATTTTCAGTGACCCACGAACCACAGCCATAGCTTTTCACTAGGCTAACCTTTCAAAGAAGCTTCCAAACCCTCTTTAGTCCCCTAGGGGGGAGAGAGCCATTGTCATTTTCTCCTGGGAAGAGAGGAGGCTGACAGCTTGGCGTTCCTCTTTAGAATGATTGTTGACTTCACACCATCAACTGAAGAGTTCCTTTAACCCCACCTTGGGAAGGTCTATGACAAGGAACGGACCTTGCCTTAAGGGTGAAGCACAGCCTCCTCCACGGGTGCCGCTGTTAGGGCTCGTAGGAAACCTCTCAAGCCTCAGATCAAGAAGTCTCCAGCTCATACTCCTGTCCCAATGCCCAGTGCCCAACACTGAGCCCCTGGGGCTTTCTCATCAAGACTGGCAAAGACAGCCAGCCGGAGGAGGCAGCTGAGGTCGACTGGAGCAATTAATCCTAAAGGTTACTGGAGCCCGTCCTGCCGGGGAGCAGGAATCCAATTACCCACAGTGACAGCAGCTCGGTCCCCGGGGAGACACTCGTCTGCAAGGCAGACCGACAACCTGCCCACTTGAAAACTTCCTGACGAGCAGTCTCCCGCCCCTTCCGCTTCCTCCATATGCCCCAGCTGGGCACAGACCTCAGCTGAGCAGGACATCACCCAGGCCCCAGTGCTGGGGTTATGGAGCAAAAGAGTGAATTCTAGGAGGTTGGATCAGGGCCAGCCTAGAGGTCTTCTGAGAAGAACCCATTTCTCCTGTAGAAACAAAGACCAGAAGAACTGGTCATTTTTCCAGGCTGAGCCAGACTTTTATGACACAACAAAAGCAAAAGCAGGAGGGAGAGAGAGGGAGAGAGATAATCTAAATGAGTTTATTTGGCCGTAAAATAAATATGCAAAATTATGCGGATGTAGAAATGGGCATATAATTTTCAATCAATTGCTCTGCCGTCATGCGAAACAGACCTACAGTCTGGATAAGGGGACCACTGAGAGAGAATTCTGGCTCTCTTTCTTCCACTTTCCCAAAAAATGTAGGGTAAGGAATAGGGTATTTGGAGGAAGGTGTGCTATGCCAGATGAACTTCTTTTCTCTTTATGTGGCCTAACTAAGACCAAGATGGGCTCCTACTTGTCCAGGATTTCCACGCTGCACAACAGTGAAAAAGAGGTCAACTCTTGTGCATGGCCACCACTGGGGAAAGGAACTTGATTTTTTAAAATGCAGATTGGCTTTCTGGCTTGAAAGTGCATGATTACAATGATATGTTTCAATGCAGAAAGCAGACAGAAGATTTGAGCAGCAGCTTCTGCTTACACACAGAAGTATATGCGAGGTGCATACAAGGGTAGGTGAAGAAGCATTTACTGAGGCTTGGAGACCTCAGGACATGATCATCAGCATGGCCCATTCAGGTGGTATTACATAAACACAACCTGGGTATATTATAAGAGAAAGTAACTTCTCTCTCCTTCCTGGGAAATGCTTCATTCCGTCCCAGATTGGTCAATCAATTATTCATTTTATTTAACAGCATCTACTGAGTTACCAACACTGTGTGCCAGGTGCTGTGCTAGGTGCTTAGTACACAGCAGTGAACAAGACAGGCAAGGTCCTTGACCCCCAAGGAGCTGATAGTTTAGTGGAGACTGCTGACCAGGACTCAAATCTGGACTCTGCCACCTAAGAATAATGTTATCTTGGGCAAGTTGTTAAATATCTCTGTGCCTCAGTTTCCTTATCTTTTTTTAAATTTAATTTTTATTTTATATTGGAGTATAGCTGACTTACAACGTTGTGTTAGTTTCAGGTATGCAGCAAAGTGATTTGGTTATACATATACATATATCCATTCTTTTCCCATATTGGTTATTACAGAGCACTGAGTAGAGTTTCCTGTGCTATACAGTAGGTCCTTGCTGTGATTATCTCTTTTATGTATAGTAGTGTGTATATGTTAATCCCGAACTCCTAATTTATCCCTTCCCTCCACCTTTCCCCTTTGGTAACCATAGTCCTTATCTTTAAAATAAGCATAATGAAGTTACATACTGCCACTTGTGCTTCCAGCCATGATACAGTAACAGCGACTGGATTTACCTTCCTGTTTTAAACAACTAGAAAATCATATAAAATGTATGAAGCAAATAATTCCAGACATTGGACAACAAGCAGTACAGGATTCCCTGAGAGAAAGGAACCAAATGGGGGCGGGGAGAGGGCTACAATTTCCCCACCTTACTGCCTGAACTCAGTTCCTAGGCTGCAGCACAGGGAATGGGAACCCAAACAGATGTCAGCCTCTTAGACTCCGAGGAGACTGAGGCAGCTAGAATGTTCAGAGCAGAATATCAGAAAGAGTTCTGGAGAGCTGAAAAGGATCCTCTTAAATCTTTGGCTAAATACTAATTTGCACATGCAAGGAATGAAACTCCATAAGGCTGGGGAAAGAACCATCATGAAGAATCAGGCCAAACAATTTCCAGAGCTAAATGGGGCTGGGTAGTGTTCATGTTCCCATAAGCCAGAGTAAACAGACCTCATAATAAATGCACAAGGTGTCAGTTAGTGTCCTGACAGAAAGTAGTGAGCTCCAGACTCATCCTAAGAGAGCTTAGAAAACAAGCCTTGGAAGGGTCAAACTGATCCCAAGTAACTAAACTTTATGCCAGAACAAAGTCCAACACTATTTAAAGGAATGCAAACAGAAAAAAAAAATCATCACCCAACAAAGTAAAGTTCACAATGTTTGGCATCTAATTAAACAAACAAACAAAAAAACCCAAGGCAACCAAAAAGGCAGAAAAAATGACCAATAACCAGGAGAAAAACTGATCAGTAGAAAATGACTCAGAAATGACAGAGATGATGAAATAGTATAGAAGAATATTAAAACTACTCTAACAAATATACTACATATGCTTAGGAATGTATAAGAAAATATGAATGTGTTGAGGATAGAATTGGAAGATATAAAAATGACCCAAATGAAAGTTCTAGAAATGAAAACATACAATACTGAAATGAAAAATATAATTAATGAGATTAACAGCCAACCAGACACATCAGAAAGTCAGTGAATTTGAAGATATAGCAACAGAAAGTATCCAAAATAAAGCAAAGAGAGAAAAAGGACTGAAAAAAAAATGAACATAGCATCAGTGACCTATAGGACAGCATCAAGTGACCTAACATATGTGTAAATGGAATCCCTCCAAAAAGAAAGGGAGCACAGAAAAAATATTTGAAGAAATGGTTAAAAATTTTCAAAATCTCATGAAACCTATAAACCCACAGATCCAAGAGGCTCACTGAACTCAAAGCGGAGTAAATGTAAAAAACCAATAAACAAACAAAAAAACTACACCAAGGCACAGCATAAGCAAATTGCTAAAAACCAGTGATAAAGAGAAACCCCTAAAAGCAGCCAATGGAAAAAGGACATTATACACAGAAGAACAAAGGCAAAGTGGCAGACCTCTTGTCATAAAGATGCAAACCAGAAGACAGTGACAGCTGTAAGCACTGAAAGGAAAAACTGTCAACCTAGAATTCTATATTCAGCAAAAATATCTTTCAAAAATGAAAGCAGAATACTTTTTTCAGATTAAAGCTGAGATAATTCATTGCCAGCAGTCCTGCCTATAAGAAATGTTAAAGGAAGCTCCCCAGGATAAAAGAAAATGATACTAGACGGAAATCTGGATCTGCCCAAGGGAATGAAAAGCACTGAGAATAGTAGATATGTGAGTAAATTGAAATACATTTTTACTCATTTTGAAATCTCTTTAAAATTATTGACTGTTTAGAGCAAACATTTTTCACTGTATTATGGGGTTTATATAATGTAGAAATAAAATGTATGGCAATGATATCACAAAGGACAAGAATCAGAAAATAGAATACATAGCCATAAAATTCTTTACACTGTATGTGAAGTGGTATATTATTTGAAGATAGACTTTGATACGTTAAAATCAATAAAATATATTTATATTTACAATAAAATACATTGTAAATCATAGAGCAATCACTAAAAATAAAACAGAGATATGGCTAGTAAGCCAACAATGGAGATGAAATGGAATCATAAAAATACTCAATTAATACATAATAAGGCAGAGATAGAAGAAAACAGAAACCAAGTACCGATGGGACAATTAGAAAATAAATAGCAAGACAGTAGATTTAAATTCAACCAAATCAATAATTAAATTAAATAAAAAGGATCTACAAACTTTGATTAAAAAGCAGAGATTGTCATATTGGATTTAAAAAAGCGAGACATAACTGTATGCTATCTATAAGAAACAAACTTTAAATACGAAGACACAGGTAGGTTAAAGGTAAAAGGATAGAAAAAGATATACCAAGCAAACACTGATCAAAACAAACTGGGGTGATGACATCACCCAAAGTAGACTTTAGAACAAGGACTCTTACCAGAGATAAAGAGAGATACTTTATAATGATAAAGGCGTAAACTCATCAAAAGGCTATAACAACCCTAAATGTATATGCACCTATTAATAGAGCTTCAAAATATATGATATAAGCAAACCTTGATATGTAAAAGGAGAAATAGACAAATCCACAACTATAATTGGAAGTTCAAACATTCTTTTCTCAGCCATTGATAGAAAAAATAGACACAGTCAGTAGGGATATAAAACACTCAATCTCATCAACCTTCTTGACCTGACATAATTAGAACACTCCAACCAACAACAGCACAATATACACTGCCTTCAGGTGCATATAAATAACTTACCAAGATAGACCACATTCTGGGCCACAAAACAAGTCTCAGTATATTGTAATGGATTGAAATCATATAAAGTCTTTTCTTTGGCCATAATAGAATTAAACTAGAAACTTTAAAAAAGATACCTGAAAAATCTTCAAATATTAGGAGATTAAACAGTGCACTTCTAAATAACCCATAGGCCAAAGAAAAAAAATCACAAAGGAAATTAGAAAATTTTAAACTGAATAAAAATGGACACAACATACAAACTTAGTGGTATGTAGTAGCTAAAGCAGTGCATAAAGGAAAATTTATAGCATTAAAATGTTTATACTAAAAAAAAAAAAGTCTCAAATCAATAATCTAAGTTTCCACGTAAGAAACTAGGGAACAAAAGACAATTAAAACTATAGTAAACAGAAGGAAAGAAACAAAAAAGAAAAGAACATAAATCAAAATACAAAACAAAAGCAAAAATAGACTCAATGAAACCAAAAGCTCTTTCTTTACAAAGATGAATATAATTGAAAAACTATCATTCTGATCAAGAAAAAAAAAAGAAATCACCAATATCAGGCACAAAAGATTGAACTTTACTACAGATTCTATACACTTCAAAAAGATAATATTATAAATGACTTCATGCCAAAAAATTCAAAAATTTAGATGAAATGGAGAAATTCCTTGAAAGACATCAACTATCAAACTCCCAAAATTTGCTCAAAAAGAAACAGATAACCTGAATAGCCTTATATCTATTAAATAAATTGAATTCTTAGTTTAAAATATTTCCACAAATAAAATTTCAGGTACAGATGGCTTCACTGATAAATTCTACCAAACATTTAGGAAAGAAATAATATCAATTCTACACAAACTCTTCAGTGTATAATTCACCATATCAATATACAAAAAGGAAGCCCATATGATCATCTCAATAGATACATAAAGAACTTTTAACATAATATAATACCAACTTATGATTTTTAAAAAAACTCTCAGCAGATGTCCTCAACTGGAAAAAAGGCATCTATAAAAAACCTACAGTAACCTCATACCTATCGGTGAAAAGACCAGATCCTGGTCTTAATGTGGAAGACTGGATGTCCTTAGACTGGTAACAAGGCAAGGATGTCTGCTTTCACCATTTCTATTCAACATTTCATTCAGCGTTGTACTGAAAGTCCGAGCTGGTACAATAAGGCAAGAACAAGAAACATAAAAGCATCTAGACTGGAAATGAAGAAGCAACACTGTCTTTATTCACAGACTGCACACTCATCTACATAAAAGTACCCACTTCCTAGAGAAGTTGTCATGATTGAGTTAATTCATGCAGAGTGCTTAGAATAGCTCCTGGCACCTAAGAAATGCTCAGTAAATGTTCACTGTTATTGTTAATTCAAACGATGACAGAGCAGAACTGAGGCCATGTGATGGGGTCTAGCCTGGTTGGAGGAGGGGTTGTGAGAAAATGCCTGCTTGCCTCTGAGGCAGCAGACGCTCACACAGCTGGAGGGCTGGGGAGGTCCCTGCAGGAGAGGGAAAAAAGGAGCCCTCCTACTGGTATTTCTCTTCATAAAGGCCTCTGGGATACAAAGTCTTATATATCCTTTAATGACCTTGGGAAGGGACAGGGCAGGTGAATTCTCTTCATCCGAAGGATGAGGGAGCTAAGGTGGAGAAAGCACAGACCCAGGCCACTGGACCTCCCACAGCACCATCCTTCCTTCCTGCCTGACAGGTCACCACACAGGGTGCTTTCTGCGGCTGCAGAGGGGGTCTGAATGCTGACAAACTTGGGTGGGCACATTTATGAGAAGGCTGGCCCGGGAAGCAAGTGGGCCTTAATACGGTATGGTGGGCTGAGGCCCCAGGAATGAGGGGCCTTGAGGATAGTTTTCCCTGCTTTTGTGAGGTTGTCCTACTCTGAACAGTTGGCAGGTTCTCACAAGAAGGCTCAAAAAATACCCCAATCCAATCATGACATGTAATCAGCGCTCAGTAAATGTTTACTTAGAGACTCTGACCGGACAGGAGCCCGGACGAGATACAAGTGGCTTGGCTATGACAAAATTATCATGCACCAGGAAACCACTTTGTAAACTGTAAAGTGCTGTGCAGATGCTGATGTAGATGCTAGCAACTGTCTGAGAAGACGATGAGACCAAAAACGAAGACCTGAGTAAACTGTCATTTGGGTGAGTGTGGGAGTAGAGCTGGGAAGAGATTTGGAACCATTGAGAAATATAGGGTTCAAAGAGCGTGTTGTAAAAGGAATGATGGGAATGGGGCTTGGGGAGAGAAGAAGTTTCCTTGGCATCTCTTGGGGACTTAGAGACGCTACTCAGTGTTGGGCAGACTGAGATAAAAGACACAGCCCTCACCACTGAAGAGCGTGTGGCCTTACAGGGTAGGGGAACAGGCATGCAACACTTTGCATACATGACAGTAAGTGCTGGGGCCTGCACGGTGCTGGGGAGCGGGGTGCGGGGAGCACAGGAACTCTGGGAGGGGCCGAGGGAAGCTGCTCCTGAGATCAGGGAAGAGTGGAGACAGAAAGAGTCATTTTACTAGGAAACTGGGGGGCTGAATGGGGCCCAGGCAAAAACGAAACAGAAACAGAGACTTAAGCTCCCTTGCTGCCAAAAGGAACTAATGGGAGGTACTTTTGCAGGCGGCAGGCAGTGAATGACAAACCGGGAAACACAACTAGCGAGGGGGGAACAGGTTTATCAGAGCCCTGAGATTATTCTTCTGTGTATGGGTTACACCCTCAAGATTTTGCCACCTAATGTTAAAATGGTTTCTGCATTTTAAGTGGCTGTGTGTGCAGAAGGCACTGCAGGGGAGAGGCAGCTGCGGGGTGACAAGGGAAGTTGTGCAAGGTAGCAGAGATGATAAATCAAATGGGAGCACCTAGTGTTGAGCAGTACTAGCCTCAGAGCCTGAGCTCAGGGTATCATTGGACCATAAGGCCCCATTCATTCAGCAAAAATCTCTTGAGCCCCCACTAAGTGCCAGGCACTGTTCCAGACGCAGGGGAGGGAGAAGTAAACAAAACAGATTCCTTGCCCTCAATATGCTTACATTCTAGACGGGGGAGACAGAGAGTAGATGAGTATATGAATAATGAATAAGATAAATGTAGGTAATGATAGGTGCTATGAATGAGGTAAAAGAGGGTAACGGTACCAAATAGAGGCTGATGGTGGGCTCACAGCTGGGTGGTGTTCAGGGAAGGCCTCTCCAAGGACATGATATTTGCCTGAATGATGGACAAGACCTGAATGATGAGAAGAGGCAGTCCTGTGAAGACCTGGGGGAAACAGAAGCAACGACCAGTGCAAAGGTCCTGAGGCAAGAATGAGATTGGCATGTGCAAGGACAGGAAAGAGGCCAGAGGGGCTAAAGCCTTGAGGACAAGGGGGCGTGGTAGGGGATGGGTTAGGAGAGAAGACAGGGGTCTCATCAGATAAGGTCTGGAAAGCCACTGTAAAGGTTTGGATTTTATTCTAAGCGCCTCATTTTGTCACTCACCAAAGTGGTCCTAATCCGGATTAGACGATGTCCCTGCAGCAGGCTGGGCAAATTTACACATTATCAAATAAAAAGTCCCACAATTTAAAGTTCTTCTAGTCAAACCTATGCTGGAGTCCCCTCAACCACAGCCTTATGAAAGGATTAACCCAGCCAAGCTGGTGCCCTCTCCCTCCTGAGATGGCATCTTTGGACTGTTAGGACATGATTTGAAAAAAGTGCCACTCTTTTCTCTGGACCCTAGGCAGTGTCTGAATGAATGACACTGTCCTTGAAGGAGCCAGCCTAGAGGGAGGGCGATGGAGAATATTCCAAGGTTCCAGTTAGGAGCTCAGGTTGGTGCTGTACCATCATCCCCCCTCTCTGCTTCCTACTCCTCCTGGGGAATAGGGAGCCAAGGACAGCTTTGCCCCCAGGCCACTGGACCAGTGCCTAACTGATGCCCTGGGGAGGATGAGGGAGCAGAGGACCCCACCGCCCCTGACAGCTGGGAGCCAAACTGAGGCCTCCACTCCCTGCCGATGTACCATCTGGGAAAGGTCACCCGGACCCTGGCCTCACAACCGTGGGCAAAAACAACCCTGTGAAAGGGCAGTGTGTGCAGCCGCGTGGGCACGATCCTCACGTGCGTCCTGACTGGGGTGGGGTGGGTGGGCAGGGGGGCGGGTGCGGGGCAAGGAGAGGTCGTCTTCCCACCGCCCGACCTCACACATTCCTTCAGCATCTCTGGGAAATAATCACACTCTCCACACCGAAGAAACACAGTCAACAGATTCTGGTTTCCTAGATACGCCAGTGGCTTCTAAAAATAGCCAGGCAATGACAAAGCAAATTGGCATATGGACTGCAAATAATTCCAGTACCAGCTTGCTTGGCAGCACTTGAGCCTACCCGTGCTGGGCGCTCCCTCCTCTTCCCTCTCCTGTTTCTGAAACAGTCTCTGGTTGCTGAACACCCTAGCCCAAGTGTGAGCTGGAGGGGCCACTGGAGCCCCTAGAGTGGCTCCTGCTCGGGGCTGGTGCGTTCTGCTGGGCTCCTCCTACTTCAGTCACATACACCTGTGCCCTCTACCATGCCGCACTCACACGGAAGGTCCACCCCATTGCCACCCGCAGCTGTGTGTGTGCCCTGACCCCTTCCCGGGCAGCAGACCGCTTCCCTCTTTGTGACCGCATGCAGCTGCCCTGGCTTTCCTGCCCTGGGGCTCCTCCCTGGGGGAAAGGTCACAGTCCAGACACTTCTCACTTTGACCCCATCCCTCTTCCGGCCCCAGGAAGGAGACTGTAAAGCATCTTCCTATCTAAGCTCCTTCATTCCCCAAACCCTGCATGTTGGTGATGCTGACTTGGTGCCAGGTTCTGCGTTGGCATACCCAGCAGTGGGGATTCCAGGAGGGAAAAGACAGGATCCATGCCCCCAGGAGCAAGGAGAACGAACACGACTAAGTTCCTGCTCTGTGCCACTCTGCTTAAGTGCTGTTCACAAGTTGTCTCATTTATTTCTCATTCAGCCTCTATAATGACCCCACAATGTAAGGAGTCTTATCTCTTATCATCTTTTTATCACTATTCTTATTCTTTTTTTTTTCTTTAAACCCAGATTTATAGAATTGCCATTACATGATGCTATCTTTTTTTTTTTTTTAATTTTATTTAATTTTATTTATTTACTTTTGTCTGTGTTGGGTCTTCGTTTCTGTGCGAGGGCTTTCTCTAGTTGCGGCAAGCGGGGGCCACTCTTCATTGCGGTGCGTGGGCCTTACACTATCACGGCCTCTCTTGGTGCGGAGAACAGGCTCCAGACGCGCAGGCTCAGTAGTTGTGGCTCACGGGCCCAATTGCTCTGTGGCATGTGGGATCTTCCCAGACCAGGGCTCGAACCCGTGTCCCCTGCATTAGCAGGCAGCTTCTCAACCACTGCGCCACCAGGGAAGCCCACTATTCTTATTCTTAACTCTGTGAACCAATTGAAGAAAGAAGCTCAGATGGGTTGAGTAACTTGCCCAAGGCTACAGCTAAAAAAAAGTTTCCCTGGAATTTGCTTTTATTTTTTAAATGTTTTTAAGATCTATTTTGTATTCCAGCCCTATGGCATAAAGGCCTTCATACCTGCCATTAAACCACAGCATATCTTCAAGCAGCTCAAAGGAGCTCAGTGAGGGCCGGGCAGTTAACAGATCCCATCTCACCTGGTTCCAGAGGCTCTGACGAAAAAACCATTTACAGGGGTGAGGGCAGGATTACTGGGACCGAAATGGGCTGCTGAGGTACCGGGGGACTAGCAATGGCCAGAGGCTGTCACTATTGCCAGGCCCAAGGGACAGAGGACAAGCATGGAGAGCTGAGCCAGGGAGGAGGGGCTGTCGGGCACGTGCACTAATGGTGGAGTGGTGCCCAGAGCAGCGAGGAAGCGGAGGAACTACCCCAGCCTCTCTGTCCTCCCACCTGCAGTAACTCACCTGGATGCCACATGTCAAGGGAGCACTGGGGATGCAGCCCAGGGCACAGGGCAGGCTGCAAAGCATACAAATGGATCTGCAGGGAACCAACAGAACGACCCGTTCATGAAAGAACAAACTTATCCTTGATGCTCAGGGCTCATTAAGCCAGAGCGCAGATAAGGCAGGGAAGTTAGGGGCTGCGTGGACTAAAAGGAAAAGAATGAAGAGAAGGATAAACAGGAGAGCTGGGAAACATGAGCTCTCATCCGGAGCTCTTTGGACAAAACCCTTCATTTTGCAAATGACTTAAAAATTATTTTAAAAATCATTTGACTGCAAAAACTACCGTTTAACCCACAGTTTATGCCTGGATCTTATTTATTTATTATTTATTTATTTATTTATGCATCTCTGTATCCCTTGGGCCTAGCACAGTCTCTGTTATTCAGTTTGTTGAATGAGTGAAAGATCTTTCCCCACGTATCCCCTTGTCATTTGGTTCTGAAAATACAACCTCTACCCATGGGGAGTGCAGCACTCAACGCACGCATGCAAACCTAGTCAATTACAAAGGAATGAACTCTTGATAATTCAGAGTTCTCATCAACTGACTGTTAACGTAAATCACCCAGGACTTTACACGCATTATCTCATGTAGTCCTCCCAACAGCACAGTGAGATGGGCCATTTTACAGGTGAAGAAACTCAGGCAAGGAGAGTGTGCGGGTCCTGCACCTTTTGGTCCTCAGTTCCATGCCTTGCATTCCCTCATAAGCTACATTTCTTGGGTTCCTGTACCAACTGGTTTCCAGCTGGATTCAGCCAAAGGGAGGCCCTGGCAGAAAACTGGAGGGTGAGAGGAAGCCAGAGTCAGGGTATTTCTCTCTTCTTTCTCTGCTGTGTGTGACGTCTCCCTCCAGACAGGGCACCATAATTTCACCTTCTGCTCAGTGATGCCGAGGGAGGACCTCCTGTGACACAGCCTCCCCCTAAGAGGGGTGGCTTCTTGCTAATCTCTGGTTACCTCCCCACCCCCAGTCTGGCTCTTCACGCTTCATCACCTGGTCACCAATTCCCTGCATTAAATTCCCCCACTGTTTCCCTGGTTTGAACTTGGGCTTTGATAAGCCAGGTGTAGAACGCTGCCCAAGGCCACACAGGTAGGAGATGGCACAGTTACAATTCAAGCCCCAGTTTCTGAATAAAGTGCTCCTAACCACCCGCATCTGCCACATCTTAATTCAGAACTCACTTTAGTCCTAACTTCTCACTACACTGAAGTCCAGAGAGAGTGAGTGACTTGCCCAAGGTAACACAGCTAGTTAACGGCAGAGCGAAGGTTGAGAGGAGTACATGTCTCCCAACTGTTCCCAGTGATGTTTTCCCTCTACAGCACCATCAACCCCCTAATGTGTCTGAGGCCTTGGATAGGAGGAGTTACTGCTTATTTTCAGAGCTGACTTTTCCTTCTCGCATAAGAGCTGAAAGAGCATACTGGCCTCTCCTCTCCCAGAGCTGTTAGGAAGATCAATAGGAAAAACCAGTGCTCTGAGCTCCCGGGGAGATAACGTAGATGCCTAAATATAAGGCTTTATGGTGGTAATGATAGCAGGAAAGTGCTGTGGGTAAACAATGATTTAAAACAATTCTAAGTTACTGCAACAGTCATGGGTGTTCTGTTCACAAGGCAGCTGAAAAACTCACTCTGTAGACATTTCTGTCTCCAACTATTTGTTGCCTTGAAGCCCAAGGGTGCGTCTAGGCAGCCCTAATTTGTTGGAGATGAACACAGAGGAGGTGATGACATTACGAAGCCATGGCCACAGGCAGCATCTTTAATTCATGAGCAGGGTGGCATTGGCAGGAGGAAAGGAAGAACTGCCTTGAGTCTCTGCCTTGAGGTCAGGTAAAATTGAGATTCCAGCCAGTTCCAGCACGGCTAAGTGGTTTTCAGTTCGTGTTTTGAGGAGAGGTGATATGGTGCTGGTCATGGTTGGGAGAGGAGAGATTCTTCTGATGAACCAGCCCCCCATGTGCTAAGAGCATAGCTGAAGATCCCCCGGCAGTTACTCCTGTACTTCTATTCATTCATCCGACAAATGTTTACTGAGTATATGTAGAACACTACTAATAGTGAGTTCTTCTGAGTCAGAAAGATTACTGGCTATGTGACTTTGGCAAAGACACTTAACCTCTCTGTGCCTTTAAAGGGGGATCGTAACAGCATTTATCTCATAAGTGGTTAGGAGCATTAGTTAAGTTGGAACATACAAGGGCTCAGAACAGTATCTGGCATATAGGAAGGATTTGCTAGATATATTTTGGCTCTGAAGTCAGATCTGGCTGTAAGTTCTGTTTTTAGCTGTTAGTAGCTATGTGACTGCAGGCAAGTTACCTGACCTCTCTGAGCTACAAATTTCTCATCTATAGAGAAGCACAATCCCTGTTTGATATGGAAGTTGTGAAGATTCAATGAGATAGTGATGTAAAGTATCCAATCAATGTTTATCGAGTGTCTCCTCTGCAAGAAATAGAAACAGAAATAATGGGCCTGGCCTTTAAGGCCTATGTCTGGGGATAAGCCAGGCACACACACTCAGATCTGATCATCCCTACAAACTCCAAACGGACCCTGGACCAAAAGTCAACAGGCCTGGTTCTGTCCTGGCTCTGCCCACACTAGCTGAGTGACCACGTTCAAATTGCCTGACCTCTCAACCTCAGTTTTCCACCAGCAGGATAAGGGGTTGGAATGTACGGCCTCTAGGGCCCCTTACAGCTCAACTATCCCAAGAGTCAGGGCACCTTCTCCAGGACTCCCTTAGACCTCTGGCCCAGGCCCAGTCTCGAGAATCAACGTGGTAGAGTGGAGAGGGTGGGCTCATGGGGGTAGACGAGGGTGCATGAAAGTCTAGCCCGGCGTCAAACACCCAGCGTGCGTTGCAAGGTGGTTTCCTGTCTGCTTCCTGGCCCAGCACAGGCATCACCGTCTGATTCCACAATAAAGGGCTGAGTCCTTTAAAGCTAGGATGAGCCCCCAGATCGTTCCATATTCCTCCTCCTTTCTGTGCCCCGCTTACCCAAACCGCCTTCCTCTGGTCCTCCGACAAGCTCCAGGTGGCCGTCCCACTGAGGCTTCCAGGCCAGGACCTGGATGTAGAGTTGGCCCTCAGCTGGGATCCACCCCGGGCTGGCGGGAGGGAGGGGAGTGAGCGCCAGCCTCAGAGGACCGAGTGTGTGTGTGTGTGTGTGTGGTGTATGTGTGTGTGTGACCTTCCCACTTTCATCTCCAGGATTCTAATCTCCGGCGTTATAACACCTGGGTCAACATCTTGGAAATATATTTCTGTATCTCCAGTGAAGGAGGCGGCACATGTTTCTGTGTCAATGAAAAACCAGTGGGGGGCCTTAATACCTCCTCGGAAGCGCCAAGCCCCTCAGTAGAGATGCAGGGCTTGTTGCACGGGTGGGTACCTGCCCCCTTCTTACTTTGCTCCTCCTGAAGGCAGTGGGGGGCAGAAGTGCTGCTATGAGCACCACTGGCCAGAGGCAGCTGGTCAGAGGTGTGGGAGGCTGCCAGGCAGATGCCCAGGGTTTGGGATTTCAAACCATGGAGGGATTCATGAGCTGTCGCTTGGGCAAGGGACGTTCCCGTAGGCAAGGACCACCAGCACAGCCCTAAGCAGGCTTCCCTTGGCAGGTGAGTGCTCACAGGAAGTGGCTCCCGGCCACGGAGGGCTGTGCATCCCATCGCCCTCCCTCTCTTCCTCCTTCCCATTCCACAAATAGTCACCGAGCCCCAAGTGCCAGGCAGTGACCGTGGGGCTGCAGAAACAGAGGTGAATAATGCAAGCTGTCCCTCTGCAGAGCTGACAGCCTAGAAGAGATGATTATGGACATATAAACAAATAATTACAATAACGCGTGCTAAGCGCTATAATAAAGCAATAAACGTGGTGCTCAGGGAGCATGGACGATTTCGGGGAACGTTAGACTCTGCAGATCACTCACTTAAGAGAGGCAGAGATCAGGGTTCAATCAGGCCTGAACAGATTGTTCAAAAGCATTTCCAGGGCTTCCCTGGTGGCGCAGTGGTTGAGAATCTGCCTGCCAATGCAGGGGACACGGGTTCGAGCCCTGGTCTGGGAAGATCCCACATGCCGCGGAGCAACTAGGTCCGTGAGCCACCATTACTGAGCCTGCGCGTCTGGAGCCTGTGCCCCGCAACGGGAGGGGCCGCGATGGTGAGAGGCCCGCGCACCGCGATGAAGAGTGGCCCCCGCTTGCCACAACTAGAGAAAGCCCTCGCACAGAAACGAAGACCCAACACAGCCAAAAATAAATAAATAAACAAAGTAAACAATGCCTTAAAAAAAAAAAAAAAAAAAAAAAAAGCATTTCCAGTTCACACTTCAGCACCAGAGTTTTTCTTTTCTGCCTGTTAACATGTGCGTAGGAAACCAAGCCTCTGGCTGGAAGCTCAGCTCTGGGGCTGCTACCCAGTGGCCCAGCCATCCCAGCAGAGCAGCCGAGGGCCCTTGTGCTTAGAAAATGCCTCCCCGTGAGGACTTTGCCAACCTGGAGGGCCAGGGCAAGGGTGCCCTTGGACCGTCTTAGTTTAGGAGGAAAAGTTGGGGCTGCCACAGCTCTGGGCTATTTCGGGACACGATGTACTTGAGAAATAACAGGCTGACCTGTCTTCCCTCCAGACACAGGCTCCCTTGCACCTGACTCTTTAATTTCCCTCGAGGAAAAAACGTATTGCTTCTGGCTATGACCCGGAGAGGGACCGCAGCACGCTCCTTCCTGACCGCTGCCTCCTACTGGCAGAGGAGCCAGGCCTGACACGCAGATGCACTTGGTACCTGAACACTTCTGAGGCAGAGATGAGTGGAGCCTCTTGAAACCGAGGCCTTCACTGATCTTGTCTCCACATCCTGGGCTACCCCACATGTCCAGGGGCCAGCATGAAAGGTTCAGGTGATGCTTCAGACCTCACATCAAATGCCCCCTTGATTCTGTAGTTGGCCGACTGGTGGGGGAACTGGGTGGAGCAAGGAAGGCACTGGCCAGCCTCACTCCTCCCTTCCAGGGCTGCCCACGCCCCTTGCCACTGGCATAGGCTGGCATTCAGCACCTCCAGAATGTGTACCCGCATCATGCCCGATACTGAGACATGCGGAACAAGAGCAGTTGCAAACAGGGTCTCTGCCCTGGCAGTGCTGATCGGTTTCTCTGGGGGATGAAGTTGTCTCTCCCTTCACAGTGGCAGGCGTCGAACCGGGGGTCTGAGTGATGTTCTGGTGCTGAGAGGGAGAGGCAAGAGGACCCAGATAATCCAGAGGGGGTGCTGTCAGCCGCAGTCCAGAGACAGGATCGCAGCCCCGGGTCCTGCCTGTGTAAGGGGCCCCCATCAGAGAAAACCCCAGCTAAGCCACACCTCCCCTGCCTGGGCTCACCCCACACTCCATAAACAGGTCAGCTGGCTATGCCACCAGCAGGAGGGGCTGGGCACCAGGAAGTTGTGAATACATTTCTTGATAATAACAGCTGGCACATGCCATGTTTACTGTGTGGGGCACAGTGCTGAGTGCTTTTACAGGGGTTAACTCATTCAATGCTCACACAGCAGTATGACAGGTTACTATTACTACCCCTACTGCACAGGCGAGGCACCGAGAGGCTCTAAGGCTTGCTCAAGGTCACACAGCCAGTAAGCGGATGGGCCAGGATTTAAATCCCAGGAGTATGAATTTAGACCCTGTGTTCTTACCCACTATAGTACTCACTCAAATTCCGCATTTAACACTGGGGGGATCACAGTGGGGTTTTTTACTAGCAGTTTTAGTGGTGGACAGGGTCTGGCTCTGGAGTCAGACGCAAGCAGACCTGGGTTCTAACTGTGTGAACTTTGGAAGGTGACGAAACCTCTCTGGGCCTCAGTTTCTCCATCTGCAAAAGGGATAGGAACACCTGCCTTAAAGGAAGTAAAAATGTAATAACGCACTTAGCACAGGGCCTTTCACCAGTAAACACTCCCCAAAAGTCAACAATTATCATTTTACAAATGTGTTTTCTTAGATTGACAAAGGTGACCTGCCCAATACTTAATTACAAGCTATGTGACCTTGGGCAGGTCACTTGGCACTGGTTTTCAGTCTGTAAGACACTGGAACAGTATAATGCATTCCCCAGCAAACCCAGGCTGGGCGGTGGGGAGAAAGAGGCTTCCGGCTGGCCTGGGATTTAAAGCATCCTCACAGAAAATCCACATAGTAAACATACACACACACACTTATGCAGATGCATAAAGATCGTGGCCTTTCCACTGCTTTTAGCCAATTTGGTTCCAACGCCCACACTCGGCTCTTTTTAATCCCTCGCCCTGCTCATTTCTCTCCATAGCACTTAGCACTAAGTGACACACTGTGTATTTTATTCATGTTTATGAACCACCACCCCCACCACCCCCTCCTATACTATAAGCTCCAAGAGGGCAGGGACCTTGCCTGTCTTGTTCCCTGCTGGATTGCTAGCTCCTGGGATAGGGCCTGGCACGTGGTGCTTGGTAATGTAAATGTGTGCTCAGTGAAGGGAAAGATGAATGCGAGGCGTGAAACTCCCTGTCCTTTCTCTCCTCCAAGGGCCCCATGTGTCAGAACTGCCCACCTCTCTGCCACTAAGTTGCAGGGAAGACACCCATATTTACAGAAAAGTACATAAAAATGGCTAATAAATGGCTTTATTTAGCTCTGACGGTGCACCCTGCCCTGGGCTGAGCACTTTACATATATTAACTACTTTAACTCATTTAATCTGTATCACAGTCTGTCTCCAGTTTACAGGGCAGAAAAGCAAGGCACAGGACAGCTAATTGCACAGGGAATGAAGCCCACGAGGTTTCGCTTCATAACCCACACTCCTAACCGCTTTGCCCTTGGGCCTCTCAAAGTTTCACTGCTAGGCTCCTCTCTTCTTCTCCCCCAGCCCCAATTTCCCTTTCTTCCCATTACTTCTCAGTTGCAAACATCTCACCCAAAGGCATGTCTAAGCACGCATTCATTCATTCAACAGATGTGTTGGAAGCGCCAGGTATTGTTCTAGGCACTGACTCTCCTAATAGAGAAAGGAGTCCCTTCCCACCTGGGCACCCAGAAAGTCCCAGGGGCAATGAGTTGTGCTCTTTCTTCGCTTGTCACAAGTCCAGGGTTTGAAGAGTGCTTGGCTAAGTGGTTTGTCAGAGCCTAATATTGGAACCTGGGGCAGGTAGGGGTGGCTGATGGGGTTTGGCCCAGATAGGACCTGAAAAGGAACCAGCCCTCCCATTTGGGATAAAAGGATGGGGCCTGGGCATTCTTCCCCCATCCTATCCTCTTCCCCAGCCCTAGTATCTTCCCTCCTCCCAGCTGATCACAAAAAATGCCTTCTTTGCCTAATTGTTACATATACTAATTATTTTCATTTACATGCCTAGCTTACCATTTATGCCTAATTATTGTGTAGCTCTGAAACAATTATGCGTACCATTAACAATGTATCAGGGTAACTTTGCACTGAATTTTATCTAATGTCAGTACCGAATGGTTCACCTGCAACTAATCTCCACAGTTTGTGGTTCCCATAGCAGAAAGTTCCCTAAAGTGAGTTGGGGCGGGGAGAACATTAGGGTGGGTCCCACTGCTCTGTGATGGTGCATAAGAACAATAACAAGAGTAGCAGGAGAAGGAGTACTTGTAACAGTTACAATTTATTGAGCCGTTATGTGCCAGACACCAGACACTGTTAGCACCTGATACACACTGTATCATTTAAACTTCAAGGCCTTCCTATTTTTTTTTTTTTGCTCTTTCTATATGTTTTTATTCAACTTATATTTTATTGTAAAACATATATGCTAATGTAAAAAATACAAAAAATGCTAATTTGTAACCTACCAATTTTGTAGGAGGTGACCTTCTCTACGAAAAACCAGTGAATTATAAGATTTTTAGCTCCTTTTCAAGTCATTGGATCCTTTTGTTTCTCTATTTCTTAGAAATTTTTTTTTAATTCTTTTTTTTTAATGTCTGAAACATTTATATTAACATATTTCCATACAAATAACCCAAAGAAAGTTTAGTATTAGTTGTTTTTTGTTTGTTTGTTTGTACTGCAGGTTCTTATCCGTCATCAATTTTATACACGTCAGTGTATACATGTCAATCCCAATCGCCCAATTCAGCACACAACCATCCCCACCCCACCGCGGTTTTCCCCCCTTGGTGGCCTTCCTATTTTTAAAGATGAGGCAAGTAATACATTCAAGGTCACATATCTGGGAACTGGCAGGTCTGGGTTCAAAACCAGACGTGCGTGGTCCAGAGCCTGACCCTTTTACCACCTCACAGGTGCCTGTCCCGTGGAAAGGTCCAGGGAGAGCCCTGGGGAGACCTGGGAGGCCAACCCACTCCCCTCGTTCTCCCGAAGAGAAAACTGAGGCCAGAGTGGGTAAGTGGCTTGGCCAGCCAGGCTAGACCTGGACAAGAGTTCTCCCGGCGCTTGGCTTTCCCTCTGCTGCTCTAGGGGGAAGCTGCCCTGGGAACAGAATCGGCATCCCTGAATTCCTCTCATCACTTGGGGCTGACGCAGGCAGCGATGCGCGCCCCACCGCTGGATCATTACCCCGGTGAGGAACAGCGTTCGTTTGCTCTGATTCTTAAGAGCTGACCTGTTTTAGGAAGTGTTCCCTTCAGAAGATGCCTGGTCTCTTCCCCTTCCATCCTTTCTTTTCTAAACGTGCATCTCCCTTCACTCCATTTATCTTTCCTCAAAGGCAACAAATAGCATTTAGCGAGTTACTGAATGGGCTGGTTATTACACTAAGTGCTCTACATCTCTTTTCCTATTTAGTTGTCACAGTACCTCTCTGGGATAGAAACTATCATGATCTCCCTATTTTCCAGCTAAGGACTCTGAGGCCCAGAGAGGTTAAGTGATGTGCTCAAAGTCACACAGCTGGCAATGTCAGTGCACAGATCCAGGGCTAGGTGTATCCGATTCCAAAGCCCCCCACTTAGGTCAACGCACAGCATAATCTTTCTTAATATCAACCTGCTGGCTGCCAGGCTGGCATTGCATTTTTCTTTGCTAGGAAGCCAAAGCAAACAGCCAAGTATTTTGAGCCCAAAGAGTGGCCCTGCTTGCACTTCCGCTCCTGGAAGGTTCCTCCTCCCAGACACCTGCATGGCTCACTCCCTCACTACGTACTAATTACTGCTTCCTCTCAAGGGGTCTTTCCTGCCTGCCACATGGGAAAACTACCAGACGCCTACCAGGCTCTGCCCTCTAACTCTACTTAACTTTCCTTCATCCAGCTCTGACAACCACCTGACGATGGATTCTTTTTTTTTTTTTTTTGGTTTATGTATCTCTAGGTTATCAACCCCCACTATAATATAAGCTCCATGAAGGTAAGAACTTTATTCTACTTTGTTCATGATTAGAATAGCGCCTGTCACATAGGAGCTTAAAAAATATCTGTTAACTGAATGAATGGCCCAGAGGGAGGGGGCTATGCTGCCCCGGAATGAGGCTCACCTCCTGCCCCTGAGGCTCAGCGGGCTGGGATCTCCCTGCCCTTAAAGGTCTCCAGGATAGCTCCACGCCAAGTGCCTTCTCTCCTTTGCACAGACACATGGAATCGTCAGTGCCTAACGCTCAGCTTCCACAGAGAGGAGCCGTAGTGAAGCGGCACGCAAGCAGGGCACCGCGCTGTGGGGTCCCCTCCTGTATGGCTAGAGAAGGCATCGCACAATTGGTTTGGGGACAAATTCACCACCCTGACTGCACCTGTGGAAGTTGAGGTTAAGATGAGTTCTCACTGTCTGGATACCATGTGCAGACATGGAGCAGGAAGCCCCCAGGTGGAGCGGGCAGCAGGCAGGGGCCAGCCGGGAATGACATCTCAGAAGAGGGGCTGAGTCTAGCTCACAGGAACCCCCCCCCAAGTGTTCTGGTCCCAGGGCTCAGGGCAGTCCCACATAGACCTCATAATGCTCCCTTCACAACTCTGCCTGGGAGCAATGTCACAGTGGGCTATGGGATGTGGGACGTGGCAGCTTTCCCTCCCTGGCTTCCAGTGTGTGGGAAAAGGCCACACAGCCTGGGGCCAGGGGAGGAAAGCTCCGCTTGCGGACGGGACTGTTTCAGAGGAGAGATAACAAGCCTGTGATGGCATCAGGGTTAACAGAGCCTCCTGCAAACTTGGAATCCAACAGGCTCCCGGCAGCTGCATTAAAATCTAAACAGTCTTTCCTGTGGATTTTTCCGATTAATGCAAATTTGTTTTGCTTTGCAAATTGAAAATCAGTTGCAAGCACCTGGTGTAAGAATTCCAGCAGGGAGTAGAGAACGCTGAGAGGAAGCCAGCCGGTCCCCAACCTTGCCCACCTCTGGTTCCTGGGCAGCCAGGCCTCCTCCACCGTGCTGGGTTCCACCCCCCACCTCCTCAGTAAAGGGCTCTCACGAAGCAAGACTGACTGCACCCCAGTGGTTTCCAGACGCTGGGACTCCCAGGCTTCTTTCTTTCGCCAACAATGGAGGGTGATAGGTACAATCAGGGAAGTCATTCAAGCCCACTGTAAGAAGCCTGCCTTGGCATCTCCTGGGGTTGGGGAGGCAGGATGCCATCACATGATACCATAGTGGCATTATTTCATCTTTCAGCAAAGGACCTGGCAGGTGCCTTGGAGATGCACGTCCTGGTTGAAATCGTTTATGTCTAGTGCTTGTCCCAACTGCATGGTCACTTAGCTCTGAGCAAGCGTCTCCTCCCACCAGCACCAGAAAGCAGAGGGAACTACTGGGGGCTCCCAGGGAAAGCGGGGTGACAAGGAAGATGCTGCTAGCATCCCACAGCTGCCTCTCTCTGCAGAGCCGGGCCCATCCCGCTTGTGCCTGCCTACCTGTCAAAGCCATGCTAAGCAGACAGGAATACCCCTTTCCCGCCTGTCCCCTCCTCCACCAGCCGCGCATTGTTCATTCAGCTCCGAGATAAGTCGGGAGGGAGGGCAGTTATGAACGGGCCCCATTATGCTCCCCCTTCCTCTGCTACGCAATTTAAAGGCAGGAGACAGAGAGAAATGCTCTGGAAATCCAAATTAAAATGTATTCCTGCAGCAATCCCGCACCCAATTAAAGTAACCCAGAGCCTATTGTCCTTTGCTAAATTTAGAAAATGCTCAGGTGTGTCTGATCCTACTCTGCACAGATATTTTTAATACAGATTTAATCATATTTTGGGTTAGGAGAAGAAGCTAATTAGGTAGGCAGATTTAGAAAGGCTGCCGGAATGCGGGACAAAGAGAGGTGATCTGATGCGATTTGATGTTTTTTTTTTTTTTTTAAACAGTAAGTTGTGTTGGGCTTGGGTTTTGGATTCACAGCAAATAGGCTTGAAAACCGAGGTGACAACGAACAGAAAATCTCCCCGTGTTAGTAGTCGATGATTCCTGGGGCTGGAGGGGACCCTGAAAGAAGGTCTCGTCCACTTTCTAACTCCACTGACTGCTGGACCCAAACCCACCAGGGGCAGAGGGCCTTCACTGTTTAACAGGGCACCTAAACTGGCATTCTCCATCCTTGGACGGGAAGCGTTCACTCAGGTCTCTCTGCAGGAAGGCACATGGTGCCAGCAGCTCGGTGAGTGCTGGTGGCATGGATAACTGAATCAGTGACCAAGCAGATGAACCTTGAAACCTGCCAGCCCCAGACCTGGGCGAGGGGCTTCAGGCTCCTGCCCACGCTGTCCCTGGGGCCCTGGCCTACCTATTCTGGTTCTCGGGTGTCAGCTGAGGCTCCACCCTCACCCAGTAAACTGATCTCTACAAAGCATCACTGACTGTGCCCAAATGTAACAAAGAACTAAGAGTCTTGGCTTGACTCCATGCTGAATCATCATGCGATCGAGTAAATGATGCAAAAACTCCTCTGAACCTCAATTTCTCCACCAGCAACATGAGGATTCAGGTCTCTCCCTTCATTTATTAGGATGACAAAGGTCCGCCAAAACCTGCCATGCTGGACGTGTCAGGGAGAGGGCCACGGCAGGGCACACACCCAGGCAAGAAAGGTCATGACACTATGGGTTTGTTTGTTTGTTTTTTTTTTTAAATGTTAAATGTTTCTATTATCTAAATCAAGATGAAACAGAAAGATATTTCAAAGTTTCTGATACAATTTTTTTTCTTTTTTTTTTTTAAAGGGGAAGAGGAGGAAATGAGGAGTCTTTTTTTTTTTTAATTGATTGATTGATTGATTGATTGATTGCTATGTTGGGTCTTTGTTTCTGTGCACGGGCTTTCTCTAGTTGCGGCAAGCGGGGGCCACTCTTTATCGCGGTGCGCGGGCCTCTCACTATCATGGCCTCTCTCGTTGCGGGCAGGCTCAGTAGTTGTGGCTCACGGGCCTAGTTGCTCCGCAGCATGTGGGATCTTCCCAGACCAGGGCTCGAACCCGTGTCCCCTGCATTAGCAGGCAGATTCTCAACCACTGCGCCACCAGGGAACCTGGTTTGTTTTGTTTTAACCAAAGTGTGAGTGTGTTGGGGGGAGTGGCCTCTTTATCCAGGGCCCACCCCCACCCCTGTCTTTGTGATGAAGGAGGTTGAGCCCAGCATATTGTTACTGAGTTTTCCAGCTTCCTCCTGAACATACTGCCAAGTTAAAAGTCTGGGACGAAGTGAGAGAGTGGCATGGACATATATGTAAAATAGATAGCACAAATGTAAAATAGATAGCTAGTGGGAAGCAGCCACATAGCACAGGGAGATCAGCTCGGTGCTTTGTGACCACCTAGAGGGGTGGGATAGGGAGGGTGGGAGGGAGACGCAAGAGAGAAGAGATATGGGGATATATGTGTACATATAGCTGATTCACTTTGTTATACAGCAGAAACTAACACACCATTGTAAAGCAACTATACTCCAGTAAAGATGTTTAAAAAAAAAAAAAAAAAGGCAAAGCACAAGACTATCTACAGTGTGCCACCCCTCACGTAAGGAAGAAAGGGATGGAAGAAGGTACACAGGTATCTTGTCCATTGGTGCAGAAGGAATACAGATACTTAGGCTGGTTACCTACCAGAGGTGGATGAGAAAGGGGGGGAAGAAGGGGGATGGGAACGGGGAGCAGAGGTGAGGAGGGAGGGGCACTTCTCTGAGGATAACTTTCCATTTGGCTCTGACTCCTGGAGCTTTAGTAATGCTTCACAGAGCCTTCACACACCCCCAAATACACAAGCAGCCCAACAGGATGTGGAGGGACCCCCCCCCACCACCACCGGCCAAAACCCACAGAGTTCCTCCTAAATACAGACTCTCTTCCTCAAGGAATGGGTCTCACAGAAAGGAGAGCCTATTATTTTCTCAGTGTAGCAGCTGAAAGCAAAGATTCTAGAGGTTAGGTTCAAATTCCAGCTATACCACTCATAGGCAGTGTGACTTTGAACAAGTCACTTAACCTCTCTGGACTTCAGTTTCCTCATCTGTAAAATGGGGTAAAATGGTAACTACCTCGCATAATTGTTATGAGGAGTGTACGCGTTAGTATGAGACAAGGGCTGAGGACAGTGCTTGGTACAGGGCTGTGTAATTGCTTGCTATTATGATTATCACAGTTTCGGGGCTTGATGGTTAGGGGCAGTCGCAGTGACCCATCTTCTGCCTTATGGGATAAGGGCTCCCTTCTTCCCCTAGAACATCTCTCAAGCATTGTGAATGGGCCAGCCCGACACGGATCTTCCAGTGGCAGGCTTACTGCGGTGGCAGGACCGCTGAGCTCTGAATCGCTGCTCTGAGACTACAGTCCTTTCCTGTTGCTGTTGTAACTAATTAGCAGAGACTCACTGGATTCAACAACACAACTGTATCACCTTCCAGTTCTGGAGGAAAGAGGTCTGAAATGGGTCTCCCTGGGCTAAAATCCTTGGCTTACAGTCCCTTCCTCCCCTTCAAAGGCAGCAACAGAGGGTAAGTCCTCATATGGCATCCCTCCAGTCTCTTCTGCCTCCCTCTTCCATTTTTAAGGACCCTTGCTATTACCTTGGACCTACCTGGATAACCCTGGACACTCTCCCTTTCTTAAGGTCAGCTGATTAACAACTGCTGTAAACCCCATCTGCTGCCTTAATTCGCTTTGCAACATAGTCACAGGTTCTGGGGATTAGGACATGGACATCATTGGGCCATTATTTTGTCTACGGCAAGGACCAACTCCTGATCTGCTTCACCCTCTTCTCTTGTGCTCAGGGCTTGGTCTCTTGGGTTTGTTTTTGTTTTGTTTTTCTTTTCACCATTTTAACCATTTTTAAGTGTACAGTTCAGTGGCATTAAGGACATCCACATGGTTGTACAACCATCACCACCATCCATTCTCCAGAACATTTTTCTTCTTGCAAAACTGAAACTCTGTATCCATTAAACAATAACTGCCCACCATTCTACTTTTCGTCTCTATGAATCTGACAACTTTAGGTACTGACTTATTTCATTTAGCGCGCGTCCTCAAAGTTCATCTATGTTGTCGCATGTTGGTCTCTTGGTTTTGTGACAATGCCATGCTCCTGGTTCCACTCATCCACTGCAAAGTTGGCCAGGCAGGAGGTCCCCATCAGGAGTGGCATTTCAGGCTAAAAGTTTGCAAACAGGTGTCCTAGAGATTTAAAAAGAACACAGTGCAGTGTGGTGTGATGGTGTTGATGTAGTTCACAGTGCTGCTCTGGGGTCACTGGGCACTGCGCTCCAATCCATGCCCAGCTATTCATTGGCTACATGACTTCCAATCACCAGCCAGCACTCACGGAGCACCTATGATGTGCCGGTCATCGTGGAGACACATGGGGCACAGAAGCTGCCCAGCACAGTGCCAACCACATAGTAAGTGCTCAGTGAACGCTAGTTCAAAAAGGGGGTTGAGGTAGGGGCAGAGTCGAGTGGAGAACCCCTAGGGTTCCACATGAGCTTTCCATTAGGAGCCTCAGGGAGCTGTTTTTCAGGAGCTCTGAATCCTGGCAGAAGAGCATACACAAAATTACAGCAGTGTTTCCTAAGACGTCAGGAGAGGCTGCTCTGGGGATGAACCTTTAAAGGTAGGCCAGGAAGCAGGATCAAGTCAAGAGTGACATGCATGTGGGAAAGGAGGCAGGGAGGCCAAGTTTCACCTTTTAAAGCTGATGGGCTTTCCCAATCCTGGTTTGTTTTTTTAAAATCTCCTCCTCCAGGAAGCCTTCCAGGATTAAACCCACAGAACTCTAGTAACTTTTACTAGACTTCCCCTCCATATAGCAAGAGGCAGCTGCCCTGACCACCCAAGACTAAGGACCCCCAGTTCCAAAAAACACAGTCAACAATGACAGTTATCATGTCATTGGAGAGGTGTGGATCACCCAAATTTCTTTCTGTTTGGCTCTGATGTTTATGATGCATGTATGATTTTTTACAGGCAGATTTACCCTTTTGATTATACACTTCTGAAGGCAGCTACTAAGATGAATTTTTATTCTGGACCATGCTCCCCTGGGCATGTGGGGAGCTGGTCAGGACCAAATAGGCTACAGAATATCCTCCCACGGCAGTGGAGAGTTGGCAACACCAGCGTCAAAGGGAGGAGGGAGAACAGGTTCTGAGGTCAACGCTGCCCTGGCTGGTCCTGGAAGTTGGCTGGTGCGGACTGGCCAGGTGTCCCTGGGTGGGACGAGAGTAGGTGGAAAGTTCCTCCGTCTCTGGTCACACCCCTCCCTGCCACTCAGAGAGACCGACAAGGCTGGGGAGCTGTGAGAACAGTGTGGTGGTGCCCTGGACCACTTTCCCCAGGTGGAATCATCTTTTGTCTTGGTGAGAACATGCTATAATCACAGCTATCTTCCCAAGTAACCAGTGCTTTCCAGCCCTGTAATTGGGCCACTGCAGGGGAGAGAGGACAATTTGGAAGTGACTCGAGGAACACAAGAGGGAGGGCTATTTTCCCGGCGTTGCAAGGCTGACTCCCACCCATCCCGCATGACTCCCCAGCCCCCAAGCCCATTCCATCCGTCTCTGGCCTGGTGAGGGGCATCTGAGTCAAAGGCTTGGCCCAAGCACATGTTTTATGTTCCTTAAAAGCCATGGGCTGCCAAGGGATCAGGACAGCTGATGACCAACAATATCAGGGAAACCAGAGCTGGGAGACCCTGCCCACAGCAAGGAACTTCAGCCTCGGGCATGGGAGGCCTGGACAGACCTGGTGAACGCAATTGTCGAAACCACAGGGAGTCTGTAAATTAATCCCAGACTGCTACCCTACCAGACTTGTGTGTGATCTGGAAATGCCAATATCATTCTTAGAAAGAAAGAAAAAGGAATGTAAATCTGCCAAAAAGTGAGCACGTGTGTGTGTGTGTATGAGCATGTGTGTATGCATGCATGTGTGCATGAACATGTGTGTGTGTGTGTGCCTGCCCTGGGCCTGTGTGGGAACACTGCAGGCAAGGATGCAGATGGATGCATGGGCTCTGGACTCAGAGTCTGTGTCCTTGTTTGGTCACCTTTGATGAACTTGGTTCATCAACGTTGATGAACTTGGGCAAGTGCCTCAACCTGCTATACCTTAGCTTCCTCATCCATAAGATGCAGATACTAATAGTATATAACTCATGCAACTGTTTATTAAATGAGTTAATATGTAGAGAACACATAATGCTTGGTATATGAGTTTCACTCAATAACTGTTAGCTACTCTTCTTATTTTTGTTTATTTATCCAGGTCAGCTGGCTGAAAAAGGTCACCTCTTCTTGACTTCAAATCGAGGTAAGCAGGAAGCCCTGAAGGTCACCAGACTTAAACCAAATCCATCCATACATTCAGTATGTATTTAATACAGAGCATGTACACAAGACCTGTGCCTTTAGGTCAATTCTCAAGTGCACAAGAAGGACCTTCATTGAAATGCCATTCCTAGAGTCCGTGTCAATGGGACCCTTTTATACGTTCAACCACCTTATAACAAGGTCCTTCAGATACATCATCAGCCAAAACCTTTAAAACTAGTCCAACCGACCCATCTCATGCTCTCCACGGCTTGACTGCAGATAGATGGTTGAGTCGATTGTAGAGCCCACAGCTTTAGCTTTTGGATTATTTGTGCAACCACCTGTTTCCCTCACTCCCAGATAATTGAATTGCCTGTTTTCACTCATTTATGTAGAGAGATATCTACATAAATGAAATCATTTTAATACCTTCTTTTTATTTGGTTGTAATTGCTCAGAGAGAGAAAAACATGTCCTTTCCCACCTGGGAGATGCAAATCTTTAGTATGATGGGTACAATGAGCAGAGGATTTTGGTGATACAGTTGGTGATAATAATAATGAAATACTAAATAATAATTACATCGGCAACAATACTAATGATGATAATGACGGAGCTGGGACAGCCTGTGTCTTTTGCTGGACACTTACATATGCCAGGCACTAGGTTCCATCCTTCACTGGCATTAGCTCATCTAATTTGGGCACAGGAGCAGAACTGCCTCTTTGCTGCAAACTGAGCAAACTTTGCAAACGGGCAAACTGCCCGTTCAGATGTGTGCAAGAGGTGTGTCCAGAAGCCCTGGCTGCAGATCCAGAGAGCATATCCTCCTGGAATCCCAGCCTCATTCCAATCCACAGGGAGAACGGTGAGCCTGCCCTTGGCATGGAACACCCCCAATCCACTTTTCAATCATCCAGACACACACATGCCCCCTATCTAATTATCCCAACAAATGTGCTAAAGGAAAATAAACGCTGCAAGACTGTCTTATAAAAATAGCAAAATGCACAGCAAAGGCCTTCTCTGTATAATTCATGCAGGAAACATGGAAACAACTTATCCTGATAAAACTGTGCTTTCTGTGAATTTGCTGATTATACACACACACACACATGCATGCTCACACGCATGCACAGACTGCCTCTGTATGGCTTGTATTTTGATAAGGAGATGAGGAGAGTCCAAGTCTGAAGACTAGCTGTGCCCTGGGGGAGCTGTCAGCTGAGGACTGGGAACCTGAGTGGCTCGACTGGAGACCACTTTCTGGCAGCCTGGGCTTGTCTTCCGGTTCAGACTGTTCAGCTCCATAATCTTTAGCAAGTCGCTGTTAACATGCCCATACCTGGGGAGCAAAGGGGTCACAGAGAGGCGTAAGAGTCCCATGGAGGAAGCAGACCCCTGAACAGATAAAAACAGGACCAGGTAGGCGTGATCGTGATGCTGAACTGGTGGATCAGGTGGGCTCCCTGGAGGAGGGGTCTGAGTCTTGAAGGATGAGCATGGTGGCCAGGGTAGGAGAGTGAGGGTGGCATTCTTGGTAGAGGGAACAGCCAGAGCAAAGGCCCTGGGCACCAGGAAATGGAGGGTGGACCGTTTAGTTTGGCATCACCAAGGCACACAGTAGGGCAGGCAAGAGCTGGGGCTGGAGCACTAAGAGGCAGCCAGAAAGGAAGGGAAGGCCCCGGCCACCTTGCCAAGTGACATTACCACTTGGCCACTGCCTAAGGTCTGCTCAAGTGTCACCTACTCAAGGAGACCTTCCTTACTCCCTGCCTCGACTAGATTAGAGCCCTCGCCAGCACTCTCAGCCCTCCTTCCCTATCCATCATGGTGCTTCTAGCTCCAACTGGAATTATAGAATTATCCTGTGATTTGGGGTCACTGTCTCCCCGACTAGACACTGTGGGTTTTCTCTTCACCCAGTGCCTTGCACTGTTCCTGGTACATATGAGTCACTCAATAAATGCTTACTAAATGAATGAATGGCTAATGAATGGTTCTCATTAACTCATCGTGGGATGGCTGGGAGGGGGCGAAACTGGAGACCAGCTGGAAGGCTAGTGGAATAACTTTGCCTGAAAGATGATAAGGGTCTGAAGCACGTCAACCTGGTGGGAAGGCAGAAGAGCAGGCCGGCGTTGCTGGATCTAGGTGTGGGGGGAGGGAGAAGTTGTCTGGATAAGTCCCAGGTTGGGCTTACTTCCTGGATAGGACAGGTGCTGGGCCATCTGCCGAGGTGAGGCAGAAGGGAGAAGGAGCAGGTCTGGGGGAGAGAAGGGGTGGGATGAGTACGTCACCGCCACGGTGAGCTTGAGTTTCCAGACGTTCAGGGCATCGCTTTCCTGGAAGCAGACCCTCTGACCCCTCTGGCCACCTCTGGCGCCCCCTCCTCCGGCAGCATTAGCATCCACGCTGACCCTGCTGAAGCCAGACCAGCCCCTGTGCTTTTCTATTCCACCAGCCCCACCCGGGGTCACCAGACTCCCCGGGGGAAGGCGGGTGCAGGCCTGGCCGACAAAGGCTGCTGGTCTTAACAGGAGGCTGAAAAGGATGTCTGCTGTATAAATGGAATTCAAGCGGACTCCCTGGATAGGCCGGCTGGCTGTTCCACACTGGGGCTCATCCCTTTTAGGAACTTTCTCCTTCATTATAACCAGTCTGTGCCTAGAGGCAGGAGACGGGAGTGACAGTGCGACCATCTGAGGCACACGGCAAGAGGCAACAGCAGGGCAGGGATCCAGCTTTATTCCCAGGAATAGTCAAGGAGGAGGGGATTGGCTTCGAAAACCTGGGGTGCGGCTCCCAGCCTGGAAATGGGTCAGTCAGATTCGTCTTCCATGCCCTGGGTTGGCCTGAACACACACACACACACACACACACACACACACACACACACACACACACGTGCGTGCGTGCACGCGTGCAGCAGAGGAGCTGCGATGGAGGGCTGGACGGCTGGACGGGGTCTAGAGTAACCGCCCTGACCCCATCCAGCCTGCTCGTCCCGCCAAGTCAGTCTTTCTGAAGTTCCACAGTTGACCATGCCACTCTCCTACTCAACAACCTTCAGTGGCTCCTCGTTGCCTTTGGGATGAAGCTGAAGTCCAAAGCCCAGGGTTCAAAGACCCCTTTAGATTGACCTCAACCCACCTTCCCAACATTTCTACTCACTCTCTCCCTCCCCACATGAGGACACTTCGCCGCAGCCCAGACCGTCTCCTCACTGACTTGGGGTCTCAGAGAAAGACAGAATCGTGGACAGTTAGGGCAAGGCCCAGAGAAGGTAAGTGATTTGCCTCAGGCCAGGGTCAGAGCCGAGTCTAAGGATGCTCGTTCATTCATTTATTCAACGTGTACTAAATGCCCCTTCCCTGCCAGACGCTATTCTGGTTCACGTAAGAACGTGGAACCCACCTTCAGTCATTGATTTAGCAAATGTTTATTAGGCACCTTCTATGTGCCAGGCCGGGCGCTAGATGCAACAGCAAACAAAGCGGAGAAGTCCTGCATCCTTGGAGAGTTGGGGAGCTACACAATCAATAAAGCTATATGACAGGCGGTGATGAGTGCTGTGAAAAAGAACACCGAAGGGAAGGGGACCGAAAGCGATGGCAGAGAGGCACATTTCATTGAGGATGCTAATGAAAGTGGGTGTCTGAGCAGAAACCTGAAAGAAGTGCGGCTCCCCTGGAGGAAGAGCGGTTCAGGGAGAGGGAGCAGCAATCACAAAGGCCCTGAGGCAGCAGAAGCTCGGTGAATTGGGAGGTAGGCGGGAAGTGGAGAATAACGCCGCCAGCGACCAAAGAGAAGAAGAGTGGAGTACTCCAGCCAAGGTAAGGACTTCGGCGCTTACTCTAAGTGAGATGAGGCTCTGAGCAGTGGAGGGATGTGAGCGGACTTGGGTGAAGGCGGGAAGAGTCAGACAGACACGTGCAGAGCGACAAGAGCACAGCAGGCTCAGGGACGTTTCCCCAACTAGCTTCCCAACGCAGGATGGTCCGGTGTTTAGGCAAGAGAAGTGTGTGTGTGTGTGTGTGTGTGTGTGTATGTTTAGTAGGGGAGAAGGAAAGGAGAAGAGAATAGTAGTGAAAAATAATACCCAAGATTTATTAAGGACTCAGTATGTGCCAGGAACTGTGTTAAGTATTAATTCATCTAATATTCCATTCCCCCATTTTACAGATGACAAAATGGAGGCAAAGAGAGATGAATTTGTTCCAGCCCATGCTACTAGTAATGATTGAGTGGCACATAAACCCAGGCAGTCTGGCTATAGAGCCTGCATTTCTAACCACCACATGATGTCACAGAGCAGAAAGTGTTCCAGGTGGAAATGAGAGGAGCAAGGCGAGTAGAGGCGGGGTGGGGGGGTGCTGGTCAGGCATCTGGAGCAAGGAGGGCTCTGGCACTTTCCCTTCCTTCGAACAGCATCCTAGAGTTAAGGAAGCCCAGGCCAGGGCAGGGTCAGATGTGCTGTGTGTAGGTGTATGAGGTCACATCTCAGCCCCAGGGGGCTTAGAGCCTGAAGGGGCTCCCAGCTGCACCTACACCCTAATTGCCTTTAGATCTTGACTACTTAAAGTGTGGCCCCCAGACATGCAGAATTGGCATCACCAGGGAGCTCACCAGAAAAGCAGAACCTCAGGCCCTTGCCCAGACCTCCTGATTCACAATCCGCATTTCAGCAAGATCCTCAGGAGATTTCTTGTAGACCCATTAAAATTTGTGAAGCCCTGCTCTGGTCTCAGGCCAAACACGATTTCAAGAAATCCTGCTCTGATGGTCCCCCACCCCACAAGATCTCAACCTACAATTTTATTCTCTCAAAGCAGCTTCAAATCCTCCTCCATAGCACTGACCACATTGTCATTCAATTGTTCTCAAAGTTGTTGTACATCGTAATTATCTGGGGAGAGTGAAATACTCAGAGGGTCAGCTGCCCCCCTGGACAATGAGATCAGAACTGAGGTAGTAGGTTTTTTAATGTCCCCTCACCCCCAATGCCTCAGTGTTTCCATCCTACGATCAAGTCTTTGAACCCTTGATGTAACCAAATACTTCATGTCTCTCTCCTTTGAGAAAAGTCCCAGGAGAGCAGGGATTACATCTGCCCCGTTTACTGCTGTTCTCAGCTTCTAGAACAGTACCTGGCACAAAGGAGATGCTCAATGAAAACTTCTCAAAGAAAGCAGGAAGGAGGAGGGGGAGGAGGAGGGAAGGGTATCCTCATCTGACAAACTTATCTCGGAAGAGCAGCAGCTGCCGCTATTTCTGGGATAAAGGAAGAGCAGAGTCGCTGCCCAGATGCTGACCAACTTCACTCATAACACCCGACCATGTGTCGCCCCTTCTCACTCACTACAGGCGCCCAGGAAAGCAAATAGCTCGGCTGGGTGTCGGCTCTGCCTCTCACCAGAGGGAGCGGTTAAGGATGAAGACTGTCAGCGTGGAGAGGGGGAGAGGAGGCCTGGTGCCTGCTGTCTGTGGGGTTCCCTTCGAGGCCCCTTCTGTCCCAACCACTCCTGCACACAGTGGTGTGACACAGGACCTGTACGTAAGATGACTTGAGATGCACCTGGGCCCAAACCCTCAACCCAGCTCCCAAGGGCTGGGATCCTGGCTCCAGATTCACTCAGGTTTCTGCATGGAAACAAATCAGGACCTTGTTTAACACCAGAGTACACATCGCTTTTCCTCTCCCGCTAAAGCAAACTTCTCTCCATCCCTTCTGGAGAGGTTCATGTAATAGCGTGTGAAATGAAATGTCAACAAGAATTAGAACAAATGGCATCGTAATCCCCAGCAGATGACCGGCAGCCAGGGGCAGGCCGTCTCTGACAGCCCGAGCCGGAGGGAGCCAGCCTGGGAGACCCCAACCCCAGCTCCGGAAACGGGACCTCTAGGCAACCCTCTTCCTGCCTGCAAGTGGAATATGGTCTTTGAGTTCTGGCAGCAGAACAGAAACTGCCTTTGACATAGGTAGCAGATTTCCTCTGACACACAATTAGCAATGACAAGTGTTCCCCGGGGTGGGACCCAAAAGCTCCATCAGTCAGCCCATCAGGGGTCATGTGGATGGGGGGTCGTCCTGACCAGAGCCTCGACCTACTACCAGGAATCATCAGCTCACCTTGCCTGGCATCGGCCTGATGCTCTTCACAAGCCCGTGCATCTGTCGGCTCATCTGCCCTGGGGGCTCGGAAGTGTGAGAGAAAAATGCCTCTGCCCTCTGCCCACCTGGACCACAGAGGGCAAAAGCCAGGCTCACTTAACTTGATCATGGAAACAATGAATGTTGATTGGATGCTTACCACAAGTTGGATCCTAGGCTAAGAATGTTATGTGCATTATTCTTTTTAATCTGCTCATTCATTCAAACACATATTTATTGAGTGTCTGCTATGCGGCAGGCACTGTTCTAGGCACAGCAGAGAAAGAACAGACACAAATAGCAGCAAAGTGTTATGGGGGGCGATGGTGGACCCATGCCCAGTGCAGTGGGGACACCAAGGATGAAGGGAATGGTAATGTATATGTGTGAGAGAGAAATGGTGGGGAGTCTTGGGGAGGGTCCAGAAGGGCTCCAAAACCCCTGGTGTGAGATGGTGTTCAGGTGGTGGACAGGGGGAAGGTGTTCCAGACAGAAACTGAACAGGGCAGAGAGCCACCATTCCATATATCCCGTGGCACTGAGCCCAGGGCTGGGAGCAGGTTGGTGCTCTCCGTGGTACTTGCCGTGTAAACAAGATGGGAGAGATGCTGTCTGCATCCTTCTTGCCTTCAGTGGAAGAAGGCAGCCAGACTCTTCTTGACGACCGGTAGAGGTCCCCAGTCCAGGCCTTCTGGGACTCACCCTCCAGTCTCCAGGACCCTCTGGTTTAGCGCATGCCTGTTTCCTCCTTATCTAGCTTCCTTGTAATACTCCTCCATAGACTGGTAGATCATTATTAAATACCAAGAAGTGAGAATTCAGAAGGTTATGGGGCTCTTCGTATTTGTAAAAGGCTTATCCACACCCTGGCAGAGCTGTTCTTTGTCCCTGCACCCCACCCTGCATGGGAAACAAGTCATGGGGTCCCCAGTGGACAGGCAAGGCCGAGGAGACAGCTGTTTACTGGCAGATGCATAATTTACTTAACCAATCGATAACAAATACGTAAGATAGGACTGTATGAGTCAGGAACTCTGTTAGGCTCCGTGGATACAATGAAATTGAGGACAAGTCCCTTTCTCCCAGAGGCACTGAGGCTGTATTGCAGATAAGTGACATGACTTGCCCAATTTCTGTGTTCTGGATAACCATTCAATCATTTGTTAATTCATTCAACATGTGAGTGATTGCCATGTGTCATGAGCTATTCTAGGTGCTGGGGATTCAGCAGTGAAAAAAACAAGGTTCCTGCCCTCATGGAGCTTACATTCCAGCAGGGGAGACAAGCAATGCATCAACAAAACATTTGTCCAACACTTTAAAGTTTATAACACACTTTCTCCAACATCATCCCAGTTCTTGCTTCAGTCCTGTGATAACTATTTTTGTTATTCTCATTTAATAGATGAAGAAATGAAGACTCAGAGAGGTTAAGTGACTTACCCTAAATCACACAGCTAATTATCAGTGAGACCAGGACCCAAACCCCAGTTTTCAGACACATGAGATCATGTGTTCTTTAGGCAATACTCTGGCAGGACAATGATGTTACCAGAAGAGCTAAAGGGAGAAGGGGTATTTATAGTGGGGGCTTTCCTTCATCTATCTGGGAATTCCAAGGAGAATACTTAGGTTTGGAAAAACTCTGCTTATTCTCATAATGGCTGACAAATTACCTATGGTAGACCAGATGTCTAAGAAATCACAGGGACCTGTGAAATCCTAGGCTGGAGTAATACTTGTTGTTTGATTAGTTTTCTGTTTATTTGCTTGTATTATTTTGTTATGACAATCCTTGTTTTGTATAAGATGACATTTCTCCAGTGGAGACTGTGTATGTATGTATGGGAGAGGCAGGTAAGCAGACAGGGGGAAGTGAGGAAAGACAGAGGGTAATGGCCTGACCTCCAAGGAACCTTGTTCAGCCACCACTCACTCCTTCCACTAACATCGAGCAAGTTCCCAGTGTGCCCTGGTGTCGAGAAAGCACAAGGCAAGGCTTGTCCACCTGCTCTGCGGAGGCGGCCCACCAGGCCCGCTGTACCCATGGGCTTGCCTGTGCCCCTGCCACGTGTCTGGTGCCTGAGCAGGTGCCCTCAGACACCTGCTGAGGTGAGGGCAGGTGAGGGCAGAGGCTGAGGGCACCTGCTCAGCCTCTACAGAAAGATCTAGTTCAAGGCACTGGCCTGGTGCTGGGCATGGGGCTCCCACGCCAGAGATGAGTGCTGTTCCCATCTGTAAATGGCTCCAGCTTCTGGAAAAGCAGCCACAGACGAGAGCTTAGCAGCAAACAGATCACTCCCCACCGAGCCTGTGATTCACCAGGGCAGAGAGCCAGCCTCCCAGGGGCAAGGAGGCAGCAGCCCTGGGAGGTGCCAGGGAGGGGCACGGAGCTCTGGCCCATACTTAAGGATAGAATTTATTTCTTCTCCTCTGCGTAGCCTGTCGGGCTATTCTGCTAGTTCTTCCACTTATTTTATCTTTTTTCCCCAGGGTTGGAGAGAGTTTCCATCCCAGCTGTGCAGGGTATTTCCCCAGAGAGGCTTAAAGACCCTCAGACCAATTAGCTGGAAGTCTGTAACCAGGATCTTTTTTACTCTCCCTTCTCAGCAAGCAGAATTCTCCTCTCTGGGAATGGGCCTCCCTACGGCTGGTCCAGGTTTACTGCGCATGCAGGAGACGGGAAGCGTGGGGTGTGAGGAAGGGAAAGGGGGAAGAGATGAGGGAAAGGGCTTCTGGAAGGCAAGAGGAGGAGGAGAGGAGCAAACAGAGAAGAAAGGCAAGTACACGTGGAGAAGAAAACAAAAAGGAGAAGGGTTTGTGCTATTCCGGTGATCTGTGCCTTGGGGCCTTAATGTCACATTGCAATGTAGGCAGAAAATCACAACAAGCATTTCTGAGCCTCATTCTGGGCATCTAGCACTGTGGGAGACGCACAAGTGTGAAGCACAGCCTACACCCCAGAGGGGTTTATGTTCAGGCGGAAGGGCCGGTCTGAGCATCACATGTTCAAGGTCCAACTTGATACAAATAAAAACGTTTTCATCGGGAAGATGGAAAATCTGGTGACAGTCAGAACTGGAGTCACCATCGCTCACATTGGGGTGAGTCTGGGCCTGCACAGCGGGGTGAGTCTGGACCAGCAGTGGACCTCCCTGTGCCTCAGTTTCCCTTCTGTAAAGTGGAGATGATACATGTCTTGATGCCCTTACATGGCCATGGGGCCCCTCAAAGGAGACCCTGTGGGTGAAAATAAATTCTAAAGTAAATTCTAAAGCTGGACTGAAATGCAGGAAACACAGAGCAATCAAGGTCTGGATACTGAGGCACTGAGGCCACTCAGAGGGTGGTCAGAGTTCTGGGGGCCAGAGCACTGGGCTGGGCTGGGAAAGAGAAACGACCAGTTTTAGAAGAGAAAAGGGAGGCTGGTGAAGGCAGGGGAGAGGACACCAGATGAAAGGCATGAGGTGGGAATATATTTGTATTTGTGGGGCAATTAACAAATAGTTCTCTGTTTGGTTCTTTTGCTTGCTCTCTCTGCCCTCCTTCTCCCACCCTGGCAATTTTATGTGACTCCTTCTGCCTTGAATAGGCTCCTATCCTCCTACCCTTCTTTTTGATGAACTTTTCCTAATATTTCAGGTTTTTTTAAGATGTCATTCCCCAAAAAGGTCTTCCTGATTCCCAAGGATGGGTGCTCCAATATACCTTAAGTTAGTGTTTAGTTCTAAACATTTTTACTATGACCCAAAATAAGAAATATATTTTACATTACCAGACACGCACACATATCAATATATAAAGTGGAAACAAAGTTTTAAAGAAACATTTTCCCCTCATTATGGCTGTGATCCCATAATATCATTCTGTCATATTTTTCTTCTGCTCTATTTAATTTTTTAAAAAATGCTGGTTGTGACCCACTAAGTTAATTTCATGACCCACTAATGGGCTGGTCACCCGCTGTTTGACAACACTGCCTTCCTCCTTCTCTCCCGGACCGCATCCATGCCCTGGAGCACCATGCACATCTGCAGCCCCCACCTGACTGCAAACCCCCCCCCCCCCCCGAGGACAGGCATTTCCTCATGCTCTCTCCTGGACCCAGCCGCAGCTCCATGCCTGATGCCCAGGAGGTGCTTTAAAAACACTGAATGGATTAGTTATTGAATGCAGGGATATCTGGCTGGAGCAGAAGAGAATAAAATAAGAGTGGAACAGAATGAGGGCCTTGAAAAGTGGGCAGATGAAGGTGAGTTTTAAGAGAACATGTGAGGGCAGCAGTCCCAGGCTGGAGAGGAGGAGGGCGCTGGCAGCAGGGGCCACGAGGAAGGGCCCATCCTGGCAGCCATTTGAAGGGAGACGTGACAAGGCTTTAAGGCAGAGAGCTCTAGGGGTGGCAGAGAAGAAGTGGCAAAGAGGACCCCAAGTCTCTAGCCTGGAGGCAAGATGCCTTGCGATAGCTGTCCTGCCCGATCACTACAGCTTAGTAAAGACCCACAGTCACAGCTTATGTTTCTTGACCACCTACCATGCGCAGGCACTGTACCAGATGCTTTGCGTACACCCACTATTTACAACCACAAACCCAAGTAACCGCCCAAGGTCACACAGCTGGTGAGTGGCCCAGCCAGGACTCAAGTGGGATCAGTCCGAGTCCATGGTGCATACGCTTTCCCGTGCACCACCTCGTCCACACCCCAGTTCTCACCTCTGCCTCCTGTTCATCAGTTTCTATGGCTGACACAGTCTAGGAGCCCTTGATTTCTTTAAAACTGGGAATCACGTGTAATCAGGAGGGGAGTAGATAGGTGTATGGCGGAGGGTTGGATGGGTGAGGTGTGGTGGAGACGGTCTCCGTGTTGACCACCTTAAGTGTGTGGGAACGTCCAAGGGATGAGAGCAGGGCATTCATACATTCATTCTTTCACTCTTTCAACAAACATTTATTGAGTGCCTACTATGTGCCAGGCACTGGCCAAGGTGCTAAAGGTACAATGGAGAATGAAGTTCCTGCCCTTGTGGAGTTCACATTCTAGAGAAGCGGGGAGACGATGATTATCAAATAGATATAGAAAATTGTGCCAGGAGACAATGGGTGCTGAGAGACAGGTGAAGCAGGGTTGGAATTAGGCCACTGCCAACAGGGCAGTCTGGGGAGGTCTCTTGAGGAGGTGACATTTGAACAGAGACCCAGGGAAAAGCTCCACAGGAACATCCACAGTTGCAGGGAGGGAAGATGAAGAAGCAACAGCAAGGAGAGTCGAAGAAAACCCATGAAAGAGCAGGGGAGCCTCCAGAAAGACAGCAGGGGGGTTTGGTAGAGAGGAGAGAAGGTTTCAGGACCCAGGAACAGCAGGGAAGACATGAGTGTCCTCAGTGAAACACTGAGATTATTGACAAAACACTGCCAAGCCAGTGCTGCAATCGGCCAGGGCACATCTGCATCCGGGCCCACAGCCCCGGCCCTAGGAATCGTGGGATCTTCCAGGAGCATGCCTGGTCCATCCGCAGGGCACAGCCACTGTCTCCAGCCTCTGGGAGTCGGGCACAGGGGTCAGGGGTCACGGCGAGGAGGAGAGAGCTGTTCTCAGCCTGAACTGGGGCATCACTGCCCTCTTGAAGCCCCTTAGGAGGAGCTGCTTGTGGTGTGTCTGGGAATCTCTGCTTTCAGAAGGGTCCCACCTCACCCTTGCAAGGGCAGGGCTGACTTTGAAGCCTCTTCCACAAACCTGGGTGTCCTCTCCCCCTTCCTCTGCCTCTCACTCTCCCGTGTAGGGTCTAAGAAGAGGAGAAGGAAACCCTGGGGCTAGCCGACAGGGTGGCTCATCCTACCCGAGCCCATGCTTCACCATCTTGCATCAGAGTTTGCAGCTCCTGGCATCCTGATAAGGGTAAGACGTTTCTGGAGCTTGGCTACCATTTCCTTGCCTTCCTTCTCCCCTCACAGCCAAGGTGGCTGGAAAAGGAGGGAACATCCCACTTGGCTTCTCCCACCCACACGTCCCTCCTTCCCAGAGGGAGATGCTGAATGCAGGATCGAAGCCTGCCCGAGGCCATGCTTAATGCTAAGAGAGAACCCAGAAACTTCCACGCTTGCCTCCTTCTCTTGGCAACCAGTGCCTCTTAACCACCCTCAGGAGGGTTGAAAGGCCAGAGGGAGAGAGACAGACAGACAGACAGGGACACAGAGACAGAGAGACAGAGAAAGAAGTCTGGTTCCCTCCCCTCAGCTCTTCTTCTTTTAGAAGGAGATCCTCCCCTTAAGCCATATTCCAATGAAAAAGAAAATAATAATAACAATAGCAACAAGAGCACTTTATTGAGCACTTACTACATTCCAGGCATTATTCAAAATGCTTTACAGGAACAAACTCATTAAATCCTTAGGAAACATGATAAGGTACCCTATCCCCACTGTACACAAGAGGGAACCGAGGCACAGAGAGGCTAATTAACTTACTCAAATCTGGTGTAACAGTATGATGGACTTCTTTAATCTCAGCTTCAGATGAAACTACATCTCCAGTGAAGTGCAAGACGAGCATGCAGGATCCAAGCGGTCCACCCACCCCGGCCCTCGGTGAGTCAGGGAGAGTAAGAACAATGGGGCTGTTGAAGATGGAAGAGGGGCGCTGAAGAGAGGAGGTGGTATACTCTGCCTGCTCCCCGTTCAGGTCAAGCCAAGAGTGAGGGGCTTGAAGGGAACCTCTCAGGGAGTTTTACGTGGGTCCTCTGAACTTGGGAGACACGGAACACTGGCGTCTAATTCATGCCTGAATAATCTACAGGGAAAGTGATGGATGTGCTCACTGGTAGCTTGGACGGTGGAGCAAAGGAAAGTGGCCTCACAGGTATCCCAGGTTTCCAGGCAAAGGAGCACTTCCTGTGGTCAGGGGTGGACACCAGCAGGGAGAGAGCCTGCCTAGAGGGCGGTGGGCCCCGCAGGGACGTGGTGGGGCCCCCAACACTCGGTGCTGAGAAAGGAGTTGAGCGCCCATCAGGGAGAGGGCATCACGTACAAGAGGGGAACTGAGGGTGCTTCCTAGTGACTGGGTGGGGCAAGGGTCTCCAAAGAACCTTGAAAGTGCTCCCCAGGTGAGAAAAGTCAGCTTTATACATCTGCTGGGCCCAAAGAACTCATAAGAACTTCCATGCCCAGCCCTCCGGATCTCCCTTTCCAACTGCCCTAACCTGGGAAGAGAGAAGGAGAGGACCCAGGAGGGGGTTTCCTCTGCCCCCCAGACCCACTGTCTACCCTTTCCTGGCTCCAGCTGGAGGCTGACGTCTGTGGACTGAATCAGCAGGCTCCGTGCCTTCCAGCAGGAGGCACTGTGGGCTAACAGGCCTGGAGGTTGCCAGTGCCTCTGCCTCTGCTCACCGGTGTCCCTCCCCTCGGGTGGCCCTATCCATACGGCTCCTTCTCTTGGTTCCGGTAACTTCTCCTTCCCCTGGCACCTGCAGGCCCTGCCGACACCTTTGGAAATAGTCCCTTTATGAAACTCCCCTCAACTTTCCTGCTTTTGAGAGCCTGTCAGACCTGGACTGACAGAAGGGAAAGAGAAAAAAGCCAGTCACATCCACCACCCTATTTCTACCAGCGGAACTCAGACCGGGGACGGGAGGTGACGTCACTGGGTGGGCTTTAAAGTTGTGATGATTGGACTGGGCTGGACACAGTAATGATGGAACTGAGGCGGTTTGTGTTACCTAAACATGACCTGGAAAGTCATGGGATCTGGCCCAGATTTCATCCAGGGCAGCAGAAGAATCAGCTCCACTGAATAAATTCACAGGGACAGTGGAGACAAAGTAAAGCTGCTTTCTCATCACACCGGGGGTCGCACTTGGTCAAGGCCCAGCTATTCTCACAAGCGCTGGAGCTGGGAATTCCAGCCCAGGCGGTCCGTCTCCAGAGCCTGTGTCCTAACTCCTGTACAGTTTCCTGCAGGGCTGGTCCTCGTAGATGTGAGAATTTCTTTAATTTTCAATGATTGTCCCACGCAGGAGACCTAGACATCTAGACATCTCCAGCTCCTTCCTTCAGAATTCCATCCCTCGCTTCTGGATTTCTAATCTAAGCCCATCTTTTGGGGGCATTTCCTTTGGTTTCTCTAGGGAGGAAACTGACCTTTGAGCCAAAGTGCTTGTATAGAGTGTTTGTGAGATGGACCCTCCTCCTCTCCCACAGCTTAACACCAGCAGTTCTGCCTTTGATGTCAAGCTGGAGAGCAGTGTCTGGCGGTGGTCCTGGGGTTATCCTCAGCTTGGTCAAGATGCTCCTGAATGATTGGAATGCCAGCTTTCCAACAACTCCAGGCCTTTCTTCCCTCTACCTGGACTCTCTATATTCCCTTCATGTCCTGTTGTGACCCTCCAGGGCCTTCCCTAGATACCATCCACTCCAGGAATCCTCCACGGTATCCGTGGAAGTGTAACTCACCCCCTCCTCTGTGATCTCCTCTGCAGGATCTCAGCCATACTTCTATTACCACTCTCACACTGTGTCGCAACGATCCGTCTACACACTCGTCTCCCTCACTAGGCAGTGAGCGGCTCAACAGAAAGTTCATCTGTATTTCACAGGTTTCACATCTTCAGTGTCCAGTATGAGGTCTGACATGTGAAGGCTCAATAAAGGTTTTGAGAATAAATGAATGAATGAATCAGTGAGAGAATGAATTCCTTTAGCTTTTGAATCAAATGAACTAAACAGCCAATGTTTATTAAACACCCTCTACATGGCCATCACTGTGCTAGGCACTGGGGGAGGTCACCTCAAGGATAAAGGAACCATTTCTGCCCTTGACAAACAATCTGGCCAGGGAGACAAAGGTAATTAACACACACGTAGTAGTAGCGTGGTAGTAACAGCAACTAGCACTTACGGAGTGCTTGCCCTGTGCCAGGCTCTTCTAAGTGAGTCACCAGGTGGTAACTCATCTTAACCCTCATAATCACCCTATGAAGAAGGTGCTGTTATTATCTCTAATTTATGGATGAGGAAACTATAGCTTATAGCCCCCTCCCCTCCACCAGCTAGGAGGGGCCATACTGAGTTCCACACGTGTAGGACAGACTGCAAAGGTTGCAGGAATAAAGGGAAGAGGGAGATGCCTGTGGGCAGGGGTAGTCAGGGAACGCTTTGAGGGAGACGCAGGATCTGAGCTGAGTCATGAATCCCCATCCCCCAAACCTTTTCTCCCACCCTGCTGGGGTCCAGGACCCTCATCCCCATGCATCTGGAGCCCTGGGGGAGACCACTGAACGTTAGATGACTTTGTGAGGGCACTGATATCATTAGCACTCCTGGGGCGGCCGGTGCCCCAGCTCCTGCCAGGCGCCTCCCCAGTTCTGAAGCCCGAGGGGGCAGGAACCCACAGCAGCTGCTGATTAATTTCCACTGACAAGAGGTTGCGTCTTCGGCAAGCACGGTATTAAATAGCTCCTTTTGATCATAATTAAGTTTCTCTCCAGCTGATGCTATAAATAGCCATGCCCTATTGATTGGAGGGTCTGGGCTGTGAGCTCAGCATCCTCCGGGAGGCTTTCCAGGCTTGGCCTGGGCTCTCGAGTCCCACTTTTCTCTTCCTGACACGCAGCATTCCTAAATTCAAGGGCAGGTGCAGCCAGACACCAGGCTTGGGTTCGGCTCATTTTTTCAACCCTCCTCCACCCTCCACTGCCATTCCAGCTGAAGCCAGGGTTGACTCACTGGGTTACTTGGCTTCCTAGACAGAGACCTCAGTGAGCAGGACACTTAGCGTCTCCTCCTGGCCCCTCAGGACCTGGGCTTTCCCCTCTCTCAGCAATGGGGACAATATCCCTGGCCCTCTCTGCCCTGCCTGGACACCTCCCTATTATACCAACAGGGAAACTGAGGCCCAGACAAGTGAAGATCTCACTCAAAGTCTATAGAGGAAAAATAAACTCACAACTAGGTTGTCTCTTCCTCCTTCTCTTCTTAAAATAAAACCAATCTTGTTTTTCTGTACTCAATGCAATGTCTAAGAGGAGATGAGAAGAGGGGCTTAGGGCCTTCAAATCCCAGGGTCACAATAGTGAGGGAGGGAGGCATCCAGAACAAAGCAAACTGATTACGATGCCGACCAACATATAATGGTGAAAAAAGTGCCAGTGGGGCTTCCCTGGTGGTGCAGTGGTTAAGAATCCGCCTGCCAATGCAGGGGACACGGGTTCGAGTCCTGGTCCGGGAAGATCCCACATGCCACGGAGCAACTAAGCCCGTGCACCACAACTACTGAGCCTGTGCTCTAGAGCCCACGAGCCACAACTACTGAGCCCACATGCCACAACTACTGAAGCCCATGTGCGTAGAGCCCATGCTCCACAACAAGAGAAGCCACCGCAATGAGAAGGCTGCGCACCACAATGAAGAGTAGCCCCTGCTCACCGCAACTAGAGAAAGGCTGTGCACAGCAACGAAGACACAACACAGCCAAAAATAAATAAATAAAATAAATAAATTTTTTTAAAAAAGTGCCAGTGGAACTCTCTCCTTCTCCCCAACTAGATGCCCACCGGAGTCACTTCCCAGAAAGCAACAAGGTTTGCTAAACACACACACAGTGCTGCTGTCTAGCCCTGTTTTGCTCTGCCCCACTCTAGGGACATAATGGGCTGGGGATGAGACGCTACGGTAGAGAGGAAAGGTCTGGCTGAAATTGCCAGGATTTGCATGATCCCACCTCTGCCACCAACTAGTGCTATGGTCATCTATAAAATAAGTGGGTAGAATGAAATGACCTTTCAACTCCCAGTTCTTTTTTTTTTTTACTTTTTATTTTACATTGGAGTACAGTTGATTAACAATGTTGTGATAGTTTCAGGTGTACAGCAAAGTGATTCAGTTATACACGTACATGTATCTATTCTTTTTCAAATTCTTTTCTCATTTATATTGTTACATAATATTGAGCGGAGTTCCCTGTGCTATACAGTAGGTCCTTGTTGGTTATCCATTTTAAATATTGCAGTGTGTACATGTCAGTTCTATAAAGTATAATTCTAAGTACAACAAGGGTATGCACACATATGCACCAGGAAAGGAGCATGGGAGAGCTGATGCTAAGTCTTCATTTTAAAGCAAGATGTTGCTTAGGCCCCCAAAGAGAGCATCTGCAGAGGGCCAGTGCTGGTGTCAGGCTCCTGTCCTCCACTCTTTACGGCAAACGACAGCTCTTGGACCAAATCTGTTCCATCTCCTGTTTTTATAAATAAAATTGGAACACAACCACGCTCATTCATTTACCTATTGTCTATGGCTGCTTTTGTGCTACAACAGCAGAGCTGAGCAGCTGGAACAGAGAAAGTATGGCTCACAAAGCCTAAAATATTTATTTTCTGGCTCTTTACAAAATAAGTTTGTCCATTTCTGCTAGGGCATGTCAGTGAGTGGGGAGGAGGAAGAAAAGGACTCGCTCAGTGGAGGTCAGGAATACAAACCTGGGGAGATCCTGGGCAGTGCAGGCTGCCTACTCCCCACTGTCCTGCGAATCAGGTTTTAGCAGGGGACATGGATAAGGACCCTTGAGTCCCTGGGGGCTCTGCCCAGTGACCTGGCAGCCTGGAGATAGGCTGTCCCTAAACCACCCAACACGCATGCACACAGAGATACCCAGTTGTGCAGGTGCGTGCGCATGCGTACGCACCTGCACACACACACACACACACGTGGCTGGGGTAGCTAGGTTGGGGCAGAGAGATACTTTCATCCTGAGCGTGTGACAGAGAGAGGGTCCTGACAGAGAGAGGGTCCTAATCCATCTTGTATACAGGCATCCAACCTGACCAGGCTGTGCTCATCCCTGCCAGCGTCCCATGGCTAATCTGCTCCAGAAACCTCTCCAATCCTCTGCAGAGCCCCGAGCTGAGGCTGGAGTAGGAGAGAGCCTGGGGCCTAATCGGCAGTGCCCAGGAGCAGAGCCGTTCCCTGGGAAGAGTGGGAAAAGTTGGTCACCAACAAACAGAGCAGACTGGAGGCCCTGTGAGCTTCACTTAGCAATATGACGTATGAACAGAGCAGCGAGCTGCCAGTGAACTGGGGAGCAGGAAGCGGCTGGAGGGAGGGCACAGAGACATTGAGTAGAATCAGCACTGATGAAATAAAAACACACTGCCGGTTAGCCTGCACTCTGTGTGCTCCCCAAAACGGTCCAGGCTTGGGCTGCTCAGCTGCTCAGAAAAATGCTCCCCATTCTTCTCTACCCTCTGGAGCTGGCAGGCCCCCTCTGTCTAGCCCTGTCCTGGCGGCCAGCATTTCACAGCAGCCCTTGATCTCCACCCCAGAGCCTCCAGCATCCATCTGGCAGGCTGTGGGGGGCTTTGATGGTCTTCTCTTCCTCAACATGAAGCTGATCTGGTTTTTCAGGGTGATGGCAGGGAAACAAAATCTCCCGATTAGTTCTCACACGCGGCCGCCCGAGGCAATATGCTGCGTTCTCCAGCTCTGCCATTATGCATCTTGCTTGTAATTGCTTTAGAATGACACTCATCAGGTTCTATTTTATCACCCAATGACAGATCCATAGAGGAGAAGGGAAACACACTCACACACACACACACACACACACTCATAGATGAAGCCAGACTGCATAACGGTGAGGCAGAGTGATTGCTCTGAAATTCCAAGAGCTAGACTCTGTCCTCTTGCCTAAATAGAGAATGTGTTGCATTCGCTGTGATTGCTTTCGCGTATCAAAGCGAGGTGAGGCAGCCAGTGGTGGACTGCCTGGCCCATGCTTCTAGAAGCACCTTCCTATGCTCACCCGGCTCCCTCTAAACTTTCCACAAAACCCTCAACCTTCTCGGCTATAATTACCCAAGGGATGAAGATTTCTTTCCAGGAGCAAAAGGCAACTATAAACAGAGAGGGAGAGAGAGTTATTCCTCTGTATTTAAACACTCCACCTCGAGCACCCTAAAGTGAACAGCCCTCCGTTCCTGCCACCCTGAGTCTTCCTGTGACTCCCATTGCTCCAGGAGGCTCACCCCATCCACCACTTCCCACCCTCAGCAGGTGGGGCCTCCGTCATTCCTAAAGGTCACAAGGGTGGGAAGCTCCCAGGGGCCTCCGAAAACTGAGCTGCAGACATGCTAACTTCACTTACTGACTCCTGCTTCCTGGGGCCAGTGGGGGTGGGAATATCTGTATTCTCTTCCTGCCCACTGCTGGGAAGGTGGGTAAACCCAAGAGACCGGCAGCTGTGACAAACGAACCAGAGCATCTTCTGTGCCAACACTGTCCCTGCCAGGTGCTCTGCGGCAGGTACGAAGTAGAACACTGAGAGCCCTGAGGGGTAGAAATGGTTGGGTGTGAGGTCCCCGTGGTCAAAGGGTATCACAGTCCTAGCAACATCTCCCTTACCCACCTTGGACCAAACCCCTCCATGCCCCACTGCTGGGACCTGCATCCTCTTCCCGAGCTGGCTTCTCAGCAGATCCCAAACAAATCCTCCAGTACCCTGCAGTCCATAGCTATTTAGGGCTTAAAATCTGGGCCCAGAGAAAATAAAGAAAATATCCCAAAGCCAAAGATCCTTTCTTGCTAAGGATGCTGATCTTCAGAGTGCTTGAAAAAGCCCCACTTAGCAACCTTGAAGGGGATAGTTCATGGCCCTCAGTTACCTTCCAAACAGAGAAAGAGGATCCTCCATGGCGTGGGGACACTACAGGAGGCAAAGACCAGCCAAGGCTACGCACTGCTTCCTCCCCTCCCCAGAGGACTGGTCAGAACATAGACCTCTGTGGCTCCCTCCCCTAGCCCAGAAAGTTGCCAGGTAGAAACACTGGAAGATCCTTGGGGAAACCTGGGGCCAGAGGTGGGGTGGGGGAGAAATCCTATGTTGATCCCCCCAGGCTGAGACAGGGGGAGAAGCTTGAAGCATCAATGCTACAGTCACATATGCAAAACTGTCTCAACTCTAGGGGAGACATGGGCTCTCAAACCCCTTCTCATATGAAGATGGGAACGAGCTTACATACCTGGGGACGGACGGGGAGAGAACAGAACAGACTGTTTCCAGAGCACTTTCCCATCAGCACTCATCTCTCTATTTCTTAATGAGGAGCCCGAGGGGAGCCTGGGGCCTCAGCGGTGGAGCAGGTTAGTGAGTGATTGGGGGAACCCCATCCAAACTCCTGCTTCCCACTCTAGGGAAGCTCCCCAGGTCATGCCTTGCCTCCCCCTTCCTGCCAGAGTAATGGGGCGTTAGCCTGGGAGCCTGGGGAGGGGGCACAGATAAGGCAGCCTGGACTCTGTGCCTTGTCCTGGGGAGGAGGGAGGTGCTTTGGAGGGCGGTGCTCGCTCTGCCCGGCGACCTGGGCTACAGCCCGGCCTACTGTGCTGCTTCCTGGCCCACCTGCCAGGGGCCGGCAGCCAGGATCTCGGCTGGCCACAGAGGGCCTGTCCACCTGCACTCGTCACACACACAGTGGGCGTCCTCAGCTGCCCCTCCAAAAGCAAACACTGACGCCAGCGAGGCCATTGTACTCCCAGCAGCCCCGTCACCCCCATCAGACTCAGCTGGCACAATGTTTCCTAGTCTTTGTTGAATGTGTCCAATTTCCTGACCAACTCCCTGATAAATAATCATTTCCTCGTTCACTCCAGGCAGCTCCAAGCGAGGGAAGGGCAGAGGCTGCCTTGATGGGGAGGCTCTTTCTTTTGTCTCGTTGGTGTCTGAGAGCCAGGGTTGAACTCTGCTTAGAGCAGGGGGCACGGGCTGCTCTGCAAAGGCCTGTCTCATCCTCAGCAGCGGCCAGCAGTCGCCGAGCTCCCTCCTTGCTGCCGCCTTGGGCACCTCCTCTGCATCTTCTCTCCCCCTCCCTTACGCTGAAACTCTGCATCTCGGCATGGAGACCAGACAAGAATCTGCTAGGGTGCTGATCTAGGGAAATGGGTATTTGAAGGGAAGTCAGAGGGAGACACTAAAGACCTCATGGCATGAAGGGAAGGGCATCGGCCAGGAAAGAAAGTGATCCGGGTTCCAGGCCCCCTTTGGCTGCTGCTTGGCCGATACTGGGGCTGTGATCTCAGCTTCCTTGTTTCTAAGACATCGGGGTCCACAGAGCCCTCCTTGCCTGTGTGAGTGGTGCCCACAGAGCCGAACCCTTGGGCAGCTACAGTCCCACTTCTATTCTCCCTGCAGCTTCTGCCCTGAGTTTCCCTGGCTAGAGTTGCTGGCGTACCATCTGGTATTCCTGGGCGAGCCAAGCGCTGTTTACCAGTGACAGCTCTGTTCATCTGGCCATCCCTGCCCAGGAGCAAGTGCAAAAGAGCCCCTCCAAGCCCTGGTGATGGTTAACACTGGGCACTTACACATGCCAGGCACTGACTTAGGTACTGCATAAATGTCATTGATTTTCAACCTCACAGCAATCCTCATTTGCCAAAACAAGACATTGAGGTTCAGAGGCAGATTTCTGTTTGGCCATGCCCTAAGAAAGTGGCCGAGCTGGGGACACATTCAACAAAGACCAGGAAACATCATGCCAGCGGAGCCTGATGGGGGTGACAGGGCTGCTGAGAGCACAAAGGCCTCGCTGGTGTCGGGCCCAGCTGGGACCCCGACGGCCCCAGGTGGAGAGAGGTGAAACTAAGGACGCTAAAGTAGAGTTTCCCAGACTGGGGGCCACGGTACACAGGTGGGAAAGAATGGGTTACCTGCACGCACGCAGGCGCAGATCTCCTCAGCCCCCAGGGCGGTCAGGTGACGTTGGGGGGAGCAGAGCCCCTGGTGAGTAACCTCCTTTCTGAAGCAGCCTGGCCAGCCCCAGTGGAGCAAGGTCAAAGGCACGGCCAGGTGACCACAGTGGGAAGAACAGATCTAAAGGAAAAGAATCTAAAACCTGGAGCAAGGAAGGAGGCACAAATTGAGAGGGGCTTTTCTGAGACAGAATTGAAGATTATATTGTCAAAACTCTAGCTGTTGATCACAGCTAACTGCTGAACAATCATCGACAGGAAGACACTGGAACTCACCTAAAAAGATACCCCACATCCAAAGACAAAGGAGAAGCCACAGTGAGATGGTAGGAGGGGCACAATCACAATAAAATCAAATCTCATAACTGCTGGGTGGGTGACTCACAAACTGGAGAACACTTATACCACAGAAGTCCACCCACTGGACTGAAGGTTCTGAGTCCCACATCAGGCTTCCCAACCTGGGCGTCGGCAATGGGAGGAGGACTTCCTAGAGAATCAGACTTTGAAGGCTAGCAGGATTTGATTGCAGGACTTCGACAGGACTGGGGAAAACAGAGACTCCACTCTTGGAGGGCACACACAAAGTAGTGTGCACATCAGGACCCAGGGGAAGGAGCAGTGACCCCAGGGGAGACTGAACCAGACCTACCTGCTAATGTTGGAGGGTCTCCTGCAGGGCGGGGTCAGGGGGGTGGCTGTGTCTCACCGTGAGGACAAAGACACTGGCAGCAGAAGTTCTGGGAAGTACTTCTTGGTGTGAGCCATCCCAGAGTCTGCCATTAGCCCCACCAAATAGCCCGGGTAGGCTCCAATGTTGGGTCGCCACAGGCCAAACAACCAACAGGAAGGGAACCCAGCCACAACCATCAAAAGACAAGCGGATTAAAGTTTTACTGAGCTCTGCCCACCAGAGCAACAGCCAGCTCTACCCACCACCAGTCGCTCCCATCAGGAAACTTGCACAAGCCTCTTAGATAGCCTCATCCACCAGAGGGCAGACAGCAGAAGCAAGAACTACAATCCTGCAGCCTGTGGAACTAAAACCACATTCACAGAAAGATAGACGAGATGAAAAGGCAGAGGGCTATGTACCAGATGAGGGAACAAGATAAAACCCCAGAAAAACAACTAAATGAAGTGGAGATAGGCAACCTTCCAGAAAAAGAATTCAGAATAATGATAGTGAAGATGATCCAGGACCTCAGAAAAAGAATGGAGGCAAAGATCGAGAAGATGCAAGAAATGTTTAACAAAGTCCTAGAAGAATTAAAGAACAAACAAACAGAGATGAACAATACAATAACTGAAATGAAAAATACACTAGAAGGAATCAATAGCAGAATAACTGAGGCAGAAGAACGGATAAGTGACCTGGAAGACAGAATGGTGGAATTCACTGCTGTGGAACAGAATAAAGAAAAAAGAATGAAAAGAAATGAAGACAGCCTAAGAGACCTCTGGGACAACATTAAATGCAACAACATTTGCATTATAGGGGTCCCAAAAGGAGAAGAGACAGAGAAAGGACCCGAGAAAATATTTGAAGAGATTATAGTTGAAAACTTCCCTAACATGGGAAAGGAAATAGCCACCCATGTCCAGGAAGCACAGAGAGTCCCATACAGGATAAATCCAAGGAGAAACACGCCAAGACACATAGTAATCAAATTGGCAAAAATTGAAGACAAAGAAAAATTATTGAAAGCAGCAAGGGAAAAACGACAAATAACATACAAGGGAACTCCCATAAGGTTAACAGTTGATATCTTGGCAGAAACTCTACAAGTCAGAAGGGAGTGGCATGACATATTTAAAGTGATGAAAGGGAAGAACCTACAACCAAGATTACTCTACTGGGCAAGGATCTCATTCAGATTTGATGGAGAAATCAAAGCTTTACAGACAAGCAAAAACTAAGAGAATTCAGCACCACTAAACCAGCTCTACAACAAGTGCTAAAGGAACTTCTCTAAGTGGGAAACACAAGAGAAGAAAAGGACCTACAAAAACAAACCCAAAACAATTAAGAAAATGGTCATAGGAACATACATATCGATAATTACCTTAAACGTGAATGAATTAAATGTTCCAACCAAAAGACACAGGCTCGCTAAATGGATACAAGAACAAGACCCATATATATGCTGTCTACAAGAGACCCACTTTAGACCTAGGGACACATACAGACTGAAAGTGAGGGGATGGAAAAAGATATACCATGCAAATGGAAATCAAAAGAAAGCTGGAGTAGCAATATTCATATCAGATAAAATAGACTTTAAAATAAATAATGTTACAAGAGACAAGGAAGGACACGGCATAATGATCAAGGGATCAATCCAGGAAGAAGATATAACAATTATAAATATATATGCACCCAACATAGGAGCACCCCAATACATAAGGCAATGGCTAATAGCTATAAAAGAGGAAATTGACAGTAACACAATGATAGTGGGGCACTTTAACACCTCACTTACACCAATGGACAGATCATCCAAACAGAAAATTAACACAAGCTTTAAATGATACAATAGACCAGATAGATTTAATTGATATTTATAGGACATTCCATCCCAAAACAGCAGATTACACTTTTTTCTCAAGTGCACATGGAACATTCTCCAGGATAGATCACATCTTGGGTCACAAATCAAGGCTCAGTAAATTTAGGAAAATTGAAATCACATCAAGCATCTTTTCTGACCACAATGCTATGAGATTAGAAATCAATTACAGGGAAAAAAACGTAAAAAACACAAACACATGGAGGCTAAGCAATACATTACTAAATAACCAAGAGATCACTGAAGAAATCAAAGAGGAAATCAAAAAATACTTAGAGACAAATGACAATGAAAACACGATGATCCAAAACCTATGGGATGCAGCAAAAGCAGTTCTAAGAGGGAAGTTTATAGCAATACAATCCTACCTCAAGAAACAACAAACATCTGAAATAAACAATCTAACCTTACACCTAAAGGAACTAGAGAAAGAAGAACAAACAAAACCCAAAGTTAGTAGAAGGAAAGATATCATAAAGATCAGAGCAGAAATGAATGAAATAGAAACAAAGAAAACAATAGCAAAGATCAATAAAACAAAAAGCTGGTTCTTTGAGAAGATAAACAAAACTGATAAACGTTTAGCCAGACTCATCAAGAAATAGAGGGAGAGAACTCAAATCAATAAAATTAGAAATGAAAAAGGAGAAGTTACAACAGACACCGCAGAAATACAAAGTATTCTAAGAGACTACTACAAGCAGCTCTATGCCACTAAAATGGACAACCTGGAAGAAATGGACAAATTCTTAGAAAGGTGTAACCTTCCAAGACTGAACCAGGAAGAAATAGAAAATATAAACAGAGCAGTCACAAGTAATGAATTGAAATTGTGATTAAAAATCTTCCAACAAACAAAATTCCAGGACCAGATGGCTTCACAGGTGAATTCTATCAAACATTTAGAGAGGAGCTAACACCCATCCTTCTCAAAACTCTTCCAAAAAATTGCAGAGGAAGGAACACTCCCAAACTCATTCCATGAGGCCACCGTCACCCTGATACCAAAACCAGACAAAGATACTACAAAAAAAGAAAATTACAGACCAATATCCCTCATGAATATAGATGCAAAAATCCTCAACAAAATACTAGCATACAGAATCCAACAACACATTAAAAGGATCATACACCAGGATCAAGTGGGATTTATCCCAGGGATGCAAGGATTCTTCAATATATGCAAATCAATCAATGTGATACACCATATTAACAAATTGAAGAAGAAAAACCATATGATCATCTCAATAGATGCAGAAAAAGCTTTTGAAAAAATTCAACACCCATTTATGATAAAAACTTCCAGAAAGTGGGCAGAGAGGGAAACTACCTCAACATAATAAAGGCCATATACGACAAACCCACAGCAAATATCATTCTCAATGGTGAAGAACTGAATGCACTTCCTCTAAGATCAGGAACAAGACAAGGATGTCCACTCTCACTACTATTATTCAACATAATTTTGGAAGATCTAGCTACGGCAATCAGAGAAGAAAAAGAAATAAAAGGAATACAAATTGGAAAAGAAGAAGTAAAACTGTCACTGTTTGCAGATGACATGATACTATACATAGAGAATCCTAAAGATGCCACCAGAAAACTAATCCATGAATTTGGTAAAGTTGCAGGATACAAAATTAATGCACAGAAATCTCTCGCATTCCTATACACTAATGATGAAAAATATGAAAGAGAAATTAAGGAAACACTCCCATTTACCACTGCAACAAAAAGAATAAAATACCTAGGAATAAGCCTACCTAGGGAGACCAAAGACCTGTATGCAGAAAACTATAAGACACTGATGAAAGAAATTAAAGATGATACAAACAGATGGAGAGATACACCATGTTCCTGGATTGGAAGAATCTATATTGTGAAAATGACTATACTACCCAAAGCAATCTACAGATTCAATGCAATCCCTATCAAATTACCAATGGCATTTTTTAGAGAACTAGAACAAAAAACCTTAAAATTTGTATGGAGACACAAAAGACCCTGAACAGCCAAAGCAGTCTTGAGGGATAAAAACGGAGCTGGAGGAATCAGACTCCCTGACTTCAGACTATACTACAAAGCTACAGTAATCAAGACAATATGGTACTGGCACAAAAACAGAAATATAGATCAATGGAACAGGATAGAAAGCCCAGAGATAAACCCACACACATATGATCAACTCATCTATGACAAAGGAGGTAAGGATATACAATGGAGAAATGACAGTCTCTTCAATAAGTGGTGCTGGGAAAACGGGACAGCTACATGTAAAAGAATGAAATTAGAACACTCCCTAACACCATACACAAAAATAAACTCAAAATGGATTAAAGACCTAAATGTACACCAGACACTATCAAACTCTTAGATGAAAACATAGGAAGAACACTCTTTGACATAAATCACAGCAAGATCTTTTTTGATCCACCTCCTAGAGAAATGGAAATAAAAACAAAAAAAAAAACAATGGCACCTAATGAAACTTAAAAGCTTTTGCACAGCAAAGGAAATTACAAACAAGATGAAAAGACAACCCGCAGAACGGGAGAAAATATTTGCAAATGAATCAACGGACAAAGGATTAATCTCCAAAATATATAAACAGCTCATGCAGCTCAATATTAAAAAAACAAACAACCCAATCCAAAAATGGGCAGAAGACCTAAATAGGCATTTCTCCAAAGAAGATATACAGATGGCCAAGAAGCACATGAAAAGCTGTTCAACATCACTAATTATTAGAGAAATGCAAATCAAAACTTCAGTGAGGTATCACCTCACACTGGTTAGAATGGGCATCATCTGAAAATCTACAAACAACAAATGCTGGAGAGGGTGAGGAGAAAAGGGAACCCTCTTGCACTGTAGGTGGGAATGTAAATTGATACAGCCACTATGGAGAACAGTATGGAGGTTCCTTAAAAAACTAAAAATAGAATTACCATATGACCCAGCAATCCCACTACTGGGCATATACCCAGAGAAAACCATAATTCAAAAAGAAACATGCACCCTGATATTAATTGTAGCACTATTTACAATAGCCAGGACATGGAAGCAACCTAAATGCCCATCGAGAGACAAATGGATAAAGAAGATGTGGTACATATATACAATGAAATATTACTCAGCCATAAAAGAATGAAATTGGGTCATTTGTAGAGACGTGGATGGATCTAGAGACTATCATACAGAGTGAAGTAAGTCAGAAAGAGAAAAACAAATATCGTATATTAACACATATATGTGGAACCTAGAAAAATGGTACAGATGAACCAGTTTTCAGGGCAGAAATTGACACAGAGATGTAGAGAGCAAACGTATGGACACCAAGGGGGGAAAGTGGCAGGGGGGTGGTGATGGTGGTGTGATGAACTGGGAGATTGGGATTGACATATATACACTCATATGTATAAAATGGATAACTAATGAGAACCTGATGTATAGAAAAATAAATTAAATTAAATTAAAAAAAAATTCTAGCTGTCATTAGGAGGTGGACACAAGGCTAGGATTGAGAACAGGATGGGCTCTTGCTCTTGCAAAGTTGGGAAAAGTCCCACCCCATCCCTGATTCTCTGGGATGGGGTGGGACTGCCACTACTGAGAGAGGAACCCCCCGTGCCAAGTCCTGGAGACGGCTGCTTCCTTCACATTTCCACCCATCGCCCAAAGTTCATGGGCCTTAAATCTGCCGAGGAGCATAATTATAGGTGCCATTGCAGTCCGTCTGATTCATTTTCTGTGCCTGGTGACCATGCCTGGTGAGCTTTTCATCACCCCGAGAACAGGCACACACGGTCAGCACAACAGGAACATTTGTTGAATGAATAAAGGAAATGGGCAATAGCGGATTCAAACTGGCATCTGCAGTTGGAGGCTTGTGTTCCCCACTGCCCCCAACACATTTCTGTGTAAACAGGACTATAAATCCAAGGACTGCTGACTCGCTCTGGTTCAGGTTTAATTTTAAACAAACGGGTCTCTGGTCTCTGGTTTAATTTTAAATAATTAGCATGAAGAAAAAAGATTTTAAACTCTTTTTTTTTACAATGAAAATATATATACCTATGTGAAGACACAACCCTCCTCCTTTAAAATAAAGTTACCCTTATAACTTAAGCTTCATTAAATAATGCTGCCATACCAATGAGAGGCACTCACATCAATGGGCATAAGGAAGTTTTATAGATGCTGCTTGAAAGGTGACAAGATTTTTTTTCTTTGCATGTTTGATGTATTTCACAATTTTTTAAAGTTAATGATCAAACGTCTTCACTATTATATGAGGTCCCCAGGGTAGTCAAATTCATTGAGACAAGAACTCCATCATTTGTCTCTGGATTTCTCCAGGTACAGAGTTGCTTTTTGGGGAAAAGCTGTGGGTGGGTGAGGGCCTCATCTAAGGACCAGAAGCCCCAGTCCTGGTCCAGGACGATGCTTCTGATGTGTGGGAAAGGGTCACCTTTCATCAGGCAAACTTTCTAAAAATGGAGGGATTCTGGATGGCAAACAGAGAACGAGGACCTGGAGGTTCCCCCATGTCTACAATGGCCCAGGGTTACACTGAGAACTCCCTCCTCCCTCCCCACCCCTCACTGCCAGCAGGCTTTCAGGCACACAAGAGTGCGCTCACACACACACTCACACACACACACACACACACACACACATACAGCATGAGCATAGAGCCTGTTTCTGAGTCTCTCCTCCAACTTTCACTGTTTGCCTGGAATGCTTTCCCTTTCCAGCCCTCCAAGCCAACTTTCTCACGTGATTTACACACTCCTGGAAGTTCTATCTCTTCCGTGATATCTCCAGGTCAAACAGATCTGATGATCCCCTCGGCTCTGCCCTATCCGGATAGGAAATGTCCCAGAGCTACGGACCCCACCCCAAGTTTGAGCACATCCTCCCTCACTACATGCCGTGACACACACAACCCCTGCACCTGACTCGCTGTCCAGTCCTTCAGGTTGTTGAGCCACACGTGTGTGGGTGCTTCTCACTCTGTCTGAGTGAACGGGCAGGACGTGAAGGGACAGCGATGGGCCAGAACCTGACAGCTGAGCCCCTTCTGTGTCCCTGGCACTCTGCTGGGAGCTGGGACTGGGACCACGGCACTTAACTCTGAGGAGCAAGGGCTGCCTATGCTTTCAGATGGTGGTGACAGAAGTGAGGAAGCTTCCCTAGGAGAAGACCCACTAACCTGGTCCATTTCCACCAAACTTCCCTTCAGGACCAGCACCCTGCCGCCGGTCGGCCCTTCCATCCTCGTCCTCTCTGCATGTCGGAAAGCCAGCCAGTGAGATGCCCACAGCTGGAGAGAGCCCACAGGCTCACCCTCTCCCCTGCCCTCTGTGATCATTTAATGGTTGGTTTCATTCAAATAACTCAAAGTAATGTAAGCCACGCTGCCCACACGGACGCTAATAGCAATACTGAGATTCCCCTGCATTCCTCTGGGGAACTCATATTATAAAATAATGGGAGTGGAGAAGGGAAGGACCATTTACAGGCCAACGGGATAACAGGGAAGAAAGAAGTTGGGGATGGGGGTGGGGCACGTAGGAAACCAGCCCCTGGTGGAGTGTCAGTAGGGATGGGGTGGTGGGAGACCAGAGAAGGGATGGGGACTCTATCTGCCCCAGAACCTGCCCATCCATGCTGTGCAGGCTCTCCCAGGGGCTGGTGAGAAGCTGGCTCATCCAGGAAGCCTCCAGCCCTCCCCAAGGGCTCGGATCTGCCAGGGCTGTGCCTGAGCCATCCTAAGTCTGTGCCAGGACAGATGGCCCAGGGTCTTCTTGCCACCAAGTTCCCTAGTGGCTTCCCAGATCATAATTATACTTGCCTTCCAAAATGATTTCCTAACAGAATCTTCTGGGTTCTCAAAAGCCCTCATCATTTTGGGGCATAGAGGAAGTAGTCTTGGGTTTAATACACAGAGGAGGGTTGCGATCACTGACCCTCTCCAAAACGGAATGCACACCAGTCAAAAGGGTAAACTCCCATCCCTGAATGTTCAGGCAGATTCATTGCCATCTGCTGGGGAGGCTGTTGAAGGGAATCCAGCTCTGAAGAGGGACAGCAAACTAGGATTCGTGGGGCTTACGTAGCTCTCTGACGTCCCAGGGTTAATGTCTTATACCTTCCCCTCATTCAGCTTACCGAGCCTATCCAGGGATCTGAATTCACGATTCCCTGCTCTCTCTAAACACAATGCTGTGTGGCCGCGGGCTGCTGACCTGGACCTGTGCTTCTCATCAGGAACCCTGGAGCCCTCTGGGGGAGTCTCCAAGCAGAATCTCCCAGGTCCCTCTGCAGACTTGCATTTCTGGTGGTCACTCTGGCCAAGGACTCTTTTCACTTCGCCCTCTTTGGAGATGAAAAATGGAAATGGGAAGGTCCCCAGCGCCCTAGCATCTAGGGGCTGGTTCTCCGGGCTGTGGATCATCCAGGCCACTGGGCTAACGATCAGTTTTCCTTTGATCTGGGAGAGACTGACACCTTGTGAAACTGGTTAGGAGATGAGAACTCACTAAATCCAACCCTTCATCATTGAGGAGAGGAGGCTGAGGACCAGAGGGAGGAAGTGACTTGCCCAAGATCACACAGCCTGCTGAAGCTGGCCCCAAAACCCACATCTCCTGACTCCTAGCTCAGTGGTTGTCCCATTGTTCTATAGAGCCCAATCCCAGCAGAAGGGTCCGGTTAACCCACGTGAACCAGCATAAACACCTAAATCAGAGCCTGGACGCGGCAGCCTCTGTTCCTTAGATGAGAAGCTGAACTTATATGGAAATATTAAGAAAGTCAAACACAGTATGTGGAGTTGGTGGTGGGTATAACTCTTCATCATCTCTCTCTAAGCCCTGCCCAAACTCAGAGCCTGCCCGTCAGGCTGCAGGAAAATGTTTTATTAATCAACACAATGGCCTTTTGCCAGCCTGGAGAGACGCTTCTTCTGGAGAGGGGAGGGGGCTTCGGCTCAGAAGACAGAGACGCAAGCCCTCAGGTACAGAAATCTCAGGAAAACGTCTAGCAGCTTCTGGAAGCAGAAGAGAAACAGGCCGGGGAGGAAGGGAAAAAAGAAAAAAAAAAACAAATGTAGGGTCACATATGGCAAACTGCTCTTCTCCATCTCTGGTGCAGAGAAGGCATGAAAAAGGCCGAAGGAGTGCAACACCACAACATCAGACGAGCCAGCAGAGGGGGGAGGGAGGGTCAGAGATGACAAAGGAAGAGTCACACCTGGTACTGTGATTCCTCAGGGTCGGCGGGGGCGAGGGAGCGCCCATGACCCCCCAGGGATGATGGGCCCCCGGAGGCTCCTCACCCGATCCCCCACCTGCCCCAGCTCCCGGCCACAGATCACTGCGAGGGGCCTGGAGGACAGGGCAACCTGCGCTCTGTCACCGGGTTCTGACAGGCTCCCCTAACAGCGCTGCTTCCCTCCACTCCAAAACCGTGAGGACTGGACTCCAGCTCCCTGCTGCGCTGAGCTGTGATCTCTCTAGTGGGCTGCGGAGGCGGCCAGCTGAAAAGGCTGAGTTATGCCCCAAGGTCTGCGGTGGGAGAGAGGGAATGCTGCCAACTTCCAGACGTAGGACGTGGGCAACAAAGGCACCAGGGACCAGAATCTCCACAGAGAGGGAGGTGGCATGAGACTTTTAGACTTTTATTCTGAGATATTTACATAGGAAATTTACACAGTATGCATATTTACAACTTTCCATCTCCCTTACATATTTCTTCTTTTGCACAGACTCTGCTGCAACACTAAAATTTCCCACCTCCTTCTTTTTTTGTCTTCCCTCCTTTCCACCAGTATGCTCCTTGCCTGTTGATGAACTCACCCCCTGCCCGTGCATGCGCTCTTCCTGTCTCTGTTGGTTCAGACCAGCCTGGATCCCCTCGATCCCGCTGGCCCCATCTCTGCGACTCTGATCTCTCCTTCATCACCATCCTGTGTCCACTCTTCACCCTTATGACCTTTGCCAACAGGCCCGAGGGTCTTTGGTGCTGGCACATTAGGAGGTTGGGGACGCTGTGCCTTCCTCCCGCTGCCCAAGACACAGCCTGGGGAGGGAGAGGTCTCGAACGCCTCTCCGATGGGAATCTGGGTGGTCAGTGATAGGTTAAGAGCAGACGCTGGTCAGAGCAGCTCAGGTCTGAAACCCAGCTTCTCCGTTCACCAGAGAGCAGGCTTCGATTTTCGCAGGGACAGAACACAGATAACAGTAATCTCGCTCTCCTGTGGTTAAGGGGAGGTTATCAGGAGGGTTAAATGAGGAAGCCCATGTAAATGACTTACAGTTAGCACCATACCTGGAACATCATAAAAGCTTGATAATATTAGCTATGATTATTGTTGTTGTTGTTGTTGATGATGAGGGACAGTGGTCTCTCACGTGTCAGGGTGAATCTGTTGCTACTCATTTCCGTCTCCTCACCTTCTGGATAACAACCCTAAAGAGACTCAAACACAGCTCTTGAATCACCATTTCTGTCCTGGGGCCAGCCTCTCACTGACTCCTAATCAACTGTGGACGGAGCTTTCACTTCAGGAGAGGCTAGAGTCACTGCTCCTCTACCCTCGTGTTGGGACCCCTCATCTCTCCCTGGGGTCAGGCTGATGGCCTCATTCTCTCTCCCCTTACCAGGCTCATCTCTTTTTTTCCTGGTTTTTACTTCAATGTTTCATTCTCACTTTATACATTCATCTGACTATTGTTTGCTGCTCCTACTAGAATGCCAGCCTCTGAGAATTTGCCCGTTCTGTTCGTGAATACATCCTCAGCCTCAGCACACTGCCTGGCACGTGGAGACTCACAATATTTGCTCAATAAATGATCAAATGAAGGAACGCATTGAACTTTTCCACCACAAGCTTCCAAGGACCAGCTGAAATGCCACCTCCTCCAAGAAGCCTTCCCTGGTTCCTGCCTCCTCCACCTTTCCCTCACACTTTTCTGCCCTTTACTCATACCTCTCACCTTGTTGAACCCAGAAATATAGCTCTGTGTGCGCACAAGGCACCCCTGTTACTAGACTGAAGCTTCTTATGAAGCAGCGGACTCCGAAGGAGTCAGAAGACCTTGGTTTGAATCTAGTAATGCTACTATACCGTGGGAGCTCGGGCCAGTGGCCTACACTCTCAACGTCTCAGTCTTCTCATATATAGGAAGGGAACCTAACGCCCGCCTCCTAGGATTTAGTCCTCGTCCCCTTTCTTTCTTTGTGGCCCCTCCTGGCAACCAGGACTATGCCGTGCTCACAAAGACAGCCCAATGCAAATTTGCTGAATTACTGAACCATCGCTTTCCCCGGGTGCTTACCAAGGGCCCAAGAGAGATGTCTCCAAGAGGTGGCAGGCCAGAGGACACCCCGGGGGACGCCAAGAGGGCGTCTGATGTTTCTCTCTAAGAAGAAGGAGGGAATGGGTGGGACAAGCAGTGTCTGCAGTGCCTGGAGACGCCGCCCGGGGGCCTGGCACTGCAAGGCCAGACAGTGTCACCCACGGAGGCTGCACCACTCGGAGTCAGCATCCCCCTTGGCCAGGCAAGGGATGTTTGTTGGTCTGTGACCATTTAGACCCCATCTCCCACCCACATGCCAATGTTAAGGATCCTGTTCTTATTATTTTTTAGCAAAGCCCGTAAACCAATTTTGATTTCCTGGGTCGGTGCTGTTTATTTAATTATCATGGTAGGAGACTAAAAAGAAAACCTTGTTTTACTCAGGAAACCAATATGACCTTTTAGCTCCAGCAGAAACCCGGTTTGAAAGGGAACTTCCTTTCACTTCTTTGGCCCTGTGAAAGGGCCAAAGAGAGAGGCTGAATGGAGGCACCGGCAAAGCTGCTCACAGGTGGCACCACCACTCCTAAAGGGGGCAGGTGCCAGAGAGGCAGGGCCTGGGGCAGGAAGTGTTCCCCAGGCCCTCTCCTCTTCCTTCCTTTCATGTTTTCCTGGGCAATCTCATCCATTTTTCCTGCTTCAGCTGATGATTTCGAAACCTGCTGCTTTAGCCCCCTTCTTCCTGCTCAGCCTCAGACCCACATTTCCACCTGCCTGCCGGCCACTTCAAGGACACTCAGGGTTACCTGCAAACACCACAGACCCACAGGCAAGCTCATTGTCTCTGCCTTGCCCTTGACCTCCTGCCCACCTGTTCCTCCTAAATGTTTGCCAACTCCTTATTTCTACTTGTCCAGTCTTACGGTTCCAGAGCTACTTTGGACTTCACCTTCTCCTGGGTGTCTTTCTCTTCTTTTCCACCGTGACTGTCCTAGGTCAGGCCTTCTTTACCTCTTCCCTGGATCCGTCTCCTGGCTGACAGCACCCTGTCCAAGGGCTCCTTTCTAACGTTCATCAAGAAGACAGCTGCTGGATAAACCTTCCTAATCAATGTGACGCCTTTAGTGGTTCCCTAATGCCTACCAAATAAATCCTTTAGCCTAATATTTTAGATCCTCTGTGCCTTCAGCAAACCTTTTATTCCTGCTTATCTCTAGCCATGCTCCTCATATACCCTAAACACTAGCAAACCAGCACATTAGTTAAGCTCCCTAAGCACCATGTCCTTTTGCAATTTACTTGGAATTCCCATTTCCACATATCAAAATTCTGCCCACTGCTGTCAGTCCAGTTGAAACTTCACCTTTCCATGAAGCCAATCATTTGTTCATCAACAAATACTTATTAAGCTTTTCTTCTGTGCCGAACACTTCTTGATCATTTCAACGCATGCCCCATTCTCTCCTGTAGAGTCAGAAATATACTCCAATCCCCTGCTGTACTGTAAACTTCTTGGGAACAGTGCCCCTCGGTCTCATTTATTTTGGTATCCTCAACACTGCCTAATAGGGTGCTTCACAGATACTAGGTGCTCAGTAATGTTTATTGAACTGAATCGAGATTTATGCTGTCCATGGTTTTGATATCATTCAGTTTACCTGAATCCTCCTAAGGTTTTTTTTTTTTTTTTTTTTCTCCTGTTTAAATATGTGTGACCAGGAAGAAGTAAAAATAAACTAATGATACTTCTCAGCAGCTATAAGCCTGTAATTATGGTTAACTCTCAGTTATCCATCCCGTTGGAAAAACAGCGTTGGAGAGAATCTCACACCAGAAGCATAAAAACATGATTTCCATCAGTCTTTGACATGTACTGTATGATTTTTAAGGAACTGATTTGCCTTTTTAATTTTGTTTGGCTGATCGGGTTGCTGTTTGCGTTTACAGCCTCTCAATAACTGGCTGGGTAACAGGGATGGAAGGGGAGATGGAGGACTGTGCTGGTGGGAGGAATCTGGTCCAGAAGGAAATATCCGCTCTATACAACCTTGAAGGCAAGACTGGACGATTAGGGCATCACAGGAACTTGGGGTTTGTCAGCATGGCCCGGGGTTTGGCCAGTTTCTTTCAGATGATTGCAAGGGTAGGGACGTCCCAGCCCCCTAACAGCCCACTCTGGGTCCAGAGTTGGATTTTGTTTAAAGATGATGACAAAGTGCCCCCGGGACTGAGTAAGGTTCTGGGATGGAGGGAGGGCTGTGTTTCCAGTCTTGCTGGTAATAGGAGGGTGCCTTGCTGTGCCACCGGGAACCACTGGATGCAAATCAAAGAAAATGAGATTTGCAATTTTGCATTGATAGCTAGATAATGTAGGGGGGAAAGTTCCCCTCTTCTCCTTCTGAAGCAAACAAATATCAAATGTGGTGATTCAGCAGCTGCATTAGTTGGGGAAAATTGATGCACATTTCATGTGTCAGGGAGCTGAATCCCAGAGAATGGAGCCAGCCTCCCAGCAAATGGTTTCTTTATATAGTTCCATCCATTTATTGTTTGATTGGACTTTCTGTATATTAAATTCAAGCTGTTCTGCCGCTCATGGGCATTATGATGTGTTGGCTCGGTGGGAAATAATGAAGGTGATGGGATTTTACGGCATCGCATTACAAAGGAGGCGTCCCCAGCCCCATGCATTTCTCCATCAACTAGCTTGTGTGTGAGGTGGCACTTATATTAAAACGATTTTTCTGATTCAGTTTAATGACACTCATTCGAGTCCTGACACCCGGAATATGATTACATGAGCTGGATGCAATCTCCCTCTATCCAGCCATGGTCAGCAAAGGCTGAGTTATCTTCCCTCCCCAGCAGGCCCCTTCCCACCAACCCATCATTTGCATCGAGCTGGATGGAGAGAGCTGGGGCTGGGGAGAAGAGGCCTACGTTCTGGTCTGAGAAAAGCAGTCTGGACAGAGGCAGCAGCACTGGCCTTGACCTGGAGGCCACAGTACGTGAGCCTTTGGGCCGAGAGCTATGGGTTCTTGAAGGCATTGTGGTAACTCTTTCCTCCTCGTCACAAACAAGTCCCCATTCAAAGTTGGTTTGAATTCACTACTATACACTCCTTCCAAAAGAGATTGCTAAGGGCCTGGTCCCCACTTCCCAGGAAAGAAAAACTGACTTGGTCATCACAAAGGATGAACACTTAAGATGTGACTAGAGTGTCAGCTTCCTGGAGGGGACCACTTGTCTGAGGACAGGGCATGGGGGGACTCACAGAGAAGTCTCTGCTCCTCTCCTTGCCCGGGAGTAGCTCCCGGCCATGAGGGCATGTGGCCAAGAGCCCTGCGTGGCTTGGGACAGGCTCTCCCACCTGGGTGAGAGAGACAAAAATCCCCATGTAGTTACCAAGGGGTTCTGCCCCTCCCCTGGGGAGACAGAGGGCCAGGATGCCTTTTATTTACACTATTTTCAGGCAGAATAATTGCTGCTCCTCAGGAAGAATCATGTTTGTGTTTATGGGTACGTTTAAAGAGGGAAACCCAAACAAAACCAAACAGAGAGAGAGAGAGAGAGATTGATTTTGAGAGATTCCGGAAGAGAGCTGTGAAATGGGCATCAGCGTGGAAATCCCTTTCCGAAAATCGCAGCAATTTGAACTGTTGGATCGGAAGAGCAATCTAATGTGGTGACTCTGGTGTGAAGAATGTCAAAACTCACATCCCACCCATGGGAATTCACCTCTCCCTCCTCCGTAGCCCTGAAGCCCTCCGCTTGCCCCTCTGTGCCGGCAGCTACCACAGCTGCTGACTCTGAGACTGGCCTCTCCCTTTCAGTTTCTGAGCCAAGATCGTCCCCGCATGGTGGTGCCCAGCCCTTGGCAGGTGCTAGGGAAATTCTGCCTGGGTTGAAGACAACCTCAATCAGGTGCAGATGCTGCCACTGACTGCCAGTTCAGCCCAGCCCTGCTCTCAGCTGGCCATCCAGCTCGGCCTATGGGGCTTGTCCGTTCTGTGCCAGAGTCTGGGAGCTATCCTGCAGGCCCTTGAGGCCTCTTCTTGTGAAATGTTTCTCCCAGCGGTGGAGGTCTTTAGGAACATGTCTTCAGGCCAGTTCTCTGCCATGGGAGCTGGTGAAGCTTTCAGCTGGCAGGCTGACAGCAGGACCAGCATGTGTGTCGTGTGGCCTCTACCTTCAAATTAATGCGGAATCTCTCCCTTCTCCCCTCTCCACTGCCACCACCACCCTAGATCCCAGCCACCATCATCTCCTGCCCGGATTATTGTGGTAGCTTCTCCCATACAATATATTCACTACCCAGTACCCAGAGGGATCCTTTTAAGACATGAGTCAGGTCTACTCAAAACTCTCCAGTGGCTTCCCATTCTAAGCAGATTAGTGAAAGGCAAAGGGCCAAGTCCTTGAGGTGATCATAAGGGCCCTGCATGAGCTGCTTCCCGCTACCTGCTCTTGGGGCTGGACCATAAGCGCCTTCTTGCCCTTCCAAGAATAGTGCACCAAGGCCCCACCTGCCTAATGGCCTTTGCATTTGCTGTTCCGTCTGCCTGGAATGCTCTTCCCCAAGAAACCCACATTCCTTCAGGTCTCTGCTCAAATGTAACCTTATCTGAGAGGCCTGTCTTAACCTTCTCATCTAAAATAGCAACTCTCCACCTTATCTTTGATAAAGGAGGCAAGCATATACAGTGGAGAAAAGACAGCCTCTTCAATAAGTGGTGCTGGGAAAATTGGACAGGTACATGTAAAAGTATGAAATTAGAACACTCCCTGACACCATGCACAAAAATAAACTCAAAATGGATTAAAGACCTAAGTGTAAGGCCAGACACTATCAAACTCTTAGAGGAAAACATAGGCAGAACACTCTATGACATACATCACAGCAAGATTCTTTTTGACCCAGCTCCCAGAGAAATGGAAATAAGAACACAAATAAACAAATGGGACCTAATGAAACTTAAAAGCTTTTGCACAGCAAAGGAAACCATAAACAAGACCAAAAGACAACCCTTAGAATGGGAGAAAATATTTGCAAATGAAGCAACTGACAAAGGATTAATCTCCAAGATTTACAAGCAGCTCATGCAGCTCAATAACAAAAAAACGAACAACCCAATCCAAAAATGGGCAGAAGACCTAAATAGACATTTCTCCAAAGAAGATATACAGATGGCCTACAGACACATGAAAGAATGCTCAACATCATTAATCATTAGAGAAATGCAAATCAAAACTACAATGAGATATCATCTCACACCGGTCAGAATGGCCATCATCAAAAAATCTAGAAACAATAAATGCTGGAGAGGGTGTGGAGGAAAGGGAACACTCTTGCACTGTTGGTGGGAATGTAAATTGATACAGCCACTATGGAGAACAGTATGGAGGTTCCTTAAAAAACTACAAATAGAACTACCATACGACCCAGCAATCCCACTACTGGGCATATACCCTGAGAAAACCATAGGTCAAAAAGTGTCATGTACCACAATGTTCATTGCAGCTCTATTTACAATAGCCAGGACATGGAAGCAACCTAAATGTCCATCGACAGATGAATGGATAAAGAAGATGTGGCACATATATACAATGGAATATTACTCAGCCGTAAAAAGAAATGAAATGGAGGTATTTGTAATGAGGTGGATGGAGTTAGAGTCTGTCATACAGAGTGAAGTAAGTCAGAAAGAGAAAAACAAATACAGTATGCTAACACATATATACGGAATCTAAGGAAAAAAAAAAAAAAAAAAAAAAAAAAGGCCATGAAGAACCTAGTGGCAAGACGGGAATAAAGACACAGACCTACTAGAGAATGGACTTGAGGATATGGGGAGGGGGTGGGGGGAGATGTGACAGGGTAAGAGAGTGTCATGGACATATATACACTACCAAATGTAAAATAGATAGCTAGTGGGAAGCAGCCGCATAGCACAGGGAGATCAGCTCGGTGCTTTGTGACCACCTAGAGGGGTGGGATGGGGAGGGTGGGAGGGAGGGAGATGCAAGAGGGAAGAGAAATGGGAACATATTGTATATGTATAACTGATTCACTTTGTTATAAAGCAGAAGCTAACACACTATTGTAAGGCAATTATACTTCAATAAAGATGTTTAAAAAAAAATAAATAAATAAAATAAAATAGCAACTCTCCCTTGCTCTACCCCGTCTCACACTCAGCACCCCCAATTTCTCACATCATGCTTTATTTTTCTCTGCAGCATGAATTGCTGTCTGATAGGACACATGTATGTATGTATGTATTTTTCTATTCACTGTCTGTTTTCCTCCACTAGAATGTAAGCTCCACTGGATCAGGGGCTGTTTTCTTTGATGCTGTATCCCCAGAGCCTAGTAGCTACTCAAATATCTGTTGAATAAATAATCGAATGGAGGGATACTTCATGGGTAGGGGGGCTTATTTATGGCTCTCTTTGTGCTCCTCCTTGCCCCAGAGTCTGCAGTGGGAAGCCTGGCCAAGTAGCCAATAGTGAAAGACAAAGGCTTCAACTTCCCTTGCAAGAAAGCCCCAAATCTGTTAGGCTGACGTCAGAACCAGAGAATGCCCTGCTTGGTCTCCCCATCTCCACCCACCCGCAAATATCCTGTCGGACATGACCATATAACCAACATTCAGATAGCACTTTCATTGGTTCTCACAATGGGCAGGAGATGGTTAACAAGTGAGAAGATTGAAGATGGGTAAGCTGGGGTACAAACCTGTTTGGTTGAACAGATATATATGGAGGCCTAATACATACCAGACCCTGTGCTAGGCATGGATCATACCACGATCTTTGGAATAGAGACCTGCCCTTGAGGAGCTCATATCCTGGGGGAAAGACACATACACAAATAAAGTTAACAAAATGTGGCAACTGGCAAGACAGAGGTATGCAGGGGCTGCAGTGGGAGGCGGGAGGAGGCGCACGGAGCTCCTGGAGGGCTGGGAAGGTCTCCTGGAGGAGACGACGTGGGCTGTCTCGAAGGGTGACGGGGGTTAGCCAGACACAGAGCAGAGTGAGGGGTAGTCTCTGGGTGATGGGAGGAGTGTGAGTAAAAGCTTCTTTTCTGACCTTGGTCTACTGCTCTTCCCACCCTCTCTTGTTTTGGTTCAAAGGAAGAGAACTGAGTCTCATTCAATTCATTTTGTCTGTACCTTATGTAGGGCTGACATGCCATCATAGTGCCTGTGTATTCTCAGAGCCTACCATGCTGCCCGGTACACAGGAGGCACTCAGTAAATGTTGAATGAATGAATGATTCCTTGTTGGATGCAGGTTTCTACTCTTAGGAATTTCAGCACCAGAAAACTGTTGGTTAAGAAATGTCAAACCGGGCTTCCCTGGTGGTGCAGTGGTTAGGAATCTGCCTGCCAATGCAGGGGACATGGGTTCGTGCCCTGGTCTGGGAAGATCCCACATGCCGCGGAGCGGTCGGGCCCGTGAGCCACAGCTACTGAGCCTGCGCGTCTGGAGCCTGTGCTCCGCAACGGGAGGGGCCGCGACAGTGAGAGGCCCGCGCACCGCGATGAAGAGTGGCCCCCGCTCTCCGCAACTGGAGAAAGCCCTTGCACAGAAACGAAGACCCAACACAGCCAAAAATAAATAAATAAATTAATTAATTAAAAAAAAAAAAAAGTCAAACCAAGAAAAGACCCTGAGGTCATTTATTCCCAGTAAGTGCACTCTGATCAAATCTCCCTGGGCAGGGACCCACCACCGTCAAAGGTGGCCACCATTTGGCCAGTGTCCCACACCAAGGCATTTGGAAGGTGGGAGGAGGGTTGGTGGGCCCCCCAGAGGCAGCGAATGATGGTGCAGCCAGAATTTCAGGAATTGAAGGGTTAACAAAACCACACCTCTGGTTGTCTCCACTGGGGGAGCCTGATCAAGTACCCCATTCTGTGGAGTGCCTGTGCTGCTCTCCAAGGCCGGGCTCCCAGTCTCCGGAAACCTCAGGCAGGACCCTTCCGGGATTATGCTTTAAAGGGAAATGCAAATCATCTGGAGGCTGCTTTTGCTTGGAAGAAGTAAAAATCGATTCTGTTTCCGTTAAAGTGATTTTTGGACAGTCAAAAGCTCTCTCATCTCAGGACACGGCGTGAAGACAGGCTGCCGGTCTCAATTACATAGCCAAGCCAACCGGGCAGCAGCGGGCCACCTCATCAGGAGCGACGCTGCTCCTCTGTTCCCTGCCCTTCCCGGGTCGAACTCCCCCTCCCTAAGATATCCAAGAGCAGCCCCACCCCATCCAGGCCTGGAGCTGGTCCTCCGTGGCCCTGCGGATGCTTGCTCACAAAGCTTTCCTCCCCTCTTCCCCACGCCCCACGTGAGCTTCACCCACGGACTGGCCCAGGCAGTCCGCCCAATGGCGATGTCAAGCAAAGTCAAATAAAATGAAGAGGGAAAATCTGCTTTGAAAAAGTCTGTGACATATAATACATTCCCAAACTCGATGTGCTGGTCTTATTTAATATTGGGAGTTCTGTATTATCCCTTCCCTCTGCTAACTGAGATAATTGAGGATTTATTTTATTTACAGCATCCATTATGAGCACAGAAATTAATCCTTTAATGGTGAATGTGGGAACTCAGCTGTCAAGGGGGCACAAGGGAACCCTGGGCTGGGCACAGGTGGCTTTCCCACCAGCAAAGGAGGTGGCAAAGGAAAGCCATCCTCAAGCGTTGGTGGCAGCTGGGCTGTTATTGTCCTGTGTGCTTCAGGTATTTTGAGAAATTAAATAAATGGGAATAATTGGCCCCAGGAGATCCCGCCCTGGAGGACACCTGAAACTCATCAGCGGATCCTGGGAAAGCAGGCAGAGATGGCAACCAGAGCCAGGAAGAGCGAACTCCTTCACTCGGCACATCAGCGCTCGGCCAGTCAGTCAGCTCTGCTCTGCGAAGCAACTCAAGACAGTCTCTCCAGACTGGAAATAGGAAGCAAGGGAAGGCTTGGGCGGGGAGGGTCTGGAGACTGGAAGAATTGCTGGGAATTGTTGGAAGCAACTGGACAGAACATGGAACGAGGCAGAACACTGGCCCTTGGTATCGCACAGCCACTTGGGGCTCAAATGCCAGTGAAGAGAAAGCAAAAGACAGGCTTTCTGGAATGGTCGAACAAGCTTACAACTAGCCAGTGAATGAGCTCAGGACAGAAACCAGCCAAGGAGAGGAAAGGTTTCCAGGGTCTGGTGGGTAAGACCTCCAATAAGGGCAAGAAGACCCACACAATGCAGCAGAGCACGCCGGTCAGGGGGGACCACACACCGGGTGAAGGTTGCCGTCCTCTCTCCCTGGGGCCAGGGCTGGGGCAGACACAAATCTTGGGTCCACCCTAGAGAGAGGACAGGCGGGTCTGGAAGGGACTGAGAACCGTATCAGGACCAAGCAAATGGAAAAGGAGCCCCATTCGCATTGCCCCATCCATTTAAAAGTGTTTTTTGCCAAACACCAGCTGTGTATAGCCGAGCAGTGAGCCTGGTGATGGTTCCCACTGCCAACTCAGGTCAAAGTCAAAGCAGCCCAATCCAGCATTGGGCGACACCAGCCAGGGTGGAAGGGAAGAAAAAGCCTGCTTTCCCATTACTTAACTGAGGTTAAGGAAGATGTAACTAAAAGGCTTCTTTTCTTGTTCTTGCCCGTGAGTCTTCCCTCGCCGAGGCTAGACGTCTTGATGCACGGGGAAGGGAAGGGTGAGGAGTCCACAGTGCTCACAGTCAGGGGGAGCATGCTCCTTCCCACGCAGGTATCCTGCCCTTCCTCTTTGTCTCACTCTCTGGCAGAGTCTTCTTGCTTTGCCGCTCCCGCATTCCCAAAAATAAATGTGAAGCCATGACTGTCCACCCCCTGACACTGGACTCGACCTTGATTCTACAGAGTGAAGGCTAAAGGAAATCACTGGTCTCCCCAATGACAGTAAAACACTGGATTTTGCCATGAAAGCAGCCATTAACTTCCAAGGCAGAACTTAAACTGGCCAGAAGGAAATGTTTTATTTATAAATTCCCTGTGTGCCTAGTGAGGTGTCTGTAGTACTCACTGCACTGATGCTTTCTTTCTTCAATAGTGATATGACTAGAATAGACTATGACACCCTGAGGCCATAATAAAAAAAATAACTCTGAAGGGCTGATTTCCACCTACGGGTCCTGATGGTACGGAAACAAGTAGAGGGGGGAATGAGAAGAGAAAGGGTCCTGGAGACAGCCAGACTGGTATTTGCAAAGCAGCACTGCCCCTTAGCAGCTATGTGACTACAGGTATTCACTTAACCTCTCTGAGCCTCGGCTGCTGCATCTTCAGAGTTGTATAGAATTTTTCCTACCCTGCAAGGCTATTGCGAAGACTTGAAGAGATAACATGTGCAAAGTGCTCAGCACACTGCTGAAACATAGTAGACACACATAGGCTGTTATACGAATAAAAAGTAACGGGCAGGTGGTCCCTGAAGTTTCCACTGATCTCCTCTGAAACGGTCCCACTGTAACTCTGACACCCATCCGTCTGTCCTGTTTTCTCCCCATGGTGGTCCTGAGGCATCACTCTGGTGTCATGAGTCCTACCAAGGGGCACTTGAGGGCACTGGACAGTCAGAGCCATGTCAGAGCGCAGCCATGGAGGTCCTGGCTGTGGGAGCGGTCCCTTTCAGGAAAGCGAAGGGATGGTCAGGTTAGCACAGAAGCAGCAAATGTGCTTCCTTCTCCATGACACGTGGCCAGCTCTCCAGCCCATTTTAATCCCTAAATATTCCACTGTGCCAGGAAGCCACATCCACCCGCTGAGCCAAGAGAGGCAAGGTCAAAGGACCAGACTTTCTTGCCCATCTGGGTGGGAGCAGCTATTTGGAGGCTGCGTGTGTGTTGGAAAGGGAGGAAGGGGCAGGGTGGACTCTGTCAGATGGACAGAGGTGAATGGAATGCCCCCATCGTGGACAGTGACACCCCTCGCCCTCCCCCTTGCTACTCCCTCCCATGTGGCAGAATGACAAATGTAATCATTTTAAAAGGTCCCATCACCTGCTCAGTCATTCCCAATAAGCACATGCGGCGCTATGGAAAAACCGATACCAGTGTCACAGGGTTTCAGCCAGGAAAAAAAAAAAATCGAATCACCAGAACGCCACGAACCGAATTGTCAAACACCAAATAAAAAGCTTCATGAATTCTCCATCAGCAATATAATGCTTCCTGGCCTAAGCAAATATAGACCCAGCATATGAATCGTGAAGGGATTCTGCATTAGCCTCAACGAGTTGCAATGGCTGAAGCAGCAACCCCTAAGAAATACACGTCTCCGTAAAGCTGCCTTCATTGGCCCTAATCCTGTTAGGGTGAGGATTGTAATCTGCTTCCTCACCCTCCATCCTCTGATGGAAATCTTCACATCCCAGTACCGCAAATACATTTTGGTGACCTCAGCTGCAGAGGGGACCTCGGGGAGATGGAAGAGACAGAGTCACCTGTGACCTCGCTGAGCGCCTCTCCCTCCCTCTGATGATATTGCTGCCACTGTGTCTGACCACATGATCCATTCAGAACATCTCACAATCACCCAGGAAGGCCGCATCATTCCATCACAGAGTCAGGCTGAGAAAGCAAGACTGCTGTTCCTTCAGTGAGAAAAAACAAATCAGGTGCCCCACTTTGCAGAAAACCCAAGTTCAGAGTCCCTTAGAGAAAGTCTGTTTAGAGCTACTGAACCCTTGAGCATCTGTGGCAGCAGAGAAGAAAAGTAAGGCAAAAGAGAAAACAGCCTGCAAATACATGACAAAGGAGAAATGCAGGAAGGATCCAAAAAGAGTGTTCTAGGTGTCTTCTGTTAATGGAAATCTGTACCCTCCTGACAACACTCGCTGAACTTCTCACTGTCTTCTTCCTTCCTGCTACGCCGTTTTTCTCCTCAAGGCAGCCCTTGCAAGCACAGATGCATATAAGCATGCAGCAATCACCACTCACCTCTCCCTCACCACACACACATACACAGAAGGCATGGCTGAAAAAAATAAATGGTGATTTAATTTTCCGTGTTTTGTAAAATACATGCCCCCCCCCAAAAGAAAACTCAATTCCGAGACTTCTGTCCTCCCCAAGCAAATCATTCATGTGCCTTCCTCTTCTGATGAGGGGCTTCCCTTGCTCCTACAACTTGGAGAAGCGACTCCATCCTCCTCTACCCAATCCTGATACCATCCAAAGCGTCATCGTCAATCCAACCTCCGCCCTTCTCCAGTCCAACAGAGCAGGACTTACCCCAGTGTGGTCATGGTGACGATGGTGTACCAAAAAGAGGCCGGGATGCTCGTGAACTTGCTGGCGGAGGAGCCCTTCTCGGCATAAAACATCACAGTGGCAAAGATGATGATGGCCATGGTGAGGGAGAAGAGGAGGAAGCCGAGCTCAGAGGCACAGCTCTTCAGGGTGTAGCCCAGGATCCGCAAGCCCTGGGAGTGGCGGGAGAACTTGAAGATCCTGAAGACGCGGAAGACCCGAAGCGTGACGAAGGCGCCCGACACGTCCTCATTGTTGGTCATTACCAGGCCGATGTAGTAGGGCATGATGGCCACCACGTCGATGATACTCATCACGCTGCGGATGAAGCGGTAGCGGCTGGGCGCCGCGAACAGCCGGAGGAGGTACTCCACCGTGAAGATCATGACGCAGGCGGTGTCCAGACAAAAGAAGGCCACCGAGTAGCGCTCGCCACACGGCAGCTCCTTGCTCCCCGGCACCGTGCCACACGGCACCGTCTCCACCACGTTGGTGATGACCGAGACGGCAATGAAGAAGCCAGTCACGTAGTAGAAGACCAAGGCCAGCGTGCTGGTGTGCGGGTTCTCGAAGGCCCGCCACATGGTCTGGCGGAAGCTGAGGGAGGGCATGGACTCCTGGTTGTTCTCCGAGTCGTTGTCGTCCATGAGCCTCTCGGCGTTCTCCCTCTTGCGGTCCTTGTACTCCTCGTAACAGCAGTCGCCAATGATCTCGGGCAGGATGCCATAGAAAGCCAGCTCGTCGTCGTAGGCGGAGATGCACTCGTAGCGCGGGTAGTGCAGCTTGCCTGTGCGGTAGAAGTTGAGGACGCAGCGGAACACTTCTGGGTCCCGGTCGAAGAAGTACTCCTTGGTGTCCTCGTTGAAGAAGAACTCCTTCTCCGTGCTGCCCAGCAGTGTGTCCGGGTAGCGCTCCAGCGTGGTCCGCCACGTCTGGAACCTCCGCCCGCTCACGTTGAGGACGATCAGTTCATCCTGCCGCTTGTTCTTGTCTGCGGGGGCGAGGGGCATGGGGCAGTTGGCCACCGGCATCCACCCAATGGCCGCAGCCCGCGCAAAAGGCAGCCAGGCTGCGACTCCGGCCGCCATGGTGACTCCAGCTCTTGGGCGGCCACTGCTCCGCCACCCCACACACCAGCTTGAGAGTTAGTTCAGCGACCCCTGGAGACAGGAAGAGAGAGCGGAGAACCAGTGAGTCCCTGATTGGCCCCCCGGTGGGAAATGGGACACATGGAAGGGTCATCGGTAAGTGAAAGAGCAAAAGTCTGGAAGGCAAATTAATGGAACTGAAGTCACCACCAGAGAGAGGGGACTTGATTCTTTCCCCTCCCTTCGCCGGGAGAGCACCTAGCACCCACCGGGCCGTGCAGCAGTGTGGGATCACCAGAATTTGTTGACTGCCTGACAAACTGTCAAGTTCCAAGAGGGCTCAGGAGCATTTGGAGGGAAAGCGTCTTTAGCAGAAAGATCTGGAAAGACGTGGGTAATAATCAGCTCCGAAAGGTTATGGCATTATTACGAATTTAAATTGGGAGAGGGTTAATGAGTTCTCATTAAATTAATTTAAAAGTGGGATAAACATGCTAATTTTTATTTCTCTCTTCACCCACTAGGGTAATCAGGAATGGCATGTGGATGAGGGAGATCAGGTAAACACATTCTTTCCACTCTTCATGGGTGAGGAGGCTGGGGCTGCCCAGGTCTGGACAATTCTCTGAGATGGCAGGTGACCACAGTAGACCCAGGATCTGGTGGAGTTCTTTCCCCGAGTCCCATGGAGAAGGCTGACTCTGGTGGAGGGCTACTCTGGGACATCCAGCAACCTCGTGTCTAATCACGCCCTCAGAGCCATAATAGAAAGATGTGGCAGAAGCTGTGGAGCCGGGGTTCCTCCCCCACCTGGCAAAGGACTCTTGGATTCTTGGTTCACCTGCCTTCCATGCATTGTCCCTCTCCCTCCCAGAGGAAGCTGATCCACGCTTATTGCCATCTCCAGACTCCCCGCCTCCCGTCTCCATCTGCCCACCATCCATAACTCCCTCGGGTTATATAACAATACTCTTTGCCAAGCCAGCCTCTTTCACCTGGCCTCTCTCCACCCTCAGAGATTCCCCCAGGGCTGGGCCACCTCGGCCCTTCACTCACTGCTCTCTGAGCCACGCTGAGTACACACTTCCTTCCCCATCACCTGCGTGGATGGAGGGAACAGTGGCGCGGAGAATTATATTTGGCTTTGGGAAACAGATTTACCTTCCCAAATCTGGCTTTTTAAAGATGATAGTGAAATGACTCTGCAATCCCAAATGTATACCATCTGTGGGGAGACATGTGGTGACACAGAAACACGCGTAACAGCAACAGGAAGTTGTTTGGGGTTGACACTCATTTTCTCAAATCCTAAACTGATCACACAGAACCAATCCAGACTCAGAATTATTTGGACCCTCTGGAATTCAGCTGGTTTAAAGAAATGAGGCAGAGGGTGAGTCTTGTAATGGGATTTGATCTTCATCTTTCCTTGTAACTCTGCTTGCTTCTCCTGGCTCCCAACTCTTCTAGGTTTTCCAGATCTCTACCCCCTCTCATTCCTGAGCCACCACGGACTTTCCCACCTGGATGCCTCTGAAACTGGACAGGTGTCAGCTGAGTCTACCTCCCTGCAAAAAAGTTGCTCTCCACCTTTTGTTCACAGCATTCCTAACCCCGGGCCTGTCGCCTTGGCCATCTTCTTCACTGCTCCACCCAAAGAGGTGCCAAATAATGAGACAGGAGCTCTACTGCCCTCATTAAGGCCTCATTTCCTTCAGGCCTCCTTCCCACTGGCCTGCTTGTCTCTCATCTCCCCCCCTCCCCGACCCTGTTTCTCCTGTTCCCAGTAAATTCATTCTTCTCAGGGTAATCTCCCTAAGCAAGATTTCCCCACAGCCTACAAAATCAAGTCCGAACTCTTTGGCGGCATTCTGGCATTTCCATAAACGGATCCTGGTTTATCATTCCAGCCCCATGTCCCACGCACCCATCCTAGACCACAGACGGGCTCATGCGCAGCCCTTGTGCGTTCTGTCTGTGGGCACTCTTCCTTTCTGTTGGGAATATCCTTCCCCTTCACCCAGCCCTCCTGTTAGAATACCACGTGTGCCTCACTCTCTCTGTGATGCGCCTTCCTCTCCCCACTCTGAAATTCTCTCCTCCTTTGGGCTCTCGGCACTTTGTTTGCCCCTCTTCCCTAGCACCTATCACCCTCTCGCCTGGATTACAGACACTCTCTGAGTGTCTTATTAATCATCATGGCCAACAATAATTGAGCACTGACTCTATGCCAGGCACTGCACTGTCTCCTGTGGATCATCTCATGTAATCCTCACTGCAACCCCAGGAAGAAGCCTGAAATTCAGCAGTCTGCCAGCTGGAAAGGGGCAGAATGGGGATCCCACCCCAGGCAGTCTGACCCCACACCACATGCCCTGAGGTGCTGTGCTACACTGCTTCTCAAGGTCTTCCTGTAAGAAGAACAGTAGCTGATGTTTACTGGGGGCAGACTGCCAGCCAGCACAGTACTGCATGCTTACATGGACCACCTCAATCCACCCCACCAACAGCCCTAGGGGGCAGACACCACTGTCGTCCCCATTTTGCAGGTGAGGAAGATGAAGTATGAGGAGGTATAACTGGCTAAAGGATGTAATAAATAGGCAGAGAGATTTAAACCCAGGCAGTTTCAACGTGGAGTTCGAGGGTATAGCCATGTCTCTTCCCTGCTTTCCCCATCCCACACTAAGCTCCTTAAGGGTAAAGGCCATGATGCCTCAACATTTACAGGACAACTCAGGAGGTAGTGTAGTCGGTGCTCAACCTACTGATGGTAGGTGGGAACCCAGATTATATAGATGTCGTTTGCAGTCCATCGATTTTACTCCATACCGTGCCTATCAGGGGTTTTCAAGGGTGGGCATTCTCTCTGCAAACACTCAGTAAACTCTGAAGATAGATCTGAATAAAATGAACCCAATTTAAGTGCCTCTGACTTCCTGTGGCTCTCAGTGGAGTTTTCCCAAGGAGCCAATCTCTGCCTCAGTTTCCCCCTCTTCATGCTAAGGAGCATATTCACAGGTCCCTCTGCTTCCTCATAAAGGGAGGTTGATTCAGGTGTCACAGTAGACATCAGGAATGACAATGACATTCCTCTAAATGTCACCACTCAGAGAAGAGTAAAACAGCGCAGGCCTGATGAGTTCTTGATTACGGGAACTGAGGAAAGAACAGGGGGATCATTCATCCACGGCAGTGAGTAATCCGCATGCCACTGATGCTGCTGATAGAAGACTTGGGAACACATCCTGTGCATTTTATATCTTTCTTCAAGAAATTTACCCTTATAGCTCCTGTATTTCCTTTAGGTTACTGGGAGAATTTGTAGTCCCTAAGCACACACTTAGCTAGCTTTTCTAAGGAGCAAGGGAAGTTTGGGAAGTAAGCCTACAATTTAAACATTGGTGACAAGATAATTCCAATTCAGATTTAGCCAACATTTACTGATCACTGACTGTGCAGTGGGCACTGGTTTAAGCACTTTTACAGCAACAGTTAATTAATCCCACAAAAATCCTATGACAGGGGCATTTATGCTGACAAGTTTCAGAAAAGGAGCTGAGACTCCTTCAAGGTGACTGTGCTCCATGTATATGGGAGCTGACGATTCTCCAATAGGCCACCGATCAGCTCATTGCCACATGGCTTTCTTGACCTAGGTATCGTCAGATACTGATGTTCCCATGGAAGACAGCAGGATGTATACTCCCCTCACCCTGTCCCCAGGCAGCAGAAAGCATGGGATCTTGATGCCCCGCACTCCAGTTCCAATTCTCTCCTGAACTTGTGGAAGCGAGCCACCATTACCCTCCGGGCCTCACAACCCTCATCTGTCAAATGAGATAACTGGACAAGAAAGTGACAAGGAGATCTTTAGCTCAAATAATCCTTGATTCTACTGGATCCAGGACATCAAGCCTGTAGCTCAGGTCTCGCTGAGACCTCTCCATGGCAGTCGCCCCTGCAAAGCAGGGAGTAGAGCATCTGGGTTTGTTGCTGTGGGGACAGAGTTAGTCTGAGTCTCCTTTTAGAGGGCAGTTCTGGGAATGCCTGATGAGGCTAGTGCCCAGAAAAGGGCACACAACCTGCATTGCTTAGAACTCAAGGCAATCAAAGGCCCAGTTCATCCACAGAACCCCTGGCCACCCCTCTGGAGGGTAAAGAGGGCCAGGCTCCAGACCCTGGGCCCTGGACCTCTGACTATTAACATTCCCGCTTTATCCCAGAATGGAGCTCAGAAAGGCAGGAACTTGAGGGGTTCCAGTGGCAAAGAGTAAGAGACCACTGAGCCCAGAGGTACCCTGCAGCACCCTGCTTGGGCCAGATATGCAGCTGTACACCCTGAGAGGGTGGTGCCCAGTCCTGTTTCACCCTGACTCCCAAACCTCACTGCCTGCCACCTTCCTCTACCAAGCTGAGCCCCATCACCTTACGCTCTCCACCCCATGCCAATCTCCTCTTCTCCAAGGGCCCTGGGTATTTTACCAACTGCTCTCAGATGAATAATTGAGAACTGGGGTAGGAAGAACAGTCCCTCTCTATCTATCATAAAAGCCTCTGGTCCCAAGGCCAAACTTTGACGCCATGCATTAATCCAGGACAATCTTCCAAAAGAAGGCCAGGCAAGAGCTAGGCTGTCTCCAGAGCTTCGAGCCCTGTTCCCCTGGTAAAAGGTACCAAAAAGGGAGGAATTACCCCATTGCTACTTTCTGTGTGAGTGTGTATGTGTGTGTGTGTGTGTGTGTGTGTGTGTGTGTGTGTGAGTTTTGAAGGGGAGGAAAAGTGTCCCCACCAGATACCATGCCTACGGCCATACCAGCCATACCCTCCACACAAACCCTGTTGGCATGACCCGGCTCAAGCAGGGCTTCTCCAAGGCCATCACCACAGCGCTCACCCCCTGATGGGCACCAACACTTACTGGAGCCGACCTGGGTATGAATTCCTGCAACAGGCACAACAGTGCGGCCCCATTTCCAGCCAATGGCACTGCACAGGCCTCAAATGCCAAGGTTTTACTAGGACGTGGACGCCTTACAAATGAAAAATCTGAAGCTATTTTTGTTTTTGGCAGAAGGGTTTGACAGTGGGAAAGATGGAGGTGGGGGGAGGATGGGGAAGAGACATTTAAAACAGGTGAGTGCTGAAATGACACAGGCAAAAAAAAAAAAAAAAATCCTGGAAAAGGGAAACATATTCGCCTGCTGTAAAAAGGCAGCCCTGTTAACCAACTTCTCTGGAGGAGGTAGAGGGCCAAACGTGGGCAAAGTGACCAGGCAGCCTGTCCTGGGGATCGACACCTAACCTGAGCACAGGCACAAGGCAACAAAAATGTCATGTCACCAAGGTCTGCCCTTCAGTGACCTCGGCAGAGAGCTGGGTGTGGAGAGGCTCTGGAAACTTTTACTTTCCACAATTTTACGACACATCGCTCAGTCCAGAATAGGGCCAGTCTGGGGGAGGAGAAGGTCCTGACAGCTCAGGGGGCATTCTCCTGTGCCCACAGGGTTTGCATAAGCAGGCATGAAACTGACAGGGTTCCAAGCTGGGGATCTTGGGGTACAGGCCTGGGATACACACAGAGCTCCTCTTCTCTGGCACTGCCGCTCCTAGGCTGGCCAGGGCACTTTCCTGAACTCTTGATTTTTCCTCCAGCCTCTTCAATAGTGAAAGGGAACAAGCCACTAATCTTTCTTCCTCTGGGGGTCCCTTGTGTACTTGCATTTTATTGCATTCAAGTAGAGACAAGGAAAAATAAACACATCTATTCCCACCCCTGTGCCAACATGTCCACATGGGGAAAGATACACATGTTTTGCACTGAATTCGTGCTGGCCCAGGCTCCCTTTCTACAGACATTAAATATCCAGGTTCCCTTGAAGTAATGGTACAAAAAAGCGCAAACCTAACCATCACTGTACATTCATGCAAAATACACCATGCACCACATAGCAACCAGGTCTTAAACAGATCGCATTGTACCTAGGATCGCGAGAAAGTTCAGGCACCCTCTCCTAAGAAATACAACCGAGCCTTCTCTTGGCTATCAGATTCCAGGTCCGGAACCTCAGCCTGTTGCTGACATATCACGGCTGCCCAGGATAAAAGCAGAACATCTTGGACTCGATTCAAATGTCAACACTAAGCAAGTGCAGGAATTTAGTTGATTCCAGGTAACTTCTCTGCCCAGTCCCTTCAGCGCCTCATCACCAGTGTAAACATCTCGCAAAGTGAGTCTTTCGGAACGGCCTCCCCCGGGCCGCGTTGGCCCACGGTGTCACTCAGAGATCTTCCCCGAGCTCGCAGGGTGGAAGCGGCGTCGGACAGGACCAGATGTGCGAGCCCCCAGCCTCTGGTAGGCACACCGCCGGATCGCCCGGCTGGAGAACTTTCTGAAGCGCCCCAAACTGCTCCCTGCTTCCACCCTCAGCCATTTCTCTCCTTCTCCCCTCACAAGGAGCGGGGGACAGAGCGATCCGTCGCCACCTGCCGCCGGATCCAGTGGCGCTGCCTCTGGCACCCCCGAGGGAAGGCAGGCCAATGGAAGGAGGGCAGAGGTTCACAACCCCACCTCCAAACCTCACAGCGCCTAGCTGCCCCGGAGGTGGCTCCGCAGCCCAAGGGAACCGACGCCCCCGGGCCGGCTGCCTGCTCCCCCACGGCGCCAGCCCCACCCCCAATCCTTCCGGCGCCCCAGCGCCCACCCACCCGGGTGCAGGAGTGGGAGGGTGCCGCGTGGGCAGCCGGAGCAACAGGCGTGGGAGCAGCGCTCCTCGCACTTCCTGGCTCCTGAAGGCTCGGTCGCTTCCCTCTTACCTTCGGCGAAGCGAGCCCCGGGCCCCGCACCCCGCGCCTCGCGCGCGCGAGGAAGCTGAGGCCGGGAGCCGGGGGCCGCGGAGGCGCCGAGCACCCAGCAGCGCGGGGAAGCGCCCAGCAGCCGCGGCTCGCGCCGCTCCTCCTCGCCGGCGAAGTCTCTCTCGCTCCCTCCCTGGCTCGGTCCGTTCGTGCGTCTGTCTGTCCGTGGGGCCCTCCCTCCGCCGCCGCCGCCGCTCCAGCCCCGGCTCGGCAGCGCGTTCCCTCCCCGCCTCGCCGCTCCGCTCTCGGGCTCGCGGGCTCGCGGGCTCCCTCGCTCGCGCCCTGCCCCCGCCGCTGCTGGCGCCGCGCGGAGAGGAGCCCGGCGGGCCACCGGCTGCCTGGCGAGGTCCCTCTCCCGAAGGGGGAGGTGGTGGGGGCGCGGCGCGGGCGGGGCGGAGAGGAGAGTCCGGGGGAGGCGGCGAGGCTGCGCCCTCGTCTCCCTACCGATTCCCGGCGGCCGAGCGGCTCCAGGCCGGGCTCGAGAGCTCGGGGCCGCCAGGCAGCGAAGGGAGAGATGAGGACCCGGAGGCTCGCCGCGGGAGGGTGCCCAGGGCGAGGGCGTGCTAGGGGGAGTGACTCCCTGTGAGAGGGTGTGTGTGTGTGTGTGTGTGTGTGTGTGTGTGTAGAGGGGCGCGCGCGTGAGCGAGGGTGGGGGGCAGGGAGACGAGGCAGAGCCTGGTGCGTCTCCCCAGGCCAGTGGAGGAATCCTAGGGTGTGCCTGGAGGTGGTGGAGTGTGCCGACGCGGGTGTGAGCGCGTGTGCCCGCGAGGGTGGGCCGGGGGTGAGCGTGGCAAGGTGAGCGCGGCCTGGGGGTGGGGGCGGAGCGGGGAGTAGGCGTGAGTGTGAGCTCGGGGGCGTGTGTGCTGAGGACCCGGGGAGAGGTGGAAGGGAGCTCCAGTGTGTGCGCGCGTGGGGTGTGTGTGGACCCAGCTGGGTGTCTCTCACCGACTGTCCACGAGACACCAGCACTTGCTTGCGGCCGAGCCCTGCCACCTGGGGAGGTGGAGCCCGACACCGCGCAAGCTTCGTGGCTCGCCGCGGCTCTGAGCTCCGTGGCCGGGGCTGGAGAGGTCTCGGGGGGGACACACAATGCCCTTGCCCCATGTAAGAGCCGCTTTCCTTCCAGAGCGCTAGGGGCACGACCCGAAGGTAGGGATTTGCCCTCTTATCCTTCCACGTGAACTCAGTACCCAGACCCAAAAGTCTGGTCTTGGGAGCGTGAACTCTCAACCCAAGTCCGCCCAGTCCCTCGGTCCCTCTCCGAAACCCATGGATTCCCACTGCCCGATGCCTTGGCCCAGGATGGGGAGCCGGCAGTCGGCACGTGCCCAGAGGACCGGGTGGATGGAGCCCTGGAGCATCCGGAGAGAGTGGTATACGGCCCAGACTCCTACACTCTCTGCCAATGTGCGCAGAGGGTTCAGTCCCCGCGAACCTTGCCAATCCACGTGGCTCCAGCTTTCCCTGTGCCCGGAATCCAGAGATCTCGGCCTGGGTACCCGGAATCGCCTGGCGCTCCGGAGGCGAGGCGGCTCTGTGCCTCAGCAGGGACCGGAACGCAGGGCTTGAGCGACCACAGTTCTGGGTGTAAGACAGAGACCGAGGGAAAAGCAAAGTGTGCGGTGAAGGGGAGGGTGTTCTTGAAGGGGGCTGGGAAAGAACATCTCCGAGTCCAAACGGGGCTTCTGGCTTGTGAGAACCCTTGGCCCTTTTCTAGATTAAGGGGTGGGGGTGAGTCACTGTGGCCTGATCCCCAGTGGGCCCCTGGCGACTCGGAGCCCCTCATTCACCCACTCTCCCCAAAACCCCCTTCAGCTTGTCGTTCTAAAAGGTGTACACTGGCCCTTCAAGAGCTGGGCGTGGGCTCTATTAGCATTTGCCAGGAGTCCCGGAGAGGTGTGGGATTTGCATACTGATTTGCATACAGTAATAATGATTAACAACAGTGCCGCTCCCTGGCAGACAGGGGAAGAATTCAGGGAAGGCCTTGGCACTGCTCCCACCTCCCTCCTCCCATCCCTCGGGGAAGAGCTAATTTTCTCACTACTGCTCTGACCCCTGGGAGTTCCCCAGACTCTGGGTGGGCAGGTCCACGGAAGGGCAGTTTCCTTCAGCCCTCCACCCCCATGTCCAAATTGGGAGAGTTAAAACCCGGTACTTTATTTCTGCCCAGGTTTGAACTCTTGTGCATTCCCATCTTTGTTTTGCATCTTGCTGGTAGCTCAAGGGCTGAGTCTGCCCCAAAGCTTGGAGGTTTCCAGGAACAGTTAGATTGGGGGCATCGTCCTCCTCCAGAGAGGTATACTTACGGGACAATTGTGCTCTCTCCTGTGCCTGGTCAGCCCTGTTTGAAGACAGGGCATTGATTCCAAATCCCCCCCCTCCCCCTCCCCCAACACACACACCTGGCCCCATTCCTCCCAGGCTCACATCTCATTATTTAAGTAAAGTAGCTATAGACTATACTCTCCTTTCTGTTGAGAAGATCTAGAAGGAAAATATGAAAGACTTAAATTTCTAGTCTAGACCAGTGTGGTTTTTATTTACCATCTCTTCTCACAACCAGGTGACCTGGAAAATAAGAGAGAGAGCAAGTGATGGGCAGAAGGGAGGCCCCTTGACTCTGGCGGCTGAAGGAACCACTGCCTGGAGATACTGCCCTCCCATGGGCTCCCTGCCCTCCATTGCATCTTTCCAGCACTGCCTGGCCTCGCCTTTCCCCTCTCTGCCTCTGGCCTGGCCTGGCCAGGATTCTCAATTGCTTTTCCCCTATGACACGGCCGCTTTTCCTTTAACTCTCAGCTTCTATTTAAAAAGCTAATTTGGGAGCTTGTCGATGCTCCCAATTCAGATATTTTAAATAGGAACTGAAAGTTAGGAGCTGCCAGGGCACTAGAATTCCTTCCCTTGCCACCAGTACAGCTAAGGCATTTGTTTAGTCAACCTGCTGGCCCTGGCCGTGTGTGTGTTGGAGAGAGAGAGAGAGAAGAGAGAGAGGGAGAGAGAGAGAGAGAAGAGAGAGAGGAGAGAGAGAGAGAGGAGAGAGAGGAGAGAGAGAGGGAGAGAGAGGGAGAGAGAGAGTGCGCGCACGTGAGCTCAGGGTGTATTTCAGGCTATCTTTTCTATTTAAAGATGGTGCTCCTATGGATGACTGTGCTCTGCGTGTGTGTCCTTTCCAAGCTGTGCACACATGAGGATTCTTCTTTAGTCCCGTGGCTCTGGACGCTATTTGCAGAGCTTGTCACCGTGTGCACCGTGGGGGTAAGAGGTAGCCCAATGCCAAGTCCGCAGCCTCCAAGTTTGCTGACTTGCCGGGGCTGGTGTGTCTGTTCGGGGATTTCCCAGGGCTGCTCCGCTCAGGCTCGCTCTTAGAAGCTGTGCCTCAGAGTGTCCATAAGGGTTGCTCCTACCCTCACTGCTTGTGGCTAGACTACTTCACCAATTTGCCCCATGATGAGGCAGGAATTTGGAGGGTGGGACTGCACCTCTGAGGGTTGCTGGCTTTCTATATTCAGGGTGCTGTGGATCTTGGAGGTAAAACATAGACTTTGAAGTCAGACTGCCTGGGTTTGAACCTGCCTCTGTTATTTACTAGCTGTGTGATCTTGGGGCAGCTACTTAACCTCTCTGTGCCTTGATTTCCTCATCTCTAAAATAGCAATAAATAGTACTATTTACATTATAGGGTCAGGTGAAGATAAATAATTATCACGGGTAAAGCACTTAGAACGGTGCCCGGAACATAGGAAGTACAATATAACTGTTGGTTGTTGCTGCTGTTTAAGGCAGGAGTGGTGCCAACAGGAAGTGTCAAGAAATCTGCCTGGAGAGGAAGGTAGAACTGCTGGACTGGACACACAGACACAGGAAGACACACACCTCCGTGCATATAATAATAACGATGCCAGGCCACAGCCCAGGATGGGTCAAGTTCACCTGGTTGAGGTAGTTGACTCCCAGCCCCAAATAGGGAGACCTCTGATGAGGAATAGAGGAAGAACCACAGGAATGGGAATAAAGAAGGGGCTGGATCATGTCAGAAGCCCATGGGGCATTTCCCGGGGGAAATTTTATGCTGGAGAAGTAAGTAAGTACCCTAGATACTCATAAGGATGCAGCCTCCCTTATTTACCTAACTATATAAAGCAAGGCTTTATGAAAGCAGAGCTGCAGTGAGGGACTTAGTAGGGGCGGCCCTTCATTCTGAGTCTCCCTTGGGCTTGGGGTCCTCTGGCTTTGATTCTGCCATTGCCTCCTACCCCTTATTCCCACAGCTGGGCATATGAGCATTTACTCAGTGGCCATCAGAGTTTATTTTGCCTCAGTCCCTGAGCAGCTAATCAAGGTACAGAGAGGTTAAGTGGCTTCCTCAAGGTCCCACAGCTGGGGATTCAGGAAGCCACTAACAGGAGGGGGAGTTCTAAAGGACCAAGCATAGGAAGGCTGTCCAAGGGATCCAAAGCAGTATTGCAAGTCCTTGGATTGTATCAGGCTTAACATATCGGCCTTAAGTTGAGGAGCCGCCATATTCTGGACTCCTTGCTAGTTCTCCAGTAATCCAGTACCGTAGATATTATCGCCATTTTATAGATGGGAAAACTGAAAGTGCTTGATGCATCTCAGGCCGCACACCTAGCGTGAAGCTCTGAACCCTCCCTCTTGCCACTCCCCAGACTGCTGCATTTTTGCTCTTCTGAGAGCAGAGTGGCCCCCTCAGTCAGATAGAGGGTCTGCCCTAAGAGGACGCCCTTGACCTGGCTCTGTTGGCCTCTTCCATCGTGTCCTCTGTAGGTTGGGTATGGGGTAGGGGCTCAGGGTGTCCAGGCTAGGGTTGTACCCTCTGAGTTTTCTTCAGGGTGAAATCTTCCTGAGGAATGCCAAAGGCTGGTGATACCTTGGCTTTCTCTCGTTTTCCAAGGTGAGGTGGGTGGTGGTGGCATAAATGCTGAGGAGTTTCGCCCAGTCTCAGAACGCCAGGGCTTCACCTGTGGTTATCAGCCCAGATTGCCCAGCTTGGCCAGGCCAGGATGTACTGTCAACACTGGTGGGCCTGATGGCTGAACTCCTACAACCATCGATGCTTCTGGTCCTTCCTGAGAGAGTGAAGGAAGCCTCACTCCCTGCAGCACTAACCCCATTTGGGAGGCCAGCAGTTGCCTGGGTGGTCATCACATTAGCCAAGATGCTTAGACCAGTGATGGCAAATGAGAAGTCGTCAAAGTTGGCTCGACAAGTCATTCCTTCCAGGGGACCAGCTCCAACCCAGGCAGATCGTGGTGGGGCATAGCCCGGCGGGGAGGGCTTCTGCTCATCAGGACCTCCCTTCAGAGGGAGATGCTAGGCGAAGGAAGAGGAAGGGAGGGGAGAAGAAAAGCAAATATGAGAAGGGGACACAGGCACTGGAAGGAAAAAAATACTACTCATCTGTTCAGTTTCTTGCTGATGACAATTTGGAGGAGGTTTGGTAGAGGCTGAGGGTGCAGATCATAGGTGCAGGGACTGTTCTCTTCTTCCCTGGTGGCTCCTTTTGCTTGTGTGCTGCTGTTTCCCACAGTTCTGTCCTTCATCTTCTCTGCATCTCCATCTGCCCATTTCCCTGGAGAGTTGGCAGGAGCCCATGGTTTCAAGCTCATTCAGGTGCTGACCGTTGCTTCCTGAGCTCTCCCTGACCCCTAACTATCTACTGTGCATCTCCACCCTTGTACACAGGCACCCCTCTGCTTCATTTCACCACTCCCCTACAACATTCTGCAAAAGATCGTTTCCTCTAAAAAACCCTGTTCTGATCCTGTCATCTCTTGCTCTTCCTTTCTGGTCTTACCTTCTTCTGCTCACACTCATTTTGCTTTCCAGCACGCAGCTCTTTTCTCTGCTACTTGACCAAATCACATCTTTTCATGCTCTCGTGCCTTTGTACATGCTGTACTGTTTTCCACAAATGCCCTCCACCACTTCCTATTTCCTACTGTCTTCCTAGCAAACGTCCACTCAGCCCCAGACCTTCAATACCCAGCCCAAAGGTCACATAAGCCGTATTGGTAAATTTCAGCTCCACACCTCAGGAGGAACTAAGCATTCCCCATTTGGGCTTCCACAGTCCTTCCTGCATACTTCAAATATAGTTCTTATTATCTTATTACCTTGGTTGTTTGCACGGTGGCCTCCCTCTCTGAGTTTAAGCTGTTTAAGGAAGGACCACATCTTAGCCATCTCCGAATGTGCTAGCTCAGTGCTTGGCACATTGCAGATGCTCAAGAACTTTGCATTAGGAATTTATTTTAACTTTCATTCCCATGGCTCCCTTGATTGTGTGTAACTTAGAATATGTGATAAATTTGTCAACTGCTCAGTCTCCAGATTCTATCTGATTGAGCTGAAGCACTGTCATGAGGACAGAGAGAAAGCATGAGGGTGTTCGATTTTTGACTGGTCCTAGATGAAAAGAGCCCCAAAGCCCCCCTCCTCAGGCCTTTTCGGATCTACAAAGAGAACCTCAGTCGATGCTGCCCGCAGAGACCAGGCCAGTGTTCTGCTCTTGAACCAGATTGGTTTTTAGGGAAGTCTTTTCTTTCCTTTCTGGAAGAATGTCAATCACATCCCTAGAATATCACCACCTTGGGAACAGCCAAGATACCATCAGTTGGAAATGTACCTGGGTTGCCTGTAGCTGTGACTGTGCTCACCATAAAACTCGGCGAGAAGGTTTGTCAAAAACCCGTTAGCCAGGGCTTCCCTGATGGTGCAGTGGTTAAGAATCTGCCTGCCAATGCAGGGGACACAGGTTCAATCCCTGGTCTGGGAAGATACCGCATGCCGCAGAGCAACTAAGCCCATGCACCACAGCTACTGAAGCCCGCGTGCCTAGAGCCCGTGCTCCGCAACAAGAGAAGCCACTGCAATGAGAAGCCCGCGCACTGCAACGAAGAGTAGCCCCCACTTGCCGCAACTAGAGAAAGCCTCCATGCACAGCAGCGAAGACCCAACGCAGCTAATAAATAAATAAATAAGTTTAAAAAAAACCCGATAGCCAAAACCTAGGCTTGGCACAAAGAGATGCCAAGACCAAAGCTTGCTGAACTTTAAGTATAAAATTGTGTGTAAACCACATCAGGAAACCTACGACAGTGGAGGTGAGAACATGGGCTCAGGATAGATCTGGCTTCAAATCTTGGCTCTAACTTACAAGCTGTGTGACCTTGGGCAAGCTACTTTACTTCTCTGATCCTCAGTTACCTCACCTGCAAAATGGATTATAGTGATCATCTTGACTCACAGCATTCATGAGGATTGAGTTCGATAATTCATATAACATGTTTCATATGCATTTATAAGTAAAGTATTGGCTGTTATCATAATCTTGTAATTGACTTTACACATGTTTGAAACTAGAGCTTTTAAGTCTAAGGCACAGCTCTCTCCAGTGCTTGTTTGTGAAGACGTTCAGACAGGTCACTCAAGTTCTTTCCATGTGGTTATTCTTCATACCAAGACCCCAGGAAATGTGTGAAATCAGAGAAATTTTTCTCTAGACGCTTTTTTCTATTGGCTCCTCCTTCCATTCTGTGGCACCCCATTTCTTCAGCCTTGAGTTTCAAGTGTCTATTTCTCTCCATTCCCTCCTCACCAGCAAGAACTGATAAATCATTTAAACTAATGTGTAAGTGACTATCCTGTCCAGAGATACAGTATTCACATTTTAACAGGATAATGAAAGCCAAGGTCATGAAGTAGAGTGAGTGGGATTTGAGGCTCCATCCAAGTAACGGGGTATGTTTTGGGGGGACAGGAGGCTTCCCAACTCCACAGAATCAGTGACCATTCATAAAACTGGCCACATTGATACAACTATAAGCAACCAGGTGGGCTGTTTCTGAATTTTGCAGCTAGAAAATCAAATCTGTAGCCTTTGCAAGTGTTCTGATGAGGGGATCTGTATACCAGTTTTTTATACCAACCTCTTCTTGGTAAACAGACACAGTTCGTGAGTGCCAACGCCCTTGCAGTTCTGCATATCTATGATACTCAGGCTCAAGTTCATTTCTTCTTCAGAGCTCAAGGCTGGGGCTGGGTGTTTCTGCCTCACTGGGTTTGTGGGAGACCCAGGTGCAAAACTGTTCATTGCTTTGATGAGTCAACAAGTAAATAAACACAGTCCAGCTACTGTCCCCATACTGCAAGGTCATAAGAGGTTTCTGGATTTCTCTGCAAAGCCTGTTAAGGAAGGATCTTCATGGCCCTTAAAATGTTCTTCATTATGGCAAATTTCAGACATACACAAAAGAAGAGAGAATTGTATAATATACCCCCCATGAACCCACCACTTAGCTTTGATAATTACCAACTCAAGGCCAATCACTTTTTATCTATACCCCTACTCATCACCACTCCTTAATAATTTTGGAGCAAATTCCAGATGTCATGTAGTTCCATCTGTAAATATTTCAGTAATTGCACCCTCCTACGGCCATCAAAATCCATCTCTCCAGGGGATAAGATCTCTTCCTCCTACCCCCATGATGCTAAGATCGTTTGGCCAGTACTTGCATCTGTGTCTGAGGGGTAGTCCTCGGGTTTGACAAGCACAAGGGCTTACTGAATTCTCTCCAAAGTCTGACCTGCTCCTTGGGGAGAAAGGAGCATGCATAAAATGTCTTGCAGTGATGCTTCCATGTGCAAGCTTTTTGGTGTCAGCAGAGCTGCTGCCCAATAACTAAAATGAGACCCAAACTGAGAGGCAAGAATTATAGCCATGAATCCCAACTGGATTTAACATTTTTCACATGCATTATTTCATTTTGCCTTCACCAATTCTTACTTTACTCTCATCTTACAGATAAGAAAACTAAGGCCTAAGGTCACACAGCTAGTAAGTACCTGTGGCAGAGACTGACTAGATGCTAATCAAATTCAGTTCCTCTTTTTCATAGGCATAGCTACCTTACATTTCCCAGGATCCCTTGAAGTTAGGTTTGGCTGTGTAACTAAGTTCTGGCCAAGGTAGTATAAGTCAGACCCATAAAAAACATCCAGAGCAATCCTACATGCGCTCTTTCTTTCTCCACCCACTGGCTGAATGCAGAGAATGTTAAGGACCTAGAGGAGGGTGGAGCCACAAGAAGGAAGGATCTTGGGTCTCTGGATGACTGCGTGGAGTAGAGAGCCTTCCTAGCCTTAATTTGTCTATGAAATGAGTGAAAAAAAAAAAACTTGTATTATGTTAAGCCACTGAACCTTGGGTTTGTATGTTAAAGTAGTAATCCTACCCTGACCGATACAGTGGCACAGATAGGATTTAAACCCTAAGTCTGACTATGCCAGCATTCAAGGCCCTGAGTTCTACCACACTGACCCCCGGACACAAGAAACAAGACTCACTTACAAGAATTCTCTCACGTGCTCAGCGTCTGGTAGAAGTGTCTACAAGGATCTCACATCTTAGATCTGTGCTAATATGGTAGCCATTAACCATGTGGGGCTATTTAAATTAAAACTAAAATTAATTAAAATTTAAAAATCTGTTTTTTCATTGTATTGGTCCCATTTCAAGTCCTCCACGGCCACATGTAACTAATGGCTACCACACTGGACAGTACAGATAGAGAAGATTTCCATCGTCACAGAAAGTTCTGGTCTTAAATAGACCCAGCTTCCACAATGCATCTCTCCCCAGACCCCCACAGAAAAGCTAGGGGTGCTGCTCATGAGAGGACAGAGTGTGGTCTAGCCAGAAATCAGGTTTTCTCAGGAATGACAGGCCTCTCCCCTCACCCAGACCTTGGGCGTTTGCTCCTGCCTCCCCCAGTTAACCCACCAGCTAAATCTGTGACCCTCCTGTACTCACTGGTAGCATGCTTTGCTCTGACTTCCTCAAACAGGATGAGCCCTGCCTGTCTCATTGGACTGTGTCTTCTGAGAGCAGGGGAAGCATCTCATTCTCACCCCAGCACCCGTGCCGCTGCTGAGCGTCGGACACCAGGAGACGAGCAGGCGACCCAGGGATGTGCTTCTTGGCCTAGGCTAAGGATAGGCAGGGAGTTTTCCAGAAATGGAAGCCCAACCAAGGAGGCTAGTTCTTCAATCCATTTTCCGCACAGCCGTCAGAGTGATTTTTTTCGCAACACAAGTCCAAACGTGTTGCCCTTTGGTTGAAATCCTTCTAGGAATCCCCACTGCCCTCTGAATTAAGCAGACATACCTTCATCTGTCTGACGTTGTTGTCGAGTCCTCGTGTCTTCTGCTTTTCCACTTTCTGCTCCTGGACCCCTTGCACTTGTATTCCCACTGCTTTGGAAGTGCGACAGCTCTCTAAACCCCAGAGGGTTTGCTCAGACTATTCCTTCCGCGGGAACTCTATCCTGCTTCCCCACCTATGCTTAGCTGAGCCTACGTGGAGGGCTAAGCTTGGAAACACTTCTCCCTGGAGGCCTTACCTGCCCCTCGGCCTGGAACAGTCTTCCCCTGTCTCTCTCCCTTGGCCAACCCTCCCCTCCCCCCCACCCCCCACCAGCTATAGAACCTCCCACCTTTCCAAGTCTTCCCTGGGGAACAGGAAGGTGATGCTTTAGGAATCAAAAGCAGAGACTGTCTTGCAGAGGTTTTCCCTGAGAGACTGACCCTTCTGAATCCCTCTGAATTATGAGTCTTGGTCCTTCCCTTCCCTCAGCGCGCGCACGCACGCACACACACAGGTTTTCCCTCCATTTAATTCCTCTGCAGAGTCACCAGGGAGGCAAGGGGAGCCCTATAAATCTCTCACAAGCTGCAATGCCCGGAAACCTCTGCTCCTTGACCCCAACTAACGACTCAGAACAAATGACACTAAATCCATGGGACATGCCCCACCCCTCCCCCACCTGTCATGGTCTCATCGTCTGGAAGGGGACCATGATATACTGACTAAGGTGTGGCAGTTACAATCCAAGCTGATGCCAAGATGCACCGTGGGTCTTCCCTTCACTGGATTATTTTTATGGGGATTAGAACAGATAGAGCAGTGGACTCCAACTCCTGAGACGTCACGATAAATCGCCATAGCGGCTCTTCTATGGCTCATAACTAGTAAATCAAATTTATTGAACAATACATTTACTGCAAATTTAAGAAGTTATTCTTCCATTTTTAAAGTGTATGTGTTAAATCCTGCCCAGAGTCATAAAGAATGGAGACGGGCGGGCTCAGGGTGAAAAAAAAACAAAAAACAAAACAAAACAAACACACACACACACACACACACACACACACACGCTTTAAAAAATTACAAAATTCCTTGTCCTTTGTTGACCAAAGAGTGAATACCCTTTCTTCCTGGGACACTTCTCCCATCCAGACCGACTGGAATCCCCAGAGTGGTAAGCTGTCAACATTGCATGCCTGCCTCAGTTTTGCCATCCAGGTTCAGTATTAGCCAGCTCTCTCTTTGCTACAAATTCTTGAAATGGGCAAAATAGGAAACACAGGACAGCCTTCTTAGTGGGTTACAGTGCTGCTTTCAGCGGTGGGATGGTGTTGAGGGAAGTGAGGAGATGCGAGTTACGGACTGGTTTTCCCTAGGAAATTCCTTTTACTTCCCATTCCACCCATGTCAAATGTTAATGAGTTGAGTTGAACTCCCAACTCAAGGTGCAATCTTGCCCAGGACACATGGGGTGAGTGTGCTTATCTGCACACCCATCCCACCTAAGTATTAAGAGGGGAGCCCTAGCCCAGAGCCTGGCATTCAACAGACATTTTAATTGAACTGATAGGTCTTCATCCACTAACATGAGTTCAACAATCACTTCAATTTTTTTTAATTGGAATATAATTGCTTTACAATGTTGTGTTAGTTTCTGCTGTACAAATGAAGTGAATCAGCTGTATTTATACATATATCCCCTCCCTCTTGGACCTCCCTCCTCCCCCCGCCATCCCACCCATCTGGGTCATCACAGAGCACCGAGCTGAGCTTCCTGTGCTTTATAGCAGGTTCCCACTAGCTATCTATTTTACACATGGCAGTGTATATATGTCAATCCTAATCTCCCAGTTTGTCCCATCTCCCCTTCCCCTCGGTGTCCACATGTTCATTCTCTACATCTGCATCTCTATTCTTGCCCTGGAAATAGGTTTATCTGTACCATTTTTCTAGATTCCACAAAGATACGTTAATATACGATATTTATTTTTCTCTTTCTGACTTACTTCACTCTGTATGACAGACTCTAGGTCCATCAACAACTCTACAAATGACCCAATTTCGTTCCTTTTTATGGCTGAGTAATATTCCACTGTATATATATATACCATATCTTCTTTATCCATTCATCTGTCTTTGGACATTTAGGTTGTTTCCATGTCCTGGCTATTGTAAATAGTGCTGCAATGAACATTGGGGTACATGGGTCCTTTTGAATTATGGTTTTCTTAAGGTATATTCCCAGTAGTGGGATTGGTGGGTCATATGGTAGTTCCATTTTTAGTTTTTTAAGGAACCTCCATACTGTTCTCTACAGTAGCTGTATCAATTTACATTCCTACCAACAGTGCAAGAGAGTTCCCTTTTCTCCACACCCTCTCCAGCATTTATTGTTTATAGATTTTTTGATGATGGCCATTGTGACTGGTGTGAGGTGATACCTCACTTTAGTTTTGATTTGCATTTCTCTAATAATTAGTGATGTTGAACATCTTTTCATGTGCCTCTTGGCCATCTGTATATCTTCTTTGGAGAGATGTCTATTTAGGTCTTCTGCCCATTTTTTGATTGGGTTGTTTGGTTTTTTGATATTGAGTTGCATGTGCTGCTTGCATATTTTGGAGATTAATCCTCTGTCACTTGCTTCATTTGTAAATATTTTCTCCCGTTCTGAGGGTTGTCTTTTCATCTTATTTATGATTTCCTTTGCTGTGCAAAAGCTTTTAAGTTTCATTAGGTCCTATTTGTTTATTTTTGGTTTTATTTTCATTACTCTAGGAGGTGGGTCAAAAAAGATCTTGCTGTGGTTTATGTCAAAGAGTGTTTTTCCTATGTTTTCCTCTATGGGTTTTATAGTGTCCAGTCTTACATTTAGGTCTTTAATCCATTTTGAGTTTATTTTTGTGTATGGTGTTAGGAAGCATTCTAATTTCATTCTTTCACATGTAGCTGTCAAGTTTTCCAGCACCACTTATTGAAGAGGTTGTCTTTTCTCCATTGTATATTCTTGCCTCCTTTGTCATAGATTAGGTGACCATAGGTGCATGGGTTTATCTCTGGGCTTTCTATCCTTTACAATTGATCTAGATTTCTGTTTCTGTGCCAGTACCATACTGTCTTGATTACTCTAGCTTTGTAGATAGTTTGAAGTCAAGGACAACTGACACAGCAGAAGAGATTACTACAAGCAACTATATGCCAATAAAATGGACAACCTGGAAGAAATGGACAAATTCTTGGAAAGGTACAATTTTCCAAGACTGAACCAGGAAGAATTAGAAAATATAAACAGACCAATCACAAGTAATGAATTTGAAACTGTAATTAAAAATCTTCCAACAAACAAAAGTCCAAGACCAGATGGCTTCACAGGCAAATTCTATCAAACATATAGAGAAGAGCTAACACCCATCCTTCTCAAACTCTTCCAAAAAATTGCAAAGGGAGGAACACTCACAAATTCGTTCTACAAGGCCACCATCACCCTGATACCAAAACCAGACAAAGATACTACAAAAAAAAAAATGACAGACCAATATCAATGATGAACATAGATGCAAAGATCCTCAACAAAATACTAGCACACAGAATCCAACAGCACATTAAAAGGATCATACAACATGATCAAGTGGGATTTATCCCAGGAATGCAAGGATTCTTCAATAAACAGAAATCAATGTGATACACCATATCAACAAATTAAAGAATAAAAACCATATGATCATCTCAATAGATGCAGAAAAAGCTTTTGACAAAATTCAACACCCATTTATGATAAAAACTCTCCAGAAAATGAGCATAGAGGGAACCAACCTCAACATAATAAAGACCATATACAACAAACCCACAGCAACCATCATTCTCAATGGTGAAAAACTGAATGCATTTCCTCTAAGATCAGGAACAAGACAAGCATATCCACTCTCACCACTCATTCAACATAGTTTTGGAAGTCTTAGCCACAGCAATCAGAAGAAAAATAAATAAAAGGAATACAAATTGGAAAAGAAGAAATAAAACTGTCACTGTTTGCAGATGACATGATACTATACATAGAAAATCCTAAAGATGCCACCAGAAAACTACTAGAGCTAATCAATGAATTTGGTAAAGTTGAAGGATACAAAATTAATTAATGCACAGAAATCTCTTACATTCCTATACATTAACAACAAAAGATCAGAAAGAGAAATTAATGAAACAATTCCATTTACCATCGCAACAAAAAGAATAAAATACCTAGGAATAAACCTACCTAAGGAGGCAAAAGACCTGTACTCAGAAAACTATAAGACACTGATGAAAGAAATCAAAGATGACACAAACAGATGGAGAGATATACCATGTTCTTGGATTGGAAGAATCAATATTGGAAAATGACTATACTACTCAAAGCCATCTACGGATTCAATGCAATACCTATCGAATTACCAATGGCATTCTTCACAGAATTAGAACAAAAAATTTTACAATTTGTGTGGAAACACAAAAGACCCCGAATAGCCAAAGCAATCTTGAGAAAGAAAAACGGAGCTGGAGGAATCAGGCTCCACAATCACTTCATCTAACACGTACTAATTACTGTCTGGGCATATGGTGGTGAGCAAAATAGGCACATTCTCTATCTTCTCAGAGCTCAAGGTTTAAAGAGAAAGATGAACAGTGGGTGTGAGCTCTGCACTCATATTTAGGCTTTCTAAACCTCATGTGGGGATCACTGAAGCCTGAGGGGTGAAAAGAAGCTAGATTTACAAACTCTCAAAACAATCTCATGCGATAGGTCTATTATTATTCCCATTTCTCAGATGAAGAACTGGAGATGAGCATCACAAACTTGCCTAGTGAGAGAGCTAGTACGTGGTGTGACAGGGATGTGCACGGAGAGCTAGGGAAGCAGTTGGTCCAGCCTGAGGGGTCAGAGAAGATGCTTTGGAGGAGATGACATCTGAGCTGAGTCTGGAAAGAGGACAAGGAATCAGCCAAATGACCGAAAGAAAGAAGCAAACACCAGGCAGCAAAGACACCAGGATGTGAACAAGCTCAGTTGTGCCTAGAATGTGAGGACAGAGGCAGGACAAAGCAGAGCCTGAGGCTGGGAGGCCAAGCCAATGAGCTGGACTCTATCCGGCAGGCTGCAGGGAGCCAGCGAAGGGCTCCAGGCAGAGGCATGGTTCAGTCAGATCTATGTTAGAAAAATCTACCCTGGCCTAGCAGTGTGGAGGATGGATTTAAGGAAGACCAGATGGGAAGCAGGGGGACCAATTAGCTGGCAATTACAGTATTCTAGGAGAGAGATGATGAGGGCCTCGACTAGGGCAGCAGTGGATGGATGGAGAAGAGCGGGCATGAGAGAAATATGCTGGAGGTAAAAATTATCAGGACTCTGATTGGTTGGATGTGGAGCAGCAAAAGAGGGTCCCAGAACAGGCTGTGCTGTCTGGCCGGATTACTGTGCCAGTCTGGGGCAGGGGAATGCAAAGCAGAACCGGCTGAGGGTGTAGGTGCAGCCCTTCCTGGAGGGAGAGGGAGGTCAGAGTTCTCTCACAGGGTCCTTTCCAGACAGAGCTGTTTGTGCCGGGCTGGAGGAAGCTGACAACTGGGGCCATTGAAGACCTTCGAGCAATACAGACCCTAAGAAACAGGCTGGGGTTTCCCCAAAAGAAGCTCAACAACTCCTTTGGTTGTAGGGGAATTAATTTTCAGAATAAGGCTGAACGAAGCCCAGTATCTAGGGGTTGATAGAACTGCTGATCTCTTGAGAGATAAGAGGAGAGATGAACTCTTGGGTCTCATCTCCTGGCATACTTCTTTCCACCCCCTTATCGTTTCCTAACACGCATGCACGCAAAACACACACACACACACACACACACACACACACACACGTACGCTTTATCATCCCTCAACTTCTCACCTCCCCCAGACACACCAGGCCCTTTCACACTCCCTCTTTGCACCTGCTGTTCTCTCTGCCTGCGGAGTCCTTCCTCCTTCTCCACTGGGCGAAATGTATTCCTCCTTCCAGCCCAATCCAGATGCCAGTCCTCTCTGATGCTCAGCCGCTCTGCCCTGAGCAACCTCACCACACTCCACCTGTCCTGCAGCACCTCCTGGTATGTTTCTTGGAGGTCTTTCTTCACCACCAAGCTGAACTCCTGAGTCTTATTCATCTTGGCTTCCCGAGGTTTGACCGTCACCAGTGCTCAAAAATGCTTGTGGAATGAACGGGCACATCCCTGGAGGTGAACTAGACACGCCTTCCCCAGCCGGGTCCCAGATTCTTTGCATCACTGAAGAGGACCATCTCTGCCCTCTGGACACATGGGAAATGAAGTCCATGCACACATGCGGTGAGGGGCCTAAAGGCAGTGCCTACATCTGCCCTCAGCTATTTGTGAACAGGTCTGCTATTTCTCTGAAATCGGCCTTTATTTTTATTCCTGTTTTATAGATGAGGGTTCCACCTTCAGGAAAGGCAACACTTCTTTTGGGCTGAAGATCACAGACTTGTTTAACATCTTTGGGGCAAAATGAGTAGGTGAATGAGACCGTCTGTGGTTCTGTCCTTACCGAGGTTCTCCAGGCTGACCGCAACTGGCTGACCACAGCTAATGGGCCCAGATAAATTCCCCAGAGAGCAAGGCCTTTGGTCATTTGCCAGGCACCCCGTACAATCCCTCTGGGTTTCTGATGGCTTTTGGAGCAAGAGGGAACTAACCACTACGACCCAGCTTGTCCGCCTCCTGGAAATCTTCTCTCCCTGCCTCAGGCTGGTGCCTCGAACTGGCAAAGTGCTCGTAGCAAGAAAATAGACAAGGGCCGGGAGGGACTGGAGTTGTCACCATCACCATCATCATGAAATTGATAACAATGGCAAGGACACAGTGACAACAAACTCTTACCTGGTGTTTAATATGTGCTGCACACTGCGCTAACACTTCATAAGCATTGTTGTTTTTTAGTCCTTATAGCATTCCTGTGAGCAGCTGCTGTCGTCCCCATTTATCAGATGAAAAGAACAAGGCACAGAAAAAAGTTCAGCAATTTGCTCAAGATCATTAGCTGAGCTGGGACTTAAAACCAAATAGTCTGACTCCAGAGCTCCTACTCTTAAATCTTACTCTGCAGAGAAGTACAGACGTCCGGCTGGCACCCTGCCCATCCATGGAAGGACACAGTAGGAAGTGAGAGGCCTGCAGAAGGCCAGCACCTGCTCACTTCTCTAACCACACACCCCTTCCAGGTCTCTCCAGCTCCCAGCAGGGATGAATGCCTGCTCCTTGGCAGGTTAGAGCTCTGAGGAGTCCCAGAAAGTGCAGGTGAATGGGGGGTGTTGGGTAGATGAGCTGGGGTGCCGCTTCCCCCCAACCCTGGCCCCTGGTCTTGCAAGCACTGGCCTTTGGATTGCTGCCTGTCTTGGATGCTTGGATCACTGCTGTCCGGAGCCTAATCTCCATTCTGGTGGTTTTGGTTGCTATGGTAATTGAATTCACTTAAAGTTGTCTCCAAGCTAGTCTGTCTACCTATTTCTGCCTGTAGCCTGGAAGGGCACGAGCCCAGGGCTGAGGCCAAGAATGAGCGGGGCTTGGTGGTCTGGGAACCTGTGTGTTTTTCCTGATCCAGAGGTCCTCCTCAGAGGTGAACAGAGGAGAGAATCTTGGGAAAATGTTCTTTTCAAGTCTCTCTCCATCTTCCTCTTTGCTACCTCACTCATTTCTGCATAAATACTCTGGAATTAGACAGGCTGCAAAGGCAGGAGCTGGCAACCCTGGGGGTGGGGGGAGGAAGGACTCTGAGAGCATCTTCTGTTCCTCCGCTTTTTATTACTCATTCAACAAACACTTCCTGAGCGCTGACTGTATTCTAGGCACTGCTGCTTGTCTCTGGGCATGGGGGTCTTTCTGGGTGTAGCTCAAAATCCAGAGTCACGGGAAATGCCCCCTGACAGCACATTTCCATGTGGCTACCACTCTGAGATTTCAGAAGAATGGCCAGCCAGGTCAGGATTGTGGGAAATACTCATTTCCGCCTTTCTCTGCTGGAGGGAGTTCATCAGACTGAGCTGAAAGCAGAATGGGACCATCCCTAGGTGGAACCTGAGGGGTAAATGGTGCTCATTTTCTCCACCATTCTCATGCAGGAGAAATTTTGACATAGAAGATAAATGACAAGGGCAGAAACCAATGTCACAGAGCTGCCTGGGGAGTGTGTGGAAATGACAGACCCTGCCTGTGACCCCTCCACTCTGCTTGGATGATAGGGGAGTGGGGCAAAAAGGTTACAGTGGATGATGTGTGATCGTGTGTTTGCAGGTCTCAGTCTTTTAAGTAATAGCTGGATCAAGCAAGCAAAACAAATATTTATGTAGCTCCAACTATGTGCCGGGAATCATGCTCTGGACTGGAAAGACGATGCTGACTGAGGCACAGCAGAGACTTTTGAGGGAAGGATCACAGTCCAAGGAGGATGACAAATGAGCAATGCAAAGGGTGCAGCTATCAGAAGTTCAAGAGTAATGTGCTCTGGAGTCCAGAGCAGGGGGAAGAGGGAAGGGGTGTCTGGGAAGAGTGCACACAAGGTGGGTGCGTTGAGTTGCAAGTTTAAGGGTGAGAAGAAGCTCTGGAGACGGAAAGTCATTCCGTGCAAAGACGAGAGCATGAGCAAATGCACAGAGGTGTGAAAATGAGCAGCGTCTAGTGGTGGGAGTGCAGGCTGAGCTGGGAGAGCAGCAGGGAGCCCAGCAGGAGGAGCCGGATGATGGAAAGCCCAGTCAGGTTGCATCCTGTAGGCCAGGAGGGACCATCATGGTGAGACTTGTGTTCTAGCAAAACAGCTCTGGCAGCAGTGAGAAGGGAGGGTAGAAGTGGGAGCTGGTGGGGGGTGGAGCCTGAACTGGGCTGTTGAACTAGCCATGGAGACAGACCCAGCCAAGAAGGGGGAGTAGCAGAGCCTGTGGGCCCCAGTGACTGATTGGTTGGGGGGGGGTGTGTCGGAGGGAGGGGCGAGTGCTAAAGGAAATGGAAGAGTCAGAGACGTCTCTGTGTGTAGAGTCGGGTAGGGAATAGACTGAAATAAGGAACCCAAGACATCAGTCTGGAGGAGCTCTGTCTGGGATGAGTGGGTAAGGTGTTTGGTAGAGTGAAGGTCAATGCCTGATAGGCAAAAGGAAGTATATTTCTAGCACTTGGGAGAGAGCTACTCATTAGAAATGTGCATGTGGGAATCATCAGCTCGGAGGTGACAGCTGAAGTTGCGAGGGAAGACGACATTGCTCAGGGAGAAGGCGCAGAGCAGCGGGGACGTGAGAGAAGGTCAACACAGCTCGCAGGAGCGCGGTCAGAGGCAGGGCAGCGGTATCCTTCGGGACGGCGGGGGAGTGACCTGGAGTCCACGGCTGGTGGAAGGCAAGTACACAGATGACGTGGGTTTCAGAGAACAAGCTGCTGAGAGAAAGCTGTGGCTCTCAAACTTGAGTGTGGCGCGGAGGGCTGGTTAAAACAGGGATCGCTGGGCTCCACCCACAGGGTTTCTAATTCACTAGATCTGAGGTCTGAGCCCCAGGAATTTGCATTTCTAACAGGATCTGAAAAACAAATTGCTGCTGCTGGTCTGGGGACCACACTTTGAGAACCATGAAATCTCTGGTCTACATAGATAAACCTACACTTGAGAAGGTTCAAATGCAAATTCATCCACTCTTGATCATGGCCCCAGTTGGGCAGGAGGAGAAACAGAGCTTTGGTTAAAGAGCAGAGGTGGAGGAAAAAGTGGAGAATGTCAGGAAGCTCCTTGGAAACGGGATGGTCGCTACTGAGGACACAGGGATGGGGAAAAGGAGGGAAACTAGAGGGTTGACAAAAGAAGGGCAGGCCAAGGAAGGCTCGGGGTATGATGACACAGAGGAGGGTGGCCTGAGGGACCACAACTGTAGCCAAGACTATGGGTTGCACGATGGGGACGAATTAGGCAGAGAGGAGTATGGGGATTAGAACAAGCCTTGGGGATTTGTTTGGAGTCCTGGCCAAAGTCTAGTCTCCCTCCTAGAAAGCCCCATCCCCCTCCCCCATCCCTCCCTTCTAACCTTCCAGAGTCATTGCCAGCCTCCGGACCCCAGGCTTTCCTAAGCAGAACAGCAGCAGCTGCCTTACGCCCAGAGTCATCTCCCATGAGGGCTGCTCTGAGGACAAGAGGACCTGGTGCTTTTTTTCATTTTCCTTCCAAGATCTCAGACCAAGACCCTGAGATACTACAAGGAGGCTCCTGACCTCAATGCTAGGCACCCCCCCGGGGCTGACCCATCCTGCCAAGGGACATACAGAACTGAAGTCTTATTTTCTATCAGTGGAGCAAGTCCATAAAGAAAATCCCATTCAACGGTGTCCAGGAGAATATTACCAAGATAGACGAGACACCATAGGCAGTATTTAATTATGAGCAGGCAGAGCAAATAGGAGGGACGCAATAAATATGCTAATCAGGGAGGAAAAAAACAGGCTTCATTTTCCTCAAGAAGAGACTACAGCTCGTCTTCCCCCTCCGCTCCCAGATCCCAGATGAGTGGCCGGGTGCTGATGGTGAGACTTGGTGACAGGTGAATCTGTTTTAGCCGCAGTCCACCCTCTTCCCGCTTCCATGGTTCCGGCCTCCCAGCTCCTAGAAGATCCTGTCCAGAGGGAGGGAGACTGGCTTTCCTTGTAAGCACACGGCTTCCCCTTTGGGGGGCGGGGGGCGGGCAGAGAATTTGGAAAGTGAATGAAGTTATTATTCAGGGCTCAGTTCTGTGTCCCAGGGAGCACTTCAGGTAGGGATCCTCTCCGCTGCTGCTTCTGGTAGCACATCCTGAATCTGCATGAGAAGGGAGCAAGTCTGGAGACCTGCCCCGAGACCAGCCTGAATTCAATGTGCTGGGTGAGTCTCTGGCCTGGAAGTCAACCCACCTCAGAGCCACTTAGGAAGAGACCGGGGACACTCAGCTAGGCCCCAAGGCCTCCTGTTCCCCATGTCGCTCCACATGGCTGAGCTCAACTTTGGAATACGGTTCAGGATTTTGCAGGCCAATCTTGTTGTGACTTTGCAGCCCACGCTGGCTGACTTCCTGTGTAGCTGGATCCCTTGGATCAGGTGTCATTCCTCGCTAGCCCTCTCAACTTCCACACTGCTGCCAGAGATAGATTTATATCTCTCATTTCCCTTGGTCCCTGGGATGCTTGGGCCCTAGGCCTCACGTTGGTTTGAGGTAAAACTTCTGCAGAGGTGCAGCCCAGAGGATCTTGATTCAGCCCAGGCCCTTGCCCTAGGCTGGCCTCTTCTGTTTACTGGGGTCACCAGTCACCCCAGCTGGTGTCCATGCAATTTACTGCTCTTTTGATTAGTCTCTCCTTAAGCTCTTCCCAACATCTCCAGGAAGGAATTAGCCTGAAGATTGTCAGGTATCTCATCTGTATCATCTCTCCCCACCCTCCACCCCACCGGGAGACAGCTCAACTCCTAGCTATTGACTCTCCCTAGAAACATGTCTGTTAGATAGAAAGTTTGTATGCCAGCTCACTCACCCGCTCTGGGATCTCAGACAAGTTACTTAACTCTTCCATTTCCTCATCCAACAAATGGAGATAACAACATTACCTTCCTCAAATTTGTTACAAGAATTCAATGCAAATACATACAAAGAGCTTAGAAGAGTGCCTGCCATGTAATAAGCACTCAGACAGTTATCATTATCGTCATCATCACTGCTCTGATATTTATTATTAAGATCAATGATTATCTTACTTGCCTATATGTCCAGGTACTTGACAGAAGGTCTGGCATGAATAAACATTCAAGAATCATTGGATCAATGAATGAATGTTCTTTTAAGTGAATTCTTCCAAAGATATTACCCTTGCCAGGAAAATTTCAGTTTAAAGAGAGGATCTGCGCATTGATGACCACGATTAACATGTAAATGGCTATTGGTGCGATTCCAGGCGTCCCTGGGGAAGGGATTTAGAGTCAATGGTTCTTTTCACTGTCCTTCATATGTCTGATCATATTCAGATAGTCAGTTACCAGAAATATAGCTGGTTCTGGTCAGTAGCTCACAGTTATCTTGCCTCAGGTGGAATCTCCCTCCTAACTCTAAAAGCAATAAAACCTTAGAAAGAGAACCAGCAAGAAGATAAAGGAGACAAAGGAAACCCTTCCAGCCACAGAAACAATATGTCCTGGGTCCTTCCTGAGCTCCAGATTGCCATAACCTGTGTATGTGTTGAGGCTATAAAGCCCATATGGGTTTGTTCACTATGAGATAGGAAGGAGAAAGTTGCAGCCCAGCTGACCTCAGACCCTGGTATGCTGGGGCTCCTAGACTCTGGTCCTAGACCCTCCTGGGAGAGCCTTGTCCCTTCTATACCTCACCAGAGTTCTAGTAACAGAGAGTAGAAATATTTTACCTAAATGTTACTGGAAGGCTATGCTGTGAATCTGCCGTGGGTGATCAGCCCAAGATCTTGGTTGGAAAACAGATCCATTTCAAATTCAGAGGCGAGGGGTCAACCAGGCTTCGGAGCAAGAGTACCACCATATGCTTCTCACAACAGTTGCGTGAGTTGGTTGGGACCTTTATTCATTTTTCATTCTTTTGATATTCTTTAAAAATATATTTTATTATTTATTTTCACATGGTTCAAAATTCAAAAGGTCCTAAAGTCTATACAGTGGAAAGCCCCTCCCCTCCGTCCACAGTCATCCACATTCCTCCCCTGGTGCAACCAATGGTCACCAGTTCTCTGAAGAACCTTCGGAGAAAAGGTTCTCCGAAAAACCAGAGGTATTTTACACACAGACAAGCAAATGCACATGTATAATCTCCCTCCTTTACACAAATGGAAAGCTTGCTTTACACACTGTTAAGCCCCTAGCATTTTTTTTCATTTAATAATATATTTTGGAGATTACTTAATATCAGTATATATTAGACTTACATCATTCTTTTTGTGGCTGCATAGTATTCTATTCTATAAATTAATTTATTTAACAAGCCCATTTAAGTCTTTCCAATCTTTAATTTTAAAAATAATGCTGGAATGAATAACCTGTGGAAAAGTATATCTGTAAGATATATGTGAGTATATCTTAAGATAAGTTTCTAGAAGATGAATTGTTTGGTCAAAGGCTTTATCCATTTGTAAATTTGATAGTTATTGACAAATTGCTTTTCATAGATAGCCCTTTTTTTTAGAGGTGACAAAACTGGAGCTTAAAGAGAATACGTGACTTAACTAAAGTCATATAGATTGTAAATAAAACAACTGAGATGAGAACAATGGTTTTTTGGTTCTTGGTCCAAGTCTCTCTGGGCCCATGAGCCCAGAGAAATCAGGAACATCTAAGAAACATCAGATTCCTGAACTATAATAAAATCCACAACTTCACATATTGTACATTAAACATTGTGGATTCAGCTTCGAGAAAGCCACAGTTCCTACCTTCAAGGAACCAGCAGTCTAGAAGGAGATAGAAACAAGTAAAGAAGCTCTTTTGGTTTAGGCATATGAAATAAGGACAAGATGTAAGGAGATACCATGAGAACATGGGAAGAGCCCCTGATCAGCTTTGGCTTCCTGGAAGAGGATGCATTCAAGGTGAGCTTAAATAATCTAAAAATGTCCTCAGTAATATTAATTATGACATCCTTCTTCTTCAACCGTCACTATTTCCCGTCCCAAACTTTTCATCAAAGTGATTTATGAGTAGCAAATGAATTGCTTACTGAAAGCATGATATAGTTGGAATAACGATAAAGGCTACTGTAAACTGAGTTCCCACTCTGTGCCAGACACTGTGCTTTCTGGCTCAGCCATTAACTAACCACAGGCCCTGGGGCAGGTGACATCTCCCAGGTGTGCATTAGTGCCCACATCTCTAAAATACAATGGTTCATCAAATGATCCCTAGCTCCCCACCGTTCTGAAGTGCTATGGCTCTAAGATTGATAAAACCTCTGCTGGGGAATGATGGATGAGGAAGTATCCGGGAGTGCGGGACTAGGGCAAAGGGGTGAAAGGACTGGCGAGTTCTCAAATTGGCAAATCAGCCTTGGGAAATCTGATTTTGAGAGAAGATACTACACATGTCAGATTAATAATAATACTGACGACCCCTTACTATTCTATTTTTCCACGGTGACTTTATATGCTATTTCATGCGCTCTTCAGCACAATGTTGTGAGGGAAGGAGTCGGGGAGGTGCGAGTCTCTGCTGGAGGAGGGGAAACTGAGGCCAGGCAAGGGAGGCTCCTCAGCTCACGTCCCAGGGTGGGGCAGTGGTGCAGCCTGGGCTAGAACTTGCTCAGTCTTCTGTCCTGACACCTAACTGGTTCTATGCTGTGATTCCATATGGAAGGTAAAATTCTGGTTGGAATTGGTCCAAAGTCTGCATGACCCCCAGGAGCCTGAACTTGAATGGCCTTTCAAGGTGCTGTCCCACCTCCCTCACCACCCTCCCAGCATCCACGCTCTTTCCCTGGTCACTGGAACCAGACCTTTATTTCCACAGAATGAGCCTAACGAGTGGTTTTGGTGACTCGGCGCCAATTGAGCTGGCTGCTCGGCCTTTGACTCAGCTGTGGTGGGACTTCTGCCCAGTTTGAGCTCCAGGCTCGACTCTCATGATACCCTGCCCCGCCCCTAGGTCTTCTGGGCCTGGGCCCTGCCTTGCTCTTCCGGGTCCTTCCTCTCTGGGAGTCCAGCCCTGTCCTAGAGCCCTGCCTAAGGCTGAGATCCCAGCACTTCCAGCCTGAACCATCACACATCGCCTGTTTCTAGGTCCTCTCTGCTGTGCTCTGTTCAACAAGAAACCATCCTCTGGACCTTTCTGATGCCAAGCACCAGTTAGGATGGCTGTCTAGCTCCTATGGCATCTTTTCCAAATAATTCTCTGCCTGCTGGGCTGCCCCCTCCCGTAGCCGACAGCTAGGTTTGCCCCTAAGCTGCTCACCCACAATGGATATGTTCCAATTTCAAGCCCAGTCTGAGTGATCCGGTAATGTGGTTGTCCACAGGCTCTGGACTCTGTTTTGACAGACCTCCCCCTGCCCCCCACCCCGCATCAAAGCTGGAAGCTGATGAGCTGGGTAACCCCGAGGCAACTTGCTATCTGACCCTTTCTGGGGGCCTATTGCCCCATCTATGAAAGTGCCCCCTGGGTTCCCTTTCCTTGTAGGTATGAATAAGAACATAGCCATTTAGGACGCCCTGGGGGAAGGCTCTGTCTGAAAACAGACGTGATTACTATTTCCATCACCTTTATAATCCTTTAATCACACATTTGCAGCAGGGAGCCTGGGCAGGGTAAGTCCATTTATATAAACAGCAGGAAAAATGAGGCTCTGTGCTCTATGCCAACCTTGCTTAGTGGAAACGTAAGAATCACTGGCCTTTCGTGAGCAGAAAAATAAACAATCCAGGTATTTTATCCCCAGACAGCTCACATCCGAGCTGCTGGCACCTGTGCTTACATTGTGAAGGCTTTGACAGAGATATATCACCTCTCCAGGACCAATGGGGATGCTGGCTTGAGCTCTCAGCTTTGTCAGTGGGTTGGATGGCATGGAAGGAGGCTCTCTGGGCAGCTGGCTGTCCCTAAACAAGGAATCGCCCATACCTCTGGCCCTTGGGTCCTGGAAGTTTTAATCTGGAAGCCTGCCCCTAACATGAATGTCATTAGGAGTCTAAGGGAGGTTCTGAAACTATTGCTTGGAATGGGTCCCTAATAGATAGAAGGTTGTTTCTCCCTTTTGAGATAGTGGGAGGATGGGACAAATGGTACTAGGGCCCTAGAAGGGGATGGGGAACATCCAGGGCTTCTCCATTGAAGCTGAGGCTTTTGACTAGTGGTCCAGAGACAGAGAGAGGCCTTGGTGATTGTGCAGTGGCCCTCCACTCCAAGAAGGCCATCAGCCTGGGAAACATACCCTGATGCTCTCAATGTTATAATTCCTCAAGTAAAGGTCAGTCTTTCCCTCCAGGGAATTAGTCTACTTGTATATAAGAATCTCTTTTCTGGTTTAATGGGACAGTATTATTTGCTATTGCTGTATAAAAGACTATTCCAAAACTCAGCGGTGTACAATAGTAAGCGATTGTTTAGCTCATAGATGTGTGGGACGCCTGCAGTCAGCTGATCTTGGCCAGACTTGGCTGGGCAGTTGGGATTCAACTCTGCAACATGTATCTCTCATTCTCCTTCTTGGACCAGTGGAGATGGCAGAGGCGCCTGAAGGTCAGTAGAACCATGCAGTGCCTCTGAAAACCTAGGCTCAGAACTGGCACATTGCCACATGGCCAAAGACAAGGTTAAGTAGTGGGGAAACATACTTCACTTCTTCATGGGAAGAACTGCAAAGTCACGAAGCACCTGAATAGAGAGGGACTAGTGACCCAGCCTGCATAAACCCAGCCAGATGCCAGAATTGTGCTCTGGCCCTTGGAGCTCTTGCAGATGTCTCCTTCTCCCTATCTTAGGGTGGGTTCAGAGCCTTCAGCCTGGGATTTGGGGGATGGATGAGATGATACGGGACCCTCTGAAGGAGGACCTAGTCAGCCCAGAGTAACTTAGCCCCCTGACTCCCTCTCCATCTTCCCCTGGGTGGAATGTGGGCACATAACGATTGGAAAGACAAAGTCTGCACTGAACCAAATGATTAATTTCATGAGGTTATGTCCTCATGAGTTGTAGTTTTCACATCTGATATTTTTTCCTGGGAAAATAAAGAGGCCGAAGGAACACACAGCAAGGGGTAGGAAATGGAAAGCACTATGATTTCAGGTCATATGTTCCACGTGACTACTAAATGGGAAGCGGGAACCAGAGAGGTGAATAATGCCGGGCCCACCCTCAACCAGATACCAGCGCAGGGAGCAGAAATCTTGTAAATGATCTGAACACTGATTTCACTGAACCTTGATAAAAGAGTTGGTTTTGCCAAGACCCTGGACTCTTCAAGCCAACAGGTCCAAAACACAAACTGTTAATTTTCCACCAGCACAGAGTGGCTATGGACTTGGCGATGGCGACAGCAGCTCTCATGGTTTTCCAAAAATCTGTCTATGAAACGTTCCCTTTCCAGCCCTGCAACCCTCCCCATCCCCCAAATTAAATAGGCCCTGTTGTTTTCTTCCCTGCCATAAAGCATATTATTTCATGGTGTCTCATTTACGAGAGGTTACCAAAAGAAAGCTAAATTGGGATTTTGTTGAGCTGCTGATGACTCTTCCCTATTACCCTAGCTCATTTTCAGTGGCATTTCAACACTTTGGAAATGAATTACCTCTACCATTTCTGGCATAAAGAAAAGAAGGTTTAAATTAATTTTCAGCAAGGGATACTATTGGTCCAGGCAACTTCCCTCCCACTGTGTTAACATCAATGTCTTGTCTCGTTAAATGCCGATAAACAAGTGTAACATTCTAACACACCACAAATTGGGTTATTGACACTTCCGTCAGGCTGTTCACTGCTTCCCATATCCCCTGCTTTATATAGACATATGGTGGTTATACAAAATGGGGGCTCTAATAGAACCTCAGAATGAGGAGTCCTTGTTAGCAAACTGGCTGCTCTTTTTTGTTGTGTCTGACTTTCATCTAATGATAAATTGTATTTATTTGGCTTCTCCACCCTCTGGGGTTCATCTGGGGCACATGTGTTTGTGGCTTCTCCACAGTGGGGTAGGCACCCCCCCACTTCCCAGTCCTCCCCAGCTTTCTCAAGGAACGGCCCCACTGGCTATTGCCTTGGGCAATCCTCACCATATCAGCAAATCAGACCACTGAGGACAAAACTGCCAGTAGCCCTTTAACCTGCCCACTGTGTGTGTTGCTGGGACCCTGAGGACCTCGGGACACAAGAGAGCAGGTGAGGTCCTATATAATGTCCCACCGTGCATGGCCAGCCTGCCAGGAGGGAAGATGACTGAATGGCCAGTCACCATTCAACAGGTTCTTCTTATTAGAGGACAAGGCAAGCGAAATTGTCCTTAACCCACAGCAAAAGAACCTTAGCTGAAAGATAAGGAAGAATTGCATGAAATTGAAGATGGCTATGACTATGGCCAATGGCCCGGATGTGGCACGTGGTCAAGGCCACCAGGGATTTCCTGCTTGACCCCTCCTTGAGATCCCAAGAACAGAGTAGACAACAACCTGCTCACCTGGGCTAGGCTCAGGTGTCCCCAGAGGTGGGAGCGTGGATAAGATGACTCATCCTTTTGATGTGAGGGTTCCATAGTTTTTCTGGTTTTCGAAATCAAACACTATATTTCAAGTTCATATTGCTATGAGTTTACATAGGAAAGGTCTTCTCTTTGAAATTTTCCCATGGACATAGCAGTGTTATCAGTGATCAGTAGAATCAACAATAGGAAAGGGATGTGAAAATAGCAGTGCACAGTGCTGACCTCCTGAGAGACAGCTTTCCTGCCTGTGTCCAAACCTGACCCTCATGCCACACAGCTGGGAAAGGCGGTCCACACTCTTCCAGCTCTTCTCAAAGGCACAGAATGCAATGAGACAGGAAATTGTGTTTAGTGTATGTGAGTGTGTGTGTGTCCACATGTCAGGCACTGAATGTAGAGGAGGCTGGGGTGGGGGGTGGGATTGGGGAAAGAGCTGGGTAGAGGACGACGATTGACCCACTCAAGGTAACTTTGTCATGGCTTCTTTTACAGTTTTCCTTTGCAGGGTCTTCCTCAGTGTTGGAGGGTTCCAGGGACCCCTCTCTTCTCCAATCTACCCGCACTCTGTAGGTGATCTCCTCTAGTCTTCTGGCTCTAAATATCTGACAACTCTTACCTTGTTTTCCTTTCCTTCCAGACCTCTTCCCTGAACTCTCAGTGATGTCTAACGGAGATCACACACTTCACCTGTCCCCAAACTCCTGATTTCTCCCGCTAAGCCTGCTGCTTCTACCGTTTCTCCATCTTGGTGAGTGGCAGCTCCATTCTGCCACATACCCTGACCAAAACCCTTGGTGTCCTCTTGGCTCCCTTTTTCTTTTAATTTACATTTTTAAAAATTTATTTATTTATTTATTTTTGGCTGTGTTGGGTCTTCGTTTCTGTGCGAGGGCTTTCTCTAGTTGCGGCAAGCGGGGGCCACCCTTCATCGCAGTGCGCGGGCCTCTCACTGTCGCGGCCTCTCTTGTTGTGGAGCACAGGCTCCAGACGCACAGGCTCAGTAGTTGTGGCTCACGGGCCTAGTTGCTCCGCGGCATGTGGGATCTTCCCAGACCAGGGCTCGAACCCGTGTGCCCTGCATTGGCAGGCAGATTCTCAACCACTGTGCCACCAGGAAAGCCCCTCCCTCTTGCTTTTATACCCCACATCCAATCCATCATCAAATATTATTGGCTCTACCTTATTGGTTCCAGCCTATAACCAGAACCCAACACTTCTCAGGACCTCAGTCCCTCTATCCTGGTCCCTGCCACCAGTCTCTTAGTGGGTCCCCATTGTACCAGCCCCTAAAGTCTTTTCTCAACAGCAGTCAGAGCAATCCTTCTAAAATGTGTGTCAGATCGTGTCACTCCCCTGCTAAAGTCCTCACACAGGGTAAAGCCCAAATCCTCACAGTGACCTCCAAGGCCCTGCAAAGCCTGGCCCCATGGCCCCTCTGGCCTTGTCCCCTTGCTTGGGTACCTTGTTCTGGCTGTTCTGGCCTCCTTGCTTTTCCTCAGGTCTGCTAGACACAGTCTTACCTCAAGGCCTTTGCAATTGCTATTCCCTCCGCCAGGAATGCTTTTCCCCTGATATAAGGTTCACCCCCTCTACTCTTTTAGGCCTTTTCACTAAAGCCTTCTCTGACCACCTCCTATACAGTATTGTACCTCTACCCCCAGAACTGACACTCCATATATCTTCTTTTCCATGTTTATCAATATTATATTTTACTTATACATTTGTCTGTCTGCTCCACTAAATAATATAAGTTCCATTAGAGCAGTTGTTGTTTTTTTTTTTAGAGGGGGTCTGCTTGTTCATTGCTACCTCCCAGTATATAACAGAATCATAATAGCTAAGAATGAATGAATATGCAAATGAATGAGTGTCATTATCCCTCTGAATCCCAGCTGGAACCTCAGGTAAACGCTGTGGTGGGGTGGGGGGATAGTCCGAGAGAGGGGACGTGTTCCCTTCTGTCACAGCTGGCCCCTCAGTCCAGAATACTCCTCTCTCTTGTCACCTAACTCCAACTCATCCTTGAGGGGTCAACTTAAATATCACTTCTTCAGCCTAGGGGACTAAATTAGGCTCCTCGCTAAATGCTTCTATATTTCCAGTATTTCTTTTTGCAGCACTTTGCATGCTCAGAATCTTGTCATAAATTATTCATAGCTGTTGTTTAATGTCTGCTTTCCCCATGAGACTGTGAGTATCACCAGGCGGGGATTGCACTAGTCTTTGCTCCCAGCTGGGTCCTGGCATGCAGCACATGGCTTGGCACACGTGTGTGCTCTGTTAGTGACAGTCGACAATTGAGAGATATGGGATTTAAAATGTGCAATTAAAGCTTGAAGACACAGTGAGGCCTCCTCATGGTGTCACAGGGTAGGATCTCACAAATAGTTATATGAATATTTAAGTGAGAGATGGACACCTTTCCAGGGAGGGGCCACGGCCAGGCTCACCTGAGTTGTGAAAGGTAGCCAGCGTGTGTGTTTGACTCCTTGTCCCTCTGATTGGGCCACTCATTGTCATATTTTGGGTTTGGTTTGCAAACCTAGCCCTCAAGAGCCCCTCTGACTGTTTGCCCACAGTCAGTATGAGGAGGAATGCTTTGCTTAAGACCTTGACCTCGGCCTTCATGCTGTCAGGCAGCCCATTAGGGGTGTTAACTGAGGGGGAAATGAATGCATTTTCCACTCAATTAAAAATACACACAATTTTAGAGCCAGAGGAGACTGTTTAATCCTGTGGTCTCATTTCACAGAAGAGAAAACTGAGGCTTGGAGAGTAGAAATGACTTGTCTGAGGTCTCACAAATAATTAATGACAGAAAGTAGCTAAAAACCCAGAAATATGACGTCAAGTGCTCTTCTACTATGCCACAATTATGCTTCTTTCTTCCTCCCCTGAAATAAAACTTCTTTTTTAAAAAAGCTTAACAATAACATTAAGAAATGAGAGTGTCTTAAAAAGTAAACTGTTTTTTTTTTCCACTGCATTGGGTCTCCATTGCTGCATGCAGTCTTTCTCTAGTTGCGGTGAGCAGGGGCCTTTCATTGTGGTGGCTTCTCTTGATGTGGAGCACAAGGCTCTAGGGGTGCAGGCTTCAGTAGTTGCAGCACGCGGGCTCAGTAGTTGTGGCTCGTGGGCTCTAGAGTGCAGGCTCAATAGTTGTGGCGCACGGGCTTAGTCGCTCCGCAGCATGTGGGATCTTCTTGGACCAGGGATCGAACCCGTGTCCCCTGCATTGGCAGGTGGAATCTTAACCACTGCGCCACCAGGGAAGCCCCAGAAAGTAAACTTTTAAACTTTAAACTAGTACTTCAAAAACATACTAGTAAACTAAGTACAATGTATTACCTTTATTAATGCTTAACTATGTATTTTCATCTAACCTGATTTCTTTCCCTCAAGCTTGAGTAAAAGCTTTCTTTCTGCTCACCCTGACTCATTATTTCTTAGTCACAATTCCAGACTGGGTCCAAGATTGCCGTGTCCATTCAAGTTTCTGATTTAAGACATTTCTCAGGCGTGAGCAGATTACTCCTCTACTGGGCTGATGAAGCACTTACATGACTCTTGTTCTCTAGTCTGTCTCTTCCTCCTTCCTCCTTCTCCATCTCTCTTCCTGTCCCCTCTCCCCTCCCTGCCTTTCTCTCTCTGCCTCCCCTCCCCCTGTTCTCCTCTCTCTCTTCCGCTCCTTCTCTCCTCCCTCTCCTAATGCTATTGTTCTGCTGAGAACCTGTGATTCCCTTTCCTCCAAAATTTCTACTTGCTCCATTAACACTTCCATTACAGATACATTTGCTTGAAATTTGCTGGTAATTTGAATATAACCGATAAGTTTTCTTGATGACTTCCTTGAAGCTGCACCTCAAACTTGGTTTAGATGCCAATGGCTAATAGTTATTGCTCAGGAGAGTACAAACAATGGGAAACATCCTGTGTGCCTGTTGGGCAGTGACAGTCAGAGTTGGGAAACACAGACTTGGTGAGTTGATGACCAGGTCTGTATGTGATACCACTTCTGCTGCTCCACTACTAGCCCTTGGTCCAAGCCACCACCATCTCTTGCCTGGATTACTGCAGTAGCGTCCTTACTGGTAACCCTCCTCCTACCCTTGCCTCCATCCCCTACAATCTGTTCTCAAAAAGGCAGCCAAGGTGATCTATTTCAATGGAAATATAGTCCTGTCACTCCTCAGCCCAAGCTCTGGAATGGCTCCCATCCCTCAGCCTGATGGACCCCCTTCTCCCTTTGTTAATTCTGATTTTTTTCTATTGCTTGTTACTTCTGCCCTCACCCTCTGTGCTCCACCCACACCAGCCTACTTGCTCTCCCTCAAATATATCAGACACCCCAGCTTTAAAGCCTTTCTATTGGCTGTTCCACACGATAAGCCTTGGCTCAGGTCATGTTTTCTCTATGGGGACTGACTAGCATGGACTCCTTGTGATACACCACCTGCCCCGGCCCTGTACTTCCCACCCCCTTAGCCTGCCCTACTTGGTTTGTTTATTCACAACACTCACCACCCTCTTGTGTTCTATGCAATCTACATATTTGTGATGTTTATTGTTCATTGTCTATCTTCCCAGCTAGGATGTCAGTTCTCTGAGGGTAGGGATCTACTTTGTCCCCTTTTGTTCCCAGGCACCCTAGAACAGTGCCTGGAACAGAACAGGCACCCAAGAAATACCTGTTGAACAGAACTGCTCATTTGCTAAGATATTACTAGTAGTTAATAGCCAACACTTCTTGAGAACTTATTCTGTGCTAGGCATTGTTCTAAAGCTTTGTAGATGTAACTCATTTAATAGACAGTAAGTGACTGTTTGGATCCCCTCTAAGCTGTGAAATGCTACTTTCTGGTTTTGCAAGTGATTCTCAACCAGGTGAAATTTGGTCCTGGACAAGGTGAGAGGGGAGGGGCTAAAAGGAGACGGGGAAACTGATTGAGTACACCAGTTTTTTTAATAATACAAATTACAGAAATAATAAGCTTTGAAATAGTCTACTCTGCTAGTTGGGCTAGGATGGGAGGAAAAAGCAAACAGAATGAGAAAGAATGACAGGCGGCTTGAATGAAAAAGAGGTCCCCAGGTGCAGCATTCATACTACAGGTAAACAGAAGCCCAAAGGTCAAGAGGATTGGCAAGATGCAACTGATTTTTTTGTGATGCTCAGAGTTAAAAACAAATGTAAGCTTATACCAGAATATGACTTTTAAAGATACATTTGTAATCTGAGCTCCCAGAGCCTCTCAAGCCCGTGGGTCCAAGTGCTCTCTCCTTCAAGAAACAGCTCGACTCTCTCAGGCTCACTGGGGGACCTCGGCCCCTGTGGCTTCCTACTGCCCGGTATTGCTGGAGTCTCTCAGAGTTGCTGGCTTTTTTCTTGAACGGAGTGGGGTGGGGAGAACCCTCACACACTCACGATTAATTCGGTCACCCAGGCTCTGCTGTTCACATAGACCAGCGCCTTCCAGAGATGGCTGTTGGGCACTTGAAACGCAGCCAATTCCAACTGAGGTGCACTGAGCGCAACATACACACTGGATTTCAAAGACTTAGTACATAAAGTGTAAAGTATCTCAGTAATATCTTTTTCATACTGATTACATGTTGAAATTATCATATTTTGGAGATACAGAGTTAAATTAATTACAACTAAATTGTAAACTAACTATAAATTAATTTCACCTTTTTTTGTTGTTTGTTTTAGTTTCTTAACTGTAGTTACTAGAAAACTTAACATTATCTCTCTGGTTCACACTTGTGTCTGGTGTTGTACTGCTACGGGACAGCACCGCCATGGGTGTGGCCGTTTCTCCTGGGCGCCTCTGGGTCAGGGCTCACGTTTGCCACCGTGCCCATCTCCATACTGCTGAATGTCGCTGTCACGGCTGCTGGGCGGGATCTCTACTCCTCCAGTAAAGGTCCTGTAACATCTACCAGATGGGACCACCAACCCTCCGCAGTGCCCCCAACCTCCACCCTGCGGTGGCCCCCACCTTGAGTCCTCGAGGTCTTAAAGTGGCCCGGTGCCCTGTGACAAGGTGGGAGAGTGTCTCCCCTCCCCTTTGGTGTTCCTACTAAAAGGCCCCAAAGCAGAGAAAGCTATTTGTGCTCTAGTATCATAGAGTGCATTGAAAGCTTTTTCTCTTTTTATTTCTGCCACCTCTGCAGGAAAACATGGAGGTGCGCCAGGATCAGATTTTTACTTTGTTTTGTTTTCTATATATTATTTCCTTTTTGTTTTGTTTTATTTTTTAACCTTTAAAATCTGCTTACTGAGATATAATTTACATACAATAAAATGTAACTGTTTTAAGTATATAGTTCAAAGGGTCTTAACAAATGACAAACCTATGTGATACCACCCTAATTATGATATAGAATTTCTCCTTCACTCCAAAAAGTTCCCTTGTGCCAGGGGCAGATTAGAGGGCTAGCTAAAAAGCTGGATTTGGAAATGTACCTTCTTTTTTTAAAAATTTTATTTATTTATTTATTTATTTTTGGCTGTGTTGGGTCTTCGGTTCTGTGAGAGGGCTTTCTCTAGTTGCGGCAAGCGGGGGCCACTCTTCATTGCGGTGCACGGGCCTCTCACTATCGCAGCCTCTCTTGTTGCGGAGCACAGGCTCCAGACGCGCAGGCTCAGTAGTTGTGGCTCACGGGCCTAGTTGCTCCGTGGCATGTGGGATCTTCCCAGACCAGGGCTCGAACCCGTGTGCCCTGCATTGGCAGGCAGATTCTCAACCACTGCGCCACCAGGGAAGCACCAGAAACGTACCTTCTTATAACATTGTCAGGTATCACCTGTCAGGCCCCATTCTCTCTTCCTAGGGGGAGGATTTTCCCAAGAGACTCATCCCATCCTCATTTGTTCAGGGCAGGAGATTTCAGCAGTTCTCCAGACTCAAATCTAGGCCCAGCACAAGCCCCTGCAACATGCAGACTGCAGGGTTTTTGTCTTGTGTTGTTTTTGGTTTTGTTCAGTGAAACATAAAATGACTTCACCACATGGATCAACTTAAAGAAATGGTGAGGCAATAGTTGGTAGATTTGAGGGAGAGCAGTAACAAGTCAGGGCCCCACGGGGTCTGGCCCCTGCAGGCATCTTCAGCCTTAGCTCACGCTATTTTCTCCTCCTTCCCTCCACTCCAGCCACACTGGAGCTAACTCCAGTTTTTCAACCACATCAGGTGGTTGCTTCCTCGGGGCCTTTGCACAGGCCACTCCCACTGGCTGGAGAACTCTTTGCCCTCTCTGCATACAGCCTCCTTTTCATCCTTCACACCTCAGTTTCAAGGCCACCACCTCACAGAGGCCTTCTCAGACCACCCACTCTAAAAGTAGACCCCTCATGTTATTCATTTTCTTTAGAGCCTTTATCCCAGTTTATTATATACTCATTTACTTGTTTTCATGTTTAATATCTGTCTCCCACATTAGACTGGGAGATTTATGGAAGTAAAAACTGTTCTGTATTATATTGTATTGTTTGCTTACAATTATTCCTTCTTTTCCTGCACTTGCCATGGCTAAACTGTGAATAGGGTATGTTTCCATACCTCACTAATTTTCAACTTGGCCCTGACTCACTTTGGCTAATGGTGTGTCAGTGGAAATAAAGTACACTATGTCTCACCAGGGGCTTTAAATGTGCTTGCGTGGTTTGGCTTGATTTCTTGGGGCTACTTTTCCCTGTCGTGAGGAGAGCTTCCCTATGTAGCTGTTGTTTTTCTTCCCGAGACCTGGAATAAGGACCTGTGAAGCAGACCTGAACACAGCCCTGAACCCTGAAGAAAAGCTTTCCCAGCCAACCTTTAGCTCTTTGAGCAAGAGAAACAAATGCTTCTTGTTGAGAGCCACTGATATTTTGGGGTACTTTCTTACATAGCATTATTGCAATAAAAGCTGACTATTGCATGACCTACTGTATAAAACGCACATAATAAATACTTGTTAAATGCATGGAAGAAACATTTTCCTTTAAAAAATCAAAAGGTAGAGAATGTAAAGAGTATCTTAGGGACCTTGGAAGCTCATATCCAAGAAGAAAGGAAGGGGTGGACTAAGGCATAGGAGGAAAGAAGAACCCAAAGATTCCTTGGGGCAAATCTCAGGATAAAACTTTGTGGCCCATGGAAGAACTTTGGAGCCACACTAGCAAGTAAGGTGTCCTAACCAAAGTTCTAGCCAGAGAAGATATTTTTGGAAGATATTTTGGAAGGTAGAATATTGACTACAGCTGAGCCCGGAATCAAGATTTAGGCATGGAGTCTTGGAAAGCACAGAACTATGAAACAGAGGTGGAGATCTAATCCAGCAGAGAAGGGCAACTTGCCTACAGTCAGCTGTGAGGGGCTAGAACAGACACAACTTTCCACATCTTTTTTTGCTCTGGTGCCCTTTCCACTACTTTATGTTGAATCTAATGAAGTTTGATGAGGGAAAAGAGGAAAAGGGGCCTGTGTGGGATAACATGTCAGTTCAAATGAAGGTCAGGATTGAGGATGATCACCTTGTTTCACTCCCAACAATGTCTCCAGAGGAGAGGGCTGTGGGCCTGCAATAAGGACTGGAGCAAGGGTCCCCTGTGGCTTGAATCCTAAATCACCTCTTTGAAACAAGACAAGTTACTGAGGTTCCTCCAAAGACTCCATTGCATTGATTCGAAACCCAAATATGGTCAGATTTTTAGGAAAGCAAGTGTTCTGCCCCTATAGTCCCATTCTGCCCACACCGCCCCAGCTCCCAAACAGCATGCAGGCTGGGTTCAGGGCATTTCATTCATGTAGCCCAGAGACATTCCTCTCTTTCCAGAGGCAGATCCTCCCTTCTGCAGGCAGTGTGGTGCCAGGCAGGGAGGCAGGGAGGAACGTGCTTCATCTGTAAGAGAAGTTTCTTCCATCAGCTGCTCCGCTGCTCTCCTTAGCACCTTGGCAGCCTGTCTGGCTGCACACTGGATATGCCTGTTCACCAGCAACCTTGTCAGATGTTCCCAGGAAAGGCTGTGGCTAAGGGGAGTGAAAACCATAAATATTTTGTCACTTTGCTAGGCTTTGCAGAGCCTGGGATCCCAAGGGGCCCACCAATGGCTTCAAATTAAGCTCTTCCCATTTCCATCCTCTCCCTGTTAACTCCTCACCCTCCTCCTCCCACCCTGACACATTCCCCTCGTCAGAGGCTTGGAGAGAGAACACATTGATGGTGAGTATCAGATTTCCTACAACCATTTCAGCAGTTTTTACCCAACTTTTAGGCATTTTTCTCCAGAGAGAATTCTATTGTCAAGAAGACTCCATCCAGTGTGAGAGGCCAAGACAGTGCCCAGGTCATGCTGTTGAACAGGAGCCTTCCATCATCATATTTTGGGTTCTGGTCTCATAACTGCAGATGGAGGAGAGTGGAATGGGTCAAAGTCTAGAATCAGATCCGCCCACTGAGGTGGGGAAGACCTGGAAGGAACAAAATCAGAGGCTCGAGGTCCTGTCAAGTAGGTTGAATGTTGATGTCTACAGGAAGGTAGAGTCAGCTTAGGAAAACTGGGTCTTATGTGTCTCACCTCCTACCATGTCTGCACATCTCATCCTGGATGGAGTTTCAGGCTGGAAGCATAACACCCTGGGAGACAGAGCTAAGTTTTCACAAACCAGGCTGAGTGGGACACTTGGTTTCTGCCAGTGGAACCTAAAGTCCAGGGATCAGCATCTACCCCTGCCCCATGCCTAGTCCCTTTGCAGTGCTTGGAAGGAATGTGTCCACTTCATGCCTCATGGTCCACTGATGGGACCAGTGACTGGGAGCAAGATGGCACTGACCAGGGAACAGCTTAGTCTGTGAGGGGGGCTGCTCTTTTCTGTGGTGATAGTAGGGATTGGGGAAGGAGGCACAGAAAGATTAGGCTGAGAAGAAGTGGGAAGTAGTGACGTGAATGTCTGGGCACTCTGTCTCCTGGTTGGTCATTTTCCTGGGTGGTGGTGTGGACATTGCCACATTTTGCCAAGGAGGCAATGAGCATCCCCCAAGCCTGGGCAGATGATGAACCACCTCTCTCTCTCTCTCTCTCTCTCTCATAATTGCTGGGCTTCCTGCTACAGGCAAGAGGGAGATGTTCTTTACAGGGTATAGTCCCACTGCATTATGACAGTAGGGCTAATTCTTGGTGGGGTTTCAGTGTTTGGCACTCAAGAAACTGAAACAGAGCAGCCAGAGGTGGAAAAACACCACAGCTGAATACAGTTTGAAGGACAGTGAAAAAAGACCTTGGCCCCAAATCAGATTGTACCTGATCTAAAATTAAAAGTGACTTAAGCCTTAACATTCGAGAAGATTGGCAGATAATGGTTGTGAGGGTGGGGAGAGAGATTGCTTTTCTTTTCACTTTGTGGCTGGGAGCAGACCTTTCCAAGATTTCTCTGGACAGGATTTATTTACTGTCTTAAAAAAAAAAAAAACTTTGCACTTTGCATGAAGATTTGCAAATGCCAGGCACACGGCATGCCGGGTGCCCAGCCAAACCTCTTGTGGTTAGCCTTGAAATGAGATCATTTCACAGTAAGAAGGAGGTCAGGTTGCAAAGAGGGAAATTCATTTGGCTGCATCAATATGTAGGCTGCAGCAAAACCACAGAACAAAATTGTGTTGCCCTGCCATAGCTGCAAACCCTGGACACAAACCTGAACTCCTAAAGTACCTACTCCCATGTCCTGCAAGTCCTACTATATGCTTCTTTCATCTTGCCAGCCTCTTCCTAGAATATGATTGGAATTCCATTTTGCAAGGCAAATGAATCATAAGAAACTTCCTAGCTCATGCAGTTCCATATCAAAAAAAACAAAACAACCAATCCCCAAATGGGCAGAAGCCCTAAATACACATTTCTCCAAAGAAGATATACAGATTGCCAACAAACACATGAGAGGATGCTCAACATCATTAACCATTAGAGAGATGCAAATCAAAACTACAGTGAGGTATCACCTCACACAGGTCAGAATGGCCATCATCAAAAAATCTACAAACAGTAAATGCTGGAGAGGGTGTGGAGAAAAGGGAACCCTCTTGCACTGTTGGTGGGAATGTAAATTGGAGAACAGCCACTATGGAGAACAGTATGGAACTATGGAGAACAGTATGGAGGTTCCTTAAAAAACTAAAAAAAACTAAAAAAACTAAAAACTAAAACTAAAAACTAAAAAACTAAAAATAGAACTACCATACGACCCAGCAATCCCACTACTGGGCATATACCCTGAGAAAACCATAACTCAAAAAGAGTCATGTACCACAATGTTCATTGCAGCACTATTTACAATAGCCAGGACATGGAAGCAACCTAAGTGTCCATCGAAAGATGAATGGATAAAGAAGATGTGGCACATATATACAGTGGAATATTACTCAGCCATAAAAAGAAACAAAATTGAGTTATTTGTAGTAAGGTGGATGGACCTAGAGTCTGTCATACAGAGTGAAGTAAGTCAGAAAGAGAAAAACAAATACCATATGTTAACATATATATATGGAATCTAAAAGAAAAAAAATTGTTCTGCTGAACCTAGGGACAGGACAGGAATAAAGACGCAGATGTAGAGAGTGGACTTAAGGACACAGAGAGTTGGGAGGGTAAGCTGGGACGAAGTGAGAGAGTGGCATGGACATATATGCACTGCCAAATGTAAAATAGATAGCTATTGGGAAGCAGCCTCACAGCACAGGGAGATCAGCTCGGTGCACTGTGACCACTTAGAGGGGTGGGATAGGGAGGGTGGGAGAGAAAAGCAAGAGGGAAGGAATATGGGGATATAAGTATATATATAGCTAATTCACTTTGTTATACAGCAGAAACTAACACCACAGTGTAAAGCAATTATACTCCAATAAAGATGTTAACAAAAAAAAAAGAAAAGAAATTTCCCAAAGTATCTAATACACTTTTCCGAATTCAGAATATATGCATCTGAGAGGGTCACACCTTCCTTTCCTAAATTATCTTCGATTTGTCCATCCAATGTGATAAAAAGAGGGATCTTCCTTTGCCAGCCAAACTATCAGAGGAGCCTTGTCCACCCCTGCCTCTCAATTTGATTCAATCAGGAGTTATTGAGTACCTACCCTGTGCCTAGGGCAGAGCCGAGTGACCCAGGAGGCACAAAAGCACATTTGACCAGTTCTCTGACCTAAATACATTTGGATCCTTGTTGGAGAGACAAATAGATATGACACGATTTGAGAGCAATGCAAGATTGCTCATGAAAATGAGTGGGAATCTAACTGAACCAGTGCCTCAGTGGGACATGAGGCAGCTGAAATAGGGAACGGGCTCTGAGGCCAGGGTTGTTGAGGAGACTCAATGAAGAGGAAGGACTTAGGGATGGATCATTTCCTTTCCATCTCCAACTACACTGATCTCTGTTTTGTCTCTGATGAAATTCTACCATGTATCACATCAATGGAATAACACAATCGAACTTTGGGCTTCCTGAGGTATACCAGAAGCTCTGCTGATGCAGATTAAAATGCCTAGGCTCTTGGTCCTCCATAAAGCAAAGTCAGTGAGGGCCACTCTTGCAGAGACCAGAGAACTAAACCTAACACCACACTGGGTAAAGGGGCTCTGTTGGGCATCTGACAGCCCAGAGATTAGGTGTCAGATGATACTTAGCTTGGAGTAACATACTTAAGTTCTCTGAATCTCACTTTCTCAACTGTAAAATGGTGATAATAATAGCACATATTTCCTAAGGCTGTTGTGAAGATTAAACAAAGTATTTTACATGCATGAGGAAAATGAGCATCTGACATACAGAAGGTGCTCAATAGCTATTCACTATTTTTATTCCTTTTCCTTCTGGGTTTCCAAAACATTAATCCTTTTAGGAACAGAGTGTCCTAGTGTTATATATAAGCCATAATAAACAAACAAACAAATAGGATATCAGAGCTTATAGACAGTAAATACCTCTTGATGGTCACCCCAGACCAGTTGGCTTCCTTATTCATGTGGATTTTGCCTAGGGGATCAATTTCTGGCTCTTTCTCTAGAGAGGAAAGAGGTACTTGACTCCCTCCATTTGTTCACCCCTATTTGTCAATTCTGGCCTTTTAACGGAAAGGGCACTTGAAATAACCACAAAGTATATTCCCCTTCCCTTTGTTCATTTGTTTGTTTGTTTGGAAGCAAAAATAGAAGAGACAAGCTTGGAGCACATTTCAGATCCATAAAAGACAAATTAATTATCCCCAAGCAGAAGCTGACCTTTAGCTGGCCCCAGCTCCAGTGCCTCAGCCACAGCTGCACCTGCTTTGAAGATGACAATATCCACTTGCTAAATACTAATAATTAGTCACCAAAGCAGGATGAAGAATGCAGAGCAAAGTGAACCTGCAATTACTGTACTCGTGTGCATCCCCTGCACCCTTGGAGGGCCAATTACCCCAGCACATTACCATAATTGGACTGACATGTTAACAGCATCCTCCATTCTTTGAAAGTGTCACTGTTTCCCTTTCCTGTCCCTCACACCCACCTAGCCCATGGACCATCTGCCCTGTGCCCTATGGCTAAGGCTGGCTGAAGATGTCTAAGCTGTATATCTTCTGAGGGTGCACAGGGTTTACCAGATGGCCCGTGTGCAGGCCCAGCATATGCACAGAGGATGTCGGGATGAAGGTCACGGCTACCCCCACCCCCAACTTCTCCCTCCCTCAGCTCCACCTCTATGTCTTATGGAATGAAGGCAACATGCCAGTGGTTCCATTGACCAATGAAATGTTCCATTCCCCCCCTCCCCCGGAGTTCCAGTTCTTCTTGGGGGCCAACTGTGCCACTTACACTCTACTCAGCAGTGGCCTGCATCTTGGGAGACTGAGGTGGGTGGCCTGACTACAGGGGTCCAGGCTGCTCAAGAAAGGATGCTCCCAAACTCAAAGCATTAAGCAAGGACGGCTATCCATGGAGCTGTGCCCCTGAAAGTGAGAAGTGGAGGGTCTTTGGCTCTGAAGGGGCAGTGGAAGAGCTTGGATGGGGGCAGGTTGGGGAAGCAGAGGCTCAGCCTACATGTTGCTCTGAGGGAGCTGAGCTGGTGGCAGGCACTCCTCCCTCCAGTGGCCTTCACCCCGGCCCCTGTTGCCTTGACACCATTTTATGAGGTGATCCGTGTCGTATCGATTGAGAGAAGGCTGCTGAACACCAGCACCCACTTTGTGTTGGCAAGGAAGCAGGTTTTCACCGCTGACCTTTTCAAAGCAAAAATCCGTTTTTAAATTTTTTTTTTTTTTTTTTTTTGGTGACTTCTTCCCTCTCCTTTCCATCTGACTTCTTTCCCTATTGAGCAACAAGAGACTTTTTCTTACAAGTCACTGCAACTTTCCAAGGGAAGAAGACTCGGTTTCTGGCTGTGCTCCCATACCACGGGGAGCTCAGCCATTGGGAATGTGTCTGGGCCTCTCAAAGAGTTTCTAACAAGGAAGGGGCTGGGGGTGGGGGGGGGGCAGCAATATTGGCTCAGGGAGGGAGCTGAGCCAGTTGAGATGCCAGGACTGGGAAGAGGGGTGTGATGGGAAGGAACCCTGCATCTACCATCCTGCCCAGGGTCTCTGGGTTGCACAGATCCAGGGGGTATCTTTTGCACTGCATGTGGCGTGAATGGTGCCTCCCAGAAGTCCATAGAAGACACAGCAAATGGTGCCCCTGGAGTTGGGCAATGCGGTGGCCCTGATTATCGTAACACACATACACACACCCACACATACACACAAACACACACACACATAGGCCCTGTGCCTCTGCTTTCTCCTGGAGCTGCTCTGGACCTTATGGGCCCAGGCTCTCTGCATTTCATGCCTGAAATGGTCCACAGAGACAGCTTCTGCTCTAATAAGCACAACAACATGCCCTTCCCAACCCCATCGTAAGCACATACACGGTGTACTCCCTGGTTACTTCTGCCATCACAGTACCGCTGCTGGGATATACCAGGATTCCAGAATGATGGCACTAGAGAATATTAGTGGATACTCCACAGTATCCAGCGGACATTACCTTGTTATATTAGTGGATATTACTATGTTACTATAGTATGTTACTGTACTCCATAGGGGGTGATATCCCTTTAGTGGATGAACTGAATCGGTGTTCAATCTCCTGAACTCTAAAATGCAGTGAAAGGAAAATGGGGATTTATTCTTGACTCATCAGATGTCTTGCCCTTGCTATTTGCATTAGTCACTCACACACAGAGACTCAGACAGAAAGCCACACGCATAGGCTCAAAATAAGACAAAAATAGCCATCAACACAGAAAGCCATGCAGTAGCCATAGGTGCACACACATTCCCAACGACAGTCGGCCCCTGTGCACAGATGAACCCATGGCACAGACTTGTGTAGTACCAGAAAGCACACACTATGTCACACAAAACACATTCATATGGAAATCAACACGTACAATCCAAAAGTCTAAAAGGTAGCTCCACACACCCATCCGAATGGACAATGTTTTGTGCTGTAAATGTGACCTGCAATGTGGCAGAATAATTTTAGGACCACAGCCTTGGGGCCAAGCTCTGTGGTAGGCATTCCTTCCTGGGTGGCCCACCCTTTTACGGCTTGAAATATGCAGGGCCAGTTGAATGCTTTGGTAGGTGATTTACAGACTTTGCCTGCCTCCCCACAGGGCCCCTGTTCCTATCTGCCCATCACATTCCCTGGAAGAGGTCAAGAGTTTCAATATCTCCCTGTGAACGGCTGCACACAGCTGTGAGCTCCAGAGGTGAGGGATTCCAGGCAGTATAGTATTTTCTGGATTTCTCAGAAAGGAGCTGGGCCCAGGCACTCTGATTCTGTTCCCAGATAAGGAAGGTAGAGTTCAGATTCTGGCTGTAGAAGGTAATGCTTTACAGCGGAAAGGGAGATGTGCTTGGAACTGAGGCATCAAGGTTGGAGGGGAAGAGACAGATGTGTGTCTCCAAGTGGGATCTGACATCACTGAGCCTAATTGCTTTGCCTCTAGCTTAATCCTGAGTTGGCCTTAGCAGCAACAGACTCTTAAAAGGGGTCCCAGAGAGCTACTGGAGGGCCCTTTGGATGTGACCAACCCAGTCTGAAGCTGGGGCCAGTGTGACCTTTGGCCATGTGACAATGAGGGAGAAACGGGAGACTTAAGGCAGAGAGAGGTCCCACAGCTGTTATGTTTTAAATCTCCGAACGTATCTGTGCTTAGATATCAATTGTTTAGTCTGAAGTGAAGGGAAACTAGGCTCCGGAATGGTGGTAAAACCCTGGGCAGGAGGGAGAGGCAGGGGGAAGACTCCCAGAGAACAGCCAGAGCCCAGTGGAGGCTCAGGAATCCTTCCCCAGGGTGGAGAATGTGCGCTACCTCCCCAGCTCCCCGAGAACATCCACCACACGGAAAGGCTGCTTTAGGGAGACAAATGATCCCCATTAATTCCATCAGGTAATGAGCCAGTTGGTGCCATCATTAATTATACTAATTAAAACACACTGGCCTTTGAGGTTGGCACACACTTTCATGCCACCCCCAACGTTTCACTTCACTCTTTCTCTGCCTGGGGTGACTGCTTGGCTTCATAGGCCCCTGACATCCTGTGGAAAGAAACCACAGGCCCAGCCACCTAACCTGAAGCATTCATCTTCCACCTCTTTCATTCACTAATTCATTCAGCAAACAAGCAGTGAGCACCTAAGTGCACTAGGTGCTGGGGACACAGAAACAGGACCTGGGACTTTCCATCAAATCAAAGAGACAGACAAGGAAGCAACAAACACAAACTACTGAGTAGACTCTTACGTGTATTTTACAGTTCATAAAGCATCTTCACAAAGCTCATCTCTTTTAATCTTCAAACCCCAAGGAGGAAGGTGCCATCATCTTGCCCATTTTGCAGGTAAGAAAAACAAGGTTGAGAGCCATTATATGGTTTGATGCCAAGGAGAGCAGGGCTGGGACTTGAATTCATGCCTTTGACTCCAGATTCTCTCCCTTTACAGCCCAGGAAAGCAGAAGAAGCTGGCGGTAGCTAATTCTGACTGGCGGTTTCAGAGAAGGCCTCTCCAAGGGAGTTACAGTTGAATTGCGCTTTAGTAGACGAGTGGGTTGAATTGGTGGAAGAGAGGAAAGGGCATTTCAGGATGAAGGTATGGCATTAACAAGGCCCAGATGGGAGGTGCACAGAATAGTGCACGCTCGGCCGCATCTGGCAGGCTGTGTTGCAGGTACACAGAGAAACGCAATAGGGCAGAATGGAGGTAAATTTAAAACATCCTAAAATTTCAAAAGGCAAAAGAGTGATTCTGGGATATTTCTTTGAGGCCAAACGGAAAATCAGGATGGGTTTAGAAAAGACCAGAGGAGAGTTTATCTCCACCTCTGTCACGCTCTCAGTGCTGCAGGCAACAGGGCAGGGTTTCATTGTTCAGCTCTTTTTCCATCATCCACTTTTTCATTCCACACTCTGTTTTCCCATAAGCTAAATATGCCTTCCCCTGTCTAAACACTTGGTTCCAGAGCCCTCTCTCTCTGCTGAGTGACCTGTCTTCTCCATCTCCCCTGCGTGGGGTTTTGGCCCAGCTCTTGACAGTGTCTGTTCTGCGTCATCGGCTGTCTGCCAGAACGGCCCCTGTAGCCCCTTGGTACAAAAAGACCTCTTGCCTTGCTCAGCTGAGGAGGGGGGCAGAGGGAGGGACAGAGACAGAGGGGGTGTGGTGGGTGTGTGTGCTTGTGTGTGTGTGTTTGCAGCACGACATTCACTGTTTCAAGAAGCAGCCTTTCTATGTGATTGTCCCCCAAACTTCGGTCCCTTCCCCTACAGCACCCTTTTGCCTCCCGGCCTCTTGGGAGAGCTGGACAATGGGCTGTCCTACCCTCTGCACTCTCACCCACAGATGTGTCTCGCTCAGAGAGGAGAGCACCTAGTAGGCTCAAGGCGTGGTTATTGAGTAAATCAGGATTTCAGGCACCGGAGCGCCGGTTTAACAGGGCAGGCTGTGTAACAAAGGCTCACGAACGGGGTCCTGATGATCCCGTGCCGGGGAATTCGTCGGTGCCTCAGAGCCTCTTGGAATCACTTCTTCTCACCCTCAGCCAGCACTGCCACCAGATGCGCATCTGCTTAATTACAATTCATGAGGTGCTCGCCTATTAATACAGCGGAATTAATCCAGTCACGCCACCCTGCGATGAGAGCAGGAAGGCAGAGCCCATCGGCCACTTCGGCAGCAGCCCTGAGCAGAAAGTTAAAAGAGACCAAGCCCCAGATCTGGCCTCCCTCCACCAGGGGGCTGTGGAAGCAGCTTCTCTTCAGAGCATCCAAAACTCGGAGGCTGGTGGCTTCCGTGCCAGGCTGGCGCTGGACCCTGACCCCGTCCCCTGCACGCACTGCTTCCTGTTATTGTGCCCTATCTGCCTTCCTCAGGGACGCAGAAGCTTCTTTGAGGACGGGGTTGTGCTTATTGATCTTTAGAACCATCCAGCTCTCCCCCTCTCCCCTCCTCCCACCCCTGCCCTCCAGCTCAGGTTTAGGATTGGTTTTGTGCACAGGCGCATGTGCAAGTGTGGCTGGGGGCAGTTGAGAGTGAGGGGGAATCACCTTCCTGAACATGCTTCAGTGGGGAGCAGGGCGGGATGGTGGAGAGAGCACCAGCTTTGAAGCCAATGGATCTCAACCGTAGGCCCAGCATTGCCAGTTCCTACGGTGTGGCTTTGGACAAGTTCCTTAACTGTTCTGTGCCTGCCTCAAGGTCATCCTTTGTAAAGTGAGGATAGCAGCGTCTGTATTATACGTAACTGTGAGGATTAAATAAAGTAATGTTTTCCAAGAAATATATATATATATATATTGTTGAATATATATATATAGAGAGAGAAAATTCTACTGTCCTAAGTATTCAGTTGAATGAATTTTCATACATTGAGCACACTTCCGCAAATAGCATCCAGAGTAAGAAACAAAGCATCTGGAAGAAATTGCTTGGGCTCTCTGTAAGTAAAGAAACTTCTGTGAAGGGTGTTTGGAAAATATTATCACACATGTCATAGATACTTAGCGATTATTGCCATTGTTGCTATTATTATCCCTCCCTCATTTCCAATCACCCTGATTCTACCACCACCACCACAACCTCCATCCGCAAACACCCCAGCACCCCAGTGGTACCATCTACTGCCATTATATCGACCTGCCCCTCCAGCAAAGTTGGCGCTGTTGGATTGAGTGCTGCAGACAAGGGGAGTGAAACTCAGGTCTCTGCCCAGGGACCAGGCATTCTGGTAGTCTCTCAGTGCTCTGGGGGAGTGATTTACAGACTTCTGGAACTGGAAGAAGACTGGAGGTCATCACATCTGAGCTCTTCCTGATGTGTGAGTGATACACTGGTTTTGCAAAACAAGCCTGGAGCTTCAGCCTGATCTGTGCATAATCCTGGGATACCCCTAGAATCATCAAACGTTAGAACTCGGAAAGCACTTTAAGGGTTATTTAGAGTCCCAGACCCTCATTTGAGAGATGAAAGACCTGAGACTCAGAGAGAGCAGAGACTTGCCCCAAATCACACAGCAGATAATGATAGAGAAAACAACAGAAGCCAGATCTCTGGACCCTATACTCGGGCTCTTCCCACTTCACTCTGATCATAGGTCCTTGGAGGGGGTCACATGAAAGAGTTAGCAGACCTGCAGTTTGATGCCCCAAGCTGGTGTGGGGTCCATTTCCCTTGTTCTGACAGAGGGATTTACAGCAGGAGCAGATTTAGCCATGCAGCGGGTTTAGGAGTCAGAGGGGGGTATCACTCTCTAGCACCACACACAATGAAAGGGGGACCCCTTCCATCAGTCACCTGCTAATTACCCAGAGCCTAGTGATGAATGGGCTGTGATCAGAAGGGTCTTCCAGGCAGAACCATGAAACCCAGTAGCCAGCAGACATGATGGCAATGGGAAGAGCCTCTGTGGGAACACAGACAACCCTGGGGCCAATGGTTCCTGCTTGGACTGGCTGGTCCATTGGGCTCTGAAGACAGGGGACAGCTTCTGATCCCATTCAGCAGAATAGTGGGGTGAGGTGAGGGGTTCCCTGTTTCTCTATCTTTGAATTGCAGAAGAGTAAACCAGAAAGGGACTTCTTAGGCCTGAAATTACACCAACAAAGTCCAGTCATTCTTTTGGATTCAGAGAGCTTTTTGGTTTTGAAGGCCTGTGGAAAGGGGGCCATGTGGGAGAGAGCCCCAGCATGGTGCGTGTGTTCAGAGGTGAGAGAGAGTTGGGTCTGATGTAAGAAAGGGCTTCCTCCTGTGAGGGTTGCCCAGGGAAGGTGACCCCATCGCTGAAGGTGCTCACGGGCAGGCTGCATGACAGCTCCACAAAGGTGTTGAAGAGGGAATCCAGCTTTGGATAAGTGATCGATCTTCTGTACCTTAAAATTCTCTCGCCATTGGGATCCTGAGTCCATGTGCGATCGAACTGACCCAGGCACACACACGTGTGGGATCTCAGGGCTGATGAAACCTCAGTGGCCACGTGAGCTGAACACCATCCATCAGGGGAACGTCCTCCACAGCCCTGCACCATCTCCATCCGCTTCCATCTGCCAGACTGGGCTCCATTCCCTGTGGGATCACTTACAAAGCAAGCATTCAAAAGTGTGTGCTGACCCAATGACTTTGGATAACCCACTGAACCTCACTGAACCTCGGTTTCTTCATCTATAAAAATGGAGGGAAATAGCATCTACCTTCAGGATCCTCAGGCTAGACTGAGATGTCTGAACCCATCTGGCACTTGGTGGACACTCAGTATCAAGGTCCCTCCTTCTTTCTTCCCTTCCTTTCCATGGTCCCCCTTTCCCCTCCTTTTGCAGCCTGTTTCACAACTTGTCACTGCACTTTGGGTTGTTGCTTACTTGTTTATCATCCAACATCCCCCCTTGACCGTGAGCTCCCAGAGGGCTGCGTTGTCCTCACTGACTTTACATAATAAGTACTACATAAGTATGAGTTGAGTAGACTCATGAACCAGCCTCCCAGACTTCAGGAAGCCCATCACTACTGAGGCTGCCCTGTTGGCTGCTGGACTGGTCTCCCCACCAGAAAGTTGTGCCTTGGGGCAAAAAGAATCTGCCCTGAGTCTCCTCCTTTTAGATCCCTGCTCTGGCCCCTCTGATCCTTCTTCCCGAGCCCAGAGAACTAGTCCATTTCTACTGACACAAAAGAGACTTTCTGATGGTTGATGGTTATCTGAATTCTCCCAAATCTTCTTTCCTCTGAGCAAATTTTAGGCTCCTCACCACCACCCCCTTCCACCACCCCAACTCTACCTCTGCCTCTCCTTTGCCACTTATTTCTATAGCTTTAACCAGCAAGTGCCCACAGGCTTCTCTTGACTGCATGTGGTCATTGCCAAGGGTTTACTCATTTCTTAAAAATAACTTGGGCTTTGGCATTACATCAATCTGTACCCTCCCTACTGCAAAAAAAGCCACCAAGGACAAAGTCTACTGGTGACCCTGATGCCCATATATATCTGTTTTCAAAAGAGTTTTCTGTTTGACCTTTCAAGCAGAAAGGTCATATCTGTGATCATATTTGGAAAACTATAAAGCCCTGTGCAAATGGAAAAGGTTTATCTCAACCTTCAGGCTGACATTTGCAGCCTTTGAGACATGCTAGGGGAGTGTGGTTGTTAGTTCAACTCAGAAAAAGAAGTTCTAAATACAATCTCTGAATCAGGGCAGACTGCCTGGAGGAGGAGACAATAATTGGGGCAGAATGCCTGGTCCCATGTGAAGTGAGCTGTTTGAGTTTTACAATAGCTAATAGAGTCCTGTGTTTGGAAAAGCTTCTGCTTCATGCCAAGTGGTTGGAATGCACTTATTGCTCAATAAATCCCTCTGAAGGGCCTCACGAATTAATACAGTGATGATATTTCTGCCTTTTCTACATACATGAATTCAGTAATAACTGTAATTATTATAAAGTTATAATAAAACATGATGTGTTATGCTGTTAATTCAATTGCAATAAGGATGAAGTATGAGGACACCCTTATCATTTTTTCCCCTTAATTATGGAACAATTCCCCAGGCTGAAAGGCAGGAGAAAGAGGCCTCATTTTGCTTTGGTGGGGCTTCCTTCTCAGTGTCTTTACCTGGTTTAGGTGGTTCCAGGCTTCCACTCTGATGGAGCAGGGAGAGTGAGCAAGTCTCAGCAAAGTCACTCCCACCACTTACATAGATTGAATTAGAGATCTAGTGGGGAGATGGGTCCCCCCACACCCTTTATCCACACCCAATCCATCTACCCTTTGGAACCACCAGTCTTTTGCCTCCCCAGCCATAGTTGATTGGACTACAGGTGGATAACTGAACCTAAGGGACCAAATATTAGGACTGAGACTGAAGGGGCTGGTTTTGGGTTCTGGAAATGGAGTATCCTGCAAGGGCAGGGCTGGGGCAACCACTTTCTGCCATGGAGGTACTGAAGCAGAGTGTGCAGGGCTACAGAGAGAAGAGAACTCATTCATCCTGAGAGCCTCCAGAGCAACCCTGGGGGCGGATTCTGCAGGTCCTAGTTCCTTTCCTGGATCTCAGTTGTACTTAACTTTAGCTGGCATAAGTTACACCTGCATCATTCCAACAAATTCCCTTTTATCATTTTATGTAGTTTTGATCGAGTTTCTAGTTTTGCCTCCAAACAAGTCTCAAGACCTTACTGAAAGCTCCTTGAGGAAAGGAGCCCTTTGTATCATATTCATCATTGTTTTTCTGATACCCTGAACAGTGCTTGGCACATAGAAACCTCCTCAGTAAAATTTTTGAAATGAATGAATGTATGATGAGTGAATGAATGGAAAACACTAGAACCTTGACCTAGTCAGGGACCATCTTCCCAAAGTAGGCCCAATTTGTCCCAGTTGGACTTAGGCTATTGCTCCTCCTTTAACCCTAAGAAAGGGTAATTTCACCATAGATACTCCTTCCAAGAGAGTGTCCTTTGGGTTGAGCACTCTGGACCAGTGACAGGGAGTTTTACCTTGGGAGCCCTAAGCCCATGGCCCTAGCCTATAGCACAGACCCTTTCCCTCCGAAGCACGTCTCTAGCACAGGATGAGAGTCCTCAGCCCAAAAGCAGAGGATGGGGAGAGAATTCAGAGGTCCTTTAGTCTATTATCCTGCCTTTGAGGCAGATCTGCCTCTGAGAGCATCACAGCCCAAGAGACCATGCTTCATTCATTTGCTCCATGTGAACATTAAGCACCAGTCAGGCAGGCGCCGCTCCCCTGCCAGGGGTATAGAGGTGCACGTGTCAGACACAAACCCTGCCCTCAGGGAACTTAGAATCTACTAGAGGAGAGTCTAGACCTTTCCCCGCCTCCAAAATCTCTGGAGAATAGGCTTCCGAGCTGGTTGTGCTTGCCCTTCCAGTCAGTTCTAATGCCCTCCTCTTGCTGCGGATCAGGCTGCTTCCCATGGGAGCCTAGAGGCTGAGGCGGGAGCCCAGAGCAGGCCTCTCCCTCCATGAGCTGCTCTCAGCTTCTCCTGCTCCATGCTCTACAGCCTCCATGCTTCTGACTTTCCCTCAACCTGGGAACTTTCTATTCATCAGCCTCTCACGCTCTGAGTGACATGATCGGATGGTCGGTGTCAACCAGTTGGAGAAAGTCAGGGCCCTGGAGCTGTTCTTCTGAAGGCAGGTGAGGACATCAAACAGGAAACCGTGTCAACTCCCCTTGATGGGAGGAGGGCAGGGAAGAGACTGCTTCTCTGGGTGATGGATTGTCTCTGTGCCGCTGAGGGTATTCCAAAGTGATAATGATCTTGTCCCTCCCTCCCTGTGTTACATAGCTCTCAGCGCCCGGAGGAATCCTTTATTGGGTCCAAGTTGTGTATCAACAATGCTTCTCAAAGCAAGGGAGGGGAGCCCAGTAAATCAGCCTCTTGTCTAGAGTGGAGAGTAAGAATGGAGAGTGAAGACTGGGAGAAAGGTCCCCGGGGGTCCTGATGATAAGTAGAACCCAGCTGAGCTCTCTCCCACCTCCTGTGGTCCTCAGACCTGTTCTTCACCATCTCCCTGATGTTGGCCATAGACTGTCCCCTATTTCCCCAGCCCACCCGTCTCCCACCATAGCATCTCCCTAGCCAGCCCTGGTAAGGCCATTCCTGCTGCTCTGTCACCAGCCCCAGTTCTCTTGCCATCTTACCTTTCCTGCCCATCTCTTCCCTAGTCCCCTCCAACTGTGAGACAATGGAGCATCAAGATTTTCCCACTTCTGCTCCCATCTTCCGAAAGTTGCTAGAGAAAAACCTCACATCTATGCTGACAAGCTCTGTTGTGAGTCAGGGTTTTCCACCTTCAGCTGGCTTGGATGGCTACTTGGCAGTACTTTGGCAAGGAGCATGTTGGCAGCTTTAGACCTTCAACACGTTTTTCTTCTTTGACAATCCTTCTTTCTAGCTTGGGGCCCTTTATGGCTACATTCGTCCTCTACCACTTTGAGTCCAGCAACTTTCCTGGGTCCAGGAGATCCCAAGCCCTGTCCACCTCTGATTGGACCAAGGATACCTGTCCAAAGTTGGGAACCAATTAGATTCCACCTCCTGAAAATTAGGAGCCAGGACACAGAGGCTCTGATTAGTCCACGGTGGACTCCAGGGCTAAACAATTGCGGAGCAGCAGAGAGAGCCAGAGAGAGGCAGGTGCACAGAGAGAAGTAGAGACAGGACTCCATGTGGCCCTGGGGAGATGGTGAGAGCCTCCCCAAGAGGCCCAGCTGTCTTTCCTGGACTGTTTACCTCCCACTAAATCCCCACTTGTGCTTAAGCTACTCTGAATAGTTAGTTACCTGTCCTGAACAAGTGCATTTGCTGACCAGGACTCAGCAAGAGACCTCATCTCCTACCTCTCTAAGGAGGCCAAGACCGTCAAAAGCAAACTTCCCCTGATTTCAACCCTTGGGCCTCAAAGCACATCTGTCTATCCCACACACATTCCCGTTGCCCTCCAGTTCGGAGAAGGATGGGCCTGACTGTTTTCCAGGCTTATTCCCACGCACTGGATTCCATTCCCTCCTGCCTCTGTAATAGTAATAGTTAGAGCTATATTAATAATAATAGTAATAATAACAGTTTCCTGCTCTTTTGTCACTACACCTCTGGCTCCTCCCCAAAAACCTGTTCACATGTTAAATATCTTCCACCCTAAAAATCAAAACACCATTCTTTGACCCTGCTTTTCTCTCAAGGCACCAACTCATGGCCTTCCTTTCTTTTTGTCTTAAAGGAAAGGTAGCCTGGTACAGTGAAAAGAGCACAAGACTGAGAGTCAAGAAATGAGTTTTCACCAGGTATTAGAGCTGAGTGACATTTAACAAGTTTCTTAACCCCTCTGAGCTTGTCTCTTCCAGCAGAAAAATGGTGAGGATGAAAATCTTACTCACTTTGCAGGCTTATTGTGAGGATGGGTTAATTTATGTGGGTAAAAAGTACCTAACACATTCTCCAGCACTTTGTAGCTGCTCAATTAATGTTCAATCGGAAGAGTAATTTATCTTATTATGTCTACTTTTTACCTTCCCTCCAATCTTCAATTATTTACAATCTGCCTCCCCCGTCCCCGGCCTATTGTTTTGTCACTACCGTCATTGAGGTCACCAGTGACCTCTTATTTCCTGTCTCCAGTGCACTTTCTTTCCTGTTCGATGCTACTTGCCCCTCTGCAGCAGCTGCGTTTTACTGTCCCTGCCTCCTTCTCCCGGCTTTCCTCCCCTGGCTTCCCCCGTGGCACTGCTGACCACCGTGGGTCAGACTTTCTTAGCTGGCTCCTCTGCTCCCTGCCCTCGGTCTGCATGATCGTCTCTCTTCTCAGCTCTTCCAGGGACGCCACCTCCCTTCACTGCCTCACGTGTCACTAAGATGAAGGAGCACTGGTCTTATCTCTAGCCCTCCCTCCTGCTCAGAGTTCCCCTCTAACCGCTCAGAGTTCCCCTCTAACCATCCCTTTCTCCCCTCTGCCACCCAAAGCTGCTTCCTTTCCCACGCCTCCGGCCTCGGCAGTCATCAGGTAAGCCACCACTCAAACCAGAAAAACCAGTGTTCATTTTCTACTTCTCCCCTCAGCCCCAGTCAGCCACCTTCTATCTGAGTCCTGCAAAATATTTTTCAAATCTATTTCCTTTTCCATGGCCCATGCCATTGTCTAGTCGAGCTGTCATTGGATTTTACCAAAACTCCCGCTGGGCCCTCCAGCAGGTCTCCCAGGCTCCAGTCTCTCTTCACTCAATCTCAGCTCAACAGGGCTCTCTGTTTTTGTCTCAGAACATGTCCTTCAACACACACACGCACGTGTTCACATGCACACACACACACACACACACACACACACACACACATACACACTGAAGTAGCTGTCAGGAACTCTGGATCCAACCTATTTTTCCAGCCCCATTTTCCTGCAGTCCCGCTGATGCATCTCACCTGCCAGCCACAGTGGAGTCTTTTCTCACCTCCGCAGCTTTGTCTATGTTGTTTCTTGGACTAGCATGTTTTCCCCCGTCTTTTACGTCCAGAAATAACCGATTCACCTTCAAGCCTCTACTCACAGGTCCCCTGTACTGGGGAGCCCTCTACAACCCCTCCGTCTACAGTCTCACGTAGGGGAACACTGGGTGCGCACCTGGTACCCTGGAGTCTCTGTCTCCTCTACCTGGAAGCTTTTGCCCCTGCTCTTCACTAGGGCAGTTCCTTCTCTGGCGTCAATCCACCCGTCCCAGCCGTCCTACTCACAGTAGATCCCCAGCCCCACTCAGTTCCCCCTGTGGTCACTCTCTATCACACAGCCTTGTTTATTTCTTTTCTTGCACTTATTATAAATCCCGACGATCTTATGTGGCTGGTTAGGCTCTCTGGGAAGCACACTCGGAGATGGAGTTCAGTGTGTGGGATGTGTAATGAAGAGGGCCCTTGGGATCAACAGCAGTGGAAGGGGCCAGGGGTTGGAGGAGGCAAGCAGGAGGCAGCGGAGGGAGAGGTCGATCTTCACACCATACTGATGATCTCCTTGGCTGACCCCACAGGAAGCCATGAAGATAAGACCTCCTGCAGCTGGGCTGAAATGGCTGGGCTTTTCTGCCCAACTCTATCAGTCATTGGCTGGGGCCACTCTCAGAAGAGGATGACCCCGGCAAGGCAGCTCTCTGCACGTAGAAACGGGTCTCCCAGTTTCTACAGAGCCTTGACTCACTTCTGCATTTTGTCCAAAACTTTAAAAAACTTTTGGAGCTAAGAATGGAGCTAAGAATAGACATAAAAGTACAAAGAAACCCCCTAATTTGGGGAATAATTAAAACTGTGGTTTCCTTTTTCCGCCATTGTTTGATGCTCTCAGCTCCAGGGCTTTCTTTCAAGTTGGTCGATCCCCACTGGCTTCCTCTCTGGCCTCTGGCCAAGGCGGAGAGAAGACAAAAAGGACCTGGGAGTCCCTCCAGCTTACTGCCCCTCGGGCCTGGCCCTGGAGCCTGATTCCCGCTCCTTTCTCTAACTCGGGCAGTTGGAGTCCAGGTTTAAGAGGAGAGCAGCAGAGGGAGAGGACGCAGGCCAGGGCCTCCGAGAGGATGGAGAGCTAAAGCCCTGGCCCCATGGAATGCTCTCTTTTCTCCCCCCACTGCTGGCAGATGGAGTCAATAAGGATTAAACTCTGAGTGGTTCCAGTGCTTATTGGAAAAAGGAGGGTGGAGAAAATCCTCTTTTCTTCCACCCCACTTTCAAAGCTGATGAGAAATCAGCAAAGCCAAGTCCAGGAGCGTTCAACCATCTTCCTCCCTTCACATCTCTGTGGCACGCCCTGCCTCTCCTTTAAAATCTGTACTTGTGGGCTTCCCTGGTGGCGCAGTGGTTGAGAATCTGCCTGCCAATGCAGGGGACATGGGTTCGAGCCCTGGTCTGGGAAGATCCCACATGCCGCAGAGCAACTAGGCCCATGAGCCACAATTACTGAGCCTGCGCATCTGGAGCCTGTGCTCTGCAACAAGAGAGGCCGCGATAATGAGAGGCCCGCGCACTGCGATGAAGAGTGTCCCCCACTCGCTGCAACTAGAGAAAGCCCTCGCACAGAAACGAAGACCCAACACAGCCATAAATCAATAAATATATAAACCCAAAGTTAAAACAAAACAAAAAAAAGTTAAAACAAAACAAACAAAAAAAATCTGTACTTGTAAGTGCCTCGCAACGTCTTTCTGGTTTCTTCCCAGGCCTCATCTCACCCTGAAACCTCCAGAGGAGTGTGTCAGATGCTGTCCCAAGGGACAAGATCACAGGCAGTTGTCTTCTCAAGTCCTGGGCAGGAGGAGGGTAGAGGCTGAGTGTGGGGCAGGACTATGGCAGGGGACAGGATAAGCTGACAGCCTCACGTGGAAACTTGCATGGCCCTGGGCCGACCTGCTCTGACCACCCTGCTCATCTGTGGCCCCTACATGAGTCCTATACACACACAGACACACACACACATGCACACCACAGAAGCACCTCCAAAAACATTGATGAGAAGTGTAATTTTTCCCCAAAGATTTGATGGGGGACAGAGGGGATTACATGGCATGTGATACGCCAAAACTTCCCAGGCATCCTCCTTTCCCCTCCCTCTGCTCCTTCCCCAGATTTCCTCTCCCTGCAGGAGCTCCTTCATCTCTCCCTTGCTCACTTTTATCTACATTTGAACCTCTCTTCTCACAGCTCCCTTCAGCCCCACAGACCTCCAGTCCCTTTCACACACAAACCTCTCTAAATCAGCTTTGCTGCCCCACGCAGCGAGGCCAAAGGGAGCCAAAGAGAAGGCGATACCCAGACCCAGGTACATGACCTTGAGGCCCGCAGAAGGCAGTGTCCTGGCATTTGCGGGGCCCCCTAAGCCCTAGATCAGAGTGCCTCCCCCCACTCCTGACTGCTCACCAGGGCTCCAGCTTCTTCATCCGGGAAAGATCCCGAGACTTAGAATCAGAGATGGAGATTTGAGTCTCAGCTCCACTTCTTCCTCACCGTGGGATCTGGGGTAGCCAAAGGTACTGGGGGTGTTTCACCTTTTGTTCCCACTGAGTTAGTCTCAGGAGCCAGCGAGGGACAAATGATGATCCTGCAGATGCCTGCAGGAGCTGGGGGCCGCCGGAGTAGGCATGACGGGGTAGACAAAACTTCTGCCGAGGATTATGCTGTGCAGGAAGAGCCAGATGGTGAAGGTGGGGTGGGACAGGGACGGGGAGGCCACTGGAATAGATGGGGGAGCGGGTCACGCCTGATCTCATCTCAGCAGCCGTACAGGGACCATGGCAGGGCTTTTCCCTGGAGGCTTTCTCTGCGAGAGGGAGATAGCTGGATTAGCCTCGGGCTTGTCAGCCCAGCCCCTGACTCGAATACCAATGAGGGTGGAAGAAAACTCTCCTTCAGGCTTTTCCTCCCCTGTGGCCCCAGCACATGCCTGGGCACCTTTGAGCTAATACACCCGAGCGCTTGGGGCTCTGCTGATTTGTGCTGTGTGCGCCTGCTCGACACGGCCCAAGGTTGCTCACTCTTGCATGAGAGTTCTCACTCCCACATGGACACTCCTTGGTGGCAAGATCATCTTCCCCATCAGACCAGGAGATCCCAGAGGACAGATGGGAGGAGGGAGTGCTGGGTGGAGGGCAGCTCTGTGCGGGGTGCCTGTTCCCAGACCCCGGAGCCCAGCCCTCACGGTGCATCACTGGGTCTACAGGTCTCTAGGACAATAATTCTGTTCATCCGGGTCTGAAGGAGGCTGTAGGAAAGGGCCTATTCTGGGAGCTGGGAGCAACTCTCCTTGCATGCTGCCTGTGCCTCTGTCCCCTTTCATGATGTTACCCCAGGGCCATGTGGCTTGTCCCTCGCCTCCTCTTCAAACTCACTCCAAGTAAAGATTCTGTGTCAACAAATAGTAAGCCTTATACATCTTTTTTTGGGGGGGAAAAAAGTGAATGAAAGGCCATCACTAGCAAATAGTGTGAAGTGGCTGTGTTTCCCCTCCCAGGGATGTTTGCCTCTGGGCCTGCTCTCTCCCTGTGGGCAAAGGACGTGGTCCTAAGGAAAGGAATTCCAGGTTTCAATGATAGGAAGGTGTTGGGAGGAAGAAAGTCTCCTCCACCCTTCTAGGTCCTTCTGGCTGGTCTAAGAATTGAATTGATATGAGTTGGATTAACAGGAGAAAACCAAACAAAAGTTTAATGACATGTACACAAGGGAGAGACCCAGGAAAACTGAGTAACTCACCAAAATGGCTGAAATCCTCACCTTAAATACCATCTTCAGCTAAAGACAAAAAGGATACTGGGGTTAGTGGTTTGGGACTTCAGGATGGGGAAGGCAAGTGGGGATGGAACACCAAATGTTCAGTAAATAAATGTTTGTTGGGCCCTGCAGAGACAATGGAACACAGAGAACAATTCTAACCAACAGACTTTGCTACGTTCCTCCCTGTCTACACACCTAGTTCATGTTACTGTAGACCCTTGAACAATGAGGGGGGTTAGGGGTGCTGATCCTCCTTGCGGTAGAAAGTCCTCATATAACTTAGAGCCAGCCCTCCCCATCTGTGTTTCCTCCGTGTCAGTGGTTCCGCATCCTTGAATTCAACCAACCGTGAATTATGTCATACTGTAGTGTTTACTATTGAAAAAAGTCTGCATACAAGTGAGCCCACACAGTTCAAACCTGTGTTGTTCAAGGGTCAATTGTATAGTTATCTCTGGTGATAGCTCTCTTTCTGGAACCTGTCCTCTATCTAAATTCTTTTAGGCAGTTAAGAGGAAGATCAAAGGTTCTTCTTGAGCCTTTTCAGCCTTGATTGTTTACAGCTCAAAATAATCTGCATGCCAAAGAGACACATTTTGGGGTGGTAAATATTGCTCCCCTACAAAGGCAAAGTAAATTTTTCAGTTAGGGGTAGCTATCATTCCTGTGCCCTACCCGAGAATAGGTATAGCTATATACCTATATACCTACAGCAGCTAAGCTGGCCATGGTGGGAAATACACTCTGGAGATCAGCAGAAAGTGCCAGAGGAGGAAGAGGGGGCTTAACAGACTGCTTAAAAATCTAGGTGACAAAGCTTGGAGGTAAATGTTGTAGGAGAAGGAGCATAGGACGGGTTTAGACCTGATTTCTAGTCCCAGCTGAGCCTCTCTGTGGGTCTGAATTTCTCATTTTTAAAAACAGAAAAAAAAAAAAGGAAGATCTTTTAGATTGCTTTCCATACCTAACACTCTATGGCAGCATAGAAGGGAAGCTGAGGCCATCTGGGATGGGCAGGGATCCGTGGGGCTTTGTCAGGGATGTAACAGAACCTTTCCTGGAGCAGTACCCAGCCCACAGAGGACTAGGGGTGGGTGTCTAGAGGCTCAGGAACCCAGCTCACACTTCCTGGCTCAGCATGAGCCAGGCCAGTGTGGACCAGGGCAACTCCACACACAAGTCCCTCTTGAGGGCTTCCAAGAAGAAGGACGAGGCAGCGTGAATCCGATCCCCACCCGGCTCCCCTCTTGTACGTTTCCTCCTTTCAGCAGTGCCATAGTTAAGGAGCTGGAAACGTCATCTTATACAATTCCTTTTAGAGGAAATTGAAGAAAGGTGACAAGAATCAGAACAGTGGTCACCCATTCAATGAGGGAAGAGGTCCTGAGAAGTCTGCTATGCTGCTGGAGATATTCTATATCTTGATCTGGGTGGTGGTTACACAAGTGTATACATATATCAAAATGCATCAAGCTGTTCATTAAGATCTGTGTATTTTACTGTGTGTAAATTATACCTCAATTTAAAAAAAAAAAATCTATAACAGAAGAGAGAAGAAGCAGTTCCAGGCCAGGGAGAGCAGTGCCAGAAACAGAGAAAAGTAGGGGCAGAGTGGGAAATGAGTAGCCACAAAGAAGAGCTGGACCAATAAGAGGGATGGAACAGAGGTAGCAGGCACTGGAAGGTCAGAGAGAGAGCAACAGGGAAAGAGCAGGAAAGGAGGGCAAGATAGAAGAGGGAGTATAGCAGCCAACATTGGTGGCATGGCCGGGGGGCGGGGAGGGAGTGGCAGCTTGGCTAGAGATGTCAGTCGACCTCAAGATCCTTGAAACCACCCCTTCGTCCTTTTAAGGACTGAGAGTTCTAGGGTGCACTGGCACATCTGGGGGATGAGCTGAGACACGAGTCGTGCAACAGGTTTTGCCAGGCTGCAGGACTAATGTTTGTGGCCACACAGGGTGACAGGGGTGGGGATAGGTCCTTTGCCATCCCTACAACTAGACAATCCTGAGACTCACGCTCTTGTAGAAATTCTGAGCTGAAGAGGGAAGGGCTTCTCATTGACTTTTCTGGCTTCCACTCCTGGGAAGAATCAAGCTCATCTAACATTTAGAGTTTGCAGACGGCTGAACCGTGACGTGCGCCACTTAGAGCAGGGCCGACATTGATGTACAGTGTTAATATTAAGCTCTAAGTGGCTTCTGTATGTTATCCAAGAATGAGGAATAAAACTGAGCAAATTCATTTCTTCTTTTGAAAAATGGGCGGTTTTTAAAAAATGATGATTCAGAGCTCAAAGTCATAGAATGGATTTGAGAAGATGAATCTCCTTGAGGGGAATCCCTGGGGACCCTGGACAACATCCTCTGCTCTCCCACCCCATCTGGCCCCCGAGCACAGCCAAACTTGGGGCTCCAGCCAGGCCCCCTCCATTTTCCATTTTACCCACTGGCTAAGAACGAGGGCTGTGGAGTCAGTCTGCCTGGATTAGAATTCCCTCTCCATTACTTACTAGGACCTTAATACTTCAGTTTTCTCATCTGTAAAATGGGGATGATAATTGTATCTACCTCTTAAAGTTATTCTGAGGATTAAATGGTTTAATATATGTAATGTAATTAGACAAACACTTGCCCGGGACGTTTTTAATGCTCAATAAATGTTGTTGTTATGATTATTACCATTATCCCTGAGCATGCGTATTCTCCACTGGCCTGGCCTTCTTTGCTCCTATTGACCCACAGCCTGGGGTCTCTTTCCTCACCTCCCTGGGAAAATGCTTCCCATCCCTTGGGGCTCAGTTTGAGTCCAGATGACTACACAGTCTCTCTCTCTCTCTCTCTTCACCCTCTAATAGTGTAAAAATTTAGGAGTAGGTTCAGCACAACCTAGACCTTTTATAGAATGTCTTATATCCTGCTCTTTTTTATCTCCCGGAATACACACTAAACTCCGTGAGGGCAGGGCCTGGGTCTCATTTACATCAGTGGTCCCCAACCTTTTTGGCACCAGGGACCGGTTTCGTGGAAGACAATTTTTCCACGGATGTAGGGGGTTGGTTCAGGTGGTAATGCAAGCGATGGGGAGTGATGGGGAGCGACGGGGAGCGATGGGGAGCAGTAGATGAAGCTTTGCCCACTGCTCACCTCCTGCTGTGCGGCCTGGTTCCTAGCAGGCCGAGGACCGGTACCAGTCTGCGGCCGGGGGGTTCAGGACCCCTGATTTACATAGTATCTAGCCCCATGCCGGGCATTCCCTGATCTGAGGCATTTGCTGCTTTTGCTATCTTCTCTCCAAGGTGGTCCATTGATAGAACTCCCAGCCACAGCTGGAAACTCCAAACCAAAGCTCCTGGTGGTTCCCAGTGCAGGCATACACTGTAGACAGGAATCCACTGTGCAGAAACCGGGCAAGGGGAGCCCTTTCAAGAAAGGGAGTATATTTCCCTTCCTATGCTGCCCAGACTTCTGCCCTAGACTCTGCCTGCTACACGTCTCTATTTGGACGGCATCTAAGCATAGCATATCCAAAACAGATCTCCTGATATTCCTACTTTAACCTGATCTCCTGTATTCCTCTCTAGCTCCATAAAGAACAGCTCTACCCCTCCAGTTGTTCAGGCCCCAAATCCTGAAGCCATTCTGGACCTCTCCCTTTTTTTCACAACCCACGTTGAATCTATCATCCACCCTGTTACATCCACCCTCAAAATACCCAACCATTTCCCATAGTGATGTGCCGAGAGCTGATTGCTAAATATTCACGCAATTTTTTAACCGGCTGTTAAGTCATAAGTAATCTGAAGTCAGCCATGGTGGGAAGAGTTATACCACGGAAATCAGCCAATTCTAAAAATCAGAGCTTTTATTTTTTACTTTTTCTGGAGAGCTGGTTTCCAACAGTTCACTGAAGTGAACTCCTCACCCGATTACTACTCCCCCATGTTCCAAGCCTCCATCATCTCTCATCTGTGTCATTGAGATAGCCTCCTATCTGGTCTTCCTGCTCTCACTCTTGCTGCCCTTCAGTGTACCCTCAAACAGTAATCCTTTTAAACTCCAAATCATGTTATGTCTAGGCTGTGCTTGAAACTCTCCAATGGTTTCCCATCTCACTCAACGTGGAACCCTGTGTTTTAACCGAGGTTTACAAGACTCTACGTATCTGATCCTCCACCATCTCTCTGATCTCACATCTACCACTCTCTCACTTCATACCAGCCATATAGATCTGTTTGATGATCCTCAGACATGCCCAGCATTACTCTGCCTCAGGGCATTTGCACTTGCTGTTCCTTCTGCCTCGTAAGCTCTTATCCTAGATGAGCTCATGGTTTTCTTGCTCATTGTCTTCAGTTCTCTCTGTATGAGAGAAAGATCAGCATGATTACCTGTGAAAATCAGCTTCCCCTCACTCTGCCATTACTCTCCATCCCCCTTATACTCCATTTTTGACTATGTCTATCAATCACCACTAGAAACATTACATATTTATTTGTCTAAGTTGCTATTGTTACCTCCTCACCACCATCCCAGCTAGAATACATGCTTCACAAGGACAGAGACCTAGTTTTGTTCACTTATGCACCCTTAGTGCCTAGAACAATGTCTGGCACATAATAGGTGCTCAATAAATACATGTTGAATGAATTATGCTGCCCACATCCTCAATTCCTGGGCAAAGGGATCATGACGGCAAGGTGGAGCAACCACCACTACTGGACAGATGGTCCCCCTTGGTCCTCCAATTCCCTGAGCATCTCACTGCTATCAGGAAAAAGGACACTTAGCTGAGCAAATACCACTCAACGTGCTAAGATCCCTCATGAGAATGAATCCCTTGATAAAACAAAAATTTAAGGTATAAGTTTGAAACCAGTCTGAACACAAGATATTCTACCAGTGTTTATAAGAGAGTGTTTTCATAAGACAAACTAGAATTTCAGGCTGTACTGATAAGAAACCAAAGGTTTTTATGTTCCACTGCTATGGGCCATGTGAAAAGAAAGTACAAATATGAATGCATACATACATATGTGTGTGTGTGTGTGTGTGTGTGTGTGTGTGTGAATATGTGTGATGGTTAATTTTATGTGTCAGTTTGACTGGGCCATGAGGTGCCAAGATATTTACTTAAACATAATTCTGGGTGTGACTGTGAGAGTGTTTTTGGATGAGATTAACATGTTATTGGTAGACCGAGTAAAGCAGATTGCTCTCCTAATGTGGGGGGGGGGCCTCATCCAAGCAGTTGAAGGCCTGAATAGACCAAAAAGGCTGACTCTCCCTCAAGTAAGTTGAAACTTTTCCTGCCTGAATGTTTAAGCTGGGACATCAGTCTTTTCCTGCCTTCAGACTCCAACTGAAGCATTGGCTTTCCTTGGGTCTCAAGTCTGCCAGCCTTCAAACTGGAACTACACCATTGACTCCCTAGGTCCCAGCTTGCTGACTGCAGATCTGGGGACTTGTCAGCCTCCATGACTGAGTGAGCCAATTCCTCATGTTAAATAAATAAATAAGCACACACATCCTATTTGTTCTGTTTCTCTGGAGAACCCTGACTAATATAATGTGTGTGTGTGTGTGTGTGTGTGTATTTTATAAATACAGTTGACCCTTCAACAATGTGCAGTCGAAAACCCACACATAACTTTTGACTCTCCAAAAACTTTACTAATATCCTACTGTTGACTGGAAGCCCTACTGATAATATAAACAATTGATTAACACATATTTTGTGTGTTTTATATACTATATACTGCATTCTTACAATAAAGTAAGCTAGAGAAAAGAAAATGTTATTAAGAAAGGTATAGAGAGTGGACCTTCAAAATGGCAGAGGAGTAAGACATGGAAATCACCTGCCTCCCCACATATACATCAAAAATACATCTACATGTGGAACAACTCCTACAGAACACCTACTGAACGCTGGCAGAAGACCTCAGACTTCCCAAAGGCAAGAAAATCCCCACGTACCTGGGTAGGGCAAAAGAAAAAAGAAAAAACAGAGACAAAAGAATAGGGACGGGACCCACACCAGTGGGAGGGAGCTGTGAAGGAGGAAAGCTTTCCACATACTAGGAAGCCCCTTCGCGGGCGGAGACTGCGGGTGGAGGAGGGGGGAAGCTTCAGAGCCACGGAGGAGAGTGCAGCTCACAGGGGTGTGGGGGGCAAAGCGGAGAGATTGCCGCACGGAGGATCGGTGCTGACCAGCACTCACCAGCCCAAGAGGCTTGTCTGCTCACCCTCCGGGACGGGCGGGGCCTGGGAGCTGAGGCTCGGGCTTTGGAGGTCGGATCGCAGGGAGAGGACTGGGGTTGGCTGCGTGAACACAGCCTGAAGGGGGCTAGTGCGCCACGGCTAGCTGGGAGGGAGTCTGGGAAAAAGTCTGGACCTGCAGAAGAATCAGGAGACCATTATTTCAGGGTGCACGAGGAGAGGAGATTCAGAGCATCACGTAAACAAGCTCCAGAGATGGGTGCGAGCCGCGGCTATCAGCGCGGACACGAGAGACGGGCATGAAATGCTAAGGCTGCTGCTGGCAGCATACCTGGCAAGGATCTCATTCAGACTCAACAGAGAAATTAAAACCTTTACAGACAAGCAAAAGTTAAGAGAATTAAGCACCACCAAACCAGCTTTACAACAAATGCTAAAGGAACTTCTCTAGGCAGGAAACACAAGAATAGGAAAAGACCTACAATAACAAACCCAAAACAATTAAGAAAATGATAATAGGAGCATACATATCGATAACTACCTTAAATGTAAATGGATTAAATGCTCCAACAAAAAGACATAGACTGGCTGAATGGATACCAAAAAAAGACCTGTATATATGCTGTCTACAAGAGACCCACTCCAGACCTAGGGACACATTCAGACTGAAAGTGAGGGGATGGAAAAAGATATTCCATGGAAATGGAAATCAAAAGAAACCTGGCATAGCAATTCTCATATCAGAAAAAATAGACTTCAAAGTAAAGACTATTACAAGAGACAAAGAAGGACACTACATAATGATCAAGGGATCAATCCAAGAAGAAGATATAACAATTGTAAATATTTCTGCACCCAAGATACATACAATACATAAGGCAAATGCTAACAGCCATAAAAGGGGAAATCAACAGTAACACAATAATACTAGGGGACTTTAACACCCCACTTTTACCAATGGACAGATCATCCAAAATGAAAATAAATAAGGAAACACAAGGTTTAAATGACACATTATGCGGCTGCTTCCCACTAGCAGGGAGATCAGCTCAGTGCTTTGTGACCACCTAGAGGGGTGGGATAGGGAGGGTGGGAGGGAGGGAGATGCAAGAGGGAAGAGATATGGGAACATATGTATATGTATAACTGATTCACTTTGTTATAAAGCAGAAACTAACACACCATTGTAAAGCAATTATACTCCAATAAAGATGTTAAAAAAAAAAAAAGATTACAAAAAAAAAAATGACACATTAAACAAGATGGACTTAATTGATATTTATAGGACATTCCATCCAAAAAAAAAAATAGAATACACTTTCATCTCAAATGCTCATGGAACAATCTCCAGGATAGATCATATCTTGGGTCACAAATCAAGCCTTGGTAAATTTACGAAAATTGAAATCACATCAAGTATCTTTTCTGACCACAACACTATGAGACTAGATATCAATTACAGGGAAAAAAATGTAAAACTACAAACACATGGAGGCTAAACAATATGCTACTAAATAACCAAGAGATCACTGAAGAAATCAAAGAGGAAATCAAAAAATACCTAGAAACAAATGACAATGAGAACACGATGACCCAAAACTTATGGGATGCAGCAAAAGCCATTCTAAGAGGGAAGTTTACAGCAATACAATCCTACCTTAAGAAACAAGAAACATCTCAAATAAACAACCTAACCTTATACCTAAAGCAATTAGAGAAAGAAGAACAAAAAAACCCCAAAGTTAGCGGAAGGAAAGATATCATAAAGATCAAATCAGAAATAAATGAAAAAGAAATGAAGGAAACAATAGCACAGATCAATAAAACTAAAAGCTGGTTCCTTGAGGAGATAAACAAAATTGATAAACCATTAGCCAGAGTCATCAAGAAAAAAAGGGAGAAGACTCAGATCAACAGAATTAGAAATGAAAAAGGAGAAGTAACAACTGACACTGCAGAAATACAAACGATCATGGGAGATTACTACAAGCAACTCTATGCCAATAAAATGGACAACATGGAAGAAATGGACAAATTCTTAGAAAAGCATAACCTTCCGAGCCTGAATCAGGGAGAAATAGAATATATAAACAGACCAATCACAAGCACTGAAATTGAAACTGTGATTAAAAATCTTCCAACAAACAAAAGCCCAGGACCAGATGGCTTCACAGGCAAATTCTATCAAACATTTAGAGAAGAGCTAACACCTATCCTTCTCAAACTCGTCCAAAATATAGCAGAGGGAGGAACACTCCCAAACCCATCCTACAAGGCCACCATCACCCTGATACCAAAACCAGACAAAGATCTCACAAAAAAAGGAAAATTACAAACCAATATCACTGATGAACATAGATGCAAAACTCCTCAACAAAATACTGGCAAACAGAATCCAACAGCACATTAAACGGATCATACACCATGATCAAGTGGGATTTATCCCAGGACTGCAAGGATTCTTCAATGTATGCAAATCAATCAATGTGATACACCATATTAATGAATTGAAGAATAAAAACCATATGATCATCTCAATAGATGCCAAAAAAGCTTTTGACAAAATTCAACACCCATTTATGATAAAAACTCTCCAGAAAGCAGGCCTAGAGGGAACTTACCTCAACATAATAAAGGCCTTATATGACAAACCTACAGCCAGCATCATTCTCAATGATGAAAAACTGAAAGCATTTCCACTAAGATCAGGAACAAGACAAGGTGTCCACTCTCACCACTATTATTCAACATAGTTTTGGTAGTTTTAGCCACAACAATCAGAGACGAAAAAGAAATAAAAGGAATGCAAATTGGAAAAGAAGAAGTAAAACTGTCACTGCTTGCAGATGACATGATACTATACATAGAGAATCCTAAAGATGCTACCAGAAAACTACTAGAGCTAATCAATGAATTTGGTAAAGTAGCAGGATACAAAGTCAATGCCCAGAAATGTCTTGCATTCCTATACACTAATGATGAAAAAACTGAAAGAGAAATTAAGGAAACACTCCCATTTACCACTGCAACAAAAAGAATAAAATACCTAGGAATAAACCTACCTAAGGAGACAAAAGACCTGTATGCAGAAAACTATAAGACTCTGATGAAAGAAATTAAATATGATACAACAGATGGAGAGATATACCATGTTCTTGGATTGGAAGAATCAACATTGTGAAAATGACTATACTACCCAAAGCAATCTACAAATTCAGTGCAATCCCTATCAAACTACCAATGGCATTTTTCACAGAACTAGAACAAAAAATTTCACAATTTGTATGGAAACACAAAAGACCCCAAATAGGCAAAGCAATCTTGAGAAAGAAAAACAGAGCTGGAGGAATCTGGCTCCTTGACTTCAGACTATACTACAAAGCTACAGTAATCAAGACAGTATGGTACTGGCACAAAAATAGAAATATAGATCAATGGAACAGGATAGAAAGCCCAGAGATAAACCCATGCACATATGGTCACCTTATCTTTGATAAAGGAGACAAGAATATACAATGGAGAAAAGACAGACTCTTCACTAAGTGGGGCTGGGGAAACTGGACAGCTACATGTAAAAGAATGAAATTAGAACACTTCCTAACACCATACACAAAAATAAACTGATAATGGATTAAAGACCTAAATGTAAGGCCAGACACTGTAAAAGTCTTAGAGGAAAACATAGGCAGAACACTCTATGACATAAATCACAGCAAGATCCTTTTGACCCACCTCCTAGAGTAATGGAAATAAAAACACAAATAAACAAATGGGACCTAATGAAACTTCAAAGCTTTTGCACAGCAAAGAAATCATAAATAAGATGAAAAGGCAACCCTCAGAATAGGAGAAAATATTTACAAATGAAGCAACTGACAAAGGATTAATCTCCAAATTTTAGAAGCAGCTCATTCAGCTCAATATCAAAAAAAAAAAAAAAAACAACTCAATCCAAAAATGGGCAGAAGACCTAAACAGACATTTCTCCAAAGAAGATATACAGATTGCCAGCAAACACATGAAAGGATGCTCAACATCACTAATCATTAGAGAAATGCAAATCAAAAGCACAGTGAGGTATCACCTCACACCAGTCAGAATGGCCATCGTCAAAAAATCTACAAACAATAAATGCTGGAGAGGGTGTGAAGAAAAGGGAAACCTCTTGCACTGTTGTTGGGAATGTAAATTGATACAGCCATTATGGAGAACAGTATGGAGATTCCTTAAAAAACTAAAAATAGAACTATCATATGACCCAGCAATCCCACTACTGGGCATATGCGCAGAGAAAACCGTAATTCAAAAAGACACATGCACCCCAATGTTCATTGCAGCACTATTTACAATAGCCAGGACATGGAAGCAACCTAAGTGTTCAATGACAGATGAATGCATAAAGAAGATGTGGCACATATATACAATGGAATATTACTCAGCCATAAAAAGAAATGAAACTGAGTTATTTGTAGTGAGGTGGATGGACCTAGAGTCTGTCATACAGAGTGAAGTAAGTCAGAAAGAGAAAAACAAATACCATATGCTAACACATATATATGGAATCTAAAAAAAAAAAAAAAAATGGTTCTGAAGAACCGAGGGGCAGGACACGAATAAAGATGCAGACGTAGAGAATGGACTTGAGGACACGGGGAGGGGGAGGAGTAAGCTGGGACGAAGTGAGAGAGTGGCATGGACATATGTACACTACCAAATGTAAAATAGATAGCTGGTGGGAAGCAGCCACATAGCACAGGGAGATCAGCTTGGCACTTTGTGTCCACCTAGAGGGGTTGGATAGGGAGGATGGGAGGGAGACGCAAGAGGGAGGGGATATGGGGATATATATGTATACGTATAGCTGATTCACTTTGTTATACAGCAGAAACTGACACGACATTGTGAAGCAACTATACTCCAGTAAAGATGTTAAAAAAAAAAAAAGGAATAGAAAATAGATTTACAGTACTGTACTGTATTTATTGATACAATAATTTTACGTCATCTGTTTAAAAAGCTGAATTATCTGTACCTCATTAATATTATCTCACATGACACAAAATGCTGTAGATGTTATACATATTACTAATACTAGACATTAAAAATGAAAAGAGAATGTGAAAAAGAAATTCTTATTTATTTACAGGTAAGACAATTCATGCATTGATAATAAAGAAGCTGAGATATAACTGCTTTAGTGTGATCGATAAAATTGCTTCATGGTAGCCTAGCATCTACACTAATGAATGAATAGATATAAAATTTTCATGGCATACAGTATTACAGTCATATTCATAAAACAGTATTGAAAACATTGTTACATCATTTTTTTAAAAAACCACTTACCTGTGATAAGCTGATGTTCAGTCTCTCCAATCATGAGAGAGAGATACTGCATGGTAATGTAAGTATAACCTTGAAAGCAAGGTTATAAAACTGTAAGAAAACTAGCATTGTTAATTTATATTAAATATCATTCACTTATATCTATGTAAGCTGAGGCCATCCACTTCAATACAAGTCTTGTACATGACGTTCTACACATCTATTTTTAATGTTTATTGAACAAAATTAGCATATAAGTGAACCCGCACAGTTCAAACCCGTTTTGTTCAAGGGTCAGTTGTATATATTTGTGGGGCTATGACTGATAGCTGGGGGGATATTTGTGGGTAGGCAGAAGTTATGACTTTCTTAATGTAAGAGCCTTTCTTTAGACAGAAGAAGTGAAATAAGGCATAGTCATTCACTTTTTTGAGGTCCTTTTGTCTACCAGCAGCTTTCCTGCTGCCTAGGACAGGAATGCAGGAAGCAGGAGAGTTGGGAGTGGGCTCCAGGGTGACACGTGCTCCCTGGAGGTCCTGGTCCCTTCTCTAGATTCCAAGCCATCTTGATTCACGAGACACAGAGTGTGGCGGCAGGGCATGGCGAGGAGAAAGGAATGGCCCTTTTTCTGATCATGCCAGCTTTACAGGGCGAGAGTCCATAGGCCGAGGGAAAGAAGAATGAGAGGCGCAGAATGCATTCCTTCACTGACTCTCACACAAGGGGAGCAGCTCTGCCCATGGGTTCTCTAGCTCAGACGAAGGCACACCATCCCAAAGTCACTCAAGATGGAAACCTCAGAGGCATCTTTCACTCTGCTTCACCCTGCCCCATTCTCTGTCACCGGGTCCCAGCCATATCATCACTTCCTTCTCATCACAGAGTCATGGGAAAGAGATAACTGTGCTTAGCTTGGGAAGAGGAACTGGTAGGAGGGGCCGAGGTAGAAAACTACTTTTATCTCAGAGCCTTCTATACTGTTTGATTTTCTAAACTTTTGCTAAACTACTCATCTTGGATGTCAATGGACATGAAAAAGATAATCAAAATAAGTGTGTAAGCACACACAATGTATTTATAAAATCAATTGTGTATATTAACTACCTCCTTTATAATGTTCCCTGGTAGGGTCCCCATCACTTTTTGCTTCCTGACTGGTCTACTTTTCTACAAGCCTCTCCCTACCAACCAATGCTGCACACTGCTGCTACAGTTACCTATCACAGACACTATTTTATGTGCTTCTGGGTCATTTTTTTAATATAATACAAGGAGATGACTATCAAACGTGAAATTGCCTAGCTTGGTGCCAGCTGCTTAGGAAGTACTCAATGAATGCTGGTTTCCTTTTTAAATTTATAGTTCTTCAGAGGGTCTCCACTGATCAAAGAGCAAAGTGCCCCACTTCTTAGCCGGTGCCCCAGGATGCTCTGCTGGCCCGGTTTCCACCGGGCACACTGCATTCAGGCCATACAGCAAAGCTCTGGGTTTCCTCCACACCTACCGATTTCTTGCCTGCCCTTTTATGGCTATAGAAATCCTGCCTGGCCCTTTAGGGACCATCTCAAATGCCACCTCTTCCAGGAAGCTTTCCAAGAGCACCTTCCTCTGTACTGCCACAGGACTTGCTGGTCCTATTTTTTCCTTGTTAAAAATGTGTCACGGGCTTCCCTGGTGGCACAGTGGTTAAGAACCTGCCTGCTAACACAGGGGACACAGGTTTGAGCCCTGGTCCGGGAAGATCCCACATGCCGCGGAGCAACTAAGCCCATGGGCCACAACTACTGAAGCCCGCACTCTTAGAGCCCGTGCTCCGCAACAAGAGAAGCCACCGCAATGAGAAGCCCTTGCACGGCAACCAAGAGTAGCCCCCGCTCACCACAACTAGAGAAAGCCGGCGCGCAACAATGAAGACCCAATGCAGCCAAAAATAAAAATAAATAAAATAAATAAATTTATTAAAAAAAAAAAAAAAAAAATGTGTCACATTTGGAAATCATGTATTGATAGCTTTTGAAATGCTTCCTCCATCCCCAGCTTCCCATGTCTCTCATTCATTTGCAATTTATTAATTAATTCATTAATCTTTTATTGAGTGTCTATCGTGTGCCAGGCACTGTACTGGACACCAAGGGGAGAGTGATAAGCAAATCAGAGGCAAGTCTCCTCCCACTGTAGTCAGGGAGGCTATTGAGGGTCAGAGGGGTCTCTCTGGGAGCTGAGAGCTGAGCAGAGACATGGATGAAGTGAGTGATTAGCCATGACACTGTATGGGGAAAGAGTGTCCCAGGCAGGAGAGCCCTGCAGAGGGAAGGAGCTGGCATGTTTAAAGAACAGCAGGAAGCCAGTGTGACAAGACTTGAGCAGGTGAGAGGGAGCCTGTAGAAGATGGGGCTGGAGATGTGGTCAGGACCAGGTCGTGGGAGAGCAGTGTCATGATCTGGTTTTCATTTTTAAACATCACCTGGGGTTCTGAGTGTAGAAGAGACTATAGGAGCTGGAGGACCAAGAATGGAATCGGAAGAATCAATAGGGAGACAGGTAAGAAATGATGGAGCTTTGTACCAGGGTGGAACTGGCAATGGCAGATTTGAGGAATCCTTTGGAAGAAGCCCAACAAGACTTGCTTGTGAACTGGCTGTGAGGAAAAGAGAGAAATTAAAGAATATCTCTATATTTTTTTTTACCAGAACAGTGATATCACTTAATGAGATGAGGACAAAGAGATGAAATAGGAAGGAGTTCAAGATGGGCACTGGGGTAAGAGTTTCATTTTGGGCACATCAACTTTGAGAAGTCTATTAGACACCCAAGAGGAAATGTTGAGAAGGGAATTGGATATTTAAGTCTGGTTTTCAAAGAGAGATCTAGGCTGGTCAATTCAACTGATTAAGTAAAAATGTAAAAATAAACACAAGTCCTTATCATTCATTCAATAAACATTTATTGAGCACATACTATTAGGTTGAGCCATATGAAATATCATCTTTGTATGTCGAGGTGATCCAATATCAGCCAACTTCATATAGCTCAAGCTATCCAAAGTGCCATGCCAAGCGAGGGCTGTGAAGGATAAAGATGTATTGGGAAATAGCATTTTTATGTAAATCAATTTTTAACAGTTTCGTTGAGGTATAATTGATTTGCAAAGACCTGCACATATTTAATGTGTATGCTTTTACAAATCTGGACATATGCAAACACCCATGATACCATCACCACAGTCAAGGTAATAGACATAAGCAACACCTCCCAAAGTTTCCCTGTGTCCCTTTGGTTGTTTTTTTGTTTGTTTGTTTTAAGGACACTCAACATGAGATCTATCCTCTTAACACATTTTGAAGTGCACGTTACCGTACTGTTAACTACAGGCACTATGTTGTACAGCAGATCTCTGGAACTTGTTCCTCTAGCAAAACTGGAACTTTATACTCCTTGGACAACTCCCCATTTCCATCCCCACCCCCACCTCTGGCAACCACTGTCATATTCTCTTCCTCTATGACTGACTATTTTAGATACCTCTACCTAAGTGAAATCATGCAGTATTTGTTCCTCTGTGACTAGCTTATTCACTTAGCATAATGTCCTCCAGGTTCATCCATGCTGTTATAAAAGGCAGGATTTTCTTCTTTTTTTAAGGCTGAATGATAGTCCCTCATATGTATACACCGCATTTTCTTTATCTATCCATTTGTCAATGGATACTTGGGTTGTTTCCTTGTCTTGCTATAGTGAATAGCGCTGCAATGGACACAGGGGGAGTGCAGCCACCTCTTCAAGATCCTGATTTCAGTTCTTTTGGATATATACCGAAGTGGGATTGCTGGATCATATGGTAGTTCTATTTTTAATTTTTTGAGGGATCTCCATACTGTTTTTCATAGCTGCTCCACCAGTTTACACTGCCATCAACAGTATACAAGAGTTCCAATCTCCCTACAACCTCCAACACTTGTTATCTTCTATTTTTTAAATAATAGCCATCCTAACAGGTGTGAGATGATATCACACTGTAGTTTTGATTTGCGTTTCCCTGCTAATTCATGGCATTGAGTATCTTTTCATATATTTGTTGGCATTTGTATGTCTTCTTTAGAGAAATGTCTGTTAAAGTCCTTTGCCCGCTTTTTAATCACATTATTTGTGTTTGCTATCGAGTTGTAGGAGTTTCTTGTATATTTGGGAGGCTAACCCCTTATCAGATATATGGTTTGCAAATATTTTCTCTCATTCTGTAGGTTGCCTTTTCATCCTGTTGATTGTTTCCTTGGCTACACAGAGACTTTTTAGTTTGATGTCATCCCATTTGTCTATTTTTCCTACTGTTGCCTATGCTTTTGGTATAAACCTAGTAATAATGACAATCACTTATTTAGCAGTTATTATGTCCAGGCACTGTAATAAGCAACTTGTATATATTAAATCATTTAATTATCACAACTTTATGAGGTAAATACTCATTATTTCTGGAAAAGAGAAAAATAATTTGCTTAACCAAATTGTATTGGGTTAAAGATGGCTACAAATTAATTACCAGTCACCCTATGGAAAGGTAGAGTCTATTCCCCACCACCACCCTACCCAAAGCCTATGAATGGCTTTGACCAATAGAATGAGCTGCAATGGTAATCTCTGAGGCCAGGCTTTAAGAGATCTGGGGTTTTCACTTTTGACCTCTTGGAGCATTCCCTCGTGGAAGAAAACTGCCTTGGTAGAATTCCAACCACCCTGAGATCACCAGGCTATGAGGAAACCCAAGCTCACCACCTGTAGAAGGAGATACCCCTGGAGGAGCACTGAGTTGCCAGACATACGAGTAAATTTTTCTGGAAACTTCTGACTCTGCTTAGCTACTGGCTAAGCTACTTAGTATATAACCTCAGCCAATACTTCCCAGAAGAAAATAACCACCAAGCTGAACCCTTCCCAAATTCTTATCCATAGAATTATAAGCAAATAAAATAGCAGCTATTTGAAGCCATTAATTTTAGGGTAGTTTTCTCTGTAGCAATAGGTAACCAGAACACAACCAGGAAGTAGCTGAGCTGGGATTTAAATCCAGGCTGTTTCCACAATCCATGCTCTTAACCACTATACTATACTACCCCTCTAATGAATGGGATACATATAATAAGCACCCATTAAGTGGTTACACTCTAAAGTCTAGGGGATTTCCCCCCAGGATAACCTTGACCCACATCTGGTCAAATAACTATTCTTATCTACCAGATACATTTGGAACAAGTTTATACACCAATGTATGCCTAAACCCACGGTAACCTCACCACTGAAACTATAAAGTATCTAATTGTATCTTGTCATTAATATTCAGTGAGAAGTGGTTAGCGTATTTGTTTTCTATTGCTGCATGACAAATTACCACAAACTGAGTGATGTGTACAAATATATGTAACATATGATAGTGTATATATATCACTCAGTTTGTGATAATTTGTTATGCGGTCAAGGTATCAGCTGGGCTGTGTTCCTTTCTGAAGCTGGGAGCCTCTTCCAAGCTCATGAGACAGACAGATTTCAGGGCGTTGCAGATGTAATACGGAAGTCCCTGTTTTCTTTCTGGCTGTCATCTGAGGCCGGCTCTCAGCTCCTAGATGCTGCCCACGGTTCCTTGCCATATGGCCCTCTCACAGCCTCTCACAATGGTGGCTCCCTTCCTCAAGGGCAGCAGAGGAGTACTTCACTTCAGTCTGTTAAGATGAAGTTTTATACATGTAGTGATGTAATCTCAGGAGTGACGTCCAGCACCTTTGCCATATTAAAGTGGCTAGAAGCAGGTCACACATCTTGCTCGCACTCAAGGGGAGGGGGCTGTGCAAGTGCGTAACTCCCTGGGGGTCCCCTTAGGGTATTACTGCTACAGTTAGCTTTCTTGGCTCCCTTTCATGATTTGCATGCTAACATCCATTACCTGCATTCAGTATTCTGCACAACCCATGGATGCCAAGATTGTGTGATGAAAAAATAAAACCAAAACAAGTGAAGCAGACTGTGGAAGAGGTGACAAACACAAACTAATGCCACACACTCTAGGACTTGATGGTTAGCATGCTGATGTCATGGTCTCTTCTGTTACGGGGTGGAATGAATCAGAGATCCTGGTTTTAGTTTGGTTCAGCCATTTACAGATTGTGCAACATAGTCGTTAACCTTTGAGACAATTTTTTGTCTCCTTATCTATGAAATAGGTTTAGGTGACATAATGTATATAAAAGGACTTTGTAAACAGTAAAGTTTTCAAGGCTCTGCAAGCTCAAGTACTAGACAAGTTTAAAGGCACAGTCAGCCCTTCCCATTTTCCCTTCCTTTATCCTTGTCCCTTCCCTTCACAGCACAGAACAGTCAGAGGTGGGCCTGCCACATGGTGGTTAGGGTGGAAGCAGAGAGATAGGGCAGCCATGAAGAGGCACCTTGGGCAGTGTCCCCTCAGTATGCAAGGATGTGAAGTAATAATGTAGGCTGGGTGTGAGTAGCAGGCACAAGAGATGGTCAGCATATTTGGGAGATGGGATCCATTTAGCAAATAAGTAAATTGATTGAGTGCATAAGTGCATATATTAAGAATAATGAGAACCAGGTTTCTCACTTTTGGAGATGGCACTAAAAACATGTAAAGGGAGGAGGCTAGAATAAACTGTAGCTTTCGATTGGAATTAGAAGAATGAGTATGAACTCATGTTTTTTATATACAAATACACAAATAGTTATGGACGTGTGTTTATGTGTGTGTGTGTATAGCAGCAATGAGCACATCACATAGTCAAATCTTTAGTGGTGTCTAAATACCGTCCACCACTAAGAGGAATCAGAACTCTTTAGAGAAACTATTGATTCTAGGCTGGGACAAGAGAAGTACAAGATGATCCTGCAGCATATTTTGTGCCAGAGAGTGAAGAGATGCTCAAAGAGTGATTGGAACACATAAAAAGGACACAGGAATCAGCCCACTGGCTAATTCTGGGACAATTCCAGCATCCAAACAATTAATAATAGTAAGAGATACAACCCATTGAGCAACATAGGAGTCTGTAAGTCCACACAGATATAAATAAATAATAAACAAACAAACAAACACATAGGAGAGAAGGAAAAGCTCTTTGAAGTATAATGCCAAATAAGTGAGGATGGGATCACGGACATCGAAAATCACCATTTGGCAACCTCCATAATGTTTGATTCAGACGGGAGTCATCAATGGAGGCTATAGCTGGTGGGAAGAGGTCAAATGAGGAACAGAATATTGACATCATACGTAATACTATTGAATTGCAAAGGGAAAAATGGTGACTTTAAGGTGGAGAACTTGGCAACACGACCAGAGAGTCAACCAGTTTCGAGACAGATGGACATCGTGTGCCCCCCTATGTGATGCACTGAAAAGAGCATGGTGTCATTTCCGCAATATTCCTGCCGGGAAATCCTGACCTGACTCTGCCAGAAAGAAACATCAAATCACTTAGGTGGGATATCCTAGAGAATGTAAAGCCTGTACTTTAAAATCATCAAGGACATGAAAGCCAGGAAGCCTGAGGAACTGTCCCAGATAGAGGAGACTGAAGAGAAATGACAACCAAATGCACTGCCTGCTCCTTGATGGCAACCTGGACCGTCGTTGTCGGGACAGTTGGGGAAATCGGAATTGAGTCTGGGAACTGTGTGGTGATGTTGTATCAATGCTGATTTTCTGATTTGCAAGGCTGTATGGTGGTCATGTGGAGAATGTCCTGGGTTTTGGGAAATACACGCTGAGGTATTTAAGAGCAATAGGACATCCTGTCTCCAGCTCAGTTTCAAGTGATTTGGAAAAACACTAGTGAGAATGGGTATAGATAAACCTAAATAAATCAGCATACCATAAATCAGGGAGTGGGGCAGGAACAAATGCAGTGAAGCGTTAACGATGGAATCTGGGTGAAGGTGTATGATACAGGAATTCATTCTGCTGTACTTACAGCTTTGCAGTAAGTTTGAAATTATTTCAAAACAAATCTTTTTTTTTTTTTTTTTTACTTGTTCTTATTTAATATATGAAGAAGTGAATTCAAATATACCAATGACATGACTTTTGTATGAAGGGCTAGTTTTTTGGTTTTTTTAACATCTTTATTGGAGTATAATTGCTTTACAATGCTGTGTTAGTTTCTGCTGTATAACAAAGTGAATCAGCTATATATATACATATATCCCCATATTTCCTCCCTCTTGCGTCTCCCTCCCACCCTCCCTATCCCACCCCTCTAGGTGGTCACAAGGCACCGAGCTGATCTCCCTGTGCCATGCAGCTGCTTCCCACTAGCTATCTATTTTACATTTAGGAGTGTATATATGTCCCTACCACTCTCTCACTTCGTCCCAGCTTACCCTTCCCCCTCCCCATGTCCTCAAGTCCATTCTCTACATCTGCATTTTTATTCCTGTGCTGCCCCTAGGTTCTAACAAATCATTTTTTAATGCAGGGGAAAAGAGTTACCTAATCATCCTTCCTCCCCAAAGCAATTTCAGCTCCTCGAGAAGTCTCTGTCTTCAAAGTCTGTTGTTTCCCTTGGCACGGCTCCAGGCACACAGGGAGTCCGTGACATCGACCTGTGGGCAGGCAGGCCGTGGCATAAACACACAGCCTTTGCAGGGTTCGCGCTCTCCCACTTTACAAGTTTTCATGGAATGAATCAGATGCAACATGACTGATGAATGAGGGATTGCAATTGCCTTCACAAACCACTATCGGTTTTACCTTGATTGCCATCGGGAGCAATCATCCTGAGTGAGGGAAGGAATCGGTGGTGAGCAGTGCAGAATCGCAGAACTGTTCTGTCTCAGCGGCCAGCTAGTCCGCCGGCCTTGGAGGCGTTTGCTGACTTTCTGTGGTTGACAACCAGGCTGCCATTCACTTGGGTGGTCTGGATAGAATCTTGCTGATTTGGGTCAGATTGTGCATGTTGTTCAGGATTCGGTGACGTTTAAGTTTGGTGCTGTCAGTTTTGATCAGCCAGTGTATTATTTTTGGTTTTCAGTTAAGAAAATACACACTTAGAGCTATAAAAGCACCTTTCTTATTGAAATTCCTGCAGAAATAATTCTGTTATACAAGTCTGAAATTCTCTGGCTTCTCATCCCTTTTTCTCTTTGAAATAATTGTTTATGCAACACAATTTTTGGGTGTTTCTTTTCTAAAGACTGTAGTGTTAGGTTGGAACATTCTGAAATCACAGACAGAGTTAGAGGGGGACTTGGAGGTTGTCTCGTGCACAGTATCTGATCCAGACTTTAGACTGACTTCTACACCGTGGGACGCAAGGGGTGCAGCTTAGGAGAAAAGAGTGGACAGAAAGAGGACTCAAGCCACAGGTACCTCTCCCGCCCAGAAGGAATGGGGCACAAGGCAGCAAAAATTTGTCTTTCTCAAATATAGCCAGGAGTTAGAAAACACTGATCCTCTCAAATCTCCCAGGCCCATGCAGGGATTCTACCAGCACAACCAGATGGGGTCCCAGCCTCTGCACGAACCCCTCCAGTGATAGGGATCTTGGCACCTCCCTAAAAGCTCCGGCTGAAGCCCTCTAAATCTAACACTCCACTGAGGTCACGGTGTCTGCTCCTTCCCTCCCCTCCTCACCCTGGTACCTCTCCCTGTCTTCCACTTCTCTGCAGACCCACCAGACTAGACCAGATTTAGAGACACGTTCTGAGGCAGCCCCGTAGGATGGGAGAGGCCCCCAGTTGCCCCTCAAAGGGTGCTGTGGCTGTCGCTTGCCTCTAGTCTCTTTGACAGCTTTGTGCTCTGTGCTATAAATAAATGATTTTGAATGCTTATCTGCTTCCCTCTGTCTGCTTTTCTGGTTATTTTTGGGTGACAGGCCTCCTCTGTGTTAGGTGGCGGCCACACCGTGGCATTACTGAAGACCATGCCCACCTCATCAGAAGCAAACAAGGCCAGAAAGTGAGTATTGGAGGCTGGGGCAGGTGGCAGAGGGTGCGGGCTTGTCTTGAGATTCAGAGCTCTGTTCATGTCCACCTGCTGAAGCGTCCCAGACGGACCACGGGCCCCCATACCGTCCAAACTACTCCGCACAGAGAATCCTGAACTGGGATCCTCTCCTCTCATCTAACTCTGCATCCACAGGCACTATTCTCTTGAAACAACCAATATGAAATGTGCAAAGGAGCCTAGAGCAGGAGTCGGGACACTGGGGCTCCTCTCCAGACCCGCAATTTCCTGGTTGGGTGGCTTTGAGTGACTCAGTACTTCTCAGCACCTCAATCTTTTTTAATCCATAAAATGGGACTGCTGACCATTGCCTGCCTGGTTAGAGGGCTGGAATGTGGGTTTTCATCTCCCGCTTCTGAGGGCAGCTTTGGCTGCTGAGGTCCCAGAAACACGGCCAGGGCTCAGACCACTCCCCTCTCCCTGGGAGGCCCTTGGTGGCCCGCAGTCAGGATCTCAGGGACATTTCTAGTTTGGCAAACTAGGCTGTATTCTTTTGACCTCAAGTGTCCATGAAAAAAACTCAGAAAAAGAAACCCTGATTTACTAAGGCCTCACTTAAGATCAAAATTCAGGGGAGTCTTGAGATGACAGCTCATGCTAACAGAAATGCCCTCCTCCAACCCCGCCCTTCCTTCCAGACTCCCCAGGCCTGCTCCTCTGCCTAAAGACTTCCCTCCGCCCTTGCCTTTTTCCCCAGGAGACCCTCCTCAGCCCCTTCCTCCTTCTCAAAGACACTCCTGCCTCCGCCTCCAGGCCTGCCCCCTCAACCCCTCCCCACCTCCATCAGAGGATGGTCTCTCCCTCAAATGCTTGCATTTCTTCCCCCATGTTGTTTAGGGCTCCATCGCCTATAGCCAGAGCTTAACCCTGATGACACTTTGTCCTTTAGTCTTTGGTCCGAGGAATCACCTGCATTTATTATGGTTTTCTGAGTCTAAGGAGAGAGAATTTATTCACCCACTCCAGTGGTTTTCGTAAAGCACAGCACCAAGATGTTTGAATACTTTAGGAAAGTTCCATCGACCTCAAGGACCATCCCGTCCTATTTTCAGGGGTTTGTTCTACCTGTGTCTGTCCCTGCCAGGTCATGTTCCCCATGGCACTTGGTTGGGCTTCGGCCCCAGGCCTTCGAAGCCTGAACACTGGTCTCCCTTCAGGGTCCTGCGTTGAGCCCATGGCTGCTGCTGCCCCCATAGCGTGGCCGTGGGGTTCCCTGGCAGGACTCCCTGTTCCCAGCTGGCCGTGGCTCCTCGTCCCTCTGTCACCGGCTCTTGCTCCACCTTCCCTGCCCCTCTGCCCCATGACTCCAGCCCAGTTCATTATTCGGACCTTTTCTGCTTTTCACCCTCCACTGATTCACAGCGGGTTCCAATTAATTTTAAATGGTCACCAATTTTCCTCGAGCCTCAGGCAATAATGGAGGTTTAGGTCTAAATTAAAATTTGCTAATTTAGAAACATTTGCCCACTAATCGCTGCTGAAGCGCTATCCCTTGGCAGGCCTGCCTCTTAGCGGCGTCCCCTCGCCATCTCTGGAGTGGTTTTCAACCCAGGTGATTTTGCCCCTCAGGGGACAAAAAGTCTGGGCGCAGTTTTGGTTGTTATTACTTGGGAAGGGAAGTGCAACTGGCATTAGTGTGTAGAGGCCAGGGATGCTGCTAGACATCCTAAAATACACAGGACAGTGCCCAAGAAAAAAGAATTATCTGGCCCAAAATATCCAAATGCTGAGGCTAAGAAACCCTGGATATAGAACGTGTCTAGGCTTCTCCTCCAGAAACCTTTCCTTGCACAGCCCTGCATTCTCTAGAGCAGGCCTTAAAGCTTTCATTTCTCCAGATCTAGAAACTTAGAAGTGCAAAATGATCTCCTCAGATGTTCCAGATCTGTTTTCTTTGGCCCTATAGTTTGTTTTAATGCATTCAATATTCAAAATTGGGAGATTTTGCAAGAAAAATTTGGATTTACAGCTTGTCCTGAAAACTGGAAGATGCATTAACACTGGCCCCCAAATCCTCAATGGTGACATTTAGTGGGAGCTGAGCAGCAGTTCCCATAGCCCTTCACATGGGCCATTACTTGGTCAGTTTACCTGAGTTTTCAACACACCTTGAGCGCCAGTGGCCACTTATTATCATGCTTGCTCTGCTGTTTTCTTTTATAGCAGAGAAACACTTCCATCCCACACCTCAACCAGAAGTGGGGAGGCAGAAGATAGACTGAGTGGCGCTCAGAGCCTTCACTCATTTTTATTACCCACTTCGCTTGTGGGCATTTGACCGTGCAAGCCCTGCTCCAGATGGACTCCTGCCGGGACAAGTGACTGGACCGTTTGACCCTGGAGTCCCTCCCCCAGACTCACGAGACAAGGGGAGGTGGGTGGAAGGTAACTCTTGTGCTCTTTTCCTAGATCCAAGTTTCCTGCTGGGAGATGGGGCTCCTGAGGATTGGGATTCTCCGTGGATCCACATCAAATGCTCCACATCGAACAGCAAAGGAAAGAGGTAAGGAGCAGCCCTCAATCACATAAGCCAAGGGAGCCTGGTCCCCACCCCGTCTTCTAACACAGGGCTGCTGAGCTATGGCCCGCAGGCTAACACAGACTTGCTGCCTGTTTTATAAATAAAGTTTTATTGGTACTTTTACCTATTGTCTGTGGCTGCTTTCTTGCTACACTGGCAGAGCTGAGTAGTTGTGACAGAGACAACAGGGCCCACAAAGTCTAAAATATTTATTGTCTGGTCCTTCACAGAATAAGTTTGCAGACCCCATCCTGACACAGCAGTACCTCCCGTTTGTATACACTTTGCAATTTACAAAGCACTTTTTAAATCCTCCCAACAATCCCATGATGTGGGCAGGGCAAGGATTGTCAAAGGTACAAATAAAATTTTTGAGCAATGGTTGGGTGCTCAGTGCTGAGCTCTGCTCTTTCACATGCATTTCCTCACAACAGCCTTGTGAAGTCATTTTAACTTTACAGAAGATGCGACAGAAGCTCAGAGAGGTTAGGTGACAGGTCCAAGGTCACCCCTGAGTCCGTCCGGCTCCATGCCGGGCATCTCTGTTCTCTAGCTTGCTCTTACATAGCAGTCGTGACCCTCTGTGTGCTGCTGTGCAGGTGGTTCCCACCATGGCCCTCCCAGGGAACCACCTGCACAATTGCTGGAGCTGCAGCCTTCACTCTCCCACTGCCCACGCTGGCGAGTCACCTAGGAGTAGAGAACTGTTGTATTAAGGCCAGTTCACTGTAGTTCAGTCGTTTCTCTATCCCCAACTTGCCAAAGGTTGAACCGCTCCGTGGACTACTGGGCAAATTCCCCTTGAACCTGACAGCTACCCATTCTGAACTAGTGCTGCCAAGTGGAAACAGATGCTGTGAACACCAAGCCAAGCTCCCTCCTAACCATGACTGCAGGTGATGTCAGGATGAAACAGCCAGAGACCTGGGGGTGGTTAAAAAGGAGGGCAAAGGGAGGGGCCTGAGTTGAAAGGAGCACAGCCCAATGGCCACGGAGGGGACGAGGGCCAAAGAATCAGGGCAAATGGAAAGCAACCATGTGTTTCATTACAAGCTGCCCGGCAGCCTGTGAAGGGTAATAGATGCAAAGCTTCAAGGAGCTGTAATCCGGCTGGATAGCACAGGACACATGGAAGCTACACACCTCGGTGGAGTAATTTATGCCACATTAACTCCGTGCACTTGGGCCTCTATGAGCAACGGTGTGTGTCTTGGCATCTGTGTTTTGTGTGAGCAGGCAGCGCTGGCCAAACCCACGGGAATCTGAGACGCCTCCTTGCTTCCAGAGACGAATTCCCCACACCCCCCTTCTGTCTGGCGAGATGCCAGCCCTTTGTTCACTGGGCCTGGAGAGCCCAACATGATATAAACCAAAATAAAATGAAACAGCTTCATTATCTGCCAAAGAAAGGTGATTAAACTGGTCTACTTTGTGTCCTGACGGGCTGTCTCTAAACTGGGTGTCCAATATTGGGTAAGTCCAATATCTGGATTAGAATAACAGTATGAACTGTCCGTGGGTTAATTCGTTTCTTAGAAAGTTTATTCATTTCTCCTCTTCCTCTTCTGAAGGCATAGGACATTTCATACTGAGTCAAAATGCTCAGCTTCTATTCCATGTGGCCAGAATATAACATCATCAACTTGATAACCCATCACAGACGGTGAGCAGTTAGGTGGGGTCCCCTCCTTCTGCAGCCTTCTCACTGACATTCTCAGTGGAGCCTCCACCAGGCGTGGCCGATCCCCCTTCAGTGAGCCTGGTCTATAGCTGCTTCCCCTGGCTCCTGGGAGAGGTTGGAAGGAGATGACAACGAGCTAACTCTTCCCTTTCCTACGCCCATCCACATCTATCAGTGTCTTCAGGGCTTGACAAGGCACTCACCACACCCAGGAAGCCACCCTGGATTAGCTACACATCCCTTCTCATCACAAAGCTGGTGCAAACCCCTTCCCTGGCCACAGTCCAACAACAGGCTTTTGAAACCCTGTAAGTCCGGCCTGGAGAGGAGCATGGCTTTTTGCTTTCTGAGATCAGAGGTACTCAGATATGTGTATAGTTCGTTTCTATTTTTTTTTTTTTTTTGGTTTGTTTGCTTGACTGTTAAGGTTATCCTTTTTAATTGTTTTTGAGCCACGTGGCAGGTGTGTTTTCCTTCGCCAACTGTATCATCAATTCTTTTCAGGCAAGAACCACGTCTAATCACCTTCAGCTCCCAATACCCCGTAACATACTCAGCACACAGTTGAGTAGGTGGGTGCTCAAAAGCGCTCGCCAGCCCACGACACTCGGCAGTATCCTGTGCAGGTCCGGGGCGTGGTTCCAGAGCAGGCCGCTGGGGGCAAATGCCAGCTCTGTCCCTGCTCAGCTATGTGAATCGGTCAACTCATTTCACCCCTTGGTTGCCTCCCTTTCCATGTCTGTAAAGTGGAGATGACGATGCCGACCTCATTGGGTCCTTGTGAGGATTACACGGGTTACAACTCATAAAGTATCTGGAAGAGGACCCGATGCCTAGTAACACTGAATACATGCTTACGGAGATCTGGAAAGCCTGCAAGCACACAGCACCCGGCTCCCCGACCCTGGGCCTCTGCCTTCCTTCTGAACGTCCCACATCTGGCTTGGCCAGTGAAGGGAAGAGTCTGGAGGGGACACAGAGTGAGCAGAGCAGGGCCCCCCCCCATGGCTCACATATTTCTCCCCCTTCCCAGCACAGAGAAGGGGACTTCATTCACAGACCCAGGAATAAGGCCAGTAGAGTTCGAGGGACCTCTGACTTGTTCCCAGACGCCCAGCTAAGCCTGGAAACCTCCCACCTGATCACTGGTGTTTACATTTCTATTCTTCCCTTCTCTCTGTGCTCCTGAAACCGATCAGTTCTTTTCCCCAAAGGCCACCCCTGCCAGGGCCTACGAAAACCTCATTAACTAAAAAGAAAAGAACCATGACTCAGCAATGGTGGCCTTGGAACCTGATTGAAATTCCCGACAGATATTTCTTGCAAAAACATTTCTCTTTATATAACAATTTAATCAGGATGAGGTGTGATAAGCAGGAAGGCAGCCATTAAGCAAGGCTGTTAATGCGGCAGGATCGTCTCCTGCTGATGCATGTGGCATAGGCATGGCCGTTCGTTGGAAATTAAAGCGGAACCGAAATCCATTTGCTGCCTGGTGGCGGGGAGCGCTGTTGTCACAGCTTAACACAGCTATCTCCCGTGAGCTGTGAGGCCGACATATGTCAAGCAGCCTCCAGCTGTAATTCCCAGTAGGAGCACTTTCCTAGGCTTTCTCCATGGCCCTGAACACTTGACCTCAGAGACACCTGATTTTCCTGGAGCCACAGGTTGGAGGCGGCAGGAAGAAGTAGTGGAGAGGTGATAGGGAGAAGGGGCAGGTAAGGAAGAGGGAGACAAACCTCTTCAGAGGATGAAAGAAAAGACTGTGCTTTTGAAAAGAAGGTGAGCTCTTCCTGCCCCCTTGTGCTTGAGATAACTTTCCACCTAATGATGCCACGGTGGTCTCTCTTGCATCAAGGCCTCCTTAGTACTTCTTCTCCATGTGTTTTTTATGTCATTGTTATCATAAAGGCAAGGTGAAGTCAACAGAAGGAGAGGGACACGGCTCCGTCAGACCTCAGGAGCAGGAATTGCCAGTTCAGGGACTTATCGGTGGGCTGTTACCTAGCAGGGAGACAAGCTGATCGAGCTTGAGGGCAGGGCCTTGGTCTGTTCTAACATGGGTGCTCACGCCTGGCATAAACATAGGCGTCCTGGGACTCAGGCTCCACTGTGTCTTGAGCACATTCCCTGCCTTAAAAAATACAGCAGGTGGCTCATTTGTCTTTGTCTCACTAGTCACTGGAATAATGCTGAGCACATAGTTGGTGTCCTACAAAGGTTCATTTTGTGGTTAAATGAATGAGCAAATGAACCAAGTAGAATTTTCAGTGTTGGTTATTTTCTCTCCATAAGATTCCTCTCTCTTCTAAGCACCACCCTAGGGTTCTCTCGAATACTCAGAGCCTCTAATACATTTAAAATCCAATTTGACCAAATCTGCCCATCTCTCCTCCTGAGCACAATCAGATTTATATGTAACTTTTTAGAGCAGTCCTGTTTCGTAAAGTAATAGGTTCTTGTGCTTAAGTTCTTGATGGAATCTCAACATTTAGAAGCATAGGCAGCTCGTCACCCATCTGCATCTCCAGGTTGTTGCAGGAGAGAGAGAGGGAGTACATTTTCTTAGGATTCCCTCCCAAGTGCCGGGGTGCTAACTGGAGGGCAGACTTTTCTAACAATTACCCAAAGCCAGACTTCATCACTGAGTTTCCTGAGCTTTGGTACAGGGCCAAGAAGCCTCCAGGAGCAAAAGCGAAACACAGAAAGGGAAGGCTGTCAGTACCATCCTCCCTGCTGAAGAATCAAATGTCCATCTTAAGAGTCTATTAGGATAGGACCCACTCACTAAACCAGATGCAACTGTATCCTTTGCAGACAACAATTCATTAGTCTAAATGGGTCTGAATGTCATCCACATCCAAGGATTCACCAGACAATATATTACAACACAAAGCTGGAAGAAAAAAGAAATACAACTTATAAGACCAAATAACATTCTGTTCATGATATTAAAGTTTTCTCCGGGTTTCCAAAATGCAGAACAAGGGCCAATGGCAGCAGGTGCAAACCCAGAGAGAGCTGTCTGGGAGATTTTGCATCGTGTGTTGGGTTTGGGCTCGCCTGTGTGCTGTGTGCCGCTCCCCAGGAGTCATGGTGCTGAGCCCCGAGTGACGGCCCAGTCATAGTTCTGGCTCTTGAAGAGGTGTTGAACATCAGAGAAGAGCCAGATCTAAAGAGCCACAAAACAAGAGAGAGTGGCCCCTGACATGCAAGGCCCAGGTAGTGAACTGGGGGCAGCTTGGAGCACTTGTAGCTGGAAGATCGGGTGCTCTGAGGAAGAGACAGCCTTTGGCCCTGGTCTTTACTGTCTGGCCTCTGGGTGCATCTATTCACCTGCAGGCTGCTCCACAGAGCACGGGAGCCAGAGAAACAGGGGCTGGGGCTGCAGCTCTGTGTCTAGGGGCTGCTCTGGGCTCAGTTACACCCCCACTACTGCCCTGCCCTCCCCAAGACCATCTCTGGCTTCCATCCTAGAAGCCTGCCCCTCACGCATGTTGACCTTCCAACTGCTTCTAGACTCAACCTCTGGTTCCCTTGGAAGAAACCATATAGCAGGAGGCCTCTTGGGGGATCACAACTGGGAGCATGGTATTCTTCTCAAATGATGTTTCATCCACTTATACCATATGTTTATATTATGTAATATAAAGACAAAGCACATACACCCATCGAATTATTTTATTTCCCATCATATTTTATATCACATCTTAAATGAGATAACATAGGCCAAAATATGTTTGTTTGGTTTTATTTTTCTTTGGGACTTTAGAGCATTGTGTGCTGTAGAAATTAACATTTCTAAACTGCTGAAATGTTCTTTATCAAAGGTAGGTGAGGTCTGGACATGCTGGATAAACATTCTTCTACTGTATCTGTTTTTTGGCTGAGACGCTTGCAAATACTCTAGAAGATGTTACCTCCTAGTTATACCTGGTCAGAGCCTTTCAATCAGGCCCAGCTACTGGAGAATGTGGTCCAGGTGTGTTTAAAGATGGTTGGGTTTAGATATACAGCATTAACAGGACATTGCTAGAGAAGGGATGGGGGGTTGTGTTAGGCTGGGTCTCCTGAGATTAAAGGTGGAAGGATTTTGTTAGGGAAAATGCTTATATGAAAGAAAGCCATGGTGATAGTGGAGTGAGCTGGGGAGAGCTGTCAGATGGGGATGTAATCTGACCTCAAGAGAATGAGAGAGAGAGAGAGAGAGTCTACCTGGTCAGGTGGACTGCCAAGCAGTCTAAGGATGGTTTGTCAAAGCCACTGGGGAGTCCTTGAGCCGAAGCCACTGATAAAGGTGTCACCTGTCTCCCGGCAATGGGTCTGCCTCAGTACCTCTGCTGGGCTCGGCCCCTGGGCAGGAGCGGCCTGTGGGCAACGTGCCTGGATGCAAAGTTGGCTGTAGATTTCAGAGCGCAGCTGCTGGGCCCCCGGCAGCTACTTCCCTGTGGTGGGAGGTCTGGGAGGTCCTTGAGGCAGGAAGTAGGTCTGAAGGAGATGGGGCTGGAAGTCAGAGGGCAGGACCCTTGGCAGCCCCTTTTCCAGGTGTAGGAAGTCCTCAACCCCAGGGACTCTTAGGAGACCCAGACAGTCCTCTGTGCCCTCCTGATCCCAAATGCCCTTCCACAAGAAGGCCTTCAGAGCCCACACTGGTGTTTACTTCAACTTAGGATGGTTTGCTCTATTGAACGGAAGTGCCCTTGGGAGGGGTAACAGATTAAACCCTCCAATCAGCTAATCCTCAAGATTAAGTAACCATCTAGATCTCTTCCTGATTCCAAGGAAGAGCAGAACAAACAAACCTGGGCCTGGGCCCCAGAGGGGAGAGGTAGGGCTCAGTGTTCCCCACTTGGCCATTTCACCCCAGGTAGATCCTACCCTGACACACCTCACGCGACCACCCTGGCAGGCCTCCTGGAGGGAGAAGGAGAGGTGATATAATGGCTGGCTGTTTTCTTTCTTTTCCGAGAGCCCAGAGTCCCTTGTCCCCCACTGATGTCCAGATCTGAAAGTGAAGGGTGATTTAGGTGGCAAGTCCAATATACCCTCTCCAGAGGTCCAATATAACCTCTCCAGAACCCAGAGAGATCTTTTTAAAAACCCCTTGGGTCATTGTCACACTTTAGGATCCAAACATCCTCAGTGGCTTCCCAGTGCTCTTAGGACCAAATCTCACATTTCTAGCATGGCCTACAAGGCTTTCCTGGCCTGATCCCTCCCTACTGCTCTGGTGGTCTTTCTCTCAACATTCTCTGCCTTACTCTCTGTGCTCCACCCACGCTGTCTCTATGGCTTCTCCACTGTGCTGTTCCAGCACATGCGGCTTGCCTGCTAGACTGTCAGCTGCATAAAGACAGAGGCTGTAAATCAATTGTTCTCTGGTGCCTAACAAAATGCTGGCCCCTAATACATGCTCAGTAGAAGTTCATTGAGTAAATGGAAAGTGAGATTGCTGAGAGATGAGGCTGAAGCTTCATGTAGGATCAGACTTCTCTCAACTTCCACTTCCAGCAGTATGAGCTCCTGAATAACTCTCCCAGTGAAAACAACATCAAAACCTGGATAAATTATATAAGAACACTTTACTATGCGAATTGCTGAACTAGTTTCAAAAAAGTGTGGATTCTGCGGGTCACTTTGGCCAAAACCAAAGAGAAAGTCACCATCCTGGGAGGGCAGCAAGAGCCTAAGCCAGAATATCTGCCACCCCCTGGGGACTCTAAGCTTCTGTCTTGGTGGCTGCTGAGGACTCAGCAATCAGGAGATACAGCCTAGGGCTCTCCCACCGTGAGCAATCTACCTAGAAAGACTGCATAAAAGTGAGACCACAAAGGGCTATAGCCTAAGAGAATGAATGAATGAAAAATAAGACCATTCCATGGTCTTCCTCTTCCAAACCCAAAACTCCAGGTTAAACATGAAAAAAAAAACATCAGACAAATCCCAATAGAGGAACATTCTACAAAATACCTGACCAGTACTCTTCAAAAAGGTTAAGATCATCGAAAACAAGGAAAATCTGAGAAACCATCACAGACAAAGGAGGCTAAAGAGACATTGATGACTAAATGTAATATGGTATCCTGGATGAGATCCTAGAACAGAAAAAGGACAATAGGTAAAAACTAAGATAATATAAATAAAACATGAACTTTAGTTAATAATAATCTATCAATATTGGTTCATTAATTTTGACAAATGTCCCTACCATACAAATATGTTAACAAAAAGGGAAAATGGGTACAGGGTATATGAGAACTCTCTGTATTGTTTTTGAAACTATTCTGTAAATATAAAACTATTTTAAAATAAAAATTATTTAAAAATAAAATAAACCCACTATACGGAAGAGAAAAGTAAGGAGACTAGTAAGTCTTAACTTAATGTTGATAAGAGGGAAAAAATTCTCCCCTGAGATTCATAACTATTCATTTGAGTCTGTGGTCCAAATCTTTAGGCAGAAATTTAAATTTCAAATGTCATTGGCTTGGTATAGCTCACAAGTGCCTGGCAGATACCAACACAAATTTTCTCTGGAAGAATGTAATTTCACTTGAGGCTTCAGAACTTCCCCAGATGAAGTTTCAAGGAACATGAAATTTTCATCAAAAATTATAAAACACACAAGGAAACAGAGCACTGTGAGTGAAATCCAGCATAAACAATAGATAGCAGAGTCAGAACTTGAAATATTTCAGACATCAGCATTATCTGACATGGAATATAAAATAAGGGTGTTTGAATGGATACATGTATATGCATGGCTGAGTCCCTTTGCTGTGCACCTGAAACTATCACAACATTGTTAATTGGCTATACTACAATATAAAATAAAAAGCTTTAAAAATAAAATAAAATAAGTGTATTTACCGTGATTTCCATGGAGACCCTATAATAGAGAATTGGCGTCTGATGAATCATCTTAAAGTCACCGACTTCCTCCCTCCTGGAGCTTGTCTTGGGAGTTCACTATTCCACACCAATGCACTAAGGATTGCATGGCCTTTGCAGGATGCAGGGCAGATATCAGAGCTATCAACCTTACAGTGGGCGGACTTACGTGCTCAGAAAGCTTCTTGAGAAAGGTGCCTGGTGCACCCCCAGCTCTCTCTGACCCTGGCTGGTGAAGGAGTGACAGGTGTGACAGCTGACCACTGGATCTTTTTCCATGCCTGCACAAGCTGGCTGATCCTTTGGCACCCAGAAGTATTTAATGCATCCTTTGGCAGCTGAGCCAAAGCAGGAAAACAGCAGTTCTTGAGTCTCTTCACTCTGTGTTTTTTTTGCTTTTATTTTTTTTTAAACCCTGTACCAGGAAAAGCAATGAGGAAGAAGTCACCATCCAAAGAGCATGAGTGTGTATATTAAACAGAGAGCCTCTCTGGAGGCCCAAGGTCAATAATGACTCATTTGAACTCTCTGAAGAGACAATTTGTCAGGAAGAGGAAGTAATTCCCCCAAACAAAAAGAAAATGGAAACCAAAATCTCAAAGCCAAGAGCCTTGCAGTTTATACAGACTGGAGAGGAGAGAATTGTTCTCACCAGGGGCAGGCCCAGCAGGTGTCATCCTGGGCAGTTAACCAGTATCCCCTCCCCCCCCATCAGCACTCATTCCTGTTACAAATCACTGCAGAATTCATTAAAGTATTTTAAAACCAGTGGAGAAAATTTGGCCATATGTTTAGATTAGCCATGCACATGCACCAAGAAATAAATTAATTAAATAAAAGTAGGGGGGAGTAGAGAACAAAACAACAAAATTAACTGAGCTTTGAGTGAGTGTCTAATAAACTTGACATTTTTAACAGGCACGTTGAAATTTCCCCCATGTGCTGGTGACAATGATAATAACTGAATGCATAAGAGATAAAAATCTATTAAAAATAGTGACAGCAACTAAAGCTGTTGAGAGTCTTAAAATTCAGATTTCTGTTTTAAATTCAGGGTCTGTGGTCCCCTCCTTGCTCTGCTTACTGCAGCCTTCCCTCTGGTGAGGCTATGATGGGAGCTCTGGGCACATGCTGGGAAGAGCCCACCAAATCCCTCTGCTGGGGTCTGGGCCACAGGGCCCACAGATGTCAGGATCCTGTAGAGGCAGGCCCTTTTAGTTTTAGGGTGCCCTTTCTGTAGGAAAATCAGTGACCCTGTTTGTGAGGTACAGAAGTGGTCACATAGCGCTTCCTCCTTGTAGCCTGGGGGACGTACTGCCTTCTCGTGCCCGCTCCCCACCCCAGCCCAGAACCTAGGAATAAAAAGTCCTTTTTTAAAAATTAGAGGTGAAATTCACATAACATAAGATTAACCATTTTAAAGTGTACATTTCAGTGGCATTCAGTACATTCACAATGTTGTGCAACCACCTGCTACATTAAGTTCCGGAATGTGTTTTATGACCCCAAAAGAAAATCTTGTACCCATTAAGCAGTCCCTCCTCATTCTCTCCTCCCCCTATCCCCTGGCAATGACCAATGTGTATTCTATCTCTATGCATTTACCTACTCTGAATATTTCATATAAGTGGAATCATACAATATATAATCTTTCATATCTGACTTCTTTCACTTAGCATAATGTTTTCAAGGTTCACCCACATTATAACATGGATCAGAACTTCATTCCTTTTTATGCCTAAGTAATGTTTCATTGTATGTCTAGACCACATTTTATTTATCCATTCATCTTTTTATGGGTAGAAGTTCCTTTTGGGAGGTGTCCTGGGCTCACACTGAATAAGTGGTCAGGAGATTATAAACATAATTTAGTGCCAAATATAAAATAACAACAATCCAATCATAAATCTTGATTCAGAGTACGTTAGAACTCTAGCTCTTTAAGTTTAGGAAAGGATTCTTGGGTTGTTGGATGGATGGATAGATGAATGGATGGATAGATGGATGGAAGGATGGATAGAAGAATGGTTGGATGGGTAGGTGGATGGGTGGATGGATTGATGGATGGAGGATGGATGGATGAGTATGTGAATAGGTGGATGCATTTATTAAACGTATCCAAACTTAAAGTTCAGAAACCCTGTCTCCAGCTCCATCTTTGCCACAGGATAGTTCTATGACATACAAATCACTTCGTCTCCATGGGCCTTCATCTTCTCTCAAGAGGAACTAGACCATTAGACCAGATAGTTTCTTGTGATTCCAGGAGATCCCCCTCCTCAATACTGTCTCAGGATAGAGAGGAATCCTGGCTGACTGTGCTGAATTAGAGGTAATATTACACAGAGCCCGAAAAATAGACAAGCTGACTTACAGATAGATTCACCTGACCTGGGTATTCTATTATTACTTTTCAATCTGAGTTGAGTTCATCAAGGACTTTCTTTTTGATCTCATTAAGTCCCTCATCCTCTCATAACTACTTCCTACTACACCCCAGACCTTCCTTACTCATTTCCATACAATGTCCTCTAGTCATCCTTCCCTGGTTGTCTCTACTATAAGTTGTATTTTTCCAAATTTATGATTTTCTTCCTTTGGTGGAGCAATTGAACTCACAAGGCTAGACTCCTGAGCTGAGAGGCCCGACATTCTAACAGGCTGCATTTCCCAGCTGGCCAGCACAGGTCCCAGAGCTGACTGTTAGCAGAGGCTGTTTTCCCCACCCAATTACCACCAACATCATGTGCTTGTGGGTTATTTTATCAACAAATTTGTGTTCAGCAAGTTGCTTTGGGAAACAAAAAGTGATTTGTTGGTATCAGTATCCTGAAAATAAAGTGTGAGCCAAGCTGAAAAATACAAGAGGTAACGGGAGGGGGAGGACCATCAAGAGAAATAGAAAAGATTTTTTTCATGAAAAATGAGGAGTAAGCTTCTTGCCTTACCCTAGGAGAGAAGTCCAGGTGGTGCTGAAGCAAGAGGACAAGGCCACTAGTGCTGGACTTAGCCCCACTGAGTCTGATGTCCATCTCCTGGCGTGGGGAAAAGAATCTCTTGAGTGTCTACCCACTGCTTTCTCCTTAATAATGAAGATTTAAAACAGCAATTAACTTAGGCCCGGTAATCTGACCCATTAGTATGTATCTTCCACAGATCAGAGGGTGGTTTTGCAGTGCCCTGAGCTGGCCTCATGCATCACCCTGACAGCAACAAGCTGGGGGTGGTCATTGCTTTTGCTTCAGAGAATTTTCTTGGCAATGCTCCTCCCTGTGGCCTGCAGATTGGCTCCTTGAAGGATGCTCACTGGGGTGACTGCCTGAGAGACTGTCCAGGACAGAGTGGCTCTGCTGGGCCACGACACCACCCAGTTGCTGTGGTCAGTTGGGTAAAGAGGCAGTCCCTTTGCTTAAGGATCAGAGCTGCCTGGATTGGCCAGGTCTGAGTCCACCAGCTCAAGTTTATGTACTGTTCCGAGCCTAGGATTTCTCATCTTTTAATTTGAATAATCTCATTTGCCTTCTGTGGTTGAAAAACTATGTGGAATCAGCCAACATAATGTTGGACACATGTAAATGTTTAATAAATGTGTTTCTTCCTCATAGTTAATTGCAAATCCAGAAATCTCTTCCCAGGGAAGTAGCTCCTCTGAGACAGCCAGGTGTCACCTGGGTCACCACCCTGTTTTGGGTACCCAAGGAGGGGAGGGGAGACAGAGCAGCAGACCATCTGGAGAGGCAGGAGAGGGAGCACTGGGGACCCGGGGCAAGCAGCAGGTTTGTAGTGGGAGAGAAGTGTCTTCCCGTCCCTATACAGTGTAACACACTTACCTGTCCCTTCCTAGAGAATCACTATGTGATCTTCTGATCACTTTGAGTGACTTCAAGTCAGTGTGTTCCTCCTTCTCCCAGAGGAAGGAAGGTGCCTTGCTCTCATCATGGTTGTAGCAGAATTTGTATTGTGTTGAATGATCTTCAGCCTATGTGGAAAAGCAGTTACGGAGTAAGGGGTCTTTCCAAGAGCCTTAGAAATCATACCAAGAAGACAGCTTCCTAGGTACCTGTGGTCACAGCCAGCCAGGTGTGTGAGCTGTAAGGTAGGGTTAGCAAGCAGATATGAAGAGCAGGCATACAGCCGGAGTGCCTGGATATTTTTGCCTGGTTCAGCAAGGGTCTCAGCCCCTCACCCCTCCTAACCTGACAACCTATCTCAACTGGAGAACTGACCCAGGCTTCCCACAAAGACTGGAGGATGTGCAGATCTCTGAAAACGTCTCAGATGCCATCAGAGATTAGGGTCCTAACCCCAGTGGCAGCTTGCTTGGTGAATCTGAGAGAGAGAATCTGATTGGGCATAAGAAGACCTGGGTGGACAAGCTGTGTGACTTTGGGCTCATCGTTTTACCTCTCTGGGCTGCTTCCTCCTTTCTAAAATGAGAGAGTTAGTTTGGCTCATCCTTGAGGCATCTTGTGAATTCAGAGAACCTATGATTACTTTGAGGGTGTTTGTCCTTGAAGTATCAACTTCTGGTACAATCTTCTCAAGCTGGTACAGATCAGTTACCGTTACCCACAAATTGCCACCAGTTATTGTAGTGAAAGAGATGAGTCCAAGAGTTAGGAATTTCATTCATTTATTCAGCAATTATTTATTGAGCATTTACTAGATGCCAGACACTCCCCTAGACATAACAAAAAAGATGAAATCTTTGCCCACACAGAGCTCACAGTCTAATTGGGGAGAGTGAAAATAAACAAATAAACAAGTAAATTTTTTTTTTAGTACAAAGACACATTTTATTTTACTTTATTTTATGACAGGCTCTCAGTAATTATTTGTTGAGTGAATACATAATTTAGGGAACCACATGATGAAGTCCTCTGGAATCAAGGGAAACATCAGCCTCAGTGATGAAGATGAAGAAAATCCCGAGTGTCTGGAGCGGGGTGCAGTTTGGGGAACAGTGACAGCCAGGGGCTGTCTTTAATGGCTCAAAACAAGTGGTCATTTAGAAAAATAAACTTGGATCTTTGTGAAATGACTCATCTTCCCTTAGGCTAAAGAAGCAGGCCTGCTTTAGCAGGATTGTGATGGCAGGGGCATTCAGCTTTACTTGTTTACCCTCTGTGGAGGGTGGTGGTAGCCTCAGGGCTTTTTTGTGTGAGTGGTCAGTGAAGACCTCACTGACAAGGAGACATTTGAGAAGACTTGAAAGAAAGAGGGAGCAGATTTATAGGAAGAAACTAGGTAAGGAAGAAAGGTAAAAAGAGAAGTCCAAATTGTCTTGGTCAGCTGTACTTCAGGCAAGCAGCTTTCCTGTCTTCTTTAGGAGGTAAAGCAAGTTTTAGCTCTAGCTCAAAATTCACTCTATTAACTGAAAAGGATCCTTATCTGATCCTTATTATTCCTTCTTCTCCCCCCACCCCTACCCCAAGCCTGGCTCTGGAGTCAACCTAACCTGGATCAGAAGGCAAACCCTGTCACCTCCTATCAGACAGTCTGACCTTGAACAAGTGACTTAGCTATTCCAAGCCATGTTCTCCCATCAGGCTAATAAGGAAATGAATGCCTGCTTCCTAGGGCTGTTGAGACGACTAGATGAGCTAATGCATTTTAGGTTTCTGGAGTCTGTGCCCTCCGTTCTTTCTTCTCAGGCAGGGAGCTCTCCTGGGTCTCCAAAGTCCTCAGAGAAGTGAATTCCTACATTAGAGGTCCCTCAACCCGGGGTCTCGCTTTCTCCCTATACCCACAGATTTTCTAATGGACTAAGCTACTGTGCTCTACCTTCAGCCTGAAATTCTATCCTCCCCTCTCTGGCAGCAACCCCACGGTGCTGGATGACTTCCCCTGCAAGGAGAAACTGGGCTGAGCTCCTGCAAAGAGCTGAGCTGGGCAGAGCCACCTGGAAGCTCAGGGCAGGAGGGCACTTGGACTTCAACTCAGCTGTGACCACCCCGCAGCTCACTAGAGCTCCGTGGCTAGGGATGGGCTCTGGAGATGATTACAAATTTGATAGTACAAGGAGCAGTTTAAAGTTTTATTTTACAAAACCGAATAAATTAAAAATGCATTAGGAATGAGGCCCTTACTTAACTACAGTGTGTGCTAATGCGCTTGGAGCCTGTGTTCCCTCCTCCTTTAAGCTCTTAATGATTGAGTTTTAATGTATTTTATTTCTTGAAAAACAATCCCACAAGCACTCAGTACAGTCAGAAAAACATTTCTAAAATCATTAGACCGCTACCCGGTAAATATTCATCACAACCACAGCTCCCACCTGCTTGCAAGCAGACATTGATTTTTTTCCCTTGCCTTGTTTTGCTCTCTCTTGCTTTTCATTTCTCTTCTATTCCCCTTTCTCTCCACCTCCTCCCCCCATACCCCCCGCCCCAGATCCTCACTGAAAACTGAAGCAAGGCTAGGTAGGGCTGTCTCTGAAGACATGTATTTTCAAAGGGAGCAAAAGAGTCTCTGTCAATATTTAGTCTGATAGGAACCGCCTCCCAGCCTGTGATTTCTGGTGGGCAAGTGGCCCTGGTGCCCTGAGGCTCCAATCCCATCCCTCAGCTGATGTCAACACTGCATGATCACACAGTAGGAAAATTATTACTTTGGCCATTCAGAAATCTGGAATCCAGTTCTAGCCCTGCTAATGTCATCGTGTGACCTTGGGCAAGTCACCTCAGTGCTTTAACCCTTAGAATCGGCAACTCTAAAATAACAAACTGGGCAAACTGTTCCTCAGTTTATGCTTTCTGATCTTTTTAGCTAAAGAGCTAGATTCCAATCTCACTTGGCCACTTACTAGCTTTGTAACCATGGGCAAGTTGCTTAACCTTTTTTTTTTTTTTTAAATTATTTATTTATTTATTTATTATTTATGGCTGTGCTGGGTCTTCGTTTCTGTGCGAGGGCTTTCTCTAGTTGCGGCAAGTGGGGGCCACTCTTCATCGCGGTGCGCGGGCCTCTCACTATCGCGGCCTCTCTTGTTGCAGAGCACAGGATCCAGATGCGCAGGCTCAGTAATTGTGGCTCATGGGCCTAGTTGCTCCGCGGCATGTGGGATCTTCCCAGACCAGGACTCGAACCCGTGTCCCCTGCATTGGCAGGCAGATTCTCAACCACTGCGCCACCAGGGAAGCCCTGCTTAACCTTTTTTAAAAAGAGCTTTATTTTTCTCATTTAAAAAAATTATGTATATGTGTATAAATATTTATTTGAAAAGAGGGTACTGAAACTGAAAATATATAAGATATATAAAACACCCAGCAGAGTGCCCAGCATATGTTAGGGCTCAACAAAATCAGTTTTCTCTTACCTGCTCCTGTAGCCATACTTGTCCTCTTGCCAAGCACACAGGAGCTGAGTTTGGTATGCTGGGGAGAGTTGGAGAACACAGATGTCTTGGAGCAGCAGAAGGGTGGTCACAGAATGGGAGGAGGGGGATGAAGACAAACTGTCCACTTGGTGTTTTCGCCTAGTCTGGCCCTTGTGCCCAGAGTCTGGAGGTGATGGGAATGGTTGAGCCTCTTCTGATGAATATACTAACAGAAGAAAGAGTCTTCTCACAGATGAGAGTCACCAAGCCCCCACCTTATTCCATGCACACTCCAGCTGCATCCATATGTTTTAAAGCTGTTTTTTATTTGTATACCTATATTTTACAAAGGGATTTAGCATATATTGCCTCATTAGATCTCCAAAATCTTCTGTAGTGGGTAAGAGTTGTTATGATGTCCTCAATTTACAGATAAGTAAACTGAAGTCCTTGAGGTTTACCCCAAGGTCACAATGGTAGTCAGTGGCAGAGCCAGATCACACCTCCAGATCCACCAATTCCACATCCATAGGCATTAACCAAATTTTTATTTACTTGCAGCTCTTCAGGGACACGATTATGACAGTGAGACAGATCAGCACAAACATCATGCCAAATTGGGTGCATTCTTAAATATTCTGTGTATAGTAACTAACACTGCAGAGGGAACTGAGATTGCTGATAGTCTCTTCATCCTTGCCAGCTGCTATCAAGAGGGATTATAAGTTCCCAGAATTCAGCCAAGCTCCCAGCTAAGTGAGAAATCCTAGGGTGAGAGGCTGTGACCCTATTCTGAATTCTATATTTCTTTCTCTCCATGGTCTATGAATATAGATATAGCATACTGTTTCTTTTTTAAAGGTTTGTAGAGAGCTTATGACATGCCAGGCCCTGTGATAAGGATTTATCATACATTATCTCCATTCTACAAGGTAGAGAACATCAAAACAACTCTACAAGGTAGGCAACATCATCCTCATTTTATACAGGCATGCTTCAAAGTGATTTTATAGGTCACACAGTTAATGAGGCATTTACAGCCAGCTCCGCCCTTGCCTTCCTCTACTATAGAGATTAGAAAACTAAAATATCATCTTTCACTTTCTCTTGCAGTAAGAGAGTCTGCTCAAAAAGATGTAGGTCAAAGTTCCTGGGTGAATCTATGGAAACATTTTTTTTAAGAGACAGACTAATCTACCATGCCCCTCACATATATTCTTCCTGCCTGGAACATGGATATGAAGCCTGGAGCTGCAGCACCCATATTGCAACCCCAAGGATGAAAACCATGTGATAAGGAGCCATATCAGGAAGAAAAAAGGAACCTGGGCCTTATATGACATTCTTGAGCCCTGCCTCATCAGCCCTGCACTGCCTACCTCTAGACTTATGTGAGGAAAAATGAACCCCCTGGTTAGCTCATGACTTTTATTTTCTCTTGCTTGGAGCCACACCCAACCCTAAGTGATCCCTATATGGGTTATGGAAATCAAACTAAAGATGATAAGACTCTATACCCAAGTTTTTAATTGCTATTATGTCTGTCTCTTGTCCAAATCCTACTGTTTTCCTAGTAGAAGAAGACAAAGCATTGGTGTTGAGTAAATAGAAAGAAGAGATTACCCAGAGTATGTAGTACCTGTGTCATTCCTCCCACTCTCTTTCACCCCTAACACACCTATGACTAACACAATACTAACCAAGGACTCAGATATCTTAAGGGCCCTTTCCTACTCCCTACTCCCCCCTCCTCCAGGAAGTATGGGTCTCTCCACAGATAACATGAATGCTACTTCTGCAGTTTAAAAACATCCTGTCCCAGGGACAAGAGAAAGGGTGGAAATTCAGGAACTCAGTTCCCTCCTTTAATTAAACTGTGATTGGAAGATAATACATCTATCCTGCTGACTCTTCAGAAAATCAAGTGATAATCAAATACAGGGTCACTAATCCTTTGTGCATACATAGTGACTGCTGCTATCTTCAGCACCTTGGAAAGTACTTATATTTTTCTGGCTCTTCAAGGACCTTGACACAATGCAAGGGGCTCCTGGATCTTTTTCTGATAACTTTTGGCATAGCCTAACTTTTACTCTATTCCTGGAAAGAAGAGAGCACCTGGGGCCTGAGTCTAGTGCATTGGCATCCTAGGGATTTGCTCAACCTGCAAAGGAGAGGGGGAGATTGCTCTGTCCTGCTTTCAGCCAGCCACTACTGTCATAAGGCAAATTTCAGTACTGGTGCAGTGCACCACTGTCAGAGCAGGTAGGGACGAATGAGAACACTGAGAACAGTGCCTAGCATATGTAGGGGCTCAATATTATTGTTGAATAAACAAATAAACTCTGTATATCAATCTACCAATAGTAATAGTACTTATATCCTATGAGAACTAAATAAGATACAGCTTTTAAAGTGCTTAATAAAATGCCAACATATAAGATGTGTTTAATAACTGTTAGCTATAATCCTAAGAAAATTATACAAAATGTGAACAAAGATGTTCATTATAGCATTGCTTATAATACAAAAATACTGTATTATAAAAATATGGCCTGTTCAGGATCTCTTTCCATGTATTTTAATATCAGTATCCCCTTTCTCTTTGTCATTTTGGTACTGTAAGTCAAAGTCCCTCACCGGCCCTCCCGTCCTTGCTGTGTTTGATCATATGAAACCAAGTGAAGTCAATCAGATTCTATTTCCTAGGAATCAGAATCTTGAGTTGAGTAATACATGAATTGAAAGTAGTTGGGTCTGAGTCATAGTACTGGCAGTACCCTAAAAAGGTATCTCCATTCATTTCTGCTATCCAGATCCCTGAAGCTTCCCAGCATCTAAACTAATTTCCTATGATCTAGTTGTTCAACTCTTTGATGTTATATATTACTCAGTATCTTTTTAGATTAATTAGCCAGTTAGTTTCTGTTGCTTACAACTAAGAATGCTCATAAATTCTGTGGTCTACCAGTAAATTATGTGGCCAGGGCTATAACCTTAATCTCCTCATTCCAAATATATGTGTGTGTGTGCGCGCACACACACACACACACACACACACACACACACACGTTGATCATTGAACAACAGGGGGGTGAGAGGCAGGGGGGTTTAGGCATGCAGATACTCCTTACAGTCGAAAATCCATGCATAACTTATAGTCAGTCCTCCTTATATGCAGTTCCTTGGAATCTGTGGTTCCACATTACAGATTCAACCAACCGCAAATCCTGTAGTACTGTAGTATTTACTATAGAAAAAAAATCCATGTATAAGTGGACCTGCACAGTTCAAGCCTGTGTTATTCAAGTATCAACTATATATATACATACACTCATACACACACACACACACACATATACACACAACTTAAATGTTTTAAGTATGTGGTAATCTATAAAATGGAATGAAACACAGCCATAAAAAGATGTTTACAAAGTGCCGTTGTAACGATAAGATGGTACTGATTGAGAACTTTACCTTGGGAATAGTGCAGTTTAAAGCAGAGACAGAAAACTGTTGAAGACAAAATAATTAAATATTATAGGGGCTGAGTTTAAAGGAGATCTGATCCTTAATCTTGAGACTCCCCATACTGACAGAACTGACAAAAGTTGAACTGATTTGGTGGCTTTTTATCATGGGAAAATAAAATAGAGTCACCTTTTTTAAGGAGTATAGTTTGTCAAGAGAGTTTATCCACTCTTTACCTCCCCATGGAAGAAGAGATGGAGAAAATGCAACTTATCACCACCTTCAAGCTAAAAGAAGGGGTCCCAAGAGAATGCTTTATAACTATTGGGGGCATATCCAAGAAAGAGGGCCTGAGGTCTCAATCCTAGGTTCTGCCATAGCTGGGAGGAGAACACTGAGGGTGGGGTTGATGGCGGAGTATTGTGGTATTGCCAAGTGATGAGGGGAAAAGAACTACCTCCTTGAGTGCCCTCCAGATATTTCCTATGCTCAAAGGCCCACAAAGTAGGGCCACGGAAGGTGTATGAACATGGTAGGTATGCTGAACTTGGTGGCAAAAGGGGTGCCATGGGGATAGACCCCTCATAGGAATGTTGGGTTCCCTGCCCATCTACACTGACCAGATGACAAAGAGCTGGAATAGTGGTGATGACCAGTAGGAAGGGGCAGCAACTTGCCAAAGGCAGTCACATAGGAAGTTTTTTTTCCTTTTTCTCCCCTGCATATATCCCTATGCAGGAGGGGTAAGGACAGAGAAGAGAGAGGGGATATGGGAAGGAACAGACTATGCCCTCTGCCCCCCTGTGCTATCCTTTCCAGTACACACTGCACATCTAGCCTGTCCCTTGGGGATAGGAGTTTTGAATCAATCAAATATGAGATTGAAATTTTTAATGTGAAATATTAGGCTTAATAGTGGAAATTAAACAGTTTTAATAACCAAATGTGACTGAAAGTTATGGAGTCAGATCAAGCTGTTGTCAAGGCTGCCTTCTCCCCAGTGGGAGAAGAAAATTTGACATAGCATGGTAGTAACAATTATTGGAAAAGTTAAAATATTCCAGGTTTATACCCTGATGAATTTGAGGATTTATAATCAAACTGGTTACATCCATAATATAATATAAATTGCAAAAATCAGGATATAAAACTATACATGTGATATGCCTCTGTTTTGTAAAATATACAAATGGAATAAAGGAAATACACCAGAATGTTCTGGGTAGATGGAATGATGAGTAATTTTAATTTTCTTCTTCATGCCTTTCTTTACTTCCAAAATTTCCTCAGTGGGCATATATCAATACATTGCTTATATAATCAGGAAAAAAATATACAAAATCTTTACTTCACTGTGTGAGTGTCCTTCTCCAAGTTCCCCCCCTTTTGGTGCAGCTTCCCCCATCATTTTTGGCTGCTCTAGTGCTAGAGTCTCCCTCAATAACAGAGACAAGTAATATTTGAGGGCAAAGTAAAGTTTCAATATAACCAAGATTCTCTTTCAAATGTTGATTTTAGTGTTTGGTGAAATTTTTATCTGAGGAATGCTGAATCACAACATCCCAGGAGCTGGACCCAGACCTCAGAGCTCCACGGTCTTTCCACTGGAGTCTCTGAAAATTTTAAAGGAATCGTGCTCTCAGGGGCAACTGATTCTTGTGTCAAGTGCAATTGGTTTTCCTAGGGCCAGAGTAGCAGAATAGCAAGTGCTTGTAGTACAACATGAGCAGCTTGGTGGGATTTTACCTACATACATAATCCCCATGGTGCCAACTCCAATTTCTCATCCTTTGGTGAAGTATGCATGGAACAAGGTTAGAGATACGGGACTTTTCCAAGACACAGTTGTTTACCTGAAGATGAAGCTTGAATAAAACAGTCTACACAAAGACACTGTCCCAACACCTGAATTATAGGCATCCAGAGGTGCTCAGGAACAATTAAAGGGCCAGAGTCATCCAACAGCCACTGGCTTCAATGAGGAGACAGAAGAAAAGGGTGCTCATGAGGGTTTTCGAGAAAGCAATAAAATAAGATCATGTTTCTGCTAACAAAGAATTGTATTTGTTTCCATGTATTTATGCTATATTACATCCATTTTCCATTAGCAAAGAACTGTGAAGAAGGAAAACTAGCAAGATGACAGAGAGAGGAATCTTCAAAGAGTCTGATCATTGCTGAGCTCTCACCCCAGAAAAGTGCCTGGGAGCTCTGCCCTAGTTCTGGAAGATTTGGGAGGTCAGAACAAGAGCAGGATAAAGGAAGGACAAGTGGTCACAGTGGCTGGGTCTTCATGTTTACAGTTGGGATGTGAGTGACCCCAGTGACCTCCATTTGCCCCATCACAGGTAGGAGCCAGAGTTCCAGGCAAAATCAGCCATAAACATAGTTAGAAGAGATGCTCATATGTTAAGAAAAGTTTTGGTTCCCAGAACTGTATCCTGCTTCTGAATGTCCAATCCTTCTAACAGAGATCAAGGCCTACAATTAAAAAGGAAGTCGTTACGTAACCATGTCCCCTAGAGCGTAAACACAGTTCCTTAGACTTACATTAAGGCGCAAATGACTATCGTAATTTCAGATCCTATACCGAAAGTGAGTTTTCATGGCAAGTGAAAGGTAGAGATCAGGAGGTAGCATCCTGAAGGAGAGAAGAGAATCTAGCTGCCAAAAAAAGAAAAAGAGTGAGAGAGGGTAACGAAGTCAAACTAACTTCACCCTCTGGCTTGGAATTGGTTACATTTTCCAGGAGGATACAGAATGCCCCGTAACCCTTTGGGAAGGAAATCAATATAAATTGAGATATCCTCTGGTTGTGCCAAATAAATTTCTCAGTGTTCAAAATAGATTTGATCTTTAGAAAGAGCCTCCACTAGGAATAGGAGATCTGTGAAGGCCAGGGAACGGCTACAATGTGTGTGTGTGTTGGGAGGGAAACTTCAAATTATCTATCCATGGAATGTTCAACTGTGCCCAATTGTCTTTTGGGGTAACATGTTTAACCAGGGTTAATTTTTAACTGAGCTATGAAGGAGATTGGAGAAAAGTTAAGAGATGCAGTGTTAGGCTCATCCACCTACACAATAATTACCAAACTAGCTCTTATTTGAAAATCGTTCGTACTTTCCTTTTGAAGCACTTCCATTATTGGCAATAATGGAAGTGCTTCCTTGATACTACCTCCAAGAATCATCCATATTCTTTGACCACAGGATTTGTTTTTGTCTTATATGCAAGCTACAAGCCAGAATTTAGAAAGATTTTGTTGTACAGAGATTTCCATCATAGTAATGCTGGGTCAAAAAGTTGTAATGTGATTTCACCCAATCAGCTCATGTTAACCTCAAAACAATTGATTTCATTTCCTTTCCTGTTTCTTCTTCCACTTCCTTAGCTATTGTCTTGTCAATGGCCTTCTCACTTTCCCACCTTCCTTGGAGGAAGAGCTGCCCTTCCTCCTGCCCAAGGTCATACTTCCTTCTGTGCTCTGCATCTTATCCCAACCCACACTCCCTTGTTTCCTCAAGAAACAGGAGACTTGTTCCTTCAATTAGCTCCTCTCTTTCTTTTATCTTTATCTTCTCTTTTAAGACTGGCTCCTTTCTACAGTCACACAAACAAGTCTCTCATATCAAGTCATATTCAAGTCTCTCATATCTTAAAATAAACAAATAAAAACTCCCTTGATTCATTGTTTCCCTCACCTCCACCTCTCTTTACAGTTCAGTTTTTTCAAAGAGTAGACTCTGATTTCTACCTCCACTTTCTCATCTCTCATTTGGGTTTCCACCTACCAGTCCTCCACTGAGGTTCTTACTGTTCCCATTGATAGATCCTTATGTTTGCTAAATCCAGGAGACTCTTTCCAGTCTATAATTTGCTTGACTTCTCTACAGTCAACTCCGACGACCGCAGCTCTTCTTGAAATGTGCCTTGACTTTCCTGGCCCCACTTTATCTTTGTCATCCTCTAATGCTTGGGACATTTCTTCTTGATCTCTCTCATGGGCTTCTCTTTCCCTGCCTACCTTTTGAATGCTTATGTCCCAGGTGCTGTCCAGAGCTCTACCTTTGACTCCATGCACTCTCCATGGGGAGCTCATCCTCTACACTTGCTTCAGCTGCCATCTATGTGATTGATGTTTCCCCTATTTCCTTCCCAAACCATCCTCTGAGTCCCAAGCCCAAATATCCTTTTTGTATATTTTAACATTTACACACACACACATATATATACATATATATATATCAAATTAATTTAGATAAGAACTTCAAATTTAATATTCCCAAACAAAACTCATATTTTCCTCCCAGAACCTGCAAATGTAAAGTTGGTTTCACTTTCTAGCATCTCTTATTGTCTTTCCTTTGACTTTCAAGATAAAAGCCAAGCTCTTTAGTGTGTCCTACAAGGTACTTCATGGAATTATGGTTAGCTCCTGTCTACCTCTCCTGAAAACCACTTGACCCTCTTACCCATCCTGAAGCACTTCCCTCCAACTTTTTCCTCCAGCAAGACAAGACTCTTCATAATCCTATAAATACACCATGCTGTTACATGTCTTTGCACCTGTGTATCCTCTGCCTGGAATTTCCTCTAATTTTTCTTTTCTGTTTTCAAAATCTTACTAACGGATTGCCAACAAACACATGAAAGGCTGTTCAACATCACTAATCATTAGAGAAATGCAAATCAAAACTACAATGAGGTATCACCTCACACCGGTCAGAATGACCATCTTCAAAAAATCTACAAACAATAAATGCTGGAGAGGGTGTGGAGAAAAGGGAACCCTCCTACACTGTTGGTGGGAATGTAAATTGTTACAGCCACCATGGAGAACAGTATGGAGATTCCTTTAAAAACTAAAAATATAACTACCGTTCGACCCAGCAATCCCACTACTGGGCATATACCGTGAGAAAACCATAATTCAAAAAGAGTTATGTACCACAATGTTCATTGCAACTCTATTTACAATAGCCAGGACATGGAAGCAACCTAAGTGTCCATCGACAAATGAATGGATAAAGAAGATGTGGCACATATATACAATGGAATATTACTCAGTCATAAAAAGGAATGAAACTGAGTTATTTGTAGTAAGGTGGATGGACCTAGAGACTGTCATACAGAGTGAAGTATGTCAGAAAGAGAAAAACAAATATTGTATGCTAACACATACATGTTGACTCTTAAACAAAAAGAACCTAGGGACAGGACAGGAATAAAGGCTCAGAGAATGGACTTGAGGACATGGGGAGGGGGAAGGGTAAGCTGGGATGAAGTGAGAGAGTAGCATGGACTTATATATACTACCAAATGTAAATTAGATAGCTAGTTGGAAGCAGCCGCATAGCACAGGGAGATCAGCTTGGTGCTTTGTGACCACCTAGGGGGGTGGGATAGGGAGGGTGGGAGGGAGGGAGATGCAAGAGGGAAGAGATATGGGGATATATGTATATGTATAGCTGATTCACTTTGTTATAAAGCAGAAACTGACACACCATTGTAAAGCAATTATACTCCAATAAAGATGTTAAAAAAAGAAATCTTACTAAGAAGCCCATCCTTTGTGGACTCTCTGCCTTATACCAGAGAGATGAGTCTTTGTTCTGGTTCTAAACCTTGTACATACTTGAACTATTTTATTTATCTCATGGGATTGCATTTTTTTTCTTATTACTTATCTGTCTTTCCTACTGGGGCTATGGGCTCTTTTTGGGTCTTATTCTGTGTCTTATTTGCTTTCATGTTTCCTGAGCTTTTAATTTTCTGGCTTCTAATAGTAGATGGTCAGTAAATGCTTTTGGACTGAACTGATCATTTCTCCTCATAGGTTGAGGAACAAAAGAACAAATATCTGTGAGTGTTCTTCATGAATGATGGCTAACTCTAAAATGTTTACAATTATTGGTGAAAAGAAAATAGGTAGGTTTCCCCCCACCATGTTTCCTCTTTCTTTCCCATTCTGGTTCTCTTCCACTCCTAGACAATTTAGTGACACTCCTCAACAATTTAGTGACACTCCTCAAAGTTGCCAAAAACACGGAAAGACTCTTCTAGAAAGGCAGAGGAGTGAGTAATGCTCAACAAGGATGAACATTTGTCAAAAATTTATTCCCAACAGAGCAAGTTTAGAAAATCAATATCATTTTTACCTTATTATGGGACAATAGCTTAAAGAGGAAGTCTCTCACTAACTCTAATCAGTGTCAAGATCAGCAATGTCAACGGAGAGGCAAACAGATCTTCCTAATTCTACACTTTTCTGGTGAAGAGGCAGGGTTCTGGATTTAGTTAATAAAAAACAGAGAACAATTAAGGAGGTATTTTTTTTTTTCTAATACATTGGAAAAGTCACTCTGTGAGTAACATTAAGAAAAATAGTGTGAATGGGAGCTGGAGGAAAGACCACGTATCAGTATCTCTATCCAGGAGCATCTTCCCCTGTGGTCCAGAATCCTGACAGAGAGGTCAGGCTGACCTTGGAAGAAAAGATAAATAGTTAAAATGAGGCAGTGGTGCTTGTGGAACACATGGGCTTTCACCTGAATGAGAAGTAGATCAGGAACTATCTGTCCTTGGCTTGGGTAGGAAGTCGCAGCAGAGATCCAAACCCTTAATGGCCCCAAGTACCCCTCTCTGACAGGGACCACCAGACTACACTGCCCCAACTTTTGCCACAATCCCAAATTGTGTGCCAACAACTCTACTAGGGGTTCTTTTGGCACAGGTCTCAACAGGTGCCAACTGATCTCATTATCAGTCTTTTCCATACCACTCTCATCTACCCAAATCTCCATTTCTTCCTAATTGCCTAAATCTGCTATTGTCCTGGACTCTTCGTTACTCCTTTCCTTACTGTATCCAGTCAGATGGAAAATCTCATTTAATCTACCAGTGAAAGGCCTCTCACATTCATCCTTTCTTGTCCATTCCCACTGACATTGCCTTTGATTAGACCATGGTCCCCTTCCTAGATTTCTACAAAGGCCTGTTGGTCTCTACAATAGCTGTATAACACCTCAACTCTTCTACATGGCTAAGAGGGTGCTTTCTGATTGTTTCCCTCTCCACCTTTGCGTGCAGTATAAAATCCTGACTCTATTCTCTAATAGCTGTGATTTTTAAGTATGCTCTCTAATACATAAGGTTCTTTCTATTTTGACCACAATTTACATTTCCAGTCTTATTTCTCATGTTAATTCACACAGATTCCCTTATCCAATCTCAGATATTCCTTCTGCATTGCCATTTTTATATTGTCCCTTAGCCTTGAAAATCTTGTCTGCAAAATGAACACATCCCTCAAAGTCAAACTCAAATGCCACCTCCGCCATTTGACCTTCTTTCCCTGCTCCCACCTAGGTGATCTCTTCCATCTCAGGACCTTCAAGCACTAGATGTCTCTGTTGAGACACTGGCAACTTGCTGCTTGCATTGTAATTATTTTTGTATCTATACATCAAGCCAATGCTAGTCTGCAAGTATGTCTAGGGAAAAGACTGTATCTTATTAAATTAGCATCCCCCCAATCTTAACACAGTGCCTCATTCATAGAAGAATGGAGCAGTGGATGAGGTGGTAGAAGAATAGAATCCTGGGACTTTAAAGAGGATGTCCCACCTTGGATCAAGCTTCTCTCTGGTGAGGTCTCCAGTGTCATCCACCTAGAAAACACTCAGTTGGCTTTCCTCCCGACCCCCCAAGAAGAGCAACAAATGAATTTGAATCAGGAAATGGGAAGGATGGAGTAAAACAAGGATGTCTTACTGGGGCAGATAAGATTTAGAAATGATTTTGGAAGGAAAGCAAGATAGGATTTCAATCGGGGTAGAGGAAGAAGGCATTCAAGGAAAGAGGTGGCAGTTGAACAAACACAGAATGGCAGAGGGAGTGGTGTGGTTGTAATGGTGGACAAGGAGCAGAATCTCTGCAATAAGAGTGAGGAAAAATGAGGATGTTGACATGAGAGTGGAGGGGGTTCATGCATGGGCCCTAAAGGCCAGGCAAAGCAAATCAGAGACTCCCTTCTCCAGGGCCCATTGCTCAGCTTAACCTCAGGTACCCACTAGCTCAGAGAAGTTGATATCATGGTTAAAAGCCTAAGAGTGACTGGATTATAGTCTTAGCTTTATCACTTCCTAGTTTATGTGGCATTGGGAAAGTAATTTAATCTCTCTGTGTCTCAGTTTCCTCATCTTTAAGATAGGAAGAATAATATTACCTACATTATAGGGTTATTATAGGATTAAATGAATAAAGCACCTAGAAGAGTGCCTGAGACATATAAGTGAATTATTTTATTATTCCTGGGGACATCTCAAAACCAGGGATCATAGCATCATAGCATCAGGGATTTAGCATCATAAAATTCATCAAAACCGATCAGTCTCAGAACTTGGGAGACCCACATCAGAAAAGGCCTTTTTACATTCTCAACAAAGACGTATACAACAGTCCTGGGGGAATGGCAAGGCCAGAGATGCCCAGAGGATTGGACAAAGAGCTGGTGAGATTCCAAAGTCAAGTGTGGAGACCCACATTGGGTCTTTTTTTTTTTTTTGAATTTTTGAATTTTATTTAATTTATTTTTTTTATACAACAGGTTCTTATTAGTTATCCATTTTATACATATTAGTGTATATATGTCAATCCCAATCTCCCGATTCATCACACCACCACCACCACCCCCTTATGCTTTCTCCCCTTGGTGTCCATACTTTTGTTCTCTACATCTGTATCTCAATTTCTGCCCTGCAAACCTGTTCATCTGTACCATTTTTCTAGGTTCCACATATATGCGTTAATATATGATATTTGTTTTTCTCTTTCTGACTTACTTCACTCTGTATGACAGTCTCTAGATTCATCCATGTCTCTACAAATGACCCAATTTCGTTCCTTTTTATGGCTGAGTAATATTCCATTGTATATATGTACCACAACTTCTTTATCCATTCGTCTATCGATGGGCATTTAAGTTGCTTCCATGACCTGGCTATTGTAAATAGTGCTGCAATGAACATTGGGGTGCATGTGTCTTTTTGAATTATGGTTTTTTCTGGGTATATGCCCAGTAGTGGAATTGCTGGGTCATATGGTAATTCTATTTTTAGTTTTTTTAAGGAACCTCCATACTGTTCTCCATAGTGGCTATATCAATTTACATTCCCACCAACAGTGCAAGAGGGTTCCCTTTTCTCCACACCCTCTCCAGCATTTATTGTTTGTAGATTTTCTGATGATGCCCATTCTAACTGGTGTGAGGTGTTACCTCATTGTAGTTTTGATTTGAATTTCTCTAATATTTGTGATGTTGAGCAGCTTTTCATGTGCTTCTTGGCCATCTGTATGTCTTCTTTGGAGAAATGTCTATTTAGGTCTTCTGCTCATTTTTGGATTGGGTTGTTTGTTTTTTTAATATTGAGCTGCATGAGCTGTTTATATATTTTGGAGATTAATCCTTTGTCCGTTGATTCGTTTGCAAATATTTTCTCCCATTCTGAGGGTTGTCTTTTCATCTTGTTTGTAGTTTCCTTTGCTTTGCAAAAGCTTTGAAGTTTCATTAGGTCCCATTCGTTTATTTTTGTTTTTATTTCCATTACTCTAAGAGGTGGATCAAGAAAGATCTTGCTGTGATTTATGTCAAAGAGTGTTCTTCCTATGTTTTCCTCTAGGAGTTTTATAGTGTCCGGTCTTAAATTTAGGTCTCTAATACATTTTGAGTTTATTTTTGTGTATGGTGTTAGGGAGTGTTCTAATTTCATTCTTTTACATGTAGCTGTCCAGTTTTCCCAGCACCACTTATTGAAGAGGCTATCTTTTCTCCATTGTATATCCTTGCCTCTTTTGTCATAGATTAGTTGACCACAGGTGCATGGGTTTATCTCTGGGCTTTCTATCCTGTTCCATTGATTTATATTTCTGTTTTTGTGCCAGTATCATGTTGTCTTGATTACTGTAGCTTTGTAGTATAGTCTTAAGTCACGGAGTCTGATTCCTCCAGCTCCATTTTTTTCCCTCAAGACTGCTTTGGCTATTCGGAGTCTTTTGTGTCTCCATACAAATTTTAAGATTCCTTGTTCTACTTCTGTAAAAAATGCCATTGGTAATTTGATAGGGATTACATTGAATCTGTAGATTGCTTTGGGTAGTATAGTCATTTTCACAATATTGATTCTTCCAATCCAGGAACATATCTCTCCAGGTATATCTCTCCATCTGTTGGTATCATCTTTAATTTCTTTCATCAGTGTCTTATAGTTTTCTGTATACAGGTCTTTGGTATCCCTAGGTAGGCTTATTCCTAGGTATTTTACTCTTTTTGTTGCAGTGGTAAATGGGAGTGTTTCCTTAATTTCTCTTTCAGATTTTTCATCATTAGTGTATAAGAATGCAAGAGATTTCCGTGCATAAAATTGTATCCTGCAACTTTACCAAATTAATTGATTAGCTCTAGTAGTTTTCTGGTGGCATCTTTAGGATTCTCTATGTATAGTATCATGTCATCTGCAAACAGTGACAGTTTTACTTCTTCTGTTCCAATTTGTATTCTTTTTATTTCTTTTTCTTCTTTGATTTCCGTGGCTAGGACTTCCAAAACTATGTTAAATAATAGTGGTGAGAGTAGGCAACCTTGTCTTTTTCCTGATCTTAGTGGAAATAGTTTCAGTTTTTCACCATTGAGAACGATGTTGGCTGTGGGTTTGTCATATATGGCCTTTATTATGTTGAAGTAAGTTCCCTCTATGCCTACTTTCTGGAGGGTTTTTATCATAAATCAGTGTTGAATTTTGTCAAAAGCTTTTTCGGCATCTATTGAGATGATGATATGGTTTTTCTTCTTCAATTTGTTAATATGGTGTATCACATTGATTGATTTGCATACATTGAAGAATCCTTGCATCCCTGGGATAAATCCCACTTAATCATGGTGTATGATCCTTTTAATGTGATTCTGTTTGCTAATATTTTGTTGAGGATTTTTGCATCTATATTCATCAGTGATATTGGTCTGTAATCTTCTTTTTTTGTAGTATCTGGTTTTGGTATCAGGGTGATGGTGGCCTCATAAAATGAGTTTGGGAGTGTTCTTCCCTCTGCAGTTTTTTGGAAGAGTTTGAGAAGAATGGGTGTTAGCTCGTCTCTAAATATTTGATAGAATTCACCTGTGAAGCCATCTGGTCCTGGACTTTTGTTTGTTGGAAGATTTTTAATCACAGTTTCAATTTCATTACTTGTGATTGGTCTGTTCATATTTTCTATTTCTCCCTGGCTCAGTCTTGGAAGGTTATACCTTTCTAAGAATTTGTCCATTTCTTCCAGGTTGTCCATTTCATTGTCATAGAGTTGCTTGTAGTAGTCTCTTAGGATGCTTTGTATTTCTGCGGTGTCTGTTGTAACTCCTCCTTTTTCATTTCTAATTTTATTGATTTGAGTCCTCTCCCTCTTTTTCTTGATGTGTCTGGCTAATGGTTTATTAATTTTGTTTATCTTTATCAGCTTTTAGTTTTATTGATCTTTGCTATTGCTTTCTTTGTTTCTATTTCATTTATTTCTGCTCTGATCTTTATGATTTCTTTCCTTCTGCTAACTTTGGGTTTTGTTTGTTCTTCTTTCTCTAGTTCCTTTAGGTGTAAGGTTAGATTGTTTATTTCAGATGTTTGTTGTTTCTTGAGGTAGGATTGTATTGCTATAAACTTCCCTCTTAGAACTGCTTTTGCTGCATCCCATAGGTTTTGGATCGTCGTGTTTTCATTGTCATTTGTCTCTAGGAATTTTTTGATTTCCTCTTTGATTTCTTCAGTGATCTCTTGGTTATTTAGTAACGTATTGTTTAGCCTCCATGTGTTTGTGGTTTTTATGGTTTTTTCCTGTAATTGAATTTTAATCTCATAGCGTTGTGGTCAGAAAAGATGCTTGGTATGATTTCAATTTTCTTAAATTTACTGATGCTTGATTTGTAACCCAAGATGTGATCTACCCTGGAGAATGTTCCGTGTGCACTTGAGAAGAAAATGTAACCTGCTCTTTTTGGATGGAATGTCCTATAAATATCAATTAAGTCTAACTGGTCTACTGTGTCATTTAAAGCTTGTGTTAATTTTCATTTTGGGTGATCTGTCCATTGGTGTAAGTGAGGTGTTAAAGTCCCCTGCTATTATTGTATTACTGTCGATTTCCTCTTTATATCTGTTAGCATTTGCCTTATGTATTGAGGTGCTCCTATGTTGGGTACATATATATTTATAATTGTTATATCTTCTTCTTGGATTGATCCTTTGATCATTATGCAGTGTCCTTCCTTGTCTCTTGTAACATTCTTTATTTTAAAGTCTATTTTATCTGATATGAGTATTGCTACTCCAGCTTTCTTTTGATTTCTATTTGTACAGAATATCTTTTTCCAACCCCTCACTTTCAGTCTGTATGTGTCCCTAGGTCTGAAGTGGGTCTCTTGTAGACAGCATATATGGGTCTTGTTCTTGTACCCATTTAGCGAGCCTGTGTCTTTTGGTTGGAACATTTAATCCATTCACGTTTAAGGTAATTATCGATATGTATTTTCCTATTACTATTTTCTTAATTGTTCTGGGTTTGTTTTTGCAGGTCCTTTTCTTCTCTTGTGTTTCCCACTTAGAGAAGTTCCTTTAGCATTTGTTGTAGAGCTGGTTTGGTGGTGCTGAATTCTCTTAGGTTTTGCTTGTCTGTAAAGCTTTTGATTTCTCCATCGAACCTGAATGAGATCCTTGCCAGGTAGAGTAATCTTGGTTGTAGGTTCTTTCCTTTCATCACTTTAAATATGTCATGCTACCCCCTTCTGGCTTGCAGAGTTTCTGCTGAGAAATCAGCTGTTAACCTTATGGGAGTTCCCTTGTATGTTACTTGCCATTTTTCCCTTGCTACTTTCAATAATTTTTCTTTGTCTTTAATTTTTGCCAATTGCATACTATGTGCCTTGGTGTGTTTCTCCTTGGGTTTATCCTGTATGGGACTCTCTGTGCTTCCTGGGCATGGGTGGCTATTTCCTTTCCCATGTTAGGGAAGTTTTCGACTATAATCTCTTCAAATATTTTCTCGGGTCCTTTCTCTCTCTCTTCTCCTTCTGGGATGCCTATAATGTGAATGTTGTTGCATTTAATGTTGTCCCAGAGGTCTCTTAAGCTGTCTTCATTTCTTTTCATTCTTTTTTCTTTATTCTGTTCTGCAGCAGTGAATTCCACCATTCTGTCTTCCAGGTCACTTATCCATTCCTCTGCCTCAGTTATTCTGCTATTGATTCCTTCTAGTGTAGTTTTCATTTCAGTTATTGTATTGTTCATCTCTATTTGTTCTTTAATTCCTCTAGATCTTTGTTAAACATTTCTTGCATTTTCTCAATCTTTGCCTCCATTCTTTTTCTGAGGTCCTGGATCATCTTCACTATCATTATTCTGAATTTTTTTTTGGAAGGTTGCCTATCTCCACTTCATTTAGTTGTTTTTCTGGGGTTTTATCTTGTTCCTTCATCTGGTACATAGCCCTCTGCGTTTTCATCTTGTCTATCTTTCTGTGAATGTGGTTTTTGTTCCATAGGGTTCAGGATTGTAGTTCTTCTTGCTTCTGCTGTCTGCCCTCTGATGGATGAGGCTATCTCCCACATTGGGTCTTGATCTGGGGAGGAGACTCACAGGAGGCATCTGGGCCAAAGACTGGGCAGACACCACCAGCTCTGATGGGGACAGGACACAGACCAGAGAGTTAGGGTCAGGCCGGGGCAAATGAAGTAGGGCAGAGCTGCACTCCCCCACTGCCCCCACCACTGCCAAGTGCTGGAGAAGGTGCTCAGCCTGAACATCATGAGCAAGAGGAAGCGGACACATCCTGGTGCATCTCAGAAATGCTCTGAGATAGTCGGTAAACAGGTATTTGGTTAGGCTTTTTTGAAATCCCTGTGAACACATTCTTAGCCAAGAATATAAGTTGAGAGAAGAAAGCTGCCAACTTGTGAGAGGGGCTGCGTGTTATGAAGAGAGTATTACATCCCCCTCTGGGAAAGAGGACTGACACAGCAAAGAAACTTAATGAGACGCAATATCCTGCCTCCTCTGCTGCTCGTTTGCAGGGATTGGAATGCAAATCTCCAGAGTGGAGGAGGCTATTTAATGCGGGTAAAAAGCAAGGTGGTTTGCAGGAAGTGTTTGTTAGGTTTTCCATGGGCTTAAAAGCCATGCAGGGGCCTTTCTTTGCAAAACAAGAAAGAAGGGAAAACAAAGCTTGTGTATGGAGATCCTGCAAAGTTTCCCTTTTCATTAATCCCTCAGAAAGTAGCAGAAAGGAACCCAGTACTGACAGGATGCCTCAGCTCTTCTAAGTGTCCATGAAAAGGCCCAGCTATACCATCTGCAAGGCTTAGCTCTCCAGGCAGAGGAAATACCAGCCAAGTTGGGGAGACAGCTCTCTGTCCCTTGTATAGCTAGAAAAGAGTTGTCCCTTTTCTACTCACCAGGGAGGAGAGAGGAAGTAGTGATGAAACTTCTCTAGGTGATGTGAAGGTGGGGTGGGGTGGGAACTAACATTAAAGTGCCTCCCTGTGCCAAACACTGTGCTAGGCACAATGCATAAGTTATCTCAATAATACTAAGATAAGATTCTAACCTTAGCCAAATTGATACAAGATTAATTGAGGAATGAGGGAAGGAAGGGAAGGAGGGAGGGAGGGAGGGAGGGAAAAAAGAAACAGAAAAAAGGAAAGAAAAAGAAAGATCTTTTAGTCAAACAGGATCCAAATCTCAGTTCTGTCCATTGCTAACAAACCAGGATTTCATTTTCCTCCCTCGTAAAACAAGATTGTTGTCAGGTGGATGAGAATACTATGTGAAACTTCCTAGCTCAAAGCTTGGTACATATTTGGTGTTCAGTTAGCGTTTGTTCATTTATTAATTTGCCTAAAAGGTAGAGTTGTGGTGTGGGAAGAGAATGGGATATAGAATCTGCAGACGTGAATCGAAGCTTGAGTTTGCCACTTTCTGACTGAATGACATGGTGTAAATCACTCAGCTCTCTGGGCTTCAAACATCTCCTTCTTGTGACTGACAAAAACAATTTACCAAATAGGATTATTGTGAAGGTGAAATGAAATGTTATCTGTAAAATGCTTAGCAGAGTGCCCTATCCTTTCAAAACTCTGGAAACAGCGGTTATTAGTACCAGCTGCTTGGTGTAAGGGCTTTTGGGGTTGAAGGTGGAAAAAGGCATAGAGAGAGGTTAGTATCCTGAGCATTTAAATAGTTACATGTACAGATTCCTAATATTTTAACCTGATCTTACGTGTCATACCTGTATGCAAACACTTAACCTGTGACCAGCATGGTAGTTACAAAAATGAAAGCCCATCATTTTACTGAGCTTTAGGTATGAATGGTGAGATCCAGTGAGCAGGTAAAATGGAATCTGCTGGACATCTATATGGGAGGATGCTGGTCCTCCCAGTTCAGGAGGACAAAGTGTTTGGGGGCTTTGGGAAACCTGTTTCTACTTATGGTACAGTCACAACCGACTTGGAAAATACTGTTCACCTACCACTTGCTGCAAAGAGGAATGTATTGCACCCCAGACCACACACCACATTGTCTTGCTGGGAAAAAAAATGGCTAAAGAGTCTCACTCTATTGTAGACACGGTAATGTCACTGAGGGAGCATTTAGGGGAAGGAGGAGGAGGGAGGAAGGAAGAGGCAGCTGACTCTCCTGCTGGGTCCACAGGAACCTGTCCTGGAGGGTACTTCCCTCCTGATTCCTGCCCTCTTCCCTCCCTGCATTTGGCAAGCTGGGAAGTTGGGATGCTCCAAGCTTTTGCAGACTCATCTTTCATCTGCAATGACAGTTTGAGTTTATTAAGAAGTAGGTGCTGCCTCTCCCCTGCCAGGTCTTGGGAAATGTTGAAGTCCATCCATGTTCATGAGGCCATTGAAGAGAGAGGGGAGCCTGTGGTTCCGCCACCACAGAGAGGAAAATGCGGTCAGCTGGGCATCTGAAGGGCAGTGAGGGGCACGAAGTCAGCCCTGCAGGAACAACCCCTTGTTTGGAGGCCACATAAACGCAGTCAGCCCAGGTCTTTCTTGGTTTGTAGGGACTGAACTAAAGTTCATTATGTTTGCTCTCAGGCCCTTTGACTGGGAGAGTCTTGTGTTTTGGAAAATATCACGTGTAATAATGGCTGGTTGCCAATTTACCTTCCAATGCTTATTTGAGTTCTGGAAGGAGCTGACTTGGGAAAGCCAAATGAAATTTTAATTCTCCCAAGGAATAGCCATTGAGGGGCTGATTGAGAGTTGATTAACTTCAGCGTGGCTAAGAGGAAATCTGGAGTACATGCCTCTGCTCCTCTATTTACCAAATATTTTCAATTTGGAAAAGTTGGTGGCCCCATCTGAGCCTAGTTTTCTGCATCTGTGAAGTGGAGAAAATTCTCATCACAAATGTTTTTTTCTCTTTTTGCTTTCTCTTTTTACGGTATCTATATGAGATGATGAATGCTAACTAAACTCACTACAGTAATCATTTCACAATATGTGTAAGTCAAACCTTTATGCTGTACACCTTAAAGTTACACAGTGATGTATGTCAATTGTATCTCAATAACACTGGGAAAATGGAGACTATAATGTCACTCACTTAACTGATATTAACAGATATTTATTGATTAATAAAACTATGTGCCAGGAATCCTGTTAGGGATTTTAACATGAATAAGACATGATCTCTGCCCTTAAGGAGCTTACAGTCCAGTCTACCTATTGTATCAGACCCCCTTACACACCAATTCAGATCACCTTGGCCTCACTTATCCCTTGTCTCATCTACCACTGAAGCTTCCAAGTTTACATGACTCTGACTTCACGTAAGCGCAACCTGATAGTGCCCTGCCTCATGTCCCTGCTGCACAACTCTTGCCACCCACCTTAGGGCTGTCCTGTTGACATTGTAGCGTGGAACATCTCAGGACCCTGCTTGGCACACACACAGATGCAACCCAGAAATGCAGGGGAGTTAATGCCCCAGGGGGTAAAACCTTGACCACTAGGAGGTGGAGTCCGTAGGTAAATTCTTCCCCAGTTTTCTCTAGATGAATGTTGTTAAGACGTAATTTACATGGCTTCTCAGAGGACTATTCTGTGAAGTCAAGTAATTAGTCACATTTGATAGCAGCCAGTTGATAATATATGCTCATAGTAACTCTCCTCTTCCCTGCTTCACCCCTCTTGATCTCATTCTTGCTCCCTGGAATTGAACTTTCTAACAAAGTAATAGTACATAAAACTTTTCATCCATCTCTACTTTCTACTTACAGTTTCTGTTTTCTTAACCCAGGCTAAGACTGTTGGTATCAGGAGTAGAAATTTGCCTCTAGAAAGTAGACCTTCAGGATGGGATTTTGGAGGTGGATTCCTCAGAGTCTGATGGCAATAAGGACCCCATTGTTAATAGTGATGAGGCTAGTGATAACCTGTAGCATACAATGGTATAAAAATACAAAACTTATACTTCATGTTAATTGAGGTGAAGTGCAGGATGAGGTATTGAAATATGTGAGGGCTGTGGTACTGGAAAAGTGTAGGAGCATTGATAATTATATGGAGTGAGGTGGCTTTTGTTAACTGTACTGGAAACCTTGTTATAACTGTCAATAATAAATCCCCAACTTCTACTCTCCTACATTAGAGTCAGGGCTCAGGTAGGGAAAGAGAGGGATTGTGAAACCTGGATTGGGGATGTTTGAGTGGACAGGTCTGAGAATCTTGAACTCTCAAATTCCTCTGAACCCTGCAAGTTGGCAAAAGTAGTTCCTTCTCCCTTGCCAGGGGAGAACAGCCCCTTCTTGCCTGGAGATCTTGTAATGACTTCACTTGAGGCAGGTACTTCTTTTGCAAAATGATGACTATTTTCTTCAAAATCTTCTGCTACCCCTCAATGTCTTCAAGAAAATAACCAGGATCAGATCTCAGCACAGCCTGAGGAGTGAAGTACAGTCTCTGATCCGGGAAGAAACAGGTTACATGCTGAAGGAATTATAGAACCTTGATAATACGTACTGGCAACAACCAGAGTAACATGTATGGAAATAAATCTTTGTGGGAGGGGAGTAAATAGAAGACTATATAGGAAACGTTTTTTGACTTGGAGGATCTCACCTATATACTGAAAAGGCCGTCTAGAGCCTATTCTCACAATCTTTTGGGATGACTCCTTAACTTGGACATGATAATGGCCTACAGTAAATTAGGTGAAGATTTTGGAACTCCCTTGGTGTGGTATTGAAAAGAAAGGATCACAAGAGATCAAGAAAGCAGGAATGTTAGAAGAGATGTCTTTTATAAGACCCTAGGACCTACCACCTGACCATGTCCTCCAGGATGGCCTAGAGGACAGCCCCTTCACTAAGGTGCTAAGGAATGCTTGGATGAGGGAGACACTAGCATCTTTGGGCAGCTTAGCGGTGGTTTTCCTCTGTAAACTAAAATTGCTGGTGGGAGATGCTGCCAAAGAACTGGATTCCTAGTATCAATGGATTTGATAGGATAAAGGAATGGTGAAAGTTAGGTGGCTGCACTTAACCCTCAGAGGCATGGTGGACATAATTATTGTATTGGACAGCAAGGTCAGAGTAGAAATCAAGGTGCTTTGAACCTTAGGGATCTATGGCAATGGTGGTGATATGCTGGCAAATGTTTAACAACCAACTCTCTGAAGAAAAACAAAAACCTTACTTGTAGCATTTGCCAGTTTCCATGGGGGAAATACTTCCATCGTGTCCATTTTCAAGCTACCAATCTGACTTCATTGTACATGGAGTTGAGAAGAGATATGCACAATTGGTTTTTGTGAACTGATATGAACTGGCTTCAGCACACCAGCGGGCAATGGTTAATATATCATGCTGCTCCTAAGTCTTCTGGAGTGTTTCTCAACTTGTGTATAAAAAAAGTTCAAGAGCTGGTGAGCAGAAAGCTGTCATTAAGCCATCAAAATGGAAAATCATGATCCCTATTTACTTTCTTGATCTAAGGCAGGACAAAGACACAGAGCCAACTGACTGAAGATAAGACTGGGTCTCCTTGAGTAAGAACCATGCAACGCCACTGCAAGTGCATGGGGTAAATATTTCTCTGATTCTTCCCCATGGGGACCTTTTGCTAGAGTATATATACACTAAGGAAAAGTGAAGACCCTGACTTTTCAAGATCTGTCCTATATGGGTTCTAACACTGACCCATGGGACATGAAATGCCACTGTAGTCCCAAAGTTAGAGCTCATGGAAGCCAGGTAATAAACAGAATCCTGGCCCTAGTCCATCTCAAAATGTTTCCACTGGGTCAGCAGACCCATTCTATGGTTATATCCCTGGTCTCCAAGAGTGTAATTGGGATAGCTATACTTAGCAGCTGGCTGAATTCTCACATTTGTTCCCTGACCTATGAAGTAGGGATCATTATACTAGCAATGGCCAAGTGGGAATCCTCTGAAATTGACCAACTCCCTACTTTCTGCACTGACCAAAATAGTAATCAGAAGCATAGGCCAGAAGAAATTGCAGAGGTTAGTGTCACTATCATAAGTTTAAAAGATGTAAGAGTGATGGTCTCACCATATCTTCATTTAGTCTACCTGGGTGGTCCCAGCAAAAAAAAAGATGAATATAGGCATTTGATGGTGGACTACCCTAGGTAAGTGGTAATCCCAATCATAGCTGCTGTGCTGGATGTGATATCTTTATCGAGGCAGACTTACACAGCCTTTGATACTTGGTATGCAGCTATTGAGCTGGTAATACATAGTTCTCAATCCTCATCAATAAGAGGATAAAAGTGGTTATCTACATATCACAGAGACAGCAATAGGCATTCATTGCCTTTCTCCAGGGCTATGTTAACTCTCCATCACAATATAGTCCACAGAGATCTTGATTATATTAAAATTCCACAAAACATTATTATGGTTCAATATTAATGAGCTCTTCCTAACTGGACTCAGTGAGCAGGAAGAGGCAACTATTCTAGATGCCCTAGCAAAACATGTGCATACTAACAGGTGAGAGATAAACCATAGGAATATTCAAGGTCCTGATATATTGGTGAAGTTTTATGAATCCAGTGGTTTGGGGCATACCAGGACATTCTCTGTAAGGTAAAGGTCAAGTTGCTGCACTTTGCACCTCTTACCATTGAAAAAGGCCAGTGCTGGTAGATTTCTTTGGATTTTAGGGTATAAAATACCACACTAGGGAATAATGCTCTGACCAAAATTTTGGATAACTCAGAAGGCTGGTAGTTTTAAATAGGGGCCAAAAGCAAGAGAGCTCTATAGCAGCCCCAGTGGCAGAATAACCTACCTGTCATTGGGGATGTATGACTCAGCAGATCCAATGGTGTTCAAGATATCCGTGGTGGACAAGGTTGCTCCTATTGACAAGCTTCAACAGGAAAATTAAAGTGCAGAACCTAAGGTTCTGAAAAAAGGCAATAACCTCTACAGCAGAGATCTACTTTCCACTTGAAAAACAGCTCTTAGTACGCTAACTGGATTCTAGCAGAAACTAAACGCCTGGCCTTGGATTATCAAGTGATTATGTGACCTGAGCTACCCATCATGAGCTGAAAATTATCATATCTACCAAGCCATAAGGTCAGGTGAACACAGCAACAATCAATTGTCTAATAGAAATTATATTTTTAGAATCAAGCTAGCTCAAAAGGCCTAAAAAAATTCACATGGAAATGTGGCCCAGAGTCCCATATCATTTACCTCCAGTGCACTGATGTCTCTTCCTCAACTCAAACCAATAGCCTCATGGGGGTTACCCTATGACAACTGATGGGGGAGGAAAAAACTCATCCAGGTTCATAGATGACTCAACACAGTGCATTGGTTAAGGAAAGAGTTAATACACCAAGGGGCAAATCTTTGACTAGATGGAGAAAGGAGTCAGTGGATAAGTTCTTTTCCCTTTTTCCTCCCAGACTGACAATTCTGAGATGTAATTTATGCAGCTTCCTGAGAGCTATGCCATGAAATCAAACAATCAGTGACATGTTACAGCTTCCAGCCTAATACTGCATCCATATACTGGTGCTGTCTCTTTCCCTGGTAGCTCCCATTTTCCCCCATTGTTGCTCCCTGGGCTTGATGCCCTAATAAGTAGGTATTGCATGAGGCTTCATCTCAGATCTGCTCTCTGGAAAACCCAAATGAAGACACTACTTGACAAAATTTCTGTGAAGATTAAATTTTGAAAAATAACAAAAATCAAAGTGCTTTGCAAGCACATTATGTACAAGCACATTATATAAATATTTGCTTATAGTTACTGGGTCTATTTCAAGTTTATATTACAGTTATAATGGAATAGAAAAATCCAGAGGCTGTAGATAGGGTAAACACATACTGTCATGTCTCCACTTCCAGTCCATTTCTTTGAATCCTACTCATCCTGAGTTACAGAATGTCACTCAGAATGTCACCTGCCCTTCTTTCAAGGGCTACCTCATCCAGGAAGACTCCTGGATTAATCCAGCTCCTTTTCCAACCCAATGGTGATCGGTACCACCACCAAGAAACACAATCTGAGACCATAGTTTTATGGAGACCCTTGCTGACTAGAACTTAGTCTTGTGTATTATATGTGAGTTCCCTGAGAGCAAAATCTGTGTTCACCCTTTAATGTGACTCCTTGTTGGGTAAAACATTAACTACTAGGATCTGCAGCTGATGTTCCCTCAAGATGGCAGATTTTTCTAACATAGTACTGCTGATTTGTACAAACCCTTCTGTACCCTCATCTGAGTCCCCCTCTGACCTACAACCTAAATATGATCACAGGGAGTCAGTGTAGTGTGGAGGACAGTACTAGAAAGACTAGGGCTTGTGGTAAGAAGACTTGTATTCATGTCCTGGATCTGCCATTTAAACGTTGTATGATTCTGAGTCCAGTGTCTTTGTTTATAAAATGGGCATGCATCCATACAAAAGCTCTGCCCTAGCATTGTTGTGAGGCACACGTAGGAGGCACACAATCAGTTGTGAAAATTGATTTTTAAACTGCAAAAGCTTCATGCACCCCTATTAATTGGAGTTATCACTGCTCTGCATGTAGACCCTAGAGACAAAAAAAGAATGGGCCTCTTTCACTTGAAGAATTTGTTCTGCAAGTCACAGAGCACAACGGGGAACTTTTCTGACATTTGACTTCAGGACCAAGAGATTTGCTCTAAACAGCTGGGATCAGGAGAAATAAGAGGAATGTAGCAAATAAAGCTTTGGTCTAATATTTCATTTTAACCAAAAATAACTTACATTTGTAAAGCATGTTAGCATTTACAAAGCTCATTTCACAAAGTGCATTTTTTCCTCAGCACTCTGTGAAGCCAGTATAGTTTTCCCCATTTTACAGATAAAGAAACTAAGGTTAAGAGAGTTTAGACATCTGGTCTGAGGCCTCACAGCATTAAACTAGTGGGTCTGGAACTCACTCTGCACCTCTGAGTCCTGAGTTCATGCTTTTCCCCTTAAGACATGCTAAGCTAAACTTGATCCATCCTGTGGATAGCTTTTTTCTTTTTTTTTTTTTGTATCCTGTATCCAGCTGCAAATCTGATATATTCCTACCCTTTGGAGAAACCAGTCAGGTTGAGAGGAAAAAGGAATATTCAAGGTTTTCCTAAGATCTTAGTGCATAGTTTGGGTGCTGCCCGGCTCCTCTGAGAAAATAACAAACAAACAAAAAACCCATTTAACTTTTGTCTCATTGCCTATTGAAGCTAAACGTACGGTCCTATCCTTTGGAAGAACCACCAAACCAAGGAAATCAGCCAAAGTTCAAAGTCGCCAGACATCTAACTGCTCATTGGTCAGAGTGAGGTGAATATACTTACCCACCTCCAATCTGGTCATGGGGTACTTGCTCAGGTGCAAAGATCTTCATCTATAAGCATGAGAATTTCTGCCAGTGCTTCCCACTTTGGACTCTGGCTGGGTCCTCAAGGTTGCATGAGAAATAAGTGGGTCCAATTTAGAAATCATTTCTCAGCAAAAGGAAAAAAAGAGGCACCATATGGTAAATGGAGTCAAATACCTTTAGTGTGGCTCTTTGGAGGGAGATGGGTAATTCACCAAACGCAGGACAATCTTTGCAGCTGGCTGGTGCAGTGAGGCACCATGGAGTAATTGAGACTGAATTACAGAGACTTTGACTATGAGATTGGGTTTTCTGTAAGACCACCCAGCTGACACAAGCCACTCATATCTTCTCCAGTGGGAGCCAGGGTAGTTCACATTGGCTCAGGTTTGTAAATGACTCTTCCCCTTCATTAGCAGCCCCAGGATGGAATAGAATCGGTGGTGAGATTTTAATGAAGTTAAATGTTTAGAATCCTTCAGTAAGGCCTTTGATGTTGCCAGAATACATTATCTTCCTTCCTCAGACCAAAAGAAGGGCAACCGGGTCTTTTAGCCGTCATTCATCTATCTCCCTGACTGTCCTTCTTGTAGGTTTTTCTAATGATTTGCAGCAACAGAGGAAATGCTGTTTTCAGAGTCGTTTTCCTCCCCTCCTTCTATTGAGGGTCAAAGCTATAAAGCATGGGGCAAAGAGAGAGTTACCTTGAAAGTGACTTTAGAGCCAGAGCCAAGGACAAAGTGACAACAAAATCGTATCAAGAATCTTACCACTTGAAGGGTCAAAACAACCTCGACTGGCTGTTGCCTCCTCTCTCCTGCCTTGGTGCTCATCTGGGTACTGCTGAAAATCTCCTGGCAGCAAGTGATTGAATGAGTCGTTGACCCTGAACCTCAAAAGCAGAAGCAGAGCTCTCATAGACATTGTGCTCTTGGTCACTGAGTTTTTTTCATCTATGGCTTTTGCTTTTCATTCTTCAATTTTCCTTTTTTCTTTTTTTTTTAACTTTTTATTTTATTTTGGAGTATAGCCGATTAACAATGTTGTGATAGTTTCAGGTGCAGAGCAAAGCGACTCAGCCATACGTATACATGTATCCATTCTCCCCCAGACTCCTCTCCCATCCAGGCTGCCACATAACATTGAGCAGAGTTCCCTGTGCTATACAGTAGGTCCTTGTTGGTTATCTTTTTTAAATATAGCAGCATGTACATGTCAATCCCAAACTTCTTTTTCTTTTTTTAAATAAATGTTTGCTTTTGTTTATTGAGAGACTATCTTTAGAAGATTGCTAAAAACATGTATTTTGCAAACTTTATCTCAATTAATCCTCAACAAACCACATGGATAAGTGGTGTTATTTCCATTTTACCAAAGAGGAAACTGAGAACACGGAAGTTAAGAAACTTGTCCAAGTTCATACAGATAGTAAGTGTGATGGAGCAGGAACTTGACCCCAGATCTGACCAACTCCATAGGCTGCTCTTTACCCTTGGCTGCATTAACTTCTCTGTGTCTGGGATACTCTCTAAACCCTGGCCCTGGTGGACACTTAACTTCTGAAGGTCACTGCATGTTAAGTTTTAATTCATGTAATAGCTGTACAGTAGAATTTCTAATAGATATCATAGTACTGTGATTATTCAATGAGGGCTTTGGAGTTAAGCATCTCAGGTTTGAAAATTATTTATTTACTCAGTAGTTACATGACCTTGGGCAAATCATTTTTCTTCCCTGGACCATACTTTCCTCATCTGCAGAATGAGGATAATAATAATTTCTATCTCATAAGAATATTGTGAGGAATAAATTATGTAATACATATAAACACCTGGCAATATCTGACACATCAAAAGTATTTCATAAATGGTCAGGGTGATGACAAAGATGATGAAGAGGAGGAGGATGGGCGGTGGAGGATCTAAGGAAAAACAGGTGGGGGAAAGGGAAAGAGGGAGGTCTTGAGATGGTACTTTTGTCTCCATCTCTAGAGAAGAGGTCATGGTGATTGTGTAGTATATTAGGATTCTCCAAGAAACAGAACCAGTAGGGAATGCGGGTAGGGGGAAGTTGAGAGAGAGAGAGAGACAATGGAAGAGATTTTGAGGAACTGGGTTATGTGATTATGAAGGCTGGCAAGTCCAAAATCTGCGGGGTAGATCAGCAGGCTGGAGACCCAGGGGAGAGTTTGATGTTATAGCTAGAGTCCAAAGGCCAATTGCTGACAGAAAACCCTTTTCATTAGGGAAGGTCAGTCTTTTTCCTCTTAGGACCTTCAATTGATTGGATGAGACTCGTCCACATTATGGAGGATAATCTGTTTGATTCAAAGTTTAACATTTAAAAGTTAATCTCATCTAAAAAGTACCTTCACAAAAACATGTAAACTAGTGTTTGAGCAAATATCTGGGTTCCATGGCCTCACTAAGCTGACACATAAAATTAACCATCACACCTAGCATTGACTTCCCAATTTAAATGTACTTGTTGTCCAACCAGAACCTTCAGGGCAAGAACCACAGTCTTCCCCATCTAAGCAGAGATAAATAAGTAATCCCAGAAACTTGACCTTAGTGCAGCCAGGGGTAGAAAAAAAGGAGGGAGAAGGGGCACAGGCTGGCCCTTAAGGCACAATGACTGATATTTTCATGCTTCTTTTCCTACCTGGGATTCCTTCCCTCTCTGCAGCCCTTTTAACAATGTCACCAAGCAATCAAATGAACCATGCAGGAGAGGGCAGTGGGCAGCTTCGTTTTAGGATGCAGGAGCTGTTACAAATACTTTGGTCAGCCCGCCACCAAGTCATAAAGGAGAGATCAGCCCCCTCTACCTCACTCACTCATCTCCCTCTGTCCCGAAAAGAATGATCTGGGTTATACGGGTTGCAGCCTCCTGGAGAAACTCCAACACTATCCCTGGGGATAGTATAAAAATACAAAGAAGTCTTGACAGGCTGAAATGATGGCCTGACTCTAACAAAATGAATCTTAGTAGAAATATATGTTCAATTTTTCATTTAGGTCCAAAACAAAATAACATGAAATAAAACATCTACCGGAGAGGATTCAAAGAGATCTTCCAGATTAAAATCGCACATAACTTTCCCCAGTGAAGGCTTTATCAACTTCCCCACTAAAATACCATGGAAACATAGATAAGGGTAAAAATTCACAATGTTGAAAACAAAGATTGATGGATGGCTTGAAGACAGAATCTGGAGGGAATCTCTGCTTTCTATGAGGCAAGCAGAATTGGAATGTAAAACCCTTCCCAGGTTAAACCTCATATCACACCTCCATTTTGCCTCATTGTGGCAGAGCCTGCTGGTGCTCACCTCTTTTTCCAGGGTCCACAGATAGACTATATTTTACAGCCTTCCTTGCAGATGGATGCAGCCACATGCCTGAGTTCTGGTCAATGGAATAAGAGCAGAGTGATGTGGGCCACCTCAGGACCAGCCCATAAAAACATCTCAAGCACAATCCTCCATGCTCTCTTCCTCCATCCTCTGACTGAATGAAGAGGGTGGAGACACAAGATAGAAGGCGTCCAAGTCCTTCTATGAGTAGGAGACCTAGCCTCTGTCCCACTTCCGACACCAATGACAATTGAACTGGGATGTGACTGAAAAATGATCTTTAACTATATTAATAAACTGAGATTTTTGAGTTGTTTGCTATAGAATATAGTCTACCCTGATACACTCACAAAATGGAGAGGACCTAAGGAGTTTGGAGAACATGATGTATTTGTCATTCTCTGCTTCCTAACTGATACTAGTAGTACACATAAAAAAAGAGTTGTAGTTGGAAGCAACAACAGGAAAAATCTTGGCAGCTGTACATACTGCTAATTGCAATTTTCCATCCAGTCATTCATTCAATAAATATTTATTATGTGTATAGTATTACCAGGCTCTGTGCTAACTGGGGATACAGCAGTTAACAAAATAGATAAGGACCCTACCCTTGTAGAGCTGCCAGTCTAGGGAGACAAACCAAACATGAAGCAAATAATTACTAGTATGAATGAGTTTATGGAAAGAGACATTATAAATCACCTTGGTGGGCAGGAAGGGGTGGTGGTGGAGTCTCACCTAAACTGTAAAGAAGCGAGACCTAGTATGTCTGCTAGTACAGCCGGTCAGAACCAGAAATAGGAGGCGGAGAAGCTGTGTCACTGAGAATCAAACTGGACATCATGTACATGGATCTGTCCACTGACTTGCCCCGGTGCACAGAAGGGAGGCCGAGATGGTCCACACACCCTGCCTGTGGGAAAACACCAAGCCTGGGAGACCTTGCTTTGCTCAAGGCAAGTGAAAGAATATGGCTGATAGCGAGCCTAAGGGAAAGGGAAAAGGAATACCATCCAGAAGGCTCAGAGAGAGGCTTACTGGTAAAGACGTGCAGAGCTCTGAGGCCCAGGTGGGAGGTAAGGAGGACAAAGGGAGAGCAGATAAATTTTTTTTCTGTTAGAAACGTGATAAAATTATCAAATGTACATCAAAAATAAAATTAGTGATTTACGATTCTATTTCATCTGTAATCAATAAGACTCATGATCTTTTCATCAAAACAGAAAATTAAAACCCACCACTGCCATATGCAAATAATTTGTGTCACAACCAAACATTTAGTCACTCTGCCTCTTACACGGCTAAAAACGATATACTACAAGACCCAGAAGAAAATTTACAGAAATGATCTGACAGTTTTAATAGAATGCAAGAATACAATGCCTCTAAGAAACATGAACAAAACTCAGTACACAGTGAAATAAAAATTTAAAAATACAATTAAAACAGAGATGAATGATATATGGAAAATTTGAAGGAAGGTAAAAATGTGTACTAGAAGAATAAGAGTCTACTTTGGAGGTAGTAAAAATGTGGATTTTTTTTTTAATTGTGAAAAGTGAAGGACAAATTTGAGAAACACTCATAGAATTTAGAGGCAAAGGGCAAAGAGGTGAAAATGAGAAAGGACTAAAGAACACCTATAGGCAGGTGAGTTGAAATGAATTGGGAAGGGGAATGAATAAGAGAATGTTAGAATTTTAGTCTTAAAGAGGGGAGACACCTAAAGATAATGTTCCACAGTTGATGTAAAGCATTCAGTGAGATATAAAAGTAAAAGGACAAAAAGCATAAAAATAAAAAGTACATTTTAGAAATTTAAGAGTATTCAATGAGGTGCCTATGCTTTCAAACACTGGAGATGATTTTTTAAGAGCAAATGGAAAAAAATTACAAATACCAAAAGATGGGAAAGGAAGTCTTAAACAACCGTCGCATACACAGTGGATGTTCGTTTTTCCTGGCTGCTCAGCATCTGGCTGGGCTCTGGTTCCTGTGATGGAAGCTGAAGGGATCAGAGCATCCTTTCCCTGGTACCTGGCCAGGCTTGAATCTTGGGCTCAGGCAGTCCGATGCTCCAACCCCTTGCTCTGAAATTTGAAGAGTGGCACAAAGTGCAGGTAATGTCAGAGATTGTTTGGGGGTAGCATATGAAGTCAAGAGTCCAGCAGTAAGAGCGACCAAAAACAGTGCTGTCCAGGGGTGGCAGTAACAGGGATAGAGCTACAGTGTCCTGCATGTCCCCAGGGTATGATCTCATGATCTCAGCTCTGTCTTGCCTTCCATAGTTCCTGCGTATTCTCTAAGCCTGGTTCTCTGTCTTTCCAGTCATCCCACAATATGTACTTTTTCTGCCACATTAGATAGAGTAAGTTTCTGTTGTGTACAAATAGGAACTCAACTGCTATAGCATAAAACAAAATGGTAGCAGTAAACCCAAATAGATGTTATCAGGACAATAATAAATAGATTTTAAAATCTTTTTCAAAAGACGAAAAACCACAAGTTTAAAATTTTTAAACTCAAGAGAAACACCTAAAACACACTAGCTCAGAAAGATGAAAAGTAAAGTGTTAGTAAAGATATATCACATAAATGCCAAATTTAAAAAAGCAAAGGTGGGATGTTAATATAAGTCAAAGTTGATATAAAAGAAGGATTTAAGAGGCCTCAGAGGTTAAGTTTTTTTTTTTTTATTTTTAGCCACACAAATTATTGCCATGAGAATAAATTATTACAAAAATTAAAGCAATACAGAAATATACGGAATAAAATGTGTAAGTTCTTCTTTCAATTCTCCTACTCTTACTCCCTTCCTGAGAGGTAACCTCTGCTAAGTACTTGGTATGTATATTTCTAGATTGTCATGCATATATACACTCACATATTCACAAGCATATGACTGGGGATTTTGTCATGCCATGGTAGTGGCAGTTGAGTTGCATCTCTGAGAGCTGGCCACAGCCTCCAGCCAGCACCTTCAGGCTCCTGCTTTGTTTGAGCCAAGATTGTGCTCTCCCTGGGCAGTGCCCAGCCCATCACTGAGCACAGAGGGAATCCTAGGGCCTGGCCATTTCTGCCCAGTATGGGACTCCTCTAGGAGCAATCTGCACCAAATCACCCGTTGCACTGGTGGAGACTTTCTCGGAGCTGCACCCCAGCCTCAGGCTCTTCCTAGCTGCTCTCCCATCCTTCCTCTTCCTTCACAGGGTCACATCTGCATCATCGTTTGAAGACTTTTCCTGCCTACTCCAGATCTTCCTTCACTGTGTCTTTCAGGAACATTCCTTCAATTAATCTGTTGCACTTCTAACCCATGTTAGCATCCAAATGACACAGATGATTCCAGAAGTGGTCCAAGAAAAGGGGCTGAGATGGGGCTTTGAAACTGGCTCTCTCACTGCTCAGAGAGAAGGGAGGACCCTGTTGGGTGGTATGTGGGGCTGTGGATAGTCCTCGGCACAAGGTAAGGGCTCCATTGTTAAAAATTTCACAGTGCTGACCTGGGAAAACATCTCAAGGGAGAGGAACATCCTGGCATTTAAAGGGTGCAGAGGAGCAAGGCATACAAGGTCAGTGGGATTGGTTGGTTATTACAAAGTTGCATTGTTGTCCTACAGAGGCACACTGCATACCTGAGGGTCTGAGAACCAGGGGTTTCTTTGGTAGAGGCCCTTATCTCCTACAGTGGGAGAATGGATCCAACTCAGGAGCTCATAGTTAGGGTCATGTGGTTTCAAAGATAATTTAATGGCTCAGCCAAGGCAGTTCTGTTATGCTAAGGTTAAGGCCCTTCCTGGGAAAACCTGGGACGCTGAAAAAAGGGGTGAGGCATTTAGGTAGACACCTTAGAGGACTGTGTCTCTGCAGCCTCCCTTTAACCCTCAGATCCAGCAGAGTGGTCCCCCTTCCCTATTTAGAGCTGGGACTTCCCCCACATGGGAAGATACTGCAGAGGCCTCTCTCATACAAGGCAACAAGGCCACCCTTCAAGAGTTGCCCCTACTTCCTCCTGGCTGCCATTCTGATAACTAAGGGTAAATCTCAGCATGACCAGCTGGGGAAATGATGGGCCCGAGAAAGGAGGAAAGAGATTGTACTCTGAAGGAGCCGTGAGAATTAGCTAACATGTTCAGGCAGGAGCCAAGGAAGTACCCACAGGGTTGAATTTTTTAGGATGCATGCTCCAGGGGACATAAGACTGGATACACAAAGATACGTTGACTTTTGGGCACTCTCTCAGGAAATGAAATTTAACACCCTGGTGAGGACTCCAAGGGACAGGACAAACTATCTACTAGGGTGACTCTTAGCAGCTTAGAAAAAAGTGAAGGCCCACACTGAGCAAAGTTGAAACGCATAAATTGCTGTGGCAGATGGAAGCAAGGATAAAAGACTTAGGGAAGTGAGGCCAGAAGACCCACTTAAGGATTATATGACTTGGGAGGGCTCAGGCCATCAGGGGTGTACTTGTGAGAGGGGTGCCTGCATCACTCTAAAGTTCAGTTGTGGCTCCCCTCTGCAGGCCAGGGCTAATGGTAGGAGAAGTAGTCACAGGGCTTGGCTGATTAGCGGTGAGGGTGATGTCCTCCAAGTACCCTCACTCCAAGCAATAGAATTAGGTGACAGTGTTTAACCACCAGAAGCCAGAAAGTTGCAATTACTATAATGACTGGCAAAGTCGGGGTGACAGCCAAGGTATCCTACCTGTAGAGAGTACAGAACATGGTGTTCCTAGGGGCAGCACAGATGGGCAGCCACAAGGGCTCTGCTTAATATATGCAATCAAAAGAAGGAAAAGGGCTTCCCTGGTGGTGCAGTGGTTGAGAGTCTGCCTGCCAATGCAGGGGACGCGGGTTCGAGCCCTGGTCTGGGAGGATCCCACATGCCGCGGAGCAACTAGGCCCGTGAGCCACAATTACTGAGCCTGCGTGTCTGGAGCCTGTGCTCGGCAACGAGAGGCCGCGATAGTGAGCGGCCCGCGCACCGCGATGAAGAGTGGCCCCCGCTTGCCACAACTAGAGAAAGCCCTCGCACAGAAACGAAGACCCAACACAGCCATACATACATACATACATACATACATAAAAAGAATGTAAGCAGACAAGAATAGCATTAATAAAAATAAAAAATAAAAAATAAAATAAATAAAAAAAAAAAATAAGGAAAGAACTACTATCAGGAGGAGGGGGAGGTCAGTTGCTCCAGTCAAATGTCATGATTCCTTGCAGAGCCAATTTTCAGATCTGGAAATTCTCTGATGATGTGGGCAGGACCCCAGGACGAAGGAGCCTATAACAACATGGCAAGTATATGCCATAAAGACTCCCTCAGTCCTTCCCCCAAAGGGACCCATAGACATTTACTTGAGTATCTACGCCGTGGAAAATTGTAAATACCCAGACATTTCGAGGACCATCGGACACTAGGTCCAAGTTAAGAGTGACACCCAGAGCTATACAGATGGTCCCTGACTTACCATGGTTCAACTGACAACTTTTTGACTTTACAATAGTGCAAAAGCAATACTCATTTAGTAGAAACCACACTTTGAATTTTGATCTTTTACCACGCTAGTGATGCATGGTACGACATTCTCGCATGATGCTGGACAGCAGCAGTGAGCCACAGGCCCCAGTCAGCCACATGAGGGTGAACAAATGATACAGTTGCACCCATTCCGTACCCTTATCATCATTCTGTTTTTTGTTTTCAGTACAGTATTCAATAGATTAAAGACATTACCTCAGTGATATGGTGGGTTTGGTTTTAGATATTGCAATAAAGCAAATATCACAATAAAGTGTGTCACAATTTTTTTGGTTTTCCAGTGCACCTAAAAGTTATGTTTATACTATACTGTAGTCTATTAAGTGTGCAATAGCATTATGTCTAAAAACAACAATGTGCATACTTTAATTTTAAAATACTTTGTTGCTGAATAATGCTAACCATCATCTGGGCCTTCAGCAAGTCATTATCTTTTTGCAAAAGTAACATCAAAGATTTCTGGTCAAAGATCACCATAACAAATATTATAATAATAATAAAGCTTGAAATATTGCAACAATTACCAAAATGTGACACAGAGACACAGAGTGAGCAAATGCTGCCAGAAAAATGTCACCAGTACTTGCCCAATGGAGGATTACCACATACCTTCAATTTGTAAAAAACACAGTATCTGTCAAGTGCATTAAGGTGAAGCACAATAAAACGAGATAGGCCTGTGTGAGATATTCAACACTCTATTATAAAACAGTCTTTGTGTTAGGTGATTTGGCCCAACTCTAGGCTAATGTAAGTGGACTGAGCACATTTAAGGTAGGCTAGGCTAAGCTATGATATTCAGTAGGTTAGGTGTTTTAAATGCATTTTTGACTTATGATATTTTCAACTGATGATGGGTTTATCAGGAGGTAACCCTGTCCTAAGCCAAGGAAGCGCCGTACCTTCATCATGTATAAGTTGGGAGGTACATGGGCCCACCTGGTGGTCATTTCCCAGATCACTGAGTGTATCATTGGGATTGATGTAACTGGTAGTTGGAGTAATTTCCACAGTGGGTTCCTGGCCTATGAGGTAAGAGCTAATATCAGGGGAAGACCAAGTGGAAGTCTTTGAAACCGCCCCCTTTCGGCCAACATAGTAAATAAGAAATAAGATAGTATCCCTGGAGGAATGGCAAAGATTAACTGATGCAGGCGTGGTAGTGCCTTTCATATCTCTATTTAACTCTCTAGTCTGACCCCGGAAGAAACTGGATGCATCCTAGAGAACGACTGTGGACTCCCACAGGCTCACCCAAGTGGTAGCCCCAGCCCCAGCTGCTGTATCAAATGTCTTTGCCAGAGCAGAGTACTAAGGTCTCAGGCACAGAGTATGCGCCCACTGATTTGGCAAATGCATTCTTTCTGTTTTAAGTATAGTTGATTTACAATATTATATTAGTTTCAGGTATACAATATTTTTATAGATTATATTCCATTTAAAGTTATTACAAGCTTATGACTATAATTCCCTGTGCTGTGCATTATATCCTTGTTGCTTATCTACTTTACACATAGTAGTTTTTGTCTCTTAATCCCCTACCCCTATCTGACCACCCCCCTCCCCACTGGTAATCACTAGTTTGTTCTCTATATCTGTGAGTCTGACAAATACTGTATGATATCACTTATATGTAGAATCTAAAAAATAATACAAATGAATGTATATGGCAAATACATTCTCGTCTGCCTCAACAAAGAAAGAGAATCAGAAACAGTCCATGCTTCCATGGAACAGAACATATTAATTTTCAGTTTTGCCCTGGCCTATTTTACTCTGCTACCTTCTGTCATAATATAGTCCAAGGAGATCTGGAACATTCCGGTCATGCCACAGAACATCACACTGATCCATTACATTGATGACATCATGCTGATTAAACTGTGTGAGCAAGAGGCAGCTGATGCACAGGAGGCCTTGGTTAGTCATATGTGCTCCAGAGGATGGAAGATACACCCTAAGAAGATTCAGAAAGCTTCTTTTTCCTTTTTGTCTCACACTAATAGTTAACATCATACTTGATTATTATATCTTAGATAAAGCCCCATTAAGTTTCAGAAACAATATAAGGATTCCTGTTATCACCACAATTACGTATCACTGTTTTGAAAGCCCTAGCTAATTAAATAAAACATGATGTGCAAATAATAATAAAAATAACTGAAATTTTATTGTATGCTTACTGTAGTTCAGGCACTGCTTCAAGTGCTTTTCCGGTTTTGCTTAATTCATACAATAACCCTTTGGTTATTGATACCATTGGGGGTGGCACCACTATTATACCCATTCTACAGATAAGGAAACAAGTCACTGAAAGGTTAAATAATTTACCAAGGTAGGTAAAAGTAGTAAATATTGACAAGGAGGAGCATGATTATCACAATTTGCAGGTTCCATGATTGCCTTCCTAAAAACCTGAGGATTAGATGAAAACTGTTACAATAGTACTACTAATGACAAAACACCTTCTCTCCCACCCCATCTCGCTCTTCTCTAGGATGCTACAAGAGTCATCAGGCAAGGCAGATGTTTAATTTAGTCCTGGCAAGAGGGTAAGATGTCTGTCTTCCCCATTTACTCATCTTAATCCTTAATTTCCCCCCCGTCCTCCCTAAGCAGTCTGTCTCATTTTTACTTTGCTCCCACTTGCAATCAAGGGTTGAGCCCCAAAGACATCTGGAGTCTTAAAACCCAGTAATGATGAGCAGAAACAAACACGAAGCAATAAAATCCTTTAGAAATCTCTGACCATAGATGATATGCATCTGTAAGGCCCTGAAAGCTCTGGTCCCCAAGCTTAATTACAGTGGAGGAAGGCAGGGGTGGCAGAAGTACATGCCTCTTTAAGACCCAAACTCAGACTTCGGTATTGACTGTGGCTGCCAGTGGGTCAGGCCCTAGATCACAGCACCAACATCCGTGCATTCTCAGAGAGCCGAGCCCAGGGCCCGTAGCCTGAGAAGGATGCCTGCTGAGGCAGCTTAGGAAGGGCTCAAGGCAAACTGGGGCATCACGAGGACCCTGGACATCTGTGGAGGCAGTAGCAGTGGATGGGGGTGGGGGCGGGAAGGAATAAAGGGAGAAGCACAATAACTAAAGCTGGCCCTAACAGGACAAAAGTCACTATCCTAAGGACATTGGGCCTTGGTCAGTATAAGGGCCCCTGACCATTCAGGAAACATAGTGTCAGAATGGAAAAATGATTCCACCAAGATACAGAAGACCTGCATTTTTGTCCTCCCAGCTACTAGTAGCTGTGCATCTTTTGGTGACGCCCTTTTTCTTTCTGAGTCTGCCTGCTATATCAGGTGTTTGTGGGAAGTATTGCATAAGGCTGTAGTTGAGATTGCTTAGAGAAATGTGAGGGGCCTATTTCCATGCCTTGACTTTATTTAACTTCAATTTTCCAGCATTTCTTGGGATGTGAGGCCCTAGCAGCAGTCTGAAGTTTTGGACATTGTGCCCAATTAATCTTTGTTGTAGGATTTACCCTGCCTACTCTGTGGAAAACATCACCTAAACCACAGACTCTTGGAAGAGGAAATATTCTTCTGCATCCAATACAGTGGGATTCAAGAAATGCATAGTTAAATCTGTAAAATGGACATGGACATGCCTTCCCTGACTATTTCACAGGGTTGTCATGAGGATGGGAAAAAAAGATATAAAAGTGCTTGGTAAATTGCAAAGGCTATACGAAGGTGAAGGGCTTGTTATTGTTATACTGATGTTTCTTAAAATCACCTCTCATTCCTCCCTGCTTAGCCACCAGCAGGTGGGCATGATGATGCCTTTCTCAACAGTCTTCGTGAGGATTATGGGAGACAACGTGTGTACAGCATGTGTAGGGCGCTCAGCCAATGAACATTAGGCAAGACCACGAATGGGATTCCAGGGGCTCAGATCCTCCAGCTCCCTGCCCTGCAACATTCCCTTTTCATTCTTCTGTGACCTGAAGGCACTTGCAGACAGACCAGTTCTGATCCTGGAGACCTGTTTCTCACTCTGCCACTTTCCCTTCCCTCTCCTTAGCATCTTTCCAGCTCCACACGTGTGTTCCCAACATAGGAGGTGCTACACATTTTGCCTTTGGATTGTGTGAACCCTGTTCTGCCCATAGGCAGGGCAGGAGGGGCCTTAAAAAAGAAATCAGGGTTGACTGTCCATTTGTCCTGTACTGGGAAGAGTTTACTCATGTCAAGCCATGACTGCACTTTCCACCTCTTCCTACCCCTTCCAAAACGATAATGAGTACATTTCACACCCAACCTATAATCTGTAGAATCTAGGCCTGTGAGAGGCTGTTGGCCAAGCTTATCAGGGAAACTGAGGCAGAGTGAAGCAGTAAAGAGTAAATAGTAAGGGAGAGGGAATGAATAAACCAAACAGGATGAAAGATTCCTTCCTTAATCGTAAAAACACACTGCTTCCTGGGCCCCATGGGCCATGTTCAAAGATAAGACTTGGGAGTGGAGGGCAAGGAAGACTCCAGCCATGTGCCCTTGGTAAGCAGGGCACATACCGGGGAAGGGGGTGCCTAAAGCACAGTCTAGGAGCCCCATCAAGTAGGAATGCCACCCTAGGGAGTAACTGCATTTCTAAGGAGGCTGGATGGGTTTGGAGCTATCCCAGGTCCTGAGCAGGAAGACCCCATCCATTTCCAAGTTTTGTGGGGGGATGGGAGTGGGATTGGAGGGCACAAAAGTAAGGCAGTCGTGAGAGGCTGAGCTGAAACAGGAGGAAACAAGGATAAGGAAGGCACGGTCCCTGACAGCCAGCCGAGAGGGTGGGGAACAAGGCTGAATAAGGGTGTGCTCCCACTCCAGCTGCCTCCCGGGGCACTGCCAGCAGGACTTGTAAGTCCCAGAAACGTTTCCTGCTGGGAGAAATTCAGCATACAAGACGTGGAGATAAGCACCTGAGTTATGACATGAGGGTGACTCACCTCTCAGGAGATGAGGGAACTGGGCAACCACTGAGGTTTGTGGGTGTGGTAGGGTGCAGACACGGAGAGGGAAGCTATTCTCCAACAATCTATCTTCATGTTATAGCCAGTCCCTGAGGTGCCTTTGCCAGCCTGAAGATACAAGTGCAGCGTCCCATAGAATGCCCTTGGTTTTGAGTGATCGACACTGGCTCTGCCCTGTGCTCTTTCCATCTCACTCTCTCTGCAGACTTCATTTCTGCCTGGCACCCTCCACAGAGGGCTGAGCATTTGAACTCTCCTGGCCAGGAGTCCGTGGGCTCTGAACTCTGCTTCCTACTAGAAGGTGACGGCCAGCTGCTCCCAGGGCGGCCTTCTGTTCCTGGTTGACATCAGAACGAGGGGACAAGCAGGACTAAAGCTGCCTTCAGTGACAAAGTTAGGAGCAGCCCCAGGCTGTAATCAAAAGCTCTGCCATGGGAAAAATCCTGAATTCAAAGCCTGCCTTGAAGATGCAAGGGGCCACCTCATAAATACTCTGTCTGCGTGGCACCATTTCTCCATAGAGGGCAATTCATTTGTGCTCAGTATCCTTAAGAGATCTGTGATGCAGCCTACATTAAAACGGGTGTGAGGTTTCGTCTGTAGCCCATCTTGTCTGTAAATCTTTGGGAGGAATGGGTGTAACCTTTGACTCTGACTCTAAAAGGCCATATACCAGGGCTCTATCCCCCCCAGCTCATCCTTCTCATCCCCCTTGTCAGTCCTCCAACATGTTCTCCAACCTTTAGACCTAGCATGACTCCAGCTCCACAAAACCACCTAGAATTTCTCTACAGGTAGCTGGAGAAGACAGTTACATATACTGTGTGATTTCACAGTCACTGAAAGATCCATTTCCTGGTGGTATTTCCTGTGCCAGTTGCCAGAGTGTCTAAAATCTTACTAATAAGACACATTCCAGTAGGATAAGGCAAAACGTCTCCAGGAATACTCCATTTGGGTGAAAACACCCTTGCCAGAAAAAAAACTCAGTGTCCTGTCATTTATGTAAATTCACTTCCACTCTCCAAAATAGTACCTGAGCATTCCCAGGTAAGCCAGGGACATAAATACATGCAGTTCTGGATAAGTTCTGGATATTACAGAGGCAAGAAGGCAGTACTGCTATTGGTGGACATTATGGGTTAGGAGGTCAAGTTAAACTCTAATCCCAGCTGGAAGAACTTGGGCAAGTCACTCAACCTCTCTAGGCCTCAGTTTCCACCTAAAAATTCTCTCTATTCTAATTCTCAAGAAAATAATTAGAACTTAGTAAAAATGCTCTGAGAACATACATACACTTCAACAATTATGTATTGCACATTGACCATGTACTGGGCCTGAAGGTAGTAGCTGGAAATTCTCAGATAACTGAAACATGGTCCTTCAATGCAAGGTGCTTTGAGTCTAGTAGGACAAATGGTTAGCATCAAAGTACTAAGTGCATCAGTAATAGATTATGCTCTATTAGGAGTATAGGAGATCCTAAAAGAGCCATCTAACCCAGTCCCAGGTTCGGGTGTTGGGCAAAGGAATTTGCCCCTGATTTGGAAGACTGAGTGGAATAGACAAGGCAAAGGGGGCAGGCAGAGGGGAAGGCACCCCATGCAAAAGAATGCATGAACAAAAGTATGGCAATAGAATATTGAGATCTACGTGGGTAAGTGTAACTAATTAAGGATTTCAGGAGCTTAAATTATGAAGAATGGAGTGTCAGGAAATACGACAGAGAAATATACAGGAGCTAAGCCATGGAGGGCCTTTTGTACTGTTTAAGAAGCTTGGAGTTCATGTTTCAGGCAATCCACTCCAGAAGGGTTTTAAGCAAGTAAGTGACATAGTCAGTTTAATTACGGATCCCTCTAGCAGCAATGTGACAAGCGGATCAGAAAAAGGTGGAGTGTACAAAGTTCTCTGCAAGTTGATGGCAATTGGAGGAGGCATGTCCAGCCCCTTTGACTTACGGTTTAACCAGGATGCTGACTGAGAGTTACCATGGCTTAGAAGTTATGGCTGTTTGGCCACACACCAGGCTGGGGCCCCTGAAAGAACTTCGAACAGCATCTGCAGAGTTTTTCCAGTAGCTTTTTCAATGCCCAGATATCCTAGGCACAAAGAAACACCCTGGAGGGAAGTCTCTAGTGGGTTGCCACAGGTCTCTCTCCTGTGCCATCCTGGCCAACATGTTTGTAATAAATTGGATGAGATGCCAGACCTTTAGGTGGCACAAATCTGAATGCAATAGAAATGTATTATATGATAGAATAATGACTCTAAAAATATTCTAACAGGATGGAACATGGTTAAAACCAATTGGATCAATTTAACCGGATAAATGTTAAGCCCTACGTTTTTTGTTTTTTTTTTTTTTTGGCCATGCCATGCGGCATGCAGGATCTTAGGTCCCCAGCCAGGTATCGAACCCATGCCCCTTGCAATGGAAGCAAGGAGTCTTAACCCCTGGACCGCCAGGGAAATCCAAGCCCTACTTTTAGATTTCTTCAAAACTAATTGTTTAAGTACAAGATTTGGGATTCCTGGATTGATGGCAGAAATATTTATTTGTTCATCCAAAGCTTACTAAGAACCTGCTACATGTCAAGCCTACAGCTCCCTGTGCTGACCTCGATCACTATACTTAGTACATTTTATTAAATTTAGGTCTGTTTTCCTTTTAGGTGAGAAACTGAGCCTCAGCTTTGTATCCCAGAGCCTAAGGCAAAGTACAGAGAAAGGCAAAGACTTCTTGAATGCCTACATGTGCCAGAACTTTTCCATCCACAACCTGTTTAATTCTTACGACAATCCTACTATACTTATTTTTAGATGGCAAAATTAAGGCTCAAAGATGTTAACTAAATTGCCTATGGTTTTGTGACCTATATTTCAAAGCTGACATTGAACACAGATCCAGCTGATTCGATGTGTGATTCACTTTCCACAACACCACACTGGCTGCAAGTTACGTAAAAGCCCAACACTGTGCACTGGCATTGAGCTGTAGCCAGACTGAACAACACTGATCCTCTTCTCAGAGCCTGGCAGTTTCATAGGTTAAATGAGCAAGACCCAGAGTGGTGGGAGGAGGGGAGGCAAGGTGGACAAGAAAGTTAGAGTTGGTCACACACTCCATGTGTACTTCCACTTAGATGTAGCTGCTGAGAAGGTAGCAGAGGCCACCCCAGTAGGAATGTGGAACTCGGAACAAGGGCTGTGATGGCCTGGCTGTGCTCTGTTCTCCTCAAGCTACATCCAGACTCTGGTCCAGCTGCAGCCAAGACACCTGTGGGGGGAACAGCTACCAACTAGAAATTATTCAGAAGATGTTCAGCATGGTAAGGGTCTAGAAAGCATGTCATATGAAGAATGACTTGGTGAGGGGGGGAGTAATATTTAACCTGGAGCCCGGAGAAGAATAGGCTTAAGAGGCAAACAATTATTGTCTTCGAATGTTTAAAGATGCAGTTGTATAGCTTTCCTCTTATATATGTAGACAATTATTGGTGTGTATGCATTGTGATTTCCGAATGCTGGAAAGGTTGTGAAAAAGCGACTAAAATCTATTGAGTTTATTGCCAGGGGTCAGGCACTTTTATACTTCTAACCTAATTCCCATAATAGCCCTGCCCAGTCTTCTATTTTACGGATAAGAAAGAGCTTAAGAAATTTGCCCAATGTCACATTTGGTAAATAGCAGAGCCTAGACTTGTACCAAAGTTTGTTGTTGCTCTTATACAGCACCCTCTTGTTTTCTCCTATACTTTCCCTGTACGTATGCGTGGTTATACAGGGCATCTGCCCTGGATGGCATCTTAAAGACCATTTTCCCACATGAAGAAGGGGGTTTACAAATTCAGGGAGAACTCCTCTACTCCTTGTGTCGACTTCTACAATCCTACCAACCAACTATATCCTTCAGGCCAGAATCCAGAACTGAGTCAAAGGCCCTTTGATGAAGTGGCACAAACATGGGTCCAACTCCTTACCAAGACCTTCAAGGCCCTTCATAATCTTACCTCCACATTCTCCTCTCTCAATATCTGAGCTTCCCCCCCTCTTCCCTCCATGCTCTCAACCAGATCACTTGCTCGCTTTCTCTTCCAGGCTTTGGTTGAAGCTATTCTCTCTGCCTAAAATGCATTTACCACACCCCTTTGCCTGCTGGGCGCCTACTTATCGTTTTTTTTGTTTTTTTTTTTTACATCTGCAAGACAGATGACTGAGTTTTATTTGAAATGTTGCCTCCTTGTTGCTAATTTTATTTTTTATTATTAATTAATTAATTATTTACTTATTTATGGGTGTGTTGGGTCTTCATTTCTGTGCGAGGGCTTTCTCTAGTTGTGGCAAGTGGGGGCCACTCTTCATCGCGGTGCACGGGCCTCTCACTGTCGCGGTCTCTGTTGTTGCGGAGCACAGGTTCCAGACGCACAGGTTCAGTAGTTGTGGCTCACGGGCCTAGTTGCTCCACGGCATGTGGGATCCTCCCAGACCAGGGCTCGAACCCGTGTCCCCTGCATTGGCAGGCAGATTCTCAACCACTGCGCCACCAGGGAAGCCCCTACTAATTATTTAGATCTGTACTTGGGTGTCACCACCTCTGGGTGACCTCCACCCTTGACTGGCTTCAGTGTCCTTCCTATGTCCACATATTGACCCCATGTCGATCTCTACCCTAGCACTTTTCCCACTGTTGGAGCTCTTCTGTAACCCCTTGAAGGCGGGGACAGTGTCAAGGTCTTTTGTATCTCTAGGTCACAGCACAGTGCCTATTATATAGTACTGTCGAATGAATGAATGAACAAATGCATGAATGAATAAATGAATATGGACTTTGAGATCAGGCAAATCTGGGTTTGAAGATAGACTCTACCATTCACAGATTGGGTGAAAACCTTAGGCAATTTACTCAACCTCAGAGTTTCAGTATCCTTATCTGTTAATTGCGAATAAAAATACCGACATCATATGGGGTCATTGTAAGACTTCAACACATAAGTAAAGAAACTAGTGCAAACAACTCATGCAGAGTTAAGAATGATGAGACCAATGGAATACAATATTTTTAGAGTCCAAACTGATTAACTTACTAAAAAGATTTCTTATTCCGGAAGGCAGTTTTTTCAATGCTAAGAATTACACAAATGTATTAACTAGCCAGCCCCCACTGCTCTTCTCCTGGGAGTGTGGCCACAGTGGTGCTGGTGCCCTGGGTTGGTCCAGGTGTGGGCATTTGACCCAAGCTGGTCCTGGGTCAGTTCCCCGGATTTTCAGACTTAGAACAGAGAGCACTTCTGAACCATTTTGTCCTGGAGGCTTGGAGCTCAAACATGCAAAAGTTGGAGCTCAAGGCCATGTTTCCGATGTGGAGAAAGCCACTCTGGGATGAATGAGAACAGGATGAAGGGTCCTGGCAGCCCGAGGGACCCCTGGTTCAGAGTGTTCTGTAGCCAAGACATTCTAGGCTTCCCGGCAGCTGGGCTCTAAGCATTTTAGTGACTGAATAAATGGATGCCCTCAAAGAATATTCACGTTAAACTTACACAGCATAATAGTAGTGGGTCAGACAGACAGAACCATCAGACAGAACCAGGCAAACAGAACCTAAGATGGGAGTCAGCGTAAGAAGAGCTTTCTCGTCCCTTAGGGAGATAACGCTGACTCTTATTTCATATGATCTCTCTGAGGGTCCCATGGAGAGTGAGCTTTGGTTGCTCTCAGCAGAAACCTGCCCATTAAGGCAATCGTTATAGGCTTTGTCCCTTCACTCTCCCATTCCCTCACAGTGCTCTCTGGGATCACCTCCACATAAACTCTCTGCACGTTCTTCCTCTCTGAAACAATTCTCCAAGAAGAATACAGTAAAAAGTGATGCTGAGACTAGGCCCCAAATTAAACACTAATCTATTTCCCTAATCTCCTTTTCCAAACTGCCATGAGGACAGCCACTTTTATTGCTGGCCGTCTGGTGACTTTAAGAATCTCTAAATATGTAAATACATTTTTGTTAAGTCATTAAGCTTGTAAGAAATAAATTAATTAGCATTAGTATGTTGAATCACTTAGGTGTCATAGCTAATATGGCTAAATGGCATTTAATAAGTCTTGTTATCTGATTTGCTATGAATTTCATTAAATATTAATTAATTGCTTAGTTATTCTTTACCCAATTATTATATGTTAACATGCATTTAATAGCTTATTATTTGGGTGATTGTCCTGATGGCAAACAAGTTACCTGTTAATTCTGGTTTGAACAGATTTGGCACATTCCTAAAATCATTCTTTTAAACATAACCAATTAATGGATTAATTAATATAATTTAAGACCATTGAAAAAATGATCATCAGTTTACTATGCCACAATCCCCTAGTTAAATTGACAGAGCTTTCTGAGGTTTGTTTATCTGCTATCAGCATCAGTAACATACAATACTATCCTTACCAATGCTATTAAGCTATTTCCTGGCTCTGATAAATAAGCACACCTTATAGCATATTATTATTGGTCCACGTGTAAGTCTCAGAAGGCTCATTTACAGAATAATCTGGCTGACACAAAAGCCAAGGTGACTGTTAGAAGCATAACGTCAAACAGGGGAGGTGATAGTCCTGCTTTGCCCTGTGTTGGTCCAGCCACACTCGGAGTATTTTCTCAACTCTTAGAGTGACATACTTAAGGAGATATGACTCACATCACATGAAGAATTGGTGAAGAAATTGGGGCTTCTTAGCCAGATTTAAGAGAAAACTCCCGGAACAACAGACTCTCTCTCTTCAAATATAATAAGGTTTGTGGAAGATATTTTAGTTTTTATCTTTTTTTAACTTATTGACTCAATTGAGGGCACTAGGACCACAAGCCTGAAGTTAGAGGGAACAGATTTTGGACTCAGTAAGAGCTGTCTGAGGATGGAATGAGCTGCCTCGGGAATAATGAGCTGCCTGTCACTGGAGGAATTCAAGTGTAGTCTGGGCAATAGCTTGAGCAGACGGGACTCCAGCTTCTTCGGATGAGAGGCTGGAGGAGGTGACCTTTCTGATCCTTTCCAGGGCTGAGATTCCATGACTGTCACGAAAATTGCTTGCTCTACCATCTAGCCAGCCTGGGTACAGTCTTGGGCCCACGTTATCTGGTTCACTTTTAACTACAGGACAAACCTCACGGGTGTGTGAAAGCACCTTGAATTCAATTCTGCTCGGTAGCCTGGCTTTGAATGAGTCGCACCATCTTGGTGGTAAAAGGCAGACTCGGGAGAACCTTTTGACTTGCTGGTTTCCCCTGGCAGGGCTGCACCCTGGCTTCCCTTCCTGTGTCCTCCACCAGCACCCAGTCTGTAGCAATGCTTAGAAGGGATCAGCTGAGCCACTGGAGTAATTCATCTTTGACAGGATGGGACAGGAGAAAGGGCAGGCGCCTAGCAGGCAAATAAACTTAATGAAGTTTGTAATAGACTGCGGAAATACCAGCCTCGTGATCAAAGCAGGAATAAGCCACAAGAAACTATTAATTAAGACTCTCTCACTATCTCCCTCTTCCCATTTCCTTCTTTATGGTGGCAGTAACCACTGTAATTGTTCCCAGCCTTTCAAGGATTCAGAGGGTTTTCTTTCTCCGATTTCAAAGAGCCATTGGAGGTCAAGTGTAGTCACTAGCTGGGCCCAAAGCCCGCACATTCCGAGTTCTGCCATCTAGAAGGGGGAGGTGCCCTGTGCCAAGTGCCTGCTCCCTGGTCCCCACATACACAACATTCTGCCCCAGAAAGTTCTTGCTGACCTTCCAAACCTGAGTCGAGGGAAACCTTCTCTGACTGTGACTGCCGGCCCCCACTGCCTCCTCTGGGGTCCTGCTTACTGCTTGCTGCAGTCTCAGGACACTGGGTTTGTGTTGGCTGTTTGGACCTTGAAACTATTCCTGGACTTGCAGTGTATATACCCGAATTACCAGTATAGTAATATAAATCAATGCATATGTCAGTATATAAATAAAAACATCTTAGATCTATTCCCTGTTGTTCTCTAACTAAAACCACCTACTAAATGGTGCAAGTTGTACTGCAGGCCACTCATCAGACCACGTCAATAATATCCTATTCCTTTTTTGATTTGTAGACATTGCTGGTGTGATATTTTGTTTGATGCAGCTGTCACTAGCTAAATAATGGCCCTGACTATGATCAGATGTGGGGACTGCGTCAAACTCTTCCAGTGATTTTCCTATTCAATTGCTAGTCAGGAGGTCCCCAGTGTTGGGAGTTTCGTGCAGAAGTCACACCACGGTTTGGTGCACGCCTGAGGCCGATGCTTCCCACATGGCCCAGTTCCCAGCATGCATTGTAGGTCCCACTGCCCATGCTGCCACCAGCCCTGCCTACCTTGCCCCTGTTCCAGTGTCCCATCAACGCTGGGCCACTCTGGAGGAGGGGGAGAAGGCTGTGTATAGCCCATGGTCTTGGTTTTCTCTGCAGTTGCTGGGAGTCCCCCGTATTTGCCCCCCACCATTGTGGCCAACTCTGGGCAACACCAAATAGAGGTTTATGGTCTCAGCCATTTATACTATTTACCAACTAGTATGGAAGTGGTTTAATGTTTCAATAACCAGTTCACTGTGCCAGTGCATTCACATATCCTGCCTCTCCATGTACCCCATCACGTCCCTAAGGGCAGGAGTTCTAGAATGCATCTGCCCTTGTTGGTAGTGACACCAAGTCGGCAAAGGGTCCCACAAGAGCAACAAACGACACAGCTGTTTTGCTAGCACATCAGGCCTCAAAAGTGATCTCCGCATTCTCCCTCTCCCAGCTCACTTACAGATCAGTGGAGGGTCTGGTCTCCATTCTCTGCCTACCCTACTTGACATTGCACGGTAGGCACCAACCTGACTCTTCATATACTCTGATTGAGAAATATGATATAAGGAAATACAATAGAACATAATATAACCCCATGGATCTCTTCCTTAAGGGGTCAGAGGCAATCAGGGGCCACACAGACAGGAGTAGCCACAGCTTCTATATAAATCTCCAACTGATCAGGAGATTTATGGAGATGGATGGCTATGGGGGGTAGGAGGTGGGGGGTGGGGTGGAGCCAGGAACAGGAAGAATGACTTATGACTGCTGTCTAGTCGGGCAGGCCCTTGTTGTTGGAAATGGCTTTCTTGTTGCCTCTGTTGGTTGAAGCCTCAACAAATGTAGAAAGATGAACTGGGGGTCTCCCATCAGGGGCTGAGATTTTCTGCAGTGAAGATCATGAGCAGGAATAACTCCTCTCCATGCATAGCAATTATCATGCGCACCCTTGGTCCGGGCTGGGGGATCTGATGGTTCCAGAGAAGAGCAGTGCGCAGTGTTAGATCAGGATGTTAATGACAACGAGCAGATCCAAAGCTATTATCTCCCCCTCCCCTCAGCCCCCACCCCTGTCCTCAGAAAAGTTGACCCGTTCAATTAGCTTAATGACATGGTGGGAGATGGTATTTCCAAACAGTGAAACGGCCGAACTGTGATCATCTGGGGGCTGATGTGAAGCTTTGTCAGGCAGCCTCGGCAGTGGCACAGAGACCCGATCAGCGTGACACACACCTTCGGGGAAGTGCTGTAATTCAGTCCTGACACCTGAATCAATGGCGCCCATTTCAGAGAGCTGTCTTCCCAGGGAAACAGACAAGGTATTAGCCTCAAAGGGCTCAGCAGACTGTAGCAGTCTGATGTGTATCTTGCCCCCAGTCCTCTATCCCGCGTCTGTATGTGCCTGTTCCATCCAGTGAACATGCTAGCTAAGTGTGGGCTCTGAGGTCAGCCATGGGCTCAAATCCTGGCTCCACCACTCACTCTGTGTCATGCTGGGCAAGATGCTCAACCATTCACTGGCTCCTGTGAAAAAGCAGTCATGATAACCCGGGTATTGCGGTGTAAACATTTCAAGAGATATGCAGTAAGGATTTCAGAACCGTACCCAGCACGCTGGAAACCTTCAATAAGCCTGGCCATTGCAGCTGTGTATTTGCTCTCTTCTCTCTCTTTTTCTGTTACTCTCTTCTCTTTTGGTCTGTGCCTCTGTCCCCACAGATCCGTCACTAAACCTTCTCCTACTTTGGTCTTTCTCAGTTGGTCTCCGCTTTTAGCTCTCTCGCTCTCTCCTCCAGGGTGCCTGGGTCTCTGTCTGAGTCTCCATTTCTTTCTCTGTCTCCCTTCTTTGCTTTTCAATATTTCCTGCAAGCCTAGGCTCCTTTTCCATTCCTTAGACTTGGAGCATTATGGTATCAGAGGGTTTCAAATCCTATGCAGGGAAAATGAACTCTCTTGAATGGTAATCACCACCGCCTTGGTGAAGCTTGAGCTGAGAAATCCAGAATTTACTACTGTAATTATCTCATCTGAAGCTGAGCCAGCTTGGCTGGGCTGGCAGAGCAGCATGCCAGTCAAGAGCCAATTGCCATCCTCCTACCGAGCACAGCCAAGCAGCCAGCCCTCTGCTGTGTGCTAAAAATAGGCATCAGGGGCCAGGGCAGCTAAAAATACACTTCTCACAATGCAACCTTCCTGTGCTCCACAGGCTGAAGGCCAGCAGGGCAGGGGCTTCAGGAACCCTGGGGTCTGCACCTGCATGGTCCCAGATGGGCAGGGGCAGGAGGGAGAGGAAGAAACACAGGCAGAGACCAGGGGCCTGCAGACCATCAGTAACCTGGGAGTACACAGCAGGCCACAGAGTCGGTCAAAGATGCCACAGAGCTGCAGAGCACACACAGGCAGTGAGATGGTTCATGGCCATGACCCCCAGAGCCAGTGGGGCAGGAGGTCAACACCAGGTGCCTGGGCATACCTAAGGGCTTCTTCAGCTTTTGTCTCCCACTCTGATCTCTGCTCTTCCCCCCAAGACTACAGCTACCTTCAGTCTGCTTAGTAATTCTTCTATTCCACCAATTGATGCTTCCTTGTCCCTGGAAGGGAGAGGTTTCCTGGCCCTCAACCCAGCTCCAAACATCCAGCCAGCTAGAGCTACTACCCTCTCCAGGAGGAAAGATAGAAAGTTATCTTTGCTGAGTACTCACAGTAGTAATCCCAGCAGTGCTTTGAGACCAGTATTATCATCTTCCTCTTCTTGCAGATAAGGAATCCCAGGCTCCTGGGAAGCAAAGTAAGAGAAGCTAAGAGAAGCAAAGTAAGTTGCCCAAAACTTCTCAGCCAGTCAGTGGTAGAGCCCGGATTCAAACTCTTTCGGTCCAACTGCAGATCCTCTGCTCTCTCCTCTACATCAGAGGTTCTCAACTGAGGGTGATTTTGCCCTGCAGGGGACACTTGGCAATGTCTAGAAACAATTTTGGTGGTCCTAACTGTGGGAAAGGGTGCTACTGGCATCTAGTGGGTAGAGGCCAGGGATGCTGTTAAATATCCTACAATGCACAGGACAGTCCCCTACAGCAAAGAGTTATCCTGCACAAAATGTCAAGAGTGACGACGTTGGCAACACCCGCGCTACATCACGCTGCAGCATTTTCTCAATCCAAGTGGTTGTCAAACCTGGGTTGCATCAGAATTACCTGGGAAGCGTGTTAAAATCAGAGACTTGAGCCCCAGCCTAGATACTCACATTCCCTTGGTCTGTGGGGTGGAGACCTCTGAATCTACATTTTAGCAAGCCTGCCACACACTCCGCAAACCACCGCCTTCCAGGAGATTCCAATTTAGGTGTTCTGGGCACCACACTGAGAAGCAGTTTCCAAGAGAAAAGTTGCAAAGGGCAGGTGGTGCCAGGACCCTGTCAGCCCCCCTGGTGCAAGGTAAGCACTTGGAAAAAATTCCCAAATAAGAAAACACACACACACACACACACACACACACACACACACACTTAGAGGAACCAAGGGGCCACGTAGCCCCGAAAGTTAAAACTCTGATGGCCCATAGCACAAATTTTATGGCTGCCCTCAAATCAATTACCTAACAAATTTCTTACCTTGACCAGTGGCCAGTGGAAGTGTGAATCAGTGTGCCTTGCTCCCAACTCTTCTTTTGATATAAACAAACCAATACATTGCGCAGATGGGATCATTTGGATTAGCAGCTGAAGTAAGAATGAGTGAAACCACAGGTGCATTGTCAAGATTAATATGCAGGCAGGTTCAAAATTGGAATGGTACCAGGTAACATCACGCCTGGATAGGAAGGCAGAGTAATATGAATTGACTAAAGACAAAGGGAAAACAAATGGAAAGTGACAAGCAAAAGGGAGAACAGCAAGAGCTAATGGGCTGAGCAACTGAGAATTCCTCCCAGCCCATCACCCAGCCTGCCCACTTGGCTCTTTCTTCCTCGTCATCCAGGAAATATCCCCAGGACTAAGCTCCAGAGCATCTGGATGGATGACACACCCTGCTCTGTGTCGGTAACAGCTCTCCTATTGTTATCAGTTTGGTTCAACAGATGTTCACCTCGGACGGGGAAGACAAATGAGACACAATTGTAGAAAAGAAAAGCCACGTGCTCTGAGCAACTTCACTCCAAAGGAAGGTTTATTATAGGAATCACAATTACGAGAGTGAGGAGAGGTGTGGGAGCAGCTCAGCGTGGGTCAGGAATAAAGAAACCTGCCTTCTTGCCTTCCTTTCCCTTCTTCCCTCCCTCCCCACCTCCGTCCTCCCTCCCTCCCTTCCTTCCTTCCTTCTTTCCTTCCTTCCTCCCTCCCTCCCTCCCTTCCTTCCTCCCTCCCTTCCTTCCTTCCTTCCTGCCTTCCTTCCTTCCTTCCTTCTTTCCTTCCTTCCTTCCTCAGGCATGCAAACTTGGTGACCCTGGTGGAAAGCACCCTCCACCCAGACTACTAGAGAATCCCTGAGTGAGGGCTTATAGGGAATGTGTTTTCAGTCCAACGTTTAAGTTGGTGGCAGTTTCACCTTTGTCTCTGCTGCTCAGAATGTGGGACCTGGCAGTGCAGCAGGGTGCATTTATAGGGTTGGAGGTGTTATTGGAGAGAGATAGGTGACTCTCAGAAGAAAATGAGTTCATAGGAAAAATATATTCTTAACCGTCAGGCTGACAAATTGGGAAATCTTGACAGATCTGGAATTGTGGAAACAAAATTATACCAAATAGTATCTAGATGCATCCTGCTCGCTGCAGATTTCTTTTTTTAAAATTAATTAATTAATTAATTTTGGGGAGGCTGCACTGGGTCTTTGTTGCTGCATACTGGATTTCTCTAGTTGCAGCGAGCGGGGGCTACTCTTCATTGCGTTGCGCGTCTCTGCAGATTTCTACTATATGCCAGGTTACAGTAGATGCTCAATAAATATTTGTTGAATGAGAGAATGAACCTTCATTGTGCCAGTGGACATAAAGAATGATGGGTCCTCTTCTGAAAGTCCAATTTCTATCATATTCTCTTTATTCTCATATTGGCTATTTTATGCATCTTGAAAATCTAGAGAGATACGCAGACTCTAATAACTTTAAAACCCCCAACGTGTATGGCATCCAGCGTTTTAGAGGGTAACTTCCCAGCCCTTGTCAGTACCTATTGTCCATGGGAAATTGATAGACTTGGGTCCACCATCCCTTAGATTCCAATCTCTATAGCTCCAGGTGAAGGGACCAGGCATGGACCTAGCCCAAGCTGGGACATTCATGCATGCAGCTCATTTTTATTGAATTTCTAGTAATGCAAGACACAGTGCTAGACAGTGAGGATACGATGAGAACTAATAGACATGACATCTTTTCATCTAAACTACATTCTAGTAGAGAATGATATTAATCAAATGGTGATGAAATTATAAAATTCAACTGTGATACTTGAGTGCTCTGGAAGACAGTTATAGGGCAACGTGCTGAGAGTGCTTGACAAAGTTGACTGGGGGGATCGAGAAAGTCTTCCCTCGAAGAAGCACTATTTTAGCTGAAAGCAGAGGACTGAGTAGGATTTAAACATAATGGGGTGGGGGAGGGATAAATTAGGAGTTTGAGATCAACAGATATACACTTCTATACATAAAATAGATAAACAACAAGGACATACTGTATAGCACAGGGGAATATATTCATATCTTGTAATAACCAATAATGGAAAAGAATTGAATATATATACCTGAATCACTTTGCCATGCACCTGAAACTAACACAATATTATAAATCAACTATACCTCAGTAAAATAAAATAAAATGCTGCAATCAACAAAATAAATAAATAAATACATATATACATACATACATTTTAAAAATTAACATAATGGGGTAGGAGGGTATAATTTTCCAAGTAGAGGCCCAACATTGGAGAGACCTTGCCACTTTTAAGAAACTGAAAACAAGGCCAAGGAAAGGCAAAGGAAGAGAGGAAACCAATACAAGGCATGGGTGGTTTAACAATATACCATCACGAGTGGCTGCCCAGACATTTTTTTCCCATTAAGTTTGCTCTCAGTGGCTGAACTAAAAGAAAACCAGTGTGGCAGGAATGGAAAGAGAGCAAAGAGTAAAGAGAGGCCCCCAAAAGATGAAGTTGGAGCGACAGGCAGGCCAGAAAAGGCAGGAAGTCAAGGATTTAAGATTTTTGATTTAAGGATACTTGATAAATTATAATTTTATTTAGGATAATTACAGCTATTCTAAACTCATGAGGAATTTATTAAGGGATTCTAAGCAAGGATCTGATCAGATTTCCTTTTTTTTTTAAGTTCCTTCTGGCCCAATAGAGAGAATGCCCAGAATATGAGAGAAAGGGCAAAAGTGGCTCTGACGACACTAGTTAAGAAGCTGTAGTAGTTATCTAGTCAAGAGATAATGGGAGCTTGAACAAGGAAGGTGTCAAGAAAGATGGAAAGAGGAGGACTAAATCAAGAGATATTCGGGCAGTAAAATCTATAAATTTGATGGTGGGTTAGATATAGGGAATAAAGGAAGGGCCAGTGACAAGGATGACAGAGTGCCGACCCTGGATGGATAATGACATGTGGAACACTGGAAAAGCACCTAATTGGATGGCGAGAGGGTGGGGGTGGGGTGGGTAGAAAGAACATGAGCTTTGTTTGGCACGTATGAAATTAGAAGTGCCTTTGAGACAAAAAATGAAGCAATCAAGTAGACCACTGGATTTGTGGGTCTTGAGCTCAGGTGAGCGGTCTGGGATCGTCAGTGTGGTCACTGAAGATATGGGAGTGGCCATGCTCCCCCCAGGTCACCGGGGGAGATGGCACAGGAGGAGAACAGAAGAGGCTGAAGGGGGATAACCTTGCAAAGGATGGGAGAGTGGCTGGAGGGACAGGAGGCCAACGGGGCACGTGACATTGATCAGATTCTCTCTCCCACAGGTTTGGAGTTGGGACTCAGGGATTAGTTGGTTTTCGGCACCAGGACTGAGGGAACATGGGAAGTGAGACTGGAGGGCCATTTCTGCTGCATGCACACTGTGCCAGGAAAGCCTGTCTGCAGGGAGTGACAGGGGTGGCAGGGCAGAATTGCAGAGAGGAGGCAACACAGCACAGAGCACAGACAGATGGGGAGAGGGCTTGTGGGCCCTGGCCTCCAGCCCCCCGCCGTTCCCTCATGCCCCTGGGCCCTCGGAGACACCTGCGTATCCTTCCTGAAAGCACTTGTTTTTCTTGAGTTGGTTTGAGCAGGTTCCTCTTTCTCGATGGTGAAGCATGAAGCCAGGAGAGAGCAAGCCATGTATTGGAGGCAGGGAGCTGCCTGGCCCGGGCTGGAATGGCACAGACAAGGAGAGGAGGACAGGCCTGTCACTGGGCACCGCATGCTCAGCACTTGCAGACACAGTCTCTCAAAGACAAGAGTTATTACCTCCCAATTTAAGTGAGAACACAGAGACTTAGTGACTTTCCCAAGGTCACAGTGCTAGTGAGCAAGAGATGAGGATAAGAGCTAGCCCTCCCCAACATCAGAAGAGAGTAGTCAGATGGTGGAGAGTGGATGTTTGTGATACAGGAAGAAAGGTCTGTAAGGAGAGCGTTAGGGACCAATATGGACTTTTTTTAGCTGGTAAATAATGGAATAAAAATGGCCCCCAGGAAGGATGATTAGGATTGATATGAGAAGCAGGGATTAAAGAGGGAAGCTGGAGGTGGGGAAGCTAATTCTCATATCTAGTCCTAATGGAAAGTGGCAATGACTCCTGTCTCTGCCCTGGTGGGCAGGGGGTGGAGAAGGCAGAGAAATGAGTACCAAGCCTCTTCATAGGCTCAGATTGAAATAAAGCTTTAGAAAATTAGAAAGAGCTTTTCATGAGGCATAAGCTGATTTTTTTGGACTTGTTTTAATTCTCAGTGGCTTACTGCCCCCCATACCCTAAGCCTTGCAAGCTGCTCTGTGGTTCTCCATCCCTCAGGGGGTGGGGGATGATGGCAAAGGGAAGAGATGGCTTGGAGGAGGGAAGCTGTGGTGACCTAGAAACCCACCAAAGTCCCCACAAACCAGGGCTGGGCTCATGATGGGCTGGGGAGAGTGACCTGGGAAACCTATGCTGTGCTCCTTGAACTGGGTACTAGGTCCTGAGGATGGGGGGCTGTCCTGAAAATGAGAGCCAGAGTTAAGAATGAGAGAAATGGGCTTGGAATATGGGATGATCTGGAAATGAAGGGTGATCCAAGGAATGGGCTGCTGTTGATGATTGAATGTTCTAGAATGGGGGAGCTTGCTGGGAATAGGAGAATAAAGTCTGGAAATGCAGGGTTGCTCTGGGAATGTGGCAACTGTATAGGAAATAGGAACTAGAAAGAGGAGCTCTTGGGAACAGGGCCATGCTGGAATGGGAACTTAGTGGGTAGAGTTGGAAAACTAGTGGATAGGAGGCCTGAAACCCACCCATGACACAGTGCTTTTCTGAACTGATTTGGCAGGGGCATTCCTTTTCCGAAAAGACTTTCTTTCTGGTGAGGAAGAGACCGGCAGAGAGGGTCTGCACCAGCTGAGCCGGGTGATGAATGGGTGGCAATCAGGCCAAAGGCTTTCAAACATTTTCCATCAGATAGAAAAACCCTGTCATCTCATTCCCAATTTTATTTCATTCTGTTTCACCTCATATTTCACATAATGGGAGCTGTCAAGGAGATTATTTGATTTTTCTTCCCTCTTTCTCCAGCAGCTTATGCAGCCTGACAGCCTGAGAGACGTGGGGTTTTGGAAGATCCACAATGAAATAACCTGTTACAGCCCCCAGTCTTAGGGTCTATGTATCTGTGTGCGCTTCTGTGAGTACAGGGTTGTATGTGCTCTCCCGTGCATCTTCCAAGTGTGTGAGTGTGTCAGGTGTGTGTGTGGGACAAAGCTGAAAGAGTCTTGAATGAGAAGTTGGATACATGAGATGGAGTTCTAACTCTGATATTTATTATTCCTGTGTGACTTGAGTCTCAACTGACTCACCTGTAAAGTGGGTATGATGACACAGGTCCTCCATACCTCAGAGGATGTCATGAGGCTCACGGCACAAGGAACAGGAATACTCCCTTGTAATCAATAAATGCTATTGGGAATTACAACTATCGTCTTTGTCTGTGAGGAGTTCCTCTTGATCTAGACTGAGTCTGTGAAGTCAAACACTGCCCCCTCTGACGTCTTAAACCCCCAGTGCCTTGATCTCCTCAGAACCACCACGCCAGCTCCTGACCCTGATCCAATGACTGCTTCCCCTGCTCCTGCTCCAAGCTGGACCTTTGCCAGAGAAAGGCAGGAAACACATTTTAACAGGGCATCCTTAGACTTCTTCATTCATTAACTCAACAAGCATCTATTGAGCATCTACTATGGGCAAGACTTTGTGCTAATCTTCAGGGACACATAGTTGAATAAAACGGAGGTCCTGTGCACAAGGAACTTTCAGACAAGTTCAACACCTACAGTATAATCTAAGAAGTGTTACAGCGGATCCAAGCCCGCTGATCATGGCAGTGCAGAGGCAGGGCCCCTGAGTCAGCCTAGGGAGGGGTGCCAGTGAAAGCTTCCTGGAGGAGGTGACCTTTGAAACGACTCTTGAAGGATGAGAGGAAGTTGGTCATATGAAGGGAGCACATGCAAGCTGACCCTCAGGACTTAGAATGGCTCAGCAAAACTTTAAGCCTTCTGTCAGTGTCTTCTAGGTCTGTCTCCCAGTTTCTCTTCAAAATCTTTACCACATTCCTCGAGATGTTGGCAGCCTCCAGATCTTTCTCTTCTAGCTCCCAGCCCATGACTGCTGGCTTAATCCTCCCAAAGCATTGGTAGGATTGGGTCACTCACTGGTCCAAAACTCACATTGTATACAGAACAGTCCCAACTCCTTTACCTGACATTTCAAGCCCTCCACAAGCAACCTCTCCAACTGCATATCCTGCAATTCCCCAAACACCAGTCAGTCAAAGCTACTTGCCAGTCTTTGAACAAACTGCACCCTTTCCTACTTCTCCATCTTTACACATTTCTCTTCTTTATGCTGGAAAGTCCTACCAGCCTCCACATCCCATTTTCCTCTGTGGAAATCACATGCACCCCTTGAGTGATAGCTAAAGTTCCACTGTCTCAGAATGCCTTCTAGAATCCCCTACCACATATCTGAAAGAGATGTTACCTTCTCTAATGGAGCAGGTGACCAAGAAAACTCAGTGATGAACCCCACCACGCATAGACAAAAATGACTACTTTCAAATCAGGGACAAAAAGTTAAAACTATGGAAATTTAAGTATCAGAATGAATGGAGGATGGGTAGAGGAGACCAAGATGCTCATAAAAATCATTCCACATAGGTGGCTATGGACCTTGATTCATGACAGAATAAACACCCAAGTTTATATCTATTTCTGCTCAAAACTAAAATTTCTAAAATGATTGAAAATTATTTTAAAAATATAAATCCACATGGACAAAAACATGGAAGTAGAGAGCACAGCAACTGAGAAATATCGACATAATTTTAGAAACTGGAAAGCAGATGGAAAAGAGATAGCTGATTTAGCAGAGCAGAGAAACCTAAATTCCTGTAGTGAGGAGGCTAATGAGAGGCGAGCTGGTCCCCACCTGTATCGAATGCCTCTTAAACATCTTGGTCTTGCCTTTCACCACTGTTCCTCACCATCCAGTGCACCACGACTAGCCGTGCGTGAGATCCAAGCAAATTCATTCAGGCACACTCCAACAGCACCTCCTCTCACGACCGCACTATACTCCTCAAGCTACCCCACTGGAGCTTTCCCACTGGTGCTACGGGACTGGCTCAGTGCCCATCAGAAGCAACTCAGAGCTGCAGGGAATTTAACCCCCTATGGGGTGGAACTTGGACCAGAAGGAGCAAGGGACTAGTGGATACATTCCTCTCTCTTCCCACCTTCAGATAGATTGTCCTAAAGTGTACTCGTTCATATTTAAAAGTCAGTCTTGTAAGACTGAGGGATCGACTGCCCTTGAACCAAGTGGGGGCCAGCACAGTAAAGCATGTTTGCATTGACTCTCCCTCCTTCTCTGCCTCCCTCCCATTTTCCTTACTCCTGCATCCCCGGGATTGTATTGTCTGTAGAATACAGTACATAAAGGCAATGTTTCTGAAGAAATCAAGCTGAGACATCAACACAAAACCACAAAAAGATTCAAGAATAGGCAGCTTCCAGGTACCTCTCAAGGCAAGTGTGAGGGATCGGGATAAAGACAGGAGGATATTTAAATTATTTCATAAGAAGTCCAGAACCTCAGATCTACCCGCAGTCCAAGATGCCAAGAAACTACACCTCCAGCACCCTGTGTAAGCCTTGAGTAAAGTTTATTCAAAGGAGAAGTTTAAGTAAGCCTTTGGATTTGGGGACACCAGGCACAGTTGAGGGCAGGACTGAGTCATCTTCCTGAAAACTTGAAGATTAACTGAGAGTCTAAATACTAGAAGACAGACTCCAAAGAAATAGATGGAAACAGTAAACTTTAAGGAAATAGACAATGTAGAAAACAACAAAAAAAGTTAACTATAATTTCCTAAAAGAGAAGGTATTACATCCATGGAACAGAGCAGAGTACTACAAAAAAATTTAAAAACCATAAGAGAAGTTTTGTAAATTAAAAATATAAGAACAGAAATAACAGTTTTAATAAACTGGAAAAAAAAGTGAAGGATCAATTAGAGGTCCAATATCCAGCTAATAAATATTCCAGAGGAAAAATGAGAGGACATAGAGCATGCTTAGTATAATGAATTTTAAAAGAACCATATCAAGACACATAATTTCAGAATAACAAAGATAAAGAGAAGATGAAGATAAAATGACAAATATAAAGAGGAGGAAAAAATAGACATAAAAGTCAGATATCAAAATGGTAAACCAACACCTTTAAAATTCTGATAGAAAAGAATTGCTTCTAACCTAGAATTCAATACCCAACCTAATTTTTTCTTATTCTATCTGACATTTTTAACAAGGTCTGAAAAACTTTACTTGTTAAGAATTTTCTCCTGAAGGATGCACTCCACCAAGATGAAAAAACAAAAACAAAAACAAAAAACAAAACCCAAGAAAGAGAAAGATAAATGAGGAAAGAGAACCTCTAACACAGTTGAAAGGCTTGATTTCTCATTGAAAGGAACTCCCAAGATAATAGCGGTATAGTGGGCCCTAGAGAGCAGCCAGTCCAGAGGGAATAGGATGGCTGAAGTCTTTTAAGGTATTTTTTCCCAGAAAAAAAAAATGAAACAGACAGATTATTTCATGTGTTCGACTTTATCGAGAGGAATTTGATAGTTTTGTCAGGAGTTTGAAAATGAATTATTTACATATTACATACTAAGCAAACAAGTAAATGAGCAAAGATTGATTCTAGGGGAAAAAAAGTTATTCAAGAACAGAAATATAATCAGTACAATATGTGGCTTAAGCTGTTAACATTTACATAGCAACAATAACAGATACACTATTTAATCCAAAAAATGTCATATAACCATATTAGGAAGGTGGGGGAAAGGAAACATTTGTGGTAGGGGTGGGTGCAAGGAGGGAGCGCAGTGGAAGATCTGAATTCTCCTCTCCTACGTTAGGAAGACAACAATAATACCTAAAATTCAGAAATTGAGAAATAATCACACATGTATATTATTGAGAAATAAGGACATAATTATCAAAATAAATTGCAGAAAAAGTTGGAAGTGGTTGCTTTTGGGAAAAGGGACACAGAGACAGGATGGATGGGAGAGGCAATTGCTCTTTTCTGTTATTACTCTTGGAATACCATTGGACTTTGAACACTGTGTGCAATGCACATAGGAGAGAGAATTGCAACTGTATGTTAAATAGAAATTTTTTTATTGTTTTGGCATTTAGACTGAGGTCTCAAAGCTGAGAAAAATAATGATTAAGTCCCCATACATTCTAAAGAGGGTGCTTAGACACATATCATCTGCAGGGCTTACCAGGAAATAGGGAAATCCAACCTGTGACCTTCACCATCACCCACCTCAATCTCATATAGAAGAGAAGGCTGGAGGTTAATCAAGGACAGTCAAACAGGGAATTCACTGGAAGCTGTTGGCTTAGGAAGGGGTCCTGATTGTTGCCCCCTCATCTCAGCCTTAAAGAGAGTCACTTCTAGAAGGTACTGTAAAGGGGAGAAGGGAATCTTTGCTCCATGGGACAGGAGCAAAGCAGGGCAAGAGTTTCTGGAGAACCTGGAGAGCTTGAGGGCCATAGAGATGGGAGACTGGCATCTGACGCTCACCTAGCAAAGTCAGAAGGCAAGGGGCAAGCTGGAGCCACTTGTATGAAAGCCTGAGTGTCCTGAGTCTGGTGGAGCCTTCCCTGGGATAAATGGATGTCACAGTAGGAGCTGGACTTGAGTTGTCCTGAAGGGGACCTGCCCTAGAGGATGGCTTGCTGCAGTGAAGTGACTCCAGCACAGAGACTGGGGGGTGACACTGGAGAAGGAGTTTAGGGGAAGTCATTGGAGGTCATCCAGAGACCCCAGTGTAGGAGGACCACCATGTGGGAAACTTTTAAAGAACCCTTCAAAGCATGCCGTGAGGGCAAGAGCCAGCATTTGGATGCCCAAAGAGCATGTGGAGGACCCTGCTACCAAATTACAGCAGCATCAGTGGAGTCACATGTGCCTTTCCTCTTATTTCTTCTCCAGCCCCAGCCCTAGAGGAGCCGCAGGCAGTAGCCAGTAGGTGGGATGTGATGCAACACGGAACTTAAAGAAATAAACAACCACTCTCTCACCTCCACTGGCTACTGAGCACAGGCAGGGAAGAAAGAGAAAAGGTCAAATTTGATGTGAAATGAAAGTATTGACTTAGCTCCTCCTGGACTTTTTAATACCTGAAAATAAAACTTCCAATATCTGAAAGCGACTGGAAAAAGCTATAGGATCTGGTCTGGAGCAGGGAAGGGTGATCCAACAGGGCAGGTTTGAGGGACAAGTACTTATTTGTTGGTTCATTTTTTTGTTACCTTATTTTTAAATAGAAGAGAACTAACATACATTGGCACCTACTATGTGACAGGAATGTACATAGATTATCCCATTTAATCCTTACAACAATCTTTTGAGGCAGTGTTTACTATCCCTATTTTGCAAATCAGGGAATTGAAGCTCAGAGAGCAGGAGGTTCCCAAGATCACAAAGCCAGAAAGTGATGGGCCAAGAATCAAACACAGGACATGTTCTCAGAGCCCATACATGTCACAGCCAAAGTGATGAAAAGCCCAGATACTGATGTCAAACAGATGGCGTTCAAGCCCCAAGGCGGCCAGTAACACCATGTCTATTGGACACATCACTTACTCTCCTTCAGCCTCTGTCTCCTCATCGCTAAAAGAGAAAAATAATACCCTAGTTACAGACTTGTTTTGGGGGATTAAGTGAGATCATTCATACACAGGGCTTAGCATTTGCCTGGCACAGAGCAACTCTCAATAAACAATACCTGCTATTATCATTAAGCTATATTGCACTCTGAATAAGACAATTATTGTCAAATTGAACTGAGGCAATAATTCAGAAGTGCCTGGAATACAGCTGGACAAATAGCAGATATTCAGTAATTGGTTGAATCTAAAACTGAGTTTCTTCTCTCTTGTGATAATATATATACTCACATGAAATGTGTTTCATTCTGCATTGTATTGTAGATATTTCATAAAAGACAGAATCACAAAATTGGAAGAGGTCTTGGAAGTCTTTTTAAGTATTTTCTCCCTCAATAGACTCTAAAGTTCTTAAAGTTAGAGGTCATAGCTTGCACTTCATCCCTTAATTAACTTATATATTTGTTCAAGAAATGTGTATGCAAGACCTATGGGCAAAGTATTGCTGGAGATATTTAGAGAGAGACAGAGATGATTAGGACCTAGGTCCTGCCCTTAGGAGCTTATAACCTAAGCCAGGTTGAGATCAGCATCAGGAAGCAGGGTGCAGAGGTGGTCCTGGAGCCGTCCAGCAAATCCCCCCCCAATGAAGTATCCCTCCCAGCTCCTGGCAGGGGTAGGCACACCTCCAAAGTGTGGTTGAACCAATAATGAACAAGTGTGCTTCTGACTAAGAGAGCGTGTGCATCCAGAAGGACAGGAGACAGTGCCCTGAGCACACATTAGTGGGCATTAAACTTTCATGGTGTTTTGGAGACTGAATGAACTGTATGCTGCGATCTCTGCCCTTGCTTATTGGTGCAGTCTTTTCCTCCAGCCTGCTCTGCGCCCACGTTGCCCTCTACACTGAGGAAGCGTATTGGATCCATCCAGGAGCCTGATGGTGGTCTGATTTATGCATTCCTAAATTCCAGACAGGCATGAGGGCTGGTCAGGTTCTTCTCAGATGTTTCAGAAGAGAGAAAAGACAGAGAAGGGAGAAGGTGACTGGATCCAACTATATTAGGCTTCTTCCCTCTGGGGCCCCTTCTCTGATGGCTTTGTCTCTGGAGGAGAAATAGAATGTGTGGTTCATCTTCTCTCTTTTTTTCTTCTTCTTCTAGGAGCTCTAGGGTGCACGGAGTCCTACTCACACTCACACACACACATACACTTCATGTTCCAATAGATGTACCCCACATACTCTCACAGATAAGAGACTGATGGTCTCAGAGACACACCCTCCCCCTTTACCCAGCCACTTTGCATTGCAGTGATATATCAGAGGAACAACAGCATTCTCTCAACAATACATCCCTACCATTACCATCACCAAAAAATGCCTACTGGATTCCCAGCTCTGAATATCCTGCAAAGCTGGGAATTGATTTTTAAAAGGCAGACACTTCAAGGAAGGGTCCTGTGCTCAGCTTCTCAGTGACTCAATGCTCAGGGTGAGTGGGAGCATGAGATCCTTTCTTGAGAGTGGGGAGTAGGAGACATAAAAATGTCAAGAATAAAAGAGAGGGATTAACTTCATGCAGGGACAAAGGACTTGGACAAGGGCATTCAGTTCAAATTTTATTGCCCACCAACTATGTTGGAGAGACAATGAATACGACCCAGATCTAGACCAGCTCACAGCTTAGTAGCTGAGACCAAGTAAACAAACAAGTGATAAGTAAATAAATAAACGATAAGTAAATGAATAAGTAATAAGTGATGTCATCAAGGTAAAGGTTAGGTGAGAGTCCAGTGAAGGAGCATATAAACCCAAGCTGAGAGGTCAAGGTCAAGAAGGAGAACTTCTTGGAAATAGTGACACCATAGCTGGATATTTAAGCTTAGAACTAAAGGTGTATCCTGCCAATGTTCTAAAAAAGAAATGGTCAAAGGGGTTTGAAATTGGACAAGAGTGCTCTGTGAGTCTGGAAAGTGGTCCACTCCCTAGAAAGTAGGGTGGTGTGGCAAAAAGCACTCTGGACCTGGTCTCAGGCATTCTAAGTTCATGCACTAGCCTCGACATTCTCCAGCCAGATGGCTTTGGAAGAGGTACTTTTTTTCCCTCAAACTCGGTTTCCTCAAGGTGCTGTCTGCTCTGCCTGCCCCCTTAGGTTGTCCTGAAAACTTGATGAGATAACCCGGATGCAAATGATCTGTCAACTATGTTACTATAAAAGTGAGTCATTGGTATATTACTCAGCCATAAAAAGAAAAGAAATTGAGTTATTTGTAGTGAGGTGGATGGACATAGAGTCTGTCACACAGAGTGAAGTAAGTCAGAAAGAGAAAAACAAATACCATATGCTAACACATATATATGGAATCTAAAAAAATAATGGTTCTGATGAACCTAGGGGCAGGACAGGAATAAAGATGCAGACATAGAGAATGGACTTGAGGACACAGGGAGGGGGAAGGGTAAGCTGGGATGAAGTGAGAGAGTAGCATTGACATATATACTCTACCAAATGTAAAGTAGATAGCTAGTGGGAAGCAGCTGCATAGCACAGGGAGATCAGCTTGGTGCTTTGTGACCACCTAGAGGGGTGGGATAGGGAGGATGGGAGAGAGACACAAGAGGGAAGAGATATGGGGATATATGTATATGTATAGCTGATTCACTTTGTTATACAGCAAACACTAACACAACATTGTAAAGCAATTATACTCCAATAAAGATGTAAAAAAAAAAAAATGAAAAAAAAAAGAGTGAGTCATGTTTTCTCTCTGTTTTGGCAGATCCCTTTCTCTGCCTCCCTGTGAGCAAGAATGAGTTTAACAAAAGACTTCCCTTCTGGACACACCAACCCCAAGCTTTCAGACATCTCCCTTGGGGTTGCAGTGAGGTCCCCAAGCATCTGTTTCTAGCTCCAGGCTCTAGTCTTAGGAAGCAGGGGTCTCCATGGGGAGAAGAGTCAAATGGAGACTCAATAGGAAACGAGTTGCTGGGAGTTTGAGGGGAATGAGCATATCAGTCATGCAGTATCAATAACCACACAATAAGGACTCTAATGATGGTTTGGCTCAGAGTTCTCTCCCTAAAAGTGCCAGCAACATGTCTAAGCAATAATTGTAATATTAAGTAGTCTGCATTTTTATAAAAATAATAGTACTCTTTCAATCTCTGTAACTACTCATATCCCTTCTCTCTACTCCATTTATTCTGAAAATCCACTGACAAATAGAACATAAATGTAAGTTCAAAGATACAAGGTCAAGACTAGGACCAGCTGAGCTGTCTTGGTATTGTCACGCACAGATCTGTCATTGTTCATGGCTTTGAGGGTTGTAATCTCAGATACATGATAGCATTTAATAGAAAAACCAAAGGTTTAATTCCCTGAAGGGCTGAGCTTTGGCAAGAATGTGAAATAGGTGAGCTTTGTAGAGTGGTGAAAAGAACGCTTGGATTCTAGAGACCTGGTGACCTTTGGGCATAAAGCTCTGTGATGTTCAGTGTCCTTATTGATAAAAATAACCACTGCCTCATCTCTCTATTGGAGCTGTTGTGAGGATAAAATGAAATAATGGAGGTGAAGTTGATTTGTAAATTGTAAATTAGTTATCATCTTTGATACATACTATTCTATGGCTGCTTCCTGTGTGTTAATCATTTCTTGGTCCTAGTCTGTCGCCCTGAGTGCCATACTGGAGAATGCTCTCAAGGTCTGCCCTCCATGGACAGTGTCTTTTTTTATAAATATAGCCCAAATTGCCTGATTTTCATGAGTTATTACAAGGAACAATTTTACTAGTTTACACTAAAGCGTGAATAAATGTTTATATTCAGGAGCTGTCCAATCCCCAGCACCTGTTACTCCAAATGCATTAATCCCTATTGGAAACTCAAATTAAAACCTATTGGGCTAAATGGAGGGATATTATAGATAGATGGGACCTTTTCCATGTTCCTCAAATTAAATACACTCAACCCAGTTATATCTTTCTCTGTGACCTGAAGTTCATAGTTCTTAGAATGGCATTCAAAACCTTTATTCAGAGCCCTTCACAATACAACCCCAATATTTCTTTCCAAATTTATCTTCCATTACTTCTGTGAATCCTTCCCTTTAGTCAATGGAATCTCTTGTTCCATAATATATACCCTGTGCTTTCTTCTTAAAAAACAAAAACAAAAACAAAAACACTTTATTAAGGTATGATTGACAGACAATAAGCTGCACATATTTAATGTATAAACTTGATGAGTTTGGAGAAAAGTATACACCCATGAAACCATCACCACCATATATGCTATAAAAATATCCATCACCTCAAAAAGTTTTCCCCACCCTCTTTATTTATGTATGTATTTTGTGAAAACACATTATAAGATCTACCCTCTTAGCAAATTTTTTTTTTTTTTTTTAATTTTTGGCCACACTGCGTGGCATACCGGCTCCAGTTCCCTGACCTGGGATTGAACCCACACCCCCTGCATTGGAAGGTGGAGTCTTAACAACTGGACCACCGGGGAAGTCCCACAAGTTTTTAAGTATACAGTACAGTATTGTTAACTGCAGGCACTATGCTGTACAGTGTATCTCTAGGACTTATTCATCTTGCATAACTAAAACTTGGTTCCCTCTGACTAATACCTCCCCATTTCCCCCTCCCTCCAGCCCCTGGAAACCACCATTCCAGTCTCTACTTCTATGAGTTTGACTATTTTAAATTCTTCATAGAAGTGGTATCATGTAGTAATTGTCCTTCTGTGTCTGGCTTCTTTTATTTTGCATAATGCCCCCAGGTTCATCCATTTTGTCACAAATGGCAGGGTTTCCTTCTTTTTTAAGGCTGAATGATATTCCATTGTATGTATATACCACATTTTATTTATCCACTCATCTTTCAATGGATATTTAGGTTGCTTCCTTGTCTCAGCTAGTATGTAAACACTGGGTGTTTAGAGAGGGTAGAGCAGAGCCTGGACTAGGATAAGGCAAGCATGGTGCCCAGGGTTCAAAGTTTAAGGAGACAGCCATTCTCAGGTTCATGTAAAGACACAGTTGTCACTTCAACCTGAGAGTGAGTGGTTCCTTAAAATTTTTACCCTAGGGACCGTGCTTGCCTCACCCTAGTCTTGGCCCTGAGACAGAAGATACCGAAAGGCACCAACAAGCAAGGAATAAGGACAAGGATGGGAGGGATAGAATTCTCTTTCATAATAATGCCAAGAACCAGCCTTAGATATGCGCTATACTACCCCATTACCTTTTCCCTCCATTGCATTTACTAGTAGTGCAGAGAAGATTGTTATACTGCCAAGCTAACCTCTAACCTAGAGTGATCCAAAGCTTACAAATTAAATAATCTGAAATCTCTTCCAATTTGAATGATGCCTGAAGAAGGAGCTCAACTTTCCTGTTTAACTCAAGCACAGCTTTCATGATGGGCTGGGTAATTACCTCCCCAACCCTAGCTCCCACCCTGTGCCCTATATTTGCCAGGCTAATGCTATTTTGGGTGCTCATGATGGTAAATAATGCAGGGGAATAGCGTGGAGGATCCAGAAACAACTTTGGAAGGGAGAAGTTTTCAATGCCTATCAGATAGCTTTGCACAAGAATGAAAAAATACCTTCTGGCGTCTGTTCAAAGTGAAATGAAATGAATATATTTTTAAAAAAATTTTTCCAACACTACCCCTGCTACGATTGAAATCTCAACTTCTTTAAATGGCATCCAGTTTCTAAAACACTGATTAAAAGTGTCTCTGAGAATTAAGGGAAAAACAAGTGAGACAGATGAAAAACATTTTAGCTGTATTACCCCCAAAATGGCCCAAACCTGTCCTAATTCCTTCTAAAATACCATTTTATGGTGCCCTTAAAAAAAAGATGTATTCTGATAGGATTTTACAGGACCTCAGATCTGGATCATTTTATAAAACCCAGAGAAAGGACCAGTAGATGAAACACTGGCTGGTCTTAAATATTAAACTTTCCACTGAGTCCACAGCTCCCAAGGACTCTAACGGAAACGCTGCCAAGATGCTTCAGTCAACATGCAGCATTCACATTCTTCTAGAATCAGACTATACTGCTAAAGGATGCCCACCTGCATCATTATTAATTTAAGAAGAAAAACATTTTAATTCTGCCTTAAATTTCTATAATACTTTGCAGCTTACAAAGCACAGCCGTACATATTTTTTCCCTTTTATCCTGTCCCACTGGAGATCCAACTATAAACTGTTAATAGTGGAGAGGTGATGTGCTGAGAGCTCCCAATTCTCACTCCTCAGGATAGCTTAGAAAAGTTTTAACATCTTTTTTTTTCATGACTTCTACTCCACATGGCTCTGTCTCCCTGTCCACCCAGAATCAGGGAATTGAGGGAGACTAGGAGGGAAATCAGAGAGGAACCAAAATGTGGTGTCCTCATCAGAGATTTGTAATATGATGGTGTCAATCTAAACAATGCCACAAATTAGGCCTTATAATCTATGATAGCAAAACTCCACTTATTTATATCAATTTTATGCAAATATCCTCAGTATCCTCCTACTTCATATCAGTGAGATGTCTTCGTGCCGCTATGATAGGTCTAGTTAGTCTCCAAGGAACCCCAGAAAGGTTTCAGGGACCAGAAGGCCAAGGTTGATTGCTAGAGGTCATATTTTTGGGAGTTGTACCTTCCTATTACTCAGTGGATATTTCTATGTGTTCTCTAGAATTTTAAGGCAGTGATTCAATACTGGCTGTACATTAGAACCACCTGTGGACATTTTAAAACATACGAAAGACTGAACATCATTCCCACAAACTCTGCCTCAATCTTCTTTTGGTGGGGGGGAAAGGCAGTGGAACCTAGCCTCAATATTTTATAAAGCTCCATGTGATTCTAATGTGCAGCCAGAAATGAGAACCATCGGTCTAGATGCAGAAGATTTTTAACTTTAGCTAGCCCTAAAGTCACGTGGAGGGTTTATTAAAACAGATTTGGGCCCCCCCCCACTTCCAGAGTTCCTGATTCAGTTGGTATGGAGTGGGAGCTGAGAATCTGCATTTATAACTGCTTTTCAGGTGATGCTGATGCTAATCCAGGGAACACGCTTTAATAAAAATCACTGTTCTAGTCACAAAGCTTTTCACTTGCATATCAAAATCAATTCAGCTAAACTCTTTAAATTTACAGGGAACACCACTCAGTGACTCAGATAATCCTACTTATTTAGGTCTAACTATTTGCCTGACCTGGTGTGAAGCAGCAAAGTAGCACAATGAAACTCACTTTCTGTCTCTCATTCTCTGATTCCCTTTCTCTTTCCTTTTCCCTATTTGTACTGATAGAATCTGGAGAGCAATTATTCTTCTAAAAATCCAAAAAGGTCATTTCTGAAATTTTGCTTGGGGGCCCAAATGTCTACCCAACAGCTAGGGTTGCTTTGTGCCATGTGCATCCTTGGCAGAGACTGATGGGCTCTGACTTCAGCACCCTGGAGAGCAGCCTCCATGCTCTACACAGTGCTAGAACAAGGACCATGTAATTGCAGTAATCATTCCCAGTGAAAAGGAGGAATGAAAGACACACAGCAGTTCCTGACATGTAACAAATTCCTGAGTCCCACTTGGCAAACACTGTGAAATCTCTTAATAGTACAGGTCCCTCAAAAACTTAATGGGTTTAAGTTTGATTTGCTTCTAGTCAGTTGCTAGTCAGTTTAATGTGCCAATAATCACAGGAAAAGTTTTCAACTCTGCTTTACTTACTCATATGCCTCTCTCACTCTCCCTTCCTTCCTCCCTTCCTCCCACTCTCCTCTGTCTCTCTCAACTTAATGATAGCTATCTTGAGTCTATCAGCTGTGAAAGAATGTGCCCCTAGCATTAAGAATAGTGCCTCGCACCTGGTTAGTGCTCAATAAATATTTAGTGAATGAAATATTTAGGGGAAGGGGCTTTCCTCGTGGCGCAGTGGTTAAGAATCCACCTGCCGATGCAGGGGACACGGGTTCGATCCCTGGTCCAGGAAGATCCCACATGCCGTGGAGCAACTAAGCCTGTGTGCCACAACTACTGAGCCTGTGCTCTAGAGCCCGTGAGCCACAACTACTGAGGTCCGCGTGCCACAACTACTGAAGCTCTGCAACAAGAGAAGCCATGGCAATGAGAAGCCCTCGCACTACAATGAAGAGTAGCCCCCACTCGCCGCAACTAGAGAAAGACCTCACACAGCAACGAAGACCCAATGCAGCCAATAAATAAATAAATAAAATCTATTAAAAAAAATATTTAGGGGAAGTATACCAGTATCTCCAATTTACCTTGAAATGCATCAAAAAATCTGAGTGGTTTTTAAATTTGAGCAGGGATTTGAATCACCTGGTATGTTAAAAACATTGTTTGGCCCACCTCCAGAGTTTCTGTTTCACTTGGTCTATGGTCTGGGGTTGGAGCTGAGATGGTTTGATGGATGGCTAGATGAATGGAGAAATCAATGATTATGTGCTAGGACAAGTATACTGCAATGCTAATAATAGAATTTGGGTAGTGGGTATACAGGTGTTCAACTTTAATGTGTGTTTAGAATTTTTCATAATAAAATGCTGGGGAAAAATTACAGTGTACTGCCTAGTGTCTGAGTACCTTACTTTAAAGAGCACACAGTAATTTATAGCTTTGTCCTGTGTGCTCATTCCCTCTCTCTCTCTCTCTTCCTCCTTAGAAATGAGAGACCACTAAGGGAGGCTGAGAATGTTTAGTGTTGGACTTTCCAGACATTAATTAATTCTTATGCTGGGCGCAGCTCTCTTCTGGTAACATAGCCAGCAGAGACCTGGAGTGGGTATGGGCTTCTCCATGGGTAGAGAAGCACTCCAGCAACTGCCTGCCTCAGCGGTCAAATGCCAAATAGTTGGTGCTCTAAGGGCGGGTGGAAGGGAAAGACTGAAAGACAGAGAGTAGCCATTCTCTCCCAGGAGGAACCTTAGGCTGGAGAGAAAGAAAATACATTCTGTGCTCAGGCATCAAGAAGCTGGATACAGCCTCCACATCAGCCCTGAGCCCACACTCTCCCTGCCTCCAGCTGTCCCAGGACAAGGACTGCACCTCCTTCCTCTGCATACCCCACAGGACCCAGGATATGGGTTGCATTACAAACTGAGCCACCGCAGGACAAAGTTTGTCATATTAAGCATGGAGCAGATTCTCAGGCTGGAGAAGCCCTCCTGAGTTTTTTCCAAGGAAGATTAATGATCATGATCCCAAATATCTGTTCCATTCTTCCCCTCCAATAGATCTGTGGCTTTGGACAGCAACAAAAAAAGCCTTGAACTAGATATAAGAAAGACCTGTCCTGATGCCTGGGTGGACCACATACTGGAAAAGGCATCTATGGCATCCCTTTTTTTTTTTTTTTTTTTTTTTTTTTATAATAGGGTTTGTGTTTCTGTCACATTCTTTTTTTTTAATAAATTTATTTATTTTATTTGTTTATTTATTTATTTTGGCTGCATTGGCAGGCAGATTCTTAACCACTGCGCCACCAGGGAAGTCCCTATGGCATCCCTTTTATAAAAGTCCAGAGTCAACAGCTCCATGTGGGCATGCTTCTTCCAAAGCAAACCAGCAGTTTTCAGACTGTAATATTTGCAGTTTAATAGAAGATGGCATGAGTGGAACAACTAGAAGTAGGACATGTAGGGGTGTGGAGAGGCCTGAGCGCCTGGCAGTGTGGGCTTTAGCTCAGCTACTTGGAAAGGGTGTTTTCTCCCCACCCTCACATCCTTGTTGCTGCCTCTCCTCCCACCCCACCCCTCCCACTACCACAGCCACAGGACCAGAGGCAGCTTGGACTGTGGGAAAGGAGAGCAAAGCCAGGGCTCACCCTGCGGCACTTGTGAAAAAGCCCAAGTGGTTTTCTGTCATCGTTTTTCCCCGGTGCCTTTTTGATTAGCTTAATGAAGTCCTCCTAACTTGTGGGTGGAAAAAAAAAAAAAAAGGAGATGAGGAACAAAGAGATAGAAAAAAAATAATGTGAGACTAAGCAACCCTGATGACTCAGTCTTCAGGCTTGGGTGCTGTGTCATACCCTAGGAGTTGGGCCTGGGGTGATGGGAGCTAGTTTTAGAGAAACAACATATCCCTTTCATCATCCCATAAAGCATCACAGAGGGAGCTGGCAAAGGAGTCATGTCCACACCCCTGCTCTGCCAGTGGCCCTGGAAGCTGGCATCTCCCTCAGAGCTGACTCCACCGGCAGAGCAAACCCAAAGCTTGTCCCTCAAGGACAGTCATGGTGTCCCGTTAGCCTTAAAACTCTAGTGTCTAACATGCAGCCTGGCACACCATAGGAGCTCAGTAAGTGCTGGATCTTTTGTGTGCGAATGTATGATGGTTTCCCACATGTTCACTCTCCCCCCATGTCACTAGCCCCACCTTACTGGTAGGGGCAGCTCTGGCCAGGGCGACAGCAGAGACATCAGTGCCTGAGTGCTTAACACTCCTCAAGGAGCTGTCACTCTGGCACGAATGTGATCTCCCTACAGAGCAAGCCCCACATAGATTTTTCTCCTCTGAATTCTCCAGGAAGATATATTGATCCAGTTCAGGTGACATCAATAGACCCAGGTAACTGAATGAAGCTTCTGGAGTTTGCCTTAAAATAGGTATGATTTAGCCTCAAGACACCAACTGGTAGCTTCACCACCCTCCCGTCCCTCACTCTCCATCCATTGTGCCTATTAAACCCCATACTAATCTCAGCCCTACTCTCCCCTTCCCAACCCAGGCACTTCCTGTCCAGTCCCAAGGTGACATGAAGAGACCATGGGTGGAAATTAAAGGTGAGGGTGACAGGAAATAGAGGAGGCCATGCAATTCCATCCCATGTCGCAAAGCAGACCTTGTCAACTCCCTGACACAAGAGTCACCACTGATTCATTTCATACCCAGAGGCCCATTTCCTCCACAGGCTGGTGGGCGCATCCTGTCTTCATCCTCCGAGAAACCCCACTCCTCAGAGCCTGCCCAGGAAAGGTCATCACAGCTTCCTCTCTGAGCTGGGACTGGTGCTAACATGAGCTCTAAGGGGTGGTTTGGCTCTCCCGGGCCCCTACCCGGCCCCTGCTGTGTTTCCTGGAGCTTCTCTACCATTTTTTCTCCTGAGGGATCCACAGGATGTAGGTTCACATTGTCCAATTTGCCACCTATGGTCCCTGTGACCTAAGGCAATGTTCTGTGCTACAGATCCCTGCCTGAAAAGTGGAAATAGTAATACCTTCCTCATAGGGGCAATGTAAGAATTAACTGAGCTAATATACTTGATGTGTTTAGCCTACTTCCTGAAACACTGCATCAGTCATAAGAAAGAACAGTTTCTCTCTATGGAGCATTTATTATTAGCCAGTGCTTACGTTAATCACCCCAATCCTCTTGACCACCTTGTGAGATAAGTAGAGTTGTCAGAGCCATTTCACAGATGCGGAATCTGAGATACATAGAAGCTAGGCTAAGTAACTTGACTGAAACCCACAGCTAGGAAGTGACGGAGCTGGGATTTGAAGCCAGGTCTGTTTGATTCCAGGGCTTGTGGCTGAACTACTACGCAAATGTCCCATTCAATACATATCACTTCCCTTCTCCCCTCCTAACCACCTCTCCCAGCTAACCTCACTGTGAATTCCTTGTCAGGACATAAGACTTGAGAGCAGAGATGGCAAACTTTTTCTTTAAAGGGCAAAATCATAAGTATTTTCAGCTCTGCAGGCCATACGGTATCTGTCACACTACTCCACTCAGCCTGTGTAGTGTGAAAGCAGATACAAACAATAGGTAAATGAATGGGCATGGCTGTGTTCCAGTAACAGGTGGCTGGATTTTGCCCAGGGGTTGTATTTTGCAGACCCTGCTCTAGAGGAATAGCACAGCTCTAGGGAAAAAAAGACTTAGGATGGAGATTACTTGGCAAATAGTAGGTGCTCAGTAAGTATGTGTGGGTTGATCTAGAGGTCATTTTGTCCATCTCTTTGAATCCAAGCAGTAGCACCAATAAATAAACAGTTCTCCAATTACAGTTTCACAGGGAAGCTGATTCCACTCTTACCTGAATTGTCTGGTTTTGTGTATAACTTATGTCAGGAAGGTTCCCTCCCACCATGGTTCATCTGTGAATTGAGATTTTCTCTACTGAGAACTAACAGTCTATGCATCAGACCCAAATCTGTCCCCTTCCCCTGCCCTGGACAACGATACTCACCAAGAGACAAAGCCACTCTCCTCATGAAGCCATTACATCTACAACAGAGGGTTCTGTTTTACTGAGGATGGGAAGGGTCTTCTTCTTCCTCCCTGGGCAACTGGGTCACAAGCCACTGGAGGGGGAACTCATCATAACACCCCTGAGAAAAACTCGAGTGCCCGACACTGAGGCAAAGACTGCAGCCTTCCTGGCCTCCTTCCAGAGGTGAGAAGGCCACCTTGGGTGGAGTAGGTCCCTTCAGAGAAAGTGCCAGTGTGATCAAAGAATTGCCACTGCAGGAGGAGCTTGGGGGACACCCAATTGGGCAGCAGCGTGGGGACTCCTCACCTCTCCTGCAGCTGTTGCCACTGAGCCCAGCCTGCAAGAGACAGAGAGAACATATTCTGAGCTGATTTGTTTTCATTTGTATTTATTGGTTTGTGGGCATGGGATGTTTTAAATGCCCATATGGTCCCTAACACAGGTTACAGCAAAAAATCCAATCTCGGAGTTGAAATGAAGCCAGAATTAAACAGCCAGTTCCGTGAACCATGTCATCTATAGTCTTGAGTGCTCTGGGGAGGGCAGGAGGCAGGAGAGAACTTGGGCTCTGACCCACAAGAGCCTAACCAAGTGAGCCTCCTATTTATTGGGGGCTGCTTCTTTGGGCCCCTCAAATCTTCTCTTTCTCCCTCCTACTTCTTTCTGGTTCCAGCCTGTGTTTCCTGATACCCCATAAGGGCTTTCCCCAAAGCCAGTGGCTCCATAGGATGCCCAAACCATAGCAACAACATGACAATTCCACTCCAGGGGCAAGATTAGTAACAGAGGAGGGTGGAGCTGCAGGTATTTGTGCAGTATTAGTGGTTTCCACTGCTTGGGGCGTTTCTGGTGCAGACCACAGTCATCATTTGGGGTATTTAACCTCCATGACAAAGGGGTACCTATCCCTTCCCACACTGACCTCCCTCCCCCAGCAAACATTAACCTTTCACACACATTCTCTCTCAGTCCCACCACTTGGCACTTTGCTATCTATCACCTTAAATTCTTCTCTAAAGATTCTAGATGTTCCCTCTCTAATTATATAGGAAACTCCTTGAGGATAACGCTTGAGATTCAGAATAAAAACCCTATCTTAAAATGTTGAGGACTAGACAAAAATAAACCACTCTTGGATCAGCAGTTCATAGCATTCTACCTCTGGGCTGGGGAAGACAGGGCTGTGTTCATTCCCCTCTCACAGCCCTTGCAAGCCCATTCCTTTCATCTGGAATGCCTGCCCCCACTGCCAACCTCCACATGACTCATGCCTTTACATCAGTCAAGTCTCAGCTCAAAGACCATTTGCAGCAAAGCCTTCTCATGTCACTCAAGCCAAAGTAATCCCAGAGCTGTTCAATAAGTATTTATTGCATGAATGAGTGGTCTCCATTTTGCAGATGCAGACACTAAGGCTCACTGTGATTAAAAATTACTTACCCATGGTCAAAGAGCTACTTAAAGGCACAAACTGAGGTCTTCTGATGTTAGAATGTCAGAATGCTTATATTTCTTCTGTACTATGGTGCTCCTTGGCAACTGTAATTTTTTATTCAATATTCATCTACCCAGTACTCTGTAAGCTTCATGAGGACAGGGTCTGTATCTGTCCGGTTCACTGTGTGTAGCTATGCTATCTAGTACCGGGCATTGCGTCAATATCAAATGTACTAACGATTATACAATAGACTAATATAGACTAATCAATTAATTACCATTTAATTGGGTCTCAATAAATAATTGTTAATAGACTGAGAGCAATGAACCCAGATCACAGATGCAGAAGTTTCGAGCCTCCATTTATTCTAGTCCTCTTTCTTTGAGTGGTAAAATAGCCTTTTCCTGGAATGTGCTCTGGGTTCCAGGAGCCACCATGATGCTAGGAGAATTTCTTTGAAAATGTGGAGCAAGAACAGGGAAATTGAATATCTAATATGAATAGTTTTGTGCCAACTTATAAATATCAGATAATTACAGCACAACTCTGATCCTTTGGGATATTTCATCTAGCATGAATTTCCTTCACTCAGGAATCAACATTCAGACTGCTCTCTTCCGCAACGCTTCCATTCCCAGGGTGGGTCAGAAGTGTCAGAGGCTATTGGCTCATCTCAAGATAGAGAGTTTCATGGCTGTGAGCAGAAATGGCAAGAAAGACAGAAGTTATGAGCCTACTGCTAGCAGGGAAATAGAGTGGGAGGCAGCTAACACACCACATCCATCTGAACTTTCATAAGATTTGATCCACTCTCATGTCATATACTAATCTACTTTTTTTCCTTCAGGTTAGATTCTCCTTTATTTTAGTCAACTACTTTCTTGCAAGGTCAAGTACGTTTGTTCTCTTAGGCTTTTTCTCCCTCCCTCCACCTGCCCCATCCTCTGCCTTCCATCTAGTCCTTCTCAGTTTGAAGAAGGCAGTGTAGTACAGTTAAGTGTACATCTCACTGTACACTCATCTGTAAAATGGAGATAATCTTCACAGGGGTGCTGTGAGGATTAAATGGTATATATTGCCTGAAGGATTTAGTTCAACACAAGACAAACAGTAAGAATTCAGCAAATGGTGGCCGCTATTATTCCCATTCCTAGTCTCATTTCTCCCCACCCAGCTCCCTCTCTTTCCCTTCCCTTTGGCTCTGTGTCTATACATGTACACAGTCTGGCTTAATAAAACACTGATCACCTCATGCAGCCCAGTATCACAAATTGGTCAAGATGCTTGACTGGCAGTCCCTGGTATTTCAGACTTTGTCTTTCCCCATATCCTTCTCTCCTTGAGACATTTTACTTTCTCCATTTTTCCTGAGACAGTGGCCATCAGCATTACCTTGCAGTCATAAGCCCCACCTGGATTCTGCTCAGAACATTTGGCTAAGAGAGTAGGCATGTCTGCCACTTAGCGCCTCTCTCAGTTTGCCCACCATGTTTAATTCATGCGTGTTGCAGACCCTTTAAAGAGGCTCAATGAGCTGTGAAGATCAAGATATGAGCCATACAGATTGCACATTATTGAATTAAGATGCTAAATATGGAGCCTAAGTGATGCCAAGGATGGAAAATGAAAGCCTTAATGGTTTATAATGATGGAAAGCAGGGTGGGTCAAGTCAGTAGCAAATTGAAAAGATGCATGACTTCAAGGAAAGGGCCATTTGTCATACTAGAGTCATCTGGATTTCTCCCTCTCCCTCACCCTCTACATTCAATCCATCACTAAAACCTGTCAGTTCTACCTCCAGTAAATCTCAGGTGTCCACTTCTCTTCATTCTCACTGCCATCACCCAAGGTCAAGTCCCTATCTCTTCTCTCATTGACTATTGCAGTAGACTCACTTGTCTCCTTGGTTCTATCTTGTCCTTCTCTAATCCAGTCTCCACCGAGCAACCTTTCTAAAATATAAAGCAAATCATGTCATTTCTCTGTTTAAAATCTTCCAATGGCTTCCTGTTGCTCTTATAACAAAATCCAGAATTGTTCTCATGGTTTCTGAGCTCTCTGTGGCCATTCTCATCTCCATCCATGCTCCTCCTTGCTTACTCTTCTCTGAACATTCTTGTCTCCTTTCTATCTCTCCACCATGCTAAGTACATTCCCACCTTCAGGCTCTTGCATTTGTTGTTTCCTCTGCCTGTGTTTTACATAGCTAGTGCATTCTCACCACCCTCCCACCCCAGGTTTTGGTATAGAGCAGCATTTTTGGGCCCCCTCTCAATGTAGCTTGTCCCCATTCTAGCTCATCATCCTATTTATGTTCTCAACAGCTTGCTGATTTTGGTTGACTTTTTTCTATCTCCTCCATGAGGACAGAGACCGTTTCTATCTTATTCATGCTGTATCCCTTGTACTCTTACAGTGCAAGTAATATAGTATTTGATCGATAAACATTTGCTGAGAGATTAAATGAATGAATTTGTCACAGGAAGTCCAGTCCAAGATTTGATCTTCCACTGGCCAATTACAGACTAAAATCATTTCTCACACCCCTTCACTTTCTTGGCTCTGAGCTGAAAATCCATGTCTACTAAGATTATTGAATGTAACATAAAGACACAGGGAGTTGATCTTCAACAAAACAAGAAAAAACAAAACAAAACAAGAAAATAGACCACTCATTCATTCAGTAAATATTCACTGAGTGCCTATGATGTACCAGATACTGATCAAGCACTCGTAATACACTGGTGTTTATCACAGCCCCTGAGTGGAGCTTAGAGTCTGGGAGAGGCAGAGGTCAAACATATAAATATATAATTATACCCTGGGTTAAGTGCTTTGAAGGAAAGGAAGAGTGTCATGTTGAGAATAACAATGAGGGAAGCAAGGTGGTCAGGAAATGCCTCTCTGAAGAGAAAACATTTAAGCTGAGACCTGAATGATGATGAGTGAATAATGAAAGGGAGATGATCCAAAGGGAAAGCATTTAGTCATCTGGACGGCTAGTATCTCAAAGCAGCAGTATGAAGCTTCTGTTGATATGTCCCCATGGATGAAGGGAAATAAAGGGGCCCCTATTTCAGGGACGAGGTGTGACCAAGCATGGAGCTCTTTGCCACTCTCTCACACTCCTCTTTAGACAGAAGGGAAATGGAATTTTTTTAAAATCAATTTTTTCCACAAAAACAACTTTGGCACCCCAAGTCTGGACATTCTGAACTCAGAAGGAGCTCCAGACAGTTTCCTCCTTTGTCCCAACAGCTTTGTTCTTTGTCTTCATTTTGTATCTTTAGCTCAAAAGGGATTAGAGCTGATCTGAAAATCCTCAGCACATCAACCTCTCCCTATATATCAAGTATCTATCTCTCACCCCTCCAGATTCCTCCTCTGATTCCTCTGGGTGGCTGACAGACAGCAAATAGAGCAAAATAGGCGTCTACGGCACAATTTTCTGGGCACACTTGTTTAAGAAAAACACCTGAATTATTTAATAGTCCATAGCTCCCGTCAACTCATTATACAAGTCTGGGCATGCAGACCTAGTGGGGAAGGAAGAGCATATATAAGACCAGTGTCCTGCTGGAGTCCCAGGGCACTAGCTCCCCTTCTGGACGAGATCATCAGCAAGCAACCACTCTATGCCGGGAGGATCCCCCATTAGTCATGCCCACACTGGGGACATCCATGGCCTCCTCTCTTGGACTTGGAGGAATCTAAGAGGAACAATGGACAAAATCTGGGCTAGCAGTCCATGCACAGGATTCTGGTTCTGCTCATTTGCTACTAGAACCTGTCCCTCCCTTGCTGTGTGACTGTGAGCAAGTCTCTTTATCTTTCTGAATCTCAGGACTCTCTTTTTCTCTGGTAAAACAAAGTCATCAAACTAGATCAGGGGTTTCTTAGTAGTTTTTTTTAACAACATAATCCCTTCTTTGGAGGAAATCTTATGTGAAGGCCTGATAGAGAAAACAGATAGAGTCCACCTGTACTTTGTCCCTTGAGGGAGGTTCCAAGAATGGTCTCCTTAAGATGCCTAATGCTCCTTGAAACAACTTAGAAACCACAGAATTAGAAACCTGCATAGTCGTTGATTCTAAAGGAATGGAGGCTGATTTGCCCCATGCTATGGACCTATGTACCTGCAAATTCATATGTTGAAGCCATAATCCCCAATGTGACTATGTTTAAAAATAGGACTTTTAGAAGATAATTAAGGTTAGATGAGGTCACAAGAGTGAGGTCCTAATCTAATAGGATTGGTGTCCTTGTAAGAAGAGAAAGAGAGATCTCTCTTCTTCCACATGCACACACCAAGGAACAGTCATGTCAGGACACAGCAAGAAGATGCTGTCTGCAAGCCAGGAAGATCACCAAGAACCAAATCAGCTGGCATCTTGAGCTTGGACTTCCCAGCCTCCAGAACTGTGAGAAGTAAATTTCTGTTGCTTAAGCCACCCAGTCTGTTGTATTTTTATGGCAGCCTTAGCAAACTAATAGAGTCCTGCTGTAGAATTTGTGGCCTCTCAGTCCAAGGATGAGAGTAGCTGCCATAACTTTGAGTTTCACTCCTTTTATGTCCATAAGTCAGTGTCCCAGTTTGAAGGCAAAGGGATACACCACTTCCTCCACAAGAGATTCCCTCTCCACTCCAACCACATAAATATCTTTTTTGCATGAACTCTTCCTGCCCTTCTGTTTTATCTCTTAGTTGAATAAGAAAAATCAACTTAAATTAAAACCATTCGGGCAGTTAGTTCTTTCCAGTGTTCCCTCCTAACTGTTATTTTATTCCCCTGTCCAACAATTCTTGCTGATTCCCCTATAGGTATCAAATAAAGAACAAAACATCACCTGCCCCATCTTTGCCATCCACAGTTTCCTTACAGATCACCTAGGTTGTAGGTCCCTCATGGATACCACTATACTCCTTGTGTTTTCCACTTCTGGACATTGTTTACTCTATTTCTTCATCTAACACGCCTCCTCTGGATGTCTACATCCTGCTCACCCTTCAAGAACCAGCTCAGATGCCACCTTCTCCATGAAAGCTTTCCTGAAATGTCTAGTTGGAAATATTATCTACCTCTTCTGCACCTCCATCACCACTGACTATGCTAATCACGGCACATAGCCCCCATTTTCCCCCACTATGACTACTGGATAACTTCTTAAATCCCCTTTTCAGTTGTAAATGTCTTAAGGACAAAGACCATGTCTTATTCATCTTTTAATCTTACATACTGCCTGGTGCAGTGCCTTGTAATTAGGAGGTGCTCAATAAATAATGGTTAAATGGAAGAATGGATGGAGGAATTTGAGAATAACTGTACCTGATTAGTTCAGGAATAATTTAAGTATAGATAGAGCTTTTAATATGCCTGTGCATAAAAGAGGAAGCATGAACCTGGAATATGTGATGAGTTTGGGGGCAGATGTCAGAGATGAAAGGTATAGTAACTCATAATTCATTCAACAGCTACACATTTGCTAAGCACTAACAATATGGGAGGAACTGTTACACCGCTGGTGAGCAAAACAGACAAGATTCTGACTTCTTGGAAGTTGCAGTGTAGTGGGAAAAGTGTGGTGGGAGAAACAGACATTAGACACCTGAATATTATATAAAATAATAATTTTAGCTAGTAGCTTGTTATATAAAGGAAAAGAAGTTCCTCTAAGGGAAAGTAAGAGAGGCACACAATTTAGATTGAAGGATGAGGAAAGGGCCCTCCAAGGAGATGCCATTTTAGGGAAAGGTTAACTAGGTTAAGATCTGAAGGGTGATTAGAAGTCAGCCAGGCCTAGGGGCAGACAAAGGTCCTAAGGCAGGAAACTGACCCTGTAAGGAACTGCAAGGCCAGGGGGGCCCAAGTGTAGGCAGGGAATTGGTAGCTGAGGAGGAGAGTGTGTCCAGTGTTCGCACAGGGCCCTCCAGATAAGGAGTCTGGGGTCATTCCAAGTATGGTGGGAATCATTGAAAGGTTTCAGCAGTGGAAGCACATGATCCTCCCCTCACGATGGCTGCTGCATGGAAAAAGGATTGGAGCAGAATAATCTTTGGCTACAGAGATTGGCTACAGAGACTGTAGTTAGGAGACCTGCAAGCAAGAGTCTGAAGTGGTTTAGACTGAAGGGGTGGCAGTGGATATGGAAAGTAGCAGCAGAACTGGAGAAATATTTTGGAGGTATAATAATTTAGAAGCACTTATTGACACTTAATTTATCATATATATTATATTTTCTTGTCAGTGTCTTACAAGAATGTCTCATAAGTCTGTAAGAACATGGATTTGTCTTATACATTGCTGAATCCCCAAGGCCCGTAACAGTGCTTGGCATACAGTAAGTGCTGAGTAAATATTTGGTGAATAAACTTATGGTATAATGATTTATAAATTAGAAGTAAAAGTAAAAAAAGAAGTATAAAGAATGAATTTCAGGATGTGGGCTTCAGCACTAAGGAGGATTGAGGTGACATTTATTGAGATGAGAAAAAAATGAAGAGGAACTGTTTTGGGAGATAAGATCAAAAATCCATTTTTTGACATGTTGAGTTTCATAGATGCCTATGAGATATCCATATGGAAATTCTGGTCTGGAGATACAAATTTAGGTACTATCTACACAGATATAGCATTTCAAGCCATGGAATCATCTAAGACAAGATTTCTTGACCTGAAGTCTGCAATGGCCAAGGGGCTCATGGGTTTCCATGAATTTGGATGGGAAAAATATATTTTCATTTTTAGTAACTTCCAAGTCAAAGTTATCATTTTCTTCAATTATGAATGTAGACAATAAATTACAGCAGTATACACAGTACCTGTGACATTTGGTCAGTAATAAAAATTACAGATATTTTCACATCACGTTACAACTGTTACAGACACCTTGCAATATCATTTGTGCTCATCACTACTTCAACATTATAGAGGTCATTGGACTCACCATTAGATCTTTTTATGGAACACATAGCATAAAAAGCACATATATTGCTATATTACAAATTTGGGTTTTTATGTTTTGATAAATGTTTATCAGAAAAATTTTTTCTTTTATTGCTCTATTTATTTTACTTAATGTATCTGAAAGCATTATTGTGAGAAAGCGTACTTAGACTTGACCAGCCAGACAGCCAGAGACTCTGTGTCACTAAACAAGTTAAGAGTCCATGGGAGGAGCTAGAGACGGTCTCTGAGGAAGAGGGAGCTACTAGGGACAGAGGAACTGGCCAAGGAATGGAGGCTGGAGGAGAAACAGCCAAGGGGTGAGGGAAGCTGACTAGAGAGATTAGATCAGGCCAATGATGAACCAGTTAAGTTCAAGAGAAGCAGGAAGCTATGGAAAGCTTATAACTGAGAACAGAGGAGAAGAATGAAGAGCTCCAGGTGCTGACCCAGGGCTTCACACCCAGGGCTTCACATTCAGGAAAGATGAGAGAGAGGGAAGTATGGAAACAAGTGTCCAAGGAACACTACTGAACAGAGGCCTATGAACAGCCTCTCTTGAGCTGGGGACCCTGGGACACATCTTCCAGAAAGGACTGGGGACTCCCAGGTTGGGTGGAAGGATGCCTGGGTCAGGGCATCAGTGGAAGAATCACTGGGCTGAGAGGCCATGGATTCAGGCCCTGCCCTTGACCAGCTCTGTGACTTTGGTCCAATCTACTTCTCCCCTGGGTGGGTCTGTTTCTTCATCCTATGGCTGAGGGGGTTGAACTAGAAAATCCCTAAGGGTCCCTCCAATACAGACAATGCAGGATTTGGTCACTGCTCTGTTCTGGGCCTGCTGTGATACCAGCTGGCTGGTCACACTGGACAAATGTCTTCCCCCTCTGGGCCTCCAACTCCTAAAATTCATATATTGGCCAAATGTCCTCTTGAACTCTTCTAGCACTAACAACCTGTGTCTGGGGCTGTTTGTTTAAAATCAACCTGGAGAGCCCAGCCAAAAGGGCCTTCCTTTCTCTGATTGACTGACAAAGCAAAAGAGCCTTGCCTGGGCTGGGGGTGAACACAAAAAGGGGAACCAGGAAGTGGACCCAGCTGCTCAGAGCCTCCCTCCTTTGTTTTCTCCTTGTAGGATGTTCAGACTATTCTCACAACCCTGTGATGCTTACTTGTTTCTAAATTGTTATTTCTCATCCCCTCCTCCATCTTGTAGACTATGAGCTCCTTAGACTAGGGAAATTGTCTTACAGATTCCCTTTTTATCTCTACTGCCTGACAATAAATATTTGCTGAATGAATGAATAATATAACAACTTTGCGAATGAATGACCTAAAAATTATATAACAAATTATTTTGAGAATAATTTCTTGATTGGTGTAAGAGTAATTGAAGTGCAAATAGAGGGTTAAATATATCAGAATACATATTAAAAATGGGCTATGGTCAATAAGTGGTAAGTATCGAATTTTGTTAAGGTATTGTGTTTCTCCATTTTATCTACCTATATGTCTCCAAACCTTAGAGGAAAATAGTTTTTATAATTCACTCTGATGACTCTATGGGAAGTGAGGTCTCCTTATCCCTTTCCCTGATCTCTTTCTTCAAGGGCCCAGCAGAGAATGAGTCAAATACTGATCTCACTGGTCAGATTTCAGGACACTGACTGGCCCTCTCTTCTGCTTTCTGTCTCAGGAGCAGTTCCTGAGCCACTGCCTACTCAGACTTGAAGACCAGCTGCAGAGCGATCCTCCTCAGTCTTCAGCCCAAGCTGCATTTTCCAACCAATTTTACCAAAAATCCTTGGGGTGAGGTATCAAGCCCTAGCCCAACCAATAACAGAGTGGCTCATGGTTTCCCATGTGTTATGTATTAATGCACAGCCACCTAAAGAACACCAAAGGAAAATATGTAGCTAAGGCAGGACAAGATTTGGTTATTCCTAGGTCCCCTTGGTTTTACCAGAGAAATCCCTATTCTCTTAGGTGCTTGAGGGAAAAACACCCTGAGTCAGAGTATACTAGTCGTTGTGTAGAGGCCAGAGACGTGAACTGAGGAAATGAGAATGTCTTAGAAATTGCTTAGTTACAAGGAACCGAAAGTCACTTCAACTAACTTGAGAAGAATTTATTGTAAAGATACAAAAATTCAGAGAACCAGATTGCATCAAGGGGAAAGCAGAAGATAGATGGCAGAGAGATAAGGAGTTAGTGAAAGGTTAAGGAAGTAGAGATAGCAACTGTGGATGGCTCTTTGAGAAAGTCAGCAATAAAACAGAGAAATGAGTCAGTAACCCAAGGGAATATTGGAGAAGAAAACGTTCTTGGGATTTTAATTAAGGAATAGGAGTCAGAAGAGGAGCAAATGAGGAAAAGAAAGATGAGATCATTGATGCACAGTAGATGCTCAATAAATATGTGCAAATTAATTGAAACCACCTGGGCCAAAGAGCATTAAAGTTAAATCTGGCTCAAGGGACACTGAGCATATTTTCTACATTTCTGTCCTCATGTTAGGTGACTACTCTCTGATTCCTTCAGCACTGCAGTGTGAGATTCAGGCATTACCCTCCGAGGAAATCAACTGCCTTCTCAGGGCTTCAGACAGGGAAATAGGGAGGCATTGCTGCAGTTCTCAAAGCCACGAGCAGTCCCAGTGCCAGCTGCCTGCCTATTGTGAAACCAAACAGATGTGAAGAGAGCAGAAAGCAAACAGTAATAGCCAAGATCACATTTCCAAATTAATGCTATGAATCATTATTAGCCAAATACCAGTCCCAGTAGAAGCTGGTCTTTCTCCCAAAGGGGAGTCTTGCTTCACAGCCAGGACTATTGGGGGTCGAGAAAAGGGACCAGTTCAAGCTAATTATTCTAGTCATCATACAGAGAGTTAAAAGGTAAATTAAGTAGATGAGATGCCTTAGGAACATTTTGGTTACAAGGAACAGATGCTCACTCAAGACAACTTGAATAAAATGGAATTTATCATAAGGACCCAGGGGAATATTATAGAACAGAGCTATTAAAAAAAGAAAAATAGGGACTTCCCTGGTGGCGCAGTGGTTGAGAATCCGCCTGTCAATTCAGGGGACACGGGTTCGAGTCCTGGTCCGGGAAGAGCCCACAGGCTGCGGAGCAACTAAGCCCGTGCGCCACAACTACTGAGCCTGTGCTCTAGAGCCCGCGAGCCACAACTACTGAAGCCTGCACACCTAGAGCCTGTGCTCAACAGGAGAAGCCACCGCAATGAGAAGCCCGCGCACCGCAATGAAGAGTAGCCCCCACTCGCCGTAACTAGAGAAAGCCCGCACAGCAACGAAGACCCAACACAGCCAAAAATAAATAAATAAATTTTTTAAAAAAGAATAATACAATGGGCTTTACAGGAAGTGGGAAGTTGATGTGTTCTATCTTTCTCCCTCTATCCTCTTTCCACCCTAAAATGCGTGTTTTTCAACTATTCGATGTTATCTTCTTCATCTTTCTCTCCCCTCAGACCAATTTCTGTGCTCATTCACTCACTTCTACATGGTCTAGCATGAATGCCCTGAAATAGTGGCCTCACTCCACCACCACCCCCGACCCTATTGATAGAATCTTGCAGCTTAGCTCCTCCAGGTTAATGTCTCAGTCTTTGTAGTCCCGTGCTATATTCCCTAAAAAGAGCCATTTATTAGCTCAGTGAGGGTCAGGTGTCTACGTTAGCACAATCAGATATTATAAAGGTAGAGACACATGGTAATTAGAGTCACCCTTTGTAGGCTGTGAGTGGGCAGGTTTTCTAAGAATGGAGTGGCATGGAGAGAAAACGATTGACATATTTAGTTCAGAGGGGCTGGCTGAAAGCCACACTCTGGCCTGAACCTGATTTACCAGGTGCTATGGGAAAAGTTGACTTAGTCTTTCACCTTCCTTTAAGGAAAACTCTGCTCACATTGGGAGCAAGGAGAGGAAAATGCCTAGAGACTCATTTATTTGGTTATAGTATCTCTCTGTTGCTTCATGCCCTTGCCATGTTCCCATTTCCATTCTTCACCTTGCTTAAGAAATAAACCAGTCAACAAACTCTGTACCTGGGCAGGAGCCACTAAGGAACTCACTGTTGTATTTGGAGGAGCAAAACTCTCTAGGAAAAGTGTGTTGGCCTCAGCCTGTCTATTTATGTATTGGACCGAGACAAACTCATTCTCTTCCTTCAAGGCATAGCTCTGATGCCATCTCCTTTGCAATACTTTCTGCACTCCCCCCCCAGGGGAGCTGGTCACAACCTTATGCTCCCACTGATCTCTTTTCACAGCTTAATTAAGCTACATGGTCATCATATGTCATAAATCTGCTTCTCCCAAACTATGAATCCCAGAGGAAGCATCTTAACATGTATTCCTGAATCCCCAGCTCACAACATGGCACACACATTGAGCACTTTTGATTAAAGTTCATTCAGTACATAGCCCAGCAATGGACACTCTGGTTCCACCTAACAGTATTTATCTGGCTGAGGCTCCAAGAGACCTGTTAAGGTGTGATTTGAGGTAGTTCTCAGTGGCTAAGGACATCACCAAATATCCTGAATTTGAAAAGAGGAAAGGATGAGAGATGTTTGGTTGGAAGGAGAATAGGCTAACTGTCTTCATAGATCTGAAGGGCTTTCATATAGAATGAAGAAAAAACTTCCAATGAATAACCACAAGGGGAAAATAGGATCAAAGGCAAAAACTCTAGACAAGTAGAGTCCAGTTTAATATAAGAATATTCTAAGAGGCAAAGATGTCCAAAGACGGTTTAGGCTACCTACAGAGCAGGTAAGCAACTTGTCACAGAGGTGTTAAAGAGCAATACAATCCTGAAATGGCTCATTGGACTAGATATTTGATTTAGCTTTATTTAAAATTACACAAGTGAGGGACTTCCCTGGTGGTACAGTGGTTAAGGATCTGCTTGCCAAAGCAGGGGACACGGGTTCGATCCCTGGTCTGGGAAGATCTCACATACCACGGAGCAACTAAGCCCGTGTGCCACAACTACTGAGCCTGCGTGCCACAGCTACTGAAGCCCATGCACCTAGAGCCCTTGCTCCGCAACAAGAGAAGCCACCGCAATGAGAAGCCCGTGCACCGCAATGCAGAGTAGTCCCCACTCACCACAACTAGAAAGAAGTCCATGCACTGCAACAAAGAGCCTGCATGCCACAACGAAACATCTCACTTGCTGCAATGAAGATCCTGCGTGCTGCAACTAAGACCCAACACAGCCAAATAAGTAATAAATAAACAAATTTTTAAAAAGAGAAGATAAAATAAAGGCTTTTAAGGTATATAAAAACTGAGATAACTTATCACCAGTAGGCACTACAAGAAATGTTAAAGACCGCCACATGGAAGAAAAACAATGCCAAGTGGAAATTAGGAGCTACACAATGGAATGGAGACACTAGAAATGATAAATATGAGAGTGAACTTAAATTTTTTAATATTTTAATCTCTTTAAAATATAATTTTTAAAATATATTTACACATTTTGGGAATTTATAATATATGTAAAAGTAAAATATGTAACAACAAAAACACAAAGGTAAGGAAGGGAGAATAAAAATGAAGCCATATACTACTATTGTACAGTTCTTATACAATCTATGTAATGAGGTAATATTATTTGAAGGTGGACTGTGTTAAGTTAAAAGTATATGCTATAAACCCTAGAGCAACCACTAAAACTAAGTCAATAAAGAAGATTAAATGAAATTATTAAAAATATGCAATTAATAAAAAAGAAGTCAGTTAAGAAAAATGATGGGAGGGAGGGGACAAGAACAAATGGACCAAATAGAAAATAAATAGCTTGGGGAAAAACTTAATCCCAACCATATCAATAATCACATAAATGTAAATTGTGTAAATACACCAGTATAAAAGGTAGAGCTTTCAGATTAGATGAAAATATTTAAAGTATTAAGAAAGAATAAAAACAAACCACTAACCCAGAATTCTGTGCCCTGCAAACAAAAATTGAGGGAATTTGTCACCAGTAAATCTGCCTTAAAATAAATGTTAAAAGAAGTTCTTCAGAAAGAAGGAAAATTATACAGGTCAGAAACTTGGATCTCCCTAAAGAAAGGAAGAATATTAGATAAGTAATAAATGAAGGTAAAATTAAAATTTCATATTTCTTATTTCTATCCTACTGTTAGTTTAAAATAATGATAGCAACAACGCATTGTGTGTTTATAGCTTATGAATAAGTGAAATGAATAACAGCAATAATACAAGGGAGAGAAGGGAGAAATTGGGAATTCCCTGATATGAGGTATCTACACCACCCATGAAGTAGTATAATTTTACTTGAAAGTAGGCTTAGAGTAATTGTAAATATATATTTCAAACTCTAGCACAACCACTAAAAACAATTTTAAGAAGTATAACTGGTATGCTGAAAGAAAATAGAGTCATATGAATTGCTCAATTAAAACCAGAGAAAGCATAAAGAGTGGAAGATTTTTTTAAAGAAAAAAAAAGAAAGTGCAACAAATAGAAAACAAATTTAGTATACTAATCCAATAATATTAATAATCACTTTAAATGTGAATGGTCCAACTAACAGACAGAGATGCCAGAGTGAATTTAAAAAAAAGAAGAAGACCCAGCTCTAAGTTGTCCATAAGAAACCCTTTAAATATAAGGACACAGATATATTAAAAGTAAAGAAATGAAGAAAGATATACCATGCTCATACTAATCAAAAGAAAGTAGGAGTAGCTACATTAGAGACAAAGCAGACTTCCAAACAAACAAACAAAAAATATCAGGGATAAAGAAGTTGATTAATCGAAAGGCCATAACCTAATAACAGAGCTCTAAAATGCAAGAAGCAGAAACAAAAATGCAGGAAGAAATAGACAAATCCACAATTCTAATCAGAGATTTCAACACCCCTCTCTAAATAATTCATACAACTAATAAACAGAAAAGTAATAAGGATATAGAAAACATGAACACTATCAACCAACTTGATTGAACTGACATGTATAGAATATTCTACCCAACAGCAGCAGAAGACATTCTTTTCAAGTGCACACACTAAATATTTACCAAGATAGACCAGATTCTGGGCCATGAAATAAGTCTCAATAAATTTAGAAGGATTAAAATCACCCAGAGAATTTCCTTAGACCACAATGGAATTAAAATAGACATTAATAACAGAAAGGTATATGCCCAAATATTTGGAAACTAAATAACTCTCTTCCAAATAACCCATGAGCCAAAGAATAAATCACAAGAGAAATTAGAAAGCATTTTGACTGAAAAAAATGAAAGCATATCAAAATTTCTTTTTTTGTGTGGGGGGAAACTAAAGCAGGGCTTACAGGATAATTTATAGCACTAAAAACCTCATATTAGAGAAACAGAAAGTTTTAAAATCAATGACCTAAGCTTCCACCTTAAGAAACTAGAAAAATAAAGCAAACCCAAAGTAAGCAGAAGGAAGTAAATAATAAAAATAAGAACAGAAATCAAGGAATGGAAAACATAAAAATAATGGAGAAAAACAATAAAATCAAATGTTTCTTTTAAAATAAAAGTGATAGGCAGGCTGATGGGATGTGGGGGAGAAAGAGAACAAACAACCAATATGAGAAATGAGAGAAGGGGTATAACTATAGATCTTACAGACATTAAAAGGAGAACAAGCAAATATTACAAAAACTTTATGCCAATACATAGAACTTAGGTAAAGTGGACAAATATTTTTAAAGACACAAACTATCAAAACTCACACAAGAAAATGTATCCTGAATAGTCGTGTATCTATGAAAGAAATTTGTTTGTAAAAACTTTTCCATAAAGAAAACTCTGGGCCTAAACCACTTTACTGGTGAATTCTACCAAAAATTAAAGAAAGATATAATGCCCATTTCATCTAAACTCTTCCACAAAATAAAAGTTGAGGGGGCACTTGCAACTCATTCTGACTCCAAAATTACCCTGATGCTGAAACCAAATGGTTATTTTAGGAAAACTAAACTACAAACTAATTTCCAAAATTAATGTAAACACAAGAATTCTTAACAAAATTTAAGCAAGTTGAATCCAGCAATGTATAAAAAGGATAATACATTATGACCAGTAGAGTTTATCTCCAGAATGAAAGATCAATTTAACATTCAAAAATCACTCAGTATAGGGACTTCCCTAGTGGTCCAGTGGTTAAGAATCTGCCTTGCAATGCAGGAGACGTGGGTTCGATCCCTGGTCAGGGAATTAAAGATACCACATAACCACAGGGCAACTAAGCCTGCGTGCCTCAGCTACTGTGTCCTCGCACCACACAGCTAGAGATCCTGTGTGCTGCAACTAAGACCTGACGCAGCCAAATAAAATTAAAATTTTTTTTCAATCTTAAAAAAAAATCAATCAGTATAACCACCACATTAGCAGTCTAAAAAGGAAAAATCGTGTAATTAATCTCAATAGTTACAGAAAAATCTTTTGTCAAAATTCAAAATACCCATTCATAATAAAAACTCTCAGCAAACTAAGGATAGAAGGGAACGTTCTCAACTTAATAAAGCGTATCTATGGGAAAACTACAGCTAACACAACACTAAATGGTGGAATGTTTTTTCTCCTAAGATCAGGAAAAAGGCAAGGTTATCTGCTCTCCCCACTCCTATTCAACATTGTACTGAAGGTACTATTCAGGTGCAATCAGGAAAAACAAGAAAAGAATTAAAAGGTATCCAGACTAGATGGGAGAAATAAAACTCTCTACCCTGAAATTTACTTTCTCTAATTTCATAAGCTCATTACCCTGGCATGGTAGAATTTGGAAAAGTCCCACTTATCTGTGGGGTACTGGCTAATGCATTCTGCTCCTTTGTCTACCATTCCTTTTTTTAACATCTGGAGGACTGCTTGGGATTAGACACAGTCAGGGACTTCCATTCTAATATAAGTGCTAGGGTCTGGTCAACATTTTCTCCTTTCCCCTTCTCCTCCTCCTCCTTCTTTCTCCTCCCCCTCAACCTCCAACCCCTCCCCCTTCTCCCCCTCATCCTCCCCCTCCTCCCTCATCCTCCTCCTCCCTCTCCTCCTCCCCTTTCTTCTTCTTCTTCCTCTCCTCCTCCTCCTCCCCCTCCCTCTCCCCCTCCTCCTCCTTCTTCTTCTTCTTCTCTCTCCCTCTCTCTCTCCCCCTCGAATACTACAAAGTTAAAGAAGTCAGAGAGAGCAGAGATCTCTGCTGAGCTCCTTCTTGAGGATGTTCATCCATTTCTCTTCCTTTTTAACACCGTCTCTCATCTCCAAGAATCCAGATAGGTAAAATTGTCTCAGAATATGCTTATGCCTGAGAGTTTCCTCATCCTGAAAGGGTAAGAAAGAGAAATATTCTATGCATTAGATAAACATCACATCAAGCTACTCCTCGCTGGCTAATATGCTCTCAATGTCCTGATGGGGATAGATGATATTTGAGTGTGGATGAAAGGAGGAAGAGGCTCAGCAGCTCAACTTGCCTTGATTCTTAGTACTAAGCTACCTCCAGCCCAGGCAAAAGGAGTTGCCCATGCTGGCACAAATGTGACTGGAGGAACACATGGGGGTTTGGTGCCAAAGCCTCATAGTAATGAAACTAGGACATTTGCCTGACCTTGCCTTCTGTATACCCTGCTTTCAGGAACACTGCAGAGTTATCAGTGCCTGGCATAGACAGCTAAGGACACAGAAACCTAGGTCCCTGTCATCTCTTATTCAATCTTCCCCTTACCAACTGCTATGATCATCCGGTAGAATGGACCACTCTTACCCAAAATTTGGCTCCGAAGTCAAAATTGATGATGCCAGACAAACATATGAAAAGTTTTGTTGGTCACATAATGACACTCTCTGGGAAAAGCAAGAGAGGCTCCCAAGAAGCCAAAAATGAAAGAGAGCAACAGAGAAAAAAAGGACAATTAGATTGGGGGTTTTACAGTGATTATGGAATGGGATTGGGGTAAAGACCTGGGCTGGGGTGGTTTGCACTTCCCACTGATGCCAAAGCAAGAAGCACCTTTGCTTTCTTACAAACTTGTCCAAGAGAAAGGGAAGTGGGCTTGAAAATCTGTCAGGATTCAAACATCAAAAATGGAGTCAGGCTCTTTAGGACAGCAACACTATCAGTAATTCCTTCAGAGATCTGCCTCCCCAACTCCCTGCCCCCAGTGTGGGGAACATGCACCAGGTCTCCACCCCAGCAACGTCTGTCTTTGGGAAGAGCATGTTGTTGGAGTGGAGTATCACTCCCATACAAGGAGCAGCTATATATGTGTAGATGTGACAAAACCTAATGAGCTTGCAGAGAATATTTAAATTGCTAAACAGAATAGCATACTTACTACCACGTTTATCCCTAAGCATTTGCAGTAAAACTCAAAGTGATGCCATTATGTGGTCCCCCAGTGGCATGTACTTGGAAGCTCTCTTTTTTTAGCCAAAATTGATTTGAGGTTGTATATAATTCTTCCTTTCAAATAGCAATTGAGAATCTGAATGGTGGGGAATTAAGCAGAGGAACATGGAGGAGCTTAAAGCAAGAGCAGCAGAGAATCTGCTCAACCAGCCATACAGCTGATAGTAATCCTGTTGCAGGGACTACCAGCAGTATGGCATAGAGGAAGACGTCTTGGCTTTGAAGCCAACTAACTCAGATTTTAACTCTGACTCAGTGACTTAACAAGTGACCTTAGGAAATTAATTTTCTTATAACCTTATTTTCCCCGTCTGTACATTATCAGTAACATTACCTACCACAATAAGATTGCTCTAAGGAAAAAATAAGAAAATTTGTTTGTTTCCAGTGTAATGTATGTCACATATAAAATAGGTACTCAGCAGATGTTACTGCATTTCTACCACTATACTCACTATTAGGAGTACCACCAATACCAACAAATTGTGAATTTTAACAAATGTCCATGTTGTTTATCTCCCCATTCGTCTGTTCATGGTACATAAACTGCTGTCCAAAATTACCAATGAAAAGATCAAGTCTGCACTTTAAAACCTCCAAAGAACTCACCACCTCCTCAGCACACTCCATCTGAACACTCTAACAAAAAGTTCTTCCTTAAACTGAACTGAAATCTAGCTTGCCATGGCACAGCAGCTCCTAAACAGCTGTTAATAGAAAAGTATTCTGGAGGATGTTAGCAGTTGAGTAGAAAATAAAATGAAGATACTGATTTCCACTTCTGACAATATTTCAGACCAGAGATCTTAAAAAGCCATCCAGGTACAAAGAAACCAAGAAGACTGTATGAAATATTAAAAAGATATTAAAATATCTTTTTAAGAGTATAGTGCATAGAAGGGTTGGTATGACAGTTTAAAAAAAAAAAGAATCCTCATAAGCCAAAAAGGAGACAAAAGCACCAACTCAGAGAGGTGAATTCTGAGCAGCCAGCTGCCTGAGGACAACTACACTTCACTGGCAACCTGGAGCTTCCCTTTTAATGGACTTTTCCTGGAGAAAAGACCTGGGCCTACATAAGATGGGAAGGTGAATCTGAGACCCTTGCATGAATCTGAGACCCTTAAAAACTGATCCCCTCAATGAAAGGATGAACTAAAAAATAATAATAACCCCACAAAGGGAGACAAAAGGAAGGTTGCCTCTCTGAGTCTTGAGACTGAACAAAGGAAGAAATATAAAAGTCTCCCTTGATATACCAGCTCAGGAAGAATATGCATGGGAATTACACTTTTTGAAAGGCTTTGAAAAACCCAGTAATAAACTAAAGAGGTCTCAAGTTGATCATAATCCCAGGCTGAGTATAGAAAATATAAATTCTCTCTAGAGTAATATACCTTAAACTGAGGCTCAGAGGATTTTCACAATTAAGCTCCAGTGAGCATGATCTCACAATCTAAATTCATAAATTAGACCCACAGTCTTCAGACATTGGACAGAATACAAAATAGGTATGTTTGTCGAAAATGAAAAATAAAAATAAGAAAGGATAAAGTTACTTATTAAGATTATATTTTGACAAATTAAGTACACATGTTATAATTTTAAGGGTAATCATTCAAATAATAGAAATAGAATGTATAACATCCAAATTAGTGGAGGTTTAAAAAGTAAAGATGTTAAAAAATCAATCCAAAGTAAAGTGAAAAAAAAAGAGAGAAAAAGAGAAACAATATTAGAGGAAAATAGGAAGCACAAAATAAGTGGTAAGTTTGAACTAAAATATATCAGTAATAACATTAAATGTAAATAAGCTATACTGTCCAGTTAAAAGAGAAATATAAAGACTATAGACTAGAGGAAGAAATAAAGTCTAACTAACATAAGAATACAGAAAGATTGAAAGTGGGGGAAATACCAGCCAAAATAAAGCTGGTAGATTTTCACTCCCAACCAAGATGGAGTAACAGGGACTAGATTTACCCTCTTAGCTAACACAACCAAAAACTGACAAACTATATGGAAAAAAATATTGCCAAGGCACTGTACATCATGTAACAAAAGACAGTAATCCCTGAAAGGTGGAAAACAAAGGAGATGATTGCCCAAGCATAATAACTTGAGAGTTTCCAGGTCACAGCACAGTGAAAGGGCTCGCAGGCAGACCCAAGGGACTCCCTGTGGATAGGAGATAAAACTGGGAGTGCAGGTCGGTCAATGCAGAGAGAGTTAGCAGGACAAAGTGCCAGCAAAGAGAGAGCTACACAGAGAGAAAACTCCAGTGGTCTGCAGAAGGTCTTCCTCCAGCATTAAAAAGAGTACTTATCAGTGTACACAGTGAGGAAACTACCCAAAGCCAGGAAAAGAATCACCTTGAAAGGATCAGAGGCAACAGTGCCCAGCAATGACATACAGCTGAGAATAGTGCCTGTTCTCACCATCCAGACTGGAAAACCTCAAGATTCATGGGGAACTGAATATAGTACACAGAAGGGTGTTTCCTCAACAGTGGAAAATAATTAGCCCTAGACTGAGCACCACTCTGTTCTCGCCTAACAAATCATAAACACAAGTTCTGAAAATACTGGTTTCCATGTAATTTAAATGCATTCTAGAGAAAAGCTCAAGAACATTTATAGAAATACTAAAATAACCAACATCAAAAAAGGTAAAATACATAATGTATGGCATCCAATAAAAAAATTACCAGACATACAAACAAGCAGAAAAATATAATCCATAGTGAGGAGAAAATTTAATCAATCAAAACTGATTCAAATTGACACAAATGTTAGAATTAACAAACAAGGACATTAAAATAGTTATTATAATTGTGTTCTGTATGTTTAAAAAGTTAATTAGGGACATGGAGCTATAAAAAAGATCCCAAATGAACTTTTAGAAATGAAAATTGAAATGTGTGAGATGCAAATATACTGGGTGGGATTAAGAGCAGATTAGACATTGAAGAAGAAAAGATTAATGAACTTGAAGACATAGCAACAGAAATTACCAAGAAAGAAAAAGAATCAAAGAGCATATAAAAATCAATTATCTTAATGGTGGTGAGGATTTCATGGATATTTATATAATGTAATGACACCAAATTATATATTTTAAATATGGGTAGTTCATTGTAAGTTATACTTCAAGAAATCTCTGTTTAAAAAATTGGTACATCTACTGTTCAGCAAGGTGCCTATAGCTAACAATACGGAATTACATACCTGAAAGTTGCTAATAGAGTATGTTCTCACCACACACACACACAAATTTTAATGTGAGGTGATAGATGTGATAACTAACCTTATTGTGGTAATCATTTCACAATATATATGTGTATCAAATTATTACATTGTACACCTCAAACCTACACAATCTTTATGTCAATTATATCTCAATTAAGCTGAAAAAACAAAAAATTAGTGTAGTTAAATTAATACCAATCAATAAACTTTAAGATATAAAGTGATATAAAAAATTAAGAGGCAGCACTCAATAATGATAAGTTCAATTTACCAAAAATATATAATGCTAAATTTGTGTGTTTCTAACAATATAGTCTCAAAATACAGAATGCAAATATTCACAAAACTACAAGAGAAGAAGACAAATCATATCATAATGGTTTATTTTAGTGTTCCTCTCTCCATAATTGATTGAACAAATAAATTCAGTAAAGCTGTAAAATATTTTAATAGTAAGATTGACAAACTTGACTTAGCTGACATATCCAGAACACTATATTCAATAACTGCATGATACAGAATCTTTTAAAGCACATATGGAAGAGTTACAAAAGCACAAGAATATATAATGACTGTAAATTAAGTTTCAAATTTTTCAAAACATTAAAATAATACAGAGTATGTCTTGTGATCACAGTGCAATTAAGCTAGATATCAGTAGCAAGCATGGTAAATCACTGTGCTTAGAAATTAAGCAGTATACTTCTAAATAGTCTGTAGGTCAAAGAAGAAAATTATAATAGAAATTCAGAAAATATTCTAATATTCATGGTAGTGAAAATACCATGTGTCAAAATTTACAAGATACAGCTAAAGCAACACCTACGAAGAAGTTTAGAAAACAAGAAAGGCTGAAAATTAATGAGTTAAATATCCACCACAAGAAGTTTTTTTTAAATCCTTTTTTTTTAACATTAACCCAAAGAATGGGAAAAAAATGAAATAGTAAAAGTTTGAACCAAAATTAATAAAATAGGATAAAAACATAAAATAGAATAAACTAAGCCAAAGTTGTTGTTTTGTTTTTAAAGAGTTAATAAACCTCTGAACAAGAGAAGGGAGAGAAAAAGAAGGCACAAATAAATTTTAAAAGTGAACAGTCATGACCAAGTTGGGTTTGTTTCAAGAATGCAAAGCTGGCTTAACATAGGAAAATCAATCTGTCAATTCACCACATTAACAGATTAATGAAGAAGATAATAGGCTCATCTCAGTAGATTTAAGAAAAGCCTGAAAAAAAATTTAACTTCAATTCAAGATAAAAACTCACAGCAAACTAAGAATAGAAAGGAATTTCCATAATCTGATAAAGAAATCTTTAAAAAGCTGAACAAATAGGAAGCAAAACTAGAAGGCAGAAGTAAATTAAAATATATCATTCATCACACCAAATGTAAATGGAATAAACAAAGACTATCATATCCAATTTTTTAAGAATCTAGTTATATTCTTTTGAATAGAGACATAACTGAAATATAAAAGGACATGGAAGAAGGAGGTAGAGTTGCTGTATAATAATAACGTCTTATTCACCAGGAAAGCATTACAAACCTAATCTCATAAGCACTGAAAACATAGCTCAAGATACATAAAGCAAATATTGTAAGAGTTTTAAGGAGTAATTTACTAATTCATTATTATAATTAGAGATTTTTAACATGATCTTCTCAAAAAATTGATAGAACAGCCAAAAATCAGCAAACAACATAATTTACAAGCTTCATCTAATAAATACCTAATAAAATATTTCACTCAACATTTGGATAACATGCATTCTTTTATTTTTTTAATTTATTTTATTTAATTTATTTTTATTTTTGGCTGTGTTGGGTCTTCGTTGCTGCACACAGGCTTTCTCTAGTTGCAGCGAGCGGGGGCTACTCTTCGTTGCAGTGCGCGGGCTTTTCACTGTGGTGGCTTCTCTTGTTGTGGAGCACGGGCTCTAGGTGCACAGGCTTCAGTAGTTGTGGTGTGCAGGCTCAGTAGTTGTGGCTCACAGGCTCTAGAGCACAGGCTTGGTAGCTGTGGTGCATGGGCTTAGTTGCTCCGCAGCATGTGGGATCTTCCTGGACCAGGGATTCAACCCGCATCCTCTGCATTGGCAGGCAGATTCTTAACCACTGCGCTATACAATCATTAAACACTGATGGAAATTTACTGTGTATGTGACCATAAAGCAAGCCTCAAAATGTTCAGAGAATTGATACATATAGACAGCGCTCTCTGGGCACAATACAATTCAGTTAGAAAGCAAAAGATAAATTTTAAAATATAATAATGAATTTTAAAACCCATGACAGTCTTCCCAAAGATATAAAATCTAAATGTAATCAAATCTATATCCTTCTACCAATTTCCTGGTAATATAAGGATAGAAGAATATGTTAAATTATACCATGAGGATTCAATCATTAAAATTCAGACTGTGATGAACTCTATAAGACAAACAACCCAGCTCCTTAGACACATAAATTTCTGGGGGTGGAGGTGCAGAATAGAGGAGAAAATATAAACTAAAAAGAAACTTAAAGACATTTCAACTAGTAGTAATGTATGGATTTAATTGGAAACCTGACCCATACAAAGTGTTGAGAGGGAGGGCATTGAGAGAAAGTTAGATATCTAAATACTTACTGGATTTTGATGCTATTAAAGTATTATTAAAAGATATGATTGATGTTTGGGATTTGTTTCAAAATAAAGGGGGAGGTTAGTGGGGTATATAAGTGAAACAAGATGACTTATGGGCTGATCATTGCCAACTAGTTGATAGAAGCATGAGAATTCATTAAATTATTCTAATTTGTACACTTCAAAATTATAAGTAATAAAATGCTTAAAAGAAACTAACAAATTTAGCATAAGAATGAAAATTACAGGCCAGTCTCCCTCATGACCATATGTGCCATTGATTTACTCATCTTTCTCAACCCCATGTTTGCCCTCTTATACTGTTCTCTATACTGCTGGTGCTTGAAGTCTGCAAACCATATTTCCCAGCTTCCATTGCCAGCTGGCTTTCTTTTAGAGTCTGCTACTGGGAATCTAAAGTTACTGTTGGAAAATCAGAAAGGACGAAGCTAGAAGTTTCTCGCTTTGGTCTCCAACAGTGCGGCAGTTGTTTGTTGTAGGGACAGCAAATGTAGGGAGCTTTTTAACTCCTGAAGCCTAGGCCAAAGCACCATCTTTTTTTCTAGTTCTAATCCTGGTCAAGACAGCACCTTTTAATGGATCCAGAACCAAATGAGATAGCTTCTCCAATAGCACTGCAGCAGGTGCTGTAATGGGTTTCAACTCAGGGACCATAGCAGCTTCTAATCCGTAGGTATCACCCCTTCGTCCTCTTTACTCCTCCAGGACCTCTACTTTTCCTTTTGCACCTTTGACAAATGTACAACCAATTCCCTATATTAAATTCTCTTTATTCAAAATACCTAGAGTGGTTTCTTTATTTCTGACAAGACCCTGATAGATACAGTACAATATCAGGAATGCTCCTAGAAAGAGAACTTCAGTAATGTGGTTCTGGAATTGAGTTGCTGGCCTGTTTGAGTTTAAGTGCAGTAATAATCTCTTACAAGTGGAAAATGGGATACTCTAAATCCATGTCTTGTAGTGCCATTACAAGTTCTCAGATGATCACCCATGGTTGTTTGGAACGCAGTGCTTATTAACTTGCAGGCTTCTGAAGGCCAGGAGGCTGCACTTGACAGTTATGACAGTGATGATGACTTATAGAGACTGAGGTAGGATAGCTATTTCTGTCTACACTGGAGAGTTTACACAGAGAAAATGGTAAATTTAAAGATTTAAACTTCCAGCACAAAGCTGAAAGAGAACAAGAGAATGTCTATGGCACTGCTAAAATTTTCTCTAAATTCTTGTAGCCACAGAGCAGATATGGCTGAAAATAAAATTCCAAATGTCAGTGTATATGTTGCAGAATTACAATACAAGTTTAATTCATAGCTTCACCAATTCTCTTATGTGAAAATTAGGACTTGACTATGAAGGAGTAGAACTTGAGACTTTGAATGGAAACATTTTGGTGGACTTGGAAGAATCTAAGAAACTAAACCACTCCTATCCCTGAGCCGCCCTTGCTAACAAAAACAGTTACTTCTGCCTTGCCCAGGGAGACCAGCCAGCCCTTATAATAACCTCACCTGAGGAAGTTGCCTTTCAAGGGATTCTTATTCTTGTATTCAATATTCTTATAATTGTTTCCAGATTCATAACTATAATCACACCTCAGTAAAAGTCTCAAACAAGAGGCTATATAGCTTGTACATACCAAAAGACTTACATATTTCTGTTCATTTATATTATTGGAAACCCAGGAAAAATGTATGGGAGTGAATTCCAGGGAGGATGGTATATAGCTTTGAATAAGGCAGAATTTATCAATACTGGTATACTTAGCTGTGATTCTGTATTTAATGCATTAACTTCAGTAGTTAGGAATGCCTCTAACAATCTGCTGGATTGACTGAAATCTGGACTCTACAGTGGTCTATAATAAAGGAAATTGATATGGCAAAATTCTCTGGCATAAAACAGAAAAGAAATTGAGTTGTTGGAACACCACGCAGTTGAAGGCAGCAGCATTCAATAGTATTACCTTTGTAAGTTCCCTGGCACCACTATGTAAACAGTGGTGGTTCATAACCAGACAGGTCCTGTGGAGGTGAACTTTCTGTGCTTCCTGTTGGTCTTCCTGGTTTCTGGTTCTTTCCCTGAGCCTGGTCTTCTAGCCTTCCTGTAAGTACTGTGTTTATTTTGATATTCCACCCCAAAATTCCTTTTCCATTGAAGTTAGCCAGAGTTGCCTATAACAAAGAAGAGAGAATTATATAGTTGGTTTTCATTCTTTCAGTTACAAAGTTTATTTAGAAACTCACATGATATTAACTTTAAATTCAATGGTAACCTCTGTTTCCCAGGCCATGCATATGGAGAAGACTGGAAGAATGGGGGTGAAGGTGGCAAATCCAGGAAATACAAGTAAAAGCCGTAATGAGATGTTTCACACCCACCAGAGTGTAAAAAATAAAAGTTCTGAAATTATAAGTGTTGGTTAGTATGTGAATAGCGGTGGGAGTGTAAATTGGTACAACCATTCTGGAAAACTGTTTCTAGTAAAGTCAATGATATACATCCCTCTATGACCCAGCAATACACACACTGTGGGATTTATCATAGAGAAACTTGCCCATACACACAGGAGAAAGTACAAGAATGTTCACGTAAGCATTGTTTTTAATAGCAAAAAAGGAAAATAATGGAAATACTCCCAAAAGTTCAATTAGGAAAATGAATAAGTAGCCTGTGATATATTCATACAATGGAATATTAAATGACTATGAACATGAATTCTAGAACACATCAACAAGATGCAGCTCAGCAATATAATGTTTAACTAAAAAAAGCATTTTCAAAATGTAAAAAAAGAAAGAAAAAGAAAAAAGCAATTCACAGAAAATTACAAAGAGAATGATTCCAAATTGGTACAATATTTAAAACAGGTGAAATTAAACAATATATTGTTTGGGAATACATGCAATAGTGATAAAATTCAGGTTGGAGTCACCTCTGAAGAAAGGAGAAGAATGTGAACCAGGAGGGGCACACAGCGAGACTTCGGAAGGATTGGTAATACTCTATTTTGTAACACATTTTACTACTACTTTAAAGCCACTTGTGTGTATTAAATATATACTGTTTTAGAATCATAAGATAATCATAATTTAAAAAACAATTTATGACATCTAGCTGCCACTTTAAATGCTGAATCACTTTGCTGTATACCTAAAAATAATACAACATTGTAAATCAACAATACTTCAATTTTAAAAATTAAAAAAAAAAAAAGAATGGCTCCTGGGACAGTGTGGACACACCCTGAAGCAGTGCCATCATGCAGAAGTTTTGGCACCAAGGGACCAAGCCTGCAGAAGGGAGGCGTCATACAGGATACGCAAGTCCCCAGAAGGGTGGCAAAGTCCCTTCTTATTCTAGACATCCAGTACAGGTCAGGGGGGACGCCAATCCAAAGAAGGATGGTGGGTGATGTGACTTGAAGCGTGCGGAGCAGATCATGTCTAAGAAATCGATCTGAGGTGCAGCCAGGAGAAGCCTCAGGAAAGGATCAAAGTGCCGGGATCTGAGAAATCAGAACTGAAATGCAGGTGGGCTTTGTTCTCAAGTACCACACATCCAGCCTGACCTGGGCTTTCAGCGAGCTGTCCCCACCTTGTCCACAGGCCATGTGCTCAGGACTTGACTTCTTAAGCCACCCACCCACCTCACTCCTTGTTCTGGTCTCTCTATTTTTATTGTCCCTGTTTCCTTGGTGACACTCCAGTCCACAGCTGTAGCACCCCCTCCTTGCTAAAAAACGACTCAAAGTAACGCCTCACTCTTCTTTATTGGACACAAATCAATACTAAGAGCTGGTAGTGAAAGAGTTAACACCTTGGAGAGATTCTCTCCCTATGCAATCAGAGGAATTGAAAGAGCACTGAATAGAAAAAGAATTGTACAGATAAACAGTGGCATACCAAGGAGGGGACATGGTGGGAGTGGTCTGCCCAGGTGAGGAGGAGAATTTTATCACTGACATCACTTGGAATTATCAATGCATGGTGATAATAAAAAGCAGACTGACTTTTCCTTGGTTTCATTATTGTTTTAAAATTCTCCACAGACAATGCACCTCATTATTCCTTGCACCCAGGGCAGACCACTCCAACATACGTTGGTACTGACCAGCTCTCTGAAACTTTCTGTGTTATGAGCAAATTTGCACTTTTGCAGTCTTTATCAAGTCTTTGATTTCTCTATCCATAAAATGGCATCCACAAGTGGGAGACAATTGAGGCTGGAGGAGGTTTAGATATCATCTGGTCTTACCCTCTCATTTCACAGTGAAGGAAACAGGTGTAGAGAGATGACGTGACTTGCCCAAGTTAGCGGCAGAGCTGGGTCTTGACATCAAGTCTCCTGGGTCTCTGTATCCAGGACTGTATCCCGTACAGAAGGGGGCACAGGTAGTTCAGGATATTACAGTTATTTATAGGTCCCTTTCCCAATTCAACCAAGAACTTTCTCTTAACTACTGAGGGCTCTAACAGTAATGTGCTCTCTGCCTGAGCCCCAAGAAAGCTTTCTTAGAGCAGGGTCAAAACCCCTTCCCTTACAGTCACCTGAACGTAGACTTGATGGCCCCATGGATTCTTCTCAGAGAATGTCTCCGCATTATCACAATAGAAATGTGAAAAGAAATCCTCTCTGCAGGCACGTGGTCTATAGGGTCAACGTTTCCTGTGCTGCTCCAATTTTTATAGCTTTTTCAATGGGCTGCTCTGTGCAGCTCTCAGTGTTAATCACTCTGCACCCTGCATTCTGAAGCCAGAGCTTTCCTAAAACCTTCAAGTTTCTCTCTGCTCCAGCCATCCTAGCAACCTCAGCCCCTGGGGGGACAGCAAGCTCACTGCCACCTTTCCAGGTCCTGTTGATGTCTTAGAGATATGGTGGTGGAAAACCCTAGCATATCTGGGACTCAGTTACATTTTTATTCTGCTACTCTTGGCCAGAAGGGAGTTTCTTTCCCCAGTCCCCTGTGATACTGAGACTGGCATGATGGCCACAGGTGCTCTCAAAAACAGCAGATTTGATATCAGCCGGAGTATAATCTTTAACGAATGAAGCATATAGGCTGCTCCTCCACTGTAGCAAATCATGACCTGGCACACTCCACGAGCAGGCTGAAGTCCTTTCCCATCATCCATTATTTTTAGATTATCCATGCCATTCTTCTCTTCATTAGCCCAAGTCATTGAGAGTTCACGGTTGGTGTGGTTGAATCATTGCCCAAGTGACTCAGTCTCAGATTAAAAGGAGAAAAAGGCCTTGTTAATTCACCATAGCTTATAGAATAAAGTCTCACCTCTCTAGCAGGACATTCAAGGACTTTTCATGAACTGACGTCAACCAATCTCACCAGCTCTACCATCCATCATCACCATAGAGCCCCTCTCTTTCTACCTCACACCTACGCTTTCCACATCTAATGCCTACTCCTCTGCCAGGACTCAGCTTAAGTCACCTTCTGCAAAAACTCTACCTTGACCTCCATCATAGACTTAGCACTTTGTGATCATTTGTCTCCTTGTCTGTTTCCTCCACTGGATTGTAAGCTCCAGGAGCTCCACTGCATGGTAAATGTGTGTCCTTGAAACTCTAATTTGCAATTTCATCATTTGTAAATGGAAATGCAACTCTTAGGAGGAATACATGAGTTAATGAATATTAAACACTCAAAAAATATCTGCTATTATTATGATCAGTATTTAAGGCATAGACAAGGTTAATTCTTGGTCTCCCCAATATCTAGCCCAATTTCTGAGACACAAAAGTCACTTGCTGAGTAAATTAATAAATGAATATATTCCATCCTAATCTAACTATTTTCTAAGCACTCCATGCCTTTTATAACTCTTTGCTCTTATACACTCTGTTTGGAATGCCAGTTCCTCCCCACCCCATCCTACACCCATCCATTTTCTACCTGGCGAGCTCTTACTTATCCTTCAAGACCAAGATCAAATGTCACATCCTCTTTTCTACCTTCCCAGATTCCCTTGGAGCAAGTTTATCTGAGCTTACAGAGAATTTTGTTCATAACCCTATTATCATGCTCATGGCATTGTCTTACAATCATTGTAATGTTTGCTTATATGTTAATCTCTCCCTCTTTATAGTGAGCTCTCGCAGAGCAATGATTGATTTATGCATCCCCTGGCCCCAGTAATAGCATTGTGCTGGCATACATTAGGCATTTAATAGGCAAAGAAGAGATTCTCCAACGAGGCCAGAAGTTGATCCCAGTGTCACAGAGAAGGTAAGGGAAAAAAGCCTAAGGACTTTTAGGCTCTAAAAAGGCCTCTCCCTGGAGGCAGGGAATCTGGCTGTGTGCTTGGAGCAACATTGCCATTTCTTTATTTCTGTTACTTACTGCAACAATAAAGAAATAATTCAAAAGAGAAAGAAGCAACCTCCACTATCCTATTAAACTAGCGAATCAACTGCTTTCATTTTTCTTTGTTCCTGTACAGTGCTTTATTTATATGCATGCATAATTTTACATAGTTGCACTCGTAATGTAGACACAATCTGACATTCTGCTTTTTTTACTTAACCATTTCTCATAAGCATTTTTCCAAGTTACTATACTGTCTACAAAATCATCTATTCTGGCTGCATAGTATTCCATTTTGTTGTTTCTAAATTACAACTATTAAATATAATATTATGCCAAATATCTTTTTACATAGAGCTTTTCTTCTTCTAATTGCTGGTATTTTTCAAACATTTCTGCCTATGACTTCAGTATATTCCTTGGGGCTTTGACAAAAGAGCTGACTTTTTTTTTTAAGCCCCAGCAAACAGTTAAAGTGGAGCATAGAGTAATAGTTCTCTACTTCTGGATATGCTTTTGAGTCATGTAAGGATCTTTTAAAACTACCAATGCACAGGCCTACCCCAGATCAAATGAATCAGAATCAGGGAGTGGAGTAACGGAATGTTTAAAAGGTCTTCAGGTGATTGCAATGCCCGTGAGAATCACAGATTCTATCAGGACAGAGAATTAGCAAGAGCATCATGGCCAGCAGCTTGATGGGTTTTTGTTCCAGAGCAGAGACTTTGCTGTCCCCTGCTGGGGGTGGTCTCTGTAGACCATGGAAATTCGTGATATACAGAGGGCTGTTAGAGGCTCATGGGAGAAACCTGATCAGTCATACAGTCATTCAGTCAACAAGTATTTTTTGAGTACCAAACTGAACAGAATTTTACCCCAGAATTCCAGTCAAATATATCCAATGGCCTATTTTACATTTCTGCCTAGATGTAAATAGACATTCTGAACTTGGCATGTCCAGATACTAACACCTAATTTATCCTGATCAAACCAGCTGTTCCAGTAGTCTTCCTCCACTCAATTAATGGAAATTCCTTCCTTCTGATTGCTCAGGCCCAAGACCTTGGGATCATTCTGGTGCCTCTCCTGTCACATCCCACATTCCAACCTATCAGTGAGTCAGTGAGTCCCATGGGTATTCCCTTCAAAATATATCCAGAATCTAACCATTTCTCACCACCTCCACCCAGTATCATCCTGGTCCAAGCTACCACCATCTGTTGCCTAGATTATTGCAATAGCCTCTGAAATAGTCTCTCTAATTCACTCTTGCCTTTTGCAGACTTTTCTCCACATAGCAGCCAGAGGATCTTTTAAAAACATAAGTCTGTTATATCAGACTAAAACTTGCAATGTCTCCCCATCTCACCTGGAGTGTGATGGTTAATTTTGGGTCAACTTCACTGAGCCACAGAGAGACAAGACTTTCAGTCAAACATTATTTTTGTTGTATCTGTTTGGGGTATTTCTGGATGACATTAACGTCTGAATCAGTAGACTAAGTAAATCAGATTTCCCTCCCTAATGTTGGTGGGCCTCATCCAATCCCTTAAAGGCCTGAATAGAACAAAAAGGCCGAGGGAAATCCAGCCTGATTGCATACACTGGGACATCAGTCTTTTCCTGACTTCAGACTCCAGCTGAAACACTGGTTCTTCCTGGGTCTCGAGACTGTGGCCTCACAGACTGGAACCTACACCTGGGTCTCCAAGTTACCAACAGCAGATCTTGGGACTTCTCATCCTCCATAATAGCATGAGCTAATTTCTTATAATAAACAAACAAATATCCCGTTGGTTCTGGAGAACCCTAATACACAGAGTAAAATCCCAAGTCCTAATCTAGACCTACAAGTCTGTCAGACTTCCCCATTTACCTGTCTGACCGCACCTTCTTCCTCTCCCCTTCAAGCACTGCGCTCCCACAATGTTGGCCTCAAAGAAGCCAAACATCCTTCAGCCTCAGGACCTTTGTACCTGCTGTTTCTTCTGCCTGGAAAGCTCTCCCACATGACTCACTCCTTTACTTCCTAAAGGTCTACCTCAGCTCCATGACATCTCATAGAAGAGGACCACCTTGATACACACAACCCCCCAGATAAAATTGCAACCCATCCCCATATGACGTTCCTAAGTCTTCTTCCTCTGCTTGAATTTTCTCTGTTGTACTCATGACTGCCTGATATATTAAATATTTGTTTGTCTACTGCTTTTTCCCGCACTGAAATGATCCAGACAAGAAAAAAACCCAGATACATAATATATCAGGTAGCGATAAGGAAGAAAAATAGGGGAAGGGAATAGAACATGAGAGGGTGTTGTTCCCAGCAGGCCATTAGGAAAGGCCTCCCTGAGGGAATGTAAGGGAGGTGAGACCAAGGTGACAGGACCAGGACTGAAAACAGCAAAGAGAGGCTGTGAACAAAGCACCCAGCCCATATCCCCTCAGCATTCTTTATTCAGGTGAAAGTCAGTGATGTCCTTCTGTGAGTGCTGCCGCCCTCACCCGAAGTCCTCTCTGGCCTGCACATGGGGCATTGTTGCCTCTAGGAGCCGGCCTTAGCCGATGCCAGCAGGGAGCCAGGGAATCAGCACCCCAGCTCCCTCCGCCTTCGGCGGGGACAAGTCTGAGGCCTCTTTACAACCATCTCCCAGAGCACTGAGCCCGCTTACCCACAGCGGGTCACCTATTCACTAACACCTTGCCTCTGCTTCCTTCCCTTCTGTACCCACCTGGGCTTCCCACTCCCTGGACTCGTGCACTGACATCCTTATCTCAGGACGCAGCCTAAGACAGAAGAGAGCTCACCTGCTTCCTAGTGGCTTCTCAATCTTCAGCTGGAAGGTCTGTGGGAGCGACAAGCGGGGAAGAAGGCCTCTGTTGGGGGAAGCTGTGCGCCACGCCCTGGGCTGCAGGCACAGACAGTCAGGCCAGTGCTCAGTGTCCAGGAGCTGCTCTTGACCCAAGCACCTCACACTGCACCTCCACACAATAGAGCGTGATATTCAAATCAGGTCGAGGTCCTGGAGGGAGAGGGTGGCTGCACAGGCCTGGTGGTGGATTTATAGAAGTGGATTAACCCAATCTGCATACTAAACAGCATGTAAATTATGTTATTTCAACCCATAAGTTTAGACATGTCCATAAGAATAAAAATTTATGACAGTGGTAAGACGTATGGTTGGTATAAATAAGCTAACCCAAGCAAAATACGCTAAAAGTGCTATGGAAATTCTCCAGATTAAGTGAGTGATACCAGCCCCAGCTTTCAGCAGGAGAAGGGGAAGCTGTCTCCTGGCCTTGGGGCCATCTTGGTGCTGCCTCCACTCTGTGCAAGGAGAGGGAGAGAGTGGTCATTATTCAGGTACAAACAGGTGGCTGCGAGCCCTGGGGGAGAGCCCTGCCTTTGAAGAGGGTCACTCTTAGAGATGGGAGCAGAAAGCACTCCAGGATCCGGGAAAAATCCTCTCAATAATAGTAATAGCAAAGAATAATAATATAATAGCTAATATTTTTGAGGACTTACTATGTGCCTAACACAATTCTGAGCTCTCTATGTGTTCTAATAATTTAATTCTTACAACCACTCCCATGAGGTAGGTACTATTATGAATTTTTTTTTTTTTTTGGCCACACCACGAGGCATGCAGGATCTTAGTTCCCCAACCGGGGATTGAACCCAGGCCCCAGCAGTGAAAATACCAAGTCCTAACCCCTGGACTGCCAGGGAATTCCTTATGAATCCCATTTTAATCTGAGCAAACTGAGGCTCAGAGGTCAGGCATGCAGTAAGTAGTATAGAACTGCCCTCAGGCAGTGTGACCCCAGAGCCTGCATACTTAACCATAACGTACTACTCCCTCCACTGAACATCATGCTGAAAGGAGATTTCGGAATAATTTATTTCAAACTGTTCACTTTACAGATGAGGAAACTGAGGCCAAGGGGACTTGGTGATTTGCCCAAGGTAAATGGCAGAGCCAAGATTCTGGCCTAGGATTTCAGACACCATGATGAAAGATCTTTCAAGAGCCCAGGGCACCGCTTCCTGCTGCCACTCATAGTAAGAAAGCCAAAGGGGCTGGAATACGGTGGGGACTATCAGTCTTAATTTTCTTTCCCGTGTGTCCCTGAATCCCAGGTGGAGGAGGTCTGCCTTCAGTAGATTTGCAAAGGGCAGAGCTGGGAAAATTCAGCTCCTGCTCTCAGAGGGCTTTCTCTCCTAGCGGGAATACTCTGCCCTGCCTATCCGGGGTGAACTCAGCAGATCAATGCCAGCCCTCACCTCTAAGACTAGCCTCCCCTTCCAAGTGCCTGACGCTAGTACTTAGCCAAATCAGCACAGTCTCCAGGTGCCAGGCTTTCTAGTCTAGGGTTCATTCTGTTGCAAGTGATCAATCATATCTCAAGCCAGCTCAGCCAAAGAGGAGGTCCACTGGGAAGCCCAGTGGGGGGAATGGACTGGGCCCAGTGGAGACGTGGCTGTATCCAGGGACTCAGTGTCCTCAGGACTTGGGGTCTCCGTCTCTGCCCCTTCTGTCTGTAGGCCATACTCTCAGGGAGGTTTTCTCCACGAAGTGGGAGAGAGAACAACCCAAGCCTGCATTCTGAGGGCCAATCATGCAGAACGAGGGGAGGCCCCTCTCCCAAGGCCAATACACTAAGTCCATATATTCATTCAACGAGGATGTAGGGAGCACCTATATGGTCAGGCTCAGGGACACAGCCATAAACAAATGTAAATCTCATGCCCTATGGAATAGACACTCTCTTGGAGGCAGGATGGGGAACAAATAAAAAACAAGATAAGTAGGTGAAGTAAATAGTATGTTACATGGTGATGATTGCAGAGAAAATACAACAGAAGGGGGATAGGAGTGCCAGGCAGTATGTTATTAAATTGGAAGTAGGGGCAGAGAAGGCCTCACTGAGAAAGTGGCACTTGAGCAGAGAGCTGAAGGAGGCAAGAGAGTGAACAAGATGGGTATCTGAAGGAAGAGCACTTCAGGCAAAGGAAACAGCCTGCGCAAAGGCCCTGAGGTGGGAGTGTGCCTGACATGATGTATGACAGAAAAGAGATCAGTGTGACTAGAGCAGCGTGAGAAAGGGGGAAATAGAGGAAATAAGGTCAGAGAAATGACAGAGGGAAGGGACATTTTATGTACAGTCTTGTAGAGAGAGAGAGAAATGGATTGTCATGCAAGGGTTGTGGGGGACATTTTATATACGGTTTTACAGAGAAAGAAATAGGTTGTCACTGGAAGGTTTGGGGCAGAGAAATGATGTAATCCGACTTACATTTTAAAAGGCTCATTCTGGCTGCTGTGTTGAGAACAGACTATAGGAGGCATGAATTGAAACGAGGAGACCAATTAGGAGACTATTGTGATAACATGGGAGAGAGATGCTGGTGCCTTCGACTAAAGTGGAGTTAGTGATAAGATTCGGGACAAATTTTGAAATGGAGCCAACATGACTTCCCGATGAATCATATGTGAACTGACAGAAAGAAAAGTGTCAAGAATGACTCCAAGATTTCTTGCCTGAGCAACAAGGAATGATGGAATTGTCATTAACTGAGATAGAAAAGACTAAGAAAAGCAGGTTTGGAGGTGGGGAGGGGACAATCGGGGAAAAATCCACTGATAACTTGTAGGGTTTCACACCCACTTCTAGGTGAATCGCTGCACAAGGCAGATGGGGTACTCTGATTGGTCGGCTGGGTCACGTGCCAATGTTGGGAAGCAGGACATCGTGATTGACAGCCCCCTTAGGACCCCATGGGATGGGAAAGCCATAATTCCTCAAAGGGAGGGTTGCTGGGTAAATCTTCCAGCATACTGGTCACAATCAATAGCCATCTTAGCACAGTTCCAGGCACATAGTAGGTGCCCCCAAAACATTTACTAAGTAAATGAATGAAGCAATTGAAACGTCACTGAGCTGGCCATTGGAAAACAGGGGTTTTTGCTCAACTTCTTCCCAGGCTGCAGAGCCATCTAGGCTGTTGTCCTACTCTAACCCCACCCTGGCCTCAGAAAAATCTCCTTGAGCAAAATCTGTAGACAAATAGGACTGCCTGTTTTCTTCCTGCTCACAGGGGAGAGGAGGGGCCAGGAGGCCTGGCGCTGCGCAGCCCTGGTGGCTGTGTGCCCCCCAGAGAAGGTTTGTGGCCTCGGTTTGGGGGAGTGGGAGGCTGAGCCGCAGAGCCTGACCAAGGAGGTCGCACAGCCACCCCCAGACACACACCCTGGCTTGCAGCCGCTCCCACCCAGGCTCAACCACCGGCTCCGGGCTGGCCCAGCTGCTAAAGTTCTTCCAGTGGGTTAGTAGGAGGGATGGAAAGCCTGGGAAGGAAAAGAAAGAAGAAGTGCCAGGTGCCTAGAACCCGGGGCCTCTAAAATTTGGAGCATAAATTGGGAAAGAGAGGAGAGAAGGGAGGAGGGAGTGGGAGGGAGGGGGGAGGGGGAGGGAGAGAGATTGATTTCCCCCCCGCATCAGGCTGAGCCCCAGGCTCTGACTGCTCCCATGGGCACCGGAATCACATGCTGCAGAGGAGAGGCTAAGGCCCCTTGCCAGCGGGGGTGGGCAGCAGCGACAGGAAGGGCCGTGCTCTGCTTACATTACAGCTGCATACGTTCCCCATCCGTTCTCCACTCTTCTGTGCCCCAGAAGGCTGACTAACCCCAGGAGACTGTGTCATCCAGGCTCCCTTGCTGCTTCCAGTAGGGGTTGCCAATGGGAGGCACTGGCAGAGTTCAGAGGGAGGCAGGAGAGAAAGGTGGGGCACTTCTTCCCCACGCCCTGCCTGCTTCAGGACCGTCTCTGGCTCTAACCATCCACCACTGTAGCTCCTGCAGGGCGGCCCCCTTTACACAGTTCCTCTGGGGCACCCTTCCCTCCCAGCCTGAGGGCTAGTGTGGCTAGGCCCTGGGTGCCTCACCGCTCTGTGTTTCTTCCCTTCACCCTGCCCTCACCTCTGTAAGCCCTCCCTTCATGGAGGTCTCGTCATTGGAACCACCTGGGATGAGCTCATTTTCTTTGAGGGACCCTGGCTGAGACAAGCCCCAAGCCTCCCTGAGAAATCCTGAGCTCTTGACCTTGTAACCAGCACCGAACAATAACCAAGGGGCAGCTTCACTCAGATAAAAATGCAGTTACTAATGGTTTGCTTTGTGCCGGGCACAGTGGAGGACCCAGAAACAATTCAGATTTGAAGCCCACTCTCTAGGAGCACGTAGTCTCGCCAGAATTGAGGCTGAAGAGACCTGAGAACTGCTATCTGAAGCCCCCTGCAGCCTGGGGACACCTCAGCACACTCAGCCCCTCACTGCAGCCAAAGGCTGCGCTGCTCCCCCTTCCCACACCCCTCCTGGGCTGCCCTGGTGCCATGGCTCTTCCCTTCAAGGCTGCCTGCGCTCTTCACTTGTCTCCGCCCCTGGGTGAGGATGGAGTTTGATGGAGGGAGGGTGGAGCAGAGGCGAGAGGGTAGACTTTGTGTTGCTTCCACACCTCTCAGCCCTTAGGCCAGAACCAGCACAGAGTGTACAGCCAATGTGCATTTATCAAATAAGCAAATGAAGAAATAAGCAATGCTCCTCCCGAATGCAGGAGCAAACATGCAAGGTTCTTGCAAGGTGCTCCACTGGGCTCCATGCAGGGGGAAGGAAAAGCCAAGGCCCCTGGTGCTACCGAGCTCCACCATCAAGGCAAGAACTGTCCCCAGACAGAAATGCTGGACGCAGACATAGCGTGATTCCCAGAGGCCCAGAGAACAAAGCAAGAGACCACAGCTGAAGGGTCACACCACCGAAGGAGAGCAAGAAATGTGTGCACTGAGCAATACGAAGTGTGGAAGAGTCTATATGGGTGTGGTTAAACCACAGACTCTGGAACCACGCTGCCCAAGTTCAAATCCTACTTCTGCCTTTTATTTGCTGTGAGACCTTGAACAAATTTATTTAACCATTCTGTGCCAATTCCTTATCTGTAAATTGGGGACAATAATAGTACACACCTCAAAGGCTTATTGTAGAGACTAAATAAGTCATGAAGCAAGTAAGTTATGAAGCAAAAACCCTTAGAAGAGTTCCTGGCACATAGTAAGTGCTGTGTAAGTTTGCTTTTATTATGATTTGCTATTACAAAGGAACAAATTCAGCTGGGCAGAAGGGCACAATCCCAACTAGGTAGATATGCTAGTATTGAAGGTTATCAGCCAAGTGACACCAAAGCAAACTTTCCTCTTTGTATTCTCTTATTTAACAAAAATCTTGAGACTTTTTTGTAATATTGCATAACAAATAGAATTACACTTAATGTTTCAACGTGACATGACCCATTTCATCATCTTTTGAAGATGATTCGATGATATTTCTGATATGATTTGCTTCCCTTTAGGAAGTGAAGGGGTAAACTCCCCAAGCCACAGTATCCTCATCTGTAAGACAGAAAGACACGTACCCTCTTCCAGGCATTGTAACAGAGATGGATTAAGTAAGACAGGGTCTACAGGACATTAACACTGAGCCGGCATTGTCGTGGGTGCCATTGCACCTTCCACTTTCTTGTTCCCTGGAGAAACATCCTTATTCCCCACTGGCTGCCTGGCTCAGGGAAACTGAGGCAGGTAGCTGTGCCCCCTTGGTGTGGTCTCATACCAGGGAGCCCTGTCCGGAGGAGAAGCTGCCAGTTCGATCCTGGCAGCTAAGAGGCCCCCTCTAAGCCAGCCCCGCTTCCAGAATTGGCTGAGGGCTCCTCAAAGGAGCAAAGGCCACCAGGAGGGTGAAAGGAGAGCTCCCACAAAGCCCTGAAGCCCGGCCATGATGCTGGACCACCTCCCCCTCCCTGTTTGGGAAGTGCCCTGAAGGGGAAGATGCAAAGAGGACCTGCAATGGGCAAATGAAGGGCAGCCAAGAGCCAGGATTTGTCTCAACAGCTTAATTCTCTGCTTTCTTGTCAGCCCTGATGGCTGGCAGCGAGGATAATTTGAAATGAAGCAGGTTTTTCAAGGAGGAGCAAGAATCTCTCATCTGAAACTAATCTGTTGTCCAAAATTGTGCTGCAGAAGTTGTTTAGAAGTTGCAGATTAAGTTGTGCATAAAAATACAGCAACTCTTGATTATCCACACTCATGGATAATCCAAAAACGACAGATACCTCAAATGATTTCTATTTGGTTTCGTAATGCAGGATTATTTCCCCTCAACATGTTTACTTTTCTGCGTTTAGTTGTCTTCAGGGTATAGCCAGAGAGCTAGGGGATCTATAACCTTCTGTTAATTGCAAAACAACCAAGGTTTCAGCACCATGCCCTGCAATGCAGAAGCTGCCTGGGCACTATTTATAAAAATAAAAATACAATGCAGGAGAATGCAGAAGGAAGTGAGAGAGAAGGAAAACTATTCGATTTTTGTCCTTTCCACACACAGACCAGGGAGGGGTGATTAAGAAGATAGGTTCTGAAGTCAGACTCCTCAAATTCAGATCCCAGCTCTGTCTCCTACTAGGTGTGATTTTGAGCACTTACGTAACCTCTCACAACCTCAGTCTTCTCATTTGTAAATTGAGGTTAATAACAGTAGCACCGTTATACGGCTGTTGTTAGGATTAAATGAGATCATTTATATAATGTGTTTAGCACAAGGCCAGGCACACAGGAAGCATTCAACGGCTGGACATTAATACCAGTAAAAGTTAGTTGCAACCAGTTCTTAGAAAACTGGGTAGCTGATCTCCTGCAAAGAGGGCTCAGTAACATCTTGTGGAATTCACTGAAGGACCCCAGGGGCTGTAGACAGTCTGCAGCCCCTCCATATCCCTCGAGTGGGGATGACCGAGGTTTCAGGGGAGGGGGCAGCTGAAGCTGTGGACGGGCACTGGGGGAGAGCCCAGGACAGCTGTCATCTCCTCTGTGTGCTGAGCCAACAGGCCCACCATCCAGTCTTAATTATCCTGCCTAATGGGGTAAAGCAATTATGATTCAGAGAAAATTGGCCATTAGCAGCTGGGAAAGCAAACAGCCTTCAATGGCACAGCACAAACACCAGGTCCCGAGAGAGGCCCAAGTGTGCCAGGAGGGCAGGGGCCAGGGGCTCCACTCCTGGAGCTGCCATTTGGGAAAGGGGAAGGCAGAAGACCTTCAGCTCACTCAGATATGGGTCAAAGAAGAGGGAAATGGAAGAAGGGATACGAAACTACCAAGGTAGCCGGTGAGAATGAAGACACCGGGAGAGCTGCTCTGGAGCCCAAAGTTCCAGAGTTTATCTCAGCCATCCCCCTGCCTCTGAAGAACCCAAAACAGGTCAAGGAACCAAAACAACTTAATCAGGTCAAGGTGAAGTTTCAGGATAACACTTACCCTAGGGTAAGGTGCCCTAGATTCTAGGTCTGGCTCTGCTAGGAACTTAATTATAGTAGTAGTAATAGTAGTAGTGGTAGTAGTAGTAGTAGTAACAGCTTCTTATCAACTAGGTACTATGTTAAGCTCTTTACATGGATGATCCCATTTAATCCTCAGAAGCTTTATGAGGAAGATATAATTCTGCCCATTTTACAGATGAAGGAGTGAGTAGCTATCTGTAAAGAAACTGCTTTAAATCACCCAGCTAATAAGTAGGTGATCTGGGATTCAAACCCATGTCCCTGTGATTCCAAAGTGCCTGCTTTTAACCACTCTCCGGGGCTGTGAGCTTTAGCAGAACAAGCTCAGCTGCTTGATGTGTGAGGAATTTCTAGCCCAAAGTTGTGTGGGAAACCCAGAAAGAGGACCGCCAGAAGTGGGAGTTGCCACCTCCTGCCTACTGGGTAGGGCCAAGCAGCTCAGTGGAGAGTCAAGGGCTCAGGAGGCCAGGCTGGAAGAGAAGAGCAACAATTTTCTTTTTACATCTTCACAGCAAGGGCTTTGAAGGATCTCCAGGTGCTTTCACACACCCTCTGGGACCCCTGCCATTCCCTCCTACTTCCCGAGCCCTAGAGGGCAGAGGGTCTTGGGGCAACAGTGCCTTGGGGCAAATGCGCCACGGACACTGGGCACTCTGCCACATCCTGTAGCCTCCACCCAGCACAGCCTCTGACCCTCAGCCCCTCTGGGCCTCAGGCTGCCCTGTTGCCGGCCACTCACTGGCACTCAGGGGGCTTTGGGTCTGGAGCCCACTGGGAGCTACCCTAGACCTCAAGGGAAAGATACTGAGGCAGCTGCTTCAAAAGGGTTTCTGACTACTTTCATCTCTTTTTCTCCACCTTCACTTCCCTCAGCACATGCCATATTCCACGTATTCCACGGGGATCTGCTGGAGAGGGGCAGTGGGAGATCTGGGCTGGGGTGGGAACAGGTTGGGCCGGGTTATCCGGTTGGAGAGAAATCTATGCTGGGCTGAATCACTCCCCTTCCCCCCACTGTCCTCTCAGCCCTCCAAGACCTCAGCTGCAGAGCCAGCATCGCTTTGTCAGCAGACTGTTTGTTCTCCAAGTCTGTGCACAGTCCTCAAGCCTTCATCTATCTTCCCTACTGCATCTAACCCATCACTTTGCAGTCCATCTCCTCCATTTCTCTCTGTATTCACCCTGCCTCTTAGCCACCAGGCTTTCCTCCACTCCCTCCTAAGCAATAGAGAATTGGAGAGAAGGGTGTGTGAGCTGGGAGGAGACCTTACTGATGGCATTGTCCAACTCTTTCATTCCACGAGTTGGTTAGAGGCAGAACTCTGGCTGGTCCCCGGTGCTCTTGACTTCCTGTTCAGTGTTACCTCCTTCAGGAGGGAAGCTTGTCAAGTTCCAGGAGCAAGTACCATGCCCAGTGCCCAGGGGTGGCTAAGCGGCAGACTGTCCTGTGTCCCCACTTGCTCTCACTCTGGCTGGCAGTAGGGAAATGGACTAAACAGTGACTGATAGCCTTGGTGAGCCCTGGGATCCCGTCTTCGTTTCTACTCAGTTTCCTCCAATATGAAGAGAAGCGCTTGAGACTCAGGTGATGATCGGAAGGTGGACTTTGTGGCCAGTGGAGAACTTCAGCCCAAAGAAACAGGTCATGTGTAATTAAACATGACTCCCAGAGGCTGCCTCACCACCACTACCTCCTCCCCTGCCCCCAGCTCCCTGGCCTTGGCTCTCTGAACCCTTGGATCTCTGAGCAAAGAATTTCCCTCATCAGAGAGTAATTGCCCCTGATTCCCCTCACTTTTAATCAACAAGCCAAGGTATTTGTTCCTGGGAGCATTATTGATTTCCAGGGACTTGGAACTTAATTACATTTTTGCAGTCTGTTTGGAATCCTCAGAGAAGCGAGACACTTTCTGTTCTTTGAACTTACCATGTAGGAGGGCTTCCATCATCTCAAATATTCCATTCTGCAGTCTGCTCAAGCCTGCAGGGTCACACTCTGTACCAAGATGTGGCTCAAGTCCTGGTCTGTTGTGAGTGCCCAGACCAAAATGAGTCTGAGGCCAGGGGGATCCACTCTCTTACCCCATTGTAATCTGTCTCCTTTCATGGGCCCAGAGCTTCTAGATTATTGGACAAGATGCAAGTTCATTGGAGGGTCTTGCTCACAGACTCAGATTTTCAATCCTGGATGGACTTTAGTGGAATTTCAACTCTGGAAGCTTCCTATGGACTGGGTGTCTGGTTAGATCAGCACACATTTTGAGGGCATGGTGGGGAGAGGGGTCTAATATCTTTAATAAATTTACAAACTTGGATCTTTCTAGTGTGGTGTAGACCAACAGGTAAGCTCCAATCCACTCGCTGAAAGTCCATGTCAGTGAAATATGCTGAATCTTAAGAAGACAGAGGATGTTAGTATATCGGAACAGTGCGGAGTGGGGGGAACTGTGGACACAGCCATGTGAACGGGCCAGCCTGTGACTTTTCCACCCATTTCCATTGTCAATATAGATGCAGCCCCTGAAAGCCCTGGCCTTAGACATTTCCCCCCAAAAAACAGTGAGCCAGCTCCCTGGGGCATGACTTCTTCCCTTGCCAGTATGTGGCTCCACCCCAGCCCTTCCTGGGGCAGCCCTGCCATTTCCCCAGCCTCTGGCTGACATCCAGGTCAAAGCAGCAAGTCAGGGGTATCCTAGCTCACCAACTTCGGGGGTCACCTGCCAGGGCCCACTCTAGAGCTCATAAGTACCAGATCTCCTCTAGCTGCAGGCGTCCCTGAAGATACTTGTTATTTGAGAGCCACCAAGTCATTGCTGGAAGTGGAAGCACAAGGAAGTGACAGTGAGGAAGGGACAACTGAGGATTGGGGTAGAAAAAGGAGAATTCATATCTGCAGAAATGTCCAAACTTTCAGTGAGGGTAAGGAGAGTGGCTCTCTGTCTCCTCCCCACCATCCCCGCCAGCCACTTACCACCCCCATTTACAGGGGCCCATTCATCAAATGACCTGGAAATGTTCACAAGCAGCCAGGTCCAATCTTCCCAGAGAGCAGTGAAGGCCAGCCCGGCTCAGCAGCAAAGCTCAGCTCCAACCAGCCCAGGAGCAAAAACAAAGAGGAGAAATAGCACATGCATCAAGGATGTGATGGAGAAAAGTGAGCCTCCCAGCTCAGTCCAGGAGGCTATGCAGAAAGTCCCATGAATGGAGAGCAGCTGGGCCATCTTGAAGCCCCCCATGTGAGATAACAAGCAAGGGCTGGTGCCTGGGATTCTACCATGAGCCAGACACTCTGCAGGGCAAGTGCCCTTGGAAAACGTAAGAGTGAGAGGTCGATTCCTACCAAGATGTAAGTGAGAGGAACTCATGACAGTAGGAGCAGAGCTGACTGGCAGATGACAGGAGCTGGGGTGACAAGGGGAGAGAGGCCCTGGAGTCAGGCCCAGCTGCTTCACGCTGTGCAGGAAGATTGGATCTGGCCATCCTCCCTTCCTTCAGTCCTGCATGATCCTTCTCTGACTTAATTCTCAGCTGTGGCTTCTGGTTGCTTTTTCTCATTTCCAAGTTAGCTGAACAATAGTGTGGACCATCTTCATGGCTCCCCCTCACTCCCTACTCCACTTGTCTATTCATTTCAAAAGAGTGCCCCTGGGCATCTCCTTGCTTTGGGTTAGACCAGCCCTTTTCCCTCATCTGCCATTGTTCACAGAGCCCATCCATCCCCCCTTACCCCTGAGACCTCCTCCTCCTAACCTCTTTCCAAGGGATCCCCCTGAAACAGAACCAGAAACTAGTGACAGAGGAGCTGGGAAAGGGAAGGCAGTGGAGGACAGCTGTGGTTTTGGGTTCAGGGGCTGCAGGCTTCTCCGGCTGGAGTTGCCCTTCCTCCGAGAAGCCAGTCATGACCAAGAGGACAGGCCAGCCCCAAAGCGGAGTGCAGGGCTGGGGACAAGTAAGAGGGACAATTATAATGAAAACCACTATAGTCATAGATGCTCTATGTGCCAGGCACAGGGCTAAACCCCCTATCTCATTTAATCCTTAAAGCCACTGTAGGCAGGAATTTTCTCCATTTACAGGTGAGAAATCCAACTTTCAAATAAAGTAATTTGCCGAAAGCCACAAAAACAAACAAGACCATGATTCAGAGAAATCCTGGCTGTTGGTCCCAGTGAAAACCTTAGCTTCAGTGCTCATCTCCCATCGCTCACCAGCAGGCAAGAGAAAGTGGATGTGAGAAGAGGGGCTGTACAGGGCCCCAGAGGGACCCCAGATCCCCATTCTGTTATCAGCAAGGGGCCTCACCAGTCCCCTGTGTGAGTCCAAGCTCCTTCCCTGATGGCACTTGAGGTCACCCCAGCTATGTCTTCACCTTCTCCACAGACTTGGGTGGCATCCAAGGCTGGAACTCAGGACCCCCATCTTGACTTCTGGTTCTGCTTACTGCCTCTTACTGGATTTTTTTTCTATCCTGGCCTCATTTTACTCATCATAAAAGGGCTGATGGTTACCAGCATCTCCTTCTAGTCTGCAGAACTGTCTGGGGAAGCATTAAAGATGGAAAAGAAAATAAAAAGATTGGCACTCTTAAAGGAAGGGTGTTTGTTGTTGTTGACATTAACATTTCACCTGAAAAACAGGAAGTTCCCATCCAGACCCACTGCCCCCTTTGTTGTAGGAGCCATGGAGTAGCCTCAGAATTGATCAATAAGCTCAGAAGTTCTAGGACTCAGAAAGAGGATCAGGTGTCCTGAAAGAGACAACTTGCTAGTGCTTTTTCCCCAGACCAGGCCAAGAATCTAAAGGTCTGGACATGGCCAGGTGCAGGGCAGAGGAGGTCTCTCACTTGGCAGAAGAAAAGAAAGAAGGATAAAATATGGAAAAGAAAGGGAGAAAAGGTCCTGTTTTCTACATCCAAAAATTTACCCAAGTGATCAAGCTGTAAAAGGTGTCTGAATTGTTCAAAACAGGCAAGAGCTCTGCCTAGTCATGTCAGGCTGGGCTGGGCTGAGAAGACACATTTATAAAACATCAAAAGGAAAGGAAAGTTCCAGTAGCTGCTCACAGCTGTCAGACACAGCTCCTCAAGAATTTATTTCCAAAAGTATATTTCTAGGGTCTCATGCATGAGAAAGCAAGGGTTGGAGATTCACTTGGTCAACTACACCTGCCACCTCAATAACTGATAACCATCACCCCTGGGGGAGGTGGGGAAGGTTGAGGCCCTCAGAGAACAGGTGTTTTATTTATCTATCTATGTGCTTTCGGCTATATATACGATGATAGCACATTTAATCACTCAACTAATATTTATGGATTACTCTGTGCCAGACATTGTGCTATACTTGTGTGTGGATGGGTAGTGATTAAGATGTGGTCCCTGTTCCCCAGGAATTCTTGACTAGTGGAAGGGACAAACATGCAAACAACTAACCACCAATACACATTAGGCTGGGTGCTGTACGGAGACATGAAGAAAGTACTAAGGGAGCATAGGGGCAAGATAGAGAGAGTCTTCACAGAAGGTGTGATAGTTGAGCTGGTTATCAAAGGAGGAATAAGAATTCTCCAAGTAGAAAAGAGGGACAAGGACTCTGGGCAGAGGGAACAGCTCCAGCCAAGGGAAGATGATGTGAAAGAGCATGACTGACTTGGCTTGACTCGAGTGTGGCATGCATGAGGACTGGAGTGGTAACTGATGATCAAGCATCATAAACAACCATTTACTGGCCATAGAGGCACCATAATGTTGTATTTACACTCAACCCAAATTTCCCTACTCACGGTTGGCTCTTCCATTGGGCGATCATGTTGGAAAGAGCACCCAGGCTTTTACTGGATTCCTGAAAGGATCATTAGGTTATTTTACCAAATTTCCAAGTTCCTTCCTAAAGCCATTCTCAAATCAGAGGTTTTACTGGGGTCTGAGTGAACTAGATCTTGGATTCTCCTTCCCCACCTCCAGGACTGAGTAGGGCTGGCCCCAGATCAATTTACCTCAGATGCATTTGTCACCCTTTCTTTGCTCTATTCTGTATCATAGTGAGGACAGGGAAATTGGCCCTTGCAGGTTGCATCTCCCAGGCTGCTGGCTGGGTTCAGCCAATGGGAGGTACTGTCAGGAGAGTAGAGGGCATGAGGAAGGGAGAAGCCTGGGAATTTCTTGCCATCCCTCTTTTCCTCAGGCTGTATCTCTGCAGCTGCTGTGACTTCTCCATGGCTCCAGCCCCTATTAGACACATCTACCATACTTCAGATTCCCACTAACACATCCACCATGGCTCCACTTCAACCTGATGACCCCAACCCCTGGGCTCTGGTAACATCTCACCCTCCTTTTTCTCCTCAGCCTAAGGGCAGTAGTGTTATCCAAGTGTTGTTAAGTTCTGTATTGCCATACCATCTCCTGTTTGGCTTCCCTATTCTTCTATCATCAATTCCTTGTACTAAATTCCCTCTGCTGTAAATTCTTAAAATGGTCTCCCTATTTTTCAGTTAGGACCCTGACTAATACAGAGACTATATTTTGTTCATCTTTGCATCTCCCACAGCACCTGATACAGTGATTTCTCTGAGTGAGTTCCAGGTATTTGTTGGATGGACAGATGACTAGATAGTTGATTAGATAGATGAATAATGGTATGATTAGGTAGATGAAAGGATGAAAAGATCTTCATGATTTAATGAGTGAAAATAAAGGAGTAAATTCCAAAAGAACTAATAAGAAGGTGATTCCAAGAGACTCATAAGAATGGCCAGGGGTTTAGAACAGCTTTCTGACACAAGCCAAGCCAAAAGAGAATCCAGTAACTGGAAAAGCACAAAAACAGAGGCAGACTTTGTCAAGTTTGCTCCTTGTTGTATCTGAATTGAGTCACTTATGCCTTTACTCTCTTTCTAGATCTCTTCCTACATTGGCAAAGGCCAGGGGGGAAGATGTGTTAGTGGCAAACAGTTCTAATTTTCATCTGGCAGGCATTTGCATCACATTTATTATGCCTGAGTCTCTGCAAAGTGAAGGAGATATAATGGAAGAAACCTCATCACCATTGATTCTCAGTCATATACACTTGAAAAAGTTGCCAGAAGTTCTGGACTGGAAAGGACCTGATTGGCCAGACAACTGTAGCCTGTGGGGTTCTCGGGGATTTTCAACAATTATGTTCTCAGAATCCTGCATCATTTTTCTGAGTATATTGCCTTGAATAATTAACAATTCAGAGACCAAGCCTCTCCAAAGCCATTTTGTTCATCCCCCTGATAAGCAGGGTTATACTGAAAGATGCTCAATAAAAGAGATGTTTCCAACTCAGCTATTGACTCTGTGGTGTAAGAGAGCACTGAGACTTCAGGCTCCTGCCTCTGACCCTTAGCTGCTGAGTGTCCACAGGAAAGTCAGTACCCTTCCCTGAGTCTAAGATTCTTGATTCTCTCCTGCTTTCCCCACAGATTTCTGTGAAGACCAGATGAGATGATTGTGAAAGAAAAGTAAAAACCATAAAGCTCAATACCACAATGTCATTTGTTTTATAGTCAATCAGTTGTCCACATAGATGTAACCTAAAACCTCCTAGCTGCATTGTAATCCCAGATCATATTGCCATATCATATAAGATGGATCTGTCTTCTGAGTACTCAAAATGCAATAGGTCATATGAAGATTAAGAGAATGACCAGATTCATTTAAAGAAAAGGGGCTGCCACTGATCAGATCTGGATTAATGAAAATTACCAAAGTAGATTGAAGTGTCTCTTTGGTTCCCTCAGCCGCGACAACTTTCTCCTTATCTTTAAGAAAAAGATTCCTCACCTAAGGCTTCCTCCAAAGACCAGTGTTCCAAAACTACCGAATTGTCTCCATCCTTCCCATTTCCCTACGTCAGCTTCTTCCTCTTCCAATGTTGCTGATATTGCCTCACTGTCAGAATTTTACAATGATGATATGGCCAATTCACACCAAGGTATAGTGTAGCCTCATAGTTCCCTTAATCATGAAGTGTTAATTTTCTAAAGGCTGCACATTGGCCCTAATGTCTTCAGATGCTATTTCAGGAAAACTAAACAAGGAGATATTTGGAGAGAGGAAAGTAAAAGTGACGCTCTTCCTAAAGGCCAGCAAGTAACACTCCTAGGAACAAATTATTCAAACTTGATGTGTAAGGTCAAACTGGTCATGCTGTGAATCTTTCCTTCATTCTACTCTTCTTCTTCCCAGCCCAATTCAAATTTGGAGGCCAGAAGTAAATCCACCCAGAAGATTTTTATCCCCTCATATCTCCAGGGGAGATACAGAAGTTGGTTCTTTGTGCTGATAGCTCTTGGAATGGAAGAGATTCCCTCCTTATCCAAGACCAGTTTGCAGCCAAATACGGCATTTTCATGAAGAATAACCATTTTATAAAGCTCCTCTGGCAGACGTTTCATGCTAGGCTGGCCTCCCTTACCGCCGCACTGGCTGTTCCCTGATTTCTCTCTGCACTATGGGTTAGTGAGTGTTCAGATCATAAAATCCACTTTTCAGATTAGCCTCAACAAAATGTAAGGAAATGAAGTAGTCTGCCGGCACTGACTCATTGCAAAACCAATTTAAATGATCAAGTCGATCAATAGTTATTTACTGAACATCAACCAGCTCTGGTTATGCTCTGCTCAGAATATCCACCCTTCACTTCCTCTTCACAGCCTCTTTTGTGACCCACTCTTACTGACCCCACTACAACCATCACCACCATCAACACTGTCACCAATAATCCCATTGACAGTCCCACCCCAGGAGCTGTCCAGAATTCCAACAATGCACATCAAACCAGGGAGGCAGTTAACTGGCTTCCTTTTCCTCTCTTTGCCAGAAGCAGATGGGAAAGATGGGAGGAAGGGGATTATTTATTTTCTAGTCTTGCCCAAAGCAATCTCTATTTTGAGGGTCAGTTCCCTCCACACCCATCCAAAGACCAACATTAGTTTGACTGACAATAGCCTCCACCTCAGCCCAGCTCCAAGAGGCTCTGACTGACCCTGTTTACATTGCATGGGAGTGCCTCTGCACTGCAGAATTTTCAGTTTCAGGATTTTGCAAATTTTATGAGAATTTTCAGTCAAGCTGATTTTTAGCTTTCCCTTTCCCCTCCAGCTAAAATCAAGATCTTTCATCCAGCTCTGATCTCAGACGGACTTTTTTCTCAGCACTTGGGACATGATTAAATAACAAGCACACGTGCACACACCAGCCCCAAATGCTTTTATTTCCCAGACCTTTCTTCAGTAATGAAGCCTGAAATGGAAAACTGTGCAGAGAAACTGTAGCAAAAAGAGGAAAAGGAATAGACGTGCCAACCTGGCTCCTTCTGGAGAGAGAGGTGAAGAAGTTTGCTCATGAAACAAGGGCAAATTAAATGTATGTATCAAATGGAAGCCTTTCCAAGGAGAATTTTGGGAGGTTCAGTGGTTACCAGTTGGGGGTCCATTAAGTGTGGGTAAAGGGGAATCATGAAACATCTATTTTTCCATACTCTCTAGAGAGCCTGAGGGGATGAGAAGAGGATTGGCTAAAAAGAGCATTCTTTTCACCGTCCAGTTGACATGATCATTAGCTCTACCAATTATGGCAATATAAGGAAATCATTAAAATGCAATTATTACAGCTGTATAAGTTTATAGCTGCATAACCACATCAAAAGGCCACCTCTGTAAGTCTTTATGTGCTCCATAAACCTGAATAAATTGCAACAAAGAAAAGACGATTACCTCAATATGAATCAAGAGCAAATTTGAAATTTCTGTCCTGCTCTGTGGAGATAGCAGCAGAGAAAGGCCTGGGTCCTTCTGTGACCCTTAGCCAGCTGGGTATGCCTGCTCGAGTCTTCTCTTTGCTCTAAGCCTGCATCTCCCATCACTTGTCTTTGGTTAAATGGATCCAAAGGAATGAAATGAAAGCTAAGCAAGTACCAAAAAATGATCACAACCCCATACATTTATACGTCTCATAGTTCTCACATTCAACAACTCTATGACTAGATAAGATAATTATCCTCGTTTTACAAATTAAAAACTGAGCCTCAAGGAACGTTTTAAGGAACTTGTATAAGATTGCATGGTGGGCTGGATAGCGTCTATGTGTTCCTCCCACCCACCCTCAGACCCACTCTCCACCCTTCTGCACTGTGTTCTGTGCCCTGGGAGGCTGGTTTCTGTGGACTGCGTCAGCCAGGTCCCTTACCCTCTGGCTTTCCATTAAGTTGGGCCAGTGGGAGGCAATGGCAAGAACACTGAGGGTGAGAGAAGAAAGAAACTGAGATGTTTATTCCCCTGGCTCCCTCCTTGTCCAGCCATGGTGTGGCAGTGGCTATTCCTCTGCCTACAACCACAGCTCCTGCCAGGTGGCCCTCTCCTGGGTGACAGCTACAGGCCTCTCCAGGTTCTAATGTTCAGTCCCTCCCTTTGCCCCTGCAGGTCTAGGGGTGGCAGCAGTTTCCCTGCTGATGCTAGCCTCAGGGCGCTTCACCATTCCTGGCTGGTTTCCCTTAAATCCCCACACACCCCTCCTTCAAACCCTTTTCATTGATTTTTTTTTGGCTGCATAGGGTCTTCGTTGCTCTGCACGGGCTTTCTCTAGTAGTGGCGAGTGGGGGCTACTCTTCGTGTGGTGCGCGGGCTTCTCATTGCAGTGGCTTCTCCTGTTGTAGAGCACGGGCTCTAGGTGTGCAGGCTCCAGTAGTTGTGGCACACGGGCTCAGTAGTTGTGGTGCACAAGCTTAGTTGCTCCACAGCATGTGGGATCTTCCCAGACCAGAGCTCAAACTGGTGTCCCCAGCATTGGCAGGAAGATTCTTAACCACTGTGCCACCAGGGAAGCCCTCACTGACTCTTGAATGTGCCCACTGTTTCCTGCCAGGACTGGCACACTCATCACACATCTGATGAGTGCTGGGATCTGAACTAGAACCCAGATCATCAAAACCCTAGGAGTCCAAGACTGAATAATTTAGAAAATTAAATTTGCTCCAGACACAGACATGCTAATTGTCATCACCTTCAAAGCTTTAAGTCCCATACTTCACATGGCACTGTGCTGGGCCACGTAGAGAAAGAATTACAAGAATACAAGCTCTGCTTTCCAGGAACTTGCATGCTGCATCAAGCACACTGACGTGACCCACTCTGTAGAGTACATGCACCAGGCAGAGACATCCCAAAGCAACATCTGGCTGGACAATGCTGGGGGAGGGGCAGCCAATGAGGTGAAAGCAAATGCATTTGGGAGTAGAGGGTTGAACAACTAGAAAAGCACACGTTCTATTTCCAAACTAGATGGAGGAGAGCAATGGGTCAGATGATCCAAAATTGCAAATGATGTCAAAACATTTCTATCTGGCTTTGATATGCATGATTAGACAACACACTGTGTTTTGTTTGGGGATTTCTGTGGTAGATATGCCTTCCTAATTAATTTTCATTAGACTAATAGTGAAGGGAGCTCATATTCCTAGAGTTCACACACACCTTTGCTGCTTGGGAGGTAGAAACAGAGAAATCTGTCCTCCAGTGTTTCTGGAAGTGGGCTAAGGAGCAGATAGCCTGTATGTGACCCACCATAGTTCACTGCCCCCTTTTGTATGGGCCTGACATTTTCACTCTGTAAGACCTAAGACCATGGGTCTGTGCTTATCGAATGTGGCTCAGGTTCTCAGGACCTAGCAGGCCCTTGCTGATGCACAGTGGCTCAATAATCCTTCCCCTGAGAGTCCAAATGCCTCAAATAGCAACTTGGGCCTTCGAAACAAATCACAGACAGAGGACAGCACTAAAGACTAGCTTTGCAAAGGAAACCATAAACAAGATGAAAAGACAACCCTCAGAATGGGAGAAAATATTTGCAAACAAAGCAACTGACAAAGGATTAATCTCCAAAATATACAAGCAGCTCATGCAGCTCAATAACAACAAACAAACAACCCAATCCAAAAATGGGCAGAAAACCTAAATAGATATTTTTCCAAAGAAGATATACAGATTGCCAACAAACACATGAAAGAATGCTCAACATCACTAATCATTAGAGAAATGCAAATCAAAACTACAATGAGGTATCACCTCACACCAGTCAGAACGGCCATCATGAAAAAATCTACAAACAATAAATGTTGGAGAGGGTGTGGAGAAAAGGGAACCCTCCTGCACTGTTGGTGGGAATGTAAATTGATACAGCCACTATGGAGAACAGTTTGGAGGCTCCCTAAAAAACTAAAAATAGAACTACCATATGACCCAGCAATCCCACTACTGGGCATATACCCTGTGAAAACCATAATTCAAAAAGAGTCATGTACCACAATGTTCACTGCAGCTCTATTTACAATAGCCAGGACATGGAAGCAACCTAAGTGTCCATGAACAGATGTATGGCTAAAGAAGATGTGTCACATATATACAACGGAATATTAGCCATAAAAAGGAGCAAAACTGGGTTATTTGTAGTGAGATGGATGGACCTAGAGACTGTCATACAGAGTGAAGTAAGTCAGAAAGAGAAAAACAAATACCATATGCTCACACATATATATGGAATCTAAAAATAAAAACAATGGTTCTGAAGAGCCTAGGGACAGGACAGGAATAAAGACGCAGACGTAGGGAATGGACTTGAGGACACGGGGAGGGGGAAGGGTAAGCTGGGATGAAGTGAGAGAGTGGCATGGACATATATACACTACCAAATGTAAAATAGATAGCTAGTGAGAAGCAGCTGCCTAGCACAGGGAGATCAGGGGTAGGATAGGGAGGGTGGGAGGGAGACGCAAAAGGGAGGGGATATGGGGATATATGTATATGTAAAGCTGATTCTCTTTGTTATACAGCAGAAACTAACATAACATTGTAAAGCAATTATACTCCAATAAAGATGTTAAAAAAAAAAGAAGAAGAGACCTAGGAGTTTGTTACGAGTCAGGCCCCTGCCCAGAGCTAACAATGGCTGTGCAGCGGCTACAGCAGACGTCTCTGCTGTCAGACTGCCAAGCACAGGTCTCTAGGGCCCAGGCCCTGAGCACTCCCTCTCTGGAGACCATCAGCCTTCTAGCCTGGGGGCTGGATTCCTGCTGCCTTGTCCCTCTTGTGGTTGCTCTAGAGCAGTCCCTCCAGCCCTGGGGCCTGACCACTCTGCTGCTTTGGCCCCTCTACTAGAGACTCCTCCGCACCTCTGGTGAGACCTCAGCCTGGCTCGTGCTTGAATGTAAGAGACTTGACATATTGAAATGGTAGATAAGCAAGCCATGGTCTGTAAGCTCACTCAGAAATGTCTCCTTTCTAACTGGTTCAGAATCCCTGGCTCTGTGGCTCCATCAGACTTCTCACAGACCAGGGTATGTGGACTTCCTCCCACCCAGGTCCACCCTCCTGATCTCCTTTTTTCTCCCCCAGTTTCCCGGCAGCTCTCTTGGCCAGCCCCCTAGAGGATGGTGGGATACTAGTCCTTGGCTCTTTCTAAAGGATAAGGCAAACACAATCACTCTTATCTAGACAACTTCGTCTCAGAACTTACTCAGCTGTGGATACCATCTCTCTAATCCAGCCAGAATCTTCTACATCTAGTGGGGGCTCAGACCACAGAAAACAAGGGCTAAAATAAAAGGCTTCATGTTGCTCTGAATGATTGTCCCTGTTACATAAATGTAACACACACACACACACTTCCCTCCGGCCCTGGGTCTCCTTCCAGGATGACATGTGGCTTGCCTGTGACCTGCCTGCAGAGGCTGGAGTCATTGGCCATGCTGCAATCCAGTCTTGCTCTCACACAGCTGCCTTTGAGTAGAGGAAAAAGCAACCTCTTTGGTAAAGTGATTGATGTTCAACAACATCCCCCAAAGCCCAGGAGACCCCTCTGAGAAAGACGGGCATCTGAGGATAAGGACTCCTGCACGTAAATACCTGGTTGTGTCCTCCGACTCACTTTCTGCCTTCATTTAGAAAAAATATCTTCCTACCCCTGCCTTACTTCTACCTTCTGGAAAAGAAAAAACAAAAACAAAAAACCCCACAACTACTGTTTAAGTCTGGCCAGAACTAAAATGTAAGCTCCTTGAGGGCAGACTTTTGTGTGTTCTGCTCACGGCTACATCCCCAGTGCCTAAGACAGAGCCTGACACAAGTACGTACTCAATAGGTAATGAATGAATAAATGAATGAATGAGGGAGTGATCGAGCCAGTCTTTCTCTCATTCCTGAAAGCCTTCCCTGCACAAGGCCTGGCCCACTGTCAGAGCAAAATCCAAGTCATGGGAAGAGGACACTTAAAGGACAGAGAAACTGCGGCCTAAGTGGAGCAAGGAAGGTGAGAAGAGGGCCCCCCCAAGACCCTGCCAGGCTTCTGTGATTAATGACTCTACCAAAGTGGCTCCCTTTAAGTCCCAGGACCATTTGCTCAGGGTGAAGGACAATCTGCTGATTTAGAAATGAAATAAAATGACCAGAACCTTCCAGAGAGTCCAGTGGGAGCTGAAGTAAGAGAATCTGAACCTTCCTCATAAATCATCCTCGGCCTCGGAGTATGTGGCCCCCGAACTAGAATCTGCCATGGTCCCACACCACCGCCACCCTTGGCGGCTTCCCCAAGCAGCTGCGCATGGCCGGGTACCCTCTGGCGAGCTGGCGGACAGCACCCCGCAAGCCTGCGGGAGACTCCGTGAGGACACAGAGGCGTGGTCCCTACCCCTGGGAAGGGCACTGGCTGTCCCTCGCTGCCTTCCCCCAGGCCCCGCACGTGCCCAGCCACACTGGCAGAGCTCCCCGTGGACCCACCCAAGGCCTCGGGTCCACACTGCAGGGAAGGCTCAGAGCACCTCTGGGGGACAGAGGTCTGTGCCATCCTCACAGGGCCCTCCCACCTCCCCATGTCACTTTGCTGTGTGCCCAAGCTGTTGTCTGAACATAACCTCTCTTTTCCTTTCTTTCTTTTATTTAAAAATTTAAAGAAGATAAAATAATTTAATTATGTCAAATTCCTGGGGTTGTATCTTGCAATAACAACCACAAAAAAAAAGCTAGCCCAGGACTTCCCTCATGGCGCAGTGGTCAAGAATCCGCCTGCCAATGCAGGGGACACGGGTTCGATCCCTGGTCCGGGAAGATCCCACATGCCGCGGAGCAACTAAGCCCGTGTGCCACAACTACTGAGCCTGCGCTCTAGAGCCCATGAGCCACAACTACTGAACCCGCGTGTCACAACTACTGAGCCCATGTGCCGCAACTAATGAAGCCCATGCTCCTAGAGCTCGTGCTCTGCAACAAGAGGAGCCACCACAATGAGAAGCCCACGCACCACAACGAAGAGTAATCCCGGCTCGCCGCAACTAGAGAAAGCCCGTGAGCAGCAATGAAGACTCAATGCAGCCAAAAAAACAAAAAACAAAACAAAACAACAACAACAAAAATAGCTAGCCCAAGGAGGACAGAGAGTTTTCCTTAGATCATTTGGTGGTTGGCAGGGAAGTGGGGTGGGAGTAGGAGGGAGGTGGGGAGGCAGGTTGGGGAGCAACAGTGGGCAAGATGCAGAGGGACAGAGAGCCGCCACGGACACTCTCCCAGGAGTGGGCAGTGTTCCAGAAGTGGCATGACAGGCCTGTGCTCCTTCATGTCCTCCATCTCTCTCTGTCCTCAGTAGAGTCAGGAGGTCCCCCTCCCATCTGCCCCCACCCGCACCCCCATCACTGGATGTCCCTAAGTATGGGCTTCTCTACCTTGTGAGTAAGGATGATCCTGGAAAGCACTTCAACTTAAATTGGGACCAGCCAACAATAAGATTGTCCATTAACCTGTAAGCAGGGATGTGTTAACAGTCAGCAGCTAAGCACGGAGGACAGAGGTGACACCGGAAGGGAAGGAAAGCGCGAAGATCAGGGGTGTGAAAGCTCTCAGGGCCAAGCTGCCCCTCTCCAGAAGTTCTGCAGCACCTGGAGCACCACCTTCGGAGGATGCCATAGTTCCGTCCTGTCCCTTCTCTACAGGCAGCTACTAGTGCCTACCATGTGCCAGACACGTCACGGGTGTTGGAAAGACAGAATGAGGAGATCCATCAGGGAGCCCATAGTCAAGGAGGGCTGGACACACCGGTACAACCCACTGAACCCAAGAGGGAACAAAGTCCGTGCTGAAGGCTGTGAGAGCACAGAAGAAAGAAATCATTCATTTCTAATGAAAATTTAGGGAACTTCACAGAGGAGGGGACCTTTGAGCATTTGTCACAGAGGAGGGGACAAATGACATTTGACACTTGAGGGAAGAGAAAGTTTTGCAAGACATTACAGGCTGAGGACAAGATGGCAAAGGGACATTCACTAGATGATGTATTAGTTTCCTACGGCTGCCGAGACAAATTATCACCAACTCGGTGGCTTAAAACAACAGAAATTTATTGGCTCCCAATTCAGGAGGTCTGAAGTCCAAAATCAAGGTGTCAGCAGAGCTGGTTCCCTCTGGAAGCTCCGAGGGAAACTGGTCCTGGGCTCTCTCCAAGCTCCTGGTGGTTGCCGGCCATCCCTGATGCCCCTTGGCTTATAGAGACATTGCTCCAATCTTCGCCTCTATCTCCACACTGCCCTTTTCTCTGTGTGTCTCTGTGTATCTCTTCTCATAAGGACACAGGTCACTGGGTGTAGGGTCCACCCTAACTCCAGGATGATTTCATCTGAAATATGGATCAGATCCTTAACTATTTACATCTGCAAAGATTCTATTCCCACATAAGGTCACATTCTGAGGTTCTGGATGGATATGAATTTGGGGGAGACACATTTTAACCTACTATAAGTAGTAAATGGTTTGGTTTCTGACATGGCGTCTCATATCCAATTATGCAAGTCTTTGCTCCACCCACTTAGGCAGGATGGATATGCTTCTGGATCCCAGCTGGACACAGGCCCAAAGGTGGTGGTGATTCAGACCTCACGTCCCAATGCCCACGTTTTGAGAGGTGACTCGTTGATACCACCATGAGTGGTGAAGGAAAGGCCAGGATCAAATCTCCAGGCAAGCCAGTGAGTTTAAGTTCCTCCTAAAGACCTCAGGTTTCTGTTCATTCAAAGCTCAAACTTCAGTTTCAACATTCCTCAGAGTTCGCTGAGAAAACAAGCGATGCTCTCTCACATCGCTCCCCACCCCTCCTCTCTCCTCACATCTGGGTACAGTACGTTCTGAACAGAGGGGAGGCTTCAGTGGGGTATGAAATGAAACAAATCCACAGGCAAACAGCAAAGAAAGCTGGTGTATCTTTAATATGCAGGCACCATGTCGGGGATTGTGGAGAAAGTTTACCTCTTCATATTGAAAAACCAGTGCCCTGGAAAGGGAGCCAGAGGGAGGGGAAGAAATATACAACTGAACCCCTCAGCACAGCCACTTCTTAAAGAAGCAATTGATTAAAGAGAAAATGTGAGGAACCAACTGTTCACACTTGCCAAATATTTCTAAAGGCTTCAAAATCACTCAAGGTATATTTTTTCCAGGACGTTCTACAAAATCTGTCACCTCGACACCCAGTGCTCAAACCGGGCAGTGTCTTGAAAAATGACTTTGTTGTCTGAGTCACTCACAGTGCTGGCCTGATACTGCTTCTATTTTCTGCCTCCATGTGAAACCTGCTGCAAAAACAGCTGCACCAGGGCTCAGCCGAACAGCTGCCAGGAGCCCTGGAGAGTGGCCTTCACCCCCTCAGACGGCCAGACGCAGGATAGCTCCCCTCTGTCCCCCACCCCATTCTACCCTGTGACTAGGGGCAGGGCAAGGGCTTGTTGCTTTAGCTGGACAGTGTGAGCTGGAATTGCCTACTCCATAGACACTAAAGCCTCAGAATGACAGATCTGGAAGCAATCTTAGTGACCATCTATTCCAAACCTTGCTTTCTACACTTGAGGAAACTGAGAAACAGAGAAAAGAGTGACTCACCCAAAAGCTAATGGACATCTACCATTTGCTTTGGCTGCTCAGCAATTCTATTCCTTCTTTTGTTCAGGGAATTCCCATCCCTAGGAGTCTTGGTAGGGATCAGAGCCCATCTCCCACTATAGTAGCTGAAAATGCCAGATAATTACTTCCTGTTCTTTTTTTGTAGTCAGGGCACAGGCACGTGACCTAATCTCTTGCCAAGCAGATGTTCCTGTCCTGTTTGATGATATCGTAATCAGGGGATAGTGACCCAATGAAAAGGGGATAGAGGAAGATTTTTCCTCTGAGGTCATGTTTATGGATGTTGTTCCTGGCTCTAAAACTCCTGATTCAATGAACTACTCAATAGCCTTTCAATCAATATCTCTCTCTCTCTTTCTAACTTAGCCACAGCCTCTGTCTGTTGCTTGCAAATAAAGACCTTGTCTTATGTCAAAAATGGTACCAAGAGTTGAGCAGAATCAGACCCTCCAGAAACTGGCAGGAACCTGGCGCAGTCAGGGCTGAACATAGTGAAACTCCAGCTAATAGCAAGAGACATGACACTGCCAAAACATGGTGCAAGGAGCAAAAGCATTCAGTTTTCACCTGTGGTCACCCAGAATGAATTACCTATTGAAGTCAAGGGTTAGCAGTTGCTACCATAGGACAATATATAGGGCATGAGAAGCTCAAGGTCTGTAGGATCAAATGCTTACTTCTAATGGTGCTAGGTGTATCTTTAAAAAGAAAAAATGAAAACTACAAATTCTTAATTTTTCAACTCAAGATACAAAATGAAAACCAAGGATTTTCTAAGATTGTACTAGAAGAATCTCTTTTTTCTTAGAGCCACTAGGCTGAGATAGGCAGAAATCAAACACAAAGTTCGATCCTGCAGGTTGCTGAATTACAAGATTAGTTGAATTTGCAGCCCTACATTATGGCTTAGGTGAAAATCAGAGCATTGATCATGAAAGAGGCAGACCTGGGAATCTGAGCAGAGACTTATGGGAGGATTCAGATAACTCAGAAAGCACTAAATTTCTCAACTTCATTGAGTTTTATTTCTCTTGTCAGCCAAATCAGCCCACCCTTCTCCTCTCATGTATCTCTTCCCAACTTGCTTAAAAATCCCAGTGATCTAACACGAAGGTGTTACTTTGCAAGGGGAAGCCAATTCTCCTTCATGCCAAACCCCTCTATCCCTCATTATCTCCACACCTACAACTAGAGTTAGATCTCAGCATGTCCCTGGGACGGGGTGGGGTGGGACTGGGGACGTGAAGTCCATACCAGAAGTGCATATGCAATGTCTGAAGGGAAAAGCTTATAGACAAAAGTGCATGACCTTGATAATTGCTATTAACAGAGACCTGGAGGGAGTATATACGGGAGTAGATTCTGAAGGCGCTAGTCCAACAAGAGAAAAACATAATTTTAGGTCAATCTGAGTTTATTGGTATGGTGGCATCTGCCAGTGATTCTACGTTTGATGTACTTGGCTTGAGCATCTAGAAGTCGTTTAAATTGTTTGCTGAGTGGGTTGACAGAAATCTAGGCTCATTAGTACTCTATACTAAATGTAGTCAAGATGCCAGAAATTACAAGGTGTAATTTAGAGGAAGCAAATTCAAAGGCCGAGACAGATAGAAAGGTTAGAGTGGATTTATCATGACTGCTTACCCATCTCATAAATATGTCTCCCAAGAGGACCCAAAACTCACGTCCTTTGTCAAGGCAATGGTAAATAAATTAGTGAGGGAAGCACCAACATCTTTATAAAAAGCTAGAGAGGCTGTTATCTGTCAGCCAAGGATTCTGGTAGAGAAAAACTGTGGTTGGAAATGAGCTGTAGTTGGAAATTTCAATTGCATTGGGGATGTCACAAGGTAACACAGGTCCTGGGAACAGCATTAATTGCCAGATGCATAGTGAGCTTGGCTAACCTGATAATCAGACTGGTCTGACCCACAGGAACCTTTAGTATGGCAGCTCATGGTGTCCCAAAAGAAAAAGAGGGGGATGCAATAAGGTCCTTAGTTTTATTTGACAGGCCTAGTGTATAGAGGCATGAGTTACGCTATCATGATTGAGTTGCAGTCTATAGCAGTCTTTGTTCGTTTCCCACCCAAAAACCATTCACTTACCCCCAATCCTCCTTTCTAACTGAAGTCCATTGAGACTTCTGGGAGATAATTCCTTACTCCAAAAACCAATCTCTAAGGAAGGAAGAGTTCTTCATCTCTTGGACATTATCTGACTGCGTGTAGTTCTGGCAGCCAGGGTGGCAGCCAACTTGCAACCATGGAGGGAAGTAAACCAACACACCGAGAAGGGCAGAGCAAAGACACGGAAAGAGCCCAGATCCTTAATGATATTTTTGAGCTGTTGAATTAACGAATGCCGGTATTTCCCTGCATTCAGACTTTTCATTACAGGAAATACTTTTTTTTTTTAATTTAGTTGTGTTTTACTTTCTTTTTTTATTATTATTATTATTAATTTATTTATTTTTGGCTGTGTTGGGTCTTCGTTTCTGTGCGAGGGCTTTCTCTAGTTGTGGCAAGTGGGGGCCACTCTTCATCGTGGTGCGCGGGCCTCACACTATCGTGGCCTCTCTTGTTGCAGAGCACAGGCTCCAGACACGCAGGCTCAGTAATTGTGGCCCACGGGCCCAGTTGCTCCGCGGCATGTGGGATCTTCCCAGACCAGGGCTCGAACCCGTGTCCCCTGCATTGGCAAGGAGATTCTCAACCACTGCGCCACCAGGGAAGCCCTACATTTTCTTAATGTTTAATCCAGTTAAGATTTTCCATTATCAAAGCCTAAAATCTCCTAATGATGCAGAGTTCCTCACTCAATCCCCATACCTGAGTCAGTTCACAGAGTCAATTGTCTGTGCATGATGCAGAATTTGAGTACCCTTGAGTAAGAAACCTGCAATTACATGGCAACTGTACCCTGAATCTTTTCCTAGAAATCCCCAAATTGCCCTGCAAAAATTTACTAGAGTGTCTGTGTACTAGGGAAAAGGAAATACCCAGGGTTCTTTTCAAAATTATTAGACTGGTTTGGCTCTAAGACAATAGCAAAATCTGAAGGTCCAGAACACTGTTACGGTGTCAGAGTGGGTACTAATGGAAGACAGGCACAACACGGAGTTTTACCTAAGTCTACCTCATGGTAGGACCAGTGGAACCTCAAGCCCAGTCCTTTGGTCATTTTCCCAGTTACCGGGCATATGACTGTAATAGACATATTTAGTTACTGGCAGCAGCCTCATGCAGGCTCTGGGTGGAGAGCAAGGAAATAAAGGTTCCCAGGCAGGAAGAGCCAAGCAGAAACACCTGGAGTGCCCTCATGCTACCAAAATGATAAATAAAATGCAAGACTTCCTCCATGGAAGAATCACAGAGATTTAGTATCACCCTTAAATATTTGAAAAAATACAGAGGTTGAGACTTCTCTTATGTTCTCATTTAACTGGCCAGTTTGGTGAATTTGGAAGAAAGTAGGTCCTTTACAAGTGACCATGGATAATTATAAACATAATCAAGGGGTAATTTCAGGTAAAAGCATAGCTTCTGATAAGGTCTTTTTACTAGAACAAAGCAACATAATCCCTAGCACCTGTAATGCAGCTATCCAGCAAATACTCTTTTTTCTCTCCCTAAGCAGAGGACACGTGAGGCTTTCACCTTGCTGGGACAACAGTACCCTAATACTATCGAGCTGTAGGGGGTGTGTCTATCCCCAGATTTGTGCCACAAATAAGTTTTCTGAGACCTTGATCATTTCACCCATCTACCAAGAACATGCTGGTTCACAAGAACGTTGACATAATATGATGTGAAAAACAAGAAGTACTGGCTCACTAGACATCTTAGTAAGATTCATGTACACCAGAGATGTGAGAAAAATACCTTGAAAGTAGTAGTGCCTTCTACTTCAGTGGCAGGGGCCCAATGGTGGAAAAATGTCCAGTCATTTCCTCCAAAATAAAAGGCAATTTTCCACACCTTGTACTCTTACAATGAAGAAAATGGCATTACATTTTGAGGGTCTCTTTGGATTTTAGAAGCAATATATACACATTGTGTTTACTGCTCCAGTCCATTTTTCAGGAGACCAAGAAGGCTGCCAACTTTGAGTAGAGTTCAGAGGAAGAGAAGGTTCTCTAACTAGTTCAGTCTGCAGTGTAAACATCTCTTTACTTGGCTCTTATGATTCATAAGATCTAATAGTATTTGAGGTATCTTTGGCAGATCAGGGTGCTATGTGGAATCTGAAGTAAAGTTGGATAGGACAATTGTAGAATAGGTCCCTGAGGTTTTCGGACAAGCCAGGTCCTCTCCAGCAAGTTACTATGTATTATCCTTTTAAGAAACAGCTCTTAGCTTTCTATTAGGCCCTGGTTGAATGCATGACCATTAGATACAAGATAATCATGCAAACTGAGCTACCCACCCTGAACTAGATCACCTAACTATAAATCAGGCAGGATTTATACACACGATTATCTGTGGAAATAATACAAGCAGAACCAAGCTCAAGAAAATCCTAATGGTACAAACGAATTTCATAAGGTTATATTCCCAGCATGACTACTCCTAAGGGGTTGCTACTCCTCCCTCCATTTACTTCCATGGCTGAGGTGCCGTGAACTATGCAGGGTGGATTATCTCTTTGAACCATATATTGCTGTTTCTTACATAGTCAGAAATCATGAGTCTAGAAACCAAGGGGTAGAAGTGGGAATGGAACTTCTCAGTCTTATACTAAATATATTACCAAAATTTTTGCTTCCAATTTTTATGACCCCTGGCATTGCAGACTTAGGAATCTTAGCAAAGAAGAATACATCTACAAGGAAACCATTGATTCATTGAATTGAAAGTGGAGGCTCTAACCTAGCCATTTGTAGTTCCTATTCCCACTGAATGAACAGACCAAAAAAAAAAAAAAAAATGGGATTACTATGTTGCTTAGAGTATTTGCTCTAGATCATCTAGGGGAAGTAAGATTGCTGTAACACACTGAGTCCAAGAAGAATATGAATTGAGCACAAGGGATACCCTAAGGTAACTTACTGTACATCTATTTCCAGTGGTAATAGATTGGTAGAAAACCATGGCAACCCTGTGCAGATAAAACTGCTAAGGGATCATATCCCTCCAAAGTGAATGTTTGTATCACCCACCAATTAAAAAACCTGGATGGACTGAATGAAAAGAAACAAGGGCAAGTTAACGAAGGAGGAAATCTTAAATACCAACCATAAAGCAACTATATCTATATTTCAACTAGAGTGAAATTGAGGATGGAGTACCTATGTGAATTCTCTCATGTTTTACTATGTATCAATATATGTTTATGTATTTTAACAATTGTTACTTTCCATTCTTCTCCCTCTCCCTCACTTTTTCATGTAGGGTATGTGCATTGTGATCAGGTTCACAATTTGTTCTATAAGTTACATAATATTAATGCAAATTCATGCCAAAGTTTGAAGAGTAATAGATATCAACCGCAGATCCTAAACTTGAAGCTAGATACATTATCTGATGAGAAGCCGAGGGGGAGATAAGCTGGTTTTTGTTGAGTAAGAGATAACTGAAGTATATTAGGCAAGGACTTTTTCTTTTAGAAGGACACATTTGGAAAGAAGAGTAAACATTGATGGTGAGCTGGAAAACGGGTGGACTGTAGTGGACATTTGTCATTGTATTATGGACTTCTTCCTACATTTTGAAAAATCCACTGTCTTATGAGTCTGACTCCCATTAGAACAGCTTGAATGACAGACAGTTTCACAGGCTCCCTTGCAGCTAGGATGCAGAAACATGACCTAGAATTGATCAGTCAGAAGCAGCCTACCCTACACTTTGAACCAGGAGCTAGTGAGGCAAGGAAACAAGGGGTAGTAAGGGATTTTCTCTCTGGCATCATTGGCAATTCTAGCACAAGTGAATTCCTGGCACAGCCATGGGAGGTATGATGGTGGAGACAAATTTAGGAGCATATTTATGGCTGAATAGCTCTGATCACAGTATTTCAGCCCTCCTGATGGTCCAATATCTTTTAGCTAAATCACTATACTCATCAAACCAGCAAAAGCTGATTTCATTTTAATTGAAATCAAGAACTATGGTTGATACACAAAGTCCCAGAGTGAGTTGGTGACTGTATTTTCATGAGAAAGCTATTTCTTCATAACAAACCACCCCCAAACTGGTGACTTAAAATAATAACAATTTATAATTTCTCATAATTTTTTGGGTTACTTGGGCGGTTCTTCTGCCCAAGCCTCACTGTGGCTCTGCCACGACAGCTGGGTTAGCTGGGTCTCTTTCTCCATGTGTTCTCCCATCCTCAGAGGGATTAGACCAGCTTCCTCGCAGTAGGGTGGTCCTAAGGTTCCAAGAGGATGAAAGCTGAAGCTGCAGGGCCTCTTGAAACCAGAGCTTAGTAACCACATGTGTCAGTCTGCCACATTCTATCGGTCCAATCAAGTCACAAGGCCAGCGCAGATTCAAGGGGAGGGGAAATCTATTCTATTTGTCTATAAGAGGAGACAAAGTTACATCCCAAACAAGCATGCACACAGAGATGGGAGAAGTTACCGGGGTCATCTTTGCAAACAATCTGGTATTTGTTGGATCACATAACTGAAATGTGCAGAACCAGCACAGTGGGATCCAGGTGCTCAAACATTGTCAGAATTCTGTCTCTCTCTTCATTTCTACACTTGACTGGAAAGACAGTAATCAGCAGCCCTGGATTACAGGACCCTTACAGACAATGATCATAGGACAGTTCTATCAAAACCACTTAGAATGAGTTCCCACAGGAAAGAGGAATTCTGTTAAACCAGCAGAAAGAGAAAAAAGTGCAGGAGACAGAGGCAGAGACAAGCCTCAAATTCAGATGTCATGTCCCCTGGACCTGGGGTCTTTTCACTCCACTAATTGCCTGCAATTGTTTTATATTCCAAGTGAAAAAAAGGAAAGGGAGTGGGATCCTAACACCCTGCAAAGCCTGCCTGATCACTTGCACTGGGAGGATTTGCCCCACCTATTTAGGGGAGTGTCCCATCTTAAGGGCACCCAGAAGGCAAGACCTTGGCAAGTTGAGTTGGAATGGTGATGTGTTTCCTCCTGCAAGTAATTCATAGCCTCCTGACAGTCTATTTTTTCTATGTAGACTGGGCAATAGGAAGGAAAACATTATCTCGTACATTATTTGTATCAGTATAGACTTAGCTTCTTTAAGCCTTCTCCATCCATCTATGCTTCCGTCTCTGAACTCAGGCTTCTGAGACAGGCAAATCTATGTGTAATCCAACTCTGCACTTAGTCGGTTTGGTGACCTTAGGCAAGTCACTCAGTCTCTGTGAGCTTCAGCATACTCATCTTTAAAATGGGGTTGACACCCTCTACCTTATAGGGAAGTTGTGAGGATTAAATGAGGTAAGGTACACATTAGCAGTGCCCCGTCTCTGCTACCAAGGGAAAGCCTCTGGACCTTCCACCTTGCCTATCTCAAAGCACATTCAAATCCTCTCTATCCATCCACATCCCTTCCTTTGTTTATAATATTCCCACAATGCTTGCCCTTTAGAAAGCTGCTCCTTAACAGATAATTTCTACTCCATGACTCCTGTGCCCAGTACCCCCATCACCCTTGCGCTCTCGGTTTATACTCTTTCCTCTACTACTCAGCATCCTTCCTTCATTCCCTCTACGTGGGTTCTGTGTTGATTCTTCCCCCTTGGAAACCACTATATGGCTCCCCCCGCAACACAGAATGGCAGGTAGAAGGGTAGGAAGAGGATGAGTTTCTTAGTTCTCCATGGAGGTGGTACCCTAGATGCAGGGAGAGCACCCAGACTTTCAGGTACAGCTGCTCTACAGGCCCTCCCCAAGCCTCTCCGAGTGCAGCTGTCTCAAATGCCTCACAAAAACTCCAGCCTGTGAAAGGAGATATTCTGCCTGCTTCTTCTCAACAAGGCCTTATTCCATGCCTCCAGCTGCTTCCTTTGATCTGAGCTGACCCTCTCCCCAGTCTGTGGATAATCTTAGCCACCATTAAATTCTGTTCCTGATCCCTCTGGAGCCATGTTAATTAAGCACAAAATTGTCACCATGTTCTCAAGCCAGCCTCCTTCACAGGCTCTATGACCCAAGAGCCCTTCCCATGTGCCAATAAGCTCTGTTCTGTCCTACTTAGATGATTTTAACTGTGTGTTGGCCAGGGCCCAGACATAACCACCTCCAACCCTCCCCATGCAAGGCAGAGATGGTCTCTCGATGTCTTTCAATCATCACTTTACCAGGGAGACTTAATGAAATGATGAGTATAAACAGCAATGTGCAAAGGATTCATTCATTCATTAACAAATGCTTTTGAGCAAGATCTCCTATATGCCAGGTACCTATGTTGTTGCTGGGAATATAGCAGTGAATCAAAAGACCAAGCCTCTGAGCTCATACAAATTGCATTCTAGTATGGCCTTGGTAAGAACACTGGTTTTCAACCTCAGCTGTACATTAGCAATACCTGGAGAATTTTAAAAATTCTAATATCCCCACTGCATACACAGACCAATTAAATAAGAATTTCTAGTATTTTTGAAAGAGCTCCAAATGATTCCTATGTGGAGCTGCAAATATTTCCTCTGATGCCTCAGATGATCAATCATAAGCCCTTTAAGTAGTCTGGGATGAAGTTTGTCAAGAGTGACTTTCATCTTAAGCTTCATTAAAGAATCTCTGCAAGGTGGGAGGGGACTGCCCTGCTATGCTTTGTTCTTACCGAGGCCAAACCCATGACGACTTAACAGGAATATGGACAAGCCATTGAGAGACTAGGTTGGCCCTGAAACTGTCATAGAAAGAATTGAGAAGGTGTCACCTGGGAAAGAGAAGATTCTGGGTGTAGGTAAAGACTTTCTCCAAATACTGAAAAGGTTGTTCTGTGGTTGAGGGCCCTGTTCCACCTGTAGGCAGGTGGCTACAGGAAGGCAGATTTAAGTTCAGTGCAAGCCACAACTCTCAATAATCACAATTATCCTAAGATGCAAGGATCTGTTCTATGGGACAGCAAGGTCCCCATCACTGGAGGCTGTTCAACATTGCCTGCACAACTGCACGGTGGGTCTTGTAGAGGGAACTTGGCACTGAATTAGGGACAGGTTACTTACTTACTATCTGTCAGTAAGAATGGCCTGTGATTTATGGACTTTGGGGGAGGCAGGTGGGTGGCCAAGAACAGTGATTGAGTACCCTAGAAATTACATAGCTGGGTGGTGGCTGGAGGATGTATCTAGGGCAGTCTTCTCCCTGACGCATCCATCCCAAGTGGATATTGGGTTAGACATACTTTAGGCTCCCTTTCATCCCTGCAGCTTTCAGATTCTACAGCAGTAGGTATCAGAGCTGTTATTCAGGCATGAGCCTTAAGAAGTAGTATCAAAAAGAAGAAGGAGAAGGAGAGGGAGAGGAAGAGGGAGGAGAAAGAGAAGGAGAAGAAGAAGGAGGAGGAGGAGAGAGAGGAGAAGGGGGAGGAGGAGGGAGGGGGAGGGGGAATGGAGAAGGTGGAGGAGGAAGAGGGGAATCATATGCAGCTAAGAACAAGGGCTTGGAGCCAGACTGCCAGAGTTCAATTCCTGGCTCCACCTCTTACTACCAATGTGACTTGGACAAGTTACTTAATTTCTCAGTGCCTCGGTTTCCTCATCTGTACAATGAGGCAAATAAAATTACCTGCAAAGAGTCTTTATGAGGATGAATGAGTTAATTCTCAGTGTGTGAAGAGCTTAGAAGAGTGCCTAACACAGAGCACCTGCCCAATAGTATGAGCTATTATCATTTCTGGAAGGATTGGTGAGGAAAGAAAATTATTTTGTCATTTGTCAAAGTAAAGAGGAACCCAGTTTGGCCCTCAAGTGGGGCTCATCACCATGCCTGATAGGTACTGTATTTACCCAAAAACTATCAGAGAAAATGGAACAAGGCATGTCTCTGGATATTGACTGTTGCTGTTCATCATGAGCTGGCCTGGAGCAAGCACACACATGCACAAAGTACACACACGTCTGCACAAACCTATGCACATTTGCACACACACAAAATCCACCATATAAAAAAGTCTTGAAACTCTTCTCTCTCTCCTTTTGATCACTCCCCTTTGTCCTCTATCAAAAAGAGGGGAGGTGGAATATACCACTACCTAAGGAAGGGATCAAATCATTGTCCCTGGAGATGTGAGGTAGGCATTTCAAGTTCTGAAGGAGCTCTCCCTGAGAGGCTCAGATCCTCTCTCATCTGAAGGGCCTGTAGGCTCTGAGAGGCAGGCAAAGCAGATGGCCTTGAACAGGTCACGTCACCCATGGATGTCCAGGATATCGATAGGTGCTTGGGCCACTGCTGTCACCATCCTGTCCATACAAAACTGCCCAAAGTCCAAGTCCCCAATCTGACAAAAGACCTAACCCCATCAATTCACTTCCTCTCCCTCTCTTCTGTTGTTCAGACATGATGGAGGGCCTCTGCTAATGGGACACTTGTCCTCAGGGTCAGTCAGGGCCTGGGAATAGGAGCTTCTTAAATTGGTGGTAAAGCTCTAAGGAGCATGTTCTTAAAATCAAGTGGCTCCTTCTCCTCAGCAAAGCCTGGGTCTGACTCTTTGACCCAGGAGCTCCCAATCCAAGGAAAAACGCTTCATGGAAGGGAGGGAGGTTCAAGAGTTCTTCCTTACCCCAGAGCTGGCTTGAAAACAACTCTGGCCTTTAGGGAAGGTGGCAGCAAAAGGGAAAGCTGGCTCTGGGGTCTCAGCACATTCAGTTCCTCCCACGGGAAGCAGAGGCGTGAGAGGCAATGTAAGTGACAGTGTGACTGGGCTTTGAGACGTCTTGGTTCTGGTGCCAGTTCTGTCACAAATTAACTGATTGGCCTTGGGCAAGTCTCATCCCCTCTGTGGGCACAACTTCCTTTCCTATAAAATTAAAGAATACACTAAATAAAAAATATCTTAGGAGTCCTCTAGATTTGATTGTCTAGGATTCTAAAGGATTAAGAGCAATTGCCCACCCAACTGGCCAAGAGCGCCCACGGGCGTGAGGAAGGGGCCCGAGGGGTTCCTGCCCAAGAAGAGGTGTTTATTCAGAGCCAGGTTCCTTCTCACTCTCCAGGACAGGGGGTGTCAAGCCACTTGCCTGGTAAGTAAGTGAAGAGGAATGAGTGGCTAAAGACTCCTCTGCGCCTTTCATGTGCCTGCAAAGACATGAAAGAACAATTCTCAGCCTCTGGGAATTCTGTCCTGGGCCTGGTGGATAGAGTGAAGCAGTGAAGGACCCCACAGGCCCCAAGGCTGAGCTTGATTCCAATTTGAAGCTGTCACAACTACAGCTTGAATTCTGAGCAGCCCTGGTCTCGTGGGATTTATAGCTCCTCCTGGCTGCCTGAGAAATTATTCACTTGGATAAACCCAAATTAGACTTAGGAAAGGAACACATTTCTCTTAACCCCCCAGATGTCTAGAGTGTTTCTTCACTGCCCCACCCTTCCACACGTACCTTCCTCCCTCCCCCCCCCCAACCTCTTCAAGTCACAGCCTTGGAAAATTCTCAGGATGCAGTCATTTCCAGAGTTTGTCAGAGACACTGGAAGACATACTGAAGTCTAGCAGTTGTTTGAGATCCAGTCATGGGGAGGGATGCTTGGCATGGAAAAAAAGAAACCCATGGACCTTGCAAATAAATGCCAGACTGTCCCCGACCCCTATGAAGACACAGTGAAGGCATTAGGAAACCTTCCCTAACTTCCTACCTCCTTGCTGCACCCGCTCTTAGTGACGTAACCTCCCTTCCTATTCACACTCTAAAAAACAGAATGAAGCACGGAGTTGATTGTAGGATTCAAAGGGACCCCCCGTTGGCCATGTCTCCCCACACGCTTGTTCCCTGCCCATGCCTGATTGGTCCAAGGGTAGAGACGCCTGACCTAATCTGGGCAAATCGGATTCTTCCTCCCAGGAAGATGCAGACTTGAGCACACAGAGACCAGGCAGCTGGAGCTCATGGCATTCATTGTCCTGGAGATAAGATCCAGGAGGATCTACTAGTGAGGACCCTGGGGCTGCCCTGGCTGTGCAGGTTTCCCTTTGATTCTGTGAACAATCATAGTGGCCTTCATCTTGGGCTGCCTGGAGTCAATTCAGTTGTTTGTCTCCGAAGACATTTAATTGGTAAAAGCTCCCTTACACACCATCCTTCCCCTGTCCCAGTACATGCACACGATTACAATCACCATTTTCTCTTTGCCCAGCTCTTTCCCTAGGCCAGAAGCTCTGTGGTGTCCTGGACCGTGGATTGGTCTCACCTTCCCCTCTCCACCCCTCTCCACCTGGCTAACTCCCATACTTTCCTCAGGTCCCATTGAGACTTCAACACCTCTAATAAGCCTTCCCCGATCACCACCCCCTGCACCCCTTGTCTGGGTTAAGTGCCCTTAGAAGGTGTTCCCGCAGCACAAGGTACTTCCCCTAAGGTAATGTGTTAAAGCATTTAATCTATCTCTCATGAGACTGTAGCTCCTTGAGCTATTTGCTGTTCTATCTCCAGCACACAGCACAGTGCCTAGGACATGGGTAAGCAGTTTGTAAATTTTTGTAGAATGAATAAGTGAATGAATGAAGACATACACTCGTCTTCTTTCCTCCTTCTCACAGTAAAGTAATAGAAATTAATTACCTGGTCCAAATTATTATTCATCTCAGAATGCAATCAGCCAGTCAACAAATTAGTAAAAATTGATGTGCCAAAAACTGTATTAGGCACTATGCAACTGTAATAAAGGTGCAAATATAGGCAAATGAGAGGGAGGCAGGGTTTCGCATGAGAAATATAATGTATAACAGTGGATTCTAAAGTTCCATTTTGCCCAGTCTGAAACACTCTATGCCTCTATTTTCTGTATCTTGAAAATGGACGTGTAAGAATTACCATTAATGATTTGTTAGGTTTGCAACAATCTCCTGACTCAATGGGCAGGAACTTCCAGAATAGTGCTGGTTCCAAACAAGGTAGAAACCTTTGGGCACAATGCCACATCCAGGCTGACTAACGCTTTGGACCCCTAATCACGTCATCTCTGGTTCCTGCCTGGCTTGGAAGAAGTGCTGCACAAGACTGTGGGCCGAGGCTGCAGGTAGGCAGATAAGAGAGGGGGTTCTGAGTCTCTTTCCCAGAAGGGCCTGCTGCTGCCATCCCTGCTACTCTGGCAGGTGTTGAGAGGAGAGAGGGGGACAGCTCCCCCTGCCCCTAGGCTAGCAATTAAAGAGCCCAAATTGTCTCCTGCAAGAAGCACTGTTGTCTCGATGTCATTTCAGCATAAAATAAATTGCATTGCCCATCAGCCATCTGGAGGCCAGCACTTGCTGGCAGCTTCCACCGGCTCCTAGAAAGAGCCTACTCAGATGTGATGACAAGTCAGCCAGCTGTGGCCAGTGCTGGGAGTGACCCTTCTGGCCCAGGGAGCATGATTCTGTCATGCAAGGGCCCAGTGTGTGCCTGAAAGAGCACTGCTTCAGCCTGGTACCAGCAACACTCCTCCAGGCTGCTCTCCTATTTGTCAAGTCCTAGCAGAGAGAGGGATAAAGAATTCAGAGAGATATAGGGTAACTACGTCATCAGTGTGAACTCTCCCCTCCACCCTCACTCTGCTGCCCCAGAAGCTGGAAGCTATCTCTCCTTTCTCTGAAAAATCAAAAACGGCCAGCATTTATTGCCTGTTACTTACTTTACACTTTACATGCATTATCACATTTATCTGTCATATCAATTTGATTATTATCCCCATTTTACAGATGAGAAAGCTGGGGTTTAGTTGGTTTGCCCAAAGTCACAGAACATCTAAATTGAAGAACCAAAACTTGAACCCAGAACTACCAAGCCTAAAAATCTATGCCCTTAGTTACTGTGCAAAATTTTCTCTTTGGCTCCAAGGGGTAAGCAGGGAGGGATTCATCTTTCCTTCAATTGTCATCACCATCCCAAATAAGTTTATAATCTAATCAGTGATAGATCTATTCTGCTGCCATTGAAGTCTTATGCATCAAGGCCCCTCCCTTCTCAGACCCCTTGGAAGTTCTGGGAGAGGCCCTGGCAATGTGTTCCCATGATCTTGTGTTTTTGTAAAACTTTCTAAAGTAACATATTTTAACCAAAATTGGTTAATGTGACTCTCTCCTTCCATCACACATCCCCTCAAATCAGTGATGCCAGAGGGGCCATGGGCACTTAGGGATCCAGCCCCGGGGAAGTTGGATTGGGAAAGCTTTTAGTTCAGTCAGTTATATTTCGCTAGTTCACAGTTTGACATACAGTTATTGCTTAGAAATGACTCAGGGAGGACACTTTGCACTCACTGTGCCAAATCACCTGGCACCATGACACAGGGTACAGAACCCAAGGTGGCTCTCATGCTGAATTTATCACAATTCCAAAGTTGCAGAGCACAGACCTGGAACATTATCACAAGAACAAGTACATCTGTGTGGGGAATCGCATGTTTTATGAATCACAACTATCAACAATAAAAAATAAATTTTGATCAACTGTGCCAGAAGACAGAGTTCTCTTTCTACTCTCTCTTTAGAAAATAAATTTCAAAATGGTTATCACAGAAAGAAGCATCAAAGACCATGCAACCACGGCTTCCCTGGTGGCGCAGTGGTTGAGAGTATGCCTGCCAATGCAGGGGACACAGGTTCGAGCCCTGGTCTGGGAGGATCCCACATGCTGCAGAACAACTGGGCCCGTGAGCCACAACTACTGAGCCTGCGCGTCCGGATGCCCGTGCGCCGCAACGGTGAGAGGCCCGCGCACCGTGGTGAGGAGTGGCCCCCGCTCGCCACAAATGGAGAAAGCCCTCGCACAGAGACAAAGACCCAACGCAGCCAAAAATTAATTAATTAATTAATTTAAAAAAAAAAAAAAAAGAGTATGCAACCAAACACTGCAGGGAGAAAGTGCTACAGAGGTGTGCCAGTCAGCTCATTCATTTTTCAATTCCATTATTTTTCTGGATTTTGTGGTGTTTGTGGTATTGTCAGCTTTAAAAATAAAAATATATCATTTATTCTGATCTGTTTTCTTACTTGAAATAAATCTTTGATCTTATACTTAATTCTTTACTCACAATTTTATTTTCTTTTTCTTAAATAACCTCCCTCTCAATTAAAAAGCTTCAGAACTCCCAAAGCCTGGATCTCCTCCTGAATCTCCGTGAAGACAGCATTCTTGCTATGCAAACACCACTTCAAGGGCCCTACCGTCTCCTTCTGTCCAGCTAGGGCCCCCCATCCCATTATGTGGGCATTCTGGAGCCATGGCTGCAGTTTCTCATACCTCATGGCACCCAGCACTGTTTACTTATACTTATATATGTTCCTGTTTAATCTCTTTCCAGCAACCACCTCAGGGCCCTACATGGAGTAGACACTCAATAAATGTTTCAGGACGAGAGTCAGGAGATGAAGAGTAGACCAGGTAGAGGGGCAGGCAGGAGCCATTAGACCCTGGGTCTGCACACTTGTGATGACAGATACGTCTCTGATGTTTATCTTCTGTATACTCAAATTGTACCGGCAAAAGATCTCCTTCTCTCTTTCCCTGTATCCTGATCCCTAACTCTCTTTTTGTCTCTTTGATTCCCTCTGTCTGTCTATCTTTCTCTCTCTGGCCCTGATGGTAATAAGGCTAATATGGCAGCCTTTGGAAGGAGCAGGAATGGGAACACAGGAGACAACCACAGCCCCAAATCTTCCCATCCCAGGCAGAACTTCAGGGAGAGGCACCTGCAGAGAGGCAGCATTCCAAGGAGAGGATAAATCTGACCCAAGCTGTGTGTTTCTCCATCAGCATGGTTTAAACCAGAAGTAATCCAATAGGCTGACGTTTCCTGAAATCAGGGGCCATCTCATCAGTAACAGGTTGTGGGGAAGGTCTTCTGTGGAGGGAAGCTGAGCAATGAAATCCATTTCAAAATCACAAGGTTTGGAGCCCGCCCAGGAAATGAGTCTTCCAGCCAACTAGATGGGAATGAAAAGGAAAAGTATTCAAATCACACAATTACTGTCTGGCTAAATTAATTGTTGCATTCATTTAAATGGATCAGACATTTTAATTAGCAGGGTCTGGTTGTTTGCCGAAATTGAATTTTTGGCATGTGAGTGTTATATGCACATGTGTGTTTATTCTAGCAGAGCCCAGGCTGGAGCAAATCTATAATGATTGCTTTCTCTATAGACAAAAGGATCTGGCAGCCTGGAAGGAACCAGCCTTCTCTCCACAGGTCCCCATCCCCGAGCTGGAAGGAAGACCATGGCATCCTCACCTGGCCTCTGCAGGGGGCTTGTGCAGCTGGAGAAAACATCTTTGGGCTTAGAAGAAGCTGCAGGAGGGAAGAAGGGGAAGATAATGACAGAAGAATGTTGACTTCAAAGCTTTCCTTTGGTTTATACTAGAAGTGGAAACTAGAGTCACCCAAATTGTCCTGTAGAATGTGCACCCCCAGGGGGCAGCAGAGCACCAACCCTTGGGAAGCCAGCTGCCCAGCTACTCCATTTTGGCCAGAGATGTTCTCTGGATAAACAGGGTACTTAGTGGCAGGAAGAAGAGCGATCTGTATAGGAGAACAAAGATCTGAACTTACCTGCGACCTTGGGAGGCCAGTGCCACGAAGGCAGGAAGAAGAGCAAAACGCATATAGGAAGAGGAGAGCTGGATCAAACGAGGGCTAGAAACAGGTTGGCATCAGTCTCAGGAGAGAAAACAGAATCAGGGTTCACAAAGCAAGGATCAGAATTCCCAAGCAGATCCAGAAAGGTGCAGGACCTGCAAGCTGGACAGAATCAAGGGCAGACCAGCCAGGCCACTACCCCAGATGCCATCTATAAAGAGAGTTAAAATATCCCTGGAGATGTAAGAAGCCAGAGAGAATGTAGTGCTTTGCTGAGCCTCATTGGAACTGGGTGGGGAGGTGGGTGGTGGGTGGGTGATAAGAAGAAAGCTCAGAGATAAAGCAGTCAAAGGTAGGGCATGTCCCAGTTATAGATACTTGCTAGACCATCCGCCTTGACTGTAGGGCTTTCATTTCACTAGGTGGGATAAGCAAGTTTGGAGCCAGCACTGAATTGTTGGGGGTAAACAGGGAAGAGGCAAGACCTGTCACCAGTTGTCCCCCCTCCACTCTTCCGCCAAAGCTCTCAAACGTGTATATAAATAATTGCACCAACCGAAAAGGAGTCCAAACATGATCTTGCCAAGGGAACCCTGTCTGGGTCTGGCCCTGCCTACCGCAGGCTGTGCCCGTACAGCCCTAGTGCGGGTGGGTCCGTCCTGCTGTGCTTGCCCCCCTGACCTGCTCAGGGCCTGGTGCAGTAGGGCCATAGCAGGGCCCAAGCCTCTATTCAAAAAGCTGAAGGAAACTGTCCCTCTGCCTGATCCACACTGGGCTTGGGAGAGCACCTCCAACCTGGAGGCAGAGAGGAAGAAGGTTTTGATTCTTTGATTCATTTCACTGTGGAGTTTACAATTGAGTTTGGACAGCAACTCTTCACACCTCTCATAAAGTTTGTTTCACATCTGTTATGAAGAGATGGCAATAACGCCACTCATGGTTATGTTGTCAATGGAGCAGAGGCAATGAGATTGTCTCTGGGCAGGGAGGAAATAATCTCATTTGCTTTGTCTTTTTGATCATGGGAGCAGGTAGGAAAATGGGATTTCATGCAGCTTATTCCTTTATGCTACAACTGGTGATAACGGTTATTTAACATTTCCTGAGTAGCCAGAAAGTTGCAAGGTACCAAGGAACCTCTCCCCCAGCTTAGAAACTGGATTCAGCAAATAAGCACAAACCAGTTTCAGGGAAAGGAAAACGCCTGAGATCATTTTATCCAGGATGCATGCCTCTGTATAGGAGTATATGTAGAATATTCCAGAATATTGTGGAGGACTATGGCCAAGTCTCCCATTTCTCCCACTGGTCATTTTGGTCATTTTGCACTCAGTGAATTCTCTCTTTAGTGTCAGTCCCACTCCCCACTTCCTTACTCCCCTGCACTCAGACACATGCACACACCGCTGTCACTTTCAGCTCGTTTCGTCTTGATATTTGGAGGGGGTGAGGAGTGATACTAGGTAGCTAAGGCCATCTGATCTGGCCTTGTCAAATGAGAAACATCTGAACACCCTTCTGCCACCACCGCCCCACTACCCCTTCCCACCCCATCCCACCAAGATCATCCTGGAAGGATAAAGGGCACCGACAAACTGGGTGCATTTGATTAAACACTCTTCTCTGGCCTCAGTTTCCTCATCTGTAACATGCCAAGGTTGGATGAGATAATGTTTACAATCTCTTACAGCTCAGGTGTCAAACCAACCCTCAAAGGGAAACAGTCCAGTTAGAAGGCTTCATTAGGGCCCAGGATGTGGCCACGCTGATGGGAAGACCAGTGCAGCTGTGTCACAGGCTAAGGAGGGCAAGGAAGGAGAGAAGGAAGAGAGAGAAGGTTCAGGAAACTATCTTAAAAGGAGTCATTAAAGTGTGTGAGGTTATTTCTTCTGAGCCCTCAATTGAAAGCAACTTAAAATGGAAAGTCTGAGCGCCTTGGGTGGGGAAAGTTGTGTGATAGGAGCCAGCCAGCCAGGGGCTGGGGCCTTGGGGGGCACAGTGGCACTCCATGGGGTCCCAGCGGAGCCTCACCCTGGGAAGGTGTTTTGCAGACCCAAGAGGGGGCAGAGGCCCCCTGGACATAGGTTCCATCAGCTCAGGGAGGTTTGGAGCTCAGTCCCTCAAGGTCCGAGTCCAGTTCAAGCTTCCGCCATCCACTATACTCTGAGGGTCTGTAGTGAGGCACGGGGACTGCGGAGGCAGGGGGAACTTCCTCTCTGGTGCCAGGAGACAGGAAGACAATCTGGCAGCCTCTAAAAGCACTCGAGTCAGGAGACAGCATCAGGAGGGACATGGAAGATGTGGTGCCTGTGGAGGTTTTATGGAGTGATGGTAATATCCCCTCCATCTCCACAGAACTTTCCAGTTTATAAAGCCCTCTCACATCCATTATCTCATTTGAGCCTCCTTGAAGCTCTAAGAAGCAGGTAGGGCAGCTTTTATCTTCTTCTGTTTAACTGGTAAAACAAAAAAAAACTGCATTGTAGATGAGTTAGGGGACTTGCCCAAGGTCACACAGGCAGCTCAGAGCAGAGCAGGGCAATTCCAGCCACTCAGGAGGGAGGACCAGCCTGGCAGGCAGACAGCCCCATGCCTGCTCTGTCCCAGGCCAGGCCGTTTGCCTCCTCTGAGCTTTACTGGTTTTTTTGTTGTTTTTTAATTTATTTATTTATTTATTTATTTTTGGCTGTGTTGGGTCTTCGTTTCTGTGCGAGGGGCAGCAAGAGGGGGCCACTCTTCATCGCGGTGCGCTGGTCTCTCACTATCGCGGCCTCTCTTGTTGCGGAGCACAGGCTCCAGATGCGCAGGCTCAGTAGTTGTGGCTCACGGGCCCAGTTGCTCCGCGGCATGTGGGATCTTCCCAGACCAGGGCTCGAACCCGTGTCCCCTGCATTGGCAGGCGGATTCTCAACCACTGCACCACCAGGGAAGCCCCTGAGCTTTACTGTTTTTATGTGCAAAATTGGGAAATAACAACTTCAGCAGTTAAGGCAGATGGTATGTGTAGAGGGTCCTGACCTGAGTAGACAAAGCAACATATCTACTCTTCTCTTCTCTCCCGCTAGCGTTTAAAAACCTCCCTTCCTTATAGGGGGTAGGGAATTAAGAGATACAAGCTACTATGTATAAGACAAATAAGCTACAAGGATATATTGTACAGCACAGGGAATATAGCCAATATTTCATAACTATGAACAGACTATAACCTTTAAAAATTGTGAATCACTATGTTGTACACCTGAAACTTATACCATGTTGTACGTCAATTATACCTCAATTTAAAAAAAAAAAAAAAAAAAAGAATCTCCTTTCCTTGAGGTAGACAGGGAATGAGGTGGGGTCAGGAAGACATGATTTCAAATCTTGCTTGCCCCTTCTGGCCTCACGATCCTAGCACAAGTTACTAGAGTCTCTGGCAGTTTCCTTTCCTAGAATGGGGAGACCATAATACCCATCTTGCAGGGTGTTTGAAAGTTAAGTGAGAAAGCATATCACATACCTAGCACTGTGTCTGTCTTAATAAATGCAGTTTTTCCTTTTCTCCCCCTTCCCGCTACAGCACACGGCAGCCATCTTCACAGCGCCGGTCAACAAATCCCAGAACACGAGGTAGTTTCCAGGCCCTTGCTGCCTCCTTCACCATGAAAGTACTAATCATCGTTGTTGTTTTTACTTACCCAGTGCTCACTCTGGCTCAAACACTGTGTTCAGGGCTATACCTGCATGATCTCATTTAATCCTTACAACCGTTCTGAACTATTAGCCCCATTTTTTGGATGAGATAACTGAGACACAAAGAATTCAGGACCTTGCCCAAGTCTTTACAGTTAATAATGACAGAGCTGGGACTGAGCTCCGAAACCAGAGCTCTTCACCTAACTAACCTCTGGCCACCTTGGGCCTGCTGCCCACAGGCTGGGGGGCAAAGGCCCTGCTCTTCCCCATACGGCAGTCCCACGGCCCGTGAGTAGGAGGCACTGAGCGAACTAGGAAGCACCCTATCCCAATTTGTAAGGCCAGATTTAATCATTTATGCAAATGCCAGGATTCTATTTGCCTAAAAGCATCCAGGTTGAGTTTCATTTGAGAACCTGGAAAATGTGGATAATCCCGGAAAGCCGATTATCACACAAAGGAATATTTATCCCCTGCCTGAAAGTCCAGGCGGGTGCTGAAGATATTAACAACATTTTCTCTGTGTGCAACTATTCAATTAGAGAATCAACCAGTGGGTTTAGGAGCAAGAATGAACTTGAGGTGTAGAGACCCTTCCCTTACCACTTGGAGAAGCAGGATTTAGTGGTAGACACCCTTCCCTGGCAACTCAGTGGGTCAGGACAGATTGTTTCACAAAGGCCTAGACACCCATTGCCCAGCACAGAGCTTGGTCCTTGGTAAAGGCCCAAGGATAGCTGAATGAATGAATGAATGAGTGAATGAATCAACTAAACAGTTCCTTTACCAAGACAAGAACCTGGAAAGCTTCCCAGCACCCTACAATCTCAGGAGACTCAGAGAGAACCCCAGTCCTTAGGGGAGACTTGAAAAAGAACTTCCTGACAGTGGAGAGTAAGAAGCAGATGAAGGAAGGATGAGAGAGGGCATGCCAACTCCAAGAAAGGGATTCCTAAAGGTCAGGCCAGGGCCAGAGAACAGCCTTTCTAGAGACAGGATGATATCTACCATGTGGATCCTAAGGCGAGGAGAGAAACTGAACAAGAAAGAGTCAATCCAAGTAGGATGTAAGATGCTAGCACTGGATTTTTAGCATATTTTTCTAGTTGTTGGCGTATTGGGGAAAACAGGATGGCCCACCCTCCTCCTGCTTCTGTTCCCTGACCTGACCCCACCCCAAATCTCAAGTACTTCTCACCAGGTTCTACAGGACCTCGCCTGGCGTACAGTCCACACCAGTCATGCCCATAGAACAATGCTTATCGGGACGTGGCTGTTTGCCATCTCCAGGTCCATATTTTTAAAACCCCTTCTCTTCTCAGAGCTTATGAAACCGTAGTAAAAGCTACAATTCAGAGAGTGCTTGCTATGTGCCAGGAGCCGGGCTACAGGCTCACATGGATTATCCCATTTTATCGTCAGAATAACCCAATGGGATTGGTATATAATTCACCCCATCTTACTTAGTTGACCCAGGTCACATATTTAATAAATGAAGGATACAGTATTGAGAGGCCTAAGGCACTGAAAAGATGGATATTCCCTTGAAATATAATGCAAAAGAAAAACTAAACTAGACCATAAAACAAATGTAAAGAAATTCACGAAGTTCTTAGTTTCCCCGTGACTTTTTTTTTTTTTTTTTAACACTATTTTATTTATTTATGGCTGAGTTGGGTCTTCGTTTCTGTGCGAGGGCTTTCTCCAGTTGCGGCAAGTGGGGGCCACTCTTCATCGCGGTGCGCGGGCCTCTCACTATCGCGGCCTCTCTTGTTGCGGAGCACAGGCTCTGGACGCGCAGGCTCAGTAATTGTGGCTCACGGGCCCAGTTGCTCCGCGGCATGTGGGATCCTCCCAGACCAGGGCTCGAACCCGTGTCCCCTGCATTGGCAGGCAGATTCTCAACCACTGCGCCACCAGGGAAGCCCCCCCGTGACTTTTTAAAACATAAATAATAATAATACTTTGTAAACTATTGAGTAACCTACCAGAATGCAAACACCATTGTGTCTACTCCAAGCCTGAGTTCTTAACCATATTGATGGGTGGACTTTGCTTTTTCCCAGTATCCAGTGCTTCCAGAGCCCCCAGGACTTCCAAGAGGCCCAAACTTTGTTTCTTCTCAGAGGACATCACAAAGTAGATATTGCAAAAGCTTGGGGGCTGGGTGGGATGGGGAGGGTGATTGAGGCTGTCTGAGTTCAAATCCTAGGAAAGAGATTACAGGAAATCTGCTGGCTTGCCAGCCACTTGGGCTTCTTATCTGAGCCAAAGTAATCACTTGCAGAAGGGCAAACCTATCCATCGCTGCAGCCAGTGTGGGAAGATGCTTCTATTTATCTTCGTCGGGAGCTGAAGTGCTTTTGGATTTGTAATCAGCTTCTGTGAAGAAACTGCCACTCAGGCTTGGCTAGGGTTTATGAACAACCTCCCTTCCTTGGGGTAGATCGGAAATGAGTTGGGTTGGACCTAAAGGACCCTGCCAGGGTGAAGAATCTAGGTGTGTGCTGGTACTGCTTTCCTCACTTTGGATGAGCTGAGTCCAGCACCGATCTGGGGACCAGACTTCGTGGAGTGATCCCTAACTGGGATACACAAGTCCAAGGAAATCGGATGAGAGAGCTCAGGTTGACTGACATGGGTATGTCAAATCTGACAGACTTCATTCTTTCTACTGTATTTTAGGTAAGAGACACTTTCTGTTTTGTCTGTCCTGTTCTCCCTCCACCAACACATACCCTTTTAAGAATTGCTCCAGGCACTCTGGAGGGGAACATTCCTGTGCCTATGTCTGTGGAATGTGACAGCTGAAGGGCCAGAGGGGGTGCTTAACCTCCACTGGGGCAATCACATTTCTCTTCTACAAATATGGACTTCTAAGAACCGGAACACGGGTTGGTGGCTCTGGAGCTTAGAGAGAAGACTGACGTCGAGGCAGGGGTGGCCATATTCTGCCATGCACACAAGAGAGCAGAGGAGGCTTGTCTGCAGAAGAAAGAGAAGAAGGAAGCAAATGCACAGAAAGAGAGATGACACCACACAGCGGGGCAGTAGTTGTCCCAGGCCCTGACAGCTTCCTAGCCCCTGTTTCCTGACTCTAATGAAGCCCAAATTTATGCCCTGTCCCTGGGTCTAGGGTCATCTACACCCCATAGAGTCTCCTTCAGTTGGCTCCTCTGAGTTGGTTTCCATTATTTGCAATCAAAAAAAGGAGGCTTGAAAACCAATTAACATTATCATTCAGATTAAGCGTCTACTAATGGTTATTGAATACCTATTATGTAGCAGGCATGGTTCCAGAAACATTGCCATGATTCATCTCACTTATCATCATCTTTATCAGCAACCTCATGAACATTAGTATCAGAAGTGTTTACAAAGAGCCTACTTTCGTGTAACACTCAGCTAGACTGAAAGAGAGTGATACTAGCTAGGTCTGTGTCCCCTGACAGTTTATTCTAGACAGGCATTCTGATGTGAAGACAAATGTACAAGGCATTAAATTAAGACAGGAAGAGGCAATGAGATATTTGCCTCATTATCAGGTTAGGAAGAAGGAGGGAGGCCAGAGTTAGGCAGGGCAGAGAAGGGGACAGCTGTGGGCATTCTATGTCAGGGGATGGAGGCTGAATCCTGGGGATGGAAAGCTCAGGTTGAACAGGGAGATTCACTGAAAGGGACATAAAAGAGGCTGAAGGATTGTCAGTTCCGGGGCCTGCTTCACTAATTGGCAGGTATCAGTGTGGTCTCTGAATTCAGGGAGAAAGGAGACAGGGTGAACACGGGAGACCAGAGGCAGATGGTGGGGTGCAAAGGCTGAGAGAAGATGGACCAAAAGAAATCTTCACTGCTGATATTGATCCACCTGGCATATCTCAATATGCAACCAGGATGCCAGAAGCAGCAGACAGGTGGCAGGAAAGAGAGGCTGGAAGAGATAAACATTCAAAGGGAAAAGCACTCAGTAGAGAGTGGAAGTGAAGGCAGGGAGAGGGCCAGAGGGAACTACAGGTAGTGGGAAGAGGCAGAGGAAGACAAGTTAGACAACATAGAAGGTGCAGGATGGGGTCAGAGGCAGGGAGGGGCAAAGACTAAAAAATATAAAGAGACAAAGAAACGTCAAAACAGAATGATAGGGAGTCAGAGACAGATAGGACCGAGGTAGTACAGAAAGGGAAGACTCTTTGTCAGTCAAAGCTTTGGAGAGGGAGAGTAGGAAGCCAGCAGAACCCTTGAGGAAGGAGGCTCTCCTATCCCGCCCACTTTTGCCCTGGAGGACACTTCCATTCTCTTAATCTTTCTGGCTGGAAACCTTAAGAGCTTTTTCTCTCCTCCATTCTATATATGGATAACCAAGCACTGTACTTTGTCATTCTTTCTTCCAAATGTCTGACACTCTCAACCCCTCTCCATCCTCACATCCCCCTGGATGATTGACACTAGAGGTCCTCCCTGCCTCCAGACTCTTGACATGGTCTTTATCGGGGTCCTAATAACAATCACGGGGTCCTAATAACAATCATCTCTCCCATTTACCTACTGCTTTACAAAGAATGTACAAGATGACCTCTGATCTTCCCAATTGTTCCATGAGTTAACATTGTTATACCCGTTTGACAAATCTATTCATTCATTAAGCCAATATTTCTTGAGAACTGTTCCCGGTCTCATGCTCAGTGCCAGGGATTCAGCACTGACCATGACAGGTACAACCCTTGTCCTCCTGGACCTGTAGATATTAGACAACTAATTACAACAGTGACAAGTGCCACAGGGGAGAAGTAGAGGGTGCCATAAAATAAAGTATGACAGAGGGTCTGACTTAGAGTATCAGAGAAGTAGCATTTCAGCTGAGCTCTGAAGAAGGGGGAAGCTAAAGTTTGGAGAGGTTATTAGACTTGCCTAGGGTCTAGAAGCTACAGATCTGGGCTCAGAACTGTTATCTTCTGACTGTGAGTGCAGTGGTCTGGTCTCTATGCCACTGTGCCCTTGGGTAGGGCATCTTGCTAGGAATGGATATACAGAGGTGGGCATGACTCTCTTGCCTTTGGGGGAAATGCCCCTGTTCCAGAATCTCAGTGGCTCTCTCTGGGCCTCTCACATCAACCCAGACTCCTCTGCCTAGATCCTCAGGCCTCCATACTCCAGCCACACCACATTCATTCACCTTTCTCCCCCACCGTTCTTCAGTACATGCCCTGGACACTAGTAAAGCCTTTCTCTAGCCCCGGGATTATAGCGACAAATTTCCATTTAAATGACTCCGCTGTTCCACTCTCTATCTTCTTCCAGGACATGGGGCATTCTTGAATTCATTTGTATATTTATTCCTTCACTCAATACTCTTAAGCCTCTGCTATATGCCAAGTGTACATCCTGCTCATGCCATTTCTCCTTGAATTTTCATTCTCTTTACTTTTCATTAATCTAAATCCTACTTACCTTGAGTCTGTCTCCTTTAAATCCTTGACACAATATAATGAAAGGAGTAGGGAACTCAAAATCGGAACACTGATGTTCAAATCAACTTATGGCTTAAATTTCCTCAACTTCAGCTGCCCCATCTTTAAAATGGTGAAATAATGATTGCCCACAACAGAAATGTTGACATAAGAATCAGAATACCAAAATAAGGTAAGCTTTGCATAAAAGCAATTTGTAAATTGCTGTCCAGTTTAAGGAATTCATTGATTAATTGACTCCTAGCTCAGCTGGAACCCTCTCTTCTTCACAGTCTTGTTTTGCACACTCAACATCGAGCCCTTATGTCCTCTCAACTTCAGTCATCGGCTTAGTCTTCTCTCCTCAACTGACTGCAAGCAGCTCGAGAGGTGGAGACACGTCACACACTTTCACGTCGCCCATGGTGTCTAGGCAAGTGCTGGGCAGTTAGCAAACACTCTCTGGGTTTGTTGATGGAGCTCTCCTGAAGTGTAAGCACAATGGCCAGGGAGGGTTTGCCCCAGCCTCACAGAAAGGGGAGGAGACAGGCAGAAGACCTCACACTTGACCCCTGGTCAGCAGCTACCCAGAGCTGATACCTACGGGGCCATCAGAGAGATGGGCAGCCCAGTTCCTTATGCCATCTGACTTCGGGCTACCCAGGCCTCACAGCAGCCAGGGGACCCAGTGCCCCCTCACCTTAGAAATAAGAACCACCAGCCAATAGATTGATTTGGGGCTGTAGCTTGTTTTTCTGGCAATTGTTGGTGTTCCTGTTCTCTCTGTCAGCCTAGCTGAAGCTTTTCTATAGCCCTCAGGTTATAGCAATAAATTTCCATTTAGCCATGACAGACGACTCTGCTGCTCCCCTCTCCCTCCCCTGGACCCCACCTCCTTGTTCTGAAGTCTCCCTCTCAGAGGTAGCTCAAGGGCCTTCCCTTTATGTGACACGAGCAGGTACTGGCATTTCCAGTCCCCCAAAGCTGGTATCACTCCAGCACAGGCTGACTGTGACCTGGAGGGGGAGAGAGGCTGGGGTGGGAGAAGGATGATGAGAAGAGAAAGATGAGAGCTGGGTTGCAGTGTGGGCCAGCCTTTCCCCGGTAAAGTCACTGCTGACACTGGTGAGAGCGCAAGAGCCAGAAGAGGCAATTTGAATAATAAGAAGCTGATGGGCAGAGGGGAAAGGAGGAAGAGGCAGAAGATGTTCATTTGTTGCATCGATTCAAGGGGAAAGACAAGTGATTAAATAATTTGCCCCCAAGGAAGAGGCTCCTGCTCCTTCTTTCCTTCCTTGGCAGGAAGCAGAGATCATTTCTTAGCCCAGTAGCTCTGCCTTGCTCCATCTGAGCTGGAGTTCATAAGAGGGGAGAGGGGTGTCGAGGAGTGGGGCTCTACAGCCAACTCTCAGCGATGCGAGCTAATGGAGGGGAACAGCCCAGAGTGGATGGTCCCCCTGACGGTCTCTCTCTCTCGGCTTTGGAATTTATACATGGAGCTCAGGTACGCTCAGCTCGGTTAGGTCTCATTCTTTGAGCCCAGGCCAGGAGACTGAGGAGGGGCTGGGGGGCAGAAAGGCGGGAGGGGACAGGTAGAAGCCGACATGGGCTGGAAAATTGCACATCTTCACAGTGAGTGGTCTTCATTCTCAGAGTCAGAAGTCATTTGTGACAATGTACAAAAGGGAAAGAAGATAGCCTTTGTGTTGTGCCTGCTATGTGTTATGCTTTCCGTTTGACGGACTAACTTCTTGCACCCCTGACACCTGCCAGGCACAGAAGTGCAGGATAAGGAAGACACAGTCCCTCAAGCATACCTCAGTTTAGATGGGGAGACATATTGTCGAGTCATTTCCATATGATACGGTAAAGGCTAAGACTGGGGGATGTACCAGGGCTGAGGGCAGTGCCGAGAGTTTCTGGAAGGTTTCCCAGAGAAAGAAGGTGGGCCCTGTAGCCTAGTCCTGGAGCTGACTCCATTTGTCTAAGTTGGTTCAGAAGGTGCCCTTAGGTCTGCTGCTCTAGATGCTCTAGCCCTCGCTCCTTTTGCCAGTTCACAAATCTCCCAGATCTTACCGTTCTCCCTCCTACTCCCTTTTGCAGCCCCATGATCCCTGCAGAGGGCAAGGAAACCTCACACCCCAGGCCCTACCTGCTGGAACAAGGTGTACTCCAGGAACTTGACAGGAGAACATCAGGATCCTAATTCGAGCCATCCCTCGCAAAGATTTCCACATGGGACTTTGCCCTGCCAAACTTATTACCACGTTTTGGCAGGTAGAAGGCAACTCTTGAAAGCATTCTCTTTCAGTGCACTCTTTAAGATATATATTCTTAGGATAAAGTACAAATTCAGACTGGGGAGACAAGAAGGTCCAGCTGCCCCTGGGCTGCTCCTGCCCTCAGCAAAGTAGAAGGAGACCTCCTCCCCACCCTTTCTCCTCCCACGTCCTTCTCTCATACTTGGCCGGGTACATCCACTGCCTTTTCAACCAAGGATTTAGTAGCACCTAATTCAAAGAGTATGAGCAGACCTTTTCTCTTATAAGAAGCATCTCAAAGAGAACTGACAATCAGGAATTCCCAAGGGGGCTGAAGGAGAGGTTAGGAGGTTGTATCATTTTCCCAAATTTCTAAGAACGACTGCATGTGCTCCCTTGTCCTGTCATGTGATTCCAGCTCCTGCTTGCCACGTAAGTTTTGCACCTGCAGTGTCTCACCAGTTCCTGGAGAGCTTTGCCTTGGCTCTGCTTCCTCTCTCCATGGCAACACACCTGAAGGGAAAACCTCAAATATCTAGGCTGGAGAGACCCCCTTCTTCCCTCTCACCTGAGCAATATCAACTTTCTGCCCTGATTTTTCCACCCAATTTCCTGGACTGAGCCAGGCTGCATTCTCCATTTGCTCAGATGAAGCATATGGTTTGACTGCTACCTCCACCGTACCCCCTCCCCCCAACACACACATCATACACACACATAGCAGGGTCCCTGGAAGGCAGCCCGACAAGTGGATCAAATTTAGCCAACTTCAGCAAATTTTAAACACTCGTAGTCTCTTTCTTCCCAATAGTTGCAGCCAAAGGTGCCAATGGCCAACTCAGCAACACAACTTTTCCCAAAGTAACTACTTTATACATGTGCACGTACATATATTCACAGAATCCTTCCTTGATCTGAGCTGGGGTTACAAAAGGAAAGGGGGCATGCTGAGTGTGGCCAGCATGGGCATGGCCATGGCCATGGTTAGGAGTAGAGTGATGGGCTGACCCATACTGAGGGCTTTCTTACACCCATTTATTCTCTTTCTTGGCTGAAAACAATTTAAAATAGCTGCCACTTTCTAGAGTTGAGATCCAAGTGCTAAGAGTTGGGGAGCATTGCAAGGTCTCCTTTCCCTTAACATTCACTTTCTGTAGGAATTGAAGCTTGCAAGGGACCTGAGACACCACCTAAGCCAAAACCCTGAAGTGCAAAGGTGGAAGTAACTTAACAAGGTCAAAATTATTGTAGAACCTAAAGCAGACCCCAGGTCACCTGGCTCCCAGAACCAGGTCTTTGAACCGTCACACAGCCGTTGGTTCTTCCTAAATCAGGTGCAGGAGGGAGGAAAAGAAAGATAAATACTGACAGATGGACACATTCACAATAATAGGCAGGAGAGCTCTTTGGGGCAGCTATATTGCAGAAATCCATCAGAAAGCATTTACTGATCAGCTACTACGTGCTAAATGTTTTTTAAGGCACCATGGAGAGTGCAGAACAGGCGTAAAGCAGGGAAGCCCCTAATACAGTGCCCTGTCCAGAGTCACATCATAGGTGCTCATTAAAGATTTGTTGCGTCACATTGAGCTGTCATAATAATAACCAATATTTATTGTTCACTGTGTGCCAGGGACCCTGTTCTAAGCTCCATACATGCATTTACCTCATTCCTTCCTCACCACAATTTTAGAATAGGTATTTCCACCTACCATTTTTCAGATGATGAAACTGAAATGTAGAGAGGTTAAGCCCAAGGTCATATACCTGGTAAATGGTAGTAGGATTGTGCATTCAGCCACCAGATTATAGAAGGCACGAGACATGTACATTGTACGTCCAACTGTGGCACTTAGAAGCTGTGTAGCTTGAGATCAGTCAGCAAGTTGCTTTACCTCTCTGAACCTCATTGGAAAAATGGCTAGAACACTGACTCCCTCATGCCACTGCTGTGAGGATTAATCAGCTCTTGCCTAGCAGAACCACGAACACTCACCATCCACACGTGTAACATGCTTTCTCCCCTCAGAGAGCTCAGTAGAGGGAAGAAGAACTAACACACACACACAACACACACACACACACACACACACACACACACACACACACACACGAAACCAAAAACAAAGAGTGCCTCGACTTCCTCACTGTCACGACCTCCTTCATAAGGCTATTGTAAGGACAGACTGAGTTCATACAAAAGAGCACTTAGCAGAGAACTTGGCACAAAGTAAGCGCTTAGTAAATCTTGGCTGTTATCATGATTATTGTCACTATATCATCGCCATTATTATTGCAATAAGTCCCCTACATCCGAACCTTCAAGTTGCAAACTTTCAAAGATGAGAACATGAGTTCCATCAAGGTCAGGCGTGAGTGAAATTGCAGCTTGCCTTCCGTCTCCTATAGCTGATGATCATTCAGCTCTACCATCTCCCACCTCCTCTCCCTCCTTCAGTCAGTAACTCTTCTTGCCTGTTCACTCGATACCAGTCCCCGTATGCCAGCTGCTATACTGTACTACTGTACTTTTCAAGGTGCTGTACTGTAAGATTAAAAATGTTTTCTTCATTTTTTGTTTGTTGGCTTTTTATGTATTATTTGCGTGAAAAGTATTATAAACCTATTACAATACAGTACTATATAGCCAACTGTGTTAGTTGGGTACCTAGGCTAACTTTGTTGGACTTACAAATAAATTGGACTTAAGAACGCACTCTCGGAACAGAACTCGTTCGTATGTCGGGGACTTACTCTACAGGTTATAGAAATTTACTACCACTGGACTTCAGAAAACTGGGCTGCAGTGTTGGAGAAAGCTTTACAAAGGGCCCAGGCTGGGCTGTGGATGATGGCTGAGATTTATGAGGCCACTGAGAAAGATAGTATTGTTACTTCAGACTCACAGAAGCCAGAGAAACAGGATTCCAGCCTCCTAGTGGCAGCAGGAGCATATGTGCAGGCCTTGAGGAACACGCACTGCTTCCCCCTCAAACGTGGGTGGTGGGATAATAGCAAAAGTGCTTCTCAGTGGCCTGGCTTTGAAACCACCAGCCCTGGGAAGTGTCTGGCCTTCCTGGAAGGCATCAAATCCACTGGTCCTATGCTCATAAAGAACTTAGAAAGCTGCTTCCCAGGAGCCTAGCAGGGCCACCCGCTGCTGCACCTCTGAAAGGGGTACCTTTTCCCAAGGAGCCCCCAGATAGGTCCTCAGCAGCACTTTCTCCCCCTCCTCCATCTCCCCAGAGCCCCAGCCAAGCTGGCAACCGCTGCTGGTTAGACGTGGGATTTGTGTGCTATTTACAGTGCTGCCTTATTATTCTTGAACCTGAAAGCTTTACTGGGTATTAAATTCCAGCATCGGGCTGCTGTTCGTGCTCCCAAGTGAAGGATGGAGAAAGAGAGCTTTAATGCTCTGTAAAAAGTAGGGCCTGAATCATTTATGAACAGGCATCACAGGAGCCCAGAGCCAGTGTTAGGACAAGGGCTGCTTCCAGAAGGAAAATGTTTGCTGTGGAAGGTCCAGCTCTTGCCCTCACCCCAGCAATCCATAAGCCCTTGTTAGCAGGATCACATGAATTGTTCCCTTCATCATTAAAGGACATCCTGGCAGTTGGGTATATTGTGAGGGGAGGCAGCTCACCGTATTAGGACAAAGCCAGAGCAGGCAATTATCTCTCTGTGATAAGAGAGAAGCTCTGTCCTAGCTGCTATGGCTTATTTAGCTTCAGCTTTGTTCTTACTGGAATGTTTTTAAAGCTGCATGTGACTCTCCTGGGGCTGGCTAACCAGGCATTGGGGGAAGCCTGCGGGCAGGTGGGCTGTTTCAAGTGAACAACCCAAGTGGACTGTGGATTCCAGCCACTGTTTTCAATCTCAACGCCAGTTGGGGGAATGTGCAGATGCGGAGTCAAATAGCTCCTATGATTTATTTTTTTTCTTGGAGCTACTAGCTCAACCCCTTAATTAGTAAGGTTTTAATCAGAAAACAGAATATTTCGTTTTAGAATCATGGAATCATAATGCTGAAAAGAACAGGAGAAAAACAGAACAAGACAGAGTACCGTGAGCATCTGGGGGCAGGTCCTTCTCTGCCCAAACTACCCCCTTCCCTTCTTCATCCTCGAGCTCCTTTATAGCCTGCAAAATACAATGCAACTCTCAGTCGTTTTCATGGCTTAAAGGACTTTATAATTTCCAGCTGCCGTGGGCTAACTGCCCACTTCGTATGCATGTGTTTGTGGTGACTGAGACCCTAAAGTACAGGAAGGGACAGAGCTACCCCGAGAGAGGTCTTGGTAGTGCTGGTCTAGAACTTGGGCCGATGCCTTACTGGTCCCTCAGCACCTCTCTGAGCAATAGTGCAAACGCAAGCAAGACCGAGAAGTCTGGTCTCGGAGCACTGGACAGGACTCTTTCCACATCTGAGAACATGGGGTGATCTCCCTGTTCTGCTGACCTCACAGAGCTGTTGGGAAGCTCACAGAGGTAGTGTTGGTGATGGACCCTTACATCCCCCAAAACAAGGGTATCACTCGTGCTCTGGCCATATCACCAACAAACTGCAGGACTTGGAGTAACTTCATTTTCCTGCCCTTCAGTTTCCTCATCCTCAATATGAAAGAGTTGATGATTCCTAAGATGTCCCCAACCCTGTGATTCTGGGCTGGCCCCAACCCCCGGCCCTAAGACTCCTGGGCCTGGGTGGCCTTTGGAGGGACCTGAAGGGATGGGAACAGGGAGAGCATCAGGTGTATCTGTCCAGCCTGCCCCATAGGAGACATCCTTACCCTTAGCAAGAGCCTGGGGCCAGCAGCTGGGCGCTAAGGACAGTCACCCACAGACTGCTCCCAATCCAGTCCCAGGCAGTCTCTCCAACAGTGAAGGGAACGTTGCAACAGCAGGAATGTCAATGGCTCTCCCTTGGGCTCAGGGGTCAGGCTCATGGGAGAGTTGTGTGGACCAAAGTGCCATCCTCAGCTGGTATCTGGTTTTCCCCCAGAGGAGAATACCCTCCTCTTCTCCCTACTTTTTTAAGCTTGAAGTTCCCTCCTAAAGACTCCTGAGGAACATTCACCAAATGCCAAATCCAAGTCAATCTGGAGCTCTGGTGAAGTTTGAGCGGTGTCTTGGGCAGGCAAAGGGAGCGGGGGGAGGGGAGGAGTGTCCCGGGGTTGGAACAGCAGGATCACAGACCCCTGAGCCGAGGGCAGGCAAAGGGAGTGGGGGGGAGGGGAGGAGTGTCCCGGGGTTGGAACAGCAGGATCACAGACCCCTGAGCCGAGGGTTGAGAGCATCCATCCTGGGGTAAGTCCCAGAAGAGGTAGGTTAGTGCAGCCCAAGATATGAAACCAAGAGGGCTCTCTGACATGCAGAGAGCTGAGAGTCTGGGCAGGATAAAAAGGCTTCGACAAGAAGAGTCTTTTAGCAGAAAGCAGAGTAATCCTGGAAAACTGTCCCAGGAACTGGAAAGGATTGGCCATCTGCCAGCTCACCCACCTTGGACCTCTGTTGGTCATCTGAGATTGCAGCAGGTGAAGGGGGTACCTCAGGAGGCCAGGACAGGAGCGTTTCCCAGCCAACGAGCCTAGGTTCCTGGTAAACGGACTACTCCTCTGGAGGGATGGTGTGGGGAATAGAAGAGGAAGCTGCTTGCTTTGAAGCTTTGGGGAAAATATCTACTAACTTCTCCTTTCTGGGCCTGAGTTTCATCCCTTGTCAAATAAGGGGATTGGATTTGGTGTTTCCTAAAGTCTCTTCCAGCTCTGACATGTTGGGATTCTATGATTAATTTTTTAATAATAATAAAAAAGAAATAAATAAATGTTGAAACAATAAGAAAAAAAAATTAGAACAGAAGAGGAAGGTGTGAGAGAAAAACTTGAAGAAGGAGAAAAAGAATGGCAGGCCAGCCCAAGATGAGGAAGATGGTCCACTTCTTACGGCATTTGAGCTTTGGAGAGTGGAATAGGTCTTTTGGAGCTGTTGCCCTTTGTTACATTAAAAGGAATTAATTATCAAGGCCCAGAATTTCTCTATAAATCCTCAACCCAGTCACAGAAGGCTGGGTCAATTGGAGACCTTTGCCTCTAAGCCTAGAGATTGCTTTGAAGGCCCCTGCAGACCCAGACCCCTACCCTGGAGAGCTCAACTCTCAGAACAGAAGACCCTCAAGCCTCTAATGATGTTGTCCACACAAGAGAAGTCTGAGTGGTTCCTGGGCCTGTGGCCACAGCCAAAGTCTGTAGCTCACTGTCATAAAGAGTGAAGGAAGTCAGAAAGAGAAAAACAAATATGGTATATTAACGCATATATGTGGAATCTAGAAAAATGGTACAGATGAACCGGTTTTCAAGGCACAAATAGAGACACAGATGTAGAGAACAAAAGTATGGACACCAAGGGGACAAGGGGTGGCGGGGTGGGATGAATTGGGAGATTGGGATTGACATATACACAGTAATATGCATAAAATAGATAACTAATGAGAACCTGCTGTATAGCACAGAGAACTCTGCTTCACCTCGTTGTACAGTAGAAACTAACACAACATTGTAAAACAACTCTACCCCAATTAAAAAATAAATAAATAGATAAAAATAAAAAGACAGGAGCCACAGACAAAGCAATAACTGCTGCTACTGATGATTCATGGTCAGGTATTGGAGAAATCACTTCCCATCGTATTCAAACCAACAAATAAAAAGCTCCAGGGACTTCCTTGGTGGCGCAGTGGTTAGGAATCCACCTGCCAATGCAGGGGACACGGGTTCGATCCCTGGTCCAGGAAGATCCCACATGCCGTGGAGCAACTAAGCCCGTGCGCCACAACTACTGAGCCTGCGCTCTAGAGCCCACGAGCCACAACTACTGAGCCCGTGCGCCACAACTCCTGAAGCCCTCGCGCCTAGAGCCCGTGCTCCGCAACAAGAGAAGCCACCGCAATGAGAAGCCCACCAAAATAAATTAATTAATTAATTAAAAAAAAAAAAAGCTCCAAATTGAAAATAAATAAAAGTCTGTAGGTCATGACTAAGTGGGACAGGGCCAGCCCAGGCGGGAGGATTAATGACAGTGATTGAATATTTTATAAGTGGAATACCGTGTATTTTCCAAAACCAAATGGAATGTCATTTTTTTTTTTTCAAGAGAGATGGTGGCTGTCACTGTCCTCGTTTCCCATTCAAACCACATACTCCACGGCAAGCAAGATGAATGGGCCTGGGAGCTTCCTGAGGAGAAGGGGAGAGACACAAAGGGAGAAAGAAGATCCTTCTTCATTTCGTCCCCTCCCCTCCAGCCTACCCCACATGGCTCCTCCCTCATCACCCAGTACTTGAACCCACTGTCCCCTGGACAGCTCTAGCAGCTGACTGAGGATATGTCCCCTTCCCTGACCCCTGTGTGGTCTCTGTACCACATGGAGATTAAGTCACAAGGTCACTTAATCCATCCCTATGTTTCCAAGAAATACAGAGCATCAGACGTGGAAAATTTGCTCCCAGATCTTCCTTCATGTTCTTAGTCCAAGGTCTTATTTTCTTTCGAAATGCCTTCCTCTGGTCCATCTCACTGCAGATGAAGGTCATGTCCTCTAAATGTTGACTTGTGTGGAGAATGAACTATAATTGGCCTCCCTTCCCTAGGGCAGAAGCTCTGCCTATTCTTGATATGAAAGTCTTTGGAGTTGAAGTGCTTCAGAAACCCTGGATCTTGCATTCCCTCCAAACCCATCCTCTCTAATGCATTATTGGCCTGTGCAAATGGAACTATTTGATTGTCGCTGGAATGGTGAGAGGCCCTTTCCTTTCTCAATACCCTATTACATGCTCCAAGGCCACCCACAGGCTCCACTACTTTGCATTTGCCCTGCAATCTTTCACGCCAGTTGACTTTTCATCTCCAAATCCCTTTTCACATTAAACACAAACCCACACACTCTGTCCCATTTTCCTTTGAAATAAATCATAAGCCCATGCCAGAAACGACTCAGGGTGTTCTCTGGAATTTGTAAACAGCATTAAAGTCTTGTGGGAAATGTCACAGAGTGTTGGTCTGAATTTATTAAGTAATTTCTCAGCTTAAAATATATCTTTCCAGCCTGCTGTCTGACAACATTTACCTCTAATGGAATTTTATCCCCTCTTGATCACTAAGCGCACCCCCACCCCAGACTACAGATTCCTCAGCCCTTCCTGTTAGGTTCTCCAGCCGGGTAGATTTCAGACACGCTAGCCATGCCCCTGTTTCTCAGAAGAGAAGCTCCAGGATTCTGGGCGTCCAGGACTGCCTCGCTGTTCTACATTTCTGAGGGCACAAGCTTGCCATCACACTGCAACACCCCGCTCACACCAGGGCAGACCTAGGAATGGCCTGAGGAAGGGATATTAGTCCCCCCCAAATCTCCATCAGCCCCCAAGCTACGCCAAACAAACATACTATTTAAGGTAGAACCAGGACTTACTGTTGAAAATAGCTCCAAGGCAAGTCCCCTAGCCTGCCTCCTCCTCTAAAACAGATTGTCATCGTAAGCCCCTTTTAAATAAAGATGTTGGCACTGCCTTTGAGGTTTTTGAACTCTGGTTTCAAGCAATCAATCAAATTATACATCTGTAAAGAGCAGCTGTTTCGTACAAAGTTAAAATGAAGTGAGGAGATGAAGAGGCTATCAGCTTGTGTACTTCCTAGATGTGTCCCAGGCGCTGTTGTCCTTCACCTGTGGCCTCAGGCCTACTTGGTTCCGGGCCCATCCTGACCAGGGCAGGGAGGGTTTCAGCAGCAGCAGCCCAGCATCTGCTGGGGTCTGAACTGGTCATGGTAATCTAAGCCCAGTATCCAGGATAGCTAACCCCTAGACCTGTCACAACTTTGAACGTCGGCTTGTCCCTACTCCACGGTACACAGAAGATAGTATAACATACTGGTCAAAAATGTGGATCGTGGAATCAGAGTTGGAGTCCCCGTTCTGCTACTTAGTAGCTGTGTGACCTTAGATAGGTTACTTGACCACTCTGTGCTTCAGTTTCCTTGTCTGTATAATGATGATGAGATTAGTGCCTATCTTCTGGAATTTTCTTGAGAATTAAGATAATATATGTAAAATGCATAGAACGATGCCTGGTTATTGTTTTTAAATAATTATTTATTAGTGATAATTAATAATTATTTGTTTTATTATTTTTTAAATACTTGCTATTATTTTATTATCTGGCTGGCACTGTCCCCTTTGCTTCTCTTCTTCTAATTAGACCTACAAGTTCCTCATACTCTGTAAACTGTTTCCTGTCTGGTGACTGGGGAGAAGATCAGTACATGGCTGCTCATGCTGAGGTGTGACCCAACACCTGCTTCCAAACGGGGCTCTTCTTCTTGTACACCCTGCTCTGAGAACGCAAAGGCGTATTCAGCTCTCAAAAAGTGTGCATTTCTAGAACTGAAAGGAAAAGCTGGCCACCCTGCCTTCTTCCCCAGAGACTCCAAGGAGCCCCTCTTCACGTGGGCTTGGCCAACAGCTTCCATGTGGTGTGTGAGGAACTAGGGCAAAGGGAGTTGAAGGCCTTTGGAGATACTAAAACTATATTTCTGAGGGTGCAAGCTTTACTGAGGTATAATTAACAAAGTTGTGATATATTTAAAGTGTACAACATGATGATTTGATATATGTCCACATTATGAAATGATTCCCACAATCATTAATCATTAATTAAAAAGTTAATTAATACATCCATCACCTCACATAGTTACCTTTTTACTTTTTTCCCCTTCTTTTGGTGAGAATGCTTAAGATCTCACCAAATTTCAAGTATACAGTACAGCATTATTAACTGTAGTCACCATGCTGTACATTAGATTCTCAGAACTTATCCATCTTATAACTGGAAATTTGTACCCTTTGACCAAACTCTCCCTGTTTCCCCAACCTCCCAGCCACCGGCAACCACCATTCTACTGTCTGCTTCTATGAGGTTGACTTTTTACATTGAAACTAGTTCCAAAGGCCAATCTCAGAACAGAAGTTAAAGCAATGGTTAATCAGAATAATTACAGAAGTGTGGAAAAACTAGTGAGGAACAAGAAATCTGAGTCAAAATATAAATGAATCAAAACCCACTGGGCCAGGTCAAGAAGTCAAGTATATAATAAGGACCTGCTGTAGAGCACAGGGAACTCTACTCAATACTCTGTAATGACCTATATGGGAAAAGAAACTAAAAAAGAGTAAATATATGTATAACTGATTCACTTTGCTGTATAGCAGAAAGCAACACAACATTGTAAATCAACTATACTCCAATAAAGACTTTTAAAAAAAAGAAGCCAAGTATAGAATTTGAAATTTGAAATTTTCTATTAGAAATTTTGTCCTGTTCTAGAACATATGTTCTATTTGCATATAGCCATTCTCTATTCTAAGAATACACCTACAAAGGAGATGGAATAGCAGGTGCATGTGCTGAAAAAAGTCTTACTTAGGGCTCCTTTGTATCTGGACCCAAGACAGTACCCCACCTTCTGTTTGACAACATTGCTTTAAACATGTTACAGTTAATTATACGACTTTTCCTCACATCACATTTTAATTTGGGAAGACATCCTTGTTTCTTGAGGAGGTTTGCAAATTGGTCTAAACTCACTGGAAATACATTGACAAACTCATAGTGGATGAGTTATGTGTATTCTAAACTCATCCTATTTTTTCAACTTCAGAGGTGGCTTTCTAATCTTGTTTCCAACGTCTAAAGGATATTTTGAGTCAGTTGGGATATGGAATAAGCCATACATTTATTTAATTTACACTTTGGATTTTTAAATAAGTATAAGGAATTACGAGACTATTTTAAATGTTTAATTCTGCCTCTTAAACGCTGATTAAAGGAGTAAAGTGTGAGGATAGTGCTACACATCAAGACAAGCTCTCAGGAGGTAGGAGGGAGGCAGGTGGTGTCCTGAACAACCATAGTGAGGAAGCCTGACCCGTGTAGTCTAAGTGTGTTCCCCAGGGCTATAAAAATCCAACAGTGAATGAGCAGAACTACAGACAGAGCAGGGAGCTGGAAGACAGGTAGGGAGGTCAAATGCAAACAGGCCAGAGCTGAAAATAACCTAGGATTAATTATAAATGAATTAAACCTACCAGCTCAAATTAGACAGCCAATTTTGCATTTGACATTTGTGAGTATTCTTGTTAGTTACAACTTTTATTTGTGTGTACATGTGTGTGTCTATGCTCTCAGAACGTATTCCATACGTATTTTTTCAACATTCATTAGGAAACTTCCTTTTCTTAAAAAAAAATTTGTTTTTTAAAAAAATTTATGTGATATTTCCAGTCTGCAGAGTTGGTTTTGCAAGTCATTCTCAAATCTTGGTCTGCACCAGAATCCCTGGGAGATTCTAAATCAATATGGTTGGGCATCTGCCCAGCTTTTTACAAACTGCTCAGTGAGTCTGAGGACCACCGAAGCTTGTGAACCATCACCCCAGAGAATGGCTCCCTCCACACCCTGTAAGTGATGTAACTGCTACTTGGTGCTTTAACTCTCTCACTTCTCTCCTTCATTCATACTTGGGAACCCATTAAAATATAAGGAAAGTCACATGATCAATAAGAACCCCTTGAGATGTTTTTCCTACCCTCAAGTTACTTATCTGGAGAAACTAGTAGGAAGAGAGAACACATACATGGAGAGTTCATCACTAACACAAGACAACCTGGGATGGGGGTGAAAGTGAGGGTGAGGCATGTCATATTTTGGCACATAAATGGGAGGCCAGACAAGGAGAGTTAGGGCCGCAATGACCAGGGCAGTCTTTCTAATGAAAGTGAGTCTTGAAGGGAACCCTAAAAGATGGGTAGAATATGCACAAACATGAACTTGGAGTCATGCTGCAGGGTGAGAGAAGGTTGCAATTTGAGGTTGCCAGGCAATTATCAAGGTTCTTCTCTTTGCAGTAGTAAGATGCTAATTAAAAGTTGCCTTTGGCTCTCACAGGCACTATCTAGTTAAAGCTCAAAGAGGAGGAATTTTTTTTTAAAGAGTCCATAAAATTTAGTACCAACTTAATATTTATTCATTGTAAATCAGTGCAGAAACCAGAATAGATCTAACACATTGTTGCTGAGTGTGTTCTGGAATCACGACACATTCTTGACTGGAATCAGAAAAGTGATAAAACTAAAGAAAAGGTCTTAGGTCTCCAACCCCACTTGCGGTTACAGTTCTGCCCTTGCCATCTCCCGACAGGAACATCTCCAGGAATAGGAAGTTAGCAAAACCCAGGGTGAGGGGTATAGAGTAAATCAAATTTATAGAGTCTATATTGGGTATACACAGTCCCACCCCTGAACCTGGGCAACCAGGGCCTCTGCCCTTGGCTCCACAATGTAGAGACCCCTGATGCCCATTCCTCCTCCTGGTTACACGAGATGAGGAGACCATAGGCCTAAGAGATATGCCCACCAGGAGTCTATGCTCTCTTTTCTAGACAACACTCTGGGTACCTAGGACACTGGAATTCTTTGCCCTTCACAGGCCTCCTCCCCAGGTCCATATTCCCAAGGATGTACAGTGCCACAAACACGGACACACTCAGGCCCAAGGGGTGACCAAGGGATATTTTTGGGAGAAGGTATGGACAGAGCTTGGACAAGTGGGCAAAATGCATGAGGATCCTTGTGGTGAGAGATGGAGGAGAAGAGAACAAAGGTAGATTAGGAGGACCTCGATTTCTACTCTTGCCTGAACCATGAAAATGTTAGGGGAAGACACCAAAGAGTCCCAGTCTTTTGGGAATCGGGCCATGCCATCACAACTGCCTTCTACACAGCCCTTTTCTATTCGTTGTCCGACGACCAAATGTTAGGTGGCTATTTATTGCCTACACCTCACATTTTCATAGAGAGGGAAGCATTCCACTCTATCCCCTGGAAGGAAACAGCAAAACGCTCCTCTTCCTCTTTCTACTTTCTTCTGTTTCTCCCCAAAGGAGGAGGAAAGACTTGTCTGATTGGTGAGGTTGAAGAAACGTCTGTAAATATATAGCTCAGCCCTTCCTGGGCTGTCTAGGAGACTCTACCTGCCCGCAGCCATCACTTTCTCTCCTCCATGCAGGGATCAATAGAGACACTCGAAGCTTCTCCATCCTGTGTTTGGTATGTTTGAAGATCCAATTTGGGGAGGAAGGAGTAGAAAACCTCCATAGATCTGACTGAGTTCTCCAGCAGCAATCACAGTCATCTCTCACTACAGACTCAAGGTCATCTTATGCACGGGGTGACACACACGCCAACTCCTGCAATGCCAAGTCTGAGATGAACCATGGGTGGTGTTTGATGGATAACAGACAACAAGAAGTAAAAAAGGAGAAAGAGGAAAGGAAACTTCTTACCAGTTTAGAAGAGAAGACAACTAGAACAAGGGATCAGGAACCATAGAGAATAAATTGCAGTGGGCAAGCAGGAAGATAAAAGTTGAAGGAAGTAGTTCTGTCTGGAGAGAATAAAGCAAAGAAACGATTGAAAAGGGAGATGGAGGTAGGGGATGGCACTAGTGGCATTTAATGTAAGACACAGACATAAAGAAGAAATGTTCAAGGGAACCTAAAATGACTCCAGGGGAGCAGATAACCTGCATAGGAGTGAAGACCTGGATTCCAGAAGAAGAACCCAGTGATTCCAGGGATCAAGGTTGACCACATGGCGTAAAAGTCTGTCTCGCATGTTAAGTTTGGTCAAACTGCATTTTATGTATGTATGTATGTATGTATTTATTTATTTATTTATTTTTGCTGCATTGGGTCTTCGTTGCTGCATGCGGGCTTTCTCTAGTTGCGTCGAGCGGGGGCTATTCTTCGCTGCTGCGGTACGCAGGCTTCTCATTGCAGTGGCTTCTCTTGTTGCGGAGCGCGGGCTCCAGGCACTCGGGCTTCAGTAGGTGTGGCTTGTGGGCTCTAGAGCGTAGGCTCAGTAGTTGTGGCGCACAGGCTTAGTTGCTCCGCAGCATGTGGGATCTTCCCGGACCAGGGTTCGAACCCGTGTCCCTTGCATTGGCAGGCGGATTCTTAACCACTGCGCCACCAGGGAAGTCCCCAAACTGCATTTAATTGTTCAGCTAAGTGCCTGTGATTTACCTATTCCTGCCTGAGTGTACCTCGAAACCTGGAACTCCTCTCCCTATAAGGAACGAGAGTCTGTGTGAGGAACAGTTGGTTGGATAGGACTGTGCTTTTGAACCATAAAGGAACCACAGTCCAAAGCATCCTGCATCCTCATCAACAATCCCAAAGTGAAAGTCTGAAAGTGAGAGCAACTCTCCCAGCTGCTGTGGGTGGAAGCAATGGAAGTGACCAGAGGGGACTACCACTTATTCCAGGTATCCTGTGCTTTCACGCACACTTTCATGCGTACTTTCCTTTATCTAAATTAAATGATGGTTGGGGGTTGGTTCATTTTGTTTTAGAATTTCCTGCCCCACCTTGGGCTAACTGAAGACACCTTGGATATCATAAAACTAACACTGGAATTCATACAACTACACGTTTGGGATGGGATGTGCCCAAAGCTTACAGAGATGAATTAATATACAAAACACGGAAGATACAAAAAACAAGGAGCAAAGAGAAATATAGTGCCCTTGGAGAGAAGAAAATTTAGGTGGAAAAAAGACATAGAAACAGAAGCAGGAAGTTTTTTTAATGGAAGGAAAGAGGGAAGGTAAGAGGGAAGGGAGAGAGAAAAGGGTAGGGGGAAAGAGGAGGCGGGGAGGGGAGCGGGTAATGATTGGGTAGGTAAATAATTAGGGACAAGAGCAGGGAAAGGGGAAAATAAATGTTCTCTAAGTAAAACTATCTGCATCCACATGAAAACAAGGGTACTTTCTGCATTCATTCAACCTCTTTGTTGGTTGTTTTGTTTTAAAAAGCAGCAGGGAATGTCAAACAGCTGTTTTTACAGCTTCTGTCGCTTTGTCAAAGGCGGCCTGTGCAGTCTGACGGCGGGGCACACCCAGACAGCAGTGCGGGTAGCAAGGCGCTGCGTTAGCAGATGGGCCGAGTCCGCAGACAGCTCAGCGAGGGAGAGACGGTGTCTGGCTCCCATCAAGCTCCTCAGAGCCGGGAACCAAGACCCCTGGGAATGCTGCTGGAGAGAGATAAGCAAACACTGCAGGCGGCATTTCTCCTTCCTGATTTAAAAAAAAAAAAAAAATGCACCTCGGGACAATCTTCCCTCAGTAGCAACAGCACAAAAACACGAAACTCAAAGTCAGATGACATGGACTTGGGCCCAAATTCTACCATTTCTGAGCTATGTGCCCTCAGGCCAATTGTTTCACCTCTGAAAGTCTGTTTCTCCATTTATAAAATGGGGATGATACTTCACAGGGTTCTCGTAAGGACTGACTAATGTAATAACACAGCACACAGCCTAGAATAGAGTAGACGTTCAGTAAATATGCTAAAATCCCATATTTGGTTTAAAAAGAGAGAGAGAGAGAGAGAGGTGATAGATACAGAGACAGATCAATAGAGAGAGATACAGATGTAGAGATGATAGAGATCAAGGTCAAGATCATGACCCAGGAAAAGTCCTTCAAGTGCATGTTTGGTTTCTGATAAATATAAGAAGGGACTTCTCACACTGTCTCCTCTTCTCCCAGTCTTTGCCAATAGCGAGGCCACCTGGAAACCACAGTGGTGGACTCTCTTTTTCACTCCCCCTCCCAAATAAACCCTCTGGCAGCACTGTTCTTAACCCTGCCAAGTCCAGCAGAGGTCTTTACCATGTAGGGGACCGCCATGTAGGAGAAAGAGGCTTCCTCCCCTGGTGACCTGCTCCCTCCTGAGAGTGACTGTACAATTCATGGTTTGTCTGTGGTGGGGTGAGAGTGGCGGGCACACAGGGAGAACAGCTAGGAAGGGGAAAAGACAAAAGCACCAGATTATAAAGGGAGAGAACCAGAGAACCTTGGGTCAACGGTGTGGCCAAGGTCGTGGTCAAAGGTCGAGGAGGGTGTCACTAGATTAGGGCCTTTTCCTCACAAGACCAAGGGTCACAGGGCTCCTGCCAGCTCATCAGCACCCTTGTCATCATTCTCATCCCAGAAGACAAGTGAGTGTTTTCCTTGGGACTTGGAGCATTACCTAGTTTTGCCCTTTTCGCTGACACTGTATGTGATAGTCTGAAAGCATGGCGCTTGGCCTGGCTGCTTCAGGGAAGCCTTTGGAGCCTGTTCTCATCACCACCTTCACTTGGGCACACCCCTAACACTTACAGGGCCAAGAACAAGATCGTCAAAGCTATAAATCAAGCTAACAAACTGTGAGATAAAATATACTCTATCCTTGACACATATAGCTTCATAAGCCTGGAAAGTTTAAATCTAGAATTTTCAGGCTCCTTGGAGTTCTGCTCTGGCACAGGGAGTTATGGGGAAAGATGACCTCTACCCTCCAGACTGCCTCCACCTCTTCCCACACTGGGTTTTGACTCACCCTTAAGGGACCTCACACACACACACACACGCACACACATGCACCCACACGTGGACATCCAGCCCACATGTCCAAGTTCTGTGCACACCCGCCAATGACACAATCCACTCTTTAAAAGATATGCTGGGGTAGAAGCTTATGCAGACACTATAAGCCTGCTTGGGGCCATTTGAGCAAAGTATTGCAGGTTCCCAGGTACCTGAAGCATGGCGAAGAAAGGGAGTCATGGGACTTGGATAGGCATATCCTCATGGCACCAAGGATTCCTTGCTCTTTGGGGAGGGTTATGGCTGGAAAAGTGGGACCCTCTAAAGTGCAAGTTCCAGAGCAGAGCCTCCTCTTGCCCACAGCATCTGGCATCCTCATCAGCATCATGACCCATAGCAGGCCCATTCCCCGCCTAGGCGGTGTAGAGAACCCCTCCCTCGGATTTGCTCCCCACCCGGGCTCTCACCACCCCCGTCCAGCCACACTCTTCTCAACTCCAGGCAGAAACGCAGAGTCACTCAGGCCCAAAGCTCCTTTGGGAAGAGACTGAGGGCCAGGGAGAGGGAGAGCCAGGCTGGAGACTGAGGCAGGATGGAGCAGAGCTGGGACTCCTGGGGCCTGTCCCATTGTTAAGCAGGCCCCCCACCAGATTTAATAGAGCATTGCTGCTGTGCTTTTCTCAGTGTTGAGGCTCTAATAGGCTCCCCCAGTGGGCCGCTCAGGGCCCACACTGCCTCTGAGCAGCTGCTGCGCTGAGCGAGGGAGCGAGAGGCTCGTTTGCAGACCACGTGCCTGTCGCCTTCTGAGGAAGCCATCACAGCACATCCTGGAACAGGCTCCCGAGGAGGCATCACAGTTTAGTATAATTCGTCAACTTCACAGCTGCTGCTTGGGAGGGAGGGGGCCTGGGGAAGCAAGTGCCAAGCTGCTCAGGAATCAAGAGCATTCCCCAGGCCAGCCAAGAGAGAGCGAGCCCCCAACAAGGGAGGGCAGGGCTCCAGATTGCCTCTGGCTTCACCTCCAGCCTGCCACAGGCCTGGGGGCTCCCCAGAGGTGGTCAGCCATTTGCCCAGACCTCTGCTGGCCCCGAGGGCGCTGGGAGACTGGAACTCAGGGAGAGAGCGGGTCTTCAGGGTCAGGAAGACTGAATTCAAGAGCCTCCGCATCATCCACTGGTATGATCCACGGCAAGTTACTTCACCTCTCTAAGCCTCTATTTGCCTATCTGTAAAATGGAAGTGAAAGTAATTCTTATTCCAAGTCCTGATATTCAACGAGGGGTGTGCAAGTTATTAAAATATTGAAATATTTGGTAAAGAGCAGTGGTTCTCAAAGTGTGGTTTCTAGACCAACGGCATCATCATCACCTGGGAATGTGTTAGAAAGGCCCATTCTTGGGGTCCACCCCAGACCTACTGAATCACAAACTCCAGAGACGGGGCCTCGTAGTCGATGTTTTAACAAGCCTTCCAGGTGATTCTAAAGCAAGCTAAAATACAGAGTATCTCCACTCTGTGCTCTGTCTGTTCATCCCTCCCCACCCCCTGGCGACCACTGATCTTTTCACTGTCTCCATAGTTTTCCTTTTCCGTCATGTCATATAGATGGAATCATGTAATATGTAGCCTTTTCAGATTGGCTTCTTTCACTTAGTAATATGCATTTACGCTTCCTCCATGTTGTTTCATGACTTGGTAGCTCCTTTCTTTTTAGTGCTGAATAATATTCCATTGTCTGCATATATCACAGTATACCCACTCACCTACTGAAGGACATCCTGGTTGCTTCCAAATTTGGGCAATTATGAATAAAGCTGCTATAAACATCCATGTGCAGGTTTTTGTGTGGATATAGGTTTTCAACAACTCTGGGCAAATACTAAGGAGCGTGATTGCTAGATCATATGGTGAGAGTGTATTTAGTTTTATAAGAAACTGCCAAAGTGTCTTCCAGAATGGTTGTACAATTTTGCATTCCCACCAACAATGAATGAGAGCTCCTGTTGCACCAAATCCTCGCCAGCATTTGCGTTGTCAGTGTTTTGGATTCGGGCCATTCTCCTATGTGTGTAGTGGTATCTCTTTGTTGTTTTAATTTGCATTTCCCTGATGACGTATGAGGTGTAGCATATTTATATATGCTTATTTGCCTTCTATATCTTCCTTGGTGAGGTGTCTATTCAGGTCTTTTACTCATTTTTTAATCAGATTGTTCATTTTTCTGCTTGTTTAGTTTTAAGAGTTCTTGGTATATTTTAAGTAGTCCTTTATCAGTTGTGTCTTTTGCAAATATTTTTCCTTCAGTCTGTGGCTTGTCTTCTCATTCTCTTGAGGCAAGTTGATGTTTTGTATTTGTTTTGTTTTGTTTCAGTAACACAGCGATAAAGGGCAAAAATAATAAATATTTAGGGAAAGGTGTGACAAGAATTCTCAGACACCCCACAGTGAGACTTCTGAGGCCCAGGGACACAGGCCATATGGCTCTAACAAGTCCCCTGGCTCCAGTCCCTTATTTCCACTTATCTCCAAGACAAGGCTCTGTCCTTAGATAAGGAACTCTCCAGCCCAAATTCCCCAGAACAATTTTCCGCTTCAATAGACAAATCATCAGTGTTTCTTAACCCTTTGGGGACCATTGACCTCTTTGAGAATCTGATGAAAGCCGCAGGCCTCTCCCCAGTAAAATGCACACACACACACACACACACACACAAACACACACACACACAAGCACACACATTACATGCCAATTCAGGTGTTCACAGGCTTCCCAAAGCCCATGCAACATTCAGTGACCCCAGATTAGGAGGCCATGCTGGAGACGGGGAAGAGAAAGACTTGAGCTGCTTGTAGTCAACCAGTCAGGGCACCAAGGGGCCAAGTACAAGCCATTTCCTTCTCAAGGCAAACCCAAACTCAAAGTCCCTATCTTCCAAGTCCTCTAGGCTCTTCCCTTGCCTGTGCCTTGCTCTTTTGAGATCTGGGGAGGAAATGAAGAAGAATCAGTGGCCAGAGCTTGGAGCCATCATTCAGCCCTGGTCACACTGACCTCATGCAACCCCGAACCAGAGCGAATGAGCTGTCCTCACCCCCACCAGCCCTGGTGGCAGCCGTTCTCCAGCTGTAACAAAGCCACCCCATGGCGAGCGGCGCCTCCCCTCTACCCCACGAGGCCTTCTAGGGGCCCAGCTGGTGGTCCGGCTGCACTGGACCTTCAGTTCAGAAAGAAGTGCAGGAAGATTTCTTGACAGATTAACCAAGATGGCGGAGTAGAAGGACGTGCTGTCACTCCCTCTTGCGAGAGCACCAGAATCACAACTGACTGCTGGACCATCATTGACAGGAAGACCCTGGACTTCACCAAGGAGGATACCCCACGTCCAAGGACAGAGGAGAAGCCACAGTGAGACGGTAGGAGGGGCGCAAGCAGAGTAAAATCAAACCCCGTAACTGCTGGGTGGGTGACTCACAGACTGGCGAACACTTATACCACAGAAGTCCACCCACTGGAGTAAAGGTTCTGAGCCCCACGTCAGGCTTCCCAACCTGGGGGTCAGGCAACGGGAGGAGGAATTCCTAGAGAATCAGACTTTGAAGCCTAGTGGGAATTGGATTGCAGGACTTTGATGGGACTGGGGGAAACAGAGACCCCACTCTTGGAGGGCACACACAAAGTAATGTGTGCATCAGGACCCAGGGGAAGGAGCAGTGAGCCTGGGGGAGACTGAACCAGACCTACCTGCTGGTGTTGGGGGGTCTCCTGCAGAGGCGAGTGGTGGCTCTGTTTCACCGTGGGGATAAGGACACTGGCAGCAGAGGTTCTGGGAGGTTCTCCTTGGCGTGAGCTCTCCCAGAGTCTGCCATTAACCCCACCAAAGAGCACGGGTAGGCTCCAGTGTTGGGTTGCCTCAGGCAAAACAGCCAACAGGGAGGGAACCCAGCCCCACCCATCAACAGTCAAGTGGATTAAGGTTTTACTGAGCTCTGACCGCCACAGCAACAGGGAGGGAACCCAGCCCCACCCATCAACAGTCAAGTGGATTAAGGTTTTACTGAGCTCTGACCGCCACAGCAACAGTCAGCTCTACCCACCACCAGAGCCTCCCATCAAGCCTCTTAGATAGCCTCAACCACCAGAGGGCAGACAACAGAAGCAAGAAAAACTATAATCCTGCAGCCTGTGGACCAAAAACCACAGTTACAGAAAGATAGAGAAGATGAAAAGGCAGAGGGCTATGTACCAGATGAAGGAACAAGAAAAAACCCCAGAAAAACAACTAAATGAAGTGGAGATAGGCAACCTTCCAGAAAAAGAATTCAGAATAATGATAGTGAAGATGATCCAGGACCTTGGAATAAGAATGGAGGCAAAGATTGAGAAGATGCAAGAAATGATTAACAAAGACCTAGAAGAATTAAAGAACAAACAAACAGAGATGACCAATACAATAACTGAAATGAAAACTACACTAGAAGGAATCAATAGCAGAATAACTGAGGCAGAAGAACGGATAAGTGACCTGGAAGACAGAATGATGGAATTCACTGCTGCGGAACAGACTAAAGAAAAAAGAATGAAAAGAAATGAAGACAGCCTAAGAGACCTCTGGGACAACATTAAACACAACAACATTCGCATTATAGGGGTCCCAGAAGGAGAAGAGAGAGAGAAAGGACCAGAGAAAATATTTGAAGAGATTATAGTCGAAAACTTCCCTAACATGGGAAAGGAAATAGCCACCCAAGTCCAGGAAGCGCAGAGAGTCCCATACAGGATAAACCCAAGGAGAAACACGCCGAGACACATAGTAATCAAAGTGGCAAAAATTAAAGACAAAGAAAAATTATTGAAAGCAGCAAGGGAAAAACGACAAATAACATACAAGGGAACTCCCATAAGGTTAACAGCTGATTTCTCAGCAGAAACTCTGCAAGCCAGAAGGGAGTGGCATGATATACTTAAAGTGATGAAAGGGAAGAACCTACAACCAAGATTACTCTATCCGGCAAGGATCTCATTTAGATTTGATGGAGAAATCAAAAGCTTTACAGACAAGCAAAAGCTAAGAGAATTCAGCACCACCAAACCAGCTCTACAACAAATGCTAAAGGAACTTCTCTAAGTGGGAAACACAAGAGAAGAAAAGGACCTACAAAAACAAACCCAAAACAATTAAGAAAATGGTCATAGGAACATACATATCGATAATTACCTTAAACGTGAATGGATTAAATGCCCCAACCAAAAGACATAGACTGGCTGAATGGATACAAAAACAAGACCCATATATATGCTGTCTACAAGAGACCCACTTTAGACCTAGGGACACATACAGACTGAAAGTGATGGGATGGAAAAAGATATTCCATGCAAATGGAAATCAAAAGAAAGCTGGAGTAGCTATACTCATATCAGATAAAATAGACTTTAAATTAAAGAATGTTACAAGAGACAAGGAAGGACACTACATAATGATCCAGGGATCAATCCAAGAAGAAGATATAACAATTATAAATATATATGCACCCAACATAGGAGCACCTCAATACATAAGGCAACTGCTAACAGCTATAAAAGAGGAAATCGACAGTAACACAATCATAGTGGGGGACTTTAACACCTCACTTACACCAATGGACAGATCATCCAAAATGAAAATAAATAAGGAAACAGAAGCTTTAAATGACACAATAGACCAGATAGATTTAATTGATATATATCGGACATTCCATCCAAAAACAGCAGATTACACGTTCTTCTCAAGTGCGCACGGAACATTCTCCAAGATAGATCACATCTTGGGTCACAAATCAAGCCTCAGTAAATTTAAGAAAATTGAAATCATATCAAGCATCTTTTCTGACCACAACGCTATGAGATTAGAAATGAATTACAGGGAAAAAAACGTAAAAAGGACAAACACATGGAGGCTAAACAATACGTTACTAAATAACCAAGAGATCACTGAAGAAATCAAAGAGGAAATCAAAAAATACCTAGAGACAAATGACAATGAAAACACGACGACCCAAAACCTATGGGATGCAGCAAAAGCAGTTCTAAGAGGGAAGTTTATAGCTATACAAGCCTACCTAAAGAAACAAGAAAAAGCTCAAGTAAACAATCTAACCTTACACCTAAAGAAACTAGAGAAAGAAGAACAAACAAAACCCAAAGTTAGCAGAAGGAAAGAAATCATAAAGATCAGAGCAGAAATAAATGAAATAGAAACAAAGAAAACAATAGCAAAGATCAATAAAACTAAAAGTTGGTTCTTTGAGAAGATAAACAAAATTGATAAGCCATTAGCCAGACTCATCAAGAAAAAGAGGGAGAGGACTCAAATCAATAAAATCAGAAATGAAAAAGGAGAAGTTACAACAGACACTGCAGAAATACAAAGCATCCTAAGAGACTACTACAAGCAACTTTATGCCAATAAAATGGACAACCTGGAAGAAATGGACAAATTCTTAGAAAGGTATAACCTTCCAAGACTGAACCAGGAAGAAATAGAAAATATGAACAGACCAATCACAAGTAATGAAATTGAAACTGTGATTTAAAATCTTCCAACAAACAAAAGTCCAGGACCAGATGGCTTCACAGGTGAATTCTATCAAACATTTAGAGAAGAGCTAACACCCATCCTTCTCAAACTCTTCCAAAAAATTGCAGAGGAAGGAACACTCCCAAACTCATTCTATGAGGCCACCATCACCCTGATACCAAAACCAGACAAAGACACTACAAAAAAAGAAAATTACAGACCAATATCACTGATGAATATAGATGCAAAAATCCTCAACAAAATACTAGCAAACAGAATCCAACAACACATTAAAAGGATCATACACCACGATCAAGTGGGATTTATCCCAGGGATGCAAGGATTCTTCAATATACGCAAATCAATCAATGTGATACACCATATTAACAAATTGAAGAATAAAAACCATATGATCATCTCAATAGATGCAGAAAAAGCTTTTGACAAAATTCAACACCCATTTCTGATAAAAACTCTCCAGAAAGTGGGCATAGAGGGAACCTACCTCAACATAATAAAGGCCATATATGACAAACCCACAGCAAACATCATTCTCAATGGTGAAAAACTGAAAGCATTTCCTCTAAGATCAGGAACGAGACAAGGATGTCCACTCTCACCACTATTATTCAACATAGTTTTGGAAGTCCTAGCCACGGCAATCAGAGAAGAAAAAGAAATAAAAGGAATACAAATTGGAAAAGAAGAAGTAAAACTGTCACTGTTTGTGGATGACATGATACTATACATAGAGAATCCTAAAACTGCCACCAGAAAACTGCTAGAGCTAATTAATGAATATGGTAAAGTTGCAGGATACAAAATTAATGCACAGAAATCTCTTGCATTCCTATACACTAATGATGAAAAATCTGAAAGAGAAATTATGGAAACACTCCCATTTACCATTGCAACAAAAAGAATAAAATACCTAGGAATAAACCTACCTAGGGAGACAAAAGACCTGTATGCAGAAAACTATAAGACACTGATGAAAGAAATTAAAGATGATACCAACAGATGGAGAGATATACCATGTTCTTGGATTGGAAGAATCAACATTGTGAAAATGAGTATACTACCCAAAGCAATCTACAGATTCAATGCAATCCCTATCAAATTACCAATGGCATTTTTTACAGAGCTAGAACAAATCATCTTAAAATTTGTATGGAGACACAAAAGACCCCGAATAGCCAAAGCAGTCTTGAGGCAAAAAAATGGAGCTGGAGGAATCAGACTCCCTGACTTCAGACTATACTACAAAGCTACAGTAATCAAGACACTATGGTACTGGCACAAAAACAGAAACATAGATCAATGGAACAAGATAGAAAGCCCAGAGATTAACCCACGCACCTATGGTCAACTAATCTACGACAAAGGAGGCAAAGATATACAATGGAGAAAAGACAGTCTCTTCAATAAGTGGTGCTGGGAAAACTGGACAGCTACATGTAAAAGAATGAAATTAGAATACTCCCTAACACCATACACAAAAATAAACTCAAAATGGATTAGAGACCTAAATATAAGACTGGACACTATAAAACTCTTAGAGGAAAACATAGGAAGAACACTCTTTGACATCAATCACAGCAAGATCTTTTTTGATCCACCTCCTAGAGTAATGGAAATAAAAACAAAAATAAACAAATGGGACCTAATGAAACTTCAAAGCTTTTGCACAGCAAAGGAAACCATAAACAAGACGAAAAGACAACCCTCAGAATGGGAGAAAATATTTGCAAATGAATCAACGGACAAAGGATTAATCTCCAAAATATATAAACAGCTCATTCAGCTCAATATCAAAGAAACAAACACCCCAATCCAAAAATGGGCAGAAGACCTAAATAGACATTTCTCCAAAGAAGACATACAGATGGCCACGAAGCACATGAAAAGATGCTCAACATCACTAATTATTAGAGAAATGCAAATCAAAACTACAATGAGGTATCACCTCACTCCTGTTAGAATGGGCATCATCAGAAAATCTACAAACAACAAATGCTGGAGAGGGTGTGGTGAAAAGGGAACCCTCTTGCACTGTTGGTGGGAATGTAAATTGATACAGCCACTATGGAGAACAATATGGAGGTTCCTTAAAAAACTAAAAATAGAATTACCATATGACCCAGCAATCCCACTACTGGGCATATACCCAGAGAAAACCGTAATTCAAAAAGACACATGCACCCGAATGTTCAGTGCAGCACTATTTACAATAGCCAGGTCATGGAAGCAACCTAAATGCCCATCAACAGATGAATGGATAAAGAAGTTGTGGTACATATATACAATGGAATATTACTCAGCCATAAAAAGGAACGAAATTGAGTCATTTGTTGAGACGTGGATGGATCTAGAGACTGTCATACAGAGTGAAGTAAGTCAGAAAGAGAAAAACAAATATCGTATATTAATGTATGTATGCGGAACCTAGAAAAATGGTACAGATGAGCCAGTTTGCAGGGCAGAAGTTGAGACACAGATGTAGAGAATGGACATATGGACACCAAGGGGGGAAAACTGCGGTGGGGTGGGGATGGTGGTGTGCTGAATTGGGCGATTGGGATTGACATGTATACACTGATGTGTATAAAACTGATGCCTAATAAGAACCTGCAGTATAAAAAAACAAACAACTAATACTAAACTTTCATTGGGTTATTTGTATGGAAACATGTTAATATAAATGTTTCAGACATTACATGAAATTTCTAAAAATCATATTTGTATTTGTATGGAAATATGTATGGAAATATGTTAATATAAATGTTTCAGACATTACATGAAATTTCTAAAAATCTTATATTTGTACTTGTATGGAAATATGTATGGAAATATGTTAATATAAATGTTTCAGACATTACATGAAATTTCTAAAAATCTTAGATGTTCTGGTATAATGTTATAAGTAATAATCCTAGTTATTACTTTAAAATGTATATCTCAGAAATAACTAATTTTCTTGTCAACTGCATTATTATGAACTGTCATCAAATCTTTAACCGTGGTCATTTTTAAGTCTTTTGTCATTTACAGACAGTTCTGGGTGTACTCTGGTGATTTTGCAAATATGTTCCTATAAAAGGGTTTCATCTTCAAGAAATACATGGAAAAGACTCTGACAAGTACAGGTTTCTGGTAACGGACTGTACTGCTGAACTGAATGAATAAGCATTTTCAGAACTCTAATGAAAAACTGATGAACTCATAAAAGTGCTAACAAAAGATCAAGATGAAAAAAAAAAATTAATTACATGGGACTGAGTGAACTGATGAGGATGAGTATAATTTTTGTGACTTTCTGTCTGAATTTAAAAAAAAAAAAAAAAAAAAATTCCACAAGGACTCAGAGGCAAAGAATATACAAATCAATTTTCACTGCAAAGTAAAGGAGCTGTTACAGTGGAGGATTACTGGACTGAATGTCAATACTATGACATAGTATGAGTGTGTTTCATGTTTGGTAATTGCAATCATTGTTGCTTTTGTTGTGGTCATCCATGTACAATGCTTGGTGTCAGTCGATTTATCTCTTGTAAAAATAAAATACAGTGTGTGTGTGTGTGAAAAAAAAAAAAAAGAAAGAAAGAAGTGCAGGAAGTAGAGGAGGCAAGTGCGGCACCAAGAGTGCAAAAATGTGGGGGGACACTCACTCTCAGGGCCCTGCAGAGAAGACCACCGGGAGGCATGTGGCCAGTGTCCTTCCCTGGATACAGAAACAGCTGACTGCAAAAACTTCAGCTCAGCTAAGCTGGTTTGTGGCAAATCACAGCCACCTCAGAGCAAAGCTCCCTGGCAATTCACCAGCTGCAAGCCCACCTTTGGTGACCTTTGAGAGTGAGGGAGGGTCGGCTCCTACATGGAAAATACAGCAGAGACATTGTTAACACCTTGCACGGGGCACTGGAGGAGCTTGGAACTTGCGAGGAAAGGGTCTTTCTCCGCAGCCCCGCCTGGGGTGAGTGTGAGTCGGCTGTGGAGAGAGGGGGAGACTCGCCCCGGTGCGAGCTGGGCGTGGCTGTTTGGGCCCGCTCCTCCCCAAGGAGGAGTCCTCCCCGTGCCGTTCACAGGCGGCCCCCAGGAGCTCCCCCAAGTCCTTCCACCCTGCAAAGCCCAGCTCCCAGCGTGCTCACTCCCCTCACCCTCTCCCAATCTGTCAGCTGCCTAAGGCTTCCCCCATCTGCCCAGGCTAGGGAGATGCCAGCACACTATGGGAGGGCCACATCCCACCCACGTCCCTTTCTGCCCCAGTCCTCTGGCGGGGGTGGCTGAGGAGAGGGGAGGGGCGTTGAACAGACAGGAACTGAGAAGGGCAGGAAAAGGGATTAAGAGCTCCTCAGGCGCAAAGATGGCAAAAGCCCCTGAAAGCTGAGAAGGGCGTGAAATTCATCCTTCATCTCTTTTCGGAAATGGGGGTCCTCACTCGCTGGATCTCCCCATCCAGGCACTCCGGGAGGTGTGGAGCAGGTGTGGCAGCAAGCCCTCAACTGAGGGTGAGCCCCGCTTTCCTGGACTGTGTACGTCTTTGCTCTGCTCACGATCGCCCCCTTACCCAGACCTCACCCCACTCCCCTGACACTGTTACTGTGCTGGACAAGGTGATGTGGAGGCCACTGAAGAGGTAGGGGACAGACACACACACAGAACAACCTAGAAGTCGAAGGGTTTTTTCCTAACCCTCATCCCTTAGGATGGTTTCCAGGGTTGGGAGAGTGAAGGTGATGAACTTACACAAAAAAGTTGACCTACAGAGAATGACGAGACTGTAAATAATTTGAAGTCTTCATAACAAGAGCTTGTCACAGCTTTGAAGGCTTCAGGAAGACAAGACAGAAAAGTCTGGAAGTCAGCTCTGTGGTTCATGACGCAGTGCCACTCCCACCCTACTCTGGGGCATCACAAGATGTTCTGCCTTCCTGGGCGTCAGATTCATGACATAAATATTTATTGAGCATCTTCATTGTGCCAAGCATCATGCTGAGTATTGGAGACCAAACTAAGAATAGCTAACATTCACTACCTGGTTTTTAGGTACAGATGCTGTTCTAAGCACTTTGCTTATATCTCCCTATGAGGTAGACACTACTATTATCCTCACTTTATATATGAGGACACTGTGGCACAGAGAAATTAAGCAACGTGCTTATGTCTCCCAGCTAGGAGGTGGTAAGACACTGACTGTCTGATCCCAGACCACGCCCTTAACCACTACTGAACACTCCCTCTCAAGGCAAAAACAGACGCACTCTCTGCTTCATGACCTTACAGTCTAAGGAAAAGTAGAGCCTGTGGGCCTGTCCTTATAAATAAAGTTTTATTGTAACACAACCTCACTCATTTGTTTACCTACTGTTTATGTCTGCTTTCACACGACAATGGCTCCATTAAGTGGTTGTGATAGAAACTGTATGGCCCACAAATCCTAAGATATTTACTCTGTGGCTCTTTACAGAAAAAATGTGCCAACTCCTGGTCTAGTGAGATAGAACCATCTTGCCCTCCCATGGGAAATCAGGAGGACACATGAGGTGATGAGAGGGGCAATGCTTTGAGCTCTTTGTTCTAAGAAGTGGTCAACACATCAAGCCAGAGTATATACAGCCTGTCACCCAACATTCCATCTATTCCATCTCCAGGATAATCAGCCAGGATGATTTTGAATCACTCTGCTCCTAATCGTCCCACTGTCACTCAGTATCCTGGGCCCAGAGGAGACAGATGGGGCACCCACTGGCAAGAGTCATAACTAGTTACAGTTAGAGGGAATAGATCTGTTCTCATAGGCGCAGACACTGCAGGCAGCTTGGGAGGTGGTGAGCTCTGCCTCCAGCTAGAGAGGTTGCTCATTGATGCACCCAACCATTCAATATTTGTTAAGCACCCACTATGTGCCAGGTCCCAGGGTGGGTGCTGTGCTCATAGGGAGTCCCACTATGGATACAGTTCAGACAAAAGCATACATTGGACAAGGATTAGACAAAAAACACCATACTGCACCTTCTAATTCTAAGATGCTATGCTTCAGTGTTCTCTAGGGTTTGCTCCCTCACAAGGAAGTCCTCCATATTCAGGTGGTACACAAGAGAGGATCAAATTTGAAGAAAGCTGCCCCCCTACTTTTCTTCCTTCCAAGGCAAGCTTCCAGCTTTTTCTAATTCTACCCCCACTGTATTGCAGAGTAGCTTGCTCAGCAAATAGCTGCTGGATATGGAAATATATATATATAAAATAAGCCTCAAATTATTTTATTCAGCTTTGATTAAATGGCACCTAATGAAAAAAAAACATTAAGAAAAAACTTTAAATAAAGAAACTATTGGCACAAGTGTTTTGAGGATGTAAAACCTGGAGGTGGCATGGGCCTTTGCTTAGACAGGTGAAAAATGTTAGAAAATATTTACATATCAGTTACAAAATTTAGGTTAAATCCATACTTTTTCTGCATCTTGTCATCATAAAGTTGAGTTTCCATCTAAGTCTGTTCATGAAAAAAGGCAAAGAACTTTCCTATAATATTGACTCATTTAAGAATTCTAAAGATCATCTCACACCAGTCAGAATGGCCATCATCAAAAAATCTAGAAACAATAAATGCTGGAGAGGGTGTGGAGAAAAGGGAACACTCTTGCACTGTTGGTGGGAATGTAAATCGATACAGCCGCTATGGAGAACAGTATGGAGGTTCCTTAAAAAATTAAAAATAGAACTACCATACGACCCAGCGATCCCACTACTGGGCATATACCCTGAGAAGACCATAATTCAAAAAGAGTCATGTACCACAATGTTCACTGCAGCTCTATTTACAATAGCCAGGACATGGAAGCAACCTAGGTGTCCATCAACAGATGAATGGATAAAGAAGATGTGGCACATATATACAATGGAATATTACTCAGCCATAAAAAGAAACAAAATTGAGTTATTTGTAGTGAGGTGGATGGAGTTAGAGTCTGTCATACAGAGTGAAGTAAGTCAGAAAGAGAAAAACAAATACAGTATGCTAACACATATATATGGAATCTAAGGGGAAAAAAAAAAGGTCATGAAGAACCTAGTGGCAAGACGGGAATAAAGACACAGACCTACTAGAGAATGGACTTGAGGATATGTGGAGGGGGAAGGGCAAGATGTGACAAAGTGAGAGAGTGACATGGACATATATACACTACCAAACGTAAAATAGATAGCTAGTGGGAAGCAACCGCATAGCACAGGGAGATCAGCTCTGTGCTTTGTGACCACCTAGAGGGGTGGGATAGGGAGGGTGGGAGGGAGGGAGACGCAAGAGGGAAGACATATGGGAACATATGTATATGTATAACTGATACACTTTGTTATAAAGCAGAAACTAACACACCATTGTAAAGCAATTATACTCCAATAAAGATGTTAAAAAAATAATTTAAAAAAAAAAATAAAGACTTGTAATCATGAGACCATTCATGTTTGTTATAGGAGTCAACATGTGTTGAAATGTTTGCTGTAGAAAATTGTTCACTTAAAGTAGTTAAGGTGTGTTTATCAAAGGACGTTGAATTTTCTCACCAGCCTTGCTATAATTAATCCACTGACAATGACCTCACTGGTCTTGTTATAATTCAACCAGTGAAAAAGACTCGGCGGAGCCTCTTAAAATTAGGAACATGACTAAAGGCATTCCTTCCCTCAAAAAAAAGAGTTATTTTGAAAGTAAAATAAACGTGGATCTAACAGAATTAACTTCAAAATACCATGCAGAATCTCAATTTTCCACAACAGGGGAATTCTCTTGTAAGGAGGCTTAATGAGACTCTGCTCGAAGATTATTTTTCCCTCTCTAATGCCAATGTGTGTGTGCATCTTCAGTTCACAGAGGATATTTCTAGAGGCTCAGCCCCTGCTCATTCCTCCTGCTTCACTCCAAGACTGAGAAAAATACAGAACATTCAACTTCTCCACAAGCCACTATCCAGAATCCTCATTACCTTCCCTGGAGCTCAGCCCCATGGAAAGCTGGCCTGGGGAGGCTACAGTGTTGGGAAACTCCAGGGAAGACCCAGCCTGCAGCCTCCTGAGCCAGAAGCCTGCAACCAGAGAAGCGATTTGCTTTTTAAGGCACTTTTTTCTCCCAGTTAGGATCAGAGGAGTGGTGCTGGCTGTTTTTGAAAGCTTTTGGGGTCAGACACACACACTAATAGAATGACAGTTGGAAAAGACAAATATAGCATTATTATGCCAGGCGTCTCTCGGGGGAGCTGGCTAGATGACCCCAGTGTAGCTGCCAGAAAACCATGTGGTGGTAGCCATCTTGGCCTCCCAGGCCTGGCCAATCCACACACGTCCCAAGAAGAAGTTCTGCTGAAGGTATGTGTGGCTCCAGAAGGAGACTCAGAGTGAGGCTGGGTTTTCAATGATCAGTTGCTCAATTGAAAATAGTTAAGACTGTTCTCAATGTCTGGGCAAGGCTAAACTGAGAACCAGCTGGGTACCAGGGAGGCATCAATCCACTCCCTCCTCTCCCTTCTCCCCAACACCCACCCCATCTCCTCTACCTGGAGGCCTCTACCTGTTGACCTAAGGCTTTGCACGATCACAGGAAGGAGCTTCTCCCAAACTGAGGAGACAGAGCTGCTAGTGAGAGGGGCCACTACCAGGAGGAGTCCCAGGACAGAGCCAGGGCGTCACTTCTCTCAGCCTGTCCCGAGGGGCACGACTGTACCTCTACACTGTTGGGAAAGCTACAAGGTACGGTGTCAAGAACACAGGCTTCAAGCCAGAGAGACTGGGATTTGAATCTTGGCCCTAATATTTACTAGCTGTGTGATCCTGGGCAACTCACTCTACTTCCTTGGACCTCAGTTTCTTTGTCTGTAAAGTGGGAATAATAATAGCTAGCTCAGCATTGTTGTAAGCATTCAAAGAGTTAATGTCGATAAAGTATCTGGCCTATGACTGCTGATCAATAAAGTGAGGCCCATCCCTCTTCCTTCCCTCTCTTTCTGTAAGTCAAGAGTGCAGCTCCCTGATTATTTGTGGCATCCTTGGAGAAACAGCCCAGGAGACTGTGTCTGGATCCAGCCATATTACACCCCACTCCCTGCCCAGATTGAGGACAAGTCAGGCCTCTGCTGGGCCAGGTCAGGAAACTGTGGTTAAGAGTCAAGTGGGACTGGATGCTGGGAGCAGCCACGTATGAAGGGAACAGAGTTCTGCATGGCTCACGTGGTCAGGAAGGTCTCTCAGAGCCTGCTGACAACTGATTCCATTTCACCTCCTTCTTTCAGCCCTGAAGTGCTCACTCTCTAGCAGCTGATGCACAGACAGCTGGCTCTAGGCCCACAGGATGGCCCCTGTGCTGGGTACTGCTGCCCAGAGTCTGTTCTGAGACAGGCCTGCTCCTCCAGGCATGAGAGTCAATCAGGGCTCCCCTTCCTGGAAGGAGTCTTACCCCTGGCACCCAGGCATGCACACCTCCATATAGTCAGACCACTGGATATTTTCCATGGGTCTCTCTGGCCCCCTCTTCATCCTCGAGACAATACCGTCTCTATACAGAGCCTGGAAAAAATTCACAGCTGTGCACTCAAAAGATTTTCTAGAATAAAAGCCATGATAATAACCAGTAACATTATAGCACTTTGACGTTTCTGCAGAACTTTTGTCCATTTAAACCCTGTCAAAGAAGGCTAACTGCTATAATGAATGATGCCAAAATTTCAATGGCTTAACATAATGAAAGAATTTCTTGTTCTCATCACAGATCAATGCAAGTGGGCAGAAAGGATGGAAAATTCTATCCTGTATAGACACAGGGGACCCAGGCTCCTTTTATCCTGTGGCATTGCCATCACTAGAATCTCCAGATCCTTCACTTTTAGTGCACAGACAGGGAAAGATCAAGTATGGAGGATCCTGCCGGAGGTTTCCACGGGCCAGGCCAGCAGCTGGGAGTCATCAGTTTCTCCTACACTCATTACCAGAACTCAGTCACACTGCTCACCTAATTCCAAGGGAGGCTGGGTGCTCAGGGGGAAAGGAGACAGGATTTGGTGAACAGCACTGCACTTTCTTTGCTACAAAACCACAGGACAAGGATCTTTTCCTCAGAGTGTAAACTGAGGTTCAGAATGGTTGACACGCCCAAGTAAATGACAGTTGACATGTCACTGTAAGTAAATGGACAGAAGCAAGATTTGAATCCAAGTCTTCTAATTCCAGTTCATTCTTCATCTCATGGAGAATTTCTCCCTTCTGTGGATACACGTTGCTGAGCAAGTTACTGCATCTTAAGAAAGACCCAGGTCCTGCCCACACCATCTCCTCTTCTCCTTATGTCGAGGTATTTGAGAAGCCAGAGAGACACATTACTACACACCTCCTTCCCAATCAACACTTCCTCCTCCACACCACGGGAGTGGGACCCAACCCTCCTCTAGTGGCTCAGCCATGAAAATAAAGACACTTCGGCACACCTACATCTTTGGCCCTGAGTAAGGAAACACGGTCCTTGACTTGGAAGAGTTCACAGTCTAATGAGAGAGCCAGAAATGTAAGAATCAGCTCTAACTAGACATGATTAGACAAGAACAGAGGTCTCTACAAAGTGCTTCAGGAACACAGATGAGCAAGAAATTTATTTTCTCAGACAGTCAGAGAAAGCCACAGAGAGCAAGTAATGTTTGTCCTGGGTCATGAGTCAGGGAGGCACCGAGGCCAGAAAGGAGCATGTGAACAGACATGAGCAGGAGAAAGGAGATGTCGAGGCGAGTCCTCCACAGGAGACAGGGAAAACCCAACCCCATGTGGCTGCAGAAGGCCCCTCTTACTTTCTTTTTCTGGGGCCCTGGGAAGATGGGGAGACCCTGAAGAAGCTCATGATCTGGAGAGAGGTCCAAGGTTTTTATGCCATAAGCCCAAAGGGCAGGGTTCCCACATGGGGTCCAAGGCTGTTACTTACCTGAAGTAGAATTAGCTGTCACTTGTACAACATTTTGTACAATTTCGAGGCACTTTTCGGACGTTATCATCTCCTTTCACTCCTCATTTGGCAGATGAGGAAAGCAAATCTCAGGGAGGTGAACAGCAGGACTAGAACGCAAGCCCGGACCCGGTCCTCTAAAGCTCAGCCATTTCCACTAGGGCTTTTTTTTTTTCCCCCCCTAACGTTTTTATTGGAGTATAATTGTTTTACAATGGTGTGTTAGTTTCTGCTTTATAACAAAGTGAATCAGTTATACATATACATATAGCCCCATATCTCCTCCCTCTTGCGTCTCCCTCCCACCCTCCCTATCCCACCCCTCTAGGTGGTCACAAAGCACTGAGCTGATCTCCCTGTGCTAGGTGGCTGATTCCCACTAGCTATCTGTTTTACATTTGGTAGTGTATATATGTCCATGCCACTCTCTCACTTCATCCCATCTTACCCTTCCCCCTCCCCGTCTCCTCAAGTCCATTCTCTACGTCTACAAATAGTTCAGTTTCGTTCCTTTTGATGGCTGAGTAATATTCCATTGTATATATGTGCCACATCTTCTTTATCCATTCATCTGTCGGTGGACACTTAGGTTGCTTCCATGTCCTGGCTATTGTAAATAGACCTGCAATGAACATTGTGGTACATGACTCTTTTTGAATCATGGTTTTCTCAGGGTATATGCCCAGTAGGGCTCTTGTCAGTAGTTAGGAGGCGGAAGGGGGTAAGAGGCGCCACAGGAGCCTTTTCGGTGTCTCTATTAGGGTCCTTCCTAAAACGGATAGAAGTGGATAACTTACTGCCCTTTCTTTTTCCATCCTCTTTTCGTACATGGAATTGAGAGTTAATTCTAAGCATCTGCTCCTAGGGGACCCTAGTTCAGCACCCCAACCTGAGGCATAAAGGTATCTCCCCTAATTCTGGAGAGTTCCTACCTTCCCCACCCCCAGGTCATCTATAGCTCTCTTCAGGCAGTCACCAGAAACAGAAGAAGTGGCAGAAGCAGAGACAGATGTGGGCAGGCCCAGGAGCCGACACAGTGCCGTCTTCCCTGCCCCATGTACCTCACAAACCCACGTGGACCTACACAGGAAAGCCCCAGGGCAGCACCCACCTTCTCTGCGGCATCACCCCCCCTTCCTCCACCTCAGCGCCAGGGCTCTTCATGTCTCTGTTCCTCCGTTCAGCCCAGAATTGGATCAAGGGAGCAAAGACTGAAGACGATGTTTTCAGCGAGGCTCTCTGACCTCTCTGCAGGGTGGCCAGAGGGGAGGTGTCCCTTCTGGAACTGACCAGGGCTCCTTCCTTCTCCTGCCAGAAGCAGCTAGTAGGAGGGAACACCGGTGACCAAGAGAACTCGGTGTTCCTCCCAGAGGAACCTGAGGGCAAAGCACAGATTCTTCCCGAAGTAAGCAGATATCACAGGGTAGGGGCTACTCTTCACCTGTTGTTCACTCAAAGAAGCAGGCATATTTTTCAAGTCAAAAAAGGAGATATAGCCTACTCAAGGAATCTTTTTCTGATGTATTATATTTGTTTAGATAAAGTCTTATAAAGGTATGCAAATTAAATCACGTGAAGTTATGTATTTATTGAATAAAGAAGAATGTGGTGGCCAAAACTGAAGAGGGAGACTTTGGGACAGGGCTTTTCAGAGAACACCTCATAGAGGAAGGGATCTGGGACCTTCTTAACTATTGAAAAATCCCACCCGCTATGTGCCTCCACTGTTGCATTTATCACATTATATTTTAAAGCATTTCCCCATTTGCTTTTTGTATATACCAGGAGCTCTTTGAGACCAAAGCCTACACACTATTTATCTTTGAATCCCCTGTGTCCAGTGCTAGGCCTTAGAGGAGCCCCATAAATACTTGAGTGATTCATCTATGAACTGGGAGACTGTAAGTTGTGCCCACCAGGAAACAAATGCTCTCTAAACTTAAGGTCTGTGTTCTTTCATTTTTCTTGTTTACTTAATTTCAAAGTAAAATTTCTTTAAAAAAAACAAACACACACAATCTCTCTTGGCTGAACCACAGAGAAAGGGATTTGTCCATGCCTAAGTGTGTATTGGTAGTAGTGAAAGCAAGATCAAGGTCCATTGTAAGGGGAGATGAAGACTGCATGAAGAAACTTCAAACTTCATGCAAAAACTCTTATTAAAAACTTATTTAAGAGTGTCCAACTAAGCCTCAGGCTATAGAAATTCCAAGAGCTATTCAATCCAAAGGAGCCAGGAAACCAGTCTGAGAGTGGAGGTTTGTCAAAAAAGCAGATGGTTGATCCAGGAAGATCTAACACAAAACTGCTAAGAAGAATTTCCATCAAAGGGTCTTTAGACATTCATCAAAGGGATCTTTTATAGGTGCAGCCCATCATGCTGTGGCACCTACTTCCGGGGCATCATATTGGTGACACGGATAGACTGGGAGACCATTGTAGCTGCCTATTTGTTACTGTAGGGAGGAATCCCTCAGAAACTCTTTTTGGCTTGTGTCTCGAAGCACACCACTTTACATGTTTGTCCCCTGCTAAATGCCAGGAGAGGGACCCACACACACGAGTTTGATGACCTGAGGGAGTTAAGAAGGACGTGAGCACTATCCGGGCAAATAAGGTACATAGCTGTTTCCCTTTAGTTAGTTAATACAATTCTGTTCCGTTTGCAGGAATAAACAGACCTCCTCACCAGGGAACACAACAACACACTTATCGAGCATTTTCTATGTAGTAGACACAGTGGAGACAGCCATGGTTTAATTAGTAAGGTTACACTTGGGTAACGAACCCCCAAAGCTCAGTGACTGAAAACACGAGAAGCTGGCTTCTTTCTCGTGTGACAGCTCGGGAAGATGTTCAGGTCCGTCTCCGTAGTTTGGCAGCCTCCAATGTCACCACGCCATCACCATCATGGTGGCAAGGGTGGGGGGCGGTACTCTCAATGTCTGGGCCTGCGTGACACATTCCAATGGGAAGGAGGTGGCCTCTCCTAACTGCCAGGGAGGCTGAGAGAAGCAAGGAGCTAAGAAGCCCTTTGCAGCCGTCCTCACCCTCAGCCAGCCCTGCTAATTAAGCACACGTCGTCACGGGGGCGCAACAACCCTCTCCAGGCTGGATCCTGGGCTGGCTTGGTCCTCCTCGCTGCCAGTCATCCCCTCCCACTGCAGTTCCCAATGCACCTGCAAAGCTGGGGTTCATTGCCCACCCCAAATCACTCCCTCACTCACTAAGTCAACATGGATTGATTTCGCATTCTATGCCAGTCATGGGATAGGTGCTGGGGACACAGTGCTGTATGAGCCATCATGGTCAATGTCTCCACGGAACTTACATTCCCATGTGCAGGAGACAAACAAGAAAAAGCCAACCAAACATTAAACACATGCTTTCCTAGAGCAGTAAGAATTTTAAAGGAAATAAAACAGTCATATGAGTGAAAGGTCTAGGGTCAGAGGGCTACTTTGGATGGAGAGGTCAGGGAAGCCCTCTCAGAACCCGAAGAGGAGAGGAAGAACAGCCATACGGACAGCGTGGGAGGTTGCACTGGGCAGCAAGTCCTAAGGCCTTGGGCAAGAATGGGCTTGGCATGTCTGAGGACATACAGGAAGGTCAATGTGGCTGGTCTCCCATGGGAAGGGGAATGGCCTCAGCTGAGATCAGAGAGGTCAACGGGGCCATATAACAAAGGGTGCGCCATGGCAAGAGGCCATTTGGTCACAGGGCAAATGTCTACTGAGCATCCATGAGTCCAGAGACAGAAGACACCACAGTGAAGACGTAAATCCCTGCCCTTGTGGAGCCCATACATGCCAGGGGAGACACAAAGCCAACAAACAAATGAACAACAACATCACATCAGGTAGCGGTAAGAGCTCTGAATGAGATGGAGCAGGATTCCAGAGTAGATTGATGAGGCTTCTATTACAGATGGGACGGGAAGGCAGGGCCTCTGGTGAGAAGAGCAGAGACCTGGGGGAAGTGAGGGGATGAGCCAAGTAAGTGTCTGAGGGACTGGCGTTCAGAGAGCTCTTAGGGTTGCCTGGTAAAGTACAAGATGCCCAGTTACATTGGAAATTCAGATAAATAAATATTGCACAGGGCACACTCATACTAAAAATTATTTATTGTCTATTTGAAATTCAATGTCCACGGGGCATCCTGCATCTTTATTTGCTAAGGCTGGCAACTATAAGAGGGAGGGAACAGAAAGTGTGAAGACCCTGAGGCGGGAGCATGCTTGGCGTGTTCCAAGCGCAGCATGGAGGCTCCTGTGGGGCAGGTGGTGGGAGGTAAGCCTGGAGGGGGAGGCAAAGGCCAGGGCGTGCAGGGCTGCGGGGGCCCTGGTGAGCAGCTTGGATTTTATTCTAAGTGGAATGGGAGACCTTGTTGGATTTTGAGCAGCTGTGTGAAGGATAGAAAGAGAAGACACAGAGTTGCTACCCTAATCATCCTCCTTCCAGAAGAGTCAAACAGAGGAGGTAGAAGATCAAGCTTATTCCAGGTCCCAGTGTCCTGCAGTACTACCCCTGCCACTGGGTAGCCAAAGAGATGAGACCTGGGGAGTTTGGGGAACCACCAACTCAGATGGGGCCGTCATTTTATGTGCAGAGATTAGATACATCCTCTCTCAACTCCCCCTTCTCTCCTTCTAGAGGACTCTCTAATCAGTGGAGGCTAGAGCGTTAATCAGAGTGCCCAGGGCTCAGGTCACCACTCTTTCCTTATCCCCTAAGGCAGCGGTCCCCAACCTTTTTGGCACCAGGGACCGGTTTCATGGAAGACAATTTTTCCACGGCCGCGGTTGGGGTGGGGGGTAAGGATGGTTCAGGCGGTCATGCGAGCGATGGGGAGCGATGGGGAGCAGCAGATGAAGCTTCACTCGCTCGCCCGCCGCTCACCTCCTGCTGTGTGGCCCGGCTCCTAACGGGCCTCGGACCGGGGGTGGGGGGTTGGGGACCCCTGCCCTAAGGAAAAGTGCAGTTAATGCTGCAGCCCACAGGCCCCAGGGCATAGTCCTGGAACCCACTGGCCCAGCCTCCATGCCACCACCTACACCACAGTTTCTCTCCATTCAAAATGGGGCAAAGACCATCCTGGGAGAAATGTGCAGTAGACAGATCCCCCTCCTCTTTTCTTGACCTGACTGCTCTTCTGACAAATCAAGGGTGGCGACAGAGGGAAAGAAGAGGCAGGGTTTCCTTGGGTCCGGCCACTGCTATTGATTCCTTCTCCTCTTATAAGCAGTCTTGTGTCTACAGTCTGGGCTCTTGGTGCTCCAGCTGTCGGCTTTAATCAATAGCAAGAGTAAATACAGGCAGATGCTGACTCTTCCCGGGATGCTCTGAAAGCTTCTCACACTCAGCTTGAAAAGGAACGTTTTCTGGGATTGATTCGGGACATGTGACTCTATAAGCATCCAGATTCCAGCTGAGAGGGGACAAGGAAAGAGCTGGGACAAAGGGGTCCTTCCCTCAAAGATTTGATGGAGGGAGGTTTCTTTATGATTTCTCAAGAAGCGCTAGACCTCAGTTTCCAATAGAGGCATCTGATTCCAGTTTCAGTGGTTGAATGATCCTCTACAGAGAGTATTGATGTGAGAGTCATAGATCTACCTAGAAGGGGTTCTCCAGTGATTTGTCTCTGTCCTTGGCTTTGTCCTATAAAACATCTACTTCAACAGCTTTGAATAGAAGCACACCATTAAAGTTTACAGATGACCCAAAACTAGGGGGTGGTGTGATGTAGGGGAAAAATACTGAGCCAGCCAAATAAACTTGGGCAATTTTCTTAACCACTCTGAGCTGCAGTTTTCACATCTGTAAAATGACATAATAAATCCTACTTCTTTAGTTTGTCCTGAGGATTAAATGAGATGCCCTATGCAAAGCACTTATCCCAATGTCTGGCACAAAGGACACAATAAATAGTAGTAATTTCCTTCCCTCCGTTTTGTCATCTGTAAAATGGGGACAATAAAAGTATGAATGTCATTAAATGTGAAACTCAATTGACTCAGGAAAGGAAAACTTAGCTGTTGGAGAGCTACCACATGCTAGAATAATAGACCAGAATCAAGAAAATGAACATTAATAAGCCATGCAATTAAAAACTAGTAACAGCACAGAGAATACAAACTTGATAACAATTCCCATGAAAAAGACCCAAGAGTTTTAATTAGCCACAAGCTCAATCTGAAACAAGAGTGGGACATGTTTACCATGAGAAGCTTATGCAATTGTAGATTACATAATAATAATAATTAACATATACTGAACACTTACTATGTCCCAAGTGACACTCTAAGTTTTGTACTTTACTCATTTAATGCCCCCAATTACCCTATGAGCTGCTACTTTCATCACTAGCTTATAGATGACAAATCTGAAGGAGAGAGAAGTTAAGTAAATTGCCTGTGGTCACAGAGCTTATTAATAGCAGTGCTGGGACGGAAATAGCAGAGCTGTGCACACTTCAGACCACATCTGGAGTTACTGGGTTCGTGCTGAGTACCATGTCAGATACAGCCACATTGTCCCTACCCAGATGCCACCTCAGCCTTCAACTGTTCTATGCCAACAGGTTAGGAGGGGGAGGTTAGGGATGGCATAGCTTAGAATTAAGCCACCTACTTAGGTCCAGGCTCTAAAGGCCAAGCCATGACATCAAGACATTCACATTGCCCTTCAGATCAACTTACTGTTTATCAGACAAGAGACCCTGTGCCTCATGGAAGGGCCTTGGGTGCCCTATTGCCCCTGAATTGTCACATCTCTTCCCCCTCTCTTCTCTCTCAGCCCATTCACCTGAGCCCCATAAATTGATGGCTACCTGCCATTAAAAATGATGGTACCAGAAAATGAGGCAAGCTGGATATTTCTTTGAAGTCTCATACCTTCTAAAAATTCATGCAAATTTTGTACTCTCCGTGATATATCTAGGTTTGTTTTAATATAAAAATGATATTTTAGGCAACTTACCACTGAGTAAAATTGATGCTCTGGAGTGATGAATCACAGTTTTCATAGAACCCCTGGCACACTGCTACATGTCCCCAGTTTGAAAAGCTCAGAACTGCAGACGCATATTTCATAACACAGAAAGATGTCCAGGGCATATCATTAGGTAATAAGAGGTTACCACACAGTATGCACAGTAGGTTTCTATTTTTGTATCCCCTCTGGAAGGCTACGTGTTACCTCTCGGTTGTAAGACTGTGGGTGATTTTTATTTTGCTCTTTTTGCTTCCTATATAATTTTTCTAAAATAAGCATATATATTATTTGTGGGGGCAGAGTATGGGGTTTTGTGGTGGTGGGTTTTTGCAGGGGGGTTGTTAGTTTGGCTTTTTAAGATTTAAGAGTTCATGACCACCTGAATTTTTCAGACACTTGCTTCAGCAGGCTGTACCTTTCAGACCCTGAGATCTTTGCCCTCTGAAGCAGGGGAGCCAAGTAAAATAAAACACCATACACTCAGATTTAACCAGACATCCTCCCTGGCGCCCCACCTTGCTCTTTGTTAACTTTGCCAGCAATGACCTTGAATACCTAGGATGCTCACACAAGTCCCTCTCACCTTTGAGGTTTGCTATGGGACACCCCAGTGGTCAATTCCAACTCTGCTTAATCTTACAGTAAAATGTTTCTGTGTCCTGCCCACACCCTCCCAACAACGAGCTCCTGCCTTCTCACCTCCAGCCTTAATGCTGCTGGCTCACATGTACCCTGCAGGTCAAGGAGTAAAGGCCTCCCCACATTGGACTGTGTAACTCACACTGGATGCTGCCTGAATGTTGTCACAACTCACTGCACATTTGGAACCTATGGCTCAGCTCTCAGCTTCTTCCCCAGAAGTTGCCCCACTGCAAGTTCAGTTTCCCAGTCTTCTGTCCCTAGTTCGTACCAGTTATAGGCTGGGACTTCAGCTGGGCTATCAGCCAAAACATCTACACTTGGCCTCTCCATATGGTTTTTCACTTGGGTCAGTTTGGGCTTCTTCACAAAATGGGAAGTTCCAAAGGGAACAAGATGGAAGTGCATGGTATTTTTATGACCTCACCTCACACAGCACCACTTCTGCCATCTTTCATTGGTCATGGCAGTCATGAAGGTCTGCCCAGGTTCAAGGGAAGGGAAAATAGACCCCACCACTTGATAGGAAGAATGTCACCACATTGCAAGAAGAACGTGTGGGATGGGATATGTTGTGTCAGCCATCTTTGGAAATTGTGATCTACCACAATTACACTGCCAGCAAATTGGATAGAGCCAGTATTTGAACCCAGATCAGGCTAAATGCAAAGCTGGTGCTCATAAACCATGGCAGTACACTACCAAGAGAGATTCATAATACCTCAAGCTCTGAGTCTGGCATACAGAGTACAACACATCATGAAGACATTAACCAACAGCATGTCCAGAAGAGGGAGGCCAAGATGATGAGATGCCCAGAAATAATGACATATGATTTAACAAATAGTTGAGGAGATTTAGCCCGAAGAAGACAAAACTTAAAAGTAACATGGAAGCTCTCTCAAATCCACTAAAGATGAATATGTGGAAGAAGGAAGACGGATTGTGTCTTGCATTCTCCAGCGAAGGAGGAGACAGGCAGAATCCAATCCATTGCAGCAGTTCAGTACACATGGCAGAGCACTGGCTTTGAAACCTTACTGGTTTGGTAGGCAAACCAGGTTTACCTCCTGGCTGCACCTCTTAGGCAAATCACTTATCCTCTCTAGGTCTCATTTTCCACATCTGTAAAATGGAGATAATAAAACCTATCTTACAGGGTTGTTGTAAAAATTAAAGATGATACAGGTAAAGTAAGCTGACATACAGTAATTACTCAATAAATAATAGCTGCTATTTTTGTTATTGTTGTCATTGTTGTTCATTAGAGCTATTCAACAATGAGATTGGCTGCCTTACAAAAACATGAGGTCCCAGAAAGAAATTTTATACTTAGCAATGAGTAGTATCTAGATGGAATGTTGGACTCAAAGCCAGGAAGCTCTGGGTCCTTGCCCACCTTGGGCTCACCAGAGATGAAGGCCAACCCAGGGGGACTTCATTGTCCCTTGGGTGGACTTAGCCTTGGGACCTGCTGGGGCCCTGGTAGCACCGTCTAGGAGAGAACAAGAGGAAGCCAGGAAGGCATTGGGCTGAGAAGGCAGCACTGGATCCTTGAGGGAGGCCTGGGTAGAGGCAGCAGAGGTCTTTGGGCAAATGCAGTAATAGAATCAGAAAGATGTCAGCGGGATTCTGGAAACATCTGTCTAGATTGGATCTACCTAACAGGGCTCCTGGGGAGTCTGCAATCCCAAGGAGAAGGACATGGTGAGAATGTTAGGAGCTGGGGCCCCAGACAACAAGGGTGACCCCAATAAACACTGATTACAAATCAGGAAACCAAGACCTAAATCAGATCTTATAGACTGGCAAACAACATAGGGGCAAGAGAGAAGGTAGTGAAAAAAAGGGGAGAAGGGGGAACCTGATAAAAATAAACAAAAAAAACCAATTTGTATAGCACTCACTATGTGCCAAGCATGGTTTTAAACATATTATGAATGTTAACTCACTTCATCATCACAATGATCCTATAAGATATGTGTTGTTATCATTATCCCTATCTTACCAGTGAGGAAACCAAGGTATAGAGAGGCTGTTACTTGCCTAAGTTTTCACAGGTAGAAGTTGTCAGAGTCAGGTTTGAACCCAGGAAATCTGGTTCCAGCGTTGTGATCTGTACCACTCAACTCTTACGCCTGTCCAGGTGCATATACCACTTAATTTAATTTTAAAGGTAATTATTATTGCCTCTGTTTTCAGAGGAGGAAAATAGAAGCTCAGAGCAATAGAGAAGCTTCCCCAATATCAAACAGCGAGTAGAGAACTGAGGCAGGATATTAACACAGGTCTGTCAGCTCCTGCAATTACATGCAGTCCTCTGTTTAACAGGCACAAGGACTTAGGACCCACCAGAGGATGTTTGGTACCAGCTAAGGACAGCAGGAGCAATTGATTCCACTTGCTATAGCCAGGCTATGAGCCAAAGGTATCCTGGCCTGCCTTGGGCTGAGTGGGTCAAATTTCAAGGTCATGGCTGGGTCTCAGTGCCTTTACAGGGACAAAGTCCCCAAGGTAGAACAGCAGTTCCCTCCCCCCAACCTGCCACATCTCCCCCACAAATGCAGGCATGCTTGGGCTTGGTGTCACGTGATAAATTCCAGTCTCTGACGGCAAAACTCCCAGGTCCCATCCCTGTCTGCCTATTAAGCGGCAAGACCTTTCCCTGACTCAACAGGGAAAGCCTCCTCGGAGGAAAAGGAAAAAAGACTGGGTTTCCAGAACATTAAACTTCCATTGCCACTACTGCCTGCCAATCTCCCTGCTAATCACTTGGATCAAAGTAAGCCAATGCAGATTGGCGGGCGCGGGAGGTGGGGTAGATGCTCACTGCAGCACTGCCTGCTGACAGTCCTTGTTTCTCCAGCAGGAAGGGACCTTGAAAGGTCAGTCCATCCCTCCTCCTGCCCTGGCCCAGACTCACTTCACGCAGAGAAAGAAACCTGGCCTAGCCAAAGGGACAGTTCTCCCTCCATATTTGGTAACAAAAATATCAACCAGAGTTTATTCAAGAGCCAACAGATATTTAGTAAGCACTGTCCATGTGCCAGGCACTGGTCTGATTAAATAAGGCTCCAACCCTCTGTCTCCATAGTTTATCATCAGGGGCTTAAGGACCAAGGAAAGGAGTAGTCCTCAGATTTGAGGATATAAATACTGAAAGCCTTTCTCTGTCACCGTACTCCACCGCCTCCACCAGGACCTCACAAAGCACACATTCCTTCTGCCTTCTTTGCTGGCTTTCTTTTTCTGGGAAGGATTTTCATGTACAGCAACAGACTGCTCCAACACAAAGGTTCAGTGGAGTTTGACCAGCAGTGAGATAGAGTGAAAAGATCACTGAACTGGGTCACAATGTGAACCTGGACCAGTCTCTCAACCTCAGTGATTCTTAGTTGTGTTATCTGTAAAATGAGATTACTTATACCACCTTCTTCATAAACTGTTCATCCCATTCCAATCTCTTTAAAGCAGCCTAGCTCACCATGCTGGCATATATGATAAGAGCACATTTTAGAAAAAGTGCACAAAAAAGAGTAATCCTAGGGTGTGGGGAAATGGGCCCTTTTGTGCACTGCTGGTAGGAGTATAGTTGGTGCACCTTTTTTTGTGGGGGGGAGGAGGTGGCAATACATTTGAAAGAAAAATTATTAAACTCATCTTTTTCCTCAAAATCTTCTTTCCAGGAATTTACCTTAAGGTGTGTGAAAAGATACACATCATAACAATGGTCATTACAACATCAATTATAATTATTCCATTTTTATTACATCATACCTACAAAAAGTATATGTAACAGATATTTACAGGGAACCCTCCTACACTGTTGGTGGGAATGTAAGTTGGTGCAGCCACTATGGAAAACAGTATGGAGGTTCCTTAAAAAACTAAAAATAGAGTTACTATATGATCCAGCAATCCCACTCTTGGACATATACTTGGAGAAAACCATAATTCAAAAAGATACATGCACCCCTATGTTCATAGCAGCACTATTCACAATAGCCAAGACATGGAAACAACATAAATGTCTATCAACAAATGAATGGATAAAGAAGATGTGGTACATATACAATGGAATACTACTCAGCCATAAGAAAAGAATGAAATAATACCATCTGCAGCAACATGGATAGACCTAGAGATTATCATACTAAGTGAAGTAAGTCAGAAAGAGAAAGACAAATACCATATGATGTCACTTATATGTGGAATTTAAAATATGACACAAATGAACTTATCTACAAAACAGAAACAGACTCACAAACATAAAGAACAGACTTGTGGTTGCCAAGGGGAGTGAGGGGAGAGGGATAGATTGGGAGTTTGGAACTAGCAGATGCAAACTATTATATATAGAATGGATAAACAACAAGGTCCTACTGTATAGCACAGGGAACTATATTCAATATCCTGTGATAAACCATAATGGAAAAGAATATATATATATATATATATATATATATATATATATATATATATATATATATATATATGTATAACTGAATCACTTTGCTATACAGCAGAAATTACACAACATTGTAAATCAACTCTACTTCAGTAAAAAAAGAAAAAATAGATATTTACATTTTAAAGAAGTGCCATAATAAAAATACATAGCCAAATATCCAACACCTATCTTAATAGAATATTCATAATTCCTTTAAAGCCCCCTACATGCCCTATCCCTTCCTATGCATCTCCCTCCTCCCACTCCAGTAACCCACTACCCCAAATTTTGTGCTAATTATTCCTTTCCTTTCCTTTTCTTTATAGTTTTATCACACATCTATGTATCTCTTAAAAAAAGAAAAGTTTCATTTTTCCTATTTTTGATCTCTATCCAAATATGGTCAATTTGTGTACTTTTGTTCATGATTCTAGTTCTAACTTGATTTTTAACCCCACAAATTAGATGATGATGATGATGATGATGATTTTATACAATCAATATTTATTTATGCATCTACGATATTCTTTCTTCATCATTCATTCTTGCACTTCAAAACTCCTCCTGGGATCATTTTTCTTCTTCCTGGTACATATTTGTATAAGTTCTTTTAGCAAGTGTCTCTTGGTAATCAATTGTATCACTTTTCTTTTTAAAACATTTTTAACTTGTTCTTATTTTGCCCTCACGTTTAAGAGAAAATTTTACCAGGGGTAGAATTCTAGCATAATATTTTCACTTAGCACGTCAGAGCTATCATTCCATAGTCTTCTGGCTTCTGTTGTTGCTATTTTTTTTTTTTTTTAAGAAATTCACGTTATTTTATTTATTTATTTATTTATTTATTTATGACTGTGCTGAGTCTTCGTTTCTGTGCGAGGGCTTTCTCTAGTTGCGGCAAGTGGGGACCACTCTTCATCGTGGTGCGCGGGCCTCTCACCATCGTGGCCTCTCTTGTTGTGGAGCACAGGCTCCAGACGCGCAGGCTCAGTAATTGTGGCTCACGGGCCCAGTTGCTCCGTGGCATGTGGGATCTTCCCAGACCAGGGCTCGAACCCGTGTCCCCTGCATTGGCAGGCAGATTCTCAACCACTGCACCACCAGGGAAGCCCTGTTGTTGCTATTGATAAATAAGCTGTGGGTGGAATTCTCATTGCTTTGTAGGTAATCTATCTTTTCTCTCTAGCTACTTTTAGGATCCTCTCTTTTTCTTTAGTGTTCTGTTTTTCAACAAAATGTGGGCTTCTTTATCTTTATCCTGTTTTGGATTCACTGGGCTTGCTAAAGTGAGGACTGATGTCTTTCATCAGGACTGGAAACTTTTCAGTCATTATCTTTTTTAATGCTTCTCTCCCATTCTCTCTGTCATCCTTTGACATTCCAATTATACATATGTTATATCTCCTCACTCAGTTCTTTATATCTCCTCACTCGTTCATCTCTTGTCTTCCTACTGTATTCTAGGTCATTCTTCAGGGAAACTTCCAGATCACTAATTCTTTCTTCTTAATTCAGTTGTGTCTAGTTTATTATTGCATACATTGAGTTGTTCATTTGAATGATTATACTTTTCTACTTTCTAAAATTGTATTTTTTTCCCTTTTACATCTGACTAGGTTATTCTGATAGTCTTTTGTTCCCTCATTATACTTCCAATACTCTCTTTTATTTCATAAACAAATTAAATATGTTCATTTTATATTCTGTATTGGCTAAGTACAAGTCATTACAGTCTTTGAGGAATTTGTTGCATATGCTGAACCTCATTCACAGTCATTTATTTCCTGATGTATTTGTTGAATTTTTATTGTGAAGCCCATGTGCCTTGGAACTTTATCTGTGGGAATTCTCTGAGGCCAAGGTTTAAAGAGTGTTCTTTCAGAGAGGATTTTTTTTCAAGAACTGAGGATCTCACCAATCCAGGATAATTCAAATTTTCAGAATGGAGTTTTAGGTAAATTCAGGTTTAAGATTAGGAATTCTCCAAGAAAACATTTTTCTTTATGTTCTTTCTTCTGTTCCACCAAGAGTCAAGGATGATAAGCAAGTATCTTCATGAATTTTCTCTTTATGTGGAGTGTGTTTTTTCCAGAGTCCAGGCTGCTTGGGCCCAGGGCTCTATCTCCCATCTGTCATGTATATGGCCCATATTACCTATTAAACTCCAAATAGACTCCAAGACAAAAACCAGCTCTAGAGTTTACTTATTCTTTCAGCTTCATATTTTCTTGTGTTTGTCTCTAAGAAATTCTCTTTATTTTGTGTCAACTCAACCATGTACTCATGCATTTTCAAAGGAGGAGGAAGTATATATATTCCATCATTTGGGGGGCATACTGTCCCTGGAGAAGTTTCATGGAACATCTAGTCCACTATATTTAATGAAAGGATAAGTGTAATTATATTTATTGGCAAGGGACAATGTCAACATAAAGAGTGAGTATAAAAAATTTTTATATAATAGTGTTCTCTTTGGATCATAGTTTGTTGAGTAATGCTTGCTTTGTCCTTTGTGCTTTTTTCCACACTATTTAAATTTTTTGTGATGGGAATTTATTATTTTAACAAAAACAATTGTCTCAGTTTTACTCACACTATTATGCAGATATGCAAAATATTTGTGGCTTTTTAATTTCTCTGTAGCATGCTTAACTGCACTTCTAGAAACTCCATTCTAGCAGGAATTATAGGACTAAGGAATAGGAGTCTAGTGGACCAGACCCAGTATATGGGTCTCCCCAGATTTGCTTGGCCCTACTTGCCTCTCTCCTCCACCTCATGTTCAATGTGTAGCCCTAGCCACCACTGCCTCATCTCCTAAAACTACCTGCTGTCTCAGCCTTCTCCAAAGTGAGGGCTTCAGCAGATACTCCTTTGTGCCTGCCATGGCAGGAGCCACAGCAGCTCTGGTGTCCAGGTCTGATTCAACAAGACCCATGAAAATTCTGTTTCCTCTCACCTCTTCCAGACTCAGATAAAGGGTGTGTTTTTACTTAGTGCTTTGTAACAAATTATTCAAAAACTTGGGGCTTAAAGCAACAAACACTTATTACCGCACAGGGGAAAAAAAAAAAAAAATATATATATATATATATATATATAGCAATCACTTTGCTGTACACCAGAAACTAACACAACATTGTAACTCAACTACACTTCAATAAAAAAATCAGCCCATAAAAAAAAAAAAAAAAAACACTTATTACCACACCTTTTCTGTGGGTCAAGAATCTGCGAGTGGCTTAGTTAAGTGGTTCTGGCCAAGGGTCCCTCATGAGATGGCAGTCAAGATGATGACAAGAATTGCAGTCATTGAAGGCTTGACTACACTTCAGTGAAGTTGGAAATTGGAGATTCATTTCCAAGATGGCTTACTCCCATGGATATTGGCAGGAGGCTTTAGATCCTTACCACATAGGTCTCTCCATAGGCTGCTTGAGTATCCTCACAACATGGAAGCTGGCTTCTCCAAGAGCAGGTAATTTAAGAGCAAGGAGGAAGATGCAAGGACCTAATCTCTGAAATCACACACTGTCATTTTCACTTTATTCTATTTGTTAGAAGCAAGCCAATAAGACCAGTGCACACTTGGAGAGGAATTAGACCTACCTCTTAAGGAGGGTATGAAAGCATTTGTGATAAACAGACCTATCACAAGCAATGAAATTGAAACTGTAATTAAAATCTTCCGACAAACGAAAGTTCAGGACCATATGGCTTCACAGGTGAATTCTATCAAACATTCAGAGAAGAGCTAACACCTATCCTTCTCAAACTCTTCCAAAAAATTTCAGAGGAAGGAACACTCCCAAATTCATTCTACAAGGCCACCATCACCCTGATACCAAAACCAGACAAAGATATCACAAAAAAAGAAAATTACAGACCAATATCACTGACGAACATAGATGTAAAAATCCTCAACAAAATACTGGCAAACAGAATCCAACAACACATTAAAAGGATCATACACCAGGATCAAGTGGGATTTATCCCAGGAATGCAAGTATTCTTCAATATACACAAATCAATCAGTGTGATACAACATATTAACAAATTAAGGAATAAAAACCCTATGATCATTTCAATAGATGCAAAAAAAGCTTTTGACAAAATTCAACACCCACTTATGATAAAAACTCTCCAGAAAATGGGCACAGAGGGAACCTACCTCAACATAATAAACGCCATATATGACGAACCCACAGGCAACATCATTCTCAATGGTGAAAAACTGAAACCATTTCCACTAAGATCAGGAACAAGACAAGGATGTCCACTCTCGTCACTCTTATTCAACATAGTTTTGGAAGTCCTAGCCACAGCAATCAGAGAAGAAAAAGAAATAAAAGGAATACAAATTGGAAAAGAAGAAGTAAAACTGTCACTGTTTGCAGATGACATGATACTATACACAGAAAATCCTAAAGATGCCACCAGAAAACTACTAGAACTAATCAATGAATTTAGGAAAGTAGCAGGATACAAAATTAATGCACAGAAATCTTTTGCATTCCTATACACTAACAATGAAAAATCAGAAAGAGAAATTAAGGAAACAATCCCATTTACCATTGCAACAAAAAGAATAAAATACCTAGGAATAAACCTACCTAGGGAGACAAAAGACCTGTATACAGAAAACTATAAGACACTGATGAAAGAAATTAAAGATGACATAAACAGATGGAGAAATAGCCCATGTTCTTGGATTGGAAGAATCAACATTGTGAAAATGACCATACTACCCAAAGCAATCTACAGATTCAATGCAATCCCTATCAAACTACCAATGGCATTCTTCACAAAATTAGAACAAAAAATTTTACAATTTGTATGGAAACACAAAAGACCCTGAATAGCAAAAGCAATCTTGAGAAAGAAAAACGGAGCAGGAGGAATCAGGCTCCCTGACTTCAAACTATACTACAAAGCTACAGTAATCAAGGCAGTACGGTACTGGCACAAAAACAGAAATATAGATCAATGGTACAGGATAGAAAGCCCACAGATAAACCCACACACATATAGTCACCTAATTTATGACAAAGGAGGCAAGAACATACAATGGAGAAAAGACAGCCTGTTCAATAACTGGTGCTGGGAAAACTGGACAGCTACATGTAAAAGAATGAAATTAGAACACTCCCTAACACCATACACAAAAATAAACTCAAAATGGATTAAAGACCTAAATGTAAGACTGGACACTATAAAACTTTTAGAGGAAAACATAGGAAAAACACTCTTTGACATAAACCACAGCAAGATCTTTTTTGATCCACCTCCTAGAGAAATGGAAATAAAAACAAAAATAAACAAATGGGACCTAATGAAACTTAAAAGCTTTTGCAGAGCAAAGGAAACCATAAACAAGATGAAAACACAACCCTCAGAATGGGAGAAGATAGTTGCAAATGAAGCAACAGACAAAGGATTAATCTCCAAAATATACAAACAGCTCATGGAGCTCAATATCAAAAAAACAAACAACCCAATTAAAAATGGGCAGAAAACCTACATAGACATTTCACCAAAGAAGACAGACAGATGGCCAAGAGGCACATGAAAAATGCTCAACATCACTAATTATTAGGGAAATGCAAATCAAAACTACAGTGAGGTATCACCTTACACCAGTCAGAATGGCCATCATTAAAAAAAATCTACAAATAATGAATGCTGGAGAGGGTGTGGAGAAAAGGGAACCCTCCTACACTGTTGGTGGGAATATAAATTGGTGCAGCCACTATGGAAAACAGTATGGAGGTTGCTCAAAAAACTAAAGATAGAGTTACCATATGATCCTGCAATCCCACTCCTAGGCATATATCCAGAGAAAACCATAATTTGCAAAGATACATGCACCCTAATGTTCATAACAGCACTATTTACAATAGCCAGAACATGGAAGCAACCTAAATGTCCATGAATGTTTAAAGATTAATGGATAAAGAAGATGTGGTGTATATATATACAATGGAATACTACTCAGCCATAAAAAAGAATGAAATAATGCCATTTGCAGCAACATGGCTGGAACTAGGGATTATCATAATAAGTGAAGTAAGGCAGATAAAGACAAATATCATATGGTATCACTTATATGTGGAATCTAAAGAAACGATACAAATGAACTTATTTACAAAACATACTCACAGAAATAGAAAACAAACTTGTGGTTACCAAAGGGGAAGTGGGGGAGGGATAAATTAGGAGTTTGGAATTAGCAGATACAAACTACTATATATAAAATAGATAAACAACAAGGACCTACTGTATAGCACAGGGAACTATATTCAATACCTTGTAATAAATTATAATGGAAAAAATTATGAAAAAGAATATTTTTTTAAAAAAAGATACTCTTCTTTCTTCCTCCACATCCCAGTCCCAAACACTCAATCTTCCCCCTTAATAGGCAGCTCAGTTTGGAACCATTTTGCTGATTTTGAACTTAGCAGTCCTTCCAGGGTGTGAGTTCCTATACTTACCCCTTTGATCCAGAATAAGAAAGAGCTCTCTCCAGCCCCATTGTCTCACCTCACAGTTAGGAAATAGAGATCAAACACAAGGATGTTTTAAGACATGAAAAGAAAAGATGTATGTGAAGTCACTTTGCAAACTGTAAAGCACTGTAAAAATATCAGATACTATCTCATGAAAGAAGACTTCTCCAACAGCTGAGAAGAGTACTTCTACTAATGTTGTCTCTCTAGATACTTGTCTTTTGAATGATGACACTTGTCCCCAGGGGCCAGGAAGGATCAGGTCAGTATCAGGAGGGAGACTTCTTTAAATCACTGACGAGAAAGGATGAAAAAAGAGGGGGCACCTGTGGAAAGTCATTCTCAGATGCATCTCATCTGCCTGAACAACCACTGGCTTCAGGCATGCACTGGTGGAGCAGTATTAGAGAAGCTTAAGGAAGGCATCCAGGGAGGTACAAGCCACAGTGTTGAGATGGTGGCAAACCAGAACCCCAAGACCTTCAGGCAGACCACTTCTGCAGTCAGGGGCAGAGATACACCCAGGCCACATTCCAAATTCACTCTGCCGGGCAGAAGAAGAGCTGATTCATGTCTCCAGCAGGTATGCCAGAGAAAATTCAAACTGATCAAAAATTAAATATTCATAGGACATTATTCATTAAGATTCATCTCACTGAGTGGATGAAATGAGGCAAGAGAAGAAATTAGCTTGCTTGAGAGTGTCAGAGTGATTATGTGATTAAATTGCAATTTATAATTTCTCCTTCAAAAAAAGCATTACTTCTTGACTTGTGTTTTTTCCTGTTTACTGCGCCCCCTTGTTGTTTAGGCCTGAGCCAAGGGCTCTCAGGATTAATGGAAGATGGGAAGGCTTCCAAACACAGTGCCTGGTCCCCATCCTTCACCCCAACCCACAACTGACTCCAAAAGAGGCCCTTCACCCAGGCTTGAGGCTTTGCTCTTCATGCTGAGAACAGGGCCTCCAGAAGCAAGCGACAACATCCTCAGAGAAAGCCAGACAAATCCCCACAGGGCCACTTGGCTGGATCGTGTCCAGGCTCAGGCCACTGTCTCCTCTTCCTCTGTTAGAAAAAATATATATATATATAGGAAATACAATTTTCCTGTAGATCACCAGTGTCCCTACAGGGCATATCTAGATGGTCCCTAGGGAAGTCCCCTTCCAGCCATCCTCCATATTCTTCCAGAAGGAGGTATCCTTCTTGTACTCTTGGGTCCCCCTCCTGAACTTGATGTGGAGCTGTACAGAGCCTCCTTGAGGCAAAGTCAGGGTCAGGTGATGACTTGCTAAGCTCACCCACTGAGACTCCATCATTGAAGGTTAACAAGCCAGTTCCCCAGTTCCTACCAACAAAGGTCCCTGGGGAAGTAACCAGAATTCAAGAACCCAACAGTCCAGGGACAAGAGAGTAGGTGTTCCCTCAGGGAGCCCACCCCCTTCAGCTGGTGGATCCTTTCCACCACACTCCCTCATCTGACGACTCCCAAATTAGGCTAAGCCTGAATCCAGTGAAAACCAGGGACACTCCCAAAACCCTGTCACACAGAAACTAGGCAGCTTTAGTTTCCCGAGTGAGCTCTCCGGAACCCTGAGGATCCTGAGGACGCAGCCACCCTGGGGGTGGAGGGGGGATGCGAGGAGCTGCAAGCTCCAAGTGGAGCCCTGTTTTATCTGCTTCATACATTACGCTTCTACGTGTGATTTCATTTCAGGAAAGGGATTTGCTGCTAAAAATAATTTTAAACCACCAAATTAGATGACCTCTCATAAGCCCCTTCCAGCCCAGAAGCTTGATTCTGATTCTCTGACTTCAGTGGTATAAAAACAAGATGTACTCTGAGCTAGACAGTCTCCATTTTCTCCCCTTACCACTCGCTTTGAGAAGAGATGCAATCTGTCTGTCTGTCTGCCTTTCTAGAATCCCGAGTCTAGCTAAAATGCTATGTATGGGTACGGAGGCAGATGGCTAACTGTTTATCTCACTCTGTCTCTCTGTCTTCTCCCATCTTGGCCTCTCACTGTCTCTATAATTCTGTGTGTCTCTACTGCTATTGCCCAGTGAAGATTTAGAGGCTGGCTCCAGCAGCTGAGAAGGGTGGTATTAACTCCAAGCTTGTTTCCAAACACCAAGGAGGCCTGCCCGGGTTAATTAGTTGTGCAGGCTTTTCTTCAAGTGAGCGAGCCAGCAGGGTTTTTTACAGCTCTGTCACTGCGGTTATTTGTTCGTTTTCTGTTTTATTTGGAAATACATTCATCTGACAATAAATAACATCCGCCATGACTAAGGCCAATAAAAGCAGTGAGCAGCCCCTCCAGGGGTTTGGGGGGTCCCTGGTCAGAAGACTTTGAGGCCCAGTCCCCCTACCCCAAGAAGTCTTTCCAGGCCCTTGGAGAGGCAGGGAGGATGTAGGTGAGGCCAGTGAGAGGAGGCTAGAGGAAGAGGCAGGACCAAGGTGCGTGGACATGGCTACAAGTGAAGAAGAAATACCCACTGGTGAGCAGAGCCCACAGCAAGGGGGCAGGGGCCTAAGGGTCTCGCATAAAAGGCATTGAAGGTAAGCCTGCCTCATGATAGGGTGAAGGCAGAAGATTTGGTTCCAGGCCCCAATTCTGTGTGATCTCAGGCAAGTGTCTAACCTCCATGATTCAGTTTCCTCACTCTTATAATGAGAAGGATAATAATCACTTTCTACTCAAAGTGGTTACGAATACCTAGGAGACAATGGAAATAAATATGCTACACAAACAAAAGAGATTCTCCTCTTTCAGATGAAAAGAATTGCTCAGGTAGACGATCCTGGAGTGTGTGGTCAGGACCCTAGGCCACCCCGGGAACAAATTAATCTGAAAATGTTAGAGAAGGTATTTGATGAGGAAGCATCAGCCTTCTGTCCAAAGGGTCTGTACTGATGACTTCAACATGATCACAGAGTTTGGCCCATTTACAAGTTGACCACAATCTCACCATGGCTAGTTCAGCTCTTGCACAAGCCCCAACGGGGCAGCTTCTGTTAATCCAAACAAAAATTATTATGGGAAGTATTTCACACTGATCTACAAGTACTTACTTAGGGCCTTAGGGGTGATAGAGGGGGAGGGGGAAGGGTGCAGAAGGACCACAGTATAAAACCAAAGAGGCAGAACAAAATATTGGTAGAGGGTATGAGCTTGGGCTTTAAATCGCCTGTTTATATCACTTTATGATTATAAACCTTAGAGAAGCTATTTAACATTTTTACCTCCTTTTAGTTTTCTCATCTATAAAATGGGCATAATAATAGCACCTAGCTCCTTGGATTGTGGTGTGAGGACTGAATGAGATGAAGGAGGTGACATGCTTAGGACAGTAGATGGCACATGGCAAGAGTTCAATAAACACTAGCTATCCTTATAACACATAAAAACTAGGCAGGACACGGATAAACAACTCACACATGTATGAACTTACTACCAATTGAGAGCCTGAGTGCACAGTAAACAATTTCAGTCTGATGGGATTTAATCAAGGAATGCTTCCAGGAAGAAGAGCAACTTCAACACAGTTAAAAGGAGAAGAGACAGGATATTCTTGTGTACTGCTGGGCAGATCCTCACATGTTTTCCCATTAATGCTAGAATTGCAGCCAAGGACACGAGAGCCAAGTAACCCACAGAGAAGTACCAGCAAGCCGCCAGCAGATGGAGCCAGCCTCCTCCACACGGAGCGGATGGAGGCACCAGAACCCCTGAAATCAACCAGCATCCAGCCCACCTCCAGTCAGAATAGAAAAGGACCGAGAGACAAGGAGGGAGTCCCCAGGCCTGTGGGGACAGGTTAGGCCTTCTTCTCCCCTAGGGAGAAGAGAAAGGAGTGCTTTCCTGCCCCAATACAAAGGGAAAGAGGATTCACAGACCCCACCATGCCTCAGAGGCTCAGAGCATTGCCAAAGAGTCCGTTGATTCCGGGAGCCAAGGGCTGCAGCCCAGTGATGTGTCTGCTCCACTTCTCCACTGTAAGAAAGAAGAGCAGAGCTCCTGACATTCATAGTCTGAGGTCTAGGATTATACTTGAATGTAAAGACTGATACCCAGTTCAGGCCTGGAGATTCTGAAATTGGGAGGCTCACGGCAATAGCCTACCCAGCAGAGCTTGAAAGGACTTGGTACAGCATGAGTGGGAAGAAGATGGGGGGCAGCTCTCCCATCCTAGATCCAGGTGGCCCTTGAAGGCCACAATCACTCCAGCAAGCCCTGTAGCTTCATGTGGAGATGCACAAAAGTCAGCTCTAGGGCAGAAGCCAAAGGTTTGCCCAGGTTGCTGCTGAATCAAAAGTTGGATACCTAAGCCAGAAAATGGAGTAGTTGGGAGCCTATATCACTGGTAGGGCCAAAGGGAGGTGCAGCTGAGGGGGCTGGGGGTAAGAGGAAAGGATGGGCCTCAGTGATTGAGGAGGGCTGTGGTGAAATCTTCAGCTTCTAACAGAACCAGAAAGAACCAAGAAGGGGTAAAGGATGCACGACACCTCTCTTGCCCTCATAGGTCATGTCAACAGGCCTCTTACTCCCCATCCCTCCTTCCAGCCTCAAACAGAGATGCTAAGGCCTTGAAACGGAGGAGGATGGGTGCCTTCAATCCAGTCCCCACTTCCCTTCCACTGCCCCAAACAACCAGGGCCCAGCTCTAGCTTATGCTGGCGGGGAGGGAAAAGAAGAGCTTTGAATCAAGTTTGCAATGAAAGTTTTAAAAATGTAAAAGATTGAGTCTTAATTACCGGAATGAGACTGTTGTAGTAACCGAAAGTGTCTGGAAAGTTATGGAACCGGACCAAGACATCGTTAAGGGAGCTGCTCCCAGCAGGAAAGAGAGATCTGGCTCTGTATAGCCAGGAGCAGTTACTGGAAGAAATAAAATTGTTTTGTGCTTATATTCCAACAAGCTGAGACTCCCCAAGTAAATCAGGCCCAATTACATGCACACAGGAAGTAAGAGGACCTTGGAGACCTGTGTCCCTATGGTCAGAGCACCCTGAGGAAGGATGATGACTCACACAGAACACATCCTGCTCTTTCCCGTTCAGGTGCTGTCTCGCATCCCAGGGTAGAGACCTTAAGTGAAGGAGGGGAAATCTGTCCTCAGGCTTTTAACGAGGCACTTAGAAAGAGGAACAAGACGGTTTCTTCTTACAGGAATCATCAATGGATGTGCTTGCAGGCAGCTGAAAGAGATGGTGCAAGTTGCTTACTTCTGGTGCATTCCAGGAAGCATTACCTCGCCTCATACTAACATCCTCCAGTGATCCCCGCCTGGAACAACCAACAACCACAGAGGTCTTTTGAGTTTCCAGGCTGCAAAAGGCAGGAGAGGAACAAGTCAGGGGACACTACCAGCCCTGGGACACAGAGGCAGCACATCCAGAGGGTCAGAAGACTGCCATAGGGGCTTGATCCCCTAGTGGAAAATGAGAGGAAACAAAGTTTCTAAAGAGCAGGGTGGGAACTGGTTGATAGAACAGGATGTTCCCTTGGCTAATTTCCACCTAGGGGAAAGGGAGGAACATTACTGAATGCCTGGACTGTATCAGGCACCATGTTCATCCTCACCTTGTTTAATCCTCCCACGACCCTGTAAGGAAGGCCTTCTCCGCATTTTACAGCTGAGGAAACTGAGTCAGAGTGGTTGCCTAAGGTTACATGTTGTTGGGATATGAACCTCAGGTCTGTCTGTATAGCATACATGGAGATTTACTACTATTGCCCCTTCAGTAAAGGACTTGCTGCCCTGCTGCCAAGAGTGTTGGTTCTAGTTGCCCCCAGCAGTTAGCTCCTTCAGGGACCCGTCAGCTTTTGGGACACAGTCATGCTCTTCTCAGGGGTGGCTGCTAGCCAATGGATGAGCAAGACCGTGGTTCACAAGCCTATAGCCCTTTTCTACGAACATGGAACTCCTCTAACAAGAATTTTGCCCCGGAGTGCCCCATTGGACTGGCAGAGGCTTTGTCAGGCCTGCTTCGCAGGCTGAGACCTCCTCTTGGCCAATCCTGCTTCCTGCCTTTTCCTTTAACAGGTGTTACTCCCTTATTGTACACTTAGCTCCATTTTAGCATCTGGTTCCCAGAGAATCCAGCTGGAACTCCCAAAGGTCTGACCCCTTAGCTCCTACTCATTCGACACTTTATCCTCACTTTCACTCACCCTTGAAGCAACATTGCTGCAGCCCAGAGAATGGCTTCTTATTGGTAGCCTTAGCTTCACCCCTTTCAGAGGAAAGCTACTAAGGTTTAAGGATTAGAGGAATTCCCCAACAGTTAGTTATCCTTGACTATTAGTTGCTCAATGCTCAAAGTCAGTGGCTAGCATTCAACTTTGAACTCTAAGTCCAAGTAAACAATTGCCCTCACTTTCTCCATTTCTCCCATGTCAATTCCACCCCTTTATCTGCCATAAAATGGGGTTGAGATATAGTTTTATTATATGTTGTGCTTAATGAGAATGCTTTATGATTCCTGTCTTTCATTTAAAAGCAGATGAGCACAAACAAAAAAAGAAAAAATGTATAAATTGTACTTCATCAAAATTTAAAACTGTGGGGACTTCCCTGGTGGCACAGTGGTTAAGAATCCGCCTGCCAGTGCAGGAGACACGGGTTCGAGCCCTGGTCCGGGAAGATCCCACATGCCGCGGAGCAACTAAGCCCGTGTGCCACAACTACTGAAGCCCGTATGCCTGGAGCCTGTGCTCCACAACAAGAGAAGCCACTGCAATGAGAAGCCAGTGCACTGCAACAAAGAGTAGCCCCCGCTCAACGCAACTAGAGAAAGCCCGCACACAGCAACAAAGACCCAATGCAGCCAATAAATAAATAAATAAATTTATTAAAAAAAAATTTAAAACTGTGAAGCAAAGAGAATACTTCCTAATTAATTCTATGAGGTCAACATTACCCTAATACCAAAACAGATAAAGACATTACCCTAATACCAAAACAGATAAAGACATTACCCAAACAAAAACCAAAAAAATCTACAGACCAATATATTATACACCACAACCACATGGGATTTATCCCAGGTATGCAAGGCTAGTTCAACATTTGAAAATCTGTTAATGTAATCATCACATCAACAGGCTAAAAAAGAAAAATCACATGATGATATCAATAGATGCAGAAAAAGCATTTGACAAAATCCAACAGCAATTCATGATGAGAACACTCTGTAAGATAGGAATAGAGGGAAACTTAACCTGATAAAGAACATCTATAAAAACCTACATCTAGGGCTTCCCTGGTGGCGCAGTGGTTGAGAGTCTGCCTGCTAATGCAGGGGACACGGGTTCGAGCCCTGGTCTGGGAAGATCCCACATGCCGCGGAGCAACTAGGCCCGTGAGCCACAATTACTGAGCCTGCGCGTCTGGAGCCTGTGCTCCGCAACAAGAGAGGCCACGATAGTGAGAGGCCCGCGCACAGCCATGAAGAGTGGTCCCCGCTTGCCGCAACTGGAGAAAGCCCTCGCACAGAAACGAAGACCCAGCACAGCCAAAAATAAATAAATAAATACATAAAATTTAAAAAAAAAAAAAAAAAAAAAAAACCTACATCTAATATCATACTTAATTGTGAGAAACTTGAATCTTCCCCAATAAGATCAGAAAGTAAGGATTCCCCTCTCACCAGTGCTTTTCAACATTGTACAGAAAGTACTACTTAATGCAATAAGACAAGAAAAGGTATACATTTTGGGAAGGAAGAAATAAAACTGTCCTTGTCTACAGACGGCATGATCATCTATCAATGTGTAGAAAATCTGAAAAAACTGACCAAAAAAAAAAGAAAAAATCCTCCTGGAACTAATTAGTAATTATAGCAAGGTTGCAAAATATAAGGTTAATATATAAAAGTCAGTCACCTTCCTATATACCATCAATGAACATGTGGAATTTGAAATTAAAAGCATGATGTCATTTACATAAGCACCACCCAAAAATGAAATACTTAAGTGTAACTCCAACAAAATATGTACAAGATCTATATAAGGAAAACTACAAAACTCTGATAAAAATATCAAAGAATTAAATAAATGGAGAGTTCCATTTATTTAATAAATTCCATGTTCATGAGTAGGAAGACAATATTGTCAAGATATTATTGTTCTTTCCAATAGTTCTTTCCAACTTGATCTATAGATTCAATGTGATCCCAATCAAAATCCTAGAAAATTATCTTGTGGTGTTGATAAACTGATTGCAAAAGTTATATGGAGAGACAAAAGACTCAGAAGAGCCAACACAACAGTGAAGGAGAAGAACAAAATCAAAGGACTAATAGTACCTGACTTCAGGACTTCTTAAAGCTACACTAATCAAGACAGTGTGGTATTGGCAAAAAAAACATATACAAACAAGTCAATTGAACACAAAAGACAAAAGAAAGCCCAGAAATAGACCCACATAAATATAGTCAACTGATCTATCATAGAGGAGCAGACGCAATACAATGGAGCAAATGAAGTCTTTTCAACAAATGATGCTGTGACAATAAATATCCACAGGCAAAAAAATAATAATAATTTAGACATAGACTTTGTACCCTTCACAAAAATTAACAAAAATTGATCATAGACCTACATGTAAAATAAAAAACTATAGGAACTCCTGGAAGATAACACAGGAGAAAACTTAGACGACCTTGGATATGGCAATGACTTTTTAGATATAACATGAAAGGCATGATCCATGAAAGATATAATTTATAAGGTGGACTTCATTCAAATTGAAAATATCTGTTCTCTGAAAGAGAATGTCAAGAGAATGAGAAGACAAGTCACAGCCTAGGAGAAAATGCTTGCAAAAAAACATGTCTTATAAAGAACTGTTATCCAAAAGTACAAAGAACTCTTAAAACTCAATAAGAAAACAAACAATTACGAAGTGGGCCAAGGACCTGAACAAACACTCTACAAAGAAGATATACAGATGGAAAATAAGCATATGTAAAGATGCTCCACATCATACATCACCAGGAAATTGCAAATTAAAACAACTAAAAGATAACACCACACACCTAGAATGGCCAAAATCCAAAACATTGACAAACCAAATGCTGTCAAGGATGTGGGACAACAGGAACCCTCATTCATTGCTGGTGGAGATGCAAAATGGTACAGCCGCTTTGGAAGACAGTTTGGTGGTTTCTTACAAAACTAACCATACTCCTACCATACAATTCAGCAATCATGCTCCTTGGTATTTACTCAAAGGAGTTGAAAACTTATATCCACACAAAAAAACTGCACACAGATGTTTATATATCTTTATCCATAATTGCCAACACTTGGAAGCAACCAAGATGTCTTTCAGTAGGTGAATGGATAAATAAACTGTAGTACATCCAGACAATGAAATATCATTCAGTGCTAAAAAAAAAAAAAAAACTGAGTTATCAAACCATGAAAAGACATGGAGAAACCTTAAATGCATATTACTAAGTGAAAGAAGCCATAATGAAAAAGCTACATATTATATGATTCCAACAATATGACATCACAGAAAAGGCAAAACTATGGAGACAGTAAAAAGATCAGTGGTTGCCAGGGGCAAGAGGTGGGGAAGGATGAATAGAGCATAGTCAATTTTTAGGGCAGCAAAAATACTCTGTATGATACTGTTATGATGGATACATGCCATTATACATTTGTCCAAAACCGTAGACTGTACAGTACCAACAGTGAACCCTAATGTAAACTATGGACTTTGGGTGTGTGGACATGATGTGTCAGTGTAGGTTCCTCAATTGTAACAAAAGTACCACTCTGGTGGGGGATGTTGATAATGGGGGCATAATGCACTTTTGGAGGGGCAGGGAATATATGAGAATTCTGTACCTTCCTCTCTATTTTGCTGTGAACCTAAAACTGCTCTGAATAAAAATGAAGTCTTTTTTAAAAAAATTTAAAACTTTTGTGCTTCAAAGGACACTATCATGAAAGTGAAAATACAACCCACAAAATGGGAGAGATATTTGCAAACATATATCTGATAAGAAACTAGTATCCAGAACATATAAGGAAATCTTACAACTCAGCAATAAAAAGACAGATAACCCAAATAAAATGGGCAAAGAATTTGAATAGATATTTCTCAACAAAAATATACAAATAGTCAATAAATACATGAAAATGTTCAACATCATTAGTCATTAAGAAAATGCAAACCAAAACCACAATAGCATACTACTTCACACCCACTAGAATGGCTATAATTTAAAACAAAAAAGAAAGAAAGAAAGAAAAGCAAAGAAAGAACAGTAACAAGCATTGGAGAAGATGTGGAGAAATTGGAACTCTTATGCGTTGCTGCTAAGAGTGTAAAATAGTACAGCCACTTCAGAAAATGTTTGTCAGTTTCTTAGAAAGTTATACATAGAATTACAATATGACCGAGCAATTGACCTCTTCAGTATATACCTAAGAGAAATGAAAACATATATTTATACAAAAACTTGAGGGACTTCCCTGGTCATCCAGCAGTTAAGACTCCACCCTTCCACTGCAGGGGTGCGGGTTTGATCCCTGGTTGTGGAACTAAGATCCCACATGCCATGCAGTGTGGTCAAAAAAAAAAAAAAAAAAAACAACAAACTTGTGGCTTCCCAGGCAGTCCAGTGGTTAAGACTCCATACTTCCACAGCAGGGGCTGCGGGTTCAATCCCTGGTAGGGAAACTAAGATCCCACATGCCGTGTGGCATAGCCAAAACAAAAAAAAAAAACCAAACAAACAAAACTCATACACGAATGTTCATAGCAGCATTATTCATCATAGCCAAAAAAGTGAAAAGAACCCAAATGCACATCAACTGATGAATGGATAAACTGTAGTATATTCATACAATGGAATATTATTCAGCCATGAAAATTATTGAAGTATTGATATATGCTACAACATGGATGAACCTCGAAAACATTATGCTATGTGAAGAAGTTATAAACAGAAGGCAATATATTGTATAATTCAATTTATATTATATGTTCAGAATAGACAAATTTATAGAGACAGAAAGTAGATTAGTGTTTGCCAGGGGCTGGGATGAGAGAGAAATGGGAGTGACTGTTTAATGGGTACAGGGTTTCTTTTTGGGGTGATGAAAATGTTCTGGAGTTAGATAGTGGTGGTGGTTGCATAACTTTGTAAATATACTAAAAACCACTGAAATGTGTACTTTAAAGAGTAAGCTTTGTGGTATGTGAATTATAGCTCCAAAAAAAAAACCCTAAAACTGTAAAATTTCTAAAAAAAAAAAAAAAAACAGAAAAAAACTTTTGTGAACTTGGGTTAGGAAAAGATTTTTTAGAAATGGCACCAAAAGCACAATCCATAAAAGAAAAAAATTGATAAATTGGACTTCATCAAAATAAAATTTTTGATCTATGAAAGACGCTGCTAAGAGAATCAGATAACAAGCCATATACTTGGAGAAACTCTTTGTAGAACATGTATCTGATAAAGGACTCATGTCCAGAATATATAACAAACTCTAAAAACTCAATAATAAGAAAGCAAACAGCCAGTTTTTTAAATGGGCTGAAGATTTGAACAGACACTTCAACAACAACAAAAAATTGGCAGATGGAAAATAAGTATATGAAAACATGCTCAGCATAATTAGTCATTAGGGAAATGCAAATTTAAAACCATAAGAGGTACCACTATGCATCTATTGGCATGGCTAAAATTAAAAAGATGGCCATACAAGTGTTGGCAAGAATATGTAACAGCTGAAACTTTCATGGTTCAACCATTTTAGAAGACTGTCTGGCAGGTTTTTATTATTTTTAAGTTAAACATATTCCCACCATACTCCAAGATATTGACCCAAAAGAAAAGACAAAACAAGTGCATAAAAGACTTGTATAAAAATGTTCATAACAACTTTATTTGTAATAGTCAAAAACTGGAAACAACACATATGCCTATCATCAGCAGAATGGAGAAACAAATGGTGGTCTATTCATACAACTGAGTACTACTCAGCAATGAAAAAGTATGAACTATTGATATACACAACAATACGGATGAATCTCAAAATACTTATGTCCAGCCAGACAAAAAAGGAGTACATATTGTATGATTCCATTTATATAAAATTTTAGAAAATGCAAACTAACCTATAGTGACAGAAAACAGATAAGTGGTTGCCAGAAGCAAGAAGGGGAAGAGGCAAGAGAGGGTGGAAAAGAGAGAATACAAAGGGCACAAGGGAACTTTCAGTGATGGATGTGTTCACTGTCTTGACTGTGGTAATGGTTTCATAGGTATGTTAAAACTTATAAAGTTGTGGGAGGGATAAATTAAGAGTTTGGGATTAACATATACACACTACCATATATAAAATAGATAACCAACTAGGACCTACTGTATAGCACAGGGAACTATACTCAATATTTTGTAATAATCTATAGGGGAAAAGAATCTGGAAAAAAAATAGATATATATGTATGTATAACTGAATCACTTTGGTGTACACCTGAAACTAATACAACATTGTAAATCAACTATACTTCAATAAAGCAATTAATTAATTTTTTAAACTTATAAAATTGTAAATTTTAAATATGTGCAGTTTATTTTATGTCAGTTATAACTCAGTAAAGCTAGAGAAAGAAAGAGCATACGTGAGTGAAGATACAACTTATTGTACAATATCCTACAAGGTGGGAAAAGTCCCACTTAGATTCTGCTCCCAAGACTTTTAGTGCTTTAGGATGGAATGATCCCAGAAGGCCCAGAAAGCTGACCCTTCCCCAGGTCTTTTATACAAATTTTTCCCTTATTATTTTATACAAATTTTTCCCTTATTAAATTTTTCCCTATTCCCTTCGCTCACATCTTTCAAGCCCAGCTCAAATCTAATCTACTCCTTGAAACTTTCCTTGACTTCTCCAGGCAGGGTTTGTGGCTCAGTCTGTGCTCTCCTAACACCTGAGAATCCAGTAATGTATCCCCTTGACATCCTAGGAGACAAGATTCATGGTTTCAGCTGTTCCCCCCAAATCCTAAAGGTCCACCACTTGCACTGACTTCTCATTTTACTGAGACACAAATTTGATTCCAGCCAGTTATGAAGTCCCTACAGAGGAGGGACTGGAGGTAGGTAGGGGCTAGGTGAACTCATCATCTCAGCCTTCATAGCCCAACTCAGCTTGCTTGGTCTCTACTTGTTATAAAAGCTTTTTTTTCCCTTTAAGAAGAATTGACTACCCGATAAAAAGCTATCAGCTTGTGGTGGAAATGATGAGTGAATGAAGCAGTCCAAAAAAGCGATGGTTCTTAGCCAGAAAATAGCTTTATAAATTAATCTTTTATTAAGAATCTGGGTTTAAGACTGTGCGCCTGGTGTTTCGTGAATGTGGCTGGGGCAGCAGAGGGAGGTGAGTGGAGGCCACATCCAGTCCCTCCACCTTCCTTCAATACTTTGTTTTTAAACATTGGATTTTTATTTGAAAAAGAAGTTTGGTTTTACATTTAAAAACAACAGGATTGGGACTTCCTTGGTGGCACAGTGGTTAAGAATCCGCCTGCCAATGCAGGGGACACAGGTTCGAGCCCTGGTCCACGAAGATCCCACATGCCACGGAGCAACTAAGCCTGTGCACCACAACTACTGAGCCTGCGCTCTAGAGCCCGAGAGCCACAACTACTGAGCCTGCATACCACAACTACTGAAGCCCGTGTACCTAGAGCCCATGCTCCACAACTAGAGAAGCCACCGCAATGAGAAGTCCGTGCACCACAAAGAAGAGTAGCCCCCGCTCGCCGCAACTGGAGAAAGCCCCCGCACAGCAACAAAGACCCAACACAGTCAAAAATAAATAAATTTATTTTTTTTAAATGACAACATTGGGGGACCTTCAAGATGGTGGAGGAGTAAGACGTGGAGATCACCTTCCTCCCCACAAATACATCAAAAATACATCTACATGTGGAACAACCCCTACAGAACACCTACTGAACCCTGGCAGAAGACCTCAGACATCCCAAAAGGCAAGAAACTCCACACATACCTTGGTAGGGCAAAAGAAAAAAGAAAAAACAGAGACAAAAGAATAGGGACGGGACCTGCACCTCTGGGAGGGAGCTGTGAAGGAGGAAAAGTTTCCACACACTAGGAAGCCCCTTCACTGGTGGAGACGGGGGTGTGGGTGGGGGGAAGCTTCAGAGCCATGGAGGAGAGTGCAGCAACAGGAGTGCAGAGGGCAAAGCAGAGAGATTCCCACACAGAGGATTGGTGCCGACCAGCACTCACCAACCTGAGAGGATTGTCTGCTCACCTGCCAGGACAGGTGGGGGCTGGGAGCTGAGGCTCAGGCTTCAGAGGTGAGACCCCAGGGAGAGGACTGAGGTTGGCTGCATGAACACAGCCTGAAGGGGGCTAGTGCACCACAGCTAGTCAGAAGGGAGTCCAGGAAAAAGTCTGGAACTGCCTAAGAGTCAAGAGACCATTGTTTCGGGGTGCGCAAGGAGAGGGGATTCAGAGCACTGCCTAAAACGAACTTAAGAGATGGGCGCGAACCTCGGCTATCAGCGCAGACACCAGAGACGGGCATGAAACGCTAAGGCGGCTGCTGCAGCCACCAAGAATCCTGTGTGCAAACACAGGTCACTATCCACACCTCCCCTCCCAGGAGACTGTGCAGCAGGCCAGGGTCCTGTGATTCAGGGACAACTTCCCCGGGAGAACACACAGCGTGCCTCAGGCTGTTGCAACGTCATGCCGGCCTCTGCCGCTGCAGGCTCGCCCCACATTCCGTACCCCTCCCTCCCCTCGGCCTGAGTGAGCCAGAGCCCCCTAATCAGCTGCTCCTTTAACCCCATCCTGTGTGGGCGAAGAACAGACGCCAGAGGGCAACCTACATGCAGAGGCAGGGCCAAATCCAAAGCTGAACCCCAGGAGCTGTGCAAACAAAGAAGAGAAAGGGAAATCTCTGCTTGCAGCCTCAGAAGCAGCGGATTAAGTCTCCACAATCAACTGGATGTACCCTGCATCTGTGGAATACCCGAAGAGACAACAAATCATCCCAAAATTGAGGCGGTGGACTTTGGGAGCAACCGTAGACTTGGGGTTTGCTAGCTGCATCTAATTAGTTTCTGGTTTTATGTTTATCTTAGTTTAGTATTTAGAGCTTATTATCATTGGTAGATTTGTTTATTGATTTGGTTGCTCTCTTCCTTTTTTATATATTTTTTTCCTTTTTCTTTTTTTGTGATTGTGTATGTGTATACTTCTTTGTGTGATTTTGTCTGTATAGATTTGCTTTTACCATTTGTCCTAGGGTTCTGTCTGTCTAGGATTTTTTTGGTTTTTTTGGGGGGGTTTTTTGGTAAAGTTTTTAGTGCTTGTTATCATTGGTGGATTTGTTTATTGGCTGGGTTGCTCTCTTCTTTCTTTCTTTATTACTTTTTTATTTTTTTATTTTAATTTTTTTTATTTTATTTTTTCTTTCTTCCTTTCTATTTTTTTTCTCCCTTTTCTTCTGAGCTGTGTGGCTGACAGGGTCTTGGTGCTCCAACCAGGTGTCAGGCCTGAGCCTCTGAGGTGGGAGACCCAAGTTCAGGATACTGGTCCACCAGAGACTTCCTGGCCCCACGTAATATCAATTGGCTAGAGCTCTCCCAGAGATCTCTGTCTCAATGCTAAGACCCAGCTCCACTCAATGACCACCAAGCTACACTGCTTGACACCCTATGCCAAACAACTAGCAAGACAGGAACACAACAACACCAATTAGCAGAGAGGCTGCCTAAAATCATAATAAGGTCACAGACACCCGAAAACACACCACCGGACACGGTCCTGCCCATCAAAAAGACAAGATCCAGGTTCATCGACCAGAACACAGGCACCAGTCCCCTCCACCAGGAAGCCTACACAACCCACTGAACCAACCTTACCCACTGGGGGAAGACACCAAAAGCAATGGGAACAACGAACCTGCAGGCTGCGAACAGGCGACCCCAAACACAGTAAGTTAAGCAAAATGAGAAGACAGAGAAATATGCAGCAGATGAAGGAGCAAGGTAAAAACCCACCAGACCAAACAAATGAAGAGGAAAGAGGTAGTCTATGTGAAAAAGAATTCAGAGTAATGATAGTAAAGATGATCCAAAATCTTGGAAATAGAATGGAGAAAATACAAGAAAGTTTCAACAAGGAAGTAGAAGAACTAAAGAACAAACAAAGAATGATGAAAAAAACAATAAATGAAATTAAAAATTCTCTAGAAAGAATCAATAGCAGAATAACTGAGGCAGAAGAACGGATAAATGGGGCTTCCCAGGTGGCGCAGTGGTTGAGAGTCTGCCTGCTAATGCAGGAGACACGGGTTCAAGCCCTGGTCTGGGAAGATCCCACATGCCACGGAGCAACTAGGCCCATGAGTCACAATTACTGAGCCTGCGCGTCTGGAGCTTGTGCTCCGCAACAAGAGAGGCCGCGAAAATGAGAGGCCCGCGCACCGCGATGAAGAGTGGCCCCCGCTTGCCGCAACCAGAGAAAGCCCTCGCACAGAAACGAAGACCCAACACAGCCAAAAATAAATAAATAAATAAATTTTTAAAAAAAAGAACGGATAAGTGACCTAAAAGATAAAATAGTGGAAGTAACTACTGCAGAGCAGAATAAAGAAAAAAGAATGAAAAGAACTGAGGACAATCTCAGAGACCTCTGGGACAACATTAAATGCACCAACATTCGAATTACAGGGGTCCCAGAAGGAGAAGAGAAAAGGAAAGGAACTGAGAAAATATTTGAAGAGATTATAGTTGAAAACTTCCTTAATATGGGAAAGGAAATAGTCAATCAAGTCCAGGAAGCGCAGAGAGTAACATACAGGATAAATCCAAGGAGAAACATGCCAAGAAACATTAATCAAACTACCAAAAATTAAATACAAAGAAAATATATTAGGGCTTCCCTGGTGGCGCAATGGTTGAGAATCTGCCTGCTAATGCAGGGGACACGGGTTCAAGCCTTGGTCTGGGAGGATCCCACATGCCGCGGAGCGGCTAAGCCCGTTAGCCACAACTACTGAGCTTGCGCGTCTGGAGCCTGTGCTCCTCAACAAGAGAGGCCACGATAGTGAGAGGCCCGCGCACCGCGATGAAGAGTGGCCCCCGCTTGCCGCAACTAGAGAAAGCCCTAGCACAGAAACGAAGACCCAACATAGCAATCAATCAATAAATAAAATAAATAATCTTAAAAAAAAAAAAAAAAAAAAAAAGAAAATATATTAAAAGCAGCAAGGGAAAAGCAACAAATAACTTACAAGGGAATCCGCATAAGGTTAACAGCTGATCTTTCAGCAGAAACTCTGCAAGCTAGAAGGGAGTGGCAGGACATATTTCATGGGATGAAAGGGAAAAAACTGCAACCAATATTACTCTACCCAGCAAGGATCTTGTTCAGATTCAATGGAGAAATTAAAATCTTTACAGACAAGCAAAAGCTAAGAGAATTCAGCCCCACCAAACCAACTTTACAACAAATGCTGAAGGAACTTCTCCAGGAAGGAAACACAAAAGAAAGAAAAGACCTACAATAACAAGCCCAAAACAATTAAGAAAATGGGAATAGGAACATACATATTGATAACTACCTTAAATGTAAATGGATTACATGCTCCAACCAAAAGACATAGACTGGCTGAATAGATACAAAAACAAGACCTGTATATATGCTGCCTACAAGAGACCCATTTCAGACCTAGGGGCACATACAGACTGAAAGTGAGGGGATGGAAAAAGATATTGCATGCAAATGGAAATCAAAAGAAAGCTGGAGTAACAATTCTCATATCAGACAAAATAGACTTTCAAATAAAGACTATTACAAGAGACAAAGAAGGACACTACCTAATGATCAAGGGATCAATCCAAGAAGAAGATATAACAATTGTAAATATTTATGCACCCAACATAGGAGCACCTCAATACATAAGGCAAATGCTAACAGCCATAAAAGGGGAAATAGACAGAAACACAATCATAGTAGGGGACTTTAACACCCCACTTTCACCAATGGACAGATCATTCAAAATGAAAATAAATAAGGAAACACAAGCTTTAAATGACACATGAATCAAGATGGACTTAATTGATATTTAGAGGACATTCCATCCAAAACCAACAGAATACACTTTCTTCTCAAGTGCTCGTGGAACATTCACCAGGATAGATCATATCTTGGGTCACAAATCAAGCCTTGGTAAATTTAAGGAAATTGAAATTGTATCAAGTATCTTTTCCGACCACAACGCTATGAGACTAGATATCAATTACAGGACAAAAACTGTAAAAAATACAAACACATGGAGGCTAAACAATACACTACTTAATAACCAAGAGTTCACTGAAGAAATCAAAGAGGAAATCAAAAACTACCTAGAAACAAATCACAATGAAAACACGACGACCCAAAACCTTGGGATGTGACGAAAGCAGTTCTAAGAGGGACGTTTACAGAAATACAATCCTACCTCAAGAAATAAGAAAAATCTCAAATCAACAACCTAAAAATCAACCTCAAATCAACTTACACCTAAAGCAATTAGAGAAAGAAGACCAAAAAAAACCCCAAAGTTAGCAGAAGGAAAGAAATCATAAAAATCAGATCAGAAATAAATGAAAAAGAAACGAAGGACATGACAGCAAAGATCAATAAAACTAAAGGCTGGTTCTTTGAGAAGATAAACAAAATTGATAAACTATTAGCCAGACTCATCAAGAAAAAAAGGGAGAAGACTCAAATCAACAGAAGTAGAAGTGAAAAAGAAGTAACAACTGACACTGCAGAAATACAAAGGATCACGAGAGATTACTACAAGCAGCTATATGCCAATAAAATGGACAACCTGGAAGAAATGGACAAATTCTTAGAAAAGCACAACCCTCTGAGACTAAACGAGGAAGAAATAGAAAATATAAACAGACCAATCACAAGCACTGAAATTGAGACTGTGATTAAAAATCTTCCAACAAACAAAAGCCTAGGACCAGATGGCTTCACAGGCAAATTCTATCAAACATTTAGAGAAGAGCTAACACCTATCCTTCTCAAACTCTTCCAAAATATAGCAGAGGATGGAACACTCCCAAACTCATTCTATGAGGCCACCATCACCCTGATACCAAAACCAGACAAAGATGTCACAAAGAAAGAAAACTACAGGCCAATATCACTGATGAACATAGATGCAAAAGTCCTCAACAAAATACTAGCAAACAGAATCCAGCAGCACATTAAAAGGATCATACACCATGATCAAGTGGTGTTTATCCTAGGAATGCAAGGATTCTTCAATATATGCAAATCAATCAATGTGATACACCATATTAACTAACTGAAGGATAAAAACCTTATGATCATCTCAGTAGATGCAGAAAAAGCTTTTGACAAAATTCAACGTCCATTTATGATAAAAACCCTCCAGAAAGTAGGCAAAGAGGGAACTTATTTCAACTTAATAAAGGCCATATATGACAAACCCACAGCCAACATCATTCTCAATGGTGAAAAACTGAAACCAGTTCCACTAAGATCAGGAACAAGCAAGGTTGCCCACTCTCACCACTATTATTCAACATAGTTTTGGGAGTTTTAGCCACAACAATCAGAGAAGAAAAAGAAATAAAAGGAATACAAATTGGAAAAGAAGTAAAACTGTCACTGTTTGCAGATGACATGATACTATACATAGAGAATCCTAAAGATGCTACCAGAAAACTACTAGAACTAATCAATGAATTTAGGAAAGTAGCAGGATACAAAATTAGTGCACAGAAATCTCTTGCATTCTTATACACAAATGATGAAAAACCTGAAAGAGAAATTAAGGAAATTCTCCCATTTGCCATTGCAACAAAAAGAATAAAATACCTAGGAATAAACCTACCTAAGGAGACAAAAGACCTGTATGCAGAAAACTATAAGACAATGATGAAAGAAATTAAAGATGATGCAAACAGATGGCGAGATATACCATGTTCTTGGATTGGAAGAATCAACATTGTGAAAATGACTACACGACCCAAAGCAATCTACAGATTCAGTGTAATCCCTATCAAACTTCCAATGGCATTTTTCACAGAACTAGAACAAAAAATTTCACAATTTGTATGGAAACACAAAAGACCCCGAATAGCCAAAGCAATCTTGAGAAAGAAAAACGGAGCTGGAGGAATCAGGCTCCCTGACTTCAGACTATACTACAAAGCTACAGTAATCAAGACAGTATGGTACTGGCACAAAAACAGAAATATAGATCAATGGAACAGCCCAGAGATAAATAGAGAACCCAGAGATAAACCCACGCACATATGGTCACCTTATCTTTGATAAAGGAGGCAAGAATATACAATGGAGAAAAGACAGCCTCTTCAATAAGTGGTGCTGGGAAAACTGGACAGCTACATGTAAAAGAAGGAAATTAGAACACTCCCTAACACCATACACAAAAATAAACTCAAAATGGATTAAAGACCTAAGTGTAAGGCCAGACACTATAAAACTCTTAGAGGAAAACATAGGCAGAACACTCTATGATGTAAATCACAACAAGATCCTTTTTGACCCACCTCCTAGAGTAATGGAAATAAAAAACAAAAATAAACAAATGGGGCTTAATGAAGCAAAAGCTTTTGCACAGCAAAGGAAAACATAAACAAGATGAAAAGACAACCCTCAGAATGGGAGAACATATTTGCAAACAAAGCAACTGACAAAGGATTAATCTCCAAAATATACAAGCAGCACATGCAACTCAATATCAAAAAAACAATCTAATCCAAAAATGGGCAGAAGACCTAAATAGACATTTCTCCAAAGAAGAAACACAGATTGCCAACAAACATATGAAAGGATGCTCAACATCACTAATTATTAGAGAAATGCAAATCAAAACTACAATGAGGTATCACTTCACACCAGTCAGAATGGCCATCATGAAAAAATCCACAAACAATAAATGCTGGAGAGGGTGTGGAGAAAAGGGAACCCTCTTGCACTGTTGGTGAGAATGTAAATGGATACAACCACTATGGAGAACAGTATGGAGGTTCCTTAAAAAACTAAAAATAGAACTACCATACGACCCAGCAATCCCACTACTGGGCATATACCCTGAGAAAACCATAATTCAAAAAGAGTCATGTACCACAATGTTCATTGCAGCTCTATTTACAATAGCCAGGACATGGAAGCAACCTAAGTGTCCATCATCAGATGGATGGATAAAGAAGATGTGGCACATATATACAATGGAATATTACTCAGCCATCAAAAGAAATGAAATTGAGTTATTTGTAGTGAGGTGGATGGACCTAGAGACTGTCATACAGAGTGAAGTAAGTCAGAAAGAGAAAAACAAATACCATATGCTAACACATATATATGGAATCTGAAAAAAAAAAAAAGATGGTTCTGAAGAATCTAGGGACAGGACAGGAATAAAGATGCAGATGTAGAGAATGGACATGAAAACACGGGGAGGAGGAAGGGTAAGCTGGGACGAAGTGAGAGAGTGGCATGGACATATATACATTACCAAATGTAAAATAGCTAGCTAGTGGGAAGCAGCCGCATAGCACAGGGAGATCAGCTCGGTGCTTTTTGTCCACCTAGAGGGGTGGGATTAAGAGGGTGGGAGGGAGACGCCAGAGGGAGGAGATTTAGAAATATATGTATATGTATAGCTGATTCACTTTGTTATACAGCAGAAACTAACACACCATTGTAAAGCAATTATACTCCAATAAAGATGTTAAAAAATAAAATCTTAGCTGTACTTTACAGCATTTTATGGGGAGAAGTTATACACTACAGTGGCATTAACAGGATTGGAAATTTGAAAAGGCTTTGGGCCTTGCCCCTCAATAATGTCAAAAGCTCCCAGTAGCTCTAGTGAGTACTCATCACATTGCATTATAATTATGAGTCTAGACTCTAGAGCTAGATTGTCTGGGCTCAAATATCAGTTCAATTCATAGCTGGGCGGGTGACCTTGAACAGGTTGCTCAACCTCTGGGTCCCTCAATTTCGTCATCTTTAAAATGGCAAGTAAAATAGTGCCTGCCTAATAGAGTTGATTTAAATGATTCAATATGGCAATACATAAAAAGCACTTAAGTCAGTGTCTGGCCCATCAAAAAGTGCTCAATAAATGTTAGTAGTTAGTCTGAGGATTTCCTCTGGGGCAGAGTTTATTAGGGACCTTTTCAAAATTTTCTAGTTCTCCAGTGGCTCATATAGTTCTTGGCACATGCTGTGTGCTCAATAAGAGTTAAAAGAATGGGTGAATGACTCAGCAAGTGAATGAGTTATGGCTCTGCCACTTTGTTCCTAAAGCCAAAATTCCGTCTGGTATAATGGAGGCGTTTGGCTTGGCTTATCTGGTATCCAGACAGCATTAATGTGGTCAACGTCCCCACCACTGTCACTTTCTCCTTTGCTGTCAATTTGTAACTATGAGAATCATGGTGCTGTGACTGTGAAGGGGCAAGAGGAACAGAAAGGATGGTGGAGGATCATAGCTGTTCCCCATTTGGCCATCATGGTAGAAAGATGACGCCTAGAATCAGACAAAAGTCAACTAGAGCAGAGCTGCCTTGGGATTCAGCTGGCACCCTTGCCCCCCTAGAGTTTATTCTCAACCCAGCACCCCGAGTGACCCTATTAAAACCTAAATTAAATCATGTCACATGCCTGTACAAAACCCTCCAATGGCTCCTCATCTTATTTGGAATAAAACCCAAAACTATCACAATGGCCTACAAGGCCCTACATGCGCCAACCTGTGCTCTCTCTCCTGTCTCATCTCCTACCTTGCTCCTCTCCGCACACTGCACTCCAGGCTTCTTGCCGGATACTGACCTTCTGGCAGTCCTTCAAACACACCCAGAAGACCCCTGCTTGCAGTCTTTGCACTCTCTGTTCCCTCTGCCTGGTATGCTTTTCCCCAGCAATTCATGGTTCACTCTATCACTTCATTTAGGCCTCAGCTCAAATGCCACCTCCTCAGAGAAGCCTTCTTTGTCAACCTGTCTAAAACACATGAAGGCGGGGACTTCGTCTGTTTGATGCATTTCTCTATCCCCAACACCTTGTCGGGTGCCTAGCACATAGTACTCAATAAATACTTAACTGACTATTAGGTGAAGAAAACCCCAGGAATCCACCTGCTTTCGGCTTCTGTTTCCCTCCCAGGGCTGGGTCCTCCCCACGTGGAAGCTTCTCCCCGTAGTGGGCTGTCTGTGTCCAAAGACGGTTCCTGCACCCCCAGGAGAATAAGGTGGGTTCAAGTGTATTATTGGAACAAGAGGGAGCTGCTCCTTGGTGCGGAGACTCAGGGGTCTCTGGCTTGACAAAATGAATTCGCCTTTGCTGGTGTTTTTCAAGAAAAGATACAAAGTATAAGGTGTTAAAGAGACAGAAGTACTGATTATCGTGACCCATTACATCTAAAGTAATGGAGGGGGACAGAGACTGAAAAGAGAAAGAGAAGGAAAGATCTGAATCATTGGTGATGTTCTCCCTGGGGCAGGACTCAAGAATATGCATTTTAATAAGTCCCCTGAGTGATTCTTAAGTAACCAGCTTAAGACAGGTCTTTAGAGAGGCTTTTGGAGATTTAGTAAAGTATAAGGCCATACATTACGTGAGAAAGGCATGGGCCATCACAGCCAAATAGACCTGGGTTCAAACACTGCCATCACTACTTATCATCTGTGTAACCCTCTGCTATTATTTAACGTCTCAGAACCCATTTCTAGTTAGAGTCGATAATGACATCTATCCTATTGCACGGTTGTGATGATTAAACCTCAACACATGTAATGTGCCTGGAACATAGTAGATACTTAATAGGTAGTAGTTTATTACTGTTGTCTTTTATGGCCTCTGTTTTCTGAGTGCTAACAACCTCCCTACAATGTTGTATTGACATTCTTACCCCTCTACTACGTGACCTCACAGAGGTGAAAACATATAGTCAAAAGGGCCAGTTCTTCTGCATATAGCAAAGTCTTCAGCCCATACCTTCCCTAGAATTCTTCTTCCCTCCTCTAGCATAGCTCAAGGAGCATATTTTTGCTTTTACCCATTAACCATTAATTATCCTTATATTTTTAGTCTTCACTCTACCAAGGCTGTCGCATATATTTCAGGACAAAAGCTTGAGAAGGACGTGGAACAGACCCCACGGTCACTCACCCACAGATGTCTGGCAAGTGCCCTGTGTGCATGTCTAGGACGTGGGTATGCTTGGACTTAGAACTCCCCACCGCTGTGCACTCTCCACTAGGCTACATTCACCATCATCAAGGAGGGCAAAGAGGAAAAAGAGGCAGGGAGTATCTCTCTCCTGTTGCTTCCTGCCCCTCCTGCTTCCCGCCCCTCCCCTCTGGAGTACTGGTTGGAGAATGAGAGGGCAGCCAGAGTTGCTCTCCTAGCTTGGCTGCACAGACTCCAAGGACGGTCTTGAAGAGCCTCTCCCATCCATATCAGAGGCTGCCTAGCGTCTCTCTTCCGGTTCTACTCAAGGCTGCCAGCCTTCTGCAACTCCACACTCCCACCTGCTGGGCGCTGCCTTGCGCGGATCCTGACTATCTGGGCTGGACTACTGTTTTCTGTGAATCCCCTACGCCACCCGCCCCTCACCAGGGCTGCTTTGGGGGCCACAGAACAGGCTGAAATGGGGGAAGCGCCCCTATATCTTTCCCAGTCTTACTGTAAATCTTAATCTATGATATTGCGTGAACTCTTCACTCTCTCTAAACTTCAGTCTCTCCCAGGTTGTAACCAGAGGAAGATTCAGCCCTGACTTTCCTGCCCTCCCAGCGTGAAATGGACTGGAATAAGACACCCACTCTGCCAGATGGAAAGAACTGGGGCTTTGGAGAGGAAACTGCTATAAATTTGAGAACTAGGGGGATAAAAGCAGCAGCATTCTCAGTAAACAGATGAAGAAACTAAGTCCCAGAGAATCAAAGTAAGCAGCTGCAGGGAACAGACTTTATTTATTCATTCATTTATTCAATTACTCAGTCAGATATATTAGTTGAAGCCCTACAGTGTGCCTGGTACTGTGATACATGGATGAGAAATCCGTTGTTGGACTTTAAGTCCCTTTGCTGGGTCACTCATTACCTTTCTCCTCTCCAACTCCTTGTCACAGTTTTCCTTCTGAATGTTTTTCCCTGTGCTCTTGGTAACACTCATTCCACTAAAAACAAATTCTACATCCAAAACACCCTCCAAGAACTTTCACTATATCCTCCCCCTCACTGTAACTAAAACCTGGCCTTGCCCCAAGGACACTGGTTCCCTTGCAGCCCTCTTGTGTGGAGGCCGCTACCCCTCCCACATGAGTTCCATTTTCCAGCCAAGAAGGGTACACTTGGGGTCAGCACTCTCCCAGCTCCTGCCCCCCCACCCTCACTGGCAGTTTCACACTATGGCTTTTCTACCCTCACTTAAAGCCCTCCTCAAACGGAATGGTTCATTGCGCTCTACCTCTTCCTTTGCTGTCACTGACCCTGGCCCACACCAGCTGAGGACTGTCTCCACTTACCCTTACACATTAACTCCCACCATGGTCCTGAGACAACTCGCTGACACCAACCCATTTGACACGCTAACCTCCCCCTAATTTTATCCTGATTACTTCAAATAACCTTCGATGCTGCTTTCAGCCACACTTTTCAAGGCCACACTTGGACCATTACTAGCATTGCTCTATCTCTCAAAAATTAAACTTCAACATCCCACTTGGACCACAATCCCTCCAGCTCTATTCTATTCTTCCCACTTCGCCACTCCCTGACCTCACTGAGTTCCAGCACTTTAACCTCTTTATTGCCTCACAGTTTATCTTCCTTCCTCCCTCAACCCCAGGGCTCAGTCCTTGGAAAACCAAGCTAGACCTCTGGTCAATAAGCTGAATGACTTCTTGTCAGCCTCGTCAGCACCCTTGCTCCCTTTTCCTTCTACTCCCAAGCTCTGGAAAGCCCTGACCCCAAGTCAGTCCTACAACTGCCTGCTCTGCCCTTAAGCCTGGACTTCTGGGTCCTGCTGGAGAAAACTGTCTACTCTGGCACACTTTGGTCTTCTGAAAGGTTCTTCAAGGGCTATTACAAATCTGCCTCACTCTCCCCAAGGCCTCAGCAGATAGCCTGTCGTCGTACTTCACTGAGAAGAGTAAAGCCAAGGGGCTTCCCTGGTGGCGCAGTGGTTGAGAATCTGCCTGCCAATGCAGGGGACACGGGTTCGAGCCCTGGTCTGGGAAGATCCCACATGCCGCGGAGCAACTGGGCCCGTGAGCCACAATTACTGAGCCTGCGCGTCTGGAGCCTGTGCTCCGCAACAAGAGAGGCCGCGCTAGTGAGAGGCCGGCGCACCGCGATGAAGAGTGGCCCCCGCTTGCCGCAGCTAGAGAAAGCCCTCGCGCGGAAACGAAGACCCAACACAGCCAAAAATAAATAAATAAATAAATAAATAAATCTATACAAAAGAAGTAAAGCCAAGAACTCCCTCAGCGTCTCATCCTCCTTCTCTCGTAAACACATTCTGACTACCCACCACGTATCCTTCCTTACGGTCTCCAGGCTCAAAGGATGCTCCTCTCCTTGTTCAGAGTCAGTCCTTCCACCTGGGCCTAAATTATCATCTGTGTCCTCCCCGCCTCTGAAATTTCTATTCCCTTCTTTCATCAGTGTATCAGTCAGGGTCCACTCAGGAGACAGAATACAAACCCGAATTGGAACAGAGGGATTTTAATATAAATAATTATTAACTATAACAGGGGATTACCCTCCAAGGAGAAAGAAAGAACTCAATGAGATACACAAATACCCGATATAAGGAGCAGCCAATACCTCTAGGACTGAGACAGAAGAGGCCCCACCCCCTGGGCTGATATCTAACCTGTGTTGGAAAAGGTGAGGCCTTGACCCACTGCACAGCAGAGATGTTGGGCAACAGGACTCACCAAGAGGCCGCCCTCCAAGGTACCTGAAAAAGCCTTCTGCATGGAAGGTCTGTGCTGCAGAGCTTGCAAGGCCACCCTGCACTCCCCGGAAGCCATCTGGAGTGCCAAAGGACCTCCTTGAGGAGGTGCTGCCCCGCAGGGCTTGCTGGGAAAATACCTGTTAGGATGGTGGATTAGAAAGCCACACTCTGGGATGCTGGGAGAAGGTGCCCACAGGGAGAAGCCGTCTGCTGCTGGCCACCATGTGTGTTGCTGGTTACCACACTTGCAGCTGGCCCCCACGAGCTGCTGGTGCTCGGCTGCAAGAGCCTGCCAAGGGGACACACGGGAACCAGGAAGAGAAGCTCTTTCCTCCCAGTATCTCTTCAGTGCCCTCCACTGACAAAGCCTAACCTTGTGCCAGCTGGCAAAGGAGAAATGTAAACAGGGTCCAGCTTCATTTCCACAGAACAGGCAATGAAGAGTTTACTTGGAGCAGAGAGGCAATACATTGAAAAGTGACTTAGTATCTTCCACTTCCCTTTCTTTACCAGCTTCTTTCACTCGGCCTATGAATATGTACAAGTACATACCAATTAAACACACACACACACACACACACACACACACACACATCTCCAGTCCCTATGCTCCCCACTAGGTATGACAGTCCTTCTCATTCCTTTTAAATGAAGCTTCTGGAAAATATAGTCCTCACTTGTTTTCTCTCTTCCATATTCCTGTCACTCCTTTTTCTACGTTAACCTGGCTCCAACTACCACTATCCACATAAATTTCTAGAGACAATCTCATCAGTGAAACTCAAAACATAATTTTTATCCTTATCTTTTTTATTTAACATCTAAGCACTTTAGGCTGATAACAACTTCTCTCTCTTTCCTTGGATTCTGTGACATTCCTTGTAGTCGATTGCATTATTTGCTCAAAATTTTCTCCTCTTCCAGTTTTGCCATGGTTCACTGTGGGCAGAGCGTATTTCCCTGCCCCTATTTACTTTCGGCTTGGCTATGGGACTTGCATTGGCCAATGACATGTAAATTGAACTGAAAATTGGTCAGTTCCAAAAAGAGACTTCTACTTGCACTCTTGCACTCCAGCCCTCAGCCATACAAAGCAAATGCCCAAGGCAGCCACTTCATCAACCTGAGTCCAGAATGAGAAACACATGGAGTAATAAACCTGAACACAATCCACAGCCTGGATCTGAGCTGCCAGAACTTAAGGAAAAGAAAACACCTGCAAGGAGTAGGGGGGGAAATCCTCAGGGTTCATCTCCCAACAAGAGTGGAAAACTTCCTAATTTACAGGTCATCAGGTAGAATATTCAGACGGGTATTGCTTCAGTAGTAGGCAATATTAGTCATAGATGAAAAACAGTTCTGGTCATGCCTAACAAAGCAAGCCTCAAAAGGACCAAATAGTTTCCAAATAACTTAACTACATTACAGAATAAAGCTCAAGTTATACTTATAGGAATACAAAAACATCCAGCACCCAACAAGGTAAAATACATAATGTCTGGAATCCAATAAAAAATTATGATACAAATAAGCAGGAAAATTCAATCCATAATGAAGAGAAAAATTCATCAATGAAAACTGACCTAGAAATGACATAGATAATAGAATTAGTAGACAAAGACATGATAACAGTTACTAAAACCATATTCCATACATCAAGAAGGTAAAGGAAAGATTAAGCATGTTAAGTGAAAACATGAAAGATATAAAAGACCCAAATAGAACTCATAAAGATAAAAATGAAAATATTTGAGATGAATAACAGCATATTAGATACTAAAAAATAAAAGATTAGTGAAGTTCAAGACATAGCAACAGAAAATTATACAAAATAAAACACAAAAAGAAAAAAGACCAAAAAAAAAATTACCAGAGCATTAGTGAGACAACTTCAAATGACCTATTATATATGGAATTGGACCCCAAAGGAAAAAAAGACAGAGAAGAAGTCAGAAAAAATATGTGAAGAAATAATAACCAAAATTTTTCCAAAATTTATGAAAATCATAAGTGCACAGATACAAAACTCTCAATGAACCTCAAGCACAAGAGACATGAAAAGCCAAAACGCATCATAAAATTACATCAAAACATAAAGTGCTTAGGGATAAATTTAACAAAATATATACAAAATTCATACATGGAAAACTAGAAAACATTACTGAGAGAAACTAAATACCTAAATAAATGGATTGAAAGGCACAATATCATTGTCAACTCTCTCCAAAATGATCAATAGATTCAACATAATTCCAATAAAAATTTCAGCAGTCTCTATTTTGTAGAAATTAACAAACTGATTTTAAAATTTACGTGGAAGTTCAAAGGACCTAGAATAGCCAAAACCATTTCTTATAAAGAAGCTGGAGGACATATATAACTTGACTTGAAGATTTATTATAAGTACTATAATCAATATAATGTGATATTGGAGTAAGGATAGGCAAATATACAAATGAAACTAAATAGACCAGAAATAGACCCAAAGAATGGCCAAGAAGCACATGACAAGATATTCAATCATTAGTCAACAGACAAGTGCAAATTAAAACCACTGTTATGTACTACTACACATTTACTAGAATTGCTAAAAATTAAAACTAGTAACAGTACCAACTGGGGTGAGAATACGGAGCATTTGGAAATCTCATATATAACTGATTAGAGTGTAAAATGATATAACCACTTTGGAAAGAAGTAAGCAATTTCTCTTAAACATACACTTAACATTTGACCATGAAAATATATATATACACAAAGACTTGTACACAAATGTTCATAGCACTTCATTCATAATAGTCCCAAACTAGAAATAACACAAACATCTACTAACAGGTGAGTGGGTAAACAAATCATGGTATATTCATACAGTGAAATTTTACTCAGAAATAAAGACACTGACCCATGCAGCAACACTAATGAAGCAAGATACAAAAGAGTATATACTGTGTGATTACATTGATGTGAAATTCTAAAATAGTCTATGGTGATAGAAATCAGATCAGTGGTGGCTTGGAGCAGGGAGTGCAGGGGAGTAACTGAGGAGGGGCACAAGGGAATCTTAATATGATGGCAATATTCTGTATCTTGAATGGAGTGGAGGTTACATGGGTGTTTACATTTGTCAAAATTTCACCAGAACTGCCTGCAGGCTGCTGAGGTGGTAGCATCTAATTGTGGCATATGTCTGGGAACTCTACACTCAAAATGGGTGCATTGGTTATATGTATTTTCCACCTTATTAGGTAGGGTTTTTTTTAAAGGAAATAGAAAAAAATTTAATTAAATTCATCCCTCTCTCCTGATTCTCTGCCTATATCTCTAAACAGTGCTTCTGAATCTTCTTTATGAACTCTTCACTTGGTTTGCCTTTGAAACATAGGGATTACCTCATGTTCCATCCTCCATGATTTTGTCTCTCACATAACCTTAGTTAGTTCCCTCATTGCTAATGGTATAACTACCACCTATTTGAGGGTCATTCTCAAATCTATATTTCTTGCACAGACTTTTCCCCAGAGCTCCAGACAAGTATATCCAAATGCTTAATAAAAATCCTTTATCTTAAGCTCAACATGTTCAAAACTGAGATCAACTACTACACATAACCTCAAGCCTGCCTTTTCTACTATATTCTCTTTTTTTATTTTATTGAAGTATAGTTGATTTACAATGTTATGTTCTACTATATTCTTCATATAAGTTGATACACTGTGACAGACACACAGTAAACATTGCATATATATTTGTTGAATGAATGAAAGATGGAATTATTAACAGTCAAAAACTCCTTCAGTTCTCCCGCTCCTGTATTAATTAAGCACATGACCAACGTGTTTTGCCTAATCCTGCCTTTCCCTCCCTTTGGGAAGCTAGAAAGATATAACCTTCTTCTAGGCTGGCTGTGTGGCACTAAGCAAATTCTCACCCCTCTCGGGAGCTCAGAGACATAATATAAAAAGCATGGGTTTGGAATTAGATAGGGGCAGATTCAAATTCCTGCCTATTGTTGATATATCTTTAGCATGTTCTTTTTATTCTTTGAACTTCACTTTCCTTATCTATGAAGGAGAAAGACTAATATCTATATTCTAAGGTTGTTCTGAGTATTAAATGAAATGCAAGGTTACCACTGTGCACATAGGAAGTGTCACTATATGTTACTGCATTCCCTTCCCCCTCCCCACTACCACCTCTACTCCCACCCCAGAAGGAGACGGAGGGAGAATGGAGTTGGTACACATCTCTGAATGGCACCTCCTCTGACTGACAGGCTTTATTTCAAGATAAGGAAAGATGCTCTCCCCCTCCCCCTACCCTTGAGCGCCGTTGTCACCAACAGAACTGCCTGCAATTGGTACTCCAGGAAGATGCAGCCAGCTGCAGAGGTGCTGTTACCTGATCATGCATCTGTCTGGGAAACTAGAAAAAGAGAGACTGTGTTTAAAAAGTATATTTTTCCCCTCCCCAGGTAAGCAGGAGAAATAATGGAATTCAAATTGGAATGAACATGAGATAAAACTCCTGCCCACCAGGTGTTTATCCCAGTTCATAAAAACAACTACTTTAAAGTAATGAAGAAAAAAAAAAAAAAACTACTTTAAGGTAATGAAGGAAGAAAAAAAAAAAAAAAACTCCCTGTTGAGAAAGCAAATGGAACCACATGTTTGTGAAACAGTTTGAGAGAGAACAGCAAACTCAACGAGCAGACAGCAAATGCATGTCAAGCAGGGTCAGCACAGGCTGCCTTGCTCACAGACACTCCCCACAGACAAGGCTCCAGGAAAGGCTGGACCCCTTGAAATCATACCACCCATCAGGAGAGCACATGCACCTCTGTCAAGCCCACAGGCCTTGGCGGGATGTGGGAAGGCTCCCCTTTTATCCTGTACCCACACCCCAAGAATTCCACTCCATTTCTTTTTCTTTAATGCTGCCCTACCAACTCTGTTGCTTAGGACACTGTCCCCCCTGTTCTTCCTTTCCCTGTTGTCCCTAAAGATAAGCACACAGGCCTTTATGGTTGGAAGAGTTTGCTGCTAGTCGCTAGAAGACAATGCACAGGGAGAAACAAAGCCGACAAAAATGAAGACGTTTATTTACCTAATGAGCCCTTGCATGTAAGGTGACCAAATGTCCCTGTTTGCACAGGACGGTCCTATTTTACACCTGTTGTCCTGATGTCGTGATTAATAGCATCCCTTTTACTCTCAAAATTATCCATGTGTGGTCATAGAGTAGAATAAGTATTTCTATTTACATGGCACTCACTTACTTTATGTGAAACATATAAACATTAACTTATTTAACCCTGAAAGCAATTCTATAAGGTAAAAAACATTTTTAATATAATGAAGCCAAGGCATAGAGAGGTTGAGCAGCTTACCCAAGGTTACACAGAGAGTCAGTGTCTGAGCCAGGATTTCAATCAAGGCAGTCTGGCTTCAATGTCCTTGTTCTTAACCACCATGGTAGGCTAGCTATGACAAAGCTTTAAGAACTCACTTGCTCTTTCACTTAATAAATATTGTTCATGCCTTCTATGTGCAGACACTATGCTACAAATTATGAATACAACCATGAACCAAGCAGAGTCCCTGCTCTCAAGGAGCTTTTAGTCTGGGGGAGACACAGACACAAGTAAAAGGACAGGAAGTACAGGGTGCATTGAGAACAAATAGAATGGGGCGGGGCAGGGGGGGGTCAAGCGGCATCTAATCTGGCCTTAAAAGATCACAGAAAGCTTCCTGGAGGAAGTGACATCTGAGAAGAGTCCTAAAGAAAGAGTAGTTAGCTGGGCTGGAAGGATGAAGAAAAGGCCGTGCAGGCAGAACAGCACATCAGAAGGTCCTGAGGCCAAGGAGATCATGATGAAGTAAGGGAATTCAAGTAGTTCAGTAAAGCTCTAGTACTGCCTGGGGCCAGGGCACTTGCAAAAGTTGGAGCTGAAAACTCAAGTAAGCAGAGGCCGGACCAAGAAGGGATGTCGCTGATATCCTCACGTTACACTTTATCCTGAAGTTAATGGGAAACGCATGACTCTCTAGGAACTTAAGCAGAGAAGTGACCTGATCGAATTTTCACTTTAGAAAAATCACTGTGGTCTCTGTGTAGAAACGAATTGAAGAGGGAAGAGCTGGAGTAGACACAGGACACCCAGACAGAAGGCCGTTGTCAGGATCCATAGGAGAGGGGAAAGTGGCTTGCACTAAGGTAGTGATAGGAAATGTGGAGAGATGGGGTGGATTAGGAAGGTAGAACAGGCAGGACTTGGTGATTGGCACGAAGTGGTGAGTGGGAGGAAAGGAGAGCCATGGATGCGATGCAGCTGTCCTGTCCTATCGGGGGCTGGAGCCCGAGTCATAGATTTATTTGAGAGTCATCCGAGCAGAGGTGGTCACTGAGCCGTTGGATTAGGTGGCTCACCCAGGGGAGAGTGTAAAGTGGGAAGAGAAAGAAATGGCCATAAGAAGAATGGGAAGGAGAGGCAGGAGACCGACTAAGAGAGGATGATATCATCATGGCCACCAAGAGAAGAAGGAAAAGGAGAGCAGTGTCTAAGGCTGCAGGGAGCACAAGTTAGGGCCCAGACACATCCGCATGGTTTATCAACAAGATGGTCATTGGAAACCTTAGGGGAGCAGTTGCACAGTGCAAGCGGGAGTGAGGCTACGAAGGGATGAGGACAGGATGGAAGGTGACGATGAGTCTCAGAAAGCTTGGCCTTAAGGGAAGGGAGAGAGTGTGGGAGGTGGAAGTGGGTTCAGGTCCTGGAACAGACACCCAGCTCCCTGCTTTCTTACTGTGTCCTCTCCCTCCCTAATCCTGCCCACCAGTTCTGCTGATAAATACTGTAGGAGAACAGATGGCCGTAATAGAAATAGTTAAGAAATCTCACTAAGTTCATATTGCCATTTCCATGTTTTATAGTACTAGTCACCTAGAGAAGCCCCTCATGGGCTTTATTCCTGATGGCATCTTTTGCTAGGCTGGCAGCCATCAGGGCAGAACTAGCATTCATCTCCATTAGCATCCATCCAGGAGACCATCTGTCTCAAGGGGATTATCTGTATTCCTGAGAACCACCCAAATGGGTCAGTGGATCCCTTTGGGACATTTCCTCAATTCCAAGATCATTTATTTGAGTAGTTACCAGAGCCCAGGCACTGTTCCAGGAACTGAGGATTAAAAAGTGAGTAGTAAACCATGGTCCTGGAGGATCATCCTGAGGGGATTTTTCAGGAGGGGCACCTGAAATCTCTGAGCTTTCCAGGCACCTCCAAGGGTATGCCCCTAGGTTTCCCCTAGAAGGGTTTGCAGTAGGTTGAAATAGGTCATAAAATGTTATATGTCCCACCACAGAACTCAGGATTATCACCACAGTTGGACACTAGGAAAATTATTTATAGAGCACTTTTATAAATACTGCACTTTCATTCATTCATTCATTCATGCAATCAATCAATAAACATTCATAGAACAACTACTGTGTACCAGGTACTGTGTTAAGATACTGGAGATAAGAATCATGAACGAAATAGACATGATCTCTGTCCTCGTGGAGCACACAAAAGAGTTATGAAAAGCCACATTAATCAAAATAACTGTACAAATGTATAATTACAAGTCATGACACATGTTACAAAAGCAAAATATTGGAACCTACTCACTCTGTTGGGCTAAGGAAACTTTCCTGAGAAGGTAACATTGAGATGATGTCTGAAGGATGCATGGGCTTTAGGTAGAGGGTAGGAAGAACAGCCCAAGAACACAGAACAACATCAGCAAAGACTCTGAGGAACAGAAAAGCAGCCATCATTGGAGAAAAAAATTATTCTGACACTTGTTAAAATGGTAAGGAAGACTTCCCTCAGGACTACTGGAAAAGTGTCAAGACTATGGCAGTAGGGGAGAGAGATCAGGTTCAACGCCAAATGCAAACGGACGAATGGGGATTTATAGCCCAAAAGCAGAGTGAGGAACTCAGTGGATGGAAAATCACTAAGAGGAGTTATCAAGGGCAGGGAGATTCCTGTTAAACCGACTTAACAGGATTCTTGCTGAAGGCAGGCCAAGGACTTAGACATCAAAGGTGAGGGATGAAGCACTTCATCAGATATGATGGGTGTGAATTGACTTAGCAGGATTCTTGCTAAAACTGGGCTATGCAGGCCCAGAAAGGCCAGGGAGTGAGGGTGAGGGACCAATGTCAAGACCTAAACTAACCAAACCTAACTTGGTCAAGGAGAGAGTCTTTATCCCCAGTTGTCTAGGGCAGAGAGAGCAACGGGAAGAGGGGTAGTAGATGATTCTGGAGAGAGAAGCAGGAGCCAAATAATGAGGGCTTTGTGAATAGGGTTATCCTAAGACCCTTGAAAAGTTTTAATTGGAAGGAAGGGTTGTGACATGATTGGATTGTGTTTTCTTAAGATCTACTCAGCCTGCTGTGTGGAGGATGGAATGGAGGGGGCAAGAAGAAGGCTAGAAGACCACTTAGAAGGCTGCCGCTGCCCTGGAGAAACAAGGTAATGGGCAGACCAAGGAGGCGATGGAGGTAGGAATAGAAGTTACGGAGTTGATGTATTCAGGAGGTGAAATTGACAGGTCTGGGTGATAGAGTGGTGGCAAGGAGAAAAAGCATCAGTAAGTCTCCCATTATCTCGCTTCCTCTTTACTACAACCCTGTGAAACACATTATTATTTTCTCAATTTATGATAAGGGATTTGGAACTCAAAGTAGTTAATGACATGCCCGGGTCACACAGCTAGTAGGTCTGGCTCTCAAGTTACTCCCTTTCTATGATGCTACACAGGAGTCAAGAAGCTGTTCATTGTGGAAGATTCCACTCCCTTTTGTGCCTCTGAAAGCTACACCTAGTCAATACCTCGAGCATTTGTCCTCCACCCTCAACCTTCCCTGTTTGCCTATGCAATAGCAAAATAAATTAAATATTATCACAGAAGCTGCTGCAGTTTGAGTCAGTTGACCTCCAAGGACAGTACAAATAGATTCCTCTGTTTGAGAAAGTATCTTCATGGGCTTATCTGGCTATGAAGAGTGAGGGTCCCCGGAGAGAATTGAGATGAGAAAAGTTTGGCAATAAGGAATTAAATCGCTCGGCATGACAAAGAGGAATTTTGCAGCAGGTACCATGGCCATCATTGTAACCTTAGCACCTGGCACACAAGAGCCAGTGTATATTTTTGTTGAAACTCTGGAGGTAGGGCCCAGCAATCTGTGATTTATCAAGACCTGGTGATTCTGACACACCCTCAAATCTGAGAACCTCAGATCTTTAAAAACCTTTTTAACACTGCCCATACCATACCAGGCCCACAAATCCTCAGTGAACAGCTGTTATACACAACAGTCTTTTGTTAGTAATGCTTTGTGCCCAAGCATTAGAAAGGACAAAGACCAGCCATTCCAGAGTTTCTGACAATGACCGGCAGCAAGGCAAGTCCAGGCCAAGGCAGAATTGGGGCCAGGTTACAGAAGCAGCTGCAGCTCAAGCGGTCCCAAGAGCAAATGTGAGACAAACCCTCAAATATGTAGTAAACATTCACTATTTGCTTCCCAAATATCCATCCCCATTTTTTTTCGGTAATAAATGAATGAATGAATGAATGAATTTTCATCTGTGGTTATAGCTTTTCCCCACACTTAATGCATAGCTCTAGATAGAGCACACGACCTAGATCTAGCCAATCAAAGCAGCACATGCCCTGGCCACAGTGATTGAGTTCGGGGTTGAACACACAATCTAAGCAGAGCCAAGAAGACAGAGTGGATTTTTCTCAGACGTCTGGGAAAAAGGGAGGTGCTCCTTCGTATTGAATTTGAATATGACTGGATATGAAGCCGGAACGCCTATGTTTTTTGCCAATTGAGGAAGAAAGCATGTCTGAAAGCAGGACCAACTCTACAAAAGTAGAGTTGAAAAATACAGAGAGAGCAACCTGGTGCTGGTAACATTTTTGAGAAGCCAGATCAAGCCTCACCTGAAGGCAGTCTACTCCTGGACTTTTCTATTGCATGAGCCAATAAAAACTAGCTTTGGCTAGTTTGGATGGAGTTTTCTGTCCTTTACATCTGGAGGAGTCCTGATTGTGATGTAATACAGTGGGTTGAGTTACTTTATTTGGAAACTGTGGCTACAGAAAGCAGGAGAACTTGAGTCAACCAGTTACACAAATCTACCTCCCCTCAAGACTATGAGTACCCTGAGGTCTGGAACTGTGTGTTATTTCTTGTGGTAATGATAATAGACACTCAATGATTGTTTTAGGAATAAAGGGGGGACAAGAGGAAGGCAGGGTGGCAGAAAGAAAAGGGGATGAGAAATGTATAGATTTTTCCCAGTGGTGCAGGAACCCTCCTGGTCACTTTGTTCAGGGTAGACTAGACCCTGCAGGGGCCCAGCAGAAGCCATGAAGCAGGAAATGAGGGCATAGAAGCTTCTAGCATCAGGCTCCTCCCAAGGGCCACTTACCAGGAAATTGCCTAGAAATGATGGCGCAGCCGTAACTGGGTCATTACTTTCCCTACAAATATCTCTCCCTTTTGTGAGCAACAAGGACCCATTCAGCCCACTATGTGGTGCCTCAGCTGAAATAACAGACCAAAGGGAATGTGTAATTGCCTTTCATCAGATTGAAACCATAGGGCAGCCTGGCCAAGCCGAAGCTCTGTCTCTGGCCGTAGCACAGAAATTATTTACTGCTTGATGTCAGGCCATGTATGAGGAAGAAGAGGGAATAGAAGGGGAAAGGAAAGAAGACCAGCCTTCCGGCTAGCTTCAGCCCTTCTGGCAAGGCTACTCAGCCCAGAGCTTTGTCTGAAGAGAGAGACAGAAGGGGGTCTGGCTCCAAACTTTTAGGGAAGAAGGCACCTGGGGCAGAGGAGGAACAGGAAGAGAGACAGAAAAGGGAGGGGTTGGAAGAGAGGGAAAAAGTTAACCTTTAATGAAATAAGTCAATTTACAAATAAAAAACAGTAGCCAACTGATAGCTTCCCCGCCCCCATCGGCCTGCACGAACCCTTGGAAATAACAAACATAACATCAGTCAGTTCATCAAGTCATCATCTGGTGTGTGTTTTTCAATTATAATTTAATAATTTCAAAGATTAGAATGAAAATGAAAACTTCAGACTCATCCAAAGGGACATAGAGTATTCTTCCAGGGACCTATGACTAATCTGTATTTTGGGCAGAGGGGAGGAGTTTAAAATGACGCAAATCCTTGGGAACTTTGCTGGGTGATTTAGGAACTCCATGATTTTTCTCATCTACTTCCAGGAATTTTCTACCTGGGCTAGACTGTACCCCACTTACCTTTCCTTTTCGCCCCTCAGTGAGCTTTGTGTACCCCATCCTGGCCCACCAACTTCAGGGGAGCATGTGTATTCCACACAGGATGAGGGAGACAGGACTCAGGGTCCTCTGGGTGCTCCCCCCAAGGACCCTAACAGCAGTATTATTCTGCAGTTCCCAGGGTGCTGCCCTGTTATGCATTTCCCCAAGCAAACTGTCCCAGGATCCCATGGCCTTCAGCCTTGGCTTTTTCATTGCCATCGTATCTCAGGAACCTATCTTTGGATCTGAAGATCCAAAACACCACATGGCCTTAGTTTCCTGGTCCTGGGGAAGGGTTGCCAGGCAATGCCAGTAATGGCAAGAACAGTGAATCACACAATCCTAGGCTCAATCCACCTCTACCACCCACAGCTCCATGAGGCAGTGGTGGAATGGAAACAGTCTATTTATCTCTTGTAAAAATAAAATACAGTGTGTGTGTGTGTGAAAAAAAAAAAAAAGCAGCTAAACCCCATTATAAAAATAAATTACGGGCTTCCCTGGTGGCGCAGTGGTTGAGAATCTGCCTGCCAATGCAGGGGACACGGGTTCGAGCCCTGGTCTGGGAAGATCCCACATGCCGCAGAGCAACTAGGCCCGTGAGCCACCACTACTGAGCCTGCGCGTCTGGAGCCTGTGCTCCGCAACAAGAGAGGCCGCGATAGTGAGAGGTCCGCGCACCGCGATGAAGAGTGGCCCCCCGCTTGCCACAACTGGAGAAAGCCCTCGCACAGAAACGAAGACCCAACACAGCTATAAATTTAAAAAATAAATAAATAAATAAATTACTTTTAAAAACCCATAAAAAAAAAAAAAAAGGAATTATCTCTTAGGATGATAGCAAGAATCAATTATATAATTATATATATAATATACATATAATTATATATAATTATAATTATATAAAGGAATGTAGAGATTATATATGTAAGGATTACAAGGGCAATACATGTAATATCTGTAAAGCACCTGGCACAGTGCCTGATACATAGTAGACACGCAATGTTAGATTTCTTTCCCTTTCCTTCCCAACCTCCCTCTGTGAAATCCAGGATAAGAGTTTCCTGGCTCCCTCATGGTCAAGCTGGCCCCAACACTTAGCTAACAACCAGAAGAATCTGTCCCTGAAGGTGGTTTTTCCGAACTTCTGGTCCTTGGAGCCCCCTACCTGCTGCGCTCTCAGCCCACACCCTTAAAAGGAAAAACTGTCTGGGGAGAGGCCTCCGCGGAACGCGCGGGGACGGCCAAGAGGGAAGCTGACAGCTGCAGGACTCGTCGCTCAGCACTAGGGGGGGCAATACGATCGAGAACACAGTGAGGGCCACGCCCAGAAATCTCAACTTCCCCTGTGCCCCAGTCGCCCAGGTCGGGCTGATCCAAGCTAGACGCGAACCTTAAGTGCTACTCAGAAAGGCCTTTGTGGGAGCAAATAATGAGAGAAAATGTAGGGAGCCACGGAGAGCACACTGTCCTTCCCACTTCAGCTAGGTCCCGGCCTCGAGAGCTCTCTGCCGCTGCTAGACTGCAACCTCAGGATCCCCTCCTGGAGGAGCCAGGTGGGGGCTTGAGGAACAAGAGGTAAGGGAGCCAGGCCAGGTCACTTTTCCCAGTCACTCCAACTTTTACATCTAGCTCACCCAGCATCTTAGTAATTGTGGGTCACAGCTAGAAGGAGTCCTATAGAGCCCCAGATGCTCAACCCTCAGATGTTCAGCTGGAAGGCAAGGACCCAGAGAGGAGAAAGTTTGAGCAAGATCTCCCAGGTAGTTTATCATCACCCCTCATAGGGTTTATCAAATACTTTCATGTCCATTATCTCGCTTGGCTATTCACAACCACCTGGCGGAACTATTATTCCATTTTACAAATGAGGAAACTGAGGTTCAGGTAAGTGCCCATAGCTCTCCTCTTCCCTACTAAGTTTTCATTGCCACCCACTGTTCCCTTCTCTCTTGCTTTCCCCAGGAAGATTGCTACCCAGCTCCAGGTATTATATAAATCAAAATTTTAAAGATTTGTTGCGTTCCCCATCTTCCTAACCCATCTAGTATGATGGAGAGATTACACAGCATAGTAATTGTGAGGGTGGACTTTGGAGTCAGACCTGAGTGAATAGATTCCATCTTCATCACTTATGAATTCCATGACTATGGACTTCTTTGTACCTCAATTTCCTCATCTGCAAAATGGGAATATTCACATCTATCTCCTGGAATTCTTTTAAGGGTTAAATCAGATGTACTGTGAAGCAATTTCATAGTGCCTGGCATATAGTAAAGGCTTGAGAAATGCTTCTAGCGTATATAATTATCATACAATTATAGAACTGAAATGATCTTTAGGAATTAGTTCACTACTTTCATGCCATTACCAATGAAGCTAAATGGAGTTAAGTGGGGGTGTTACTGTGCAAAGTAGTTTTGCATACTGGTTTGAATGGTTCCCATCCCCACCCCCCAAAATCCGTGTCCATCTAGAACCTCAGAATGTGAACTTTTTTGGAAATGGGATCTTTGCAGATGTAATGAGTTAAGATGAGGTCATACTAGATTAAGATGAGTTCTAAATCCAGAATGACTGCTGTCCTTATAAGAAGAGGAGAGGGGCTACCCTGGTGGCGCAGTGGTTGAGAATCTGCCTGCCAATGCAGGGGACACGGGTTCGAGCCCTGGTCTGGGAAGATCCCACATGCCGCGGAGCAACTGGGCCCGTGAGCCACAATTACTGAGCCTCCGCGTCTGGAGCCTGTGCTCTGCAACAAGAGAGGCCGCGATAGTGAGAAGCCCGCGCACCGCGATGAAGAGTGGCCCCCATTTGCCGCAACTGGAGAAAGCCCTCGCACAGAAACGAAGACCCAACACAGCCATAAATAAATAAATAAATAATAATTTAAAAAAAAAAAAAAAAAGAAGAGGAGAGGACATATAGAGACATCAAGTCACAGAGGGAAGAAAGCCATGTGAAGACAGAGGCAGAGACTAGGGCAATTCAGCTACAAGCCAAGGAATGCCAAGGTTTGCCAGGAACCCCCATAAACTAGGAGAGCAGTTTAAGTCCCATAAACCCACCCCTACCAACACCCCTCACCCAGGAACTGACCTTGTCAACACCCTGATTTCAGACTCCTAGCCTCCTGACTGAGAGAGAATACATTTCTGTTGTTTTAAGCCACCCAGTTTCTGGTAATTTGTTACAGCAGCCTTAGGAAAGAAACTACAGTTTGTGACAGAGGGAGAACTCCAGCAGAACTCGCAGTTTTTTGTTTTGTTTTTTTCACTTCCAGCCTAGCCCTTTTTTACTCCATCATTGCCTCCCCAAACCAGCAATAAACATTTATGGTACACCTACCTAGGAAGTTTACTTATTTGGAGAAAAATTAACACACACTATAATCTTTAGCACTTCTTACTAAATTGTTACCTGACACACAGTAGGCATTTAATAAATACTTCCTGGCAAGTTGATAAAATAATAGATATAAAAATGGTATGTTGTGTTATATAAATTTAAGAAATTAGTACGAACCCACTTTCTACCTCTGTGTATGTACATCAGTGTGCCAGACTCTAAATTTATTTACACATTTTGTATATTTGAAGAATCACAAAACTTCAGGTTCACAAGCCCTGCCCATGCACTAGCTCCTGGGGTGATGAATTAAAAAGAGAGTAATCTGAATACCCTCAGGACTCAATCCTACACAGTGGGGACGATCTCATTCTTGCTGGGTCCTCCCACACTCACTGAGGAATGGACAAGTGGGAGCTCAGGGAATCAGGGGAGCTGCCGGTTGCTGTAAAGGAAGAAAGCACCAGGTCAGCCTGGGAGTAGAATGGGTGGTGGTGGGTTAACAAAGGAAGGATGGGAGGAGGGATGAGCTGATTCACTGGGGCAACTCTTAGAGTGACTCAGAAGCCAGCAGAAAATAGCCTGTTCTCCCACATCTGCCTCATTGTCGGGCAATGAGGCACTTCCTCATTGCACACCCGTAAGGCAGGGCAAAAGGGAGGAGGAGGAAACGGAATTTTTCAAATTCATGGGCCTAGTCCAGCACTTAAACTCTGTGTTTTTAACCATTTCAGACATTTTGTTTCAAGTGACGTCAGTATTTGTTGAGCACCTACTATGTGCCTGGCCCTTCATCTCGCCTTTCAGATCGTCAGTCTCCTGAACGCAGGGAATGATGTCTTTCTGAAGTTCAGTATTACCTATTTGTTACTTCAGAAGCACTTGGGCTGCCGTTGAGCACCTCAGTACAGTCTTCTTGTCCTTCATATATAGAGATGACCTTCTCCAGCCAGCAGTCAATAGGGGGAGGCATGGAGCTTGTTTCTGTCTCTAATGCTGGATTTACAGTCATCCAGGCCCACTCTGGACCAGCCCTCCTGTGAGAGCCAAGTGTATGGTGAGCAGAATATAGCACAGGTTTGAAAGCACACATCTTGTTGGAAGTTCTTTATTTACCATTTACTAGCTCTATGGCTTTACTTGATTTCTCTGAATCTCTATCTTCTTATCTGTAAAATGGGCACCAATGATGTCTATCTTACAGGTTAGGAAAGATTTTTCATTTGGTAGTGAAGATTAAATATCATTATATGAAAGTACCTGGCACAGTGATGACATTAATACGGGTTTACTTCCTTCAAACGTATCAATGATTGCAGACTGACCAAATCCCTCCACCAGACTGTAAACTGCATGAGGACAGGGCTGCATCTGTCCTGAGATAGTCTGCCTAGGTGAGTACTAGGTCCCTAGTACTGTCTTGCTTAATAATAATTGTTAATATTAGAAATCATATGTTAAAATTAATTTACATTATTTATGCATTATAAATATTTAATTGTAAGTATTTATTATATTATATTAAAAACAATGTGGTTATTATTCTCTTAACCAGTTGAATCAATCTGAACTGGAAAAGGATCCAGAAACCCTGACCTCAGGAAGGGGTGCATCGTCTCCCTTTTCTAGGTTATTTGGTGCTGGTAAGGCTTGCTGCGACCACCAGCAAGATCTGCATTCCTGTGTTCACGAGGGACAGGCATTCCTTGCATCCTCTACTGTCCTGTGTCCCAGCGTCACTGCAAACTTGGTAGCCCACAGTATAATGGGGCCAAGGACACAAAAAAGTCCCCTCATTTGGAAAACATAGCGTAGAAAACCATGACACAAATTTTATTCATTCGACTTCTACCTGGAAGGCAGGTCTGGCTGGATTTGGGCTACCCGGTGTCCCCGCTCCAGGGGCTCCAGAGCTACTATTCTCTTCCAAATGTAATGTGAAAAGAGAAGGCGGGGGTGGTCCTCCGGGTTTTTTATCTTTGCGCCCTTGTTTCTAGCACAGGCTTCGTAAAAGAAAAAAAGAGAGAGCAGGCAAGCCACGTTACCAGGTTTTCAACAACCAGTTTTCTAAAGCAGAGCCAAAGCGCACTTCATTTATTAACATTTTGGATGAAATGAAACGTTAATATGCCCGATCAATCAGGGCACCCGAAACCCGCCGTTCCTAAGCTGCCCGTACCATGAGGGTAAACACGAAGCACTCGCCACCGTCCGGTCCAGAAATCGCTTAGAAGGTGGAAAGTTGCAGAAGCCGAGCCGTGAGGGTCGTAAGCCCACCCCCGAGCCCGGGCCGGAGGACTACGCTTCCTCCCGGAAGTGACGCGAGCTCAATCCCAGCTAGGCTCTCCCCAAACAAAAGGGATCTCGGGGCCCCGGGAGGAGCCTAAAAGACATTGGAGAAGCCCCTCCTCCAGCCGGAGCGGATTGGTGTCGGGGCTGGAGAGGCGAGAAGGAGATTGGCCCTGCCGAATGCCAGGGCCCTCGCCAGGCGGTCGAGGGGCGGGGCCTCGGAGGGCTGTGGATGGAGCGGCTGGCGGAGGCGGCAGGGAGCGGAGCCCCGAGCGCTGGGAAAAGGTAGGAGCCGCTGGCGCCTGGGCTTGGCGGCGGCTGGGAGGCCGGGTCCTCGAGAGAAAAGCAGGGGTAGGACCACCGGTGTCCTCCCGCTGCCGTCCCAACTGCCACTCGCGCCCATCCCCTGAGGGGGCGGAGCCGTCTCGTCTACCTCCCGGTATTCCCTGAGGAGGCGGCTCCTCAACCTTCGAGGGTGCTCGCAGCCACTTATTGTCCCTCGTCAACCCCAGCTCCCCAGAAGGGGCTGCCCTCCTGACACCCTCCGTTTAAAGGGCCCCCTCGCCCAGCCCCTCAACCTTGGGAGAAGGCGTGCGGGTTCCCATTCCGTAGACTGCCGTCCCCACCCCCGTTTGTCTGGCCGCCCCCGGGAGGCCAGACATCCCTTCCTACACCTGTCCTGCTCGCTAGGGTGGGACCAGAGCTAGTTCCATCCGTAAGATAAAAATTAGTGTTTTCCAAAAAAAAAAAAAAAAAGAGCGATGGGGCGATGCAAAAATCAGAGACCCGACCTAGACTGCCAGCTCCACGGACGAAACGGCCTTCCCCCGCTTGGGTTCTTCCCATCCCCCATTCTCTGATCTTCAGCCTTCCGCCTTAAGCCCCTAGGATCCTCTGTTCGCCTGTGGGGCATCGAGGGCTCACCTGCTTCGGGACCTTTTTAGTCTCTGGAGGAGGGAGAAATAGTAACCTTCCCCGCCCCCCTTTGTACCTTTATTCCTTGAGGGAGAACCCAACCTCTAAGGGTTTTTTTAGGTTTGAGTTGCATTTCGTTTTTGCTTTCTCACCCTATTTCTTCCCTGAAAACTTGATGAAAAACCACCCTTTGGTATTTCATAGTGAGGTGGGCGTGTTGGATATCTACAGAGTTGGTCTTGCGTGGGTAGGAATGCAGTGTATATTGTTGGACTGTCAGTGAATAACAGAATGCTTTCAAGTGAAACAGTACAGATAAGTAAATAAAGAGCTTTAGATTAGGAATGAGTATCTCCTAGTCTAGGGTGGGCTGGTCTGTTGCCCAGGGAGACTGCAGTTAACCTGGAAGGTATAGTTCTGTTGAAACAAAAGGCAGGAAGTGTTTGAAGAAAATTCAGGTTCAGCGGTCTAGGTTCATGATTAATCTGGTCCGGTGGCCATTGGTTACTCTCTAGCCCCTATTTTATGGTGGGTTTTTCCCTCCAGGTGAAACTGATATATATATGTACATATATATATATATATATATATGTATATATATGATGTTGTTGATTGGTTTTACAAGACCACTATCATCTACCAAAATTCAGGGGATGAAAATTAAAAGCACATTTTAAATCTCAGCGATAAGGATAAATAAAAGCAAGGTAAACTCCAGCTATTCACACACGTGACTACTACCAAAGAGTGTCCCTATAGTGTGCTCATAAAGGCCTTCATTTCAGCAGGTGCAAAATATTGATGATTTTGGCCTAATGTTAATGCCATTGAATCCCTAGTAATCATCTATTGCTAGCACTTTCATATATTAAAATTTGCCATATTTTTTTAGCATTGTTTCTTTTGCTTTCGGTCTGAAGTCTGTCTTACTACTGTTATTTATAGCCAAAGATAATAACAATGGGATGCAAGGAGTTGGAATCATGGGGGCAATTATAACAGCTGTCTTTTACCTTCCTGATTAGAGTCTCTGAAGGTAGACTTTCTGAAGGTAATTAATTTTGAAGAGTTAGGTTCGAAGTTTTCAGAGCCAGTCTCAGTGCTCACAGATCTGCCCAGTGATTGTTTCCAGATCTCCGATAAAAAGGCACAAAGAAGAAACTGTGGAGGGTCTCTCCAGCAAACACAAAGTGTACTGCGATAGGTGGGTAAGGGCCCCTAGCAATAGCAGCAGAAAAGAACTAAAAGCAGAACAGGAATTCCCAAAAAGATATATCTTATTACATGAGCAGAGAACAGAAAATAAACTGAGGTAAGAGACTAAGGAAAACAAAGTTGCGGTGATTGCCAGGGCCTTAATGAGCAGAGAGGAAAAAGCAAATAATGCTCTTTGATTACTTGGCACAGTAAGCAGGATCTGTTTGATACACATTTGAGTCTTGGAAATCTTTCCTTTAACTTTTTCAACACTTGTTTGGTTATATCAGATGAAGAAAAACATTGTATGCAGAGATTTTTTAAGGTATATTTGTAATCTGCCTCATTAAATTATAAATTCTTTGAGAGAGGTATTAGTATGTTTTGTTTCATCTTTGTACCTTTATAGTATATAGTTTGTATTGCCTAGTATATAGTTTGTATTGCCTAGTATATAGTTTGACTTCATGAACGTTTGTTGAACTTAGTTTGAAGCTGACCCCTTCGGGTAGACTAGAAACATAATTTACTGATAAGATATGGCACATCTTGTTAGTATAAACAGTCCATAAAGAATTTAATATTAAATATTCTTCCTCTTTAGCATTTAAACAAAGGTGAAGAATTAGTGTCTGATTTTAGTTATTGGTTGGTTTTATTTTAAATATTTCAATATATAGCTAAGATGCCTAAGTAAGGGAAAACAAAGCTTGTATATGTCATGATCTCAGACATATGATACAAGGATTTTTAGGCCACTGAATTGGTGTTTAGTGGCATGATACAAGAAGCAGAGATTTATTTCTAGAGGAAGTTTGTCCAGTCTGTGGTGGTTGACCCCAGGAATAGCTTGTCAACCTGTTACTAAAGGCCATTTTTTCTTATTTCCTGGATGTTTGCTGATAATAACTAAAAATCACATCTTCCTAGTTTCAGTTCAAAGCATTTCAGTGAGAAAATGGCTTATTTATGGTGAGGCTATAAAGTGTGCTGATTTACAGCACAGACTTTAAAGGCAGACCTGAGTTAAGATTCCAGCTCTGCTGCCCTTTTGCTGTGTGACCCAGGGAAATGGCAGTTTTCTATCTTCACCATATCTCAGTTTCCTCAGCTGTGACTTAAAAATGACTTTCAGAGATTTTTTTTTTTAGAAGATTACATGAACATGACATACAGGAAGCACTCAGTAATTGGTAGGTATTATTGCATTATTATTAGCACTTTGCACGTGAGTTAAAGAATTTAATATTAAATATTCTTTTACTCCTTTAGCATTTAAACAAATGTGAAGAATTAGTGTCTGAGTTTAGTTATTGGTTGGTTTTGTTTTAAATATTAGAATATATAGCTAAGCTTCCTAATTAGAGGGAAACAAAGCTTGTGTATGTCATGATCTCAGACATCCGACAGAAGAGTTTTTAGGGCAGCGCATGTGTCTTACGGTATGTGTGTTTCATAATTTTGTCATGTACCTTATCTTCCTTAAACTTTTTGGCCCTGGAAAAGGAAAGGCAAGGGATTCAACCGTCTGATGTCTTCTCTCTGAATTGTCAGTTGTTTGACTCCACACTGTCTTAAGTACCTTCACCCTCAGTGTCATATAAATGGTTTCGTGGATACCGTGATCATGGTGCAGGGTTGTACCTTCTGTGAGATTTAAGGGATTTTCAATGGTAATTTTGATTGACAGTGATTTTTGCCTCTTGAATAACTCTTCTACTACCCCCAAAGTAAGGAGCAATCATAAGAACAACTCAAATGGGTGAGAAGAAACTATGGATAGGGAAGTTAAGAGTGGAGGTGGGGGAGTGGAGGACAGGGGTTTGTGGGTTGAGGAAAACAGGACTACAAGCAGGCATTGAAGTAAAGAATGTAGTAATATGGTTTCTCCCTGCCAACTATTTCCAAACTCTGTATTTCGGGTCCAAAGCCAGAGCTTCCACTCTAAATGTGTGCTTTGCTGCTAAATGAATCGTTTCTGCCTTTTGGAGCCACAAAGAATGTAATCCTTAATTGTTACTGAGTTTAAAGAATATAATCCTTAACTGTTACTGAGTTCAAATAGAAGCTAGGAAGGAAGATAGGAGAGCACAGGACGATGGAGTTTACAGACAAAAAAGACTCCTGACCCTGAGCCTTGGGAGCATCTGCATGGGTCCTTTGTGCAGAGCTGCTGGGGAAGGAGAGGCTGCAGTGTGCTCTGGGTCAGCTCGCCTAGAAAGGTGAGCCAGGGAGGAAGGAGTGCAGAGGGAGAAGCAAGCAGGGATGAGTTGTTTTAATGAGAAATAAGATCTATAAATTATAACAGAGGAGAATGAACTGACGGGTAAGTTGTAGAAAAAAGGAGCACTAAGTTTGGGGTTTTTTGAAGGAAGGTGTTCCCCATTCCTTGGTTTCTGCCAAGTAGTCCTTTCTGTTGTAGCGGGTTGAACAGGAGTGAGAACAGAACCAATCTGGTTCTTAACTGGTTTAATATTTGACGGTACAAACAAGATCTGGTGTAGTCCTATGTATCAGCTTCTTCTTATTGCCTCTTGTTCTTAAATTGAAGACATGGAAGAAATTTTCTGAAAAGGCTCCACCCCTAAAGACTTCTCTGCTTCTAAACCTTTAGCCTTCGCCACACTCGCTGAGTCTGAACGCGTTCTTCTTGGGGGTCTAGTTACTTCTCATTCAGCGTGTCTCGCATCACAGCCATTATTTCCCCCCCAAAACCCGTTCCTTTTCTAACATCCCTGTTTCTGTTAATGACATCGTCATTATAGTCACCCAGCCTTAAAAACCTCAGCTGATCTGGGATTATTTCCCCTCTTACCTCCTTAAAAAAGCCAGTACCAAGTTACTATACATTCTTTATAAAGTCTCTTGCATCGGTCTTTTTTTTTTTCCCTATTCTTACTGCCACCATCCTATTTCACACATTTTAACCTCATACCTGTACTGTTAAAGTTTTCTCCCAACTGCTTTTTCTGCTTCCAGTTTCTCTTCAGTCAAATCAGCTCTGTACGTCAAGCTTTAACCTTCCTGAAACTATATTTTTATTGTGAGATTCACCTAGTTAAAAATGTTTAGTGGCTTCTTATTTCCCAGAAGATAAAGTCCAGTTTTGTACACTGTAATTCAAGGTACTGCACTGTACATTTCTTTCCAGCCAGCATGTTTTGATTACCCCTTTGAACCAGAGACTGCTGGGTGCTAAGTTTATCAAGCTGAATAAGACAGAGTATTTGTCTAGAAGAGCAGAATCTTATGAGACAAAAGACAGCTATGTAAATAGATGAATTGATGTAATAGAATGTGATAACTGCTCTTGGGTTATGAATAAGATACATATCCATTATGCATTTAATATGATTTCAAAATAGTTGTGATATTTTTAGAAAACCCGTTTATCAGTATTATGAGTTAAAATTGTAACTTGATTAAAAGCTGTAGAAATTCAGTGGAAGCAAAGGCATGCTTTTCACTTATATCCTAAGTCACAAAAAGCCAGTCTAGGCAGAAGATTGTCCTTTTTCTTTCCCAAGTAGTGTGCAGATAACCATTGGCCTGAATACGTGTTGTGTGTGTTCCTAAGCTGCCTTTCCCAGGAACTGGCCAGGCCATCTCCTTCTTGGAGCAGATCAACCTACCAGGTTAGAAGGAGTAAACTTGTTTTGATTTCTAAATTAGACACATGAGTGGTAGAAAGTGAGAACTCATTGGAAAAAAGGAAAACTTCATTATCCTTACAGATGAAACCAACTATATGCTCTCCAGGGATGAGAAGTGAGAGAACTGACCAGTCACTAAGTCATTTAAACCATTCAGTATCCTGTTAGAGTACGTCTTGTCATCCCCATTTTATAGATGAAGAACTGAAAGCTCAAAGATTATGTGGATCAAGGAAGTATGAAGTGGTAGAGCCAGGATGCAAACCTAGGTCTGTAGGGCTCCAAAGTCCAAGCACTTTTCACTGCAACACACTGCCTCCCAGAAGAGTTACTGTCCCCAAAAAACCTTGGAGCAAAAACAATTGCCAGGTCTGTTAGTCATTTTCAACTGATACCAAATTGTTAAACTTTTTTAAAAATCAGTGGTCTGACTTAGAAGACAGAAGTTAAAAGGCAAAACAACATCATCAGTTACAACATTCTGTTACAGGCTTTTGTGAAATTTTTTTACAGTTCGGGGAGAGTCAGGTTATGGGCATAGCTAAAACACAGATACCTTGACTGTATTACAGTTCATCCTCCACACCATATGCTCTGTTTCTTCCTGGTTTGAAATCCTGATGGAGTCAACGACTTCATCCAACATTAATGTGGAATATTTGAAGGGTTCTTGTATTCCAGGCTGCCTGTAGAATTGAGGCCCATGAATCATTTTACTGGAAATAAAATCAATCTACATATTATTTTCCCTCATTGTGGTATTTTACAAATCATGGTGGCATTATTTCAGAAAAGCAAAAATTTAGGGGAATGATGGACAGATAGATGATCTAGACAGATATACGTATTTCAATGAAATCATGTTATAATTTCATTGAAATAAATAAAGCCACTGACAAATAATACCCGAAATGGTAAATACTGCTGGTAATTTTCTGATATTAGAAGACATATTTTTAATTTTAATGAAAAAATGTGTTAACGTAAAAACTATTCTTCATTTTCATTAACATACATTCCAGTAGCTTAACTAATGTAGCTCTTCTGGTTTGGTCTTGTCTCAGATGAGAATACTTGAAAAGGTGTAAACAGATATCCAGGTAGACAGACCTGTTTTTAATAGCGTTGTGCCAGATGTCCTCATTTTGGGGGAGAGATGTTTGAATGCTTGTTTATGGGCATGAGGCCACTTCCTCCCTTTCTTCAGGATGCATATAAATGTTGTTGGCAACATGTAGGAGAGACAATGATAGAAACAGATGTACACACATAGTAAGAGAGACGGACATTCACACACACACACAGATACACTAGAGATGTATGAGTCTTAAAACAGAGCTAACCAAAACAAAACCCTGATATCCATCATGGTGTCCCAGAAGGTGGATTAGACTGGATCTTGATAATTTTACTATTTAACTATAATCTTCAGTAATTCACTTAACAACTCTGGCCTCAATTTTCATCTGTAAGATGAGAGTGCTAAATTAGATTATTTCTGAGGTCCCTTCCAGCTCTGTGAATCACATTTTAGCTGATAAAATGAGAAAATCAGATGTGAACAGTGGTTACCAAGTAGCAGTGGTTTCTAAGGAAGCCTCTGGAATCAAATTACTTAGGTTCAAATTCTGTTTCTGCCACATACTAGATGTGAGACTTTTAAGTTATTTAGCCTTTGTACCTCAGTTTTCCCATCTGTAAAATGGGGATGATGATGATGATGAACTTGTTGATAATGGTTATAGCATCTATCACCTAAGGTTGTAAGGACTGAATTAATACATGTCAAGTACTTAGAACACTGCCTGGAACATGTTTATGTTTAGCTCAATAAGTGTGTATCTTTTTTATTATTGCTATTATGGCTTGAATTCTTCTTAGAAAACTACTCTAGAAAACTCTGAGGAAAAAAATAAACAAATAAAAATAAAACTCTGAGGAAGTGGTGATTAACATTGGTAAGCTCAATTATATTACTAATTTCTGTACTAAGTATAAATCTAGAATATCTGGTATCCTAGAATCAGCTTTGAGTAGAGTACTGAAAGTACTTTAAGTATTGATCTTAAAGAATAATCAGCTTTATTACAGAACTGGTTTCTTGAGGCCTCCTTCAAAGTCCATATTGACAGTATTGGATAAACAAGCACCTCAATCCCTTAGCACTGTTGTAATTTCTTTGTAAGTGCATTATTCATATTATATTTCAGGATCCTGAAATTTACAGTCTCCAAAACTGTTTCAAAACCATTCTGTTTTATATAATCCTATACATAGTGTTGCTGGGAAAAAGCAGACTGATAAGACAAAGCAGGGCATTCTTTGTTCAGGCACTCACATGGTAAGGGGAAGGCTTTGATCTAGTTGCTGTAATAGTCTTTAAAAGTAGTAAATGTTGTATTAGTTTGCTAGAGCTGCCATAACAAGTACCACAGACTGGGTGGCTTAAACAACAGAAATTTATTTTCTCACAATCCTGGAGGCTAGAAGTCAGAAATCAATGTGTCAGCAGGATTGGTTTCTTCTGAGGCCTCTCTCTTTGGCTTGTTAAATGGCCATCTTCTCCCTGTGTCTTCACATGGTGTCTCCCTGTCCTGCGTTTTTGTCCAAATTTCTCTTCTTATAAGGACACCAGGCATATTAGATTAGGGCCTACCCTAATGACCTCTTTTTTTTCTTCTTCTTCTTTTGGCTATGCCACACAGCATGCAGAATCTTAGTTCCCTGACCAGGGATCGAACCCATGCCCCCCCGCAGTGGCAGCGCAGAGTCTTAACCACTGGACCACCAGGGAATCCCATGACCTCATTTTTTTTTAAATTTTTTTATATATTTGTGGCTGCATTGGGTCTTCATTGCTGCACGCGGGCTTTCTCTAGTTGCAGTGAGCGGGGGCTACTCTTCGTTGCGGTGCGCGGGCTTCTCATTGTGGTGGCTTCTCTTGTGAAGCACAGGCTCTAGGTGTTGGGCTTCAGTAGTTGTGGCTTGCAGGCTGTAGAGCACAGGCTCAGTAGTTGTGGCTCACGGGCTTAGTTGCTCCACGGCATGTGGGATCTTCCCGGACCAGGGCTCGAACCCGTGTCCCTTGCATTGGCAGGTGGATTCTTAACCACTGCGCCACCAGGGAAGTCCCCCATGACCTTATTTTTCACTTAATTACCTCTTTAAAGACCCTACCTTTAAATACAGTCACATTATGGGGGTACTGGGGATTAGGACTTCAACATATAATTTTGGGGTTAGAGGACACAATTTAGCCCATAACACGTTATAACACATAGACACACAAGAATACAAATACTCAGGTAATATCTTTTACCTTCAACTGAAAGAAGATTGATTTGACATTTGTAGTAAAGCTTTTATTGCATAGTACTGTAGAATTCAGTTAAAAGGTTTGTTTTTCTATCTTGGTTTTAGAATCTGTAAATAATAATAGCAGAAACAACTGTCTGTAGTAAATGTACAAAAGATCTGCTTTCGTGATGAGAAAATTTATTTTCTGATAATATTTTGACAAGTTTTTCTTTACTAGCCTAATCCTAAAATGCCAAAAGTGGAATGAGAGGTACAGTTTGGAATGTTGTCACTCTCTTACCCCCAAACGCATAAATAACCTTTATGAAAAACCAGAAGTGCCAGAGGGTGGGAAGGCTAAATCTTGAGATAGTCAAGGTAATGTGTCAACACCTTCCACCCTCAGATAGGAGGTTGCTTTGGATACATTTTTTTAAAAATAGCAGTGCACTTTTGTCCATTTTAGATTTGGTATTTATAAATGTGACGTGTTTATTTTTTTTAATTTCATATATACTGGGTTCTTAAGGAAGTACATTATCTAATGGAAAGCTGTCAAAACAGCCATTTTGTATGTCAGTGTTGACTCTTTGAATTTTTAGAATTAACTGGCCTCCCAAATTTTGGTTTTGCTTATATGTACTGGAAAGAGTCTTTACATAATTGCAGCAAGTTTGCTTTACATCCGTGCTAATCCCTTATCACTGATACTAAAAACTTAACTGAATGGCCTGAATTTTAGTCAGCTGTAGCCCAAGTATAAATTTCTTTAATTTGATATCTGAGTATATAGGAAAGAAGTGATTTTTATCCAGTTTTGCAAGAGTGATCTCTTGGGTAAAATAACTGAATTCTTTTTTTTTTTTTTTTTGGTGCTAGCCAAGTGGATTTAAAAAAAAAAGATTTATGTAGTTTTTTTTGAGGTGCTTCTATGTCCAGAAATATCTGAGACTCACCTTAAAAATGTTTTCTCTCTTTCCTGTCCCACATTACCCACCACATAGAAATAAAGCCTTCAGTTCCACATAAAGACATACACACACCCAGATACTAGATAGACAAACATCTACGTGTACTCCACCCTGCCCTGCCTTACTCCTTACATAGTTGTAGCAACTGGGGTGTTTCTTTTTCTGCCACCCAATCTCCATGTGGTAAAAAGGCAACAATGCCTGCTATCAAAGAATGAGTTCCAGAGCAAAAGCTGAGACTTCCTCAAGAAGGAAGAGGCACAACCAGAACCAGAATGAGTGGATGTTGGGTCAAGGGAAAAGGCTAGAATAAAATGAACAGAGCCAGAGCAGCATACCTCCATAGCAAAATGAGCACTGCTGTTCAGGAGGTACAGTGGAGGTGCAGAGCCAGTGTCCTCCTTGATACCCATAATTTCTGTGGCTGTTGGCACATGAAAGTTCATACAGAAGAGATTCATGGACTTCCCTGGTGGTGCAGTGGTTAAGAATCCTCCTGCCAATGCAGGGGACACGGGTTCAAGCCCTGGTCCGGGAAGATCCCACATGCCGCGGAGCAACTAAGCCCGTGCGCCACAGCTACCGAGCCTGCGCTCTAGATCCCGTGAGCCACAACTACTGAGCTCACACGCCACAACTACTGAAGCCTGCATGCCTAGAGCCCGAGCTCCACAACAAAAGAAGCCACCGTGATGAGAAGCCCACGCACCACAACGAAGAGTAGCCTCCGCTGGCCGCAAGTAGAGAAAACCCGTGCAGCAACGAAGACCCAATGCAGCCAAAAATAAATAAATAAATTTATTAAAAAAAAAAAAAAAAAAGAAGAGATTCATGCTCTCCTGGCTGTTGGCCCTGACTTGGTGGGAAGTAGCATGTGAATAGACCATATTGTAAGCTGGGCAAACTCATGTTTGAAATCATTTATTAATAACTTAAAAACAAGTTTCATACCTAATCTATAAATAGGCTAATTTTTCCAGGGTATTAAAATATGTGTAACTTTTTATTATATATGCTTATATATTTTTTTAATTGAGAAAACTATAAAGCTTAATATAGCTACAGCTAGCTGTACCACAGTGTATGATAATATATACAGACAACTTGTCCACAGGTGGTTTTTATTTCAAATTTATAGACTGTAGCATTCCTTAGGCAGAAATATCTACATCTAAACTTTAAGGAAAGTTGGGTCTTGGAGAGATTCTACCAGAAGGAATGAGCTGAGCATCTGGTTGAAATGATCTTGTCTTTCACAGTTACTTAACAGACAATGACAAGTAACAGCTCATTTAGAAAATAAGTGGAGAATGAGTCTGTAGACTACAATGTAACATGCCAAAAATCTGGCAGTCATATTTCTGATAATGAATATGGAGTTAGAAACAGCCTTTTTCTGAAAATCTTAGACCATATAATTTATATATTGGCAGAAACTGGAGTCGAATGGACTTGGTACTTTAAATACCTTAAATACAAGACAAAATTTATGTTTTATCAAATAAAAATTTGGGCCTATCTTTTTTGTTTAAGTTTGCAGGCTCTAATACACTATTAGAAAAACATAAACCAAAAGTTACATATAATTCAACATTTAATATTTGAAAATAAATGGGAAAAAGTAGAAGCTGGGATGAGTAATAAGCCCTACAAAGTTGAGGTGGTGACAGATTGATTTGTTTGTTTACTGATTGGCAAGAGATGAGGGGATGAGAATTTTCCTTACACAAATTTGGCAGTTTGAAAAGTTCAGTTGTAATTATGTTATTTTTTTTATCTGAGTGCATTGTGCATAAGTCATGGTGATTCAAGCAAATAAGCTTTTATCAATTCAGGGAGAGAAAGTCAGTTTCTTCTGGGGACATTCATAAAATAGTCCTTGAAATGACAGTGAAAAGATTTTGAAAGACCTCACCTTCCCTAATTATGATTGCAAAAGGGAAGTCAGATTCCTGATATTTTTTCCTATATTACTCAGCTTCAACTTGAAGAAGTGGCTATTTTCTTCTTTCTTGTCTGTATCAACCAACAGCTGTCAGGCCTCATCAGCTATAATGACAGTTGACATTCTTGGGATTTACCAATTGTTTATAGTATGGTCACATAGACAATAAATTTCTTATTATTTTGCAGCATTGGAGATTTTTCCACCATGCTGATGACATTTTAAATATATTTGTCAATTTTCCCAAATTTTAACTGAAGAAAACTTTAAGAATTTATACTTGAGGACTAAAGTGTGACTGCCAGTTATCAGGTCAGTATCACCCCCATCCCCATCCCCACCCTCATACCACCCCCAGGAATATCACTGCCATACTAAAACATAATGCAGTTTTACTATCGTTCATTTATATTTCGGACAAAAAGTTACTGCAATGTGTTGTGTGTTAAAATTAGATTCAAATGTAAAGGACAGCAAAGAACTGCTAAATTTTAATATTTATAAAGAATGGTTATAGGAATATGCGAAAACAGACCTCTTGGGTTTGAATTACACAGCTGTGGCCCTTTTTTTCCCCTACTGTGTTGTATTTGTATTATATTTATTTCATGTAGACACCAAGCTAAATAAGTTGATACATTAGCAAAATGTTCCAGATATTAAAATTTGTGTGCAGAAGTTATTTACAAATGTAGAGGTAACATGAATATTGTTCTTTATGCCATTGACAAATAATAGAATTTTTTCTTGCCTAGGCTAGACTGTTTTATAATTAAAGTGACTTAAGGTTGTTTCAATTTCACTCTTTTATGAGGACGTATATGTATCACAACAGATCAAAAAGTGTGATTTAGGTACAGTCTGTTTTAGTTCCTTGTATATTTACCTGTAATTTTTATTTAATTGATTTCTCTAACAAATAATTCTTGATTTTCACTCATGAAAGCTTAGAATGGAACCATGAAGGACTTTGGAGATTATCTAGTCTGTTTTATTTTACCTGTGAGGAAACTCAATGCCAGAGCAACTAGGTAATTTTTTTTTCTCAAAGCAATATAGCTGTTTAGTAGCAGAGCTGAGACTAAAACTCTATACTCTTCACTCCCGGTCTATTATATTTTATTATATCACACTGCATCCTTAAGCCACAGTTTTAGATTTCTAAATGAGAATGTTTAAGGAATATAAAGATATTGAAGGAAAAAAGAGTAATATGTGTAAACACTATCATTTTTAGCTCTATTCCTAGTTGATTTACTCAGTGCAGTTGGTATTTATGGAGCGCCTTTACCAAGTGCCCATTATTCTGCTTAACATCAGGGGAGGGGTGAGAAAAGGAATAAAATGATAGGATTTTTTTCTCTGCCTTATAATCTCCTTGAGAGAGATTAAAACATGAAACCATCAGGAATTGGGGGAAGGGTTTCATCTAAGAAACCAGTGTGACTCAAATGGTAGTTTAAATTCCTCATCATTATTCACTCCAGGATGCTATCATCCTTCTTCATTTGTGGTTCCCAACTACAAAAGGCAGCCAGAGTCACTTATTTCTGAAGTAATTGATCTTGGCTGCCCCCAATTTTGGTAATGCCTTCCTTGGAATTCTTTTGGAAAGTGAGAGAGGATAGTAGTTCTTAATAATTAAACCATTGATCAGCTTCTATCAGGAACTTGGCAAGATATTTTATATTTATTAACTCAATCTTTACAACAGTCCTATGAGTTAGATATCATCATTTCACTTTCACAGTTAAGAAAACTGAGAATCAGAAAACTTGCCCAGTCACACAACTAGGAAGATGTTGACCTGGCATCTATCTGACTGCAAAGCCATGTGTTTTTTCCAGCATACCATCTTATGTTAAGTGTAGCTTTATTAGGTTTGTTGTTTTTTTGTTTTTTTAATTTTTTTTTAGCTTTTATTTTTAAAGTAACTGTTGTGAGGGCTCTCTAATACTGAAGTGCGAATGTGAGAATCGCTTACTAGTCGCTAGCCCTCACCAGTTAGAAAGTTAGCAGTTAGAGCTGAAGTTACATTGAACACGTTTTACCATGTGGCAAAAGATTTGTACAGTGTGTCCTGGAGCAACATCTAACAACACAGTGAAGTATGCATTTTCTACATGCTCTCCTTCGCTTAAAGGCAGTAGCTCTGGAAGGAATCAATGACTCTTTTGTGTGCCTCCTAAAATTTAATGTGCTCATAGGAGTTGGGAGTTACTGGAGGGTGTGTGAACTAGTCATGTTGTGATTCACTTTAAAAAAAAAACTATATGAGAGTGGCAATTTAGAAGTAAAGAGTGGAAGAGGGAAAATAGTACTTGCTCTACTTTAGAAGTTATGAAATGTATCTTACCATACACAATGGTCAGAAGATCCTTCCAAGATTGTACGCCGTCTAACTTCTATCTATGTGTGGTTTGTGAGAAATTAATCTTATGGAAAGGACTGAGTTTGTGCCATGTAATTCGCCATTTAACATATTTTGAAAGATGCAAGATTTCATAGAAATGTTAAGTTCATAGAACTTGTGAAGTCAAATAAATTCAGTTTATAGTAGCCTGGCCAATTAAGATGTTTAAACAATATATTTTAAGCAGTCATTTAAAAGTACATTTGTACATGGTTGCATTTAAGTCTTATTTTACTATATGAAATATAAACATTGTGATAGATGTTCTCTGCGAAAGTAGACAATTTAAAAGACAAATTTCTCCCTTACTCCCACCAAACATTATCTTTGCTCAAATTCATTTCAGCCAGTTTCAGAGGGATCCCACAATGTTTTATATACAGTTTTGGAATTCAGTTATCTAAAACTGGGATATCTTTTCGTGGTCAAACAATTTTTCATTGAAATAGTATTCATTGTAACAAAACTTTACCTGAACGTCTAGTGAACAAAATTAGTGACTAATTCTTTCTGAGATCTTCTAGGATGTTTGTTTATATGCCTGGAGGAAAAATGATGAAAATTTGATCTTTGTGAATGGTGATGAAATCAATAATTAAAATGAATTTTATTTTCTTTTACTGCTCAGTTTATGATTAACATCAGAAAGTTCTTATTTTTCCATTTAATTATAACCATTTCCTTTCTTAAAGTATTTTCTACTCTAATTGTTGCTCTTTTCTTACCTGTCTCACTTTATTTTTTCTTTAATAGTATCAAATTAACTCTGTCTTCTGGAGATTATCTGATTGTTGTCCTTGTTTTAGGCTTTCAGGATGAATCTGGAAAAACTCAGCAAGCCAGAACTCCTAACACTATTCAGTATTCTTGAAGGAGAGCTTGAAGCAAGGGACCTTGTTATAGAAGCTTTAAAGGTATGTTTAAAAAAAAAAGAGAGAGAGAGAGAGAGAGTGGTCATCATATGTTTGAAAGCCATATCATTGGTTAACTAGGATATTTCTATAGCCCCAGTTGAAGTTGAGAGGCCTGGGTATATATATCAATACTTGCTATAGCAGCCACCTGTATGGTATGATTTTGGGACACTGATGAAGCCTTTCTGCTTCCAAATAGTTCCTTTAGTCTCTCTACCTGATGTCTAGACTTTGAACTTCATTCTTTAGCTTAGTAGCGTTAGCTGTTTCTGAATGCCAACCCCTTGAGAACTTGATGAGACCTGTTTCCTAAAAAATCTATATACACGCATATACCATAATTCAGGATATAATATCTGACAGATCAAGGACCCCATTAAGACCGTGAATAGATTCCCTAGATCCCAGATTAAGAATCCTTACTTTTTTTTCAGTATTTGATATCTGTTAAAATACACGGGGCTGGGGGGTGGTAGATGGCAACTCTACTTTCCACTCAATTTTGCTGTGAACCCAAAACTACTCTAAAAAAGTCTACGTAAAAAAAAAAATCAAGAGAGCATAACTCCTTTAAAGGGTCTTGAATCTTTTATACCTTGGTAAGGATGTTTCCCAATCTGTCTTGAAATCAGATTTGGAGAGGGGAAGAAAAGAGCTTAAGGCTATCCGTGTGAATAGTAGGAAGATGATACCCCCATAGGAGAGGAGAAATGGCCAAAGAAGATGAGACTTGGGCATGCTGAAGAAAGCATAGTCTCTGCCGAAAAACTATGGCTTTTTTGTTTTCCCTTAGAGCTTTGTAATGTGTGATAAGTGATTTCCACTTATCCAGGCCCCCTACTGGACAAAGGCACCATTTCCAGTGGTTTCATTTCTCCGAAGTGCATGAGGCAGTTAGTCCCCTTCTGGTATGGGGGTAGAGTCTGACTTATTTTCCTTTTCCCACTTACTTCAGTCTTGTTTTGCATGGTGTCCCTGGGGATCATCTGTTTATGGCTTTGACACGTGTCTAGTCATGTGATAAAGTTCATTGCCCGAGTCTTTGCCTGTCATGCCACTAAGCATGACTGTGTGACCTTGGTAAAGTCATTCAGTCTGTCTGAAACAAAGCTTCCTTGGTCTGTATTAAAAAGAAATGATTAATAACTAGTATTTCTGTGTAACATTATAATTTGCATGACATTACAAATACTCCAACAATGTAGGATTCATTTCTTCTCCCTTTATTTATATTCTCTCAGTACATATCATGTACCCCATATCCAAGCAACAGTCAGTGGTAGCTAATCATTTGAATTGATGTCTCTAGTGTGCCCTCAACAGTGCCTGACTTTTTAATGACTCCCCTGCCAACATATATTACATAAAAATGTTCCCTCTGCTTGGTGACTCATTTCTGCCACATCCACAGGTCTTCCCCTTTTGTCACTATTGGGGATTTCTCATCCTTTCCCTGTACGTCCCTGAAAACTATTCTATTTCTCATAACCCCATCCCACTATTACCAGTAGTCCTAACCTGATTAAACCCAGGACACCCTCCCATTTATTTTCACATGTTTATCTGATCAATCAAGAGAAAAGAAAAAGAAGGACTGAGGAAAGTTTGAGTGCATTCCTAATCCTCACTCCTAATGCCTGTTGTTTTTCCTGCTTCCTTCCCTTCTCATCTGAGACCTCTGGCTCTCCTCTCCACAGGAATTATCAGCTTAGACCTGGAAGAGTTCCACTGCCTAGGCTGAACTAGAAAGTGCATTGTTCGTGTCCTTTTAGAACTCAGAAAGCATTTTCCCGGAGCAGCATTATTATAAATAGCAGTCAGATTTTAGAAAACTACAATAGCTTGGCAGCATGTGTTAAATAGCCTCACCTGAGGATCTGTCCCTGTTTGCACTGGGACTCCAGGAAGAATTTTCCTGTAAATATCGCAGTTGAGTTATACAAAAACTTCTGGGCCTCAACCCTCTCATAATTGGGGTAGGGGTTGGGGAATGGCTGCCTCTAACGAAAAATTAGAGGATGACCTTATTTTCTCTTTGCTTTTTAGCTTTAGAAATGATACAGACCTGTGGAGCTTTATGTTTGTTTTATTGAGCATATAGATGCTCAATAAATAGTTGTTGAACAGATGAAATGTATGCCATTGTTTTAAAAGATTGCCATAATATTTCAAAATGAATGTTGTGAATTATTAAATTTTACAGCCTGCCCTATGTGTGCTTAAACAGACTGCCTTCTGGTTTTAATGTTAACAGATGCTAAGGTGCTTGTTGCATATGTTTTCCTAAAAAAATTTTTTTCTGCGTGAATCCAATTTTAGTTACTTTAGGCAGCTTCTGACAAGTTGAAAGAGCAGCTTGAGAAGCAAGAGCTATAATTAAGAGAGCATTTTGATATAAGATACCATTCAGAATCAGGCACAAGTGTTGTGTTTAGTCTGTGCGTACAGCCTGTAGGTGGTAAAGTTCTCTTCTGAGGCTTAAACTATAGGCAGTTTAGGTGAAATGAATAGCTTCACCAGAAGTAATACATCTTTAAATAGTCTATTGTTAGATAAAATAAGTAGCAGCTGGGGGTCAAAATTGTTTCAGTCCTTTGAGAAAAGCAACTGCCATACCAGATTCTTAAAGTTAAAATGAAATCTCGTTTTATTTGTGGAGTAGGTTTTTGTTTTGGCTTGGTTTTTTTGTTATTTTTGTTTGTTTTTGGTTCTGTAGTATGTCAAGATTTCACTGCATTCTTTCTATATAGCTCTTGCTTAACAACAAACACTTGCTCTTCTTGGACTAATATGACAGCTCAGTAATTTTCTTCCTTTTAGTATTCTTTCTTAATTCATGCTTAGTTGATTGAAAAGGTTTTGGTCTTTGTCCTAAATAGCTATGATTGGTTCTTCCTTTATGTTTTTTTTTTTTTTTAATGTCTGAAACATTTATATTAACATGTTTCCATACAAATAACCCAATGAAAGTTTAGTATTAGTTGTTTTGTTTGTTTTTTTATACTGCAGGTTCTTATTAGGCATCAGTTTTATACACATCAGTGTATACATGTCAATCCCAATCGCCCAATTCAGCACACCACCATCCCCACCCCACCGCAGTTTTCCCCCCTTGGTGTCCATATGTCCATTCTCTACATCTGTGTCTCAACTTCTGCCCTGCAAACTGGCTCATCTGTACCATTTTTCTAGGTTCCGCATACATGCATTAATATACGATATTTGTTTTTCTCTTTCTGACTTACTTCACTCTGTATGACAGTCTCTAGATCCATCCACGTCTCAACAAATGACTCAATTTCGTTCCTTTTTATGGCTGAGTAATATTCCATTGTATATATGTACCACATCTTCTTTATCCATTTGTCTGTTGATGGGCATTTAGGTTGCTTCCATGACCTGGCTATTGTAAATAGTGCTGCACTGAACATTCGGGTGCATGTGTCTTTTTGAATTACGGTTTTCTCTGGGTATATGCCCAGTAGTGGGATTGCTGGGTCATATGGTAATTCTATTTTTAGTTTTTTAAGGAACCTCCATATTGTTCTCCATAGTGGCTGTATCAATTTACATTCCCACCAACAGTGCAAGAGGGTTCCCTTTTCACCACACCCTCTCCAGCATTTGTTGTTTGTAGATTTTCTGATGATGCCCATTCTAACAGGAGTGAGGTGATACCTCATTGTAGTTTTGATTTGCATTTCTCTAATAATTAGTGATGTTGAGCATCTTTTCATGTGCTTCGTGGCCGTCTGTATGTCTTCTTTGGAGAAATGTCTATTTAGGTCTTCTGCCCATTTTTGGATTGGGGTGTTTGTTTCTTTGATATTGAGCTGAATGAGCTGTTTATATATTTTGGAGATTAATCCTTTGTCCGTTGATTCATTTGCAAATATTTTCTCCCATTCTGAGGGTTGTCTTTTCGTCTTGTTTATGGTTTCCTTTGCTGTGCAAAAGCTTTGAAGTTTCATTAGGTCCCACTTGTTTATTTTTGTTTTTATTTCCATTACTCTAGGAGGTGGATCAAAAAAGATCTTGCTGTGATTTATGTCAAAGAGTGTTCTTCCTATGTTTTCCTCTAAGAGTTTTATAGTGTCCAGTCTTATATTTAGGTCTCTAATCCATTTTGAGTTTATTTTTGTGTATGGTGTTAGGGAGTATTCTAATTTCATTCTTTTACATGTAGCTGTCCAGTTTTCCCAGCACCACTTATTGAAGAGACTGTCTTTTCTCCATTGTATATCTTTGCCTCCTTTGTCATAGATTAGTTGACCATAGGTGCGTGGGTTAATCTCTGGGCTTTCTATCTTGTTCCATTGATCTATGTTTCTGTTTTTGTGCCAGTACCATATTGTCTTGATTACTGTAGCTTTGTAGTATAGTCTGAAGTCAGGGAGTCTGATTCCTCCAGCTCCATTTTTTTGCCTCAAGACTGCTTTGCCTATTCGGGGTCTTTTGTGTCTCCATACAAATTTTAAGATGATTTGTTCTAGCTCCGTAAAAAATGCCATTGGTAATTTGATAGGGATTGCATTGAATCTGTAGATTGCTTTGGGTAGTATACTCATTTTCACAATGTTGATTCTTCCAATCCAAGAACATGGTATATCTCTCCATCTGTTGGTATCATCTTTAATTTCTTTCATCAGTGTCTTATAGTTTTCTGCATACAGGTCTTTTGTCTCCCTAGGTAGGTTTATTCCTAGGTATTTTATTCTTTTTGTTGCAATGGTAAATGGGAGTGTTTCCATAATTTCTCTTTCAGATTTTTCATCATTAGTGTATAGGAATGCAAGAGATTTCTGTGCATTAATTTTGTATCCTGCAACTTTACCATATTCATTAATTAGCTCTAGCAGATTTCTGGTGGCAGTTTTAGGATTCTCTATGTATAGTATCATGTCATCCGCAAACAGTGACAGTTTTATTTCTTCTTTTCCAATTTGTATTCCTTTTATTTCTTTTTCTTCTCTGATTGCCGTGGCTAGGACTTCCAAAACTATGTTGAATAATAGTGGTGAGAGTGGACATCCTTGTCTCGTTCCTGATCTTAGAGGAAATGCTTTCAGTTTTTCACCATTGAGAATGATGTTTGCTGTGGGTTTGTCATATATGGCCTTTATTATGTTGAGGTAGGTTCCCTCTATGCCCACTTTCTGGAGAGTTTTTATCAGAAATGGGTGTTGAATTTTGTCAAAAGCTTTTTCTGCATCTATTGAGATGATCATATGGTTTTTATTCTTCAATTTGTTAATATGGTGTATCACATTGATTGATTTGCGTATATTGAAGAATCCTTGCATCCCTGGGATAAATCCCACTTGATCGTGGTGTATGATCCTTTTAATGTGTTGTTGGATTCTGTTTGCTAGTATTTTGTTGAGGATTTTTGCATCTATATTCATCAGTGATATTGGTCTGTAATTTTCTTTTTTTGTAGTGTCTTTGTCTGGTTTTGGTATCAGGGTGATGGTGGCCTCATAGAATGAGTTTGGGAGTGTTCCTTCCTCTGCAATTTTTTGGAAGAGTTTGAGAAGGATGGGTGTTAGCTCTTCTCTAAATGTTTGATAGAATTCACCTGTGAAGCCATCTGGTCCTGGACTTTTGTTTGTTGGAAGATTTTTAATCACAGTTTCAATTTCATTACTTGTGATTGGTCTGTTCATATTTTCTATTTCTTCCTGGTTCAGTCTTGGAAGGTTATACCTTTCTAAGAATTTGTCCATTTCTTCCAGGTTGTCCATTTTATTGGCATAAAGTTGCTTGTAGTAGTCTCTTAGGATGCTTTGTATTTCTGCAGTGTCTGTTGTAACTTCTCCTTTTTCATTTCTGATTTTATTGATTTGAGTCCTCTCCCTCTTTTTCTTGATGAGTCTGGCTAATGGTTTATCAATTTTGTTTATCTTCTCAAAGAACCAACTTTTAGTTTTATTGATCTTTGCTATTGTTTTCTTTGTTTCTATTTCATTTATTTCTGCTCTGATCTTTATGATTTCTTTCCTTCTGCTAACTTTGGGTTTTGTTTGTTCTTCTTTCTCTAGTTTCTTTAAGTGTAAGGTTAGATTGTTTACTTGAGCTTTTTCTTGTTTCTTTAGGTAGGCTTGTATAGCTATAAACTTCCCTCTTAGAACTGCTTTTGCTGCATCCCATAGGTTTTGGGTCGTCGTGTTTTCATTGTCATTTGTCTCTAGGTATTTTTTGATTTCCTCTTTGATTTCTTCAGTGATCTCTTGGTTATTTAGTAACGTATTGTTTAGCCTCCATGTGTTTGTCCTTTTTACGTTTTTTTCCCTGTAATTCATTTCTAATCTCATAGCGTTGTGGTCAGAAAAGATGCTTGATATGATTTCAATTTTCTTAAATTTACTGAGGCTTGATTTGTGACCCAAGATGTGATCTATCTTGGAGAATGTTCCGTGTGCACTTGAGAAGAACGTGTAATCTGCTGTTTTTGGATGGAATGTCCGATATATATCAATTAAATCTATCTGGTCTATTGTGTCATTTAAAGCTTCTGTTTCCTTATTTATTTTCATTTTGGATGATCTGTCCATTGGTGTAAGTGAGGTGTTAAAGTCCCCCACTATTATTGTGTTACTGTCGATTTCCTCTTTTATAGCTGTTAGCAGTTGCCTTATGTATTGAGGTGCTCCTATGTTGGGTGCATATATATTTATAATTGTTATATCTTCTTCTTGGATTGATCCCTGGATCATTATGTAGTGTCCTTCCTTGTCTCTTGTAACATTCTTTAATTTAAAGTCTATTTTATCTGATATGAGTATAGCTACTCCAGCTTTCTTTTGATTTCCATTTGCATGGAATATCTTTTTCCATCCCATCACTTTCAGTCTGTATGTGTCCCTAGGTCTAAAGTGGGTCTCTTGTAGACAGCATATATATGGGTCTTGTTTTTGTATCCATTCAGCCAGTCTATGTCTTTTGGTTGGGGCATTTAATCCATTCACGTTTAAGGTAATTATCGATATGTATGTTCCTATGACCATTTTCTTAATTGTTTTGGGTTTGTTTTTGTAGGTCCTTTTCTCCTCTTGTGTTTCGCACTTAGAGAAGTTCCTTTAGCATTTGTTGTAGAGCTGGTTTGGTGGTGCTGAATTCTCTTAGCTTTTGCTTGTCTGTAAAGCTTTTGATTTCTCCATCAAATCTAAATGAGATCCTTGCCGGGTAGAGTAATCTTGGTTGTAGGTTCTTCCCTTTCATCACTTTAAGTATATCATGCCACTCCCTTCTGGCTTGCAGAGTTTCTGCTGAGAAATCAGCTGTTAACCTTATGGGAGTTCCCTTGTATGTTATTTGTCGTTTTTCCCTTGCTGCTTTCAATAATTTTTCTTTGTCTTTAATTTTTGCCACTTTGATTACTATGTGTCTCGGCGTGTTTCTCCTTGGGTTTATCCTGTATGGGACTCTCTGCGCTTCCTGGACTTGGGTGGCTATTTCCTTTCCCATGTTAGGGAAGTTTTCGACTATAATCTCTTCAAATATTTTCTCTGGTCCTTTCTCTCTCTCTTCACCTTCTGGGACCCCTATAATGCGAATGTTGTTGCGTTTAATGTTATCCCAGAGGTCTCTTAGGCTGTCTTCATTTCTTTTCATTCTTTTTTCTTTAGTCTGTTCCGCAGCAGTGAATTCCATCATTCTGTCTTCCAGGTCACTTATCCGTTCTTCTGCCTCAGTTATTCTGCTATTGATTCCTTCTAGTGTAGTTTTCATTTCAGTTATTGTATTGGTCATCTCTGTTTGTTTGTTCTTTAATTCTTCTAGGTCTTTGTTAATCATTTCTTGCATCTTCTCAATCTTTGCCTCCATTCTTATTCCAAGGTCCTGGATCATCTTCACTATCATTATTCTGAATTCTTTTTCTGGAAGGTTGCCTATCTCCACTTCATTTAGTTGTTTTTCTGGGGTTTTTTCTTGTTCCTTCATCTGGTACATAGCCCTCTGCCTTTTCATCTTCTCTGTCTTTCTGTAACTGTGGTTTTTGGTCCACAGGCTGCAGGATTATAGTTTTTCTTGCTTCTGTTGTCTGCCCTCTGGTGGTTGAGGCTATCTAAGAGGCTTGATGGGAGGCTCTGGTGGTGGGTAGAGCTGACTGTTGCTGTGGCGGTCAGAGCTCAGTAAAACCTTAATCCACTTGACTGTTGATGGGTGGGGCTGGGTTCCCTCCCTGTTGCTGTGGCGGTCAGAGCTCAGTAAAACCTTAATCCACTTGACTGTTGATGGGTGGGGCTGGGTTCCCTCCCTGTTGGCTGTTTTGCCTGAGGCAACCCAACACTGGAGCCTACCCGTGCTCTTTGGTGGGGTTAATGGCAGACTCTGGGAGGGCTCACGCCAAGGAGAACTTCCCAGAACCTCTGCTGCCAGTGTCCTTATCCCCACGGTGAAACAGAGCCACCACTCGCCTCTGCAGGAGACCCCCCAACACCAGCAGGTAGGTCTGGTTCAGTCTCCCCCAGGCTCACTGCTCCTTCCCCTGGGTCCTGATGCACACATTACTTTGTGTGTGCCCTCCAAGAGTGGGGTCTCTGTTTCCCCCAGTCCCGTCAAAGTCCTGCAATCCAATTCCCACTAGGCTTCAAAGTCTGATTCTCTAGGAATTCCTCCTCCCGTTGCCTGACCCCCAGGTTGGGAAGCCTGACGTGGGGCTCAGAACCTTTACTCCAGTGGGTGGACTTCTGTGGTATAAGTGTTCGCCAGTCTGTGAGTCACCCACCCAGCAGTTACGGGGTTTGATTTTACTCTGCTTGCGCCCCTCCTACCGTCTCACTGTGGCTTCTCCTCTGTCCTTGGACGTGGGGTATCCTCCTTGGTGAAGTCCAGGGTCTTCCTGTCAATGATGGTCCAGCAGTCAGTTGTGATTCTGGTGCTCTCGCAAGAGGGAGTGACAGCACGTCCTTCTACTCCGCCATCTTGGTTAATATCCCTCTCCTTTATGTTTAAGTGAAAAAAAAGCTTATCTTTTTTTCTCCTTACCTTTAAAAGAGATTTTTCTTAGACATAAAATCTATTCTTTAATCTTGCATCTCTGAACAAAACCATATGGTTCACTGTTGCTGTTAAATAAATAGTAGGTCACATTGGCAAGGGTTAGATTTATGTAAGGATGTATTATAAAATTTCCTGTAGTTTGTAAGTAAATCCTACCTATAAAGTTATAATTGTAAAAGAGCTTCATTCATTTTCCAAAATTTCTGCAAAGTTTCAGATTGCAACTACACCCTTGTAGAGCCCCCGTAATTCTTTTTCTCCCCAAAATTTTACAGAAGAGTGAGCCTCCTCAGTCTTCTGTTGCAGCCTAGACATGTTTGGCATAGAACCAGAGAAGTCAATAGAAAATAATGTAATATTCAGCCTTTTCTGTATTTGAAGTCTAATTGTTACAGAGGCCATTTATACTGTATTTGGTCCTAATTGAACTTTATATAAAGTGATTTTCTATTTTAGGAAGGATTACATCAGAGAAAAGCCTTCTTCATGAAAGTCTCTCCCGTTGATCTGACCACTTTATTTTCATGAATGAGAACACTATGGGAATCCCTTCCACAGTGAAAACAGATTACATTGCTCATGAACTGTCCAGGGGAGTTTGGGGTGGAACCACACAGTTCAGCAAGAGAGGCCGAGTTCATTAATTCTAAGAAAATCTAGGGAAAGCTTCCCAGCAGGGTCTGACTACTCTAGAAGAAGATGAGGGAACCTTAATTTTTAAAATTTGGAAAATAGATTTGGCTGCCAATAAAAAGTCAGATTAAATAGTTTGAGTCTTCCACATTGGGTATGTTATATCTGCATGTCTCAGATCTGATGCAAACTACACTTAGCTATGACTAAGTAGAATCTACCCTGTATTAGTATCATTTTATTTTAAAGCATTCTTTAAATTGCTTCTGCAATAATAAATGGTAAAGTATTACAACTTTCACATAGAATTAGCTTAGAGTCTTGAATTCCTTTCCACTGATGCCTCAGTCATAAAACAGGTATAACTCTTTTAACATCTAGGATATAAATTTGTTGGTTTTGGCCAAAGGCCATTGCAGAATTCCCCAGGCAAGAAAATTTACGGACAAAAATGTTGTAGACAGGACAAAGTTAGAAATATATTTAGAGTATGAGACTATAATATTTAACTACTGTGAGTTTTTTAAACAGCCAGAATTAAAAATAAAAAATCTAAATGTTACATATATGTCTGTGTTAACAATAAATGATTTACGTTTGCCAAAAATATTCTTAAAATAATAATAATTATAAGGATCTTGTGGCAGTGCCAAAAATATAGAACAAACAAAAGTTATGGAAGGTGCTGTGGCTCAAGAAAAACACAAATACAAGTTCACTGTAGGTTGAATCTGACATCTGCTTCTGGTCATGGCCTTGTGCTTATTATGGAAGCAGATTATTATAAAGGCTGGTCTGAGATGAGGAAAGTTACATTGAATTTAGCAAAAAACATGCATTGTCCTATGCTAGTAAGCTTGTCAAGTGTGTTTGCATTAAAAAAAAATAACAGATCCATGAATATACTTAAATGTACTCAAAGTTGAAGCATTCTTTGTCACCCATAAGCCTGGACCTAACAGTTCTTTGACCAAAAATGATCCCATTTTGATAGATGTTTTTAGGAAGAGCTTTTAGGATTGGAGTAGGTAGTTTAAATCTTTAATAAACATCACATGAACATAAGCTTATAACTGAAAGAAGTCCAGTTTCTGCGTGGATAAGAACTGGGATATTAGGAAGCAAGTAGAACTTTATTTAGGGAATTGAATTACGGGGTTTTTAGATTTACATTCATAACCTTTACTATGAAACATGTTTTTAGAAGGGAATTAATCAGTGGCCATTTGGGGCCAAGTTTTTATGTGTTTTATATAGTTGGAATTGCTGATATTTTTTATTCCTACTCTCTGAGTAATGTGCATACATGAAATCCTAGCTTTTCAAAAAAGAAGCATAAAGATAATTACTAGGCACTCTACAAAACTATCAACTAGAACATTCAGTTAAGTGTAGCTGTTAAGAGCATGAGCGTTCATATCAGACATACTTAGGTTTGAGCTCTGCCATTTAATTGCTGTGTGATCGTAGACCAGTTACTTACCCTGTTAAGCTATATGGTAGAATGGTACGGTTATCACAAGAATTAAATGAGATAGCAAATGCTAATCGACATACTCAGTGCTCATTTACTGTTAGTTGTTATTATTAGAGCATAAGTTTTAAAGTTCATCCATTTAGGAACAAAGGTATATATTCCATAAAGCAAGATGTACTGATAATATGCTGTCCTTCATAAGAAAGATGAGCATTTTAAATTAAATCTTTGTTATCAGAAGGGCTTGCACTGTAGCTTGTTTTTCTTATGGGAATTGATGGTTTTGAGTTGATCCATCCCCACCCTCACAACCAAAAGCATGTATTTTGAGACAGCTGGCAAGGGTTAAGGGTGTACTGTGGGGCATGGAACAGATGTCATACTGCATTCCCTTCTCTCTCTCTTTATAATGAGAACAGGAAGTACAGACACTGTGGAAACTTTTTTCAAATTGATTTTTTTTCCATTGATTTCTTTGCTTCTCTATTGCTCGATTTGACATATTTGTTATATTTTGTTTTTTAATTTCACTTTATTGAGGTAAAACTGACATACAATAAGCTGCATATATCTAATGTATACAAATTGATGTTTTGATATACATATCCCGCATGAAACCATTACTACAATCAAGATAGTACACATATCCATCACCCCTCAAATTTTCCTTGTGCCCCTTTGCAACCCCTTTAGCTAACCTTCCCCACACCCCCCCACCCCAAAACCACTAATCCTCTAGAGATTAGTTTACATTTTCTGGAATTTTATATAAGTAGAATCAGACAGAACGTAACCTTTTTGGGGGGGGGGCCTGGTTCTTTGACTCAGCATAATTATCTTGAGATCCATGTTGATGTTGTATTGATAGTTCATTCCTTTTATTACCAAGTAGTGTCCATTGTATGTATGTACCACAGTTTGTTTTGTCTGTTCATCTGTTAGTGAACATTTACATTGTTTCCAGTCCTGGACTATTGCAAATAAAGCTGCTATGAACATTCATATATAAGGCTTTGTATGGAAATGTGCTTTTCTTTCTTTTGGATGAATACCTAGAAATGGATTGGAATATGTTTAACTTTTTAGGAAACTGCCAAACTGTTTTCCAAAGTAGTTTTACCATTTACATCCCCACCAGCATGTATAAGAGTTCCATTTGCTCCACATCTTTACCAACACTTGATATGGCCAGTCGTTTTAATTTTAGCATTCTAACAGGTATGTAATATCTCATTGCAGTTTTAATTTGCATTTCCCTATTGACTAATGATGTTGAGCATCTTTCCATGTGATTATTTGCCATCTGTGTTGTTTTCTTCGTAAAATATTTGTTCAGATCTTTTGTCCATTTTTTAAATTGAGCTGTTTTCTCATTACTGAGTTTTGAGCATTCCTTATATATCTGGATTCAAGTACTTTAATACGCCTTGCAAGTATTTTCTCCCGGTCTGTGGCTTGTCATTTCATACTCTTAACTGTATCTTTTGAAGAGCATAAATTTTTCATTTTGATGAAGTCCAATTTATCAATGTTTCTTTTATGGATTTTGCTTTTAGTATCACATAACTAAGATTTAGTGTCATATAAGAAATCTTTGCCTAAACCAAGGTCAGAAAGGTTTTCTCCCATATTTCTGTAATTTTATAGATTTAAGTTTTACACTTGGGTCTGTGATACAACTTCAGTTAATTTTGTTATGTGGTACAATATATGAATCAAGTAAAATTTTTTTTGCATATGGATATTCAGTTGTTCTAGCCCCATTTGTTATAAAGGCTATCCTTCCTCTGTAGATGGCCTTGGCACCTTTGTCACAATCCATTTTCTGTATATTTTGGGGTTTATTTCTGGACACCCTGTTCTGTTTCATTGCTCTATTTGTCTACCTTGTTGCCCATACTACATTGTCTTGATTACTGTGGCCTTTTATGAAAGTCTTAAAATTAGTTAGTGTTAATCCTCCAACTTGTGTTCTTTTTGAAAGTTGTTTTGGTTATTCATGGTTCTTGGCATTTCCATATAAATTTTAGAATCAGCTTATCAATTTTTCAAAAAAATCCTATTCGAATTTTAATTGGAATTGCATTGACTCTATAGATCAGTTTGGGGAAAATTCCCATCTTAACAATATTGTATTTGATGATCCATGAACATGGTTACTTCTCTCCATTTACTTAGATCTCTCAGCAGTGCTTTATAGTTCTGATTGTATAGGTCTTTAACATCTTTTGTCAGATTTATCACTATTTCATATTTTTATGATATTATAAATGGCAGTTTTAAATGTAAATTTCTGATTGTTTATTGCTGTTATACAGACATGAAATTGATTTTGTATATTGATCCTTTATCCTGCAACCTTCCTAATCTCACTTATTGGTTCTAATAGCTTTTTTATAAACTTCATTGAATTTTCTACAATCATGTTTGCAAATAAAGACAATTTTACTTATTTCTTTCTCATCTGATTTCCTTTCATTTCTTTTTCTTGCCTTGTTGCATAGGCTAGAACCTCTAGTACAACGTCAAGTAGAAGTAACGTGGATATCTTTGTCTTATTCCCGATCTTAGGGAGGAAACACTCAGTCTTTCATCATTAAATATGCTGGCTGCAGGTTTTCATAGATGTTCTTTATCAGTTTGAGGAAATGTCCTACTATTCCTAGTTTGCTGAGAGTTTTTATCAGGAATGGATATTAGATTTTGTCGTGTGCTTTTTCTGTATCTATTGAGAACTTAATTTTTTTTTTTTTAAGATTAAAAGCTCCAAGGTGTATTGTTTCATAGGTGTTATTACTATCTATACCTTCACCCCATTTATTAAGCCATTTCAGGTGACTTCAAGTTCATAAATTTACAGTGAGGTTATAGAGCCCAACCAGGATGGGACAGAATGTGTTCCAAGTTACGGGGGGACTGCAGGGCTCCTCAGTGATAACTCCCGTGGAGCACCTGTGCTCCACTGTTTCTTCCTGCACATCTGAATGTGACCTTTCGGATTCTCTGGCTGTGGCTGATTTAGTCTCCTGATTCTAATGCTGTGCTGCTTTGTTGCCTAGAAGGTTGATCCAAGCTTCCAGGCCCCCTCTCTTCTTAGGCCTCAATTATGTACTGTGAGGTTCAGGATAGCTGGCCAGTCTGAAGGGGAATGCTTGCTTAAAGGAGGAACTGCCATACCAGCATAAACTGTCCTTAATCCTACAGCAGAAACTGTTTTCATTCTGGGAATGGTGAGTCCTAGAAGATCATGGCCAAGAAGCAGATGTCCTAAGGGGCTTCCTCTGAGAGTTTATCCCCAAGAGGGAGCCATGTGGCCACCTGCTTTTTATCACATTTCTAATAGCTGCTCCATTTCCTCAAGGGCTGTTGTAAAATCATTTACTTTACTGTTACATAAGGTCTGTTGTTGCAGGAACTGGGCCCTTTCTTCTTTCATCTTCAGCTTTAGCTTTAAGACCTGTCCTGGGTTGAGACCCTTGCTCTCCAAAATTGCCAAACAGTTGCCCTGAAACTTCTCCAGCAGCTCCACCTTTTAGGTCAGGTCCTTTAGCTCTCCCTGAGTTTCAGTCAACTTTTGGTGCAACTGCTTGTTGATGGCCTCTAAGAGCTGGTTCTTATCCTTGAGCTCTTCCTCTGATTTCAGTTTACTCAATAGTTTGTAGCTCTTCCTGGTGGCAGTGTCTGTAGCTTTAACCTGCCCATTCTCTCGTCTTGGTTTGATGATTTTTGTAACGTCGTTATCTGAACCTCCTGAATGAGGTCTGGAAACATCAACTTCTTTGGACTTTACAGGAAATAGGTTCTTAGAAGTGGCTCGAGTTTGTGCATCTGTGGGCAGGCCACTGCTTATAGCACAGAGGAGGGCTGCAGGGTGTACACTGTCTTAACCACTCTGGTCATCATAATGAGGTGGCACTGCTGGGGCCTAGGCGCCTGCTGCTTCTGCCCTCAGGCCTCATCCGAGAACTTAATTGGTTTTTATGTCCTTGCTGTTTTACTGAAATATTGTCTGAAAAAGAAACTTCATCCCCTTTCTTATTGACCTTCTGTTAGATCAAGTACATTGATGTGGAGTAACTTTTTCAGCTTTGTTCTACGGCTTTTTAGAAACTAGAATTCTCTAATTTAACTTTATAATTTTGTGGAGTAAAGTTTAGTAATTAAATTATTTTCCCAGTGGCAAAAGTTAACTGTAACTTAAAAATCATAAACATTTCCAAAAGAGAAACCCGAAAAAAAACCTCTGCTGCTTTAATGAACTGCTCTCCTTTAAAGCAACTTTTATCCTTTGACTTTAATAGTTTTGATAGTTTATTGGCTTCTTATGATAAATAATTTTTCCAAAGAAGAAAAACAATATGTACATTTTCTTCACCTTCTGACAGAATATTATTACCTCTTTCCTAGGAGTAACAAAAGCAGTTTATCTATTTGAAACAAGCTTAACTATTATCTTTTTAAGTTAACTCATTTAAATTGTATTTTAGTATATCATATCAATAGTCAGGAAATAGACATCAAAATGTACTATTCCTTTATTATTTCCCAGAAAACATTATTTTTCTCAGTGTTAATTTGGACCAAAGGAAGAAAATTTATTTTAAAGGAGGCTCCATTTATTACTGACATCCCCTATATCTGAATGCAGCTCCAGAGCCAGTTATTGAAGAATAGGTAGAAATACTGTTATTTCTGTTTCGTGCTTTTGAATTAAAAAATTCAACATTGGTTTCTTTTATTGAATTTATTAATCTCAGGACACCTATTTATTGAGGAGAGTTGCTACAGTCTATATGGTGTTATGTGAAAGTATATTTAGAAAAAAACATTTTCTGTAAGTTACTTCAGATTACCCACCAAACATCCCATGATGACATAGTTATATTGATCTAGCTCCAATAAATTCTCTATAAAAAGTAAACTCTTGGTTAATGGCTGTATGAATTGGGTGGTACATCCACATGGTGGACTATTACGTGGCTATTTTAAAATATAATGCAGGGCTTCCCTGGTGGTGCAGTGGTTAAAAATCCTCCTGCCAATGCAGGGGACATGGGTTTGAGCCCTAGTCTGGGAAGATTCCACGTGCCGCGAGCAACTAAGCCTGTGCACCACAACTACTGAGCCTGCGCTGAAGAGCCCGTGAGCCACAACTACTGAGCCCATGTGCTGCAACTGCTGAAGCCTGCACGCCTGGAGCCCATGCTCCACAACAAGAGAAGCCACAGCAATGAGAAGCCCGTGCATCGCAACAAAGAGTAGCCCCTGCTCGCCCCAACCAGAGAAAAGCCAACATGCAGCAACGAAGACCCAATGCAGCCAAAAATAAATAAATAAATTTATTTTAAAAATATATATATGATGCATATGAGGAACTTCTAATGACATGTAGTGTTCCTACAGTGTAATGCTAAATTTATGAAGCAGATCATAACATTAAATATATCCTTTAGAATCGAATAGAATAAAATACCTAGGAAATAAACCTACCTAAGGAGGCAGAAGACCTGTATTCTGAAAACTATAAGACACTGATGAAAGAAATTGAAGACCACACAAACAGATGGAAAGACATATCGTGTTCTTGGATTGGAAGAATCTGTCTTGTTAAAATGACCACACTACCCAAGGCAATCTACAGATTCAATACAATCACTATCAAATTACCAATGGCATTTTTCACAGAACTGAAACAAAATTTTTTTTAATTTTTATGGAAACACAAAAGACCCCAAATAGCCAAAACAGTCTTGAGAAAGAAGAACAGGGCTGGAGGAAACATGCTTCCTGACTTCAGACTATATGATAAAGCTACAGCAGTCAAAACAGTGTGGTACTGGCCCAAAAACAGACACATAGATCAGTGGAACGGGATAGAAAGCCCAGAAATAAACCCATGCACTCTTGGTCAGTTACTCTACAACAAAGGAGGCAAGAATATACAGTGGAGAAAAGACAGTCTCTTCAATAAGTGGTGCTGGAAAAACTGGACAGCTACATGTAAAAGAATGAAATTAGAACATCCTCTATCACCGTACACAAAAATAAGCTCAGAATTAAAGACCTAAATGTTTTTAGGTCATTGATTAAAGACCTAAATGTAAGAGCGATACTCTACAACTATTAGAGGAAAACATAGGCAGAACACTCTTTGACATAAATTGCAGCAATATTTTTTTGGATAGGTCTCCTAGAGTAATGGAAACAAAAGCAAAAATAAACAAGTGTGACCTAGTTTAACTTAAAAGTTTTTGCACAGCAAAGGAAACCATAAACAAAATGAAAAGACAGTCTACGGAATGGGAGAAAATATTTGCAAACAATGCAACCAACAAGGGCTTAATCTCCAAAATATACAAACAGCTTATACAGTTCAATATGAAAAAAACAACCCAATCAACAAATCGGCAGAAGACCTAAATAGACATTTCTCCAAAGAAGACATGCAGATGACCAATAGCCATCTGAAAAGATGCTCAACATTGCTAATTATTAGAGAAATGCAAATCAAAACTGCAATGAAGTACCGCCCCACACTGGTCAGAATGGCCATCATGAAGAAGTCTACAAATTATAAATGCTGGAAAAGGTGTGCATAAAAGGGAACCCTCCTACACTGTTGGTGGGAATGTAAATCTGTGCAGCCACTGTGGAGAACCATATAGAGGTTTCTCAAAAAAACTAAAAATTGAGTTACCATATGATCCAGCAATCCCAGTCCCGGGCATATATCCAGACAAAATTATAATTCAAAATGGTACATGAGGAATTTCTGTTGTGGCGCAGTGGTTAAGAATCCGCCTGCCAATGCAGGGGACATGGGTTCGATCCCTGGTCTGGGAAGATCCCACATGCTGTGGAACAACTAAGTCCATGCGCCACAACTACTGAGCCTGCGCTCTAGAGCCCGTAAGCCACAGCCACTGAGCCCACGCTACTGAGCCCATGTGCCACAACTACTGAAGCCCATGCGCCTAGAGCCCTTGCTCCGCAACAAGAGAAGCCACTGCAATGTAAAGCCTACACACCACAACGAAAAGTAACCCCCACTCGCCACAACTAGAGAAAGCCCGTGCACAGCAACAAAGACCCAACGAACCCAAAAAAAACAGGTACGTGCACCCCTATGTTCACAGCAGCACTATTCACAATAGCCAAGACATGGAAACAACCCAAATGTCTATCAGCAGATGAATGGATAAAGAAGATGGGAGATACATATATATATAGATACATATATATAGATATATAGATATCTCCACTAGATATATACTCAACCATGAAAAAGAACGAAATAATGCCATTTGCAACAACATGGATGGACCTAGAGATTGTCATACTAAGTGAAGTAAGTCAGACAGAGAAAGACAAATATATGATATCACTAATATGTGGAATCTAAAAAATGATACAGATGAACTTATTTACAAAACAGAAATAGACTTGCAGACATAGGAAACAAATTTATGGTTAGCAAAGGGGAAAGAAGAAGGGAGGAAAAACTTGAGAATTTGGGATTAACATATACACACTATTATATATAAAATAGATAAAAAAAACAAGGACCTACTGTATAGCACAGGAAACTATATTCGGTATCTTGTAATAACCTATAATGGAAAAGAATCTGAAAAAGTATATATATATACTGAATTACTTTGCTGTACACCTGAAACATTGTAAATCAACTATACTTCAGTAATCAATCATTGTCAGAAAAAGTTTTTAAAAATAAAATAAATATATATATCCTTTAATCTCAATTATAAAGAATAACATATACATTGATTACTGTATATATAATTATATAACATTTGTGTGTGTGTGTGTGTATATATATATATATATATATAAATGACTCAAGCAAATAGATTGACATTTGTAGTTTGTGGTTGTCCCTGGGTGTGGAATCATATTACATTTTAATTTTTTTCATTAAAACTTCTGTATTATATATAAATAATTTAAAATCAGAAACATTTGTTTTTAAATAGCAGTAAGCTTGTACAACAACTTCCTGTTCAAATATCTGTTTAGTAAAACTCACTCTAAGAAGGTAACTTAACCATATATTATTTGCTTTGTTAAGAAAAGATATTAGAGCTATATAGAACCATAGTTGAATTCTTCCTTTTTTGTTGTTCCTGATATTGTTAATATTATACTTTTCCAACCCAGTCTAAATAACTGAATTGTCTCTGTCTGAAAAACCTAAGTTACCAAGTTATGCAATAAAAAGATCACAGAGTTTAGGGGGAGGAAAAAGAAGGCTGCGATAAAGATATCATACCAGAGTCTAAAGAGCTGTCTTTCAAACTTTTTTTTTTAACATCTTTATTGGACTCTTTCATTTGTTTTTTAACATCTTTATTGGAGTATAATTCCTTTACAATGGTATGTTAGTTTCTGCTTTATAACAAAGTGAATCAGCTATACATATACATATACCCCCATGTCTACTCTCTCTTGCGTCTCCCTCCCACCCTCCCTATCCCACCCCTCTAGGTGGTCACAAAGCACCGAGCTGATCTCCCTGTGCTATGCAGTTGCTTCCCAGTAGCTGTCTGTTTTACACTTGGTAGTATATATAAGTCCATGGCAATCTCTCAGTTCGTCCCAGCTTACCCTTCCCCCTCCCCGTGTCCTCAAGTCCATTGTCTACATCTGCATCTTTATTCCTGTCCTGCCCCTAGGTTCTTCAGAAACTTTTTTTTTTTTAAGATTCCATATATATGTTGTAGCATATGGTATTTGTTTTTCTCTCTCTGACTTACTTCACTCTGTATGACAGTCTCTAGGTCCATCCACCTCACTACAAATAACTCAATTTCGTTTCTTTTTATGGCTGAGTAATATTCCATTGTATATATGTGCCACATCTTCTCTATCCATTCATCTTTCAATGGACACTTAGGTTGCTTCCATGTCCTGGCTATTGTAAATAGAGCTGCAGTGAACATTGTGGTACATCACTCTTTTCGAATTATGGTTTTCTCAGGGTATATGCCCAGTAGAGGGATTGCTGGGTCGTATGGTAGTTCTATATTTAGTTTTCTAAGGAACCTCCATACTGTTCTCCATAGTGGCTGTATCAATTTACATTCCCACCAACAGTACACCTTTTCTCCACACCCTCTCCAGCATTTCTTGTTTGTAGATTTTTGGATGATAGCCATTCTGACTGGTGTGAGGTGATACCTCATTGTAGTTTTGATTTGCATTTCTCTAATGATTAGTGATGTTGAGCATCCTTTCATGTGTTTGTTGGCAATCTGTATATCTTCTTTGGAGAAATGTCTATTTAGGTCTTCTGCCCATTTTTGGATTAGATTGTTTTTTTGACATGGAGCTGCATGAACTGCTTGTAAATTTTGGAGATTAATCCTTTGTCAGTTGCTTCATTTGCAAATGTTTTCTCCCATTCTGAGGGTTGTCTTTTCATCTTGGCTATGGTTTCCTTTGCTGTGCAAAAGCTTTTACGTTTCATTAGGTCCCATTTGTTTATTTGTGTTTTTATTTCCATTTCTCTAGGAGGTGGGTCAAAAAGGATCTTGCTGTGATTTATGTCACAGAGTGTTCTGCCTGTCTTTTCCTCTAAGAGTTTTATAGTGTCTGGCCTTACACTTAGGTCTTTAATCCATTTTGAGCTTATTTTTGTGTGTGGTGTTAGGGAGTGTTCTAATTTCATTCTTTTACATGTAGCTGTCCAGTTTTCCCAGCACCACTTATTGAAGAGACTGTCTTTTCTCCACTGTGTATTCTTGCCTCCTTTATCAAAGATAAGGTGACCATATGTGTGTGGGTTTACCTCTGGGCTTTCTATCCTGTTCCATTGATCTATATTTCTGTTTTTGTGCCAGTACCATACTGTCTTGATTACTGTAGCTTTGTAGTATAGTCTGAAGTCAGGGAGCCTGATTCCTCCAGCTCCGTTTTTCTTTCTCAAGATTGCTTTGGCTATTTGGGGTCTTTTGTGTTTCCATACAAACTGTGAAATTTTTTGTTCTAGTTCTGTGAAAAACGCCGAGGGATTGCACTGAATCTGTAGACTGCTTTGGGTGGTATAGTCATTATCACAATGTTGATTCTTCCAATCCAAGAACATGGTACATGTCTCCATCTGTTTGTATCATCTTTACTTTCTTTCATCAGTGTCTTATAGTTTTCTGCATACAGGTCTTTTGTCTCCTTAGGTAAGTTTATTCCTAGGTATTTGATTCTTTTTGTTGCAGTGGTAAATGGGAGTGTTTCCTTAATTTCTCTTTCAGATTTTTCATCATTAGTGTATAGGAATGCAAGAGATTTCTCTTTGTATAGTATCATGTCATCTGCAAACAGTGACAGCTTTACTTCGTCTTTTCCGATTTGGATCCCTTTTATTTCTTTTTCTTCTCTGATTGCTGAGGCTAAAACTTCCAAAACTACGTTGAATAATAGTGGTGAGAGTGGACACCCTTATCTTATTCCTGATCTTAGAGGAAATGGTTTCAGTTTTTCATCATTGAGAACAATGTTGGCTGTGGGTTTGTCATATGTGGCCTTTATTATGTTGAGGTAACTTCCCTCTATGCCTATTTACCGGAGGGTTTTTATCATAAATGGGTGTTGAATTTTGTCAAAAGCTTTTTCTGCATCTATTGAGATGATCATATGGTTTTTCTCCTTCAATTTGTTAATATTGTGTATCACGTTGATTGATTTGCATATATTAAAGAATCCTTGCATTCCTGGGATAAACCACACTTGATCATGGTGTATGATTCTTTTAATGTGCTGCTGGATTCTGTTTGCTAGTATTTTGTTGAGGATTTTTGCATCTGTGTTCATCAGTGATACTGGCCTGTAGTTTTCTTTCTTTGTGACATCTTTGTCTGGTTTTGGTATCAGGGTGATGGTGGCCTCGTAGAATGAGAGTGGGAGTGTTCCTCCCTCTGCTATATTTTGGAAGAGTTTGAGGAGGATAGGTGTTAGCTCTTCTCTAAATCTTTGATAGAATTTGCCTGTGAAGCCATCTGGTCCTGGGCTTTTGTTTGTTGGAAGATTTTTAATCACAGTCTCAATTTCAGTGCTTGTGATTGGTCTGTTTATATTTTCTGTTTCTTCCTGGTTCAGTCTTGGAAGGTTGTGCTTTTCTAAGAATTTGTCCATTTCTTCCAGGTTGTCCATTTTATTGGCATGTAGTTGCTTGTAGTAATCTCTCATGATCCCTTGCATTTCTGCAGTGTCAGTTGTTACTTCTCCTTTTTCATTTCTAATTCTGTTGATTTGAGTCTTCTCCCTTTTTTTCTTGATAAGTCTGGCTAATGGTTTATCAATTTTGTTTATCTTTTCAAAGAACCAACTTTTAGCTTTACTGATCTTTGCTATCGTTTCCTTCATTTCTTTTTCATTTATTACTGATCTGATTTTTATGATTTCTTTCCTTCTGCTAACTTTGGGGTTTTTTTGTTCGTCTTTCTCTAATTGCTTTAGGTGTAAGGTTAGGTTGTTGATTTGAGATGTTTCTTGTTTCTTGAGGTAGGATTGTATTGCTATAAACTTCTGTCTTAGAACTGCTTTTGCTGTATCCCATAGGTTTTGGGTAGTCGTGTTTTTATTGTCATTTGTTTCGAGGTATTTTTTGATTTCCTCTTTGATTTCTTCAGTGATCTCTTGGTTATTAAGTAGTGTATTGTTTAGCCTCCATGTGTTTGTATTTTTTACAGATTTTTTTCCTGTTATTGATATCTAGTCTCACAGTGTAGTGGTCGGAAAAGATACTTGATACGATTTCAATTTTCTTAAATTTACGAAGGCTTGATTTGTGACCCAAGATATGATCTATCCTGGAGAATGTTCCATGAGCACTTGAGAAGAAAGTGTATTCTGTTGGTTTGGGATGGAATGTCCTATAAATATCAATTAAGTCCATCTTGTTTAATGTATCATTTAAAGCTTGTGTTTCCTTATTTATTTTCATTTTGGATGAGCTGTCCATTGGTGAAAGTGGGGTGTTAAAGTCCCCCACTATGATTGTGTTTCTGTCTATTTCCCCTTTTATGGCTGTTAGCATTTGCCTTATGTATTGAGGTGCTCCTATGTTGGGTGCATAAATATTTACAATTGTTATATCTTCTTCTTGGATTGATCCCTTGATCATTATGTAGTGTCCTTCTTTTTCTCTGGTATTAGTCTTTATTTTAAAGTCTATTTTGTCTGATATGAGAATTGCTACTCCAGCTTTCTTTTGATTTCTGTTGCATGGAATATCTTTTTCCATCCCCTCACTTTCAGTCTGTATGTGTCCCTAGGTCTGAAATGGGTCTCTTGTAGACAGCATATATACAGGTCTTGTTTTTGTATCCATTCAGCCAGTCTATGTCTTTTGGTGGGAGCCTTTAATCCATTTACATTTAAGGTAATTATTGATATGTATGTTCCTATTCCCATTTTCTTAATTGTTTTGGGTTTGTTATTGTAGGTCTTTTCCTTCTCTTGTGTTTCCTGCCTAGAGAAGTTCCTTTAGCATTTGTTGTAAAGCTGGTTTGGTGGGGCTGAATTCTCTTAGCTTTTGCTTGTCAGTAAAGGTTTTAATTTCTCCTTCGAATCTAAATGAGATCCTTGTGGGTAGAGTAATCTTGGTTATAGGTTTTTCCCTTTCATCCCTTTAAATATGTCCTGCCACTCCCTTCTGGCTTGCAGAGTTTCTGCTGAAAGATCAGCTGTTAACCTTATGGGGATTCCCTTGTATGTTATTTGTTGCTTTTCCCTTGCCGCTTTTAATATTTTTTCTGTGTATTTAATTTTTGGTAGTTTGATTAATATATGTTTTGGCGTGTTTCTCCTTGGATTTATCCTGTATGTTACTCTCTTGCGCTTCCTGGACTTGATTGACTATTTCCTTTCTCATATTAGGGAAGTTTTCAACTATAATTTCTTCAAATATTTTCTCAGTCCCTTTCTTTTTCTCTTCTCCTTCTGGGACCCCTGTATTTCGAATGTTGGTGCGTTTAATGTTGTTCCAGAGGTCTCTGAGACTGTCCTCAATTCTTATCATTCTTTTTTCTTTATTCTGCTCTGCAGTAGTTATTTCCACTATTTTATCTTCCAGGTCACTTATTCGTTCTTCTGCCTCAGTTATTCTGCTATTGATTCCTCCTAGAGAATTTTTAATTTCATTTATTGTGTTGTTCATCATTGATGGTTTGCTCTTTAGTTCTTCTAGGTCCTTGTTAAATGTTTCATGTATTTTCCCCATTCTATTTCCTGGATTTTGGATCATCTTTACTATCATTACTCTGAATTCTTTTTCAGGTAGGCTGCCTCTTTCCTCTTCATTTTTTTGGTCTGGTGGGTTTTTACCTTGCTCCTTCAGCTGCTGTGTATTTCTCTGTCTTCTCATTTTGCCTAACTTACTGTGTTTGTGGTCTCCTTTTCACAGGCTGCAAGTTCATAGTTCCCGTTGTTTTTGGTGTCTGCTCCCAGTGGGTAAGGCTGGTTCAGTGGGTTGTGTAGGCTTCCTGGTGGAGGGGACTAGTGCCTGTGTTCTGGTGGATGAGGCTGGATCTTGTCTTTCTGGTGTGCATGACCACGTCCAGTGGTGTGTTTTGGGGTGTCTGTGACCTTACAATTTTAGGCAGCCTCTCTGCTAATGGGTGGTGTTGTGTTTCTGTCTTGCTAGTTGTTTGGCATAGGGTGTCCAGCACTGGAGCTTGCTGGTCGTTGAGTGGAGCTCGGTCTTAGCGTTGAGATGGAGATCTCTGGGAGAGCTTCCTCCGTTTGATATTATGTGGAGCCAGGAGGTCTCTGGTGGATCAATGTCCTGAACTCAGCTCTCCCACCTCAGAGGCACAGGCCTGACACCCGGCCAGAGCACCAAGACTCTGTCAGCCCCACAGTAATTATTCTTTCCAGTGGTGGACCAACAGTGGGGCAGGGAGAGTGGTTTGTCCAAGCTAAAATCCAGCTGGAGGAGGTCATGGAGAGGACATAACGGCTCGTTGAACGGAGAGGCAGACCCAGGCAATTCCGCGACTCGACTGTCAGGTTAGTGGGGGCGCCTTCCCCACATCCTCCAAATGTTTTATTAAATACATTTCACCATTTTGCCACTTTCCAGGACACACAAACACACCCACATACATATATTAGCTAAAACAAAAATTTCACTAAAATGTACACTGTATGTTTTATTATACTATGTATGATATTTACACTATACCGTGTTATACTACACTATTTTCTTTTGTATTTTATTTTTCTTTAAATGCTGACTGTGACCCCCACTAACCTAGTTTCATGATCCACATCTAGAAATTTTTGCTATAGATGTACTTAGACATATACAATAAAGTGTAAGTGTAAGGATATTTATTGCAGCATTGTCATAGCAAAATGCCGAAAACAACTTACGTATTATGGTTCTGGTCAGTAAATTATGATATATTGTACAGTAGAATAGTATGCAACCTTTAAAGAGAAGATCTTTATGAGAGCTAGATCTTTATGTATAACATTCTCCAACGTACAGTAAGTTAAAAAATAAGGCATAGAACAGTGTGCACAGTAAAAGAAAAAAGAAACAGTATTAAGTTTTAACTGGTGAAGCCAGAAATACATTTCACAAAGCCTCTTCCCTCCTGCCCCTTGACTTGGTTCCCTTGAGAATGGTAGGAGCTCCCAAAATGGTCTGCCCTGGGAAGGAAATGAAATTAGTGAAAGGAAAGTACCAGGTTTGGTGGTAGGGTACTCTGGCACAAAAGAGCCAAAAGAAGCAGGAAAGGCTGGTCATATGTATGGGATGTTTATAAATTGGGTATCTATAAAAAAGAAGACTACATTCTTAAGTAATTAAGTATCTTTGTTGCATTCAGAAAAACATTGGGCCTCATATAACAATGAACTCAGTAATTGTCTGATCAGCTATTTGCTATTCTCTAAGATAATAGTAAATGAAAAAATAAGACATAGCTTTTTATCACATGTCATCATGTATATTACAAATTGTGGCATTTAGGGGGTTTAAGAATAAAGGTGCCAGAAAAATAAGCACATTTATCATTTAACTGGCATCTTCCTGTGGGCTGTTTTTCTTATGTCTTTGAGGAAAGAAAGGGAGAATTCAGATTGTAAAATGCTACCTATTTAGAGAATATACAGTTCTCTAGCAGTTGGGGAAAGCTTCAGAAAAGAGTACTGCAGTGGGGAATTTCATTGCATTTTTCAGCCTGAAACTAAAACAAATAAAAAAGGGAAACAGCCTATTCCTGTTACTTTGACTTCCTCTTATTGTGTCTTCCTTGCATGTGTTAGCCTTGTGATTTGGGATTAATCAGAGGTTATTTCTAGTTGCCCCCATAAAGAGAAAAGAAACAAAGACAAAGAGGTTGCTTCTAAAGTTAAAGCCTGTGGTCCATCGTTTAGTATTTCAGTTCAGCCAGTTGTAGCAGTAACTTGAAAGAATAGGAGGAAACCATCTTGTGTGTTCACTGAAAATCTTTATGGAAGAGGAGCATTTATAGAATCAAGCTGAGAATTTTATTATATAGGAAATTATTTCCTTAGAAAAGCACAGCAGTAAATCTATTCCACCAAACTATTCTTGTATCTGCACAAGGATGCTCATTGCAGTATTGTTTAATATAGTATTTGAAAACTATAAACAGCCTAAAATATCCATCAGTAAAGTATAGGTGTGTAACTGGTACATCCTTATTATGGAATATTATGCAATTGCTTTTTTTTTAAAGAGGAAAAAAAGCTATGTACTTACTGACTTAGAAAGTTCTCTAAGACACAGTAAGTGAAAACAAGTTGCAGAACAGTTTTACAGAAAATAATATCTCTGTAATTACACACACACACACACACACACACACACACACACACACCTACACACATATCTGTGCTTGGAAAAGGTCTGGAAGGATGCCCATCATACTAAGAACCTTTGGAAAAGAAAGAGAGATTGGGTTATGTTTAGGAAGGACTTCAGCTTTATCTATGGAATTAAAATTTTATGAGAAAATAGTCATTCACTAATGATGAAATTAAAATAAAAATTATATTTGTAAGAAATATAGTGTGAGCAATGGGATGGCAAGGAGTTAAGAACAACATTTACTTTTTAACGATCTTCTAGATAGTTTATACTTCTCACAGAAGTCTGTGTTAATTCGAATATATAGTTAAGGGAGTAGAGACAAGTATAGCACGCCTAGGGAAAGCGTGAGCTTGCTACCTCTATATCCCTGATTTTCTCCCCAAAACGGCAGACTAAATTTCTGACTAATTTTCAAATTCTGCCTTTGTGCAGGATACCTAAAAGTTATTCTTCCAGAGTAGATTCTTTCACAGGTCATGGACTCAAATTAAGTAAAGCTGACAACATATGTATGAGAAGCCACATGATTAAAATTTTAGGAAATTTTAATATCATAGCAAGAGACCTACAGCCCTTCAAAGTATTTTTCTTGTCTTCAGTTTCATGTATGTAGTTCATAATATTTCATCATTTAACAACAAGGGGCTTCCGTGGTGGCACAGTGGTTAAGAATCCGCCTGCCCATGCAGGGGACTGGGGTTCGAGCCCTGGTCCGGGAAGATCCCACATGCTGTGGAGCAACTAAGTCCATGCACCACAACTACTGAGCCTACGCTCTAGAGCTTGTGAACCAAAACTGCTGAGCCCATGCGCCACAACTACTGAACCCCACATGCCTAGAGCCCGTGCTCCACAACAAGAGAAGCCACCGCAGTGAGAAGCCCACGCACCACAACGAAGAGTAGCCCCTGCTTGACGCAACTAGAGAAAGCCCACACACAGCAACGAAGACCCAACGCAGCCAAAAATAAATAAATTTATTTTAAAAAACAACAACAACAACAAAAAGTATTTTCTGCCTCAAAAATCAACTTCACCCAATGAGTGCTAAAATATGCATAAGTTCCAAAAAAATTTTTTAATTTAATTCAATACCTAACATGTTGTCTGTTCAACAAAAGACTGAATTCATTGGTAGAAATGAGTAAGAGATAGTGTTATTATTTAATTCAGAAGTTTCTTCTTACTGATTTGAAACTTCATGTATAGAACTTCTCATATAAGCATACCTAGTAAATTTTTGTACAGTTGAATCATACTTAACATGATTTCTCTTTTTCTTTGCACTAGATTAGTAATAATTTGTCTATTGTGCTGATACGCTTCACAGATTATATATTTTCATCTCTCTTTATATTTCATATTCCTTTTTTTCAGTAAATATAAGCTTCATGAGGGGCGGGTACTTTGTTTATCTTGCTGCATTGCATCCCAGATATCTAGAACCTGGTAAGCTCTTCAGAAATATTTGTCATCCAAGAGAGTAAGTTAAGGCCCTTTAAGTTTAAATTGAATGTATTCAAGCCTCAAAAAATAGGTTGCCATTATACCGTGAGAAAACCATAATTCAAAGAGACATGTACCACAGTGTTCATTGCAGCTCTATTTACAATAGCCAGGACATGGAAGCAACCTAAGTGTCCATCAAAAGATGAATGGATAAAGAAGATGTGGCACATATATACAATGGAATATTACTCAGCCGTAAAAAGAAATGAAATTGAGTTATTTGTAGTGAGGTGGATGGAGCTAGAGTCTGTCATACAGAGTGAAGTAAGTCAGAAAGAGAAAAACAAATACTGTATGCTAACACATATATATGGAATCTAAAGAAAAAAAAAGGTTCTGAAAAACCTAGGGGCAGGACAGGAATAAAGACACAGACGTAGAGAATGGACTTGAGGACACAGGGAGGGGGAAGGGTAAGCTAGGACGAAGTGAGAGAGTAGTGTTGACATATATACACTACCATATGTAAAATAGATAGCTAGTGGGAAGCAGCCGCATAGCACAGGGAGATCAGCTCGGTGCTTTGTGTCCACCTAGAGGGGTGGGATAGGGAGGGTGGGAGGGAGGCACAAGAGGGAGGGATTATGGGGATATGTGTATATGTATAGCTGATTCAATTTGTTATACAGCAGAAACTAACACAACATTGTAAAGCAATTATACTCCAATAAAGATGTTTAAAAAAAATTAAATAAATGCAAGAACAAAGGCCAAAAAAAAATAGGTTGCCATTTATTAATTCATGTTTTTTAGAAGAGAGGCTTACCTATAGTAATATAGTTTGCCAACTAAAACTTGTCACTTGCCATCTGGTTCTACAAGAATGAAGTCACTCGCCACTGAAGTTGCTGACCTTCAACACACCCTGAAAGGAGTTCAGGGCAGAGCTCAGGAATGAGGCAGTCTGTGCTCTGGAAGAAACTGGCAGAACAGGCCTTCAGGTAGATATTTTCAGGAGAAAATTTTACAAGCCCAATTTCTTGCATTTTCTCATATCTAGAAAAGCACTGAAATCAGTAACGGAGATATCTGCTCCTCTGTCACTAGCAGCAACCTTCTGCCAAAATGTGTGCTTGATTGCACGTATTCCCCTTCACCAAAATATATATATATGACCTTCCCACTTACCTCTTCGGAGCATTTCCGCAGAGCTATGTGAGAGGCTGTCTCCCAGGCTGTAGTCCTCAGTTTGCCCCAAATAAAACTTACCTCACAACTCTCACATTGTGCATTTTTTTTCAGTTGATAAGTTTCATAATTTTACTATTGCTGATAATTCCCACTCAGTGACATTATTTATATCTCACCCCTGTACTAAGAAAGAACAATTTGTTCTTCAGACAGGAAATTATTGCTTTGTGTTTGTTTCCATATTTTTAGTAATGGATAACAAATAATTAGGATATGCACCTTTTTTCACTATGTATCTGTATTCAACTAAAAAACAAAAAAATCAACTGACATTTTACCTCAGTGTCCTTTCCTATCAAGTTGAAATCTGCATTCCCTAAGAGGTTAGTAAGGAGAGTTTTGAGAGCATCAGAGAAAATAGTTAGTACTTTTTAAGAGTACAGTGTTGCTTATCTTTCTTCATCTATCTAGATATATTTACCAAACATATTGTTCCCCACACTTTTCAGCTAAGGACCCCTGTGGGCATCTGTCTACATTGCAGGTCCTTTCTCTATCTTTCAGAATATATTTCTTTATCCCCCGTTTCTCCAGTGTTTTTGTTTTTGGCTTTCACAAAATCTTCATTATCCCCCATTTCTCTGCTTTCCAAATTGATAGCTCTGAGTTCTTTTCTCTTTAAAATCTTCCTTTCAGTCTCTTGTCCTTCCCTTCCTTACAGTATCTTTCATCAGTGGGACGAATGACTGTCATCTACACAGCAGACCTAGAAATCATTAAAGGAAAAGAGTGCTAAAACAAAGTCTTAGAGGTTTAGAATAGAGCCAGTTTTCCTGTTCCTTATGGGATTGAAATGGGGAAAGGGTCTAGGTTATCCCATTCTTGTCTTTGGTGACATTTAAAGTTTCCTAATGGTATCACCCCTTTTTAAAATAAAAAGGAAGGGCTCATATATCTCCAAACAAAGATCTCCCATTCTTCTGATCCAGGCATATTCTAATCCCCTTCAGTGGACTTTTATCATGAAGATGAAGGCATTCTTGGGTTGGAATTACTTGGAATTAATAGTAGCAGTGATCAACTTTCACATGCTCAGTTTCACCATATATTCAGTGCTTTACTGTAGTGATGAACATTACCAGTTCACATTTTAAATGATCATTAAACACCCTACAATGCACTTACAGCCCACCTTTTACTTTTCAGTCTTGGCTTTTTTACCCCTCTCCCCATTCAGTTCTCTAAAGAAAAGGGATCCTTCCCTGACTGGAGTCCCAAGCCACCTGTATGACTGCTGGTTGAAACTGAATAGCTAGCTACCTCCCTCTACATAAGGCTGCAGTGACAATAGAAATTGCCATCTTCCCATCCTCTGACTTGTGCCATGGAGCTTGTTAGGATGTATAATTAGCATTGTCCTTGCTTCCGTTTGCCTGCCCTGATGTCTTATTCTCACTGCGTTGTGGTTCTCAAACCATACTGGTCCCCTTTTTTCATTCTTCCCTGTCTCTACACTCCCCTTGACCCTCTTCTACCCCAAAAGCTTCTTATTCCTGTTTACTTGGGACACTTTTTTTTTTTTTTAAGATAATTCAGCATTTTTTTTTAAATTTGATTGATTGATTGATTGCTGTGTTGGGTCTTTGTTTCTGTGCAAGGGCTTTCTCTAGTTGCGGCAAGTGGGGGCCACTCTTCATCGCAGTGCGTGGGCCTCTCTTGTTGCGGAGCACAGGCTCCAGACGTGCAGGCTCAGCAATTGTGGCTCACGGGCCTAGTCACTCCGCGGCATGTGGGATCTTCCCAGACCAGGGCTCGAACCCGTGTCCCCTGCATTGGCAGGCAGACTCCCAACCACTGCGCCACCAGGGAAGCCCACTTGGGACACTTTTAATTGTGAACGCTTTTACTTCTCAGCCAAGTAAGAACCCTTTTCCCAAGGTCTTACATTTAAGCAGCTTGTTTCTTGCCGTGCTTCCTTGTAGTATCAGTCTGTGTTTGTAATTTAAGAATCTTACTTCAAACAAATTTTTAGAGTTAAGACCTATATCCAACAATTATACAGCTTCAAATCCTCCCTCCTCCGAATCCCCTAACTAGAGGAAGAAGACACCCTTTCTCATCTTATTTAGTAAGCTCTTTTTTAGTATTTTAACACTGAAGTTAGTTTCTACACTGTCTGTTAATACATAGTGAGTAAAAGAGCCAGAGCACATCTCTAATAAAGATGATTTTCAAGTTCATAGTCACTTAAAGTATCACACAGTTATAGTCTGCGGTCTGGGTCTCCTTCTGTAACACTTCAGAGACAGTTTTTGGATTGTGCCCCCTCAACCCCATGGTGTTTCCTGTGATTCATTAAATTGCTAATAGTCCCATTTATCTGCCAGAACCCACCCACTTCCAGGGTTGGCCTTTTCCTTCCTATTCCTTACGAGTGTAAGGGCTGAGTCGTAGAAAGTTCTGATCAAACAAATTGTACTTGGTGTCCTCTAAACATTAATGGTATTGTTTAGAATACATTTAAATACGCAGAAGCAGCTTGTTTTTTTCTGCTCTCAGGCCTTAAACTTGTCTGGCAAATTTTAAGCTCCTTGAGAGCAGCAGTTTAGTCAAATCTGTATCCCCCTAACATTACCCACATCACTTAGCATATATAGTACCCAGCAAACATTAAGTATTCAATATAAGCATTCAAAGCATGTGCCCCTGTGAATCAGCCATACATCCAGAAAATTTTCTCAGGCTTCTCCAGTGCTATTTTTGATTGTCTAACCCTGGTAACACAAACTTTTTTTTTTACATTTTGTATATTTGATGTTAGGCCAAACTTCTCCTGGTCTGTAGACTTTTATAACATTCATTAGTTTAAAATACTAATCCTGATTCCTTATTACTTCTGTTAGATTTCACATGTTTATTATAGCTTAAACTGTTTAAAATTATAGATTCAGGAGTCATACTTCTTAGGTTCTTCATTCTTTTCTACTGTTTTTCAAACGTTTTTGGCAGGGACACATAGTAAAAAATAGACTTTGCATTGTGACCCAAGGGACACACCAACATGTGCACACACACACACACACACACAGATATACACACACCTATATTCTTCTGCCAGAAGAAAAGTTTCTTGAAATAGTACTCACAACATTCAGTGCTCTACAGTGTTTTCAATTCTGTTCTATTTCATTTTTAAGCTACTGATCGAGACCTACTAAATTGAAATTCATTGCTATGAAGTCCTGGGGAATTTCTGTTTATGTGTATTACTCATTCAGTTAACATATTCAGTACTTACTATATACCATTTACTGTTCTTCTCCACTTCTTAACTGGCTTTGTGACCTTGGGAAAGTCACATGTTAATGTTCAGTTTCTTCTGTAAAATGCAGATGCAGTGCTGTCTACCTGCAGAGGAACGCTGCTAGGATGAGCTGAGCTATGTAAAGCACTGAGCACGCTGCTCAGTAGGTAATGAGCACTCCAGTGTGAGCGCCTCCCTTGTTGCTTCTCCTGTTGTTATTACTATTAAAATTACTTTGGTTTGAACTTCCCATGTTTCTGAAACACAATATATAAAGCGTATGTTATATATAACTTAATTTTTCCTTTAACTTTCACTATATATATTTGTTTTTAAACTAGAGATATATTTTAGATACAGTGAAATGCACAGATCTTAAGTGTTCAGTTCAGTAAGTTTTGACAAATGCCGCTCCATTCGACCTACACTCCTATCAAGGCATAAACATTCTCATCACACCAAAAAGTTATCTTTTGCCCCTCCCTGGTCATTTGTTCCCCCCCTGTATCCAGATGTAACCACTGTTCTGATTTTCTTCACCATAGATTAGTTTTGCCCATTAGAACAGAGTCACAGAGAATGTATTCTTTTATGTTTGGCACTTTTTTGTTTGATATAATGATTTTCAGGTTCATCAGTGTCATTGTATGTATCAGTAATTTGTTCCTTTTTATTGCTGAATAGTATTCCGTTTTCATGAATGCATCACATTTTACTTATCTGTTCTTCTAGTGATTGATATTTCATTGTTTCCAGTTTGGAGCCATTATGAATAAAGCTACTCTGGATAATTGTGTAAAAGTCTTTGTGGATATATGTTTTCATTTCTTTTAGACAAATACTTAGAAGTGGAATAGCAGGTAGGCATTTTCTAACTTTATGAGAAACTTCCAGATTAATTTCCAAAATAGTTCTACCGTTTATACTCCCACCAGCAATGTGAGCATTCTAGTTACTCCATATCCTTTATAACATTTGATGTTGCAAGTCTTTAATTTTAGCCTTTTTAATGGCTGTATAGTACTATCTTATTATCGTTTTAATTTACATCTCCCTGATCACTAATGAGTGACCACTTTTTCATGTACTTTTTGGCCATTCATAAATATTTTTAGGTCTGTGATCCATTCTTCTTTTTTGTGTATGGTATGAAGTAGGTATCGACTCTCAATTTTTTTTTTAACATCTTTACTGGAGTATAATTGCTTTACAACGGTGTGTTAGTTTCCGCTTTATAACAAAGTAAATCAGTTATACATATACCTATGTCCCCATATCTCTTCCCTCTTGCATCTCCCTCCCTCCCACCCTCCCTATCCCACCCCTCTAGGTGGTCACAAAGCACAGAGCTGATCTCCCTGTGCTATGCAGCTGCTTCCCAGTAGCTGTTTTACATTTGGTAGTGTATATATGTCAGTGCCACTCTCTCACTTCGTCTCAGCTTACCTTTCCCCCTCTGTGTCCTCAAGTCCATTGTCTACGTCTGCGTCTTTATTCCTGTCCGGCCCCTAGGTTCTTCAGAACCTTTTTCTTTTTTTTTAGATTCCATATATGTGTGTTAGCATACGGTATTTGTTTTTCTCTTTCTGACTTACTTCACTCTGTATGACAGACTCTAGGTCCATCCACCTCACTACAAATAACTCAATTTCATTTCTTTTTATGGCTGAGTAATATTCCATTGTATACATGTGCCACATCTTCTTTATCCATTCATCTGTCGATGGACATTTAGGTTGCTTCCATGTCCTGGCTATTGTAAATAGAGCTGCAGTGAACATTTTGGTACATGACTGTTTTTGAACTATGGTTTTCTCAGGGTATATGCCCAGTAGTGGGATTGCTGGGTCATATGGTAGTTCTATTTGTAGTTTTTTAAGGAACCTCCATACTGTTCTCCATAGTGGCTGTATCAATTTACATTCCCACTAACAGTGCAAGAGTGTTCCCTTTCCTCCACACCCTCTCCAGCATTTATTGTTTCTAGATTTTTTGATGATGGCCATTCTGATCGGTGTGAGATGATATCTCATTGTAGTTTTGATTTGCATTTCTCTAATGATTAATGATGTTGAGCATTCTTTCATGTGTTTGTTGGCAATCTGTATATCTTCTTTGGAGAAATGTCTATTTAGGTCTTCTGCCCATTTTTGGATTGGGTTGTTCGTTTTTTTGTTATTGAGCTGCATGAGCTGCTTGTAAATCTTGGAGATTAATCCTTTGTCAGTTGCTTCATTTGCAAATATTTTCTCCCATTCTGAGGGTTGTCTTTTGATCTTGTTTATGGTTTCCTTTGCTGTGCAAAAGCTTTTAAGTTTCATTAGGTCCCATTTGTTTATTTGTGTTCTTATTTCCATTTCTCTGGGAGCTGGGTCAAAAAGAATCTTGCTGTGATGTATGTCATAGAGTGTTCTGCCTATGTTTTCCTCTAAGAGTTTGATAGTGTCTGGCCTTACACTTAGGTCTTTAATCCATTTTGAGTTTATTTTTGTGCATGGTGTCAGGGAGTGTTCTAATTTCATACTTTTACATGTACCTGTCCAATTTTCCCAGCACCACTTATTGAAGAGGCTGTCTTTTCTCCACTGTATATGCTTGCCTCCTTTATCAAAGATAAGGTGACCATATGTGTGTGGGTTTATCTCTGGGCTTTCTATCCTGTTCCATTGATCTATATTTCTGTTTTTGTGCCAGTACCAAAGTGTCTTGATTACTGTAGCTTTGTAATATAGTCTGAAGTCAGGGAGCCTGATTCCCCCAGCTCCATTTTTCGTTCTCAAGATTGCTTTGGCTATTCAGGGTCTTTTGTGTTTCCATACAAATTTTTTGTTCTAGTTCTGTGAAAAATGCCAGTGGTAGTTTGATAGGGATTGCATTGAATCTGTAGATTGCTTTGGGTAGTAGAGTCATTTTCACAATGTTGATTCTTCCAATCCAGGAACATGGTATATCTCTCCATCTATTTGTATCATCTTTAATTTCTTTCATCAGTGTCTTATAATTTTCTGCATACAGGTCTTTTGTCTCCTTAGGTAGGTTTATTCCTAGATATTTTATTCTTTTTGTTGCAGTGGTAAACGGGAGTGTTTTCTTAATTTCACTTTCAGATTTTTCGTCATTAGTGTATAGAAATGCAAGAGATTTCTGTGCATTAATTTTGTATCCTGCTACTTTACCAAATGCATTGATTAGCTCTAGGAGTTTTCTGGTAGCATCTTTAGGATTCTCTATGTATAGTATCATGTCATCTGCAAATAGTGACAGCTTTACTTCTTCTTTTCCGATTTGGATTCCTTTTATTTCTTTGTCTTCTCTGATTGCTGTGGCTAACACTTCCAAAACTATGTTGAATAATAGTGGTGAGAGTGGGCAACCTTGTCTTGTTCCTGATCTTAGTGGAAATGGTTTCAGTTTTTCACCATTGAGGACAATGTTGGCTGTGGGTTTGTCATATATGGCCTTTATTATGTTGAGGAAAGTTCCCTCTATGCCTACTTTCTGCAGGGCTTTTATCATAAATGGGTGTTGAATTTTGTCGAAAGCTTTCTCTGCATCTATTGAGATGATCATATGGTTTTTCTCCTTCAATTTGTTAATATGGTGTATCACATTGATTGATTTACGTATATTGAAGAATCCTTGCATTCCTGGGATAAAACCCACTTGATCATGGTGTATGATTCTTTTAATGTGCTGCTGGATTCTGTTTGCTAGTATTTTGTTGAGGATTTTTGCATCTGTGTTCATCAGTGATACTGGCCTGTAGTTTTCTTTCTTTGTGACATCTTTGTCTGGTTTTGGTATCAGGGTGATGGTGGCCTCTTAGAATGAGTGTGGGAGTGTTCCTCCCTCTGCTATATTTTGGAAGAGTTTGAGGAGGATAGGTGTTAGCTCTTCTCTAAATCTTTGATAGAATTTGCCTGTGAAGCCATCTGGTCCTGGGCTTTTGTTTGTTGGAAGATTTTTAATCACAGTCTCAATTTCAGTGCTTGTGATTGGTCTGTTTATATTTTCCATTTCTTCCTGGTTCAGTTCGGAAGGTTGTGCTTTTCTAAGAATTTATCCATTTCTTCCAGGTTGTCCATTTTATTGGCATATAGCTGCTTGTAATCTCTCATGATCCTTTGTATTTCTGCAGTGTCAGTTGTTAACGTCTCCTTTTTCATTTCTAATTCTGTTGATTTGAGTCTTCTTTTTTTCTTGATGAGTCTGGCTAATGGTTTATCAGTGTTGTTTATCTTCTCAAAGAACCAGCTTTTAGTTTTATTGGTCTTTGCTATCGTTTCCTTCATTTCTTTTTCATTTATTTCTGATCTGATTTTTATGATTTCTTTCCTTCTGCTAACTTTGGGGTTTTTTTGTTCTTCTTTCTCTAATTGCTTTAGGTGTAAGGTTAGGTTGTTGATTTGAGATGTTTCTTGTTTCTTGTGGTAGGATTGTATTGCTATAAACTTCTGTCTTAGAACTGCTTTTGCTGTATCCCATAGGTTTTGGGTAGTCGTGTTTTTATTGTCATTTGTTTCGAGGTATTATTTGATTTCCTCTTTGATTTCTTCAGTGATCTCTTGGTTATTTAGTAGCGTATTGTTTAGCCTCCATGCGTTTGTATTTTTTCAGATTTTCTCCTGTAATTGTTATCTAGTCTCATAACGTAGTGGTCGGAAAAGATACTTGATACGATTTCAATTTTCTTAAATCTACGCAGACTTGATTTGTGACCTAAGGTATGATCTATCCTGGAGAATGTTCCATGAGCACTTGAGAAGAAAGTGTATTCTGTTGGTTTGGGATGGAATGTCCTATAAATACCAGTTAAGTCCATCTTGTTTAATGTGTCATTTAAAGCTTGTGTTTCCTTATTTATTTTCATTTTGGATGAGCTGTCCATTGGTGAAAGTGGGGTGTTAAAGTCCCTTACTGTTATTGTGTTACTGTCTATTTCCCCTTTTATGGCTGTTAGCATTTGCCTTATGTATTGAGGTGCTCCTATGTTGGGTGCATAAATATTTACAATTGTTATATTTTCTTCTTGGATTGATCCCTTGATCATTATGTAGTGTCCTTCTTTGTCTCTTGTAATAGTCTTTATTTTAAAGTCTATTTTGTCTGATATGAGAATTGCTACTCCAGCTTTCTTTTGATTTCCATTGCATGGAATATGTTTTTCATTCCCTCACTTTCAGTCTGTATGTGTCCATAGGTCTGAAGTGGATCTCTTACAGATAGCATATATACGGGTCTTGTTTTTATATCCATTCAGCCAGTCTGTGTCTTCTGGTTGGAGCATTTAATCCATTTACATTTAAGGTTATTATCGCTATGTATGTTCCTATTACCATTTTCTTGTTTTGGGTTTGTTATTGTAGGTCTTTTCCTTCTCTTATGTTTCCTGCCTAGAGAAGTTCCTTTAGCATTTGTTGTAAAGCTGGTTTGGTGGTGCTGAATTCTGTCAGCTTTTGCTTGTCTGTAAAGGTTTTAATTTCTCTGTTGAATCTGATTGAGATCCTTGCTTTGTAGGGTAATCTTGGTTGTAGTTTTTTCCCTTTCATCCCTTTATATATGTCCTGCTACTCCCTTCTGGCTTGCAGAGTTTCTGCTGAAAGATCAGCTGTTAACCTTATGGGGATTCCCTGGTATGTTATTTGTTGCTTTTCCCTTGCTGCTTTTAATATTTTTACTTTGTATTTATTTTTTGATATTTTGATTAATATGTGTCTTGGCGTGTTTCTCCTTGGATTTATCCTGTATGGGATTCCCTGCGCTTCATGGACTTGACTATTTCCTTTCCCATGTTAGGGAAGTTTTCAACTATAATCTCTTCAAATATTTTCTGAGTCCCTTTCTTTTTCTCTTCTTCTTCTGGGACCCCTATAATTCGAATGTTCATGCATTTAATGTTGTCCCAGAGGCCTCTGAGACTGTCCTCAATTCTTATCATTATTTTTTCTTTATTCTGCTCTGTGGTAGTTTTTTCCACTGTTTTATCTTCCAGGTCACTTATCCATTCTTCTGCCTCAGTTATTCTGCTATTGATTCCTCCTAGAGAATTTTTAATTTCATTCATTGTGTTGTTCATCATTGTTTGTTTGCTCTTTAGTTCTTCTAGTTTCTTGTTAAACGTTTCTTATATTTTCTCCATTCTATTTCCAAGATTTTGGATCATCTTTACTGTTATTACTCTGAATTCTTTTTCAGGTAGACTGCCTCCTCTTCATTTGTTTGGCCTGGTGGGTTTTTACCTTGCTCCTTCATCTGCTGCAGATTTCTCTGTCTTCTCATTTTGATTAACTTACTTTTTGGGGTCTCCTTTTCACATGCTGCAGGTTCATAGTTCCCGTTATTTTTGGTGTCTGCCCCCCAGTGAGTAAGGTTGGTTCAGTGGGTTGTGTAGGCTTCCTGATGGAGGGGACTAGTGCCTGTGTTCTGGTGGATGAGGCTGGATCTTGTCTTCCTGGTGAGCAGGACTACATCTGGTGGTGTGTTTTGGGGTGTCTGTGAACTTAGTATGATCTTAGGCAGCCTCTCTGCTAATGGGTGGGGTTGTGTTCCTGTCTTGCTAGTTGTTTGGCATGGGGTATCCAGCACTGGAGCTTGCTGGTCGTCAAGTGGAGCTGGGTCTTAGCGTTGAGACAGAGATCTCTGGGAGAGCTCTCGCTGATTGATATTACATGGGGCCAGGAGGTCTCTGGTGATCCAGTGCCCTGAACTTGGCTCTCCCACTCAGAGGCTCAGGCCTGACAGCTGGCCAGAGCACCAAGACCCTGTCAGCCACACAGCCAGGTACGTGGGGAATTTCTTGACTTCTGGGAAGTCTGAGGTCTTCTGCCAACGTTCAGTAGGTGTTCTGTAGGAGCTGTTCCACATGTAGATGTATTTTTGATGTATTTGTGGGGAGCAAGTTGATCTCCACATCTTACTCCTCCACCATCTTGACGGTCCTCCCTCTCATTATATTTTAAGAGATGTATGGTCCCCTGAATAAAAGAGATTAAGATCTAATGCAGCATTAAAAATTATACTTTCAACTTGTGGCAGTAGCGGCTCGAGTGGCCAAAGCAAGAGGCCTCAAAGTCAGAGTGGTGGTCACGGTCCTGGAGGTGGAAAGAAGGATGACAAGGATAAGAAAAAGAAATATGAATCTCCTATACCAGCTAGAGTGGAGCAAAAGAAGAAGAAAACAAAGGGACCAGATGCTGCCAGCATACTGCCCCTGTTGACACCTCACACTCAGTGCTGGTTAAAATTATTGAAGTTAGAGGGAATTAAAGACTATCTTCTCATGGAGGAAGAATTCATTAGAAATCAGGAACAAATGAGGCCTTTAGAAGAAATGCAAGAGGAGGAAAGATCAAAGGTGGGTGATCTGAGGGGCACCCCAGTGTCGGTAGGAACCTTGGAAGAGATCATTGATGACAATCATGCCATCGTGTCTACGTCTGTGGGCTCAGAACACTATGTCAGCATTCTTTCATTTGTAGACAAGGATCTGCTGGAACCGGGCTGCTTGGTCCTGCTCAACCACAGGTGCATGCTGTGATAGGGGTGCTGATGGATGATACGGATCCCTTGATCACAGTGATGAAGATGGAAAAGGCCCCCCAGGAGACCTATGCTGATATTGCAGCATTGGACAACCAAATCCAGGAAATTAAGGAATCTGTGGAACGTCCACTCACTCATCCTACATATTATGAAGAGATGGGTATAAAGCCCCCTAAGGGGGTCATTCTGTATGGTCCACCCGGCACAGGTACAACCTTCCTAGCCAAAGCAGTAGCAAATCAAAACTTGGCCACTTTCTTGAGAGTGGTTGGCTCTGAACTTATTTAGAAGTACCTAGGCGATGGGCCCATACTTGTTCAGGAACTGTTTTGAGTTGCTGAAGAATACGCACCATTCATCGTGTTTATTGATGAAATTGATGCTGTTGGGTAGGAAAGGTATGACTCAAATTCCAGTGGTGAGAGAGAAATTTAGTGAACAATGTTGGAGCTGTTGAACCAGTTGGATGGGTTTGATTCAAGGGGAGACGTGAAAGTTATCATGGCCACAAACCGAATAGAGACTTTGGACCCAGCACTTATCAGACCAGGCCGCATTGACAGGAAGATCGAGTTCCCCTTGCTGGATGAAAAGACGAAGAAGCGCATCTTTCACATCCACACGAGCAGGATGACGCTAGAGCAGGATGACGCTAGCCGACGACGTAACCCTGGACAACTTGATCATGGCTAAAGATGACCTGTCTTTTGACAACATCAAGGCAATCTGTACGGAAGCTGGTCTGATGGCCTTGAGAGAACGTAGGATAAAAGTAACAAATGAAGACTTCAAAAAGTTTAAAGAAAATGTTCTTTATAAAAAACAAGGCGCCCCTGAGGGACTCTATCTCTAGTACACCACAGTTGCCTTCCAGAAAAAGGTTGGAAGTGTGTCGATCCCTCAGAGGTGTGAGGTTGGGGAAGTTTCCCAGGAGTGCATGTTCCAGCTGATCTTCATTAGCACAGCATCCTGAGTACCTTTTGAGCGTGATGTGTAGGATGCCCCTCCGACTCTCGTCATGTGTTGGTCACGTGCAGTGCTCTCTTCCCGATAAAGCGTGCTCTTTCTCAAAAAACAAAAAAAAATTATACTTTCAAATTCTTAATTTATATTCAGAGCATTAATTTGTTCAGGCCTTATAGAATCCCTTACACATTTTCGTCCCCGCCTCAAAAAGTTTTTTATTTAGACCCAGTCCAGAATGTATATGTAACTTGTTTCTATCACATACATAGACTAAAATAATAAAACAGAACAAAGACAAAAAAACTCAATACACCTATTTCAATTTCATTAGGAGTTTTCTCAGGACTCTCTGGAATCTGAATGTTGAAGCAGCTACATTGTTCTGTTTACCCATATTCTTATTCTATCAATAAGCTGTCTACTAGCTAGAAGTACTACACTTGTAGCTATTTGTACTAAACTTACCATTTTTAGTCTTCAAAAGAATTTATTACACTGTAGTCAAATAATATTGTAACATGATCCTCTGAACTTATGTAAATAATTGCTTTTATAAATATCTGGTTGCAAACTGACCCCAAGGGGAATCTTTTTTTTTTTTTTTTTTAACCAGGATGATGAACGTTTTATTAAAAATACAAGGGGAATCTTTGAAGCTCATCTGCTTCAAAGTCAGTTTGCTAAATATATAAATTGATATTACCTTAAGTGATTATACTAAGTAAATCCTAGATTTTACTAACAGCAAAATAAAATATTGACCTCCCTAAAATGATGAGAGCGAGGAGAGGCTAAGACATCAGGAAAGAGGCTGGAAAATAAATATCTGTTACATGTCTTGGGCTTAAGGCAAAATATAGGATATAGGAAGAAGAAAGATGTATAAGTGCTTTTTCCTTCAGATCACTTGCAGTCTAAGTAGGTTGAAAGAAAAGACAGAAAAATGAGGAGTGTTTAATAACAATGCAAGAGGTAAATATCAATTGACCACATTATATAATATGTCACATGCCAGTTCAGGATTGATTGCTAAGTAAATAGAATGTTATTGGTTATCCAGGTTCCTGATACATTTTTAGTGATGTGTTACTTCTGAGTTATCTGGGATTGGTGAATTTCATTTTGCTTTTAATGGAGATTTACTAGCCTGATCCAGTTTTACAGAATCTTAAGTCTGTGGGGTTGAGTTTAAGTCATTGTCTCTAAAACAGCAAAATCTATATTCTAAATTTAGTTATTGAAAAAATTAATTCATATTTATAGTATTTACTTTGTGTCAGGTACTATAGGAAGCATTTTACATTACTCATTTAATTTTTATAACAAACCTATAGGTAGATTGTTACCCTCATTCTACAGATGAGGAATCTGAGGCACAGAGAAGTTAAGGTTGTTACTAAAGGTAGTACAGAAAGTAGTAGTGACAGGATATAATCCCAGTTCTGTTAGACTCTAGGGCCCAAAAGTATTAAAGAAAATAAACATATAGAAAAGACCAGATTTGAGAATACAGCATTTATGGTTAAGTGGAAGGAGCACTCGGTTTTCAATAATATATTAGACATTTTTTAAATGATGAAAATTTTCTCTTTTCGCTCCCATGATAAATTTTGTGGCATTTTCTAGAAATTAGTTTAATTCCAATGAGGCTAAATCCTCTTTTATCAATATTATCAAACAGTAAAATCTGGTTTTCTTTCAGCAAGTGAAAAGGAACTTCCAGAACAAAGGTTATACTTGTAATGTTGTTATCATCTTTATCCAGAATGGTTGCTTTATTTCCAGCTGTTCAGGCAGCTATTTATAGTTTATTAGGGACTCCAGAGTATAAATGATTTGAAGATTAATAGATTCAAATTGTGTGTAAAAAGGATTCCTTTTGACATGCTTTTGGTAACATTAATAAAAACCATTTTGGAATCACGTTTTTTGTCTTTCTGATCCCTGACATAGAAGTATTCAGATATTTTTAAAGGCATAATGTTTATATTGCTGTTTACTTTTACAAGTATCACTTCAGAATTGGCAATAAATGGCAAAATTGCATATCCTAATACAGTTCTGGTATCAGCCTGAGTCTTGAAAATAAAACCTTGTACTTAAATATAAGCCCCCATTTAAATGGGCCATAATTCTTCACCTTTACATTTGGAACCACTTTTCATGTTGGTGATTATCATCCAAAGAATAAAGAGATTGATTTCCTATTTTAAGATTGAAATATATATATAATTTATACCATTATCGGGACTTCCCTGGTGGCGCAGTGGTTAAGAATCCGCCTGCCAATGCAGGGGACACAGGTTTGATCCCTGGTCCGGGAAGATCCCACATGCTGCGGAGCAACTAAGCCCGTGCACCACAACTACTGAGCCCACACACCACAACTACTGAAGCCCGGGCGCCAGAGCCTGTGCTCTGCAACAAGTGAAGCCACTGCAATGAGAAGGCCGCGCACCACAATGAAGAATAGCCCCCGCTTGTGGCAACTACAGAAAGCCTGCACACAGCAACGAAGACCCAATGCAGTCAAAATGTGTGTGTGTGTGTGTGTGTGTGTATATATATATATATATATATATATATATATATATATATATATATATATACACATACTATTATCTACATATATTATTGAACTATTATTTATGTATATATGATATATACATATATGTTATTTATTATAATAAATAAATTATTTATTTATTATAGAGAGATGGTGATTGCTTCATGTTTCTTTTTGTAGTTTATCATAGCAAAGCTGAAATTTTTGGAGAGCAAACATGGTATATCCAAGGATATTATGTGGTTTTATTTTAAGCTTTCAGTAGTGCTGTGTTTCATTCAGCCTGTAACAGTAAAAATAAATGAGTGATAGATGACTAGTATGTTTTGTCTGCTATAGTAATATCTTCTATCATTGAATCTGTCTAACCAGCCAGTTACTTTACTGTTGTCTGCAATAAAGATCATTGTGTTTTCTGACAATGTAGGAATTTCTGTTCAGTTAAAGTATGTGTTGTCATTGAAGTAAAAATAATGAAATTGCAAGAAATTGATTTTAGCCGTACTCCTGAACTCCTCTCCCCAAAAGTGAAATCCAGATCATTTTAAAGTTCTTACAAAATAGCTGAAATTTCATTAAAATATTAAAACTCAGCCTTGATAGTTTTTAGTATAGGTACTTAGCCTCTAAATTTTGACCTGAAACATAAATGGTAGCGGTAGCATGGCTAGTCATTCATGTTGATAACCAGCCTCCACGATGGCCCCCAGTGGTCCTCCCTCCTGATATTCACACCCTTAAGTAGTCCCCCCGACCCACATTTACCAGGGTTGGTCTGTGTGATTGCTAGAATACATCAGAAATGATGGTAAGTCACTTCTGAGATTAGGTTACAAGACAGTGGGACTTCCATCTTGATGTGTCTATGTATGTCTGTCTCTCACTCTCTCACATCACTTGCTCTGTTGGAAGCCAGTACGTGCAAGGAACCAAGGCCTAACCCAACAACTAAGCTTGGAAATGGATCCTGCAGCCCTAGTCGTGCCTTCAGATGGCTGCATCCGTGGCCAGCAGCTTGACTGCAACCTCATGAGACAGAGCCAGAAGCACCCAGCTCAGTCCTCAGCCCCTCCCAGATTCCTGACCCTCAGAAACTGTATGAGATAAAAAATGTTTACTAAGCATTTAAATTTAGGAGTGATTTGTTATGCAGGAATAGATAACCAATGCACACCTCCACTAAAGCTCTTCTTTCATTTGTCAAATCTTAACATCTATTTTTGGTAATTGTTGTTATTATTTGTGCTGTTAAATGTGTAATACATACAATTCACCTGACTGAAGCATTAAGTTGGATAGAAAATACTATATTCCGTCTCCCATTTTCCAATCCAGTGTTTGGTATAATAAATACAGAATTCACTTTTTCCATATTCGGGTCCCATATTAGAATGTACTTAAAAGAATTGTTTTGTGACAAGGAGCCTTTTTTAGATTATTCCGCAGATTCTTTTCATTTATGTGTGAAGCTACCAATTTTGTATAACTTGTAATTACTATGCAAGTGATTATGGAATTACTGTGAAATACTTCAAGAGAAAACAGACAGCTTAACAACTATTCTCAGAGAAGTCTGAGACCTCACCAAAGAAGCTCCTCATCCATTACTTGTAACTCTGTGATGCTTATTAATTCTACAGGATAATAACAGTGTGGGTTTTAAAAAGTCATATTTTTAAGGATTAGTTAACTATATACTCAAACCTGAGAGAGAGAGCTTCTTAGCGTCATCAAGATCATGAATTGTACTCCCAGCTCTGCTCTCCCATCCCACTTTCCATGGTGTTCTGAAAAGGAAAAGGTCATAAAAATACTCAGGTTCACTTTTTCCTTTTTGCCCTACTCAGCCAATTTTAGTACCAATAATTGTTTCTTTTCCATAGCTAATCATACAGAAACAGTAATCATGAATAAAAGATGTGACAGAAAAGTGGAATTTCAACTTCTTAAAGAGTTTTTTTTTTCTCTTGCTTCCTTTGTCTGTGTTTTTCTAAACATGGATTTGCCTTAGGACATTAATAGCTACAGATACTTTCAGTGAATCCTGGGTTATCAGTCTCATGTTTTTATACCTGAACTTAAAGAAACAGATGTTCTTAATGAAAAGAAAACCTTGATGAGTCCCATGTTCTTTGACATTAATGCTCTTAAATATGTAACTAAAAATTAGCTTTTTTGTCTATTCTTGCCATGATTCTTAAAAAACAATAATAAAAATAGCCAATTTTGGAATTGGTCTTGTCTTCCTCTATCCTAAATAGACAAGATTATTTTGAAATTTTACTGAAAATTTCCTTTTAATTTGGACCTGAAAAAAAATAGGATTCTGTCTTTCAAATCCCTCCCCGCCTCAATTCACATGCTCACATGTGCACACCCACACACACGCACACTTGTAATCAGGTTAGGAGGATGGTTATCAGTAACTTAAAGGAACAACTGAATTTCACGCTTCAAATATTTCGTATGCAGATGTCACCCAAATACTCCAGTAATGTCATCACTTAAGGCAGTTGTAGTCCAGCCAGAAGTGAAACCGCCAGGGCTTCTAACTCTGCTTTGAACATCTGCCAACTGATACCAACACAAATTTGTAACACAAGGCTAATTCCTGAGTCTTGAGCTTGGACCGTCTCTAATGAAGAAGGAGGCATCAAATTTTCAGCACTGAAACACGTCAGAGAAACCCCATGTTTGCTTTATTTTCTTGAGGGTTTTTGTTTTTTAAGCATGGTCACTGAATTGTGTATTTTTCTTTTCAAATGGGTTCCCATTTGTGGGTGGTGGTAGCTCCTGATGAAATAATTTTTAAAAATTGAGAAATAACAGTAGTTTTCATAACTAGATTTCATTTGAAAGCTTAAATTATATAGTACTTTGCTATGATTTTTGAGAACGTTTCCTCAACCCTCTATTAACACTTCATTTTTTTTTTTTTTTTTTGTAAAATGTCTCAGGAAACATTTAGATGTCTGTTCAGTAAAGTAATTGTTAATTTCACTCTGTTCACCTGCGCGTAATATATGATGCTTATATGAAATAGTACTTCAAGTCTTTCCTAGCAGATATAAGAGGGAAGCCTAAGAATCTCCTTTCACTCCCTTCCTGATCATTCGACCTGACTTGGCACCCAGGCCCAAAGCCATAGGCCAGACTCCAAGCACCAGCCCACATTCCCTGCTCAAGTTCCCTTTCATCCCCAAAGCTCACCAAGCCCTGAAGGGGACAGAAAGGAGGATGGAAGACAGCTGAACAGAGGTTAGAAGAGGGGGGTGGAATTTGGCAGCAGGTAGAAGGACTTTGTCTGCACCTCTAGTGGTGAGTGCCTCCACCCTCTTGACCGGCCAACAATTGAGTGAAGTTCTATGCGGACAAATCACAAACAGTCCTCGATTACAATGTAAAAATATCTTTAGTGTCCTTTACTTATCTACAGCCACCTGGTTAGGTCTCTAAACATATAAACTCTTAAAGGTATTATGCTTACCGTATTTTAGAAATGCAAATGCCATAACACAGAAAAGATAAGATATACCTGTTGGTAATAGAAGCATTCATAAGCTGAGGCAGTAAGTGTGGTGGTTAAGGTCACAGACTCTAGAGCCAAGCTGCCTGGGTTTAAATCCCAATTCTGACAGCTTGCTAGATGAGTAACCTGAAACAAGTCACCTGACCTCTCCGTAGTAATTTTCTCATCTGCAAAATGGAGATGATAGCACCTTATAGGGTTGTAAAATTTAAATAACCTGAACCTAAACACTTAGATCAATGTCTAACTGGTACTTAGCTTTACATAAGTATTTGTTCCCATTAATATTGCTATGCCCCTTTTCTGACGTTGTTTCTATACTTAGATGACCCTGTCTGATTTGTAGTCAAAAGGTTACTTCATACTCACACCACTACCTTTGACGTCTAACTACTAGCAGATACCCTCCTCAGCAGTATTTGAAAGCAAAATGCTTATTTTCCCTTCTTCCCCAGGCCCAACACAGAGATACTTTCATTGAAGAACGCTATGGAAAATACAACATCAGTGATCCTTTAATGGCACTCCAGAGAGACTTTGAAACACTGAAGGAGAAGAACGATGGCGAGAAGCAGCCAGTCTGCACAAACCCGCTGTCGATCCTTAAGGTGGTGATGAAGCAGTGCAAGAACATGCAGGAGCGCATGCTGTCGCAGCTGGCTGCCGCCGAGAGCAGGCACCGCAAGGTGGGTTCACCGCTGACGTGCGCCTGCACACTCCTAAAATGCCCGACACTTTGTCAGCTGCCAGCTCTCATAGTAGTTTAACTGGGAGGTCTCACAGGTGTAAAAAAGCCCCTGAGCTTACCTGAGAGCCAGGAGATAGAAAATGCAGGTCATTCCAAATGTTAAATTTAGGCAGTGTGCCAGACGCATTATTTCAGATGGCATTTCTTCTTGATATATGACACTCCAAAACACTTGGTATGTTTTTTCAGCTCTTGGTCATCCAAACTCTGGCAACAGACTGGGGCTTGACCAAGCCTTGTAGCTGAACGGAGTGTTCTCTCTTTGCTTACTTAAGTGATAAATAGAAAGATTAACAGGTATTTGGGGAGTGCTATATCAGAGAGAGAGAGAATTAGAGAATTTACCTGACTATAAACATACAAGCCAATAGATTATTTTCATTTATTTCTGGTTTTGAGTTTCATTGCATTTTACTTCTCATGAAACCATAAACAGCCCCTAGGGTTGTTTACCTTAAAGCTGTTCTACCCTGTTAGGAAAGTGTGTGTGTGTATGTGTGTGTGTTTTTTTCTAGGTCTTACAGCCCCTGAGATAGGAAGGCAAACCTGTGCTTTCCTCTACCTCATCTCCTTGGAATTCTTCTAGTGCTTGTGATTTCATTCCCCGACTTATCATTTATGGCTCAGATTTGGCCTGGAAAAAAATGCTTGGCTAGAGTCTGCATTTTTAAGAACTATTGGTTTAGATTTATATCAACAAGGGGGGACATCAGTGCATTTAGTAGGAAGCATTTTATTCTGAAAAAATTGGGTTAGCAGCTGCAGTTTGATGGACCTTCGTTTACTTTTATGGTTACCTGCTTTAGAGAGCCATCTGCTTAAAATGCATCTGACAAAGTGCTTAAGGGCTTAGGTCTTGCCCATGATTTTTCTTTCCCTTCACAGAGTCCAAACAAAAGGCCAGAGTGGGAGTTCTTAACCACGAATGGGTCTCAGATGTTCCATGATCCCCCAGAAAATATACAGAATGCCAAAAGTTTATGCATTTTGTAGAAAATGAGTTTTTTTCCCATATCCTTACTTGAATTCTCAGAGCTCTCCAAGACCCAGAAAAGTTTAACCTCTGGACTAGACTGAAGTAATCTGAAGACATTTATGCCCCAATTTAAAAGGTGTCAATGAGTTTGAGGTAGTTGCCTAAATTTGGGGGCTTTTACGTAATATTATAAGAAAATCTTCACAACATCCTTGTTTGATAGGCAGGCCTGTTTTCTATTTCGTACATGAAGTAACTGAGTTGTACTGAAGGGCTGGCTGGCTGTCATGCCCATTGAAGGTGTAGTGTTGGGATAATTTATGGTTCTAGGTGATTGGGGAGAGGAAGAGTTAAAAAATTCAAAATTCCCTAACACTGTATTTCAATGTAAGATAGTATTAAATATTTTAAAACAGCTGCCTATCTGATCTTAAGTGTTTTATCAAAGTAGAACACTGGCTGTGTTAGACATCAAACTAGAGGCTTATAATTAGGGCGCATATAGTCCCAGTTTGCCTGAGAAAATTCCAGTTTAAGCCTGTTGCCTTGGCATAGTTGTTAACAATACCCGCTTTGGCTGTCAGACATGTTAGTGGTTTGAACAGTCAATTACGTGGTTACTCTGCTTATTACGAAAAATAGGGTTCCCTAGTCCACCCCTTCCCATTCTCTCTCCTCCTCAATATTAGAGACAGCCACTTCTTTCTTTTAACTGTTTATTTTGGCAGCTAACTTCCATATTTCTAACTGATATACTGCTCTCTCTTGCTTTATCAATTTTAGACACTTATATTTACTTTCTTTTATTATAGATGTGGATTTCATTATCTTACACCCCACCTCCCTTCTCTCCACCCCTGCCATCTCCCCTAAACAGACATAATACCCTTTCCTCACTGTCATTCTCTGTCATATCTGTTATTACTATATCTGGAGCCTGTCACATTCTGTTTCTTCAGAGGATAAACATCGGGTATATTCCCGGGCAGTAGATGCCTGGCTGAGCATTCTGTGTACAGGAATCAGGTTGCGGGGACAAATAACTCTTCTGAAAATACAAACTTGGAGCCAGTGCCCTTGTCTTCTCTCCTGCATCTCACCTCTCCAGTGCGGTATCTGCCATCTGCAGGTTTCATATGTCCTTGGGGTCCTGCAGCGCAAAGCAGCTTCCTCCCCCGTACCAAAGTAGTTACCACTCCTCCAGCCACTTTCTTTTTTTTTTTTTTTTTTTTTTTTTAAGGACAGATGGTGAGCATGTCCCATATTTTTTTTTTTTAATTTTAGCAATTTCATGTATCTTTATTTATTTTTTTTATTTATTTATGGCTGTGTTGGGTCTTCGTTTCTGTGTGAGGGCTTTCTCCAGTTGCGGCAAGCGGGGGCCACTCTTCATCGCGGTGCGCGGGCCTCTCACTATCGCGGCCTCTCTTGTTGCGGAGCACAGGCTCCAGACGCGCAGGCTCAGTAATTGTGGCTCACGGGCCTAGTTGCTCCGCGGCATGTGGGATCTTCCCAGACCAGGACTCGAACCCGTGTCTCCTGCATTGGCAGGCAGATTCTCAACCACTGTGCCACCAGGGAAGCCCCCAGCCACTTTCTTTCTTCAGAATGTTATTAAAATTTCTTGTCTGCCAAAGTCTCTCTTTTTGACTTTGTGGGTTTTTATTCTTTTCATCCCATTTCTATCATTTTAGACAGCTCTCCGAAGGGAGAGGAGATGATCTACCACCTTTAGCCAAAAGCTGTTCTTTCTATTAAGTTGCAAAAGTTTTCTTTTTTTTTAACCAGAAGGAAATACACCAAAATGTTTTCATTTTTGTACTTAAAAAGGAGTCCCAGAAAGTTTTCTCTCTCCATTCATAACAGTTGTTAGTGAGGAGAAACAGTAGGAAATGGCCATTGGGATGACAGTGCTCCGGCCTAGGGAGGTCTAGGCCAAGGCACCTCTGAAGCATGAGCAGAAGCTACGAAGGAATCCATAGCCATTGGAATATTATGCAGTTGTAGGCAGGATTATGTGGGGAAATGTCCCTTTAAATTTGTATTCTTAAAATTGGGCTTAATCCCTTGGCACAAGGATAAGTGGAATGGGGTAGGCAGGTTAATTAAAAACCCTTGTGAAAAATCTCCACTTAAGATCTTAATAATTGAGCCTTTTCAAATGCAGGATAAAGTCAAGAGAGTCTTTTCACCTCTTATCTACTGTCCACGAAATGCATATATTAATTAAGCAAGGCACAGTTAGGATGTCACCTATTTGAAATGTTTCATTTTAGGCTTCACTCTCTGGTACCTCCAGTGATTTGAACATCAAGGGAGAGCCTCAGCTTTCAGCTTTCCATGGTCCTGCCTTGCTTCATCACCTACACCTGTCCCCTAGTCCCACCAAACTTTTATTAATTCTCTGAAACCTTCTCAGCCCCTACAGCTAATGAGTTGCTCTCTTCTATTTACATGCCACTTCGTGTTACCTCGGATAAGTGTGTACTGTATTGTTTCCTAGCACATCGCTTGCATCTCTTTCACCCTTCTAGACAGTGTGCTCCTTGATGGCCCTGACTGGGATTTACTTATTTATTTATCTATGGAATGATCTTGGGTGCTTAGAAAGACACTTATTATTTAATTGTATTCTAAGTGTGACTCCTTGATATTTGAAAATGATTTTTTTTTTTTTAATTCCTTAAAGGTAATCCTAGACCTTGAGGAAGAAAGGCAAAGGCATGCACAGGACACAGCTGAAGGAGATGATGTCACCTACATGCTGGAGAAGGAGAGAGAGCGGCTGACTCAACAGGTAATTAAGGTGGAGGGGCTCAGAGCAGCATTTGCCTAGAGTAGCATTTCTTGAAGATTATTCTGCAGGGTGTAAATTGGTGTTGCTCAAAAAAAGGGGGCTTTGTGGTCAAATAAGTCTGGGAATTACTGGATTAAACAAAGTTAAAGAGGTTTCTAACTTAAGTTTGTTAGACCCTTTAGTATGCAGAAGCACGCTGTGAGTCTTCAAGAACAAGATAGGGTATTCTGTGTTCAGCAAATTTATGTTTTCATAAAATCTTTTAACATAGATCATTCACTATGGGACTGTCGTTCCATAGAACACACTTTGGGGAACACTAACTTTGAACTCTCCAACTTTTTTTGACTTAGGACTCCTAGTAAGAAATACATTTTACACCACAACCCCAGTATATATACACATATATACATATGCCTGAAACAAAAATCTCATGAAATCACACCTAACCCTTACTGCTTATAATACACATTGATATTTTCTCTTCTGTTTCATTTTTTTTTATTTCTGATCACGGCTCACTGAATGGTTTTGCCGTCCATGAATGAGTCTCAGAGTTTGAAAAACACTGACTAAAAGGGTTCCTTCAACCCTTTCCCTCTCACTCTGTGCCTTAAATAGGGTTGGGATGATGATTAAAGCAGATGGCATTTGTATAAGAAGAATGATTCAAATGCAACTACTTACGTTTGTTTGTTTTTAAGACCAGAAAGAATTATTACTGAAGCTTTAAAAGTTATCAGCAGCATTCATCACAAACTCTGGTTGATATGGCTTTCTGCTGTTTTGATTGGTTCTAATCCTCTGAACTTTCCATAACATAAAACATGATGATTCAGATTCCCACAATAACCCTGAGACAATGAGAACTAGAAGTGCCTCCTAAATCATCAAAGAAAGATTAAGTCGTAGTGTGTACATTTTTATGGTAGGTGTTCTGATACTTAAATATTTGATGTAAGCACATGGCATACATGGTAATCCCATGTGCCAGAGAACAGCTAGCTTGATACACTCTACTTGATAAGAGTTTTTCAGTATCTCTTTGTTTCCTTACTCTAATCAAGATGTGTGGTGGCATTCTTTTGTAGTTGGAATTTGAAAAGTCCCAAGTGAAAAAGTTTGAAAAAGAGCAGAAGAAGCTCTCCAGTCAGCTGGAAGAGGAGCGCTCCCGCCACAAGCAGCTCTCCTCCATGCTGGTGCGCGAGTGCAAGAAGGCCACCAACAAGGCCGCCGAGGAAGGCCAGAAGGCGGGAGAGCTGAGCCTGAAACTAGAGAAGGAGAAGAGTCGGGTGAGCAAGCTGGAGGAAGAGCTGGCTGCTGAGAGGAAGCGGGGCTTGCAGACGGAAGCCCAGGTGGAGAAGCAGTTGTCTGAGTTTGACATTGAGAGGGAACAACTGAGAGCAAAGCTGAACCGAGAAGAGAACCGGACCAGAACTCTGAAAGAAGAGATGGAGAGTTTGAAGAAGATAGTGAAGGACCTAGAGGCTTTGCACCAGCAAAGTAGCCCCGGCGAGCAAGGGAAGAAACCAGTAACCCTGTCTAAAGGCACGGCAACTGAGCCGCCCGTGCTAGTGTCTGTATTTTGCCAAACGGAGAGTTTTCAGGCAGAAAGAACCCATGGGAGCAGCACGGCCAAGGTAACAGCCACAGGGCTGCCTGGTCCCACCACTCCTGCTTGCTCTTATGCAAAAACCAATGGACATTTTGACCCAGAAATGCAAACTACCAAGGAGCTGATTACAGGCAGCAGTGTAGAAAACCAAGCGCCTCCACGAGAGAAGCCTGTGGGATTGGCCCAAGAGAAAGCAGTAGAGAATGGTGGGTGTCCTGTGGGAATAGAGACTCCAGTCCCAGCGCCTGGTCACCTCCCTTCCAGTGGGAGCTCACTGTCCCCCAGCAGCACTGCCTCTTCCTCTCTCACATCCTCTCCTTGCTCTTCACCAGTACTAACCAAGCGCTTATTGGGGTCATCAGCTAGCAGCCCTGGCTACCAGTCATCCTACCAAGTAGGGATCAACCAGCGGTTCCATGCAGCTCGGCACAAATTTCAGTCCCAAGCAGATCAGGACCAACAAGCTAGTGGTCTACAGAGCCCTCCATCCAGGGATCTATCCCCAACCCTCATAGACAACTCTGCCGCCAAGCAGCTGGCCCGAAACACAGTCACCCAGGTGCTCTCCAGATTCACTAGCCAACAAGGACCAATCAAGCCCGTGTCTCCCAACAGCTCTCCCTTTGGCACAGACTATCGAAATCTGGCCAACACTGCCAGCCCAAGAGGTGACAGCAGCCATTCACCTACTCCAGGGAAAGTGTCTAGTCCTCTGAGCCCCCTGTCTCCAGGGATCAAGTCCCCTACCATCCCCAGAGCTGAGAGAGGAAACCCTCCACCCATCCCACCCAAGAAACCTGGCCTCGCTCCTTCTCCGTCTGCTGCCACTCCACTGAGCAAACCTCATCCCCAGGCATCCTCTTTGACCACCACAGAAGACCTTGCCAGCAGCTGCTCTTCTAATGCTGTCGTAGCCAATGGCAAGGACGTTGAGATACTTTTGCCTACCAGTAGCTAGTCCCTAGGAGGGAGTCTCCACATTTGACATTCCATCAGATTTCATCCAAGAGCTCAGAGTCAAGCCATTGAGTCAGATCATGTTATTTATTTTGATAGTAGCTGAAACTATCTGTATAATACATTTAGTGTATTTCACCTTTTTGTATTTTTTAGGTAGAAACTAAGTAGTTTGGATTTTTATGATCCACATCTTTGTGCTAAAGCTAGAAGGGCACCTCAGAGATGTCTAAGCTTTGCAGTCACCATCGTGTTATGATGGAGAAAGCTAATTGAGTACCAGGTGGTGATTTCCTGTCTATTTGGGGACTAGAGTCACTCAACACTCATTTTGAATTATGTGGAAGTGGCTCATGCAGACTTTTTATTCCAGATGAACATGTTTTAAAAGTGCCTGAAATTAGACTGCCATATGAATGTGATTCTGCAGCAGTAACACAAAATGGATCATTTAACTGCAAAAAATGAGACCCTCTGTGAATTCTGAATGTTAAAAACCAACACTGCTTTTAATCCTCTTTCACTGTTTTTTAATACAAGTTTTGTGTTCAGAAACAAGGCTGCATAAGTAGAATGGGAATCCTAAAGGTGGGTGTGAACTCGCCACAAAGCTGAGCGTTATAGAGCCCTTGAGAAACCCTCCTTAACATTAAGCAGTTGGGGTGCTGATTTTCTTGTACTTTTGAAAAATTACATCGCTCCCAGTTTCCTGCATAAGTTTTTGAATACAATGAAATCACATCTCCTTCAAAAATATCTTCAGGCATCTACTGTTGTGTAAGGAACTTCTGATTCCGATTGCTATTACTTGAATAGGAAATGGTTACTCATTCTGTATAAAAGTTTGCAACAGAATGAGATCTTTATTCTGTAATGAAAAAGCAATAACTTAAAGTTCACTGTCTTTGTAATATTATAAGTCAGAATTATACAGGTTTTAGCAAATTGTTACACTTTTCTCCAAGCTGCCAGCACTCTGTGTCTATCTGTGGAACCAAATTAACTTTTGCCTAAATGGAAGTATACCTATATCTGTATAGATAAACACCCCTTTACGTGTTTAACATACACACACTTAAACACATAAATATTAGTGTGATTATATCTTTGGAGTTTGCAATATAGCATAAAGGACGAGTAGAAATGCATGTTAAGATTACCTACCAAAGCAACTAGATATAGCTGGGACCCAGTCAATCAAAGGAGGAATCTTGTCCACCGGGAGGGGAAAATTTCAAATGAAATCAGGTCTTCAGCATCATAAGAAGACAAGGCCAAACCAACCCAGTGTCAACAAAACTCAACTGGTCATATAAATGAGTGAAACAGGTCGGTCACTCAAGTGATGTATGACAGCTGGGAGCAGTGGGAGCTGTAGCAAACTGAAGTGCCCAAGCCCCGTTAAAAAGGGCAACCCCTGTTCAGTTTCAGCTGCTTGTTGCCATGCAAGAATGCTAAACCCGTGTTACCAGCTCCTAAAATTTTTATGAAATCCAAATTTTCATGAGAAACATTCTCATTTTTAAATATCAAGAACTGATCAAAATTTAAATACTGCTAGTTAAACACTTCTGCAGCTGGATTCAGCCCACAAGCTGCCAAGCTGCAGCCTCTTTCATTCTAGAAACTTCTGTCATTTCCATCACAGCAAGTTTGTGAGGACAGAAGCCTCCAGACTTTCCAGCCTGTTGGCTAGCACAGCCAACAAACTCCGCAGAGTATAATGACTATTCTCCTCTTCCAAACAGGACTGTCTGCAACCCAGCTCAGGTATGGTGGGTACATGATTTTGTGTCCACAAGGATGAAGAGGCCTTGGTGTCCTCACATACATTCTTCTAGCCAACATCTGTCCAGCAGCCACTGACCTGCTATAATTTAAATCTATTTCCTCTTAATCCAGCATGAGTTGATGGGGGAAAAGCAAGTGATGGAAATCAAGATAAATCACTATGGAATATATTGGTGTCTGCACAGCTTATGGTCTGACTAAAGACAATACATCAAAAAATTAAAATACTATTAATGCCCCAGCGTGTCTACCAAATGATAAAGGGGTTATCTTAAACTTCCCAGAGCAATCATGCATTAAGTTTTATTCCCGTGCATAGTCACATGAACTGGATGATAAAATAGCTGAACTTTCTAAGAAGAAGAGAGGGCTATAATCCCAGAGTGTTATTACCTCTTGCTTTAAATGGTAGTCTTACAAATTGCATTGTGCTCTTCTTTTGTTTTGGCATAGATATATAGAGAGAGATACTATAAGGAAGTTTATTTCTTAGGAAGTGCACTGAATAATGTATTTCTTTTACAGTGTAATATGGGGGTGGGGAAATGCAAAAGAAATGTGTATTTTTGCTAGTTGCCTATCTTCTGAGATAAATAAGCACAATACTGCAATGGATCCAATAATCCAGCTAGGTATTATAGATAAGTATTTAAGTTTGCTGTAGGTTGTGTGTGTGCTAAGTAAAAGTTCTGTGATTCACAATTTTGGTCTTAACCCATGTTGCAAAAGCTATGTTACTGGTCAACAGATTATAATGCTGTGCAATGCATAGCACAAGCATTAACTAGTCATTAACATTTGTAAAGCCAAATGTACCGTGCAGAAGTCTTCACCTGTTTTTATAGCAGACTACATTAAAACAAGTTAAATCCTACTGTCTGGGCAAAAGATAGTCTTGTTTGTATGAAATGAAGAATGTTGCACAACAGGGCCGATTTTGTTGGGGAAGGAGCAGATTGGTGAAGAGGGAGCACTCCTGGCTTTAAAAAAACAAACGAAGTCAGTGACCCATCCAGGTTAGACCCCAAAAGGAGCTGGGACATTGGTTTTCCTTAGAATCTTAGAGCTGGGAGAAGTCTCCACAATAACCCAGTCTGTAATTTTTAAACCATTTGGGGATTCTGGACCTTTTGGGAATCTAAAAACAGCTAGACTCTATCCCCAGAAAAATGTATATGCTTATGTGCAAAATTTGGTTGATGGCTTCACAGTGTCCAGAGACCCTGAAGCCATCCATGAATCATGTACTCTAAGAATGCCTGATCTTGTCCAGCCCTCTCATTTTACAAATGACTAATGCATCTCTTGTCTCCTAGTCCAGTGCTGTTGCTGCTACACTGTTAGCAAATGCTAGTGTGGCCAGACAAAAGCACTTGAAAATCCTTTGATGTACAAAAGACGTTCAAACAGTGTGGATGTTTACATATCTAAGTTCCCAGCATTTAAGCCAATTAATGATCATTTCAACAAACACAGGGTATATCCATTTTTTCATAACAGCCTCACTTCAGCAGTGCTGCCTTGTCCATTTGTGTGTGTGTGTGTGTAATTTATAAAGAGCGCTTCTGATGCTTAGCCCTTGAAACAACTTCAAATGTCTTTTGAGAAATGCTGCTTCAAAATATTTTGTGTTTTCATAATGCGTCAGAGGTAGGCAAGGAGCATTGTTTGTTCCACGGGAGTAATTTTAATTTAATTGCTATAAAACTAGTTGAGAAAACTTGAGAGCCTGTCCAACCCATCTGCTCACATATCAGTGGCCAGTTCATTGGTACAAGTAAAGGAGGAGAAAGGAAACTGGGGTAGTGATTCTCGAACTTTACTGTGCTTAAGGGAATCCTGCTAAAAATAAGGATGCCTGGGGATTGGGCCTAGGGGCCAGGTGATGCAGGTGATCTGAGGATCACATTGTGAGAAATGGTGCCTCATAGCCCACACCTGTTCTTTCACAAGAACTTACTTGCCTCTAACCTAAGGAGATGTCTTGAGCTCTGGAATCTGTTTTGCTAGAATGTCAATGATACTCGGAGTCAAGAGTGCCTACGTGGATTCCAAGCACCGTGTTAATGATTCCACACACATATTCCCTCACTAATTTTGCACGAGGGTGCTGTGAGGGGTTATCATCTCCAGTGTGCACATGAGGTAGTTGGAAGACCAGAGATTTGTACTAGAGACCTTAGTAAGTGACAGGGCCTGAATTGAAAACCCAGTACTTTGCTCTTTCCACTATCTGCTTCCCAAATGAGAATCTCCTGAGTCACTCATTAACGCCAGTTCCAGGCCCTTCCCCCTGGAGATTCTGATCAGTAGACCAAGGTGGAGCTCAAGATAAGTGCCTGGGCTGCTGCTTAGCATGAGGCAGGTTTAAACCTTGCAGGACACCATGCTGCTCCTCCACCGCCCTAACCTAGAGACCTTTTATCAGGTCAGGTAAATGGAACAAAAACAAAACATCTTAATTCCCCTGAAGCGACTCATGTTTCTTAGATGTTTAAGACGAGACAGAAACCAAAGTAGCTACCATAGAAAACCTCAAGGTATGCTCTGGCTGGGGGGTGTACAACAACACAAAAAGTTACCAGAGACAACTGAATAATGCAAGTGGGGTTTAAATGCCATATAGGGTCGTTAAAGGCGGTCCTAGCAAAAACAGATCTTTGTGGGCAGGAAAAAGTTAACTAGAAAAGAAGCAAATGTCTTTTCTCCTCTCACCAAAGCATTACTTACCTGGAGTTCTGCACTATCTCCCTGTGTTTGCATTATGTTTCAGTTGGCTTGTCTTGGTCTTAGGATGAGGTCAGGGAGAGAGGCACAAGAGGGCCCCAAGAGCTGAGTCCTGTTTCAGGGAGACAGACAGCAATGTGGTGTGCTCTCTGCAAGGGCTTGGGCTGGTATAAGAAGGAGCTCCCAGGCCACAGTACTCTGCAAAACATTCTCAAATAACTTGTAGGGAAGACCTAGGAATGGGCAAAAGGCAAGTTGAGAAAGGACCTTGCTGCATTACACATAAATGTCCCCCTCCTACCCTCTAAATCCCTATAAGCAAAAGAGAAAAGACAAGCTTCGAAAAGATTCCAATGGGTACTTCTGGGACACCTACAAGTGATTCCCTTGGAGGGATGTAAAAGCAGCTTCTCCTTTTCTCCCAGCGGTGTGACTACTTGTGCTGCTGTTAGACTGGAGGGGCACAGGGAAGGTCTCGTGGCTCTGCACACTGTGAAATGGTTGGCTTGGAGAAATTACTGGGAAGTGTAGCAACAGGCCTTATCCCCGACAAGAGTCCTACTCACTAATTCAGCATGGCAGACACTCAGGTCTCCCTTCAGGAATGAAAGATTTATTTCCCTAGCTGCAGGAAATGCTGACAGGAAACAGCCCTCGGCTATAAGCCCCTTATAGGAATTGCCTTAACTGAAAGAAAGCAATTTGACCAAGGTCACATCTCCCATCCATGGGCAGCTCATATCTAAAGACTGATTGATATGGAATATAAAGACCTGGCCTCCTTGTCCCAAATCAAGGGAGCTCTGAAGGGACATCTCAGCTTCAAAACCCCCTGTAGGGTTGGCTGAACCCTCTACTGAGACTGTGTTGCAGCTCAACTTTCCTGCCCCTTCATTTTCCTCCCCTCCCCTCTCTTCCTGTGGATCCCAGGGTTCTCTCTGGTAAGCCTCTTGCACCTTAATCTCTCAGACTCTGTTCTTTCTGTCATGGTTAAGTCCTCTAAAGGTGGGTGGACACATTTTCTGAGTATTTTATTTGGTGCCAAGCTCTCAATCAGGTATATTACATATGTTACTTCATTTAATCAACTCAACTACTAAAAGAGGCAGGTTATTCCTGCTTGACCCATAAAGTAATGAATACCTACTGAGGCACAGTACATTGCTCAAGGTCCTACAGCAGAGCAGGGCTGAGATTCAGCGGCACAGCTGGGATTCAAACCTTCATCCATTTGGCCTTCAAGTCCACTCTTCCTCCAGTGGCCACACTATAGTCAAAACTATGTAATACATTTGGGGAGTTCAGAATATTAGCTTATGGTCAGTCATACACCTAAGTATGAATCCACTGGTTCACTAGCTTTCTTTTGAGACTTTCTTTTGAGACTTTGAGCTAGGAACAGGACACTGAAGGAGTGGGGGCTTTGGTAGGGAGAAAGGAGGGGGATGATCGTCTACACACATGGAGTCATCAAATGTTAGAGCGAGAAGGAAGCTTAGAGACCCTTGATTCTAGCTCCCTCGTTGTACAGATGAGGAGAACGAGGCCTGGGTTGAAAAGTCAGTCTGGCTGGCTCCCTCTTTCTGCTTCAGCTACCCACTCCTTCCCTCCCTAGCAGACCTGGGATCAGAATTCCTAGCCCAGCCCTAGCTGCTCCCTCGGGCACTCCTTCCTCCTCTCTCCGGTTGCTCTACAATGTCTGACCTTTGATCCTGTTCACCTGGACTTTGTCCTCTGCCTTCTGGCCTAGGGCTGTTTGCCATCCTGCTTGCCACAAAAATCCTGTCCTCGTGTCTCTCAACCAGTTTGACGGCTGAGGTGAGGCTGGGAGTGGGGAGGATTGTGGAGCTTCTACTCCCAGGCCATGCCTCCATCTGTAGCATCAGCTCTGGGAAGCACTTACTCATAAGGCATGTCTTGTTCCTGAGGTGTGGACAAGAAGCCACTGAGGCCATGAGCATCTATCCCTCCCCGCTTATGAATCTGACCTGCCACACCTGCCTGTGGAGGAGAGGGCAACTGAATACATGGGGAGAGACACCTCCTTGTCGTGCTCCTGCTTTCCCACCTGAGCTCAAACCCATAGCTCTCCCAGGAAGGGTCTTTTGCATTCTCAAAAGACTTACCCACCTCTGTTCTCTGTAGTGCCCACTCCCCACTCCCAGCCCCCCTAACACAAATCAAAGCCTTTCAAGACCTTTTGGGCCTCAGAGCAGATAGGGTGTCCTCAGGGTGGTACAGTGGTGGCCACAACATACAGGCCCCTTCTTCATCCCTAGTGTGTTTTCCTCTCCTGAGTCTTGGTGAGTCAGCACCACAGGGCCACACACAAGGCTCCTATTCAGGGCTCATTTTCCTTGTGCTCTAACTCAGATCTTGGCAGCTCTTTCTCTCACACACACACACATACTCTATGTGAGCCTTATTCTCACCATGGGAAAGCTCTGCTCCCTGCCCCGGTCTCCTCGGTTTCCCCCAGTATCCCCCCTCCACACACACACACACACACACACGCACACACACGCACGCATGCCAACATTCCTCATCCTTACCTTCTGGGAGTTTTCAGTCCCAGCTGGATACAAACATAAAGGAGGTAGAGCAATATAGTAATGTTAAACTATTAAATCCTCATTCACATATTTTCAACTGGTGTTTGTTGTTGCTGTCTCTCTGCAGACCCTGAGCTATATTGAGAAGGACACACACACACACACAAACACACACACACATTTGCTGTGCCTGCCTGTCACTTATTCAGGTTATGTTTATTAAGCACTGACTCTGTGTGAAGCCTCATGCTAAAGGCTGGAATTTACACACTGACAGGGGAACAAGCCTTGCAGATGTGACATCTCAGGGCAGTGCTGGGCAGCAGGTGCCCCAAGTGGGTGATGAGGCCCCAAGTGCCTATGAAGTTCAGTAGAGCAGGGAAATCTGTGGGTCTAGAGACATCGGATTTAAATAAACAGAAGGGAGAAGGATCCTGGTTTGCGTTGATAGGGGTATGTGTATAATCTATGTATGTAGGACGTGGGGATGCAGAAGTTGGAGGAGCAAGAAAAGTCGTTCAGAACAAGGACTTTGCCATCCTCTGTGTAACCCTGAGTGAGTCAATTAACCTCGCTAGCCTTCATTTCAGCATCAATGTAATGAAGATATGAGAACCTTCCTCTTAGGGTTTTGTGAGAATTAAATGAGATAAAGCAGGCAAGTACGTAGGACATGATGAGTAGTCTGCAGATTTGCAGCCTTTGTGAAAAGAAGCAGCAGGCGAAAGGGCGGCTCCAGGGCTGCGAGTCCAGAGGGGAAGCTGAGAGGTTGCCACGGGCAGCCCCGCCCTTCATCGGAAAGCTGAATTGCTAGCGCCCCCTGGTGTTTCAGTCGCTAAGATTCTCTCTACACCGAGGTGTGGCCGCACACCCACCTCCTTAGAAAAGGACGGGTCAGCGGTGTGGAAGGGACCCGCTTCAGCCCGGCTGGCGCGGGCGGGGTGCGTCCCTTCCCCACATCCGCGCTCTGCCACCTCCCTGATGGCCTAGTCGGGAGCTCAGCCACAGTCCCTGCCTTAGGCACGGATGGAAGCACAAACTAGTAGAAGGGGAGAGCATACCAGAAACCGCTTCATAGGATTGTGAGCCTTAACTGAGCAAATCTAAGACTCCAAACTAGTTAGGGCATAAGTAAGCACTCAGAAAGCGATAGCTACTAGTATTATGTAGCTCCTAATACTAGATGATCCATAACTATTTCTTACACAGGGGTCAGGATGACTCTATCAACATTTATTTATATATTCATTCGTTCATTTACGTATGCTTCAAAATGTCTTGCTCCTCCTATACTGTTTATGCTGAAACAAACAAAAGCCTTAATAAGACAAGTGAGCAAAAGCCAGCACTCTGTGGGAGGAAAACAAAGAGATTTCATTCGTTCAAACATGCATACATTAGCTCCTACTAGGTGCAACTCACCGACTTAGGCACTGGGATAGAGAAATAAATGTTACAGGGCCTTAGGGGCTTTAAATGCTGGTGGGAGAGACAATGCGAAACACGGTATTATGCTGACTATAATGAAAATAGGAGGCCGCTCTCAAGCCTTTTGAGACGGACCACATTCTATGGAATGTGTACCTCCCAGGGCCTCTTGCCTTCTGAGATGGCCTACACTCTATGGAGTGTGTCCCCTTAGTAAATCTACTTCTTACCTGTCACTTTGCCTTTCGCCGAATTTCTTCTTCATGAGACATAAAGAACCCGAGCTCCAGTAAGTCCTGACACCAGTTTCACTTGCTCATAGGGTGCCGAGTGCAGAGGCCTTGTCCCACAGCACTTCAGCAAAATGGCTGTGCCCGACACTTCAGCTCGGCGGTCGTGAGCAGAGATGCCCCGCACACACTGTGATTCAAGATTGCAGCGGCAGGCTGTGTGCAGGGACACACACCCCGCACTGTGATCTGGAGTGAGTGCCAGGAGCAGCACAGCTGCGCCAGACCGGCCAGAATTCCATCCTCCTGCCTCTGACTAGATCCTTATAAAACAGCCCTGCTGACGGCCTTTCAGGGAGATCTTGTGCTCAGGAGCACTAACTCACACCTCTCCATTCTTTGATCAAAGAATGAAGCTTTCCTCTGCTTCTGAAAAGAGTGAAAAATCAAAAAGATAAAAATAGGAATAAGCTATAGTGACACAATTAATCCCCAGTGGAGTCAGGAATGGTCTCATGGAGGAAATGACACTCAATCTGCTCTTGAAGGAGGGGTAGATGCTCCCAGGAAAAGAAGGCAATGAAGGGTATTCCAGGTAATGAGAAAAATGTATGCAATGCACCGAGTTGCCAACCAGCATGGTGAGAAGTCTGGGTGGGAGTGTGGATCTGGAGAAGTAAATGGGTTCAGGAAAGGGTCCAGTCTGCCCAGGAGAAGAATTTGGACTCTATTTGGTGGGTCACTGGGAGCCTGAACTGAAGAGGCATCATGAGCAGAGGCAGATTTACCATGAACTTCAGCTTCAAGGACCATGTTTGGCACAGCCCCTTCCAAACATGAAGGGCCCAAGCAATGTGTTCATATGGTCATATGTTTTTATAAAATTTGCAAAAGTATTTTAACTGTAGTCAGTTAAGACTGCTGTCTCTTTTCACGGTGGCATCTATATCACACTTTCCCCCATATTGGGTGACCTTGGAGTGGTGGCCACAGCATTTTGGGAGTTTAGCTAAAGGTAAATTGAATAAGGGGTTATTTTTTGAGTAAAATATATTTATGTGGTTTGCAGTCACTTTCGTGTATAGCTGAGTTTTTGCTAGCCATCCCAGTGTAGAAATGGCTTCCAGGAGTGGTCCTATCAAGCATTGTGCTGCCTCACCTTGCATAATGACATGAAGGAGAAGCACCAAAGTTTGTATTGATATAAATATACCTTATAGAACCTGGCCCTAAAAGTAAAATGGGAAATGGAGGACAATGTTTTAAATGTATGAAGCCAGAAGCTGGTCTCTAGAAAATTCTTCCAGTTATTAGATGTGTAAAATTATAAGTGGGTAATTAATTTCTCATCAATGCTAGTCAAAACAAAATTTCTCTTTTGTCAGGAAAATATTCAATAATGCAGTATACACAATTATAAATGCACCATAAATACAAAGATTAGAGTATGGAGTCAAAACATACGTTTTTTAAAATTTTAGAGAATTCTGCTTCTGACCAAGATGGAATAATAGGGACTGGATTTGTTCTCCCATCTAAAACAACTAAACACTGAGCAGAATATATTAAACAACAATTTTCAAGAGATTGGACATCAGGCAACAAAGGATAGAGATGGAAAACAAATGAAGTGAGTCCTATGATTGACCCAGCAGTGAAAGGGGAATCAAGGTAGGCCTGGCAATCTCCCTAAGTACAGGAGATAAAGCTGAGAGTTGGAAGAGAAGGGTATTGTAGACAAGAGAGATGCAATGAGAGAGAGGTCCTGAGATCCTCAAAGGATTCCTCTGGGGTCTTCAACTAAGTACTAATCAACATATGCATATGAGGAAATGCCCAAAAGCCGATGAGAGCCACCCGAAAGGATTAGAGGGAACAATACTCAGAGCTCTCATGGGACTGTGCGTAGTTTTCATTCTCATTAACCAGAATGACAAATCTCATAATTCACGGAACATGGGATAGAGTATTCATTCAGAAGGCTTTGTCTCTATAGTGGGCCAAAATTAGCCTAAGTGCTGCTCTGCTCCCACCTTAAAAAAAAAGTTTAAAAGAAAAACTAAAAAAGGGTCAAACTATTTGCAAATGACTGCATCCCAGAACAAAGCTCAAGAATATGTATAGGAAAACAAAAATATCTGTACCCAAAAAGCTAAAATCAGGGAATTCCCTGGTGGTCCAGTGGTTAAGACTCCACGCTTCCACTACAAGGAGCACGGGTTCAATCCCTGGTCAGGGAAATAAGATTCCACATGCCACACAGCATGGCTACAAAAAAAAAAAAAAAAGGGATTTCCCTGGTGGCACAGTGGTTAAGAATCACCTGCCAATGCAGGGGAAACGGGTTCGAGCCCTGGTCCAGGAAGATCCCACATGCCGAGGAGCAACTAAGCCTGTGTGCCACAACCACTGAGCCTGTGCGCTAGAGTCCGCAAGCCACAACTACCGAAGCCCACACGCCTAGGGCCTGTGCTCCACAACAAGAGAAGCCACCGTGATGAGAAGAGCACACACCGCAATGAAGAGCAGCCCCTGCTTGCCACAGCTAGAGAAAGCCCGCATGCAGCAACAAAGACCCAACACAGCCAAAAATAAATAAATTTTTTTAAAAATTCTATTAAAAAAGAAGTTCAAATCACAATATCTAGCATCTAATCAAAAATTACCAGGCACACAAAGAAGCAGAAAAATTTGGCCCATAATTAGGAGAAAAAGCAATCAATTGAAAATTAATGAAAAATGACACAATAGTAGAATTAGTAGATAATTATATTAAAACAGCTATTATAACTGTATTCCTTATGTTCAAGGAGATAGAGGAAAGATTGAGTTTGTTAATTTGAGACATGAAAGATAAAGCAAATACATAAACTTCTAGAAATGAAAACCACACTATCTGAGATGGAAAAAAACATTGGATGGTATTAATAGCAGATTACACAGTATGGAAGGAATAGTTGAAAAAATACCAGTAAAAACCACTCATAATGAAACATAGAACATAAAGATTTTTAACAGTGAACAGAACATCAGTGAGCTTTGGGACAAATTCAAGTCACATAATATAACTGAAGTCCCTGAAGGAAAATATTTGAACAAATAATGGCCAAATTTTTCCAAATTTGATGAAAATGAGAACCCCAAGCACAGGTAACATGAAGGAAAGTACACCAAGGAATATCATAATCAAATTATTTAAAACCAGTGATAAAGAGAAAACCTTCAAAACAAGCAGAGGGAAAAGACCATATTCTGTACAGATGAACAAGGATAAGAATTACAGCAGAATTCTCTTTGATAACAATACAATCCTGAAGACAGTGGAGTGATAGCTTTAGAGTACTGAGGAAAAAACTGTCAACCTAGAATTCTATACCTGGTGAAAATACCTTTCAAAACAAAGGCAAAATAGAGATTTTTCTCAAACATGCACAATCTGAAAGAACTTATCACCAGCAAACCTGCAGTACAGAAATACAAATTCCATTAGCTGTACAAGGAAGGGAAAATGAAGAGCACTAGAATGGTAACTATGTAGGTAAATTTGAAAGATTGTTTTTCTTATTCTTTAAATCTCTTTACAATTTTATAACAATGAATTGTGGGGTGTATAAAATATGTAGAAGTAAAATGTATGACAACAATAGCACAAAGGCTGAGAGAGAAGAAATGGAAGTAAGATTCTTATACTATCGTGAATCAGTATAATATATGAAAGAAGTACATGATACGTTAAAGTTATATACTGTAAGCCCTAAAGCAACTGCCAAGAAACAAAACAAAACAAAGGACATAAAAACGAAATCATAGCATGACTGGAGAGGTGCTGCACTGACAATAAGGTCAGTCATGGCGGTATGGACGCAGATGCTGCTCGGCATGTGGAACGTCAGAACTATGCAAGCCCTAGGCTTCAGCTCTCAATGGTCTCAGCCCCAAAGGGTCAGAGAATTTCCACCCTGGTGCGGATGCCATCCAGGAGACCCTTGGGGCCTTTGGAAAGAGAACAGGCTGAAGAGGAAGGATAACTCCAAGCACAGACTAGAGAACAATTGTCAACCTTGAAGAAACACCATGAAGATGAGATCACTCATCACATAAAGGAGATTTAGCCCCTGTGGAAAGATACTGAGCAGCACAAGCAAGGGATCAAGAAATTAATAAAATGTGATGATGATTAAGTATACACAGTTCCCCATAGAATGGCTACATATCATTGCCCACTTCTAGGTAGACATAGTTCTGGTTTCATTAATATCTATCTGTGTGCTGCCAATGGATTATAATAAATTGTTATCAGTGAAAAAAAATGGAATCATAAAAAATAATCCAAAACAAAGAAAAAGGGGAAAGGAGAGCAAAGAACAAATGATAGAAGAATAGTAAGATTGTTGATTGAAAACCAACAATCTCAATAACCACCTAAAATGTAAATGGTCTGAACAACCCAATTAAAGGCAAAGATTGTCATGTTGTATAAAAAAAGCAAGACCCAAATATATGCTGCCTACAAGAAGTCCACTTTAAATAGAAAGACAGAAATAGGGTAAATTGTTATAGAATACTCCTACCAAATGGAGCAGAATACATGTATTTTTTTGTTAGTGCACAAGAACATTCACTATGATAGACCATTAAAATGTCTCAGTAGGGCTTCCCTGGTGGTACTGTGGTTAAGAATCCACCTGCCAATGCAGGGGACATGGGTTCAAGCCCTGGTCCGGGAAGATCCTACATGCCGCAGAGCAACTAAGCCCGTGCACCACAACTACTGAGCCTGTGCTCTGGAGCCCGTGAGCCACAACTACTGAGCCCATGTGCCACAACTACTGGAGCCTGCATGCCTAGAGCCTGTGCTCCACAACAAGAGAAGCCACCACAATGAGAAGCCCACGCACCACAAAGAAGAGTAGCCATAACTAGAGAAAGCCCGTGCGCAGCAATGAAGACCCAACACAGCCAAAAATAAATAAATTAAATAAATAAATTTTTAAAAAATAATTTAAAATAATAAAATGTCTCAGTAAGTTTAAAAGGATTTATGTCATAGAAAGCATGTTCTCTGACTACAATGGAATTAAATTAGAAATTAATAACAGAAAGGTCTCTGGGGAATCCCCAAATATTCGGAAAAATAACACAGTTCTAAATAGTCCATGGATCAATAAAGAAATCAAAGAGGAAATTAGAAAATATTTGTATATGAATGAAAATGAAAACACAACATATCAATATTTGTGGGATACAGATAAAGCAGCACTTATAGGGAAATTTATAACATTAGAAGTCTACATTAAAAAAGAAAAAAAGGATTAAAGTCAATTAAGAAAGCAGAAATAAGTAAGCAGAGGAAAAGGAATTACAAAGATCAGAACAGAAATCAATGAAATGGAAAACAAAAACAATAGGGAAAAGTCAATGAAACCAGAAGCCAGTTCTTTAAGATCAATAAAATTGACAAACCTCTAACCAGAATAATTAGGAATAAAATAGAAAAGACACAAATGGCCAATATCAGGAAGGAGAGGTGCCATCACTACAGATTGCACAGTTATTAAAGGGAATATTGTAAATAATTTTATATCAGTAAATTTAAGAACATATGAAATGAACAAATTCCTTGAAAGACACAAATTAGCAAAGCTCACTCAAGAAGAAATAGGTAATCTGAATAGCCCCGCACATATTAAAGAAATTGACTTCTTAGTTTAAAACTTTCCCACAGAAGAAACTCCAGGCGCAGATGGTTTCATTAATGAATCCTACAAACATTCAAAGAAACAAAATACTAATTCTACAGAAACTTCTCCAGAATACTGAAGAAATTGGATCACTTCCCAACTCATTCTATAAGGCCAAGCAGTAACATGACAAAGAAAGATACAAACCAACTTCCCTCATGAACAAACATGCCAAAAAATCTTAACAACATTTTAACAAATCAAATCCAATAATATATAAAAAGATTATACATAATGACCAACTTGGGTTTATCTCAGGAATTCAAGGTTGGTTTGACATTTGAAAACCAACCAATGTAATTCACCATATTAACAATTCAAAAAAGAAAAACTATATGATCATGTCAATATTCCCAGGTGATACAGTTCTGGAGATGAGAGAAGTGATTCCATCAGTGAAAGAATTTCCTGATCAACATCATTGAAGATTACTCAAAATTTTCAAAGGCTTATGAGCCCAAGTTTGTTACTACATTATCATATTTACTGAATATATTTTCTGGAAAGTAACTTTAATACAGTTTACTCTCAAGGGAAAAAAAAACAGATTTTTGAAATGTGGCTATTGTAATTATCCATCAAATCCAATGTCTGAGACAACTGGTAAAATGTCAAAGCATTTGGCTTTGAGGAAAATAAATGCAGATCTTTAGTGAAAATAATAGATTCAAAAAAAAAGCATTTGACAAAATCGAACATACATTTCAGATAAAAACTCAGCAAACCAGAAATAGAAGGGAACTTCCTTGACCTGATAGTGGACATCAAAGAAAAAACCTACAGTTTATATCAAATTTAATCATAAAAGACTAAACACTTTCCCCTAAGATTAGGAATAGGGCATTAATATCCACTTTTACCACTTTTCTATTCAAATATTATATTGGAGGTATTAGCCAGTGCAGTAAAGCAAGAAAAAGAAATAAAGGTATTCAGATTAGAAAGGGAGGAGTAAAACTGTCTTTGCAGAAAATATAATTGTCTAAGTAGAAAATCTAATGGAATCTATTTTTCTTAAAAAAGCTACCAGAACTAATAAGTGAATTTATCAAGGTTACAGAAGAGATCAATTGTCTTTTTACTAGCAATGGAAATAGTAATAAACAGTACCATTTATAATAGCATCAACAATATGAAATACTTAAGGATAAAGCTGACAAAAAATGCACAAGACTTATACACTGAAAACGACAAAACATTGCTGAGAGAAGTTGAAAAAGGCCTAAATAAACGGAGAGACATACTGTTTTCATGAATCAGAAGACAATGCTGCTAAGATGCCAGTTCTCCCCAAATTGATCAATAGATTTAATGCAATCCCAATCAAAATCTCAACAGGCTTTTTTGTAAAAAGTGATAATTCTAAAATTTTTACAGAAATACAAAGAAACTAACATAGTCAAAACAACTTTGAATGGTAAGAGAAAAACTGGACAATGTCACTACCTGACTTTAAGATTTCTTATAAAACTACATTAATTAAGACAGAGTGGTACTGGCATAAAAATAAGCAGATCAATGGAACAGAATAGAAAGTCTAGAAATAGACCCTTGAATATGTAATCAGGTGATTCTGACAAAGGTGCAAAAGCAATTCAATAAAGAAAGTATAGTCTTTTCAACAAATGGTTCTGGAGCAATTGGATATCCATCCACATGCAAAAACTAAAATTTGATCCATACCTCATACCATATATATAAATTATCTCAAGATATATTGTACATCTAAATGTAAAACCTACAACTATAAAATCTGTAGAAAAAACATAGGATAATATCTTTTTGTGACCTCAGGCTAGGCAAAGATTTCTTAGTATGATGTCAAAAGTACCATCCATAAAGAACAAATTGATAAGTTGGAACATTATCAAAATTAGAAACTTCTGCTCTTTGAAAGACACTATTAAGAGAATGGAAAGAAAGTCATTGACTAGAAAAATATATTTTCAAATCACATATCTCATAAAGGACTGACATCCTAAATATACAACGAACTCTCAAAACTCTATAGTAAGAAAACAACCCAATAAAAATGGGGAAAATTGGGCTTCCCTGGTGGCGCAGTGGTTAAGAATCTGCCTGCCAATGCGGAGAACACAGGTTCGAGCCCTGGTCCAGGAAGATCCCACGTGCTGCAGAGCAACTAAGCCCGCGCACCCCAACTACTGAAGCCCGTGCGCCTAGAGCCCATGCTCTGCAACAAGAGAAGCCACCGCAATGAGAAGCACACGCACCGCAACGAAGAGTAGCCCCCGCTCGCCGCAACTAGAGAAAGCCCACATGCAGCAACGAAGACCCAACACAGCCAAAAATAAATAAATAATAATAAAAAAAAAAAAATGGGGAAAATGTTCTACAAGATACTTCAAAAAAGAAGACATACAAGAGGCAAATAAGTGATTGGAAAGATACTCAACATTGTTAGTCATTAGGAAAATGTAAATTAAAGCCACAATGAGATATCACTACACACCTATTAGAAGGGCTAAAATTAAAATGACTTTCCATATTAAGTGTTGATGAGCAAGTGGAGCAACTGGAACTGCTCATAGGAGTATAAATGGTACAACCGATTTGAAAAATAGTTTGGTAGTTTCCTTAAGAGTTAAATATACACTTACCTACCATATGATTCAGCCATTCTACTTCTAGGTATTTATCCCAAAGAAATATAAGTACACGTCTATGCAAAAATTGTAAAATAATGTTCAATGTGTAATAGCAAAAAACTAGAAATTACCCTAATATCTACCAACAAGTGAATGGATGAATAAACTGTGGTATATCCATACAATACCACTCAGCCATAAAAAGAATGAACTATCAACACGTGCAACAATATGAATGAATCTCAAAATAATTATGTTGAATGAAAAAAAAACAGGTTAAAAAAAAGAGAGAAAACCAGGTGGAAACGGGGTCCTGAAACAAGTATGGGAATTAAAGACTCTGGGGGGACCCAGTCTAAGGGACCCTCTCACACTTTTGTGAGTTGTATTTTTAGGAGCTCCACCAGATTCTTACAGTGATTATCGGCGAAAAATCTTCTCATGCTTCCAGCAGGGGGAGGAAAAAAGTAACTGTTTTGAAATACCCCAGACCATTCTGGGGTTTTGTCTGCTTTTTGGTTTTGGGTTTTGTTGTTTTTTTCTTCCAGTTTTATTGAGATATAATTGACATACAGCACCATATAAGTTTAAGGTGTACAGCATAATGATCTGACTTACATACATCATGAAATGATTACCACAATAAGGTTAATGAACATCCGTCATCTCATATAGACAGAAAATTAAAGAAATAGAGAAAAAAATTTTTTCCTGGTGATGAGAACTCTTATTATTTACACTCTTAACAACTTTCATATATAACACACAGCAGTGTTAATTTATCCTGTTGTAGATTACATCCCTACTATCTATCTTATAACTGGAAGCTTGTACCTTTTGACCACCTTCATCCAATTCCCTCCACCATATACCTCTGGTAACCACAATTCTGATCTCTTTTTCTAGGAGTTTGCTTGTTTGTTTGTTTTTGAAGTATAATTGACCTACAACACTCTATTAGTTCCTGGTGCACAACGTAGTGATTAGATGTTTCTGTATGTTAGAAACTGATCATCACAATAAGTCTAGTTACCATCTGTCACCATACAAAATATTGCATAATTATTGACTGTGTTCCCAACACTGTACATTTCATACCCACACTTGTTTATTTTGTAACTGAAAGTTAGTACCTCTTAATCTCCCTATTTCTCTCATTCCCCCACTCCTCTCCCCTCAGGCAACCACCCATTTGCTCTCTGTACCTATGATTCTGTTTCTGTTTTCTTATGTTTGTTCATTAGTTTTGATTTTAGATTTCACATATAAGTGATATCATACAATATTTGGCTACTGTAAATAATGCTGCAATGAATATAAGGATGCACATGTTTTTTTGAATTAGTGTTTTTGTCTTTTTTGGATAAATACCTACGAATGGAATTGTTAGATTGTATGGTAGTTCTAGTTTTAGTTTTTTTGAGAAAACTCCATACTGTTTTCCATAGTGGCTGCACCAATTTACATTCCCAACAACAGTGTACAAGGGTTCTCTTTTCGCCACATCCTCACCAACATTTGTTATTTGTGGTCTTTTTGATGACAGCCATTCTGGTGGGTGTGAGGTGATATCTCATTGTGGTTTGATTTGCATTTGTCTGATGATTAATGATGTTGAGCATCTTTTCATGAGCCTGTTGGGCATCTATATGTCTCCTTTGGGAAAATGTCTCTTCAGGTCTTCTGCCCATTTTTTTAATCAGGTTGTTTGTTTTTTTTTATTTTGAGTTGTATGAGCTGTTTATATATACTGGGTATTAACCCCTTATTAGTCATATCATTTGTAAATATTTTCTCCCATTCCGTAGGTTGTCTTTTAGTTTTGTCAATGGTTTCCTTTGCTGTGCAAAAACTTTTAAGTTTAATTAGGTCCCACTTGGTTTTTTTGTTTTTGTTTCCTTTGCCTTAGGAGACAGATCCAAAATAATACTGCTACATTTTATGTCAAAGAGTGTTCTGCCTATGCTTTCTTCTAAGAGCTTTACAGTTTCCAGTCTTATATTTAGGTGCTGAATTCTTTTAGCTTTTGCTTATCTGTAAAACTTGTTCGCTCCTTCAAATCTGAATAATAGCCTTGCCAGGTAGAATATTCTTGGTTGTAGGTTTTCCCTTTCATCCCTTTAAATGTATCGTGCCACTCCCTTCTGGTCTGCAGAGCAATATGCTCTAGGGGTGTCCCCTATATGAGCTGCGTGGCCCCTTCTGTTGTGATGGACTGACTGCTATAGGTGTGCTTGTAGGCATGGCTGGATCCTGACCCAGTTGATTGTCAGGTCTTGCCTAGTGCAGAGGTTTCCAGCTGCTGATGGGCAGGGCTCGGTCCTAGCCCAGCTAGCTGTATGGCCTGGGGAGTCCCAGTCCTGGTGCTGGCCCACTGGGTGGCAGGGCCAGGTCACAAGGTGGCTGGCTGTAGAGGCCCAGGGGGTCCCGAGGCCAGGGCCGGACCACTGGTGGGTGGGCCCAGGTCCCAGGATCTCTGACTGCAGGGGCCTTGGGGGGGTTCCTGAAGTTGGTATGGACCTGCTGGTATGGACCTGCTGGTGGTATGGACCCAGGAGGTCCCAGGGCTGGTGTTCACCCACTGGTGGGTGAGGCTGGGTCTCAGAGCTAGTGTCAGCCCCCTGGTGGGCAGGGCCAGATTCCAAGAGGTGGCTGCAAAGTCCCAGGGGTCCCAGGGCTAGTGCCAGCCCACTGGTGGGTGGGACCATGTCCTGGGTCCGCTGGTAGGTGTGGCTGGGTCCTGGGATGGCTGCAGGCTCAAGGTGGTCTAGGGCAGCCTGCCTGCTTGTGGGCGGGACTGTGTCCCCACCCAGCTAGCTGATTGTCCCATTTCCCAGGACTAAAGCCAACAGGCTGATGGGTGGGGCCAGGTCCCTGCATTAATAAGCTAGAGGGAGGGGACTCCCCTGGTGGCACAGTAGTTAAGAATCCACCTGCCAATGCAGGGGACACAATTCGAGCCCTGGTCCGGGAAGATCCCACATGCTGCAGAGCAACTAAGCCCATGCGCCACAACTACTGAGCCTGTGCTCTAGAGTCCGTGAGCCACAACTACTGAGCCCGCATGCCACAACTACTGAAGCCCGCGTGCCTAGAGCCCATGCTCTGCAACAAGAGAAGCCACTGCAATGAGAAGCCCGTGCACTGAAATGAAGAGTAGCCCCCACTCACCGCAATTAGGGAAAGCCCACACACAGCAACAGAAGACCCAACGCAGCCAAAAAATAAATATAATTAATCAATTTAAAAAAAACAAAAACAAAATCTTAGAGGGAGGATTCCAAAATGGTGCTTGCCAGCTCCAGTGTCCTCATAATAGAATGAGCTCCCAAAAATGGCTGCTACCAGTATCTATGTCCCCATAGTCAGCTCCAGTTCCCTCCTGCCTCTTCAGGAGGCTTTCCAAGATCAGCAAGTGTGTCTGACCCTTCTTTCAAATTACTGCTTCTGCCCTTGGTCTTGGAGTATGTGAGACATTGTGTGTGCTCTTTAAGAGAGAATTCTGTTTCCTACAGCCCCCTGGCTTCCCCAAAATCAAGCCCCACTGGCCCTCAAACCCAAATGTTCTGGGGTTCATCTTTCCGGTGCAGGACTCCCCAGGTTGGGGAGCCTGATATGGTGTTTAGACCCCTCATTCCTTAGAGAGAACCTCTGCAATTGTGATTATCTTCCTACTTGTGGATCACCTACCTGGGGGTGTGGGTCTTGACTATACTGTGTCTCTGCCCCTCCTACATCTCATTGTGGTTCCTTCTTTATATTTTTAGTTGCAGAAGATCTTTTCTGCTAGTCTTCAGGTCATTCTCATTGACAGTTGCTCTGTAAATAGTTGTAATTTTGGTGTGCCCATGGGAGGAGGTGAGCTCAGGGTCTTCCTACTTTACCATCTTGACCTCACACTTAAGAGCATTTTTAACAAGGCCTGCCCTCAGGAGAAAACTATTTCACTTGAGCCTAAACACTGGTGTTTTTCAGAGCCTAACTGAACAGGGGAAAGGGAAATATGCAACTCCAATACACTCTAGTCTTCCATATGGAAAAAGAGGAATACCCAACTCTAGCCCACTCTATTCATTTTTTCCCTTGTAACTGGGTGGGTTGGGGAGTGGGGTGGTCTGAGAAGCACTTGGGAAGTTCATAGTTCAGAAGAATAGGCTCATTAAAAAAACTGAGACCTAATCAAGGGCTATAGAATGCTTCCTCCCCTGCCACATCTTACCACCACATTGCTAAAAGTCTATTTACTGAAGTTCCTTTTACCCAGTACATAATGTTCAGCTATCAAGAAAAAATTACAAGGCACTCTAAAGGGTAAAAAAGCAGTTTGAAGAGACAGGGCAAGCATCAAAAACAGACTCAAATATGGCAGATATGTTGGGAATATCAGACCAGGAATTTAAAACAACTATGACTAAGTACTAAGCACTCTAATGGACAAAATAGACAGCATGCAAGAACAGACAATGTAATGTAAGCAGAGAGCTGGAAATTCTAAGACAGAATCAAAGAGAAATATTAGAGATCAAAGACACTGTGACAGAAATAAAGAATGCCTTTGATGAGCACATTTAGTAGATGGCATACAACTGAGGAAAGAATCTCTGAACTTGAGGATATCTCAATAGAAATTTCCAAAACTGAAAAGCAAAGAGAAAAAAAGATGGAGAATAAAACAGAAAAGAATATCCAAGAAATGTGGGACAACTACAAGAAGTGTAACATACATGTAAGAGGAACACCAGAAAGAGGGAAAGGAACAGAATACTTGAAGCAATAATAACTGAGAATTTCCCCAAATTAATATCAGATACCAAGCCACAGATCCAAGAAGCTCAGAGAACACCAAGCAGTATAAATATAAATATATCTATACAGGCATATCTAGGAGATATTGAGGGTTTGGTTCCAGACCACCTCAATAAAACAAATATTTCAACAAAGTGAGTCGCATGAATGTTTTGGTTTCCTAGGACATATAAAAGTTATGTTTATACTATACTGTAGTCTATTAAGTGTGCAATAACATTAGGTCTAAAAAAACAATGTACATACCTTAATTTAAAAATAATTTATTGCTAAAAAAATGCTAACCATCATCTGATAATGCAGGGTTGCCATAAACCTTCAATTTGTAAAAAAGAATTATAATTGATATGCTAAAGAGAGAAAAAGGGTTCACGTAAAATGCTCAATTAAAACCATAAAAGGCAGAAAAAGAATGAAAGACAAAAACAGGAACAACGAACAAGGGCAATGAATAGAAAACAGAAACAAATATGGTAGATATCAATCCAACCATGTCAGTAATCATTTTAAAGTCAATGGTCTAAATATGCCAATTAAAAGACAGAGACTGTAAGAGTGGATCAAAAAACAAAATGCAACCTGTATGTTGTCTACACAAAACCCATTTTAAATATAAAGAAACATACAGATCAAAAGTAAATGAACAGAGAAAGATATATCATGCTAATATTAATCAAAAGAAAGCAGGAGTGGGGACTTCCCTGGTGGTCCAGTGGGTAAGGCTCTGTGCTCCCAATGCAGGGGGCCCAGGTTTGATCGCTGGTTGGGGAACTAGATCCCCAATGCATGCTGCAACTAAAGAATTTACATGCCACAACTGAGTCCTCATGCCGCAACTAAAGATCCCACATGCCGCAGTGAAGATCCCTCATACCACAACTAAAGATCCAGCATGAGCCAAAAATAAATAAATAAATAATAAATAACTTTAAAAAAGAAAAAGAAAGCAGGAGTACTATGTTACACATGGGGAATTAACATAATATTGCAAGTCAAGTATACTTCAATAAAAAGCTTTTAAAATAAAAAAAGGAAAGGAGTAGCTATATTAATTTCAGACAAAGCAGACTTCAAAGTAAGGAAAATTATCAGGGATAAAGAGGGGTATTACACAATGATAAAGGAGTCGATTTTCCAAGAAGACTTATCAATCTTTAATGTGTATACCTAACAAGAGAGCATCAAAATACATGAGGGAAAAATGGATAGAACAGCAAAGAGAAATACATGGATCCACCATTACAGTTGAAGACTTCAACACCCCTCTATCAGAAATGGCCAAATCTAGCAGGCAGAAAATCAGTAAGAACATAATTGAACTCAACAGCACTATCGATTAACTGGTTGCATTTGACATCTACTGACCACTTCATCCAACAACAGCAGAATACATATTCTTCTCAAGCTCACATGAAACATTCACCAAGACAGACCACATCCTGGGCCAGAAAACACACCTTGACAAATTTAAAGGAATAGAAATCATACAATGTCTGTTCGCAGACCACAGTGGAATTAATCCAAAAATCAGGGACTTCCCTGGTCGTCCAGTGGGTAAGACTCTGCACTTCCAATGCAGGGGGCCCAGGTTCAATCCCTGGTCAGGGAACTAGATCCCACGTGCATGCCGCAACTAAAGAGCCTGCATGCTGCAACAAAGATCCGCGTGCCACAAGGAAGATCCCACATGCCGCAGCGAAGATCCCACGTGCTGCAACTAAGAACCAGCACAGCCAAACAAATACATAAATAAACATTTTTTTTAAAAATCCAGAAATCAATGACAGAAAGATAGCTGGAAAATCCCCAAATACTTGGAGATTAAACAACACACTTCTAAACAGTTGGGTCAAGGGAGAAATCACAAGACAAAATTTTAAAATATTTTAAACTAAATAAAAGTGAAAATACAACTTATCAAATTTTATGAAATGCAGCAAAAACAATCCTTAGAGGGAAAGTTATAACACTGAATGCACATATTAGAAAAAAAAATCTAAAATTAATAATGTAAGCTTCCACCTTAGGGAGCTAGAAAAAGAAGAGCAAATCAACTATAAGTAAGCAGAAGAAAAGAAATAATAAAAATTAGAGCAGAAATCAATGAAAATGGGACTTCCCTGGTGGTCCAGTGGGTAAGGCTCCACACTCCCAATGCAGAGGGCATGGGTTTGATCCCTGGTTGGGGATCCCACATGCATGCCACACTAAGAGTTCGCATGCCGCAACTAAATATGCCACAACGAAGATCCCGCATGCCACAACTAAGACCCAACACAGCCAAAATAAATAAATAAATAAATATGTTTTAAAAAAAGAATTTATTTTTAAAAAGAAAGAAATCAATGAAATTGAAAACAGGAAATCAATATAGAAAATCATACGATGAGGTATCACCTCTCTCCAGTCAGAACAGCCATCATCAAAAAGTCTACAAGTAATAAATGCTGGAGAGGGTGTGGAGAAAAAGAAACCCTCCTACACTGTTGGTGGGAATGTAAATTGGTACAGCCACTGTGGAGAACAGGATGGAGGTTCCTTAAAAAACTAAAACTAGGGTTACCATATGCTCCTGCAATCCCACTCCTGGGCATACATCCAGAGAAAACTCTAATTCGAAAAGAAACATGCACCCCACTGTTTATAGCAGCATTATTTACAACAGCCAAGACATGGAAGCAACCTAAATGTCCATCAACAGCTGAATGGATAAAGACAATATTGTACATATATGAAATGGAATACTACTCAGCCATAAAAAAGAATGAAATAATACCATTTGCAGCAACATGGATGGACCTACAGATTACCATACTAAATGAAGTAAGCCAGACAGAGAAAGACAAATAAAGACAAATAGCGTATGATATTGCTTATACGTGGAATCTAAAAAAAAAAAAAAAAAAGATACAAACGAACTTATTTACAAAACAGAAACAGACTCACAGACATAGAAAACAAAATTATGGTTACCAAAGGGGAAAGGGGGGGGAGGGAGATAAATTAGGAGTTTGGGATTAACATATATACACTATTGTATAGAAAATAGATGACCAACAAGGACCTACTGTATAGCACAGGGAACCATACTCAATATTTTGCAGTAACTTATACGGGAAAAGAATCTGAAAATTCAGATATATATATATATCTGAATTACTATGTAAAAAGTGAAAATCCCTCTACCACCATATCCCCCATTCCATACCCCTTCTTATTTTTTAAAATATTTATTTATTTATTTTGGCTGTGCCAGGTCTTAGTTGTGGCATGCGAACTCTTAGTTGAGGCATGCATGCAGGATCTAGTTCCCCAGCCAGGGATCGAACCCGGATCCCCTGCACTGAGAGCGCAGAGTCTTACCCACTGGACCACCAGGGAAGTCCCTCCATACTCCTTCTTAGAGTTAAGCATAATTACTTATTTCCTTCCAGATACTGTTATGAACTTGCTGTCATAAAGTATACATAATTATTTTAATAGAATTGGCATCAACTACTCACATTATACTCTTAACAACATACTTAGGTTATTTGCTATTCTTTGTAGTTGCCATGTAATATTCCAAGCTGTGCATATATCATAATTTACTTAACTGTTCTCCTATTGATGAACATCTAGGTTATGTCCAGATTTATGGTACAATCAGTATTACACATATATCTTGGAGAAATATGTGAGTATTTCTCTTGAAGTGAAACTGCTAGGTCAAAGGGCATGCCTGTTTTCAATTTTGATACATATTACCACAATGTCCTTTAAAAAGATTTTACCACTTTACACTTTTAACAACAATATATTATTGCCAATTTCCCTATACCCTTACCAAATTTGGACATAAGTATTTTAATTTTTTTCCAGTTTGATGGGTAAATAAGTGGCATCTTATTGTTTTATTCCATATTTCCCTGATTACCAATGCTCAATAAACATGTGTAGTTCTGAGAATTGTCTATTCATAGGCTTTGCCCATTTTTAGTGTCCTTCTAAAAAAAATTAGGCTGTTTTTTAGAGCAGTTTTAGGTTCACAGCAAAATTGAGAGGAAGGTTCATAGATTTCCCATATATCCCTTACCCCTACATATGCACAGTTTCCCCCACTATCAAAATCCAACATCAGAGTGGTACATTTCTTACAATCTATGAACCTACATTGACACATCATTATCACCCAAAGTCCACAGCTTACATTAATGTTTATTCTTGGTGTTGTACATTTTATGGGTTTTGACAAATATACAATGATATGTATCCACCATTATAGTATCATATGGAATAGTTTCTACATCTTAAAAATCCTCTGTGCTCTGCCTTATATCACTCCCTCCCCCCAAACACCTGGTAACCATTGATGCTTTTATTGTCTCCATATCTTACTTTTCCCAAAATGTAATATAATTGTAATTATATCATTGAAATCATATAGTACGTATACTTTTCAGACTGGCTTATTTCACTTAGTAATATGCATTTAAGGTTCCTCTATGTCTTGATAGCTCATTTCTTTTTAGTGCTGAATAATATTCCATTGTCTAAATGCACCACAGTTTGTTTATTGAGTCACTTGTTGACGGACAATTGGTTTCTTCCAAGTTTTGGAAGATCAAGTGGGAAGAATGGGCATTTTGACAATATTGAGTCTTCCTATCCATGAACATGGACTATCTCTCCATTTATTTAGTTATTGATTTCATTCATCACAGTTTTGTAGTTTTCCACATATGGATCTTGTACATATTTTGTTAGATTTATCCCTAAATATTTCACTTTGGGGGGATGCTAATGTAAATGGCATTGTGTCTTTAATTTCAAATACCACTTGTTTGGACTTCCCTGGTGGCACAGTGGTTAAGAATCCACCTGCCAATGTAGGGGACACCGGTTCGAGACCTGGTCTGGGAAGATCCCACATGCCACGCAGCAGCTAAGCCTCTGAACCACAACTATTGAGCCTGCGCTCTAGAACCCACGTGCCACAACTACTGAAGCCCATGTGCCACAACTACTGAAGACTGCATGCCTAGAGTCTGTGCTCCACAACAAGAGAAGCCACTGCAATGAGAAGCCTGCGCACCTCAAAGAAGAGCAGCCCCTGCTCGCCACAACTAGAGAAAGCCCATGCGCAGCAACGAAGAGCTAATGCAGCCATAAATAAATAAAGTAATTAATTTTAAAAAAATTAAACATCTATCCATGAACTAAAACAGACCTGGGAAAGCCCAAGCATTCAATTAAGAACCTCTGCACCTTAAACTTATGCAGTATTGTATGACAATTATATCTCAATGTAACTAGAAAAAATAAAGGGGAAATAAAGATATTCTAAGAAAAAAAGATTGGATATAATCTATTAAAAAAAAAACAAAGAACCTCCAGCCACATAGTGGAGCAAAAAATGGACAATAACCACACAGAAAGAATTGCTAGGCAGATTGGCTTAGCAGAGATATCTGGAAACAGCTAGGAATAAAGAATAAAGTCAGGGGTTATCAGTATAAGCCAGGCAGCAGATACATAGTCCCACAGCAGCAGCCTGCTCTGCTTTGCAGCGGAGGACCTCAACAACCCTCATGACAGCCATGGACTCCATGCAGCTTTCACAGTGCAAGACTCTGTAGTGTTTGACAGTGAAGATCCCAGTGGTCTGCTCCACAGAGGACACTGGAAGCTTTCACTACTGAGGTAATCAACAGCCATTGCCACTACAGACCCCCAGGGAGGAAGACGCTGCCATACGTCTCCATCAGAAGGAGCTGCTGTTGCACTGCCCGAGGACCAGGGCTTCCAGCCCCCGTTTCTCCCCTACACACACCACTTTAACACTGTGCAAGACAAAGAACTGGACAAGGAATTCAAAATAATTGTTTTAAGGACGCTCAGCAAGCTACAAGAGACTACAGACAGATAATTCAATAAAATCAGGAAAACAATATATGAACCAAACAAGATGTTCAACAAGAGGGACTTCCCTGGTGGTCCAGTGGTTAAGACTCCATGGTTCCACCACAGGGGGTATGGGTTTGATCCCTGGTTGGGGAACTAAAATCCCACATGCCATGCAGTGTGGCAAAAAAAAAAGAAGTTCAACAAGAGCTAAAAATTGTAAAAAAAAAACAAAAAAAAATTCTGGAGCTGAAAAATACAATGAATAAAATAAAAAATGCAATCAAAAGATCAACAACAGACTTGATCAAGCAGAAGAATGAATCTATAAACTCAAAGATGGGTCATTTGAAATCATCCAGTTAGAGAAGAAAAAAGAATGAAAAAGAATGAAGAAAGACTACGTGAATTATGGGGCACCATAAAGTAAAACAATGTAAAACAGTGTTGCATTACAGGAGTTCCAGAAGGAGAAGAGAGAGAGAGAAAGGGACAGAAAGTTTATTTAAAGAAAAAATAATTGAAAACTTCCCAAATCTGGGAGGCATATGGACATTGAAGTACATGAAGCTCACAGGTCCCATATAGATTCAACTCAAAGATGACTTCACCAAAACACATTATAATAAAACTTTCAAAAATCAGATACAAAGATGATTTTGAAAGCAGTGAGAAAAAAAAAAAAAACTTCATCTCATACAAAGGAACCCCCATAAGGCTATCAGTGGGGCTCTCAGCAGAAACCTTGCAGACTAGGAGAGAGTGTAACAATGTATTCAAAGTACTGATATTAAAAACTTCCAACCAAAAAGTTTTACCCAGCAAAGCTGGGTCCTTCAGAAATGAAGGAGAGATAAGACTTCCCAAGACAAACAAAAGCTGAGGGAATTCATCACCACTAGACCTGCCTTATAAGAAATATTAAAGGGGGTTCTTTAAGGTGAAACGAAAGAAATATGGATTAGTAATGTGAAAAAACATATGAAAGTATAAAACTCTCTGGTAAATGTAAGTATATTATCAAGTTAAGAATACTCTACTGTAATGGTGGTGTGTAAACCACTTAACTCCACTATAAAGATTAAAAGACAAAAGTATTAAAAATAAATATAGCTACAATAATTTGTTAATGGTACACAATATAAAAAGATGTAAATTGTTGCATCAAAAACATGAAATGAGGGAGGAGTAAAAGGGTAGAATTTTTGTATGTGATCAAAGTTGTTATCAGCTTAAAATAGACTGTTACAACTATAAGATATTTTATGTAAGCCTCATGGTAAGCACAAAGCAAAAACCTATAGTAAATACACAAAAGATAAAGAGAAAGGAATCAAAGCATACCACTACAGAAAATCATCAAATCACAAAGGAAGATATGAATAGAGGAAGAAATAGAGGGACTACAAAACAGCCAGAAAACAATGAGAAAGTAAGAAGGCAATCCCATTTACAGTAGTATCAAAAACAAAATTAGAAATAAATTTAACCAAGGAGGTGTAAGACCTATCCACTGAAAACTATAAAACATTGATGAAAGAAATTGAAGAAGACACAAATAAATAGATAGATATCCCATGTCCTTGGATTGGAAGAATTAATATTGTTAAAATGTCCTTACTACCAGAGGTGATCTACAGATTCAGTGCAATCCCTATCAAAATTCCAGCTGCCTTTTTCATAGAAATAGAAAAAACAATCCTAAAAGGTACGAAACCACGAAAGACCCCGAATAGCCAAAGTAATTTTGAGAAAAACAAAGATGGAGCCATTACACTTCCTGACTTCCAACTATATTATAAAGCTATAATAATCAAAACAGTATGGTACTGGCATAAAAACAGACATGTAAATCAATGGAACAAAACAGAGAGTCCAGAAATAAACCCCACACATATACAGTCAACTAATCTTTGACGAGGGCACCAAGAACACACGATGCAGAAACGATAGTCTCGTCAACAAATGGTGATGGGAAAACTGGATATTCACATGCAAAAGAATGAAACTGGGGACTTCCCTGGTGGTCCAGTGGCTAAGACTCTGCACTCCCAATGCAGGGGCCCCAGGTTCAATCCTTGGTCAGGGAACTAGATCCCACATAACACAACTAAGAGTTTGCATGTCACAACTAAATATCCCACATGCCACAACTAAAGATCCTGCTTGCTGCAATGAAGATCCCACATGTCACAATTTAAAAAAAAGATTCCACATGTCACAACTAAAAACGATCCTGCATGGCACAACTAAGACCCAGCACAGGGACTTCCCTGGTGGTGCAGTGGTTAAGAATCTGCCTTCCAATGCAGGGGACACAGGTTTGATCCCTGGTCCAGGAAGATGCCACATCCTGCGGAGCAACTAAGCCCGTGCACCACAACCACTGAAGCCCACGTGCCCTAGAGCCTGCGTGCCACAACTACTGAACATGCGAGCTGCAACTACTGAAGGCTTAGAGCCCATGCTCTGCAACAAGAGAAGCCACCACAATGAGAAGCCTGTGCACCCCAACGAAGAGTAGTCCCCACTCGCCACAACTAGAGAAAGCCCATGCACAGCAACAAAGACCCAATGCAGGCAAAAAAAAAAAAAAAAGACCTGGCACAGCCAAATAAATAAATTTTTTTTGGAAAAGGAATGAAATTGGACCCCTATCTTACCCACTCACAAAAATTAACTCAAAATGGATTAAAGACTTAAATGTAAGATCTGAAACTGTAAAACTCCTAGAAAAAAAATAGGGAAAAATCTCTTCGACATGGTCTTGGCAATGATATTTGGATAAGATGCCGAAAGCATAGGCAACAAAAGCAAAATTATACAAGTGATACTACATCAACTGAAAAACCTTTTCTGCACAGCAAAGGAAACAGTCAAAAAAATGAAAAGGCTATCTACAGAATGGGAGAAAGTATTTGGAATCCATGTATCTGACCAGGGGTTAATATCTAGGAGCTCGTAACTCAATAACAAAAACAAAAAACAAATAATCCAATTTAAAAATGGGCAAGAGAACTGAATAGACATTTTTCCAAAAAGGACATACAAGCGGCCAACAGGTACATGGAAAGGTGCTCAACATCATTAATCACTGGCGAAGTGCAGAGACACCACTTCACACCTGTTAGAATGGCTATCATCAAAAAGACAATAGATAAGAAATGTTGGCAAGGATGTGAAGAAAGGGGTACCCTGTACACTGCTGATGGAAAAGTAAACTGGTACAGCCGCTATGGAAAACAGTATGGAATTTCCTCAAAAAAGTAAAACTAGAACTACCATATTCTCCAGCAATCCCACTTCTGGGAATATATCTGAAGAAAGCAAAATCAGTATCCCAAAGAGATATCTGCACTACCATGTCCACTGCAGCATTATTCGTGATAGCCAAGATATGAAAACAACCTAAGTGTCCATTGACAAATGAATGGATAAAGAAAATGTAGTATACAACGGAATATTATTCAGCCATGAAAAAGAAGAAATCCTGCCATTTGTGACGACACAGATGAAACTTGAGGGCATTATGCTAAGTGAAATAAGCCAGACAGAGAAAGACAAATACTCTATGGTATCACTTACATGTGGAATCTAAGAAAAAAGTCAAACTTATAGAAACAGAGAGTAGAATGGTGGTTACCAGGGGCTGGTGGGTGGGGGAAATGGGAAAAGTTTGGTCAAAGGTTACAAACTGTCAGTTATAACATGAATAAATTTGGAGGGTCTAATGTTCAGCATGGTGAAGATAGTTAATAATACTGTAATGTATACTTGAAATTTGCTGAGAAAGTAGATCTTAAGCATTTTTGCCAAAAAAAAAAAAAAAAGTAACTGTATGAGGTGATGGAAGTGTTAATTAACTTAATTGTGGGAATCATTTCATAATGTGTATGTATATCAAATCATTGTTTTACACTTTAAATATATGCAATTTTATTCATCAAGCATAACTCAATTTAAAAAACCCCACAGAATGAATGCCTTTCTAACTGAAGCAGAATCTTTACAGAGGGGTGACAGACAAAACTGTTAAGTGAAGCCTGATTGTCTTAGGGCTTGGATTACAGGCTAAGGAGTTTCTGTGTCATTATTCAGGCAGTGGGGAACTACAGAAGGTTTTTAATGATGGAGCAGTGTGATAAAGGCAGACATTTGGGGGACTTCCCTGGTGGCGCAGTGGTTAAGAATCCTCCTGCCAATGCAGGGGACATGGGTTCGAGCCCTGGTCTGGGAAGATCCCACATGCTGAGGAGCAACTAAGCCCATGTGCCATGACCACTGAGCCTGCACTCTAGAGCTCGCGAGCCACAACTACTGAGCCCGCGTGCCACAACCACTGAAGCCCATGCAGCTAGAGCCTGTGCTCTGTGACGAGAAGCCACCGCAATGAGAAGCCCGCCCACTGCAACAAAAAGTAGGCCCCGCTCGCCACAACTAGAGAAAGCCTACGCGCAGCAATGAAGACCCAACATAGCCAATACATACATAAATAAATAAATAAATAAATAAATAAATAAATAAATAAATAAATAAATAAAATAATAAAGCCAGACATTTGGGGAAAAGAGTCTGACTGCAGGTTGAGCAGATCCAGTGGGGCTTTCTTTGATAGCTCAGGTATGAGGGTCTAAGGACTGCTTGAGGGTACTGTCTCTGGGAACAGAATAGCAGATGGGAGAGACTTTGAAAAAAAAAATGACATAATAAAAGATGAGGCACAAAAGTATACAAGATGACTCAGAAAATGACAGTGGTATCTGGATCATTTGGGAGACCGAAGCTCCAAGAGCTACTTGCCCAGAGTGGACCAACAATGTTCATTATTTGGTTGACAGGATAGCAGCCCTTGTGGTTTCTGAGTAGCATTCTATGGATGGAAACATCTCTACTGAAATTGAAAGCCCCAAACCTAAGTTCTTTTATTTATTTATTTGTTTGTTTGTTTATTTATTTATTTATGGCTGCGTTGGGTCTTCATTGCAGAGCGCAGGCTTCTCATTGCAGTGGCTTCTCTTGTTGCGGAGCACAGGCTCTAGGCACGGGGGCTTCAGCAGTTGCAGCATGCGGGCTCAGTAGTTGTGGCGCACGGGCTTAGTTGCTCTGCGGCATGTGGGATCTTCCCGGACCAGGGCTCGAACCCGTGTACCCTGCATTGGCAGGTGGATTCTTAACCACTGCAAACCTAATTTCTAAAGTCAGGAAGCTGCCCTAAATGTGTATCTCTTGGCCAAACTGGGTTTACCTGGCTATGGCAATGAGAGAAATTAATCTTTGCGAAAGCAAAGCAAATATCAAACTTACTAAATCACAGACTTATTCACAGTAGAAACTCAGGCTGATATGCAGGGGCAAGAGGGAGATTTCATCAGAAAGAAAGAGCTCTGATTCCAGAATTGTCTATAGTCGTCCAACAATCATTTATTATGCATTTGATATTTTAGGGTTTGTGACACTTCTCAGCTGTTTACGAAAAATGAGACAGGCAACTCTCCCATTGCTAAATGATTTTGCACCACAGGAAGGAAGCACAGAACTTTGCACGTTAACTTCACAGAGCTACTATGACTTGCGGAATGATGATCATGCTGACACGGACTGGGAAGTGTTGAAAGCGTAGATGATTGGGGGTGGGGGGAAGGCAAGGGTATGATGACAAACATGACCAGAGAACTCAGTAGAGATGTTTCAAAGCTAGGGATTTCGAATTGGGAATCTAGAATCACAGTAATGGATGAGATCACTAAGGCAGCAGCTCTCAAAAAGGTTCATAATAATACTAAGATGTCATTTGACCTTCTCACACTCATTCCCTCTTGAGTGTAGAGTGGAGTTTTCCAGAGCTATAAGACATGAAATATCACAACAGGTTGAATGTAGAAGCAAATATGAGAATCCTGCTATTAAGCCAGACCTTAAAGGTATTTGCAAAAATGTTACATAATGCCATTCTTCTCACTGTTTTTGTTTTGGAAATTATAGTTATTTTTCATAGAACATGACATTAATATTAGCAAGTATTGAGTTTATTATTGTTAATTTTATTTACTTTTTAAATATTTACTCATTTATTTATTTGGCTGCTTCGGGTCTTAGTTGCGGCACACAGGATCTTCGCTGCAGCATGTGGGATCTTAGTTCCCCCACCAGGGATTGAACCCGCGTTGCCTGCATTGGAAGGCGGCTTCTTAACCACTGTACCACCAGGGAATTCCCTACTATTGTTAATTTTAAATTAATTAAAATATATAAATATTTTTAAAGATTTTAATCTTTTAAAACAAACTTTAATTTTTAGAACAGTTTTAGATTTATAGAAAAATTACAAAGATAGTACAGAGAGTGCCCAGGTACCTCACACCCAGTTTCCCCTATTTTTAACATCTTACTTTCATTACAAATGTGTGGCGCATTTGCCAAAATTAATGAACCAATATTGACATTATTATTATTTAATAAAATCCATATGTTATTCAGATCTCCTCAGTTTTCCCCTAATGTCCTTTATCTTTTCCAGGATCCCCTCCAGGATACAACATTACATTTAGTTGTCATGACTCCTTAGGTGCCTCTTGGCCATGACAGTTTCTCAGACTTTGCTTGGTTTTGAATGACCTTGACAGTTTTGTGGAGTGATTACTAGTCAGGTATTTTGTAGAATGTCCCTCTGAGGGAATTGGTCTGATGTTTTTCTTATAGTTAGGCTTGGGTTATGGGGAGGAAAACCACAGAGGTGGTGTCATTTTCATCACATCGTATCAAGTGTACACACTAACAACACGACTTATCACTGTTGGTGCTCACCTTGATCCCCTGACTGAGGTCTGTCAGGTTTCTCCACTGTAAAGTTACTCCCCTCTCCCCCTCACACTCTTTTCTCTTCACACAGTTTTGTACTCCGGAAGTCACAACCTGCAGCCCTCACCTAAGGAATGGGGAGTTATACTCCACCTCCTCAAGGGCGAAGTAAATTATTTGGAATTGTTCTGTATGGGAGATCTGTTTCTTCTCCCTATATATTTATTTACTCAATCATTTATTTATATCATTATGGACTCAAGCACATTTACACTATACTTTGGGTTATAATCCAAAACTATTTTGTTGCTCAAATTGTCCAGCTTTGGCCACTGGGAGCACTTTCACTTTGGCTCTTGCGTTCGTTTTCATTTTCAGCATGGATAGATATAACCCATATAAATAAAAGCTCTTTGGGGTCCTTGATAAGTTTTAAGAGTGTAAAGGGATACTGAGACCCCGGAAGTTTCAGAAACTCTGCTCTACCGGACCCCCACCTGACCCCAACACCAGGTGTGGGCGTGGTTCTTCTGCAGGAAGAGGCTGCAGACAGGGCAGAAGCAAAGCAGGCCACACTCCCCGCACCCATGGGGACATCCACTTCTCAGTGCCACCCACTCCCTCCTAAGGTTTTCGAAGCTCACGCTGCCATGCCTTTCTAGGAAACGCCACTGCGGGGCGCACGTCCCACAGAGTGAGTCACCCACCAGAGAGTCAGGAAGGGGCAGGCATCTTGGCTCAGGCTCAGAGTTTTCCTACGCGGAGTCCGCGCCTTGGCCTGGCCTGATGGGTCTCCTCCCCACGCCAGGCTCTGTAGGCTCGCCCTCCTGGGGCACAACGGGCGTGTAGGTGTGGCGCCAGTGGAAAAGAGCGCTCCTGCGGCAGTGGCGGGGTGCGCAAGGAGGAGGTGGCGGGATCTCCAAACTTCAAAAGCGCACCCCCTATGCCCTCTACCTGCCCAATCCCCGCCGAAAGCAGCCGGACAGCTCCCCACCCTCCCCTCGCTGGCCGGGCTGGCTGAGCTGGGCCTTTCTTCTGCAAGCGCACAACGATAGACAGAGATAAACGGCTGCAGCTGGAGACCAGACTAATTGATACAATAAGTTCTACAATTGCCTCGAAAATAAGGTAATGATCTGGCAGAGGGAATGCTTTGATCTTATCAGCCAAGAAAGACCTCTCCAACTTGAAGGCCTCTAACTTGAAGTGTGAAATTCAGGGACTGCCTGCTTGCTCTCCCCTCCTCCCCCATATCCCTGCTCCCTGCCTGACACTAAGGCTTTTCCGGAAGGGATGGAAAGACCCTTCTCTGAAAATGACTGGAGAAGAAAATATGCATGGAGAAGGGGTTGCTTCTGGGCTGTTCGGGAACAGGGGGATGGCTGGAATGATTTCTCCAGCCCTAGAGAAGCTGTAGAAAAGCGGACGGGGGGTGGGGGAAGGGGGAGGAACAGACTGGGATTATGAAAACCCTGATTTGGTTCAAGCGTGATGAGGTTTCTTATACAGTGAGGGCTTGATTTGGGCTTTTGGGGCAGGAGGGGGTAACAGAGGGAGGAGAACCTTGGTCCTGCCTTCTCCAAGAATCTGCACGCGCGCACACACACACACACACACACCCTCTTGCTCTGCTTGCTCTGTGGGTGTCCCTGCCTGGCAGAGGCCCCAGCACAAAGAGGATTAGAGAGATGAGCTAATCTGGTTTGTATCCCAGACATGGCCCCAGAAAGGGACCTTGTCTACCCTGATGTTTAAGAGGGTAAAGGAGTGAGGGGGTCCTCCTTTTGGGGCCTGCTGGCTGACAGTATCCAAGACTCCTTCCCATTGAGGTCTGAAGGAGGCTGGAGTCCTAACTTCAGGGTGGAATTTAGAGAGCAGAGAAGCAGAACCCTCAGAAGACAGGATGGACTATGCTACAAGAAAAAAGAGATAAAGACAGAAAGAGGCCCTGACCGAGGGAAGTAGATATCCACCTTACTTGTTTCACCAGCAAGGAAATTGAGGCCAGGAGTGGGAAAGTGACTTATAGGGTCATGCAAATCATGTGTGGTTGAGCTGGGGAGAAAAAACTCTGAGTTCTTTCAGTCCAATGCACTTTGTACTGTGTTGGAGGGACTGCAGAAGGTGTGAGACAGAGGGCAAGAGAAAGAGAGAAACAGACACAAAGAGAAACAAAGATACACACCGAGAAAAATATAGAGAGGAACACACACACACACACACACACACACACACACACACACAGTCAGAAAAGACACGGAAAGAGAGATGAGGAGAGTGAAAGAAGAATGAGAGACAGTCATACAGATTCATAGAAAGATGGAGAGACAGAGATACACACCAAGAGACAAGGAGTGACAGAGATTGAAAGAGAGACAGAGGTTCCAACAGAGGAGGAAAGGCTGTCAGATACAGACACACAGAGAGGCAAATGAAGACAGAAAGACAAACACCAAGAGGAATAGACACAGAATGACAGAAATATGAGCCAGAGACAGACCCAGAGAGATGGAGACACGGAAGAGAGAGAGGCAGAGTGAACCAAGGAAGGCAGAGTGGGAGGGAGGCAGATAGTGGGCTCTGCAGATTGTTCCACTGGAAGCAAATCTCACTTCCAGATTGTTCTGGGGCCCAAAACAGGTGGTGGGGAGAGAAAGAGAGTTCAGTGTGTAGCCTATCTGACATAGGCAGATTGTTGGGGGGGCTGGGGGCAACGTGGGACCGCCCTCCCCTGGGGTTAGGCTGGTCAGTGACCACCCAGGATCCCAGCAGCACACCCACTGGCCTCACACAGAACCTGGGCCACCCGCCCAGGATGGCTGTCAGCCCGCCCACCGCCTGGCTCCAGTCTGATTACAGCCAAAGTGCTAAAAGGCTCCAGACCCCCAGGCCCCGCCTCTACGGTCCCGCCTCCCCAGGCCTCCTCTTCCCCCTTCTCCCTTAGCTCTCTCTTTTCCTTTCTCCAGGCCCCATAGGGGAAAAGTCTACTCCCCTGTTTGGCCACTGGCTGGGAAGAAGAGGGTCTCTGTCTCTAGCCCCGCCCCACCAAGCCCCCTTCCCTGGTTTGGGGCTGGGTGCTCCTTCCTCCAAAGCCCTCTTGGCCTGGCCTCTTTGAGACACGTTCCATGCCTCGCCTGGGAGCTCATAAATACCAAGGAGAGGCCGGGTCAGGCTGTGTACAAAGCATAGATCCCCACCCCACACGACTTAAAAGCCCCTGGGTTCTTCCCAATCTCCCTACTCTTCCCCAGACACCTGCCTGGGGTGGCTGGAGAGGAAGAAACAGGAGCGGGGGGGCACTAGGGGCCTGGGTGAACCTGGCCCCATTTCAAATGAGACTTTTCTAGGTTTGCAAAGAAATCTCAGGAAAGGCGTCTCAGGGCCCCTTGTGCAAGCAGCAGGCTCAGGAATTCCTTGACTGCTATCCAAACCTCCCCCCAGCCCCTTCTCGGCCTTTCTCTCTGCTCGTTACCATCCACACCACCTCCCACCCACCGGGAAAGAGAGAAGGTCATCGCCAAAGGGGCCTAGGGAAGGGGGGCCTATAAGGGGGGGTAGACCCGGGTGGAGTAAGAGCTGTTTACTCACACCCAAGCTCCCCTTAGCTCATCTCCACTCCCATCCAAGGGCCAGTAAAAATTCAAAATCATTCAGCCACACACAGCTGAGAATAGAGTGAAAAAAGATGAATCTTAGCTCTGAGTGGCCCCATGAGGGAGCAGAGCATGAGGTGAGGTACAGGGGTGAGGGAGACCCTTTTCTTTGGGGCACCCACTTTTGAGAGGGCAGGAGGCTGTGGTGCACCTTGAGGGAGGAGGAAGGTGTGCCTCTGACGGCTGGGTGGAAGTTGTCCTGCTGGCGGCCCCAGGGAGTCTAGAGGCCTGGGTGAAGGGGAGTTGTGCAGCAAACAGCAAAGCCTATCATCCCAGCCCTCAGATGGCTTTATTGTATTTGCATGAAAATGCCTTGGGGGTAAGACTCTTTCACTCCTTCTGTGTCATTTAGGATGCCCTGGCCAGCGCTGGGCGCACAGCAGGACCGGGGTAAGTGACCTGACTCCAGGCAGGGCCCTTCAGACCAGAACTTGACTCCCAAGTCAGTGACTCCTCCCCCAGCTCCCATTTCGGGTGGAGTAGGGGTGGGGGATGGGAGGGAGAAGCAGGTCAGGCACTAAGCCTGAGCCTCTGGCCTTGACCCTCTGCCTGGAAGCCCCACAACAGGCCCTTGCGTGAGGAGCCGAGCTCTCCAGTAGAGTCTAGGACCCTGAGACTGGAAGTTTATTTTGAGATTTGAAGTCCAAAGTGGCAGATCCCAGAAAACCTCTTCTCTGGCTCCGTATTTGTTCTCTAGTTAAGTGGTTGAGTGCAGCTCTTGCAGTCAGCTGGCTCCTGCAGCCTGGGCTTCCTCCTGTGCAGCTGGGGGCTCAGAGGGGAGGGGAAGAAGAAGGAGCAAAGCGCCATACTGGGTTGTCCACTCTAGGACAGAGGTAGCCTGTAAGCATTGGGGAAAAGTCTTGTTCCCTCACCCACTTCCCTCCCTCCTGGATCTGCTGATGTTTCTGGGGGCCCCCTTAGCTCAGCAACATGCTTTAATAGTTGAGCATCTATGTTATGCCAAGACACCGTCCCACTTGACTATGAAGACAGCTGAAGCCAAACAAGGGGCCTCATAAGTGAGTTTGGGGCCCATGTGGGCGAGTCCACCCAAGGTTAGGGCTGATGTGATCATCTCTAGCTCCCCACCCTGCAACCTCAGGCCCAGATGTAGGAATAAACACAGGGCCAGAGTCACACCCAGGCCTGCGCACACAGGGGAGTCTGAGAGAGGCTGCCAGAGCTTGCAGAGCTTATAGACTGCTGCCCAGCATCAGGGTGGGGCTGGGCTGGGAGGAGGTGACAGAATGGTCCCAGGAAAGGGGCTTGGCCAGGAATGAGCCTGGGCCCATTCCTCTTTCACCTGACCCTCTCAGGGAAGCTCAGTATAGAGTCTGCTTCTTTTAAGCAAACGGAAGGGCCAACTGGAGCCTCCCAGACTGAGAGAGAGAAGGGGAGGGGAAGGGGAAGGTTGGCAGGGAGGATATGGCCAGCATGTGGACCCTGCCTGGTCTCTGTATTCGCCCCTCACTCACTCCCATCCAACTCCAAGCCAGCCCCCATTTTCTACCTCCCACCCAAGGGTGGGCACCTTCTCTCCTGCATGACCTAGACTACCGCTGTCACCTGTCTGGACTCCTCTCCTCCTCCCTAGCTCCCTCTGCACACCAGCCCACTCCCAACTGAGGGCCTCTGTGCTGGCTGTTCCCTCTGGCTTGGCATCCTCTTCACCAAGAATCTACCTGGCTTGTTCTCTCACTTCCTTCAAGTCTTCGCCTGAATGTCCTTAATGGGGCCTACCCTGATCATTCCAGTTACAACTCCATTGTTTCCCACTGTACTTATCACTTTCTAAGATGCTATATGTTTTACTTATGATGTTTACTGTTTATTGTCTATCTCCTCCCAATATAAGTTAAACTCCACACAGGCAGAAATTGTTCGTTTTGCTCTGTTCACTAATGTGCCTAGCACAGTCTGGAACATGGTAGGGAATAAATATTTGTTGAATGAATGAATTCACTTCGCCCCCTGCTACAGAAAGTGAGATAAAGGGGTGGGAGATGTGGAGAGGGGATAAAGGCCTCTCTCAGCCCTTCTCCCTCACATCTGCCTCGGGGACGTCTGCAGCGAGCTGCGCCCTGTCGCTCACACTCCGGAGTCTCTAACAGCGACCCCCACCCCCAAGAACTGACAATGTCTGGGGTTGAAGGGGCTGGGCAGTTTCCAGGGCGTTGTTTACACCAGGGCTTTATAGTATAGATAAATCATGGGGAGAGGCACGAAAGACACCTGGGAATGAGAGGCTAGGCAAGAGAAACTGAGTCTGGAGAAGCGGTTGGGGCCGGACGCCAGGCGGACTCTGGAAGTTGGAAGATCCAGGGTTTTTTAAAAAGAATTTTTAGGTCTCAGTAAGGGCCACCCTGCCTCCAGAAGCTCTACCTGCCGGCCTGGGAAGTGCGGACGGAAGAGGGGAGTCAATTTCTACAACCAGAACCTCCCCACCCCTTCCCAATTTACCACGCCTCCAGGCGGTTGGGGTGCTGGCGGAGGGAGGGAAGGGAGCAGTGGGAAAGAGGAAGGGTGGAAAGGCGAAGGAGAGAAATGGCTCCGGGGCTTCCACTCTCTCAGCAGGACCCCCACCCTGGCCTCTGGTTCGGGAAAGCTGCCCAGCTGTTTCTGATTCTTTCGTACTCGCAGCCCCGCCCGAAGGGGTGGGGGACCGAAGCATCGGGAAAGCTGGGAGAGAGTAGGCTCTACCGAGCCCGGGCGGCCAAGGGCGGGGAGTCCGCGTCGGGTCCTCAGGTGTGCCGCTCCGCTTTGGCCATCGATTCCCGGTCCACAGGCCGGAGGGAAGCGTCGGGTCCGGGCAGGCGGGCGAGAGCTATGTCTAAACATTGTGTGCGGGGGCCTGGGGGTGGGGGGTGGGAATGCGGTGGGCAGCGGGTCGGAGGAACCAGGGGCAGCGAGCCGTAGATGAGAGAAGCCCCTACCTGAAGTCTGCTGCCCGTGGCGCCCCCCGTTGGCAGCGTTGGAAAGGGAGTTAAGATTCTCCCGCAACTCCCCGTGGCAGAGATTCTACCCATTTCACAGAAGCGCAAGAACGGAGAGAGAACCCGAGGAAATGACTGAGTCCTCTGTGGCTCACTTCAGTGTCACTGTAGGTTAGATGACAGGGGAAAGTGTCTGCAGCCCCCCTCACTCGGCCCTCCAGGCCATCACCCACGGAGGTTGGGGTTGCCGAATGAAGGGCGCTAGGACCCGGTGGCGCGGCGTGGGCAGGGACTGGGCGCTCCGGGCGGCGAAGGGCGCCGCTGCGCCCCGTCGCGTCCCGCCCGAGCAGGTGGGGGCGCGGCGCAGTGCTAGGGGCGCCGAGGGGCGGAGGCGGCCGCCACACCTAGGGCGCTGCGGGGCGCCCAGGGCTGGCGCGGGCGGAGCCGTCCTGAGGGCCGCGCGTGTCCCCGGCCTCGGCCCCGCCCCGCGCCGTCCAATGAGAGCCCGCGGCCGGAGGAGCTGTCGGCACACTCTGTCCGCAGCCCCACTCCGCGCCGCCGACCCCCTGCCGCTGCATCTCAGCCCAGGCAGCGTGCCCCAGGTCCCGAGCTCGGCGCGGCGTCGTAGGCTTCCGGATACCGCTCCCTGCGCCCCTCTCCGGGACCTGGCGCCCCGGCTTCTGGACTCTAGGTGCCCTTAGGTCCCCAGCCGCCGGCGAGACTTATGGCCCCCCAGGGGGGTGAAGTGGGAGCAGCCTGAGTACCCTCAGCCGGTGCCCCGTCCACGCCCCTCCGGGCCGCGTGGCGGGAGGCTTCGGGGAGCTATGCTGAGGCCGGGTGGTGCGGAGGAAGCCGCGCAGCTCCCCTTTCGGCGCGTCCGCGCCCCTGTCTCCGCGCCCGCGCCTAGACCCACGGGCCCCGACGGCTCTCGGGCTTCGGCCCGCCTAAGTCTTGCTTGCCTTCTGCTGCTGCTGCTGCTGCTGACGCTGCCGGCCCGTGTAGACACGTCCTGGTGGTGAGTGTGGCTCTCAGAGTTGGGAGGGTGAGGTGCTGGGTTAGAGAGGCCGGACGCGCCCAAAGGGAATATACAGCTCCCAGCACCCGCTGCTCAGGAGACCAGGTTGTCGCTTTGACGGAGTCTGAGGCGATCCGTGCAGGGCTGTCACTGAAGTCGCGGAGGGGCGCAGGGGGGGCGGGGAGTGGATAAGGGGGCGCCGCTCCTTCCCCGTCCGGTGATGAGGGCGCTGGGTATTTGGAAAAAGGACGCCCGGTAATCGAGGCTTCCCAGACCCCCTCTATTTCAGCTCAATCCTCTTAGGGCAAAAGCTACCTTACGAGTTTCTCTCAGGATGGATTCAAGGATCCAATCGCCCATATGGGGCCGCGGTGGCCGTCCAAGAGGGCCTCCTGATCCCCTAAGGTTGGCCCCCCACCCGAGGGAGTGGAGAAAGGGGCAGCTGGCAAGGGCGGACGAGCCTCTCGTTAGTCTACCCTCACCCCATAATGCAGTAAGGCTTTGGTGAGGCAGGAGCACCCAGCGCAAGGTTTAGAAATGGAATTGAGGCAAAAACTACCCCCATTAACTCCCACAACTAAAACAAACAAAACACTTGGGTTTGCATACTTTAGACATTCAGTCTCTGTTTTGAGGATCTCACTTCGAACCTTGATATCTCCCTCCCTTCTTCCTTCTTTTCCTTCCCCAGATGGTCCCATCTCCCATATTTTTCCCCTCCAAGAACTAGCGGCTTCTAGAGTCCCAAAGCATTAAGAGATCCTCTCCTCAGATTTCCTGCAGGCCGTAAGAGTCCGGACACTTCACAAGACGGCAGATGAGGCAAAAGGAATTAAAAATCCACTGGATATCTATTCTTTTCTGATTCCCTTCCCCACGAAAGCTCTGGATGGCACTCATCGTTTTCTCCCAGAAGAAAAGAGCTGCTCTCTCTCCTCCCCCACCTTCTGGGGGCTGAGTAGGGGGAGAGTGGGACTGAGAAATGACTCAGTCCCCTTGTCTTTCCTCTTCACCCCCCAATTAAACTGGCCGCTTGGACTGGGCTATTGCCCCTCTCTACCCATGCAGTGCCCCCGTTCCTTTCCTTACTTTGCCCCTCCCCCCAATCCTCCCCTCCTCCACAAAGTGTGGTCTCTTTTCCCCTTGCACCCTGTGGCTTCTCTCCTCCGGATTTGGAATCTTGGCTGGAAGGGTGAGGGGTAGCTGGCTGAGGGGCCAGCGAGCTTGGGCTGCAGATTCCTATCATTTCAAGATGCAACTTTCTCCATCCCCATCACCCTCCCCACACACCCCCCGTTTTTCCTGTTTCAGGAAAATCTCTCCTTTGGATCTTTTTTCTCTCTGCAGTGTTGGGGAAGGCAAGGAGGGGGGTTCTGGATGGGGGAGCAGGGAGGCCCATATCTTACATCTGGCTTGAAACATTCCTTTAGAAAGGGAAAAGGAAGATGGGGACGAGGAGAAAAGCCTTTCAAACTTCAGAGTGAGATTAAAGCCACCCTTTACCTTCATGGTCTCAGTCTGGCTGGGGACTTGTGTCTTCAGAGGCCCTGTAGAGAAAGGATGAAGTGACCACTGTGCATCTTTATCCATTCCAGATGACAATTTGCTTTTAGTGACTCTTGATTGCTTCTTACCAATTTGGGAGGCAGTCTTGGTCCACATGGTGTTTAGGTGAGGAAGTGTCACTCTGGTAATTTCAGCATCCTGGTAGTGGTTCCTAAAAACCCAATTGGGGTTCTTCCTAGTCCCCATTTTGTCCCCTTGGCTACTCCTTCTCCCTTTTCCTTTCTCCCTCTACTACTCTCCCCCATGTGGTTCATATTAAAGATTTTGGAAAAACTCCTGGGTGGAAGAGCTAGCTAGGGAGGGAGGCGGGCGGGTGATACAGAGGGATTCAGCAGTCCCTGTGAAATGGAGGAAGGCAGCAACAGGGCCAGGATGGGCAGTGAGTGCACAGGTCATTTCAGTCTCCTTGCCTCACAGGGGTCATAGCTGCAGGCCCCAGATGCCTGCCTCAGTGGTCAGTCACTTCTGGGATGAAGTAGAAAGGTGCTTTCCAAAAGCAGGTCAGGCCCCAAGGTGATTATCTCTCTTTCTCTTAGGAAAAAACCCCAGCAAGATTGATATTCTGTACAACCCCCTGAAGAGATGCCTGTTGACTCTGTTTGTGTCCATGTTCCACTCAGGAGCAGAATGTCATCACTATCACCAGCTAACAGTCTGATCTTCCTCGCAGCGCTTCCCCTTACTCTCCAACCACTCCCTTCCTCTCCCGACCTTTAACTGAAGGAGGAAACGGTCTCTTCTTAATCTATGAAAAACAGAACAAGAAATAGGGGTCTCCTGGCATGTGCCTCCCTGTACTATTTTGTATTCTGCAGGGGCTGGGATGTAGGGAATCACAAGAGCAGGACTGTGTTCAGGACTGTGGATTTACAGAAGGAGGAACAAAGTGATATCATGACATTAACATCACTGGTTTTTTTGTTTTTTGGCCATGCCCGGAGCTTATGGGATCTTAGTTCCCAGACCTGGAGCGACCTGGACCGCCGGGGAATTCCCCGACATTAACATTATTGTTATCAACCACAGCTGCCATTTAATGAGCCCTTCCTAAGCTCCAGACACTATGGCTAAGCACCTATAAGCATCATCTTTTTCAATCCCCAAAATAATCCAGTGAGGCAGATAATATTATTATCCCCATTTCACACATGAAGAAAGTAAAGGATAGGAAGGGCATAGTACGAAATTCAAGTTCACACCAATTTTGGAGCCAGATTGGTCTACTCCTGGTTAATAAGCATTGTGTGCCTCTCTTACGCTTGGAATTGAAAATGAGCTTGGACTTTGGCGTCAGATGTCCTTGGTTCACCCCAGTTCTCCTCTGACTAGCCCTGATGGACAGAGCTGGGTATTGTTAATCTTAGTGACCTCAGTTTCTTCACCTGTAAAATGGAGATCTCTCTCTCTCTCTCTCTCTCATAGGATTTTTGTGAAGAAAAATGTTTTGTGAACTGTAAAGTATCATATAAATGATATTGTATTAAGATATTTAGGGAGAATAATAGTTTTATCCTTGTGTTCAAAGTCCTATATGGGCTGAGCTAAACCATGTACATGCACTAAGGACTGTAAAAGAAAGGGGGTAAATAAAAAAGAGGACCCCTAGCCTCATTAAAAAGACACAAACCTAAAACATCTGCAATGTCCACAAGGAATAAAGCTATAATTGAAATGAAGCTTATGGCTAGCTAGGAGGAGAGGGGAGTTGGGGATAAATCAGAGCGGTCAGGTTTTGTTTTTCTCACCAAATAGTTATTAAGTACCTGCTTTGTGCCAGACATTGTTCTAGGTACTGGGGATACTGAAGTGAACAAAACAGACAAAACTCCCTGCCTTCATAGAGCAGCGTGTTCTAATCACCTGAGGAGGCTGGTATAATGCCAGTTCAGTAGGGCTGGAATGGGGCCTGAGGCTCTGCATTTCTAACAGATTCCCAGGAGATGCTGATACTGCTATTCTGGGGACCACACTCTGAGTAGCAAGGAGCTAGAACAGGGCATGAGTCACTTTGTCAAAGGAAGGGGTATGAATTGGTCAAAAGCAGGTAAAGAGAGCATTCTGGAGCAGGAAGCTGGGAAGGAAGTAAAAACCTCTGGAAGGGAAACAGAGCTACAGAGTCAGGGGCATCTCACCCTTCTACCAGCCCATCAGCTGGGAGATGCCTTAAATATCTTTGTGCCCCTAACAGATGAGCTCAGTGCTTGGCACATGGTAGGCATTTTGTAGGCACGTGCTGAATTGAGAGGGGGATGGGCTGGGCCTCTGGCTGCCTTGCTGGAGGCCCCCACACTGACTGCAAGGTGCTGACCACTGGTCAGGAGGCAAGTGCCCTGCTCTGCAGAATCTTGAAGCAGCTACTTAGTGGGATAAGGGTGGTAGTAAAGAAAATTATCTTCCCGTCTTACTGAACAGATGTTCCCACGCTCAGTGAGGATGTAACAAGAAGGACCGATGTGGGCTGCAGCAGAATGGAGTTAAGTCAGACCACAGGAAGGACTTTTTACCAGGGTTTGGCCTGCCCCACTCCACACTGTCTCATGAGGGCTGGATTACTGGTCTCCCATTCCCATCCAACCCCCGTCTTCCCAAGCCCCAGTAAAAAAAACAACAACAACAACAAACACCCATTGCGTAGAGCAGTACTCCGGGGTGAACTGAGGAAGCAGAATGGTGGTGAGACAGGGACGGGCTCCAACTCCAACGGTCTTGATTCTCCAAACAAAGCACCGCAGCAGTGGGTGTAACTCCCGGCTGTGCGTCAGGCAGCCCTTTCCGGCCTGGCCCAGCCCAGGGTGTTTATTTTGTTTGTTCCTGGAAGCTGTTGCCCTGATGGACAGTGCTGGGGACGCTGATTCCATGGGATTTGTTAGTGGTGGACCAGCCCTCTCACCCCTCCCCGGGACAGATGGGCCCCATCAGCCCTGCTGAATTCCAGAAGAGGCAAACATCAGCCCTCCTTGTGTTTGAGTTGGTATCACCAGTGGTGATCCAGTCTGTGGGTGAGGGCCGGGTTTGCGAATGCAGGGGGCGGCGGGGGGAGTGTTGTAGAGAACATAGAGCCCAGGGCAGTCCAGCTTTTCCCGTCTCCCCACTGGCTGCCCTCCCTTCTCCTCACCCACTTCTAGGCCCACTTTGGGGCCCTTCCCAAACCACAGGCTCATTCACAGCCCAAACCAAATCTTTTCTGTCTGTAGCAGCAACTGCCCTCCATGGTCCCCACCTGTTCAGAAAAGGGGAGAGAAGGCGTCCCTTTGATGTGTTAGGACAGGAGAATAGAGAATTCCCAGCAAATCAAGGCATGTATGTGCTGGGTGCTGGAGAGATGGAAAGGGAGTGAGAAGTGGGTGTATGGGTCAGATCTCATTTGGTGGCCTTGTGGGGAGAAAAGGTGATGATGAACTCCTGTCCTCTCTCTGAAATGTTCTTCCTGAGGCTTGTGGTGGAGTCCAGGGCTAAAAAGTGTTTGAATGAAGAAAAACTACTTCCTTGAGAGAATTGAGAATGACTCTAGCAACTCACCTATCTTTTATTAGCTCACCCAATTGATCTTCTTATAATTGTTCACATTGGGCAGATTGGGGACTGGAATATGGGGAGTGTCACCCTGTTGCTTAATATTGGTCTCTGGTTTCCCACTGCAAACAGCCCTCGGCCCACGCAGATTCATCCAGGACATTATGCCCTGTAAGTTGGGAAGGATGATTTTTGAAAGACTCATTAGTTAAGAAAGGTCATGGGACCTTGAAACAAAGGGTGTGGGGAGGAGAGTTGGGGTGGGGGGGGGGGGTCTTCCTCCCCAGACCTCGGGATTGGGAATGAGGACTCTTAGCTACACGGGTCTGACTAGAGCTGTAAACGTCACTCAAAATTGCCCACTGTATCTCTTCCCACTGACTCCTCCCTGTCTCCGTCCTTCTCCCATACCATGTCTTTATGGACCAGCAACGCAGGACGTGCCTCTGACACGTGGGTGTAACAATGTTGTATCAGACTCTAGTTTTATTAAGTTTATTTTTCCATGAGGCTCTTAATGTTTATTAAATAAACAGGCAATGGGGTTTGTGTGACATGCCCACAGCTTCTGTGTATGTGACACATGCCTAGCCTGTGTTCTGGGAGTGTGTGTCATTTTTGCCTTTGGCTGGGGAACTGGTAATGGTGGGAGACCACTCAATTACTCTCTCTGCAACTGCTTAATTATTTCTCCAGAGCTTGTGAGGATCGGTTCTCCCCATCGGCCTTGGGGAATATCGGCCTTGGTTGGAGGAAGGGGAAGGAACCTCTCAAGGTTTGAATGCCAAACCTTTCCCCTCCTTATTCCCCTCCTAATGCAGAATAAAGCCAGGATGCTCTGACAGGGCCATCTCCACCTTGCAGGTACATCGGGGCGCTGGGGGCCCGAGTGATCTGTGACAATATCCCTGGTCTGGTGAGCCGGCAGCGTCAGCTGTGCCAGCGTTACCCAGACATCATGCGCTCGGTGGGCGAGGGTGCCCGAGAATGGATCCGAGAGTGTCAGCACCAGTTCCGCCACCATCGCTGGAACTGCACCACCCTGGACCGGGACCACACTGTCTTTGGCCGTGTCATGCTCAGAAGTAGGGGCCTCTTCCACCCTGCCCCAGCTCCTTCTCTTTCTATGCTTGGGGTGGTGAGTGGGTAGGATAGGCACGAGCCCCTCTCTCCCCTCCTGCACACTACTTCATAATCAGAGTAAGAACTGTGGGCAGAGCCCAGGATACAGTTGGAAACAGACCCTCAGTACCTTAGATATGTAGGCAGTGGCCCCTTTAAATCCCAGTGTTCTGGGATGATGCGTCAAAGGAACAGCATTCCCTGGTACCTCCATCCTTCTTCCTCCCTTTTCCTTCCCCTCCCCAACCCCCAGCCTGCGGACATCCATGCACTGTAAGGCTGAGGACTGGAAATGGCTGCTCTGTTCTTACCGACACCATCACTACCCTCACCCCAACACTCCCAACACTGTAATAATGGGAGCAAGGGGAAAACAGAAAGGTGATATGTAAATATTTGGAGAGTCAGCGGCTTGGACCTGGCTCAGCAAAAGAGCTAAGCAGAGCTAAACAGTAAGCTAGCAGAAAGGGAATGAGATGAGAATGTGGAGGTGTCAGAGGGACAAGAGTGATGATTCATCAATCCCCAAGAGCAGGGAAGGAAGAAAGCAGGCTGGGGAAAGTAGCATATCTCTTCAAATAGGATGACCCCTGGGCTGGGGTCTCCATTGTAGGGGAACTGTCCAGCAGAGTGGGCCTGAAAAGGCCTGGAATGTGGACTAAGGCTGGCTTTGCTAAGCCAGGGTTGGCACTCAGTGGGAGGGAATGATTCACTGTGAAACTTTTCAATGGATGGACCCAGGGAGTTTGGAAGGAAACAGGAGTACAGGTCAGCCCAAGAGGTCAGACATACAAAGAAGTGGGTAGAGAGTTGTGAGGGCTGAGGGGAAGAGGTCAGATTCACTGGGGAATGCTCTTGGAAGGGAAGGGTACCTTGAATAAAGGAGGTACAGGGGTTGCCCTGGGAAAGAAAAGGAGAAGAGGTTTCAGAGTTGAAGGTTGTGTGGGCTAAAGAAGGGGACAGACAAGGGCCTCTTTCCTGCAACACACTTCTACCTTTCTCTCTCTAGGTAGCCGGGAGGCAGCATTTGTATATGCCATCTCATCAGCAGGGGTGGTCCATGCTATCACTCGTGCCTGTAGCCAGGGTGAACTGAGTGTGTGCAGCTGTGACCCCTACACCCGTGGCCGACATCATGACCAACGTGGGGACTTTGACTGGGGTGGCTGCAGTGACAACATCCACTATGGTGTTCGTTTTGCCAAAGCCTTCGTGGATGCCAAGGAGAAGAGGCTTAAGGATGCACGGGCTCTCATGAACTTACATAACAATCGCTGTGGTCGCACGGTCAGTACTCATGTCTGTGCATGTACATTCATATTGGCTGGGAGTGGCCAGTATGTATGATGATGGAGTAAATGTGAAGGTGGAAGCACTGAAGGCTTCTAGATTACTTCCAAAAGCCCCAACCCCTGGAACAGGAGCAGTAAATGCAAGGGACCTTAGGAATGCCTAGGTTCAACCTGGAGCATAAAGAGTCTTCACATAGGTGGAAATTAGGGAAAGGTGGAGAAAAGAAGGGAAATAACTTTTTAAGAAAGAAAAGAATCACCTCCTAAAGTCTGAGGAGGATAAAAGCTTGTTCTAGTCAGTGCACTGGTCTTTGAGCACTTCCTATAGGCCTAGTACTGTGCTGGAAAATGACATGTAACAAAAGCAGAAGGCATGGTACCTTGAACTCTAAAACACATGAAAAATAGAGGATGTGCCATAATAATGAACAGAATCCTGGGGCTTTAAAGTTCAAGTGGGCTATCATGAAAAGGAAAGCACTGTTGGTCTAGGAAGGTTTCCTGGAAAAAGAGGTTCTTGAATTTGATCGGGAAGAATGGGTGGAATCTGACTGGGGAGAGGACAACCGATGGCTCCACTAGCCAAACAGGGCCAGGGCCAGCAGACCTCAGGGCACTCATGCTTTTAGTCCTAGGGATGACCATAAAGTACCCTGACTGGCTGCCTTTCCCTTGCCTGCCTCCCCACCTCCCAGGCTGTGCGGCGGTTTCTGAAGCTGGAGTGTAAGTGCCATGGCGTGAGTGGCTCCTGTACTCTGCGCACCTGCTGGCGTGCACTCTCAGACTTCCGCCGCACAGGTGATTACCTGCGGCGGCGCTATGATGGGGCTGTGCAGGTAACGGCCACCCAGGATGGCGCGAACTTCACGGCAGCCCGCCAAGGCTATCGCCGTGCTACCCGGACTGACCTTGTCTACTTCGACAACTCCCCAGACTACTGCGTCTTGGACAAGGCTGCAGGTGAGTAAGGAAAGTAGGTAGAGACATGGAGCCCTGGTTTTTAGTGCAGGCACCTCTAGTTAATCATGGTCTCAGGAGTTAGGGAAGGAGGTTGGAGGAGCCAGTCAGATGTGAAAACCTTGTAATAAGATTGTTGATTTATGCCTCAGTCTGCCAGGCCCAAAGCTGCCTAGAGAGGAGAGGACACCGAAATCCTTGAGGCCTGAGGTCATCTATCCTTTATATTCCCAGCATCTGGGATATAGTAGGTACTACTAAGTGAATGTTTAAGTGAATCACCCATTTCAGTACCAAACAATGTATGGGCTATACAGAAGCATAAGATACAGACTAAGTTTTGGCTCTTTACAATCTAGCTAAAGAAATGAGATATAACAGGTAGACAAATGCAACTGCAAAAGAGAGAAATTAAGAAAAGTTTACTTGAAAATGTGGAATTTAAGCTGTTTCTTAAAGTGTGGGGATCATCTGGATAGCTACAGAGAAGAACAGGTGGATATTCTCTACACATGAGTAGAGTGGTAGGTGGGAAAGCACATGATCTGTTCTAGGAACAGAGAGCAGATTAATCTGACTGAGTGAAGGTTTTGGGTAAGGGAGATTAAAGACAGAAAGGTAGTAGGAAATACACCACGAATGACCTTGAAAGGGCTTATCCAGTGTGCTGCCACTGAAAATTCTAAAATGGAGTTGGGGAAGCAAGGAGAGAGGAGATCCCTACCCAAGGCTAACCATCAGCAGAAAGCAGCAAATCATTCTTGAATGTGTTCCATATATTTGTGGTGGAATTCTTGGGAATGCTGGAAGGTGACGTGGTGTTCCCCTAAAAGAGTGGAAGCTAACCGTCTTGGCTCATATTTCAGGTTCAGATAGGTTAGACTAGGAACAACCTGCTATGCAACAGAACTGCTCTCCCCCTGGTTATTGTTATGGGCTCCCAGACTCTTCTCTGTAGTCTCAGCAGTCAGGACCTCGGTGAGGGGAAGCCAAAACCCTCAGCTGTCTTCCATACTATTTGTTTTCACCTATCACTGTCATTCCTGGAGAAGCAATTAGCTTGGAGCAAAACTGGGCACAGAAACAGGGTGGGGCTCTACCCAAGACACACAGAAAGTAGTTTGTGTACTTTGAAGGGTGCTAGGAGAAAAAAGGTTGAGAAAGCACTTCTGATTCTCCTGGTGATTTCCTGCCACTAAATTTGTTTTCTTCCCACGTGGTATAATTCAGAGGGCTACTCTCTAAATGCCTAGAAATAATTCCACAACATCCAGGGTGTAAGCCTATGCTGTCATCCTAAAATGCACCTTTGGGGAAGGATCTTTGGAGTTAGGAGGGAGGATGAGTCATATGTGTGTTGGTTGTTCTCAGAGGCATAAAATAGGTCTCATAAAACCCACAGGGGAGCCTGGAATTCAAAGGGTACAAGTCATCCCAGAAGGGAGTATGGAGCCAGGAATTCCCTCCAAGGCTGTACTGCCCCACTGAACTTTCTGTGATGATAGAAATGTTCTACATCTGTGCTCTCCAACACAGTAGCCACTTAGTTACATGTGATTATTCAGCACTTGAAATACAGCTAGTGTGACTGAGGAGCTAAGTATTAAAATTTATTTGATTTTCATTAACTTAATCTAAATGGCCACATTTGGCTAGTGGCTACTACCATTGGACTGCTTGGCTCCAGAGTGTAGAAGAGGCTTCTGGTGCACAAGAGAATGACGTTAAGACCTAGCCCTTGAAATTAGGCGGATAACATATATAGTAGACCTAGTCAGCCTACACTCTAGAGCAGTGGTCTCTTAACATTTTGGCTTGTATACTCCTATCATTAAAAAAAAAATCTGAACATGTGCCTCCAATATATGTATATTTACTTATGAATTATATCTATGTTTCACTGTACTAAAATGTACATTATAAAACATACATACAAAGTAGATATTTTAAATTGATGAGCTCAAAAACAAATATAGAAGCACTAGCATTTTCTATCCATATTCAGTGGAATGTGGAGACTACTGCTATAGAAATCAGTAAATTTATTCATACCCTTCTTGAACCCCCAGGCTAGTTATGTTCCCATCTCTGGGAAAGAGGTGAAGTAGATATGCTCTAGGATCCATCCCATCTAAAATTCTATGATTTTGTGATCTGTTGGCAGCATCTCTTTTGCAAAAATCAGTCAGAATGAGGTTGTGAGCATTCTCTGTGCAGGGGGAATAACACAATCCCTATCCTTCAAGGGTTCCTACCATAAGGGGTAAGGCAAGGGATATTCTTTAGGAATTCCTTAGGGAGAAGCCTCCTGCCAGTAATGCTTATCAGTTCGCCCCCTCAGTTGATCAGAGATTATAGATATAACTATCTACTGAGTTAGGTGCTATTATAAGAAAACTAAAGCCCAGAGAGATCAACTAACTTGCTAGATCACACAACTAAGAAGTGTAGAATTAGGTTTTAATCCTAGACAATTTGACATCAGGCACATGCATTTAATTTTTAATGGCCATGCTGTACTACTTTCTTGTATAGTACAACTTAATGAAATATAAACTAAGGACCGAAATACTAACAAATGGTAGCTGGATCAGAGTTGTAACAAGGCTTCTTAGAAAAGGTAAATTATAGGCTAAGTTTTTTATTTTAACTTTTTATTATAGAAACTTTCAAACATAAAGTAGAGAACCTTCACCCAGCTTTAACAATTATGACACTTTAAGGCTAACTTTTGAAGGGGGTACGGAGATGTGTACTGGCAGGGAGGGCACTGCAGGAAACGTCGATGGTCTTTGGGGAGCCTTGACAGTGGGAGGAAACAAGCCTGGTACAGAGGGCAGTGAGGAGATGATCATTTTGGCTAGTGGGTGTATTTTCAGGAAAAGGGATTCTTTATGGTTTCTTCATGAGGATGTGGGTAAGGGAACCCAGCGTGGCTGAAGTAAGAGGTAACTTGGTTCTCACTCTCTCTCTTCCCCAACCCAGGTTCCCTAGGCACTGCAGGCCGAGTCTGTAGCAAGACATCTAAAGGGACAGACGGTTGTGAAATCATGTGCTGCGGTCGAGGGTATGACACAACTCGAGTTACCCGTGTCACCCAGTGTGAGTGCAAATTCCACTGGTGCTGTGCTGTGCGGTGCAAGGAGTGCAGAAACACTGTGGATGTCCATACTTGCAAGGCCCCCAAGAAGGCAGAGTGGCTGGATCAGACCTGAACATACAAATACCTCACTCATCCCTCACTTCAAACCTCCTGACTCAAAAGCACAAGATCTTTGCATGCACACCTTCCTCCACCCTCAACCCTGGGCTGCTACAGCTTCTATTTAAGGACTTGGAAAGTACTCCAGAGGGACTCTGGTGTCCTAGCTGGTTCCTTAGCCCTGGGAAGGAGTTGACAGGGGATGTAAAAAACCGAGCGGCTCCCTGACTCCCCACTCTGGAGGTTAGAAGGCAGAGTGGAAGAGGTAGGAGTCTTCAGAGCGATATGAGTTGCACTAAAGCACATGGTCAAGGTTCATTTTTCCTTTCCCTTGCATTGGCTTCCTGACACATCTTGTGTGTGCAAGAGAAAGGGTACCTGGAGAGAACTTCTTTTTTTCCTACCTGGCTGAGGGTAGATGGGACAGAGATGAAACCACGTATCTCTTCCCTGGGTCAGTGTGAGCTAACTGCCTGGTACCCCAAAAGAAACTCTTAGGCTGAAACATTCTTCCATTATCAAGAGCCTGGGATTGCTAGATAAGAGTTAGCCATAGCAGACAAGTTCCATTCTCATGCTATTATGTTTATAAACTGCTGTGTTTTGTAGGAGAAAAGAATTATATAACTATACAAACATACATTCTCTTCTAATCTCTCCTTTTCAACCTGTATCAGCCAGCACTGCCTCTTTTGCTCACTTGCTGACTGTACACACTGAGTGGCATGCAGTGCCATGCCATGCCTAACAAACAAACAGATCATTAGAATACCGTAGAACACTCCTAAGAAAGAGTAATTTAGTAGGTCTGCCTAGGCCTTGGGATTTTTACTTTTTTAAACTTTCCACGCATCATCCTGGTGGGCAGCCAGGTTTGGGAAACACCAAGTAAAAGATATGTGACTCACGGAGCGTGGGAGAGGGTAACAAGCCTGATCTCAAAGGCCCACATGAGGCATTAGTGTATACTAGGCAGGTAGAGATCTCTGGCTTTGGCAATTTTTAGGAGAGGATTCTAGCCTTTAAAGCTGGGAGCAGGAACCCGTGGTTACAGAAGGATGGAGAGCTGGGTCTTGGGGCCAAAGTGGTGAACAGCTTAGAAAGCAACCTTTCCTCATTTATTCAACAAATCTTTATTTAGTGACTCTCCAAGTCCTGGTGATTATTATCCTTCAATCCACATCTGGCTTAAATTGGGGAGTTCCTTCTATGCTACTACCCACTGCCTAACTAAGCTTGTAGTGGTAGAGTCTCCAGAGATAGCAGGCTTAGTAAGCTAGAGGGCAGGACACAGAGTCCCCAAAATCATGATGTCCTATTTTTATGTGACTTAGACAGTGGTTATCTCTTGCCTGTTGATATTTTAAAGGAGCAGAGTGGTATAGAAATTTGCAGTTATGACAGACTGGGTTGAAATCTCAGCTGTGCCAGTTACTGTTTTTGATATTTTGAGAAAGATACCCAAATTCTCTGAGCCTCTATCTTCTCATCTCTAAAATGAGGGTACAGACTTATCTCAGATATTGAGTTTTAATTATGCCTCAAACTCCAGCCAATAGACCCTCTTACCAAAGCCTCTAACTGGTCTAGCCCATCCTGACTTCTCTCAGAATCTTCAGTTCAGGACTATAAGGTATTGACAGCAGGCTGTATATTAAGGAGCCTACACAAGGAGTTCTGAATATAGGCCACCTTCCTTTCCCGAGTTCCTCTCCAGCACCCCTTGGGGTCCTCACATGTTTGTGGAGCAGCTTTACTCCGCACAGGCAGCAAGAGGATGGGGGTGCCATAGCTCTGGGCCGTGGGGGCAGATTTATTTGGATGATAGGACTAATATTTGTGTAACCTGCTGAGACCTATGTGGGAGAGTGTAGGGTGGTTTTTCTTTTGGTGAGGGGGTTTGCTCCAGTTTCACATCCATTAACACAAAACATGAACTAGTCAGGGCCCTTGTGGTCTGCGGTGAGGGGATTCCTGTGGAGAAATAGGACTGAGTGAGTCAGGCCAGGGGAATGTCTTCCTTGCAGAGTGGAGTCAACTGGATAACTGATGAGCCAATGGTGGGATTAGGGAGGGGGGAAATGGGAGGGGAAAAGAAGAGTTTCTGACGTCTTGAGCTAGGATTAAGAGGAGGAAAGCTCTAAGGTAGTGGAAGGGTAAGGGGCTCATAGTCAGTCTGAACTCAAGAATAGAGTTGAATGAATTACAAAAGGGTGCTGTCTTGTATGCTGGGCCACGGGGAAGAGCTCTCAGGTCCCAGTTAGCTTCAGCTCTCACAAGGTTATCCAGGTTACCACATAAATGATAGCCTAGGCCTTCCATGGCAAATCAACCTGAGCTAAATCTACCTGTGTTCTATTATCTTATTCTTTTTTGGTTCTTACCCTGTGGAAGGAAGCGGGCCTCTTCTGGCATCTCATACTGCTCTGTGCTTTTCCCTGGGCTCCAAGTTCTAGTTCATAAAGACCAAGTTTTGCAATTTCCTATAAACGGTTAAGAGAACAGCAAGCTGTCCAGAGAGTGAGAGGTCTGAAAAGTGAGGTGGATAGTGAGAGAAAAGAGGTCCATGTAAGCCCTATTACAGAGGCTATGTGGCTCCAAAACAGAATAATGGCCAAGCAATTAATTTTTCCTCTTATTCCTTAGCTTGCCTCTGCATTCCGACTGGCTTTACACAACTGGCGTCCATTCTGCACTATACAAACAGAAACTAATTTATTTGGAACAAGCAGCAAAACGAGAACTTTATTTGGTGCAGTCAGGGCCCCATTTAGTTCTGCTGCTACTCACTCACTGCCTCTAATCTCCCCCTTGCCCATCTCTCCTCTGTTCAATAGAGGCCCGTTCCTCAGATCAGCAGTCTCTTAGCCTGCCACCTGTTTCACTCCTTCCTGTTGGTCTTCATTTCTTTTAGCTTTTAATATTTATGTATAATGCATTGCAGAAAATGCTATTTGGATACAAATTAAGTTAAAAGACATTATCCTTTAAGGATCTTAGAATCTTTTAGAGAAGGCACAAGACTTAAATACCTCAGCTTCACAGCCTATAGCCAATTTCTCTTATGTAAAAGTAAGAATGCCAGCCTTAACATAGTCCTGCAGATAAAAGCCAACTTGTATTATTGCTGGCCTTGAATAATAGCATGAATCCATACTCTTCCTTAGAGTGATGCTAGAAAAATGAAATCAGGGACTTCAGATTATTTAAAAGAATCAAACATTGCCTGGCCCTGAGGGTCTGTCTGCAAAGTCTTGTAGGTCTGAATCCTGACCACTCACTGCCTCAGTCTTCTTCCTCCCTGTTACAGAGAGTAATTTCTTCCCTTTCTCTCACCTCCCTTAGCAAGCACACCAACCACTAAGTCCTTCGCCAAATTCTCAGACCCACTCAGGACCTTGATTTCTCCATGGCTTAATATAAGAAAGATAACAAGGATTTTTTTTCCCTCAGCCTTTCTGAGGTTTCATTTAAATGCCCTCAGTGGTCACAGGGCAGAAACCCAAGGGAGGAAGGCAGGGAGAGTAGGGAGAGTATGTTTCTCATCCCTGGGAGGCCTAGCTCCTGCAGCCAAATTACAGCACCAGAGAACAATGTAATGCATTCCTGGGAAGGTCGGTGGGACCCTGGGCGCCTGGGCCTTGTGGAGAGAGGTGCCAGACACAGAGCTCTCCGTAAGCAATCCTGCAGAGCCGCCCCCTGGTTCAGAAATGAAATACGGGAGAGCTTCACATTACGCAGAGACCTGTAGCTCACACCTGGTTATTGATGGCCTTGGTGGAGGCCTCTGCCCCCACCCTCCACTTGGGAACTGCCTGCTACTATGGGGGTTGGGCATCTTTGAAGCAATGTTGGAAAACAAGAAAGAGATGTTTCCTTTTCACTCCGCCCTCCCTATCAGCCTGTGCACAACCGTGAGGATATATATACACAAATATCTCAGGCTGCATACGGGTTCTAGTCATCCTCCTTCTCCCCAACAAAAAAAAAAAGAAAAGAAAAAAGCAACTAGATTTCAATCAAACACTTCAAAACTCATACCAATAACAGGGGTTCAGCTATAACCAAGGAATATTATAAAATTATCAACATGCAGGCAGCTGTTGGTTTGGGGACTGGCACCCCTCTGGGAGGTGGCAGGGGAAGGATACAGAAAGGGCATGGAGAGAAGAGATCAACAGTGGACAATTCCCACCCAGGCAGAGTGGCTGAGACTGTAGAACTCCTCATGGCTGGTTCACGCTGGAGAGAGTGCAATTCGTGTCCTACATGCTATCAATGATAGGGCAGTCTCCTATGACTGCACGAGGTACGATTATCAGGCCTCCTGCTCATCACCTGTTGTTGTTTTTAACTCTTACTAGGTTAGAAAACAGGATAGCTTTAGGTTCCAGAGATGATCTCCACAAGAGAAAGGCACTAGAGGGGAGCAAGCAGTGGCTTTACAAGGGTAAATATGTCACAGTTGCTGCACTAGACTGAGCTTTCCCAGAAGCTGGTGATTGGCAGGTTTCAGGTAACGGCCAGTGGGGTGTCAGTACTATACCTGTCCCTGACCCCAAAGGTCAAAGTGATAAAAGAGAGGGTATAGGTACGTTTTTCCACTTCCCATTTATGGCTTAAATGATCTCTGAGCAACTTTGTGGTCCTTCCTCATTTACTTAAGATGTTTTAGTCATCCTGGATTTGAGAAAGCAAGGTAAGCATTCTCCCTTTTGTCCCCTAACTCTGAAGTGTTCTGGCTTAAAATTTGCCTTTGCTCACTTCCATTCTGCCTACGAGTCTATGGATAGAGCAGCTGGGCATGGGAGTTCTCTCTCTTTGGCCAAAAGAAGCCAAAATTGGGTGACTTTACTTCAACACCATCAACCCCAGTAAGCAGACTTGACCAAACAGAAAAGCTAAGCTGAGTGAATAAGAAAGATAGTTTAATCCACAGCTGTTCTATTTGACAACTTTCAAGGTGGGGCTTCCCCAAGAATAACTGTGATATTTATAAAAAGGTTTTTTCATGTATAAACACTTTAGCTTATATGTAATTGTCTCACCAACCCTGTGATAGGAATTGCGCTCATTGTACAGGTGCCGCTCAGAGAGGCTCTGTGATTTGTCCAAAGTCCTGTGGATGTTGAGTGGCTCAGCCAGAACTCAAACCAAGGGCTTCTGACTTCAAATCCTGTGTGCTCTCCTCAAAGACTGAGGGTGCCTAGGGCTGGAGGCACAAGAATCCCAGCACCTTTAGGACAGAAATTGATACAAAATATCCTAGGAGAGTATACATGAACAGAATTTACAAAAGGAACAGCTTAGGCCTTCCTTAACCTCATCAATGCACCCCCTTTTTGCCATTTCTGCCACTAATACCACCACCACCGAACGATCACTATACTACATTTAGTGGTCCATGTTTAATCAGCTCTGGTTCCTAATTCTTTCTATTCCTTTTCTCTTTTTCAGATTAACAGTTAAATTTTTGTTTTAGTTTTATCTAGTCCTTTTAAAGGGATGCTAAATGTGTAGACAGAGCAGAAGTAGTCATGAGAAGCCATGAGAGGAAGTTATTAAAGCTTTGGGCTTTTAAAGTATGTATTAGAATTTCCTTTGAGAGTTCAATCTTTTTAAAAATGCTGTCAACTCCTGGGCTAGGAAAGTAAGAACAGGGAATGAGAGTGCTTAAAAAAAAACTGTCCTATCCCAGGCCAGATGCCTACTCACAGCCTAGTAAAAGTCCTGGGACCTCTAGCCAAGACAAGCTATTTATCTACACCAAGGCAAGGAGTATCTACCCTGCAGAGAAACCCGTGCAAGATGAGGCAGACAGCAGATTTTCACTTGATCAAAAACTTTTGCTGCTCTCAACCCCTCCTCCCACCCTCATTCAAAATCTGGACTTCTGTTTAGGTCCGAGACAGTGAGACAAAGCAGCTCCAAGAGATGATGTGTGTAAGGGGAACCCTTCCCTGTTCAACCCTGGAATGCATTCCATTAGAGACGGCATAAGCCCTCACATATCCTACCTATCCCACTCCTGAACCCCAACTGTGAAGGCAGAAAGGAAAACTGCAGGAACACCATGTTCATCAATCATAGATCTGGGATGCTACAGCTCCCTGACCTGAGCCCCCATTTGAGCTAGGGGAAGAACACCTCATGAAAACAGTCTACCTATAGTTAGGATTTCTCCCAGAACAAACCTTACTTTTTGGTCCATCGATCTTGGCTCTCACTGTTCTCCTTGCTTCCCACCCCCACTGCCTCCGCATGTGGGCTCAGAAGTCATCATCTAAAGAATTCCACTGCTCACCTCCTGCATAGCAGCACAGCCCCATGAGGCCGCACACCAGATGGAGGGGATAAAAGTACGAGGTCATGGCTTCTAGCAAGAGGCTTTTTCTTAAACTAACCCTGACTCCTGGAAAAGAGGCAGAGCAGGAGAGTGTCGAGTGAGCTGCTGACGACAGCAGCTTCAGAGGTCTTGTATAAAAAGCTAACTGAGCTTTCAGTGGAAATTTCTCTACTCCTGGCCTCATGTCTACTTCTTGAAGGTGTCTGAATAGAATGCAGAGACTGTCAAACCAAAGGGTTAAATCCTGCCCAATTGTAGGGACCTATTCAGCAGGCTGCCATACACATGCTAAGGTGGAGGCCAAACCCTGAACACATGCCCCGTTTCTCCAGGAATGTAACTATGAATAAAGGGAAAGGGTATGGAAGGTGGACGAGAACTCAGGGGAAATTGAAAAGGTTGTCAGTAGGCCTTCAAAATGTTTGTGTGTAACACACAAAGATGGGGATGCAGGAGGATCATCATTCCTAGAACTGTTATGTTTGCTGGGTGACAATGTACAGAAGCAATAATTACAAAGAGACAAAACAGTTTAACACTGAGAAACAGAAGTCTCAGAATAAAGGAATCAGGTGAATGAGATTAATCAGGCTTTCTATAGGAGGTGGCTTTTGAGCTGGATTTTTAAAAGATAAGGAATGTCCTGGTTGAGAGAGGACAGAGGAAGGCATTCTAAATAGAAGGAACTGGTTTATGCTGAAACTTAGAAGCAAGAATGTGCAAGCAATATATAAGGAATTTCAAGCAAGTACATATTATATACACTGGAGAATACAGAGAAATTAGAATGCTGAGATCAGGGCTTAAATAATGTGAGGTGACTGCATGTGCCCAGACTGTCAAATGGCTCAGAGTCCCCTATAGAGCCACACAGCATCTTGATCTATGTCAGTAAACACCAAGGCACCAATGGGAAAACACAAGGATGAGTCCATTTGTTACAGATACTGGGACTAGAAGAGAGCTACACTGTAAAACCCACAAAATGCTAAGTATCATTAATCACAGTTCCCTATCATTTGAGATTCTGGGGTAAATAAGAGATATCAAATATCCTATCCAGAACTGTGATGCATTAATGTAGGCTTACGGGCCCAGAACCTGACACAAATCAAGCCAAACTCTTAAGAAATTAGAATGTAAAAAAGGAATTCTTTAAAATAGAAAATACATGTTTCTTTCCCTGACTCTCAAACTTAAAACTTGACTGGTCCCCTATATCCTGTTTGGCATACTGGACTTTTGAGGCTAGCACATTCACCGTAGCTGCGGTCATACTGAATAGGAAGAGAGCTATGAAAGAGCTTTAGGGACTGCAAAATCAGTTTACTAATAAGTGAGAGGATAGTTCTGGTGTACTACAGGGTGCTAGAACAACAGCCAAAGACATGATACAAATTCCGATTTCATAAACTTCGAATTAGGTCTCTGGCTTCTTGCACTTGTTGGAGGTAAAAACAGAGCTATTTATCGGGCTTCTGCCAAGTTTCCTAACTGAACTTTCCTCACCTCTGATGACAAAAACTGCAAGGGCAACCCTGTTCTTCCACGGCATTTTCCTGGCGCCACTTTCAAAAACAGAATATTGAAATGTATGTGTGTGTGTATATATACATATATGCGTTTATACATATATATGTATATATATAAATTATATTTATGAACATTGAATAAGCCAAAAGGTGAGCAGTATCTTAAATTTCTGCTTTACTTAACTGGCACAATTTAGTTAGTGCTGGAAGGGAGGCAACCATTTAAGTGATAGCATTTGTTGGTATCATCTTGGTTTTTTCCTCCTCCCCTAGGCAGTTTATAAAAGGTGATTTCTGAAACCCTTCACAATAGAAAAGCTCAAGGGTTTACATTCAACTGTGACACCACTATGAATTCATTAAGAAGCATGTTTCAGGTTGCACTATAATTTCCCTATGTAACATAAACCCATGGAATCTGACATAAGCTGATTGCTCATGCTGGTTATTTTATTTACATTTCTGAATGGAAGGGATCTCAATACTCATAAAATATCTTACTAACTTATTATTTTTCATCTGTTCTCCCAGAGCAGCTATTATAAAACAGGCATAGAGACAGAGGTCTCAACTTGTATGACTGGTTAAGCAACCAGGGAAAAGTTACTACTCCAAAGCAATTTTTTTAAAAATAATTCAATATGGAGCTTGAGACCAAATGAGGTATCACTACTCTAAATGCCATGTGAAAGATAAAAGTTAAAAAAACAGTGTTCATTATCTTTGTTGAAGTCCTATGGGAGTAGGAGGTAGTTCACAGGAACTTTGGGGATCTGGAGTTTACCTAAGTCTTTCTTTAGAGACCTAATGTTAGCAGACACAGCCTAGTATAAACGGGAACACAGGTGAATGGATGAGAGTGGGCTCCTTACAACCCAGAAATATGAATGCGCCTCCTTACCAGCATGTTACTAATCAGACTTCTGAAATGGAAGATAGCATCATGCATCTAATTCATTATTTGGAGATGTATGTTCTGTTCATCTACCCAAAGAATAATAATTTCCACTTATTCCAGAAAATATAGCAAGCTCAGATAAATTGCTAGAGAAGTAACAATTACCAGTTAACTCCAGAGCCTGATCTGCAGTCTTCTGCCTGTAAGTCTGTGTTCAAATCATCCCACTTTCTTTCTTCTGCTGCCACAATGCGTTAAATCAGTATATTCTTCGACCCTCTAGTACAGCCTTGGGCCTACTCTTCTACTAAATATACTTTCATCATTTTACCATATCTAATGATTACATGCCTAACAGTATAAATTCCCCAAGGACAGGTTCTGTACCTATTTTTTTAAAATATTTTAATATGTATTTCAAGGTCATATCCCCTATGATCCAGTCAGTACGTATACTTGACTGAGCCCAATAAAGACAGGAAATCTTTTTCAGTTGTTTAGAGAGAAAATCTTGGCAGTTCCCCCTGTAAAAATGTAGAATTATCCAGGATTCAGAATTGATCAGCAAAATTCAGCTTGGAAGAGAGGGAAAAGGCAGCTTTTTTTAGTACCTTAATCCAATATCCTTTTATTATTTTTCTTAATTAACCTGATATATTTTCAGAATCAGTCACTGCAGGGTACAGCTTTGACATGAACAGTGGGCGCTGGGAAATTCTGAGTGGTTCTTTCCCTTTCTTTCTCACATGTCCACAGAGGTACATGATTTTAGTCCTAACTCTTTGCTGTCCCATTCTGCTTCTGACATCACACTTTCATTTTCTAAACCAGGATGGTCCTTAGCCCTTATTAATCTGTCATTATTAGGAATGAGAGGATATAAAAGACAAAGATAAAAATGAATGAGTATAGTAGGCTTTAGTCTTACGGCAGCTACTATATGAATCTGAGGGGTGACATTTCTTATTTCAATCTTGAGTTGTGGAGCACTTCATTTTTTAATAAATTCTAAACTATTCAGATGAACATAATGAATACTGCTGTTTACAAAAACACAAACTTCATCATTTATGTGTAAAGATGAAAGTCTTTCACGTCTGATATCTGAAAAAGAATAAAATAAAGAGACCTCCTTCTATTTCCTCTTGTTTGACTGAAAGGAAAAAGCCTCTATCAGTCTAGATTGACTTTTTTGGGTCACTAAATCTTATGTGAGGCATGTGAAAATAACTCATCAGTCACTTCTAGTCAAATGAATAAATCCGCAAGGATGACCTAATCTACTGTTATGGCAGTAGCCTCTGTCTTACACTAATACATGTCTTGCCTACCTTAAACCCTCTACCAATAGACTGAGTTATTTGTGAACAGGGATTGCATTTTATATTTCATAAAGGTGCCCAATAAATATCTGCTCCTTGAATGAACGAATGAATGATGAACAAATTCATTGGTAGTAACATCTGAATATAATGAATTCAAACATCAAAAACTTACAGTATTTTACAGGATAATCATTACCATACTATAGCATGTTAAAGAATAATAGTTAACATATTTTTAAATGCTGAGGCTCTTTAAAAATTAAACTTTGAAAACAAATTAAGATAAGCCCTACTGGAGTCTTTTCATTCAATAAGCCAGTACTGAAACAAGAATCTTTTCAGGGTATCCAGGATTCTGAACTGCATGTTCTAGTGCAGGTTTTTGGTTTTGGATTTTTTTAGAGTCAGTATTATAAAAGCTAAAATACACCAAGAGCAAATTAATAAGAAAAGTCTACACAGCTAGGGCTTTGTTGAATTAGAATCCCTGGGCTCCCAATAAGGACTAAATCCCAAAGGGATCACACAGTCAAGTAAATAAAAAATCCATCTGAATTTTATCAGAGGGCAGAGTTTCAACTTTGAATCCCCAGCAACCAAGGATGAATTATGTATAAGATTAGTAAAGTGCCTTCATCCACGCCCCAACCAGAGAACATTCTTCTATCTCACTGTGACTGAAGGAAAAACAGCAGTGTATTTGTCTGCCAAGAATAGTTGTGGCTATACTCTAGGTAGGAGTTTAACAACACTGAGGGATTAAAATTTAATTGTAAACCTGCTGCTACCTGGGAGTAAAAGCTTGAACTCTGGCATCAGAAAGAAACCGGGACTCCAGCATACTGAATAGATGAAAACAAGAGCTGGCATGTTCCTAACAAAGAGTATGAGAGTATGTTCCCTTCTTAAATTCTTCCCCAAACTGCTTCTTTCTCTGTATATCCTATTTGTAATATGCAAGAGTGCTCAATGGGAATATAGCTCTTTTCTACACTTTGAATAGTACATATACATTTCATTTCCAGAACGCTTGAAATTACAGGATGAGGTTAAAGGGTGATTACGTGGTCTGAATTCTCTGAATATCAGTTCTCTTAATTTTGTTGAGCATCACCTGAAGCCCAAATAATTTCTTTTCTTGAAGCTGGCTGTCGAGATGGACATAAGGCAATCTTAATATTATTACAGAACTAAGATTATTTTTTCCTCAAATTCAGATAGACTGCCATTAACACCCAATCTTTCATTGAGGCCTCATCGACATTAAGGAACACATCGAAGTTTCCGATGTATTGTTACAACTGCTAGAAGTACATCTGCTACCTAAAAATCCCACTTTAGCAAAACAAAACAAACAAAAAAGCCCCACGAGTTATGTTATTTTAGACCAAAAGTTTATTCTGTTCAGTTAAACTTCCCCTCACAGTCCTTCACAAACTTCACCTTTGATTTTGAAAGAAGAGTGATGTTGAAACATAAGATATAGATTTGTAGTTTATATTAAGACTTTTTTTTTTTTACCATTTCAAAGAGTTAAGTAAATTCCCTCTGAATCACTACAAATGAGTGCCTACTGTTTCTTCAGTATTACTGCACATTTCAGACAGTTAGAAAGGCTGAAGTTCTTTATACAGTTGTGTGAGTATGTGGTATAAATGATCAAACAGTGTTCTTTCTTAAGTGGTTTACTAGCCAGAACAGGAATGAAATTAAAGTGAATCAGTTTGAAGACAGAAAAGCAAATGTGCATTCTTTATTTTAAAACATCAGAGTTCATCAAATAGGCTTATACTATGAAGAATTTTCCAGGTAGCTTATTTGTCTACTTCTACCTTTGCAGTTAAGCACTTCTGCAATCTAAGTGCCTTTTCTATTTTCTGACAATCCACATTGCCTCTTTATTTAAAACTCTTCTCCAAATTCATCTCCTATGGGAAGACACTAGCAAAGCCAATTTACTATCATCACTCCATCAGTCTATATTCCCTCAGCATTACTGTATTTGGTTTGAAATTTATTCTTTTGTACTTGTTTTAGTATACGTTGTAAGGTGACATATTTTTGAAACCAAGCATATATATGACTAAAGGGCTATCTATTGTGTGATTTCAAGGAACTCTCTTACCTTTAACGGCTCAAACTTCCTCATCTATTACATTGGAAGATCATAGTCTGTCCTCCAATGCTTCTGGTAAGAATAAATGACAGTGTAAGTATAAACTCTTAAAAAAAGAAAACTAATGAAGTCCATGTTACTCTTGGTTTAGAATTGTAATATATTAAGTAGTTGCACTAATTTAGTTCTTTTGAGCATTAGAAATTTGATTGGTGGGGGAAGGAGCAAAATTCCACTCAAGAAAAAAGCCAAAATAACTATTCCTTGCGATTTAAATTTTCCTCTGTACCCATTATTCTCTCCATTTAGAGGATTATGCTGGGTCTGCAAAACACAAAGATGTTTTCTAAAACAAAACCCAGTAGGTTTCCTAATACGAATTCTAATACCACTAGTGTAATGGGTTTGGAATGAGTGATTTACATCAATATCTGGGCACAGCTCTTCTAAAAACTGCTATGCAGTCCATTTGCCTCAAGTGCTAATAATTAACAATAAATATATTAGTAGAAATTAGTGACAGGATATCTTAGACTTTGGCACTGAGACTTTCACTTTGAGGGGGGAAAAGATGATTAAATATACTGCCAAATAAATTCAGGGAGAGATTTTGTGAACTTCATACTTGTCAAGCACATGTTTAATAGGGAAAGAGGGTGCTTTCCACAAACTTCAAAACTGAATTAAATCCTGGGGAAGGGATACAGACATGCATTAAAAAGTGCATTGCCCTAACTTTTATTATTATTATTATTATTTTTGCCTTTGAAGAGTTCAGTACTTAGAAAATTTGGATAAAGAAGAACATTAGCAATTTCATAAATTTCTCTTTCTGGTTCTTTTTGAAGGAGAACAATGAGGATGAAGCATGAGAAATTACCCTTATAAAAAGTAGAGAACAACTTTTCTCTTGCTACAAATATCCCAGTTAATTCAGAAAATCAAAATTGGAATATGCCAGACTGCCCAAATAAAGACTTTAGCAGCACTAACAACGGAACAAAAGTGTAAACATTTAAAATTTTTGACCTGTCACAATAGGCTCATTTTATTATCAGGATACTCTCTGGGAAATACCTCAGCTATATTACTGTGGAAACAGCATGGTTATAGAAGAGTATTTTACAGGAATTTAAGTTTAGTTACAATTCAGAATGTTTTTAAAACTATATTAGTTCTTGAAAATAATCCATTTTCAAACAAAGTAAAGCAACATTTTAATTGTCAGTTTAATTTCTAAATGGGGCCCTATGTATTTAATAAAGAAGAATGTAACTCTCATAGGTTTTTAGTATTAATAAAGTCAGATGAAGAATATTAAAAAAATCTTTTACCTATGAACAGATTTCACATCACTGGTTATGACAATGGAAAATTAGGAACCTTTAAAAATATTTTTTTTCGGGCTTCCCTGGTGGCTCAGTGGTTAAGAATCTGCCTGCCAATGCAGGGGACACAGGTTCGAGCCCTGGTCTGGGAAGATCCCACATGCTGCGGAGCAACTAAGCCCGTGTGCTACAACTACTGAGCCTGCGCTCTAGAGCCTGCAAGCCACAACTACTGAGCCTGCAAGCCACAACTACTGAGCCTGCACGCCACAACTACTAAAGCCCATGCGCCTAGAGTCCGTGCTCCGCAACAAGAGAAGCCACCGCAATGAGAAGCCCATGCACCGCAACGAAGAGTAGCCCCCACTCGCCCCAACCAGAGAAAGCCCACACGCAGCAACGAAGACCCAATGTAGTCAAAAATAAATTAATTAAATTAATTAAATTAATATATATATATATTTTTTTCTACTGGTATATATCAATATATGGTTACAATTGTCTATCAACTCCCCTAGTTATGAAGACAATCTTTGCCCTGCAAAAAATGATAATTGTGGACAAACCTTCTCAAAAGTTCTGGTCGCTGTTCAGTAAAAGACAATAAGCATTTATATCTGCTTATTATTTTTTAAAATTTAATCTGGGGAGAAAAATGTTAATTATTTTTGGGAAGGGACTGAAGAAATCCCAGTGAGACATTCTGTAGAGAGGTCTTTTGTTAGTATAACATCTGACCTTCTATATCTTTGGAAATCATGCAAACTTGGCTAATGTAGTACTTAAAGAATTAATCAAGCAGATTGTTAGGCCCTAGTTACAGTGGAGCCAGCCAATTATGAGTTGCTCAGAAATTCATCACTGGCATGTCTAACCACATTTTCCCACATAAAGATTAGTAGAAATATGTGGAAACTGGGCCCATTCCCACCCCAGCACAGCTACAATATGTGTTCAGTGAAACAAATTTTAACCAAGTTTTGCCTTAGTGAAACAAACAATTTATTTGGGAATCTTTCTGATTTCTGTCTTTACCCATAACATCTTTTCTGCCAACATTGCAAAGTCTGCCCCATTTAGTTAAAACGCAACTAGGGATTTTTATATTCAAACACACTTGTGAATTCAAAGCACTAAAAAGTCACATGCCAGAAGCCTGAATTTATCAGTAAGTTAATGAAATTCCCAAAGACCATCTTCAGTCTTTTCACTGTTGTAATATGCCCTCCCAAGGCTTACTAAGAAGAAAGCTTTTCTTGCAAGAGAGAAATGAAAGAGGCCAGAGTAGATGAAGATTGGTTCTCTAAGGAGAGGGCAGTGCTGCTCTTAAATAAAGAAGCGCCTTTCAGATAAGCAGAATCAGATTCCAGTTCATTGGTTTGCTGGCTACCCTTACTTTGAACTCTCATATTTAACCCGGCAGGCTTCAAAGCAGGTGAGAAAGTGACCTACCACTTAAAAGCAATTTTTCCTTTTTCAGGAATTCTGGTCTTAGAGAATATCAGCTCTGATATCAGCACATTCCACATCTCCAGGAATTTATACAATTTTTTTTTTCATTGCTCTATGTCTAATGTCCGGCGAGGAGAAAAATCAGGAAAAAGTCCTAACTTGCTGAAAATGAAGTCTTCTTCCATATAGCTTAATATCATGCAAAAGAAGAAGGGGCACTAAAACCACGGACCATTCTAGTGCATTCCCTTCCATTTATCTAAACCTGATGTTCAGTGAGGATTATTAAAAATCATTAATCCCTAGTGCCTTGCTTCACAAAAAGGCAATTTTTGTAACAAATGCATTTTAACAAATTCAAACTGAATTTGCTCTAGCATGTGAGCTAATACAAAAAGATATTAGATGAGGAAGAGACAATGGCAACAATGGAAGGAACTTAGGAAATTTTCTTAAATTGCTTTACCTTACTAAATAGAAGAACAAATATGTTTCAAAGATTCTTCATTGATTTCTGTACTTCATTGATACTGTACCTGACTATCAAATATCTGACCTAACTGAAAATTTTAACACAGGCAATTTGCAACTTATCAATTGGTTCTGCTCTATAAGGCACTTTGCTAGTGCCTAGTGCCTAGAATTTGAAACATTTCTCCACTTTCTGGTACACATAATGTACCAGAAGTATAGTACTAATAGTATTGTTTAAATGATACTTAACCACCATTTCTATGGAAAAATGCATTTTGATTTTACTAGTAGAACATGGCTCCTCCAAACATGAAGGGGGTAGGGCTTCCCACTATAGCTGCACTTTGGTGATGATGATGACGACGATGGCAACAACAGCTAACACCTAGTTTTTACTGTCAGCAGACACAGTTCTAAACACTTGATAAATTTTAAACTCATTTAACCCTCACAGAAACCCATGAGGTAGTACTATTCTCATTTTACAATGCGGGGTGGCGGGGGAAGGTTAAGCAACTTACCCAAGGTGGCACAGCCAATAAGTGTCAGGGCTGGAATCCAAAGCAAAGCAGTCTGGCTCCAGAGCCTATGTTCATAACGACTCTACAATCCTACCCCTTCTCCACCTTGATAAGGTGGCACTATCCAGGAATTCTAAATTCTTCTTATTGCAGGTAGAGTAAAGCAGGACTTCTCAAGTTTTAAATGTGTACATAGGATCACCTGAGGATCTTGTTAAAATGCAGATTCAGGAAGGCTGGAGTGGTGCCTGTGGTTCTGCATTTCTAACAAGTTCCTGGGTGATGGTAATGCTCCTGGGGCAGAGACCACACTATATTAAATGGTGAAGAAGCAGAATTTGAGCCTCTAGTTTTCTTGCTGTCTGTCTGTTGAGGTATTTGTATATTGAGTTTATAAGCTGGAGCCTGCCTATACTATAATCATTTCCCATTAATTCTTAAATGGAAACTGCCCTTGGAACTGCTGCATAACAAATATCGGTCTGCAGGTACTTTCAGTAAATACTTAACTTTTAGGAATTTAAAATGTACATGTAAAGGCCACGGGGATAAAACGTGGCTGTAAAAGTTTGCTGTCAGGCACATTTTAAACACTATACACTACCAACAAATACCAAAAGATAGTAAACAAATGCCTGTTTATTGTTCATCAACTAGAATCACAGTAAACTAATAACTTTTGGTCTAAAAAAGAAGCTTCCACTTTCAAATGTATAATTATTCATTCTCGGACACTGCTAGGAGCTTGTGCTATGCAATCTTAAAGGCTCTTCGGGTGCATCAGAGATCTCTTAGGTAAAGGCAGACACTATATATATACTAACACTGATGAATAGAGCAAACAGTGAGTACACGCCACATTAATTTTAGCCAGTACCTCATGGAAGTACACTACTAACAATGACTACATCTCTACTCCAGATTCTAGATCTTCCTCCTCTCTCTGTTTTATCTCCTTCCCACTGCCCTGAGAGAAACCCAAGGACCATCTCTCCCATTGCTTTCCTGTGATCTCAAATACACAGCTGCATATTTTTTTCCGGTTGTTAAATTGACAAGATTCTCTGTCTAGTCCATTTTTTTCCATGCCAGATTACACTGTGAAGTCATTTCAGTTTGAGACACACTCGCTCCCCAGTCAGCACCATTGCAAGCAACAGAGTTATGGTATGATCACTAAGCTTTCTTCTTATGCTAAAAGGAAGCAGAAGAGTCAGTTTCCAACCCAAATATCTATGCTCCCTGAACAACAGTAAAAAGTCATCCTTCTTGAAGCCTAACCCAGAATCAAGTGTAGTCTCAGACTCCTAGGCCTACAGCCAGTGGCAACTTAACACATTATACAATTGACCTTCAGGGAAAAAGAGAAACCAGTGCTCTTACTACTGGTGTCAGAAGAAAACCAACTAATCTTTAAGGCACAAAATAAACTCTTAATGCAGGAAAAGAAAGTGTGAGGCAACAGGGAGTTAGAATGGAGGCACATAGACAAAAATATAGAAATTACATTACCAAGTAAGGCCTAGTATTTCTATGGTTCTCAGTGCTTTTCTATTTGGAAATATAATGAATTAACATTTTCTTTTTGGGTTTGAATTCTTATTAGTTGGTAAAAATACAAAGATATACAAGACACATTTTTTAAAAGGCTTGGAGACTTACAGGGACTTATCTTTGGTAATTTTGCTTTGAGCCAGTGATATTAATTAACAGGTTTATGTAGAAAAGTAAATAATCATGGGATACTCTCTCTAATATCAGTCCTCAAATACTTTCTGGACCTGGGTCCGGAAATGGGGAAGCAGTTCAAAACTAAAGGGTAAAAATAAAAATAAAGGTCTGTACATGGTTCTGCACCCAAGGTTGGGAGATCAATAAGAACATGTAGATATAAAAACAGGGAGAAATTTTGAGTAAAGAGGCACACTCTGAACCCAGGGCAAATGTCACAACTGTCCCACCTTACCTACTTATTCTTCATCCTAGTTGCACTCTTGAATTTAACATTCACCAAATCCTGAGAATTAATGATTTCATTTAAATGGAAAAATCAAAAGGCTTCTGTACAAAACAAGGGATTTTTTTTAAATGCCAAAGAAAATGCATTTAAAAGGGGTGGATTATTCTTTAGCTAGTAACAAGGGCTATGCTTACCACCAAAAGTGATCTACAAAGACCAACTTTATAATGTTATGCCATTGTATTCTCTAAACTTCTAAGCAACAAAAATACAGCTCAAATCACCAAAATCTTATGTTTAACATATTTATGGCAGCAACTTTACAAATCAATTCCTGTAATTTACTATAACAAATAGCTTCACTGCTCAGCTGGTTTAGCACAAACAGATCAGAGATGGTTTCTTGTCTGTTTTACAAATACTCTGCACAAGTCCTTGAGATCATACTTACAGCTTTAGCAAAAACACCCATGATTTCAGGAAACTGGTGTGTGAGAAGAGCTATCATTGCTGTAGAAGAACACAGTCCTGCTGTGAAATGGATGAAAAAAGGAAGCTCCTTCTTTGGGTAAACAGAAACATGATGAAACGCTGCAAGGGAGAAAAGACAGAAATGGATTTTATTTCAGAATACAGTGTAAGCCAGTTTTAATATTTTCAAATGAAATCCATGTATAAAAACTAAAAAGGAAAACGTTTTTTAAAAAAAGAACAAGAAGTCTCTGGTCAAGCAAGGGAGAAGGAAATTATTATCCATTATTTTCTCTAGCATCAACAGCACACCTACATAGCCAGATGACTGTCAGGAACTGGGAATAGGATGGCACTGTGGGAAAGAACAGTAATTGTAGTCATGCTGAGGTGGTTTTGAAAAAGAGCTTTGTCACTTATTAGCTGTGTGATCTTGAATAAGTTGCTAAACCCTCTAGTAGTTGCTATGGAGTTGTTATGATGAACACTGTTAAGCCCTTTATAAAGGTGTTGTTATAATTTTGATCTTTGGGAGCTCAGAGATAAGTATAGAGATCAAGAGACAGACGTGTGGTTGGAGATTTACCAGAACAATCAGTTAACAATTTTACCCAGTTATTAATAAGTGTCCTATATGTGGCATTTCATTGAGCACTGTAAAAATCTAACCAGAACACCAAAGCCCTAGGATTCTGAACATAAATGGAGTCCCTTGTCTTATTTTACCACATTTGCACATTTACTCAGGTATTATTTTTCTAATGATTGGATATTTTATTACCAATAGTATTCAGGTAGTTTTATGTTATTTGAAATTTGAAAATACTTGAATAACAATGCTGAGAGGAGCCTATTACAGTGACTGGCAGACAGTAGGTACTCAATAAATGTCTGTTAAACTGAGAGTTATTCTGGGACTTCAGTTGACTGCTTAGGGTTGGACACAAACCTAGGAATTCCTGATGTAATATCCTGCATAAGTAAGGAATGACTAATTCAGTGCTGAATCGAGGTCAGCTATAAATTTAACTTTTTAAAACATAATGATTCACAGGGAAGATTACACCTAAGTTTCCTTCAGTAGCCAGGAATTTTTTTTAAGTGTTACACTATCTTCAGAAAGTATATACCAAAAAGCAAACTCATTAAAAATCCAGAAAATTTCCAGAGCCTTGAGTCATGTTTAAAGTAAAAGCACACCAAGTCTGAATTTTTTTAAATTAGAAACATTAGAAGCTGTGGACAACATTGTGCTTTCAGCACCCAAAAAAGCAGCAGTTCCTCCTGCTCTGTCCCTCAGCCATTAGAGGCCAACTTCTTCCAGCAAATCAAAAGATACAAGCCATATTTGCAAAGGCAGGGAACAAATACTTATATGTGCCAATGGTTACTATAATTGTTTTCATGTGAGAGACAGCACAATTAATAATATTAATTAAACTGTAGCATTTTGTGGCTCACAAAGTGCTTTAATTTATATTAGTTTAATTTTTTTCAATAACTCTAGGAGATAGATAGTATTATTCTTATTTTATAAGGTAGAAAACTATATAGCTTTAATAGGATAATTTTCTAAAATGTGAAATTTTTATACTGTAGGAGAGATCCAATTATTTCTTTTTGGATTGCTTTCTGTAGATTCATTTGTCAGTCAATGTTTGGCTAATACATCAAAATAATGGATGACTAGTACAGAAACACTCCCTTGGAAGTAAAGTTCAAATTTCATCACTGGCTTGTAGAGAAAAATTTATCAGGAGGCATAAAAGACAACTAAATAGCTATGTGAACTAAGGGAATAGTTCAAGTCTGAACTTATGAGGTTCATAAGCAAATTCCAGAATGCTGTAAGTCATACCAAGGTTGAAGGAGAATTGAAAACAAAAAACATTAAGTACTCCTGGGTATTAAAACTCCACATTATTAAAAATTTGTTCATTCTATCATAGTCAGAGACAGAAAAAATACTCTAAGAATATACAATATAATCAAACTAAAACCCCCAGAATATCCCTCCTCTCCTACCTTCTAGAATTTGCAAATGAGTAGAACCCTAGAAATAATAAAGCCCTGCCAAAGAGCAAGCTCTCTTCTTATAGCCTATGGCTCTGACAATACATAACAATAACAACCTTGATTTTATTCACATTAACTATGAAAGACGGCCTTATATCAGGCAACCTCTGTAACGATTTGGGGGGGGGGCATAATTTTAGGCTAAATGTATTAGCCTAACATAATACACTCTTGTATACTGATGTTCCGCAATTAAAGATTCGTTCCTTTGCCTTAAATATCCTTGTTCCCATTAAAATGGAAAAACAATACCTACTATCACCACCGTAATAGGAAAGGAAAAATTTCTAACACTAATGACCTTCTAATTGCTGAAGTCAATGGATTCTTCTCAGTAATTATCTTACTAAATACCTCGGATACTCCTCCTCACTTGGAAATTTTTTCCTCCTCTTAGTTTCTAGGATATCTAGTTCTGGTTCTTGTCCTGTCTCTCTGACCACTCCTTCACTGAATCTTCTGACTCCTTATTGGCCACACATCCCTTAGACATTTTCATCATGGTTCACCCTTAGTTTACTTCTCACACTCTTTACAGTTTCCCTTAGTGATCTCATTCATGCCTAGAAAATGATGACTCCCAAGTCAGTTTTGTGATGCAGAGAGATGCAGAGGGAATGAGATATTTTTGGCAATTTTGTTTGCATGACCTGATCCTGTCCCTGCGCCACAGCTGATTGGATCAGGGATGAACACCTGGTAAATGTGATTTACTCTCCCAGAAGTTTTAGAAGTGGGATTGAGATATTCTTCATTCTGTATTATTTGCCTGAACTGATGACATGTAAACTTAGAGCTGCACGGGGGTATCAAGTTTGGCTACATGAGTGTCTAAGAAGGGAAAGCCGAACTGCAAAGATTAAGATATAAAAATGAAGCATACACTGAGAGAAGCAGAAATGAGAGCTCATACAAAGAAAAGATAAGAGTTGGGGAATGAAAAAAAAAGAAAGTGAGAATAGGAGAGGCTGAAAAAGGCAGTCAGCGACAGAGATATACAGATAACTGACTCCTGGAAATCCTGATAGCCTTCTAGTTTCTGGTTCTAGTCTCTTCTGAGGTGCAACTATAATTGTTGCCTTTGGGTTCCTTGAGATAATCCAGTCTTCTTCCAACAAATTCTCTTTATTTTAAAGCTAGTTTCAAGTGGCTCTCTTATACCCAAAGAATGCCTGCAACATTTACTATTTATATAACATATATATTTAATAATATACATATTATATATAACTTACAAATATATCTTAGCCCCATATATGTAGACATACAAAATATAAAGGCTATGTATGTATATGTTAAATAGATTAAATAATAAAATATTTAAGCATATACACACCTACATACACACACACGGATGTGTGCAACATACTCAAAAATAAAAAACCCTGGGAGAAAAATATCAGCATACTCAACTTCCATAATCTCCCCTAAATTTTTATCTATCTGTTTGAACTTTTCAGCTCATTAAGTCTGATGTTGTAAAAATGCAACTTTCCTTCCTAGACTTCAGTTCTAAAGGACCCAGAATTGTAAAAACTGTGGTATAGATTGATATCATAAGAGGAAACTAGCGTTCATAACTTTCAGCATACTTACCTATCAGTTAAATTTAAAAAAAGGAAAATTAAACAGAAATTTACCAGCTCACAGAGAAAAAGAGTGAGTGGATGCTAAGGCAGCTGAGACAAAAAGTACAGACTATTCTTTCAAAAGTTTGGGTTCCTGAAAGCAGGAACTAGACGAAAACGCTCTCAGCAATCATAACCCTATGTATTTCTGGTTCTCCTCCTGACTCTTTGACTGCTCTTTTTAAAACTGGGAAGTATAGTCCCTCCAACTTCACTCTTCTTTGTAAAGATTGTTTTGACTGTTCTGGGTCCTTTACTTTGCCATATAAGTTTTGGGATCAGCTTGTCAACTTGTAGGAATTGTATTGAATTTATAGATCAATTTGAAGAGAACTGTCATATGAATAATACTGGGTCTTCCAATCCATAAACGTGGACTGTCTCTCAATTTATTTAGATTTTCTCAGCAGTATTTAGTGGATTTTAGTATACAAGTCTCACACTTCTTTTGTTCAATTTATTCCTAAATTGTTTGTTCTTTTTGATGCTACTGTGATTGGAACTGTTTTCTAATTTTCATTTTGGATTGTCCATTGCTGGTATATAAACAAATGACTGAGTTTTGTATAATTACATCCTGCAACCTTGCTGAACTTGTTTATTAGTCCTAATAGTATTTTTATGGATTTCTTAGGATTTCTTGCACAGAAGGTCATGTCACCTGTGAATAAAGACAGTTTTACTTCTTTCTTTCGAACATGAATGCCTTTTATTTCTTTTTCTTGCTTGACGGCATTAACTAGAACCTCTAGTACAATGCTGAATAGAAGAAAGCAGACACCCTTGTCTTGTTCCTGATCTTAGCGGGAAAGCATTCAGTCTTTCACCATTAAGTATGATCTTAGCTGTGGGTTTTTCATAGATGCTCTTTATCAGGTTGAGGAAGTTCCCTTTTATTCCCAGTTTGTTCAGAATTTTTATCATGAATGGGTGTTAGATTTTTGTCAAATGCTTTTCTGCATCTATTGTCCTTTATTCTATCACATTTTCAGATGTTAAAGCAACCTTGCATTTGTGAGGTAAATCCCAATTGGTCATGGAATATAAACCTTTTTACATGTTGGTGGATTCAGTTTGTTAACATTTTGTTGAAGATGTTTGTGTCTATATTCAAGAGAGATATCGTTCTATAGCTTTCTTGTAATGCTTTTTGTCTGATTTTGGTGTCAGGGTAATGCTGGTCTCACAGAATGAGTTGGGGAGTGTTCCTCCTTTATTTCTTAAAAAGAGTTTGTGAAGGATTGGTATTATTTCTTCTTTAATTGTTTGTAAGATGACTGCTTTTTTTTTTTATAATATCTTTAATCTTTGTGTCCTTCATTGCATCTAGCACAGGGTTTTACCCAAAAAATATTCAGGAATGAACTAAATTATGCAACCATATCCAAGAAGTGGCTAAAATAGTATTTAAACAGCATCCTGAATTTCAACCAGAGGTACTTTTAAAATGGGAGAATACTATGAAAAACAATCTCACAACTAATTTTAAGTTTAGGAAAACTTGAATATTTACTTACGAGGTAATAGCTCTCTATCAGCAGTCTCTGTGCAGCTGGGATAAGGATAAAATAGATGGCCTTTCTCTAGTGGGTATGGAATCATTCTAAAAGCTGAGTGAAAAATAAAATACATATGTTGACATTCAATTCAATCTCACTTTCATCCTCTACTACAATCAAAGCTATTTTGGAGACGTATTTTTATTAAATTTTCACACAGAGTTTTATTTTCTTTTTTAGAGAGATACTTTAGGTGAAAGAAACAAAGTACGCAAAGGAACAAATAAGGAGAAGATCTATATAGAGAATCATGAATGGTCTGGCTGAAATAAAACTAAAGGGAGTAATGGATGATAAGACTAGCTGTGTCCTTCTTACCTCAGTCTCCTCATCACAAACACAACAGACTTAATTCTCACGTGTGAATTCCACTTCTTAGGGAAATCACATAACTGTTGTAGTCATAACTACTGGCAACCTAAGAGTTCTCAATGGCTCCTAACTTCATATGTGAGCTGTCACCAAGTTTTCTGTGAGCTTAATTTAGATCAGGGGTCACCAAAGTATCTAAATTAAGTACCTAAAGGGATCACCTTTGGCCAGACCTGGCCCACTGTTTTTGTAAATACAATTTTATTAGAATACAGCCATGCCTGTTCGTTTATATATTATATAAGGCTGCTTCCATGCTATAAGAGTTGGGTAGTTGTGACAGAGACTATGGCTCACAAAAACTAAATATTTACCGTCTGGCCCTTTACAGAAAAAGTTTACCCATCTCTCATCTAGATTGTCATCAACTCCTACAAACTTCTTAAAGAAGAAATCCTTATTGACCTACTCAACTATCAAAGTTGAGATAAGGTTTTTGTTTTTCCCTTAGTCCTTGGCTCTAAAAACTTTTGTTAAAATATGGATTTTGTTTTGCTACAATAAAATATAGTGATTTTTCCAAAGTCACAGAGCAAATCAGTGGCACTAGGAAATCATTCATCAAAATGATTATTCATGAAATACAGAATAAATCATATACTTATTGAAAACTTCCTATGTGCCAAGCAGAACACTAGGCACTGAAGACACATACAAGGTGAATGAGACAGAGCACCTGGTTCTGAGAAGCGTACAGACTACTGGAGAAAAAGCCAAAGAAAGTCTAATTACCCCAAAACATCCAGCTCCTCAGTTTTAGTAGTCCCGCTTTCATTAATCTTTATATTGTCAGTATCAAGCACAGTGTCTGACCCTCAGCAAGATGTTAATGCAGAGGTTCCCAAATTTTCTTGGTTCAAGGACATGTGGTGTCCTTCGTGTCTCAGTAATTTGCTATTAATGTCCCTACACTGAAAGAAATATCTAACAATTCCACTTATTAAGTAGTGGGTCTGATCAACTTCAAAAGTTTTTGTTCTAACAACTTAGCAGTGATTTGAAAAAAAAAATACACATAAATTAACGAAAAAATAGTTATTTTATTTTTAAATAACCATCATTTCTTCCTAATGGGATATATGAGCCTGTTGGGCACTGCATAATTTCTCAAACCTTGGAATCACATTGGACACCACTATCCTCATTTCCTGTTCCACACTGATTTTTGTGTGGTACTGCTTTTAATCACAGCAACTAACAAAACCCAGCTTTGCAAAGCTATGACAACACTGAAAAAAATAGAGAATGGAGAGCTATCTAATGTTGAAACCATGAACTATCTAGAGCTACAGTCTGAATGGTGTATTGTTATGTTTCTACTAAAAATTTAAAATATCCCATGGCACTCTTGTGAATTTGCTATAATACCCAAAGGTGCCTCAGTGCAAACTTTGAGGAGGTTAACCAATTTTAGTGAATGAACATTGAATTTATTTTTGAATTTTCATTGACAGGTGATTTTAAGAAGTTACAAATGAGAGATCTGGTAGTTAGTGGAAAATAATCCACTTCTCCAAAGAAATGTACGAATGGCCAATTAACACGTAAAAAGATGTTCAACATTACTAATTATTAGGGAAATGCAAATCAGAATCAAAATGAGATACTATTCCACACCCATTAGGATGCTCTTACCAAAAAAAACAGGAAATAACAAGTATTGGCAAGGATATAAAGAAAGTGAAACCCCTGTGCATTGCTAGTGGAATGTAAAATGGTTCAGCTGCTATAGAAAACAGTATGGTGGTTCCTCAAAAAATTAAACACAAAATTATATGATCTAGCAATTCCACTTCTAGGTATACACCCAAAAGAACACAAAGCAGGAACTTTTACAGATATTTATGCACCCACGTTCATAGCAGCATTATTCACAATAGTCAAAAGGTAGAAACAGCCCAAATGTCCATTGATGGATGAATGGATAAACAAAATTTTGCATACAACTTATGATGGACTATTACTCAGCCTTAAATATTGTATGATTCCACTGATATGAGATACCTAGAGTAGTCAAACTCATAGAGACAGAAAATAGAATGGTTACCAGGGGACTGGGGAGGAGGGAAGAATGGGGAGTTATTGTTTAATGGGTACAGAATTTCATTTTGGGGTGATGAAAAAATTCGGGGGAATGGATAATGGTGATGGTTGCATAACAATGTACATGTATGTCCCTGAACTGTACATTTTAAAATGTTTAAAATGGTAATTTTAATGTTATATGTATTTTACCACAATTTAAAAAAAATTTTAAAGAATCGAGTTGATATCAGTAATGAGGAAAATAGTTTCATGTTGTACACATCTCAAAACAAAACCAAAAAAAAAAAAAAAGTCCCATTTTTAAAATATTAGAACAATAGCTAGCCACATTAAAAAACTTATAAATGAAGGGATATAAGTTTCCATTCTTTCCTTATAAATATTTAAATTAAGTGAACATATAGCAGAATACCCAAACAGTTTCTCATTCTGCTTTTCCTAAATGTGGCATTAATATAAGCACATTACACGTTTCTTCTACCAGTATACCAATAAACACCACTGAGTTCACTTTGAAACCAATCTGAACAAGTCCTTAAAGAAACGCAGACAATCTCATTACAAAAAGACTGCCTGTGAATGGAATAATTAGTCAGAAAGATTAGTGTTGCATTTGGAAAAGAATACTTACTGCCTTCCCATGTACACTGTAACAGATTAAGAGCACCTTCTATTCGCTTCCAGTGCTGAAGATGAAAGAAAGCATAGGCAATTGCTTCACTATCGCCCCGTTTCAGAATGTGTTCTGGAGGTAAAATGAGACTTTTCATCTCTAGTAAATACTAGAAAAATAACACACACACATAGACACACCACAGAAAAAAAGAAAAAGTATGCTAAATTCAAACATCCGCAGAAGTGTAGATTCAAATTTTATAAAGTTAATTTGATTTAAAAAACAAACAAACATTAAGCTAGTTGAAATGACATGAAGGTCCTACTGACAAAATGCTTATATAAATGCAAATTCCAAAGATCAGAACATTCCTATAGGTAAAAATAAGGTAATAAATGGCTTATGTGTGACTTTACTAAACACAAATGGAAACTCAAGCTGAGGAAATAATGTTGGAGGAAATTATTTATTTTCCAAAAAAGAATAATTGTAAAAAATTATAAAACACAATTTTGGAATAACACATTGTGGCAACATTCAATTTTTTTTTCTTTATTCCCCTTCTATAGTGAAGGAATTTAACTGTTAAGAAGTTCAATTAAATTAATATTTACTGAGTGCAAATCACTATGCTTGTCAGGGAATGCCAAAACACTATTCTCTAGAGCTTCCTAAGGTAATGAGAAAGACAGATTTCTTTTTCTATTTTCTCGGCCGCACTGCGCGGCTTGTGGGATCTTAGTTCCCCGACCTGGGATTGAACCTGGGCCCCTGGCAGTTGAAAGCGCAGAGTCCCAATCACTGGACCGCCAGGGAACTCCCGAGAAAGACAGATTTCTTAAGTTAAAAACTGTAACCATACTGAGACTTCCCTGTGGTCCAGTGGTTAAGAATCCACCTTCCAACGCAGAGGACGCAGGTTTGATCCCTGGGCGGGGACTAAGATCCCACATGCCTCAGGGCAACTAAGCCCGCGTGCCACAACTACTGAGCCTGCGTGATCTAGAGCCCATGCATCACAACTAGAGAGCCCACATGCTGCAACTACTGAGCCCATGCACTCTGGAGCCCGCGCACCACAATGAAGGGCCTGCACACCACAAGGAAAGATCCCACATGCTGCAATGAAGATCCCATGTGATGCAACTAAGACCCTACGCAGCCAAATTAAAAAAAAAAAAAAATTATAACCAGACTATGGTAAGTACTTCACTACAGGTATAGATGTATATAGGAATATGGATAGGAGGTATTAATTTTTTAATTTAATTTTTAATAACAGCTTTATTGAGATATAATTCACATGCTTTACAGTTCACCCATTTAAAGTCCACAATTCAATGGTTTTTAGTATGTTCACAGATATGTGCAACCATCACCACAATTTTAGAACATTTTCATCACTTCAAAAGGAAACCCCAAATGTATATTGGTGCAGCCTCTATGGAAAACAGTATGGAGGTTCCTCAAAAAAACTAAAAATAGAGTTACCATATGATCCAGCAATCCCATTCCTGGGCATATATCTGGAGAAAACTATAATTCGGAAAGATTCATGCATCCCAATGTTCATTGCAGCACTATTTACAATAGCCAACCTAAAAGTCCACTGACAGATGAATGGATAAAGATGTTATACATATATACAATCGAATACTACTCAGCCATAAAAAAGAATGAAATAATGCCATTTGCAGCAACATAGATGGACCCGGAGATAATCATACTAAGTGAAGTAAGTCAGAAAGAGAAAGACAAATACCATATGATATCACTTATATGTGTAATCTAAAATATGACCCAGGGACTTCCCTCGTGGTCCAGCGGTTAAGAATCCGCCTTCCAATGCAGGGGACGCGGGTTCTATCCCTTGTCGGGGAACTAAGATCCCACGTACCGTGGGGAAACTAAGCCTGCGTGCCACAACTACAGAGCTCACGCGCTCTGGAGCTCGCAGGCCACAACTACAGAGCCCACGCGCTCTGGAGCCTGCGTGCCACAACTAGAGAGAAGCCCGCATGCCGCAACGAAAGATCCCCCCCCCATGCCGTAACTAAGACCCGACACAGCCAAAAATAAAATAAATTTAAAAAAATAATAAATAAAAATAAAATAAAATAAAATATGACCCAAGTGAACTTTTATGAAACAGAAACAGACTCATGGACATAGAGAACAGACTTATGGTTGCCAAGGGGAGAGGGGGTGGGGGAGGGATGAACTGGAAGTTTGGGATTAGCAGATGCAAACTATTATATAGAGAATGGATAAACAACAAGTTTCTACTATATAGCACAGGGAACTATATTTAATATCCTGTGATAAACCATAATGGAAAAGAATATGAAAAAGAATGTATATATGTGTATAACTGAATCACTTTGCTCTACAGTAGAAATTGACACAACATGTAAATCAACAATACTTCAATAAAAATTTTAAAATAAGGAAACCCCATACTCTTTAGTTATCTCCCTCTACACCCACAATCCCCCTAAGCTCTAAGCAACCACTAATATACTTTCTGTCTCTATAGATTTGCCTATTCCAGATATTTCATACAAACAGAATCACATAATATAGGGTCTTTTGTGACTGGTTTATTTCACTTAGCATACACCCATGTTGTAGCATGTATCAGTACCCCATTCTTTTTTTTTTTTTTTTTTAATTTATTTATTTATTTATTTATGGCTGTGTTGGGTCTTCGTTTCTGTGCAAGGGCTTTCTCTAGTTGGGGCAAGTGGGGGCCACTCTTCATCGCGGTGCGCGGGCCTCTCACTATCGCGGCCTCTATTGTTGCGGAGCACAGGCTCCAGACGCACAGGCTCAGCAGTTGTGGCTCACGGGCCTAGTTGCTCCGCGGCATGTGGGATCCTCCCAGACCAGGGCTCGAACCCGTGTCCCCTGCATTGGCAGGCAGATTCTCAACCACTGCGCCACCAGGGAAGCCCCCATTCTTTTTTGTGGCTGAATAATATTCCATTGTATGGACAGACCACATTTGTTTATCCATTCTTCATCTGATGGACATTTGGTTTTCATCTTTTGGCTATTATGAATAATGCCGCAATAAACATTTGTGTATGAATTTTCATGTGAACAAATGTTTTCATCTCTCTTGGGTTACCTAGGAGTGGAATTGCTAGGCTATATGGTAATTCTGTGTTTAAGCGGTATTAATTATGATTTAAACCACTTGATAGAATTTGGGATTTGAGCTGATATATAAAGACAGGTGGGATGTGGATGAGCAGGTTGGGGGGTATGGTGGGGAGAAGAATAGGAGGACATATTCAATGTACAGGGCCAACTTGAACAATTTTAACTCTTGAGACTTGAGAGCATAGTACAAGATGAGTGAGTGTGCCTGTTAAAGAAGGATAAGTGAGTGTGCCTGTTAAAGAAGTTATAACCTAACAATTCTTATTCACATATGAAATTAAATTCTAAACTCTTGAAGAAAATACTTGCCTTAATATTATAATCCATAACAAAAGCAGCATAATTAGTTACCGCACTAATCAAATATACTAATTACATGAAGAAAGATGCCAAATTACACTTGTACATCATCTTTATTACTAAAGTGGTCAACTTAAAACAAAATCTTTTAAAAAATATTTAGTTAGTCTTCCAAAGACTGAGGCCAGAGTACACCTCCCCTACTAGACTAGGTGTGAAACCACCTCTTTGGTTTTCAATAATTTGATACCAAATTATGTGTCATATGGTCCAAACCACATTAACATCTATTATAAGATATAAAAAGAGAAACATTCCAAAGGTGTCTTAAAAGATATATTCTCACATTTCAAATTCTAAGTTCCTCAGGTTGTTACACAAGCTAATAAGATAACATAAATTAAACAGTTGAATTTGTGAAACACTTCGTAAAACTACTACAAACAGGAGGAATTCTAAAAATAATTGAAGTGGTTTTAAATTTTAAGCCTTAGGTTATTAATCAATACATATGTACTCATGGTATTAATACATCTAAAGTAATTTTTCTTTTTTGTTTATGGAATGTGCCTTTCCAACACTTACTGAGCTTAATGCTCATCCTGAATTACTCTTATTCCTATACCCCAATAAAGCTGAAATTAAAAAACAAAAAGATAAAAAGAATAATTACTCTTAGCCTTGATGTCTCTAGCTCTCTCCTCAAAGTGTAAGAATGCAGTCTGCTTATCAATTTATTTTAGCATATGTCACAAGCTATGAGATTATTTACTAATCCAGTTTGGGGACTTAACATTTCCCATTCAGTTTCTTAAAGGAATGCAGCAGAGGTTGTGTCCTGGTCAAGCAAAGCCCATTTGCTGCCTGGCTGGGTTCTCTACCCTTAGTGCCTTGGGCCTATATTCAGGAGGGTAATATTCTTTCTAATCCTCTTTAATCCTTGTCCATTTTAACACAGTAAAAGATCACTCGCACCAGGCGACTGTGGGAAAATGGACTCAAATAGCTGACCTCTGACACGACTCCTTATGCTCTTTGCAAGTGCACTAAGAGCTTCTTCAGTAGGAAGCAAAGAAAATGAAGCAAACACAGTGGAATCTCCATCATAAAAAGAATATCTTATTTTCAGAGAGGTTTAATACTTAAACCAAGTCCTTTCGATTAGTGTTCTGTTTTATTTTACAGATAAAAACATCTCAAATTATTTTCAATGTGTTTTAGAACCCTGAAGCTTTAGACTAAACCCTATCTTGGTAGCCACTTAGCAAATGGTAAGCAAAGATATTAAGTTAACAATTATTGAGTAAAACTTATATTATAAAAAGTATCAACTTAATATATCTAAAAATACTTTTGTGAATAGCAACTATATATCTATACTTTCACTGAGTAATAATCTAAGTGACAATTCAGAATCAGATACGGTACGTTTATTAGGAAATAATACTTCAGGATTTTATATTAAAAATCTTCACTATTTAATCATTAAAAAATTGTTTCCTTATGCTGCCTTATTTTTTATTATCATGTCTTACCTACCAGCAAATGTCCTCTACAATTTGACTTCAAAGAAATTCTTATTTTTCAGTTTCTGAAAATAGGACACTGAAATAAAATTTCACCCGCAAAATATAAAGAAAAATTTTCAGTTTAAAGAAAATATACTTAGGGACTTCCCTGGTGGCGCAGTGGTTGAGAATCCGCCTGCCAGCGCAGGGGACACGGGTTCGAGCCCTGGTCCGGGAGGATCCCATGTGCTGCAGAGCAACTAAGCCCGTGCACCACAACTACTGAGCCTGTGCTCTAAAGCCCGCAAGTCACAACTGCTGAGCCGGAGCGCCACAATTACTGAAGCCCACGCGCCTAGAGCCTGTGCTCCGCAACAAGAGAAGCCACCGCAATGAGAAGCCTGTGCGCCACAATGAAGAGGAGCCCCCGCTCACGGCAACTAGAGAAAGCCCGCGTGCAGCAACGAAGACCCAACACAACCAAAAATAAAATAAACTAAAAAGACAAAAAAAAAAAAAGAAAAGAAAATATGCTTAAAATATGTAATTATAGGATTATTATTCATTTTATCTCCTCCACAAAGTGCTACTCAAGAATTTCTGCTACTCAGAATAAGCTGTAGTCACTACACAATAGAAACCATATGCTTCATATTCTACTTCAGCACCTAGTATATTACACTATCCAAAACAGGTCCTAAACTAAGTAACTGACTGGATCTGACATATATAGCTAAAATGTCTTCAAACTCATACCTATACTTCAGTTTTACTTAAAGATATTTTCTAACTTTCTGGGCAAACTAAAAACAAAACAAAATGAAAACAAAAAAATTCTGCTATCAAGACTTTACTTCTGTATGAAGAAGAATATGAAAGGTTAAAAACTGACGGGCAATTTGTTTCGTTTTGGTCTCTCTTTTTTTTTTTTGCTTATAAAAGTACATGCTCACAGTACAAAAATGCAAACATTGCAGAGTTACACAGAAAAGAATCTATTACAAGATTGGAGAATAAAAGAAAAAAGGAAATAAAGATAATAATCTGATTTATGTTTGTCTGGATTTCTTTTTTTTAAGCATAACATACTGATTCTACTTTTCTTAAATATAGTATCAAACTGTTACACAACTCACTTTTTACTTCACAATATATCTTGTATATCTCTTCCCATCTCTATATAGATCTAACTCATTTAAAATATAGTATAGTATTCCATTAAAAGCTGAGTTCTTTTATCAGTTAAGAAATAAGGCCATGCTGAAATTGTACTACTGTCCTTAAAAGGCCCAAAGTGACATAATGTAGCAAAACCCACAAAATATTAAATGGCTTAAAAATTTGATGGGATCTAAAATTTTATTTTCTTTACCTTAGATAGGTCTTTATAGTAATGCAGATCTAAATTACAAACATGTTTATTTACCAAACATTTATTGAATGCCTGTTATGTGCTAAGTAGAATATCAGACATAAAATGATGCTAAGACAAGAGTCCTGCTTTTTAAAAAGCTCACAAATAACTAAGGGAGAGACATACAAACAGACCAAAAGAAGAAAAAAAAAAAAAGATATGATTAAGGTACTAAAGAAACAGAAGAAAGAGCCATTATCTCTGCTTGGGAAAAGTGGGAAAGACACCTCTACAAAGGAAGCAACAGATGAGCAGGATCTTGAAGAATGAGTAGAAACTTGTCAGGTAGAGAAGAGATTGAGCATATGTACAACGGTAGGGAGTCATGAGACCTGGTCAATCCAGGGAATAGTAGCACTGGAGGTAAGGAACAAGGCAGAAGTGGTGAGGAGCGAGGTTGGAGACAGATACTGGGCCCAGACTATGAAGGGTTTCTATACACGCAATACTAAGGGGTTGGTCCTTATCGTATAGGCAATAGGGAACAAGCAGAGCTCTTTAGGCAGAGTAAAATTTGCTATTTAGGTAGATAACTCTGGCAACGGCCAGAGTAGAGAGGGGTTGATGGCAGGGAGACCACTGAGGAATCTCTTTTAATGGTCCAAACGAAAGATGGTAGAGTATTTGAGATTCCTGTATTTCTACACATACATATCTGTATGTTTAAAAATGCATAGAAAATGTCTGGCAACATATACACCACACAGAAACAGTGGTTACGTGAGAGAAGTAGAATTGGGAGAGAAGAAATGGGATTTTTTACTTTATAAACTTCTAAAGGGTCTGAATTTTTTTTTAAAGCATTCATAACTTTTATAACAATAATAATTTTTAAAAGAATAGGTAGTGAAGGTGCACAATGAGCAGTGACAGTGGGGATGGAGTAGATGGCTAGATCTAAAAGAGATTTCATAGGTCATAATACGAGTTGGTAATTTGGAAAGAGCAGAGTAAAGGTTAATTAGAGAAGATAATAATAAAGCCGTAAGTCAAAATATAGAAATAAGGATAGAGAGGTAAGTTGGAGAAGAGACTAAAAAATAAATTTAAAAAAATCAGTTTGAGACACATTAAAGTGTCTGAAGTACTTATTAGATACCCAGGTAAAAATTTCCACAACTAGATAGAAATGCAAGTCTAAAGACAAGGAAGGAAGCCAGAGTTAACATATTTGGAAATAACTGGCAAATAAAATATAGTCAAAGACATAAACCAAGGCTGGTACCTAGTATGTGCTGCAGGACCTTCTATATTACCTCCAAATCACCTTCTTGATATATCTGGAAATTGCCTGGGCCAATTTTAACTAGTATTCAACTATGGACAATATACTCAAATAATTACTCAAAGTCTCTTGCTTTTCACTAAAAATATTAAAAATTAAAGCTACTTTGGAAGCTATAGTTAAAAAGACATAATGATGTATGGTCTGATGGTATCTTTTATAACTCTAAATTCATACCTATGCTTACGCTCAAATTCACTTTAATTTTGAATTGCTTTGATCTTTATAATTTATCTCTAGATTACTTTGTTTCTATTACTTTGCAAATCTTACAACAGCTTTTGACCAAAAGCAATATAATTCTGACCTGAAGTAACGATAATGCTTTATAATCTTCCTCTTAAAAGCAGAGGTTAAAGAAAAATCTCTCTGTAGGCATCTGAAATTAAGGTACTTTGCTCTTGATCAGTCATGCACATCAAGACCAATTTATCTCTCCAATTAGTTTTCTCAGTGCACATTCTATGAGATTGGACAGGCAGCCCGAATGCAAAGATTCCACATGGAGGTGTATTATAAGGGAGACTAAAGAAAGTTCCCAGATAGAAAGTAAACAACTGCTGTATGAATAAACTGAAAGAAAACATGATACCACCTAGCAGCCTCAGGAGCAAAGGGAAAGTGATCTTATATTAAAAGGAGAGGGACGGGAGGCTAAACAGGGCATGTGCTTCAGGAAAATGACTTTCCAAATCATCCTACAGAGCAGCACCTCAAGAGATAAGCATTTCATATCTCAACCTTTCCACCTGGGCCACAGTACAATATAATGGAAAGGCAAAGGCCTCACTGTGCTCTAAGTATGGGTCACAGACTTTAACACCACTTCCCTTTTCTCCCTGTACTCCTGCTATGCCACTCAGAATCTCAACTGAGTGCCCATCTCCCTCATCTTTTACTTATGCTGCTATAATGTAAGTAGTCTGGCCAAAGAAATGTAAGCCTGCTGCTAAAGACCTAGTACCTTCTCTGATGGATGGGACTCATAACATCCTACGGGCTTCAATTTCTGATCAGCCAGAATGGATTTTACCTTTTATGTATCGATTTATTTTTAAAATTCCCCTTGCACTTGTAAAGGCCTCCTGGCATGGTCTACTTTCTTAGCAGCACAATACCAAAACCAGTTTTACTGTAAAATAAGAAATAATAATTTTAAAAAGCTACAGATAGCATATTCCTAAACATGTACTCAAGTTGTAGAGATTTACTAAACAAGGTTTTGTTTTGTTTTTAAATGTTCTACGCCACTCTTCCCTCAAGGGCTTCTTCTGGAAGACACAAACTGTCCTCAGGGTATTAAGTAATTCAAATTAGTTAATTCCTAACTGTCTCACCTAACCATCTTCACCTTCACCCCATCTCAACAAAGGAATCCCCAAATCTTATACACTCTAAAGCACTAAACTAATATTTACAAGGAAAGAGGACACGCTGGAAGAGCTTAAACAGGAGGAGAAAATGGTAACAGAGTATAATAAAGCAGTGATGGCCATAATAATCAAAGCTGTTGCCTGACACTCAGACATTGTGTTGAGAACTTCACATATATCATCTCATTTAATCAGGAGGCATGATACGTTAACAGTGCTTTCCATGTTGAGTCAGATTCTTTTTTCTTTATTGAGGTATAATTTAAAAACAGTAAAATGCACAGGTCTTAAGTATTCAGTTCAGTGAGTTTTAAAAAACATAGAGACAAGGGACTTCCCTGGTGGTCCAGTGGTTAAGAATCCTCCTTCCAATGCAGGGGATGAGGGTTCGATCCCTGGTCAGGGAACTAACATCACACATGCCGCAGGGCAACTAAGCCCGCGAGCTTCAAATACTGAGCCCGAGTGCCACAACTACAGAGCTCGCGCACCACAACTAGAGAGAAGCCCAAGTGCTGCAATGAAAGATCCTGGGTCCCGCAACTAAGACCTGACACAGACAAAAATAAATTAAAAAAAAAAAAGAAAAGAAAAGAAAGTAGACAAGCAACACCATCACTCCAGAAAGTTCTCCTTTCCAGTTAATACCTCTATCCTGACCACCTGAGGCAACCACCGTTCTAATTTCTACCACAATAGATCACTTTTGCCTTTTCTTGAATATCACATAAATGGAATCATTCAGTATATATTCTTTTGGACAATGCTATATTTTTAAGATTCATCCATGTTTTGCTCTATCAGTAGTTCTTTTCTTTTTATTGCTAAACAAATTTTTCTTCTCTTGGATGTATACGTTGGAGTAGAACTGGGTCATAGGGTGAGGTGTATGTTCAATTTTATAAGAAATTGACAAAGTAGTTGTATCATTTTATATACTCTTAGCAGCAATGTATTAGAGTTCTAAATGTTCCACATTCTTACCAATATTTTATCAGTATTTTTTTTTTAAACCAGAAATGTTTTATTCTTAACAACCATAGTTATGTCACCTCCCTGCAGCTAACTTTTATTTATTTTTTTTTTTTTTAATTTATTTATGGCTGTGTTGGGTCTTCATTTCTGTGCGAGGGCTTTCTCTAGTCGCGGCAAGTGGAGGCCACTCTTCATCGCGGTGCGCGGGCCTCTCACTGTCGCGGCCTCTCTTGTTGCAGAGCACAGGCTCCAGACGCTCAGGCTCAGTAATTGTGGCTCACGGGCCTAGTTGCTCCGCGGCATGTGGGATCTTCCCAGACCAGGGCTCGAACCCGTGTCCCCTGCATTGGCAGGCAGATTCTCAACCACTGCGCCACCAGGGAAGCCTATCAGTATTTTTAATTACAGCCATTCTGATAGGCATGATACCTTGTAATTTTATAATGCATTTCCCTGATAACCAACGATGGTGAGCACCTCTTTATGTGTTTATTGGACATTCCAGTATCTTCTTTTCTGAAGTATCTGTTCAAGGCTTTTGACCATGTTTTACATTAAAGTTGTCATTTTATATTTATATATTCTGGATTTGAGTCCTTTGCCAAACAAACTGGAAATATTTTTTTTCCTATTTGTGGTTTGCCTTTTCATTATTTTTAAAATGATGATGATTTTATTTTTATTTATTTATTTATTTTTGCCACACCGCACAGCTCGCGGGATCTTAGTTCCCCAACCAGGGATCGGACCTGTGCCCACGGCAGTGAAAGCACAGAGTCCTAACCACTGGACGGCTGGGGAATTCCCTGCCTTTTCATTTTTCTTAACACTGTCATCAGTGAGAAGAATTTTAAATTTTTGAAAAGGCCAATTAAGAATTTTTTCTCTTACAGTTAAGTGCCTGTTGTGCCCTAGGAAATCTCTGTCTACCCCAAAATTTCAAAGATATTCTTAGATGTTTTCTTCTAGATGAATAGTTTTAGCTCTTACATTTAGGTAAATGATCTATCTCAAATTAATGTTTATGTATGCTATGAGGATATTTCATAATTTTTCCCCCCATTCATACATCTAGATGTTCCAGCACCATTTGTTGAAAAGAGTTTCCTTTCCCCACTGAACTGCATTGGTGCTTTTGTCAAAAACCAAATGACAAAATACATATAGATATATTTCTGCACTTTCTATTCTGTGATTTTGTTTTTAAGGCAAGTATCTCAAATTTAAATCTAAAAATAATAAAATTTAGAAGAATTTGGTGGTAGTATGCTAATAAAAAAAACCTTCAATGAAATATTGCAGCAAGCTATTGCTAGATCCTAAATTAAAGTTAGATAATACTATTCTAACTGATGTGTAAAGTGTCATACTAAGAACAATTACATCTATAGTAAATCACTGATATTTTTGGATTTAATATTTATGATTTCAATCATCTGGGCTATCTCTAAACATCCATGATTTATAAAGCCATAATTTTGCTGAGGCACAAATTTCAATCATTTGTGCTCTGAGGCTTGTGCACACATGTGAGTAACTTACCAAATGAATAACCCTAGTTGACTCTTCAGCATCCATATCTCAGCAAGGTTCACGACCCATCCTCATGTTCTCATTTCAGGAGTAAAATTATATGTTATACTGGTATTTCTCAACCCATGGAGATTCACAATGGTTTTGGACCATATTAATCAAGAATATCAATGGCTAACTATAATAATAATGTTAAAGAATACTTTTTATAATAAAAAGATGAATTTAAAAATGTGCAAAGGACTTGAATATTTATCCAAAGAAGATATACAATCCCACTCCTGGGCATATATCCGGAGAAAACCATAATTAGAAAAGATCCATGCACCCCAACGTTCATTGCAGCACTATTTACAATAGCCAAGACATGGAAGCAACCTAAATGTCCACTGACAGATGAATGGATAAAGAAGATGTGGGGGCTTCCCTGGTGGCGCAGTGGTTGAGAATCTGCCTGCTAATGCAGGGGACACGGGTTCGAGCCCTGGTCTGGGAAGATCCCACATGCCGCGGAGCAACTAGGCCCGTGAGCCACAATTACTGAGCCTGCGCGTCTGGAGCCTGTGCTCCGCAACAAGAGAGGCCGCGATAGTGAGAGGCCCGCGCACCGCGATGAAGAGTGGCCCCCACTTGCCACAACTAGAGAAAGCCCTCGCACAGAAACGAAGACCCAACACAACCATAAATAAATAAATAAATAAATAAAAGTAAATTAAAAAAATTAAAAAAAAAGAAGATGTGGTACATATACACAATGGAAAACTATTCAGCCATAGAAAAGAATGAAATAATGCCATTTGCAGCAACATGGATGGACCTAGAGATTGTCATACTGAGTGAAGTAACTCAGAGAAAGACAAATATCACATAATATCGCTTATATGTGGAATCTAAAAAAAATTGGTACAAATGAACTTATTTACAAAACAGAAATAGAGTCACAGACGTAGAAAACAAACTTATGGTTTCCAGGGGGGAATGGGGGGGAGGGACAAACTGGGAGATTGGGATTGAGATATATACATTCCTATATATAAAATAAATACCTAATAAGGACCTACTGTATAGCACAGCGAACTCTACTCAATACTCTGTAATGGCCTACATGGGAAAAGAATCTAAAAAAAAGTGGATATATGTATAACTGATTCACTTTACTGTGCAGCTGAAACTAACACAACATTGTAAATCAACTATACTCAATAAAAATTATTTTAAAAAATTAAAAAAAAGAAGATATACAAATGGCCAATAAGCACATTAAAAGATGTTCAACATCATTAGTCATTAGGAAATGCAAATCAAAATCACGAGATGCCACTTCACACCTACTAGGACAACTATAGTCAAAACACAGACAATAACAACTGTTGGCACAGATGAACAGAAATTGTAACCCTCAAAAATTGCTGGTGGGAATGTAAAATAGCACAGCCAACTTTGAAAAAGTTTGGCAGTCTCTCAGAAAGTTAAGCATAGAGAATTACCATATGATCCATCGATTCCCCTCCTAGGCATATACCCAAGAGAAGTGAAACCATGTGTCCACACAAAAACTTGTACTTGAATATTCATACCAGCATTATTCATAATAGCCAAAAAGTGGAACCAACCCAAATGCCCATTCAACTGATGAATGGATAAACAAAATGTGGTATATCCATACAATGGATTATTACTCAGCCATAAAAAGAAAGGAAGTATTGATACCTGCTACATTATGCTAAGTGAAAAGGCCACATATTGTATAATTCTAAATCTACAGAGACAGAAAGTAGGTCTGTGTTGTCATGGATTCGGGGAGGGAGGAATGGGGAGTGACTGCTAATAGCTACAGGGTTTCTTTTGGGGGTAATAAAAATGTTCTAGAATCAGAGAGTGGTGATGATTACACAACCCTGTGAATATACTAAAAACCATTGAATTTGTATACTTTAAAAGGGTGAATTATATTGTATGTGAATTATTTCAATTAAAAAAATACTTTCTGGGCTTCCCTGGTGGCGCAGTGGTTGAGAATCTGCCTGCCAATGCAGGGGACACGGGTTCGAGCCCTGGTCTGGGAAGATCCCACATGCCGCGGAGCAACTGGGCCCGTGAGCCACGATTACTGAGCCTGCGCGTCTGGAGCTTGTGCTCCACAACAAGAGAGGCCGCGATAGTGAGAGGCCCGCGCACCGCGACGAAGAGTGGCCCCCACTTGCCACAGCTAGAGAAAGCCCTCGCACGGAGACGAAGACCCAACACAGCCATAAATAAATAAATAAAATTTAAAAACAGAGCAACATCTCCATTGTTTAAAAAAAAAAAAAAACTTTCTATAAAACTTCTTGATGGATAATAAAAAAATGTGAGACACAAGAATGACTGAAACAGGATGCTATGGAATATTTAAAAGGTATGAAATATTTTCTATCATAAAAATTTAAAAACCAACAATTTCTATAGTAGATGAAAGATACACAATCTTTTTCTTGTTTGGTGACTAAAACAAAATGTTTATTGAACCAAAGCTATACCTAGGTAATGAAGAACAAGTCAAAAATCATGAAAACATGCTGTTCTAATTTTTTACTATTACTATCACAGTTACTGTATACTGAATTCATTCAGTAGATTAAAAAAATCTGTAAAAGCAATCAATACTGATGAAACATCTAAAGCAAATTCATAGCCTGAAGAGATTTATGTGATCTTTTTCTACTGCACTTCTAATAGCTTCCAGCTTTAACAAATTGCACAGCTCTAGACCTACAGCCATTCCTGTTGTAGTTATGTGGAAAGTAGCCAAAATAGTTCCTGCTAAAACAGCTTTACAATTTGTCATTTTACTGGTAAGATTCATACAACATTTGAAAATTTGCATAATAAATTTGTAAGAATAAAAGAAGGTTTAAAAATATATATATATATATTTAAGTGTCACTGTTCATTAGGTTAAGTAAGTTATCAAGACACATTGTTGAAGTCTGAGGAAGAAAACCCCTAAAGCCCTTTATGTTTGCTGGCTCCAGCTGAGAGAATCACAAATAGAGACTGTAACAGAGAGAGGGAGAGAGAATATCTGTACATAACCTTCATCACTTGTAAAACCCTAGCAAAAACAGCCACAAATTCCAGCGCTCTCCCAATTCATATAACACTAATGTTATTTAAGTGGGATATTATCCAAATTGTTGGAGCATAAAATTTCCCCCCTAAAACCTTAATTTTTATCCTGTTTGGTAACACCCAGCTTAAACTGCCTATTCACAAACAATAATGTCAGGTTACAGAGCCATTCTACTCAGTTGGATATTTTGATAGAGTTGAATTGTCAACTGGTTTTGATATTTAGGTGAGGGGAAAATATATAAATTTCTACCTATAAGTAAAAATGATTGTTTTTCAGGCAAGGCTTTACTGGGGCTAAAAATGATTTGCAAATATTGCAGTATATACATATTACATACTTATTAAATGTATATATTTAATTAAATAATGTATTTTACAGTTTTACTGACGTATACTTTATATATCACAAAATTTACCATTTTAAGTATACAGTTCAATGATTTTTACTAAATTTATACAGTTGTGCAACCATCACCATAAAAAGTTCCCTCATGCCTGTTTGCAGTCAATCTCCACTCCTACCCACAGCCCCAGGGAACCACTGATCTGCCTTTTGTGTCTATAGTTTTACCTATTTCATAAATTTCATATAAATGGAATCATACAATATGCTTTTTTTTTTTAAGGAAATATAATACACTCCTTGGCTCAACTGTAAGTATTGATGATAATTTATTTTTTTTAATATTTATTTATTTATTTGGTTGTGCCAGGTCTTAGTTGTGGCAGGTGGGCTCCTTTAGTTGCGGCAGGCAGGCTCCTTAGTTGCGACTTGCCGGCTCCTTAGTTGTGGCATGCAAACTCTTAGTTGCGGCATGTGTATGGGATCTAGTTCCCTGGCTAGGGATTGAACCCGGGCCGCCTGCATTGGGAGTGCAGAGTCTTAACCACTGTGCAACTAGGGCAGTCCCCAGTATGTCGTCTTTTTTTTTTTTTTTTAATTTATTTTTTGGCTGTGTTGGGTCTTCGTTGCTGCATGTGGGCTTTCTCTAGTGGCAAGCGGGGGCTACTCTTTGATGCAGTGCGCGGGCTTCACATTGCAGTGGCTTCTCTTTGTTGCAGAGCATGGGCTCTAGGCACGCGGACTTCAGTAGCTGTGGCTCACAGGTTCTAGAGCGCAGGCTCAGTAGTTGTGGCGCACAGGTTTAGTTGCTCCGCGGCATGTGGGATCTTCCCGGACCAGGGCTCAAACCCATATCCCCTGCATTGGCAGGCGGATTCTTAACCACTGTGCCACCAAGGAAGTCCCCAATATGTTGTCTTTTGCGTCTGGTTTCTTGCACTTGGCATAAAGTATTTGAGGTTCATTTATGTTGTTGCATGTACTTATACTTTGTTCCTTTTTAGTGCTAAGAAGTGTTCCATTATGTGGATATATCACAATTTATTTATTCATTCACCTATCTTTGGACTGTTTCAAATTTTTTGCTATTGTGAATAATATTGCTACGAACACTTTCATACAAGTCTTTGTATAGACATACATTTCCATTGCTCTTGGGTAAATACCTAGGAATGGAATTGATGGATCATATGGTAAGTATATGTTTAACTACACAACTGTTTTCCAAAGTAGCTATACTATTTTAAATGCCTGGTAGCAATATACGCATTTTCTCTACATTCTTGCCAACACCTGATATTGTCAGTCTATATGAGTATAGCCATTCTAGTGGATATAAAGTAGTATCACACTGTGGTTCTAATTTGTGTTTTCCCAATGACTAATGATGTTGAGTATCTTTTCATGTGCCTTCTTTGATAGCTAATTCATAAACCTTCTTTGATGAAGTGACTATTCAAATCCTTTGTCCATGTTTTAATTGAGTTCTTTGTCCTATTATTACTGAGTTATAAGAGTTCTTTATAAGTTCTGGATACCAAACTTTAAGAGATAAATGACCTGCAGTCATTTGGCTTATCTTTCCATTTTGTTAATGATAACTTCTGAAGAGCAAACATTTTAAGAAGTCCAATCTATCAGTTTTTTTCTTTTATTGATCATGCTTTTGAAGAAATCTTTGCCTAACCCAAGTTCTGTTTCCTTCTAGAAGTTTTATAATTTTACTTCTTACATTTAGATCTTTGATCCATTTTGAGTTAATTTTTTATTTGGCATGAGGAGAGGGTCTAGGTTGTTTGTTTGTTTTTCATATAGACACCTGATTTTTCCAGCACCATTTGTTGAAAAGATTATCCTTTCCCCATTGAATTGCATTGGAACTCTTGTTGAAAATCAACTGACCAAAATTATGTGAGTTTATTTCAGGATTCTCTATTGTCTTTCATTGATCTACATTTCAACCTTCATGCCAATATTATACTATTTTAATTACTGTAGCTTTAAAAATGTCTTGAAATTGGGTAGTATAAGTCCCTCTAACCTTACTGTTCTTTCTCAAAATGGTTTTGGCTATTCTAGATCCTTTGCATTTCCATATAAATTTTAGAATGAGCTTGTCAGTTTTTACAAACGAGTCTACTAGGATTTTAATAGGAATTGCATTTAATCTATAGATCAATTTAGGGAGAACTGTGATCTTAACAATAATTAGTCTTCTAATCCACAAACATGGTATATATCTCCATTTATTTAGGTCTTCTTTAATTTCTCTCAGAAGTATTTTGGAGTATTTCACTATATGTGTGTGTAGGTTTTTAAACTCAAAACAAGTATCACTAAAAGCATCACAGATTATTTAGACAGATTCAATATGAAGGTTAATATATATTACATATCCAACAATTTATTTTTATAATTTGGGCAATGCCTGGGATTTCCGCTACCCTCCCCTCACCCATGTGGCTCTGGCAGTACTTTTGAAAACCAATGCACAATGCACACCATTAGAATTGTTACTGCTGAAACTGACAAAGGACTAATCTCCAAAATACACAAGCAGCTCATGCAGCTCAATATCAAAAAAAACAAATAACCCTATCCAAAAATGGGCCGAAGACCTAAACAGACATTTCTCCAAAGAAGATATACAGATTGCCAACAAACACATTAAAGGATGCTCAACATCACTAACAGTAGAGAAATGTAAATCAAAACTACAATGAAGTATCACCTCACACCAGTCAGAATGGCCATCATCAAGAAATCTATGAACAATAAACGCTGGAAAGGGTGTGGGGAAAAGGGAACCCTCTTGCAATGCTGGTGGGAATGTAACTGATACAGCCACTATGGAGAACAGTATGGAGGTTCCTTAAAAAACTAAAAATAGAACTACCATACGACCCAGCAATCCCACTACTGGGCATATACCCTGCGAAAACCATAATTCAAAAAAAGTCATGTACCACAATGTTCACTGCAACTCTATTTACAATAGCCAGGACATGGAAGCAACCTAAGCGTCCATCGACAGATGAATGGATAGAGAAGATGTGGCACATATATACAATGGACTATTACTCAGCCATAAAAAGGAACGAAATTGAGTTATTTGTAGTGAGGTGGACAGGCCTAGAGACTGTCATACAGAGTGAAGTAAGTCAGAAAGAGAAAAACAAATAACCATGTGCTAACACATATATATGGAATCTAAAAGAAAAAAAATGGTTCTGAAGAACCTAGGGGCAGAACAGGAATAAAGATGCAGACGTAGAGAATGGACTTGAGGACACGGGGAGGGGGAAGGGTAAGCTGGGACAAAGTGAGAGAGTGGCATGGACATATATACACTACCAAATGTAAAATAGCTAGCTAGTAGGAAGCAGTTGCATAGCACAGGGAGATCAGCTCGGTGCTTTGTGTCCCCCTAGAGGGGTGGGATAGGGAGGGTGGGAGGGAGATGCAAGAGGGAGGGGATATGGGGATATATGTATATGTATAGCTGATTCACTTTGTTATACAACAGAAACTAACACACCAATGTAAAGCAATTATACTCCAATAAAGATGTTAAAAAAAAAAAAGAATTGTTACTGCTGAGAATACATTTTACGTAAGAGGGTTTTTAAAGCAGAAAAGAACCACCACAGGGAAGAGACAATCCCTATTTTGTTATTTTGAGTGGGAATTAAATAAAATTTTTAGATATCAATGGTGTATTTAATTTGAATAGTTCTGATTAATAACTGCTGCTTATCTTCTCACACAAGGAACAGATTTCCACCCCATCCTGGGTAATAACAATAACAACCACTTCTGTAAAGCTTATTACGTGTTAGGCACTCTTCTAAGCACTTTAAAGATATGCACTCATTTAATCTTAATAACAACTCTAAAAGGTAGGGAATATTATCCCCAGTTTACACATGAGGAAACTCAAGTCTAGAGAAGTTAAGTAACTTGTCCAAGGTAATACAGCTAGGAGGTAGTGGAGCCAGAATTCAAATGTAGGCAGTTTAGTTGCTGAATCCGTTCTCTTAACCACTCTGCAGCATGAGAGAGCAGAGCATTTCATATACAAGTATTTTTAGACCTCTGCTTCCAGTAATGGAAGACTGGGTAACTCAGATGAACCCTCCCAGACAGCTAGAAAAGCCGTCAATTTTTAAAAGTTGAATCAAATACATCAGAGAATTAACAAAGGGTAGAGAATTACCAGGACACAGTCCAAAGACGGCAGAAAGCAGAGAAGTAAGCCACACCTGGGGCTTCTTTCACTATAGGGACATTTGACAATTCTGGAAAAGATAGCTAGGAGGCTGTTCAGTATTTCTGCCAGTTTCATAAGGCTACAGGAACAAAAGTTGAAGTCCAAGACCAGTCAAGAGTGAGAGCCTAGCAAAACCCTCAGGATTGGACTGGGACTCTGAAAGGCTGCATTTTAGGAATAAGGGTGAACCAGAAATAAACTGAAACTTTCATGGACTGCAGTCCAGTTTCAAGTCAACCGGGTAGATCAGAAAGTTTCAATCCCTGAAACTGAATTAAGGTGATCCTGTCCTACCAATGCTTCTTCCAAGCATCTAAGGGCAAGGAAAATCCTCTATGAAGGAATATAATATTATCTGAGATTTTAAGCTATTTCTACAATTTTTCAAATAAAATATCTGGCACATAGTGAAAGAAAATCAGGCATAAGAGAAAAGACAATATGAACATGATGCAGCAGAAAAAAACAGATATTAAAAACAGATACAGAGACGTTCTGGATATTGGGATTATCAGAGAAAGACTTTAAGATAGCTACTTTATTTTCAAAGAGATAATAGATTATATTTAAACTTTTGGCAGAGAATTCAAACCTATAAATAATATAAGAGATGTGAAAAATAAACAGAAATTCAAGAATTAAAAAATGTTTCAAAGGGGTGAAATCACACAGAGTATGTTCTCTGGCCACAATGCAATTATGTCAGAAATCATTGATAAAAAGACAATTTTCATATGTTTTAAAATTAAGAAATACACGTCTAAATGGAATAAATATACCTCTAAATCAAAGAGGAAGCCATAGTGGAAATTAGAAAATATTTTTGAACTAAATTATAAAAAAAATAACGCTATAGTATGCAGTCAAAATTGTACTTAGAGAGAGGTTTATAGACTTAAATGGATATGTTAGAAAAAGAAAGACTAAAAATTAATGAGTTAAATACCTTTATAAGAAGATACAAGAGGGACTTCCCTGGTGGTTCAGTGGTTAAGAATCTGCCTGCCAAAGCAGGGGACACAGGTTCACGCCCTGGTCCGGGAAGATCCCACATGCCACGGAGCAACTAAGCCCGTGTGCCACAACTACTGAGCCTGTGCTCTAGAGCCTGTGAGCCACAACTACTGAGCCCACGTGCCACAACTACTGAGGCCTGTGCACCCAGAGCCCGTGCTCTGCAACAAGAGAAGCCACTGCAATGAGAAGCCCGCACACCACAACGAAGACCCAACGCAGCCAAAAATAATTAATTAAAAAAAAAAGAAGATACAAGAAATAAAAAAAATAAAATGGGGCCAAAGAAAGTTGAAAGAAGGCCGTAAAGAGCAGAAATGAATGAACCAGAAAACAAATTGCAAAGAAGATCAACAAAGCCAGAGGTTGGTTCTTCACAAAGACTAATAAAATTGATAAATCCCTGAGGAATCCAATAGAGGGGCAAAAAAAAAAAGGTAGCCAGTGTTATGAATTAAAAAATGGATGTTACAACTGATTCTGCACATATTAACAAGCTAATAAAAGGATTTTATGAAATCTTTATGCCAATAAATTTGAAAATTTTGACGTAATAAATTCCTAGAAAAATACAACTTACCAAAAACTAACACAAGAAGAAACAAGAAATGTGAATAGTTATGGAATGGTTAAAGAAATTGAATTTGTAATTAAACTATTAAAGATATGAAATTTGTAATGAAAATTCTTCTCACAAAGAAAAATCCAAAATCAGACGGCTTTATCAGCAAATTCTTCCAATCATTGAAGGCAGAAATAATTCTAATTTTTACACAAATTATTCCAGAGAATGATAAAAGAGGGACAATTCCTTAACTTGTTTTATAAAGCCAGCAATAAAGGGAAAGTATAGACTAAAAATATAAGAAAAGAAGGAAAAACAGAATTAATAAACATAATTAATGTCAGAATGGTGGTTACGTTTAGGTAGGAGGGAAGAAGTTGTAATTGGGAAAGGGCAGGTGGGTTTCTGGGGGCTGACAATGTTGTTTCTTGACCTCAGTGGTAGTTTCCACTCATTTGCTTTAAAATAAATCATTAAGATACACATTTCTGTTTTTTACACTTTGCTGTATATGTATTACAATTCACACTAAAATTTTTATTGAAATTTATGGGACCAGTTTCACTTAATGAGAGAATGGCATAAATATTTGTTGACTCTCATCCTTAGATTTCAGTAATATTCTTGACTCTGTCTTTACTTACTCTAACAGACTTACAACTTGAATTTCTTCGAGATTATTTTTTAGAGGTTAATCCTTTAATGTTTACTAGTTTCCAAATTCCACTAACATATTATACTGGAATCAACAGTTACAATTACTCTTTTAAATAAAGGCATATTCTTGAATATTCTATACTCCCTAACTTGGGGCATTGTTTTTAAAACCCAAAATTTCACCTTGGGTTATAAGACACAAAGATTAACCAATGATCTGTATGTCTGCAAGGTGTACAACATTAAGACAAATGAGATGAGTACAGTTCATCTGGGACTAAATAAACATCAACTCAGCAGTTTTTCTGGGAACTTTCACATCTGTTTCCTAACACTGATTATTTTAATCTATTTGTCTTCAGTCTTTGTCTACCCAGCCCTCATTCAAAAGCATCTGTCTAGTGTAAAAACCTTTTATAGTAACAGGAAATTTGATTTAATGGTCTGAAATATGAATGATCTTTTATTAGGACCAAGCCATTTTATTTCTTCTCTATAACTATAGTAAAAGGAACAGCTAAGTGAACATATATTGTACATCAAATTTTATTTTGACAGCAATTATAAAGCCTATACTGAAATACTGCTCCTATCCACCTTTCTAAATTCTTTTTAACATCCCCTTTAGGGCAAACACTAAGCATCAAAATATAGCAGACTAAAACAATTCTGCCTCAAATTACGGAGACCCAAACTTTGGTCTATACGCTGTTGTCAATTTGATTAACTTAAATAAAAATAGTATGTCTATCATAAAGTTTCTTACTTTTGGAACATGAGGATTAAATTCCACAGCTCTATGAATTGCTTCCACAGCATTAATTTCTGCTGTGCTTAACCCTCTTCTGGAGGCTGTTTCTGGAGAGAATCTATAAGAAAACCACAAAATGAAGAAATAAATATTTAAATAAATATTTTAATCAATTAATTAATTGAGATCATAATCTAGCCCCCTAAATCAGAGGTTTCTGGTGATGGCCAAAGTCAAAGCCAAATAGCTACTAAACATAAAAGTAAAGCCTTTGGTTCAACATATAAAGGAAGGCAGCATAAGAAATGGAAATCTTCAAGTTAAGGTGAAGAAAGCCTTCAGAAGTCCATTAAAGGCACACTTTGGGCAAAGTAATAAAATAAGAAATGCTACACAGGGACATCTAGAGAATCTCATGAAATAGAAGTACATTCTTATCAAATTTTCACTGTTCACAGACTGTGAACAGTCCATTCTAATTCATATCAAGCCACAGTAATCTAAGGTGAAAGAAAGCAGTTGCCATTTGGTTGGTTTCTGAATAACTTACCTGTGGAATAAAGAGAAATTCATTAAGGACAGCCAAAAATACAAGGAAATCAGAATAACTCAGAATTATAATCTCAAAACAGATAACATGAAACCTATTTCCCTACCACACACCTTACCATTACCATCAGAGCTACTATGTACTGGATGTACTTTCTATCTAGCATTGCTTTGGTCATTTAACACATATAATCCTCACACAACCACCCTACAGTATTATTATTCTCATTTTACAGATAACGAAGAAACTCAAACTGATTAACTTGACCAAAGTTCCACAGCTGGTATGCTGTAGACTTTGAATTTGAACCCAAGTTTACTTAGCTCTAAAAACCTTGCTCTTTCCACAACACATAGTAAGAAGCTTCTAAGCCCCATAAGATCAAGGGTTATTCAGCAGGAAGTAGGGACAAACAAAAGCATTGTTTAAAGTCAGTGGATGAAAAACAATATTGAGTTTAGCAGTCTTTCTAAACTATTATAGTTTTCATAACTACTTACTTATCTGAAACAGTCCTTGTCTTCAATAGTGCTGCTGTATAACAGATGGCTGCTGACTTTGGAAGGCTTATATCTATAATAATAATTTTTAATTTAGGTAAGAATCACAAAAATATCTTAAGACAATTTCTAATAAGAATAATTCATAGTTCAAATTTAATGGATATAATTTAGTAGTAAAAGCACATGGACATATAATTGGAAAACCTGAGTTTGAATCTTGATTCTACTATTTACCAGCTATGCATCCTTGAACTAGCAGCAACTTCTTTAACCTCAGTTTTCCCAAAATAGAGAAATGGTACTTTTCTAGCACAGATTAAATTAAACCATGTCTGTGAAAGCCCTCATACAATGGTAAAAAGTACTCAACAAATGCTTATAAGAAGCTGCTTATAATAATACTATCCAAGGAAAAAGCCATTGCATAGATAGAACTATGTAAAAACTCCACCTATTCACAGAGAAAAACTAAGATTAAAAAAAAAAAAATTAATGGGACTTCCCTGGTGGCCCAGTGGGTAAGACTCCACGCTCCCAATGCAGGGGGCCCGGGTTCAATCCCTGGTTGGGGAACTAGATCCCACATGCTTGCCACAACTAAGAGTGCGCATGTCACAACTAAGAAGCCCACATGCCACAACTAAAGATCCTGCGTGACACAACGAAGATCCCACATGCCGCGACTAAGACCCGGCGCAGCCTAAATAAATAAATAAATAAATGTTTAAAAAAATTAATAGTAGTTAAATCCAGGTGATATAATTATGGGTGGTTTTCATTTTTTTCTTCTTCCGATGTTTTTGCACTTTCTACATTTTCTTAAATGATGATTTTTTATAAAATAAAAAGAAATTGAGAACTACAATGAAATTAATTATATAAGTTCTTTCTTAAAGAATGACCAAAATAATGTTATTGGGAGAGTAAGACTACAGAACTCTCTTTCCAGATTCCAGAGTTATACCAGCAAATGGAGAACTAAAGAAGTAAACTTGCTTTTAACTTTTTCAGGATTCTAGAAGGGTAAAAACTGGGGACTCATAAAAATAACTGAAAACACAGAAGCATATCCAAGTTGCTAGTTTTATTTTATTTTTAATGAATAGGTCCTATCTGATTTTTCATATTCAGTCCCTAAGCTTGTTCATCGTAGTATCATAAGCAGGCCATGCATCTGATAAGTAACATATGGAAAGAATTTCTCACAAATTTCTCCATGAGCCTATACTACTCTAAAGCACTTCCTAAGAATTCCAGATGTTTAAAAGAAATAAACTTCTCTTTCCAATTGTAACACATTTCAAACTTTCCAAGTCATGGAGATTCCCAAGCTAATGGGTAGGAGCTTACAACAGGAGAGTGTGAATAAGTGACTTATATGTGTTCTAATACAGTGAAAGATATGACTAGAAATATTATGCTAGTTAGGATGTTTTCAGCTTGGGGTTAAAAGCTGATGCCTCACTCAGAATGAGGAGAAAGGCTATGCTTCTCAAAAATTCTCCCAACTCCATTTGTGGTAAACTGGTACTGTTATCGTATAATAATAAAAATAGCCAACATATACTGACTTCTTACTTACTGTTGGGAAACTAGTAAACAAACAAATGGAATACCTAAATTTAAGTTCAAGCTTGCCCCTTACTGGCTAGAAGACCTTACCCAATCACTTAACCTTCTTCTACTCCAGCTTTCTTATTTACTAACCGGAAACAGTAAAAATATTGTACTTGTCCTACCACCTCACAAGATTGTTATAAGGATCAGATGAGATAATAAATTACACTTTGTAACTAAAAAGCATTGTAAAATGTTATTCTGAGTTACTCTTATATATACTCTAAGCAACTTCTGTTAGCCTTCCCTGTCACTCCAAAACAAATGAAGTGCATAGCACCCCATACTTTTCTATTACCTCACCTAACACGCTATGCCTCAATATAACTACTATTCATTTGTCTGTATGTTCCACTAAATGGTAAATTCTACGAGGGCTAAGTCCATGTCTTCTTATTCACCACTGTATTCCAAGCGCCTCACTCACACTAGGCGCTCAATAAACAAATGAATACATCTTGAGAGAAGGAAAGTTCCTCCTTGCAGACTTTTGCTACCAAAAGTACTGAAAAAGAAGATACTTAATAGCAACTTGTATCCACAGATACTAGATACTGACTGGTAAGAATGCAAAGAGAAAATCACAGAAATACCAGAGTAGGATCACATTTATGATTACTTAATAGAAAAAAAATACTTTAACCATGCTATCAACTAAGAGAATTATCACTCACCATCATATTTTGCTAGAACTGCTTGGACATCTGCATAGGCCTGTAATTCTAAAAGTGATTCTAGGAGATTTTCATGGATGTTCAACATGGTAAGAGGAGGAAATTCTTTCATCAACTGTATATTAAAAAGAAAAAAGATTAAAATTATACAAAAGGAACTCAATAGAGCTGAATCAGATTCACTGAGGTAGAAATTCTTTTGTTTCTTAAAACTGTGAAGACCCAACCTCTAAGAAATCTATGTATATTAAATAAATATCTTGTTATAAAACTATCAATTAAAAAAACCAGTGATTCTGGGCAATTTCCTGGCGGTCCAGTGGTTGGGATTCGGCACTTTCTCTGCTGGAGCCCGGGGTTCGATCCCTGGTCAGGGAACTAAGATCCCGCAAGCTGGGCAGCACGGCCAATCAATCAATCAATCAATGTTAAAAAAAAAAAAAAAAAAGGAAAACACATAGTGATTCTGCATTAACTTAACTGGCAACTTAAAACACATTTTGTTTTTGAAGGAATAAAGATAAAGGTTGAGTCATCAAATTTACTTACATCTCTCATTATTTTTACTGCTTCTCTTATTCTTCCTAATTTTCTTGCACACATTGCCAGTCTTCTTTTAATATACACTAGTACATTGGTATCTCTCCCTATTTAGAAAAACAACAAATGACACCAAGCTATCACTTTTATATTATGACCTGTTACTTCATTAACATATTATCCGTTAATTTTATTTGCTTACTTTGGGAGTTTCAATTAAAATTAAATTGTGTCAGAATGGAAGAATATTAATAATTGTTGAATTTGGGTGATGAACAATGAATGAAGGTTCATTATACTGCTCTATTTTTATAGATGTTTGAAGTTTTTTATATTAAAAGCTTAAAAATATATATATATAGAATTACTTTTGCCTCTAACATTAAGTAATCTGAGTACAGTATATATAAAGTAATTTGTGTATACTTGGCAAGTAGATTTTACTATTAAAAGACATACATTAATAGGAAGAAATAACATTATTAAGTTTCTGCATGAACAATCTACTATTTTAATATTCTCTATTATCTTAGCTGACAAACAAAAGATATTCAAAACAAAATTTCCATGCTAGCGTAAATTTTTGGTCAACAGCAAGTAACTAACAAACTACAAAACTACTTCTAGAAAGGGCTAACAAATATTTCTGGAACTATCTCATAACTATATCTGAGATTATATAAGGACAAATGGCATGACTTTTTTACAGATGTAGTTTCATTAGTTCCAGACTGCAAAATTACATATTCCCACAGTTGTGTGTTATAACAACACGCATTAATGAAACATACTATATACATCAATATTTAGTTTAGAGAGAAAACATTATCCTAATTTTAATTTACACAAACAAAAGATTTAGAACTTAACTCCCAGCAGACAATGCATTATATAAACATATTTCAATTTATTGCCCACTATCTGCCAAAATCATGAAACTAAAGCCCTCTGGCCACACAAAATAGCAGGAAGCAGCAGCATTACAGATTCTAACATCTTTGGTAAAAGTGTCTCGATCACAACTGGGAGAGTATGCCTGAGAGTGGAAAGAAAGGACCTCAGTTGCTATGACCCATATGGTCTCAAACACGTCATAGAGAAAAAACCACCAAAGAAATAGTCAATATCAAGTGTAAGGCTGGTTTTGTGCTGAAGGGCCACTCCCTGGCACTGTATGGAGATATATACTGTCTGAAGAGCAAACCAAATGATATACCTCTACTATTGCTTGGGTAAGGGTGAGGATAAAGGTAATAGCTGCTTATCATCACTAGAAGGTTCTCTTGAATCTTGAATATTTTTGAGTTGTGTTTCTCCAATGACCAGCCCAATTCTCGCATGAAATAAATTATTGTTAAGTTTCAGAGCAGCACATCTCTCAATAACCAGAGCAGATCTGTTCCCTTCCACAAGCATTCTCTAGCTAATATACATTTCTGTCTTGCTGATTTGAATAAATGTGTTATCTCTTATGAAAAGTAGCTAACTTTTAAGTATTAAGTTTTTAAAAATTTTTGTTTTGTGTTTTACACATAAAACACGCAGTTGCAGGAACTAAAAGACAGGGGAAAATTAGTTCAAATTCGCTTACTCAGTTGAGCTTCATGCTGAGGACTTTGGTGCTGGCACTGTTGTGACCGCCTGTAAATTGTTTCTCCTGCCTTGAGTGCCTGTTTAAATAACCTTTCAGCATCTACAATAGTTGTTGCTTCTTCCTCAGCCAGTAGAACATATGCAGTAGCACAGCTATAAAGAAAGCAAGCAAGGCAATTTTAAGTAAAATGGTAAAACAAGTATTTTCTTTGGGGTATGTCCCTTTACATCACATTTCCGTATCTTTCCCTATACTTTCTGTAATAGGGAAGAACATTTGTATTTTATTACAAATTAATCACTATAGGGATGTTGCCTATAAGCTTAAGTTATATATAATGACCCATCTCTCAGAACCCTGCCTCCCAGGTAATGAGCATTATGCTAAAATACTTCTGTTTAGCTCACAGGAAACATCTTGACCAGGCCCACCTGTGAATGACTGCAGGGAGGAAGAAATTAACACATCCCCTCTGGAGGCTGATGGGAACCAGAAAATGTTTGATTTTACTCCCTCTCCTTTTAGTATAAAAGAAGACTGAATTCCAACTCAGGCAAGATGGTTCTTTGGGGCATGAGCCCACCATCTTCTCGGTTTGCTGCCTTTCCGAATTAAGTCATTATTCCTTGCCCAACAACTCATCTCTTGATTATTGGCCTGTCGTGTGGCGAGCAGTACGAGCTTAAACTTGGTAATAAATTTTGGTTATTCATAAACACTTTCTATTTTTTGTTTTTGTTTTGTTCTGTTATTGCTGTTAAACGCCTCTTGTGAAGGGGTATCTCATTGTGTTTTTCATTTTCATTTCCCTTATGATGAATGACACTGAGCATCTTTTTATGTACTTTTCGGTCATTTGTATGTCTTCCTTGAAGAAATAGACATTCCAAGTCCTTTGCCCATTTTTAATTGGTTGTCTTTCTGTCATTGAGTTGTAAGAGTTCTTTATATATTCTGGATAACTAGCCCCTTATCAAATATGACTTGCAAATATTTTCTCTCATCCTGTGGGTTGCGTTTTCACTTTCTTGACAGTATCCTTTGATGCACAAAAGCTTTTAATTTTGATGAAGTCTAATTTATCTAATTTTCCTTTTTTGCTTGTGCTTTTGGTGTCATATCTAAGAAACCACTGCCAAATTGACAGTCATGAAAATTTGCTCCTATGTTTTCTTCTAAGAGTTTTATAGTTTTAGCTCTTAAATTTAGGTCTTTAATTTTTAATTAATTGTGTATGATGTGTGTTAAGGGTCTAACTTCATACTTTTGTATGTGGTTATCTAGCTGTTACCATTTGTTGAAAAGACTATTCTTTCCCCCACTGAATGGTCTTGGCACCCTTGTCAAAAATCAATTGACCATAGATGTATGGGTTTATTTCTGGACTCTAAATTTGATTCCATTAATCGAGATGTCTATTCTTATTATTTAATTACTGTAGGTTCATAGTAAGTTTTGAAATCAGGAAGTGAGTCCTCCTACTTTATTCTTTTTCAAGATTGTTTTGGCTACTTGAGGTCTCCTGTAATTCCATATTTTAGGATCAGTTTGTCCATTTCTGCAAAACAGTCAATTGAAATTTTGATGGAGACTGCACTGAATTTGTAGATCAACTTGAGAAGTACTGATATCTTAACAATAATAAGTCTTCCAATCCATGAACACAAGATGTCTTTCCATTTATTTAGGTCTTCTTTAACTTCTTTTGATAATACTTTGTAGTTTTCAGTGTACAAGTCTTGCACCTCCTTGGTTAAATTTATTCTTAAGTGTTTTAACGTTTTTGATGCTATTGTAAATGGAACTGTTTTCTTAATTTCCTTTTCAGATTGTTCATTGCTACTGTATAAAAAAACAGCTGATTTTAGGTTGATCTTGTCTCCTGCAGCTTTACTGAACTCTTTTACTAGCTCCAATAGTTTTTTTGTGGATTCTTTAAGGTTTTCTATATATAAGATCATGTCATCTGTGAAGAGAGATAGTTTTATTTCTTCCTCTCCCATACGAAAGCCATTTTCCCCCTCTTCTTGCCTAAGTGCATTGGCTAGCACCTCCAGTACAATGTTAAATAGAGGTGGTGGGATTCCCTGGTAGTGCAGTGGTTAAGAATCCACCTGCCAAGGCAGGGGACACGGGTTCGAGCCCTGGTCCGGGAAGATCCCACATGCCGCAGAGCAACTAAGCCCATGCCCCCACAACTACTGAGCCTGTGCTCTAGAACCCGCAAGCCACAACTACTGAAGCCCGCATGCCTAGAGCCTGTGCTCTGCAACAAGAGAAGCCACCGCAATGAGAAGCCCATGCACTGCAACGAAGAGTTGCCCCTGCTCACCATAACTAGAGAAAGCCCGCACACAGTAACAAAGACCCAACGCGGCCAAAAATAAATAATTACTTTAAAAAAATAAATAGAAGTGGCAAGAGCAGACTTTCTTGCCTTATTCTTGATCTTAGCAAGCTTTCAGACTTTCAGTCTTAAGTACATAGTTAGCTGTAGGTTTTTCATAGATGTCCTTTATCAGTTTGAGGAAGTTTCCTTACATTCCTTATTTGTTTTTATAATAAAATGGTGTTGGATTTTGTCAAATACTTTTTCAGCATCAACAGAGATGATTGTGTGGGTCTTGTCCTTTGTTCTATTAATGTGATGTCTTACACTGACTGATTTTCACATGTTAAACCACCCTTGCCTTCCTGGGATAATCCCACTTGGTCATGGTGTATAATCCTTTTAATCTGCTGCTGGATTTGGTGTGCTAGTATTTTGTTGAGAATTTCTGCATCTATATTCATAGTGAATATTAGTCTGTAGTTTTTGTTTCTTATCATGTCTTTCTTTGGTTTTGGTATGAGAGTAATACTGGCCTCACAGAATAAGTTAGGAAGAATTGCTTCCTCTTCTATTCCTTTGAAGAGTTTGAGAAGGACTGGTGTTAATTCTTCTTTAAGAGTTTGGTAGAATTCAGTGGTGAAGCAACCTAGTCCTGAGCTTTCTTTGTTTGGAATTTTTAAAATTACTGACTTAATCTCTTCATTTGTTACAGGTCTATTCAGATTTTCTATTTCTTCTTGAGTCAGTTTTGGTAGTTTGTGCATTTCTGGGAATTTGTCCATTTCATCCAAGTTAGCCAATTTGGCATACAATTGTTCATAGTATTCTCTTATAGTATTTTTAATTTCTTTAAGGTCAGTAGTAATGTCCCCAGTTTCATTCTTGATTTTAAGTAAGCTGAGTTTCTCTCTTTTTTAACTGGTCAGTCTAGCTTAAAGTCTGTCAAGTTTGTTGATCTTTTTTAAAAAAAACCAACCTTTAGTTTCACTGATTCTATTGTTTTTCTATTCTCTGTTTTGTTTATATCACTCTAATCTTTATTACTCCCTCCCTTCTGCTTGGAGTTTAGTTGGCTCTTCATTTTCTAGTTCCTTAAGGTATAAAGTTAAGTTTTTGATTTGAGATCTTTCTTTTTTATTAATGAAGGTTATTTACAGCTATAAATTTTCCTCTGATCACTCACAGCTTTTGCTGTATTTCATAATTTTTTGGTATGTTATGTCTTCATTTTCACTCATTCCAAAGTATTTTTCTAATTTATCTTGTGATTTCTTCTTTCGCTCATTGGTTGTTTAAGAGTTGTTTAATTTCCACATATTCCAATATTGTGAAATTTCCAGATTTCCTTCTGTTACTGACTTCTAATTTCATTCCACTGTAGTGAGGGTGGATAGTTTAAATGATTTCAATCATTTTAAGTTTACTGACAATTGTTTATGTCCTAATTATGATTTATCCTGGAGAATGTTCCATGTACACTTGAGATGTTGTTGGGTAGAGTGTTATATAGATGTGTTAGGTCCAGTTGGTTTATAGTGTTGTTCAAGTCTTTTATTTCCTTGTGTATCTTTTGTCTAGTTATTCTATCCAATATTGAAAATAAGGTGTTGATGTCTCCAACTATTATTGTTGAATTCTTTATTTCTCCCTTCAAGTCTGTCAGTTTTTGCTTCATACATTTTGTTATTAGACATATATAAGTTTATAATTATTATATCTTCTTGATGAATTGAACCTCTTTTATCATTATATAATGTCATTCTTTGTCTTGTAAAAAGTTTTTGTCTTAAAGTCTATTTTGTCTGATACCAGTTTAGCCACTCCAGCTCTCTTTGATTACTATTTGCATGGAATACTTTTTTACACACTTTTACTTTGTACTTCTTTGTGTCTTTGTATCTAAAGAATCTCTTGTAGACAGCATATAGTTGGACTACTTTTTTTTCCCTATTCATTCTGCTAATCAATGCCTTTTAATTGAAGAGTTTAATCTATTTACCTGTTTGAGTACTTAGTGATAAGGAAGGAAATGTTTCTGCCATTTTCCTATTTGTTTTCTATATGTCCTTTTTTTTTGTTCTCAATTCCTACATTATTGCCTTCTTTTGTGTTAGATACATATCTTCTAGTATACCATTTTGATTCCCTTATTACTTATCACATTTTTTTTGTTATTTCTTAGTGGTTAACAGTTAACAATTACATTTAACATCTTAACTGATAACAATCTAGTATGAATTAATACTAATTTAGTTTCAATAGTATACAAAACTTTGCCCCTATATAGCTCTTCCCCCTATCACTTATGTTGTTATGGTCACAAATTGCAACTTTATAAACTGTATGTCCATCAACATAGATTTATAATGACTGTTTTACATAGCTGTCTTTTAAATCATATAATAAAAAGAACTGCAAACCCCAAAATTAATATTGACTTTTTTTTTTTAAACACTTTTATTATTTATTTATTTATTTTTTGGCTGTGTTGGGTCTTCGTTTCTGTGCGAGGGCTTTCTCTAGTTGTGGCAAGCGGGGGCCACTCTCTTCATCGTGGTGCGCGGGTCTCTCACTATCGCTGCCTCTCTTGTTGCGGAGCACAGGCTCCAGTCGCGCAGGCTCAGTAGTTGTGGCTCACGGGCCTAGTTGCTCTGCGGCATGTGGGATCCTCCCAGACCAGGGCTCGAACCCGTGTGCCCTGCATTGGCAGGCAGATTCTCAACCACTGTGCCACCAGGGAAGCCCCAATATTGACTTTTTAATTTGCCTATGTAGTTACTTTTACTGGCATTCTTTATTGTTTAGTGTGGAGTCAAGACTGTCTAGTATCCTTTTATTTCAGCCTGAAGGACTCCTTGTAGCATTTCTTGTAGGACAAGTCTACTAGCACTGAACTCTCTTTTTGTTTATCTGGGAATGTCTTAATTTCTCCATTTATTTTGAAGGATAGGGTTGCTGGGCATAGAATCCTAAGCTGACAGCTTTGTTTTGTTTTGTTTTGTTTGAACTTTGACTATGTTATCCTACTGCCTTACATGGTTTCTGATGAGAAAGCAGCTCTTAATCTTTTTCAGGATCACTTATATGTGATGAGTTGCTTCTCCTTGCTGCTTTCAGGCATCTCTCCTTACCTTTGGCTTTCGAAAGCTTGATTATAATGTGTCTCATTGTGGATGTCTTTTTGAGTATGTCATACTTGGGGTACATTGAGCTTCCTGGATGTGTAGATCCATATCTTTCATCAAATTTGGGATCTTTTCAGCCATTATTTATTTAAATAGTCTTTTTGCCCCTTTTGCTCTCTCTCTCCTCTCTTTCTGGGACTCCATTATGCACAGGTATGTTTAACAGTGTTCCACAGGTTTCTTAGGCTCTGTTCACTTTCCTTCATTCTTTTATTTTTTACCTAAATCAAGTTTGCTGATTCCTTCTTCTGCCTGTTCATATCTGCTGCTGAACGTCTACAGGAAATTTTAAATTTCAGTTATACTTTTCAACTCTAGAATTTCTATTTAGTTCTTTTTTATTATTTCTATCTCTTTATTGACATTCTCTAATGGTGAGACATAATTCTCATGGTTTTCTTTAGTTCTTTATACATGGTTTCCTTTACCTCTTTGAGCATATTTTAAATAGTTGATTTAAAGTTTTTATCTAGAAAGTCCAAAGTCTGGGCTTCCTCAAGGACAGTTTTTATTCATTTTCTTCTATTCTCTGTGTAGGGCGTATTTTGCTTCTTTGCATGTCTTATAATTTTTTTGTTGAAAACTGGAAATTTTAAATATTATAATCTAGCAACTCCAGAAGTCAGATTTCCCCTCCTCCCCAGAGATTATTGTTGTTGCTTACAGTTGTGACTTTTCTGAACTGATTTTGTAAAGTTTGTATTCTGTCATGAGTGACCAGTGAAGTGTCTGCTCCTTTAGCTTAATGGTTAGTCAGTGATTTGATAGAGATTGCCCTAAACACCTGAAACCAAAAACAAAACAAAAAGCAAGTCTTTGCAGATGGGTTCTGTGTGTGTACTGGGGCATACCTTCAACATTCAGTCAGGCAGTTTACAACTCTGCCTTAGCTTTCACTTTCTGCTTGTGCAGAACCTGAAAGTCAGACACACATGAGAGCTTAGGGTCTTCTCAAATCTTTTCTGAGCAGGTGCCCAACTTTGGGCATGTGTGGAGCCTTTGAGATTCCCAGGAATATGTGGAAGCTTTGAAAAGTGTTTATTTCCCAAAATTTCTCATTCCCCAGCCTTTCCTCCCAAGCTTTCTAGTTTGTCTATTGTTTGCCCTAGTTGTTATCCCTTGATCCTGGCAGCACTGGCTAATACAGTTGCCTTTAAATATTTTCAACAATGCCCCCACAGTGTAGCTGTGTCAGTGCTGGGAGAGTTTCGAATTAACCAAAATATAGGCTAGCCCTTTGAGCTGGTCCTTTAGAGAGTAACCAGACAGGTCAAAATAAACAACGATAATTCTTTGAGAAAAAGGTCCATTCTGCTTCCTTTGATAGTAGGAATTATACCCAGAAGACAGACTGTTGTCTTCAAGGCTGCCACTGAGCTAGGGAGTGGAGGATGGGGTCAGTGTTAAGTTAAAACACCACAAAGCTCTCTTACAGAAATTCAGCTATTTTTTAAAACTGACTAAGCATTCTCCAGGTTGCAATAAACTTTGATTAGTTTTCAGAGTTTCAATAAAATTCATTCACTGCTTGCTGAGTTCCCTACACTGCCAGTTTTGTTCCACCTTGGGTAAGTCTTCTTAATAAGGATTAGTATATCTGTGGTAGGGGAGTAAGGAGGGGTACAGGGACAATGCTAAGTTCACATTATTCAGGAGGCATTCCTTGATTAATCCCAACTGGAACCATATTTTTACTCTAGGCACTTATTTAATATTAGATTAATACTTATTGATCTGTCCCATTTAAATATTAAGCTCACTTATGATTCTACATTTTGTTTTTTCAAAATATAAAGTTGATAAGAGGAGCTACAAAAAAATAAAGCTGCTAACATTAAAAAAAATTAAATTAGAGCCATGTTTTACTTATGTTGAATTCCCTTCCCATGCCTCCAATCCTACTAGCAACTACAGTTCTCAGGACTGAATGAATGCTTTAAATAAATGACTTAAATGAAAAACAAAATTAAAACAGGTGGCTTAAGTATTTTAGTACTCTTTAATTATCAAGTATTATCACCAATCAGATCAGCATTCTCCCTTTTATAAAGTATTTCTAGCATAATTTCTATTCAAAAGCATAGATAAGTTTACAATTTCAGAAGCAAAACACAAATGTCAATGAACACTGCAAATTTTGTCTCTAGTATGCAAAAAGAGAAAGGGGACTATTAATGACTCCAGGTGTCTTAGGAACAGAAAAAAGGAAACAAAATCACTTGCCTGGGTTTCCTTCAAAACAAACTTATTTTCCATATATTTCAAACTTACTCATTGTTTAATTCTAAAGCTTGATAGGCTGCTTTGATTCGAGCTGGAGGATTTCTTTCCCTCCATGCCTTCTGCATAACTGTAGGAAAAACATTTCAAAAAGTAGATGATATGGTAAACATAAATTATCTTATGCAAAACGTATGAAGAATGAGTTAGAAGAGTAAACAAAGATTTAAATAACATGTTCTTAAACATAAGAAACAAGAAATTGCGGTGATGGCTCACATTAACCTCATGAGAAATTTACATTAAATTTGGAAGCTTCACATAAAGTAGAAATTTAAATATTATTTCTCTGATTTATATGAATAATAACATAGATGGTACTTAATCAAGTTAATTACATCATTATACATGAACATTTATATATCTAAATGCATATTAAAATTGATATCAGATTATAATCTATGAAATATTCTAGTTCCTTTATCCTCTTGAAAAGGGTCTATGGAACTGTTAAAAATATACAAAAAAAACTTAAAAAACACAGTACGTATTTAATCAATGATTCAATCCATGCAGAATGTTTGAATTTGCATTTTGTATAAAAAGGGGGGTAAAAAGGAATTAACTTAGACTATAGTATATTTATGGGAAATGTCAGTCTCTACTAAGAGTCAAGAAAAGACTGAATTAGGATCTCTCTGGTATAACAATATTTGTTTTGTTATCATTTACTGCACCAAAATGAAAATTTCACACTAAGCAAAGTTTCTTAAAAATTAAACAAACAGGGACTTCCCTGGTGGTCCAGTGGTTAAGAATCCACCTTCCAATGCAGGGGACGCAGGTTTGATCCTTGGTCAGGGAACTAAGATCCCACATGCCGCGGGGCAACTAAGCCCGGGCGCCGCAACTACTGAGCCCACGCGTTCTGGAGCCCACATGCTACAACTAGAGAACCCGCACACTCTGGAACCTGCGCACCACAACTAGAGAGAAGCCCGTGTGCCGCAACAAAGACCTGACCCGACGCAGCCAAATAAATAAATAAATAATTTTTAAAAAACTAAGCAAACAAATAAACAAAGTAGATCCATGAAACTATCTGGCCTATTTCAAGTTTGATAAGAAAAATAAAGAATCTATGAATGTTGCTTTTGGAACAAAACCTACAACTGTCCAGAAAGAATAATGTGGAAAATGTTTGAGTTTTCCTTTGGAAACAAAATATTAGTCTTGGCTTAGAAAAGGAGACAATATATTCTACTTGCGTAACAAAAATACATTTCTCATATCAAACATGTCACCACTAGCTGACAGCTAATGCTTCCTGAACTTGACAAATTGATGCAAGTCAGCACCCATTTGATAATAACCAGGTAAAGAATAACATTTTGCTTAAACATTAAAATATTACATAAAAATCAAGTATAATATTTGACTTGCCATTTTTGATGATGAGGCTCTCTTCTATAAGTTACATGATATTTTCACGTTAAATTTTGACACTGAATCTTTATTAACAGTTTAAATGGTTATTTGGTACTCTAGCATATTAAGTATATACAGTAATTTATTTAACCAGTTCTCTTTTGATGGATAATTAATTTTTTGCTAATACAGAAATATTGTGATAACCATCTTTCAACATCTATCTTTGCAAACCTGACCAAATATTTCATTTTTAGAAGTGGAATGGTTGGTTAAAATGTATGCATCTTTTAAAAGATTTTGGATATATATTTCCAAACTCCTCTCAATGAGACTGTATTAATTTACATTTTTTCAGGCAGTGCAGGAGAGTGACTATTTCCCCACTCCCTTAACAACACTGAGTAGTATCAATCTTTGCTAATTTAAAACATGAAAACTTATCTCATTTGCATTTGCATTTCTTCTATTTCTAGTAAGGTCATCTAATCCACCATTAAGCATTTTTTCTTATTCTCATGTTTTCAAATGCTCTATCCAGCCTTATTATTCCTCACAACCAATGCAGTTCTAAGCCAATGAGGAAAGGGGAAATAAAGTAGAGGAAGGAATATACTTCCTTCTAAAACAAGGTTTAGGAATAATTTAAAGCAATATGCTCATTTAGTATTCAACTGTCCTCTTTAAGAATACTGTATATGCTTAAAAAATAACACAAGCAGTTAACAATTCAAATTTATCTATTTTTCTAGTTAAATACTATTCTAATATGCTAACCAGCAGAAGAGACTACCATTCAACGCAAGACCATGGGTCACAAATATAAATGCCTTGAGACCAGGCAGAAAACATAAATGAGTGAACTAAAAGCACATGCACTGTCTAAGAGAGTCACAGCTCAGGTCTAACAAATTACTGCCAAGTGGAAATGCAGGTCCATATTTCCCAACTTAAAATTGTAAATCTGGAGTTTAATGTTAAATCTCCTGATTTTTTTAAATGTTGAAAAAAAAAAAAAAAACATGAAAACAAATTATCCAAAAAACACTGCTGGTTGGCCCTGAGGATATGTTTGTTCACTGTCCTAAAAAAACAAATCAACAGAATAAGAACAAAAATGTACTAATTTAGGGCTTCCCTGGTGGCGCAGTGGTTAAGAATCCGCCTGCCAATGCAGGGGACATGGGTTCAAGACCTGGTCCGGGAAGATCCCACATGCCATGAGGCAACTAAGCCCGTGCACCACAACTACTGAGCCTGCGCTCCAGAGCCTGCGAGCCACAACTACTGAAGCCCAAGCGCCTAGAGCCCGTGCTCTGCAACAAGAGAAGCCACCGCAATGAGAAGCCCGCACACCACAATGAAGAGTAGCCCCAGCTTTCCTCAACTAGAGAAAAACCTGCACGCAGCAACGAAGACCCAACGCAGCCAAAAATAAATAAAATAAAATAAATACATTTATTTAAAAAAATCTACTAATTTAGTAATTACTGATGACAATAGTCAAGAGGAATTTGTCACATCACACATATAGGCACGTTTGTCTTTTTTTAATATAAAACTATAGACATAAATCATTATCTTTATGTGAGTATCTGAGAAGATCAATATGGAACCAACAGTCCATTTCTGGATTATCATTCGTGGATAAGGTTTAGTTCAGTCTTTAACTGGGATTATGCATACCTCTAGAAGTACTACATGGAACTTTGCAAGGACCAAAATGGGACACACAGTTTTAAGTGAATCAATTTCTAAAGCTTCAACTATCTATGACTCTTTCCTATAACTGATCTACCTGAAGAATGTTCCTCTGATTGGTCTATGTCATGCTGGTTTTCCTTTCCTAGCCAACATAGGCTCCCCGCCTCACTGCGTCCCCTAAAGATATATTACCTTTTCCTACTTTACAAAAGAAAAGCTTACTTTTCACCCATCCTGAATCTTTCCAAGGTGCACTGCCCTACAGTGTAAAGATCTCCATGTGCCTCAGGGGACAATTCAAAGTTTGGGTTTGGGAGGAACCATTTTTAATCAAGGAACCTATAATAGGGATTTGTGCCATTTACTTATTTAACAGTGAAGCTCAGCATTAGAAATAGAGTATTCTGGCCCCTGGAATTTCTGAATTCAAGTATATTGTAGAGTGGGGAGGGAGTGATAATTTTTATCAGTTCCATTTATCAGCACCCTTTCTCCCCTTACTATCAAAGCATGCATTGCTCCTAAGGGAAGGTACCCTCATAGTAAGGCAAAGAAAGCATTAGTAAGGGATAATAAAGGCAGTGGAATCTTGTTTTGGCCAAGTGATAAGCTCATGGCAAGGTTTTAAGACTTATCTATCTTCCTATCTTAGAATCTGAATTCAGAAGAGAGATGGTTGTCATAGGGATGCATGTTAACATGTTTATTTGAATTAAAAAATGAAGTCAGAATTCTCTGTCAGAAAGTAAGTCTGATTTAGTTGACAGGCATGACAATGAGAACTCACCCAGCCAATTAGGTTATATGGAGGACTCTTTCCAAAGTTGGAAGAGCCAAATATGTAGCTCCAAGGATTTGACAAAAATATAAAGTACATGATTCCATTTAGAACTTTATGATCAAAAGAAACTTAAATTTAAAAAAATTTATACAAAAACTGTTTATTGTGGAAAAGCATTTAAGTGTGATTAAAAAACTCTCAAACATAATTATATTATAATAAAATCATACAGAGATGTGGAATGGATATGAGTTCAACAAGAAAAAGTACTTACATAAAATTTACTACTGATAGAGTATTTGTTCATGTATTTTTCAATGGATCATGGTGGATATCAAGTCATTAGATTCCTTGAAATACATTCAAATATAGAGTATTTTAGTTTTATTTTTAAATGTCTATATTTATAATATGTTAAAAATTACATTCTTTGCAATTACTTAACCTTACAATGTCAAGTTAAAAATGTGTGAAGGGATACATAGTTTTTCAAAATTCTTTTAGGAGGTATGTGAACAAAAATGTTTTAAGACCACAGCTTTAGTGGATAGCCATGGTTGTTATTTGAAAAGCCTGCCAAGGTTTGCAATTCTGCCCATGAGAAGGAGGTGAAGCCTTAATATCCAGAGTCACCTCAGTCCTCATAGTTAACAATACAATACTGATTTTCCACTGCTGTTATTTCCTTAACATTATACTTTTGCCATTAATGTAAACATTAAGCATATAAACATAAAGCAATTCCTTTTTCTCTGATTTGCAGTTAAACCATTTTATGTAATCATACCAAAGATCCTTGGGTTTCCTGCTACCATACATGCTGAATATATTTAATGCAGCAGAGATATATCACAATGAACTCACTTCAATGTTGGAAAACTGGCTGTTTTTCAGACCCTAATTGTTGGTGATTTTCTTCTGCCTATCAATGTGATGAGTAGAAGCAGTAATAGTATAGTGGTTAAGAGCCAAACTTGAGCTTGAAACCCAGCTTTTTCATTTATTAGCTAGGTGATTTAGGGCGTGTTACTTGTTTCCCCTTTGCCTCAGTTTCTTTATATTTAAAATGTGGCTGATAATAGTACCTATATCATGAAGTGATTGGGAAGATTAAATTAGTATCTTTATATAAATTGCTTAGAACAGTGCTTGGCGCATAATAAGTGTTATACAAGTGTTAGCTATTATTACTGAAATTGCTTAAGACATCTGTGACACCAAGGCTATTCATTCATTCATACTTCCATCAAAGAATAAATATTAATATTTACAGTATATCAGGCAGTGTGCTAGATGATAGGGACTCAAAGATGACAAGTATAGTCCCTAATTTCCACAGTTTCACACATTATTAGGGAGGACAAACATTAAAACAACATGATAAATTAACAAATAAGTGTTTACAGTTGAATAAATTAACTAAAATTATTATAAAAGTGAGGTTTGGACTAAGTACTGCAGAACTATAGAGAAGATCAGGGAAGGCTTCCCAGAGAATGAGACTTTTAATTTTGAAGGATAAAAGTAGAAGCATAGATAAGGTGGGAGAGGGCAGTCAAAATAGTTGTGATAAAGATCCCTGTCTTTCAGCCAAACATTTAAGAGTTTCTATACTCACTTCTACAGAGAAGATTAGACAGAACTAAACACAGACATTTCTATGATCTTCCACCACTTTACATGCATCCCTGACTTATGACTGGAATAAAATATACCCCATTTTTCTCTACATGCTGTGCCCCAATGTTTAACTTTGCCTTACTCTTTTTTTTTTTTTATGTGTATAATTATAGGTGTTAACTCCCCCAACCAAAACTGGGTACACTGTTCTCTGTATAAGCAATTGCTGTATTCGATCTGAAAGGCTTTTTAAGTAATAAAAGAAGCAATTTAATTAATTTTTGTAAAATACTTTAAATTCTATAAAGAATTTAAATTTTATCTTATAAAAGACAAAAAAGTACGATAACCTAGTTTACAATCATAATTAGTTTCAATTTAATCTGGGTTTCTTATCAATGATGCAAACAACTCCAAGCCAAATAACTTTGTATAATAAATAACTCTAAAAAACTTTAAAAATAATTTTTATGACTACTGTTTACCCCAAGAACAGATATGACACATACCTGTGTCTGAAGGACGTAAAAAGTCCGTGTCACAGGTGAAAAAGGTCTGATGGTCCTGAGCTGACAAATTCATGTCATAGTATGTAAGTGGCTCTTTACCAGTCACCCAAGTGTATCTTTACCAAAACACAATAAAATATGTAAATTGAACATGAAAGAGCATCTGTCTGCTACAACAGACACTTTTTAAAATTCAAAAATATACTGCTACAAGTCTTATTTCAGGATGTTCAAAAGCTTATTATAATCAATAAAACAAAAGAGATAACCTATCTAAACTACTTAGAGTACAATAATAAAACATCAAAAACCAAAAGGGAAAAGGCTAGATTATTCAACAAACAGTGCTTCAAAGTTGAATTTGAAGGGATAAAACAATTTGACTTAAATATATACTTTTTAAAGTATACTTAAATAAATTCTCAGTGAATTAGAGTTAAGTATTAAAAGTAAAACTACAAAGAAACTAGAAGAAAACACAAGTGAATTTTTACTAGATGTCAAGATGATAAAGGGTTTTCAAAGCATAAAAGCAAAAAAAACTTTTTTCAGATTTTACTAAATTCGAAATTTTACCTTTCATTTCTTCCTAAAACCCTCAATAATTAATAGCAGGTAACAAACTGTCTAATAAATACATTTTAAAATATCCAATCTCATTGGTAATTAACAAATAGCAAATTAAAATAACAATTTTTACTATTCACCTATAAAATTGGCAAATATATATTGTCAAGGGTGAGGTGGGACTCACACATATTGCTGTTATAAATATAAATTGGTATTTACATTTCTTTTTCCAGAAATCAATTAGATAATATCTATCAAGAGTCTTAAAAATATTCACACCTAGTTAGACGATGGGTATATGGAATTCCATTATACCACTCTCTCTACTTTTGTTTATTTTTGAAATTTTCCACCATTAAAAGAAGAAAAAATTAAAGGGGGGAAAAGAAACTGTTCACACCTTTTGATTCAGTAATTCCAGTGCTACAAATCAACCCTAAGGAAATAATCATATATGTGGCTAAAGATTTATGTATAAAGCTATCGCTCTAGAGTAAATGTTAACAGTGAAATATAACCTGTGATCTGCATAGGGGAGCAGTAGGTAAGTTATGTATGGTACCTCCATATAATAGAATACAGTACAACTATTAAAAATCATGTTTTTGAAGAAATTCATGTTTTGAAGAAATTCTGTGGTAAATTCACACATAATGAATTTTATATATTATGATGTTCAAGTTTTGTTTCTATATATGCGTATAGAAGAGAGACTGGATGGAAATACTAATAGCAGTTATCACTTAGTGGTAGAAAAAGGTGATTTTTTACTTTCTTTTTTATACATCTTTTTATTTTCCAACTTTCTACAATGAATATGTATATATTTTATAATCAGAAAAAGCATCTTAAAAGCACATTGTGTTATTTATATACATGATCAAAGATTTTAAGTTACTTAATAGTATAAGTTGCCTTTAAAGTTGCTATTTAAAGTTTTTAGCTATTTTAGGAGAAATTATAATGAAGAAAAAGGAAAAAGCGAATCCTTGTTCCCTTAGCAAAGTTTGGTATACTTTCTGAAATCATAAAAAAAAATCAACGATCTACATTAATCCCGAAATGATTTAAAGCAGCTAAAAAACACATGTACAGTATCAATAACTTAAATTAGAAGTAAATTTTAAAAGACTCAGTAAAGTAAAACAAGGATTGGGCCATAAAATGGCTCATACCAAAGAGTTCTATACACTTGCTAAAGGTTGGCTACGATATGATTCTAAGCTTCCTAGAACCACACAATGATTACCAGTGCAATTTAGACGTCTACATTAAGATAAACTAATCATTCAAAAAAGAAGCATTAAGTGTTCCTTATACTAAGATAAGAAATTTCTCTGTAAGATTTTCATGAAGTAGATACTATAAGATAACAAGAATAGCCTAAAAACTTTTTAATAAACACAGTGAGAAGTTCAAGGACCTGTTTCTTGCAGAATCCCTTAATATAGGCTAATGGCATCTATCATAAAAGCCTAGCTTTGGCTTCCCAGGATGTGACTGTCCTACACTATCAAGTACTTACGCACAGGGATTACTGCTAAATTATTTTGTATCCCCATCATTTTGCATAGTGCCAATACATAGTAGACATAAACTGTTTCTCGTTCAATGAATTAAACAACATGCCCCAGTCTACCTCCAGGTAAAACACAGCCCTTTCCAAAACAAAAGTAAAGTACCTTTGGTCATAAGTTTCAAAAGTCGTTTTCTCATTTAGAATAAAAACCAGAAGAGAAATGGATACAACAGTGTAGCTAGGGAATGGCAATATAAAATACAATACAAAAATATTATGCCCTGTACTGTTGCACAAATGAAATTTATATTCACATTCAGATTGATATTTTCTAATGAATCGTCAAATAAAGTTTGCAATTGAGCACATGTGCACAGGAATATGTTGACATTTGCAATTTTTTCTCAATCTCATGAATTATTTGAAAAGGCTTTCTGCCATAAACCAAGAGCCAAATGTATACTTATATCACAAACATATGGTTTGAAGCAATGTTTCTCATGATTATAAAAGTAAATATAGTCAAGATGCTGCCAATTAAACCTTGGGCTAATCATTTTACCTTATATCAGTATCTCCAACTAGAAGAGCTGTGATGTATTTGTAAAAATAAATTTTTCCATAATACTTTTATTCTAAAACCAATGCCATAATTATACTGAAAGCAAAATGTAATACCTCCTATATTCTGCTCCTCTGAAAAGATTTAGAGGATTTCTCCATACCTTGCATTCTAAAAAACAAAGAGAAAAAGGGGGAAAATAAGACAGTTTAATCAAATGTAGTTAAATCTTAGTTTGGTCAACATGTATTGTGTAGTCACTGTATGCTAAGTACAGTGCTAGCCACATATAGCGCAAAGATGAATAAGGCATGGATCACCCCTGCTGTCACACAGCGTACAACCAAATCTAGTCATTCCCTTATTTCTGTCTCCATAGCATTTGGTTCACAATCCAAGTACAGCACTTACCATATTACAATGTGACTATCTGGTTTTCAGTTTTTCCTTTAAAATATGAGCTTTTAAAACTTTGCTCATTTTGTACTTCTGGAACCTACCACAGCATTTGGAACTAACTTAACTGAATTAAATGTAGCATGAGAATTAGTTATGTAAACTATCACCTACACTGTGTAGTAAGTGCTATGATAGAGATATGTTTTGTTCCAAGAGATAAAAAGGAAGTGATTAAGTTTGTTCTGGAGAAATTAGGGGAGACTTTAGAAAGGTTGTGACATTTAAACTTGAACCACTGTAAAAATGAGTAGAAGGTTGCCAGATGAAGAACATTCTAAGCAGAGGAAGTATCAGAAAACCACACAGCATACTTAGGTTAGAGTACATGGTAGAAGGTGAGAGGGAGAGCTGTAAATGAGGCTAGAAAATAGACTGGGGGAAATTGATGAAGGGGCTTACATACCATGTAAAGAGTTTAGACATTATCCTTAGTCAATCAGAAGCCATCAAAGGTTTATAAACAGAAAAATAACAAATATCAGGACTTTGTTTAGATCAGCAGTTCTCAAAGTATGATTCATGGAACTGCAAAGTAACAACTCGTTTCATAATAAATGCTAAGACATTGTTTGCCTTTTTAACTTGTTGACTTGAACTCAACCCTGAGAGTAAGGGCGTCCTTAAATTTTGTGCCCCAAGCACCTGACTTGCCTCACACTAGTCCCAGTCCTGCAAAGTTGGGCTAATGGTACAAAATCAATGGTTGGTAAAACTTCTGGTACTTTAAAGTAGTGGTCATTGGATTCCTCACCCCAATCCCAGTAAACAAGGCAACCAAATATGATGGTTGTCTCCAGTATAAGCAATTGTTTTTTGAGGTGGACTGACCTTTTTTTTTTTTCATGGAATCTCACTTTTACTTGAAAGAGTCACTAACAGACAAATTTATGATTATTCAGACAGATACCTGGCAAACATTTCCTCAAAGTTGAACAAACTGAGTCTGTCAAATTCAAGGAAGAAAAAACAGTATTTGCTGCCAATGATAAAACTTGAGCTTTCAAGTACATATTAGAATTTTGAAAAACTTGTATCAGTTACCAGGAGCTTGACCATTTCTCAACTTAAAGGCTTTCCTGTGAGATTAGTGGTATTAACAAATGTCATTTTAAAAAATTATACAATATGTCAATATTTGGAAGACATGTATAACTCAGGGAACGAGTATTTTCCAAGTGGCCAATGCATGATTTATAAAATTATTCATAAGTGAAAGACCCATTCAAAATGGGACACCAAGGGACTGTAATGTACAGAACATGAAAAGTTAACTGGTATAGCTTCAGATTCCACATTGCAACTAAACTTTAAGAAAGTACCTCAGTAAATTTTGGTGTTGTATTGAAAATGAATATCCACAACCTTCTGAAAAGGTTATTAAAATACTTTTCCCTTTTCCAACTACATATCTGTGTGAGAACAGATTTTCTTCATAGATGTCAAGCAAAACAATATTTCACAACAGACAATGCAGAAGCAGATATGAGAATAAGCAATTTTTACTAAGCTAGATATTAAAGAGATTTAAATAAATGTAAAGAAATGGCAGTCTTCTGATTAAAATTTTCTTGTTTTGGAAAATATAATTATTTTTCATGATACGTGTATTAGCTCAGGCTGCCATAACTAAATACCATAGATTGGATGACTTAAACAACAGAAATTTATTTTCTCACAGTTCTGAAGTCTGAAAGTCTGAAATCAGGGTGCCAGCATGGTTAGGTTCTGGTGAGAGCTCTCTTCCTGGCTTACAGATGGCTGCCTTCTTCCTGTGTCCTCACATGTCTCCTCCCATAGTGGAGAGAGAAATTAATCTCTCTTTTTCTCCTAAGGCTACCAATCCTATCACATTAGAACCCCACCCTTACAACCTCATTTAACCTTAATTGTCTCCTAAAAGTCCTGCCTCCAAATATAGTTACATTAGAGGTTACAGCTTCAACATATGAATTTGAGGTGGGGGAGAGACACAGTTCAGTTCACAGAACAATGTTAACATGCAATGGGTTTCCTGTTATTTTAAAAATAACTAATAAATATCTTTTAAATTTGTTTTAATTTCTAATATGGTAAATATTGGGGATATAATCAATATATAAACAAAAGCTCTCTGAGGTCTTCAATAATTTTTAGGAGTATAAATGATTCCTGAATCTAAAAAATTTGAGAACCACTTTTGTACATAGTAAGGGGAGAGAAGGTACTAAAAAAAGAAGTATCATAGGCAGGGAAACCAGTTAGGATATACAGCAGTAGTCCAGGAAAGAGATATCTAAGGCCTACATATGGGACACTGAATGTTGAAATAAAAGAAGGTAAAATAGAGTCAAGGTAATTTTTGAGGGGAATCAATAGCATACGATGAGGGTCAATAGTCTGGAGAAGGAAGGAGAAATAAAAGAGATATAATCTAAAACAACTCGAAGGTTTCTATTTTGGAAATTAATAGATTTTAGGATTATGGAAGGTACCTACTGAAAGAAGATAATTAGTAGTTTCACTTTGGACAGAACGAGTTTAGGGTTGCTTAGGGCCATCAAAGGTGGAGATTTCTAGCAAAGAGTTAGAAATGTGGGTCTAGAACATAAAAGAGAGCTTGGGGGCAGAAAGTTAACATTGGTTCTCCCAATATATATGTCTGTGGAAGATAATATTATAGAAGGAGATGCAGTTACCCAGGGAGAGAAAGTGGAACCAAAGGAGAACTGTGACTCACTTCTGAGGTCAATTCATGCATCTCTTCTGTGAAACATTTTGTGGCCTTCCTTCCAAGAATAACTGACCATTCCCTCTTTTCATCACCATAGTATCTTCTATACACTATATAAAAGTATCTTTTGTATCTTTTGCCATCACTTATTTATATGTCTGTATCCTGTACTAAGCTGGAATGTTCCTAAGGTTATCTTCACTTTCATTATGCAATGGTATACTCAATCTCACAATAGGGAATAAGATTGTATAATGCATTATTGTTATAATTATTTACATACTGGACTCTGAGCTTCTTGAGGACAGATCTATGTCATATTCATCTTTTTTTTTTTAAGATTTATTATTTGTTTATTTATTTATTTATTTTTTGGCTGCGCGGGGTCTTAGTTGCAGCACGCAGGATCTTCGTTGTGGTGCGTGGGCTTCTCTCTAGTTGCGGTGTGCGGGTTTTCTCTTCTCTAGTTGTGGTGCACAGGCTCCAGGGCACATGGGCCCTGTAGTTGTGGTGCACGGGTTCCAGAGCGTGTGAGCTCTGTAGTTTGCAGCATGCAAGCTCTAGTTGAGGTGCACAAGTTCAGTAGTTGTGGCACACGGTCTTAGTTGCCCCATGGCATGTAGGATCTTAGTTCCCTGACCAGGGATCGAACCTGTGTCCCCTGCATTGTAAGGTGGATTCTTTACCACTGGACCTCCAGGGAAGTCCCTCATATTCATCTTAATATGCCTTATTCTTAAGAGTTCTGTAATTATTCTATGAAAGGGGAGAAAGGAGTAGGGGAGAGAAAATTACCATTATTCCTTCCTGTAGTCCTGAATGGCTGCCAACCTCATCCCTTCTAATCCTGGTCAACACCCACTCAAGCTTTTTTTTTTTTTTTAATTTATTTATTTACTTATTTATGGCTGCATTGGGTCTTCGTTGCTTCACGTGGGCTTTCTCTAGTTGCGGTGAGTGGAGGCTACTCTTCGTTGTGGTGTGTGGTCTTCTCATTGTGGTGGCTTCTCTAGCTGCGGAGCATGGGCTCTAGGTGTGCAGGTTTCAGTAGTTGTGGTGCAAGGGCTCAGCAGTTGTGGCTTCCAGGCTCTAGAGCACAGGTTCAGTAGTTGTGGTGCACAGGCTTTGTTGGTCCACGGCATGTGGGATCTTCCCGGACCAGGGCTCAAACCTACGTCCCCTGCATTGGCAGGCGGATTCTTAACGACTGCGCCACCGGGGAAGTCCCCCACTCAAGCTTTAGGACTCAGTTTAGACAGTTCTTTCCTACAGACTTTCCCTGACCACACCTAAAAAGTGCCAGCAACTGCACTCAGGTAGCATTTTTCTACTAAATTAATATAACTCTAGTGGTTAGGTTTATTGAACAAATGAGACATTATGACATTCTGCAGAATTAACTCATTTGTATGAGTTAACTGTATGATTATAACCTATACCAAATGAAAGAAACAATAATCCAAAAATGTCATTTCTATCTGGCTTCAAATATTTTACTTTCCTAATTGCGTAATTACTAGATACATATAGAGGAATAGTCTACAGTTTATGTATGACAACAGATTATCCATACATGAATAACAGATTTTGATATCTTTGTAAATATATTGAGAAGAAAAACTATTTTTCCTAACTTTGCTCTCTTGGAAGAGATGGCTAATTGTCTCTGTTCTCTCCTTTATCAGCAGTAAGATCCCCTTATCACCTGTGCATATATACACTGAGAAAATGATTACAATTTCTAGCCTCCCTTACAGCTAGTTCTGGCTATATGACAAAGGTCTGACCAGTAGAAAGTAAGTTGAAATAGTATGTGACACTGCTCAGAAGTGTCCTTGGCTGCTGTGGGGTGGGGTGTGGGGAAAGCGTCTTCTCCTGGCTTATTCTCCTTCCTGATGACTAGACTGTGGACATGATGGCTGAAGCCAGAGCAACTGTCTGGAATCACAAGGAAAAACTGCATTGGAGATGGTCGCAAACAAAATAGAAGGAGTCTAGGTCTCTGATGATCATTGCTCTCCATATCAGCCACAGGTTACCTATATTTAAAGGAAAGACAAACTGCTCTCTACTGTTATGAGTTTTCTATCTGCCACAGCCAAACACAATCTTAACAATACAGCTCTGAATACACATTAAGTCAGTAGTAGTCACCTGACAAATTCTGTCTGCTGGTTTCACTTTCTCTGCTGCTGGAAGGAGAACCTGGCTCTGAAATGCTGCCTTCTGTTCCTCCCATCAGTGGTCGCAAATGGCTTACAGATACTTGCTCAATAAAAGATGTGCCATGCTTATGGAAGTACCACCATTCAAATATCTGTGACAAACAGAAAACATCTTTCACTTAAAATAGAATTAATCAGCAGATATATGAGCTCAAATCAAAACATTCTCTCAAGATGTTCCTGTTTAATTCAGCATTTGAAACGTGCCCTCCTTCCAAAAAATAAGCCAAACACAAGATTCCCTGATAACACATGCCAAGCCAAGGTAAAATGCCGTTTTACAACTGTAATGAAATTCAGACAAGCTTAGGCAACACTAGAAGAAATACGTCTGTAAATAAAACATTAAAAAAACAGAAGTGTTTAAGCTATAATGTAACTTACATTACGATGTCATTTTAGTCTATCTGTAGCATAATTAAAAGAAAAACAATTTTGAAACAACTAGCATGGTGGATTAACCACTAGACTAGGGTTAGAATGCCCACATTTGACTCCCAATTCAGCCATATATTAGCTGTGTGTTTTGGGCAAGTTAACTTCTAACCTCTCAGAGCCTCAATGTCCTATCTAGTAAATATGGTTAACAAGAATTGTAAGTGCTTTTAAACAATAAAGTACTACTCCAGTATTTGGTAGTATTATTAATGTAGGTTAAGAGTCAAGTTGATTCCCATATTGAACCATTTAAAAATCAGGATATTCATATCTTTCTGTTTCCATGGTTTATCATTGTTATAAGAAGAGGAATCAAAAGCAGCTCTCTGTGTTGAATGAGCAGAATGTTTCATGTTCGGATACTCCAGCCTTTTCAACTCCCTTTGCTGGCTCCTTTGGGTCTGAGCTTAAATGACATGTCCGAGGGAACTTTTCCTGACTCCACAGACCAGAAAGCTATGTTATGCACTCCCATTGGCTCTTTTATTCTCCTTTCAGAGTAATCTTTTTACTCGTAATAATTAAACAACTGGCTTTGTTGCTATTCTTCAAGCTTCCAAGCACATTACCTCTTCAGGCAGAAATAACACAAGCAGCACAACTAGCTTTCTCATTTCAGGTGGTAAAAGAAATTATAAATAAACTTTGCTGATAAAAACTCATCAATATTTCAAGGGTAATGACACAGTTTAACCTTTAAAATGTTATTTGAATTCTTAATTTTTGTAAATTTAAAATGCTGGTTTAAAAAAAGTAACAACAAATTTTAAAAACTTTTACATATTACATACGTAAGTTGTATATTATATATATGTAAGTTTTCTCCCCTCCTTATAAATGAGGAAATTAAGACTCAGAATTCATGTGACTTGCCCAAAGTTATCAGATAGTAAATGGCAGAGTCAAGACTCAAAACTACATCTGCTGGTTCCAAGAACAATGCTTTTTCTACTACATCAGCTGTTTAAAGATAGTTTATCTTGTTTATTTAGATTTTTATATGCTATGACAAAATATGCTAAATTATGAGTAGGCTTTATAAATCAATAAATTTCGAGGTTTTTAATAACAGAGTTTTCACCCAGAATTCCTCAATAATTTTTTTTCAGTCAAGAGAAAAATTTCTTTCTCATCTGGTATTTCACTTCAACAAAATGGTCAAGTGTTCGTCCCTATTTAAAAAAACAAAACAAAAAACTACTCCAATATAAATGCTATTATTTTTACATTTCTACTATAGTTATAGAGCACCACCTAGAGATGAGAAAAAAATACAGAAAAATTTCATTGGCCATGCATGCCATAATACTTCCTAAGATTTTTATCTGTAGCAGTATTTTTCCAAAGTTTATACTATGAAACACTAGTTCTCAGGGATGTTAATAAAGATTATAAAATTTTTAAAAATCTTTTTAAAATAAAAATGATAGCTTGGTTAAATAAAGCAAGGGAAAGCTGAATTAAACAGGTTTCTTTATTGTGGCACTTCTTAGAATAACGTGGCCAAAATTCATTAGTGTATGTCATGTTGTTGCAAGCTTTCACACACACTATCTCATTTAATCCTCATAACTATGAAGTTGATACATTTTTTTTTTTTTTTTTTGGCTACAACAGGTGGCTCATGGGATCTTAATTCCCTGACCAGGGATCCAACCCAGGCCTCAGCAGTGAAAAGTGCGGAGTCCTCTGGGGCTTCCCTGGTGGCTCAGTGGTTGAGAATCCTCCTGCCAATGCAGGAGACACAGGTTCAAGCCCTGGTCCAGGAAGATCCCACACGCTGAGGAGCAACTGAGCCCGTGCGCCACAACTACTGAGCCTGCGCTCTAGAGCCTATGAGCCACAACTACTGAAGCCTGCGTGCCCTAGAGCCCGTGCTCCACAACAAGAGAAACCACCGAAATGAGAAGCCTGTGCACCGCAAGGAAGAGTAGCCCCCACTCACCACAACTAGAGAAAACCCGCGCGCAGTAACGAAGACCCAGTGCAGCCAAAAATTAATTAATTAATTAATTAATTTTTAAAAAAATTAATTGAGTTGAGTCTTAAACCACTAGACCACCAAGGAATTTCCAAGTTGATACTATTATTATCTCCAGTGTACAGATGAGGAAATTGGAGCTTTAGAAAAAAGTTAATTCACTTTCTTGAAGTCATACAGCTAAAGTGATGGTTAGCCTGTCTCCCAAACTCTGCTCTTAAACACTCTAGAGAAGGTAACTGGCAGCCTATAAGCCTAATTCAAGACAGATAAATTTTTAGTCTGCCCGATGTTGCCAACATTAAAGTACTGGAAGATTTTATATAAAAACTTTATATCCAGGTTCTCTTGAAATTGTCTGAAAAAATTGGAAGACCTGGTAATACTGGTCTGCAAGTCTACATGGCAACAATTAGCTTTAGTCTTTTCTAGAAGGAGCATGTACTGTCCAGATTACCCGGTCTTCAAAGTAAATAAAAATTTCAATTTTTACACTCTGCCAATTTTACTCACTTTTGTTACTAAGCCGAGCCTGCAAGCATTTAGATCACAACCCACCTCCCACCACACCCCCCCCAACATACAATAGTCTTTTATACGCAAATGAATACTATCAATCTCTAAAAGTGGAGAAGTTGCAGTGTTTTTTTAAATGTTTTTTCACATTTTGAGAATGTGAAAAATTTTGAGAATGCTGATCTATAAGTATTTGTAATTATTATAATAACTATTTAAAGAGGTTTGATATTTAGATAAACACCAAAGCACGAAGGAAATGGAAACTACTTACAAATATTAGTCCTGATATCAAAGAAGATGTCCCTGTAAGTGCCACATAGAATTTGGGCGTCAATGAATTTAAAAATACTGTCACTGCCAAAAAGAATAAAAAAATCAAAGTTAAAAAAAATAAGTACCCAAGTTACAAATATGCAGGTGTCTTTATGAGTGGAGGGACATAAGTAGTATTAATATCTAGTATGAGATTCATTTGAGAAAGTTGTAATTTTTAAAAAGCTACTTTAAATTCTCATTGTATCATATCTTTAAAATGCCTTCACATATGTAAAGGTAGGATTTTACACTGCTGATTTGTTAAATAAGCAAATCAAAATGAGATCATTTAGCTTGCTGTTGAGAATAAAACCAGGAATATCATAATTTAGACAAGAACTTTTGCAATTCCATAAGGATAATCTAAACAAACATACTGTTACAAAGGAGGATTAAAACTACTTCCTAATTATTTTGGTGAGATACAAACCAGTGTTTCAAATTAGAGGGAAGGAACCAGTGTGTGTATTTGGTATGTCAGCTACAAAGGCAAAATAACCCAAAAAGAAGAGCAAACTAAGAGCTCCCTAAACCTGATTCACTGAAAACCTAGACCAGATTCTTCACTTCAAACAATTGTCTCATAAATACTTTGGGTTTTAGAAAGAAATAAAAATCTGTAAAGTCATTGACTCCCATCTAAATGGTGTATCTAGTTAATATGTAAAAAAAAAAAAAAATGATAAACTCAATTAATAACATTTCACTGAGCATACAAACCATTAGTAGTCACTTCATTAACCTGTAACAGAAACACCAAATTAGCTTTTCAAACAGTCTAGGAAGGCCAATTTATCTAGCTTATTTTAGTGTGTTAGTTGCATCTGAATTTACATACTATGTTCTTAAAAAGTCCAAAACATTTCAGAACATTATCTCACAGTCTTTCATGTCATTTCACAGAATAGAAAAGGGGACATTTGCCTTCTCTTGTTACAGAAAAATAAAACACAGTACTGACAGTCATAATCATCCCATAACAGAAATACTTCCATTTTAATCTGAGGCTGCCAATTTGTAATGACATGGTAAGAGGCCCTGGCTCCCATCCACTCTCTCCTGGCTACAGCTAAAGAATAATATTTGCAGAATCCAAGGGAATCATCACCTCTTATACGTCTTTGAAACTTCAGCCCACACTACACAGCAAGCTCTCTACAAATGTCGAAAGAAAGAACTAAGGAAAGAATCCACTGCTGTTTGTGGCTCTCTTTCTCTTTACTTCCTGTACTGTTCTATTTTATTACTCAAGATAAAGCCTAAAACAGAGAACGGACAAAAATATCATGAAAACTATTTCCTGACAAAACTATTTTAAAACATGAGAATGGCTGGCTAAGATTGTGTTGGTTTCTTTCAGATTTTTATTGTCTGGGTGTGGGTTCTCTCCGCTGAGTGGGGGGAGAATCAAAAGGTGTGTATAAATTCTGCATTCAAGTCTGAAAATGCTCTCATCTGCCCTACCACCTGAAGCTTCCAGCTTATCAGGTGGCTTCTCCTCGGGTGAAGGAGGACAGAAGAGAGAGGGCGGACCTTAAGAGCTTTAGGGAGGAGCCGGTAGTTGCAGCTCAGGTTTGGCAATCAGCTGCGAAGTAGCGGCCCAAGAGAAAAAGAACCCACTCGGTCGCACACACCGACTCATTCTGCGAAGCCCTCCAGTGATACTGAGAATCTCTGCCCTTTGGCCCTTGCCCCCGGCACCTCTCCTGCCCCCCAGTCCCCCTCGCCCGCCCGTCCCTCGGGAGCTCTGGGCCTCTCACCCGCTGCCAAATTCTCACACAGCCTCAGCGGGACCCTCAGAGCGTAAAGCAGCCCCAGCCCCGCCACGAACCACAGCGAGGCCCCAGTGCCCGCCAGCCCGGCCCGCAGCCGCTCCCTCCAGCCCAGCGGCGGGCTCAGGCCAGGAGCAGGGGCAGGAGAAGACGCCGCAGCAGTCGCTGCTTCACCTAAGCCGTCACCGTCCGCCATCTTGCCGCTCCCGGTGGCGCCGGGAGTTGGGAGGGGAGAAGGGCAGGAAACCGGGAGTCGGGAATCCTGGGATAGTGGCGGACCTGAAGTTGGCCTCTGTGAAGGCTGAGAGTCCCAGGGAACGGGGACCGAGAAAATTTGGAAGGTGGAGGAGTGCCCCAGGACTGGGGCTACCTATACCTTCCGAGGGAGGGAAGGGGCGGATAGCGGCACCTATTCTGGAGGAACTGGGCTAAGATGTGACCCCGGAGTGAAGTGTTTTAGCCTCCATACGCGTGAGGGTCACCTTCCACCCCATTCCTGGGGTTGAAAGAGCCACCGACCGTTCCAGAGTCCGAGCAGCACTTAGCCCTTCGGACTCGGCTGCCATGAAGAGCACTGGTACTCGGAAAATCTACAGGAGTAGCGACTGCAATTTGGTCGGCCGGAGCTCGGACGCCAATACCAGCCGAAGCACGCTCCCAACGTCCCATAGATGAATGGGGAAATTAATGTAACTCAGTGAGAAAAATATTAGACTTAAAATCATTTAAGTCACGCCGACTTACTGGGGCGTCGGCGCCTGGGCCCATCACCCCCGCCCGTAACTGACATGGCGCCCTAGCGGTCGGCGTTTCCGGGCGGGTCCTTCAGACGGCCCTCGCTGTGATTCCATCATTCGGCCTCCTTCCCGGCCTGCCTCGCGCCAGGGCCGGGCTGGGCCAGAACAGCCCAAGATGGCCGACTTCGAGGATCGGGTGTCGGATGAGGAGAAGGTAAGGGGTCCGCCTCTCTCTCTTACCTCTTCCCGAGACAGGGAACGGGGGCCCGACTCGGCTGCGGTGGGAACCCCGGCAGTACCCCCGGAAGAAAGAAGCTTCTTGGCCTGTGCTGGCATACGCTCTCCGCAGTCGGGATGCTTCCCTCTTGAGGGGCTTTCCTCTGCCTCACGGTGGCCCCAGTTCCCCATTCCTCAACTCTCTTTTCCCCCCGGGCCTGACGCACAGCCCAGTGGCCTTCCTGCGAGAGAAGAGACTTTCCCTTATTGAATCGTGACTGTGGACTCTTTTTGTATTTAAGAGAGGGGGCGACGATGATGTCGCGACGTATCAAGAAGCAGTTATTTTACCGCCTTTAGTTGCTGGGGCTCACCCCATCCCCCCATCTTTAGATATGATTGGGGCTAGCTTAGGGCGAGTCACTTCCTGGTCAGGGTGGCCTCTTAACTTCCCTTTTGCTCCTCCTTCCTCAGGAAGTGATTTTGCTGTCACGACTTCTCGACAGGGAGAGGTCCCTAAGGTGTTGGCCGCCTATCCACACACACCTCTTTTCCCACATGCTGTCCGCTGAACTAATTCGCAGTAATAAATGTGTAAGCCTCAGGGACATTTGCTTCAGGATTTGAACACCACTCTTTTCTCTGTAGACACTCCCTTGATTGTATGTATACGGCGCCCACGGTGACTCCATCCCTTCCATCTTACAATCTTTTAACGATAATTTTTGAAAAATAGTTTTCCATTTCTTGTTAACAAGACTAGCCAATGATTTTTTCTTTTTAACTCCAGAAAGGTTTTATGTAGCACATAAACTTGATGTTAACACATTCAAGTCTGGACAAAGCATCTTGCCTTCTTTGGTGCTCCAGTGTGGTATCTTTTTGATTATAGTTGACCTTGCCACTGAGTAATTTGTATACTTATTTCTTTAAAAGTGTCTTAAATACAAGAGAATATTTCACCTTAGGTGGAATAACTTTTTTCCTGACAACTGCACACCTTTCTTAACAGTTTGTCAGGCTTTTCAGTAAATATGTTAAAGACTTCAGAGTCCGTGGAAATTACAGTAGTTTCATTACATAACTCGTAATAGGACAAGAATTATGTCTTTTGTTTTCCACAGTGGCTTTTACAAAACGTACACCCTTGAATGCTCTGTAAATGTATCTGGGGTTTTCCTCTTTTAATAAAAGAGATTGGGATGGCAAAGGGGACTGTTTATGATCCAAGAGTCCTCTGTACAGAATAATTTGATATATCATACATATGCCATGCCATTTTGAAACGCTGTAGAGAGTGCTAAACATTCACATGCCGTTTAACAACACTTCAGCGTTAGATTTTCTCTCACTTGGAAATTGATTCTCATAAATGTGTAAGATTTAGGGGGGGAAAGGGCATTTTACACTGTATGTGAACTTATGCTAGAGAGAAAACTATAGTAAAATGTTTATTCTAAGGCAAACAGTTATGATTCACATGAAATTAAGTTACAGTGACAATCATGGGATAACAAAACATTTGTTAGCCCAACTGATGGTCCACTTACTTTAAGCAAAAATACTGTTACAGCAAAATTTCACTAAGAATTTAAGGTAATGAACTTTGAAGTTTACCAGTGTTGGGTTTTTGTTTTTGACACAGGGTTAGAATGCCTTTCTAATTAAACTTGGGGGAAAATATGTATTTCAAAGTGTAAATTAAGATGTCTTTGGATATTGACAGTGTTCAAATTAGTAACATTAATAGCCTTGATTTTGTAATAGCAGATCTCTGACCAGTTTTGTCTTATCTCCCAGCATACTTCTTTTGCTGTTTAATTTTAATAATGATGAAGCAAGCAAATCATAATTAGTAAGGTAAATCTACTGCCAAAAAATGTTGATGAATTTTATATTCAGTGAACAGGTTTTAGATTAACTACATTGTTTTCATTAGATAATTAAGAATAGCTGATATAAAAAATCTCATATAATAAATCCATATGATTTGGGATTACTGAAATTTTGTTCAATTTTTATTCCCAGAGATGAACTGATCTGTGTTTCTCTGTTGTGGATCAATAAGTAAAAAGAAAGGGCTTTGACTTGTAAGATTACTTAAATTCTCCTTCAATTTTATACCTACCTTGACCCCTTTTCCTCCAGGCTTCTGATGCCTTTTAACTGAATTCAAGAATTGAAAAAGTATTTTTCCAAAAAGACTTGTTGATATGAATATCTTAGCATTCATAAACAATAAGTGACCCTTAAATGAGATTCTTGTTGTACAAAACTTTCATAACCAAGACACTATTACAAACAAGATATTTTCAGGCTTAGTTTGTATATTGATTCTTCCTCGAAGGAACCGTGAAGTTTTCATTTTTTTCTTATTTTAACTAAGACCTCAACTGCATTTGATTTGATTTTTTTAACACATGTGTGTCATGCCAAATATATTTTAATACTGCTTTTTATCTTTTTACATTTTCTGAAAGCAGTGAACCCAGAGGTGAATTTGGGGTGATGGTCTCCGATTTCCTTGCAAGTATTTCTATAAAAGCTAGTAAGGTCAACCATTCTCATAACTAACTGCTGAAGTTTTTATCACTTTATAAAGAGGAAGTTGGGTTTTTTAACTTATGCATTGTTACCTGAAATGGTCATGATGAGCTGCCTAAATAAAACAGGAAGTTGAAAGTATAATAACTTGCAGAAATAAATACTTTTAGTTTTATTCTCAAGTTCAGTTTCTGAGAATGAGCTCTATTCCTCTAGTTACTTAGACTCTTCAGTTACTTGGTTCCAAAATGAAAAGATGCCATAATTAGGAAACTTGAGGTATGAGATGAACTATGTGTTTGGATTCTTTGCACTGACTGTTTCCTTTATTTCATGATTCAGCATTTTTAAAACATAAATGCCGACAGAATTTTAGGGCTGAAAAAAGTGCTACTAGCACATTTTTTTCCCTTCAGCCTAACTAGTAGAATATTTGTGTACAACTTCAAAAGTACCATAACTGAAAAATGGATCCCTTTGCTTTTAGTTTAGACAATACCGTCTTTAAGGCACTTTTTGAGAAATGGGTTTATCAAAATTATTTAGGAGAGATGTGGAAAATGTTATAAATAGATACTGAAATTTGAGGGCTCTGTTAGAGCCCATGAAAGATATTTATACTTTTAAAGTGGATTTCCTTGATTATGTGTTACCCCCTTAACTTAGTAGGTGAGTTATTACCCTTATAGGGCGAAATAAACCCTAAAGCTTAATTGCCATGGCTATTTTGTAATAAGTCGTTGCCTAGAATTAATACTACCATTTTTAAATCTTCTTTTCTGTTAGCTTTGCTGAGTAGTAGTCATATAATCTGTTACAAAATCCTTGGACAGGAGCATAAAGCCTAAGCAGGTACAAACTCAGATGCCCAATCTTTGGTGAGGAGCGTAGGTTCATTATAATTTCTTCTAGAACATTTAGCTATTTTATTAGGACCAGCCTTAATGCTAAGCAAAGCAGTGTAATTTGTCAAAAAATTCAGACCCCAGGTTGGTCTAATTCAGAAGCCATGCTTTTTTCACTATACTGTTTTTAACATGTATCCGTGAATGAAGAAATCAGAAGAGTCATCCATTTAATGAATTATAAATGAGGTATTTTGGGGTAGTGGGAAGGAATGATTCTGAACCTCAGTAGATTTGGCCTCTCCTTGCTGTGCTTTTGGTCACCAGTGTGATTTTTGAAAAATCACATACCTCTGTGGGCCTCGAAAGTTTTCTTCTAAAATAGGTAAGAGAAATTGGATCAGACTGACAGAACAAAGTTTAATGAACTTTTTCAAACTCTAATTTAAAAAAAAAAAACACAACTCTATTTAAGAAACTGAAACATTAAAACGTTCCAGGAGTTTCTGTCATTGTTTACTTTGGCACATTTGCCCCATAACAGACCTGTGAAATTCTTGGTTACTGCAACCAAGTCTTTTTATCTAGTGCCTAGCATACTACCAAGTACATAGTGTAGGCACAAGCTATTGGTATGAAAGAGACCAATCAATCACAGGTTCATTCGTTCTTATATTTTCCCAGCTCATGCTCCCTCATTCTCCCTCCCCAATTATTTCTGGTAATCTGTAGGTATTTCTTGTGTTCAAGAATGTGTCCACACTCTGGGTGCCTCTTCCAGCATTCATTGTGCCTGAGCATCTACTGCCGTTACTGATGCTCTGTCATGGCACTGCTAAGAACATTTGATCCCCTGGGAGCATTTTCCTAGTAAATTCCATAAAGTTCCGAAGCCTTATTGCATATCAAAATCAGTATGTATACTGTTGTCCCTAGGTATCTGTGGGGTAGTGGTTCCAGGACCCACCCCACCCCCCCATACCAAAATCCGGGGATGCTTAAGTCCCTTATATAAAACGTTGTAGTATAGTCAGCCCAATGTTTCGGCATCCATGGATCCAGAGGGCCGACTATGTATACTTTGAGCCTTGAAAAACCCCTGATAAAAGTATTTCCTTCATCTTCTATAAGTTCTCCCCTTTAGAGCTCAGAAAAACACACACTGTAGGATCAGGTGTCATTGTTCTTTTCTGTCTCCAGTGCACAAACTCCTTCATCATTTTGAAAAAAATAAAAAAGTTAAAGTCCTTATATGGATCAGCTCCTGAAAATAAAAACCCTGGATAGGGGAAACTAGTCGTGATAATTTTTGATAGACAGTTTGACTACTTACGGATTTCTGAACTAGGTGATAATTTTAATATGTACTTACTATTATTTTCCCTTCTCCCTTTATCAGAACCTCCTGCCAACCTCTGCATTTCTGCTAATCCCACCATTATTCTCTTTTAGTCACATAGGGTCGGAACACTGGCTTCATCTTTTTCATCCTTAACCTCTCCTCTCATGTTCAATTAGTATTTCAGTCCTGTAAATTCTTCTTCCTGTCATTAGGTTCTCTTCCTCCATTTCCATTAGTCTTTTTTAAAAAAAATTTTGAGTATATAGGAACTATAATCACATGCTTAAAATGGTAGGAAAGGACATGAGTAAAAAGTCCCCTCCCACCCATTTTCCAGCCACCCAGTTCCCTTGAGCGGCAGCCAATATTACCAGTTTCTTTTCTATTTTCTATTTTATTTTATGTATTTATTTCTATTTTATTATTTTCAAATAGGTAAGTATACTTTTCATTGAACAATATGTCTAACCTGTCCACATTCCTTTTACCGTTTTCTTCATACAGGACCTTTTCTTATGCTTGGATTATTTTTGACAACATTCTTAATTGTTCTCTTTGCCTCCAGCCTCCCCTTTTCTTTCTATATTTTCACTTATTTACCACAGTTCTTCATACTACTAAATTTTGAGCAGCATGTAAAATTTATCTTTGCTATGTAACTGCACATGCATACTGTTAGGGCAGTGTCTCTGGAGATGGAATGTTAATTTGAGTGGATCATTTGAAGTGTAGGTTGTGATACATATAATGTATAAACAGGAAGACAGCGTGATACCAGGCTGCACTAAAGAAAGGTGGTGGGTTTATCGGAACATGAGCGAACTTTACCTTGTGAATTCTTTGTTTTGCATCTAGGCTACATTTAAGTGCTTATAATGTGCTAGATACTTTATGCATTAAAATGTATTCATCTCAAAATATCCCTGTAGGCTGCTTACCCCATTTTAAGTTGAGTAAACTGAGGCACATTTCAGGTTAAAAAAAATATAACCAAGTGTCCAGAACCAGTAATAGTAGAGCAGATGCAATCTGCTGGTAATCTACTTCCAGACCTGTGCCTTTACCCACTTTGATTCCTTTGAGTAGATGGTAGGTAGTGAATTGAGATAGCAAACAATTTTACTGAAATAATGACATAATCCTAAACTGCAATCAAGTTTAATGGTATAGTGATGTGGATGCTTGTATAGACACTGAAATATTGATATTTTCTGGTCATGACTGCATTATAATTACTACCAAATTTGGGGAATGCCCTGGCGGTCCAGTGATTAGGACTCTGCACTTTCACTGCCGTGGGCCGGGGTTCAATCCCTGGTCCAGGAACTAAGATCCCGCAAGCCTTGCAGTGAGGGAAAAAAAAATTACTACCAAATTTGCAGAGTGCTCTTTTGAGCTTCTACAAATATGCCTCTAAGAATTCTAGTATTTAAAATGTGTTATAAACTCAAGGTATTGAGAAACATGACTTCAGAAGTTTAAAAAGTCCTCATGACAAGGTCAAGAGCACTGTTTGTCTTCTTAAGAACCTCAGAACATTATTGCCTACAGCAGAATTGCTTATATGTTTCTTTCAAAAGCAAGATTTCTGGGTTCTTTCCTAGACCAGCTGAATCAGAATTTGGGGGGACCAGTGCTCAGGAATCTGTTTTTAATAAGCTTCCCAATAATTATTGTGCAACTCAAGAACCACCATCCATATCGTAATCCTCTGCCTGTTAAGTTCAGAAGCTTGATTCATCAGGATAGTAAGGGACAAACTCATATTCGCTAGGCTGATGAAACTAGTGTATAAAAGGAGGATAGCAACTAATTTAATAAATACAGGAGGGATTAGATTCCTTTTTTCAAGTAGATCAGATACATAGGAAATCAAATTATAATTTTTTCAGTTTAAGCATGGAGTCAGAACCAGAGATGTTAACTATACAGTCTAACATTTTAATGGTGTTTTCCTCCATAGTAGGGATATATATCCAACACCAAGACCAAGTCAGATCTTTGCATAGTGCACCTTCTAACTCTTAACAGCAGTGGACTTTCTTTCTCTAGACAAATTTTACAAGGCTGGAAGGAAGTCCTTATATATCAAAAATTTGCATATCGCAGTTTCTCCTGCAGTCTTTACCCTCTTAGTTAATGGCACCTTCATTCTTTAGTTGCTCAGGCCAGAAAGTTTAGTGTCATCTTTGATTCCTGCTTCTCTCACAATACACATACTGTCCATTAGCAAATCCTATAGGCTCTGCCTTCAAAACATACCTAGAACTTGGCTGTTTCTCACCATACCCCTATTTCAACCACTCTGGAAGAAGCCACCATGATTTCCCATGTAGATTATTGCACTGGCCTTCTCTCTGGTCTCGCTGCTTCTGCTTTTGTCTCTCCATAGGCAGTCTGTCCTCAATGAAGCACCCAGAGTGATCTGGTTAAAAAATGTAAGTCAGAATATGTCACTCCTCTGCTCAGAATCTTCCAGTGGCTTCCCATCTTTTTCAGAATAAAAGTTTTTACTCTGACTACAAGTTCCTACATGATCTGGGATTTTACCTCTTTACCACTTACGTCTCTGACCTTATCTCCTACCTATTCTCTCCTGGCCCTCTCTAGCCACACATCCTCACTTAATGGGTCTTTGCATTTGATCTGTTCTTTGGAGTTCTCTTCCTTCTATATCCCTCACTTCCTTCAGATATTTAATCAGAAATTACCTTCTCAGTGAAGCCCTCTGTGATCATCCTGTCCAGTTCCAATCTACCGTTTTATATCCTCTTTCCCTGCTTTATTATTACTCCTTAGCATTTATCACTAGCTAGCATACCATGTAGTTTAGTTGTTTAATCTCATCTATTGTTGGGCTTCCCTGGTGGCACAGTGGTTAAGAATCCACCTGCCAATGCAGGGGACACGGGTTCGAGCCCTGGTCCAGGAAGATCCCACATACCACAGAGCAGCTAAGCCCGTGCACCACAGCTACTGAGCCTGCTCTCTAGAACCCGTGAGCCACAACTACTGAGCCCACATGCCACAACTACTGAAGACTTCGCACCTAGAGCCTGTGCTCTGCAACAAGAGAAGCCACCGCAATGAGAAGCCCGTGCACCCCAATGAAGGGTAGCCTCTGCTCACCACAACTAGAGAAAGCCCGTGCACAGCAACAAAGACCCAATGCAGCCAAAAATAAATGATCATAAATAAAATAAATATTTTAAAAATCTTACCTATTGTCTCTCTACCCACTATAATGTAAGCTCTGTAAGGACCATATACTGTTGAATCACCATTACCTAAAACAGTGCTTTCATAGTAGGCCTTCAGATATTTGTTGAATGAATGAGTGAATGAATCTTGCTTTGATAGTATTCTTAATTTCATAGTTAACTAACTCTTAGAGGGCAGACTGATTTCCAGGTTTTGTGAAGCCATATTGAGGACTCCAGTACTTCCAGATTAATTTTTGTTAATGGAACTTCCCACACAGAAGGCTTTGGCAGTTCTCCATTACCTACAGAGTAAAACCAGAATTGTTGTTAGCATAACTACTGCCATCTGACTCATTTTACTCTTCCTTCCGCTTTTATTATCGCCAAATAAATCTGTTTCTGCCAAACTGGTCTGCTTACAAAACACTGTTTTTTCCCTACCTTTTTTTATTCTTACTAGTTCCCTTATTTGTAATGCCCTCCCTCTTTCTCCCACCCCCCTACTATTTAAAGCACTTTGTAGAGCCCAGCTTAGATCCCCTTCCTTGTAGTTGTCTTTAACAAACCCAACCCATATCCATCTCCTTCCTAAGAGTTCCATGTTGTGTATTGTCTGTAATACTCATTTGGCAGTTTTGCTGCTTTGAATTAGTTATTTTTAAATGATTGACACATCTTTTCTGAGGGCTATTGTTTGTATAAGTTGTTTTGCTAACAGTGGTAAAGTATACAAAGATTTGAAAAGCCAGGATGCTGACTGTATGCTTGTCTTATGTTATTTGTATCCACCATGAAGATTTGCACTTAATATTAGCTTAAGGTAGTGGCTTTCAACCTTGGCAGCACGTGAGAATCACCCGAGGAAGCTTTTAAAAATTCTGGTGCCCAAGCTCTACCCCAGGTCTATTACATCAGAAGCTCTGTGGGTGGAACCCAGGCATCAGTAATTTTAAAGCTCCCCGTGTGGTTCTAATTGTATAGCTGTTCTTCAGAACCAAGGCTTAAGGCAAAAGGGAATTTGTTGGCTTACTTCTTTTGCCATTCTCCTTTTCTATTTTATTTTTTTTTGGCTGCGCCGGGTCTTAGTTGCGGCATGCGGGATCTAGTTCCCCGACCAGGGAACGGACCCAGGCCCCCTGCATTGGGAGCTCAGAGTCTTACCCACTGGACTACCAGGGAAGTCCCTGCCAATCTCCTTTTTTGTCTTTATCTTTAATACTCAGCTCACCTCAGTGCCTGGGACCCAATAAAGTATAGTTTGTTTTGTTTTGAGTGAATGAACAAATTGGTAAACACAAAGATTCAATAACATCTAAGCATTTGCTTAGGGAAAGAAAGTTAAGTATCTGCTATGTCTGAGTCCGTCTCATGTTACCTCATTGGATTCTTAAAGTAGTGCTAGATATATGAGCAGGAATTATACTCACAGATGAAGAAACTAAGACCCAAGTAATTAAGTGCTAAAGCTGGCATGTGAAACCAGATCTGACTCCCAATGATTTTGAAAAAAAAAAGTAAATTTGGTAAAAAGATAACACCTTTAAGTTAGAAATACCATAACGTGCCAGATATGCACCAGATCTTAAAGGCAAAATACTTCTTGCTTCCCACTGCATCTGTTTCCAAGCCAGCATGGGCCCTCACTGCTGAACTCTGCCTGTTTGGACTTGGCATTTGCATCATTGCTTTCTGGCACATGAATCTCAAGGCGTTTGGTGTGGATTTTCCCCTAATTTCTTAATTTGGTCCTGATTATTTCCAAAACAATACTCATTGTATTTGGCCACTTGGAACTTTTTACCTATCTGCCCACTCACCTAGGATTGGGGGTGAGAATGTGTATTTTAACAAGTCGCTTATGTGATCTTTTCACTCACTTTAATCTTTTTCCTAACCCATTAGAACACTATATCTCAGACTTTTATATTTCCTCAGTTCTTGATCTAGACATTTAGGTAAATCCTCTAATTAAGCCAAATAGGGTCCTTTCCCTCCTTTCATATGTATATCAATGCTGTTTTATATTTAAGATAAGACACCTTTTTTATCTTTACTGAGATTGAGCCAGTACTTTTTTTTTTTTTTTGACTTAAGGCTTTGTCACTTTGAACTTCTAAATGAACACTAAAGATAAATACTTGGAAATCTTTTTACCGACATTTTGGATGTATTATATTAGGATAGTCCAGAGTGAGGACTGAGGCATGATTTCCTTCTAACTCGGTGCATAGAGAAGTTGTAAATTAAAAGGGAATGGTTGGGAAAGATAACTAGAAAACAAAATAGGAGCTATTTTTTGGTTCTTAAATGTTGTAAATTTTATGGTTAAGTATGTTGTTCTTATATACTGTTATACAGCATAAAATACAATGCTGACTTCTGTTAAAGAAGATTAATCTGACACTTGTTAAAATGATAAGAAGAGTTTATTCAATACTTTCGTTTTAGGGGAGAGAGATTGAGTTCAGGTCCAAATAAGCAAAGACTGCTGGGCATGAATAGCCAACAAGCAAGTGAGCGGGTTAGTAGGTGGAAAATTACTAACAGGAGACATCAGGGGTAGAAGGATTCTTGCTAACAGAAGATCGAGGACTTATACATCAAAGGTTGGGGACAAGGAACTTGATCAGATATCAAGAGTGGGGGAATTCTCTTTAAACTGAGAGCAGGATTCTTGCTAAGACTGGGCTAGGCAGGCCATGGACAGGATGGGGCCAAGATAAAGACCTAACTGAGAAGAGGGCTCAGAGAAGGCTGACTAAAGTTTGGACAAGGAGAAAGTCTTTGGCACTCCATGTGTGTTATATTATTACTTTAATAAATCTTCAAGCTGTTTGCCTTAGCATTCATTGGTAGACTTTTTAAAAATGAAATTGCTCTACTTAAACTTGCCTGCCTTCACTACCTGTTTGTCTACATCTGACAAAACTTATAAGTGGTTACTAATAGAACAGTTCCTAAGAAATACTTGAAATGGCTTTTAAAAGAGTAAACATAAAACAAATTACTTGAAAGTGTCACCATCTTTTTTATAATGTTGATTCTAATTTAGACATATCTATGCTTTTTAAACCTTAGGCCTTACTGATAATGATAAATCAAAATAAACTATCAATATATACATCTAAAATTTTATTTATTTTTTTGGCCACGCCACATGGCTTGCAAGATCTTAGTTTCCCTGACCAGGGATTGAACCCTGGCCCCTGGCAGTGAGAATGCAGAGTCTTAACCAGTGGACCGCCAGGGAAGTCCCCTAATTGCATTCTGAATCTTTATAATATGTCCAGGTCTAAACTGGGAAAATAATATTTAGCTTATTTGGAATTTAAAAAAAAAACATAGCTAACAGTAAGTTTTATTTAGTGAAAGCTTTATTCCATATGGCCTTGGAGATCACTGAAAATGTATTTTTTTCTGAAATTATAGCCCCAAATTAAATTCTCACTAGCCTCTGAGAACTCTCTGCCAGCAGGGATTTTGTTTGATAAAGGCACTGAAACTGGAATTCTAGAGCTAGTTTGATACTGAAATACATGCATGTCAGCAGCTTGGAACCATCTATTAAATTATTGCCCCAGGCAGTTTATTGTTGATATACTGAAAGCCTTAGAAGCAGACCAGAAAAATGAACTACATTGAGGCAATATGTATTTAAAAAACAAAAAACAAATAGCATCCTAGGGGGAGAGAGAGATGAATGGGCAAAGCACAGAGGTTTTTTAGGGCAGTGAAAATACTCTGTATGGTACTGTAATGGTGGATACATGTCATACATTTGTCCAAATCCATAGAGTGTGCACCACAAAGAGTGAACCCTAATGTAAGTTATGGGCTTTGGGTGATAAAGATGTGTCAATGTAAGTTCATCAGTTGTAACGAATGTACCGCTCTGGTGGAGATTTTAATAATGGGGGAGACTGTGCACATGGGGGGACAGAGTATATGGGAAATTTCTGTATGTTCCTCTCAATGTTGTTGTGAACCTAAAACTGCTCCTAGAAAAAGTAGTCTTAAAATACAAAATAATAATAATAACAACAGCAGTAACATCCTAAATATCTTCAAATAGGAAAAACTGTCTTAAGAAATAACATTGAATTCTGTGGAAATAGAACTTTCTTACCAGGATAAGAATAAGGTATTATCTCTTTCTGGAGGAGGAATGCAACTGCTTATCCTTGAATACTTCTGGAATGATGTAGAATAAAAATAAGTAAAATAAATATTTATGAAAGCACGATTTACTACTATTTTTTTGAAGTATAGCCTAGTTGAAAACATGAGTAAACTTTGAAAGATGTATTATCAATTTAAAGGGAAGCAGAGGGACTTCCCTGATGGTCCAGTGGGTAAGATTCTGCACTCCCAATGCAGGGAACCCGGGTTCGATCCCTGGTCAGGAACTAGATCCTGCATGCATGCTGCAACTAAGAAGTCTGCATGGCAACTAAAGATCCCGCATGCCACAACTAAGACCTGGCACAGCCAAAATAAATAAATAAATATATATTTAAAATAAAAAAAATTAAAGGGAAGCAGAGTAGAGTCACTTTGAAAAACTTTTTTTGGTCAAAAAAAAGTTGTTGATGTTTATGGTTATTGATGAAGATTGTAATGATGGAGAATATTAGGTGACTAGGACCCAAGGAACTTCTGGAAGGGAGGAATTATTTTCTCAATAATTTGAAGGCTTTGTTCAGTTTAATAATTTAAAGCAGCAATTATCTTGCTGTGACCGGTTAATAATAACGGACATTTACTGAGCCTCCATATTGTATTTTAAATATTTTGCCAAAGACTTGACATATATTATCTTATTTAACCTTCACAGCAATTCTAAGAAGTAGATACTATCCCACTTTAGGGAGAGGCTGTGATTCAAAGAGATTAAGAGACTGAAATTCAAATCCAGGTCTGTCCAACTCCAGAGTCTTTATCTTTCCATTTTGCCATAGTACCTCATAATAATCTTAAAAACTAAGTACACTTCCTTAGTGTCATTTTATTCAAAAGGGATTTTGTAAACATTTACTAATTGCCTATGTGCCGTTTACTTTGCTAGACCCTGTATAGTATAGAAAAAGAAAGCAAGGCAGTTTGCCCAAAGAAAACTTAAGTCTTTGGGAACAGAATGGTACCTATAGAACTAATTGTCAACAGCTGTTATATTTTAGGTGCTATGATAAATGTTCAAAGTATGGTAGAAGTAACAGAGGATTCTTGAGACTTTAAGTAATGGGGAATATATCTTTGAAAGAAACAGATCCCCCAACCTTGGAAAATAGGAGTGATTTAGACAGGCAAAGATGAGAGAGGCACAAACTCAAGGACAGTGTGAGTAAAGGCCTAGAAGTGAAGTCTTTAATACACTAATGAAGGAGATAAAGATTTTCATAGATACCTTGCTGGCAGAGATTTGGCTCATGAAGTATACAAAATTTGGGCAGTATAAACTGACCTGGGCCTTGCTGATAATTGGAATATGGATATTATCTAGTGAAAGATTTCTTCCTTGCCTGTCTGGAATTATCTACCCAGCATTCACAAAGAGCTGCAGTTGTTAAATATTCAACTTCAAATTCTTTTGTTAAGGAAACTATTTTAAAAGGTAGTTATGAATAGATGTAATGTTGAAATGTGTGGGGTCTGTTATTAAAAGATTATTTAGAGGAATTCCCCGGTGGTCCAGCGATTAGGATTCGGTGCTTTCATTGCCTAGGGCCTGGGTTCAATCCCTGGTCGGGGAACTAAGATCCCACAAGCTGCATGGCACAGCTGCATGACAAAAAAAAAAAAAAAAAGATTTGAGTTTTATAAAAATTTTGTAAATTTATTTTTCTACTACATTTTCTAAAGTTTCTTACTATAATAAAATTACAAAATTAAGCGGTTTCTAGAGAACAATGGGATATATTACTTTCTCAGTTTCATTTTTAAACTTCAGTACAGATATTAGTAATATAAAAATGAAATTTTGAATCTTGTAAGGATTGAATATTTTACTTTATTTTCCTTTTTGGAGAGGTAAGAGGATAAGGAAAATGGGAAGAAACTGAAATCTAAGAAAACTTACCTTTCATTGATACTTATAGACTTTAAATTGCCCCTATTTAGGTTAGAAACATAATACAATGCATTCCATGAAATTAACATTTTTGGAATATTTAAATATATGAAGAGGTAGAATTGTGTATAAGGCTTGAGTTACTCCCCCTTTAAAATATACGTGGAGTTATACCCTCTACCGCAGACACTATCATATGAATGCTGTGTACAGTGAACCTGTTACTTTATGAAATAGGGACTTTTTTTTTTTTTTAAGCAGAGTGAAGTTTTTGTTCAAATAAAACGTCCATATCAGTGATTCTCAATTAGGAGGGGGGTGACATGCCTCCCCTCCATAGGATATACCTGCTGTCACCTTTCTTTCTCCATCCCAATCTTGAGAATGATTGACTAAATTACTGTTACTGTGTCATCCCTCATTTGTATTGCAGCAAAAATATTTTTGCAATCACTAGCTGCTTAGCCATTTCTCTTTCCCCTTTTGCTTGTGCCAGTGATTTTGTTTACCTCTGTTAAATTTCATCTTGTTAGTTTTGACCCAGTTTTGAAGCTGGATGATAAAATTTTGACTTTTAAAGTTATTATTTATCATTTTATTTACCCCTCCCACCTTTGTGACAACTGCAGCTTTCACAAGGAAAGCTTTGTCTCAATTCCTGGTTTAAAAACAAAATTGTAAAAGGGCTAGGCCAAATCCATGAGACCACACTATAGATAATCCTCCTGAATTTTAATACCTATTAGTACTGCATAGTATAGATGATTGTCTAGTTCAGTGCCACCCCTTTGTACGTATGTGACCTTGGACAAGGCACTTCTGAACCTGTTCCTTCAATTACAGTGGGGATAATAGTCTCTTCCCTGCCTATTTTTAACAAGCTGTTTTAAGATCAAAAGAGAGGTTATGAAAGAGTTTTGTAAACAATAAAATAGTATTCATTCATTTACATTCCTAGCTTGTGCCAGGTCTCAGTCCTAGGTATACAGCAATGAACAAACATAACAAATTCTTATGCTGTGTGCTAGGAGTTGGCAGGTCTGGTCCACTGCCTGTTTTTATATGGCCTACAAGCTAATGTATTTTGAATGGTTAGAAAAAAAATCAAAAGAATATTTCATGATGTGAAAATTACATGAAATACAGATTGCAGTGTCTAAAATAATGTGTTAACACAATGAGGGTAATCCTTTCACACTGTATAAATAGTGTATGTATATCAAAATCATCACATCGTACACTTTAAATATCTTATAACTTTATTTGTCAATTGTACCTCAGTTAAAAAACAAAGTCTTACTGGAACACAATTATGCTCATTAGTTTACAGTTGGGACAGAGATCATGTGGCCCACACAGCCCTAAAATATTTACTGTCTGGCCCTTTACTTTAGCAGTTTGCAGACCCCTGCTCTGTGCTCTTGGAATTCTTTTGGAGGTGTTGAGCAGTAAAAATAAGTATATGTTCAGTGGTGGCAAGTTCCTTGAAGAAATTTAAAGCAGGTAAAGGGCAAGAATTATGAAGGGTGTGGAGGGTACAGTAGCTAATTTATAGAAGTCAGGAAGTCAGAGAAGGGTACTTCAGTAGGTGATATTTGAACAGAGACTTGAATGAAGAGGAAAGTGAACTCTCTGATAGAAGAGCATTTCTGGCAAAAGGAATAAAAATTGCAATAGCCCTGAGCTGGGAGTGTAGCTATAGGTCTAGGAGCTAAACAATAGGAGAATGAGAGAGGGTGAACCAAATTGTAAAAGAGACCATGGAGCACACTTTAGATTTTAAAGTGATTATATAAATATATCATTACGATTTCTATTACAGGTATTCCTTCAAGGTATTTTTATGGTATTATTATAGTGACAAATCGACTTAACACTTCAAAGCCTGTCTTCAAAGACTGTCAGATGTTTATCTAATACTAAGTATGGTCGTCCCATGGAGGGGGATTGGTTCAGGGACCCCCGAAGATATCAAAATCTGAGGATGCTCAAGTCCCTTACGTAAAATGGTACAGTATTTGCATATAACTTACGCACATCCTGCCATATATTTTAAATCATCTCTAGATTACTTGTAATGCCTAATACAATGTAAATGCTATGTAAATAGTTGCTAGTGTATGGCAGATTCAAGTTTTGGCTTTTGGAACTTTATGGAATTTTTTTTCCTCTGAATATCTTCGATTCTTGGATGCAGAACCCATAAATACAGAGGGTCGACTGTAATCCATCTTTTCTCTCAGAAGGTAACATGGGGACTGTTTACCATGACAGTGTTTTTTTGGTTTGTTTTTATTTCTGGCTGCATTGAATCTTCGTCACCATGCGTGGGCTTCTCCCTGCAGTGGCTTCTCTTGTTGCAGAGCACGGGCTCTAGGCGCACAGGCTTCAGTAGTTGGCGGCATGTGGGCTGGTAGTTGTGGTGCAAGGGCTTAGTTGCTCCACAGCATGTGGGATCTTCCTGGACCAGGGATCGAACCCATGTCCCCTGCATTGGCAGGCGGATTCTTAACCACTGTGCCACCGGGGAAGTCCAACCATGACAGTGTTTTAGGACCCCATGTTGGCATCTAATGATGACTACATTTCTTTTAACTGTTCATTTAGAACTTCACCCTTGCCAAGTGTATATATCTTCAAATCTCCCCACTTTCATTTAAAAACTAGATGTTTTGTTTTCTTTAATTGGACATTTCTCTGGTTCTTGATATTCTCAGATAATTTTCTAAAAATTATTTATTGTATGGGGAATGTTGGCATGCCCCTTTTTTGCTTTTTAAAAAATTTAAAAAAATTTTCATACAAATAATTTATATTCCTTGTACAACTTTTTGAACATAGAGATAAGCCAAAAAATAGATGAAAAATATCTTTTGTAATACTACCATCAGAGGTAGTCCCAGTTAAAAGTTAGTAGCTATACATGTATGTAAATATATATACTTTAAAAAAAAACAGGAATACATCATTTTGCAGCCCTTTTCACTCAACAGCATGATAAATATCAACCCATGTTAACAACAGAACACTTCTCAAACTCTTTCGCTTTCAGGACCCATTTACACTCTTAGAAATCCAGTTTTTTTTTCCCCCAGTTTTATTGACATATAATTGACATACAGCACTATAAGTTTAAGGTGTACAGCATATGATTTGACTTACATACATCATGAAATGATTATCACAGTAAGTTTAGTGAACATCCATCATCTCATAGATACAAAAGTAAAGAAATAGTTAAAAAAAAAAGTTTGCTTACGGTGAGAACTCTTAGGACCTACTCTCTCAACAGCTTTCATATATAAAATACAGCAGTGTTAACTATATTTATTATTTTGTACATTACATCCCTAGTACTTATTTATCTTATAACTGGAAGTTTGTACCTTTTGACCTTCTCTCCCCACCCCTGTCTCTGGTAACCACAAATCTGAATTCTTTTTCTATGAGTTTGTTTTTGAAGTATAATTAACCTACAATGCTATGTTAGTTCCTGTTATACAGTGTAGTGGTTTGATATTTCTATACATTTCAAAATGATTACCACAATAAATCTAGTTATGGTATGTCACCATATAAAGATTGTGCATGAACTATGACCCTTCATCGTTATTGATTATATTCTCCACACTGTACATTTCATACCAGTCACTCATTTATTTTGCAACTGGAAATTGTACCTCTTAATCTCCCTCACCTATTTCTTTCCTCCCCCCACCCCCTCCTGACAACCATCTGTTTGTTCTCTGTATCTTACTCTTTCTGATTTGTTTTTTAGGTTCCATATATGAGTGAAATTATATAGTATTTGTCTTTCTTTGTCTGACTTATTTCACTTAGCATAATACCCTCTAGGTCCATTCATGTTGTTGCAAATGGCAAGTTTTCATTCTTTTTTATGGCTAATATTCCATTGCATATATATGTGTACACACACACACACCACATCACATCATTATCCATTCATCTAGGTTACTACCATATCTTGGTTATTGTAAATAATGCTTCAATGAATATAGAGTTGCGTTTATCTTTTCTACTTAGTTTTTTCATAGAAATTGAGTTTTGGTTTTTGTTTGTTGGTTGGTTGGGTTTTTTGTTTTCTTTTTTTGGCTGCACCACGTAGCATGTGAGATCTTAGTTCCCTGACCAGGGATTGAACCCGTGCCCCCTGCAGTGGAAGCACGGAGTCCTAACCACTGGACTGCCAAGGAATTCCAAGAAATTGAGTTTTTATTTATGTGGCTTATACGTATTGTATTAGATATTAAAACTTACAGATTTTTAAAACAATTCATTTTAATATAATGATAAATTTATTGCATATTAACAAATGATTAGTATTTTGTTTTTTTAAAAAAACCTTTTTTTTTGAAAATGCAAAAAGAATCAGTAGAAAAACTAGCATTGTTTTACATTATGCAGATCTTTTAAATATCTCCATTCAGTTTGTTGTGCTGTGTTGTCTTAGTTTATACATATTGTTCCCTCCATGGGGAATGCTGTCCTTGGTATCTACTCATCCTCCAATCCAGCTCAAATATCACTGCCTTTGAAGGTCACCCCAACCCCTCCTTATATACATATGTAGAGTTGATTGCACCTTCCTTTGTGCCTCATTGTTTTTAATGTTTTCTATATTACTATCTAGGTGACAGATACTTTGAGAATAGTGACAATGTCTTATTCAGTATTTAATCTTTATTTACTGACTCTTCCTAGCTGCTCAGTAAATGTTTGCTGAATGGATGAACTGCTACTTTTTTACATGCAGAGTCAGTTCATCCATTATCCCAATGACTGTTTTTCAGTTATGGCAATTCCATCAGATTTTATAACATGAAAATTTGTGGATAGCTTCAGAAAAATTAGTAACTTGAATTTTCAACTTGGTAACTTTTATGCATTCAAACATTAATAAGTAGTATGTAAAATATGGCTGTGGCTCTTTTCTTTTAAGGGAAGTTGCTTTTGGGGTAGTATATGAATATATTTTTGAACTACACACACTTAATTTTGCTTGACCGAGGGGAGTTTCTTAATTATGTAAGGATTATGGGACATGCACCTTGACAGAAAGTGGGATAAACCATAGCTGCTCAACAGACTTGACACAAATAGACTAAAAAAATAGGTTTGCTATTCAAAATAGGTTTGCTAATTTCTTTTTTTTTTTTTTAATTTAAATTTATTTATTTATGGCTGCATTGGTTCTTCATTGCTGCACGCAGGCTTTCTCTAATTGCGGAGAGCAGGGGGCTACTCTTCGTTGCTGTGCGCAGGCCTCTCATCGTGGTGGCCTCTCTCGCTGCAGAGCCCGGGCTCCAGGCGCGCGGGCTTCAGTAGTTGTGGCACGTGGGCTCAGTAGTTGTGGCACGTGGGCTCTAGAGCGCAGGCTCCCTAATTATGGTGCTCGGGCTTAGTTGCTCCACGGCATGTGGGATCCTCCCGGACCAGGGCTCAAACTGGCGTCCCCTGCGTTGGCAGGCAGATTCCTAATCACTGAGCCACCAGGGAAGTCCCGCTAATTTCTTAAATAAGTGATTGACACCAACAGTTGACAAGTACAATAATATGATTAAGTGTACATGCCAAAGCAGATATACACAGTTGGAAATCCATATTGGAACTATTAGCCCTGTGTAGTATAATTCTCATGAGTTGAGCAGCATTTCTTACTTCCTAATTAGAACCCCTCTTTTTATTTTTGTTGCTCAGTTAACTTAAGGGCTTTATGGAATATTTCCTCTTAATCTCCACCAGTTTTCATCCCAGAAAAATAATATATTATCGACAATTACCCTGTCACATTAGGGTTCTCAAACTGTATGTGCATAAGAATATCCTAAGGTGTTTGTGATACAGATTCCTCATACCTGCTTCCAGATGGTCCACATAAAAGTTTTGTCTTCTAAGTCTTAAAAAGTCATACAGAATTTTATAGCTCAAGCAAATTTTGCAGATCTCCTAATCTCTTTTAGGAGTAGGATTATTATGAGGAAACTCAGAACCAAAAAAGGTTAGCAATGTTTCCAGAATCACAAATCTAGTTAGTTAGTGGACCAACAGAGCCAGTAATTAGAATTCAGGATTTCCATTCTGCCTTGATCCATGAATCAGTAAGCCTTTCTTGACTGAAAAGATAAGTCTGGCTATGGAGCAGCTTTTCTTTTACTCTTTTTAGAATCAGAGCAAAGTCACATAAGATCTTCCATATAAACCTAGGGATTCTAAAGTTGTAAAGTATTTCCATCTTTTTCTAATTCTCTTCTCAATCCCAGCTTTATTTTCCAAAGATTCTTAAAAGTCTTTTTTTCCCCCTGAAGAATGGTTTGACTTTGATGATAACCTTAATTTGACTGGGTCAATAAGAACTTAAAATTGTTTGAAGGAAATGGAAGAAGTCAACAGCGGATGCCTATCTGGAAAGTAGAGCTCATTTTATTGTCAGATATACCATGTTCCTCTTTGCCCCTCGTCAGTGAGTTGATCATCTTTATACTCATCACATCAGATATTAGGGAATTTTCAATGTCCTTTCTCTCATAGTGTGTTAGAATTATACTGAGAGACCCATTTGAGGTCAGTCCTGTTATCATTGCTAACATCATTATTACATATATAGACATATAGATATAACTAAATGATACTCCAAATTGTTTTTTTTTCTTTAATATAGGTTTGTATATTCTTTGTATTTCATATTTTACTTGATAGAGATGAGAGACTGACTTATATGGCAGACTGAGTACATGGTTTTACCTTACCTTTTATGCCAAAACTTTTAAAATGAAAAAGTAGGAAAAAGTGGAATGGGAAGAGAAATAAATTAGTAATCATTTAAGTAGTAAGAGTGTCATGGGAGGACATCTATTTAAGGAGCAAGAAGGGAAGAACTCAGAACAGTCTTGGAGTGGATTAGTTGGGGAATTGTCCTCCAAGCTTACTGGACCACTTGGCTCCTCCTTTCATTCCCATTTGGGCTAAGCTGCAGACGAATAGCATTTGTCCTCAGAATATAGCAATGAGAATGAGCACTGCGAGCAGAGCGGCAGGGCAGTGCCCCAGGGAGCCTGTGGCCTTAGGAGGCTCACTCAGAAGATAATCTGCTCACACATTCTCAGCAGCAAGTCTACTCTTTCCCTCCCCTACAATCAAGGAGACAAACTACAAGTAAACAGAACAGGCAAACTAAATTAAATTCAAAGAGGAGCAACAAACATTTGTGGAAAACCAGTACCATGAAAGGAAGCACCAAACTCAACAAACAGTATATCTAAATTCTTAAGAAACAGTCGATAAAACAAGACTTTAAAATAAGTATAGTTAATAACCCCAAGGAGACCGAAGAGATTATTGCACACACAAGAAAGAAAAAAAGTCTTGGAAATTAAAAATAGAACAGTTAAAATAATTGTCTGAAAACAAAATGGGCACAGCTGAAGAGCATGTTAGTGAGTTGAAAAATGGAGCTGAGGAATTCTCCCTACACAAGGCATAAAAAGACAAAAAAGATAAAACATAGGAGAAAAAATTAGATACGCAGGTTAGATAATAACATTTTGGCATCCATCTCTAATTAGAGGACCCAGAAACAGATTGACAGTAGTGGGCAGGGGAGGGAATCAGAATGAATAACAAAAGAAATATTTTCCATGACATTTTTAGGACCTTTAGTACAGTGTTGAATAGTTAAGATGACAGGAGTCATCTTTGTCTTGCTTTTAAAATTAGTGACACTGCTCATGTTTCATCATTACTGAATAAGCTGTAAAATTTTAGTAGATAACCCTTTATAAAGTTAAGGAAGTTGATTCTACTAAAAACTAGTAGTTTTGTTGTTGTTTTATGATATTTGGATGGGTGTTGAATTTTGTCTTTTTTTCCAGCATGATCACAAGGCTTTGCTTTTAGTTTGTAAGTTGCATTGATTTATTAGTATTGAATCATTCATTCTTGCATTGGGATAAACACCATATACACAAATTGGCATAATACCAATTAACTAATGTTTTATTTAGTTTTGCTGAAGTGTTCATAAATGAAATAGGATCGTAGCTTTCTCTTTTTGTGACTGCAGTATATTTTGACCAAAAATTGATTATTTAGCTTTTTAAAAAGAAAAATTCAAAATTAAAGCAGCATGTATATCCCCAAATTAGAACAAATCTGTATTGATAATAAACACTTTGAGATGTTCTGTGAAAAGAAAATCTGAAGGCTCCTAAACGGTAAGGTTTAAACAGGAAATTATATTTCAAGGGATGTGATAAAAATTTTGTTATCTGTTAATTCCTTCCCCTCTTATATGCTACTCTTCATAATTCTTTTACTAAAAATTTTATTTCTGTTTAGGTACGCATAGCTGCTAAATTCATCACTCACGCACCCCCAGGGGAATTTAATGAAGTGTTCAACGGTGAGTAAAGATTAGTACTTAGTTATTTTAAACCCTCCTTAATCACATACGAGCACTTATTGAGTGTTTGCTATCTCTTTTAATCCTTATAACATTATAGCTATAGCTAAGGAAAACAAAATTCAAAAAGGTTAAAATAATTTATCCAATATCACCCAGCTGGTAAGTGTCAGAGCAAGGATTCAAACCCAGGTCTGAGTAACAAGCATGCTCTTAACCCATACATTAGGGTACCTATCTTATGTGAGAAAAGATTTAAAGTAATTTAATGTTGATAAATGTAGAAACAATGTTTAATTGTTTTCATAGTTTTATATCTATCATTATAAAATATAGCTTAAATCTCTTCAGTGCTTTTACTCAGGAAGTGCCATAGCATAGGACATTTTCTAGAGCCGCTGGGGCTGAACTGACTGTATCTGGGAAACTTGTTAAATATACAGATTCCAATGTTATCCTCTTAAGATTCTCATTCGTTAGATCTGGGGTAGAATGGGCAATCTGTTTTATCAAGTTCTCCAGGTGATTCTGAGTCACAGCCAATTTAGGAACCACTATTCCTATATATTTACAATCTTCCATTCTATTTACTATGTTAACACAACTTACAGAATGAAAAATGTAGATGAGGCATTATAACATTGTGTTAATATCAATCATCATAATCCGGGCTTCCCTGGTGGCACAGTGGTTAAGAATCTGCCTGCCAATGCAGGGGACACGGGTTCGTGCCCCGGTCTGGGAAGATCCCACATGCCGCGGAGCAACTAAGCCCGTGAGCCACAACTACTGAGCCTGCGCGTCTGGAGCCTGTGCTCCGCAACGGGAGAGACCGTGACAGTGAGAGGCCCGCGCACCGCGATGAAGAGTGGCCCCCGCTCGCCGCAACTGGAGAAAGCCCTCGCACAGAAACGAAGACCCAACACAGCCATAAATAAATAAATAAATAAATAAATAAAAAAAATCATCATAATCCTATTTTAAGTTATAAATTAATTCATCTTAAAGTTCCCCTTAAGTAAAATCATAATCTTTTTGCATCTTGGTTCATTTTAGCAAACATTTATTTTGAAATTCTAGTTTTACATTAGAAAGTTACCTGCTTAAAATATCATATAATAACGCATATAGACTACAATTCTGCAGCCTGTGGAAAGAAAACCACATTCACAGAAACACAGACAAAATGAAAGGGCAGAGGACTTTGTACCAGATGAGGGAACGAGATAAAACCCCAGAAAAACAACTAAATGAAGTGGAGATAGGCAACCTTCCAGAAAAAGAATTTAGAATAATGATAGTGAAGATGATCCAGGACCTCGGAAAAAGATTGGAAACAAAGATCGAGAAGATGCAAGAAATGTTTAACAAAGACCTAGAAGAATTAAAGAACAAACCAACAGAGATGAACAACACAATAACTGAAATGAAAAATACACTAGAAGGATCAATAGCAGAATAACTGAGGCAGAAGAACAGATAAGTGACCTGGAAGACAGAATGGTGGAATTCACTGCCGCAGAACAGAATAAAGAAAAAAGAATGAGAAGAAATGAAGACAGCCTAAGAGACCTCTGGGACAGCATTAAACGCAACAACATTTGCATTATAGGGGTCCCAGAAGGAGAAGAGAGAGAGAAAGGACCTGACAATATATTTGAAGAGATTATAGTCTAAAACTTCCCTAACATGGGAAAGGAAATAGCCACCCAAGTCCAAGAAGTGCAGAGAGTTTCAGGCAGAATAAACCCAAGGAGAAACATACCGAGACAAATAGTAATCAAATTGACAAAAATTAAAGACAAAGAAAAAGTATTGAAAGCAACAAGGGAAAAACAACAAATAACATACAAGGCACTCCCATAAGGTTAACAGCTGATTTCTCAGCAGAAACTCTACAAGCCAGAAGGGAGTGGCACAATATATTTAAAGACGTGAAAGGGAAGAACCTACAACGAAGATTACTGGGCAAGGATCTCATTCAGATTTGACTGAGAAATCAAAAGCTTTACAGACAAGCAAAAGCTAAGAGAATTTAGCACCACCAAACCAGCTCTACAACAAATGCTAAACAAACTTCTCTAAGTAGGAAACACAAGAGAAGAAAAGGACATACAAAAACAAACCCAGAACAATTAAGAAAATGGTAATAGGAATATACATATTGATAATTACTTCAAACGTGAATGGATTAAATGCTCCAGCCAAAAGACACAGGCTTGCTAAATGGATACAAAAACAAGACCTATATATATGCTGTCTACAAGAGACCCACTTCAGACCTAGGGACACATACAGACTGAAAGTGAGGGGATGGAAAAAGATATTCCATGCAAATGGAAATCAAAAGAAAGCTGGAGTAGCAATACTCATATCAGATAAAATAGACTTTAAAATAAAGAATGTTACAAGAGACAAGGAAAGACACTACATAATGATCAAGGGATCAATCCGAGAAGAAGATACGGCAATTATAAATATATATACACCCAACATAGGAGCACCTCAATACCTAAGGCAAATGCTAACAGCTATAAAAGAGGAAACTGACAGTAACACAGTAATAGTGGGGGACTTTAACACCTCACTTACACCAATGGACAGATCATCCAGACAGAAAATTAATAAGGAAACACAAGCTTTAAATGACACAATAGACCAGATAGATTTAATTGATATTTATAGGACATTCCATCTGAAAACAGCAGATTACACTCTCTTCTCAAGTGTACACGGAACATTCTCCAGGACAGATCACATCTTAGGTCACAAATCAAGCCTCAGTAAATTTAAGAAAATTGAAATCATATTAAGCATCTTTTCTGACCACAATGATATGAAATTGGAAATCAATTACAGGGAAAAAAAACATAAAACACAAACACATGGAGGCTAAACAATATGTTACTAAATAACCAAGAGATCACTGAAGAACTCAAAGAGGAAATCAAAAAATACCTAGAGACAAATTACAACGAAAACACAACAATCCAAAACCTATGGGGTACAGCAAAAGCAGTTCTAAGAGGGAAGTTTATAGCAATACAAGCCTACCTCAAGAAACAAGAAAAATCTCAAACAATCTAACCTTACACCTAAAGGAACTAGAGAAAGAAGAAGAAACAAAGCCCAAAGTTAGTAGAAGGAAAGAAATCATAAAGATCAGAGCAGAAATAAATGAAATAGAAACAAAGGAAACAATAGCAAAGATCAATAAAACTAGAAGCTGGTTCTTTGAGAAGATAAACAAAATTGATAAACCTTTAGCCAGACTCATCAAGAAAAAGAGGGAGAGGACTCAATAAAATTAGAAATGAAAAAGAAGTTACAACAGACACCACAGAAATACAAAGCATCCTAAGGGACTACTACAAGCAACTCTATGCCAATAAAATGGACAACCTGGAAGAAATGGACAAATTTTTAGAAAGCTATAACCTTCCAAGACTGAACCAGGAAGAAATAGAAAATATGAACAGACCAATCACAAGTAATGACATTGAAACTGTGATTAAAAATATTCCAAAAAACAAAAGCCCAGGACCAGATGGCTTCACAGGTGAATTCTATCAAACATTTAGAGAAGAGCTAACACCCATCCTTCTCAAACTCTTCCAAAAAATTGCAGAGGAAGGAACACTCCCAAACTCATTCTATGAGGCCGCCATCACCCTGATGCTAATACAGACAAAGATACTACAAAAAAAGAAAATTACAGACCAATATCACTGATGAATATAGATGCAAAAGTCCTCAACAAAATACTAGCAAACAGAATCCAACAACACATTAAAAAGATCATACACCATGATCAAGTGGGATTTATCCCAGCGATGCAAATCAGTGTGATACACCATATTAACAAATTGAAGAATAAAACCATATGATCATCTCAATAGATACAGAAAAAGCTTTTGACAAAATTCAACCCCCATTTATGATAAAAACTCTCCAGAAAGTGGGCATAGAGGGAACCTACCTCAACATAATAAAGGCCATATATGACAAACCCACAGCAAACATCATTCTCAATGGTGAAAAACTGAAAGCATTTCCTCTAAGATCAGGAACGAGACAAGGATGTCCACTCTCACCACTATTATTCAACATAGTTCTGGAAGTCCTAGCCATGGCAATCAGAGAAGAAAAAGAAATAAAAGGAATACAAATTGAAAAAGAAGAAGTAAAACTGTCACTGTTTGCAGATGACATGATACTATACATAGATAATCCTAAAGATGCCACCAGAAAACTACTAGAGCCAATCAATGAATTTGGTAAAGTTGCAGGATACAAAATTAATGCACAGAAATCTTTTGCATTCCTATACACTAACAATTAAAGATCAGAAAGAGAAATTAAGGAAACAGTCCCATTCACAATTGCAACAAAAAGAATAAAATACCTAGGCATAAACCTACCTAAAGAGATAAAAGACCTGTACTCAGAAAACTATAACACACTGATGAAAGAAATCAAAGATGACACAAACAGATGGAGAGATATACCATGTTCTTGGATTGGAAGAATCAATATTGTGAAAATGACTATACTACCCAAAGCAATCTACGGATGCAGTACAATCCCTATCAAATTACCAGTGGCATTTTTTACAGAACTAGAACAAAAATCTTAAAATTTGTATGGAGACACAAAAGACCCTGAATAGCCAAGGCCGTCTTGAGGGAAAAAAACGGAGCTGGAAGAATCAGACTCCCTGGCTTCAGGCTATACTACAAAGCTACAGTAATCAAGACAACATGGTACTGGCACAAAAACAGAAATATAGATCAATGGAACAGGATAGAAAGCCCAGAGATAAACCCACGCACCTGTGGTCAACTAATCTATGACAGAGGAGGCAAGCATATACAATGGAGAAAAGACAGTCTCTTGAATAAGTGGTGCTGGGAAAACTGGACAGCTACATGTAAAAGAATGAAATTAGAACACTCCCTAACACCATATACAAAAATAAACTCAAAATGGATTAGAGACCTAAATGTAAGACTGGACACTATAAAACTCTTAGAGGAAACCTAGGAAGAACACTTTTTGACATAAATCACAGCAAGATCTTTTTTGATCCACCTCCTAGAGTAATGGAAATAAAAACAAAAATAAACAAATGGGACCTAATTAAACTTAAAAGCTTTTGCAAAGCAAAGGAAACTACAAACAAGACAAAAAGACAACACTCAGAATGGGAGAAAATATTTGTAAGCAAATCAACAGACAAAGGATTAGTCTCCAAAATATACGAACAGCTCATGCAGCTCAATATTAAAAAAACAAACAACCCAATCCAAAAATGGGCAGAAGACCTAAATAGACATTTCTCCAAAGAAGACATACAGATGGCCAAGAAGCACATGAAAAACTGCTCAACATCTCTAATTATTAGAGAAATGCAAATCAAAACTACAATGAGGTATCACCTCACACCAGTTAGAATGGGCATCACCAGAAAATCTACAAACAACAAATGCTGGAGAGGGTGTGGAGAAAAGGGAACCCTCTTGCACTGTTGGTGGGAATGTAAATTGATACAGCCACTACTATGGAGAACAGTATGGAGGTTCCTTAAAAAACTAAAAATAGAATTACCATATGACCCAGCAATCCCCTTACTGGGGATATACCCAGAGAAAACCATAATTCAAAAAGACACATGCACCCCAATGTTCATTGTAGCACTGTTTACAATAGCCAGGTCATGGAAGCAACCTAAATGCCCATCGACAGATGAATGGATAAAGAAGATGTGGTACATATATACAATGGAATATTACTCAGCCATAAAAAGGAGCGAAATTGGGTCATTTGTAGAGATGTGGATGGATCTAGAGACTGTCATACACAGTGAAGTAAGTCAGAAAAAGAAAACCAAATATTGTATATTAATGCATGTAACTGGAACCTAGAAAAATGGAACAGATGAACCGGTTTGCAGGGCAGAGAGACACAGATGTAGAGAACAAATGTATGGACACCAAGGGGGCAAAGTGGCAGGGGTGGTGGTGGTGGTGGTGGGATAAACTGGGAGATTTGGATTGACATATATACACTAATATGTATAAAATAGATAACTAATAAGAACCTGCTGTATTAAAAAAAATTCAAAAAAAATAATGCATATATGTGGAATCTAGAATAATGGTATAGATGATCTTATTTGCAAAGCAGAAATAGAGGCATAGACGTAGAGAACAAATGTATGGATACCAAGGGGGAAAGGGGTGGGGAGGGAGGAATTGGGAGACTGGGATTTACACATATACATTATAGTTACTATGTATAAAATAGACAACTGATGGGAACATACTGTATAGCACAGAGAACTCTACCTAATGCACTGTGGTAACCTAAATGGGAGGGAAGTCCAGAAGGGAGAGGATATCTGTACGTGTATGGATGATTCATTTTGTTGTGCAGTGGAGGCAAACACAACATTGTAAAGCAACCATACTCCAATAAAAATTTTAAAAATAATAATAAAAAAAAAAGAACGTTACATGCTTAGTTAGAGGAACTGTGTAATGTTCATTTGCACCTGGCTCAGAGCCCCACAAATTGTAGAACAATCAATAATTTCCACTGGTAAAATCAATGATGCAGAGCAGAAGTTACTAGGAGAACATATAAATGTTATTTACAAGGAGTGAAATAATACAGTAGAAGTAAATCAAGACATTCTTCTTTATAGACTTGTTTTTTGGATATTTGAGCACTAACAGCAAGAAAAACAAATGCAGCCTTTCATCGCCTAGTCTCTCTTCCATATTGACCAAATGTAAATTTTCAACAACAGAGCTTTTAGAAATACTCCTATGACTTGAACTTTATCCAGCTGATTAGCTCAGATAAATCCTTGACTTAACAAAAATTATTGGTCTTTGTAGTTAGAAGTACCTTGTTTTATTTCTGACAACTGAATGTACTTTATAGGATTATCATGAGAATAATTGATACCAAAGCATTAGATTGAGTTGGCAAGCTACTTATGACATGACGGCTGGTTTTTATTGGCATGCTACACATTGGCCTCTGCCAGCCCCTTCTTTCAGAAGCTCCAAGAGTCAGTTGCCTTTGGCTTATAATCAGCCTTCTCTCTTGGAGTTAATGCTTGGTAGTTTCTTAGTAACAAGGACACACCTCTTCCAGAAGAAAAGTGACTAGACTCTTGACATACAGCTTTTTAAAAAGATTGTAGGCCCCACATTAGATTCTCTAAAGAAAAATATGTTCAGCAATTTTACTGCCACTGACTGAATTGTGCCCAGCTTTCTTGGTCTGATGTTACAGAAAAGCCTACAATTCTTAATCTATTTTAAAAGGATTCTTTAGATACAAATAAATAGTCCTAACTGTAACCTTCTGTAAACCATGTTTTTTATTTGCTATGAAATTCCTTGAGAATTTATTGTTGGATTATTGTACCATAAATAATTCTGTGTAAATCTGTGAACATTAGCATCTGTTTGTGTACATTTTTAGAATGTCTACATATACAGTATATCCAAAGACTAATCTTGCAAAGCCTGGTTTTCTAAAAATCTAATCTAGAAATCCGCTAAAATTTCTCCAAGTTTGTCTTCTACTGAACATTTGAATTTTAACATCTTTAACATTGTTTTCCTCCTCAGATGTCAGGCTACTACTTAATAATGACAATCTCCTCAGGGAAGGGGCAGCACAGTAAGTATCCTTCTAAATCCACTTACTTGTTATTCTAATATTGGGTAAACTATGTTGATAGTAAACTAGTACCCTGAAAGCTAAGTTTAAAATACCTCAAAATAAAGCAGTTGGTTTTTAACAATTTTAGTTGGTTTTTTTTTCCCTTGGAGAAAACATGTTCCCCCAAAATGTTGTTTACTTCCTTAAAGTTTATTTTATATGGTCTTACTTATTTTTATTTTTGCCTAGATTTTCCCTGTTAAAGCAGTTTAGTTCTTTTAGTTCAGGCTGAATTTTTTTATAACTTTCAGTTATAGAAAGATTAGGCTGCTATTGAGGAGTGATAACGTTTCTCAAATTGCCAAAAAATAGCAGATATTCAGAAAGTACCTTAATAGAGTTAACCATAGAATAATTGCATTATTATTCTACCCAATCATTGGCTCCTTATCACTGTCAGGCTAATTAATGTTTCTAGAATATCATTTTCATTTTGTCCTTGTCCTCAAAAACATTAGATTGGTGGTTGGTTGGTTGGTTGGTTGGTTGGTTGGTTTTCTTGTCTTCAAATCTAAATACTATATAACTTTCTAGGCCCCCTGTTCTCTGGTTTTATCACTGCTGTTCTTTACTCTTCAATACAAAGTACTCCTTCAGTTACCGTCTATCCAACTGGCCCAGAGTTCCTCTGTAAAGAGGAAATCAGAATTGGATAATGACTGGGCAAGTGTGGGGTGGGGAGATGGAACAAGGATTTTGATGCAGAGCAACAAATAATTATTATGAAGGCATTTGGTGTGATATATAATTTGTTTAGATTCTAGCTGTAGAAAATGTTTTAAGAATTGCTGCCTGGGAAAGTCTACTGCCCTGTCCATACTGCTTTTTCAGAACTCATTTTGGGACCAGATCCTACAAACCTAAAATTTGCACAGCATCACTATAATTGCCATAATGAACGATACCCCAGTTATACATTCTCTTTCACTGTTCTGTGAACTACCTTTTTTTTCTTTCTTTTGGCTGCGCCACATGGCATATAGGATAGTAGTTCCCCAACCAGGGATGGAACCCGTGCCCCCTGCAGTGGAAGTGCACAGTCCTAGCCACTGGTGGACCACCAGGGAATTCCCTGAACTACCTTTTATATTTATTTATATATAATTCTTTTCTCTCTCTCTTCTTCCTTTTTTAAAAAAAAACAGTGCATTTGCCCAGTATAACATGGATCAGTTCACACCTGTGAAGATAGAAGGATATGAAGATCAGGTAATAGTTGTTTCTATTAGATAGACTGTGCCTGGAAAGTAGTAGAAATACTGTAAAACAGATGTCTGAAGATAAGATGCTGAATAAATTCATGTCTTAATATTCTTAGCTTTTGTAAATATTCTACATATTAGGAAATTCTTCCTCCCTCTGAAAATACTAGGAGTTTCTTTGAAGAGAGAGCTGTCCCTAACAAGAACAGTAAAAGTAAAAGGAATTGAGTTCTACACAAGTTTTCCAGCTGTCTCTAATTCTCCTTGGTAAGAATAACAGGAGACATTATATTTAACGGGAAAACAAGAATTCCTGTTCCAATACAGGAACAAAGCAAATACATATTCCCATTTTTACCACAGTTATTAACATTATATGAAAGGGCTTTACAAATTCATTAATGTACGCTTCAAAGGCAATATGGCACCAAATAGCAAATGCCTTTTAAAAGTCTGAATCCCCTTTGAACCCACAAGTCCATAGAATTTATCCTAGGGAAATAAGTATATAAATGTGTAAAAAGATTATTTGAAGCAAGGTTTATGATAATGAAAAATTGGGAACAATCTAAATGTCCAACATTAAATTAAATATCTGTAAAGCAATTATACTCCAATAAAGATGTTAAAAAATTTTAAATAAATAAATAAATAAATAAATAAATAAAAATATCTGTAGGCCAAAATTCTATGTAACCATTGAAAACTGATAGAAATATTGAACTGGGAATATGTTCATGATATATTAAGCTAAAACATAAAGCAATATGTAGCATTATGCTAGTTTATTTTTTAAATAGATATTTAAATGAACAGTTATACTATATTAGAATCTGCATCTTAAATTCTGTGAAAGGTACATCTTACTTTATATGCCACTAAGAAAGAAAAGACACTGTCAATTAAACTATGACACAGTCCTAAGATGCTGTCAAGTTTAAGATGTATCCCATTTTATGAGATGTTAAATCATGAGGGGAATGTATGCATCTTTAGACTCAGAAATAAAGTAGTATATAGATGTGCATAGAAATGGAAATGTGGGAAAATATACACCAAAATGTTAACTCCCTATGTTGGGATTACAGGATTACTGTAATTTGTTTTGTTTGTTGTTTTTTGTTTGTTTTAGTTTATATCTGTGCTTATCTTTATTTTCTCAATGAAACTAGATTAATTACAAGTATAAAAGACAAAAAAAATACTGAAAAGTAAATGATAAATATTGCTTACAGTTGATATTGTATACTTCACTAATACAGCGGAATTATTGAAATAATAAGGTCTGTGTCCAGATACATGATATAAGAACATTCCCATATACATGCGGTAGCCAGCTTAAAAATGTAGTCAAAAGGAGATCACATTCTTAGCCACAACAACAACACATTACCTAGACATAAAAGGAAAATATGGAAAGACGTTTGAGTTATTAAAGTAGATGCCATCACTGCATATAACAGAAAATCAACTACAGTGGGTTAACTAAATAGAGACTATTTTTGTCACATAAGAAATCCAGAGGTAATATTTTGGGATGTTATGGCAGTTCCATATCATCAGAGACGCAAGTTGCTTCTAGCTCTCTGTTGTGCCATCCTTATGTATGGTTTTCATTATCATGTTCTCAAGATAGCTGATCCATCTCTGGTCACTGAATGCATGTTCCAGGAAGGAAGAAGGAGGAAGATGCAAGAGGTGCTATTGGCTATTCCAGAAGCACCTTCCACTGATAAATTGTTGCCAGAATGCATATCACTTTATCATTCCTAGCTGAGAAGTGTTGTCTTTTTAGTTGGACATACTGCCTTCTTGAAAACCTTTGAGGTTCTCTTAGTAAGGAAAAGGGAGAGAATGGATATTGGATAGGAAACAAGCAAGAGTCTGTCACACAGTTCATATACACCCACCCACACGCACATTTTAATCAGAGAAATGAATGGAAAATTAAATAGATGTAAATGCCACATTTCTGAATAAGGAATATAAATAATATAGAAAGTTTATCCGATTTAGAAATATAAATAATATGTGAAGCTTTTTCAGATAGACTCCATATAATTCCTAATGACAATTATAATAGACCATACAGGATTATTCTGATCAAAAACAACAATGAAGGAAGACTAATGCTAGCAAACATAAAGACATAAAGCAATGATAGTGGAGCCTTAAACTCAGTAACATAAAATAGAAGGGAAAAGGAAATAATTGATAAAATGTATAAGTTTATCTAATTTTGATTTCCAAAGCCAACTGTATACCTAGATTAATTCCAAGTGTAGTTTAAAGGTTAACTATTTTTTAAACATAAAATTTTAGTAGGAAATGGAAAGAGATTCATAACTTGCGTAATGATGAAACATTAGAAAAGTTTATCAAAGAAAGTGACTTCTGCAAAATAAAAAGATTTTAAAAATAAGATTTAAAAAGGAGAAAATATGTACCTCAAACATAATAAAAAGGTTATTCAAATACCTAAGGGTGATGCCAAGAGTTCAGTGGATAAATGAGCAACAGACATGAACCAACTGTACCCAATTGGAGAATACAGAGCAAACTTGAAAAGTGTTAGATCACCTACTAATAGTAATTAAGGAAGTACAAATTAAAATTTTAATGTGAATATATTTACATTGTAGTTACAAAAGTTGCAAAATTATAATGAGAAAGCTTTATGAAGGTAAGACTAAGGAAATAGTTTTATGTATTTTTCCTACTGTCATTATAAACAAGGTTTTTTGTTTTTTTTTTTTAAAGAAATTCACGTTCTTTTATTTATTTATTTATTTATTTATTTATTTATTTATTTATTTATTTATTTATGACTGTGTTGAGTCTTCGTTTCTGTGCGAGGACTTTCTCTAGTTGCGGCAAGTGGGGACCACTCTTCATCGCGGTGCGCGGGCCTCTCACCATCACGGCCTCTCTTGTTGGGGAGCACAGGCTCCAGACGCGCAGGCTCAGTAATTGTGGCTCACGGGCCCAGTTGCTCCGTGGCATGTGGGATCTTCCCAGACCAGGGCTCGAACCCGTGTCCCCTGCATTGGCAGGCAGATTCTCAACCACTGCGCCACCAGGGAAGCCCATAAACAAGGTTTTTAAAGATAGTCTGATGATAAAGACAGAAATCTCAAAAGTAGGAATTCTTTCCAAAGAATTCTTTTTAAGGAGAAGACTTTTTTATGGTAGAACTTATAGTGGCTTTCAATGGTAGAAACTGTAACTAGCTTAAAGCTCCTTCAATTCAGAAATGATTAAGTATACTATGGTATGTATAATGAGATATACATATAATGAGATCGAATATAGTTAATTTTAAATGGTAACTGTGTCAAAAGACAAATGGCAAGTTAGGGGAAAATATGTGGAACTCAAAACACATGCAAAAGGATAATCTCCCTGGAGTTCAACTAGAAAAACACCAAAGACTCAGTAGGAAAGTGGTCAAGTTAGGTACACATAGTTCACCAAAGTGGAAATATAAATGACTTTTTTTTTAAGGTGAAAAGAAATGGGCTTGTACCTTGGTACAACATCCTGTGATAGATGGCAGTTTGTCGATCTCTATCAAAATTATGAGTGCATTTACCCTTGACCCAACTGTCCTGCTTCAGGGAATTTATCCCACAGGTGTGCTTGGCACATGTACGTAATTTGTACATACGAACATACAAGGACATTCGTTGCAGTATTGTTTATAACAGCAAAAGATTAGAAACTACCCAAACTATCCATTAATAGGGGACTGGTTGAATAAAGTTTTGTACAACTGTACAATAGAGTCATACATGGCTATAATAAACAAGGAAGTTCTCTAAGCACTAGTATGGAAAGATCATCTAGATACATCAGATTTAAAAAGAAAGAAAGAAAAAGTACAGTATAGTATTCTAGTTTCTGTGTAAAAGAAAGGGGTGGAGAATTCGAATATTCAATTCTATTTGTAAAAAAAAAAAAAAACAAAGAATAATGTAAATCAGAAATCGGCAAATTTTTTCTGTAAAGGGTCAGATAGTAAATATTATCAGCCTGTGGGACAAAGAGTCAGCCTTGACTACTCAGCTCTGCTGTTGTAGCAGGAAAGCAGCCATAGACCATACAAAAACAAACAAGTGGGGCTGTGTTCAACAGAACTTTATTTACAGAAACAAATGCCACCTCATGCATAGCTTGGCAAAGACAACTCTTGCTCTAAATTAATAAAATCAGTTACCTTTCTGTGGAAAGGGGGAATATGTTGGGAATTTGGTGAATGGGAGATAAAGGTGAGAAAAAGATTTCACTTTATATAGTTTTTGAACCATGTGATTTATTGTATTACCTATTTTAAATGCTAAGTGTAATGACTCTGGAAAAAGTTCATGAAATATGTGAAAAAGGAATATAAAAGTGTACATATAAGTTATGACAGTTATATATATATATACATAGGTTGTATATTAATCAGAAACCAAGAAATGAAGGGTATTGTTAGGATGGGGGAAATGTTGCAGTTTAGAGTTGACTTACCCCAAAACATAATATTTTTATAAAAATAAAAATGTGAATTGATTGAAAAATCAATTATGAAAGAGAAATCTGACTAAATGAAAAGTTAATCGTCTCCAGAATTGTATTTGTTTGTTTTGTAAAATGTGACAAGAACTGTCTTTTTTTACAGAGTTACTTATATTTGTAATTATTCTTTGGAAGGTCTTAATTACAGAACACGGTGACCTGGGTAATAGCAGATTTTTAGATCCAAGAAACAAAATTTCCTTTAAGTTCGATCACTTACGGAAAGAAGCAAGTGACCCCCAGCCAGAGGAAGTAGATGGAGGTCTGAAGTCTTGGAGAGAATCCTGTGACAGTGCTTTAAGGGCCTATGTGAAAGATCATTATTCCAACGGCTTCTGTACTGTTAAGTATCTGCCTGCTTCATTATTAGAGTGTTGTTTTTCTTATATTTACCTTATCATTTGGAGGCTTTGGCCAGCCACAAACATCTCTTCTTAGTTACAGTCTCCTCTGCATTTTATTCCCTAAATCATTTTTGAAAGGGGTATAAATGGAAAATTTTATATTGAAAGTTCTTTCTTAAAATCCCAGTGCATAAAATTTTTATTTTATTTTATTTATTTATTATTTTTTTAATTTTTTGGCTGCACCGTGCGACTTGCAGGATCTTAGTTCCCCAACCAGGGATTGAATCCAGGCCCCAGCAGTGAAAGCACCAAGTCCTAACCACTGGACCACCAGGGAATTCCCTGGTGCATAAAAATTTTAAATCTCAGTGTATCCTGTTTCACATTTGTCTTATTTATTCATGAGAAATTGCCCTATACCCATCAAAAAAGCTTTTTATAAAGCTACTTCTGCATAGTTTAAATGATTTCATTGGAAAGTCAAAACTATTTGAACTAAACAATTTTTTAAAAATTGAAGGTAATTTTGACTTTCTTTTAATACGTTTTGGTGGAAAAAAAGATAAATTTTGGTTTTATCATGATTTCTCCTTTGTAAAATTGTGACATTATTAAAGTGTTAGAATATTAATGCTTAGAAAGTGTCTGACACAAAGTAAGCTCTGAATAAATGCTGGTTATTATTGTATGTTTGATTTGTTTTTGTTCCTGTTTTTTTGTTTTTAAATAATGCAGAAAACCTATTATGGTGGATAAGTACAGAATTACATTTTGGAACCTAGTAATGCAAAGGGAGACATGATACACACACTTTTTTAGAAATTGACTATTCATTCTTAAATATACTTTCAATTCATCATTTATTACCTATTCAAAATTTGTCACTACTCATTCTTAATTTGGAGAGCTTCCACACTGAGTAACTCTACTGTGTCTTTTTCTCACTTCTCTTAGCTAATAAATGAGCTACAGAAAGTCATGGAATTATTCTAACAGTGTCTACTGTACTGAAGTGTCTTATATCCTCAGCTGTTCTGCTTAGTAATTCTTAATTTTATCTCAGTAATCCCTGATATTTTCTATATGCAGTTGACCCTTGAACAATGAAGGGGTTAGGGGCACCAACCCATCGTGCAGTTGAAAATTCAAGTATAACTTATAATAGGCCCTCCATGTCCGAGATCCTTTTGTATCCATGGTTCTGTGTCTGTGGATTCATCTAACTGTGGGTCAACCAATGGTGGATCGTGTAGCACTGTAGTATTTACTATTTAATAAAATAGTAGTTCAGACTAGTGTTGTTCAAGGATTAACTGTACTGTGTTTCAAAACTTTCCCATTGTCCTTAGGCATCTACTCCTCCACATTTTAATAGGATTGAGAATGACATGAGATCTTTTTATTTCTCGTCTTTCCACACTCAGAAATCTTCCCTTTCTTCCATGTACTTGAATCTGAGGAAGAAGGATCCATATTCTTGATTTGAAACAATCCTATCTACTTCAAGATGTCTAATTGTGACTTTGTTTTCTCTTCTGATGTATAGTTCTCTTTACCCAGAAATATTTTTATTTCTCCTGTCCTTAAGTGGGTTGGGTATGGGGTGGGGGAGGACATTTCTTCAGTCAAGATAGTAATTCCTGTAAGTTACTTCTCTTTCTTCTCCTTCCACCTTGCCCCTCCTCCCTCTCCTCTGCTTCTCCCTTCCTGCATCTCTCTCTCTGCTATACAACCAAACCATGGAGCATTCTGCTCCTACTAGTGCCTTCCTCATTACTTATCCACTTCTTAACCCTATGAATTGTGGCTTCAGTCCCTACTCTACAAAAACTGCTCTCTGAGGTTATTAATGATTCCTGAATTGCCTGACCCAGTGTCCTTTTCTTGGTCCTTGACTTTTGTATGGCATTTCACACTGAGGCCATCCAGCTACTTCTAGAAATTATCTTTTCTTAGACTGCTATGTCAGTACCCTTTAATTATTCTTACTCTGTGTCTGCTTATTTCTTTTCCTCTCCCCTACTTTTGTAAATGTAGGCATTCCCCATTGCTGTATTTCTCTCTCTCAAAAACTCGTAGTTTATTTAATGTAGGGGAAGTTACAGAATTTGGTGTCAGAAAAGCAATGGGTTTGGGTTCTACCTTAACCACTTTCTGAATGACCTTGGGCAAGAAGCTCTATGAACTTCAACTTTATCATCTATAGATAATAAGTATGTTTCACTATATTTATTAGAGCAAAAGGAAAATAAATATAAAAACATTTTGTGGACTGTAAAGCCTTTTGTTTTTTCTTTTCCTTGGTGATCACATTTTTGTTCACCTCTCCTACACTACAGAACAGTTGGTATTTCTAACTCCTAGCTGGACATTTCCATCTGAATTTTCTAATTTGTTAATGACACCACTGTCTTTCTAGTCACCCAAGCATGCAAGTACTTTGGCCCCTTCCTTTCTCTTGCCCTTCACTTGCAATATATTGCCAGACTTTTGATTGTGCTTCTGCATTCTTATGCCCATTGACACTACCCTATTTTATTGCCTAGATTAATTATGTGGCCTAACTTTCAACTTTTCTCCCATTTTACTCTGTACACCAATATTGATTATTATTCCCAAATAATAGTTCTGGTCATGTTGTTTTGGTTTCTGTCCGTTGCCTGTAGAATAAAGTCCAGTCTTCTTACCTTACATCTACTACTACATGGCCCAAATCTACCATCCTATGTTATCTTCCACAGTTCCACTTCACGCACACCCTCTAACCTGACAGAACTAATTACCATTGAGTCATTCACTGGACCAGCACCCCCGTTTCCTCCCTGAACTGCCTACTCATCTTTATTCTCAGTCTCTACTTATCAGAATCTCATCTGTCTTGTAAGGCCCATTCCAACTGGTACCTCTCTTGTACCCTAAACCTAAAGCAGTATTTCCTTCTGTATTCATTGTACCACTGTCTTCTCTAGAACTTAACATGTGGTTTGTGTTCATATTCCATGAACTCTCTGAGTTGTAAGCTCACCCTGTTTGACTCTTCATCTCCTCCAAGGATTTAGCACACTGCTTTTGTATAGTGTTTGTTGCTTAAATATGTTTTCAAGAATCTAACTTTTTTTTTTTTTTAACTATAGGTTTATGCTAAAACTATAGATGGGCAACAGACCATTATTGCATGTATTGAAAGCCACCAGTTTCAGCCTAAAAACTTCTGGTAAGAAAGTAGATGTTCTCTTCTTTTTTTAATCTAATTTATATAGAAAAGAAACCAAACCAGCAGTTGAGAGTTGTTTTTTTGTTTTTTATAAATTTATTTTATTTTTATTTATTTTTGGCTGTGTTGGGTCTTTGTTGCTGCACACGGGCTTCCTCTAGTTGCGGCGAGCGGGACTGCTCTTTGTTGTAGCGCATGGGCTTTTCATTGCAGTGGCTTCTCTCATTGAGGAGCACGGGCTGTAGGCGTGGGGACTTCAGTAGTTGTGGTGCGCGGTCTCAGTAGCTGTGGCTCGCGGGCTCTAGAGCACAGGCTCAGTAGTTGTGGTGCATGGGCTTAGTTGCTCCACGGCATGTGGGATCTTCCTGGACCAGGGCTCGAACTGGTGTCCCCTGCATTGGCAGGCGGATTCTTAACCACTGTGCCACCAGGGAAGCCCGAGACTTGGTTTTTAATCTAACTAGCTTGCGATAAGTTATCTGACTTAGAGGCTTCAGTTCCCTACTGCAGAATGAGGGATTTGGATGTGATCATTTAGATTTCTTCTAAGATTTTATAATCTATCTTTCAAATATTACTCTTACATTGAGTGAGAATAAGTGATTAATAAAGTACCCAGTGGAAAGTCTGAGTTTTACTTGAGTTTGTTTAATAATACTTGAGTTACTGCATAACTCAGTCGCCCATCCATTTGTTTGTGGAAAAGCCTCTCATGAGCAGAATAGGCATGGTTTTCTACTCCAAGATAAAAAATGAAAAGTGAAAGTCAAAATAACTTAGAAAAGGCTTATGATTAGGCCAGTTGGCTACAAACTTAACATTTGAGTGGATAGAGCCTTGGATTTGTCAAACTGGAAATGACTTGTTTCTTTTTTTTCCAATTTCCCCAATTCTCTGCCTCAGTGGCAAATCACCTCTTTCTTATTGTTAATTCTACAGTGTTGTGTGTGTGTTTTAATAGGAATGGTCGTTGGAGATCAGAATGGAAGTTCACCATCACACCATCTACAGCCCAGGTGGTTGGAGTACTTAAGATTCAGGTGAGATCCCAATATTTTAATAGGCCATGTTAAAACATCACATCTTTAAAACAAACATGCAGGTTGATATTTGTTCTGACATTAGAAATAAGGAACAGCTATATGTAGATGCAAAAGGAGATCAATGGTAAATAGAAATAGAAGTTGAAGCCTCCTTCCTAGGGAAGTACTGTAGTTAAACAGAGCTATTCTGGGTTGATAAAGGATAGTCATGTGAAGTGTACTGCTTGCTTGTTATTTTTCTCTTTCAAAGATAACCTAAGATCTTTCCAGGAATTATCAAACAGCAGTTCTACGAAAGAAGAAAATAACTAATTATTAAGAAGTGACTATATAGCAGCTACTGGAACTTACATAGAGTCTTTTATGTATCTCATTTAAATGTGTACATATACATATACTTAAGGTTAACTCTTAGCTCTGAAGAAAGCTACATGAATGGACTTGTTGTTTTGTTTTATTTATTTATTTATTTTACAGTAATGACAGGAGGTTTTAAACCAAGTAAATAAAACAGAGGAACTAGAGAGAATGGCCACATGTGATAAACCAAGCAGAGTAGATTTCTAATGCTGGTGTCAGGACAGACAGGCAGGTGAATAAGGAGCTTATTAACTCATTTGATGCCTAGCTGGATTGAAGTCTTCTGATATCCTAACAGGTTTGACTTTCAAAATTCATGGTGATTTAATTCTTAAGCCCAACTAACTCTGAAGTCAGATTAAATAGTTAATGATATCTAAGAAGATCAGTACCTAATTTTACCTCTATTATACTGTGGTTAAGTCTTGCTTTAATAACAATTAGCAAGAGTTGCCTTTTTAAATGGTATAATTTAATCAAAATATACATAGGAGATGTCATCTGTAACCACTTTTTTCGTACATACTGATTACTTCCTGCTGCAAGTAGCTGCACCTCTCTTCCTGGGAGCTTCTCCTAGCTGCAGGAGCATTCCTAACTCAGATGAGGCAAACTGGAAGTATTACATTCATAGCTCTGGCACAGCCCTTAGTGCCATTCAAAAGTTGGTGGGTAAATCTGCCAGCTTCTTCACCCCTCAGGTGGGACAACTCTAAAGCATGTTCTGCGTAGTCTTCCAGAGTCCAGTGCCTGCAACTGTAATGTGCTCCTTAATGCACCTAGAACACTTCCTTGCCTTCTGTGTCTCATTTCCTCAGTCCTTACTAGTGCTTCCTGAGATTACCTCCGAAATCAGTTTTATCTCACAAATCTTCATCCCGGGGTCGGCTTCTGGGGGAGCCCAACCGAAGAAAATATATTGTTCTATATCTATTGACTATGTCTGTGAGTAGCCCTATGCTCTAGACCTCTTGTAACTGTGGCATCAGCATTAACCTGGCAGCTTACTATAAATTTATGCAAGGAAATTTACTTTCCTCCTAGAAGGAAATAAGTTACTTGTGTTTCAGCTTTGCCAAGGCAAACCTATAAATTAAGAGGGCACATCACAGAGGTTTCTGGTAAGACTTTTACAGCAGGGCCCAGTACCCAGACCTCATTTATAACTTACCACAGACTGGCTGATCACACTTTGGGGGAAAGCTTACTTCATTTACATATCTTTTAAAAATCAGAGTGAGAGTTATTTGGAAATGTCATTAAGATATTTAAACCTTTGGTTATTCTATAAGCAAAAGGATAGCTCTGGGAAGGCAACAGTTTCTGAGGATTTACATTGATGATAGTCATGTTGAAATTTTTATTAGCAGATGAAACCTAGGAAAGGTTTTGTTACTTTTGGTGACTGTGACTGAACCTATCTTGTAAATTGCTGAAACTTCCTGAGCCTTTACATCTAGTAGAATGGTTAGTCTGTCTCTTGGGTAATCCTCCTTCTTGCTAATTGTTATCATAATTGTAGTACCCCACTTTGCCTTACATCCTCAGGACTGCTTTTGCCTTACTTATTTTTGTAGCCTGATTTACCAACAGAATATTTATTTTTCAGTCCTGTCTTTAACCCTCAATCAAGCTTTTCCTGCACTTGGTCAGATCTACTTAACCAAAAACGATGATGGTATATATGGAGAGATGTGTAAAGGATTAGGATCCATTAAAATTTCTTGGTTTTCACAGAGAAAAACTAATGTTAATTGATTTTATTTTAATACTTTTAAGAGTGAAATCTTATTTAAGATCTTTGTATTCACAGTGCGTAGCACAGTGTCTGGAAAGCAATAAGCCCATAATAAATGTTGTTTATTAATTAATAATGAGTTTTCCCTGCTAAGGAAAGAGAATTCTTAAATTTAAGTCTTCTGTAAATTTTAACCACCACTGTAAATTACCATTGGTCATATTAATTATTTGCTCAGAGTTGATAAGTTTGGGGATGGCTGAAAGCATGGATTTGTGCTCTAAGCAGTAAGTTTCTTTGTGACCTACATAACTTGCTCAAACATTGTCTCACACAGGTTCACTATTATGAAGATGGCAATGTTCAGTTGGTTAGTCATAAAGATGTACAGGATTCAGTAACTGTTTCGGTGAGTGTGGAATATTTAATGTCTGTCTCACTTTCATCTTGTTTTTCTTTTAAAAAAATTAGTTTTGATCCTGAGTACTGATTCTTTCTTTTTCTTTTTTTTGTTTTAATTTATTTTATTTATTTTATTTTTGGCTGCGTTGTGTCTTTGCTGCTGCACGTAGGCTTTCTCTAGTTGCAGTGAGCGGGGGCTACTCTGTGTTGCGGTGCGCGGGCTTCTCCTTGCAGTGGCTTCTCTCGTTGCGGAGCACAAGCTCTAGGTGCACAGGCTTCAGCAGTTGTGGCTTGCAGGTTCTAGAGTGCAGGCTCAGTAGTTGTAGCACACAGGCTTAGTTGCTCCGCAGCATTTGGAATCTTCCCGGGCCAGGGCTCGAACCCGTGTCCCCTGCATTGGCAGGCAGATTCTTAACCACTGCGCCACCAGGGAAGCCCCTGAGTACTGATTCTGCCACTAGAAATTTAGGTTGTTGTCACTACTTTGATTTTGGCAGCCTTTACTTTTTTTTTTAAGCACTTTATAAAAGATTCTACTTTTTTATATTTTTAAATTTTTATTGAAATATAGTTGATTTACAATGTTGTGTTAGTTTCAGGTATACAGCAAAGTGATTCAGTTATATATATGTATGTATGTATATATATATTCTTTCTTTAGCTTCTTTTCCATTATAGGTTATTAAGATACTGGGTATAGTTCCCTGTGCTATGCAGTAGGTCCTTGTTTTGGGCAGCTTATAATTGTTAGTATGTAACCAACCCGTTTTGTTGGTTGCTTGACGTTAGTTCAGTCTTTGACTGAGAATAGTGATAATGGCTTTAGAGAATTCAAACTTCTTTTTCTTTCTCAGTTGTGAGATTTGCTCAAGGAACAGCAATATCTTCAACTGATAAATACCAGGAGGAAGGAAAGTTTGCCAAACTAAACCTTAGAGGGGTTATCATTCATACATTCATATCATTAGAGAAACTGAACATTTTTAGGAATATTCAATCAAACAGTATTGTGTTCCATACCTGGAAAGAAGGGACATAATTTTTCGTGCATTCACAGTACTTCTTTATATTCCTAGAAGTTACTGAGCACTCTCAAATAGCTTTTGTTTATTTGTGTTGTATCTATCTACCTTCGTAGAAATTAAAACCGAAAAATGTTAAAAATACTTATTTATTAATTTAAAAATAACAATAACAGGGACTTCCTGGCAGTCCAGTGGTTAAGACTGTGCTTTCACTGCAGGGGTTGCAGGTTTGATACCTTGTTGGAGAATTAAGTTCCCACATGCCACACCATGTGGCATGGCCAAAAAAAAAAATCTAAAGCAAAAATAACAAACCCATTACTTGTTAACCTTCACTTTCACAATAAACAGCTGTATTTTCCAAGTTAAAAAAAAATTAGTGAAAAGAATGTCATTGATTTACATTTTCACAAAGTGTGTAATGTCTGACTTAATAAAAGACAACTGGATTCTCATATGTGCTTCACACATTAGCCCTCAAAAAGTAATGAAGTCGGGGCTTCCCTGGTGGTGCAGTGGTTGAGAATCTGCCTGCTAATGCAGGGGACACGGGTTCGAGCCCTGGTCTGGGAAGATCCCACATGCCGTGGAGCAACTAGGCCCGTGAGCCACAACTACTGAGCCTGCGCGTCTGGAGCCTATGCTCTGCAACAAGAGAGGCCATGATAGTGAGAGGCCTGCGCACTGTGATGAAGAGTGGCCCCCACTTGCCACAGCTAGAGAAAGCCCTAGCACAGAAACGAAGACCCAACATAGCAATCAATCAATCAATCAATAAATAAATAAATCTTTAAAAAAAAAAAAAAAAAACCTTGACATAAGTGAATCCATTTAAAAAAAAAAAAAAAAAAAAGTAATGAAGTCGGGACTTCCCTGGTGGCGCAGTGGTTAAGAATCCGCCTGCCAATGCAGGGGACACGGGTTCGAGCCCTGGTCCAGGAAGATCCCACATGACGTGGAGCAACTAAGCCCATGCGCCACAACTACTGAGCCTGCGCTCTGGAGCCCGCGAGCCACAACTACTGAAGCCCAAGTGCCTAGAGCCTAAGCCACCGCAATGAGAAACCGACGCACCGCAACAAAGAGTACCCCCGCTCACCACAACTAGAGAAAGCCCGTGCACAGCAATGAAGACCCAACGCAGCCAAAAATAAATAAATAAATTTATTTTAAAAAAAAAAGTAATGAAGTCATCACACATTCATAGCTTCTATGAAACTACACTGTACACACATGAGAGTGAGCGTGGAAAAGGCAATTAACTGTGTCTTAGTATTATTATGAATAGAAAGTAGTTTTGACTCTTTGAAAGGATCTTGGGATGCTGCCCTGGGCATTAAATCTCACCCTCTTTAATTCTGTTTTACTTAATTGTGAAAGAGAGAGATTCAACTCATTTTGTACCCAAATCATGTAAAGCAAAATGTGATTGATTGGCTTAGAGGAGCCTCTGAGCTTAGAATATATGACTGATATGTCTGAGGGCACTGTTTATATCATCTTAAACCAGAGATATTTTCAAGGCATAAAAATTTCAAGACATCATGATGTCTTTTGGGCATACTGTAGTAGATTGGAAAGAAGTGTGGGTTTTTTTGATGAGGACCTGGATTTGGATCCCATCTTTATCATTCAAAGGCTGTATAATTTTGGTCAAGTCACTTAAGAGGATTCTGTTTTCTCATCTGCAAAATGGAGGTGGTAATAATAACATCTATTTCACAGGGTTGTTGTGAGAACCAAAGATAATGTGAATGGGAAAGCTTGAAAAACTAAATTGTTATACAAATGTTAGTTTAGATGGACTTACTTTTTAGTATTTTTTTATTCACTGCTTACTGAATTATATTCACTGCTTAAGAATTTTTAAAATTCTTATTTCCCCCTTTTCCTCTCTCTATTAGAATGAAGTCCAAACTGCTAAGGAGTTTATTAAAATTATAGAGCATGCAGAAAATGAGTATCAGGTAAGATGATTTGAAACTGATTTTTCTAGGTCTAATGCCTTATTTTGCTTTTAACATATTTTGTTAGACTTCTCTCTCCTTTGAACATAAATATACATGTTGTTCAGTGTTAGTAAGAGTGGAGACTTTGCAGACCTTCTTGCATTCTGCTTACAATCAAGGTTTTGGCATTGGAAGGTACTACAGATTTCCCTTACTATCCCAAAGTAGAGCGTTCCTATGAAACCTTTCCTAAGTCCAAATGGCATAAAGCAGAGAAGCAATTACCTTAGAACACATCTTGCTATCAGATGCACAAATAATTGAGGTACAGCACAGATGCTCACAGACGCAGTTCACAGCTCCAGCTTGCTTGATGCTGAGCTGCTGAGTGTAATTCCTGAGGAAGGAGCTTGGTGGGGTCACTGTTACTGCTCATGGTGCACCCTGCCCCTGTAACAGCCTCACTGCAAAACAAATGCTGAACGCTGTTTTTGCTTTTTGCTTTGGTAAAAGCAAAGTGACATAAAGCAAACTTTGGAAAAGCGGGGGATACCTGTATAGCCCTTGCTTTAGAAATAACATAGGTGGGCTTCTTAACCTGCTTCAGAGATTGGAGAAGTGCTCACTAGAAATCTTATAGCCTGTATGTCCTTAGGGGACTCAAGCATGTCCTTTGACTACATCTGGTTTCTGTTCAAGCAACTTATTTTCAATTATCTATTGCAGACAGCAATTAGTGAAAACTATCAAACAATGTCAGACACCACGTTCAAGGCCTTGCGCCGGCAACTTCCAGTTACCCGCACCAAAATCGACTGGAACAAGATACTCAGCTACAAGATTGGCAAAGAAATGCAGAACGCTTAAAGGCTGAATGTAGGATTCTTCAATACATGGAAAGAAAGGATGCAATGTGTGGTCATATGATAAATAAGTGATTTATAAACAAGAGTGATATTTTGCTAGGGCTTTCAAAGTTAACAGGTTTTCTAGCCTCATGGAATACTGTTGAACCTATAGCATTGTCTTGATTCTTCTGTGTTTTCTGCCTGGTAATTTTCTGTTTTCACTATATCTACTTGTAAATCTTTTTTTTGTTTTTAATTCTGCCACATTTAATGATGGAGAGAGATATCTATCCTGGAGTCATTTTACTGTTTAGAAAATTTTCCTAGCCATGAAGCCCTGTTACTGACATAGACAGGTAATATGTTCAGTACTTTTCTACCCAGTCCTTCAAAGCACTTCTGGTACTTCAGTGGTTTTTACTGATCAACCAACAGCTAAAGAGGCTATGCTACAAACTACAGCTGAATGGAAGACACATTCATCCTTCTCCCTCCAGTTGCTTTGATCATCATTTATAGCATCTCATAACTATAGTTTCAAACATCTGGATTGGGGTTTTTCAGGTCCTTTTTGGAGGCAAAGGAAGTTTTCTGGAAATTCCATTATAGCCAGCTTCTCTGGGGAAGTTGTTTTTAAATCCAAAGACTTGAACCACATTCCCTACAAATGAACGTGTTTGCTTTTTTCCCTTCCATCATTGTTTCTTTCCCATCTAGTACCATTATAGTTATAGACATGTGCATTTTTAGAAGAGTTTTACCCACTTATTATTATTTTTTTAATATTCAAAAACTGCTGACATACTAGGGATATAGTAGAGTATAAAACTTGAAAAAATGCAGATGTTGAAGGAATAATAGGTATCTTGTGCTTTAATACTTTGTGGCAGAATTGTACTATAAGCGAATGAATCAAACAACTATGTTAATCACAAACAAAAACTAAAAATGAACCAAAGTGAGAAGGACAAAGTTCAGACAGTATCTTTCTATTGTAACCTGTTATTTAAGGGAATACTAGTGATTTGTTCTAAATAGGATGTAAAACTTTTTCCAAATTACTTCCTCAGTCCTGCCTGCCAACTCAAATGTAACTGTGATATAGCAACCCTTCCCAGGTTTATTGGCAGGTACAGGTGTGATCTCAGAATACACAGGTAACATAGATATGATATAACAACTGGTAATGGTGGATTCATTTACATTGTTTACACTTCTATGACCAGGCCTTAAGGGAAGGTCAGTTTTTTAAAAACCAAGTAGTGTCTTCCTCCAAATACATGTCAAAAGAAGGGTTTGTGTTTCAGCTTTGTTTCTGCTTGGTAATACAGTCAAGCAAGAGTTTATTTCCAAGTGACCCATTGAGCTGTGTAAGCATTTTTGTTTATTTCAAATAAAATATATTTGTATTATTTGTCATTCATACTATCCATCCATACCACACTATCCTCTGTATCAGGTAGTCCAATAGAAATATACCTGTTTTGTTCTTAAATTGTCTGAGTCTCTCCTTTTTGAGCCAGTCTCTTCAGCCCTTGTTCTCAAGGTAAGATTTGGAATTGATCTTATTTGATGAGAATGTTCAGGGTTTCTGAAATTGGTTTCTACCTTCAACTAGTATAAATTCAGTGACTATCCAAAGACTTGGAAAGAACAGCTTTTTTTTTTTTTTTTTTTGGTGGCCATGCCATGTGGACCACAGTTCCATGACCAGGGATTGAACCCATGTCCCCTGCAGTGGGGAGCGTGGAGTCTTAACCACTGGACCACCAGAGAAGTCCTCCCCCACCTTTTTTTCTTTTTTAAAGTTTGAGCAGTTTCTCTATGGATCATATTGCTTTACACTCAGTGGCTACTGGTGTTTCAAAGGCTTTGTTTTGGGGTTTCCATTTCTGTCAAAAAGAAAAATCTAGTTATCTTCTCTACCTATCACTCAGAAAACAAGGCCCAAGTAATTATAGTTACTAGGTAGGAAGTAGAAGTGAAAGAATCCCTGCACCGTGAACCTGGGTAATATTTCACATCAACTTAACTCTAAATGCTGCTTTCTTTCCATATGAGTTTAACTTGCTTACAGACATGTGGGAAAGGTTTCTGTCCTGTTTCCCAAAATGGAACCAGAGGCGTTTCAGTGCTTCACCTTCCATTCAAGGCCAGTTCAAATTCCCACCCCTCTGAGGGACATTTAGGTATACTACACTATGTACTTGTAGTACAGGTTCAAGCATTCTGGCCTTTGCCTTTAACTTACTAACCCCATCAGCCTGCCCCATTGATTTCCTTAGTCCATACAGACTTTTGTAAAGACTCAATCTCTTGGCCATCTAAAGCCCTTGGTTTCTTATAACTGGGAGGAAGTCAACTCTCCTTGCCAAGTCCTACACAGACCTCCTGATTTCCTTAACCTCCTTCAGCAGAGTATTTGCTTGAATTGTGTCTATTTTATCCCACTGCTGAAATCAGCCTATGGTATCCTAGGGCAAAAGTTTCCCAGCCAGAGGGAGAGGAGTTTTCTGTGAGGCCTCACTCCTATATTTGAAATTTTGAAATTACACTGCTGAAATTTTGAAATTACTGTTTCATTTCTGCCTGGATGGTTGTGCTTCTGTTAGTTGCCTAGTTCTAGTGCCTGTTCTTTTTTTTTTTTTTTTTAATAAATTTATTTATTTATTTATTTTTGGCTGCGTTGGGTCTTCGTTGCTGCACGCGGGCTTTCTCTAGTTGTGGTGCGTGGGCCTCTCATCACGGTGGCCTCTCTTATTTTGGAGCACGGGCTCTGGGTGCATGGGCTTCAGTAGTTGTGGCTCGCGGGCTCTAGAGCGCAGGCTCAGTAGTTGTGGCGCACGGGCTCAGTTGCTCCACGGCATGTGGGATCTTCCTGGACCAGGGCTCGAACCCGTGTCTCCTGCATTGGCAGGCGGATTCTTAACCACTGTGCCACCAGGGAAGCCCTGCCTGTTCTTTTTTATAAACTAGAACTCATCTAGATTCATGAGATACTTAGCAAACCTTGGCACATTTTCTCCAAACTCACAAAAGACTGATACAATCTGAATGCCAATTTATAAATTCATAATTTAAATAGAACTACCAAGCGACTTACTACTTGGGAAATCAAAGAAAGAAAAGAAGACTGGTAAATATAGAACAAAACTGGCTGGTCCCATAAGATAAGCTGAGCTAACTAAAATTCTCGCTCAAACAGAGTATATATTAAAAAACAGAGTAGGAAATTCCCTGGTGGTCCAGCTGTTAGGACCGCATGCTTCCACTGCAGGGGGCACCGGTTCATTCCCTGTTCCAGGAACTAAGATTCCGAGAGCCGTGCAGTGCAGCCAAAAGCAAAACAAAAAAAACAGGGTAGATCTAAGCTCTCTGAGGGCAGAAACCAAATGTATCAAAAAGCATTTTTACGTATGTTGACTCATTTACTGTGGTTATGTTCTGTAAAGTTGCCAGCAAACACTGAATTAGCACATATTGAAACATTGCTCCTAGAGGAGATACAGAGTTAGGTTCCTGCAAGCTTCTGGTCACAACATTTTTGTCAACCGATCAATACATAATCTTGGTTTATTTGTTTTTATTTAAATCACCTTATTTAATATTCATTTTTATTCATTAACATTGAACTCACGCTGACAGCTAATGCTATCATAGGAACTTAACATGGGAATTTTCTCTGTAAGGCACATCACAGCCTTCTTAAGAATACTAGGCAGCATTTCAGCACTACGTAGGCTTGGGGACCATTTTAAGCAGTGAAATCAACAAAAAAGTACAAAAAACGTGACCACAAAATAGACCACGAAAAGGATTTTTATTATATGAGCCTGAAACAAGAAAGCAGGACATGGCCTTGTTCCACTTCAGCTGGGAACATGCACATTGGGCAACTCAAATTTTTTTTGCCACTGCACATCCACAGACGACTACAAAAGTGACACAAATATTGATTGGGGGGTTCCTAATTTTAGCGAGTAGGTGAATTTGCAAATACAAAATCTGCAAATAACGAGGCTCAACTGTACCTGCCACAGCCATTCCTTTGGTCTGTGGTAGACTGACCAATTTCAGCATCTCAGTTTAAGGGCTGTTTCTAGTTGCCTTAGAGTACAGTCTTACTGGAATACATGAAGTTAGAGACAGTTCAAATGCTGAATTGTAGACTCCAAGTAACTATAGAGTAACGAGAATTTTGAAAAAAACAGGGCTTTTAACATTCTTCTCCAAAGTATGGTTATCTTCGGAGGCTCTAGGTTTGTTCCAGTAATGTCATTGGCCAGAGTTAACTTTCAGATTGCCTTCAGTGCTTATTTAGTCCCAAACTAAAATCAACCTCACTACTTTAAAGTCAGATACTTATAAGTACAGATGGATTTGGGGAGGCTTCAGGAAAGTGAGACCTGAGCTGGTTGTGAAAGGTGGGAAGGAAGACCATTCTAGCCATCTAGATAGACAGTCACATGTGAAAATAACGATTACAACTCCAAGGGAAGTGGATTTTTACAGACGAAACTGGTTTAGAGAGGTTCCCTTGTAACAAAAGCCACATAACATCACATTTTCACCCATTTTTTACTATACTACAGCTATTTGTGTATGTTTTGTGAACATCCAGGAGACAGGCATAAATAGAGAAGGGGGAGGTTATGTACTCAGGAATAATGGGGGCTTAGATTTGTGGATCAGAATGGAGCCAGGATATGGGGATATATGTATACATATAGCTGATTCACTTTGTTATACAGCTGAAACTAACACAACATTGTAAAGCAATTATACTCCAATAAAGATGTTAAAAAAAAAAAAAAAGAATGGAGCCAGACATTCAGTTTGGGTATGGTGGGTGATAGGTTTTTGAAATGGTAAGTAACAATGCAGTTCTGAGGAGTTCACTCTCTTTAATACTCAGGCCTCACCAGATAATTGGGGGAGAAAAAAGATAAAAATCTTTGGCTACATTCCTAGTATTTCCCCCTACTTTGCATAAGCAATTTCTAAGACAAGATTTTCCCCTGTTCTGTTTTCCCCCCTCCCTGTAGCTTTGGTTCCCACTGACATTGAATTTCCTGTTGCTAAAGCCTGTTTTTCTTGGCTTTAGTTGGTTGTTGGCCTGGGAAAAGGTACAGGGGTAGCCCAACTGGAGCATGATCTGGGTTCTGGGCACTCTTCACACTAGGTTAGAAAGAGCGTGTGGCTTCCTACAGGGAATTACTTCGGAGAACAGCACCACCTTGGATATATTTGGAACTCTGGTATTTTTGTTTAAAGATTTTTTTACTGTAACTTTTATTATCTTTGCTCCATCCTAGTGTATGTGTTTTTGTTATTCAGAAGATAAATAGATGCTGAGGCTTGTTTTAGGTTTGTTGTTGTAGCCCTACCCCCTTTAGTTTGTCTTAACAGTCCGTCTTCTGAAACTTCTTTTACTTCTCTTCCTGGTACTGATGCTGTAGCTATTAACCATTTATTGCCTGACGTAACAGTCTCTTGCTCTCAAGAAGCTAATAGTTTGATGACTAGGGCAACCCTTAGCTAAATACTAGTAACAAAGAGTAATACAGACTGGAGTGCAATTAAGTGCCCAAATATGTGGCTTAAGCCTCTCCACATAACGAAGCCTATGTGACAGAGAAAAGTAATGACTCTTCGTCCCAGCTGAGTCCCTTGTCCCTCCCTCCCACGCGTACTCACCTTTATCAGAGACACTTGGTTCTTTCCCCCCAAACTTCTTGGCTCTTACGCCTTCCTCCAAGCGTCTGAAACCCCGAGAAGGGAAAATGGGGGAGGGAGGGGGGGCGTGCCGCTCGCTTCCGTACTTGCCTGTGTCCCAGGCTGTCTGGGGGAGGTGTTGGACAAGCCGCCCCAGTCCAGCTGCAGCCGACCCAGGTCCCAGTCCCTGCCCTTTGCTCCCCTGCTTTTCAATAAGTCCCGAAGTCCTGGGAGGTGGGCGTGGGAGTAGCCCAAGCTGAGGCTAGGAAGTCCTCCCGGACGGTTCAGGGGGCCCCAGGCGATAGCCACGTTCGGATTCTGGCTGGAAGCCAGGGGAGGGAGCTTGGGGTAAGGGGAGGGCCCTGAGGGAGGGGTCAGACTCCTTAGGAAAGAGTTAATGGGAAGAGGGGGAGGGGATAGGACGAAGAGACCGAAGGGAAGGCTCAGGTAGGAAAAGAGCGGAGGAGGGAAGCCTGGTGGGGGGAGAAGGGAGCCTGCAGGATCAGGGGTCAGAGTTAGGGGGTTTCTCCCCTGCTGCACCCTCATCCTAGGGCCGCCAACTTCCCGCCGCGGCGGCGACTTTCAGTTTCATTTCTACGAACCCTCCTGCCTGGGCCGCAGTCGCCGCCGCGATGCCCAGTAAGTTCAGCTGCCGGCAGCTTCGGGAGACGGGCCAGAGATTCGAGAATTTCCTGGTCGATCGGGGACTGGACAGGGAGACAGATCGCGAGCGGTTGCGGACCATTTATAACCAGGACTTCAAGACCAGGTACGGGCCGGCCCACTCCCCGGCCCCAAATCGCGGGCCCAGCTTGCCGCCACGACCCCGGCGGCGGGGCCACCCTTCCCGCCCCGGGGCGCGGAGGGACGCAGCTCCCCCAGTGGCTCCGGCCGGTCCCGGGGCCGCGCAGTCCCCCCTCCCGCTCAGTGCCCACGCCCCGCCCGCGCCGCCAGCGCCGCCCGCAGCCCGCCCGCTCTGCCCGGGCCGGGCCCCTGCGCCGAGTCCCCGTGGAGAGCCTCCCCGGCATCCCGCTCCCCCGGCGGCGGGGGACCAGTCCGGGGAGCCGGGTGCTGCGCCCACGCGCCGCCCGCGGGAGCGGGTTGTGGGGGGGCAGCGCTCGGCGTGGGGGAGGGGAGCTCGGGAGGGGGCCCATGCTTTGCGGAAGCGCGGGGAGCGAGCTGCCTGCTGGTGGCTACCCCCGGTTGCGCAAGCTTTACGGGGACCCCCGCCCCCTCGTCGAGGGGCTGCTTCCTCGGTGGTTCACTGTCCCAGAGAGCTGAAGAGACGCCGTGTAGCGTGTAGCAGGGAGAGTCTCAGGGAGCTCGGGGAAGAAGAAAAGGGCACAAACTGCATACGTACCAAACCTCCATTAGCACCTGTGGCTTCTCCATGGAGACCCGGGCTGGGGCCAGTCTCCTGGAGGCCCCTTCTCATCCTGTGGCTAAAGGCTGTTTGGTCCCCCTTGCCTGTTCCCATCCAAGTGAAAATCAAAGAGACTTCTCTTTCTCAAACCACAGAATTGTGCTTCAAAAAACCTCTATCAACAGGCTGCAGTCTTGGGCCGAAGACCAAGGAACAATTTTAAAGGGATAAATGTAAAGACTTACAGAAATAAATACTGGGTGATGGGAATTTAGGCTTACTAACAGACCTGTTGAAAAAGACCGTGGGTTTTCGCACACCAAAAGGCGGATATGGCTGTTAAAAGAGCCAAAGAAGTGTTAGACTGTGTTAATAGAAGTGTGGTTTGGGGTGAGGGGCAGGAGGTAAGTGATTCTCCAGATTGACCAGATCATTTCTGGAATATTGTTTTCAGTAATGAGTGTCACGTTTTAAAAGGGACATTAACGAGCTTGAGCAACATCTGAAGAAGGAGCAAAGATGATCTGTTTTGTGTCCTCACACTGTGCTGGGCACTGTGGGGAATATAAAGAAAAATACACAATCCCAGGGGAGCAGAAGAGGCTATGACATGCATACAATATACTATAATAAATGGTAAACTAGCATGACGATTATAATAGAGATAATAAGAAAAATGCTGGAGGAAAGTACAGAAAGAACAATTACCATGGAGTCACATCATCAACACTTCACATCCATGAATTCACCTATGTCCAAAAAAATCAGTGCAACGTGGCTCTGAACAAAAGTCTACGACTTCTTTTGGCTCTGTGAAAGAGATTATTATTCTGATACTTGTTTAAATGGTGAGGAAGACTCTATTTGATTCTGTTGCAGTAGGGGTATTGCAATGGGGAGAGAGATCTAGCTCAATTCTCAATACAGCAAAGACAGCTGGGAATGTATAACCAAGAGCAGAGTGAGGGGGTCATGGATGGAAAATCACTAAGAGGAGACAGTAAGGGGCTGGGGGCGGGGCAAAGTTGAGGCCTAATGCAGAAGAGGGTTCAGAGGGGCCTGACTAAAGTTTAGTCAAAGAGAGAGTCTTTGTCATATCTAAATCAAAGTTACACAATATCTTCCAGTACTGGGGGAAAACAGGCTATGTCAGATAACCACAAACAGGCATATAGAAAACCACATTTACTGTACATCATGGGTGAACTTAAAGGATTTCAGAAGTCATTTTTTAGTATGTACTTGTTTTTAGGCAAGTAAGATACCAGTCCCGTGAAATTATTAGGGAATTCGATGGAGAAGGTGGCACTGACCTTGGCCTTGGCCTTGAAGGCTAGATATCTTAGTACTTGGAGGAGGAGGAAAGACTAACATGTTGATTCATTCTTTTGTGAAACCCCGTCAAAGAAAGGGAGAAATGTTTGCCTTGAGAAGAGAAGAATTGGAGAGGACAAGGTAGTTATCCCTGAATATTTTAAAGACTGTCCTGGAGGAAAGGATTATACTTTGGTGTCACTCCAGAAGGCAGAACTGGGTTCACTCAACATGGCCCCCTTGGGGAGTTTCCTGGTAGCCTAGTGGTTAGGATTCCGGGCTTTCACTGCCCTGGCCTGGGTTTAGTCCCTGGTCGGGGAACTGAGATCCCCGCAAACTGAGCAAACCGAGTGACGCAGCCAAAAAAAAAAGGCCCTCTCACCCTCCACCGGGTGGAAGAGATTTCGGTTCTGATTAGAGAGAACTTTCTTATGCTATGACCTCAACCCTCATCCACCCAATGGGAATTCATTGCTTCTTCCTCTGGGCTCTCATAGCTTATGCTTCACTCTTGGTTATAGCCAGATGACACCCTGCCTTGTGTTAGAGCTAATATGTGGCTGTCTCCCCACCAGACTGTAGAGCCTCTGAAGGCAGGGACAGGCCTTTTGTCATGTTGGCGCCTTCCCTCAGTCCCCAGCATAGAGCCTTGTATGTAGTAGATGCTCAACAGAAGCTTCCAGAATCTAATTGAGTTAGTAGGTAGAGCTGATCTATAAGAGAAAAGGCTGTAGGGGAGGTATAGCAAGTCACCTGGTATCAGGAATTCTGGGGCACTTCCTCCCCTGGGAGGGATAGGTCCCTTCCAACTAGGTTATTTTATGATGTTATGAAGTGCCCTGCTCCCAACGCTTAACTTTTCCCATCTCTCGTTATTCATTTAGCAAATATATTTAATTTATATTTAATTAATCTACTGTTTTCTTGGGCCTTGGTTCCTGCCCCTAGAGTGTAGTCTAGTAGGGAGTGGCAGATGTGTAGACAAACGTGTCATTCAGTACTGCAGGAGCTAGTATCGTGTTTTGATAGCTGGAGTTCAAATCCTGACTCTGCCACTTACTAGTTGCATTTGATTTTGACCAAATTTCCCTAACTGTTAAGTGTTTAAAATACTGCCTTTCTCTCAGGGTTGTGTGAGGCCAAAATAAGCTATCATAGGTAAAGCATTTCCCCTGGGTAACAGAGTGCATGGGCTTTGGAAGTGGTAGCTATCATTAACAGTGCTGGTTAGGAGTCCGTTATGGAATAAGTACTGGCATCGTGAAAAGTTTCTTAGAGAAGATGATTCTTGCCTTGGGCAAGAGACTCATTCTCTTATTCAACAAATATTGGCTGAATGCCTCCTATGAGCAAAGCAAAACTGTGTGAATTGCTGTAGATACACAGAAGGAACCTAAGGAAGATGGAGGCAATTAAAACCAAATACTTATTTAATTTCTGTTGTGATAAGTGCTTGTGAGAAAAAGTCTAGGATGCTTGAGAGCATATAACGTGGAGACCTGACCTAGTCTAGGAACCAGAGGTTTCTGGGAGAAAATGATGTTTGAGCAGAATCTCGAATGATAAATGGAGTTAGCAGATGTAAAGCAAGGGGAGAGCAGTCCAGACTGAGAGAGTAGCACCTTAAAAGGCTGTGGGTGAACTCGCGAGAATGGGGGACAAGAGGCCACAGCGAGGCAGGGGCTGAACTGGGCAGGACCTTGTGGGCCGTGGGGAGGCGTTGTGGGTTTTTCTTTGTTTTGTTTTGTTTTTAATCTTAACAGAAACAGGAAAGCACAAAAATTTTCAAAGTAGGAAACTGACAGAATCAGGGTTTTTAGAAAGATCATTCTGGACCTCTATCCACAGTAAAAAATACATTTACTTTGGGGTCTGGTATACACAGCTTTCATAGAACAGTTTGTGTCCTTGAAAGAGTACTTACCTTCACTCGCTGCCCTCTGATATTTTTTATTCTATTTTACTCCAGTTTTGCAAGTCCTGGTCTTGACCCACAAATGAGAGTTGCAACCCACAGTTTGTAAATCCCAGAACTATATGTCCCTTTAAGATGGCTTCCAAATGTTGTTAGGTAGCTAGTCAGACATGAGTGGTCCTGCCCCATCCTGGACAGGGTCATCTTTCCCTCCCCCCACCCCCCACCACGGGTGACAAGAACACACCCAGAGACCCTCCCTTTTTTGGTTAAGGACCGCTAAGCTTCCAGCCAGTTTCACGACCAAGCAAGGTATCAAAAACCCAATGGGCTTTCCAAACTGCCATCACCGGTTGGCGCAGGGGCACCAAGACCTAAGAGATGACTCAGAGTAACCCAGGGTTCGTTATGCTGTATTTATAATAAATCAGCGTTGCAATTTTTGCCCCACCCCCACCCCCCTGTGGGTGGGGCGTGGCAGTTTATGCGTAAGCCCCTGTGCGCAAGGAGAAAAGTTACGTAAGCTAAAGCTGTCAATCAACTTGTCAATCAAATGACGCACGACACAGGGAGGGACTTTTCGCCACTCTCTAAAAAACCAACCTTATGCTCACTGCAGGGCTGCTTCTGGTTCCCAGACAGCCCGCTCTCCTCCCTTCTTGAGAGGGTACTTTTGCTTCGCCTAAAAACTTCTGCTGCTTGAAACTTCTCTGTCTCTCGATTGAATTCTTTCCCTCAAGAGGACAAGAACTGAGGAATGGCCGTTCTACCGGTAACAATCTGGTATTGTGTTCTGAAATACCATTCCTCGGGCTAGTAGGCTTTCCTGAACTGGGTCTAAACGATTAGTCATTTTTCACCCAACAAACAACAGGGGGCAGGGCTTTACAGACCAAGGCTGTCCAACGGTGGCAGAAAAGTCTGGAAGGAGGTGCAGCAGTACAATAGCTGGGAATGGCTGAGGTGCCATTTAGAATGGATGTGAGGTGGACCTGTTCTTCGGTTTCTTCTCTAAAATGGGGGGGATAATAGTTGCTACCTCAAAGGGTTGTTGTGAAGAGTAAATGAGATAATGCAAGTAGCTACTTAGAACAGCACGAAGTAAGTGCTCAATAAATGTTTTCTATTGTTGATAATGTTATTGTGTTGTTGATGTGTCATTGTTAATTGTGGTGCATCCGAGTGGGCCATATTAAAGGGTTAGACTTAGTCCTGTAAACCGTGGAGTCATAAATTGGGAGACATTATCTGATTTGTGTTTGTTGAAAACTCCTGCAGACTCTTAGGGGATGGACCAGGAGAGGGGGTGTGAAGTCAGAAGCAGGAGGAACAGTTCATAGGGCTTGGCAAAATGATAAGATCATCAAGCAGTTCACAGAAGAAATATAAATGACTAATAAACAGAAGGAAAGATACTTGATTATATTAATGATCAGGGAAATGCAGATTTAAACAAGATACCATTCTTTTCCTTATCAGATTGTCAAAAATTTAAAGGATTGAAGATTTCTGATGTTAGGGTCTGGGAAAGGGTTCTCTCAAATGCTTATTAGTGAGAATGTAAGTTACAACTTGTTTGGAGGACAGTTTGGCAAAACTTATCAAAGTAAAGGTTCATTATTCTCTTTGACCCAGAAGGATGGTTATTGTAACGTTTGAAATAGCCAAAAATTGTAGGCAGCCTGTCTATCACTGAACAAATAGTTAAGCACACCACAATGCATTCATACTGTGCTATCCTTTGCAGCCATTCAAAAGAGGTGGCTTGGTAAAATGTTGTCATGGAAGGCTGTCCATGGTGGTGAAAGAAGTCTGTTGCAGAATAGTATGTGTAGCACACAAAAAATATGTGTAATTAAAAATGTATTTTTTTTAATTCAGAGAAAAGGGCCTGGAAAATATATATATCGAACAGTTAAGCAGGTAGTTGGGAGTGAGGGAGTGGGAGCCCTTAATGTTTTATGCTAGGTATTCGTCATGTTTAAATATTTTTAAATACTTTTGGTAACCACTCTTTGACATCTCTTTACGCATGCATACTGTCATCCCTTGATATTCGAAAGGGATTGGTTCCAGAACCACACCCCCTACACACACACACACACACACACACACACACACACACACACACGCACCCCGCCCTGCCGATTCCAAAATTTGAGGGTGCTCTAGTCTCTGACATAAAATAGTGTGGTATTTGCATATAACCTATGCAGCATATTCTTCCGGGTTACTTTAATCACCTCTAGATTGCTTATAATACCTAATACAATGTAAATGTTAGGTAAATAGTTGTAAATACAATGTAACTGCTACGTAAATAGTTTCTGGTGTGCAACAAATTCAATTTTTGCTTTTTCCAACTTTCTGGAAATTTTTTTCCGAATATTTTTGGTCTGTGGTTGGTTAAATTCTCAGATACAGAACCCCTGGATAAGGCAGGCCCGACTCTAGTTAGATCACACCTATGTAAGTTTACCAACATGGGATCATGATGATCTAATCCTTTTTGTCGTGGATCCCTCTCATATCAGCATCCCACCCCCATTTCCACATTCTGCTCCACACTCAGGTAACTCATATCAATCAGGGTTTGTTTGTTTGTTATTGTTTTATTTTTAAAAGATCATGTTATACACATTTTCCATATCCTGATTTTTTTTTTTTTTTTCATATCCTGATTTTTTTATTCATCAATACATCGTGGAAATGACTCCTAATTGTCTGGTATATTTTTCTAATGCATTGTTGGTTTTTTTGCCAGCATTTTGTTATGACAAATTTCAAACATAAAGAAAAGTTGAAATAATTTGACAGTGAACAATCATATACCCTTGTTACTGAACACAAGTTGGTGTGCCCCACGCACAGTGAGGCCAAACAAACCGAACTCTCGGAGTCTGGAGCAGAGAAAGGTTTATTACAGGGCCAAGCAAGGAAAACAGGTGGCTTGTGCAGCTCCCCGATGTTTTTAGGGAGAAGTTTTAATAGGCAAAATCTGGGATGAGAGTTTCTGGGTGTGTGACTTTCTTCTGATTGGTTGGTGGTGAGGTAACAGGGTGGTGCTCCAGGAATCTTTTGCTCAGCCTGAAGTTACTGTCATCCACCTGGGTGGTGGCCTAAGTTCCTACAGAACTCCAAGGTATTGTTATGTATATTACTTGAGGAGGAACTAGGACCCTGCCCCAAGGCTGCACTATTGTTTCTTGACTTCAATCCCCTTGTTTCTGCATTCCCTTGTTTCTGCTAATCAGGGAAGGACCCTGATTAGCAACGGTTTGAATCTGCCTTCTGGAACTCTGGGAAGGTAAAGGAGGCTGAATGAAGCTTATTTCTACAAACAAGAAACAAGGGGCACAGAAAGACTTTTGTGCCACAGGATCCTGCTTGGTTTCACCTCACCTGGACTTCTTAATTTGTATTTGACACATGCCTGCCCATTGATCTATCCATCCAGATAGTTAGACAGATATATGCCCAGCATATGGGGATCTTAGTTCCCTGACCAGGGATGAACCCGTGCCCCTGCAGTGGAAGCGGGAGCCTTAACCACTGGACCACCAGGGAATTCCCCATCTAGCTATATTAATTTTTTGATGCATTTCAAAGTAAGTTACAGACATCAGTACAATTCACCCCTAAACACGTCACCATGATTATTATTAACTATAAACAGTTCAAAATTTGTTTACGATATACATACGTATATTTGTTTGTTTATTTATTTATTTATTTATTTATTTATTTATTTATTTATTTTGGCTGCACCTCACAGCTTTTGGGATCTTAGTTCCCCAACCAGGGATTGAACCCACGCCCTTGGCAGTGAAAGTGCGGAGTCCTAACCACTGGACCACCAGGGAATTCCCATGTTTATGATTTTTTTTAAGTAAAATTTACCTACAGTGAAATAGACAAATTTCAAGTGTACCGTTCTGTGAGTTTTAACAAATCCATATACCTGTGTGCAACCCCCTATCAAGATATATGACGTCACCCCAGAAAGTTCCCTCATCTCCTGTCCCATTTAGTCCTCACCCTTACCCACCCAGAGGCAACCACTGCTCTGATCTTTTTTTTTTTCTGAGATAGTACCTGTTCTAGAACTTTATGTAATGGAATCAGATAGTATGTAGTATGTACTCTTTTGTGTAAGGCATGTTTCACTCAGCATAATGTGTTTGAGATTCACCCATGTTGTTGTATCAGTAGTTGCTTTTTACCACCGAATATAAATCACAGGGACTTCCCTGGCGTTCCAATGGTTAAGACTCCATGCTTTCAACGCAGGGGGCCCGGGTTCGATCCCTGGTCGGGGAACTAAGATCCCACATGCTGCACAGTGCAGCCAAAATTGTGTGTGTGTGTGTGTGTGTGTGTGTGTGTAAATCATAGTTTGAAGGACAGTGTTTTCAGTTTGGGGCTATTTTGAATAAAACTGCTATGCACATTCTTGTACAAGTCATTTTGTGGGCATATATTTTCATTTCTCCTGGGATATACCTAGGGGTGGAATTGTTGAGTCGTAGGATAGATAATATTTACTTTTTTTTTAATCTTGGGCAAGTTGCTTAACCTATTTTGGTGGTGGCAGCAAAGTCTTCTGGACTGGTCTTCTGGTGTGACCTTGCCTGGGGTTAGGCTGTCCAAGTTTGGACAACATATATAACCTGACACTTAACATTCCAAGCCGTTGCACAGCAGTGCTGTGTGGCAGCCAGAGGTTCAATGTTTGCATTGTTATCTTATTTCATCTATAAAATAACAGTCTGGAATTATTTGATACTTCTTTCACCCATTCTCCCAGCAAGTACTTATTGAATAAATACCAGTGCTAGGTCTACACTAGATGTTATAGTCACATTACTTTCTTAATGAATTTTTATTCCATGCATAATATAGTAATATATTCTTTTCATTAAAAATCAGAACATTATGTTATATGTTTGGTTTTACAAGAAACTATCAGACCTTTTTCTAAAGTGATTATACCATTTTATATTCCAACCAACAATGCACGAGCGTTCTGGTGTTTTTGTATCCTTGTCAGCATTTGTTGTTGACAGCCTTTTAAATTTTAGTCATTTGAATGGGTGTGATGCATTCTTTTTAATGGTTGTGTAATATTCTATAGTGTGGGTGTTTACAACTTATTCAGCTATCTCCCTATTTATGGGCGTTTGTTTCGTTTTCAATTCTTGGCCACTGAGAATGACTCTACAGTAAGCATCCTTGAACATATGTTCTTATATGTTGGTACTTTTCTTTTCCGTGGGATACATTCTCATGAATTAAAGGATATCTGTATATCAGATGTTCGGAGATATTGCCAGATTGTTTTCCAAAAGGTTGTAATACTTCACCTTTCTACCAGCAGTGTATGAGAGTTTTCTTTTCCACATAGCAATACGTGTTGTGCCTATTTTCCTTTTTTATCAGTCTAATGGAAATAAAATGATACCTCGTTTTTACTGTAGTTTGCATTTCTCTACTTTTAGAGCATCTTTTCATACTTCTGGGTCATTGGAGTTTGCTCTTTAAGTTGAATATTCAGTTTTTTCTATTGTTCATCTTTTTTTCCCCTAGAAATCTAGGTGACTAGATGTGTAAAAGAACTGGTGCTTTTTTCAACTACTATGTACTAAGTTTGTGATTTAAAAAAAAAAATTTTTTTTTTTAATTTTTTATGACTGTCACCTTAGACCAAGTGAATTTGGGTAGTAGTAATAGATGTGAGGTATAATTTGAAAGCTACTTAGGTGGTAGCACCTATAGTAGAAGTTGCAAAACTTGCAAAGTTGAGTTCCTCCTGCCCATGTGTCCATGCAGAAGCTCCCAAAGATAGGAGATTTCACCTTAAAACTGTGCTTTGGGCTTCTCTTAAAAGCCAGATCTGGCCATCTTGGGCCTGCATTCCCTGCTGGCAACGTCTGTCTGGAGATGAGTAACAGTTCCCCCCTTTAGACAGGACTTGTGCTCCGGGGTTTGTCCAGTCCCCTCAGGGTTCCATTTCCTCCCCAGCACTAAGCTGAGAGCTCCAGGGCATTTCAGAGCACCTGCGCTTTTCTTACAGTAGATTATAGTCTGTTAGTGTAAGAAGGACATGTATAGGATTACACATGTCCTTCTTACACTAAGGACTCAAAAATGGGACTGTACAGGTGCCTGAGACAGCTGCAGGTATCAGATACCTGTGGAGTCTGGCATCTGTCGGCATTTGAGTGTGTGCCTGAACCATGGAATTTAGTGACTCACTGACCAGGGGGCCCGGGTGAAAGTTTCTGATGACGCCCTGATTTCAGTCCCTTTGCCTGGACCCCTCAGCAGCGTTTGAGCCTGATACCTGATTCTCCTCCCTCTCTTAGTGGAGGCTGCTGTTTTCTCTTCCTCCCTGGGTTATGCTGGCCTCAGGTGTTCTCAGACTACTCACACTCTCTGGTTGTAACTACTACCTGACGTCTCCCTAATATTAAGCTCTGCTTTGCCTTTGGCCTGAGTTCTCAGCTTCTGATTCATGGAACTAGCTGCCTCCGGACCACGGGGATCTCAGACTGACCATGTCCACACCCAAACGTTGTGGTCGGCCCTTCCAACCTCCTCCTCCTCTTGTTTTTACCTCCTATCTCAGGAATAGTTCCTGAAGCCAAGCCATTGGTTTGGGTGTTGTCCTCGACTCCTTCCCTCTTCCCAGCCTCCACTCCCTCTCCTGTCCAAAGCCAAATTCTGCTAATTTTATATTCTCAATATCAGATCTGTCCCCTCTTCTATCCTCACCACTGCCTTGTTTGGGCCCTTGTCATCTTTTAATTGGACGATTGCAATGGCCTTCTTCTAACTGGTCTCCCTGCCTACAGTCTTGCCTCCAGCAAATCCATCCTCCAATCCTGATGCCTGAGTGATCTGAAATGCAAATATGATCTTGCCACTCCCCTGCTTAAAACCCACCAACGGGGTGGTTCTGTAACCACAGTGTAGCCTCTGGTGCAGGCTGAAAGTAAGTTGCTACTCTTACTACTACTGCTACTATTAGTACTACTATTGCTACTAATAGGATACTAATAATAGTAGCTAACATTTCCTGAGCATTTTCTATTGTGTTTTCAAATGATTTATTATCTCTTTAAGACAAATCAGAGCCGATTCAAAGTTTTCTGAATGGTATCACTCATTTGCTTGGGGAGAGGGAGAGGGGCAGAGTTATAGGCATGGGGCACCAGGGAAATGTCTGTAACTATAAATGATCTTATATATGCTAGTGAGTGACCATGCTGATTGGGCCTTCATAGTTAAATAGGCATTACCATGGTTCCTAGGAGCTAGGATTTCCTTTCATTCCCTAAAAAGCATGGAGGGTGGGAGGTCAGCTGTCCAGATCTCGAATGTGTCCATGAAGTGTGTTGCACGTGGGGATGTCCTCTGGCTCTTGGGTGCCAGTAAAAGAGGAGAGCTTCTGGCCTTCAGGGTCAAGTGCAGGCTTCATGGCTTGGCATGCAAAACTATGCAAGACCTGGTCCCTGCCCACCTCTGCTGCCTCCAGCCAATCCCTTCCTTGCACTCTTCACTCTAGTACAACCAGACTGGGTGTGATACTAATCAGAGCGCACCTTACTGAGATCTTATGTGCCAAGCACTGGGCTAAGTGGACACCATAGTGTCCGTCTCTCATGTAATTCTCACAGCCACCCCGGGAGATGAGTCTGCCATTATCCCCATTTTATAGAGGAGCAAAGTGAGGCTTTGCGAGGTAACCGAGATGTCTCAGCTAGTGGCAGAGTGGGCGGTCCCCCCAGCCTCTCCGCACGTGTTCTCGGTAGATCCCCCCCCCCCCCCGCCCTCGGCTCACGCTCTGTGCTCCCCCTGCGCCTGAACGACACCCATTCAGCCTTCAGGACTCAGTTCTGATGCCGTTTCTGCGGGAAGCCACCAGGGCTGAGCCGACCCCGCTGAGCTCCCGACAGCGGGCTGGAACGGATGTGTTCCGTCTGTGCTCCTTGAGGCCTCTTTGAAGCCCCAGCATCTAGCGCAGTGTCTGGCACATAACAGGTCTCTGTAAGTGTTTGTTGAGCTGACTAAACTGAATTCCAGACGCTGAACCTCGAGGTTGTTGTTCTTCTGACGTTTTCCCTGTCTTCACCTTCTCTAGGCCCAAACAAGCTATTTGATCTCTGGAGAAAGGATCCTTTCCCTCCTGCTTGGGTTCCACCTGCACCCTATGACTTCAGGGGGAAACTGCTGTCTGATCAGCCACCTTGCCCACACACCCTGGACATCTGTACTCTCTGCCCCTCTCTCACTCCTCACCAGCGGGCTGGACCCTGAATCCACACCCCTGAATCAGCTTCTTCGGCTTCCCCCTCAGCTTTAGCTCTTTCCGCTTCAGTGTTTGTATCTTTTCTGTCCCAAATTCCCCCTGCCCCCCACCACAAATCTTCCTTTCTCTCTGTCTTCCCTTAGTCCTCCAATTAAATAGCCCATCGTTGGGCTTTTCTCCTTAGAAGTGCACCGTCCACCACCTGCTGTTTAAAACAACCATATTTTGTCTTGAGGGGGTCCCATTGCCTTCCCTGAAAACATTAAAAATTCCTGCCATCCCCAGCCCCGTCCTGTCCTGCACAGAGCGGCCCTCAGATGCCCTCCCCAGCTTGCTGCCCCCGTCCCTCACTCCCCAGTCTCCTCTGCTCCCGGCAGCTTTGGGACCCCCGCCCCTGGCTTCTCCTCCATGCTGTATGGAATGAAGATTGCCAATCTGGCCTACGTCACCAAGACCCGGGTCAGGTTCTTCGGGCTCGACCGTTGGGCCGACGTGTGGTTCCCAGAAAAGAGGAGAATGAAGCCGGGGTCGGAGATCAGCAAACACCACAAGTCGCTGCTGGCCACGATCTTTTATGACAGGTGTGTGACGGGGTGGGGGGCGTGTCTGGCTGGGGAGAGGGGCTGTTGCCTCCGCTTGGGGTAAGGCTCCATCCTGCAAGGACTGGGGTAAAGGCAGGAAAGGAGCTAATTGGCCTGGGGGAGGGGATGGGTTTCCTGAGCACAGCTGGCTCTTGGCCAGCCTCCCCAAGCCTGTAACTTTCTCGGAGGGCAAGCCCCAGGCTTGGCTGCTCCGGCCCCAGCCGTGATCTTGACTCCCACTCTCCCCAGGGCTGAGTATCTTCACGGGAAACATGGGGTGGACGTGGAGGTCCAGGGGCCCCATGAAGCCCGAGATGGGCAGCTCCTTATCCGCCTGGATTTGAACCGCAAGGAGGTGCTGACCCTGAGGCTTCGGAATGGAGGAACCCAGCCTGTCACCCTCACCCACCTCTTCCCATTCTGCCGGACACCCCAGTTTGCCTTCTGCAATGACGACCGGGAGCTGCCCTGCCCACTGGGCCCTGGTGAGTGGGTTCCCAAAGGAAAGAGCCTCTGGTGGACAGAGTCCTGCCCTAGGAAGGTCTGATGCTTCAGGAACGTGCTGTTGCTGGCCCGTGGGCTCCTACCTTGGGATGGGGCTCTGGGGGGGAATGTCAGTGTTGGGGTGCTGGTGGGAGGATCCCTTCCCCACCCCGACTCACTCAGCCATCCTCTCCCAGGTGAATGCTATGAGCTCCATGTCCACTGTAGGACCAGCTTTGTGGGCTACTTCCCAGCCACTGTGCTCTGGGAGCTGCTAGGACCTGGGGAGCCAGGCTCAGAAGGAGCTGGCACTTTCTACATTGCCCGCTTCTTGGCCGTCGTGGCCCACAGCCCCCTGGCAGCACAGCTGAAGCCCACGACTCCCTTCAAGCGGACCCAGATCACTAGAAACCCTGTGGTGACCAACCGGATAGAGGAAGGAGAGAGACCCGACCGGTAAGTCCTCCCTCCAACCCAGTCCTGGCTGGGGGTGTCCCAACACCACAGTGTGGGCCCTTGGGAAGAACACAGAGCCCCCTTTCCTAACTGTGAGTTAACTCCTCCAGACCTCAGAGACCTTTTCTGTCTAGGAAGAAAAGCAGATATGAGGGCAATGTGAAAAAATTTCAAGTATTTTTGACTGTATGATGGATTATCAGTCAGCCAAGGTGGACACATGTCTCTCTCTCTCTCTCTCTCTCTCTCTCTCTCTCTCTCTCTTTTAACAGCTTTATTGAAACAATTCATATACCATACGATTCACCCATTTAAAGTGTACAATTCTGTGCTTTTTTTAGTATATTCACAGATATGTGCAACCATCACCACAATCCGTTTTAGAACATTTCATCACCCCAAAAAGGAGCCCGTACCCTTTACTTATCACCCCTTTTGCTCCCCATTCCCTCCCAGCCCTAAACAGCTACTCATCTACTTTGTGTAGATTTCCCTCTCTGGACATTTTATATGAATGGAATCATATATGTGTAAACAGCTCTTTTTGACATGTCCAGGTGTTCACAAAATACTGAACAAACCGTAAGACCATTGTGCTCTTTTTGTTAAAAATATGTGTGTAGGGGAATTCCCTGGTAGTCCAGTGGTTAGGGCTTCGAGCTTCCACTGCAGGGGGCCTTGGGTTCTACCCCTGGTCAGGGAACTAAGATTCTGCGTGCTGCGCAGCACAGCAAAAAAATTAAGTAAGTACATAAGTAAAAATATATGTGTATAATACAATTTGACAAAGAAAAATGTCTGGAAGGCTACATACCAAAAGGTTAACATTGGTTATCCCTGGATGGTTAGAATGTTGTTTATTTACTCATTTATTTATTACCTGTTTTCTGATTTTTTTTCTCTGATGAACATGTATTGTTTATGTACATATCTATATGCATATATATGTGTGTGTATATACTTTTTTTTTTTTTGTCCACACCACGCAGCTTGTGGGATCCTAGTTCCCTGACCAGGGATTGAACCCGGGCCCCCTGCAGTGGAAGCACAGAGTCCTAACCACTGGACCGCCAGGAAATTCCCTATATATATATTTTTTTAAATGCTTCCAAGTATCATGCTTTCCAAAAATGAGGATGGTCCAACCTTGGCGTGAGCAGCCTCATGAGACAGTGAGTCCTGTCTCCTAGGGCAAAGGCTGCCGACCCCCTTCAGCAATAGTGTTGAAGCAGAGCCTTGTGCTTCCTCCAGGGAGGGGCCTTCTCAGAGACTCTGAAGGTGAAGGGTCTCTGTGTTTGTAATAGCTTTTCTTCTCTCCCTCCTGCAGTGCTAAGAGCTATGACCTGGAGTTAAGTATGGCACTGGGAACATACTACCCACCCCCCCGCCTCCGGCAGCTGCTCCCCATCCTTCTTCAGGGAACAAGTATCTTCACTGCCCCAAAAGAGATTGCTGAGATCAAGTAAGTACCACCCATCTGCACCCTTTGTGCTGCTTTATATGTTTCTTTTCCACTGGCTTCTTCCCACTGCCCCATGCCTCTGTCCTCAGCCTCCTGTGCTCAGTTCATTCTTCCCCTTACTGAGCACACGCCATGTGCCAGGCACCATTCAAGGTGAATCACTCACATGATGGCCCTGACATCCTAGTTGGGGAAAGTGAGCATCTATCATCTTATTTCATGGAGTGATGAGTGCTATGAAGAATTAACTGAAGCTAAAGCAGGGTAAGGGGTGGGCTGTGCTGTTTTGCAGAGGGCAGCTAGTCCTGGCCTCTTTGAGGAGGTGACACTTGAGCAGAGAATGACATTTGAATGAGGTGAGGGTGTGAGTAATAGAAGGATCTTGGAGAAAGGATGTTCCAGGCTCCAGGATCCACAGTGCACATGCGAGTCAGGTCTGAGGTTGGGGGGCAGGGGCTCCCTTCTTGGAGGCCTCTGACCCCCATCTGCTTCTCTGCCCTTCTAGTCTTCCCCGATTCCTGATGTCTTCATAGTCCCAGAGCTGCAGAGGGAGAGGGTGGATGCTCCCGGACATGGGGGTTGCCTGACCCATCCCGTTCCCGTCCCCTCCCTCCAACCCCCCCACCCATCACTGCCAGGGCCCAGCTGGAGACACCCCTGAAGTGGAGGAATTACGAGGTGAAGCTCCGGCTGCTGCTGCACCTGGAGGAGCTGCAGATGGAACACGACATCCGGCACTATGACCTGGAGTCGGTGCCCATGACCTGGGACCCCGTAGACCAGAACCCCGGGCTGCTCACGCTGGAGGTCAGGGGTTGGATCGGTAGCGGGGAGGATGGACTCGAGTTAGCCAACCCACAGGCTGTGGGAAGAACAAAAGGAAGATGAAGTTTTTCCTGTCCCAGAGGGCTCAGCAAGTTGCCGAGTGGGCATCTGGGCCCCAAAAGAGGTGTCAGAGCAAGGCAATAGGGAGGACTGGGGTTTTAGTCTAGACTTTGCTACCACTGGCTGTGTGACCTTGGGCAAGTCTTTTGCTATCTCTGGGCCTTAGTTCCCTCACCTGAAAAGCATGAAGCTGGACTAGATAATTCTTAGAGCCCTCTCCAGCTCTCAGATGTTGAATGTGTACATCTAAGCCCGGAATTACACACGAGAATGGATTCCTGCACACTTGTGCTGAGAAAGGCGCTCAGTGAGAAGGGACGGCAGGTAAGGATGATCAGGGAAAGTTTCCTACAGGAATTGAGTTTTGAACAAGATTTTAAAGGCAGAGTAGGAACAGAGCTGGCCAAGAGGGCAACCGGACTTTCTGGGAAGCTGGCCTCCAAGTCTTGAAATCATGCCCTGGAGGGTTTCCAGGATTCCTGGGCTCAGCATCTCTGAGCACCTTGGGCAGACTTGTCCCTTCCTCATCTCCCCTGACTCTTGCCCTGTCTGGCAGAAGAGGAAAGAGGCAAAGCTTCCTGAACCTGGGGTAGAGGGTAGATCCTCAGAACTTGTGTCTCAGTTGGGGTCTGAAGTGGGCCCTCCACTGGCCATCTCCGGGCTAGAAGCTTGCTGGTGTTTGTGCCCCATAGGTTCCCGGGGTGGCCGAGAGCCGCCCCTCAGTGCTGCGGGGTGACCACCTATTTGCCCTTTTGTCCTCTGAGACACACCAGGAGGACCCCGTCACCTACAAGGGCTTTGTGCACAAGGTGGAACTGGACCGGGTCAAGCTGAGTTTTTCCACAAGGTAGGTGTTGGGGGAACCCTGAGCTGCAGGAAGGTCTCCAGGTGTCCCGGAGGCCAAGGGAGGAGGATGTTTCTCCCCAGAGTGAGTGGGACCCCAGGGACAGGGCAAGGGGACCCTGAGATGCCTCACCATCTTCCTCTCCTGGAGGATTGCTTGGAGGTCTGGGAAAGGGGGTGGAGTTGGAGTAGATGGAGAGAGTCCTGGCCTTTTATTGCCCACCCCCCCAATTGGAATTCTTCCCCCTCTCTCTCCCCCTTCCCAAAGCCTCCTGAGCCGCTTTGTGGATGGGCTGACCTTCAAGGTGAACTTCACCTTCAACCGCCAGCCCCTGCGGGTGCAGCACCGTGCCCTGGAGCTGACGGGGCGCTGGCCGCTGTGTCCCCTGCTTTTCCCTGTGGCCTCTCGTGGGGTCCCGCTGCTGCCCTCAGATGTGAAGCTCAAGTGAGACTGTGGGCAGGGGCTCTGGGGCCACTTGGAGTGTGGGTGTAGGGGACGGGGTCAGGGAGGCCTCTGGGACGCGGACAATATCGTGTTTGTGGCCCCTCCGCTAGGCTGTACGACCGGAGTCTGGAGTCCAACCCGGAGCAGCTGCAGGCCATGAAGCACATTGTTATGGGTACCACCCGCCCCGCCCCCTACATCATCTTTGGGCCTCCAGGCACTGGCAAGACTGTCACCTTAGTGGAAGCCATCAAGCAGGTGGGGCCTGAGCGTAGACCTGTGGCCTACACTCTGACTCCCCCCACTCCCCGGGACAAAGCAGTTGTCCCCAGGTTCTGGTTCCTTCCGGCTCCCTGAACGCACGCCCCCGAACTGGCCTCGAGGGCCAGTGTGGCTGTGGAGCACTGTGTGCAGCTTGGGTACTGCACGTCTCAATCCCCGTAGCCTTGTATAATTACGGCAACAGTTTTCCAGCATTAAAGGGCTGCTGGACTAGCAGGGGCCTGCCGATCTGAACTTGCCTTTTGAGTCACTCCCTCCCTCAGCAATGGGAGGCAAATGCCACACTGCGCCAGCCTGAGTCACAGGCACGTTTCTCCCTCTACCCTCCCCCTGGAGACCAGAAGCTGCTTCCCACACTGTGCTCATCCCCACCCCAGGTGGTGAAGCACTTGCCCAAAGCCCACATCCTGGCCTGTGCTCCGTCCAACTCGGGGGCCGACCTCCTCTGTCAGCGCCTCCGGGTCCACCTGCCCAGCTCCATCTACCGCCTCCTGGCTCCCAGCAGGGATATCCGCATGGTGCCTGAGGACATCAAGGTACTTGGGGAAGGCGGGGGACCAAGGGGTGGCGGGTGCTGCTCTGGGTAGGCGCTGGGGCCAGGAAACTAGGAGACCTGGATTCTGATACTCGCTGTGTGACCTTGGGTGGGTCAGGACTGCTCTCTGGGCTTCAGTTTCCCTGTGTGTAAAGTGAGAGAGGTAAACAAAATTGCCTGGGGGGGCCCAGACCCAGAGCGAGGGTGAGAACGGAGATGGAGCCAAGCTGACTCCCCTCCCTGCACAACCCTCAGCCCTGCTGTAACTGGGATGCAAAGAAGGGGGATTACGTGTTTCCTTCCAAGAAGAAGCTGCAGGAATATCGTGTCTTAATTACCACGCTCATCACTGCCAGCAGGTGGGAAGTGTGTGTGTGTGTGTGTGTGTGTGCATCTCTTAAATCGTGTGTTAAGAGGTAGCGGGGCTGGGGAAATGGGGAAGAATGGTGCCTGGGGAGTTGGGGGGAGGGCCAGCTTGGGGGAGCATTCAGGTGTGGTAGTCGCGTGCCTGGATGTGACCCCTGCCTGGCCTGACACCTCCCAGGTTGGTCTCGGCCCAGTTTCCCATCGATCACTTCACACACATCTTCATCGATGAGGCTGGCCACTCCATGGAGCCAGAGAGCCTGGTGGCCATAGCAGGTGAGGGGTTCGGGGGCGGGGGGGGCTGCGAGTGTGTCACCCCACGTGGCATCGGGGAGGTCCCACCACACACCTTTCTCCTCACGCTACCCACCTCCCAGGGCTGATGGAAGTCAAGGAAGCAGACAATCCAGGAGGGCAGCTGGTGCTGGCAGGAGACCCTCGGCAGCTGGGGCCTGTGCTGCGTTGCCCGCTGACCCAGAAGCATGGGCTGGGGTACTCACTGCTGGAGCGGCTGCTCACCTACAATGCCCTGTACAAGAAGGGCCCTGATGGCTATAACCCCCAGTTCATAACCAAGCTGCTACGCAACTACAGGTATCCCGCACCCTCTGTGTCATCCCCTGCCTTCACACCCTCTGCAAGCCCAGCTGGCGGCTCCATCCCACAGTCCTCAGAGGCTGCGTGATGCAGAAAGACTATCAGCTGGAAGGTGGGAGTTCTTCTCTCCAGTCCCGTCACTGCTCCTCCAGTTGCTTATCTGTACCTCAGGGGATGGTCAGTGGTTCCTAGACACCGGAATATATCTGATGCTGGTCCCAGGTGAAGTTTCTAGGCGTCCAAGGAGAAATGAGAAAAACAGGGACAGTGTATTTTTTCATAAACCTAATGGTTATTCAAGTTAAAGAGCTATGCTTCCTTTAGTCAGTGAGTTCATATATCTAAAATGCTCAGATGAGTTCCTGCATCTTTAGTTCCTTAGATGAGTCCACTAGGAATTCAATAAATGTTAGCTGTTGTGTTAGTACTGCTGATATTTTTGGATTTAGCACATTATCTCATCCAATAATGGCGACAGTAGGTGATTCTTGCTTTTGTATTGTCCTTCCTTGGCAAAATTGAAACTTGAGAATGGGCCCCTAATTTCTTGGTGTTTTCATTTAAATTTGACTGGTCTATGAAATCTGTGGATTGGATGTTCTCAGGAGCCACATTTGGTTCTGCTTTCTGTGGTTAACAGTGCCCAGCAGCAAAAACTGTAGCTGAATGAGTCTGCTATGCAGTGGGCAGGAAGACAGGAGGATAGTGTGTGTGAGCTCCAAGCAGGTGGAGCGGAGGTCCCTGAGGGTGGGGCAGAACTAATCCGCCCCCCTGGTCTTGCTCTTCCTTCCTTCTGCCTCCCAGGTCTCACCCCACCATCCTGGACATTCCTAACCAGCTGTATTATGAAGGGGAGCTGCAGGCCTGTGCGGACGTTGTGGACCGAGAGCGCTTCTGCCGCTGGGAGGGTCTGCCTCAACAGGTGAGGCTGAGCGGGGCTGGGGCTCAGGCTCCTACCCCGGTACCCCAGCCTCCCTCTTATTGAGGGTGCTGGGTAGCAGGAGGCTCTGAGTAGAAGCCATGAGCCCCTCCCTTTGTCACCTAGGCCTGGGATCCCCCACTCCCTGGAAGGGTTTGAGGGTGGGAGGGAAGGGAGGCAGGGAGGTCCAGCTGAGGGTTTCCCCTGACTCCATGTCCAGGACTTTCCCATCATCTTTCACGGCGTAATGGGCAAGGATGAGCGTGAAGGTAACAGCCCGTCCTTCTTCAACCCCGAAGAGGCTGCCACGGTGACTTCCTACCTGAAGCAGCTCCTGGCCCCCTCCTCCAAGAAGGGCAAAGCCCGTCTGAGCCCCCGAAGCGTGGGCGTCATCTCCCCATACCGGAAGCAGGTCAGGTCCTCAGTTCCCATCAGGGGTGGGTCCCCCCAGGTGGTACCTCCTTAGCCAGACCACTAGGCAGAGGGTCCAGCTCAGGCCTCCGCTGGCCCCATATCTCAAAAGAGTGCAGAGGTCAGCTGCATCTCCCTCTTTGCCCCCCAGCTCCCTGGCCTCCTGCCTGGCACCCTCTTGTACTGGTGTAATGGCATGAGAGAAAGGCACCTGTCCCCATCTTCCAGGTGGAAAAAATTCGTTACTGCATCACCAAACTTGACAAGGAGCTTCGGGGACTGGATGACATCAAGGACCTGAAGGTGACCCTCACCACTGTTTCACATTCCCTCCCTGACTTCTGTCCCCCTCGCTTCCCCACTTCCAGACACCTCCTCGGGTCCCTGCCCCACTGCTGCAGGACAGCCCAAGTCCCTGCTCCACCCTCGCTGCCTGAGACAAACTTGGGCTTTCCCCAGGCCTCTCACTCCTGGAGATCCCAACTTGTAGGTCTGGGATGGGACCCGGAAGCCCGCATGTTTAGCAAGCACCTCACATGATTCTTATGATCAGGCTGGTTTAAGGTCTCTGCCCTAAGGAGAAAGTCCAGACTCCCCAGCCTGCCTGACCTGTCATGTGATGATGTCCCCACTCACCTCTCCCACCCTCTGAGTCAGTCGGCAGCTCAGTTCTTTCTCAGATAAGAATCACCTGGAGAGCTTTTAGTGCTGCCAGCGCCAGGGCTCCACCCAACCAATTAACACAGCTATCTGGGGGCAGAGCCAGGGCATCAGGTTTTTTTACGGGCTCCTCAGGTGATCTCCCGTGCAGCCAGGGTTGACACCCAGGGCTTTAAGAGTTAGAGGCCTCTCCCATGGAAATTCTGATTCTGGAGGTCTGGGTTAGGGCCTAAGGTTACATATTTTTAACAAGTACTGAGTGATTATCTTCAGGAAAGTTTGAAAAACACTGCTGAGTTACTGTTCTTTGCAGTCCTGTTTTCTTTGCTTAGAACCCTTTCGAGCCCCCACCCCTTTAACTGGATTCAGCCTTCAGGTTTCAGCTTCCATGGCACCATCCTGTCCTCTTTCCTGCCCAGCAGGACACTGGCTCACTCCACTGTGACAATTGCCCTCAGGCTCGCTGGTCCCTAGGTCCCCCACTGCCTCCCTCCTCTCTAGGTGGGCCCCGTGGAAGAGTTTCAAGGCCATCCCTCCCCTCTAGGTGGGCCCCGTGGAAGAGTTTCAAGGCCATCCCTCCCCTCTAGGTGGGCTCCGTGGAAGAGTTTCAAGGCCAGGAGCGCAGTGTCATCCTCATCTCCACCGTGCGGAGCAGCCAGAGCTTTGTGCAGCTGGATCTGGACTTTAACCTGGGTTTCCTCAAGAACCCCAAGGTTCAGGGGCTGGGGGGTGGCAGGGACTCCTCCTTCCTGAGGGCCCTTCCCTGCCGTGACCCCAGCACTTCTTCTCATCAGAGGTTCAACGTGGCTGTGACCCGGGCCAAGGCTTTGCTCATCGTGGTGGGCAACCCGCTCCTGCTGGGCCACGACCCCGACTGGAAAGTGTGAGCATCCCACCCGCAATCCCTCTTGGTGGCCACAGCCCCCAGCCTAGGACAGCTGTAGTTTTATGAAGCACCCTTGGGGCTCAGTTAATCTTCCAATCTATTTATCTTAACAATATCCCCATTTGCCAAGGTTAAGTAACTTGCCCCAAGGCACAGGCCCCTGGTGCAGGACCAAGGCTGGGCCTCCAGCCTCTGCTGGTACTCGGCCAGCCTTGTGCAGCTGTGTGTGTGAATGTCCCTGTACCCCACAGATTCCTAGAGTTCTGTAAAGAAAACGGGGGGTATACCGGGTGCCCCTTCCCTGCCAAACTGGACCTGCAGCAGGGGCAGAACTTACTCCAGGATCTGAGCAAACTCAGCCCCTCTACCTCAGGTATGGCTGGGCTAGGTGGGGGACAGTGCTGAGGGAGGATGTAAGTTACTAACAAAGCTGGCCTCCTCTCTTTATAGGACCCAAAAGTCACGACTACCAGGAGTGGGAGGGTGAAGGGGGCCTGCCCCTGCAAGTGGAGCCGGAGTGGAGGAATGAGCTCTGAGGACCGCCCACCCGACCCTTCCCCTGCTGCTAACATCAAGCTGCTAACAATTGGGGGAAGGGGGAGGAAGTAAAACTGAAAAAAAAAAAAAGCTTATTCTATGCAAAAGCCTCCTTGTCTCTTCAGCCTGGCCCCAGCTTCCTGAACTCCCAGGATGACCTCACAGGGGAGGGTGGGACCGTCACACCAGCCCAGGGCCATACCCCTCCCCCGCCAAAGGAACCCAACCCCCATGTCCTGGGGAGGAAACCTAGTGGGAGGTGGCAGGGAAGCCACCCACTGGCTTCTAAGTTTAGCCCAGTGCTCCAGACCACTCCCCTCACCCGCCTCCAAGGCCCAGAGCCAGGCATGACCTCATCCTTTTCTCCAAGACTCCACCCTGCCTGCCTGGGAGTCCTGCCTTTGCAGACAGGGGGCCAGCCTGGCAAGCACCCTGGAGAGATGGGACTCCAGGCTCACAGGGACCAGGAGAGAAAGGAAGCCACACACATGTTGGAGCCTGTGGCCTTTATTCATGCCCCACACCAAGTACAGCCAGATGCAAGGCCCCTGCCCAAAGCAGAAACACCAGGGGCCCGGGACTCCGGGTTACACCCTCCAAGTTCCCTACCCCAGATACTCTCCTGTGAGCCAGAAGTGTATAAAGTGCTGGTGTGATGATCCTCTGGGGAAGACCAAAGGGATCAAGAGCCCCACCCCTGGACCAAGGCAACAGGAGGAGGGACTGTGCTCTGGTTCCCAGAGTGCTGAGACGGGGCCTACGGCCACCACCATCAGGGCTGGGGAAGCGCGATGCAGTCCTGGGCAGGAGGGAATTGGGAAAGGGAGCCTTCAGCAGGGATCCCTAATAGGGTGGGGCTGCTGGGGGCAGGGGGAGTTTCTGCACCCCTGTGAAGGGAGGTGGGGGAGGAGGGGAGGCCTTGGGGGTCTCAGAGAATGGGGCAGCCCCTCCGGCGCTTATTCTTGCGGACCTGGAGGCCAGCCCGAGTGGCCATCTCAAACACCTCCCGCACCCCCTCCTTGGTCTTGGCTGAGCACTCAAGGTAGCCAAAGGCACTGATCCGGTTTGCCATGTCCCGGCCTTCCTCAGATCGAACAGGCTCCTGGGAAGGTAGAAGGAGAGTGGTCAAAGGAAGCTGCTGGTTAGGTGCACCTCACCCATATTTGTAACGAGAACAAATATCTCCTCCAGCCCTGACCCCACAAAGCATCCAAGCCCCGGCCACTGTGGATAGCTTCTGAGCTAGAGACCCAAGACTCAAATTTACCTTCAAAATTCTCTCCATCAGCCCTATACCCCACCGTACACTCTTCTCTTGCCTGAGTGAGGATCTACCATCCTCTGTTCTCACTTTCTTCCAATCCATCCTCTATGGCTGCCAGAATCATTTTTCTAACATGCTGACTCTGACCATATCTGTCCCCAGTTTAAAACTTTGCCATAATTATCCTCAAAGAATAGTCTAGATTCCTTATCCTGGCAGCTCTCCCTAATCAACTCATCCTCTGGCTAGAAAGCCACTTACCAAGTCCCCAAATAAGCCAGCTCCCTCACTCTGGGCCTTTTCCCAGCCACTCAGAATACCCTCCGTTCCACATCCACAGCAGCCCACACACCTCCCCAGGTATACTCTGATGGCTCCACCTGCATACCTCAAGCAAAACATCTACTGTAAGAACCCGGTTCCCTGAGGGCAAGGATTTTCTTATTCATCTTAATAGCCCCAATGCCAAACCGTGGACAATAGACAAATTAAAATGCCAAGTGACCTTGGACAAGTCACCGTACTCTGACAGTTTCATCAAATATTGGGTCAGACCCTAAGGGCCCCCAGGGGGTAGGAGGTGGACGTTACTGTCACTTCTAACACGGGGAGTCAGTAGGAGGGAGGCTCCTTCACCAGCCTGCAAGCCCTCAGAGGGCACCTGCCTCCCCAAGGCCTCCCAGCCCAGAGGCTGCACCGACCTGCTTCATCTTGGCCAGCTCTCTCCGGGTATGTTCGTCTTGCCTCAGGTCCTTCTTATTCCCCACTAGGATGATGGGCACGTTGGGGCAGAAGTGCTTCACCTCCGGGGTCCACTTCTCAGGAATGTTTTCTGCACAGACATGTCCCAACAGGTGTTGGTGCCTCCACTTAGGCTAGAAGGCTTCCCCTGGGTCCCCTTGTCTCCCCAGGGCAGAGTCTTAGAGGCTATTCAGCATGATAGTCCCTTCACAGGTCAACCCACCGCCCCCCACCCCCCACCCCGCTCACAGTACACACCCTCCCCTGAGCCCTCCGAGGGCCAGAGTCACCACAGGGAAGGAGGCTAACGGGGCTCCCCGCACCCTCCCACACAGCTTCTGAAGATGGTTGAAAGGAGCCAAGGCAAGAGCTCCCTCTGGTTGGTTGATTCCAAGGGATTCTCAACCCCCTCCCTCCAACCCCCTCACCCAGGCTGTCGGGGCTGTCGATGGAGAAGCACATGAGGATGACGTCAGTGTCCGGGTAGGAGAGAGGCCGCAGGCGATCATAGTCTTCCTGCCCTGCTGTGTCCCACAGAGCCAGCTCCACCTGACACACAGGGCCAGTGCTTAGCTAGCCTGAGGGCCCCAGTTACACACCCCACACCCTGCCACCCAGAGGTCCTCTCTGAAATCCTGGTCCCTTAGGTTCACTGAACATCTACTTATTGAGCACCTACTATGTGCCAGGGATACTGCTAATCATTGTCACACAACATAAACTAAGGTGAGTTTCTTAAATTCTGAGACAACAGCGTTTGATCTTTGTGCAGTTTGAGCTGCCATTGGGAGCACCACTATTTTATTTAATACTCATAAAAACCCTTCGAAGGAGGCCTTACCATTATTTCCATTTCACAGCTTGGGGAGCTTAAGCCCAGAGGCAAAGGGACTGGGCCCAGACTACAGAGCCAGCGTGTAAAAAACCAGGAGGTTATCCAGATTTCCTAAGACTGCAGTTTCACTTCCTAACTTCCACTGGTTCCAGCAGGGAGAGTGAAGCAAGGACATGGGTGGATGGTGAGCATGGACATCCCAGGTCCATAAGTGATGGGGGCAGGCGTGGTTCCAAGGGGCTCTTCGCCTTTACCTGCTTGCCGTCCACCTCTATGTCTGCGATGTAGTTCTCAAAGACAGTAGGGACATAGACTTCTGGGAATTGATCCTTGCTGAAGACGATGAGGAGGCAGGTCTTCCCACAGGCCCCATCCCCCACGATCACCAGCTTCTTTCGAATGGCAGCCATGGCTGGGGCTGGTAGGGAAGAGGCAGTGGGGATGTTGGGAAAAGCCAGTAAGTCCACAAACACTTCTCTGGGGCCCCCAAGACCTCCCTGGAAACCGAGGCATCCAGTGAAGGGAGAAGAGGGAGGGAAAGGGGCTTGCTCAGGCAAGTTCTTGCCAAGAACCAATTGTTCGGGCAACTGAGTCTGAAATTCCTAATCTCAAGGTCAGGGACAGGTCTCCCCCATGGGTTAGAATACAGAAGTGGGAGGTGGAAGAACCACCCACTTGGGAGACAGAAAGCATGAGTTCTAATCTAATCCACTCACCAACTGTGGGCCCCTGGACACCTAGAGGGGTGCTCAGGGACCAGTGATGTGTCCAGAAGAGCAAGCTTTTATCTATTCTACATATCAGGGTTTCAAGTCAGATGTATCTGTTACCAGGATTTTGATACTTTTTAAAGTTTAATAATTGTGAAGGTCCAATCTGGAACACATTGTCCCTCAGTCAGCACAAGTCATGCCTGCCCAGCGAAAAACGAAGAGTCCCTACCCATAAGGGTGGGTAAGGGAAAGAATATTTATCACACCCCTAGGTGCCAGGCACTATGGTGGGCATTTGGACAAAAATCACCTCCCTCAGTCCCCAGAAGCCTGGAAGGTCGGTAGTGAGCTCCCCATTTTGACAAACTAGGAAAGTGAGATTCATTGAGGTTAAGACACGAATTCAGAGTTGTGGCAGGGATGGCACTCAAAGCAGGGCTGTGTGACTCTAGAGTCTGTTGCTTTTCTACATATCACCCCAGAGGTGGGAAGGAGAGCAGAGGGAGGGAAACCCAGACAGAGGGCAGCGGCAGCAGCCAGCAGGCTTCCCTGGCCCACCCTGGCCCGGTCCCCAGAGCCCCGAGTCACACAAAGGAGGCTCAGTCCAGGCAGTGCCCACAGCCCACACTCGGGCAGCCTGCCTTCCTCCCCCTGCTTCCTCCTGGGCCTGGCAGCTACACTGGGTCACTCAGCCCCAGGCAGGGGACAATGACCACACTGTAGGGAGCCACACATCCACCACAGCAGAGCGACTGAGAATAATCCACCAGGGAATCACCTCCACCCACTCCCTGGAACAGCCCCTTCCTCCACTCTGTCCAGCTCACCCTGAGGCCCTGCCCACCCCTCCCTGTGACTCAGGGCAAGGAGTCAGCTTCCCAGGGTTTCCATGTGTCCCCTGCCCCCAACACACACCAAAGAGCATCTGCACAGTGCATCACACCTTCCCAGCTTCCCCGCGCCTAAGCTGAGCCTCACTTCCTCCTTCCCTGGGGAGAGGAGCTGACCTCCAGCCGGCTGGAGTTCCCAGGCCTACAGCCCAGGAGGAAGAGGGCGGGCTCTGGGCCTGAGATGAAGTGGAGGCTGTTGGGAGAAGCGGGGGCTGGAGCCGGTGCTGGGAGGAGCCCCCAAAAAAGAGACAAATGAGGGCCAGTCCCAGCACCAACCACACAGGGAGTAGTTAAAAAAGAAGGGGATGGTAACCTGATCTCTGCCCCAAACCTGGCTTTTTCTCAGTCCCACATCCTGTCAAACTAGGCTGAACTCCTTTACTCCCCACACACCACCACCACCTCACAGCCCTGCCTTGGTCTGCCTTTTAGGGAGCGAATACTCCAGCCCAAGGCAAGCTCTCTTCAGCAGTGGGATTCCGGGTGGCCTCCCTCCCCTCCACACACACACGCACAACGGTGGGATGAGGGCAAGTGGATATGAATCAGAGGGAATTTATAGGAGTTGAGGGCACGGCCACACTCTCCCCATCGCAACAGGGGCTCTCTCTGATACCCCAAAAACAGGCAAGAAGGCATTCACCCTGCCAGCAGATCCCCTCCAAAAACAGAAACCACCCTTCAGAAAAGGGGGTCTCAGGCTTCCCTGGTGGCGCAGTGCTTAAGAATCTGCCTGCCAATGCAGGAGACGGGTTCGAGCCGTGGTCCGGGAAGATCCTACATGCCATGGAGCAACTAAGCCCGTGCACCACAACAACTGAGCCTGTGCTCTAGAGCCCACGAGCCACAACTACTGAGTCCCTGTGCCACAACTACTGAAGCCCGTGCGCCCTAGAGCCCGTGCTCTGCAACAGGAGAAGCCACTGCAATGAGAAGCCTGCGCACCGCAACGAAGAGTAGTCCCTGCTCACCGCAACTAGAGAAAGCCCCCGCGCAGCAACGAAGACACAACGTGGCCAAAAATAAATAAAATACATTAATTAAAAAAAAAAAAAACGGGGTCCCCTGGAAGTTCCACCCAGGTGACCAGCTCCCTGACCTACTCCCACAGGTTCCATTGGTCCAACTGTGGGAAGACAGGCTGGGGTAGCCTCAACCTGGGATGGGCAGTGTGGATGGAGGGATAGAGAGCATTCACCACTGGGGTGAATACCAAATGCTTAGGCATGAATATGCCGCTGCCCTTCCCCACCCCAGGCAAGGCAGTTTAGGTGGCATCAGACGCTGGTGGGCAGAGGCCAGAACTCCAGGGCAAGGGCATGCATTAAATGACCTAGAGCCCCAGAGCTCAGTTAGAAGACGTTCCCTTCAGGCTCAGAAGAGTAGTTGGCCCAGGCCAGGCCAGGCCACCAGGCCCAACGCCAAGATGGCAAGAACAACAGCTCCCTGTGAGAGGCAGCCCCTGAGGAACTGCCCCACTGACCCTAAGAGGGGCAACCAAACCCCACACGGGGCCTGGAATGACCCTGGAACTTCTGGGATCTTCCCTGTAATAAAACAGCTGCCGTCTCCTCAATCATTCTCTAGATTTCCGGATGAACCAGGTTCTGCTGTACTCTGCCCACCACCCCTGAGGTCTAGGGAAGAAATCAGATATCTCCTCCTCAACTTGAAAACCACACACACACACACACACGCACACGGGTTGGATCCTTCCCAATCTCCCGTACCTCCACTCCAGGCCGGCTCCAGAAACCATCTAGGACGACGTCCAGAACCCCGGGGCAGTGGCGGCCCCCGCGGTCACACCCCGCCCCTATTCCCGCCACTCCACCGGCCCGGCGGGGGGGATTCCCACCTCAACCCGGACTCGGGCCCCGACCCACACCCAAGCCCAGGTCCACAGAGGGCCGCCAGGCCTGGGAGCTAGAGCGTCTGCGCTGGGGCTCCCTCGCCAAGACCCAAGTTGCCGTCTCTCCCGTCGCCCGGCCGGGCAGGTTCCGGGAAGCCGGGAGGAGAAGGGAACTGACTCCGACTCGGACACCAAGAGGCGAGAGGCCCTGCGGGGCAATTCCCGGGGCCCCTCACTGCAGCCCAGGAGGGCAGGGAGGGGCCGAGCCGGCCCGACCCCCGCACCGCCCAGACGCCGCGTACGAGGGAGGGCAGGCGGCCCGCGCTCGGACCAAAGCCCCTCCCCGGCCGGCGCCCCGAGCTCCTGCCAGGCGGAGAAGGGGGGAAGTGCTCTCCTGGGGATGAGTTCCCAGAACGACCCCGCCGCCCAGAGCCCCAACCCGGGATACCTTCCGCTCCGCCGCTTCCAGCTGCGCGGCCGGTGCCGGAGGCAGAGACTGACCCGAGGGGCACCGCCCCGCCCTCCTCCAGCGCCGCGGCGGGGAGGGGCGACTCGCGGGGTGGGGCGGGCCTGGCGGCCCTTGGCTCCGCCCGCCCACGGCCCCCGCTCACGTCCCCAGAGGGTCGCCCAGCGAGAGCCCCCGGCGTCTGGGGGAGATGCCGGGACTGTGGAGGAGTGGGCAGCGGGGCGAGGCGCGGCGAACGGGACCCCTGAGGACTCTGCCTCTGCCCACCTTCCAGCTCCTAGTGGCGGACCGGCGTCGGGAAAGTTGAGAGGCGCCCGGGGTGGGGTCAGGAAAGGGCCGCTGCTGCCCTCGCGTGGCCAACCGGCCACCCGCGCCTACATCACCTGGGGCTTCGCGGGAGGCGGGACTGGAAAAGGCGGCTTCGGGGATGCCCGAGGAGGAGGCCGCGGAAGATGCCCACCCTCTGCTTCTAGGATCATTGCGGAGTAAGTACAACCCACCATCATCCCCCCAGGCCTGGAGACCTTTCAGAACCTTTGAGATTCAGGGCACTTGGTTCCACCTCACAATTCCCTTCCTTCCCCCTAGCTGGAATTTCCAACTCCTACCCACCCTTCCATCCTGGAAATCTTTCTGGATCCCCAGCTGGGAATTCAGTTGCCACCCCCGTTGTATTATTTCTGTGCCTCTAGGGACACCTAGCCGGGCCTGACTTGTGCGTTGGGTATTTACCAACACGTGTATCTTCTTCCCTGAAAGGTACCTGAGGAGGTGGATGGAGGATGAGGAAGTCTACTCACATTTTATTAGCTTGTGCAGGGCACACTACATAGCTTTTAATAGTCATCACAGATCTCTAGGTTAAGTGTACTCATCCCCTTTTGCCTGTAAGGAAACTGAGGCTCGGGGGAAGTTAAGTGGCTTAACTTAAGTGGCTTACTTTTGCCATTTGTATGTGGCAGAGCAAGAACTCTGATAGTCAGGCCTGTCTAGCTCCAAAGCTGGTCTCTCTCCCTGCTGCCCACTGTGATCCTCCAACCTGTCCCTTCCCACTGTCTGGCACAGTGTGTGGCACATAATAGATTTTCAACAAATATTTGCTGAATGAATGAATGTTAGAAGTCATACAGACTTTAAAGATCTGAAGAGCAACCCACACATTTGCTAAATGACGAAACTGAGGTCCAGTGCGGTTTGGTCCCAGGCCTCTTAACTGGCTCAATAAACTGAGCTATGTGCTCAGTTCAGATCAGTTTCTGCCTTCAAAGAACTTACAATCTAAATTCCAAAGGCAGACAACGTAAAGATAGGTAATAGTTATTGAACCCTTATTACATGGACCTGGCTCTACATACATAAACTACTTTAGTCCTACAACTACCTCCTGAGGTAGTACTGTTACCTCCATTTTTCCAAAAAGCAAATTGAGGCTCAGAGAGATTGCAAACCTAGTGTTGGATTTGGCACCAGGATCCAAACAGCAGGACTTTCAAGCCCCTGTTCCTTGACTGCTACTCCGCACCAACTCCTCATATAGACAGTTGCAGTACAAGAGGCGAGCGCTGTAGTGGGGGCATGCGTGGGCTGTGGAAGGACAGGTGAGATGTTCAGGATGAGGTGATGTGTAGATTTTAAATGAGTTGGAGCTACTCCAGACCCACAGAGTTGTGGAAACCACAAGGCGGGGTGGGGCAGAAGACAGGGCCGGAGAAGGAAGCAGTGGCCAGATCATGAAGGTCCTTATATGCCACGCTCAAGAGCTGAGTGTCAGTTTTGGTCTAGGTGCAGCAAGGAGCCACCAAAGTATTTTCTCAGAGGAATCACCAACTCAGATTCACCCTGTGGAAAGGGCTCCCTGGCTGCTGTGTATATTGTATATTGGGGAAAGCAGGGGAGTGGCTTGGAGACAATTAGGAGGCTAATATACTGAAGGACTAAGGTAGTGACTGTAGGGATGGACAGATAGAAATATATTTAAGGGACTTCCCTGGCGGTCCAGTAGTTAAGACTCCGCGCTTCCAATGCAGGGGGCACAGGTTCGATCCCTGGTCCCCCGGGGAACTAGGATCCGCATGCAGTGTGGCCAAAAACTAAAAAAAAAATTGTTTTTAAAGAAATATATTTAAAAATATATAATCAACAATACTTAGTGATTGATTAGCTTGATGAGGAAGAAACGGAAGCCAAAGGTGCTCAACTCCAAGAATTCTAACTTGAGTAGCTGAGCTGGTGCCCCCTGAGATGATGAGCGGGGAGAGGACATATTTGTGGGGGAAGTAATGAATTCAGTTGGAGGAATGTTGAGTTGACGTGCCTGTGAGATGTCTAGGAGATGTTCAGGAGACAACTGGGACAGTTTTTAGTCAAAGTAAATAAAGACACACATATTTATCCATCTGGTTTATTTGCCAAGAGCTAAATTTTGGATCTAACTGGCACCCCTTCTTCAGTTAAATTGCCACTAAAGAAGGTCAAGGAGACAACTTCAGAATTTGGGTTGGGAGAGGGGTAAGCATGGAGAGGCTGGGATGGTGGTGGGAGGTTCGGGGCTGAGCCCCTCAGGAGTAGCTGCCTGGCCCTCCCAGGGGGATGACGAAGACCGAGATGTCATCCCCGGAACCCAGCTTGTTGTTGGGGAGACGCCAACCACGGTCCCGGGGGGTGCCCCGGGCCCCCAGGACCAGAGCTTGGGCCAGAGCTGTGTACCTGTCAGAAGCACATGTGCACATTCATGTACCAACATGTATATGGGAAGATGGATACACAGGCCCTCATGTGGGTCCCCAAGCATTTCTTCCCTGTGTCCCTTCCTTCCCCATCGTCATCCCCTTGCCGCCATACAACCCCTACCTGCTGGGGTCATTGGGCTCATAGGCTGACAGCACCCTGTCCACAGTGGCAGCTACCTCACAGTCACTGGTGACATCCCACAGCCCATCTGTTCCCAGGACTAGCACGTCATCTGGGCAGTGCTCATACTGCGTCAGGTCATACACTCGTACCTGGTGGGGAGAGAGGGTGCAGAGGGAGCTTGGGGATAAAGCGACCTTGGGAGAAAGCTGGCCTGAGACCCCCAGAGCAGGGAAGGCTAAGGAGGCTCCCATGTGGCTCACCTCAGGGAAAGAGGAGAGGAAGGGCTTGATGGGCAGGGTAGAACTGCAGACCCTGAGGTTGTGGTCTCCCAAGCCCCGGGTCACCCCAATGGTGGCCATCATTCGAGCCTAAAGGAAATGAGGAGGGGGCACTACTATAGCCTTCTTCCAGTCTCTCTGGGACCGTGGACCCTTTCCACCCCTACCCTCGGGTAGAACCTCCACCTCCCTAGACAAGTTGTGGTGGGTCCTCCTGCCCTCTCCCACCTCTACCATGGAGTTTACCTTTTTGCCCTCCCCACAGACCAGAGGAAACCTGAGATCCTCCAGCTCGATCTTTTTGTAGGCCCTGGGGAGGGGGGAGTAGAGGAGGCATCACCCAGGCATCAAAGTCCCTCTCCCCTAGGAGCCACACCCCTTACACAAACCCCTTAGAAGGGCCACATTCCCCCAGCTCCCAGCCTGGCCCAGCCTCCAGCTTCCACCTTGCTGCTGGCGAGGGACTGGTTGTGTTGCCATGGAAACGGGCCCCAGCTCTGAGGGAAGTGTTACCAGCCAGTCATGTTCTGGTCCCGGTACAGCATCCTCTGCCCCAGCTCCTTAGGCTGAACTCTGCGGGGGAACTCAAGGTGGGTGAATTCACCACCCAGCAGCTCTGGTTTCAGGAAGCCCTGGGGTTGGGAGCGGCCAGACAGAGCAGAGGGCCAGGGGGCATTAGGTTTACAGTACACCCTGGTGTAGAGGTGATGTTAATTACAGCAGACCCTTAAATGGAGTCTACTGTGTACCATGCACTGTTCTAATATTAACATATATTAGCTCATTTAATCCTCACAACAACTTTTAAGGCAGGAACTCTTGATTTATGGAGAAGTTCAGGGAACTGTTGAAGATCACACAAAGTACTCAAACCAGGATTCAATCCCAGGCAGCCCAGCTCCAGAGCCATTGCTTTAAAGCACTAAGCTATCCTGCCCCTTAGGGGCCTTTGCTGTTTCCTTCCCCCACTCTGACCGCACTTCCTTCCTCAGTTGGGGCCACAGTGGGAGGCACTGGAGCAGCCCACGCTCTTTCCTGCCACATCCTCCACACCAGCTCAGCCCTGCACTCCATAGTCTGTGGAGTGGCGTTCCCAGTAAGCTCCCAGTAAGGAGCGGTCTGTCTGTGTGGTGAGGGTTGGAGAGTCCTTGGGACACAGGGTACAGAGAGACACAAGATTAGTAAGGAATGGGAGTAGGGAGTTTAGTTCCTACTTACAAGCGTCTGAAGACGCTGGCGCTCAGTCTCCGGGGTGAACTCCCGTGACATTGGAATGATTTCTCCATTCCGGACAATGATGGCTCTGCCCAGAGAAACAAAAGGTTTGGGCTCAGCTCTCTGCAACCCCCTCACATAAAGAGTTCCAAAAAGACAAGGCCCTCCCTCAGAGTCCGTCACCCAGACCCCCAGTTTTCCTCCCCTCATAGCTATTTCAGGCCCTTCCTTATGTCTCTGATCCCTCCTGACCCCTTCCAGTCTCTGAATTTTAACACCCATCACGTCACTCTCTTCTATTCCCCCATCCCAGAAGCTTGACCCCTCCCCCGCACAGCCTTTTTCAAAGCTCCCACCCCATACCTGCTGTCACCTGCATTGGCTACGTACACCTTGCCTAGCAAGTAGACCACAACCAGTGCACAGCAGCCCCCCTCCACTTGGTGGCCACGCCGCTCCCGGGCCATCTGCTCATCCTGCCATATGAGGAAGGGTCAAAGGGGGTGGATGAAGAAGAGGCTCCAGACACACAGCCACCCGCCCCACATCTGCAGAAATAAACTGGCCCAGCAAGCCACACTGGTGGACAGTAGGGAAGATATCGGTATAACACCCACTTCTCCCTCCCTCTGAACCAAGTTCTGCTCAGGTTCTCAAAGCTGTTATGGGTTCTCAGCATCACCTCCTCAGGCCACCTGACTCCCATACAGAGTTGACCAAAGTGTCTGCCTGGCAGGCCCTTGGCCCGGGCCACCCACTTACCATGAGCTGGAAGGCATTCTCAATGGCACCCACTACCAGGCTCTCATGAGTCACTTCCTTCTGCGAAGACCAGCAGGACTGAGGACCAACCAAGTGAGAGGAATCAGAGGAACCTGGAGCCCCCGGGGTGGACGGGAGGCAGAGGGGAGGTGGCGAGGGGTCCTGGAGTATCTCCACCAGGTCCTTTAGCTGCTCCCGAATGTGGCGATGCAGGAGCCTAGAGGCCATTTCGGCAGCTCTGCCCCCTGCGTGCCCATCAAACAGGCCCCAGTAGTAGAAGCAGAGTCCCTGGTGGAGGAAAAGTTGGAGGTGAGTGTGTGTGTGTGTGTTATGCAGGGAGAAGAGCAAGACTCTGGGCATCCATATAAACATTAGAGAGGAGGTTAGATTTTGGTATTTAAGGCAAATTAGATTTATTCACTCATTCACCAAAGGCATACTATTTGTCTGAAAGCAAAGCATCAAAAAAGTCAAACTCAGAGGATAAAAGATGCAAAAATAAGCAATGGTAGTTATTAAATCATCAATAAATACATGAGCATCTCCATTTTAAGTGGAAAACTAAATATTCATACTGACATGGTAGAATCTACCTGATCAATGCCAGATAAAGGTTCTGTGCCATTAAGGTAGAAAGCTAGTGAGTTAGGAGTTAGGTCTATCACATGGCTCAGATTAAAACTGAATGCCTAGAATCCCTGGGGATAGTTGTCTCCTGGGAAGGTTAGGAAAGGGGGTGGGGAGCTTACCTGGCCTCGGCTAGGCTCCCTCGGTGCCCCTGAAACACTCCTCCGACCTTCCACATACACCACTTCACAGCAAGCCTGGTCCTCATTGTGCCGGCTCTTGCCAGCGTTGATGACCCTGTCAGGCCGAAGTGACCACATCAGGTTGGACATCAGACCAGGTCCTGGAATAACTCCCACCTGAGACGCACATACCGTCTCTGGCCTGCTGGCCAAGCTGAGAAAGGTCACAGCCACCTGGGAACCAGGCCAGAGGGAGGAGGAGAAGGGAGGCAGGGCAAGGCACAAGGAGTACTGCCTGGGTGTTGGGCTCCACCACCTCCTAGAAAGGCCACAGCAGCACTCTCCCACCTCAGGTCTCCCATCCCTTCCCTAATGGTGCCACTGGGGGAGGACCTGGATGGAGGGAAGGAGGTTTTAATTCCTGGCTTGCCAAGACCCTGCATCCACTCTGACCCCCAAAAAACTCTTCTAGCGCCTTGTCCACAACACCCCACCCCACCCTCATGAGCACACCCACCTTTATCGTAAAATCATCCAGTGAAAGTTTCTGCTGCTTTTTTTTTTCTTTTTTGGCCTCATGTGGGATCTTAGTTCCCCCCCACCCCCACCCCAGGGATCGAACCCGAGTCCCCTGCATTGGAAGCATGGACCATTGGACTGCCAGGGAAGTTCCAGTTTCTGCTGTTTGGCAATGAGTAAGTGCTCCGGCACAGATCAGGAAAGAGGAATTGAAATAGGGTAGGAGTGGAAGCCTCCCTGGACTGCGCAGGAGCCACATAACCCCAGACTCTTCCCAAATAGGAAGTTAAAGGAGCTGGTAGTGGGGCCGCGGGTCCACCAGCCACAACCCTCAGCCCCTCAGCGGCCCCATTTCCCTCAGTGCTCTGCTCTCCCAGCAGATGCATTAAAAATCCACCGGCCCTGTAGGAATTCCCTAGTGGTCCAGTGGTTAGGACTCCGCGCTCTCACTGCCGGGTCCCCGGGTCAGGGAACTAAGATCCTGCACTGCCAACAAACAACCAAACAAGAAAAAAAAAAAAAAAAAAATTCACGCAGCTTGGAGCAAGCCGGCTGCTGCCGCCACTCCCACCGCTCTGGCCCGGAGGTCCACTTCCTTGCCTGGCCAGGGCAAGTCCCCCCACCAAGGGGTGTTCAAAGGGGGCCCTCCCGCTTCCCCGGGCGGCCCCTCCCCCGCCCCTGGGGAAGCCGGCGGCCGCCTGGTGTCTCGGGCTATTTCTGGGTGTGGAGGGGGAGGGGAACGGTAAGAGGACAGGGAACTGGGGCGCTGGGGTCGGGAAGCCCAAGGAGTTTTTCCAGCCGCCATCTCCTATATTAAAAGTGACCCCCGCTCCTTGAAACTTCTCCTCCCTTAGCCATTAAACTAGCGGGCCGCGACTGAGAACTGGCCAACTCATCGTTCACGGGCCCTCCACTCTCCGGGCTCTGGGAGAGAACAAGGTCCTGAAGCGGTGCGGGTGAGGATAGTCAGCGAGCTAGAAAGTCCTGAGAAAAGCTGCACCCGACTTGAGAAAGGGCTGGGAGTGGGTGCGGCCCGAAGCCCAGAGGACAGCAACGGTCCTGGGGAAAAAGAGCTCCTGGCACCAAAAGCGGCGAGAGGGGATGCGTCCCAGCGCCCGGGATGCCGAGGTGGGGAGGAGGTTGGGAATGGGAGTCCCATCCTGGTTAGGGTGTCCCCCGGGGACGCTCACTCGGCGTAGCCCGTGCTCCAAGGCAGGCGACGGCCGGTGTCCGGGGGGCTTTGCACAGCCCGGCCAGCGTGGTCATCGGCGCGTCGCAGGCCCCCAGGGCTCAGCTGCAGAAAGGTCGGTCGGGAGAAGCTTGCTCGAGCCTCTACTGTCTTCGCGGGCGCCGCACTCCCGCTCCCAGCCCTAGCCGGAGGGCTTCTGGGAGCTTGTGGAGGGGCGGCGGGTGGCGCCGAGGTCGAGTTGGGCAGGTCCGGCGACTTGGGGCGCGGAGGCGGGGCGCCCCCAGAGCTCACCAGGTGCGCCACGGCCGAGCGCACCCGGTTTAGCATGTTGCCTCCCTGCCCCGCCCTCGGCCGTGGCCCCGCCCCAGGACAGGCCCCGCCCCCTAGGGCTCTGGAGGGGCGGTGCTCGCTCCGGTCAGTTCGGCCCCACCATAGGCTCACGGCTCGCAGGGCCGGACCCCGGGAAAACTACCTGCGCCTCTGGGCTACCCCGGGAACAGCCCCGCCGGCTTGTGGCCTCTCCCCCGCCCCGTTCCGACTTCTCCCGCCTCCGCTTTTTGGGGGGAAAAAGGGTCTGCTGTTGTAGGAAGGGGACAGAAATCTTATTTCAGCCTTGCTCTATATTTATCAGCTAGAACTTCCCCATTGTGACGGGAGGGTGGTGTCTCCTCGCCCTGGGTTCGTTGTGGCTAGCCTGCCCAGAGGGTGATGGAGCTGATCTCCGTTAGCGACCGCTGGGTGTGAAGCTCCAGGTGTGGTAACACCTCTGGCTGCGGCTGCCGGAATGAGAGTGAGGGCCAGCAAGCTGGTGCTGGGGGTGGTGTGGAAGTGGTAACAAGGCAGGCTGGAGCCAATCATCCTGAATTAGGGAGCTGGGTAAGTTCCTGGATTCCCTAGGGCGCTGTGCCCCGTGAAGACCACCGCTAGATCCGGCAGAACAGTTACCACTCCGACTCCACTTTTTTTTTTTTTCAGGACCCAATTTCCGCCCATATTTGGATCTCCCCTGACCACAGCAGAACTGTTAGTAAGGATAACAATAACTACATTTATTGAGGACTTACTAATAATAGGCCCTCTACAAGGCACTTTCTATACTTTAGGCCCTTTACACTGCACACTAACCCTGCAAGGTAGGTTTTATTATGTTCGTTTTATGGATGACGCAGGACTGGGCGCTCCTGTCATTTTACATGACTTGTTCCAGGAGGTCAACAGCCAGTGGGAAATTCATGCCCATGTCCGTTCCCCAGCCACCCACACTGATTCTATCTTAAGAACCAAGCTGATTTATCTAGATCAGAGAGGAAGGGTTAAGAGGTAGGTGAATAGAAGGGGGGAGGGGTTCCTCCTCTCCCACCCTCCTCCTCTTAAGGCAAAGGCTGAGAACAGTCCAGGTGAACAACTGTGGCTGCCACCGGGGGGAGACAGAGGCCAGGCTAAGTCCCTGCCTGAGGGGAGGGTGGTACTGACCTGATGCTGGAACAGCTATGTTCCTAAGCCTGGGAATTGATTGTTAGGCCTCCAGAGACACCTCCTACCCCACACATGGTTCAAATGGGCACAAGGCCCTTATGGTCCTAATGCAAGTCAGGGTAGTCCTCAGGGACTGGCACCCAGTTCATGGTGGGGATTCCACCTCTGGACTCTGTCAGCTGGGTGCTTCCTGACCATGACCCTCTCTGTTCCTGGCTAGACTGTACCCCCAGAAGGGGTGTCTTTTCTGGTAGCTTCCAAATAAAAATCTCACAATGGTCATTCAGGTTTGTAGACTTCTATAATTATGCCTGCACTTTGGGCAGAGAGAAGGAAAAAGAAGAAAAGAAAAGAAAACCAGAAAAAGTCAGACCCAAAGGCACACAGAGTGGCAAGGCAGACAGGGAGATAAAGAACATGCTGCTGCTATGGGTATTTCCCTCCTGTTTGAGAAAAACTGGAACCAGCTCACAGATAAATGGCATAAACAGCAGCAGCAAGCCATAGACAGAAGAAAAAATATAACATCCTGGCTATTTTTATTATTCAGTGTTTCTGGGACAGTTTGCTTACCACTTCTCTGTGTCATCCAGCTCCATAATCCCTGCTCTTCACAACACCCATCATGGTGTGACTGCAAGTGGGCCACAGAGCCAGGGCCCAGAGACCCCCTAGTTCCAGCAACAGATGGTCAGCAGGGATGTCAACAGCTCCCTTGGGCTCTAGAACAGCCTTCCGACCATACCCAAATCCTAAGACTCTCCTCTCCCTGAACCTCTCACCTCCTATTCCTGGCATCATCACACCTCCTCCATCCTCAGACTGCCCCAGAACCTGGTGAGAAGGTCACCACCTCTACTCATCCCTGAGGCAGCACAGAGTGAGAGGCAAAAGGGAGATGGAGTGGGAAGAAGCAGCCTTGTAGGATATTCTTTGCTGAGAACTGCTCAGAGGCTGGTTCTGCCAGGAGTGTGTGAGTCCTCAGCTAAGGGTGGGAAATGGGCATCCTCAAGAGAAATCCCTTTAGGGACTTCCCTGGTGGTCCAGTGGGTAAGACTCCACTCTCCCAATGCAGGGGGCCCGGGTTTGATCCCTGGTGGGGCAACTAGATCCCGCATGCATGCCGCAACTAAGAGTCCTCATACTGCAAATAAAAAAGATCCCGCGTGCCACAACTAAGACCGGGCACAGCCAAAATAAATAAATTAATTAATTAATTAATTAATTTTAAAAAGACAGAGAGAGAGAAGTCCCTTTATCCTGGGCCACATGCAGTGGCTCAGAGCCAGGAACTGGGCTTCTTCCCTTTGCCTCTCCCCTCCCCATTACTCCATTCCCAAAGCCCTCTTAAACTAAGAGGAGTGTCCTTCAATCAAGAGACGTTCACAGACCACCACTTCCTCTCTCATTTGTCTAATACTTTCACATCCAGAATCTCACCCTGTAAAAAATTACACACTATACAATTGCAATTACATTGCAATTTTTATGGTGAAGAAACTGGGTCTCAGAGTTTCGTTCCCAAGTTGGGGTTCATACCCATCATCCACAGGCCTACCAAAGCCCTCCTGCCTGCCAGGTCCCTACCCACATGCCTCCCCTGGTCCTTCCTGCCCCAGAGGACACCGCTCCTGGGGTAGAGATCATTTGCTATTTCCTCCTGGATTTTAACATTTTAACACTGAAGGGCTACCATAGCAATCTAAAAGAGCGTTGTCAAATAGGAGTTTGTGCAATGTGGGAATGTTCTATATCTTTTCTGCCCAATACAGTAGTCCCTAGCTGCATGTGGTGATTGAGCACTTGAAATGTTGTGAGTGTAAATGAGAAACTTAATTTAAGATGTTATTTACCGTATTGGACAGTGCAGTTCGGGAATCTTCAAGGCTCAAAACCCGTGAGGGTCTGGGCTATCACTCCTCACACTCAGCACCCCACCCCAAGCCCCAAGACCTCCAGAGTCTTGAGGGACCTCTCTGAATTACCTGCCTATACCAGGGACCACATCGCGAGGTCTGGCTATCCTCTCTTCCCCGGTCTTGCCACGAGCGCCAGGGGTCGCTGTGTCCGCGGGGCCGGCGGAGCGCTGCGCGCGGTGCCCGGCGCTGTCCGGGAGGCGGCGGCGGCGACGCCCGCGCGGGGCTGGGGAAGCGGGGGCGGCCCCGGGCTAGGAGGAGGAGGCAGCGGCGGCGGCAGCCGCGAGCTCCCAGGCCTGCGGGCGGGAGCCTCGGAGGGACCCCGGCTGAGCTCTGCAGAGCTGGCCGAGCGGGCCCGGAGCTCCCCGGTGCCCAGGGCGCGCCCCGCACGACCGTGATGCCAGTTTGGCCAGAGCCCCTCCGCCTCGGGGACGCAGCAACTTGGTGAGGGGGACAGGACTCCGGACTAGACAGCACCGGAGCTGACCGCTCCCGCCTGCAGTCCGCCTTTCGGAGTCTCGATCCCGGGCTCAGAGGCGAGGAGAACCTCAGGCCGGCGGGTGGAACCCGTGGGTACCGCCGTGGGGCAGGTAGGTCCCAGGCGTGGGAGCTCAGAATTGGGAGGACTGAGTGGGCGCGGGGCAGGGGCGGGAGAAGGCAGGGAAAGGTTAAAAGATCTTGTGGTTCACATTCTCAACCCCATGCTGGTAGGCAGGGGTTTGGGGAAAACAGCCTGGGAAACTGAGGCAGGAGTGTGGCAGCCTGAGAACAAACCCCAGAAGCTTCTTTCTCAAGCTCTCTCTGAGGGAAGGAATAGAATGCCAGAGAAGGCACCCCAAATGCCCACTCCCAGGTCTTTTGGGTCTTGGGGTTCATAGGAGAGATGGGAGAGTTGGGTTGGAGGTGTGGCAGCTCAGAGAGAAATGGGTTGGGAGACTGCCAGAGAAAAGGCACAGCTGCCTTTGTAATGATCAAAACAAAGTTTCCTGAAGGGGGCAGGGAGAGGAGATACCTACTCAGAAAAGAGGTACTTCTAGAAGCTCTCTGCCCACAGAGCACACGCATCCCAGGGGTTTTGACATCACTTCCTCCATCTGTCCCCGCAGTCTTTTCTGGGCTCTCACTCTGGGGAGCTAGGACACATGGCTCTTGGTCCTTCTGGAGCCCCACCATCCTACCTGCCTCAGTTCCACCTCCCTTTGGAGGCTGAGAGAGGAGGTCTTGGGAAAAATGGAGATGCTTTGGGGCTGAGGCCGCTGAGGCTTAGAGACCTGGAGGACTCCCGTTCTAGCCCTCTAGAGTGGGAATGGGGGTGAGGGCGGCAGAGTTGAGCCAGCTTCTGGCCAGTCCAGGAAGTAGGTGTGATGGGGCTAGGAGGAGAGGAGGCAAAGAGGATTCAGGACCTCAGGGGTTATTATTCTCAGGCGCCTCTTCCCAGCAGCAGCTGTCAGATTCTGCTCAGAAACTCTTCCCCGGCCTTCAGCCCCTTCCCAAGGCCAGAGAGATGACAGTGTGGGTTCTTAGACACCTCCTACCATCAACCCTGCTTCACTCCCGGCACAGAGAAGCTCCCTCCGGCTTCTCTTCTCAGGCCTACCAACCTACATGTTCCCAGAGTCTGCAAGGACCTCTGCGAATTCCCAGGGCAGAGGAGGGACTCTGCCCCCTGTCCTGGCACCTTGGGGAACAACCTCAGAATTAGGCACTACTTCAGTGCCCAGTCCACCCACTTGCCCTCACCCAGGCCCTCCTCCACCCCATGCAGGGCCACGGGCTCCCTCTGTCCCTTGCAAACCACAAGAATCTCTCCTATTTGTCTAGGAAGAGTGAGTCTGAGACCAGTGGATGAACTGACAGAAGATAAAAGATTCCAAAAAAGGTGAGTGAGGAGACAGTTGAAGAGGGGGAGTTGGGGGAGGGGTGCGTAGACAGAGATCAAGCACCCTCTCCAAGGGAGCAGCCGGGTCCTGGCATTTAGTTTGGCCTCTAGTGTTCCCAGCACTAAGCTGGCACCTGAGGGAGCCCAGTGATGCCCCAAGGGGTAGCAGTGCAGCAGAGGGGGTGGTTCATGCCCCTTCTGTGCTTGGGTGGCTCCCAGCTGCTCTGTGCCTCTGCTTTACTGGGGTTCCCTCCATTTCTAGTCCACTCTCTGGGATAGATTTGGGAGATTCGAACCATCAAGGATGAAGGAGGAGAAGGAAAGGGGAAGAGAGCAGAAGCAAGGTGGTCCAGTGGGAACAGGGCAGGTTTCTGGGCTCAGGGTCTTCTACCCACATGCTGCCTGGCCTTGGGCAAGTCATTTGACTTCTATTAGCCTCCATTTCATTTCTTCCTTTTTATATTTAAATTTTGTTTAAGTTGAATTGCTAGTACCTTCCCGTGGTTCAAATCCCGAAAGATTAAAGAGCAATAGGGAGAGGGATTTCCCTGGCAGTCCAGTGGTTAAGACTTTGCCTTCTTTTTTTTTTTTTTTTTTTTTTTTTATTTTAATAAATTTATTTATTTATTTAATTTTTGGCTGTGTTGGGTCCTCATTGCTGCCCGTGGGCTTTCCTTTTTTTTTTTAGTTGTGGCGAGCGGGGGGCCACTCTTCATTGTGCCACGTGGGCCTCTCATTGTGGCGGCTTCTCTCGTTGCAGAGCACGGGCTCTAGTCGTGCAGGTCCCAGTAGTTGTGGCTCACGGGCTCTAGAGCGCAGGCTCAGTAGTTGTGGCACACGGGCTTAGTTGCTCCGCGGCATGTGGGATCTTCCCGGACCAGGGCTCGAACCTATGTCCCCTGCATTGGCAGGCGGATTCGTAACCACTGCGCCACCAGGGAAGTCCAAGACTTTGCCTTCTAATGCAGGGGGTGCAGGTTCGATCCCTGCTTGGGGAGCTAAGATCCCACATGCCTCACGGCCAAAAAGCCAAAACATAAAACAGAAGCAATATTGTAACAAATTCAATAAAGACTTTAAAAATGGTCCACATCAAATATTACTCAGCCATAAAAAGAAACAAAACTGAGTTATTTGCAGTGAGGTGGATGGACCTAGAGACTGTCATACAGAGTGAAGTAAGTCAGAGAGAGAAAAACAAATACCATATGCTAACACATATATATGGAATCTAAAAAAAAAAAAAAATGGTTCTGAAGAACCTAGGGGCAGGACAGGAATAAAGACGCAGATGTAGAGAATGGACTTGAGGACACAGGGAGGGGGAAGGGTAAGCTGGGACGAAGTGAAAGAGTGGCATGGACATATATACACTACCAAATGTAAAATAGCTAGCTAGTGGGAAGCAGCTGTATAGCACAGGGAGATCAGCTCGGTGCTTTGTGTCCCCCTAGAGGGGTGGGATAGGGAGGGTGGGAGGGAGACACAAGAGGGAGGGGTTACGGGGATATATGTATACCTATAGCTGATTCATTTTGTTATACAGCAGCAACTAACACAACATTGTAAGGCAGTTATACTCCAATAAAGATGTTTAAAAAAAAATGGCCCACATCAAAAAAAATCTTAAAAAAAAAAAAAAAAAAAGAGCAATAGGGAGAAAAATGTCTCCGTTCTACCTCTGTATCCCAGCCAACCAGTTTCCCACTCCCAGCCAACTAGTTTCCCTTCTTGGTGACCAACAATGTTATTAGGGTCTTTTGGTACATTTTCCAGAGCTAGCTTAACCCATATTTGAGCAACATATATAATCCCTCCCTTTTACACATTGAATACACATCACCCGGCACTTTGCCTTTTTTCCCTAAATGATGGATTATCGTTGGAGATCACTGCATGCCTCAGTACATAAAGCATTTCCTCCTTCTGTTACAGCTGTCTGGATGGGCATTGCACAGATGGCCCACAGTGTATTTAGCCAGCCCTTTACTCAGGGTTGTTTAGGTTGTGTCCAGGCTTTTTGAGTATCAGTTTGCTCATTTGTAAAATGGGTACAAATAATCCTACTTTGTAGGACAGTCGTGAAGGATTCAAGAGTATGTTTGCAGGGTCAAGTGCTCAAAACATGGCAGTCAGCATTATTGTTCCTTCCATGTCACAGCCCTCCATGGGACCATGCCCGGTTCATTCTTTAAGACCCCTCCTAAATGTCATCTCCTCCACAAAGCTTTCCATGTTTTTCCCAGCAGAACAGTCTCCCTTCCTGCTCCCCTTTCTGACTGTAGTACTCACCACTTTCTACAGTGAGTCTGTGCCAGGCCGAGAGCTGCCTGGGGACAAGTCGTGCACCCTGCCCGCCTCTGTGCCCCCCAGAGCACGTGGCACAGTGGTGCTGGCACTGGGCACTGGGAGGGCTCCTGCCTGGAGTCAAGCAGGGTGTGTGCTTCTCTCTGCAGGATGCGTGAGAGGGCCACACAGAACTGGAGCACGGGCGGCTGGCTGCTGGCACTTGGCCTGGTCTGGCTGTGGACCCACCTGGCCTTGGCTTCCTTGCAGCCTCCAACTCCTACAGGTCTAGGGGAGGTGGTGGGGCCCTGGGGCGGGCGGTTTTCCAGGATGCCTGGAAAGCTGGACACCACTGCACCCCGTTCCACAGCAGGCAGGTCTCTGAGGCAGAGTAAAACCCACAGATTCAAGGGCAGACCCATTCTCACCTTCCCTTCCATGCCGGAAGGTGTTCTGCAGGGAGAGGAGCCCCCCGGGTCAGGGCTTAAGTCTAGCCTCCTGGCCTAATTCTGTGGTTTTCCTTCTGGGATGGCTAAAGCCGGTGTAAGCGGATGATCCTCCCCACGCATTGTAAGCCCTCGGGGCCCTTGGCCTCACCCAGAGGAAGCCAGGAGATGGGGGATGGTGTGGACTCCATCTTTCTCCTGCCCAAGGGCCAGACTCTGCCAGGGTGATGAGTGTGGCCTCACTGGGGAGGAAGGAAGGATAGGAACACTGATGTGGCAGGAAGATGTCATCCGTCTCCTCCTCCCCTGCGATTGGAAATCTCTTACCTCCCCCTGCCCTGAGCTGGGAGGAGGGGCTGGAGGACAACTAGGGTGGGTGGGAGGGGAGCAGGGGTGCTGGCCTGGGCCGGGCATCTGATGGTGTGCTGGCCCTTTCAGTCCCCGTGAAGCAGGGCACCTGCGAGGTGATTGCCGCTCACCGCTGCTGTAACCGGAACCGCATCGAGGAGCGCTCCCAGACTGTCAAATGCTCTTGCTTCTCTGGCCAGGTGGCCGGCACCACCCGGGCAAAGCCCTCCTGCGTGGACGGTGAGTGAGAGGCTGGGACCTGGCAGGGAGGGCTTGGTCAGAGAGATAAGAAGGTCTGTCCAGGCTTCGCCATCTGCTGGGGATACAATTTCATGCCCAGCTCAGGGCTTTCACTGTCGGAGTCTCAAATGATGGGGCCACCTCTGGGAGGAGGGGCACAGATGTGACCATCCCCATCCCATAGATGAGGAAAGCTCTGTCACAAGCACACGCCCTCCCTCCTGGCCACACCTACTGCCTGGCACATACGCGGATTCATTTCCTCCCACGATCTTCTCAGGCCTCCCTTCAGCCTCATCACCTCACACCCACTCCTCCAGACGTTGACTTCTTCACCTGCGGCTCCTTCCCAGGCCTCTTACACATCCCCTCCTCTCGTTCTCAAGCCGGCCTTTACCCTCCCCTCACATGGACACACGTGTATCACTTGGCCACGAATTCCTTCGTATCCACCCCTTTCCCATGGCCCCACCCATGCTTATTTTCTTACTGTCACGTGGCAGCGCCATAAACGTGCCCACTTGTGCTCACACGCACACACCTGCTTGTGCACTCCCTCAAATGGCCTGCACGCTTGCTCACGTACACCAAGGGGTATGTTGAAGACTGTGCCTCTCTGCTAATGACGTGGTGGCTCAACTCAAGGGTTGCCTTAGAGACAACTTCCCCTGCCTTCACCCCGCTCTGTCTTTGGTGAGATGTAGGGGTCAGTGGGGTTGAGGTTGGTATGGTTGTGTCCCAAGGCCTCAGCCTGAGTACTGCCCTTCCGGGCAGCCTGGAGTAGGAAAAAGACAAGGGAAATGCAGGGCTCAAAGCCAGGGTGTGTGGAAACATGCCCTTATTCTGCACAGACCACTCCCACGCCCACAGCTGCATGCTGTACTTGCAGAGAACTTAGAGCTGCCCTCACTGCTTCCTGCTCCCACAGCCTCCATCGTCCTGCAGAAGTGGTGGTGCCAGATGGAGCCCTGCCTGCTGGGCGAGGAGTGTAAAGTGCTCCCGGACCTCTCGGGATGGAGCTGCAGCACCGGACACAAAGTCAAAACCACCAAGGTATCCAGGGAGAGACACCTCATCCCAGCCCTACTCTTCCCCCTTAGCTGGGGGTGGAAAAGGGGGCACAGGAACCCTGGGGTCTAGGATGCCGGTTTCCCAGGGTGAGATCTGCAAGCCATGTGGGCTCATCCCCGGACAGTCTCCCCTGGGTTTGTCTAGACTCTGGGGACTGAAATCCAAGGTGTCCTTCTGGGCAAATTCCTGATGCTCCTGAGCCCTTAGTTTCCTTCTCTGCCAAGAGTGAGTTTGCCTTCCAGAACATGTCAGGTCCATAGAACAACGCAGAGAATTGAGGGAATTATCTAGATAATTGAGAGGGGAATCTCTGCAATAGCCATTCTGCCCTCCCACCCCTGCTGCAGGCCCACCCCACACTCCCACGATTTACTCCCTGTAGCTCACACCTGCCTTTCTCTGGTTGAATTGCTGTGCTGACACCAGCCGAGAGGATTATTATTTCCATGGTTTGCTGCCTGCCCCACAGGACAAGGGATAATCAAAATTTTATCGAACTCATTAGCAGTTCCATGTGTGTCACAGTTAATCAGTTGTATTGCTCTGTCACAGCCGTTTGTACAGATGGGTGACACTGTGGGGCAAGCCAGAACTCTGCCTCCTGCCTTCCCTCCCCACCATCACACCCAGCAAACAAACAAGCAAAGAAAACAATACAGAAGGAAAGGTGGGCTCCGGAGTTCTGAAGAGAACATTTTCATAAGGCACAGAACAGGAGCTACAGCAAGAAAAAGTGTGGCTGGATCTAAAGTAGAGCTTCCTATCTGCAGGCAGGCAAGGGACACAGCCATTCTGAGTATATTTAAGACTAGAAGAGACCCACCCCAGAGCTTCTGACATTTGTCACTCTTATATGGGTTTGGATTTGTAGCCCGTAGATCACTGTGTTTGCAATTTGGTAGCTACTCTGAAGCAAACAGCAGTGACGCAAGGCTGATTTATGTTTGCATGGGCCACCCAGCCACACTTTCCCAGTCTGGACTGCTTTAGGGGAAAGTGACCTGCATATCCTAGGGAATCTCGGGCACACTGGCATGGGACAGGCATTCCCTTCTCTAACCTTCCCGCATCACTTGCTCTGTAGGTCACACAATAGCTCTTGGGGTCATGACCTGACAGCTTGATTGAGCCACGCACTGCAGAATGGTGTCCAGTTACCAGCTGGCAAATATGGAGATTCACTTCCCTGGACCCACACCCTGTACGAAGTGCAGCAGCACTCTTTCCAGAGGTATTGCAGTTAAGCTTCTCAGTAGTTACGTCCTCATATCTCCAGGCCAATCTCCAGCCACATAGCTGTGGTGCTGGGCTTTCCCTGGGGGACACAGAAGAAGGTCAAGATAGAATCCCTACCCTTAAGGAATGTTCAGTCAAGTTGAAGAGCTGACGAAAGGCAATCTAGGTAATTTAGATTAAAGTGTGTAGTATCAGACTGGTTTCTGGCCCATATGCTGTGAGCATGTTGGGGACCGTTCACCCCACTCCAGTTGAGGAGACTCCCATAGCCCTTCAGCCACCCTCTGGCCACAGGGCACAAAGACAGTAGGTCATATTCACCACCCACTACTTCAGTGGGACCTCACATAGGTCCGAATCCCCGGCAAGCTGCTGACCTACTGAAGGAAAACACTCTCCCCTGATGCCAGACCGGCTGTATCTCATTTGGATGGGGCTGAATTGACTTGGGGAAGGAAAGCAGAGATGAAGCCAAACAACTTTCCAGAAAAGCTTCTGCAGAGGCCTTGCCTGCTTTGGACACACTGGGTATGGGCTGGACAGGACTGTAAAATCACCCCCACCCAAACACCCCAGGTTTTTGTTTGCTTGCTTGTTTTAACAGATGAGGAAACTGAGTCCCAGAGAAATGAGGTGACTTGCCCAAGGTGTCACAGCTTGGGCTCCCAAATCTCTAAGACGGCTGACCTTTCACTTAGCCTGGATGTTGGGATTCCAGCCTGGGCCTTCCATGCTGTTTTTATCTCAAGAACAGGAACCTGCCAAGAACTGGATGGACAGCTCAATGATTTTGAGCAAGAACTTTTACAAAGTTCACTCCTATCTGAAATAATCCAGAATACCTACCCACCAGGATGCAGGACCACTGGGTCTCCACTCTGCCCTCAGCCCCAAAACTTCCAAACAGAACCCATGACAGCCCAGAGGTCACTCAGCCCAGTTACAGCTGAGCACTCTGAGCTGGAAGCCTTGTCCACTCTAACCCGTCTCTTCCGGAGTCCTTAGGCTGTGCCTCTCAGAGGCTCTGGCTCCAACAGAGGGTCCGGGTGGCGTCCAGGGCTAGTCAGATTCCTCTTCCTTCAAAGGCCGTGCTAGGCAACAGGGGAGCCCCTGCTGGGCTGGATGGAGCCTCTGCCCAGGACTGAAGGTCAGCCAGTCAGGCTGGCACCCTAGGTGGTCTGCGGATGACACACAGGCCTCAGGGACTCAGAGACGCGAATTACTTGGATGTCTCATCGATAAGAGAATTACAGCCTCAGTGACTGCTGGCATCAGCTGGGATCAGCTGGGATCAGCTGGGATCACCAGGACTGCAGGGTGTGATGGGGCCTTGAGGGGAGGGGTGTCAGTAGAGACCAACTGGGACAATGCTGAATTCTGACTCTCAGAGAAGATAGATCAGATGACGGGTTGAGGCTGAGTCTCAGTCCCTTCCTGTTTCTCTCCCTCCCTCCCCATGCAGTAGAATCAAGACCGTTCACCCCACTCCAGGGTTTATCTTCTTGTTTGCCTTTTTGTTGTTTTTGGTAACGGGGTGACCAATGATGCCGGCTTCGCACTAGACTGTAGATGTCAGAACTCTGACAACTTCGAATCTCTGCACATAGTGGGGTCACAGGGTGGGGTAGTCAAGGAGTAGGTCAAAGGTTGTCATCACCTCCTTCAAGGTTGGGGAGTGGATTAAGGGATTGGCACTCTTTCTGGAAAGGATAGTAAATATTTGCAGGCCACATACAGTCTCTGGTATATTCTTTGTTTTTGTTGTTGTTGATTTTGTTTCATGTTGTTTTAAAAAACCTTTTAAAATGTAAAAACCATTCTTAGCTCAAGGGCTGTACAAAACCAGGCCCCAGGCAATTTTTGGAAGGTTGCCAACCCCAATAAACCTTTGAAAGCAGGCCATCTCTGCAGCTTGGGTCTGCCTCCCGGCCTGCCTTTGGTGCAGTGGGAACCTGAGCGTGAGGGGTGGGTCGGGTTTTGTTTTTCTTCTAATGTTCCTTGAGAGACTGGTGAGTGAATTATTTAGGCTACAAATGAGACAGCTTTAGCAGAGTCGGACAATAAGAGCCTGCTCTCCTTCAAGCCAGGATGCAGGCTTCTCTACTCCCTCCCCATCCCTCAAGACTATGTCCAGGAGGGAGGGAGAGGGCTCCAGCCCCCTGCATATCTGCTGCATCCATAGCCAGTGGGCTGTGAGCTGGGGGATTATGCTGTACAAACTTCCCCCAAGCTGCCAACCACCGCCCGCCCCTGCCACAGCCAGGCTCCTTGATCCTCCCTGACTTCCCTCATCCCTGCTTCAGAGAAGACCTCCTTCCTTTGGCACATGCTGGAATTTGCTAATTCATTTTTTTAACCCCTCAAAGCCTCCATTTCCTCCTGACCTAATCATATATTTATTTGGTGGGCTTTGAGGGGTATTCTTTATATGGCCAGGAGAGCCCCACACGAGAGGATCTGATGGAGAAGGGAAAGCGTCTCACCTCCCAACAGAAGCTCCCTCAGGTCCTGCTTCCAACTAAGTCAACATTTGTACACATTTTGTAGCTGCTTCAATGGCAGTATAGGAATGCAAATTAATTTTCTTGGAGCATAGGGGTCCTGGATCATTTGTGTTCCTTTTCTCCCCTTAGTGGGATGGGCTCTCAGATTTCCTGAGGTTAGCTGGTAACCCTACCCAACCAGCTTCGGAAGGTTGCCAGCTACAGAAGATCATGTGGCTACTTTCTGTGGCCTCCTGGCAGTTTCATTAAGGTCTGTGAGTGACATCCTAATTAATGGCTCCAGACAGTTGGCTAGAGTTGAAGCTGCAGCTTCCTAAAATCACAAGCTTAGAGCTAGAAAGGATTTGAGAGACCTTAGCCAATTCCCTCATTTGACAGATGAGAAAAGGAAGGCTCAGAGAGGTTAGGTAATTTGCTCAAAGTCACACAGCAAGCTGGTGGCATGTGCTGCCCAGTGATCCAGACAAGTGCTCTTTATGCTACTGCACATTGCCTCTTACTCTAGTATAGATGAGAGCCCTGAAAAGAAGCCAGAATTTCAGCAAGGATGAATGTGAAAGAGCCTCACTCTAAAATCACCCAACCCTGTGAGTTCCAAAGGACAGAATAAAGAAGAATGGGAAGCTTTTAGAGATATATACACAGAAAGAGGGGAGAAGGGACAAAAGGGGGGAATTGAGATCACTCAGAAGAACATCCAAACACCAAAGCACCACACAAAATAATTAGAATGAAACTTGATTTTTGTCCTTCTTGGAGGAGACAGAATGGAGCTCCTGTCAATCTTTGGGAGACCTGTGCAGCAGTTTTGATGGTTTCAGGATTCTTTAGAGCCTAGTGCAAGGGGCTGCAAACCAAGGCCCATGGGCCAAATTTGGTCCACCACCTGTCTTTGTAAATAAAGTTGCATTGGAATGTAACCGTGCTTATTTGTTTATTATTGTCTGTGACTACTTTCCTACTATGAGATAGCAGAGCTAAGTCATTGCAGAGAAACCATACGGCCTACAAGGCTTAAAATATTTACTGTTGGACCCTTTGTAGAAAACTTTTGCCAACCCCTGCCCTGGCATTTTTATCAAGTCTTTCTCAATACACGCTGACAATTTGGAAAATGATGACTGTATGTTGAATTTCTAGGTTTGGATTTTTTTTTTTTGGTTTTTTTTTTTTTTTGAGTCTGTGCTTGTGTCCCCTTTAACCCCTTCCAGTGCCACTTGTGAGCTCTAACAACCAAAGAAACGAAGAAACAACGACTAAGACAGAGGCCAAGAAAAAGACTTGGAACAGATGGAAGCTTTCCTGATATGTTGTCACACCCCAGATCAGCAAAGTTCACATTTCCCAAGGTCATGTAACTTCTACTTTTAAACCTCAGGGAAATAAGTGCAAGTGCACCCATGTGTAAAGATGTAATTGTGTACGCATGTATGCTGCTGGTGTTTCTGTGCATCTGTGGATTTGAGCAACTCCGTGCTCAAAAGCAAGGCTGATATTCAAAATATATAAAAACTAGCTCACCACAGAGACTGACTAATCAAGGCAAATGCCAACCTGTACGTCAGACCAGGGCACGTTAACTGCACAAAGCCCAGCGCGTTTCCATTCCACCTGCTGTGGCTGAGATGGGACTTCAGAGTAGGGGAGCAGCTAAGCTGGTTCTTGATTTCCTTGGTCTTGTGATGTGTCACTGAGGGTGAGTCTGGGTCCAGAGGCTGCTGGACTCAGATGGCTATAAACATTGTATTTGGAATAGACATATAGACTGGGCATAAGGAAGAACAGGCAACTGCCTTTCAAGCCTTACATAAGGGTACACACTCCCCTTTAGTCTGGCTTCGAGGGATAGGATTCCAACCATTTTCAAAGGCTGGATTGACTTCCATGCTGGGTGATTGGCAGTACACAATCACTTCTACTAGTGAATGTCTACCTTGTGTCAAGCACATTAGGCTCTTTATATAGGTAACAGTATATTAAATGGGACTCTTCCCATCTCAGGATTTGGGCAGAGGCCTCAAAGGTGAGGAAAAGAATAATAGGGATCAGCTATTATCAGCTACCACATTCTAAATCAAGATGCTAGACTAGGGACTTCCCTGGTGGCACAGTGGTTAAGAATCTGCCTGTCAATGCAGGGGACATGGGTTCGAGCCCTGGTCTGGGAAGATCCCACATGCCGCGGAGCAGCTAAGCCCGTGCGCCACGACTACTGAGCCTGCGCTCTAGAGCCCGCGAGCCACAACTACTGAGCCTACGCACCACAACTACTGAAGCCCACGTGCCTAGAGCCTGTGCTCTGCAACAAGAGAAGCCACCGCAATGAGAAGCCCAAACACCGCAGCAAAGAGTAGCCCCTGCTCGCCACAACTAGAGAAAGCCTGCACGCAGCAACGAAAACCCAATGCAGCCAAAAATAAATAAATAAGTAAAAAAGATGTTAGACTATATCTCAGATTTGTAAAACGGATGGTCCATAGGCCTTTACTCCCCTCCAAACTGTATAACAGAGGGCTAAGAGCTGAGGCTGAAAGGCAGGTGGTATTGAAGGTCTGTCTGGAGTGAGTTGTCACTTCCTTCCTCCCCCAGCCAAGGGGAAGGTTTAGGTGTCGATTCTCTCTTACACCCATTTAAGAGGGGAATTGCAGAAAAGAACTCCAAGAGCTATCGGAGTATGAGGGACAGAGGGACTCAGGCCTGAAAATAATCTAGCAGTGATTGTGGCTGGCTTGTGGGCCTGGATAGTGAGTCTAAAAAACTGTCTTGGGTGTGAGCTGTACCTCCAGAGCTTAGCAGAGCATGGATGTTTGTATGTTTTCCAAGGGCCAGATGTGGACTGCCCAAGAGGGCTGCCTGGAATGGAGAGGTGCTCAGGGAAAGGCTACCAGAGGCCATGAGGCTGAGAGGGAATCACAAGTGGCCAGGGAGAGGAGGTACCGGTAAGTGGGGGATCCCCAGCAACAGGGCATCTTCCAGAAACCCAGGAAAATGTTCTAGATGACAACGTCCAAACCTGAGATGGAAAGAAATTTAGACTCATAGACATTAAATAATTTGCTCAGGATCAAGCAGCTAATAAATGGCAGGTGGTGGTTTTATACTGTGTTGACTTGGGTAAGCTGGAACTACATTTTCCAGAATCCTCTTCCCTGATGGTTTCTGATCACAGTTGGCCAAAAGATTAATTTGTGAATGATTTAGAAGAGAGAAGTGCAGTGGTAGTAATTACTTTCTGAAGGTTGTCATGGTTAGAAGTGCCACCAGGTTCCAGGCTGTACTCATTCTCCCTCATTCCACAACAAGCTTTCTTAGCAACCCCCAGGCCTTCTGACCAAGAGCAACCCCAGGCCAACCCCCAGATGCAGAGGCAACAGGCTTCCATGTAAACTTCTCCACCAGCTGTCTAGGATCCTGCTCTGACAGCTGGGCATGCCTGACTTCAGAAAGGTTGATGAGTGACTATTCTTTGATCCTCCAACTTCTCCATTCAGACTCTGATTTCCCCAGTTATTCCAAAAATGTGTAAGCCTTGTTCCTAAAATAAATCCCTTGTTTCATAATATTCTTAGAGTCTCTCCTTCCCTGACTGAACCCTTTCTAATATCATTAGTATCAATATCAAATCAGTATCAGATACCATTATAGGTACTGGAAACTGTTCCAGAGGAACAGAACTTTAAGGATAGGACTCTTGAAATTGATCTGTTTAAAGGCATTAATGACCCTGTTGCTAATGGTAAAAGTGACACTGGTAGACCATGGCCGGCAGCGGCAAGACAGATACATTAATTATCACCTGTAGACAACGGTAATCAAATACCTATAGGAGGCAAGTCTTTGGGTAACCAAGTAGTTGCTGCCACCAAACAATTTAATGGAAATAAAGAGTATAACGGGGTTAGTTGGTTTCTGCTAAGTGCACCCAAGAATTTTGAAAGAAAATTATGAGCTCAGGTCTTTAAATTCCCAGCTGAAGTCCTGGGTAAAGGAGTAGGATAGTTCTACGATTACCTGAAAAGAAACCCTATTTCCTATAGCTGCAGGGTTGAGATTTTTGAAACCCAAACTCAAAGTAGTCAGGTGGCAGTCTCTACTTTCATTTTAGTAGAATCATTGTTGTGTCCCCTGGTGGAGACATTCTTCCCTTGGGGACTAACACCTTTAAACCAGCCACGCCCAAAGTTTTAGGAACAGGAAATAACATTTGGCTAGTGAATCAATAGAGATAGGAATGAAAAGAGCCACTCCCACTTACCCCATGCTGGTTCACCAGCACACGCAATGAGGGCTATTATGGTGGGCAATGTCAAGTGGAAACCTCTAGAATGGCCTACCAAAATGGTACGCTCAAGGCAATTTCATTCCTGGAGGGATTGCAAAGATTAGTATCACCTTCAGAACTTGAAGGATGTAGTAGTGGTGATTCTTACCTCTTTCAACTTGCCTATTTGTTCTTTGCAGAAAACAGACAGATCTTAGACAATGACAGTGAGTTATCATAACCAGGCAGACTCCGTTTTCAGCTTCTGTTCCAGACATGTTTTCTTTACTGAAGAAGACATCCCTTGGCACCTGGTAGGCAGCTATTGACCTGGCAAATGTTTTTTGTTTATACCTGTGTAGGGGAACAAAATCTGAACCCTAAAATATCTCTTTGGCATGTGGATTATTTCCAGCTAAAAACAATCTATGCCCAAAAAACTCAGGAAGAATCTTTGACCTTCCCCTTAACTGCCTGAACAATTTAGATAGAGGGCCTGTTATAGGAATAGAGCTATCACTGAGATGTCTGCAAAGAACGTGGGCTAGGGATGGTGGAGGAAACTCTTAGAGATCAGAGTCCCATATTCTCTGCAGAGGGCAGCAAATTTTGTTTACCAAACATTTGCTTTTCCATCTCCTTCCTCCCCTTTGAAGTTCCAAACCATTATCCCCAACACCCTCTTTTGTCTTTAGCTGAAGATGGTATTTAAGGTGAGGGTTTCAGCCATTTTGGTGAGTTACTCAGTTTTCCCGAGTCTCTCCCATGTATACATGCTATTAAACTTTTGTGTGATTTTCTCCTGTTAATCTGTCTCATGTCAATTTAATTCTTAGATGAGCCAGAAGAAGCCAGAAGGGTAGAGGAAAATTCCTTCCTCCCCAACACCTGTTAATAAAGATCACCCAAAGCAGTTTACTTTCAACTGGCAGGGCCAGCAATACACTTTTACTCTCCCTCCTCAAGGCTTTATCAACTACACGGATGCTATCATGCTAGATGGATCTGGTGAGTAGAAGGTTGCTAGTACTCTAGACACTGTGGCAAGACACACGCATGCCAGATGGTGAGAAATAAATCCCACAGAAATTTAGGAGCTTGCCACCCTGGTAAATTTTCTAGGGACCCAGTGATCTGAGGCTATGTCAAAATACCCCTTCTACAGTGAAAGACAAGTTGCTGTCTCTGGCTTCTCCTACCAGAAAAAAAGAGCTTAAATGCTTAGCAAGCCTCTTGAAATTTGAAAATATCCTAAACTTCATTTGGACATGCTGCTCTCATTTATCAGAAAAGTCAAATGTCTGCAAGTTTTGAGTAGGACCCAGAACAAGAGAAGGCTCTACAGTAGGTATGGGCTGTCGTGCAAACTTATCTGCCCCACAGGCCACGTGAACTCTCACAGTGTCTGCATTGTGTGGAGCTTTCGGCAGCCTCTGAAGACGAATCACAGAGCAAACCCTTAGGATTTTGGATCAAACTATGCCGTTCTCCTCGGATAACTATTTTCCTTTTGACAGATAGCTTCCAATTTTATTGGGCTCTACTACATACTGGATGTTTGACCGTGAATCACCAAGTTACCGGGTGACCTGAGCTGCCCATCATAAACAGGGTGTTATTTGGCTATAAAGGCATAAACATGGGCATTCACAGCAGTATTCTGTTATCAGGTGGAAGTGGACTTCATACATGATTGGACTTGAGCAAGACCTAAAGGCAAAAGTAAGTTGCAGGAACAAGTGCCTCAGGTTCCCATGGCCCCTATTCCTGCAAAACTGCCTCCTCTTTCTCACACCTATGGCCTCATGAGAAGTTCTCTATGACCAGCTGACTGAGGAATGAAAAAATTCTGACCTGCTTGACTGCTGGTTCTGCATGGTATGAGTTGGTTCTGCAGGATTTGAATTATTTCTACCAGAGGGAAAGTTGCAGCACTGCTGCCCCGCTCAGAGAGGACCCTAAAGCAGCAGTCCCCAACCATTTTGGCACCAGGGACCGTTTCGTGGAAAACAATTTTTCCACGGGTGGTGGGGGATGGGGGATGGTTCAGGCCATATGCGAGCGATGGGGAGCGGCAGATGAAGGTTCGCTTGCTCGCCCACCACTCACCTCCTGTTGTGTGGCCCCAGGGGTTGGGGACCTGTGCCCTAAAGAATAATGGTAAAGGAAAATCTTCCAGTGTGTAAACCTTTGAGCAGTACACATGGTTGCTCATTTTGCCTGGAAGGAGAGATGGCCAGAGGTATAGACATACGCTAAAAAAAAGTGTGTGTGTGTGTGTGTGTGTGTGTGTGTGTGTGTGCTGTGGCTAAAAATTTGACTTGATGTTCAGGGTACTGGAGAGAATGTGTTTGGAAAATCTGTGATAAGGAAGTCTGCAGAAGAGGTATGTGGATGAACCACTCTAAACTGACACAAATTGTGAAGATACTCATGTCCTACGTGAATGTTCACCGAAGGGCAACCTCATAAGAAGAGGATCTTAATAGTCAGGACACCAAGATGCCACATTCTTTCACCAACCATTTTCTCCAGTCATCCCTGTCTTGGCCCAATGGCTGGTGATCAAAGTGTACACAGTCTAAGATTTTAAAATTAGAAACTTTTCAATGTCTTAGTTTTTTTTTTTTTTTGTTTGTTTTTTTCTGACTGAGCTGCACGGCTTGCCGGATCTTAGTTTCCCAACCAGGGATTGAACCTGGGCCACAGCAGTGAAAGCGCCAAGTCCTAACCACTGGACTTCCAGGGCATTCCCTGTCTTAGTTATTTTTATCCTGTTGTATTAAATAAATATTGACCGCCAAGTTTGTCTCAGAAAACAAAGTGCACATGGTGGCAAGAATAGAAGTTACGCATGGCTCAGCAACATGAGCTTCCATTCATCAAGTCTGATATGGTTACAGCCACTGCTGAGTGCCCAGCCCACCATCATCAGAGACCAACACTGAACCGTTAAGTGTGGCACCATTTCCCAGGGTGAACAGCCAGCCACAGGCCATCATGGAATGGGCAAAGCTTCTTCTCACTAGTAAATACTTAATTCTGGACATGAATTTTCCTTCCCTGCTCACATGCTTCTGCCAAAACTACTATCTGTGGACTTCTAGAATATCTTATTCATTCTCACAGTATTCCACCAAACATAGCTTCTGACCAAGGAACTCACTTAACAGCAAATGAAGTAATGTGCTCATGAACATAGAATTCACCGGTCTTATAATATGCCTGATCACCTTGAATTAAATGGCATGAAAGAATGGTAGAATGATTTTTTTTGAAATTCAGTTACAACACTAGCTGAGCACCAGCACTGGGCAGGGCTTGGGTAATGTCCCTAGGATGCTGTATGTGCCCTGAATCAGTGACCAATATGTAGTGCTGTAGTCCTCCCGTAGCCAGGATTCATGAATCTGAAAATCAAGGGGTTGAAATGGAAATGGCTCCTCAATTGTAACTCCTAGTGATACACTAGGGGAATTTTTGCTTCCCAGACCCACAACTTTGGGCTCTGCTGGTTTAGAAAATAATTTGTCTGCCTCGGTTAGTTATATATAAGTAAAATATATTAATATATATACTTTTCAGTGACTAAACTAGGTGAGGTATTTGCTGAAAGCAAAGGGAATATGGAATGAATAGCAGAGAAAGAAGTTTAAAATACCAACTTTGGGACTTCTCTGGTGGCGCAGTTGTTAAGAATCTGCCTGCCAATGCAGGGGACACGGGTTCGAGCCCTGGTCTGGGAAGATCCCACATGCCGTGGAGCAACTAAGCCCGTGCGCCACAACTACTGAGCCTGCGCTCTAGAGCCCGAGAGCCACAACTACTGAGCCCACATGCCACAACTACTGAAGCTCGCACGCCTAAAGCCCATGCTCCGCAACAAGAGAAGCCACCACAATGAGAAACCTGCGAACTTCAATGAAGAGTAGCCCCCGATTGCCACAACTAGAGAAAGCCCGTGCACAGCGATGAAGACCCAACGCAGCCATAAATAAACAAATAAATAAAAATTAAAAAAAAAAAAACCAACTTTAACTACATGACCAGTTATAGAAATGAAGACTGTAGTAGTTACAAGTATTTCTGCCTTACGTTAATATGAATGTATTAATTTAAATATTAACCAATTATTGTCTTCCATTTTCCCACTCATGAAAGTGATCAGGACTATTTACTACTTGAAGGCAAACAGGAAACTATTTAGAAACTCCCTGAGATTTCATCCAGAACCACAAAAATCAATCCATATGTTGATGTTATAGGTGAAGGTATGATAAAGAATAAAAGTGTTTCCTGCTTGAGCCCTACCACATCATTTTAATTCAATAAACTGGTTTCACATACCTTGACTCATCTCATCTCCATAAAACCCTGTGAGATAAATGTTATTAACAGCAGTTTATAGATGCAGATGCTCAGAGAGGAATAAAAAGTCTGAGGGCCTTCAATAGCTGTCTCACAAGCTGGGAGGTCAGGACCAGGAAAAAGCACATGGTAAGTGAGAATCGAGGAGTGGACATTTTTTATGTGAATTGTCTCATTTAATCCTCACAACAATTCCGTAAGGTAGGTATTACTATTCTGATTTTACAGACAAGGAATCTAAGAGAGGTTCAGTAAATTGCTAAAGATTACACAGCAAAAAAGCGGAAGTTTGAACCCAGGTCTGCTTACTTCTTTTTTTTTTTTTTTAAGGATGGAGGAGCGTCCCCTCACTTTTGCTCCTTATTTATTTATTTTAATTTTTATTATTTATTTTTGGCTGTGTTGGGTCTTCGCTTCTGTGCGAGGGCTTTCTCCAGCTGCGGCAAGCGGGGGCCACTCTTCATCGCGGTGCGCGGGCCTCTCACTATCGTGGCCTCTCTTGTTGCGGAGCACAGGCTCCAGACGCGCAGGCTCAGTAATTGTGGCTCACGGGCCTAGTTGCTCCGCAGCATGTGGGATCCTCCCAGACCAGGGCTCGAACCCGTGTCCCCTGTATTGGCAGGCGGATTCTCAACCACTGTGCCACTAGGGAAGCCCGGTCTGCTTACTTCTAAAGCTCATATCCTTTCACCACACGTGAACTGTATTCTGGTCATCTCCTCAGGGCCTGAGCTGCTCAGAGTCCAAATACTTTACAATTAATGCTTAGGGAAGGTGAGAGGGGCCAGAGGATGGACTGGGTAATAAGCGCCATGGTAGAGGTGGGTCCTCTGTGCTACAGGAGGAACTATCTAGAAAAGAAACTAAATCCAGCATAGGGAAGGCATTCTGAGGACCACGCCTTTAAAGTTGAGTGGGAATCAACCACGTGAAAGGGGCGCACGCGCGCGCCTGTGTGTGTGTGTGTGTGTTGGAAGGAAAGGAGGCATAAAGGCTGAGGAAAAGCATTTGCAAAGGAGGAAGGCTTGAGACAAGTTCAAGTAAATAGCTAGCTGTGGCTGGAATATAAGGGATAAGGAGAGATGGTGAGAGATGAGGCTGAAGGTCAGTCAAGAGTGAACTCAGACAGAAGCTGGACACCGTGTGGTTTGAGTTCTATTTCAAGACAATGGAGGACCTTACAAGGGCCCAGGGGCAAGGGAAGAGGCAGGTTGCCACTGTAGACAGCTGTAAGACCAGATGACAGTGTGACTATGCAGACAGGGAAACTAGTTACCAGTTTTAGCAATAATCCAGGTAAGAGATAATAAGGCCTTGAATCAAAAGCAGTGGTTGCCTGGGAGTGCAGAGAGGGGAGAGGGGAGGAAGATGAGTATATTTTCAAACTCTGAAATCTCTCTCCATTCCCTAATGGATGCTTGCTTTTCCTCTTCCACCATCGCAGAGGTCTGAGTGCCAGCACTGACCCCACTCACAAGACAAGTGACCGCCTATATGCTGCTTGAAAGACACGAAAAGCCCAGCATCCCAACGTGCAGCCTTCTCCAGGGCCTGTAACCCCTCCACTGGAGTCCCTTTTGGGGGCTGTATTCATATATTATAAAACAAACATTTACCAAGCACTAATTGGTGCTTTTGGTTAATGACATTTTAAGGGATCACCATTTGAAACTTAGCTAATTTCAAGGCAAGGCTGGAAGAGGAATTTGGACATGGACTGTGGCAAATCCAGGGGACCATGCCCAGGAATTCTAGGGTAAGAGAGGAGGGTACACTGCCCAGGAGGGATGGGCTGCTGGGTTGGGACAGGGAGTCCCTGCCATAAGCAATTCCCGCCCTTTAGCTCTCAGGAAGTCTAGGGCATTGGTCTTGCCTTTCACTCTGGTACAGGTCAAGTTTCTCTTTAACTTCTCTTTATGCATATGGATTCCCAGACCTAGCTTGGTCTGTACCAACCAGAACCTAGGCCCAGCCAAGAAGGCACCTGATGGAGCACCTTCTCTGATGTGTTTTTGGAGGACGATTGGGAGGAGGACGCTGAAAAGCTGTTCTTTTTTTTTTAATTTATTAATTTATTAATTTATTTATTTTTGACTGCATTGGGTCTTTGTTGTTGCACACGGGCTTTCTCTAGTTGCGGTGAGCAGGGGCTACTCTTTGTTGTGGTGCACGGGCTTCTCATTGCTGTGGCTTCTCTTGTTGTGGAGCACGGGCTCTGGGCACGCAGGCTTCAGTAGTTGTGGCTCACAGGCTCTAGAGCGCAGGCTCAGTATGGTGGTGCACGGGCTTAGTTGCTCCGTGGCATGTGGGATCTTCCCGGACCAGGGCTTGAACCCGTGTCCCCTGAATTGGCAGGCGGATTCTTAACCGCTGCGCACCAGGGAAGTCCCTGAAAAGCTGTTCTTAACAGGTGAAGACTTGCAAGCGCCATCAAGGCAGCCCTGGGCCCCTCAGAGCTCCAGAAGCTGACAGACCAAATTGCAGGAGCAGCGTAGCTGCCCCCCAAGTCCCGCCTTGCACCATCCCTAAGCGCTAGCCAAGGACTTCCCAAGAGGGATCAATGGCCGAGGGGATAGGAACGCTGAATTTTTCTCCTTGGGAGTGATACCCAGGACAGTCCTCAAGGCTGGAGGTTGGAGGTTCGCTCCGTCGCTCTGCACAGGGAAGTCGAGTTTACCATGCTGCCTGCACGAGCACCCGCTGGGTAGCTGGCCACCAGTCAGTGAGACGCGCAAACGCTGTTTGCTTTTAGTCGCCGATTTTTAAAGGTTAAACTGCTTGCTAGTAAGCCGAGTGAACATCAACAAACTTTCCAGGAAAATCTTTTAATTAAGTTTACACAGAAACAATTGGTTGCAATTGTAGACATTAGTCAATTAGAAGATGTAACTATTTACAATAGCCAGGTCATGGAAGCAACCTAAATGCCCATCGACAGATGAATGGATAAAGAGGATGTGGCACATATATACAATGGAATATTACTCAGCCATACAAAGGAACGAAATTGGGTGATTTGTAGAGATGTGGATGGACCTAGAGGCTGTCATAGAGAGTAAAGTAAGTCAGAAGGAGAAAAACAAATATCATATATATTAACGCCTATATGTGGAATCTAGAAAAATGGTACAGATGAACTGGTTTGCAAGGCAGAAGTAGAGACACAGATGTAGAGAACAAACGTATTGACACCAAGGGGGGAAAGAGGGGGGCGGGGTGGTGGGATGAACTGGGAGATTCGGACTGACATATATACACTAATATGTATAAAGTAGATAACTAATGAGAACCTGCTGTATTAAAAAAAAAAAGAAAATTAAATTAAAAAAAAAAAAAAAAAAAGAAGGTGTAAGAGAGGGAGAGGGAGCGAGAGGTAGAGCGGGGTCCCGGGTCGTGTGCATGTGTGTGTGTGTGTTGAGTCCGGGAGACTGAAGGTTGTGTGTGCAAGATTTGCGGAGGGAGGTGTGTCTCTGCAGGCAGCGCTGGCGGGATGGGAAGGGTCTGTCGGTGCCCCAGCTGGAGCCCTTGAACCTGGAGGAGGAGGGTTGCAGGCAGCGACTCCGAGAGAACGAGCCCCCTGCATCGCCGAGATGCGCCTCAGTGGGCGATCAGTGGGCCCGGAAGGCTGCTGGCCACTCCCAGCAGCGGGTCGGGTCCCGAGTGAGGGCTTTGCCTTCGGGAAGGGGGCCCGCGAAGAGGCGACTTCACCGCGGAAGGCGGAGGGCTGAGCCCCAACGCCGATTAGCGGGGCTCGACGGGTCAGAGTGGGTCATCCCCAGGCTGGACTCTTCCCCCTCAGGTACCCCCCGCAAGGCAGAGGCGTCTCCTTTCTACCCGGCCCGGACGACCTCCCTCGGCGCCCTAGTTAAGCGGGGCGCGCCCGCCCGCCCCACTCCCGCCTGACCCCGGCGCCGGGTGGCCCGCTGTGGATGGCATCCTGCTCGCGTCCCGCCGAGTCAGGTCACTCTAGGTCTCGGGACGCGACGGTGCAATCCCGAGGCCTCGGGGACGCAAGGGTCCCCGCCGAGCGGACGCGCGCTCGGAGTCCTCTGGGTTCAGCCCGCGTCCGCTCGCCGTCGCGGGGGCAGGTGCCGGGAGACGTCACCGTTTCGGCTGAGTGGTCTGGGGCTCCGGCTGGACGCGCAACACCCCCTCCGCACTCGCGGCAGGATTGGCCTCCGCACCCCTAGCCCCACATCCGACGAGGCTGCGACAGTGAAGGCCCTCGCGCACCACCTCCCCCGGCCCAGGAGTACCCCAGAGCTGCTGAAGATGTTAACTCTTGGATTCCTTTCGGTGGCCGGCGCTGAGGCACTCGTGGAAAGTCTCCCGGCAGAAGGACCAGGGCTTTGTGGGTGCAAATGGAGAGGTACGAAGGGTGCAGATATTGTCTGTGCAAATTGGAGCCCAATTAAATGCTGTGCCTCCTTACCTTTAAGAATCAACTTCATTGGGGCTTCCCTGGTGGCGCAGTGGTTGAGAATCTGCCTGCCAATGCAGGGCACATGGGTTCAAGCCCTGGTCCGGGAGGATCCCACATGCCACGAAGCAACTAAGCCCATGAACCACAACTACTGAGCCCACGTGCCACAACTACTGAAGCCCGCGCGCCTAGAGCCCGTGCTCCGCAACAAGAGAAGCCACTGCAGTGAGAAGCCCGCGCACCGCAACGAAGAGTAGCCCCCGCTCACCACAACTAGAGAAAGCCTGCGCGCAGCAACGAAGACCCAACGCAGCCAAAAATAAATGGATTTATTAAAAAAAAAAAAACAACAACTTTACTGAGGTAGTTTATATACAATAAAATACCCATTTAAAGTGGACATTTTGATGCGGTCTGACACATTTGTACCCCCCCACCATGATCAAGATACAGAAAATTTCCATCTCCTCCAAAGTGCCTTTGCGCCTTGTTCCAGGCTACCTTTTCCGCCACACCTCATCCGGCCCCACCCTCGCCACCATCCCCACGCCTGGGCTCCAGGCAACCCCTGGACTGCTTCCTGTCACCACATATTATATTTTCGTATTTTCTAGAATTTCATGTACATGGAATCATACAGTATGAACTCTTTTGTGTCTGACTTCTTTCAGACACAAAATGTGTCTTAGCATAATGTTGAGAATCATCCATATTGTTGGAAGGATCAGTAGTTTACTCCTTTTTATTGCGGAGCAATTTTGCATTATCTGGTTACACTGCAATTTGTTTATCCTTTCTCTTGTCCATGGACATTTGGACTTTTCCCCAGTTTTTAGCTATTTTGAATTAAGCTGTTACGAACATTTGAACAAGTCTGTGTGGACATATGATTTCACTTCTGTCAGGTAAATTTCTAGACATGGAATTGCTGGGTTACATGAAAAATGAATTTTTAATTTTATAAGAAACTGCCAGGGATTTCCCTGGTGGTCCAGTGTGTAAGACTCTGCGCTCCCAATGCAGGGGCCTGGGTTCAATCCCTGGTCAGGGAACTAGGTCCCACATGCATGCCGCAACTAAAGATCCTGCATGCCGCAACAAAGATCCTGTGTGCCGCAGCTAAGACCCAGTGCAGCCAAAATAAATAAATAAATAAATAAATAATTTTTAAAAAAAACAGAAAACTGCCAAACTGTTTTTCCAAAGTGGTTGAACCATTTTACACTCTCATCAGTAGTATATGAAAGTTCCAGTCACCTCCACATATTCACCAACATTTGGTATTGCTAGTGTTTTAAATTTTAGTTATTCTAGTAGAGGTCCAGCTGTATCTCACTGTATTTTAAAATTTCATTTCTGTAATGACTTATGATGCTGAACATCTTTTCATGTGTTCATGTTTTTAAAAATTCGTATACCTTCTTTAGTGCAATGTCTGTTCAAATCTTTTGTTCATTTTTATCAGGTTATTTGCTTTATATTATTGAGCTGTAAAAGTTCTTTATATATTTCAGACATAAATCCTTTATCTGATATGTTTTGCATTTATTTTCTCACAATCTGTGGCTTGTCTTTACATTTTCTTAACTCTGTGTTTCAAAGAGTGTTCTACTTTTGATGAAGTCCAATGATCAATATTTTCTTTTATGGCTTGTGATTTTGGGGTCTTATCTAAGAAATGTTTGCCTTATGCAAGGCTGCACAGATTTTCTCCTTTGTTTTCCTATCCTAAACGTAAGAGTTTTAGCTCTGTGATCCATTTCAAGTTAAATATGGTGTGAGGAGTTGAGGTTCATTTTTTTCTATATGGATATCCCATTATTCCAGTACCATTTGTTGCATAGACTAACCTTTTCCTATTAAATTACCTTGGCACTTGTGGGATCTAGCCTTTGAGATGGCACCTAATGAAAATCTTCCTTATTCAGGCTCCTGTATACTCCTCTTTCACACAGAATATGGCTGATCTGTGCAACCAATATCATGCTTGTCTTAGTTTGGGCTGCTATAACAAAAATACCATAGACTGTGTGGCTTAAACAGCAGAACTTTATTTCTCACAGCTTTGGAGGCTGGGTAGTCCAAGATAAACGTGCCAGCCAATTTAGTTTCTGGTGCAGACCCTCTTCCTGGTTTGAAGAAGGATGCCTTCTTGCTGTATCCTCATGTGATGGAGAAACGTATCATCTCTCTTGTGTCTCTTCGTTTCAGGGCCCTAATCTCTTTCATGAGGGCTCCACCCTCAGGATTGAATTACCTCCCAAAGGCTCCACCTCCAAATACTATCATGTTGAGGATTATGGCTTCAATATATAAATTTTACAGGGACACAGTTCATAGCAGTATTGCAGAAATCAGGGAGTATACCTTACAATGCGAGGTCATAAAAGCATTGGCTTTCACCTTACTCTCTTGGATCACTCATCTAGGGGAAGCCAGCTGGATACTTAAGCCACTCTGTGGAAAGTTTTAGCATATGAATTTTAGGGGGGGTACAATTCAGTCCATAGCAAGAGGTCTACAATCTCCTTCCCCCTCCTCTGGAAGAGAAGACAAAGACTTGAGAACTCACTGATTTCCTGACACTGTAGAAAAGGCTTTGCAAAAACTTGGATATGTTTATTGCTTGCAAAACATTTGGCCATTGTCAAAGCATTTCTATATGCTTTGTCTTTTAGGTCTTTACAACAATGTGGGGCAGGGAGAGGGGGCAGTGGGCTGAGGACGTGCTTTATACTTGGGTATAAAGGATCACAACCTGACTGCCTCTTAGTTGACAGGCCAGTGGGAATAAGGAAGGCGAGAGGGGGACTGACATGGAGAAAGATGGAAAGGAGGGGACTTGTGATTTTCCAAAATCAGTGTCAGCACCTATTTTTCTTTGAGGAAAGGGTTATTATAATCCTATTCTTCAGATAAAGGAATAGGACTTGTTCACAAACCACATAGCTATTAAGTGGCTGGACCCATAACCTGGTGCTCAGCCATCAGGGCCTTGGGCATTGCTGCACGCCTGAGTCTTGTGAAAACCACAGACCTGGGCTTCCCTGGTGGCGCAGTGGTTGGGAGTCTGCCTGCCAATGCAGGGGACACGGGTTCGAGCCCTGGTCTGGGAGGATCCCACATGCCACGGAGCAACTAGGCCCTTGAGCCACAATTGCTGAGCCTGCGTGTCTGGAGCCTGTGCTCCGCAACAAGAGAGGCCGCAATAGTGAGAGGCCCGCGCACCGCGATGAAGAGTGGCCCCCACTTGCCGCAACTAGAGAAAACCCTCGCACAGAAACGAAGACCCAGCACAGCCATAAATAAATTAAAAAAAAAAAAAAAAAAAAAGCCAGACTCTTAGCTCTTTAAAAAAAAAACAAAAAATCACAGACCTGAAATTTAAGTCAACATAGACTAAGGAACCCAGGGTATCCCACTTAGCATGTGATTCTCTCTCTGATCCGCAAGTTCCAGGGCCTCGTGGGATGAGGTCCTACCAAGTCTCTCAGTAGGTTGGTTTGGCTGCAGCTTGTCTCTCCCTCAACTTCCTAGCCTGCCTGGCATCTCAGATCTCAGCCAGCCTCCTCACCCTGAGCAGTCAAAGTGGAGACCGGCGGGTAGGAAGGACAGCTGTCCCATGTTGGCAGAGCTACTGCCTAGGGAGGGGGAGTACCAAGAGGGGCAGAGGGAGCAGTGGGAATGAGACCAAGAGTCAAAGAGGATCATAGCAGCCTCTCTTGGGAGCCACGCTGCCTGGAGTCTCCCCTTGTCCCTGTGTTTGGCAGCCTTGGGTAGGTCAGCTGTGCCCTGGACTGGGAGTCCTTGTCTGAGAAGCGAGAGCTAGAGGGAATGGCTCCCATGGTTCCTCTAGGCTGACGTCCCGTGGTCGGTGCCTCACGACTGCTGGTAGTTCTGAGTCCGCTTTCTCCAGGTCCCCCTCAACTCTTGTACCTGTCACTCAGTGTGCCTCAAACCAAGTCCTGGCCTCCCTCAGCCCCTGACAAGGGCTTCTGGAACTGCCAAGGCCCCAGGCTTCCAGAGAGGGCTTTGCTGTGACCTCTATATAGAGGAAGTAGACTGTGGCTTATCCAAGAGGCAGTGATGCACAGTGGTTCGGACTGTGGCCTTGGAAAAAGGTCACTAGGCTTTGAACCCAGGTCACACCACTTATTAGCTGAGTGCCTTCAGGAAAATTATTTAACCTCAGTGTGTCTGTTTTCTCTTTGCTAAAGTAGAGTTAATAACGGTATGTTCACAAGGGTGTTACAAGGAACACACGAGTCCATGAAGCGCAATTGGCATGAAATAAGCATTTGCTGTTCTGCTCTCCTGGGATGGGAGAGGGTAGGGATGGGGACGTGGGCTGAAGGGAGCATGCTATCCCACCAAAGAATAAATACCACATCTGGGTTGCTGTTCTGCAGTATTTCCTCCTGTCCCTGGATCAGGGAAAACTAAATTGCTCTGAAATAATACACAGATGAAGGGTCTAAGAATGAGTTTCCTTTGAGGAGAAATTAGTCTGTGGCAAACATTTCATTATGGGAGATGCAGAAGCAGCAGGGCTACCCAGCTGCTCCTGCCTAAGCCTCCTCCTCGTTCCCCTGGCCCACTTGTGTCCCCGGGTGTCTCCTCTGAAGCAATGCCCCCTCTTTCTCCTGCCCCCCTACCTTCAGGCTAATGTCCTGGGTTGACACTGCCCTCCAACACATGCTGGCCCAATATCTACTGTATACATTCCTGCATGGCCTCTGGGGCATTAGATGTGTGCTTAGAGGTGAGGATTTATCCCCTGTCAGACCAGGAGGACCCTGGGAAGAACAGCCTCTTGTTTTCCCTCCCCAAGTTCACTCACATGGCATGGGGGGAGGGGTGCTCATGGGAGCATAGGAATCATCTCTGTTACTTCTCAGCTCTCCCACTCCACTCCCTGTTCTGGGCTTCTATGTGCTCGGGGTTGGGGAGTGTGTGTGTGTGTGTGTGTGCATGTGTGTGTGTGTGTGTGTGTGTGTGTGTGTGAGAGAGAGAGAGAGCCATCATATTATTCTGACCCAGACAGAAGAGAGGAGAGGAGAAAGTGAGCTCTGGTGGGAAGATGTAGAACATTAAAACTGAAAGAGGTAGACAGGCAGACTCAGGCCCTGAAATGTCACTGCACCTGTAACGACAGGTAACACAGGACACGCAGAACGCCAGGTGCCTCTGCTCATAGGGGCTGCACACAGCCCTGGGCTCAGGGAAGGCACCTGAGGCATACAACCTCTCCAGCTGATGGGAAGTCCCACCCCAGTCCTTCTCTCCCCCACTGACACAGGCTTTATTAATCTGGGGTAGGGACCGGAGGGGAGGGGGGAGGGCTCCATGGCCGACATTCACCAAAGTCAGGAACTCAGTGACTGCTGTAATTTGCCGATTAAAATTTTAATCCTTGTCTTGAGGTCAGAAAGCATCTGAGAATGTCCAACGTTGGATGCAGAGAAGTTGACAGAAATGGGGGGAGGAGGAGTGGAGCAAGCCAAGCTGCTTTAGTGGAGAGGGCAGGTTTGGCAGGCTGCAGGGGGCAGATGGGGGGGGGGAGCAGAGGATAAAGAGAAAGTGGGGCGGGCTCCCTGCCTGGGGCTGGGGGCAGGACATGTGCTCTCCCAAGGGAGTTGGGTGGGGTAGACACTCCCAGTTGGTTCTCAGTATGGGGAGGTAGAAAGAGCTTTTTCTTTTCAAAATTTATTTATTTACTTATTTTTAGTTTATTTTTGGCCGCGTTGGGTCTTCGTTGCTGCGCGCGGGCTTTCTCTAGTTGCGGTGTGTGGGCTTCTCATTGCGGTGGCTTCTCTTGTTGCGGAGCACGGGCTCTAGGTGCGAGGGCTTCAGTAGTTGTGGCGCACAGGCTGAGTTGCTCCACGGCATGTGGGATCTTCCCAGACCAGGGCTCGAACCTGTGTCCCCTGCACTGGCAGGAGGTTGCTTGACCACTGCGCCACCAGGGAAGTCCCAGGTAGAAAGAGTTTGACCTCAGAGTAAGGCTGACCTGGGCTATCATCTGGCGGCATGACCTTGAGGCCAAGGAACCTGCCTAATACAGAAGGATTACAACACAGTAACATTTCTTTTCACCAAAGTGTAGGGCTGGAATGGATCTAGGCCCCTGTTTGGAAGTCTGCCCACCCCCCCGCCCGCCCCCCCCCCAAAAAAAAAAGCTAAAGGAAAGAAAAAGAAAGGAAATCTCCCTTCCTCCCCTTTTCTTTCCCCTTCCTCACTCCCTCCTCTCCCTCCCCTTCCCCTTGATTCCTAACTCAGAGGGAAGAGAAAGATGAGTCAGGGTGGAGAGGGCTGGGGCACTGGGCAGAGTGGAAGAGAGGAATGATGGATTCACCTCTTCAGCAGATGGGATAGGAGTGAGAAGGTTGGTGAGCCTGTCTCTTATTTTGGTCCCTCCCAGTGGGTTCCTTGGCTCTCAGAGAGAAACAGTGATCTCTGCCGCGCCCAGTCTGGGAAAATAAAATAAGCCAATTAGTAATAATAGCAACACTTGCAGAGTGCCTACCATCTGTTAGGCGCTGTTCTAGGCACTTTACTTGCAGTGACTGTTTAATCCCCACCACCACCCAACCCCAGGAGGTACGACGTTTATCCCCACTGCCCAGGAGACGACACGGTGGCGGCACAGAGAGGTTGAGGGACTTGCCCAAGTTCACACGATGAGAAGAAGCGGTTTGGGAGCAGGCCGACTCCATCTCTCCCCAAAGCAGCCCTCAAAGCCTATGGGAGGGAAGCCTGTGGCTTGATGGGGAGGAGGGAAAGTTCACATGGAGAGGGCCCTGGGGATTACTTCATTGGCAGCTGGATGTTCTGACCAGAAGCAGCAGGTGAGGAGGAAAGAACTGGCCAATTCCTGTTGGTCTGAGCAAGGGTTAGTCTACTACCCCCCTCGTTTTCAGGGCTCTGAGTGTGTGTGTGTGTGTGTGTGTGTGTGTGTGTGTGAGCAAGTGGTGATGTGAACACTGTGAAACCACCCACTTCCTTTTCCCTTCTCTCACCTCTATCTGCTAGGTGAAGTGTGTAGACTCCTTCCCGTTTGTGACTGCCCAGACTTGTTCTCAAGTCATTTGTGAAATACACAGCTTCTCAACTCAAGTGTAGACTGTAGTTGTACCCCCTTACACTTGGCCCAATTCAGAGACATGGCCTCTCAGAGCTGTGAGAAAACCTAGCCGTCATCTAATTACCCCCTGCTCTGAAGCCCAGAGACCACAGCTAGCTGGAGATAGAAACAGGACTGAATCCCAGACTGTGGCATGGCTTGCCTATGTCATCTCTCTTCTCTCCGTAACCACTCATACTCCACCCCCCAGGCACACTTTATGCCAAGACCACAGTGTCTTGATTGCCTTAGCTTTATAATGAGTATTGAAATCAGATAGAGTTGGTTTTTTCAATTTAGTTCTTCTTTTTAAAGTTGTTTGGCTATTCCAGGTCCTTTACATTTCCATATGAATTTTGTAATTTGGCTTGTCAATTTCTACAAAAAGCCCTGCTGGGATTTTGATTGGGATTGTGTGTGATTTGTAAATCAATTTGGGGACAAGTAGGTGGAATGTAAGCCGGAACGGAGTTGATATTACAGCATTTATCACAGGGGTTTGAAGTTGCCTGTTTACTGTTTTTCTCTCCCAACAGGCTGTAAACACATTGAGGCCAGGGGCTGTGCTTTATTTACCATTTATTGTTTGCTGTCATAGCTCCAGCCCCAAACACTGTGCCTGGCATGTAATAGTTGCTGAATGCATATCTGTTACAGGAACAAATATTTATTTGATCATTTATTTGTTTATTCAACAAAGAATGGATTTTTGTTTGCTTTCATTCTACTTTTTGTCTTCCTTACAGACAGAGTCTAATCCTATAAATGCTTGCTGAATCACTACCATGTTTTGAGGAATATACCCAAGGCTCTGCGTGTCTTTCTGAAGTGTGTGTGTCTGTGTGCGTGTGTTGCACATGCACACAGGTCTGCAGGTGATGAGTGTATTTAACATCACAGGAGACCTTCTTCTAACAGCCCTCGTTGATAGATGCCTTTCCATTTCTTTCATTCTACGATTTATGGAGTGGCAGCTGTGGAAGACTAGGTGTTAAAAACATGTTAGGGGACTACCCTGGTGGCGCAGTGGTTAAGAATCCGTCTGCCAATGCCGGGGACACGGGTTCGAGCCCTGGTCCGGGAAGATCCCACATGCCACGGAGCAGCGAAGCCCGTGAGCCACAACTACTGAAGCCCACGTGCCACAACTACTGAAGCCCGCATGCCTAGAGCCCGTGCTCCGCAACTAGAGAAGCCACCAGTATGAGAAGCCCGCGCACCACAATGAAGAGTAGCCCCCGCTCACCGCAACTAGAGAAAGCCCGCGTGCAGCAACAAAGAACCAACTCAGCCAAAAATAAATTTATATTAAAAAAAAAAGTTAGCTGTGCTTCTCCTTTCTCTGCTAGTTTTTAAACTTCATTTTATTAGAAAATGAATCAAATAATTATGTCTATTCCTTCACCTCTGAAACATGACTTTCCCCAGTCTGGAGCTAGAGGAAACATTTACTTAGATTTAATGTAGCTGCTGCCAGCTGGTGAAGGCTGTGCCTCCTCTGAGGTCGTGAAGTTCCCTGCTCCATGGATGCTGTAGGAGCTGCTCCTGGGCTGGACAAGGGGCCGAAGGAAGTGGCTCAGCTCCGCATTTCTCTCTGGATATTTTCTCTGCCATTTGACTGAAATGATTTCTACGGTCTAATTAAGTGAACGGTTAAAGCTTCTTTTTCAATCAAAATTCAATTCCAGCAAATAGTAAGAGGAGGAGGGAGAGAGAGAAAACACTGATGAAGCTTATTTAAGCACCATGCTTCCTTTCTGCAGAAAATCAAATTGCTTGACAGAAAAATAGCTTCTTCCCATCAAGATCCATCAGCCTGAGTGTTCTTTACACTAACTAATCCATGTTAGGGCTCAACTTTGGTCCCACAGCAGAAGGACCAGACCGACTTGAGATTAGAATCTGGTGCTGCCACTTACCAGCTCTGTGGCTTCAGGCAAGTGACTTCACATTTCTGAGCCAGTTTCCTCACCCATGAAATGGTAGTTAATAACTCCTACTGTATACAATTCATACAATGATCCAAGAGCAACGTGTAGCATGCAACGAATAGCTAGTGTGTATCTCTGGTTTGTGGGTTGAGTGTGAGCACAGACCGATATGTGAGTGTGTGGAGCAGAATATATGACCTGTGTGCGGGTCGGGTAAGTGCACCACGCGGGAGGGGGAGCGTGTGGAGTGCAGCTCTGTGTCAGTGGAGGTCTGCGCATCTGTGTGGCCGTGATCTCTCTGTAGGTGATGAGGTCCGCATTCTCCATCCTTCTTGTAGAGGTCTCCAGACAAGCTTGGGTGGAAACCTCAGAGGGGGTTGCTTAAGGGTTGTCTGAGGCTTGTGGGGCACGACACCCCCTTCCATGCAGCAGCACCAGCTCTCAGATCCTGTCTCAGTAGTCTAGACATCACTTCTACGCCTTCATCAGTCCCCGGTGACTTGTTAAAAGGCTTCAAAGGAGAAACTTCAGACTAGAAACCTCACTTGCCATTCACATTTTTTAAACATCGAAGACAAAACTATAAAGAACATATCTGTGAATGCTAATTAGCCTCCAGAGAGGGAGAAAGAAGAGGATGGAAGAGAGACATAGACACAGAGCTGTAGAAGGCCAGAAAGTTGCTGTAGAAGGCCAGAAAGTTGCTGCAGGGACAGCAGGGGGAAAGGGAGTAACTCCTTGAATTCTGTAAAATTACCTTAAGGATACACATGCCTCATGAAGGTGAAAAAGGCCAAGTATCAACAACAAAAGGATCTGATCCCAGAGATGAGTAAGTAAGACCAGAGATGGAGCTGGAGTGGAATTTCCCTTTTGAAAGAGGCTCATGAAGTGGGCTGGGCTGTCCCCTTCACAAAGGCAGCAGAGACCGGCCCAGAATGGGGTGCCATAGGCACTAGGAGTATGGGGTGTGATCTGAGGGTATCTGTTCAGGCTCTCATCCCCAATCCTTCATTCCTATACCCACTAACCCCCAGTCACTTATATCTGAACTCCTGCTTTAATAGAAAGCACAAAAAAATGAATCTTTATTTAGCACCAGGTACATTTATAAATACTATCTTATTTAATTCTAACATATCCATATGAAGTAGATACTTAGGAAATATTATCTCCACTTTATAGATAAGGAAATTGAATATCAAAAGGTCACACCTGGGTCTGACTCCTGACAGTGGATCAGGCTGCTTCTAGCCTTTGGGTCTTGAAAGTTTGGTTTGTTGCTATCTAATTGTTTCAATCTTCATTTTCCCTCTGATTACCAAGTAAATACACGCTTACTAAAAGCATTTTAAAAATACTGAAACTTACAAAAAAGAATATAAAAATCATCAGTACTCCATAGTGATCTCTATTTTCTTTTTATTTTCTTTGTGGCTTTGATAATTATTGTCACTAGTAAGATGCTCTTTTAGAAATGCTTTCAGCTGTAAGAAACAGACAACTTGACTACCAGCACAAAGATGTGTTTAAAAAGAGGTTTTTCATTTGTTTGTTGTATATTAGGAAGTCTGAACAATTGCCACTGTTGATTTAGTGGTTCAGCAGTGGATTGACATTTGAAAATGTTCTTAGCCTTTGCCTCATGATTACAAAATGGCTGCTGCAGCTCCAAAAATCACAGGCACGTTCAAGGCAATAAGAAGAGAAGGCAAGGCACTAGCATCATTTGTTCCTTTATGAGAAAAGAAAAGGCTTTCCCAAAATTTCCTGGCAGATTTCTTCTGTTTACAATCTATGGGCCATAACTGGGTCACAAAACTACTCCTACTTTTAAGGGAGGCTAGGGAAGAACATTTTGTTCTTCGAGACTCTCTAAGTGGGTTAGGGAGAAGGGGGTTGGGAATGGGAGTTGGGTTTCACCAATCAATGGTGTCTGCCACAGATGCAATGCTCTGATTAGCCAGGCCTGGTTCACACGTCCACCTGTGGAGCTACAATAGACTGCCTTCCCACAATCACATGGACCACAACCGGTGGAAGAAAAATGGGTGCTTGTAAACATAAAAGGAAAATGGACGCTAGGGAGGCAAGAATGAAAGATGCCCATTATATTTTGTATCAGTTAACTTTTTCTGTACAGCAAATTCACCCTCAAACTTAGCAGCTAAACATAAGCACACGATTCCTCACAATTCTGTGGTCATTTGAGCAGTTCTTCTGTCCTGGGCCGCTTAGATAACTCCTCAGGTCCGTTTCAACTCTCAAAGGTGAAATAATACTAGATCCTATTGACTGGATACCTAAGATGTCTTAGATAGTGACCTTAGTCTTCTTATATACTTCCTCACACTTTCCTCCTTCCCCTACTCCTGGTATCTGTTAACATATTTTAAAGGCTTTGTGTCCTATTGAGGTATGTTATTAATTATATCTAGATATAAGTAATAATTTTTTATTGAAGTATAGTTCATTTACAATGTTATGTTAATTTCTACTGTACAGCAAAGTGATTCAGTTAAACATATATATACATTCTTTTTTATATTCTTTTCCATTATGGTTTATCACAGGATATTGAATATAGTTCCCTGTACTATATACTATGACTGTGTTGTTTATCCATTCTATATATAATAGTTTGCATCTGCTAACCCCAAACTTGGGATTAAGTTATAATTTTTGAGGTTCAGTGTTAGGTGCTCCACATAAGGTTTGCAAAATCCTCACCGCAACCCTGCAAGGTACTGTGTCCATTTACAGATGAGGAAACTGAGGGTCTAAGAGGCCAGGTGTCTTGTTTAGTCTCCCTTAGCCAGTAATTCTGAGCTAAGGGTCTCCTTATTCTGAGTTTACTGCTCTTTTCACCGCACCACAGCTGCCTACTGGCTTCCTTAGAACAGACTGAGCCCACCAATCAATTTAAGCTGCTGTTGGAAATTGTTATATTGATTCTGTTTGAGGGGAAATCCCCTCTATTCTTCTTTGAGACTTCTGGAATTAAGAGGATTAAAGAGGACCCTAAGATTGCAAGGTTTAAAACACTGCTGCTATTTACAACTATTAATTTTTGTGAATCAGGATTTTTATTCTGTGTATCCAAAATAAAGTTGAGAAATAAACAGGATACATGAGATTGCAACTATCATCCAATATCTCAATTTCAAATCTTTCTATTCATCAAAGCAATCTCTTGATTATTACAGTTATTGCCTTTAGTAAGTTAATGTTATAAATCGTTTTTTGATTTTTAAATTTTTATATAATTTTTAAAGGTTACGTTCCATTAACAGTTACTACAAAATATTGGCTATATTCCCCATGTTGTACAATACATCATTTTTTAAAAATATTTATTTATTTTTTCTATTTTTGGCTGCGTTGGGTCTTAGTTGCGGCACACGGGCTTCCCTCTAGTTGTGGCATGTGGCTTTTCTCACTCTAATTGTGGCGCACAGGCTCCAGAGCGCATGGGCTCTGTAGTTTGCGGCACGCGGGCTTAGTTGCCCCGTGGCATGTGGGATCTTAGTTCCCCAACCAGGGATAAAACCTGTGTCCCCTGCATTGGAAGGAGGATTCTTTACCGCTGGACCACCAGGGAAGCCCCTACAATACATCCTTGAGCCTATTCTTACACCCAGTAGTTTGTACCTCTCACTGCCCCACCCTTATGTTGCCCCTCCCCCCCGCATTGGTAACCACTAGTTTGTTCTCTGTATCTGTGAGTTTTGCATCTTTTATGGTATATTCACTAGTTTGTTGTATTTTTTAGATTCCACATATAGGTGATATCATACAGCATGTCTTTCTCTGACTTATTTCACTTAGCATAATGCCCTCCAAGTCCATCCATGTTGCAACAAATGGCAAAATTTTGTTCTTTTTTATATCTGAGTAGTATTCCATTGTGTATATACATACACTATGTCTTCTTTATCCATTCAGCTGTTGATGGACACTTAGGTTGTTTCTGTGTCTTGGCAATTGTAAATAATGCTGCTATGAACACTGGGGTGCACGTATCTTTTCAAATTAATGGTTTTGGGGGTTTTTTGGATATATACCCAGAAATGGAATTGCTGGGTCTATGGCAGTTCTATTTTTAGTTTTTTGAGAAACTTCCATACTGTTTTCCACAGTGGCTGCACCAATTTACATACCCACCAAGAGTGTGTAAGGGTTCCCTTTTCTCCACATCCTTGCCAACATTTTGTTATTTGTAGACTTTTTGATGATAGCCATTCTGACAAGTGTGAGGTGATATCTCATTGTGGTTTTGATTTGCATTTCCCTTATGATTAGCGATGTTGAGCATCTTTTCATGTGTCTGTTGGCCATCTGCATTTCCTCCTTGGAAAAATGTCTAGTCAGTTCTTCTTGTCTATTTTAAAATTGGGTTGTTTGGGTTTTTTTAATATTGAGTTGTATGAGTTGTTTATGTATGTTGGATATTAATCCCTTATCAGTCATATCATTTGCAAATATTTCCTCCCAATCAGTAGGTTGTCTTTTGGTTTTGTCGATGGTTTCCTTTGCTGTGCAGAAGCTTGTAAGTTTAATTAGGTTCCATTTGTTTATTTTTGCTTTTATTTCTTTTACTTTAGGAAAGAGATCCAAAAAAATATTGCTTCGATTTATGTCAAAGAGTGTTCTTCTTATGTTTTCCTCTAGGAGTTTTATAGTATCCGGTCTTACATTTAGGTCTTTAACCCATTTTGAGTTTATTTTTATATATGGTGTTAGAGAATGTTCTGATTTCATTCTTTTACATGTAGCTGTCCAGTTTTCCCAGCACCACTCACTGAAGAGACTATCTTTTCTTCTTTGTATATTCTTGTTTCCTTTGTTGTAGATTAATTGACCATAAGTGTGTGTTAATATTATAAATCTTATAAAGCACATGTATTCTTATAAAATATGAAAGTATAAATTCATATCAATGTTTTATATGTTGGGGCTCTGCATGAAATTAAATTTTGAAAAGAGTTCCTCTGCTCTCCCATTACCTCATTTGATCTCACAGCAGCCACGGATAGTGAAGGTTTCATTATTATTCCCATTTTACAAATAAGGAAACAGAGGCTCAGAGAGGTTAACTAACTTTCCCAAGGAAAATAAATAAATAAACAAGTGAATAAATAAGCAATTAGGAGGCAGAGCTGGAACTTGAAACCAGTTCTCCCAACTGCAAAGTCAAACTTCTTGCCATTATACCACGTTGTCCTCTCTATTCATTCCCAAGCTCCTGGGAATGTGTGCATCAAGGCTGGTGCTCACCCAGAAGCCACTCAAGTCCAAGACAGACTGAAAGTGGTCAGTTTTGGGTGGAAGGTGGGAGGAAGCATCAGCAGTTGCCTCCTCCAGCCTGAGAATTCTCTTAAGGGCCCAGCAGGCTGTTTGGGGAGTGTTAGTAAGTTTTCTCCCCAGAACCTAGCAAACCCAGGACTCCTTCCAGGAGTCAGGAGGGCTTTCCACCTGCCAGGAGCTCTGAGAGAGGGAGAGGAGACCAGATTACTCTCAAGCCATTCTGCAAAAGCTATTTTCACTTGGGCTAAGGGTCTTTAGTCTGCTGGGGAGGAACTAAAACATAAACCTCTTTTTCAGGGTGGGGCATTAATGCTTCCTTTGGTTTCAGAGGCTTGAGTTGAGGCAGGAAGATATAAAGTTGGCCTTATAAGCTTTTTGAAATTTGTATTCCACTCATCTTGCAGAATGAATCATTAGAAGACGCATGACGGGCCTCACTTATGGGCATTCACAACAACAGTCACCCGCAGGGCCTCATTAATGGGCATATGCTGCACCTGATGCTCCCTGTTCCAGCCCCTTGGGTCCCCTGTGGCAGTCGAAGTGGAAGAAATATCAGCAACTGCTCCCCCACTGCTCTCCCTGGTGTCCTCCCAGGGACACTCCAGAAATCTTGGGGCTTTGCTTCACTCTCCCTCCCACAATGCATTTTGTGCGTATGATGCTACCTTTTTCCTGGTGGTGAAATGCACCTCCTCTCCAAATGTTTTGTCTGTCCAGTACTGCACTTTCCTTCTCTTGAGATAACTATTCCCTGAACACTGCTTCCCCTTCACTCAGCCTTCCCAGGGAGAGCTGCCACCTGTTTACTGAGCCACACCCCCAGGCAGATTTGATTGGTCCAGAGGTCAGCTTTCCCGGCATGTAGTACATTAGAATTCTCTCTTGATGGAGTACTAATAATAGCTAATATTTACTGAGCACTGTTCTAAACACTTTACTGATATTAACTGCTTAATCCTTATGAATTTCAATCTTATGAATTAGGCACTGTTATTAGCCTAATTTGCAGATGAAAAAACAGGCAGAGAGTTTACGTAATTTGTTCAACTTTACTCAGCTGGAAAGTAGCAGAGCCAATATTCAAGCCCAGGTAGGCTGGCATCCCCCTCCCTCCTCACTCCTTCTCCCCCTCCTCTTTCCCCTGGTTGACTTAGAAAAAAATGCACAACGTGAGAGTTTCGAGTTAAGTTTTATTTGGGGCAAAATGAGGACTGCAGCCTGGGAGACAGCATTTCAGATAGCTCTGAGAAACTGGTCCGAGGAGGCGAGGGGAGAGCTTAGGATATATAGGAGTTATGCAACAAAGGGCATGTAGTCGGGAACATCAAAAGATTACTGTTAATTAAAGAAACCAGATATGCTAAGTTTAAGGAATTTAGCGCTTTTCTATGTATGGGAAGATGCAAGAGTCTGGGCTCACTGAAATCAGTCCTTTGAAATGCACGTCAGCTATCTGGGGCCGGTATCCTCTGTTTTTACATCCCGAGTTTCCTTAGGGCTCACCATAGGGAGTGGCTGCAGTCTGATGGCTGCTAGATGGCAGATATTCTTTGCCTTCCTGAGTTCCCTCAGGGCTCACCAGCTCACCACTGGCAGTGGTTGTAACTGCTGATGACTGTGACATCCTTTGTTTACTGATGTGGCAGCAATATTCCATTTATCACCCTTTTCCTCTCTTATAAAGTTTTAAACAGGCAGAAAGGTTGGCAGACTGGTATAATGAATTTCCATACACTCATCACCTATTTTTAACCAACTGCTAACATTTTGCCATATTTGCTTCAGCTATTTTTAAAACCTCTAATAGATAAGGACTTAAAAAATTAACATTGCCACAACACCATAATCACACTCGACTAAATTATAACAGTAATGACTTCATATTATCTAATACTCAGCCCATGCTCAATTTTTTTCTGATCCTAGCAAAAATGTCTTTTTTACAGTTCTTTTATGTAAATAAGGATCCAGAGTTTACACATTGCATTTGGTTGATACAAGTCTTAAGTCTCTTTTATTTTATTTTTTTGTTTTGTTTTTTTTGTTTGTTTGTTTTTTTGAATTTTATTTTTTTATACAGCAGGTCCTTATTAGTCATCAATTTTATACACATCAGTGTAAGTCTCTTTTAATTTATAGCACTCCCCCGTTTTTTGTTTTTTGTTTTTTTAACATCTTTATTGGAGTATAATTGCTTTACAATGGTGTGTTAGTTTCTGCTTTATAATGAAGTGAATCAGCTATACATATACATATGTTCCCATATCTCTTGCCCGTTTTTTAAAGCCATTAACTTGTAGAAGAAACACAGTCATTTTTCCCACAGTATTTCCCATATTCTGGATTTGCTGATCATGTTCTGGTGGTGGTGTTTAACGTGTTACTGCGCTGTAAACCAGAAGTTAGATCTGGCACACTGCTTACTGTAGCAGAGCTGTGGGTGCTTCTCCACTCCCCTTAGCATTCATTCCTATTGAGTCAGGAGGTAGATGGGCCCCCAGGGCAAATGGTTTGAGTTCGTTCCTGTGGACCCATACTCTGTGACAAGAATAACAGGACAATTGAGAGAGGAGACTGGGCCCTGCCCAGACAGAAGATAAGAGACCACATATTCCTCATTCTTGGAAGTCAGGAGACCTCTCCGACTACACATGTGCAGAAAGGCTCCTTGGAGGTCCAAAGGGGAGTGATGCCAAGTGACTAAATCTACCCATAGGCCTCTGCCATAGAATCCGTCTTGGCTAAGAGATGTGCACGCACACCTGGGAAAATCCCGAGATATACCAAATACAGACTTTGAACCAGGCAAATCAATGATTGGCCAAAGGAAACCCAGAAGAAATGCCCCATATAAGTGACTTAAACTGCCACGAGGACACGACTCACTCTCTGAGCCCGCCCATGTGTCTATCCACACATACTGTACTCTTTTTTTCTCCTAATAAATACTTGTTTCACTACTTTCCGTCTTTGTGGAAATTCTTTTTCTGCAAAGCCGTAGGGCCAGGGCCTTGTCACTGACCGCTGGTCTAGTGGCTAGAATTCGGTGCTTTCACCGCTGCAACCCGACCTCAATCACTGGCCAGGAGCTGAAACCCTGCTTCAGGACACTGCAGGCCGAGGCCACCCGAGATCACTATATGCCAAAGGTTGGCATCTTGCTGCCTAAGGACTTTTTGTCTCACTGTGAAGCACGCTTACCTGTGCTCTGGGCAAGTCAGGAATGCAGGAGAATCAATGTCCACAGTAGCAACCTTCAACCAATGAACCAAGAGTTGGTGAATGAAGTCCCCAGCTTCCTCATCCCTCAGTTGGGATAACTCTGAAATTTGTTCTACGCTGTCCACGTTCTCCAGCGAGGTTGAGTTGTACCTATCTCACCTTCTCACTCCCCTATTGGCATTTCCTGGAGACATCTCCCAACTAAACTCCTTAAATTGAATCCTAGTCTCAGGGTCTGCTTCTAGGGCTACACAAATCAAGACAATTAGATTCTGGTTCACCTTTTTTTTTTTTTTCTGGCATGCTGTGTGGCTTGAGGGATATTAGTTCCCCGACCAGGGATTGAACCTGCGCCCCTGGACAGTGAAAGCATGGAGTCCTAACCACTGGACAGCCAGGAAATTTTCCTGAATGCAATTTTTACAAGAAATGCAGGATAAATGTTTCATTGACTTTTCTTCTTTTTTAAAATAGTTATTTATTTATTTATTTATTTATTTATTTATTTGGCTGTGTCAGGTCTTAGTTGCGGCATGCAGAATCTTTAGCCGCGGCATGCGAACTCTTAGTTGTGGCATTCTAGTTCCCTGACCAGGGATCGAACCCCGGGTCCCCTGCATTGGGAGTTTGCAGTCTTAGCCACTGGACCACGAGGAAAGTCCCTGACTTTTTTCTTTTTATCAGTTTCTAGAAAAATGATTTAGTGTCCCAGAAACCTTCAAAGGTGAAAAATGATGAGTTTTTTATTTTAAAGTATAATTACGAACTCTTTGATTTTTATACTTTTGACATGTTATTATCCACTGCTGTCACTATTTTTTTTGATGCTTATATTTTCTCAACTTTGGCTAGTGGGGCCTGATCAAGTTGACCGCTGTGTCATTTTGACATAACCCCTGAAGTCTCCAAGACTTGATTTCAGGCAAGACAAGAAGACTTGGGCTTATCTTGTACATTTCCAGCTCCAGACTGCATTAGCCATTTCTCCAATTAATTCTGGTTCCTTTTAGTAGGAAATGGTATTTGAGAACACAGCATGTAGCAGTGCTCCGTGCTACCGACTTGTCATTTCTTCTACGTCTTTTTGAACAGAGCTGAGAAATACGTATTTCTTAGAAAAGAAAAAATATAATATTTCTTAAAAATTAAATTAAAAAATAAAATCTATTTTTTTCTCTATATTAGAGTTTATACTGTTATTTCTGACTCAAAATATATATGACAGAACTTGCCCTTAACTTCCTGGATTTTTGTTTTTGCATCTCATTGGGTTTGTATCTCTTGTCTCTTATTCTGAAAATTTTCTATCTGAAAAACATGAATATAGGGACTTCCCTGGTGGCGCAGTGGTTGGGAATCCTATGCCAATGCAGGGGACACGGGTTCAAGCCCTGGTCCGGGAAGATCCCACATGCCACGGAGCAACTAAGCCCGTGCGCCACAACTACTGAGCCTGCGCTCTAGAGCCTGGGAGCCACAACTACTGAGCCCACATGCCACAAATACTGAAGTCCACGCACCTAGAGCCCATGCTCCACAACAAGAGAAGCCACCGCAATAAGAAGCCCGCGCACAGCAGTGAAGAGTAGCCCCCGCTCGCCACAGCTAGAGAAAGCCCATGGGCAGCAAAGAAGACCCAAGGCAGCCAAAAATAAATAAATAAATAAAATTTTTTAAAAAATGAATATAATGACTCATTTGCTTTATCTATCTATATCTATCTATCTATCTATATGTGCGGTAGGCTGCATTAGTGGCTCGAATTTTTCACTCTATGTGTTTCTGCATACACACCGCTTGCCACGTGTCTTTTTCAGTCTTTCCCTAAAGAAGTTCAGTCTGTTTTACCACTCTTTGAATCTGGGCTGGTCTTGTGCCTATCTTTGACCAATAGAATGAAGCGGAAGCGATGGTATGCCAGTTCCAGGCCCAGACATTAAGGTTCCTTAGCTATTTCTGCTTACTCATTTTTGCCTGGGAACATGCCTGGTCAAGCCTGCTAGAGACACGTGGAGCAGAGCCAAGTCCCCCCAGTCATTCCAAGAAGTCATTCCTATATCAGCCAACAGCTATATGGTTGTTCCATTATTTTGTTTTGAAAACATAAGCAATTATATATATATATATATATATGTATTCATATCTCTGTATTACTTTCCTAGGTTTGCTGTGACAAAGTGTACCGCAAACTGGGTGGCTTAGAAATTTGTTTATTCTTTCACAATTCTGGAGGCTAGAAGTCTGAAATCTAAGTGTTGGCAGGGCCGTGCTTCCTCTGACTTCTCCAAGGAAGAGCCCTTCCTTGACTGTTCCTAGCTTCTGGTGGTGGAATCCTTGGCATTCTTTGGCTTGGAGCTGCATTACTCCAATCTCTGCCTCTGTCATCACATGGCCTGGGGTTCTCTGTCTCTGTGTCTACATTTCCCTCTTATAAGGACACTGGTCATTGGATTAAGGTCCACCTTAATCCAGTATGACTTCATTTTAACTTGATTATATTTGCAAAGACTCTATTGTTTGCTGGTGTGGGGAGATCCACCCTCCCCCCCACAACACACACACACACACAGAGTAGAATTGGGTTCAGAGCCCCTTAGCAGGTTATGGAGCTTCTCTAGCCAAGGACTTTGGCTGTCTGGACAGAGGGTACCCGAGGTCATTCCCCTGACCCTGGCCTGAGATCTTCCCTTTGTACCTGGAAACCTGTGCCTCCCACTCCTAGAAAAGAGATTGCTAATCTATCATTCCTGCTCCTCACCAGCCCCCCTCCACCAACTCCAACATCTGGCTCTGCCTGATGAAAAGCCAGATTATTCATGACTCCCATTCAGCATTTCTGGTTAAAGCCACATCCCACAGCTGTTTGTATTTTCATCAGAGGCTTTGTCAACCTTTCTCCACTGCCCCCAAAGCCATGTTTAGAGGGAAGATTTCAATATGGGACTTTCAGATCATCGGCAGCCTATCTGCAGGCTTGTTTTTATCCCCTTCAGTCTTCTTATTTCTAGGCATGAAGGAAGCAGATGGGAGCCATGGAAGGAAGCAGGATCACAAAGGGGGTCCAAGGTTGGGTTATTTCCTCTCAGAACAAATTAATTAGTGTCTGAAGAAGCCTGAGTCAAGCCTTACTGGAAGGGCTGGAGACAGTGGAAGGGACTTAATGTGAAAAACGAAGACCCTCCTGAATTTGGCCTAGAGAGTTCCAAGCTCAGTTGTCTATTTGCTCCACCTCTGCTGCTTGGGGGGCATTGCTGGGGCATTCAGGACCACCTCTCCCATCTACCTCACACCTTCTGAGGCCCAGTTGGCTTCCTTTATTCTAACTCTGACCAGCCCAGAGATGGTGTAACATTTGTCTCTGTGGAAAGACGACGACTTGGAGTCAGGGTGAGACCTTTATGTGGGTCCTGGTTCCACCATGATCTAACTATGACTTTGGGCAAGTCATCACTCTTCTCCAGAACTCAGTTTCCTAAATTATAAATTGGGAACAGAATCTCAGCCTTGTCTACTTCACATGGATGTTGTGAGGATGAGATGTGATTGTGGAAATTCCCTGTTTATTTGTCTGACCTATGCACTCCATGCTCCACAGGACAGAAGTATGTCTTACCTCTTAATTATTGTGTTCCCAGCACCTGGAAGAGTGCCTAGCATGGGAGCTCAATAAACACATGCTGAATAAATCATTGTAAATGTGTCTCATCAGCTGTCAAATACTATTACACAGGATTATGTTTAATGTTGTTCCGTCTGATTTATGGGAAGACCCTCCATGCACTTCTCACTGCATCTTGAGCTTACAGATCCAGTAAACTCATAGCACAGACCCAGTGTGGGTCTGCCCCTCCAGACTAGAAGCTCCCAGGGAGCAGGGACATCTCTGCATCTGTGCACCTAGCACTGTACCTGGCACACAGCTTTAGAAATGTCTGAGGAATTAATGGATGGATGAACAATGCAGAGTGGTTAAGTGGTTTGCCTGAGGTCACTCAGCTAAGGATTATCAGCTGAAAAGCAAACATTTTTAGAAAGTTGAATAAATACGCTATGAACTCAGGTTTTTGCTAAGTATTTTCCACTACCTTATACCAGTTGTCCTGACTTCCAGTGCTATGTTCTCTCCATTGCCCTCTCATGAGTGCACCTCACCCATCCCATGCTGTCCAGTAGTGGGATTTGAACCTCCTGGTGAGGGCAGGTCATTCTACCTGGAACCCACCATGTAAACCCTAGCTGGATGCTCCAGGGAAGCCCATCAACTACTGCTATTATTGCTACCACTGCAGGGCTAGAAGTTAGAGCAACAAAAATTGAAGTGACTTGTCTTGGCTTGGGTTTTCCTGAAGCAAGACCCTGAGACATAGATGTGAATGCAGAGTGTTTTGGGAGTGATCCCAGGAAACATTCACGGGGGTGGGAAAGTGAGATAGGGAAAAAAAGAAAGCCAATAAAGAGATGTTATCAAGCCAGCTACCACTGTGGACAACTGGAGCCCTGTCCTGCCGGGGAGCCTTAGGAGGTGGCGTGAGACATGCCTTAGAGTCATCTCAACTGAGGGCGAGGAAGCTACGTGCTTATGCCCAACCCTGCTGTCATTCGTGGAGGGGTGCTCCTTCAACTCTCTGGTACTTCTGGTTTGCCAGGCATGCAGATGTTCTAAGTGGCAGCCTTGGAGTATGGAGGTGAATGCTAAGGGTATGTGGGCAGAGCCCACTGAGGTCTCATCAGGGTCCCAGCCTAGCTTGGTGTCCTTTGAGCCTCATCCTAATCTTCTGTAAAATAGAGGTAACAACCCACCTCCCCAGCTGGGCTGTGGTGAAGTTAGAGGAGATGAAGTTATGTGACATCACTTACAAGGTGATGATCGACAGTTATGACTAATGACAAGTCCTGCTCTTCTAGTACATTAAAGAAAGATTTAGAAATCAAATGCCAAAGCGAAAGCTGGGCAGGTCACTCCAAGGAGGAATGGCTTTAGATTTAGATCTTGATTAAATTTCTGAGTCGTGTAATGACGGAGGCAGGACCACCCCAGGCTGTGCCCAGTTACTGGTCAATTCACACCCAACCCATACCCAGACATATGGGAGGAAAAAATCACTTTCATCTCAGCTCCAATTCTTTTTTTTTTTTAATTTTATTTATTTTTGGCTGCGTTGGGTCTTCGTTGCTGCACGCGGGCTTTCTCTAGTTCTCTACTCTTCATTGTGGTGCACGGGCTTCTCATTGCGGTGGCTTCTCTTGTTGTGGAGCACATGCTCTAGGTGTGCGGGCTTCAGTAGTTGCAGCACGCGGGCTCAGTAGTTTTGGTCCGCGGGCTCTAGAGCACAGGCTCAGTAGTTGTGGCGCACAGGCTGAGTTGCTCCGCGGCATGTGGGATCTTCCCGGACCAGGGATCGAACCTGTGTCCCCCACATTGGCAGGTGGATTCTTAACCACTGCACCACCAGGGAAGTCCTCAGCTCCAATTCTTGGCTCAGTTAGTACTCCCCAGCGGGCAGAAAATGCCAGAGAAGAGAGACAAAGCTACTGAGATAAAGAGGGGCTGTTTACTGTTTGGCAGGAAGGAAGGACAGGGCAGGATGTGGTCAGGAACAGATGAAACTGCCCCAATGGATGCAGATCATTGAATGAATGGCATGTATGATTTACATGCTCTTACCCTTGAAGATCTAGAAGTTTCAGAGAGTGGGGAAAGGAAAGGAGAATGAAGGAAAAGACTAAAAAAAGAAACAGAGGTCTCTGTTTATTCTGCTCTTTCTCCATTACTGGCCAAGGCTGCTGGCAATAAACTCAGCAAATCTATTTGATGCTAATCTTGTTGGAAGAATTTACTGTAATTTGGTTCACTGGGGGGATAATCAGATTTGTGTAAACTTTCATAATAGTCTGCAAAAGCTTCATATCTCTTGACAGATATGGTCTTTAAAATGCCTGTGCTATCATCTTAGGATAGGAGAGGAGAGACTGTGGGCTGTTGAGGACCTTGGTTTTAGCGACCAAAAAGGTGCACAGACCTGCTTTTTTCTCTGGACCCCCACTCTCAGGCCTTCACTCTACCCCTTCCTCATCGCCTGGCTCCAAAGCTGATAGGGTCCATTTGGTGAGTGGGACTGATAGTGGCCTGGAGCAAGGGTATCTTAAGGATAAGAGGGTAGTTACTCCTGTCCCCAGGTCTAATTGTCCAGTGATTCCTGATCTAATCAGCCAAGAGTATTACCTTTAAAAATCTTTGTTTTGCAGTCCCTGTAGCAGCAAACTTGATTCTTACCAGTATTTTTATAATTTTCCAATTACTAATAAGATTATTTCTGTTTTATTTTAAAGACATAAAAATACTTATTCTATGCACTTTTTCATGCCTAGAAAACTTGCCATGAGTAACAACTATAATAAATAGAATAAGCGTAATAAACATGAGCTATCCCTCTTAGAAATAGTTGGTATTTTTTTGTTTGCTTATAACAATGGGAACTGGATTCTTGGAGCAAATAGTGGGAAGTTAGAGGTGAAAGGGGAAAACTAGGATCTGGGAGGACAACTGGGGCAACTTGTGCTCCTTGTAGCATGACAAGGTCTGGAGGGCATGAATTCATATTTTATTTATGATGACATGAAACTACCAATCTCCTTTCCTCAAAGAAAAACACAGACCCCCAACTCCAATCAAAACCAAGCCTAGGGCTTCCCTGGTGGCACAGTAGTTGAGAATCTCCCTGCCAATGCAGGGGACACGGGTTCAAGCCCTGGTCTGGGAGGATCCCACATGCCGTGGAGCAACTAGGCCCGTGAGCCACAACTACTGAGCCTGCGTGTTTGGAGCCTGTGCTCCGCAACAAGAGAGGCCACGATAGTGAAAGGCCCGTGCACCGTGATGAAGAGTGGCCCCCGCTTGCTGCAACTAGAGAAAGCCCTAGCGCAGAAACGAAGACCCAACATAGCAATCAATCAATAAAATAAATAAATCTTTAAAAAAAAAAAAAACCAAGCCTAAATATTTTACTATAAAATGCAATTCTCTGTGGCTCATTAAAGCTGAATCTGGCCTCTCTGTACCCTGACACCAAATTAAATCTCAGAGACAGAGTTCTGTGTGAAGTAGAAGAGAATAGCTTTATTGCTTTGCCAGGCAAAGGGGACCACACTTGGCTAATGCCCTCAAAACTGTGTGCCCCGACTTGGAGGGGGTAGAGAGGAGTTTTAGAGTAATGGTTCAAAGAAGGTGTGATCAGCTCGTGGACATTCTTCTGATTGGTTGGTGGTGAGGTAAGTGGGAGTCTGCATCATCAACCTTCCGGTTCCAACCAGTCTGGGGTCTATGTGCTTGTGGGCAGCACACAGTTAACTTCTCCCACCTGGTGGGGGTTTTAGTATCTGCAAAACAGCTCAAAGATACTGTAATGTATATCCCTTGAGGTGGAACCGGGATCCTGCCCCAAGGCTGCACTATTGTTTCTTGACTCTTCCTCCCATGTTTCTACATCCCCTCCCTTCCTTAATCAGCAACTGTTTGAACCTGCCCATTGGAATTCAGGGAAGGTCATGGAGGCTGAATGAAGCCTGCTTCCTGCTAACAAGAAAATGGGGGACACAAAGACCTTTGTGCCCAGGAGCCCCCACCCCCGCCCACACAGGGTCCTGCTCAGTTTCACCATCATCATCATTTGGGAATGTGTGCATGTGTGCAGTTAGGATCTGAGAAGCCAGGGGGAAAAGCGTCCTCAGGGGCAGGGCTCTGAGACAGGGGGCTGTATTGATCATCAGCCCGGGTGAGGAGAGCTAAGGCCAGAGTGCTTTCAGAGAGGTTAAGATTTGCTGCAAAGAGAAAAATAATCAAAGTTGATATCAGATCTGGTATGGGGCTGGGGGTATTGGGGAATGATACGTCTAAAATGACTGTAGGGTTGTTAGCTTGGGGAGGGGGAAATGATGGTATTATGAGAAATGGAACCATTGGGAAGGAGGAACATTTAGGTGAGAGTATGATTAACTCAGGGTTGGGCACACTGAGAAGTGGCTTTGGGGCAACTAACTGAAACGTCCCGCACTAAAGGTTGGCATAGGACTGAGCATTTAGGGCAGAGATAGAGAATTGAGAATTATTCACATAAGGAACCTTTAGTGAGCCCCTGTTACATGCCAGGAGTTCAGGTAAGTGCCAGGTGGAGAGGTGCCTGGGAGCACAGTCAGAAAGTGGGGTGATTAATGCTCGGACTTTAGATCATACGGATGCATGTCCCAGTTCCCACTTTCCCACTTACTAGCTGTGGGACCTTGGGCAAATCATTTGATGTTTTTAAGCCACAGTTTTCTCATCTTACAAAAAAGTAGAAGAGTGTGTCTGGCACACAATCATCAATAATAAAGGCAGTTCTCATGAGGATTAGTGAAGATAACGCATATAAAGTGCATAGCATTGTGTCTAGCACACAGCAAATGCTAAAAAAAAAAATGTTACCTGTTATCATCAGGAAAAAAATACTTTTGAGCTTAAGGTACCCTAGTCTAATGGTTATGAAAACAGCAAGGGTGTTAGGAGCTCAGCTGAGCTGGAATAGATAGAGACAGACAGAGACAGAGCGGTAGCTGAGCAGTCAGTTATCTGCGTAGCAACTGTTGCAGGAAGGGGGACCCCTTCCAGGGCCCGAGAGTGGGCTCTTGTCTAACACTCGGAAGTGAATTGTCTGAGGAGACACATGTGCTGACAAAGCAGGAGGCTTTATTGGGAAGGGGCGCCCAGGCAGAGAGCAGGAGGGTAAGGGAAGCCAGGAGGACTGCTCTGTCACGTGGCTCACAGTCTCAGGTTTTATGGTGATGGGGTTAGTTTCTGGGTTGTCTCTGGCCAATCATTCTGACTCAGGGTCCTTCCTGGTGGCATGTGCATCACTCGGCCAAGATGGATTCCAGCGAGGAGGATTCTGGGAGGTTGGTAGGACACGTGAACTGGTGTCTCCTCTCTCCTTTTGACCTTTCCCAAATTCTTCCAGCTGGTGGTGGCTTGTTAGTTCCGTGTTCCTTACCAGGATCTCCTGTTGTTAAGATAACTCATGCAAGTGGTTACTATCGGGCCTGGCCCAGGTGGGCAGTTTCAGTCAGTGGTTCCCCTAACACAACTGTCAGGAAAGAAGAAATTTTCCTCTACCCTTCTAGGTTCTTCTGGCTGGTCTAAAAAGATTAACAGATTAACAGGAGAAACTCACTCAAAAGTTTAATAGCATGTATGCATGGGAGAGACCCAGAAAAACTGAGTAACTGGCCCAAATGGCCCAAACTCTCACCTTAAATACCATCTTCAGCTAAAGACAAAAGAGAATGTTGGGGGTAGGGGTTTGGGACTTTGAAGGCGAACAAGGCAATTGACATGGAGTTAGAAAAGCAAAAGTTTGGTAAACAATTGTTTGCTGAGCCATGCAGAGGCAATGGGACACAGAATTTTAACGGATTTCTCTAGGTTTCTCCCAGTCTACACACCCAGATCATACTACAGTTATCTGTGGTGATGGCTGCCTTCCTGGAACAGGTCCTCTATCTATATTCTTTAGGCAGTTAGGGGGAAGTTCAAAGTTTCTTCCTGAGGCTTTTGGGCCTTGATTGTTTTCAGCTCAAAATAATCTGCATGCTGAAGAGACATTTTGGGGTGGCAAGTTTTGCCCTCCTACATAACCAGCCAAAAATGAAAGCCTTAAGCCTCTAACCACTTACTGTGATGGCAGAAGAGGCTAAAACTGTAACTGAGCAGGACCCTATGGGGCCTTCCCGGGACAGACCCCTCCCCCATATCCTCTGCTGTAGCTCCTCTCTGAAGTACCTAGATAATGGTATCTGATGCATATTTCCTGAGTTTTCAGGTGCTAAAACCACCACCAAAAGGAAGTAATTAACTACTTGATGATCATGAGCACTAGTCCCCAGACCTTATGGCACCTAAGGATTGATCACCACCAACCAGTCAGAGAACTGTGCACCAAGCTGATCACATACCCTGGGATGTCCCTCCCTCATGTTGCCTTTAAAAATGTTTTCCTGAAACCCTTCTGGGGTGCTCAGGGTTTTTGAGCACAAGCCACCCATTCTCCTTGTTTGGCTCTGCAATAAACCTTTCTGTGCATCGGGTTCAGTAACAAAACTGAGGAAGTGCTGACTCCCTCTGTTCCATTTTCCCCTGTGGAGCCACCAGTGGAGGGAAAGGTGGCTCAGCACAGGTGTGGGGTCATCTCACTGTTGAGAGGTAGGGGGAGGGGAGCGAGGAGGAAGTATGAAGAGTGTAAAAGTCCTGAGCACTGAGCCAGGGTAGGGAAAAGCATCTTAAGGTTTCCCCTCCTCCCCTGCAAGGAGGCCTGGGCAGAAGAGCCTGAAGAGGACCTGGCCCAAGGCCTCAGATAAAGAGACATGGGAATGAAGTTACTGGATGAAGAATGTGAATGTGTGAAAGAGCGTGACTGGCCAGGGGCCGGAGTCCTTGACTGAAACTCCCCTTAGACACTGTAACACACTGACTGGGCCAAGTCTGCTGTGGGGAGGGCAGCCTCTCCCGTAGACCTGCCAGGTAAAGCCTTTGTAACTGCCCAAGGTCAGGCCTGAAAAATCACACGTGGGTTTTTAACCAGGAGTCCGACTCCTCAGAAGGTACATGATAAAGGACTGTCAGACCAGCAATGTTTCTGTGACTATAAAGCTGGGCCAGTGAATGTTAAGGTTAGAAACAGGAGGCCTGAGCTGTGAATGAGTTAGCCTGGGCTCTGAATTTGGAATTCTAATCAGCTTTGCTAGGACAGTTTAATTCATCAACACCCCTCACTGACTCTTCTTGGTCCCTTTCCTTTCGGAGTTATAGAGAGGAAAATATAACTGAAACAAGGTGACTATGTTTACATTCTGACTATCAGATCTGTCCCCCAGGCTGGTAGTTACCTGCAAGGCCACTGGCTGTGAAAGTAACACATTCACTTTAGTGTGAAGAGACCTCTAGGGTTTCACTCTGTTTAGTAGGAGTAGAAGACAGCCCTGGGGAATGGCAGAGGTTTCTCTGTTACAAAAGTGTTGGCAAATGAGTTTTCAAGTAATTTTCTCCCCTTTGTCCTTTAACCCCAGGAGATTATCGAGATAGTTACTGACAGTTCTTGTAATTTGCATTTCAAAGTAATGTATGCAAAAATAATACGTTTCAGCACATGCTTCAATAGCATATTAAAACAAATTGGCTTTGGGTCCTGCCATTTATATCTTTCTCATTCTAACTCCAAGTCCTTTAATGCATTTAGGAAAAAAGGAGGAGGAGCATTTGGGAGGAGGTGGGGAAGAGAGAAAAGTGGAGCAGGGACCTATAGAACCCGTTGTGTGTGTGGCTAGAGAGGGTGGGCATCTTACTCATCTCGCGTGCCCAGGCTCAGGCCTGTGGGATTCAGAGACTCCAGAGTGAAATGGTTGCTGTGAGATAAATGCGGGAAGACGTCCTATCCCCTGGGAAAATGAGAGGAGCCCTCCTTAGGAACCCCCCCCACCACCACCACTACTATCATCACTCAGGCATCCTGTGGTCTCTCTCCCTGGTTGTATTTAGACGATGTGGTTATCTATGGGGGAGTCTTAGAGGGGATAGAAACTGCAGGTCAGGAGAAGTTCCCCTTGTCAAAATATAATTTTCAAAAAGTAAGACATGACTCTCATGTAAATATATAGTGAGCATTGATTTAATTCATTAATGAGGGAAGGAGCAGAATGGTAAAGTCATTTCAAAGAAAAGTATGTGAGGCAGTAAATATAGCAAGAGAAAGAAAGATTGCTAAGTTAACTACAAAACTTGGTTAATTTCCTCAGGGCAAAAATACTGTAATATTTGGACCTATCTTTTCTACTGGATAGAATATATTTGAGCCTCTACTGGACAAAAAAAAAAAAATCATTTACAACTTATCAGTCATGTAAAAGTTAACATCTAACTTTACAGAGTGTGGGTCCCTATCAACATCAGACAAAGGTATAGTCCCTCGGGAGTCAAGAGATGCATAGGCAGGCTCGTTGGGAAATGCTCTAGTATAAATTTGAAAGTGTATGCAGCTATATATATATATATATATTTTATAAATTTATTTATTTATTTAATTTTTTAGCTTTGGCTGTGTTGGGTTTTCGTTGCTGCGTGCAGGCTTTCTCTAGTTGCGGTGAGCCAGGGCTACTCTTTGTGGTGGTGCACGGGCTTCTTATTGTCATGGCTTCTCTTGTTGCGACCATGGGCTCTAGGCATGCAGGCTTCAGTAGCTGTGGCACATGGGCTCAGTAGTTGTGGCTTGCGGGCTCTAGGGCTCAGGCTCAGTAGTTGTGGTGCGTGGCCTTAGTAGCTCCACGGCATGTGGGATCTTCCCAGGCCAAGCCTCGAACCCGTGTCCCTTGCACTGGCAGGCAGATTCTTAACCACTGTATGCAGCAATATTTTTGCCTTATTTACAAGTTTTGGATAATTTTTCTTAACACCCCAAAGCACACTCCAACCCCACCATAGTTTTATAGTTCAGTTATTTGGCTGGTATCTCTCTGAGTGAGCAGGGTGGGAGTGTGGGCTACAAAAGGCTCCAGGCATGAGGTTCACCTAGACCCTCTCTCCGTCCTAGTCCTCCCAGCTCCTGCATCCCACACCTACACTTAGTCACTGGAAATGAGACTGTAGGACATTGAGATATTGAGGCCAGGATGGGAACCCTGTAGCTTTTGCTGGCTTCACACTGGGGCACAAATAAGCCCCCTGCTTCAGTAGACTGAGGGTTTCTGCCACCCGTCCCAAGGCAGAAGAAATTCTTACAGTTGAAGGTTAAGGGCCTGGAGCCAGATCCCCAGCCCTGGGGCCTGTGTGTTTTTGAATTACCCCTCCTCCTGCCACCCACACACGTCCCTCCCTGTACCCAAAGAAATTCTTACAGCCGCAGCAATAAACAGATGTGCACAGTGCTGAGAACTGACAAAGGCTCTCTCCTTGACCAAACTTTAGTCAGGCTCCTCTAAGCCTTTTCTCAACTAGGCCTTGACCTTGGCCCCCATCTTGTGTCCTGCCCTGTGGCCCTGCCTAGCCCAGTCTTAGCAAAGAGCCCTGCTAAGTCAGTGTGGTGACAATTCCCCCACCTTTGACATCGGATGTTCCTCACCCCCACCTTTGATGTGTAAGTTTTTGACCTTGCCTTTAGCAAGGATTCCGTTAAGTCAGTTTAGCAAGATTCCTTCTACCCTTGATGTCTTCTCTTAAAACTTTTCCATCCACTGACCCCCTCATTCTGCTGATTGGCCATAAATCCCCAGCTGCCTTTGCTGTACTGGGAGTGGAGCCCAATCTCTCTTCCCTATTGCAATAGTCCTGAATAAAGTCTTCCTTACTTTAATTTAACGTGTGTCAGAATAATTTTTTCTTTAATGGAACTAAGACTAAAGTAACGTGTATCCAGTCCAAGTCCAGTCCTTCATGCTGCTCCCACTGTCAGAATGAGTCTCCCTCCGCCCAGGTCTCCCACTGGATTTTGTTGCTGTCTCCATTAGGGCATCAACAAGGATGGGGCCCCTTGTTCAGAAAGCAGGGAAAAGTACCATTAAAGTTACTAAAATAGAAAACCCTTATCTTTCTTTCTTTCCTTTCTCTCTTGACTTATTACAATGTTTATTTGCTATTTAATGCCGTTTTCTTTCTTCTTTGACTTTCTTGAATTAGCCAGCCTCTAATACTGAAAATGATGACACAGAAGGAAAGGGAAAAACAGGACCACTCATAGTGCCTTTCGCTTTTTGTCCTTCTTTAGTCATCGACAAGCTGTAAGTAGGAAGTGTTGGTAGGATGTGCACATATCAGGAAGTCAAATGAAAACAGCTGAGTTAGTTTTATGCCTTTCTACTCTTTCGGTAAGAACAAAATATGTGTAGATGTACAAACTATGAAATGTGAATTATGTAACTTTGGTGATTCTGCATATGAACTAAATGACCTTACATTTGCATTTTAAACTGGAGTTGTGCAAAATAAATATGAACAGTAAAATTTATGTTAATAATTCAAAATTTTTAAAAGTTTTTTATTTTTTTTTACTTAGAATAACATTAAATAACAAAAACACCATAACAAATCAAGAGAGAAAGGAAGGGAAAAAAGAAAAGGGCTTCATATTTTAGTAATTTTAATGGCACTTTTTCCCTGCTTTTTGAACATGGGGCCCCATCCTTGTTGATGTTAACAGGCTGGATCTGATGGAGAGGCTGAATGCTGAGGGAAGGAGCACGGGGACGTGACCAGAGCAAGGCCAGGTAAACAGGCAGGGTGCAATATACAAGTGAAATTGTCCTATGAGTAAAAGATCCCATAAAATGCTCCTAGGAAATTTTTTCTAATTGGCTCCCCACACCCCCAATAGGCTTGAAGAGCCATATACTTATGACAAAAAAATTCTAAATAAACTAAAATGTTTTACATTGCTTTAGAAATGAAATATATTTTCTTTATAGTTTATTTCTTTAACAGTGAATTAACATCAGCGTGACCATAAAATAAGGAAAAGATAAGGCTAGACTGATACTTCTGGTGGGTCGGCTGGGTGAAATTCCATGAGTTACCCTTGGAGACTTAGTCTAGAGCCCACTCTTCCAAACCTTCCAGCAGGTGTATAAGCACCTCATTCTCTGTATTAAATTTCTCGCTGCTTAAAATAGCTAGAGTGGTTTGTTTCTCTGGCAGACCCTGACTGATAAATGGGTTTGAGAGCACAGGTCAAAGGAAGCAGTGCCAGAGACTCGATATGATGAAAACTGCATCCTGCATGAGAGAACAGAGCTGCCCTTTGCTGTGAGCTTCTCTCTCAGATCAACTTAATCAATTAAGCCCATTTACTCCTTTATCATCCTCCGCAGAAAACCAGAAGCACTAGACATTGGGCTCCATTTCAGACATTGGGAAATTAATATCTGCTGGAGAAAGCGGAGGCTCAGCCCAGTCTGGTTTTGTCTGGGATATGATGGTGGGACTCCTACTCACATGGTGGTTTAAAAACCCTCTTCGTGAGCCTTGCAGAAGTTTTGCTAGAAGCCAGGGTGAGGTTGGATAACACCACTAGGCCACACCTTCCATCCACGCAAGATTTATTTTTTTATTTCCTGAGGCAAAAACCTCCTACCAAAAGCCTCCTACCTTATTTCCTGAAGCTAATTTCCCTTTGGCTGACACTGTGAAGCAAAATGTATTAATACCCATGATGGGCGATCAGCATCCAATAAATAATGCTGGTTGTTCTAATGTACCTGGTATGAAATATTCAGAGCTATTAATGCATTTCAGTTTAAATCATCACCAGGGCTTTGGTCCAAATCAGTGGTGAGCTTAGGTTCTATCATCTTTTTCTGCAGAGATCGGATGTAGAGTGTAGGCTGAGGGTTCCAGGAAAAGGCACCAAGGAGCCAAACCTCTGCAGAAGGTAGGGGGCTATGCAGTGCAAGAAGATGTGATGGGGGAACAGCCAGAGTCCTTGCTTGGGGTTCAGGACTCCTGTCCTAGCCTGGCTGCGCTGAAGGACTTGTTAACCAAAATTTCAGAAGCAGGGACCTGATTGAAACAAAGAGGCATTTATTTTGGATTGGTTAGGACCGCGGCCCGGGAGACACAGATTCAAGCAGCACTTGAATTGTGTTCTGCTAGACTACAAAATGGAGAAAGTTTATAAGGGCAAAAGCCTCAAGGTCACAGTTAGTTACATGAGTTGTTTATCAAGAAGTATAATTGGAGCTGGCAAGAAGTAAGGGTGCTTATTTAGCAAGGATGGTTGGGGTCTGAAATGGTTGCATAGTTACAAGAGGGAACAACCCTGGGACACAGGGTTGCAGCTAGCAGATTTTTTTTTTTTTTTTTTAAAGATTTATTTATTTTATTGATTGATTGATTGCTATGTTGGGTCTTCGTTTCTGTGCTAGGGCTTTCTCCAGTTGCGGCAAGCGGGGGCCACTCCTCATCGCGGTGCGCGGGCCTCTCACTATCGCGGCCTCTCTTGTTGCGGAGCACAGGCTCCAGACGCGCAGGCTCAGTAGTTGTGGCTCACTGGCCTAGTTGCTCCGCGGCATGTGGGATCCTCCCAGACCAGGGCTCGAACTCGTGTCCCCTGCATTGGCAGGCAGACTCTCAACCACTGCGCCACCAGGGAAGCCCTAGCAGATGTTTTAAAATGGCTGGTGTTCTTCGGTTTGGTACAGTTCACAGAAAGTTCAAGTTCTTAGTGGTGCAGGGACATGTCAGACCAGATCCTCCATGGCCACCCAATTCCATTTTTGATGCCTGAACTATGATTACTCCATCAGGATTTCAATGTCATCATACTTGAGGTTCATGGGGTCATGGGAAGCCAGATTGGAGCATTATAGGATGTCTTCCCCAGTCCTTGATTGTAAGCACTTAAAATGCCTTCTGTCTCCTGAGGCAGTAGAGGGAACATGGGAGAGAGGGGGAGTCTATATAACCACATAGATTGGGAGTGGGACTCAAATCACCAAGCGTTAGGACCTCCACAGGAAACTTTGGATAGCTAGAGATTTCAGAAGGTTAAGCTCAGATATCCTGTCAATATGGAGATGGTTGACAGGTCTATAAATCATGTTTGCTCCGGAGCTGTGGTCCTGCTTAGCAGGTGGTGAGCATGGGAGGAATCTGAAGGGTGAGGTGACAGAAGTGAGTCAGTCGGGACCTAGTGGGGCAGCAGTACTGCCTGCCTCTCTTGTTAAGTTCTAGGACATTAAATTAGAGGTAAAGAATTGTTGGCATGGGAGAGCTCTCCAGACAGAAAACTGAATTGCCTAGGTGCCCCCGACACCAATATCTCCACACCCTTCTCAGACCTCTGGTTTCCCACCCTGCCCCACCCCTGGTGAAGTCCATTAAGAACCTAATCCAAAGTGATCTGAAAGGAAGGACAGGGTTATTTAGTTCCACTAAGTGTTCCCTGCTCCTCCCTGCCCCGAACAGAGATGGATGTGGGGAAAGGAGGCTTCAGAGGTAGAATTAGCTCTCCCAGCTCTACTCTCTGAATCCCAGCTGAAAGCCCGTTTTCTCATCCTTATTCCTAGGGAATACTGACCTCCCCTCACTCTTGCCTCTCCTCCCATCCTTCCATCAGCTTAGGTCACTCAAGTGCTATGGGTTTCTGACACTGCCAGCTCCCAGCAGCTCCATTCTGATCTCGATGCTAATAGGCTGATCTGCTTTCCCCAATATGGCAGCTCTCTCAGCTGATGCCGGCTCCCCCGATCTTTGCTTTACTCAACCACCTCTTATCTCTCAGAGACCGTGAGGTGAATATGAGAGAAAGCAGTAGTTGGACTGGCCTTAGACAGTAGGCAAGAACCATAATGCGTGCCAGTTATTCAGCTATTGTCTCTCAGCTTCAATCCTATTATCCTTCTGTCCTTTACTTTGTGATGCTGGGGCAAGAACTGTGAAAACTACTTTTCTGCTCAACTATCTAGCACCCTGTTAGGTTCTGCCAGTAGGGCTCGCCAGAGGTAGACTGGAAGGCAGAAAGGATATAATTTTCCTCTGTTTCCTGTTTCTGTCAGCATCACCTAGTCTTGCTTTTTCACAGCAGCTGAGGCAGTTCTTTCAGTAGCAGCCGTTGGTTCCAATTTGCAATTGCTCCTCCTCTGTTCACCTTCTAAATGTTGGGTGCTCCAGGTTCAGGGGTCCAGTCCTGCATGCCCATCATTTTCTGTGAACACATTCTCCGTGAATGATTTCAGCTGGTTTATGGATTTATGTGCCAGATATTCTGATGACTCTCAAATCTGTATCTCTAGCACTGACCCTTCCCTATACTCCATATTTGAAATGTTAGATGTGTAAGTCTAACATTTAAGTTAGATGTGTAATCTGCATCTTCAATTTAAATGTCCAAGCATAATTTTAAATTTCTTCTCTTCCAAACAAGCTTCTCCTTTTGTCCACCTCATCTCAACTGACCACACGTCACCACCTTCACTACATCACCCCAGTATAAGCAAGCCTCAGCTCAGAGTGATCTGGGTAGAAAATTAGGAAAGCTCTTGCAGTAAAGCTTCTAGAGTGTACAGTTATAGAGTCTCAGGGCACAGTGACTTTCTCCCTGAATGAAAAGAAACTTGGGATAACAAATCTGTTGGGAGTGAAACCAGAACTATGAAATGAAGGGGCCGGGAGGGGACACTCGTAAGAAGTGGGATGGAAGGAAACTAAAAAGGGAAAGTTGCCCTTTTGGATGACCTCAGCCTCCCTGCCTGTCAGGGGTCTCGTGCTCCCTCTCATTACTTGTACCAGCTAGGACTGTGTGCTGTGCTGGGACGATAGCCCGTAATTACTCATAATGACTTCACAGGGCTCAGCCCAGGTAGGCGCCCAGGCATTTCAAGATAATGACTTTCCTTCTCTTTTTATTCTGAGTGTGCTAGCTCCCTACATGGAGTGAAAGGTGCTTATTGAAAGTGCCTTTGATAATTAGGTTGGTCCTGGCTTCATTAAACACTGATAAGCTTCCTGCTTCTGGGTCCAGACCAGAAAAGGAGCCAAAAAACTGGATTCTCCTTTAAATGAGTCCCTGGGATGCAGGTGCTTCCCTTGCCTGTTCCTGGGTTGAGCTGAGGGGAGAGGAAAGGCAGGTCCCCGTGGGACAACAGGAGGAGGGCTTTCTCCCATGCACACCAACCACATACTAAGCCTCGATTTTCTTATCCGTTATATGGAGCTTAGAACCTAAGAATGTCAGAGCTAAAAGGGACCTCAGGTGTATCGATGCCTACACCTTTACCCTATAGAGGAAAACATACAGCTATGGAGGCCCAGAGAGGGGATGGAACTTGCCCAAGGTCATACAGTTCAGCTGTACCAAAGCCGTGCTCAGAACCCAGGTCTTTTTTGGTTGCTCAAGGCTCAGTGATCCCTGATGTACTTCGAAGGATTATCATGGGACCTTAGAAAGTGAAAGAGAGAAGATAAAGTGGTGTGAAAAGCGAGACACTCCACGCAGAGGTGAGGGGTTCCTGTCTGGGGGTGAGGATGGGGGGTGGAGAGAGGAGGTTCAGGAGTCTCCTGGGTTCCAGCCTCACCTACCAGGCATACGAGCATGGCCAGCTCATTCGGCCCCCTTGAGTCTCATGACCTGCCCTGCTTACCTCACAGGGCCCTGGGGAAGAGGGCGTGAGGTGAGAAAGGAGACTTGTGAAAGTGCCTTAAGAAAAAAAGCCCATCAAACTGTTGCAGGAAGGGGGACCCCTTCCAGGGCCCGAGAGTGGGCTCTCGTCTGACACTTGGAAATGAATTGTCCGAGGAGACACACGTGCTGACAAAGCAAGAGACTTTACTGGGAAGGGGCGCCCGGCGGAGAGCAGGAGGGTAAGGGAACCCGGGAGGACTGCTCTGTCACGTGACTCGTTGTCTTGGATTTTATGGTAATGGGATTAGTTTCCGGGTTGTCTCTGGCCAATCATTCTGACTCGGGGTCCTTCCCAATGGCGCGCACATTGCTCAGCCAAGATGGATTCCAGAGAGAAGGATTCTGGGAGGTTGGTAGGACATACGGCCTGGAGTCTCCTCTCTCTTATTGACCTTTCCTGAATTCTTCCGGTTGGTGGTGGCTTGTTAGTTGCGCGTTCCTTACCAGGACCTCCTGTCACGAGAAAACTCATGCAAACGGTTACTGTGGTGCCTGGCCCGGGTGGGCAGGTTCAATCAGTGGTTCCCCTAACAAAACTGCATGAAAGGCTGGCTTTGTGCTCACTCCCTCCTCTGCCTGCCCCGAAGTCACCACCCGGGAGGCCAAGGCTGATGCTCGGAGTGCAGCCAGGCGCCCACCTCGATCGGCATCAGCAAGTCACTCCTCCACTTGCTCCCCGAATTACTGAGCTCTCCTGCCCAACTCAGCCCCAGACCTTTGACAACATTAAACGTTTAAATAGGCCTGGGCCTTGGCTTAGGAGACAGCATTTCCTTATTGTCCCTGACACCCTCCCCACTGTTCAGAGACCAGAACACCATGGAGAAGGCTCATCTCCACGTTCCCCTTGGCTGCGGATCATGGTGATGGACTCCACCTGGGTACTAATTCGGGAACAGGCCCGGCTCTCAGCCCAGCCCTGAACTCATCCCTTGGCCTGAGCTCTTCCATCTATCCCTGCCTGCCGAGCACTCGCTGAATATCTGATACCCTTCTCCCAGCCAGCCCATGGCAGTCCTGGGGCTAGAAGGCTCCCCAGGAGGCCATTCTGTCCCTTCTGCTCTCAGGCTGGTACAGACAGATGTGTAGACAGTTGTTAACTGCAGCTCTGTCTTGCCCCGACTCCCACGCCTACCTCCTGCCCAGGGAATTAAGACCCAGAGGGTTAATGCTTGGGTGTCCACATCAGTCCTGGAGAAACTTTTGTGTGGACTATCTGCAAGGTGCTGGTTGTTTCGAGGCCCCAGAGGAAGAGTCTAGGGAGAGGGTGGGAGAACCATTGTGGGGTGGGGTCAGGAAGGGAAAGCCCTCCGGCGCCGGGACCCAGAGGATGAAGGGCTGTGCTGTGTGGGCTCAGGAGAGTCCAGCTGAGCTGAAGGGGATCCTGCCTGCTTCTGCGCATCTCACTGGCACGCCTTTGTTTGTGGGTCCTGCCTGGATTAGCCAAGCGTCCAGCCCTCCTCTCTACCCCACCTTGCCGGGGCCCAGCCTGCAGAAGGCTTTGGTCTGCCCACCCCACACCCCTCCTCCCTCCCCAAAACCTCTTCTGGGTGTCTCCCACCCCCCGCCCCCGGCCCCTCAACCAATACTTGTTGAATGAACAATTATCGCTCTGAGCCCTGGAGGAAGGAGTGGGCAGTGTCTCCAATGGGCTGTGACCATGGCCTCCATAAAGGCCTGGGCTGGGGTCCAGGAACGGTGTGGACCCCTCTGCAGCCATGCAGTCATGTGGCTGGGTGCTGGGTGAGCTGGCTGGTCAGGCCAGGGCAGGTGCCACCATGAAGGGACAGTGCCATCTAGCTGCACCTGGGACCAGAGCAACAACAGGGTCCTAGGGTTGGCTCAGTCAAGCGACGTCCTCCAGGGAATCCCTGGGCACTGGCCAATTCTTTAGCAGACCAGTGGCCTTTCCTGCCATATAGGGGGTGACACAACCTCAGCTTAATTGGTCCTCAGCTGGGGGACCTGTGCTGCTGAAAGGGGGACCCAGGTCAGACTGAGGATGCCCTTGGAGGAGCCCCAGGTGGGGACTAGGCTTATCAAAAGCACCTGGAAAGGGACTTCCCTGGTGGAAGCCCGCGCGCCTAGAGCTCGTGCTCCGCAACAGGAGAAGCCACCGCAATGAGAAGCCCGCGCACCGCAACGAAGAGTAGCCCCCGCTCACCACAACTAGAGAAAGCCTGCGCGCAGCAATGAAGACCCAACGCAGCCAAAAAGCAAGCAAGCAAGCAAGCACCTGGAAATGTCTGACTTGAGCCAGCTGGGGACCAGGCTGCTTACAGAGGTGGAGTGTCCGGGCCATCGGGTGGCTGTCCTACTGTGTGTCTGTGCCCCGCTGTCCAGAGGTCAGTGCAGCACTTCAGCTGTGGGACAAGTGCACGTCGTCAGGACTGCTGAGGTGCTGCGGCAGGGTCTGCACCATCCTGTCTTCCCCACAGCCTGGCACCATCCTGGCACCACACAGACCCTTGCTCTGTGGCTCTGCCTGGCAGGAGCTCACCAGAATGAGAAGAGCCTTCTAGCAGTCCAGGCGGTCCGGGCACCGAAAGGGCCACTCTCTGAGATGACAAGTCCCTGTCACGGTCAGTGTTCCACCAAGGCCGCCTCAGCCGGGTCAGATGCTAACCGTACCACCGCGCTGGGAGGGAGGCTGGGCTAGATGCCTTCCGAGGTTCCTTTAGTTTATGATTCTATAGAATGTAAAATTTTACATTCTTAATTTGTAAAATTACATTCAAATTTAAATTTGCTTAATTTAAATCTCTGTCACAAGTTGGGATGCCCGAGAAGCAAACTCTGCGATGGAGATAAGTGTGCAGGACATTCATTAGGGAGTTCTCTTGGGACTGTCACCTGTGGAGGAGGGTTTGGCAGCAGGGTTGACCAGAGGGAGGTGAGCCGCACTGCAGTCTGAACAATTGCCCCGCCAACCGTCCCGGGAGCAGAGGAGCTGACAAAGCTTTCAGAGGTGACCCAAATCGAGGTGAGAATGCTGGGCCTTAGGACCTCATGTTGATTGTCACTGGGTGTAGGCTGGCTGGTCACGCCTGCCAAGGTGTGACCTTGGGCAATCCAGAAGGGCGGCAGCTGAGGCTGTCTGCTGGCAGCCATCCCAGCAGCTGGGGAGTGTCCTTCATGCCTGGGGCGGAACCTGGGCCACAGGGCATCACAGCATCTACCACTATTCCTGTGGTGACATTTTAGGCAGCAGTGAACCAAGCAAGAATGGTGGATTTGGGGCAACGGACTCTGCCCAGTGTTTCTAACCTCTGCTCAGGATCATCTCCCTGCGGGCGATGGCCGGAGTCCTGGAGGCAGTGGTCTTCCCCTCCACGCTCCTCTTCTCTGCCTCTTCTGAGAGGAGGTGTGGCTGGAGGTCCGGGGGGAGACAGTGGGAGCAGGAGGCTGCCCAGGGATCAGAGGCCTTCGCTTTAATTGCCAACAATTAGATCCAAGGGAAATCAGCTCATTTCCATTCTCACCATGCAGGGGCCCTAATTAAGATTTAAACTCATGTTTCCTTTTTTCTTTTTAAAATTTCCTTGGTAGGTAATTAACTTTTCCTTTCTGTGGGTAAGCAATTAATCAATGCTGTGTTAGTGACGGTGGAGGTCAGAGCGCTGTGATTTGCTTGGGAGTTTGTTTCTTTCACTTACTTCTACTTTCCAGAAGAAGTAGCTGCAGCAGGGGAGGGAGCAGGGGGAAGAAGGAAAGATGCTCTAGTGAGCATCTGCTGTGCAGCTGACTCTTTGTTAGGATTCTCATGAAGTCCTTACAACATGGAATCCTTACAACAAGGAGGGTGTAAACGGTTTTCCCTGCAGCAGCTGAGCAGCTGAGCGCAAAGGTGTCCCTATCTAAGTGAGCTTTCCCTCAAGAGGGGCCAGCCGAATGCTTCCTGGGGGCCTAAATTGGTTCCTGGACCCAATTGCAGCATGTGGGGGACTGTGTGTGTGTGGGGTATCTCCCAACCAATAAGCAATTCTCCGAGGCCATGTGGGTGTCCTACATACAATTGAACTCGATTCTGACACTATCTACCCAGAGACAGCATCAGATTCCACAGCTTAAGGGCTCCTACAAGACTTCCCCCCACGTCACCCCACTCTCCTGCCCTTCAGACACCAGCTGCTAGCCCAGGTTGTTAACTGGACTTCTGACAACAAGCTATAGACTGGAGGTTCCAAAGACATCCTCCTTGGGTTGGATTAATTTGCTAGGTAGGCCCACAGAACTCAGAGAAACATTTTACTCACTGGATTACCAGTTTATTATGAAAGGATATGACTCAGGAACAGCCAGATAGAAGAGATGCGTAGGGCAAGGAAGGTATGGCAGAAGGGCACGAAGCTTCCATGCCCTCTCCAAGTGCCACTCTCCTCAGCTCTCTATGTGTTCACCAACCCAGGAGCTCCCTAAACACTCTCTTTTGTTTTTTTTTTTTTTTGGCTGCACTGCACAGCATATGGGGATCCTAGTTACCCGACCAGGGGTCGAACCCACGTCCCCTGCATTGGAAGCCAGTATTCTTAACCACTGGACTGCCAGGGAAGTCCCTCCTTTTGGGTTTTTATAGAGCTTCATTGCACATTCATGATTGATCAAATCGTTGGCTGTTGGTAATTGATTCACCCTCCAATCCTTCTTCCCTCCCTGGAGGTCGGTGGGTGGGACTGAAAGTTCCAACCCTTATTCACGCGGCCGGCTCCTCTGGTAACCAGCAGCCAACCTTAGGTGCTGTTCAAAAGTCATCTCATTAACATAACAAAAGACACCTTTGTCTGCCCTCCTCAATTAGGAAATTCCAAGGGTTTTAGGAGGTCTGTGCCAGAAACGGGATGGGTATGAATACCAAATATATGTTTCTTATCATAAATCCCAATATCACAGGGCCTGAAAGCTCCTCTGGCTGAGTTGGGCTGGGGTCCATGGGCATGTGGGTCCTCCCACTGCCAGCCTCAGTGCCTGGTAGCCTCTCTTCTCTCCCAAGGCCCTGGGTCCACCTCCCCACAGCACATACCTGAGGGAGAACATGTGGATCAATAGGATTTTGTGTAACTTGCAAGTGAGAGTGTAAAATTGGTGCAACCATCTCGGAAAATAATTTGACGTTGTCTTATTTGCTTATCCTAGGACGCAGCATCCTATGCTTAGGTATAAATGTGGAGAAACTTGCACACATGTACCAGAAGACATGGACCCAAGAGACAGCATCATTTTTCAAACAGGAGTGGAAACAACCCAAATGTCCATCCACAGGAGAATGGATAAATAAAGAATGCTGAGGCAACCCAGAAATAAGAATGCCAGGAAGCAGCTACCCCTCCAGAGGAGGGGAACAAAAGGGAAAAGAAGAGCTTTATAGAAGCTTGAATCTTGGAGGAGGGAGCACCACTTACTACTTACAGCCAATCATTCCTATAAAGATCAAAAAAGCAAATGAAACAAACATATCATTTAGACATATGTGCCTATGTGGCAAAACTTTTTGAAAAGCAAAGGAATGATAGACACAAAATTCAAAATGGGGTTAGCCTCTCACACAGGGAGGCAGAGGGTAGATGACAGGAGACATGATGTTCTGGTTCTTGTGTGAGTGGTGGGTTCATGGGTGTTGATCATATTTTGTTGTTTTTTAAAATTTTGTTTTTAACATTAAAAAAATTTTGGTGGGGGGGGGAGTCCCCTGGTGGTCCAGTGGTTAGGACTCGGTGCTTTCACTGCCATGGCCCCAGGTTCAATCCCTGGTCGGGGAACTCAGATCCCGAAAACTGCATGGCCAAAAAAAAAAGAAAGAAAAAAAAAAGTTTTGTGATAGCTAGCCTCTAAGAAGGACCCCAGCGATCCCCACTTCCTGGAATTCATATTCCCTCCCACTTTGTTCTAGTGCCACACAGCTTTCAGGATCTTAGTTCCCGGCCCCAGCAGTGAAAGAACCAAGTCCTAACCACTGGACTGCCAGGGAACTCCTGGTAGGTCACTTCTGAGGTTGGGTTTTAATATTTTGGTTTCTCTTGCTCTCTTTCCCTGGGAGCATTTGCTCTGGGGGAAGCCAGCTGACATGTCGCCAGCAGCTTTATGGGGAGGCCCAAAGGCAAGGAACTAAGGGCTTTCGAGGAAGACAGTGTGAGTGAACTTGGAAGTGGAGCCACCCCAGCTTTCAGATGACCACAGTCTCAGCCAGTGTCTTGACAGCACCTGCATGAGAGACCCTGAGTCAGCGCCACCCAGCTAAGCTGCTCCTGGATTTCTGACCATCGGAAACTGTGTGAGGTAATAAATGTTTGCTATTTTAAGCTGCTACATTTTAGGGTAATGGGTTACATAGGGTTAGATAACTAATACATACTCTTTGATATGAATAGAACATTGAATTTTAAAATATAAGTGAGAAAACATTCAGAGGTAAAAGAAGGAGGGAATGTAGCTTGGAGGCAGGCCAGTTGGAGTAGGGGGCGTGGGCGGTGGCACAGCCATGACGTCCGTGGGACAGCGGGGCCCGGGGCTCCGGCAGGAGGGCAGCGCGGGTGCAGGAGGAGGAGAAGGGGGGCAGCCTGGGATCCTGGCGGCGGGGCTGCAGGGCCGCTCTCGACCACACGAGGGCACCCCACACCGCCACATCCAGCCTGGGGGGTGGCAGGAAAGGAGGGAAGCGCGGGTGGGGGAGAGGCCTTTTGGGGAGGTTGGGGTGGGGGTGAAGCATCCTGTGATGCAACGCTGAGACCCTCACATGGGATTTGGAAGGTGGAAGGGAGCCAGAGGCCACCTTCCTAATGCTTTGGCTGCTCCCTTCTGGCAAACAGGGTCATACAGATGTGCATCTTCTCCTGCAGTGCTGTCCAGTGTGTGGTCCCTACCCCCGGCAGCAGAAGTGGAGGCCCTGCCTGCTCCTTGGATCCCCAGGATACACTTGTATCCTGAATTCAGGAGTGCCAGGGCAACCTCCAGATGCTCACCTTCCTCTCCTGCCCACAGCGAGGGAGCAGACCCTCTGGAGACTCAGCCTTACCCCCTCCCCTCCCCCATCCAGCCATCCCATAAGCACCTAACCCCCCGTATCAAGTCACTCTCTGCTCAAAATACCTTGAGTGGTTCCTATTTCCTGTGCTAAACTCTGGCTGATACAACTGTTATCCTTATTTTACAGATGGGGAAACCGAGGCACAGAGAAGCAAAGTGATCTTCCCAGAGCCACACAGCCAGTGGGTGGTGGGGCCAGGCTCCAAACCCAGGTCTTTCTGAGCCCCGAGCCCACTGCACCATCTTGCCTGGTGAATATGTGTTGGTGTTGCCGGATGTGGGAGGAGGCCCGGTGAGCTTTAGGCGGTGGGCTGGGCTGACGCCCATGGCAGGTCCTGAGCAGGTCTCCAAGGTGTCTGTTCCTTCCGAGAAGCACAAGTGGCTCAGGTTTCTGGGGACTGACCCTGAGGCTGGGGCTGTGGGAGGTGTGGGGCAGGGAGGCTGCTGAGAGCCAAGCCGTCTGGGCACCGCGTCAGTCAGTTCCCAGTGTTGGAGCCCTTCAGCAGTGTCTGGAGAAACACTTAAGTGACCAGTGCAAAATCAAATTAGGGGGATGGTGAGGTGGAGGTGTCACCAGGCCCGGAGGCCGTCTTGGGCGGCACCACCTCGGTGAACTTGTAGTGGTTTGTTCTTGTCAGTCCCCCAGGGTTGAATGGAGCCTGAGAGCCTGACAGACACATGATCATTCACTCACCTGGGGCCACACGCCAGGTTGCCTAGTGGGGAGTTCTGGCCGGAGGGTATCTGTCATCTGGACTGGAATGTCCTTCCTGCGTGCTGAGCATTTTTGCTCCCTTTGGCTGATAGAACTATGGGTGGGGGAGGTGAGGCACGTGCTACGGGTGGAGAGAAAAGTAAAGCCAAAGGAGTTGGTTGATGCTTCAAGTGTTTAAAAGAACACAGGTCCTTGGCTACATCTGAGAGCACTGAGCAGGGCAGCTTGTGTGCCTGTCCCCACCCAGGGGAGATCCGTCTCTTAAGTCTTCATTCACTCATTCATTTATTCATTATTTTATACCTTCAGCACATACTTGAATGCTACCACATACCACATCCTTGACTGCATACCAGAGATGGAATCTTCAGATACTCAAAGTCCCTGCCTCATGGAGCTTACATTCCAGGTGGAACACATTTTACTGTGCTTCCTTGTGTTCTCTTTTGACACATTTCTTTAGGCAGATAATACATTTTCTTCTCAATAATTTTAGATGTACTACCCCAGCCTCTGGTTGCCTCTTCTATAATCAGACCTAGAGAATTGGGTTCAAGGAATAGGGACATTCACTTCCTACTCAATACTAACCCATGTTCACCCAAAGGGGAGAGAGGGAGGGAGAAGGTTGGGGAGTGGGGTGGGCGTAGAACACAGATGTCTCTTCATTCATTTCTCCAAGGCAGCCCATAGGCCCAGAGGGATGTCCTCTGCCCTCTGCCCTCATCAGACCTGGGCTTGGGAAACACTCTGCCCTTGATTCACTTTTGAGTCCTTGGAGTTCAGCTCCTGACTTTTGGGGTTCTCATCACATTGTGTTATAAGTACTGATACCCTTTTATTGCCCCCAACAGACAGAAAGCTTTTTTTTTTTTTTTTTTAAAGTAAGCAGGAGCCTTCTTCCTTTTTTACAAAAATTATTTATTTATTTAGGCTGCGTTAGGTCTTCGTTGCTGCGCGCGGGCTTTTCCCTAGCTGCGGTGAGCAGGGGCTACTCTTCGTTGTGGTGCGCGGGCTTCTTATTGCTGTGGCTTCTCTTGTTGCAGAGCACGGCCTCTAGGCATGCGGGCTTCAGTAGTTGTGGCACATGGGCTCAGTAGTTGTGGCTCACGGGCTCTAGAGCACAGGCTCAGTAGTTGTAGCACAACAGGCTTAGTTGCTCCGCGGCATGTGGGATCTTCCCGGACCAGGGATCGAACCCATGTCCCCTGCATTGGCAGGCAAATTCTTAACCACTGTGCCACCAGGGAAATCCAGACAGAAAGCTTCTTATTCAACATTCTATCTTCCTAGCCCAGCCCAGGGCCTGATTCATAGCCTGTTAACACATGGTTGCTCAATTAAGATAATTTGTACAATTTCAAAGCCTTGTTGGTTCTACTGCTGGTCTCTACACACCTATCTCTGGTTTTTCCTTTCTAAGAGAGATGCCATCCTTCCCCTACCTACCTACCCCCATCCAACAATTTAGGGCCCAGCTGACATGCCACCTCTTCCAGGAAGCTTCCTCAGCCCTCCAATCAAAAGGGATGTCTTTTTGCTCACTGTCTCAAGAAGTTCACACTCTGGTGTGTATGATGATGGTGGTTCAGAAAAGCAAGTCACAGTGATAAGTGTTATTTATGATAGAGGTAATGATCATAGTGAATACTGAGTGTTTACTCTAGGTCAGGAAGGATTTTACTGCCATTGCCTTGTTTAATCCTCATAGCAACCTTCTAATGGAATTCTGCTGTTATTCCCATTTTACAGATGTAGAAACTGAGGCTTAGAGAAGTTAAATGCCGTGCCTGGGGAGTCGCAGCTGGGGAGGGTCTGAGCTGGAATTTAACATCAAGGTTTATTCTCTTAATAACTATTGCACTCTAGCCATGAAGAGACATCAGAACCCAAAAAGGGCCATTGAGAAAATTTGGGGAATGTATCAGTCAGGATTGTGCAGAGAACAGAATCACTAAGAATGATATGAAATAAGCAATTTATGATAAGAATTACACCTTACGTAATTGTGGGAACTGGTGAAGGATTCCGTGGAAGGTTGTGGTCCCTGCATCTGGCCTGGGCCTGAAATTGCTGTATACCTGCAGGGACAGGATTTGGGAAGAAAAACTGGAGGTGAGGTTGGGAAGAACAAGGTCAACAAGCCCCATAAGAACAAACTAGAACCCATGTCTCTCCCTTACTGCCTCCAGCCTTGACGACCCAGGTGACCTGCAGCAGAAGCTGCTGGTGCCATTTGGCCTGGAGCTGCACAGGTAGGTGGCCCCGGACTTGGAGGGAGCTGGAGCAGCTGTGCGCTTGGCTACTGTCCGGGCAGTGCCAACAGGCTGAACAAGCAGTTAAGTGTCAAGGTTGCAATAGTACCTCATTTTGGCAGTGTTACACAAAATCATCTAAAACTTAGAAATAGGGCAAAGGATGATTATGTGTCCTTTCAAAGTCCTCCTTGGATGGATCCTTGACCAATGGACCTACCTACAGATTATTAATTCTCTAGGTTCTAGAATCCAGGAGAATAAACCTTCTTTAAAAAAACATTTTTTTTAATGAAGTATAGTTGATTTACAACACTGTGTTAATTTCTGCTGTACAGCAAAGTGATTCAGTTATACATATACATACATCTTTTTCATACTCTTTTCCCTTATGGTTTAATCACAGGATATTGAATATAGTTCCCTGTGCTATACAGTACGACCTTGTTGTTTGTCCATTCTGTATATAGTAGTTTGCATCTCCTAATCCCAAACTCCTAATCCATCCCTTCCCCACACCCCTTCCCCTTTGGCAACCACAAGTCTGTTCTCTATGTCTGTGAGTCTGTTCCTGTTCTGTAGATAAGTTCGTTTGTGTCATACTTTAGATTCCACATATAAGTGATATCATATGGTATTTGTCTTTCTCTTTTTGACTTACTTCACTTAGTATGACAATCTCTAGGTCCAACCATGTTGCTGCAGATAGCATTATTTCACTCTTTTTTATGACTGAGTAGTATCAGGAGAACAAACCTTTGCTATCTATTTACTATTGTTTAGGGCCCGGGCTCTGGGATGCTGTGTTCACTCACAGTTTTTGCCTTGCAGAGATGCAAATGATCCCTCGTGTAGTAAAAATATATAACCCTGGCAGGAGCTCAGCTGAGACAGGAGCAACAGAGCTGTCAGGTGTCAGAGTAGCCAGTTAAAGCAACCAGCCCTAAATGGAAGAGGTAAGCCTGTAACCACTTGCTGTGATGGTGTAAACAAGAAGCTAAAACTGAGGAAGCAGCAGCTCTCCCTGTTCCATTTTCCTGAGGCTCAAGGTGGGTCAGCACAGATGTGGGGTCATCTCACTATTGAGGGAGCGCCCAACAAAAGGCTCCAGCAGTTTGATGGACTCTGGGGTTGGGGAAGGGTGAGCTGGGGAAAGACCTGGGCCCTGAGGACTGGTTTTCCCCTCCCCCCTCCGCTGCCTGCAAGGAGGCCTGGGCAGAAGTGCCTGAGGAGAACCTCAACCGAGGCTTCAGATAAAGAGACCTGGGAATGAAGGCAGTGGCTGAGGAATGTAAATGTGTGAAAGAGCAAAGGTTAGTTAGTTTTATTGTTATCTCTAAGTTTGCAATCATTCCGGCATTCCTTTTTTCATCGACTATATTGTTTCTTGAATTTTCCTTTGAACTGGATTTACTATTCTGCTAGTTCCTTCGTTAAGGCGTTAAACTAATCTTTGCCACATGCTCCTTATATATGTGTATGATGGGCTTGTTTTAACCTCGTCACGGTTATACTTTGACAGTAGCAGTGTTGAGGGTGGATTGAAGTGAGGAGTGAGACCCCAGCTTGGGGGGGTCCTTTGGAGGCTATTTCAGGAATTCTGATGAGTGTGTGAGGGCCTGACCCAAGGCTGTAGCAGGGAAAACAGGTGAGGAGGGGGTGGACAGGGGAGACGCTGAAGCACAACAACTTTTGGGTGTTGGTAAGTGATGAGAAGTAAGCAGGAGGCATTCCTTCCATGTGGGAGAGGCTAAGAGTTATCCAGAGTTTCCAGCTCAGAAAACTAGCCCAGCAGGTCCAAGTCTTCCTTGGCTTGTGCTTACCCTCAGCATCTGAGAAAGTGGATAATGCTTAGAATTTACCTGGTTCTAGGACTGAGGCACTGGTTGTTACTAAATGACTCTACAGCCTCAGGGGATTAATAGGTACAAACCACTATGTAAAAAATAGATAAGCTGCAAGGATCTATTGTACAGCACGGGGAATATAGCCAATATTTTTAAATAACTATAAATGGAGTATAACCTTTTAAAATTGTGAATCACTACGTTGTACACCTGAAACTAATATATTGTAAATTAACTGTACATCAATTTAAAAAAAAATCGTTGACGCTTGGTTCCACCCTAATCTGACTTATCTGGTCTTGGGTGTGTCCAAGCGATCAGAATTTTTATTTATTTCTTTTTCTTTTTTTAGTTGAGGTACAGTTGATTTACAATATTGTATGAGTTTCAGGTATACAGTAACATGATTTGGGTATATATTTGTTTTGATTCTTTTCCATTATAGGTTATTATAAGATATTGAATATAGTTCCCTGTGCTATACAGTAAATCCTTGTTTTTTATCCACTGTATATATGGTAGTCTCTGTCTGTTAATCTTATACTTGTAATTTATCCCTCCCCCCTTCCCCTTTGGTAACCATAAATATGTTTTCTATATCTGTGAGTCTATTTCTGTTTTGTAAATAAGTTCATTTGTATCATTATTCTAGATTCCACATATAAGTGATATCATGTATTATTTGTTTTTCTCTCTCTGACTTCACTTAGTATGATAATCTCTAGGTCCATCCACGTTGCTGCAAACGGCATTATTTCATTCTTTTTTTACAGCTGAGTAATATTCCTTTTTTATTTTATATATATATATATATATATATATATATATATATATATATATATATATACATATGCCACATTTTCTTTATCCCTTCATCTGTTGATGGACACCTAGGTTGCTTCCACGTCTTGGCTATTGTAAATAGAGCTGCTAAGAACATTGGGGTGCGTGTATCTTTTCGAATTAGAGTTTTCATCTTTTCCAGATATATACCCAGGAGTGGGATTGCTGGATCATATGGCAGCTCTATTTTTAGTTTTTTAAGGAACCTCCATACTATTTTCCATAGTGGCTGCACCAATTTACACTCCCACCAACAGTGTAGGAGTGTTCCCTTTTCTCCATACCCTCTCCAACACATTATTTGTAGACTTTTTGATGATGGCCATTCCAAGAGCTGTGAGGTGATACCTCATAGTAGTTTTTATTTGCATTTCCCTGATGATTAGAAATGTTGAGCATTGTTTCACGTGCCTATTGGCCATCTGTATATCTTCTTTGGAGAAATGTGTGTTCAGGGGCTCCCCTGGTGGCACAACGGTTAAGAATCTGCCTGCCAATGCAGGGGACATGGGTTCGAGCCCTGGTCCGGGAAGATCCCACATGCCGCGGAGCAACTAAGCCCGTGCACCACAGCTACTGAGCCTGTGCTCTAGAGCCTGCGAGCCACAATTACTGAAGCCTGTGTGCCTAGAGCCCATGCTCCACAACAAGAGAAGCCACCGCAATGAGAAGCCAGCGCACCGCAACGAAGAGTAGCCCCTGCTCACCGCAACTAAAGAAAGCCCACGCACAGCAACAAAGACCCAAGGCAGCCAAAAAAGAAAAAGAAATGTTTATTCAGGTCTTCTGTCCATTTTTTAAAAATTAATTAATTTATTATTTATTTTTGGCTGCCTTGGGTTTTTGTTGCTGCGCCCAGGCTTTCTCTAGTTGCAGCGAGCGGGGGCTACTCTTTGTTGTGGTGCTTGGGCTTCTCATTGCAGTGGCTTCTCTTGTTGTGAAGCCCGGCCTCTAGGAGCATGGTCTTCAGTAGTTGTGGCATGTGGCTCAGTAGTTGTGGCTCACAGGCTCTAGAGCGCAGGCTCAGTAGTTGTGGCGCATGGGCTTAGTTGCTCCGCGGCATGTGGGATCTTCCCGGACCAGGGCTTGGACCCGTGTCCCCTGCATTGGCAGGCGGATTCTTAACCACTGTGCCACCAGGGAAGTCCTTCTGCCCATTTTTTGATTGGGTTGTTTCTTTGTTATTGAGTTGTATGAGCTGTTTGTATGTTTTGGAAATTAAGCCCTTGTTGGTTGCATTGTTTGCAAATATTTTCTCCCAGTCCATAGGATGTCTTTTTGTTTTGTTTATGGGTGAGCAGGATTTTTAAATGCTACTTTAGGTAAAAACTGTTTTGATAGACTGAAAAGTATTAGAATTTACTGACTTTATCCAGGTGTTTCACAAAGTGACATAGTAACAGATCAAATATAATCATCAGGTGGTAAGAAGCAGCATAGTGTCTAACCCTGGTCTTTCCTTAAATTTAATTACAGATTATGTACTCTGTTTAATGTCTTTCTCACCCTCTAGACTATAAACTCTCCAAGGGAACATCCCCATGTTAGTCACTATTGTATATTCCCAAGGCTCTATACAGTGTTGGGCATGTGGTTGGCCTTCAGATATTACACATAAGATGAATAAAGAAATACTTATAAAATTTTTTAAAATGTCTGTACAGCCTCAGATTTGAAAAGTATTCAGAATTATAGTCAGAAAAGCAGTCAGGTGCTTTTCTTCCTTTTTTTTTTTTAAGGGGGGTGGGAGGGTACAGAGAATGAAGCACAGCAAAAAGAGAAAAACACCCCAGGGTGAACATCTCTTGATTACACATTTATAGATTGTCAGCCTACCGAGGGACTTAGTCGCAGCCCACTTCCCCTTCTGGCTTCTTAATGGCTGCTGGCCACCTCCTCCTGCAACCCGGCGGGCAAGAGCTCAGCAATGCAAGCTCTTTTAATTCTTGAAATGGTAAAGCATGGTAGGAAAGGAAATCCACAAGTGAAGAAATCACATTATGAATTCCAGTGCCAAAGAAAAGGACTGTAAATCAGATTGCGAATTCATTGGGGACCAGGAATCATCTTGCTCTTTTTGGTGCAGGACCTGAGTGATTGCTTTGGCCATTATTTACCCTCCGGGATTACACAGGACTCGCCTCTTCCATTCTAGTGTTTGTTTCCAGAGTTTCCATCCAGCCCCACCTTCAGCTCTAGCCGCTGAGCTGCCGTGCTCTTCTGACAGTAGATGACCTGCTAGAATGGAGGGGTTGTGTTGTGAATTTTCTGGTTTTTGGTTTTTTCAGTTTTCATTGAAATTTTAAATTTACAGAAAAGTTGGTACAGAGAGTTTCTATATGCTCTTCACCTAGCTTCCTCTGATTTTTTTTTTAAATTTAATTAACATTTTTTTTTAAATGTTTTATTTTATGGAGTATAGTTGATTCACAATGTTGTGTTAGTTTCAGGTACACAGCAAAGTGATTTAGTTATACATATTTTGCTTCCTCTGATGTTAATTTCTTTCATAATCATGGAACACTGGTCGTAACTAAGAAGTTAACACTGGACAATCCTATTAACTAAGACCAGTTTTTCCATTAACGACGTCCTTTTGTAGTTCCAGGACCCAATCCAGGATATCACATGCATTGTTTTTAATTATAGCTACCTCCCTGGGGTTTTGTGTGGATTGGATGATAAACTGCACGTAGAAGGGCCATGTAAGTAAACCATGAAGGATGTAAGTGTTATCAGCAGTTCTTTTTCATTGTTGTTCTGGTTAATGATGAAACATACTGACGCTTCCCTCACTGCACTGCTCGGTGTGAGTGGATTCCAATTTCATTATTAAAATGACTAAAACCATATGCTGGGTACTTTAATCCTCACAACAATTATATTATGCTCCTGTTATGAGACTCAGAGTTGATATACTTTTAGGCTTTTTAGGCCCTCCCAAGGTAGAGTTAGGTACCTTTTCACGTGCTGTCCCATCACAGCACTTACTGTGCAGTCTTCCTCACTAGACTAGAAGCTGTGGGTTCCAGGAACTGGATTTTGTTCACTGTTATCCCCTCTATCCAGCAAATAGTCAGGCACATAGACGATACTCAAAAAAAAATCACTGCTTAGATGAATGAATAAATGAAGGCTGATCTTTTAACCATTGCTCTATTCTGAAAACTGCTGTTTTCCTTACAACTCACTGTTAACTGTCTGCCTTCCCCTACCAGAAAGTGAGATCTGTGGAACACAGAATGAATCTTCAATGCCTAGAACCCTGCTTAGAACTGACACTTGGGGTGAATGTCAATAATATCTGTTGAGTGAATGTATGGAAAGGTAGACTTCCTCCTTTGGTCCACATCACCCTGTCTTTTTGTGACATCATTGTACCCTTTTCTTTAAAAAAAAAAAAATTTATTTATTTAGGCTGTGCCGGGTCTTAGTTGCGGCATGCGGGATCTTCGTTGTGGTGTGCGGACTCTTAGTTGTGGCATGCATGCGGGATCTAGTTCCCCAACCAGGGATCGAACCCGGGTCCCCTGCATTGGGAGCACGGAGTCTTACCCACTGGACCACCAGGGAAGTCCCTCACTGTACTTTTTTCCAATGCTGATCTCAGTAAGATAATGTTCAAAAGCATAACGCTGTGATGTGGGTAAGTGCAGAAAGCTCTGGCTTCCTGAGTTAAACATGCATTTGCAGCTGAATGACGACTGGAAGGGGAACCACAGGAAAGCTGTCCCCAAGAGCACTGTCTCCAGGAGGGAAGCAGTGATGGTTGACTCAGGTGGCCTGTGGACTCCACCCTCCACAGCTTTGTCCAGGACAAGCAAAATCATGCCTTGAGGCTATTCGTGCTCTGTGCTCTCAACTTCCATGTCACACTGGCCTCCCTTTCACCAGAATGCAACTCTTAAAGATAAACAAATAGATAATGGCTGATAGTAATCATTAGCTTTATTTTCTTAGGAGATAAGTGCCTCTTGTCAGAACTCTTCTATTTCAAATCTGTTCATTTTTCCTCTGTTATTAGTGAAAATACAACAATCACATTCACGTTAAGGAAAATGAATATAGGGAAAAAGTCACCATTCCAACACAAGTATGGTTGGAATTTTGTGTTTCTCTCTTTCCTCTTTTTTTTCCCTGAGAGTATATTATATATACTTATCTAGTTTGTGTTCTGCTTTTTTCATGTAACATTGTATCATGCTTATAACAGAAGGATCTTTCCATGCTATTAGACGTCATAACCATCTATTTAAATACACTGCCACACATTTAAGGATGTTCAAATATATCATTCATTTCACTGTCAGATATGCCAGGAAAAGTCACCTAAAGAGTTTGAAAGACAAAACCTCAAAGCACCTAAATATTTTTAAGACTGTTAAATGTCAGGATTAAAAAATAAACCTTCTCGGGAATTCCCTGTCAGTCCAATGGTTAGGACTCCACACTTCTACTGCAGGGGACACGGGTTCAATCCCTGGTCAGGGAACTAAGATCCCACATGCTACGCAGCACAGCACCCCCCCCCCCCAAAAAAAAACCTTCTCTAAAAATATACGGAGGACAGCACATGGAAAAATGGTCAACATCTTTAATGTTCAGGGAAATGTCACACACTACATACCAACTAGAGCGGAAAAGTTAAAAAGATCGGCAATGCCAAGTGCTGACAAGGATGTAGAACAGCTAGAATTTTCATACATCGCTAGTGGGATTACCAAATGGTATAGCCACTGAGACAATAGTTTGATAGTTTCTTACAAAGTTAAACATGCACTTGCCATATGACCCAGCAATTCCAATCCTAGGCATTTACCCAAGAGAAATGAAAGCATATGTCTGCACAGATCTCTATGTGAATGTTTATAGCATCTTTACTTAGAACAAAGCTCCAATGTCCAACTGGTGGATGGATATACAAATTATGGTGCATCTATACAAAGAAATACTGCTCAGCAATAAAAAGCAATGAACTACTGAAAAATACAACAACCTGGACGAACCATAAAACATTATGCTATTGTGAAAGAAGCCAGACACAAAAGGCTACTCCCAACTGCTTTTACTCACAACACTTCTGACACCAAATGTGTGGGTTATTTCCACACCAACAACCATTTCGCCAACTCTCCAGACACCAACTGGGTGTCCTACAATTCAATTCAATTCTGACATAAAGTACCCAGAGTTAGTGTCAGATTCCACAGATTTAAAGGCTCAGTCTCACAAGACTGCCCTCACTTCAGATTCCAGTCTCAAGTCCCAGGTTGCCACCTGTACTTGTGACCAACCAGCTATAAATTGGGAGTTCCCATGACTCCTTCATCAAGTTTGATAATTTGCTAGAATGGATCACAGAACTCAGGGAACACTTTGCTTACGTTCACTGATTTATTATAAAGGATACAATTCAGAACAGCCAGATGGAAGAGATGCATAGGGTAAAATATGGTGGGGAGGAGTGGTAGGGAGATTCCATGCCCTCTCTGGGCACACTACTCTCCCAGTACCTCAAAGTATTCACCAGCCAGGAAGCTCTCTGTAGTTTAGGGGGTTTTATTACATAGGCATGATGGATTATATCATTGGACATTAATAATTGAACCCAACTTCCAGCCCCTCTCCCCTTCTCAGAGGTCAGGGGATGGGGCTGAAAGTTCCAACCCTCTAATCATGCTTTGGCCTTTTTGGAGACTAGCCCCTATCCTGAAGTTAAGAAAGGGGTCTCCAGCCACCAGTCACCTAATTAGCATGCAAAAGATACTCTTATCACTCCAGAGATGCCAAGGCTTCTAGGAGCTGTATACCAGGAACTGAGGATAAAGACCATATATATACTATTGTGCCATAGTTACATACTATGTGATTCCATTTATTCCATTCTGGAAAAGACAAAACTATACGGGACAGAAATCAGATCAGTGGCTGCCAGGGGCTATAGTTAAGGGGAGGGGATTAACTGCAAAGGAGCAAAAGGGAATTATTTTGGCTGTTTGAAATATTCTATATTAGTGTGGTAGTTATTTGACAAAATACCTGTGTCAAAATTCATTAAACTTTACTCTTATAAAAGGGATTTGTACAGTATTTAAGGTACACCTTAATAAATATGACTTCAAGTAAAAGCTATTTCCTTCTGTCACCTTTTGCAAATCCCCTGCCCCTAAAGGATGTGACATATCTATTATGACTGTTGTAAAGGAAGGAAATAAAAATTCTATCAATGAACACCTGGTATGACTTCCACACAAATGTCCACTGTCCACTGTGAGCACCAAGAGTAGAACACGATTCAGTAGAAGTTTTCAGTATCTTTGGTCCAAAGCTTCTGTTTATCCCTGACTTCAGCCTGAAAGTTTCTCCTCTTTGGGTCCTCCTTCTGTGCCTTTCAGTTCTGGAGATTCCGCAGCTTTAATAACTTCTTTTGGTTCCATCTCTTTACTTTCCTTTTTCTGCTTCGCCTCTGCCTTCTGTTCTTTTGCCTCAAGTTGATAATGGATGCCCATGCCAATGCAGAGATAGATGCCTGAGACAATAAGGATTATGCCACATGCCCAGTATGTATATTTGTAGTCTCCGTATATGTCACTGAGACGACCTAAGGATGTCCAAAAAAAAAAAAAAAAAAAGTTATGTGGGTAAACAATTATACCCTTTCCCAAATAAAGCTTAAGGATCCACTCAAAGAGCCCATAAATGACAAATTAGTCTAAATAGAAACTGCTCAAAATTATTTGATCTTTTGTTTATGATGTCAACTGATTTTGGATGGCCCTGCGTAGTCTGTTAACTTTAGCAACTTGAAAGTAATTAAATCTTGGCAAATTTGAATTGGGGAAGTCCTAGAGATCACCTAGAGTCAATCCTCTCAATATTCAATGGAAAAATTTGTTGCTCAAAAGAGGTTTAGTAGTCTTGCCCAAGGCCATAGAGCTAATTCCAGTCTCCCAGGCCAATGCACTTTCTCTGACATCAGCATTTCCCAAAGGGCGTTCCTGTGAACACTCATCCTCTGCTAACATTAACTAACAGCAACACCTTTCCACCATTCTAAGTGCTTAATCCTCACAACAGGAAGGTTCTATCATCATTCCCATTGTATAACAGAAAAACCAAAGTACAGAAACCTTAAGTAACTCGTCCAAGGTCACAAAGCTTGTAAATGAAACAGGTTGGCTTTCAACCCAGCAAGTCTGACTCTGAGGTCTGCACCATAACTTCTGTTCTACAGGATACTCCCTAATGTTTCCAAAGTCAAGTAAGTTTGGAAATGACACATAGCCTTTTCTATTAAAGGCTTTATGAGGTAAAGAAACTTATTTATGAGGTAAAGAAACTTATTTACTTTGGTGTTCCCAATCTTTTTTTGGCCATGAAATCCTTGTAATAATAAAATTTATTAGTATCTCAAACTAGTATTAAGAAATAAACTTTGGAGGGACTTCCCTGGTGGTCCAGTGGTTAAGAATCCACCTTCCAATGCAGGGGATGCGGGTTCGATCCCTGGTGAGGGAACTAAGATCCCACATGCCGCAGGGCAACTACGTGTGCGCGCCACAACTACTGAGCCTGCGCTCTAGAGCCCACGAGCCACAACTAGAGGGCTCGCGTGCTGCAACCACTGAGCCCACGTGCTCTGGAGCCCATGCCACACAACTAGGGCGCCCAAGCACCACAATGAAGATCCCGCATGCCGCAACTAAGACCCAATGCAGCCAAATAAATAAATAAAAGAAATAAACTTTGGAAAATACTACCCATATAAAGGACATAATAACCAATTCAAATATGACTCCATATGGTTTTCCAATGCAGGGCATCACGCATTCAGCAATACTTACTGATTCTCTAAATATACACACGGCCCTGGGTCTGCTAGGTCCTGAGTTAAGGGTGAGCAAAGGAGGTAACGTCCACAGTTCAGTGGAGAAGAGAAATGTTAATCCAATAACTACACAGACTGTGACAAGTGCTACAAGGAAGGTTTGAAGGCAGAAAATAGGGGTTTTAGACCAGCAAGTAGGGTCAGAAAGACTTTTCTTTTTTCTTTTTTTAAAATTAAAAAAAATTTTTATTTTTGGCTGTGTTGGGTCTTTGTTGCTGTGCGCGGGCTTTCTCCTGTTGCGGCGAGCGGGGGCTACTCTTGCCTGCAGTGCTTGGGCTTCTCATTGCGGTGGCTTCTCTTGTTGCGGAGCACGAGCTCTAGGCGTGTGGGCTTCATTAGTTGCGGCACGCGGGCTCAGTAGTTGTGACGCACAGGCTTAGTTGCTCCGTGGCACGTGGGATCTTCCCGGACCAGGGCCCAAACCTGTCCCCTGCATTGGAAGGCGGATTCGTAACCACTGCGCCACCAGGGAAGCCCAGGAAGGCTTTTCTTAAAGTGTAAACTTAGCCAAGACTTACAGGAGGATAGGAGTTATCAAGGAGAAGGGAGATGGGAAAAGGCTCAGGGCAGACAACAGCCAGTGCAAAGGCAGGTGGTAGGAGGAAGCACAGGGTGTGAGAGGAGAAGCACAGAGAGCAAACTGAGTGGTGGGAAATGAGGCTGGAGACACAGGTGGGCCAGGCCACGCAGGACCTAGTAGGCCACAGCAGGGAATTTGATCTTCACCCTGAGAACGTGGGAAGCAACTGGAGTGTTCTAAGAGACGAAGAACAGCTAGGGTGGATATGGGTAAAGTTAGAAGGCTACTGATAGAAGATAGGAGATTTAGATAAGAGTGGTAGTTGTGATGGAGAGAAAACAGGCAGATTAGAAAGAGATTTAGGAAGCGAAAATGGACAGGATTTGAACTCTCCTTCGGTGTATATAGGGAGGAGAGAGGGTGGACAGGTCAGTAGTGGACCTTCTGTTATGTATCCCTCCTTACTTTATAGTGCATAATCTCAAAAGCATGAGTCACATCCAGAAGTCCAAATTATTGTTGCATTCTGTATTAATAATAATTTTAAAATGTAAACCATTTAGCATTTTTTTAACATCTTTATTGGAGTATAATTGCTTTACAGTGTTGTGTTAGTTTCTGCTGTATAACAAAGTGAATCAGCTATATGCATACGTATATCCCCATATCCCCTCCCTCTTGCATCTCCCTCCCACCGTCCCTATCCCACCCCTCTAGGTGGTCGCAAAGCACCAAGCTGATCTCCCTGTACTATGCAGCTGCTTCCCACTAGCTATCTATTTTACATTTGATAGTGTATATATGTCAATGCTACTCTCTCACTTCGTCCCAACTTACCCTTCCGCCTCCCTGTGTCCTCAAGTCCATTCTCTACATCTGTGTCTTTATTCCTGTCCTGCCCCTAGGTTCTTCAGAACCATTTTTTTTTTTTTTTAGATTCCATATATATGCATTAGCATACAGTATTTGTTTTTCTCTTTCTGACTTACTTCACTCTGTATGACAGACTCTAGGTCCATCCACCTCACTACAAATAACTCAATTTCATTTCTTTTTATGGCTGAGTAATATTCCATTGTATATATGTGCCACATCTTCTCTATCCATTCACCATTTAGCATTCTTAAGAGAATAATACATCAAGTTTTATGGTCACTTACTAGCTGCGTGATCTTGGGCAAATTATTTCACTTTTAGAAGCCTCTATTTATTTATTTATAAAGCGGGAACAATAATTGTCCTGCATCACAGACTTGTAATATATGACAGAATATAGCAAACGACTAGGACAGTCCCTGGTATACTGTGAGCCCTCACCTGGTACCTATCGTTATTATTTGAAATATTACTGCTGAGATAAATTCCACAATTAAAAAGAAATCACCAATAGTATGTTAAAGGTGGTTATATATTTTTCTACAATAAACATGTTAGGTTTTTTATCAGGAAAAATTATTATACATACTTAGGTGTGTAATAGTTTTTTATTCCTCTTTCAGCTTGATGATTCACTTTAATTCAGTTCTATTAAGTATTTGAGCAATTACGCTGTACCAAGCATTGTGCCAGCACTGAGGGTACAGAAGCGAAGAAAGACTATCAAGCAGCTCACTGATTTCTGCTTTCTATCACCTTCCTAATCTTCTCTGTCTGTTTTATGTTAATAGAACCATAGAAATAAGGAGACATACTATACCTAAAATCGGTGGCCCCAGGAGAATAGGACAGCATTCCACAATGGTCACCAATCCCACAGCACTGGAGAACCTCTGGGATCCAACGAGGTCCATCAGCGTTTCAAACAATACGGCGCCAAACCACCCAAAAGCAAATCCAAGGAATCCCGCATAAAGACAGAACCCTACATAGCTAGAGGATAAGGGTACTAGCGTATGACACACTCCATTTGCAATAATAGAAGCAGCAAAAAAATACTGAATTCGAGGTCTTATCCACTTTGTGTTGGCTACAAATCCCATAGAAGGTCTGGCTACCATGTCAACAAAAGCCAGAATGGAAAGAAGGAAGGCAGCCTTCTCACTAGAGTGATGTTGACTCTTGGCATAATTACTAAGAAAGACTAAAGGTGTAGCCAGCGCAAAAGACATTATCACATTCCCAGAGAGGTACAGCAGAAAGCCTCTGTGTTTGAATAGGGATAAGTCCAGAAGTTTGTTAACTGTTTGAAAAACGGATTGTTTCTCCTTTGGGGGGTTTCTGCCATTAACTTCTGTATTTGCATCACCTGCCCCCTTGTTTGCATCATGTTTTCCAGCTTCCTGAAGGAATTCTTTAGACTTCTCTTTCCCTGCAGTGGTTGGCTTGGGCCCTATTGGTCTCATCAGGGCTCCAGCCACACAGCAGTTTAGTAGGATGCCTCCAAGAATTAGGAAGCTTCCTCTCCAGCCAAAGGCAGCAAAAAGAGCCTGGTTGAGGGGGGCCAGGGCGGAGAGGAACACAGGGCTGCCTGCCATGGCCAGTCCATTTGCTAATGGTCGCCTCTTGTAGAAATACTTGCCAATCATGGTCAGAGCTGGATTCAAGTTGAAGGCAAGCCCAAGACCTGGCGAGAGGGGAAAAAAGAAGCACATACTCCAATAAATGTCAGAAACATATTTGGAATTAATTAACTAGGCAAAGAAATGAAGTGGAAAGAGGTCAAAATCATGAGAGGCTATTATAACTAGTAGGTCATTAAGTGGACTGTTATCAAATAAATACAGACATAAAGTCTCTTTATGCAGCAAATACTAGATTTATAATATAAAAAATGTATATATATGTGTATATATATGTATATATTTTTTGGCCGCACCATGTGGCATGCAGGATCTTAGTTCCCCGACCAGGGATCGAACCCAGGCCCCTTGCAGTGGAAGTACAGAGTCTTAACCCTGGACCACCAGGAAGTCCCTAAAAAATGTATATTTTAAAAAATAATTATTTTTCCTTTAGCAACAAAAAGAACAATAAATGTAAGATCCTTTGTCTAATTTCATAATTTTAGCTTTCCTGAGGAATAGGGAATTGAAAGCAAAAAGGAGAGAGGATAAATCTTATAAATTCAGAAAGCAAGATAGGAGAAGGGGCAGAAGGAAGGGAAACAAGAGAGAGGGAGGGGGAGGGAGAGAGAGAAAAAATGTTTTTGGATAGTAAAACACAACATTGTCAAGATGCTAACACTACCTTAGTAAATCCATTAATTTAATGAAATTTCTATGAAAATTTCAATGTGTTTTATTTTTCAAATGAGGTAAAATGACTCTAAAATACACCCGAAGAACAAATGCATTAGAAATATTGGAAAAGGATAAATAATTGGTGGGCCTACCCTAACAGATATATAAATATATTGTACAGCTATGGTAATTAGAATAGTGTGGCACTTATTCAAAATTAGAAAAACTGATTACTAAAAGTGGGCAGAAAGTCCAGAAACAGAACCAAAAGATACATTTGAATTAATAGGGAAAGAATGGATTTTCCAGCTAATGGGGCTGGGACAGTAACTATCCCAATAACCTCTTAAATGGTCTCCCAATCTTGCTTCCCTACTAAGTAAACCAGGTTAGGATGCTTGCCCATTTCAATCTCTCTAATGACTGCCCATCCATAACTTTTCACTCTGGATTAAGAGGTCCCATGATTTGGCCCTAACCTACCTCCCTGCCCTCATCTCAGTCTATTCTTACTTGTGCTACGTGTAACTGTTCTTCTAGATTTTCACAAAGCCTTCTCCTAGTTTTCATTCAGATCTCAACTTAAAATCACCACCTCTGAGAAGCCTTCCCTTTAGGGACAGTTCAATCCTTCTCTATCAACATTCTGTTTTAAGTCTTTGCAAAGCAGTTATTACTACCCAATATTTTTCTTATTTATTCATTTATTTGTTGGTCTGCTTCCCTCCACTAAACAGTGGGAATCTTGCCTGTCATGTTGGCTCTCCCCACAGAGCTTGGACCAGTGCCTGGCATATAGTTAGGGACTCAATAAATATTTGTTGAGTGAATTAATAAATGAAATAATGAACAGGCTGAATAATCACATGGGAACAAATAAAGTTCTATTCCTTCCTTATGTTATTCAAATAATCCAGATGAGTTAAAATAGTTAAATGTTTAAAAATTTAATTAATGTAGTAAAAGTATAGATCCAAAAAGATAATACCCATTATTGGCATTATCTCAGGTCCTGCAGGTGGGACTGTAAATTATTATAACATTTCCAAAAGAGTATTTGGCCAATGGTATCAAAACCCTTTTTCCCCAGTAATTGCTCTTCTACAAATTTATCCAAAGGAAATTATCATTTTCACAAAGATGCATACAGAAGCACTATCATGCAAATACTGTTTATTAAGAGTGAAAATATAAACAATCTAAATGTCCTTCAATTAGAGGATGGTGAAATAAATTATGGTATATCCATCTATCCCATGAAAAAATAATCGCTGCTAAAGTATATTTACTGAGATGGAGAAACTACGTATAATACATGATGTATTATTAAGTGAAAAAATTGGTTACAAACATTATACATAATCTCATCCCTTTAAAAAAAATTTTTAACTTTATTGGAGTATAGTTGATTTACAGTGCTGTGTTAGTTTCAGGTATACAGCAAAGTGATTCAGTCATACATATACATACATTCATTCTCCTTTAGATTCTTTTCTTTTACAGGTTATCACAGAATATTGAGTATAGAGTTCCCTGTGCTATAAGTAGGTACTCGTTGGTTATCTATCTTATATATAGTAGTGTGTGTATGTTCATCCCAAGCTCCTGATTTATATCACCCCCACTTTTCCCCTTTGGTAACCATAAGTTTGTTTTCGATATCTGTAAGTCTGTTTCTGTTTAGTAAATAAGTTCATTTGTATCATTTTAAAAAATTAGATTCCACATATGAGTGATATCATATGATATTTGTCTTTCTCTGTTTGACTTCACTAATCTCATCCCTTTTTGTTCTAAAAATTCTATGTGTGCATAGAAAAATGAGTGGCTATGGCATCAAAATATTAATGGTAGTTTTCTCTGAAATGTAGAGCTATGGGTGTCGATTGTATTTATATTCAGCAATTTTATTTTCTTAATTTAGTTATTAGAAAGGGGGGTTTCCTCATGCATGCCCTTTATCCCTTGAAAATGTATCTGTCTTTTCTATCAGAAACTGCTTTATATCTGACATTCTCTCTTTCTCTAATTTGAGCCAATTCCTTCTTGGGTAGAATGGGAAATGAGTGGGAATAGCTAATGACCTCCCTTTCAACAACTTTTTACCTATCACCACTATCTTCTTTCTTAAGACAAAAAAAGAAAGAAAAGAAAAGAAAGAAAGAGAGGGAGGGAGGGAAGAAAGAAAGGACGAAAGGAAAGAAGCTCTTTCAATTTATTCATTCAATAAAAATAATCACCCATTAAGTGCCAGAACTTTCTTTAAAGACTTGCTTTTTTTAAATTAACATATCAACAGCTCTAAAAAATAGTGACCTAGTAATTTTTCTAACAAAGAACTTTCATTTTTCAAAAGAATTGGCAAATTAATGCTATAAATAGTCCACACAAAAATTAATGCTTGAAAATACATTAGTAGCAACTCACCTGCAATGACTCCGACACACAAGTAAAGTTCCTGCACATTGGTACAGAAAGAAGCCGCAATCAAGCCACAGCCTGACAAGCAGCCGCCAACAATCATAACTGGACGACTGCCATATTTATTCACCAGGATACTGCTGATAGGACCTAGGAGAGAACAAACAGCTTAGTCATATAGAGGAGAAGCCCAGCCCTCACATCCACACCTGCATATGACATTACCAACATGACAGGATGCCACCCCAGAAAATAAACAGATAAAACAGAAGACAGTGGTAAGGAATATTACTTTCTATCTTTATTTCAGAGTCACAGGTTTGTGTAATGGAATACATATAGTATTGACTGTACATTTTCTATATACCTAGGACATATTAGATGGGTTTTAACTAAAGTATGCAAGACAATAATCTAATTATTTTAAGGCAGAAGAGGCTGCAAATACCCTGATTATAAGTGTTTACAGGATTCTTCATGTATCTAGGATATTATCCACATATATGTAGCAAGTTTGCTCTGTTTTAAATTTTTAGATGGTCATCTAGAGCAAACACACATGAACGATGAGATTTATGAGCAAGTCTGATCAAACTTCTGACTTAAGGGCATATTTACAAACTAGCTAAAATGTATTGTTTCTCACAGAAAACAACAACACAACCAAAACAGAACTACAAAACAAGAATGCCTACCATCACCACTTTTCTTCAACATTATACTGGAGGTCCGAGCCAGCAGTAAGACAGGGGGGAAAAAGGAGTAAGGAAATGAAGAAACCAAACTATCAGTATTTGCAGAAGATTTGTCTATCAAAAATTTTTGACAAAAAATCTACCAATAAACTATTGGAAATAACAAGAGTTTAGCAAGCTTACAGGATATATGATTAAAATACAAACATCAATGACCTTTCTATACCCAGCAGCCAATACAAAACACATTTTTAAAGAAAGTTATCCTTTATAATGACACCATTTTATAAGTGACCTAAGAGAGCACACAGCTGCTATGTAGATTTTATTGTTAAAGACAATGAAAAACATGACTCTAATCACATAACTCCAAGAACTAACGTTTCAAATATCTCACTGATAAAGGCATCAAGAACAAAAAGCACTTACTACAGAGCTTTTGTCTACCCATTGAAAGTTAAAAGAGCAGGTCATGAGTACTTACCTCCACCATACATGACAGCAAACGCGATGGAAGATAACCATGACACTTCGCTGGTGCTGGCTTTAAATATTTCTTCAATTTCTTTGTAAAATACAGTAATAGATTTGCCAAACGCACAAGAGAAGCCAATGGAAATGAAAGCTCCAACAACCACTGCCCACCCCCAGCCTCCATCTGGGGGCGTGTATCCAACTGGATCTCCGTTTGATGGTGGCATTGTAAGTAAAGATGAATTCTAAAATGCAGTTCAAATCCAAATATCTAAAGGGTATGAAATTAAAATAGTACATAACAAGTAGGTCAATAACAAAGCACTCCCATAAAATCCCTTACATTTATTAAATAAATAAATAAAGGCATATAGCAATTTTCTAAATAAAAGGTGATTTCAAACATTAGATTCTCATTTAACGGGCTGGAAAGTTAGCTCAGTAAAGTTGGGTTTTCGTCTAGCTGCTTAGATTTAAGGTATTTTTTTACTAATATGTGACTAGAAAGATTCCTAAACGATGGCTGACCAATACTGTTTAAACCTGCAAAATGAACCCTGATATCAGAGACTAGTAGTTTTAAACCAAAGATTTCCCCTTTTCTTCTTAAGCCCCAGCATTAGTGAAAAACATAGTTAGAAAATGAAATACAATGTGATTATGAATTACTAGCAGGTGGGAGAAGTTGAGAGCTAAACGGTTTACCAGTCTACTTTAGAGAAATTAAGTTCTCCTTTGATTTACTTAAACCAGCTTCTATTTTATGTCAAAATAAACCTTCCAACAATATGTTATCATACTCATTCTGGCCACCCTAACATTACTTGGAGTGATGTAGTACAGTATTAATACTGTACAGGTCAACAATGACAATAATATATTTTACTATTCCTTATTCTTTAATACAAATCCTACCTTCCTATCCATAGAAATCAACTTTTAAATAGCTCACCTTCTAACTAATCTAAACACTTCAAATATAATTTAGAAAGTGATCCTGTAGTGATTTTAAAAAAAACAACTCTTAGGAAGAGTTCTGCTTAAGAAGCTAAAAGACTAGGTTTTTTAAATAAAACTTTTATAGAAGTAAAGTTTCTAAAAGCTTTATAAAATTATAAAATTCCCAGGGTTTGCACAACTTTTGTTAGATTTATTCCAAGGTAGCTTTCATTACTCTTGTAGATGGTAATTAAAAAAAATCATTTTCTGTTAGTTGCTGGTGTATAAAGACACAATTGATTTGTTTAAATAATAGATTTACTGAGATATAATTCACATATCATAAAATTCACCCTTTTAAAGTTTGTATTTCAGTGGTTTTCAGTATATTCACAAAACTGTACAACTATCATCACTAATATCAGAACATTTTCATCACCCCAGAAAGAAATCCTGTACCCATTAGCAATTAATTTTATTCCTGAATATTATTATTTTTTTTTTTTTTTATTGGATGACTATGTGAATGATAAATTTATTACCCAAAATATGGAAATTCAGGGGAGGCCAAGATAGAAAATATATTGAGGGCATTTTTGAATATGCTGATGGTGAGATGCCTGAAGCACATCCAAGCAGAGATACCCAGTACCTGATTATGATAACTTCTCTTTTTTTAGCAGCCTTATTAATCATTCACCCGGTCCATTCCAGAGGGTTCTTTGTCTTTCTTTGTGGAGGGAAGCGATGAGGCTCAGAGGTGACCTCTGTCTCTTTCGCATCTTCAGTGACTCTGATCCTTTTTCCTCCTCAGATTGTCTCTGGGCAGAACGTGTGCCCGAGTAACAGCACGGGAAGCCCGTGTATAGAGGTCGACGTCCTGGGCATGGCCCTGGATAGCTGCCACTTCCGCACGAAGCCCATCCACCGCAATACTCTGAACCCCATGTGGAATGAACAGTTCCACTGAATATTATTTTTGATGATATTATAAATTGAACTGTTTTCTTAATTTTACTTTTGGATTTTTCATTGCTCGTGTCTAGAAATACAATTGATTTTTGTATGTTAATTTTTTTAAAGTAGTATTTAATTAATTAATTAATTAATTATTTTTGGCTGTGTTGGGTCTTCATTGTTGCATGCGGGCTTTCTCTAGTTGCGGTGAGCAGGGGCTACTCTTCATTGTGGTGCACGGGCTTCTCATTGCGGTGGCTTCTCCTGTTGCTGAGGACGGGCTCTAGGCACGTGGGCTTCAGTAGTTGTGGTGCGTGGACTCTAGTTGTGGCTCATGGGCTCTAGAGTGCAGGCTCAGTAGTTGTGGTGCACGGGCTCAGTTTTTCCATGGCACATGGGATCTTCCCAGACCCAGGGCTCGAACCTGTGTCCCCTGTATTGGCAGGCAGATTCTTAACCACTGCGCCACCAGGGAAGTCCCTGTATGTTAATTTTGCAGCCTGCAAATTTGCTGAACTCATTTATCAGTTCTAATAGACTTATGTATATATATGTATATATGTGTGTGGATTCCTTAGGATCTTCTATTTACAAAATCATGTCATCTGTGATAGTTTTACATCTTCCTTTCATTGCCTAATTTCCTTGGGTAAAACCTCCAGTACACGTGGTGAAAGTGGACATCCTTGTCTTATTTCTGACCTTACAGGGAAGTTTTCAGCATTTTACCATTAAGTATGATGTTACCTGTGGGTTTCTGTAGATGCCCTTTATTAAGTTTGAGAAGCTTCCTTCTATTCCTAGTTGTTGATTATTTTTATCGCGAAGGATATTGGATTGTAGCAAACTGTTTGTGTCTATGAAGATGATCTTGTGGTTTGGGGCCTTTATTCTATTAATATGGTATGGTTTGACTGATTTTTATATGTTGAACCATTTATGAATTCCTTCACTCCTGAGGTAAGTCCCAATTTGTCATGATATATAACCCATTTTATGTTGCTGGATTCTGTTTGCTCATATTTTGTTGAGGATTTTTACGTCCATATTTACCAGGGATAATGGTTTGCAGTTTTCTTCTCTTGTGATGTCTGTCTGGTTTTGGTAACAGGGTAATACTGGCTTCAAAGAACAAGCTGGGAAGTGTTCCCTCCTCTTTTGTTTTTTGGAAGAACTTGTAAAAGAGTGGTGTTAGTTCTTTAAATGTTTCATAGAATTCACCAGTGAAGCCATCTGGGCTTCAGGTTTTCTTTATGGGTAGTTTTTTGATGATTATGTCAATCTTTGTCTATATCTTCTTGAGTCATTTGATAGTTTGTGCCTTTCTAGAAATATGTTCATTTCATTTAGGTTATATAATTTGTTGGTCTGCAATTGTTCATAGTATTCCTTTGTAATCCCTTTTTATTTCTATAAGGTTAGTAGTGATACATGAAGAGTTTAACCAACAGTACAATTAGAGGGAACAGGCCCCACAAAATTGACCTCACTTCTAACACCAATTGCAAATTTAGGCAGCGGGGGTCAGGGGGTGCGGAGCGGGGTGGTTTCCAAAACAGTTTTAGCAATTCAACAGGACTCACAGAATTCACTGAAAGCTATTATATTCATGATTTATTACAGGGAAAGGACACAGGTTGAAATTAGCCACAGGAAGAGATGCACAGAGTTTGGGAGAGGTTCAAGTGTGGAGCTTTTGATCATACTCTTTCTATGGGGTCATGGATAGCATTACCTTCTCCCACTTACAATGTGTGACAATATAGAGTACCACCAACCAGGGAAACTCACCTAAGCTTTTGGTGTCTAGAATTTAGTAGGGCTTGATCAAATACTGCTCACGTGAGTGCTGACCTTTAGTCTCCAGCCCTTACTAGAGCCCTTACCAGGGGCTAATACTTTAGTCTCCAGTTCTTTTGGAGATTGGAAATAAGACAATATAGCTAAAGTGCCCAGCAAACAAAGACAGTCCTATCAGGCAGGACTTTTCAGAGGACTAGACATCATATCCCAGTAGCCAAGGACAAAGGCCAAACCTCTCTATTGGTAAGGTTAATTCTTCACTATACATAATGTATCCTCTTCCAGTTCTGATTTTAGTAATTTGAGTTCTCTATCTCTTTTCTTGGTTAGTCTAGCTAAAAGTTTGTCAAATTTATTGATTTTTTCAAAGAACCAAACTTTTGGTTTTATTGATTTTCTCTATTGTTTTTGTACTTTCTAGTTCATTTATTTCTGTTCTAATCTTCGTTATTTCCTTCCCTCTATTAACTTTGCATTTAATTTACCCTTTTTTTCTTGTTACTTATGGTAAAAGTTTCAGTTATTATTATTATTTTTTTAGAGACTTCTTCCCAACAGGATGGAAATTAAATTAAATTAAATTTTATTTTAATTTATTTATTTTTGGTTGTGCTGGGTCTTCGTTGCTGCATGTGGGCCTTCTCTAGTTGCATCGAGCGGGGGCTACTCTTCATTGTGGTGCATGGGCTTCTCATTGTGGTGGCTTCTCTTGTTGCGGAGCATGGGCTGTAGGCATGCGGGCTTCAGTAGTTGTGGCACGTATGCTCAGTAGTTGTGGCATGTGGGCTCTAGAGAGCAGGCTCAGTAGTTGTAGCGCACGGGCTTAGTTGCTCCGCAGCATGTGGGATCTTCCCGGACCAGGGATCAAACCTATGTCCCCTGCATTGGCAAGTGGATTCTTAACCACTGTGCCACCAGAGAAGTCCCAAAAGTTTCAGTTATTGATTTGAGATTTTTTTCTTTTTAAATATAGATGTATACAGCTATAAATTTCCTGCTAGGCATTGTTTTAGCTGTATTCCAGAAATTTTGGTATTTTGTAATTTGTTTTCATTCATCTCAGTGTGTTTTCTAATTTCCTTTATAATTTATTCTTTGAACCATTGGTTATTTAGGAATGTGTTGTTAATTTCCACATATTTGCTCATTTGCCAAATTTTCTTTTGTTGTTCATTTCTGATTTTACTTCATTATGATCAGAGAACATACTCAGTCCTTTCAAATGTACTGAGACTTGTTTTATGGCCTAATAGATGGTCTATCCTGGAAAATGTTCCATGTGTACTTGAGAAGAATGTGTATTCTGCTGTTGTTGGGTAAAATGTTCTATGGATGTTTGTTAGATTTATTTGGTTTATACTTGGTACATACTTGGTTGTTCAAGTCTTCTATTTCCTGGTTGATTTTCTGCCTAGTTATTTTATTGAAGTTCTGTTGAAATCTTCAACTATTGTTATTGAATTGTCTGTTTCTCTCTTTATTTCCGTCAGTTTTGGCTTCATCTATTTTGGGGTTCTGTGGTTAGGTGTATATATGTTTATAATTGTTATGTCTTCATAATGGATTGACCTTTTATCATTATAAAATGTCTTTGTGTCTAAAAACAATTTTGGGGCTTCCCTGGTGGCGCAGTGGTTGAGAGTCTGCCTGCTAGTGCAGAGGACACGGGTTCGAGCCCTGGTCTGGGAAGATCCCACATGCCACGGAGCGGCTAGGCCCGTGAGCCACAATTACTGAGCATGCGCGTCTGGAGCCTGTGCTCCACAAGAGAGGCCGCGATAATGAGAGGTCCGCGCACCGCGATGAAGAGTGGCCCCCACTTGCCGCAACTAGAGAAAGCCCTCGCACAGAAACGAAGACCCAACACAGCCATAAATAATAAATAAATAAATAAATAAATAAAAATTAAAAACAATTTTGTCTTAAAGTCTATTTGGCCTAGGTTTCTTTGGTTACTGTCTGCATGGCATATTTTTTTTTCATCTGTATACTCTAAAGCAGTTTGTGTCTTTGAATCTATAATGTGCCTCTTGTAGACAGCATAGGGTTGGATCCAATTTGCCAGTCACTGCTTTTTGATTGAAGTGTTTAATCTATTTACATTTAATTTAATTACTGATAAGGTAGGACTTAGGTCTGCTGTTTTACTATTTGTTTTCTCTGTCTTATGTCTTTTTTGTTTTTCTATGTCTCCATCACTGCCTTCTTTTATGTTAAATAGATATTTTTGGTGTGCCCCTTTAATTACCTTGTTTCTTTTACTATGTTTTTTGTTATTTTCTTCGTGGTTGTCCTGTGGATTACAATTAACATCTTAACTTAAAACAGTCTAGTATAGTTTAATACCAATTTAATTGCAATAGTATACAAAAACTTTGCTCCTGTACAGTCTCCCCCTTCACACTATTGTCTTACAAATTACATCTTTATATACTATAAGCCCATTAAAAATTGTATAATTATTGCTTTTAAATCAGATAGAAGGGAAAAAAAGTGGTTACAAAGAAAAAAATACATTCATACTGTCTTATTGTATATTTACCTATGTAGTTACCTTTACTGGTGTTCTTTATTTTTTCCCATGTGGATTCAAGTTACTGTGTAGTGTCCTTTCAATTCAGCCTGAAGGACACTCTTTGGTATTTCTTGTAGGGAAGGCCTGCTGGCAACAAATTCTCTCAGTTTTTATCTGGGAATGTCTTAATCTCCCCTTCATTTTGAAGGATAATTTTGCTGGATATAGAATTCTGGGTTGACAGTCTTTTTCTTTCAGCACTTTGGGTATTGTCCCATTGCTTTCTGGCTTCTATGGTCTCTAAAGAAAAATCAGCTGTTACTCTTATTGAGTATACTTGGTTTGTGATAAGTTGCTTCTCTCTTGTTGCTTTCAAGATTCTCTCTTTGTCTTTGTCTCTGAGGTTCTATTTATTTTTCATTCATTTTTCTTTTTTTCCCTTAGATTTGATAATCTCAGTTGACCTATATTCAGGTTTACTGATTCTTCTGCCAGCTCAAGTCTGCTTTTGAGCCCCTCTTACAAATTTTTCATTCAGTTATTGTACTTTTCAGCTCCAGAATTTCTATTTGTCTCTTTTTTTTTCTGTAATAACTATCTCTTATAAATATTCTCTATTTGGTGAGACGCTGTTCTCATAATTTCTTTTAGTTCTTTAGACATGGTTTTAATTCTTTGAAAAAATTTATAATACCTAAATTAAAGCCTTTGTCTAGTAAGTCCAATGTCTAGGCTTCCTTGGGGATAGTTTCTATTCAATGACTTTTCTCTCTGTGTATAGACCATACTTTCCAGTTTCTTTGTGTGTCACATAGTTTGTTGTTTTTGTTGTTGTTGTTGAAAACTGGACATTTAAAATAATATGATGTGGCTGCACCCCAATGTTCATTGCAGCACTATTTACAATAGCCAGGACATGGAAGCAACCTAAATGTCCATCAACAGAGGAATGGATAAAGAAGATGTGGTACATATATGCAATGGAATATTACTCAGCCATAAGAAGGAACAAAATTGGGTCATTTGTAGAGATGTGGATGGACCTAGAGACTGTCATACAGAGTAAGTCAGAAGAGAAAAACAAATGTCATATATTGACACATATATGTGGAATCTAGAAAAATGGTATAGATGATCTTACTTGCAAAACAGAAATAGAGACACAGACGTAGAGAACAAATGTATGGACACCAAGGGAGGAAGCGGGGGTGGGATGAATTGGGAGATTGGGATTGACATATATACACTATTGAAACTATGTATAAAATAGGTAACTCATGAAAACCTACTGTGTAGCTCAGGGAACTCTACTCAGTGCTCTGTGGTGACCTAAAAGGGAAGGAAATTCAAAAAGGAGTGGATATATGTATACGCATAGCTGATTCACTTTGCTGTACAGTAGAAACTAACACAACATTGTAAAGCAACTATACTCCAATAAAAATAAATTTAAAAAAATAAAATAATACGATGTGGCAACTGTGGAAATCAGATTCCCTCCCTCCCCAGGGCTAGTTGTTATTGCTATTGGTTGTTCATGTTGATACTACTCCTATTGCCTTTTATTTGTTTAATGAATTTCCTAAATAAATTCTGTGAAGTTTGTATTTTTTGTCATATGTGGCTATTGAAATCTTGCTTGGTTAGCTTAGTGATCAGCCAATGATTGGACAAAAATTTCCTTAAAATGCCTTGAATCAGTATATCTCCCAGGCTTCACCAAAGGGTATTATGTGTATGTTCAGGCATGCTTTCAATTTTCCAGCAGGCAGCTTACACTTCTGCCTTAGCTTTCAATTCCTGCTTGTATAGAGCTTCAAGTTCAGTCAGAGGAGGGAGATTCAGGCCTTCTCAGGTATTTCCTGAGCATGGGCACAGTGTGCACATGTGCATGACCTTCTAGCATCCTGGGAATATGTCAGAGCTTTTCAAAGCCCTCTATGGACATCTCACTTCCTAGCTTTTGCTTTGAAGTGTTTGGTCAGCTTTTTGTTTGCCCCAATTGTTTTTCCAACTCAGGCAGCTGAGATTTCAAATAACTGCCCCGATTGTTTTCAACAAATGTCCTGGGGAAAAAGCTGTTTGCACTGAGCAAGCTCTGAATCAGGTCAAAGAAAGACAAGCCCTGTGAGTGGGGGTTTCGAGGAAACTGCCAGACATGTTGAATAATGATAATTCTCTAAGAATGAGGCTTTTTTGAAGGTTCCAAACCATTCTGCCCCCACCAGTGGTTACTACACTGCTGATTTTCATGGCTCCTATGATCGTGAGGTTTTTTGTTTCAATTCTACTAGAGTTGGGGAGATGAGAACTGGAATAGATCATGTTAAAACACCACAAATCAGACTTTCCTGGTGGCGCAGTGGTTAAGAATCTGCCTGCCAATGCAGGGGACACGGGTTCGAGCCCTGGTCCAGGAAGATCCCACATGCTATGGGGCAACTAAGCCCGTGCACCACAACTACTGAGCCTGTACTCTATAGAGTCCTTGAGCCACAACTACTGAGCCCACGTGCCTAGAGCCCATGCTCTGTAACGAAAAGTAGCCCCCGCTCACCGCAACTAGAGAAAGCCCGTGTGCAGCAACAAAGACCCAATGTGCCAAAAATAAAACATAAGTTAATTAATTAATTAAAAAAAACCCCACCACAAATTTTGCTGTTCTGAGATTCAGTTGTTTCTTGAATATATTCTCTTTGGATTATTGCAAGCCTCTGGTTAATTTTGAGTTTTGAAAAGTTGATTTTTTTTTTTTACCAATGTTTTTATTGCTCTTATGAAAGAGCAGAATTTCAGAGGACCTTACTCCACCATTCCAGAAGTACCACTACAATTGATTTTTGTATACAGTAGTCCCCCTTTATCTGCAGTTTTGCTTTCTGCAGTTTCAGTTACCCATGGTCAACCGTGGTCTGAAAATATTAAGTGGAAAATTCCAGAAATAAACAATTTATAAGTTTAAATTGCATGCTGTGCTGAGAAGCATGATAAATCTCACACCATCCCACTCCTTCCTGCCTGGGACGTGCATCATTCCTGTGCCAGCGTATCCACGTTGTATATGCTACCAGCTCATTAGTCACTTAGTAGCTGTCTCAGTTTTCAGATCGATTTTCATGGTATCGCAGTGCTTGTGCTGAAGTAACCCTCATTTTACTTAATAAGTAAAATAATGGGGCTTCCCTGGTGGCGCAGTGGTTGAGAATCTGCCTGCCAATGCAGGGGACACGGGTTCAAGCCCTGGTCTGGGAAGATCCCACATGCCACGGAGCAAATAGTCCCGTGAGCCACAACTACTGAGCCTGCGTGTCTGGAGCCTGTGCTCCGCAACAAGAGAGGCCGTGATAGTGAGAGGCCCGCGCACCGCGATGAAGAGTGGCCCCCACTTGCCGCAACTAGAGAAAGCCCTCACACAGAAACGAAGACCCAACACAGCCAAAAATAAATAAATAAATTAATAAATTAATTAATTAATTAATTTTAAAAAATGTTTAAAAAAAATAAGTAAAATAATGTATATAGTGTTTCATCATCAAGAAAAGTATTTACTCCAGAGTTTGGCAGATACATTATCAGATTTAGGAAGTTTTATTCTTAGTTCATTAAGAATTTATTTTAAATCCATTGACCATTGAATTCAGGTTTTGTTTTTTGTTTTTTTTCATAATACCTTCACAAGGCATTTCTTCTTTCATCTGTACAAGTAGTGAGTAACATTTATAGATCTTTTACATGTTAAACCACCCTTGAATTCCTAGAATATGCCCAACTTCGTCACAATATACATCTTTTTAATACATTTCTAAGTTAAATTTGTTAATATTTTGTTTGGATTTTTTGAAATGTGTCCATAAAGTATTTGGAAATATAATTTTCCCTTCTCATATTGTCCTTTTCTGATTTCAGTCATAAAGTGAGTTAGGAGATGTTCTCTTTTTTCCTCCTCTCAGGAGAGATTATATAAGACTAGAATGATCTAGTCTTTGTAAGTTTGGTAGAATTTACTGGTAATACTATTTGGGCACTTTATTTTCTTTTTGGAAGATTTCATGTCATCTCCTTCAATTTTCTTAACAATTATAGGTCTATTCATTCCTTCTATTGCATTTTGAGTCTGTCTTTTTAGGGTATTTTTCTATAGCTTCTTCCATTTTGTCAAAGTTTTCAAATTACTGGCATAGAATTTTTATATTTTAATCTCTTTATGGGTATAGGTATATCCTCTTTATCATTGATATTTGTGCCTTCTTTCCCCCCCTTTAATCTCAGGAATTTATCTATCTTATAAGTTTTCTTCAAAGAACATTTTCACAAGAACCTCTCTGTCCTGAACAGGTTTTTCCTCCAATTGCAGGGCTTGGCCCTATACTTGTGCTAGTATATTTAGTTATATCACCCCCTAGATGTTTTCTAATTGTTGAATATATTGTTCAGTGTTTAATACATTGGATCCTTAAAGCTGTCCATTTATCTTTATTTCAAAAATCTGAACATATGGCCAGCATATACTTGATTGATGGTAAAATTTAAATGTTAATAGCATACCCATAAAAAAGAACATTCTCAGTTTTATCTATATTTTATGATACTTTCCCCTTATTTCATTGATTTCCATTACTACTTTTTATCATCATTTGTATTCCTACATATTTGGAATTTATTCTATTCCTTTTCAAACATAAGATGGCTACTTAGCTGATTAATTTTTAGCCCTAAATTTTTTCTAATATGAGCATTTAAGACTACAAATTTTCCTCTATTTATCACCTTTACTGCATACTATGTAGTTTTATATACAGTATTTTTACTATTGTTTGTTCTAAGTGTTTTAAAAATTTCCATTGTGCCTTCTTCTTTGACCCAGAGTTATTCAGGGGTTTTTAACTCTCCAAAGGAAATCTTTTGTTTGACTTTATTGACTTCTACTTAACAACACTGTGGTAAGATGACAAGGTTGGTACAATTCAATTTTTTGATATTTTATAAGACTGGCATTTATGGGCTGGTACATTAATTTTTGAAAATATTTCATGTATGCTTGAAAAGAATATACATTTTCTAGCTGTTGGGTTGAATTATTTATTTGTTGAATCAAACTTTTGTTTTTTCAAATCTTCTAAATCTTTACTAGTTTTCTATTTTCTGCTTCATCTATCAATAACTGAAGAGAAGTATGTTGAAATCTCCTAATGACGATGTGTTTCTCAATTTTTCCATGTTGTTCTTTTGGTAATGCTTATGAACTTAGGTGGTTGATCTTAATCTCTGAGAAACTTGAAGGCCTAAACTGAGGGCACTTTCTTCCAGAAAAAAAATTTGCATCTCCCAGAAGCTAGGAATGCTATGGACCTGGATGATTTTAGCCAGGATTCCTGGCTTAATGTGGGAGCTAAGGTTAGATTTCCTTTGCTGCTGATCCCAGGCTTACCTCCCAATTACTAGCCCAAGTATGCAAGGCATAGCACAAAGTAAATTCAATTCAAATATCTGAGTGACTTCAGTTTACTAAAAGCAATAAAAATTGAAATATGGTTCCTGCTCCCAAAGAATTTATAATTTAGTGGCAGATAATGGAAGCTATTACCATTATAGATACTATTTTTTAATTATCTATTTTGTGCTAGATACTTTCACCAGGCTTATATGACAAGTTTCTTGTGTCCTTGCCTGGACATTAATTTCTTCGTTCATTGTTCAAATTGTTGAAAATGCACTCTCAAGTGCTTTCTTTTTTATCTTCTCTCTGGATTGTCTTCCTTTCTTGCAGGCCATTCACTCCTTTTCAGTTTGATTGTTACTCCATTTCTTCTGCCTATTTTGTTAATCAGGTTGGCAAGTGACAAAAACTTAACTCAATCTGACTTGACCAAAACGAAGATGTTTTTGGCTCATGTAACCAAGAAATCTAAGGCAGTGGTTCTGGCTTTAGGCACAGCTTGATACAAGGACCAAATGATCTGGTCAGGGGTATTTCCCTATTTGTGGTTCTACTTTCTTCCGTGTTGATTTCACTTTCAAGTAGGTCCTCAACTCACTGAGGCAAGAAGACTGCCAGTAACTCCAAGCCTACATACTTTCCATAAAATCCCAGCTTCGTTCCAGGCAACAGAAGTCCCAGAATGTTCACTTTGGCAGCATAATTAGCTTTAAGTAAATACTTGGTTTGGTCAGGTCTAATCACTGTGTGAGCCTTGACTGGCTGGATCTATTTCATATGCCTAATTCTGAAGCCTGGGGTCCAGTCACAGAACAGATAGACTGGAAAGCCAGAGTTTTTAAATGCTACAAAGGCCTATATAATTTATCCTAACTTTATCTCCTACCTTTGTCCCTCCTGGCTTATACCACTCCTGCTATACTGGCCTTCTTACTATCTTTAAGGATGTCAAGCACACTTGCCCTTCAGGGTTTCTGAATTTACGGTTATCACTGCCTAGAATTTTGTTAACCCAGATATCACTTCAATTAAATCTTTGTTCAAATGTTCCCATATCAGGGAGCCTTTTCTGGATCATCCTAGATCAATCCTAGATCAACCTCCCACTTCCCACTCCTTACCTTGCTTTGTTTTTCTCCATGGTACCTATCTAAAAGAATATATAAAATAACAGCAAATACTCATATAGTGCTTTCTATGCAGCAGGCATTAGATTAAGCACTTTACTTGATTAATTTAATGCTCTAACCACCCTATGAAGTAAGTACTATTACTACTCCCAATTTAGAGTTGAGCAAACAGAGAACAGAAAGGTTAAGGAACTTATTCAGGACATGGCAGAGCTGGGATTCAAACGTAATCAGAATGGCTCCCAAGTTTGTGCTTTTAACTACTAGACCACATTACCTCTTATTGTTGTCAGTCTCTCCACACCAAAAAATAAGCTGCATGAAAACAGGGACTTTTTATAGTGATATATCTCTAGCCCTTTGGCATGTAATAATAGATACTCAACAAATATTTGATGAACAAATAAAAGATGCCAATATAGCCAGAAGGGAAAATGGATCCTTAAACATGTACTACACACAGGCTGCCCTAAATTAACACTGCAAACTGAGAGCTTATCTGTTCCAGTGGTTTCCTTATCATCTATGTGATGACTCAATTGCATAGTTCCAGCTAGCCAGTCCAGAATCTGGGGGTCATCCTTCTCTCATTTGCCCTCATGTCCCATATCTAATCAATCTGAATAGCTCTGTATTTATCCTCCTCTCCACCCTCACAGCCACTGTACCTTAGATCAGGTCACCAATCTCTCATGGGTTAATGCAATAGCCTCCTAACTGGTTTCCCTACTTTCCACCTTTTGGTCTCCCCTTTTCATTCTCCACACTGCAGTCCAAGTGATCTTCTGAAAGTAAAGCCTGGTCATTTTGCTCTTTTTCTTAAAATTCTTCTATGGCTCCAGATATATCACCCTCCGAATAATTTATCAAAGCATTCAAAACCTGTTCTAATCTCACCATTGTTTGCCTCTTCAACTTTATCTCTTCCTGATTTCCATCACACACTATGCTCCAGCCTTAATGGAGTACTTGAACTTCTTCAAAGTGCCATCCTCTCTCATCCTCTGCCTTTTGCACGTTTCTGTTCCTTGTGCCTAGTTCTGGCTCTCCCATCACTTGGCTAACTGCTATTTGTCTTTCAGGTCTCATTTTTCCTGAACTGCCAGGGGCAGGCTTGTCATCTCTGCTATGTGCACCCATAGGACCCCAGTCTTACTTCTATCATAACACCTACATTGTAGTATAATTTGTTTGCCCGGCTCTCCCATTAAACTGTGTATGCTCTTGTGAGCAGACACCATATCTATTGTGTTCAATGATATACTTCCATTATCTAGAATAGGTTCTGGCAGACACCAGGCAAATATATTATTTGGAAAATTAAATGAAGCCCCATTTAATTGGTGAAGATGTGCCTAAAGTTGTTAAACAGTAGAGCCCATATCCAAATTCAAGTGAGTCTGGTTCCAAAACACATGTACTTTAATGTACAGACCCTTTTTAAAAGAGGAAAGATAAAAATTCTTCTGGATCGCTGGGTTGATAAAATTATTTTATTTGTAATGCTACTTACATATGTACATATTAGATATAGTAATACTAAACAAAAGCACTACAAACATTAATTTATAATTATATAATTGTAATTTATAATTAATTATAAATTAATGCTGTGATCAGATTAGTGCTGTCATAGTGAATATGCTTATCCTATTATATACTTTTTCTCTAAACTAATATTGAATTTGTTTTTACATAGTTTAGAGTATGCCATAAAATCATCTGGTCTACATTTGTATAAACCCATCATTTAAATATTAAGTATTCATCCATATTCTTCACTAGCCTGCATCATTAAATCCATACTATTTGGTACCTGTATTAATTTTAATCAAATACAAATGCAAAGTACTTTCCTTTTAAAATAATGGTCATCCACAATATCCAGAAAATACTTTATCTATTTTAGATTGTCAAGTAAAAACAAATACAAGATACAAAAATTTCTCCTACAGAACTAGTTATCCCTAATAATATGTACACGTGAACACAAATATCTAAGACATATTTTGTAATCTCATTTAAACAGATACACACACACACCCCAAGGCAATGCCACCACAAAAAGCCTGGGCAAACTTTTCAGACTCCTCCTTTTCCTCCAGAAGGATCTGAGACTTCTTCAACAATGTTCCTTAAGAGGCTCTGGCCTTGTTCCAAACTTCCCCAGGGTCTCCTGGTCAGATAAACAGGACTGGGATATGACCAAGGCCAGCAAGTTCCACTAGGATAGTCCTGTTTACAGGAGCTCAGACACAATCAGATTGTTTCAAGTCCTTTAAAGTGATTTGGCACAAATAGCCCAGATATCTCCTCCTAACATTTACAACTTTCTAAGTAGCTGCTCAAGCCCAGAAATTGATGGAATCAAATCAGAACATGAAAGCACCATTACTCTATGGCCTGGTAGCAATTACAGATTCATCTCCTTCAGAGATTTCCGTTTATTTTGACTGTTCATCAGAATGGGTAAGATTATACCATGAAATTATTAGAAATACAATTTTCCGCCCATTCCCATTCACTGACGGAGACAAACAAGGATAAGTGAAAGTCCTCGAGTGAGTATAGGACATATAGTAAATTTCACCTGCAGAAGAGATATGATTGATGTAAGAGCCATTTCAAAGTTTCCCCAATGCCACTGGGCCCTCATCTCCCAAAGCATGATTCATCCTTGGTAAAGGTCTCTGTTGGTCCTGGTTGGTTCTGATGCAGGAATTTGGTCCCTAGCTTAGTTTCTGTTTTTGCTCAGGAAAATACTGTCACATCCCATAATGTCCTTTGCCTGGGGTCTTTTAGATAGAGCTACCAAATTAATTCTCTTCCACAACTACAGGCTTTTTATAAGAATCACATTTGGTGTAAGAAAGAAAAAAAATCAAGCAAAATTCTTTGCTGATATAATGTCCTAAATTATACCATTATATCTTCTCTTAATCTCTTAGATTTACTTTGAAAGGAACTAAGTGTGTGTACAAGTGGCTCCCAAGCCTGTGGTCTTCAACCATTTTGCCCCAAAATGAACTTTGGAAACTGTACTTCCTTACACATTGACTACTAAACTGTATAAGTTTGATAGTTGCAAACATGTAATTTCTGGCATATTGTATATTGTGTTATATGTGCGTTAAATATATCATTGTCAAAACCTTGGCACTTGGGCTTCCCTGGTGGCGCAGTGGTTGAGAATCTGCCTGCCAATGCAGGGGACACGGGTTCGAGCCCTGGTCTGGGAAGATCCCACATGCCGCAGAGCAACTGGGCCCGTGAGCCACAACTACTGAGCCTGCGCGTCTGGAGCCTGTGCTCCGCAACAAGAGAGGCCGCGATAGTGAGAGGCCCGCGCACCGCGATGAAGAGGGGCCCCCGCTCGCCGCAACTAGAGAAAGCCCTCGCACAGAAACGAAGACCCAACACAGCCATAAATAAAAGCAAGCAAACAAACAAAACAAACAAACCTTGGCACTTGGGCTCATTCAGTTTACGGAAAATGGCCACTATATAACTGGCCAGTCCTCACTATCAGAAAAGGTGTGACCTCATTTGAATTTGAAAGGTAATAGAATATGTCACCCCAAAATATGCTATTTGGTATATTGTTTATTTTGAATTAAAGTAACTTAAGCAACAGCCAGTACAAGATGGACATTCTGACCTCCTTTGTCCCCAATAGCAGGAAATCTCCCATTCGAAAGTTACCCTCCCAGTACCAGGAGGATAGCAGGCATCCTTATTATCAGAGATAGTGAGTTTAGGGCCGAGAAGGCTGTATAAACAAACCTTGTTACTTCTTCACTAATATGCCACCCAAGCCCAAATGCTTTCTCTTGTCAATTCTTCACAGATATATTATTTCCTTGTCTAAAAGGTATAAAAGCTGCCTGCGTAGGTTACTTCTTTGAGTGTCATATTTTTTTCAATAAATTTATTTATTTATCTTTTTTAGTTTTGGCTGCATTGGGTCTTCGTTGCTGCACACAGTCTTTCTCTAGTTGCTCCAAGTGGGGGCTACTCTTTGTTGCGGTGGCTTCTCTTGTTGCGGAGCACAGGCTCTAGGCACGCGGGCTTCATTAGTTGTGACACGTGGGCTCGGTAGTTGTGGCTTGCAGGCTCTAGAGCACAGGCTCAGTAGTTGTGGTGCACAGGCTTAGTTGCTCCACGGCATGTGGGATCTTCCTGGACCAGGGGTCGAACCCGTGTCCCCTGCATTGGGAGGCAGATTCTTAACCACTGCGCCACCAGGGAAGTCTCAAGTGTTATATTTTTGTGGGCTTGCATATGTATGAAATTAACTGTTTTTCTGCTGTTAATCTGCCTTATGTCAATTTATTTATTATTTAATTATTAGACCAACCACAGAGCTTAGAAGGTAAGAAGGGAAAAGTTTTCCTTCCCTACAAATTCAAAGCAGTGAGTTGAAAAACATTCCTGTTACAACCTATTCCTGTCACAACCTATTCCTGTCTCCTTCAAAATTCTCTCTCTGGAGCTATGCATTCTGGGTTTTTTCCTTTATTTGGATTGTTCCCCAAAGATTTTTATAGCATGGAACAGCACACCAGGGTAACAACAGAGATGAGTGAGGTAGTCTTTCTTTTGTAAAGAAGGAGAAGGGAATAGATAAACAAGGACTTACTGTATAGCATAGGGAACTATATTCAGTATCTTGTAATAACCTATAATGGAAAAGAATCTGAAAAAGTGTATGTGTGTATATATATATATATATACATACATACATATACATATATACACACACACATACACACAGTATATGAATCACTTTGCTATAGACCTGAAACACAATATTGAAAATCAACTATACTTCAATAAGAAATTTTTAAAAAATGATGGAGAAGGGGATTTGCATAAAATGAGTCAGTTAAATAAGTCCTGAGGCATCCAGTCTCATCTTAGGAGAGCTCATTCTAAATTCAGGGTACATATGAAACTGAGGATTTGCAAAATAATTCCATAAAACTATACCACCATCTGAAAATGAAGACTACCTGTCCCAGAGCATTTCACCTACGTATGCTGAAGGTAGGATAATAAAAATATCTCCAAGATTTCTAAAATTTCCATTTGAGTTAATAGAAGCTAAAACAACTCAGTTCAAAGGAAACAATCTGGGTTCTGAGGTTAAATAGAAATGCTCCATGGCATGAATTTCACAAATTTTTTTCTGAATTAAGAGTAAAAAAAACATTAAAGGTTAATTAATCTCAGAATATTTACACTTAAATTTACATACATACTCCGTGATACTAGAGCTGTTTGATGCAGTAAGGTTCAGTTGGAACAGCTAATGTAATACTTGTTGAATGTGATTAAACTTTGAGCTTAATTGCCGGTTATGATTTCTCACAATTTCTTTTATTTATTTATTTGTTTGTTTGTTTATTTATATATTTTTGGCCATGCCACTTGGCTTACGGGATCTCAGTTCCCCGACCAGTGATTGAACCCGGGCCACAGCAGTGAAAGCGCTGAGTCCTAACCACTAGACCACCAGGGAACTCCCACAATTTGCTTTTTAAGGTCACAATTTTTGGTCACCAAGAACTGTTTCATCAGTTTTAATAATAACACTGTCTTGTATTAAAAACTTTATTCCACAGTGTCAAAATTAAATTTAAAACTGCAAGTATCGTCAGGAAGAAAAAGATTCAGAGAGAAGAAGAAAGGGAATAAAATACGAGCATTCAAAAGAAAAATTATGGATAAAAAAATTCAAAACCTAGACGTGGACTCAACACAATTCTGCCAAATTACCAAATTCCTGTCTTTGTTATTTGAAATTTTTTATTTTGGCATGATTTCTAAATACCAATTTTCTTCACATTTTAGAAAGGACATAAAAATCTGAAGTAATAGTGAAGAAAGGGAAGTTAGAGACTGTGTCCTTTGAAGTCCTTTACACTATACAGGAGAATTTTGTTCAGTAGAATTCCAGATTATAATCTAGACTATAATCTATAAACATTGTTTTCTGTAATCCAAAGTAGACTCTCCAAAACCTAAATACACTATTTTTATTTATTAATATATGACTGATTTTGTCCCAGGGTTTGAAGCACAAATGTACTGACTACTTTAAAATAATAAACAGGTACGGAGTTAGGGTTATGGTCATCTACATTACTCCTTTTGAATAGAAATGCTAGTATACCACTGCTGGTATCTACTTCACACCTAGTTCTTTCAGGCCAAGTTGGGAAAATAAGTAGTCACAAGGAGGAAGACAGCAGAGAAAGTTGTTTTTCCTTTTCTTGAAAAAAAAAAAAAAAAAGTATGACTTGAACTGCTTACTGAAATATTTAACACTACAATTAGCTTCATAATTTTTAATAGTTTTATAGTTGGTTTTATTAAAAGTATCTCATAGGTTTTTATGAATAAAGACTAAAATTTTACCTCTATGCTTTACTCATCATTCTTAAAGTTTTCATCCCAGTGCTTGCTTCGGCAGCACATATACTAAAATTGGAATGATACAGAGAAGATTAGCATGGCCCCAGGGCAAGGATGACACACAAATTCGTGAAGTGTTCCATATTTTTGTGGGATAGAAGGGTGGGAGGGAGAAGCAAGAGGGAGGAGATATGGGGGTATATGTGTATGTATAGCTGATTCACTTTGTTATAAAGCAGAAACTAACACACCATTGTAAAGCAATTATACTCCAATAAAGATGTTAAAAAAATTTTTTTTCATCCCAAATTCAAGACAATTACATTTGTCTCCTTTCAGTTCTTTCCTGTATACATAATTGTTTAATATCCATCACTGAGTCTGAACATCATTATTACTACTACATCTGAGCCCACTACTTCAAAGAAGTAACAAAGTTGTTTTTGTAAAGTACCTGATAATCCACAAAAGACTAATAAATTAAGTATTGTTTGTCTAACATAAGCACTACTTACACTAAGCACAGATAAATAGTTATTTGCAAAGTTGTTTTAAAGGGCATTTCTGGACACTAAAAAAGTATCAAAAATGAAATTTTGTTACCTCAAAATACGATTATAGGTTAAACTTAAGTCTTTAAATGCTGACGATGTAAGTCCTAGAATATACTGTCAGTAAAACAAAAATCACTTTATAATACACTTACAGTAATTTCAACAATCTATTTTACTTTCCTAAAAAAAATACAGTAAACTGTTAATCTGCTCCCCTTAGGGGGCTGTTTTCTGTATGAAAAATGACAAACATCAGCAAGGTGCAATCACAACAGAGCGAGGTAAAATTGTGCATTTCTAATTTGCATCCTAAATCTGAATCATCAACCTCTAGAGGGGTTACCGGCAATTGGCATGACAAAGGCCTACACCTTAGAGGGAATTACTGAAGACAAGGTTTGGTGCTAATTTAAATAAAGTAACAGATATTACTGGATCCACAAGAAGAGAGAATTCCATGGGTCACGGTAATTAGCCAAAAAGTTGCTCAAGACACACTGTTCCATTTAACTATGCATTATGGGAACTTCAAAGACAGCTACTACCTTAGAAACTTACAACAGAGGAGAGAAAGTAAGCAAAAATAATACAAGTGTAAAGATTCACATAATACAAAAAATACAGTGGAGGGACTTCCCTGGTGGTCCAGTGGGTAAGAGTCCATGCTCCCAATGCAGGAGCCCTGGGTTTGATCCCTGGTTGGGGAACTAGATCCCACATCCATGCCACAAGAAGTCTGCATGCCACAACTAAGAGTCCACATGCTGCAACTAAAAGATCCCATGTGCCGCAATTAAGACCTGGCGCAGCCTAAATAAATAAATATTTTTTAAAAATACAATGGAGACAAGGGATAGGTAGGATTTGAGGAGAAAATGGAATTTCTATGGACAAAGTCACGGAGAATCAAGAATGGGGTAGAACTCAGGATGAGTCAAAGGAAGAGGGAAAAAAGTTTAAAAGAGTTTAAAGATTAGAAGGTTACAGTGGCCCTGCGCCCAACTTTTCATAGGATGGGAAGCAAAGCTTGAGAAACTTGATGTTGTTTTGGGCAGAGTGCGTATAGCAACAGATCAAAGAAAAAGAGGAAGAAAACGTGCTCTCAGCTGTCAGGGGATCTTGCTGAGTTGCTTTTGTCTTGCAGGCTTCTGTTGGGTTTGGTGTTTCCTCCCGGAAGACGGCTGCGTGGGCTTTGAGGAGGCTTGCTCCCTGCCAGATGGGTGATGGAAGTCTAAACATGAGGAAGGGTCTTGGTGCTCTGGCCAGGTGTCAGGCCTGAACCTCTGAGGTGGGAGAGCCGAGTTCAGGACATTGGACCACCAAAGACCTCCTGGCCCCACATAATATCAACTGGCGAGAGCTCTCAGAGATCTCCGTCTCAACGCTAAGACCCAGTTCCACTCAACAACCGCAACCTCCAGTGCTGGACACCCCATGCCAAACAAATAGCAAGACAGGAACACAACTCCACCCATTAGCAGAGGCTGCCTAAAATCATAATAAGGTCAGAGACATCCCAAAACACACCACCGGACGCAGCCCTGCTCACCAGAAAGAAAAGATCCAGCCTAATCCACCAGAACACAGGCACCAGTCCCCTCCACCAGGAAGCCTACACAACCCACTGAACCAACCTTACCCACTGGGAGCCGACACCAAAAACAACAGGGAACTGCAAACCTGCAGCCTGCGAAAAGGAGACCCCAAACACAGTAAGTTAAGCAAAATGAGAAGACAGAAAAATATGCAGCAGATGAAGGAGCTAGGTAAAAACCCACCAGACCAAACAAATGAAGAGGAAATAGGCAGTCTACCTGAAAAAGAATTCAGAGTTATGATAGTAAAGATGACCCAAAATTTTGGAAACAGAATGGAGAAAATACAAGAAACGTTTAACAAGGACCTAGAGGAACTAAAGAGCAAACAATGAAGAATAACACAATAAATGAAATTAAAAATTCTCTAGAAGGAATCAATAGCAGAATAACTGAGGCAGAAGAACGGATAAGTGACCTGCAAGATAAAATAGTGGAAATAATTACTGCAGAGCAGAATAAAGAAAAAAGAATGAAATGAATTGAGGACAGTCTCAGAGACCTCTGGGGCAACAGTAAACGTACCAATATTTGAATTATAGGGGTCTCAAAGAAGAGAAAAAGAAAGGGACTGAGAAAATATTTGAAGAGATTATAGTTGAAAACTTCCCTAATATGGGAAAGGAAATAATCAAGTCCAGGAAGCAGAGACAGTCCCATGCAGGATAAACCCAAGGAGAAACACGCCAAGACACATATTAATCAAACTCTCAAAAATTAAATACAAAGAAAAAATATTAAAAGCGGCAAGGGAAAAGCAACAAATAACATACAAGAGAATCCCCATAAGGTTAACAGCTGATCTTTCAGCAGAAACTCTGCAAGCCAGAAGGGAGTGGCAGGACATATTTAAAGGGATGAAAGGGAAAAACCTACAACCAAGATTACTCTACCCAGCAAGGATCTCATTCAGAGTCGATGGAGAAATTAAAACCTTTACAGACAAGCAAAAGCTAAGAGAATTCAGCACCACCAAACCAGCTTTACAACAAAGGCTAAAGGTACTTCTCTAAGTGGGAAACACAAGAGAAGGAAAAGACCTACAATAACAAACCCAAAACAATTAAGAAAATGGTAACAGTAACATACATATCGATAATTACCTTAAATGTAAATGGATTAAGTGCGCCAACCAAAAGACATAGACTGGCTGAATGGATACAAAAACAGGACCCGTATATAAGCTGTCTACAAGAGACCCACTTCAGACCTAGGGGTACATACAGACTGAAAGTGAGGGGATGGAAAAAGATATTCCATGCAAATGGAAATCAAAAGAAAGCTGGAGTAGCAATTCTCATATCAGACAAAATAGACTTTAAAATAAAGACTATTACAAGAGACAAAGAAGGACACTACATAATGATCAAGCAATCAATCCAAGAAGAAGATATAACAATTGTAAATATTTATGCACCCAACATAGGAGCACCTCAATACATAAGGCAAATGCTAACAGCCATAAAAGGGGAAATTGACAGCAACACAATAATAGTAGGGGACTTTAACACCCCACTTTCACCAATGGACAGATCATCCAAAATGAAAATAAATAAGAAAACACAAGCTTTAAATGACACATTAAACAAGATGGACTTAATTCATATATATAGGACATTCCATCCAAAAACAACAGAATACACTTTCTTTTCAAGTGCTCATGGAACATTCTCCAGGATAGATCATATCTTGGGTCACAAATCATGCCTTGGTAAATTTAAGAAAATTGAAATCGTATCAAGTATCTTTTCTGACCACAACGCTATAAGACTAGATATCAATTACAGGAAAAAAACTGTAAGAAATACAAACACAAGGAGGCTAAACAATACACTACTAAATAACCAAGGGATCACTGAAGAAATCAAAGAGGAAATCAAAAAATACCTAGAAACAAATGACAGTGAAAACACGACAGCCCAAAACCTATGGGATTCAGCAAAAGCAGTTCTAAGAGGGAAGTTTATAGCAATACAATCCTACCTCAAGAAACAAGAAACATCTCAAATAAACAACCTAAACTTACACCTAAAGCAATTAGAGGAAGAAGAAAAAAAAAAATCCAAAGTTAGCAGAAGGAAAGAAATCATAAAGATCAGATCAGAAATAAATGAAAAAGAAATGAAGGAAACGATAGCAAAGATCAGTAAAGCCAAAAGTTGGTTCTTTGAAAAGATAAACAAAATTGATAAACCATTAGCCAGACTCATCAAGAAAAAAAGGGAGAAGACTCAAATCAACAGAATTAGAAATGAAAAAGGAGAAGTAACAACTGACACTGCAGAAGTACAAGGGATCATGAGAGATTGCTACAAGGAACTACATGCCAATAAAACAGACAACCTGGAAGAAATGAACAAATTCTTAGAAAAGCACAACCTTCCAAGACTGAGCCAGGAAGAAACAGAAAATATAAACAGACCAATCACGAGCACTGAAATTGAAACTGTGATTAAAAATCTTCCACCAAAAAAAAAAAAAAAAAAAAAATCTTCCACAAACAAAAGCCCAGGACCAGATGGCTTCACAGGCAAATTCTATCAAACATTTAGAGAAGAGCTAACACCTATCCTTCTCAAACTCTTCCAAAATATTGCAGAGGGAGGAACACTCCCAAACTCATTCTACGAGGCCACCATCACCCTGATACCAAAACCAGACAAGGATGTCACAAAAAAAGAAAACTACAGGCCAATATCACTGATGAACATAGATGCATAACTCCTCAACAAAATACTAGCAAACAGAATCCAGCAGCACATTAAAAGGATCATACACCATGATCAAGTGGGGTTTATTCCAGGAAAGCAAGGATTCTTCAATATATGTAAATCAATCAATGTGATACACCATATTAACAAATTGAAGGAGAAAAACCATATGAGCATCTCAATAGATGCAGAAAAAGCTTTTGACAAAATTCAACACCGACTTATGATAAAAAACCCTCCAGAAAGTAGGCACAGAGGGAACTTACCTCAATATAATAAAGGTCATATATGACAAACCAACAGCCAACATCATTCTCAATGGTGAAAAACTGAAACCATTTCCACTAAGATCAGGAAAAAGACAAGGTTGCCCACTCTCATCAATATTATTCAACATAGTTTTGGAAGTTTTAGGCACAGCAATCAGAGACAAAAAAGAAATAATAGCAATCCAAATCAGAAAAGAAGAAGTATAATTGTCGCTGTTTGCAGATGACACGATACTATACACAGAGAATCCTAAAGATGTTACTAGAAAAATACTAGAGCTAATCAATGAATTTGGTAAAGTAGCAGGATACAAAATTAATGCACAGAAATCTCTTGCATCTCTATACAATAATGATGAAAAATCTGAAAGAGAAATTAAGGAAACACTCCCATTTACCACTCCAACAAAAAGAATAAAATACCTAGGACTAAACCTATCTAAGGAGACAAAAGACCTGTAGGCAGAAAACTATAAGACAGTGATGAAAGAAATTAAAGACGATAAAAACAGATGGAGAGATATACCATGTTCTTGGAGTGGAAGAATCAACGTTGTGAAAATGACTATACTACCCAAAGCAATCTACAGATTCAGTGCAATCCCTATCAAACTACCACTGGCATTTTTCACAGAACTAGAACAAAAAATTTCACAATTTGTATGGAAACACAAAAGACCACAAATAGCCAAAGCAATCTTGAGAAAGAAAAACAGAGCTGGAGGAATCAGGCTCCCTGACTTCAGACTATACTACAAAGCTACAGTAATCAAGACAGTATGGTACTGGCACAAAAACAGAAATATAGATCAATGGAACAGGGTAGAAAGCCCAGAGATAAACCCACACACATATGGTCACCTTATCTTTGATAAAGGAGGCAAGGATATACAATGGAGAAAAGACAGCCTCTTCAATAAGTGGTGCTGGGAAAACTGGACAGCTACATATGAAAGAATGAAATTAGAATACTCCCTAACACCATACACAAAAATAAAATGGATTAAAGACCTAAATGTAAGGTCAGACACTATAAAACTCTTAGAGGAAAACATAGGCAGAACACTCTATGACATAAATCACAGCAAGATCCTTTTTGACCCACCTCCTAGAGAAATGGAAATAAAAACAAAAATAAACAAATGGGACCTAATGAAACTTAAAAGCTTTTGTACAGCAAAGGAAACCGTAAACAAGACCAAAGGACAACCCTCAGAGTGGGAGAAAATATTTGCAAAAGAAGCAACTGACAAAGGATTCATCTCCAAAATATACAAGGAGTTCATGCAGCTCAATATCAAAAAAAAACAACCCAATCCAAAAATGAGCAGAAGACCTAAATAGACATTTCTCCAAAGAAGATATACAGATTGCCAACAAACACATGAAAGGATGCTCAACATCACTAATCATTAGAGAAATGCAAATCAAAACTACAATGAGTTATCACCTCACACAGGTCAGAATGGCCATCATCAAAAAAATCTACAAACAGTAAGTGCTGGAGAGGGTGTGGAGAAAAGGGAACCCTCTTGTGCTGTTGGTGGGAATGTAAATTGATACAGCCACTCTGGAGAACACCTTAAAGAACTAAAAATAGAATTACCATATGACCCAGCAATCCCAATACTGGGCATATACCCTGAGAAAACCATAATTCAAAAAGAGTCACGTACCACAGTGTTCACTGCAGCACTATTTACAATAGCCAGGACATGGAAGCAACCTAAGTGTCCACTGACAGATGACTGGATAAAGAAGATGTGACACATATATACAATGGAATATTACTCAGCCATAAAAAGAAACGAAATTGAGTTATTTGTAGTGAGGTGGATGGGCCTAGAATCTGTCATGCAGAGTGAAGTAAGTCAGAAAGAGAAAAACAAATACCGTATGCTAACATATATATATGGAATCTAAAAAAAAAAAAAAAAGTTCTGAAGAACCTAGGGGCAGGACAGGAATAAAGATGCAGACGTAGAGAATGGACTTGCAAACACCGGGAGGAGGAAGGGTAAGCTGGGACGAAGTGAGAGAGTGGCATGGACATATATACACTACCAAATGTAAAATAGATAGCTAGTGGGAAGCAGTCGCATAGCACAGGGAGATCAGCTCTGTGCTTTGTGTCCACCTAGAGGGGTGGGATAGGGAGGGTGGGAGGGAGACACAAGAGGGAGGAGATATGGGGATATATGTATATGTATAGCTGATTCACTTTGTTATTCAGCAGAAACTGACACAACAATGTAAAGCAATTATACTCCAATAAAGATGTTAAAAAAAAAAAAAAGGTTACAGGTGGCATGCCACAACGCCAAAACAACCTCCCACCCCATATCACCCCCCACCCCCACCCCTCGCTCAGGCACAACCTGGCCAAGAGATCCTGGAGACAAGTGGTTAATCAACGCTATCAGATTTTTTTTTTTTTTTTAGAAATTCACGTTCTTTTATTTATTTATTTATGACTGTGCTGAGTCCTCGTTTCCGCGCGAGGGCCCTCTCCAGTTGCGGCAAGTGGGGACCACTCTTCATCGCGGTGCGCGGGCCTCTCACCATCGCACAGGCTCCAGACGCGCAGGCTCAGCAATTGTGGCTCACGGGCCCAGTCGCTCCGCGGCATGCGGGATCCTCCCAGACCAGGGCCCGAACCCGTGTCCCCTGCACCGGCAGGCAGACTCCCAACCACTGCGCCACCAGGGAAGCCCAACGCTATCGGATCTTATAGCCTCAGGTCATTACTCTTCCGGATGGAAAGCATCCCCACTGGGGATGAAGAGATTTCCCCCAGGTCACCACGATCTCACTCATCTCCCCGCGCCGGTGACCGGGACACTTGGCCGGGACACCTGTCCGCACCTCCTTCACCGACCGCTCGCTGCTCCGCGGCGCTGCAGCCACGAAGCCCTCGCAGGGCCGCCCCCCGCCCCCCGGAAACCAAGCTCTCCGTTCCCCGAGGCTCCCTCCCACCCCGCCCAAGCAGCCAGGGCTCCCAGCACGCCACCCGCTGTTACCCATCTAACCGTTGTGCGCGGGTCGCGGCGCCGCGTGAGCGTGACGTGACGTGACGGGGCGGCTCGGGGCGGCGCTCCTCTCGGCGCCAAGCGCCCACCACGCGGTGGGAGTTCGCCAGACACTGTGGGGAGGGGTGGGCGCCGCCGCCTTATACCGCGCCGGCCGGAGCATGCACGCAGGGGGCGGAGTTGGCCCTACGGGCCCCCGCCCCCTCCGCCCGCCCTCACAGCGCTGACTTCTGTGTGGTTCCGCCTCGGCCGCCGGCGTCGGCTCCCGTTCCCGTCGGGTGTTCCCCCGCAACGTCGCGCTCACCACTACGCGTGCGGGACGCCAATGTCGGCCTCACCCTCAGTCTCTGGCGGAGGAAAGGGGAAACCGCTAAGGACGGATGGGGCGTGCCCCCGGGGCCTGACTCAGGTGTGGGGGGAGATGGGCGCGCGGAAGAGCGGGGAAGTGACTGGAAGTGGGGGACTGGGCGGGGTTTGAGTGCACGCGGGTGCACCTCCGACCCGGGAAGAGGCCGAGGGCTAGAGGTTAAGAGCGTGGGCTGTGGGCTCGCTGCTTGAGTTCCGTGACCTCGGGGAAGTCGCTCAAACCCTCAGGGCCTGTTTCCTGCTCCCTAAAATGTCAACAGTAGTAGAAGCGACCTCATTTAGATTTCCATGGTCTTTGAGGTACACAGAAGTCGGGAAAGAAGAGCGGGTAAGATGATGGCAAGATTGGTCCAAGAGGGGGAGGGTGTGTGTGCGTGTGTGTGTGTGTGTGTGTGTAAGATGGAGAAATGAAGATTGCAGAGAGGCCAAATTTTTGTGGACACTGAATGTTTGGGACAGGATGTAATTATGGCTGGCAGTTTTGGGGGGATTGATTATATACTAAACACTTCACCTGAATCCTCATGACCCTGTGGAGTAGGTACTATTGACAGTTTACAAATAAAGGACCTGAGGTTCAGAGGGGTTGAGTAACTTTACAGAGGCCACTGACCTAGTAGTGGCCAACATTTGAAGTCAGACTTCAGAGCCTGGTTTTTGTCATAAGAGCCATGGTTCTTGAGCAAGTCCAGATACCAAAGTGTATCTGTTAAAGTGATTAAATAATCTTGATTTGAGAAATACCAAAAAAGTGTGTCAAGGCCCCCCTTGCCTTCAAAGAATTTACAAGTTCTTTGGGGCAACTGAGATACAAATCAGTCCACATTTCTTGAGCATTTGCTCATGCCAGGACCTGTTCTACCACTCCACCTTTTGTCTCACACACACACTTCATTCCCACAACACTTAAGAGTAGGCCTTATAGGCCTTTCTGTTTTGCAAATGAATAACAACCTGAGGTTGAGGAGGAGTGGGGTTTGTGGGATCAGGCCTTGCGCCCTCCTCTCAACCACTCTGCCTGTTTCACAGCAAAGTTTTCAGTAACAGTTCAATATGTTAGTAGAAGACATTGCAGAATCTATGGTCAAGTACTGCTTATGAGCAGTAATTGTTTTTTACCTTTGTAAATGCAGAGAAGAAAGGCACTTAAGGTCACTGGAGTGGCCAGGACTTAGATCAGCAGTGCTTCAGGATTGTTAGTGGCAGCAGCATTCAGAGTAGATGGTAGATAGTTGAGTTAGGGAGACAGTGGGAGACTGTGGCTCGGGTGTAAATTTATAAGGGCCTGTACTATGGAATGGCAGTGCGAAGAAGTAGGTAAGAGATTCCCAGGAAACTTCTCAAAGAAGGCACATAAAGCAACAGTATAGTGGGTTCAGAATATGGACTCAGGAGCCAGACTGCCCAGTTTCCAACAAAGTACCTAATTAAGGTTGCTAGGGGAATAAAATTAGTGTTTGTGAAGCACTTGGAACAGAGCCTAGCATATAGCAAGTGCTCAAAAAGTATTTTTTAAAAATGAATAAATAGGAAATTAAGGAAATAATTTCATTTACAATAGCATCCAAAAGAATAAAAACACCTAGGGATAGGTTTAACTAAGGAGGTTGCAAAGATTTTAGGCAACTCTACTTTCTGAAGAAACACTGCCCACAAAACTGCCCTTCAGACACCGTCTGCAAGATTGGGGGTCTCCAGGGTCACCCTCACTTCAGACCATCTGGCCACAAATTTGGGGGTTCTCATAACCTTGCTTAGGATCAATAATTTGCTAGAAAGACTCATAGAACACCCTGAAAGCTATTATATTCACAGTCACATTTATTACAGAAAAAGGGTACACTGAAATCAAGCAAGGGAAGAGTAGCATAGGGCAGAATCTGGGAGGGGTCCAAACTCACAGTTCTGGTTGTCCTCTCCAGGTGAGGTCCTGAGTGGAGTTATCTCCTCTCAGCTATGATGTGTGACAATGCTCTAAGAGTATTGCCAACCTGGGATATCACTCAAGCCCTGGTGTCCATTGCTTTGTGAGGCTTCATTACTTGGCATGAATCATAGTCCATGTGATCAAACTAAAATCTCCAGTCACCTGCCTCCCTGAAGTTTGGACTGTTACCATGTGACACAAAGCCCTAACTCTCCAATCACATTGTTGGTCTTTCTGACATTGCCAGCCCTACCCTGAGTCATTTCATTAGCCTGAACTGAGAAGGGGCCCACCCTTAGACACCTCATTAGCATAAACTGTCAGAGTTGGTCTGAGGGACCCACTATGAAGTACAGAGACACTCCTATCACTTGGGAAATTGCAAGTGTGTGGAGGTCATCTCCCAGGAGCTGGGACAAAGGCCAGACCTCTCTTTAGACAAGGCCAGATTCCTTACTACACAAAAGTGTAAGACACACTGAAAACTGTAAAACGTTGCTGAAAGATACTAAAGAAGACCTAAATAAGTGGAAAGACATCCATGTTCACGTATTGGAAGACTTAATATTGTTAAGATGGCAATACTACCCAGTGTGATCTACAGATTCAATGTAATACCTATTAAAATTGCAATAGCCCTTTTGGCAAAAGTGGTAAACTCATATGGAATTGTGCAGGACGCTGAATACTTAAAACAATATTGAAGAAGAACAAAGTTGGAGGACTCACATTTCCTTATTACAAAACTTATTACAAAGCTACAGTGATCAAAACAGTGTGGTACTAGCATAAGGATAGCTGTATAGACCAAGAGAATAGAAAGTCCAGAAACAAACTCACAAATCTATGGCCAATTGATTTTTGAAAAGGATGCCAAGACCATTCAATGGGAAAAGAAATGTCTCTTCAACAAGTGGTGCTAGGACACCTGAATATCCATATGCAAAAGAATGAAGTTGCACCCGTACTTTATGCCATATACAAACATAAACTCAAAATGGATTAACCAATAACCTAAATGTAAGAACTAAACTATAAAACTCTTAGAAGAAAATGTGAGGGGTAAATCTTAATGACCTTGGATTTGGCAATGGATTTTTAGATACAATACCAAAAGAAGAGGAACAAAAGGAAAAGATAAATTGGGTTTCATCAAAATGAGAAGCTTTTGTGCATCAAAGGACATTATCAAGAAAGTGAAAAGACAACCTACACAATGGGAGAAAATATTTGCAAATCAGGGTTTAATGTCCAGAATATGTAAAGAACTCTTACAATTCAACAACAAAAAGACAACCCAATTAAAAAATGAGCAAAGGATTTGAATAGGTGTTTTCCAAAAAAGATGTGTACGTGACCAACAAGCACATGACAAGGTACTCAACGTTATTAGTCATTAGAGAAATGCAAATCAGAACCACAAGATGCCACTCTTTACCCACTAGGATGGCTATAATAATAATTTTTTAAGGAAAATATGTATTGGCAAGAATATGGAGAAATTTGAAAACTTGCACATTGCTCATGGGGGTATAAAATGGTATAGCCACTGTGGAACAGTTTAGCAGTTCCTCGAAAGTTAAACATAATATTAAAACAAGACCCAGCAATTCTAAGTATATACCCCCAAAATTGAAAACAGGTATTCAAACAAATACTTGTACAGGAGTTTCATAGCACTATTCACAATAGCCAAAAGTTGGAAACAACCCAATGTGCATCATTAAATGTATGGATAAACAAATGTGATATAGCCATACAATGGAATATTATTTATTTGGTCACGGAAGGATTGGAGTACTGGTACATGCTACAACATGGATGAGCCTCGAAAAGATGTTAAGTGAGAGTAACCAGTCACAAAGTGTCTCAAATTGTGAGTATCCAGACACGAAAGGTCAGAAATTGTATGATTCCATTTTATTAAATATCCAGAATTGGTAAATCTAGAGAGACAGAAAGCAGATTAGTGTTGCCAGGGGCTGGGAGAATGACTTTTTAATAGATACGGAGTTTTCTTTTAGGGTAATGAAAATGATTTGGAACTTGATATAGGTGTTGGTTGGTGGTTGTACAACATTGTGAATGTACTAAATACCACTGAAATGTATACTTTAAAATGGTTAACTTTATGTTATATGAATTTACCTCAATAAATAAACCAAATAAATAAATGGAGAAACAGATTTTCCATGAATTTAATGAAGTTTCTTCTTTGTGTTAAGAGAATCATGTCTAAGTTTATAATTTAAACTTTATATATCTTAAAGAGAGCCAATGTGATAGTCAGAAGCCACCCCCCTCCCCCACGATGTCCATGTCCTAATCCTTGGAATCTGTGAATACGTTATTTACATGACGAAGGGGAATTAGGGTTGCAGATGGAATCAAATTTGCTAGTCAGCTGACCTTAAAATAGGGAGATCATCCTGGATTGTCTGGGCCCAGTATAATTAAGAGTCCTTAAAAGTGGGAGAGAACAGGCAGACAGGTCAGAGTGATGCAGTGTGAGGACTTGACCTGCTGTTGCTGGCTTTTAAGATGGAGGAAGGGGGACACCAGCCAAGGAATGCAGGTGGCCTCTAGAGTCTGGGAAGGGCAAAGGAACAGACTCTCCTCTAGAGCCTCCGGAAGGCTTGGCACCTTGATTTTAGCCCAGTGAGGCCTGTGTTGGACTGCTGACCTATAGAACTGTAAGATAATAAATCTAGGTCGCTGTTGTTGTTTTTAAAATATTTATTTATTTGGTTGCATTGGGTCTTAGTTGCAGCAGGTGGGCTCCTTAGTTGTGGCATGTGAACTCCTAGTTGCAGCATGCATGTGGGATCTAGTTCCCGGACCAGGGATTGAACCAGGGCCCCCTGCATTGGGAGCGGGGAGTCTTTAACCACTCCACCTCCAGGGAAGTCCCCTAAATCTATGTTGTTTTAAGCCACTAACTTTGTGATAATTTGTTACAGCCATGATGGAAAACTAATACAGACAGCAAAAATTTGTATACTTCAGGCCGCACCAAACTTGTATCTTCCTACTGACAGTGAATATTTTTATGAAGAGTATAGGCTTTGGAGTTGGAAGGCCAGGTGCTATAACTTGCTAGCTATGTTTCTGTGGGCAATTCACTGAACTCTTTTAGGCTTCAGTTTCCTCACCAGGAACATTGGAGATAATACCTACAAACCCGATCTGTCATGAGAATCAAAAGAGAAAATTATTGGTGAAACTGGGAAAGTGCTCTGAGAGTGTTTTGTTTTGTTTTGTTTTTTTAATATAAATTATCAGTAAAGGGTGCTTAAGGGGGAAAGATCCAGAGTTACTCTAATATTTTAGCTGGAAATATAGAAATAGAGAAGGTGAGAAGAGGAAACAGTTTGAGTGAACTGGAGAAAATGATAAAATAAAGCAGGTACAATTCTTGCTATTTTTCCAGATGTCATCCTTGTTTTAAGCCAGTATAAGATAGGAATTTTAGAGTTGGCAGAAGCCTGGAAATCATGTAACCAACCCCCGACCTTATGCAGATGTGGAAGCTGAAACCCAGAAGCTGGAAGACTTTCTTCAAACCACTCAGCTAATGAATGGTTTGACCAGGTGAATAGACAAGTTTTCTGGACTTTACTGTCTAAAGCATAACCTTTAACATAAAAAGTGTTTCTTTACTGCAAACCAGAGGGGATACAGTGCCCTCTAGTGGCTTTTTGTTTTATTATACAAATCCCCATTACTTCACATTTCTGTTTTAAAGGTTGAGAAGAATTGGAGATGCTGCAAGCTAGGCTGCCTTAGAGAAGGACCTTACAGTTATTTGCAAACTCAGATTTCAAGGTTTCAAGCAAGTTCTAACTTGAGAAATTAGGGGCTAGGATGAGAAACACCATTAAAGGAAAAGGGGTGGGGGATTTGTATATGCTAAATTGGAAATTTATGCTGAATACACTGCTCAAATATTTTATCTGGAAAATAAGAAAAATATGTTTTTGTTGTGTTTCCACTGACAAACTCAGTGAAATCAAAAAGGTTCACTTTTCGTTTTATTGAGATACAGTCCTCATAACATAAAATCCACCATTTAAAAGTGTAAGCTTAAGTAGTTTTTAGTATATTCACCATGTTGTGCAACCATCACCACTATCTAATTGCAGAATGTTTCCATCTCCCCTCACACCCCCCAAAAACCCAAACGATTAGCAGTTGATTCCAATCCCCCACCACCACCACCACCACATCCCCTGGCAACTACTAATGTAATTTCTGTCTCTATATATTTGTCTATTCTGGATATTTTATATAAATGGAATGTGAACTTTCATGTCTGGCTTCTTTCACTTAGCATAGTGTTTTCAAGGTTCACCCATATTATAACATGTATCAGTACTTAGTTCCTTTTTATGGCTGAATAATATTCTGTTGTATGGATATATCACATTGTATTTATTTGTTCATCAATTGATGGGTATTTGAGTTGTTTACACTTTTTTTAAAAATTTGTTTTTTTATTTATTTTTGGCTGTGTTGGGTCTTCGTTGCTGTGTGTGGGCTTTCTCTAGTTGCGGCGAGTGCGGGCTACTCTTTTGGTGCGCGGGCTTCTCACTGCAGTGGCTTCTCTTGTTGCAGAGCATGAGCTCTAGGCACACTGGCTTCAGTAGTTGTGGCACTTGGGCTCAGTAGTTGTGGCTCACGGGCTCTAGAGGGCAGGCTCAGTAGTTGTGGTGCACGGGCTTAGTTGCTCCATGGCATGTGGGATCTTCTCGGACCAGGGATTGAACCCGTGTCCCCTGTGTTGGCAGGCAGATTCTTAACCACTGCGCCACCAGGGAAGTCCCTCTATGTTTAAGTTTTTGAAGAACTACCAAGCAATGTATGTTCCAACTGTCTCATGTTTTCCAACACTTTTTTCCATTTTATTATTAATATTAATATTGCCATTCTAATGGGTATAAAGTAGTATCTCATGTGGTTTGTTTTAAATTTTGAAATCAATTTTTTCTCTTTTTTTATTTTTGTTTTTATTTGTGGTAAAATACACAAAACATAGAATTTACCTTCATAACTATTTTAGGTATATAGTTCATTAATGTTAAGTATATTCGCATTGTGGTGCAACCAATTTCCAAAACTCCACCTTGCAAAACTGAAACTATGCCCGTTAAGCAACTCCCCATTCTCCTCTCCCCTCAACCACCATTCTACTTTCTGTCTCTATGAATTTGATGACTCTAGGGTATCTCATTAATGCAATAGTATTTGTCTTTTGGGGACTGGCTTACTTCACTTAGCATAATGTCCTCAAAAGTTCATCCATGTTGTAGCATGTGTCAGAATTTCCTTTCTTTTTAAAGTTGAATAATACTCCATTGTAGGACTTCCCCGGCACTCCAGTGGTTAAGACTGTGCTTCCACTGCAGGGGGCACAGGCTTGATCCCTGATTGATCCCGCATACTGTGCAGTGTGGCCAAATAATAATAATAATAAAAATAATAATAATAATATTCCATTGTATATATACACCACATTTTATTTATCCATTCACTTGTCGATGGATCCTTGGGTTGCCTCTACCATTTGGCTTTATGAATAACACTGCTATGAACATGGGTGTACAAATATTTCTTCGAGACCCTCTTTTCAGTTCTTTTGGTGTATGCCTAGAAATGGAGTTGCTGCCTCATATATAAATCTGTTTTTAATTTCTTGAGAAACTGCCATACTGTTTTCCATATTGGCTGTACTATTTTATATTCCTATCAGCAGTACAGAAGGGCTTCAATTTTTCCATATCCTCCAACACTTGTTATTTTCTGTTTTTTTGATAATAGCCGTTCAATTGGTCTGAGGTAGCATCTCATTGTGGTTTTGATTTCCATTTCTCTAATGACTAATGATAGTGAGCATCTTTTTATGTGTTTGTTGGCTATTTGTATATCCTTGGAGAAATGTATTACAAATCCTTTACCCATTTTTAAATTGGATTGTCTTTTTATTGTTGAGTTGGATGAGTTCTTTATATATTCTGGATACAAATCCTTTTTATCAAGATACATGATTTGCAAAAGGATTTATTTTAAACTGTCCTCTATTGAGGTATACTTTAAATAGAGTAAAATATACAGATCTTAAGTGTACAGCTGAATGAAGTTTGAAAAATTTATACATACCTGTAACTTTCATCCACGGCAAGTTAAAGAATATTTTTGTCACCCCAGATAATTCCCTTGGGACCCTTTCCAGGCAGTCGCCCATTCCTCTCTGCCCAATGCAATGATTATTTTTATTTCTGTCAATAGAAATTAGTTTTCCATGTTTCTGAAACTCATAGAACAAATTGTGTAATATGTACTACTTGTGTCTGGCTTCTTTTACTCAACATTATATCTGTGAGATTCATCTGTGGTATTGCATATATTCAGTTGATACTTTTTTATTGCTGAATTTTTAATTTTGATGAAGTCCAATTTATCCACTGTTTTTTGGGGGGTGGGGGCTGTTGTTTTTTACAGTTAGTGCTTTTTGTGTTCTATATGAAAAATGTTTTCTGACCTCCCGTTCCTCTACCACCAGGTTGCAAAGATATCTTCCTATATTTCCTTCTGAAAGATTTAGAATTTTAGCTTTCACATTCAGGCCTATGATGCATATCAAATTCATTTTTGTTTAATATGCGGTGAAGTTGAGGGGTGGTTGGTGTTTATTTTTTTTTCTCCCACAGATATCCAGTTGTTCCAGCACTGTTTATTGGGAAACTTTTTCATCCTTCATTGAATTGCTTTGGTTATTTTGTTAAAATTAATATATGGTATATATGTGTAGGTCTATTTTTGGACTCTCTGTTCTGTATTGCTGATCTGTTTGTCCATTCTAATGCCATTACTACCTTGTCTTTCATTAATATAGCTTTTTATTTTAATAAGTCTTGAAATTAGGTAGTTTGCCCTAGAGCTTTGCCCTTCCTTTTCAATATTGTTTTAGTTATTCTGAGTCCTATCCACTTCTGTATAAATTTTAAAATAAGTTGTCAATTTCAACCAGAAAAGCCCATTTGGGGTTTTTATTGGGATTGCATTGAATCTATAGAACATATGGTGAGAATTGTCATCTTAACAATATTAAGTCTTCTAATCCGTGAATATGGTATTATATCTCTTCATCTGATTAGGTCTCCTTTAGGCTCTGTCAGCAATTCTTGTTTTAATGTAGAAGTTTTGCACAGTTTCATTAAAATTATTCTAGGTATTTTTGGTTATTTTAAAATAACATTGTTTTATTTTAACTTTTGAATTGCTCATTGCTAGTAGAAATAAAATTTATTTTGCATATTGAATTTGTATCTGTAACCTTGCCAAATTCACTTATTATTTCTAGTAATTTGTTTGTAGATTTCCTTGGATTTTCTACATACACAATCATGTCATCTGCAAAAAAGAAAGTTTTACTTTTTTCGTACAATCTTAATCCCTTTTCCTTTTCCTTGCCTTACTGTATTGGCTAAGCCCACCAGTACAATGGTAAATAGTAGACATAAGAATGGACATCTTTGCTTTGTTTTAATTTTAGAGGGAAGTGTTAAATATTTCACCATTAAGTTTGATGTCAGCTATAAGCTTTTATATACAGCCTTATCAGATTAATGAATTTCCTTTCAATTTTTAGTTTTTTAAGAGTTTTTTTTAATACTTATTTATTTATTTGTTTATTTATTTTGGCTGCGCTGGATCTTCATTGCGGCACACGGGATCTTCATTGTGGCACGTGGGATATTTACTTGTGGCATGTGGGCTCCTTAGTTGTGGCATGAGAACTCTTAGTTGAAGCATGCATGCGGGATCTAGTTCCCCGACCAGGGATCGAACCTGGGCCCCCTGCATTGGGAGTGTGAAGTCTTACCCACTGGACCACCAGGGAAGTCCCTGCTAAGAGTTTTTATCATGAACAGGTGTTAAATTTTATGAAATGCATTCTGTATATTTACTGAGATAATTACATGTTTTTTCTCCTTAATTCTGTTAATATGGTAAATTACACTATTTGATTTCTTTTTTAAAAATACCTTTTATTATGGAAAGTTTCAAACACATAAAAAGTAAATAGAATAGTATAATAAACTCCCAGGTTACCCATCACCTAACTTCTTATACCATTTGTACCCTCATCAAATCCCCACACTTAAAAGTTCATTCAGGTTTTTTGCTTTGGATCTTTTCTATTTGTCACTTTCTCTCTAATTCTTTTCCTTCCCCCTTTTCTCCCTCTTCTACTTTCCCTTTCTCCTCATACCTTGTCCTTCTCCTCCTTCTGCCTCTTTCCTTCCTTATTACTCCCCCTCGCTTCTTTCTCTTCCTCTTTTCCTCCTCTTCTCCTCTCTTCCCCTCATCCTCCTCATCTTCCTCTTTTTCTGGTAAAGTTGACAAATTCCTTATTATTATTTAATAAAGATAAATGAATTCAATGAAATTCTTTTCTTGCACCCCCTTTCATACAATTCAAATTAACAAAGTTTTCTGTATACAATTTAATCTATTAGAATACTACCAGAATTTTTGTCAAGCACTGAAATGTTACACATTAGTCATGATTATAAATTCCATCAATGTAGTCTAAAATACGTAAGTGTATTAACTGGAACTTAGTTAATTACAGAGACTTCTTACCTGTCCTTTCTTTTTTCTCGGCAGATATATTGCTCATTTATTCGCTCCATGTTTGAAAAGAATTTCAAAATTAAATAATTTTATACACCATACAATTCAGAGCAGAGTTGGGCTCAGGGGACCACTTCATGGTTCACAGGGTGGGCAGAACCCTCTGCCTCCAAACATTTTTTGCGCTAGTTTGACTTTCTGCTGTGAGTCCTGGTCCCAGTCTTGCTTGAAACCCCATGAGGTTAAGTTCATCACCCAAGGGGGCTGGAATTTTCCCAGCCATAGGGATGAGCTTCTAGTTCAGAGGAGAAAGAGGGCTTCCTGGAAGGGACCAATAAAGCCTCTGCAGCAGAAACAGGAGGAGACGAGGGCAGAAGGCACTGGGGCTGGACCAGAGAGCCTCTGGGGGATGGTGGAGCTCTCAGGATCCAGCATTTCCCTGTGCTCAACCGTGGGTTTCCACTCAGTAGAACAGGGTCTGCCTTAGAAAGCAGCAGAAACTTTCTCCTAGTGGCTTCCAAAACCTGAAGACAGGGCCCAGCAGGAACTTCGACTGGACCCAGGAGATCCCAGGATGCCAGCGAGCTACAAGCCCTTGATTACTGAGGCGGCCCAGCCAATAGGCCCAGCTCCTGGAAGGCACAATCAGGTAGTTTTGCAAGGACAGCCCCATGACTAGGACAGACAGACCCACGCAAACACACTGGAGTTGGTAAAAGTATGGACTCCATATTGCTCATTCCCTAACTCCCTAACTCCAGCTTCGACACCCATTGTCCAAAAGACACAAAGTGAACACCGTTCTTGAGGTTGGAGAACACATGGCTGGCCTCAAAGGGGACTCTCTTCCACCGCCGGATGCGAAAAGGATTCGAAGAGAAATGATGCAGGACAGCCTGGAATTTGGACAATTAGCTGATATATACGTATATGGTTAGTGCCTCTTCATTCCATCTAGCAGGCAGAGACACAAATCTCAATCTTTCCACTATCCAGGAGTTCTGGCCAGAAACCCTCCTTCTCCAGGTCCAAAACTTCCTTCCTTTGAAACCAGCTGTGACCAGGTAGGTAGTAGGCAGGTAGGAAGTGGACATCACAAGGAGCTGCAGGCCTGCCCTTACATTTTCCCTCCTTTGTCCAGCCGTCCCCACCACTCAGCATAGGCTGTTCTGGGAAGCCATCTAGGCCCCTGGGGTTCAGGAGGAGGTTGCATCCTATGGGTCTGCGCTCGCAGCAGCGGCCCAGGACGTAGGGCCTGAGGTCGTCGGCGGCAGGCAGGCAGGTGCTGACGATGGGCCACAGGGCAGCGTGTTTCTGGGGCAGGATGCTCAGCCACAGGGCCTGGCAGTCCACCAGGTTGCGCCAGCGCCTGCACACCTGGCGGCGGTGCCTGAGCAGCATGTTGGGGGGGCACGTGGCTCAGCACCATCAGGAGCAGCTCCGCTGGCAGTTGGTTCAGGCCCAGCGCCTCCTCGGGTTCCTGCTCTAGCAAGGGGATCCCGACAGGCTGGCCCCTGGAGGAGGTCTTCTCACCAGGCTCAGCTGCGACCTGCATCTCAGCCAGCGCCCCTCCTAGGTGGGCCATCACCTTGCTTCGCGTCTCTTTCCTTTCTAAGACAAGTTAGAGCACTTTATCATTTTGCTGTTTTGGGTAAATAATCTGAAAATGCACTGCTTATGGCTATGCTTAACAAGTTGTGATATATGGTGGAAAATAGGAATAATACAGGGCCAAAAAGATAACCTTTAAGTATTTTATACTTTTTTGACTTAGGACCCATGCAAGTTAAATGAAAATTTTGAGGTTTATATGGTTGTTTTTCATTGTTATTGTTGTTGCAGGTTTTACCATCTGAAGAGGACGGAATGAAAAAAGAAATGAGAAATCAGCTTGTTGTGAAGCTTGTGAGAAAAAAAAATAAGGTAATTTGGATGTTATATGAAAGAATATCTTCAAACCTATGCTTATTTTGGCAAAATTTTAAAAATTTTAATGGCAAAATATAGCTGGAAGAAACAGGATAATGAATCTAACTTACATTCCCATCTTACTTTAAAAGAGGAATAAATTTTACTAATAGAAGTCATGTAGAATAGCTAATGAAGTGAAATGTGTGAAATGAAATGAAATGAAACTTAATATTTTCATTATCTGGGTGCTCTTGAGAAGCAGTGATCGTTTCATCAAAAGAAAAAGTGTTGATTTGAAGATATTGTCACATTGTATAAGAAATTATAAAATCACATTTATCATGTAGCTACATTTTTCATATTAAAACTCTAAGGATAGTTCTAAACATTCTTATGCTATTCCAACTCTGAAAATTGCTTGGAAAAACTTTTAGAGAATTACAATTTGTTTTTCTGGGAGAAGATTGCATTAGCCCTACCCTTACAACCAAATTCCTCCAAACACTCATTTGCAGGTGTCAGTAATACACACCATTTTAAACAACACTTCCACAGAAATCATCAGTCACATAAACATGTACTACTCCCATAGCCAGACTCCACATCCAATAAAAACACATGCATTTGTTCTTCTTTCTCCTCTACCCCCAAATAAAAAATAAACAAACAAATCCCCTAACTAGGGAGCCACCAGAGAGAAGGTGGAGGTGAGGCTGAAGGTAGGAGCTGCTAGAGCACAGTAATCACATTTCCTCTCCTCCAGCCCCCCTCCCCTCTCCATTTTAAATTGAGGTAATAAAGGTAAAATTACACGTGTAGATCTTAAGCGATCAGTTTAATGAGTTTTGACAGTCTTATATTCCTCTCTAACCACCACCTGAAAAAAAAGATACAGAACATTCTGTCACCCCAGGAGGTTTCTTCATGCCCTTTCCAGTCTGTTCCCCCTCTTTCCAAGGAAACACACTTCTGATTTCTGTCCCCATAGCTTTGTTTAGCATTGTCCTGGACTTCATATATGGAATCATACAGTAATATACTATTTTATGCCTGGACACTTTCACTCAGCATATTTCTAAGATTATCCATGTTGCTGCTAATTTCAGTAGCATTTTCCTTTTAGTTGCTGAGTAGTATTTCATTATATGAATATACCGCATTTTTTTAAGACTTCATTTTTTAGAACAGTTTTAGGTTTACAATAAAACTGAGAGGAAGGTAAAAAGATTTTCCATATACCCGCTGCCCCCATACATGCACAACCTTCCCCATTATCAACATCACTCACCAAAATGGTACATTTTCCTACCAAGGATGACCCTACATTGATACATCATAATCCCCAAAGTTCATAGTTTACCTAAGGGTTTATTCCTGGTGTTGTACATCCTATGGTTTTGGACAGATGTATAATGACATGTATCTATCTTTATACAATATCATACACAATATTTTCACTGCCCTAAAAAGTTGTTGTCCTCTGTCTATTCATCTTCTCCACCCCCCAACCACCCCCTCTTCAAATCCCTGGCAACCATTGATCTTTTCACTGTCTCTATAGTTTTACCTTTTCCATGATGTCATATAGTTGGAATCACATAGTATGTAGCCTTTTCAGATTGGCTTCTTTCACTTAGGAATATGCGTTTAAAATTCCTCCATGTCTTTGCATGGCTTGATAGTTCATTTCTTTTTAGTGCTAAATAATATTTCATTATCTGGGTTATGTTAATGTATCCATTCATCTACTGTAGGACATCTTGGTTGCTTCCAAGTTTTAGCAATTATGAATAAAGCTGCTCTGAACCTCCTTCTGCAGGTTTGTAGGTGGATATAAGTTCTCAATTCTATTGGGTAAATACCAAGGAACACGATTCCTTGATTGTTTGGTACAAGTATATTTTGTCTTGTAAGGAACCACCAAACTGTCTTCCAAAGTGGCTGTACCATTTTGCATTCCCACCAGCAATGAATAAAAGTTCCGGGACTTCCTGGTGGCCCAGTGGTTAAGAATCCGCCTGCCAATGCAGGGGACACGGGTTCGAGCCCTGGTCTGGGAAGATCCCACATGCCACAGAGCAACTAAGCCGTGTGCCACAACTACTGAGTCTGCGCTCTAGAGCCCGCGAGCCACAACTACTGAGCCTTTGTGCCACAACTACTGAAACCCGTGCACCTAGAGCCTGTGCTCTGCAACAAGAGAAGCCACCGCAATGGGAAGGAGGCGCACCACAATATAGAGTAGCCCCCGCTCGCCGCAACTAGAGAAAGCCCACGCACAACAACGAAGGCCCAATGCAGCCAAAAATAAATAAATAAATAAATAAATTATTTTTAAAAGTTCCTGTTGCTTCACCTCCTCACCAGTGTTTGAGGTTGTCAGTGTTCTGGATTTTGGCCAGTCTAATAGGTGTGCAGTAGTGTCTTATTGTTTTAATTTGCATTTCCCTGATGATATATGATGTGGAGCATCTTTTCATATGATTATTTGCCATTTGTATATCTTCTTTGGTGTTAAGGTTTTTGACCCATTTTATTTTATTTTTTTTTTTTTTTTTTTTTTATTTATAAAATATTTTAATATCTGAGGAAATCCAGTAAACATTTTCTTCTAGTATGACTACAATTATTCTTTTATTACCACTGTTTAATTACTACTTTAGTGGCACTTGGTATATGTTAAGATAAAGAAACATATTTTCAATACTTTAAAACAAACTAGATATGTTCAAATATATTCTAAAACAGTTTATCAACTATAATGTAGACAAAACGAAACTGCAAGGGATGCTACTCCATTAACTTTAAAATTTATACTCCATAAAAAAAATAAGGCAGTGAATGTGTCTGCAAAAAAAAAGGAATAGTGTATTACCTCATGTATATTGCATCATACTATCCTCATGAAATGATACTCTATCTTAGTAAAAACTATTATTAATCCATAGAAAGAGTCATAGCAATCATTTATACAATATATGCCAAATGAACAGATTCACATTAAACCGAGAAAATAAAATACAAAATCAATCCCTGACATAATTCAAAAAGAAATCACGTACTTGGTACTGATTTATTAAAAATGTTTTGATCTAATAAGTAGCTGTTCTTATATTTCAACCAAATAATAACACAAATTCAACAAAATTTACCACCAAAATATTTCTCTCAAGTAATGACTAGCTTTCAAGTAGCTAAATTTTCCATTCTTAACATGATCCAAAAAGCAAAAGCATTATCAAGTTACTATAAATGCTGATCCATCATTTAAAGTAAAAATAAATCTAGCCAAATTTTAATTTGATTAAGATAAAATTATTTTAAAAATACTTACAGGAGATATGTTCACATAATTTTCATAATTAGAAGTCAAAACATTACATTTTTTATAAACATCAATCATATCTAACATGTTACTGTTCTTTAAGAAATCATCATAAATCTTCCTAATGTTCTCATAATGGTCAATCACTTTCATATTTTCAACTGGTAAGTTCAATTTCTCATGTAGTAAGTATTTCCAGGTCAATAAGACATCGCTGAGAGAGACTGTAAATTCTCCACTGTACTGTTTGTTGTTCTCTGCCATGGAAAGCTGCAATGCCAAGAGCATGGAGTCTGCACCACATACAGTAGTTCTCTCAGAGTTACAAAAAGTGTGCCAGTTCCTTCTGAACTCTTTAATCATATCCAAGACAGACTTCCGATTAAGCACAGCCATCCTCTGGCTCGGGGGAGAACCGGGAGGTGCAGACTCGCCTGAAGAAAGCTCCAGCCCGACTCTTTTGACCCATTTTAAAATCAGCTTTTCTCATTGTTCAGTTTTCAGAGTTCTTTGTGTATTTTGATTAATAGTCCTTTGTCAGATGTGTCTTTTGCAAATATTTTCTCCCAGTCTGTGGCTTCTCTTCTAATTCTCTTGGTAACTGTGTTTCTCAGAGCCAAGTTTTTTAATTTTAATGAAGTAAAGCTTATCGATTATTTCCTTCATGGATTACACCACAATTTTTAAAACCCATTCTTCTGTTTATATACTTATAGTTTGTTTCCAATTTGGGACCTTTATAACAAACACTGCTGTGACTATTTGTATAGACACATGCTTTTTGCTCTCTTTGGTAGATACCTAAAAGTAGAATTATTAGGTCATAGGGTAAAGGTATGTTTAAGTTCATTAGAGGGGACTTCCCTGCCAGTCCAGTGGTTAGGACTCCGTGCTTCCACCGCAGGGGGCGCGGGTTCCATCCCTGGTCGGGGAACTAGGATGCCACATGCCGTGCAGCATGGCCAAAAAAAAAAAGTTCATTAGAAACTACTAAGTCCTCCAAAGTGGTTGTACTATTTTACCAGCAATGTATTACAGGTCAAGTTGCTCCATATTCTTGTTAACATTTAACATTGTTAGAGTTTTTTTTACTGTGGCCATTCTGATGCATAGGAAATGGTACCTTATTGTGGTTTTAATTTACATTTTCTTGATGACTGGTGATGTTTAGTACCTTTTCATGTGCTTATTTGATATCATATGTATTCTTTTTTAAAATTGAAATATAGCTGAGGTACAATAGTATTTTAGTTTCAGGTATATAATGTGATTCAATATTTTTATAGATTATACTCCATTTAAGGTTATTATAAAATATTGGCTATATTCCCTGTGCTGTACAATATATCCTTGTAGATTATCCACTTTATACATGGTAGTTTGTACCTCTTAATCCCGTACCCCTATAACTCCCCACCCCCTTCACTCTCCCCAGTGGTAACAACTAGTTTGATCTCTATACCTGTGAGTCTGTTTCTCTTTTGTTATATTCATTCACTTGTTTTATTTTTTAGATTTCACATATAAGTGACAACATACAGTATTTGTCTTTGTCTGTCTGTCTGACTTATTTCACTTAGTGTAATACCCTCTGTATCCATCCATGTTGTTGCAAGTGGCAAGATTTCTTTTTCTTTTTCTGGCTGAGTAATATTCTATTGTGTGTGTGTGTGTCTGTGTGTGTGTCTTCTTGTTAATTCATCTGTTGATGGACATTTTGGTTGCTTCCATATCTCGGCTATTGTAAATAGTGCTGCAGTGAATATCAGTGTGCATGTGTCTTTCAAAGGAAATTGCAAACATTAATAAACTTCCCTCTCAATAGTTCAGCATACATAGCACTAACTAGAGTTCCATATTTGTTGACAGTATTTTTTCTTTTCAGGAAAATTTGAATGAATATATTTTATAGTTGTAATTTGTAATATTAACTTATTAAGGTCAGTGACTTTACCAGAGATAATTTTTTTTTTAAAGGAACTCCTTTATTTATTTATTTATTTATTTATTTATTTATTTATTTATTTTTGGCTGTGTTGGGTCTTCATTTCTGTGCGAGGGCTTTCTCCACTTGCGGCAAGCGGGGGCCACTCTTCATCGCGGTGCGTGGGCCTCTCACTATCGTGGCCTCTTGTTGCGGAGCACAGGCTCCAGATGCGCAGACTCAGTAGCTGTGGCTCACAGGCCTAGTTGCTCCGCAGCACGTGGGATCCTCCTGGACCAGGGCTCGAACCCGTGTCCCCTGCATTGGCAGGCAGATTCTCAACCACTGCGCCACCAGGGAAGCCCCCAGAGCAAATTTTAGATCATTATAAATAGAAAATTTTGAAACTGGAATATTACATAATAATTTATTTCTCCATTTTATTTTGTTTGCACAGTACTGAAATGATTGATGATTGATCAAAATAAGTAGTCACAAATGGTAGCAGATTTTTAAAATAGCTCATGGAATTTTAGGAAATTAGGTCTAAATTTTATAATTTAGGTCACACTTCAATGACATTAATTCTAAAGCTGGAAGGAAGTATATTAGACATTTTTCTTTTTAAATTGTAATCAGAATAGTATCTAATAAGAGTTCAGGTATTTTTTTCATATATGTAATAGTTGGGCATAACTTACCCCAACTAACAATAAATGCTAGAAGTGTCTATAATTGTTCACTGGTTATCGTACAACTGATCATTGCAATGTGAAGAAAATTTGTTCCAAAAAGATGAATCTTCTACATTTATTGAGTGTGCTATGTTATCTACTCATGTGTATGATTTTACAACCTGGATTTTTAAAAAGGAGCTACCATCTACCTAGTCAACCACACATTAAGAAAAAGCTCATATTAAGTGCACAGCAATGGGAGAAGAATCTCTATTCAAAGAGCTAAGTTTCTGCCAAGGGAGGAATTAGGAAAATGCACTTGTACCCCCGCCCTAGAATGCCACACTTAGGAATCAAAGGAGGTCTCTGGCAGCCAGGCCCAGCAGGCTTGACAGGTTAGTCTTTCTAATCCCTCCCTGGGAACACGCTGTTCAACACTGTCTGCTGTGGTGGCAGGAAGCTAATCCTGCTTCTCTGTGAATAATGGAGGGTACCACCACCCTGAGGATTGTCAGAAGCCAGGGGAGCCAGTGCTTGGGTAGACTTATTTGCTTCAGGGCACTAGGCTGGTTGGAACCCCTTGGAGAATCCAGCTGGAAAAAGTCACAAAACCCATGCAAGGCATCCTAAATAACCACGCTTAAATTAAGGTAGAGGATTGCCTCTTGAAGAGGCTCAGGACCTTCAGTCCAGGAGTGATTGGCACTTCATTCACTTCTACATGGAGGAAAAAAAAGTTTCTGGAATATTCAAAAACTGCCCCGGTGACCTGATTTCATTGGCATGGACCCAGTCTGTTCTGAGAAGTTGTGCTGCAGTTGTGGTATGGCAAGAAGAATACTATTTTTGGAGTAAGGAAACACTTAGCTTGGAACGTATGGATCACAAGACCTTGAACAAGTCACCTAACCTCAGTTTTCCACATCAGTAAATGGATTGTTGTGGTAGGAACTTCATAAGATAAGCCACGTGGAAGCACCTGACACTAATGCTCAGAATACATTACTTAATCTGAATACAGTCTCCTAAGTAAAACAGATATTCCTTAACACACCAACAGATGCTCTGAGTGAGGGAGGGAAGAAAGAAGGAGGAAGTTTTTAATTGAACTGTTATTAAATAAATTGGAGGTGCTCATGTAATTGTAGCTATTATTACTTCACCTTTTAGAATCGAAAGGAAAGTGATACATCACCTAAGATAATGCTGAGGTAAATACATGTAACTTTTGCTTTCTTATGTCTGGTGATAGATACTGTGCACTTCTGGGGAGGCCAGATCACAAGTTGGCCTTAAACGTATATAACGGACAGCTTTTATTCTTGCCTGACTAGCATCCATTCCTCCTTTTATGTTATAGCACCTAGTTTTCCTCTATCATGCTCAGTTCATTGTTCCTGGGGGGAGAAGAGTCCACCCCATCTCCAGAAGTGGACTTGTAAGCCAGGCCTTTCCAATCAGAGCATTACATTTATGGCAGATCCCATTGACTGGCTAACCTAATCCCCATTCTCAGCCCCCTTCTTCCCAGCCTAACTCAACTGGAGAGTCTGGAAGAGCAAAATGATTGGCTTTCCAGCCTTGCTTGAGGGTAGGGGTAGCCTTGCGACCCAGTTATGATCAGTGAGTCATGAGCAGAAGTCTGCTGGGTGATTTTGGGAAAACTTTCGCTTTCTTCAACGAGGGATGTTTGCTGCCTGTAGCATCCTTTTTCCTGCCTAGAACCTGGATGTGATTTTTTGGAGCTGCAGCTGCCATCTTGCAATAATGAAGAAAAAGCCAAAGAACTATAAAAAATGTCAGTCCATTGAATCATAAGCAGTAGCTATCTATTCCACACATCTTTTATTTATTTATTTATTTATTTATTTATCTATTTTTGGCTGCGTTGGGTCTTTGTTGCTGCGTGCGGGCTTTCTCTAGTTGCGGCGAGCAGGGGCTACTCTTTGTTGCAGTGCGCGGGTTTCTCATTGCGGTGGCTCCTCTTGTTGCAGAGCACAGGGTCTAGGCATGCAGGCTTCAGTAGCTGTGGCTCGCAGGCTCTAGAGCTCAGGCTCAGTAGTTGTGGCACAGGGGCTTAGTTGCTCCGCGGCATGTGGGATCTTCCCAGACCAGAGCTCGAACCCGTGTCCCCTGCATTGGCAGATGGATTCTTAACCACTGTGCCACCAGGGAAGTCCCACATCTTTTAATATAAGGAACATGAACTTCATTTTGTTTTATCAAGTACTCTGTTGTCTGCAATTGAAGGCATCTCTAACTGATAAAATATCTCCTTGGCTGTACTGATTGATACAAGGATGGCCATGTGCTCAAGTTAGACCAATCAGAGCCAAGGAGACTCAGTTTTAGGACTTTCAATGGACTGTTAGAATAAGAAGTTCTCTATCTGTAGACCTGAAAGTAAAAAGATATAAGCCTAGAACTGCTGGCAGCCAACTTGCCCCAACTTGGGATCAGCCAGTATGAGAATGAAGCCAGTACAGAGAAGACACAGATGAGATAGGGAGAGAGAGTGAGTTATGATGATATCCTTTGAGTCCCTGATCCAGATTTGCCTAAAGGGAGGGTGCCTCTGGACTTTTTAAATACAGGAGCCAATAAATCCCTTTTTGGCTCCAGCTTGTCTGAGATATGAGCTTTCTGTCACGTATCATAACCTGACTAATACTTGGCAACATATTACCGGTGCTGCTTTTGGTCCATATTTTCTCCTGCCTGCACTGCCTCAAGTACCTAAGAGCAGGGCTTAATATTTATCCGTTTTTAGTGAGTCCCTTCCTCCCTCAGCTTCTCTGTTGATACTTTTGTGGGTCCACCCACAAGGAGAGGCCTCTGCTCTGGGTGAGAGGAGATGAAAGATCCCACACATTTTAGGAGAGACTTTCCGGCACAGGGAAGCACAGTACACATGTTTCCTCTCTGACTGAAATTCATGAAGAGGCTCTTCAGAGAGGTAGGAAAGGGGAGCCTAGAGGGAATTGCGGGGTGGAAGGATAATTTGGTTTATTACAATTAAATTATTTCAACTTTTTTTCCCCTTACTATCAAAGTCATGCAGTAAATATAAAAAGAGGGAATTCCCTGGTGGTCCAGTGGTTAAGACTCTGCACTTCCATTGCAGGGGGCCCGGGTTGCCATGCGGCGTGGCCAAAAAAAATAGAGATCACTATGTTTCTCAAGCGATTTTTCTTTTCTTCTCATAGTCTTCCGTATTATGTCTGCTGGAAAGCATTGTCTTTGATAATCAAAATAAAATGATGGTTGAATCCATTTGATAGCAACAAACCAGTTTTCAAGGCCAAGGGTTAGCAATAGTCTGGTCCATTGTCAGGGGAGTCCTAACCACTGGACCACCAGCGAACTCCCAATAAGTACTGTGTTTGAATTTACTCTCTTCAGGCTTTCACTCCCATATTCCACCAAAACTGCCTTTGCTGATAAGTTCACATTGCCAAATGTGATGGTTAATTCTTGGTCTTTTTACTTCACCTGTTGGCAGCATTTTACACAGTCCTTTGGAGTCCAGGTAGTGAGGCAGTCAGGAGTGTAGACTCTTGAGCCAGCAAAAGTTCAAAATTAGAGCTTCACCACCATGAGCTGTGTAACCTTCAGAGAGACCTTTAAACTCTGTGCCTCAAGTTTGTCATCTATAACATGGGAATGATAATAATATCATCTAATTCATAGTGTTGCGAAGATTACGTTGTACTAAGAATAGTAGTAGTAGTAGTTGGTGGTAGTTGGTAGTAGTTGGTAGTAGCAGTAATATGCTTTCTTGAGTTGGCTTCCAGGATCTCACACTCACTCATCTTTTTTCTTACTTCAGTCCCCTGATCCCTAAAGCTATCCCAGATCCCTGTCACTGTACCTCTTTAACTACATCACTCTCTTAGTGAGCTCATCCAGTCTTACGATTTTAAATACTATCAGCAGTGGACACTATTATGTACCATACACATAGCCCTTCAAGGAAGGATTTGTGCCCCAGCTGCTAAGGCTACCATCAGTGGACAGCCTTCATCTGTCAGCCCTTTCAGGGATAACCTCAGCTGCACAGAGCCTCCCTGCCTGAGGCCATGTCTTTCAGGAGGTGGTCGACATTCAATAACTGGTTGAGGCAAGAGTATAAAGGCTTACTGTTTCAGCCTCACATAGGACAACTCTGCCAGGCCATTTCAGCTCCAGAGCTTCTCAGGGAATCAACTTGGGTTGTCAGGCCTGCATCATAGCTCAACTCCCTCTGCCCAATCCTGCTTCTTCTACCTGCCTTCCAGAGATGTTGATTCCAAGGACATTCTCTGGGAAACATCCTAAACACTGAAGTCTGCCTCAGAATCTGCTTCCCAAAAAACCCAAATTGTGATGCTGTTTATATGTTGATGACTCTCAAATTTTATATCAACAGTCTAATCTTCTCTGAACTCCAAATTGTATACTCAACTGCCTGCTTGGAAATTTAACAGACATCACAAATTTAATGTACCTAAAACTGGGCTCTTCTTTTTAAATTTATTTTTTTGTTGAAGTATAGTTCATTCACAATGTTTCAGGTGTACAGCAAAGTGATTCTGTTTTACACATATATATAAATACATGTATTTATATATATATATAAATATACATGTTCTTTTTCAGATTCTTTTCCATTATAGGTTATTACAGGATATTGAGTATAGTTCCCTGTGTTATACAGAAGGTCCTTATTATTTTATAGATAGTAGTGTGTATGCGTTAATCCCAAATTCCTAATTTATCCCTCCCCCCCTTCCCCTTTGGTAACCATAAGTTTGTTTACTATGTCTGTGAGTCTATTTCTGTTTTGTAAATAAGTTCACTTGTATCATTGTTTTTAGATTCCACAAATAAGTGATATCATATTTGTCTTTCTCTGTCTGACTTACTTCACTTAGTGTGATAATGTCTAGGTCCATCCATGTTGCTGCAAATGGAATTATTTTGCTCTCTTTTATGGCTGAGTAATATTCCATTGTGTGTGTGTGTGTGTATATATATATATATATATATATATATATATATATATATATATATATACATATACACACCACATCTTCTTTATCCATTTTTCTGTTGATGGACATTTAGGTTGTTTCCATGTCTTGGCTATTGTAAATAGTGCTGCTGTGAATATTGGGGTGCATGTATCTTTTCGAATTAGAGTTTTCATCTTTTCTGGATATATGCCCAGGAGTGGGATTGCTGGATCATATAGTAACTCTATTTTCAGCTTTTTAAGGAACCTCCATACCATTCTCAATAGTGGCTGGACCAGTTTACATTCCCACCAACAATGTAGGAAAGTTCCCTTTTCTCCACACCCTCTCCAGCATTTATTATTTGTAGACTTTTAAAAAACTTAATTAATTAATTAATTTAGTCTTGGCTGTGTTGGGTCTTTGTTGCTGCGCGCGGGCTTTCTCTAGCTGCGGTAAGCGGGGACTACTCTTCGTTGTGGTGCACAGGCTTCTCATTGCAGTGGCTTATTTTGTTGCGGAGCACAGGCTCTAGGCGTGCGGGCTTCAGTAGTTCTGGCACACAGGCTCAGTAGTTGTGGCACTTGGGCTTAGTTGCTCCACGGCATGTGGGATCTTCCTGGACCAGGGCTTGAACCCGTGTCCCCTGCATTGGCAGGCGGATTCTTAACCACTGAGCCACCAAGGAAGTCCCTGTAGACTTTCTGATGATGGCCATTCTGACTGGTGTGAGGTTTTGATTTGCATTGTGGTTTTGATTTACATTTCTCTAGTAATTAGCAACGTTGAACATCTTTTCATGTGCCTGTTGGCCCTCTGTGTGTCTTCTTCAGAGAAGTGTCTGTTTAGGTCTTCTGCCCATTTTTTTTGATTGAATTGTAAAACTGTGCTCTTAACCTTTCCATTTCCAAAAGCTTTCTTCTTCTCCTCTCATTAAATGACAATTATTTCAGTTGTTCAGGCCAAAAACCTAGAGCAATACTTGATTCTTCTCTTTACTTCATAACTTAATTCCCACTATCAGCAAATCCTATCTATCCTACTATCAAAATATATCAAAAACCACTTATCGGGACTTTCCTGGTGGCACAGAGGTTAAGAATCTACCTGCCAATGCAGAGGACATGGGTTCAAGCCCTGGTCCGGGAAGATCCCACATGCCGCGGAGCAACTAAGCCTGTGCGCCACAACTACTGAACCTGTGCTCTAGAGCCTGTGAGCCACAACTACTGAGCCCGCTTGCCTAGAGCCCATGCTCCGCAATAAGAGAAGCCACTGCAATGAGAAGCCCACGCACTGCAACAAAGAGTAGCCCCTGCTCACTGCAGCTAGAGAAAGCCCGCGTGTATCAACAGAGACCCAACACAGCCAAAAATAAATAAATAAATAAATAAATAATTATTTTAAAAAACCCACTTATCATTTCCACTACTAACAGCCTGACCTACACCACCATTATCTCTTCTTTGGTTTATTTTAATACCTTTCTAATTGAACTCCCTGCTTTTCTCTTCCTCTTTTACATTCTATTTAATTTATTTTTTATTGTTTGTATGTCAAAATACAGATTATTTTTTGTTGAAGAATAGTTGATTTACAATATTGTATTAGTTTCAGGTGTACAGCATAGTAATTCAGTATTTTTGCAGATTATACTCCATTTTAGGTTACTGTAAGATAATGGGTATAATTCCCTGTGCTATACAGTAAATTCTTGTTGCTTATCTATTTTATATATAGTAGTTTGTATCTGTTAATCCCATACCCCTAATTTGCCCCTCCCCACTTCCCTCTCCCCTTTGATAACCACAAGTTTGTTTTCTATGTCTGTGAGTCTGTTTCTGTTTCGTGTATACATTAATTTATATTATTTTTTAGATTCCGTATATAAGTGATATCATATAGCATTTGTTTTTCTCTGTCTGACTTATTTCACTAAGCATAATACTCTCTAAGTCCATCCACATTGCTGCAAATGGCAGTATTTCATTCTTTTTATGGCTGAGTAATATTCCATTGTATATATATATACCACATCTTCTTAATTCAACTGTTTATTGATGGGCACTTGGGTTGCTTCCATGTCTTGGCTATTGTAAATAGTGTAAACATTGGAGTGTGTGTATCTTTTCAAATTAGTATTTTCATTCTTTCTGGATATATACCCAGGAGTAGACTTGCTGGATCATATGGTAGTTCTATCTTTAGCTTTTTGAGGAACCTCCATACTGTTTTCCATAGTGGCTGCACCAATTTACATTCCCACCAACAGTGTACAAGGGTTCCCTTTCCTCCAAATCTTCTCCAGCATTTGTTATTTGTAGACTTTTTGGTGACAGTCATTCTGACAAGTATTAGGTGATACCCCATTGTGGTTTTGATTTGCATTTCTCTAATAATTAGCAATATTGAGCATATTTTCATGTGTCTGTTAGCTATCTGTATGTCTTCTTTGGAAAAATGTCTATTCAAGTCTTCTGCCCAATTTTTTTTTTAAATAAATTTATTTATTTTATTTAATTTTATTTTTGACTGTGCTGTGTGTTCGTTGCTGCATGCGGGCTTTCTCTAGTTGCAGCGAGCAGAGGCTACTCTTCATTGAGGTGTGCGGGCTTCTCTTTGCTGTGGCTTCTCTTGTTGTGGAGCATGGGCTCTAGCCACGTGGGCTTCAGTAGCTGTGGCATGTGGGCTCAGTAGTTGTGGTTCATGGGCTCTAGAGCACAGGCTCAGTAGTTGTGGCGCACGGACTTATTTGCTCCGTGGCATGTGGGATCTTCCCAGACCAGGGCTCAACCCTGTGTCCCCTGAATTGGCAGGCAGATTCTTAACCACTGTGCCACAAAGGAAGCCCTTCTGCCCATTTTTTGATTGTATTGTTTATCTCTTTGGTATTGAGTTGTATGAGCTGTTTGTATAGTTTGGATATTAACCTCTGGTTGGTCGCATCATTTGCAAATATTTTCTCCCACTCAGTAGGTTGTCTTTTCATTTTGTTGATCGTTCCCTTTGCTGTGCAAAAGCTTTTAAGTTTAATTAGGTCCCATTTGTTTACTTTTGCTCTTATTTCTTTTGCCTTGGGAGACTAATCCAAGAAAATATTGCTATGATTTATGTCAAAGAGTGTTATGCCTATGTTCTCTTCTAGGAGTTTTATGGCCTCGTGTCTTACATTTAAGTCTTTAAAGCATTTTGAGTTTATTTTTTTATGTGGTGTGAGGGAATGTTCTAATTTCATTGTTTTACATGTGGCTATCCACTTTTTCCAGCACCACTGTTGAGGAGACTGTCTTTTCTCCATTTTATGTTCTTGCCTCCTTTGTCATAGATTAATTGACAATAGGTGCGTGGGCTTATTTCTGGGCTCTCTGTTCTGTTCCACTGATCTGTGTGTCTGTTTCTGTGCCAATACTGTGCTGTTTTTCTGCATTCTATTTTAGATCAAGTAGCTAGAGTGGTAGTACTAAATGTAAATCATATCATGTCACTCCTCTGCTCAACACCCTGCAATGTGAGAAGATAAATAAAATTGGTAAATCTCTCTCCAGACTGATCAGATAAAAAGAGATGTCATAAATTACCAATATCAGTAATGAGAGAGGACATCACTACAGATCCTATACATATAAAAAGGATAATAAGAGAATATTATGAATAATTTTATGCCAATGCATTTGACAACTTAGATAAAATAGATATATCTCTTGAATGACAAAAGTATTGAAGCTTGTATGACTGGAAATGATGATCAAATGTTGAATATATGTGATAACAGCAAAAATCTAGTCAGAAGAAAAGCGTGATTTCAGAGGAAAATCCTTCAACTCATGATGTTTGTTGTAGTATTTGTTTTGCTCCTGTCACTATTGTTAGTTATCCTTTATTATGTTAAGGAAGTTCTCACCTATTCCTGCTTTGCTAATTTTTTATTATAAAAACTGCCAACTTTTATTAATTTATTTTCCTGCATCTATAAGATAGTCCTATGATTTTTTGCTGTTATTTGTTAAGTGGTAAATTATCTTGACCACAGTCTAATATAAAAGCAATTTTATATTCTTTTAAAAAAATAAAGTATCAAAGCTCACTCAAAAATAAATAGGTAGACCTTCAAGATGGCAGAGGAGTAAGATGTGGAGATCACCTTCCTCCCCACAAATACATCAGAAGTACTTCTACAAGTGGAACTCCTACAGAACACCTACTGAATGCAGGCAGAAGACCTCAGACTTCCCCAAAGGCAAGAAAATCCCCACATACCTGGGTAGGGCAAAAGAAAAAAGAAAAAACAGAGACAAAAGAATAGGGGTGGGACCTGCACCTCTGGGAGGGAGCTGTGAAGGAGGAAAGGTTTCCACACACTAGGAAGCCCCTTCACTGGTGGAGACGGGGGGTGGGTGGGGGGAGAAGCTTCGGAGCCACGGAGGAGAGCACAGCCACAGGGATGCGGAGGGCAAAGTGGAGAGATTCCCACACAGAGGATTGGTGCCGACCAGCACTCACCAACCAGCCCAAGAGGCTTGTCTGCTCACCCGCAGGGGTGGGTGGTGGCTGCGAGCTGAGGCTAGGATTCTGAGGTCAGACGCCAGGGAGAGGACTGGAGTTGGCTGCGTGAACACAGCCTGAGGGGGCTAGTGCACCACAGCTAGCTGGGAGAGAGTCCAGGAAAAAGTCTGGACCTGCTGAAGAGGCAAGAGACCATTGTTTCCGGGTGCATGAGAAGAGATTCAGAGCACCTCCTAAACGAGCTCCAGAGACGGGCGTGAGCTGTGACTATCAGCTTGGACCCCAGAGACAGGCATGAAATGCTAAGGCTGCTGCTGCTGCCACCAAGAATGCTGTGCGCAAACACAGGTCACTATCCACATGCCGCCCCCTGCAGGAGCCTGTATAGCCCACCACTGCCAGGGTCCCGTGATCCAGGGATAACTTCCCCAGGAGAACAAACAGCGAACCTCAGACTGTTGCAATGTCATGCTGGCCTCTGCTGCTACAGGCTCCCACCACATTCCAGTTATGACTACCGTACCCTCCCCCCGCCCCCCCCTGCCCGGCATGAGTGAGCCAGAGCCCCTTACTCAGCTGCTGCTTTAACACCCTCCTGTCTGGGCAGGGAACAGATGCCTGCGGGCTACCTACATGCAGAGGTGGGGACAAAATCAAAGCTGAACCCCAGGAGCTGTGCGAACAAAGAAAAGAAAGGGAAATTTCTCAGTGCAGCCTCAGGAGCAGCAGATTAAATCCCCACAATCAACTTGATGTACCCTGCATCTGTGGAATACCTCAATAGACAACGAATTGTCCCAAAATTGAGGTGGTGGACTTCAGGAGCAACTATAAACTTGGGGTTTGCTGTCTGCGATTGATTTCTTTCTGATATTTATGTAAATCTTAGTTTAGTTTTTAGCACTTGTTATCATTGGTGGATTTGTTTTTTGGTTTCGTTGCTCTCTTCTTTTTTTTTTTAATTATTCTTTTTTTATGTTAATAATTTTATTTTTAATTTTTTTTCTTTTTTTCTCCCTTTTCTTCTGAGCTGGGTGGCTGACAGAGTCTTGGTGCTCCGGCCTGGTGTCAGGCCTGAGCCTCTGAGGTGGGAGAGCCAAGTTCAGGACATTGGATCACCAGAGACCTCCCAGCCCCACATAATATCAATTGGTGAGAGCTCTCCCAGAGATCTCCATCTCAACACTAAGACCCAGGTCCACCCAATGGCCAGCAAGCTCCAGTGCTGGATGCCCCATGCCAAACAACTAGTAAGACAAGAACACAACCCCACCCATTAGCAGAGAGGCTGCCTAAAATCATACCAAGTTCACAGACACCCCAAAACACACCACCAGACACGGCCCTGCCCACCAGAAAGACAAGATCCAGCCTCATCCACCAGAACACAGGCACCAGTCCCCTCCACCAAGAAGGCTACACAAGCCACTGAGCCATGCTCACCCACTGAGGGCAGACACCAAAAACAATGGGAACTACGAACCTGCAACCTGCAAAAAAGGAGACTCCAAACACAGTAAGTTAAGCAAAATGAGAAGACAGAAAAATATGGAGCAAGGTAATACTGAGGGAGCAAGGTAAAAACCCATGGGACTAAACAAATGAAGAGGAAATAAGCAGGCTACCTGAAAAAGAATTCAGAGTAATGATAGTAAAGATGATCCAAAATATTGGAAGTAGAATGGACAAAATACAAGAAACGTTTAACAAGAACCTAGAAGAACTAAAGAGCAAACAAACAATGATGAACAACACAATAAATGAAATTAAAAATTCCCTAGAAGGAATCAATAGCAGAATAACTGAGGCAGAAGAACAGATAAGTGCCCTGGAAGATAAAATAGTGGAAATAATTACTGCAGAGCAGAATAAAGAAAAAAGAATGAAAAGAATTGAGGACAGTCTCAGAGACCCCTGGGACAACATTAAACACACCAACATTCGAATTATATGGGTCCCAGAAAAAGAGAAAAAGAAAGGGTCTGAGAAAATATTTGAAGATATTACAGTTGAAAACTTCCCTAATATGGGAAAGGAAATAGTTGATCAACTCCAGGAAGTGCAGAGAGTCCTATACAGGATAAATCCAAGGAGAAACACTCCAAGACACATATTAATCAAACTATCAAAAATTAAACACTAAGAAGAAATATTAAAAGCAGCAAGGGAAAAGCAACAAATAATGTACAAGGGAATCCCCATAAGGTTAACAGCTGATCTTTCAGCAGAAATTCTGCAAGCCAGAATGGAGTGACAGGACATATTTAAAGGGATGAAAGGGAAAAACCTACAACCAAGATTACTCTACCCAGCAAGGATCTCATTCAGAGTTGATGGAGAAATTAAAACCTTTACAGACAAACAAAATTAAGAGAATTCAGCACCACCAAACCAGCTTTACAACAAATGCTAAAGGGACTTCTCTAGGCAGGAAACACAAGAGAAGGAAAAGACCTACAAAAACAAACCCAAAACAATTAAGAAAATGGTAATAAGAACATACATATCAATAATTACCATAAATGTAAATGGATTAAATGCTCCAACCAAAAGACATAGACTGGCTGAATGGATACAAAAACAGGACCCATACATATGCTGTCTACAAGAGACCCACTTCAGACCTAGGGACACATACAGACTGAAGATGAGGGTAGAAAAAGATATTCCATGCAAATGGAAATCAAAAGAAAGCTGGAATAGCAATTCTAATATCAGATAAAATCGACTTTAAAATAAAGACTATTACAAGAGACAACTAAGGACACTACATAATGAGCAAGGAATTAATCCAAGAAGATAATATAACAATTGTAAATATTTATGCACCCAACATAGGAGCACCTCAATACATAAGGCAAATGCTAACAGCCATAAAAGGGGAAATTGACAGCAACACAATAATAGTAGGGGACTTTAACACCCCACTTTCACCAATGGACAGATCAACCAAAATGAAAATAAATAAGGAAACACAAGCTTTAAATGACACATTGGACAAGATGGACTTAATTGATATTTATAGGACATTCCATCCAAAAACAACAGAATACACTTTCTTCTCAAGTGCTCATGGAACATTCTCCAGGATAGATCATATCTTGGGTCACAAATCAAGCCTTGGAAAATTTAAGAAAATTGAAATCGTATCAAGTATCTTTTCCGACCACAATGCTATGAGACTAGATATCAATTACAGGAAAAAAACCTAAAAAATACAAACACATGGAGGCTAAACAGTATGCTACTAAACAACCAAGAGATCACTGAAGAAATCAAAGAGGAAATCAAAAAATACCTAGAAGCAAATGACAATGAAAACACGACAACCCAAAACCTATGGGATGCAGCAAAAGCAGTTCTAAGAGGGAAGTTTACAGCAATTCAATCCTATCTCAAAAAACAAGAAAAATCTCAAACAACCTAACCTTACACCTAAAGCAATTAGAGAAAGAAGAACAAAAAAAATCGAAAGTTAGCAGAAGGAAAGAAATCATAAAGATCAGATCAGAAATAAATGAAAAAGAAATGAAGGAAACAATAGCAAAGATCAATAAAAGCTGGTTCTTTAAGAAGATAAACAGAATTGATAAGCCATGGAATTGATAGTGCATGGAATAAAGTGGTTATTAAATCCCCGTGTGTCCCCGAAAAAAAAAAAAAAAAATTTCAGCCATTCAACGTAGTTTTGGAAGTTTTAGCCACAGCAGTCAGAGAAGAAAAAGAAATAAAAGGAATCCAAATCGGAAAAGAAGAAGTAAAACTGACACTATTTGCAGATGACATGATACTATACATAGAGAATCATAAAGATGCTACCAGAAAAATACTAGAGCTAATCAATGAATTTGGTAAAGTAGCAGGATACAAAATTAATGCACAGAAATCTCTTGCATTCCTATACACTAATGATGAAAAATCTGAAAGAGAAATTAAGGAAACACTCCCATTTACCATTGCAACAAAAAGAATAAAATACCTAGGGATAAACCTACCTAAGGAGACCAAAGACCTGTAGGCAGAAAACTATAAGACAGTGAAGAAAGAAATTAAAGACAATACAAACAGATGGAGAGATATACCATGTTCTTGGAGTGGAAGAATCAACGTTGTGAAAATGACTGTACTACCCAAAGCAATCTACAGATTCAATGCAATCCCTATCAAACTACCACTGGCATTTTTCACAGAACTAGAACAAAAAATTTCACAATTTGTATGGAAACACAAAAGACCCCGAATAGCCAAAGCAATCTTGAGAAAGAAAAACAGAGCTGGAGGAATCAGGCTCCCTGACTTCAGACTATACTACAAAGCTACAGTAATCAAGACAGTATGGTACTGGCCAAAAACAGAAATATAGACCAACGGAACAGGATAGAAAGCCCAGAGATAAACACACCCACATATGGTCACCTTATTTTTGATAAAGGAAGCAAGGATATACAATGGAGAAAAGACAGCCTGTTCAATAAATGGTGCTGGGAAAACTGGACAGCTACATGTAAAAGAATGAAATTGGAACACTCCCTAACACCATACACAAAAATAAACTCAAAATGGATTAAAAACCTAAATGTAAGGCCAGACACTATGAAACTCTTAGAGGAAAACATAGGCAGAACACTCTATGACATAAATCACAGCAAGATCCTTTTTGACCCACCTCCTAGAGAAATGGAAATAAAATCAAAAATAAACAAATGGGACCTAATGAAACTTAAAAGCTTTTGCACAGCAAAGGAAACCATAAACAAGACGAAAAGACAACCTCAGAATGGGAGAAAATATTTGCAAATGAAGCAACTGACAAAGGATTAATCTCCAAAATATACAAGCAGTACAGCTCAATATCAAAAAAACAAACAACCAAATCCAAAAATGGGCAGAAGACCTAAATAGACATTTCTCCAAAGAAGATACACAGATTGCCAACAACCACATGAAAGGATGCTCAACATCACTAATCATTAGAGAAATGCAAATCAAAACTACAAAAAGGGGGACTTCCCTGGTGGTGCAGTGGTTAAGAATCCCCCTGCCAGTGCAGGGGACACAGGTCTGAGCCCTGGTCCAGGAAGATCCCACATGCCGCAGAGCAGCTAAGCCCATGTGCCACAACTACTGAACCTGCGTGCCACAACTACTGAAGACCACATGCCTAGAGCTTTTGCTCCGCAACAAGAAGCCACCAAAATGAGAAGCCTGGGCACCACAATGAAAGAGTAGCCCCCACTCGCTGCAACTAGAGAAAGCCCACGCACAGCAACAAAGACCCGAAGCAGCCAAAAATAAATAAATAAATTTATTTAAAAAAAAAAACTACAATGAGGTATCACTTCACACTGGTCAGAATGGCCATCATTAAAAAAATCTACAAACAATAAATGCTGGAGAGGGTGTGGAGAAAAGGAAACCCTATTGTCCTGTTGGTGGGAATGTAAATTGATACAGCCACTATGAAGAACAGTATGGAGGTTCCTTAAAAAACTAAAAATAGACTACCATATAACCCAGCAATCCCATTACTGGGCATATACCCTGAGAAGACCATAATTCAAAAAGAGATGTACCACAATGTTCATTGCAGCACTATTTACAATAGCCAGTACATGGAAACAACCTAAATGTCCATTGACAGATGAATGGTAAAGAAGATGTGGCACATATATACAATGGAATTTTACTCAGCGATGAAAAGAAACGAAACTGAGTTATTTGTAGTGAGGTGCATGGACCTAGAGTCTGTCATACAGAGTGAAGTAAGTCAGAAAGAGAGAAACAAATACTGTATACTAACACATAAATATGGAATATAAAAAAAAAAAAAGATTCTAAAGAACCTAGGGGCAGGACAGGAATAAAGACGCAGATGCAGAGAATGGACTTGAGGACCCGGGGAGGGGGAAGTGTAAGCTGAGACGAAGTGAGAGAGTGGCATTGACATATATACACTACCAAATGTCAAACAGTTTGCTAGTGGGAAGCAGCCGCATAGCACAGGGAGATCAGCTTGGTGTTTTGTGACCACCTAGAGGGGTGGGATAGGGAGAGTGGGAGGGAGACGCAAGAGTGAGGGGATATGGGGATATGTATATGTATAGCTGATTCACTTTGTTATACAGCAGAAACTAACACAACAATGTAAAGCAATTATATTCCAATAAAGATGTTAAAAAAAATATATATATATATATATAAATAAATAAATAGGTAAACTTAGTGCCCTATACATTCAATTTATAGTTAAAATCCTTCCCACAGAGAAAACTCCAGGCCCAGATGGTTTCACTGGTGAATTCTATTGAACATTTAATGAAGAAATAATACCTGTTATACACAAACTCCTGCAGAAAATTGAATACTAGATTATACTTCACAACTCATTCTATGAAACCAGAAATACCCAGAAACCAAAACCAGACAAAGGTATTATAAGAAAAGATAACTACAGACCATTATTCCTCATGATATCAATGAAATAATTTTTAACAAAAATCAGCAAATCCAATCCAACAACATAGACAAATGATCATACATCATGAGCAAGTGGGGTTTATCCCAGAATACAAGGTTAGTTTAACATTTGAAAATCAATATATGTAATTAATTGTATTAACATATTAAAGGTTAAAAACCACCATTACGATAGAAGCAGAATAAACATTTGACAAAATCCAAAATCCATTACTGAAAAAAACTGTCAGAAAGATAGGAATGGAAAGGAATTTCCTCGACCTGATAAAAGGCATCTATGAAAAACTCCAAGCTAGCGTTGTACTTTGGATTGACTGGTTGTGTCTAAGATCAGGAACAAGGCAAGGATGTCCACTCTCAGCACTTTGATTCAAAATTTTAATGCAATAAAGCAAGAAAATAATTTAAGACCACCAAGATTGGAAAGAAAGGCGTAAACTAGATAATCTTTATTCACAGACAATGTGGTACTTCACAGAAAATCGTTTGGAATCTAAAAAAAAAATAATAATAAAGGCACTAAAACTAAAACTTAAGGTTAGCAAGTTTGTAGGATACAAGACCAATATAGAAAAGTCAATTTTATTTCATGTAGAATTAGCACTGGACATTTTTGAAGTAGAAATTTTAAAAAGCAGTACTATTTTCTTTTTTTTTTTTTGGCCATGACTCACAGCATGTGGGATCTTAGTTCCCCGACCAGGAGTTGAACCCATGCCCCTTGCAGTGGATGCCCCTTAAGTTTTGGTTTGTTGTTGTTGTTTTAAGCAGTACTATCTTTAGTAGCACCAAAACATATTTAAAACTTAGGAATATATCTGACAAAAGATCTGTAAGGCCTGTACACTGATAACTACAAAATATTACTGAGAGAAATCAAAGAAGATCTAGATAAATAAAGAGATATAACCATGTCCATTGATTAGAAGATTCAATGTGGCTAAGAACTCATTTCTCCCCAAATTGATCAATGTAATTGATGCAATCCTAGTCAAAATCCTTTTTAAACATTTTTTGCAGAAATTGATAGGCTGATTCTAAAATTCATATTAACTGGAGAAAAAAAAGCAATGTTAGAGTAGATGAAACAACTTGAAGAATATGAACAAAGTTGTAGGACTTAACTACCTGATTTTAAAACTTATAAAGCTATGGTAATTGGGATGGGTGGTATTAGTGTAAAGATAGCTAAACCAATCAATGGAACAGAAAAGAGAGTCTAGAAATATATTCATACAATTAATTTTTAACAGAGGAACAAAGGCAATTCTGTGGAAGGATAGTCTTTCAATACATGGTTCTGGAATAATTAGATATCCATAAGCAAATAAATAAGTAAAATTCTTTTCATACCTCATAACATATACAAAAATCAACTGAAAATGGATCATGGACCCAAATATAAAACCTGAAACTATAAAACTTCTTATTCCAACCCTTAGGTATTTACCCAAGAGAAATCAAAGTGTATGCCCAAATGCAGGCATGTACACAAATGTTCATAGCAACTTTATTTGTAATAACCACAAAGTAGAAGCAACACTATATTAGAGTTCTACAGAGAAGCAGAACTGATAGTGTGTAGATAGATACAGATTAATTATAAGAATTGGCTCACATGGTTATGGAGACCAAGAAGTCCCATGATCTGTTGTTGGCAAGATTTTGTATCATGTTAGGTGGAATTATGACCCTCTTATGGTCATAACAAGTGGACAAGCTGGAGAACCAGGAACCAGAAGGTGCTAATGTAATTCAGTCTGAGCCCAAAGTCCTCAGAATGGGGAGAGATGGGGGGTGAGGGGAGAGCCGGTGATGTAAGTTCCAGTCTGAGTCCAAAAACCCAAGATCAGGAGTGCCGATGTCCAAGGGTAGAAGATGGGTATCTCAGCTCAAGCAAGAGCAAGTGAATTCACCCTTCCTCTACCTTTTTGTTCTATTAAGTCCCTCAGTGGATTGGATGGTACCCACCCATTTGGGTAAGGGGTGATCTTCTTTACTCAGTCTACTGATTGAAATGGTAATCTCTTCTGGAGACACCCTCACAAACACACTCAGAAATAATGTTTTACCAGCTATTGGGGCATCCCTTAGCCCAGTCAAGTTGACATGTAAAATTAACCACCACAAACACAAATTTCCATCAACATGTGAATGTATAAACAAATTGTGGTATAGCAGTACAATGGAATGCTACTCAGCAATAAAAAGGAACAAACTACTGATAGAAACAACAACATGCATGAATCTTAATTATGCTGAGTAAAAGAAGATAGACAAAAACACATATGTTCTGTATGATTCCACTTACATAAATTCTAGAAAATATAACTAATCTATGGTGACAGAAAGTAAGTCAGTAATTGCCCGAGGGAAGAGGAGAAGGGTGATGGTGAGCAGGAGAAGGGATTACAAAAGGGCACAAGGAAACTTTTGGTTACGATAGACATGTTCATTATCTTGAATATGGTGATGGTTCCACTGGAGTATACATATGTCAAAACTTACATTGTACGCTTTAAATATGTGCAGTTTATTGTCCATCATATCTCAATAAAGCTGTTGAAAAAATTAAAACCACCACTGGCCAGTGTTTCCAAAGGCCTACATGGATTGGAAGATTCATCATAATGGCTTACCAAGCCACACATGATCTGGCTCATAATTTTCTCTCTGACTCCATATCCTGCTACTTTCTTCTTTGCTTTCTGCATTCTACACACACTGGCTTATTTACTGTTCCTGGAAGATTCCTCAAGTGCTTCTAACTCAGGGCTTTACATGAGTGTCCCCTCTATCTAGAGTACTCTTCCCCCAGATATTTCCATGCCTAGCTCATTTACCTCCCGTGTTGGTCAGTTTTATGTGTCAACTTGGCTAGGATATAGTCCTGAGTTATTCAATCAAGCAATAACTAGGAGTTTCTCTGGTTGAACTCTAGTCAAAGAGAGTTCAACCTCCTCAGGTCCTCACTCAAGTATGACCTTCTCTAGTGAGGGAGTCCTTGGCAATCCCATTTAAAATTGCAACCCCTGATTATTTGGATCTCCTTTCCTGCTTTATTTTTTTCCAATGAACTTTGGAATATTGTTTCTCTGTTGTCCATTATTTTAACCACAGTGCCTACAGCAATACCTAATATACAGTAAGAATGAATATTTTCATAAGAGATATTAAGAATACAGAGAAGGTACCCTTAATCCATCTCACTCTATAGGAATCAAGGAAGACTTCCTAGAGGAGACAACCTAGTTAGGTGAAAGCATTTAGGGCAGGAGGTAACATCTAGAGTAAGGGAATTTAATATAAGCAGGGAGAACAGCAAGTTCAAAGTCCAAAAGGCAATAATGGTATTGCTAACTTGTACGGTGTACTTACTATGGACCAGGGACTGTGCATATGTACTCTCCTCATGAATCTTCACAATTACATGAGGGAGGTACTAATACAGTACCAATTTTATAGATGTGGAAACTGAGGCACAGAGAGATTTGGTACCTTGCCCAAGATCACACAGCTCAGGAAGAGGCAGAACTGGGATTTGACCTCCAGAATCTACATCGGCTCCACTGAGAGAACTGACATGGTGAGTATGTGGAACGTCCCATAATTCAGTGTCTGAAGGGTGGAATATGAGAGACCGTGGAGAGACAAGAGAAGAAACAGGTGAGTAGACCCTGCATTCTGGAACTGGGTCTTGTTTCTATCTCCAACTAGCTGTTGGTCTCTGAACTTCAGAGAGGAAGTTGTATCAAGATGTGTGTACAGGGCTTCCTTGGTGGCGCAGTGGTTAAGAATCTGCCTGCCAATGCAGGGAACACGGGTTAGAGCCCTGGTCTGGGAAGATCCCACATGCCGCAGAGCAACTAAGCCCCTACGCCACAACTGCTGAGCCTGTGTGCCACAACTACTGAAGCCCGCCCGCCTAGAGCCTGTGCTCCACAACAAGAGAAGCCACTGCAATGAGAAGCCTGTGCACCGCAACGAAGAGTAGCTCCCGCTCGCCACAACCAGAGAAAGCCCATGCACTGCAACAAAAACCCAATGCAGCCAAAAATAAAAATAAAAAATAAATAAATTTATAAAAAAAAAAAAAAGATGTGTGTAGGATCCCTCCTAGTTATAAGAGGCTGTGTCTCTGGATACCACCTATCCCAGAACCGTGCTAAGTGCTGTTATGGTGATGGGGTGGGGAGCGGGTGGGGAGGGGGGAAGCGGAGATCAAAACCATAGTCTATATGCCAGCTGAAAAGTCAGGACTGGCACACACAGAACTACTTGATAACAACAGAGAAAGTCCCAAAAGGGGGCAGGTATCTGAAGACTTCAACTTGCAAATAGAGTTTAGAGAAGACAAAAGTGAGTGGGAATTCTCTCCCATGGAATTGGAAAAGATATTCACAAATCATATACGTGAAAAGGGATAACTATTCAGAATATATAAAGTACTCCTACAACTCAACAACAAAAAACAAACAACCTAATTCAAAAATGAGCAAAAGATAAAGCAATTATACTCTAATAAAAGTGTTAAAAAAAAATGAGCAAAAGGGAATTCCCTGGAGGTCCAGTGGTTAGGACTGTGTGCTTTCACTGCAGTGGGCCCCGGTTCGATCCCTGGTCAGGGAACTAAGGTCCCACAAGCTGCACACGTGGCCAAAAACAAAACAAAGAAAACAAAACAAAACAAAAATGAGCAAAATACTTCACAGTTCTCCAAAGAAGATATGCAAATGGCCAATAAGCTCATGAAAATTTGCTCAGTGTCACTATGTCACGAGCCACTAGAGAAAATGCAAATCAAAACCACAGTGAGATACCATTTGACATGGCCCATCCATTAGGATGTCTATATCAAACAAAGAAAATAAAAAGAAAGAAAACAAAGAACAAGCTGTGAAAAGGATGTGGAAAAATTGGAACCTGGTGCGCTGCTGGTGGGAATGAAAAATAGTTTGGCATTTGAAACATGTGATCCAGCAATTCCACTGCTGGTTATATACACAAAATAACTGAAAGCAGGGACTCAGATATTTGTATACTCATGTTCATAGCAGCATTATTTACAATACCCAAAAGGTGGAAACAACTCAAATGTTCATCAACAGATGAAAAAACAAAATGTGGTATATACATACAATGGAATATTATTCAGCCTTAAAAAAATAATGAAATTCTGATACATGCCACAACATGGGTGAACTTTGAAAGCATTTTGCTAAGTGAAATAAGCCAGTCACAAAAGGAAAAATGATGTATGATTCCACCTATATGAGATACCTAGAGCAGTCAAATTTAGAAAGACGCAAAGTAGAATGGTGGCTGCCAGGGACTGGGGAGAGGAGGGAGTAGGAAGTTGTTGTTTAATAGGTACAGAGTTTCAGTTTTGCAAGATGAAAAGAGTCTCGCAGATTGATTGCACAATGTGAATGTACTTAACACTATTGAACTGTACACTTAAAAATGATTAAGATGGTAAATTTAATGTTATGTGCATTTTACCGCAATATAAAAATTTAAAAAGAGAAATAGAAGTAGTGGAGCTAGGATTCAAATCCAGGTCATCTGATGACAATACGTGCTCTTAACACTAGGCTACACTAGTCCTGCAGGTAATAAGACCCATGAGCCTTAGAAGGTAGTTTATCTGTCACCCTGTCTTGCCAGAGCATGTCCCTTGGATTCCACTTATATGAGGTATCCAGAATAGGCAAATTCATAGACAGAGAGAATAGAATAGAGGTTACCAGGGGCTGGAAGGAGGAAGGAATGGGGAGTTATTTTTTAATGGGTACAGATTTTCTGTTCGGGATAATAAAAAAGTAGACCTCACACCATAAAACATTCTTTTCTCTTGTGACATGATCCACTATCTTAATAGTGCAAGTGGCATTGCCAGAATAAACACTCTTCTGATCACTACTTCCTTGAAATTCATGAGGATTCTTCAGTTCATAATGAGGTTATAGTTCATTTGGACCCAGACTTACCTATATTCTTGTGTCCTAATAAAGCCCAAAGTGAAGATCTCCACAGAGGTCACTCAGGGGTTTACTTAAGCAACCACCCACTTTTCACGAATTCTTACTAGGACTTTAAAGACCTTAGATTACCTTGTTATTTTATGTTCATCCAATACATAGTTAACATTTTGCTGCATTCTAAAGATGAAGTGAGCTCTAGGACTGGTATCAATCCATTTAATTTTTTAGCTAGAATATCATAAGTTTCCAAAGAAAAGTTACAGTTTTGTCAAACCAAAGTTCATTGCCTAGGGCATGATTTATACCAAGAAGGCAAAGCTCTCACTTTCAGACTATCTGCAAACCATTCATTTTCCAGACTCACTATCAAACAAGAGGATTCTTTGCTAGGACTCCTAGTTATTGCCAGCAATGGATTCCCAACTTTTCTGAAGTTGCTATTTAATGAAGTTCTCAGTAACTCACCCTCTTCTATGAAAACCTAAACATGACCAGGCATTGTGTGATATAAATTTAGCTCTCCAACCACCTCCTTCAATCTGGAACTAACTAATTATTATAAACCTTTTTTTTGTTTGTACATGAGCAACCTGGACAGGCCCTTGGTGTTCTGACTCAATTTTATAGGAATCTGATTCAGTTCTGACTCAAAAGCATGGAGACCAATTGCTTACCACAGCCTCCTCTAATTATAGCTTTATAATAACTTTTTTTTTGTTGATTTTTTAAATTGGCTGCCATTCAAACCCTGGTGGATTGCAAAATGCCCCTTCTTGTCCTCCCATTCACCCTGGCCGGGGCCCCCTTTCATTGGGGACCTGTCTTAGTCCTTTCAAGCTGCTATAACAAAATACACAGACTGGATAGCTTATAAACAACAGAAATTTATTTCTCACAGTTCTAGAAGTTTGATGTCCAAGATCAGGATGCTAGCACAGTCGGGTGAGGGCTTTCTTCTGGGTCGGAGATGTCTCATTGTGTCCTCACATGGCTAGGGATCTCCTGGATCCTCTTTTATAAGGCACTAATACCATTTATGAGGATCCCCTCCACAGTTGAAGCACCTCCCAAAGCCACCACCTACTAATACCACCACCTTTGGGGTTAGGATTTCAACATGAATGTGTGGGGTTCACAGACATTCAGACCATGGCAGAGCCTGTTCTCATTGGTTATCGACTAATTCTCTCTTAAATGAGTCAGCCAGTCTCTCTCTAATTGCCCAGCCAGTCTTCAGGTGGTGCCGCCACAGAAACCTAAGAAGTCAACCTGGAAGTTTAATTTGGACCTTACTCATCCAGTAGAAGATAGAAGTTTGATTCTGGAAATTTTGAACAGTTTCCATGAGAGAAGGTTAAAGTCAATGGAAAAACTGGAGATCTTGGGAATGTCATTCCCATTGAATGCTTCAAGAATAAAATCACAATTGTTCCTGAGAAATAGTTCTCTAAAAGGTATTTGAAATATCTTACCACAAAATATCTTAGGGAGAACAATCTTCATGATTGACTTTATGTGGTTGCATCTGACAAGGAGACTTATGAAGTTTGTTACTTCCAGATTAGTCAAGATGAAGATGGATCTGAGTCTGAGGACTAGGTGAAGCTGCCCCTTATAGGGTTTTGAAAACAAATGAGGCATGCAGGAGAAATAAACATCTAGAAATGGACCTTTAGTTTATTAGTGAATAAGATATTGTAATCTGTTAAAAAAAAAAATGAGTCAGCCAGGTCGGCATACCTGGGCTGATTTACCTGTGCTTTCCCATCCCCTCCACCAGTGGTTTTATTATTGCACATAATACTTTGAAAAATCAGCAAGAGCTTTGCAAACCATACTGAAAATCCTAGACCCCATGCAAAGCCTTCTCTGTGGAGATGAACAAGGAGGCACCATAGCAGTGTCAGAGGAGGTCTGCTAAAACATAAAATTTAAATAAAACCCAAAGTTTTATAACATAATGCCCAAAATGTTCATGCTTTGATCAAAAATCACTCAAACCAAGAATCAGGAAAATCTCTCAATATGAATGAGAAAAGGCAATAATCAGATACCCATATCCAAATGATATAGATGTTAGAATGATCTGTCAAAGAAAGATTTTGAAGAAGCCATCATAATAATGTATCAGTGAGCCATTATGAACAGATTTGAAACCAACGAAAACAGAAAGTCTCAGTAAAGAAATAGAAGATAAGAAAGGGGTAAATGGAAATTTTAGAACTTAAATATAAAATACAGTAACCAAACTAAAAGTCAATGGATGGGCTCAATAGCAGAACTGAAGAAACAGAGGAAACAATCCATGGACCTGAAAATAGAACAATAGAAATAACTCAATTTGAACAACAGAGATAAAATAGACAGAAAAATAAAATGAATATAGAATCAGGGACTTGGGGAGCTATACAAAAAATCTAGTGGTTGTGTCACCAGAGTCTTAGAAAGAGCATGAAAGGGGGCAGAGATTAAAAAGTATTCAAAGAAATAATGGCTGAAAAATTTCCTAAATTTCCTGAAAATTTGTCCAAAAGACATAAGCTTACAAATTCAGGAAAGTGAGCGAACCCCAAATAGCACAAACCCTCAAAATCTATGCCAGGACACATCATAGTCAAACATCTGAAAACTAAAAACAAAGAAAAAATCTTGAAAGCAGCAAAAGAGAAAAGATGCATTATTTATAGGGGATAAACACTTTGAATGACAGCAGGTTTTCCTATCAAAATCCATGGAGGCCAGAAGGACGTGGCACATTTTTCATGTGCTGAAAGAAAAGAAGTGTCAACCCAGAATTCTATATCCAGCAAACATATCCTTCAGGAATGAAGGAGAAATCAAGACTTTCTCAGAGGGAGCAAAATTAGGAGAATTTGTCCAGCAGACCTATCCTAAAAGAATGGCTAAAGGAAACTCTCTAAACAGAAAGAAAATGATAAAAGAAGAAATCTTGGACTTCCCTGGTGGCTCAGTGGTTAAGAATCCGCCTGCCAATGCAGGGGACATGGGTTTGAGCCCTGGTCTGGGAGGATCCCACATGCCACAGAGCAACTAAGCCTGTGCACCACAAGTACTGAGCCCACATGCCACAACTACTAAAGCCCACTTCATGCAACAACAAAGACCCAGCACAGCCAAAATATAAATTAATTAATTATTTTTTTAAAAAAAAGAAGAAGAAATCTTGTAAGGAAGAACATCAGGAAGGAAGAAAGTACGACAGAAAGATTAAAAGTATAATAGCAACAAATTGAGATAAAGAATACTTTGAACTGCTAGATGGAGAGAGTCCCCACCAACATATAACAGAGAATTTATTTATTTATTTATTTATTTATTTATTTATTTATTTATAAATTTATTTTATTTATTTACTTTTGGCTGCGTTGGGTCTTCATTGCTGCTCAAGGGCTTTCCCTAGTTCTGGCGAGCGGGGGCTACTCTCCATTGCAGTGTGCGGGCTTCTCATTGTAGTGGCTTCTCTTGTTGCAGAGCATGAGCTGTAGGCATACGGGCTTCTGTCGTTGTGGCGCACGGGCTTAGTTGCGCCACAGCATGTGAGATCTTCCTGGACCAGGGCTCGAACCTGTGTCCCCTGCATTGGCAGGCAGATTCTTAACCACTGAGTCACCAGGGAAGCCCATGAGTGCTTTTTGAATTCACAGCAAACAGTACTTCTATCTCCCAAGCAACTCGTCTGTAAAATGGTTCATGTCAACTACATTTGGGTATGACGAGCATGGAAACAATAAAAGGCACACAAATCAAAATTATACTGTTTCCTAAGCATGCTGTAGTATCAATTTTATATTTAGTTATGTTGAGTTTTGACGTGTACAGAATTCCATCAAAATGTCTCTGTGTAATTTCATGGGAAGTACATTTAACCTAAGCTCTATTTGGCTGATCTTGAAGGAACCATTCTCCGAGCTTGTTTGCCCAGCTGCTGCCTGGAACACAGTGTGGGGCTGGGATGAAATCAGTGATGGGGTTGGTGGGTGATCAGCCAGCCTTGGACAGAATATTTCAAATAACCACCTGTATATTACTTTATAAGCTTCTGCAGTTTTGACTTTAATAGATTTTTAATATTTTAAACACGTTTAAAGTTCACATGCTTTTAGTTTTTGCACAAAGGCTCAGACTGGATCCAAGTATTTTTTTGTCCTGCTATTGCAATGAGAAACTATAGGATTTGTTTGTAGTTCCATCGTCACCACTGAACAGCGGTGCCTGTGGCCAGTCTTCCTGGGCCCCGCTAAGATGGACACTGCAGCACGACTCAGAGGTTGTCCACATCTGGTTATTTGACTGTGTTAGCTCTACATACTCCACTGACATGGCTAATTTCAGAGCCATCCCCAGAGACCTGGCTCCCTGCTTCTCCTAGGCAGCTGTGAAGACTGGACATCATAAAGGAGCTAGTCAAGGCCACGTAAGTACCTCTAGAATTCAAATTCTGAGCTCTTTTCTATTAATAGACAAACAGCACTGACACTTGAAACATGCCACTAATTAAATGCCCAGATGTGTAGAAAAAATAAGTAAATAAAGTTATGCTTAAAATAGGTCCTTGGGCTTCCCTGGTGGCACAGTGGTTAAGACTCCACCTGCCAATGCAGGGGACATGGGTTCGAACCCTGGTCCAGGAAGATCCCACATGCCGTGGAGCAACTAAGCCCGTGCGCCACAACTACTGAGGCTACGCTCTAGAGCCCGCGAGCCACAACTACTGAGCCCACGTGCTGCAACTACTGAAGCCTGCATGCCTAGAGCCTGTGCTCTGCAACAAGAGAAGCCACTGCAATGAGAAGCCCGCGCGCTGCAGCAAAGAGTAACCCTGCTTGCCGCAACCAGAGAAAGCCCGCGCACAGCAATGAAGACCCAACACAGCCAAAAGTAAATAAATAAATAAATAATAATAATAATAGGCCCTCAATAGATAGTCAATGAATAAGAAGAGATAACTCGCAAACAGAAAATGAAAAGAGTAGGCTACTACACACAAGTGGAAAGGAAAATGTTAATCTTTAAGAATTTTTTTCAAGTGTGACAGCATTTAATTAATGAAAAAAAATTACATTTCCCACCTTGGTCTGTGCTCCTGGGATCCACCATTCTGTTGGGATTTTCTTGGGCAGGGTGTCATCTAAGATGATCTAAGAATAATTTTTTATATAAAAATGTCTCAATTATAAAAAACTTAGAACAAATGTTTAATGAAAATGTCCAATTCTGCTGAAGCTGGGGTGAAATACGCATACTCATATAGGGCTGCAGCAACTCAAGTTGATACAAAATAGGTTTGAAAAGCCAGAATTTCATGAAAAAAATAATGCAGAATAGAGTAGGTTTTGTATTATATTACTCTCAGAATATATTGGACTGGTCAAAAAGTTCATTCGGGTTTTTCTGTAAGATGTATGGAAAGACCCAAACAAAGTTTTTGGCCAACCCAATATGTTTAATAGTTTAATTTCCTTAATAGTAAATTAATATGTACATAATAACAAACTACAGAAAGGTCCAGGTTGGGCTTACAGTCTTTTTGAGGTAGTCAGTTCTGTGGAATTCAGGGAGTTATCTTACTGCTCCATCTTTTCCAACCAATTTGAGTGTCCTGTAATAAATCCCTTTCTACTTAAAGCACCTTGAACACCCAGAGGGGTTTCAGTTCCTTGTGCAGAACGCGAAGCACTAAATGGGTTTGACAACATTGCCCAAAGGAGCAGTGTAAGAGACTCAACAGGATGAAAACAGCATTCCAACATGAGAGACTAGAACTGCTTATTACTGTGAGCTTCTCTCATGGCAACCTAAATCCCTCCTAATGCTAAAAAGCCTATTTACTTCTTGTCAATCCCTTGTTGAATAGCTACAATGTTGAGCTCCAATTCAGGTGTCAGAAATTAACATTTCTGCTAGAGAAAGGTGCATCTGAGCCCAGACTGACTGTGCCTGGGATATGACCAAGGCCCTCCCTACCCCACGGAATGGTGATTGACAGGCCCTCATGATGAGTCCCTGGGATAAGTTTTGTGCAGTTGGATAACACACTTGGTCACATTAGACTTGTCCCTTGATGCTAATGTCCATCTAGTTGACACTGTGCTGCAAAACATACTAATACACACGATGGGTGATCACCCATTAGTAAATCATGCTGTTGTTCTACTCTGATCACCTGTCATAAAATATTCAGAGCTAAAAATGCCTTTCAGTTTAAATGGTCACTAGGGCTTTAGTCCAGTTCAATGGTAAGTTCAGGTTTTGTTATATTTTGGCACAGGCTAGATGTGGAGCACAAACTGAAGAGTTTCAGGAGAAGCACCAAATGGCCCACCCCACACGGAAGGTGGGGACCTGTGCGGTGCAGGAATATGTGATGGGAGGAATGGCCAGAGCCCTCCATTTGGCTATTCCCATCCCTAGCCTGACACTGGCTCTGCTGAGAGGCTCATCTGGTCATGGGAAGCCAGCCAGATGGGGGCATTTTAGGATGTGTTCCCTAGTTTTTTACTGTAAGCATTTAAAATGTTTCCAGTCTTTTGTGGTCATATAAGGAGATGATAGAGTGGAGGAATCTATATGAACATAGCTGGGACTGGAGCTCAAATTACCAAGCATGCCATCCTGCATAGGAAACTCTGGATGACTGGAGATTTGGGAAGGCTCAATTCAGATATCCTGTCACTAATAGAGATGGTTAGCATGTTTGTAAGTCATGTCTGAGGAGCTGTGGTCCTGACTGGCAGGTGGTGAATGTGGGAAGTATGAAGGGTGAATTGACAGGAAGCAGTGAATCTGGGACTTTGTGTCTGGAATGTGGAGAGTGGTTTGTTTCCTGCACAGAGCCCAATGATGAATGGGTTTGAGAGCACAAACCAAAGAAAGCAGTGTCAGAGACTCAGCATGATGAAAACAGCAGTCCAGCAAGAGAAATTAGACCTTTCAGGTTTTCTCTAACTTTTGTTCATTTTTAGGACATGGTTAGAGCCAAAGAAGAGTTGGTAAAGGGATCAGGGTTGGGACTAGGGTGATGCAAATGAGGGCCCTAGGGCACAAAACTTAAGGAGGTACTCACTCTCTGGGACCAGCTCTACATCTGTATGACCTTGAGAGTATCTCCTTAAATTTCGTGCCTCCTTGCCTCAAGGTTATCCTGGCCCTGGTAGGGAAATTTTCAGACAACTAAATAGCCTAAGCTCCCCCATCACTCGTGTCCCCACGTCCTTTTCTCCTATTTCCCAGGTCTCTGAATTTTCCCTCACTGCCCACCCCAGGTACAGTACCATAAGAATCTAATCTTAAATTAGATTTGAAAGGAAGGGCAGTGCCAGTTAGTTCCACTGAAGCCTCCCTGTATTCTCCCCTGCCTGGACCAAAGATGGATATGGGGAAAGTGTTTTCCAAGACGACGTATCTTCCTCATCTCCACTCCCTGAATCCAAGCCCAGGTGAACACCGAAATGGTTTCTCATTCTAATTTTTTTTTTGGCCTTAGCACACAGCTTGCAGGATCTTAGTTCCCCGACCAGGGGACCAGGGATCGAACCTTCACCCTAGACAGTGAAAGCCCGGAATCCCAACCACTGGACAGCCAGGGAATTCCCTCTCATTCTAATTCTGACCTCCCCTCACTCTTGCCTCTCGTCCCATCCTTGGATCAGTTTAGGCCACTCAAGTGCTTTCACTAAGGGTTCCCTTCACTGTCAGCTCTAGGCTGCTCCATTCTGGTCTCAGAGCTAATAAATGGATCTGCTTTCTCCAATATGGCAGCTACCTTCTTCCCTTAATCTTTGCTTTACTCAGCCACCTCTTGGCTCTAGGACAGCTCTCAGGTGCCTCCTAGGGTGAGGGAAAAAGCTTTAGCACTCAGAGTGATCTTAGGCAGTTGGCAAACAACCAAGTGTGGGATCTCAAGAAATCTTCCCACCTCCTATCAAATAATTCCTATTTTACTTCTCAGATGTATAGCTCTTGATAAGAATGCAAATACCCCTGGCAAGGCAAATACTTTAATCTGTCATCAAGCAAGGCTTATATGAATAAAGGAGATGAGAATAGATTTTGGTAGAGAGTTTGAGGCCTTGGGTACCTTGAGTTAAAAAGGCTTCTAAAGGATAACCTCGGTGTTCCAAATGGGACAGTTACAATTTTGCAGAGAGCTTTCCTCAAAGTTCCCCGCTCATCACTCCCCTACCTTCCACCTACTTCCCTTATCTCCTCACCTCCTCTCCTGGCCAGTCAGTGCGGGTTGTTGACAGGAAACCCCTGCCCCTTGCTATAAGACCTCTCCAGAGCGCTGCTTGAACGTGCTCATGATGTGGCAGCTGACTTCTGTGGAGAAAGGGATGCCAGAGAGAGAGCAAGAAGGAGCCCCCTATTCTTCTTACGTCCTAATCTCTCACACACCATCATTTCTGCCACATTCTGTTCAACGGAAGTGAGTTGTGAGATTTAGCCCACAACCTAAAGGGAGGCGAATTAGGCTCCACCTTTGAAGGAAAGCATATCAAAAAATTTGTGGACATATTGTACTTAGGCCGTGGGATGAGTCACTGTTATTGCCCATCATAGTTCAATCCATCAGCAGGTCCTGTTGCTCTACATTCAAAATATACCTCAAATCTGACTGTTACTGAGTCCAAGCTCACTCTGCTCGCCGCATGACAGGCCAATGAATTGGAGACGAGGTGCTGAGGCAAGGAATACGACTTCACTGGGAAAGCCGACAGACCGAGAAGATGGCAGACTTGTGTCTCCGCTAAACCATCTTATCTGAGTCTGGATGCCAATTTCTTTTATAGAATTAGAGAGGGAGAGGCGGTGAGGAAGTCAAGTAAAAGGGCCATCAGTCTTGCAAAACATCTCCTGGAATGACCAGCCTCGGTGAGGGGATGTGTTAGTTTCTTTTTTCTTGCAGCCATTCAGAGGTGGGCAGGGTTCCCTGAGGCAGGCCATTTTTAATGATTATAATAACAAAAGCAACGAAAAGCAAAGGTTAAAGTCAAAGAAACAGATCCAACGTGGAGTCCGATTTAGCTCTTCCCTGTTACAGGACTGTATTTTTCTATTTTCTTTATTAAGTTATGATTCATACACAGGAAAATATACCCTTTTGCGGGTATATAGTACTGTAAGTTTTGACAAACATATAAAATCATGTAACTAACACCACAATAAAGATAAGAGAACAGTCCTATTAATCCAAAAACTTCCCCCATGACCCTCAGTGGGAAAGTAGGGAAAGTTCTACTGGGCTTTCTGATGCTAATGGAAATAGGCAGTGGTAGCTGAATTTGCAGGAAACTCCCTGGGAAGAGGGGGTATTGGTATTTTCAGGAGGCTCTCCTTTACTCAGGTAAGGGAAGTTCAGATAAGATTTCTTTCTGTATCTTCTGTAGCTTAAAATTTTAACTTTACCAGTTCTGGGAGTTCCAGTGGGTCGCCACACCTCTCACCCTCCAGGGGGCTAGACTGGCTTTCTTATTTGGCAGTCTGCAGGCTGTGTTCTGAAAGAAAGCAGAAGCTGCAAATGTCTTGAGACCTAGGCTCTGGAACACAAACTGAGACAGGAGGGAAGGGGTCAGGGCACAACCCTTAAAGAATGACACAGCTGTTGAGAAAAACTGGATATGACAAAAACTGGTTAGAACTGATTAGGCCCAAGATGGCAGAAGATTCGACTTCCAAGGGACACTGAGCCTTATTATACTCTCACTGTAATACATTAGCACACGCTACATGACACACCCACTTGTGCCATGACAGTTCCGAGGCCCACCATAAAAGGCCAAAAAGTGGGCGGTGGCCCAATTCCTAGAAATCCCTGCCCCTTCCCCCCCAAAAATAGTTGGAATAATCCTCTCACTCGTTAGCCTATGAAATTACCCAGCCCATAAAAACTAACCACCCCATATTTCAGGGCCGCTCTCTCCTGAGATGGACCACATTCTGCCTGTGGAATGTGTATCTCTCTCAGTAAACCTGCTTTCACTTTGCTGTGGCTCACTCTTGATTCTCTCCTGTGCGAAGCCAAGGACGCTCACTTGGTGGCCCATCCCAGCAACTCGCTCGAGACCTAGGACATGACCATCCAATTGTGCCCCATTTTCCTGTAACATCTTTACAAAGGAAGAGGAAGAAGGTGGTCTTCTCCCCTCCCCACTTTTCCTTTGATTATAAAAATGTAGCCAACTTAGTTCTCGGGGCAGAGCCCTTTTGCCTGCCCGCTTCTATCCTTCACAAGCGTCCTATATTAATAAATCTACTTCTTACCTATCACTTTGCCTCTCACCAAATTCCTTCTGCACCGAGACATAAAGAACCTGAGCTTCATTAAGTCCTGAGACATGTTGTGCGGTTTCAATACAGTATCCATTCCACTACATTCTACTGGTCAAAGCAAGACACAAGAACAGGCCAGGCTCGAAGATTACAGAAATAGATTCTACCTCTGAGGGAGGAAGAGCAAAGAATCTGTGGCCATACTTAATCTTCCACAAAGCATTTGACTGGAATATGGGGTAGGTGAAGGCAAATCACCCTGTGTCTTACTGAGCTGGAGTCTTGAAGGAGCCATAAACCTCCCTCCCTCCCTACCGCTCTGCCCCCTTTAGCAGGAGATCTGCAAAAGCCTCAGATTTTCACCCTAAGCTCCCAGTATCTCTCCCCTCTCCACCTTCTCCCAACCTCTCTCTGCTCTGTAGCTGAGCTACAGCCAAGCTCTATGATTTTGGGCATATCACTTTTCCTCTCTGGCCCTCCCAACTCAGATACCCATTCTTCTCCCCACCTCATGCCCTATAGGCCTCCTCACCTTCCTCTCACAGAGAAGTCAGCTCAGAGTGAGTTGAGTGGAGAATTAGGAAAGCTCTTTGAGGCTTCTTGGAATTCCCAGCCACAAAAGAAAATTTGGGATAACAAAACTGTTGGGGTGAAATTTGAACAATAGAATGGAGGGGCTTGGTAGGGTCACTCACAAGAAGTGGCATGGAAGGGAACTAAAAACAGAAAGTTACCTTTAACTTCTCTGCCTTAGAGGGGCCACATGCTGCCCTAGGCCTTAACATTTGGGACCAGTCATCTTGCTAGGATGATAGCAACTAATAGCCCATAATTACCCATAATGATTTCACAGGGCTCAGCTCAGGTAGGAGCCCAGGCATTTCCAGGTAATCGTTTTTCTTCCTTTTTAATTTTGAGTGTGTTAGCTCCCTGTATGGATTGAAAGGCATTTATTAACACAAGTACCTTTGATAATTAGGTTGGTTTTGACTCATGTGCTATTTATTAACTACTTCAGTCAGTATGGATGGATAAGGGCCCTGCTTCTGGGGCAAGACAAGAGAAGGAGACAGAAAACTCAAGTTTTCTCAAAAGGAGTCCTTGGCGTCCAGAGAAGACAGAGGGAGCTTTGTCGCTGTGCTCCTGGGGGAAGGGGAAAAGCAGGAGGCAGACCCTTGAGAGGACAACTGGAAGGGACAACACCCACAGGCTGAGCCTCAGTTTTCTTATCTGCTAATGAGGCTTACAACCAGGGAATGCATCAGGGATTAATGCCCACACTTTTATCCATGTAAGGAAAAATAGTAAGACTTTGAAATTAAGTGGGAGTCCTGACCTGGATGGCTCATAGATACAGGCAATCTCTGCCTGGTTTGTCTTTTCTTAATTTATTTATTTTTTATACAGCTGGTTCTTATTAGTTATCTATTTTACACATATTAGTGTATACATGTCAATCCCAATCTCCCAATTCATCCCCCCCTGCCGCCCCCGCTTTCCCCCCTTGGTGTCCATACGTTTGTTGTCTACATCTGTGTCTATTTCTGCCTTGCAAACTGGTTCATCTGTTGCCTGGTTTGTCTTTGACTAGGCTATTTTACAACTTGTAGAGGTAAAAGTTTAAATACTCATAGTAGGGCAATTAATTCCTTCCTAAGAAATGCAACCTGTGGCCATTTCACAATGGATGCAACTGATTCCTATGGGTATTGACCAATTTTGCCAGTTCTTCCAGTTTGCAACTGTTCATTAATTCATTTCGGCATTCCTTATCTGGCTATAAACCTGTGGTTCTTTGAGATTTTTTAGACTTTGTCGTAATATCCCAGGGCTTCCTCATTAATTAATGAGTTAAGTTTTTGACACAGGTGCATTTTATATCTGAGTAAGTTGTCGCACATTAATCCTTTAACATCTCACAGAGAAGGATAAGGAGGTCCAGAGAGGGGATGGGACTTTCCTAAGATCACACAGCTTGTTTGTGCCAAAGCCATGACCAGAACCCAGGTTCTTTTGACTGTTGTATGTTTAGTAATCCCTGATGTGCATCACAGGATTGTCACGAGGACCAGAAGGTAGAAGAGAGAAGAGAAAGTGGTGTAAAAAGTGAGCGGTGAGGGGTTCTTGTGTCGGGGGTGGGGATGGGGAGAGGAGGCTCATTGGGTCCTGGGTTCCAGCCTCACATACTGGGCATGTGAGCACCTGGGTCAGGTCACTTGGCTTCCCTCAGTCTCATGACCTGCCCTGCTTACCTCACAGGACCCTGGGGAAGGGGAGGTGAGCTGAGGGAGGATGCTTGAGAAAGAGCTCTAGTGATTTTTGAAACATACTTTCATATTCTTTGATACTCCTCTCTTCAAGAGGTGGCGCCTCATTCCCCTTGCTTGCATGTGGGCTGGATTTTGTTAGAAGTGACCCACTTCTAACAGAATAAAGCAGAAGTAAGGGTGTGTTTTGTGTGTGACTAGGTCATGAAACAGTATGGGGCTTCCACTTAGCTACACTCTCTCTCAGATTTCTCTGGCGGAAAGCCAGCCGCCCCGTCTTGAGAAAACTCAGACAGCCCTGTGGGGAGGCCCTCGTGAGGAATGGAGCCCTCCAGCCAAGAGCCACCTGTAGTGAGTTTGAGAGATTTCAGGGCTGATCAAGGAAAAAGTTGACCAGGAGGTTGGCAATAGCAAACAGTGAACTTTATTTGGGCTTTCACAGGCTTGCGTGCAGGGGACGCCCTTTACAGCATGAGACCTTCCACAGGCGATCGCTTGGGGCCACCACCCAGAAGAGGAGGAGGGCAAGGAGAGGCAGATGGAGAGGGTCCTTCATACCTAGATGATGTTGTTCAGCAACGTGATGGGAAGTCTTGAGGTGAGAGAGCTCCAAGGGGCAGTGGTGGCTTGGGATATTCAGTGGCACCAGAGTTTATTGTACTAATGGCTAGCAGATTTGGCACGCAGTATCCTGGGGAATGCAAAGCAGGCAGGGTCCAAGTGGCTAAAGATGTATTTAAAACAACTGGGTGTGTAAAATAAATTTTTTTATATTTATTTTTTATTTATTTATTTATTTGGCTGTGTTGGGTCCCAGCTGTGGCACGCAGGATCTTCATTGCGGCATGTGGGATCCTCCGCTGCGGCTTGCGGGCTCTTTGTCGCGGCATGCAGGCTTCTCTCTAGTTGTGGCACGTGGGGTCAGTAGTTGCAGCACGTGCGCTTAGTTGCCCCCGCTCCACCTGGCGTGTGGGATCTCAGTTCCCTGACCAGGGATCAATCCCATGTCCCCTGCATTGGAAGGCAGATTCCTAACCACTGGACCACCAGGGAAGTCCCTGGGTGTGTAAAAATTTGAATTTGCACCAGCATGCTTTTGAGCCAATGGTCCCAGTTGATTGTGAGGAGCCAAAATAGAGGGGCCATCTTTGCCTCATTATGTAACCATGTCAGTCTTAGAAGCAGATTCTTTAATCCCAATCAAGCCTCAGGCGACTGTAGTCCCAAAAGAACTTTGAAACTTCATGAGAGACTCTGAGCCACAACAACCCAGAGACTTGGCTCCCAAATTTCCGACCCTCAGACACTATGTGAGATATAAATGCTTGTTGTTTTAAGCTGCTAAGCTTTAGGATCTTTGTTCTGCAGCAGTAGATAGCTAATACAAATGCCTTGAGAAGCAAAGCCCATCAAGCTGCAGTAAAGTCTGGCTTTGTGCTTACTCCGTCTTTCTCCCAGGAGGCCAAGGGTGCTGCTTTGGAACAGACAAGGCACAAATCCATCAGAATCAGCCACTTTTCACTTGCTTCTAAATTATTTAGGCCTCCTTTGCCTTCATCCCAACCCCAGACCTTTTAAAATGTTAAGCCTTTAAATAGGCCTGGGCTTCAGCTTGGGAAACTACATTTCTCTTTCATCCCTGCCACACTCTCCTCTGCCCAAAGCCAGAAAGGTCTTGGAGAAAGCTCGTCTCTGCCCTGATTGATTTTGCCCCTCAGCTGTGGCTCCATGTCATTGACTCTGACTGGGTTCTAATTGGGGAATTGGCTTCACCATTTCTTGTCCTGGGAGCTGGAGATGGCACTGCCAAGTTGGTGGACACCTACGTGCCCTTCCATTCTCACCACCCTCAGCCAGGATGTTCTTTCAGGGGTCCGGCCTGAATCTCTCCTGGTGCAGCTTAAATCTGCACCCTTCTCTCTTTCTCCACAAAGGAGTTTCTTCCCAGCAGATGCAGCCTCCTATTTGCTTTGTCACAGCTGGTGATCTGAGCCAAGCTCCTCTCACACCCAGCACAGCCTGCTGACCCCCTCCCAGGAGAGGACAGAGCCCACGCTGTGTGAGGCGTGTCCTGCTCTCCCAGATGCCACATCATCGTCCATCTCTTGTTTCCCTCGCTGCCCCAGGGAAGCCGGTGAAGCCTCTGGGGGTCCCTGTGCCCTACGCGGCTGGGGCCAGGAGAGGAGTCCCGAGCTCTGTTCTCAGCTCTGTCCTCTGCTCTCCTGGAGCGGCTCCCCTGGACCTCCGTGTGCCCGCTTGCAAGTCCATCTCTCAGGGCTGCAGAAGCTTGAGTCTCCATGTGACCCGTAGGAAAGCCAAGACATGCAGGTTATGGTCCAACTCAGCCGGCTCCCCAGGACTGGAGTTCCTGCTCAGGGCTCAGTCCCCAAGACAGCTGGGCCTGCCCTCACCTGCCACCCAGACCCTGTGCCAAGTGTGGAAGGAAGTGGGCCCTGGGAGCTCAAGGATGGCTCCCTCCTGCTTCCCAACCTTCCCAGGGGCCCTTCTCACCATCTTCTCTGTCTGGTGGACTCTGACACTTCCTTCTGAGCTCAGTGCAGAGGCCACTTTCTCTGATCCTCCCCTGCCTCTCAGAGCAGGGCAGGGGGACCCCCTCCCACCCTCTCCCCATCCTATCCTGGTGCTTTGGGGACACTCCTGTGTATGTGAATTTACACTTATTTCTCTCTCCCCGGTTAGTCACCTCCAGGCAGGACAGGACAGGGTCCATGGTGCTCTCGGCTGTATCTGTGTTTCAGCAATTCCTGGTTGCTGCACCCTTAAGTTTGAGAACCACTTGGCTAGTTCCCAAGCCAACCAGCAGCCTCTCTTGACACTGGAGAGGCAACACAGCTTGGGCTACTGGAAGGGAGGACGCAAGGTCAGGATCAGGCCAGGAATACCTCAGAAGGCCCCTGGAAATGTCTGACTTGAGCCAGCTGGGGACCAGGCTGCTTACAGAGGTGGAGTGTCCGGGCCATCGGGTGGCTGTCCTACTGTGTGTCTGTGCCCCGCTGTCCAGAGGTCAGTGCAGCACTTCAGCTGTGGGACAAGTGCACGTCGTCAGGACTGCTGAGGTGCTGGGGCAGGGTCTGCACCATCCTGTCTTCCCCACAGCCTGGCACCATCCTGGCACCACACAGACCCTTGCTCTGTGGCTCTGCCTGGCAGGAGCTGACCAGAATGAGAAGAGCCTTCTAGCAGTCCAGGCGGTCCGGGCACTGAAAGGGCCACTCTCTGAGATGACAAGTCCCTGTCACGGTCAGTGTTCCACCAAGGCCGCCTCAGCCGGGTCAGATGCTAACCGTACCACCGCGCTGGGAGGGAGGCTGGCCTCGATGCCCCCTGTAAGTTGTCAGTTTCTTAGTATGAATTCCTTCCCACCACATTTTAATAGCTGAGCAGGTAAAATCCCCATGGTGAACTCTTAGGTGATAGGTGAGGAAGGTAGTTTTTGGGCAGTGGATCCAGGCCAATGTTTCTGAAATCACTGCTCATGAACAGTTAGTACGCTATTCCTCTAACTGAGCTGGGTCACCCCAGCTGACCTGTCCCTGAGGGGTAGTAGCCAGAGTCCTGCTTGGAGTGATCTGTTTCCTCTACCCCTTCTTCTCTGCCCTCCTCTGAGAGGCCTGTAGAAGGGATGAGTAAGGGAGGGGAATCCTGAGTCAGATACTCTATCTTCTATTATCATCCAAAAGTTCCAAGAGAAACCAGCTCATTCGAATTCTCACCATGCAGAGGCCTTAAGTAAAACTTAAAATCCTATTTCCTTTTTTTGTGGGTAAGCAATTAGTGAATGGTCTGTTAATAATAATGGAGATCAGAATTGTGATTTGTTTGGGAGTTTGTTTTTTTAATTTTCTTCCACTTTCTCTGAGAAGTGGCTTCAGTGCAGGAGAGGAACAAGAAAAAAGGAAACTAATGTTTAGTGAGTATCTGTTAAATGCAGCAGGATTCCTTGTCAAGGGCTCTCATGAAATTGTTACCAATTGAACAGTGCCTGTTGCCCCATCTTACATATAGGGAGAACGTATGATTTGCTTTTGACCAACACAAGACCTCAGTGCAAAGGTAGCTATCTCCATTCAGAGCACCAGTGAGCCTTCCTCAGGTGAGGCTGGCCTCATGCTTCCCCAGGGACACAAAAATTTATCTGGCTGGGCTGGGATCCATGGACATGTGGGTTTTCCCTTTGCCTATCTCTGTGCCCTAAGCCTCTTTCACCTCCCAGGCCCTGGGCCCCTCCACACACATGCCTCAGGGAGGCGTATGTGGAATTCAGAGATGTGAATACAATTGTATACAATGCAGGTGAGACTATAAACTGTAAACAATTTGACAGTCTCTTGTTAAATGGAACATTTGTGTACCCTAATACCTAGTATCTTACTTCTTACACATACATAGAGAAATTTTAGAACAGTGTACCAGGACACGTGTACAAAACGTATTCAATGCTTGGTATCATTGTTCAAATGGCAAAGGAGTAGAAACGGTCTCAGCGTCTATCAAAAGGAGAATGGGTAAATAAATTATGGCTTATTCACACTGTATCCGTTGAGATCCAGTCTGGAAAGCAGAAGCCACACTTTCTCTCTCTCTTTTTTTTTTTTTAATTTTTATTTATTTTATTTATTTATTTTTGGCTGCGTTGTGTCCTCGTTGCTGCGCGTGGCATTTCTCTAGTTGTGGCGAGCGGGGGCTACTCTTCATTGCGGTGTGCGGGCTTCTCTTGTTGTGGAGCACGGGCTCTAGGCGTGCTGGCTTCAGTAGTTGTGACATGCGAGCTTAGTAGTTGTGGCTCGCGGGCTCTAGAGCGCAGGCTCAGTAGTTGTGGCGCGTGGGCTTAGTTGCTCCGTGGCATGTGGGATCTTCCCGGACCAGGGCTGAAACCCGTGTTCCCTGCACTGGCAGGCGGATTCTTAACCACTGTACCACCAGGGAAGCCCAGAAGCCATACTTTCAATCAGAAAGGATTTAATACAGGATGTTGTTAGCAGAGGCACTGGAGGGCTGAAAGAGGACAGAGGGAGTGCTGAGCTAATCCCTGAATAAAAAGTCAGGAAGCAGCTACCCACTCCAGGGTGGAGAAACAAAAAGGAAGGGAGGGTTTTACAGACCTCCCAGAAGCTTGGAGGAGGGGCTTTAAGGAATCTGGGCTCTGACCTCTGAGGACGGGACACAAACCACCACTGCCTCTGAGAGGAAGCAAGAGGTTTTTGGGGAGTGAAGAAAGAGCTGGAGCCTGGGGCTAAGTGCCACCACTAGAGAATCACTGGAAGGAACCAGGGATATACAGAGATAAAAAGCAGGTAGTCCCTTCCCTCCTCCACCCTCCAATTTTTCTTCAGCGCCCCCTATTAGCAGAACCTAACAGGATGCCAGCTGAAAATGGATCAAGGACCTAAATGCAAGAACTAAAACAATGAAACACTTCGAAGAAGACATAGGACAAAATCTTCACAATGTTGGATTTGGCAATAATTTCTTGCATATGACACCAAAGGCACAGGTAACAAAAGAAAAAATAGACAAACTGGACTTCAAGAAAATTTTCAAATTTTGTGCACCAAAAGACACTATCAATAGAGAAAAAGGCAACCCACAGAATGGGAGAAAATACTTGCAAATCATATTTGCAAAGGGATTACTATCCAGAATATATAGAAAACTAAAACTCAACAACAACAACAAAAAAACAACCTGAATAAAAAGTGGGCAAAGGACTTGAATAGACATTTTTCTAAAGAAGATATACAAATATTCAATAAGCACATGAAAAGATGCTCAATATCACTAATCACTGGGGAAATGTAAATCAAAACTACAATGAAATACCACCTCACATCAATTAGGATGGCTATTATCAAAAAAAAAAAAAAAAAACAAGTGTTGGCGAGGATGTAGAAAAATTGGAATCTTTGTGCACTATTGGTAGGATTGTAAAATGGTACAGCCACTGTGGAAAACAGTACAGCGGTGCTTCAAAAAATTAAAAATAGAATTATCATATGATCCAGCAATTCCACTTCTTGGTACATACCCAAAAGAATTGGTAACAGGGTCTCAAAGAGATATTTGTATACCCATGTTGATAGCAGCATTATTCACAGTAGCTAAAAACGCTGAAGCAACCCAAGGGTCCATTGATGGATGAATGGCTAAGCAAATGTGGTGTATACACACAATGGAATGTTATTCAACCTTAAAAAGGAAGAAAATCCTGACACATGCTACAACATGGATGAACCTCGTGGGCATTATGCTAAGTGAAATAAGCCAGTCCCAAAAGGATAAAAACTGCATGATTCTGCTTATGTAAGATACTTAAGAGTAGTCAAATTCATAGACAAAAAGTAGAATGGCAGTTGCCTGGGGCTAGGGGAAGTGGGGAATGGAGAGTTATTGTTAATGGGTACAGAGTTTTAGTTTTACAAGATGAAAAGAGTTGTGGAGATGGATGGTGGTGTGGTTGTACAACACTATGAATGTATTTAATACCACCGAACTGTACACTTTAAAATGGCTAACCTGGTAACTTTTATGTGTATTTTACCACAATAAGAAAAATTGGGGGAAAAAAAGACAGGAAAACATGAAATTTAGGACAGTGTTTACTTCTTGTTGGGGGAGACAGGAGGGAGTGGGGTGAAGAGCAACACAAAGGAAAATGCAAGTTATTACTGATGTTTCAGCTGTCTTGGGTGGCAGGCTCATGGGTGTTAACCATATTATGTTTTACAGATAATATTTTGTTAAATATGCCTTTTAAAATGCATAGAACATTGAATTTTAAAATATAAGTGAGAAAACATTCAGAGGTAAAAGGAGGGAATGTAGCTTGGAGGCAGGCCAGTTAGAGTAGTGGGCGTGGGCGTGGGCGGTGGCATAGCCATGACGTCCGTGGGACAGCGGGACCCGGGGCTCCGGCAGGAGGGCAGCGCGGGTGCAAGAGGAGAAGGAGGGCAGCCTGGGATCCTGGCGGCGGGGCTGCAGGGCCGCTCTCGACCACACGAGGGCGCCCCCACACCGCCACATCCAGGCGGCGGCGGGGGAACGTGGGGGTGGCAGGAAAGGAGGGAAGCCGGGGAGAGGCCTTCTGGGGAGGGTGGGGTGGAGGGAGAGCCTCCTGTCCGCCCAGACTGGCCCCTCTGTTCAGGTTTACTGTGTGGTCAAGCCTTGAAGAAGGTCAGTGTGAGGTTCAACTGGAAACAGAGCCGGCTTTCAGGCCCTGAGGAATCCACGTGAGGGTCCATCAGGGCTGCCTGCGGGGGTGGGTGGGTATTTGTTATTTATTGAGGCGTGGGTGTTGTGCCTGTGCTGTGTCGGGAGTGACTCTGTAGGTTAGCGGGTGTGGGTGTGTGTGTGTCTCCAGGAATATAGTGGAGAGTGGGAGCAGGGCGAGGAGAGGGGCGGTTGCGGCTTCCCCCGGCCTGGGGCTGGTACTAACAAGGAGAACCTGCAGCAAGATCCAGCCCGTGAGGGCTCAGAACTTTTTCCCCCTCAGAGGAGCCCCAGGTCTGAAAGAGGAGGGATGAGCCTGGCTGCCAGCCGTGGAGGGCACCTCCCTCAGTCTGGCCCAGCAGGACTGTATGTTGGGGGCTTCCTCTGGGGCCTGCAGACAACGCGCCCCCCGCCCCAAGCCTTCTAGTGGTGGTTCAGCACCCAGCAAAGTCTAGGATGCCACAGCGGCTGCCAGGCCCTGGATCCTGCCTAGGCCTGCTGCTCGGGGACCTGGTGTCGCTAACTGGTGCCCAAGGGCATAGCCCAGCAGAGGTCTGTGACCTGAAAAACACTGCTGATCTCACGTTAGACCAGAACATTTTTTTTTTCTCCCAAAAGCAGTGGCAGGGAGCCCAGGTTTGAGGAGGGTGTGAAGGGTGGGAGAATGTGCCACCTCAAAATACGCCTCTAGAGCACAAGGATTATTCTGAGCTGATTATTTTGAGAAACTACAGACAAAGGAGGAGTTCTGAAAAACAGTAGAAACTACTTTTTTGAAAGACAAATTTACATTTATAAAGAAAATCTCCATTTGTAAGGGTATTTCCCTCACTGCGTGGAGAGGTTGACTTTGAATCACAGAGAATCTTAAAAATCCCCGAAGAAGGCAGTGACTTAAATCTGCATAACAAACCCTACCCTTGTTTACTCTGCTTTTCCTGGTAACCCTTCAGAACTGGCTTCCTCCCCACACTCACCTTTGTTTCTTCTGTTTTTGGCTTTAGGTGGTATTTAAACCGCTGGTTTAGGCCACCTGGGAGAGTTAACTCCTTTTCCCTAGGTGTGTCCCTGGTGTATAAGTATATGTGAATAAACTTCTGTTTTCTTCTTGTTAATCGGTCTTTTGTTTACAGAGGTCTCAGTCGAGACTCAGAAGGGTAGGGGAAAGTTATTTTTCCTCTCCTACAGCGGGGACAGCTTCGCGGACCTAGAGGCTTCTCCCCCTCCCACCAGTCACTGGTCGGCTATTGCATGTGAATGCGCTTTGCGGGCTATATCCTGGTCTGGCGTCTCAGCCCAGAATTTGAGAGCATTAGGGTTGGTAGAAATTAAACCCAGGGTGGGAGCCTCTGGCCAGTAGGCTGAGGCCCTGTACAGTGTCCCAGAGCAGGGGGAAGAGAAAGTCCTGCAGCTTCTCAGGGGAAGAGGAGGAATAGCAAGCCACAGGCGTCCTGGGGATGAGAGCAGGACATTGCAGTGCCCAGGAGATGCCCTGCGGGGAAGGGAGAACCAGAGCAAGCCTCAGAGGGCTCTGGCTGATCACTCTGTCCTTGTCCAGACTCCTCCCCAGTGGCCTGGCCTTGGCTCTGTACACCCCATCTTTCCAGGAGCTTCATTCCTAGGTCTAGCCAAACAACCACGAGGAAGATGTGAGAGAACAACATCCTTCTGGGATGGGACCACTCTGGGGAGTAGCAGGACCTGGTGGGGAGCGGGGGTCCAGGGAGCAAGGCTTAATGACCATGTAGTCGTTAAGAAGAAGGCATCAGCATCAGTCCTGGGTTGGTTAAATTTCCAGTTCAGCCACCTAGTAGCCATGTGAACTTAAATGAGCAAATTACTTAACTGAACTTCAGTTTCATCATCTGCAAAATATGGGAACAATAATTACCTTGCAAAATTATGAAGATTTAGAAATTAGGAATGTAGAATGCTCAGTCAATAGTAAATGCTGTTACTATTGAAACCGAGTTCACCTAAAACCTCTGCTGAGTTGATGATTAACCTCTCTATGCAAAATTTTATTCCCTTTTTTGTTGCATATCTGTTCCCCACAGGATTGAGGATTATCAAAGAAAAAGGGGGCTTGAAACCTAGCAGGACCCTGCAGAGATCTCCCAGGTACAAAAAACCTTTCCATTTTCCCGTTTTTCGTTTGTAGGAAAAGGCTTTAGTCTCCTAGGCCTGAGTTCCAAAGAGCAGATTCAAGCAGTTACTAATTGGGGAAGTGAGGAAATGCAGAAATAAAGGAAAAGCAGCCAAGAAACAATAGTTCAGTGATAAAACAGAGTCCTAAGGATATATATAACAATCTGACAGGTATCTTTGAATTGTTCTGCAGGAAGTAAGACCCTTATCCAGGTGGAGGTCAAGCTGAGCACAAGCCGGTACATCCCAGACTGGTTAGAACCAGAAGGTTGGTGATTAAGATTCCTGAAATATCACCCTGTTACCTCACCACCAACCAATCAGAAGAAAGTCATGCCCCCTGCAGCCCTCACCCCAAATGTTGCCTTTAAAAACCCTTCCCTGGGGACTTCCCTTGTGGCATAGTGGTTAAGAATCCATGTGCCAAAGCAGGGGACACGGGTTCGGGCCCTGGTCTGGGAAGATCCCACATGCCATAGAGCAACTAAGGCTGTGCGCCGCAACTACTGAGCCTGAGCTCTGCGTTTGACCCAACGCAGCCAAAAATAAATAAATCAATAAATTTATTAAAAAAAACCAAAAACCCTTCCCTGAAAGTCATCTGGGAGTTTGGGTCCTTTGAGCACAAGCCACCTGTGCTCCTTTCTGGGCCCTGCAGTAGACGCTGTACCTGCCTTCACCACAACCTGGTGTCAGTAAGTTGGCTTTGCTGTGCCATGAGCAAGCAGACCCAAATTCGGTTTGGTAACGCTATCATTATTTTCCAATGCCCAGACCCAGGTAGCATGGCTCCAGGCCTCTCTTCCAGGCTCCGACAAAAGCAATCCTATAATTTGCCTGTACTACTGTACTGTGATAGTGAATCACTAAGAAGTTATTATGTTACCCAGACAGGAATGGGTTAATGTCTCTCTGTTGACGGGAGCCTCTGGGAAAATGCCTTGATTCCAAAGACTTAGTCTGTTGGTTGGTCGCCTCTCCTTTCATCAGGGATCTCACAGCAGAAGTCACACAGAACTTTCAGAGCAGAAAGAGACGAGGGGTGGTGCCTGTCTCTATTGCCTGCCCCAATAGAAGCTGGGGCCCAGGAGCTCAGTGTAAGGCTGTGCTGATGTCCCTTGTAACTTTCGTATCAGGGGGGTGAGAGCTCAGGGGTCAAGTTCCTTCAGCACTGGGGGAAGAGAAAGGGCCTGAACTTAAACTATGTGTGTACAGCTTTTCCCTTCTCCCTGCTCTGGGGCCTTTCAGGCATCCAATTAAAACTCCCTTAGGTGAGGCAGGGAGAAGCCTCCCTGGTTCATGGCACATAATAGCTGCCTAATAAATGTTGCTGGAATTGAATTGCATGCAGACAATAAGGTTGTTGGGAGCGAAGGGACTTTATGTGAATTCAGTCCAGAGGCAGGAGCCTGTAGGTGGGCACCACGCAGGATCAAGTGCCAGGAGTTGATAGGGGCCGCACCCTTCTGGGTGTGCCTGATGTTGAAACCTGGCAGCCACCCTAGGTTTCTCCCTGCTCCCACTCCCACCCTGCTCAGTTCACTCTGCCTCTTCCTAAACTCGCTTGAATCTGCTCTGCCTTTTCCCTTGTCCTCCTCTCTCGGCAACCATATTTCCAGCCCAGACCACTGCCGTATCATACCTGAAATCCTCACTTCCAACCTATTGCACAAACCGCATCAAAGTGATATTACTGAGACCAGAATGGTGATGATCCCTCTCCCTGCTTAAACACTGCTCTGCGTCCCCACTGCCTACAGGATGAAGCTCAAATTCTTCAAAACATGACATGTAAAGCCCCATGCGCCTGCTTTCCTCTCCAGTTTCCCTTCTTACCCACTACCCCCACTGCCACTCTGGGCACGGGTCAGACTGAACTGTCCACTCGTGGAGAATGCCAAGCACCCTTTATCTTCCAGGGTTTTTTGTATGTATATGCAAAAGGTGGAAATTAGCATTATCTACACACACACACACACACACACACACACACACACACACACACACACACACACACACACACACACATACACCCCTTGTTTCCTCCTGCTTAGTCTGATTAATTTCTAGTTCTCCTTCAAGCCTCATATTAGACCCCGCTACTACTGAGAAACTGTCACGTACCTCCTTCCCTCCCCACCCCGTCGATGCTGGCCTGGGTGCCCCCTCTCTGCTCTCCCAGCTCCCGGTGCTCCCCAGGCCTGTACTTTCGCAGTGACCTCTGTGATCCCAGCTTTTGCTCCCCTGAGGAGGAGTGAGTCTCCCCACTTCTTCAGGGTGTGGCCCTGCCTGGCCCACTGCTTTATCTCCAGGGCCTGGCCCAGGGCTGGCACTTGGCAGGCGTGTAGACGCAACCACTGTAACGTTCACCACAGCCCGCCTTCATTCAGCACACACTGCGTGCCAGGACCCGGGAGGGTGCCTCCAGGCGTAAATGTGGTTAATCCTCACATGGCTGAATAGCACACAGGGTCCATTCCCGCCTGTTTCCTGTCCTTTAGAGGTGGAAAACTAAAGCCTCATCTCCCAGACCTACTCCTTCGGGAGTGGTGGGTGCACATTGTGATCCAACGCTGAGACCCTCACGTGGGATTTGGAAGGTGGAAGGGAGCCAGAGGCCACCTTCCTACTGCTTTGGCTGCTCCCTTCTGGCAAACAGGGTCAATACAGATGTGCATCTTCTCCTGCAGTGCTGTCCAGTGTGCGGTCCCCACCCCCGGCAGCAGCAGTGGAGGCCCTGCCTGCTCCCTGGATCACAGCCACGACAGTGTATCTTCAACTCAGAACTCAGGTTGCCAGTGATAACGTCCAGATGCCCACCTTCCTCTCCTGCCGAGGACGAGGGAGCAGATCCTCTGGAGACTCAGCCTTACCCCCTCCCCTCCCCCATCCAGCCATCCCATAAGCACCTAACCCCCTGTATCAAGTCACTCTCTGCTCAAAATACCTTGAGTGGTTCCTATTTCCTGTGTTAAGCTCTGGCTGATACGACTGTTGTTATCCTTATTTTACAGATGGGGAAACCGAGGCACAGAGAAGCAAAGTGATCTTCCCAGAGCCACACAGCCAGTGGGTGGTAGGGCCAGGCTCCAAACCCAGGTCTTTCTGAGCCCCGAGCCCACTGCACCATCTTGCCTGGTGAATATGTGTTGGTGTTGCCGGATGTGGGAGGAGGCCCGGTGAGCTTTAAGCGGTGGGCTGGGCTGACGCCCATGGCAGGTCCTGAGCAGGTCCCCAAGGTGTCTGTTCCTTCCTGAGACGCACAAGCGGCTCAGGTTTCTGGGGACTGACCCCGAGGCTGGGGCTGTGGGATGTGTGGGGCAGGGAGGCTGCTGAGAGCCAGCCGTCTGGGCACCGCGTCAGTCAGTTCCCAGGGATGGAGCCCTTCAGCAGTGTCTGGAGAAACACTTAAGTGACCAGTGCAAAATCAAATTAGGGAGATGGTGAGGTGGAGGTGTCACCAGGCCCGGAGGCCGTCTTGGGCGGCACCACCTCGGTGAACTTGTAGTGGTTTGTTCTTGTCAGTCCCCCAGGGTTGAATAGAGCCTGAGCGCCTGACAGACATTTGAGGCTCATGTATGTACCAGAATTCATAGGGAGAACATGGTGGGCACTCAGATTGAATGTTCCTGCCAGCATACTCTCTCCTATTAGACAGCTAAAAGTATAGGAGAGGCCAAAAGGTTGTCCAGTGAGGAGAAAAGTAAATCAAAGGAGTTGGTTGATGCTTCAAGTAGTTAAAGGACACCAACCAGTCTTTGGCTGACTACATCTGAAGGCAGGGAGCAAGGTAGCCAGTGGGCGAGCCCCTCTTCCTGGACAGATCTTCCTCTGGAGTCTTCACTCATGTATTCATTCTTTCTTTCTTTTATAGATTCAATAAATGAGTGCTATCACATAACAAGCACAAACAGATCCTCCCTGCCTCACAGAGATGTTCCAAGGGAAAACATGTCTTCTGAGTTTCCTTGTTGATTAGTCCCTTTCAACATCCTGCCTTTCCACAGGTGCAAACCATTTTCTTGGCACTGACTCTAAGTGTGCTAGTTGCCTGTGAGACGTGGGTAATACTGCAGGGTTGCCCGGCCCTGTAATGAGGACTTAACGTTCCTAGAGACTTGAGGTACCTGGGACATTAATTCTCCAGCACCACAGGTCTGCAGGCAGAAGTTCAGCCAAAAGGTAGGAAGGGAGGGGAGGGAGTCTGACAAAGGGTGTAGAACGCAGACACTTTTTCATTCATTTCTCCGAGGCTGCCCATAGGTTCACAGGGATGTCCTGTGTTTGTCCCTTTATCAGACCTGGGCTTGGGAAACATTGCTGCTAATTCACTAGAGTTCCTGAAGTTCACCTTCTGGATTTTAGGGTCCTTATCACACTGTATCGTAAGCACTGATTTTCTTTTATTGCCCCCACCAGACAGAGCTTCTTGCAAACAGAGACTGGCCCTCGTTCACTTTGCTATCTTCCTAGCCTAAGCCAGGGCCTGGCACATGGTCTGCGTTTAACACATGCTTGCTGGTCAGTTCTACCGTGGCTCCACACAGCTCTCTCTGGATGCTCTTCTCCGGGAGAAATGCAGCCTTCCCTTTCTCTACCCAGCTCACATGTCACCTCCCGCAGAAGCTTCCCTAGTCTCTCAAATCAAAAGGGCTCAACAACTTTGCATGTTGTTCCCTCTCCTCTCAAGAAGCTCACAGTCTGGTAGGGGTTTAGAAAAGCAAGCTAATGTGTACAGTGCATTGTGGTGCTAGGGAAAATTATGACAGACTTTAAAATGGGCAAAGGATCACTGGGTGTTCATTCAGTGGAATGCTCTGAGTTGTCTAGGATTCCAAGCTGTCTGATTCTCTAGGGAACTAACTGCACATTTGATTATCTTTTGCTGGGCTGTTTTATAACTTTGCTGTGATGGAAGTTAACTTGTACAGGGCTGATGATGGTGCAGATGTTTCCTGCCTGATGTGTGATGCAAATTGTTCCTGTTCGTGGCAATGCAAATGAGTTTTGTCCAGCAGAGAATAAGTCTCCATAAGTCCAATTCTCATTTGAAAGTTGTAAAATCTTACTGGTTCTTTCCTTTTTTTTTTTTTTTTTTTCAATTCAATTACTTATTTTACTATATGAGTAAGAAATAGAAAAATTAAAATATAGATATTTGTGGTTTTTTACATTTTATTTATTTTATTTTAAATTAATTTTTATTGGAGTATAGTTGCTTTACAATGTTGTCTTAGTTTCTACTGCACAGCAAAATGAATCAGCGACACACATACATACATCCCCTCCTTTTTGGATTTCCCTCCCATTTAGGTCACCTCAGTGCATTAAGTAGAGTTTCCTGTGCTATACAGTATGTTCTCATTAGTTGTCTATACTGGTTCTTTCCTTAATTAATGAGTTATATAAACATGTTAATTTTATTTCTGTATGAGAGTCATGATTTTACCATTTAAAAAATTATGTTTCAGTGGTAAAAACTATGACAGAGGTAGTGATAATATGTACTGAGCATTTATTCTGTGTCAGGAAGTATGCTAAAGATTTTATAGTTGTCATATTTAATCCTCATAGCAACCCTATAAGGTAAGTTCTATTTATTAGTCCCATTTTACAGATACAGGAACTGAGGCCTAGAGGTTAAGTAACTTGCTTAAGGACCCAGAGTTAATAAGTGGTCTATCTGGACTTTGTACCCAGAGACCTGGGATTTGACACTAATATTCATAGTCTAACTGCACTGTCGCCATAAAGGCACTCAGAAACAAATTGGGGCAGCCACTGTGGATGACCCAGCAATTCCACTCCTGGGTAAATATCCAAAAAAACAAAACAAAAAACAACACTAATTTGAAAAGATACATGCACCCCAATGTTCATAGCAGCATTATTTACAATTGTCAAAATATGGGGACTTCCCTGGCGGTCCAGTGGTTGAGACTCTGTGCTTACACTGCAGGGGGCTCGGGTTTGATCCCTGGTCAGGGAACTAAGATCCCCCATGCTGTGTGGTGTGGCCAATAAATAAATAAAATATGGAAGCAACCAAAGTGTCCATCAACAGATGAATGGGTAAAGAAGTGGGTGTATATATATGCAATGGAATACTACTCAGCCATAAAAAAGAATGAAATTTTGCCATTTGCAGCAACATGGATGGAATTGGAGGGCATTATACTAAGTGAAATGTCAAAGACATACTATATGTTATCACTTGTATGTGGAATGTAAAAATTACAACAAACTGGTGAATAAAACAAAAAGAAGCAGACTCACAGATATAGAGAACAACCTAGTGGCTACCAGTGGGGAGAGGGGCAATATAAGGGTAGGAGGAAGAAAAAGGGTTGCTATGGGATTATATGAGATCATGTGTGTGAAACTTTTGAAAATTGTAAAGCACTATAGAATTTAAAGAATCATTCATTCAATTAAAATAACAAAACAGATCAGTGGAAAAAAAACAAATTGGGGAATCAGAGAAGTCCTCCTGTAAAAGGAGACATGAAGCAAGTTTCAAACGGTGGATAGGAGTTGGTGCAGAGAAAGGAGGGAGGGGTTTCCAGGCAGAAGTCAGCATATAGGAAGGCAGGGAGGTCTGAAACAAGGTCCTGCACTTAAGGAACTAAGAAATTCACCTGGGGCTTCCCTGGTGGTGCAGTGGTTGAGAATCTGCCTGCCAATTTGGGGGACACGGGTTCGAGCCCTGGTCTGGGAGGATCCCACATGCTGCGGAGCAACTAAGCTCGTGTGCCACAACTACTGAGCCTGCATGCCACAACTACTGAAGCCTGCGTGCCTAGAGCCCGTGCTCCGCAACGAGAAGCCACTGCAATGAGGAGCCCACGCACTGCAACGAAGAGTAGCCCCTGCTCGCCACAACCAGAGAAAGCCTGCGCAGCAACGATGACCGAACACAGCCAAAAATAAATAAATAAAATAAATTTATTAAGAAGAAAAAGAAACTCACCTGGGCTGGAGAGCGGGGTGTGGGCTGAGTATTGGCAGAAGACTGCAGAGATATGCGGGAGTTAAGAAGGGCCCTATGGGTCAGGCTAAGGAGTTTGGACTTTATCCTCAAACTACAGGATTTAAAGCAGAGTAAGTGATTAGATGAGTTTTACTATTTTTATCTTTATTGCCTTTATTTGAAGTTATAAAAGCAGCTGAAAATCTGGCCTTTTTAGAAAAATCATTTTAGAAGCAGTGTTGAGGCTGGATTGGAGGTGGTGAGAAAAGACAGGATGTTAAAAACCAAGCCTATGGCAGGGAAAAAGAAAAAGCATTGCAAGGAGAAACAGTATGTACAGCAGTTCAATCTATACATTTGGGCAACCGATGAGGTATGTGGAGGTGGGAATGGGGAGAGGCTGGGACGCAGGTAGTTTAGGAGCCCTCCAAAGCTCAGAACTCCATCTACTGCAGGCCTGTTTATGCTCATTCTTAGCATTTGAGAAACAAGATAGTACTTAGGATTTGAAAGGAACAGGGTTCTACCCATTCTGAAAAGCATATGTAAATAGGGCCTGACACAAAAGTACCCAGGAACTTTTCTTTTGACCTCTAAGGGAAAAAAATGAGTTAGGAAAATAAAGATAAAACACAATGACAAGAACTATTATAAACCTTCTCTTAATAATTACAGACATACAGATTGTCAGCACACCAGGTGATTTTTAATCCCAGCCCAATTCCCCTCCTGGCTTCTTAATGGCTGCTGGCCACTTCCTCTTGGGACCTGGCCAGAGTAAGCTCAGGAAATGCAAACTTTTAATTCTGGAATCAGTAAAGCATATTAGGAAAGGAAATCCCACAAGTGAAGAAATCACGTTATGAATTCCAAAGCCAAGGAAAAGGATTGTAAATCAGATTGTGAATTCATTGGGGACAGGACTATTTTACTTATTTTGGTGCAGGATCCAAGTGATTGGTTTGGTCTGTATTCACCCTTCAAGATTATCCAGGATTCAACCTCTTTCATTCTCGTGTTTCCAAACTTCCATCCAGTACAACATTTAGCTCTAGCAGCTGAGCTGTCTGCAGTCTTGCTTTGCACCCTTCTGACAGCAGGGGTGGGGGAGGGGTGGTGCCAGCTAAAGGGTGTTTTTCATTTATACCCACGTCCCTAGGATCGTGCGTGAATCAGATGATAGAACATACTTGAAAGGCCTTTGTAGACTCTGATGAGCTATACAAATATTACCACATGTTCTTTATTGTTCTGGCTGATGACAACTGACACTACTTAATTTTTAAAACCACTATGAGCTCAACTACTACTACTATGCACTCAACTGTATGCAGTGTACATTCACAATCCGCACAATAATTTCATTATGTTTAACTTACCAAAGAAGCTCAGAGAAATTAACTTGCTCTTTTTTTTTTTGTCCTTTTTAGGCCCTCCTGAGATTGGGTTCGAGACTTCTCCACGTGCTGTCCCATCACAGCACTTACTATGCAGTCTCCCCCACTAGACTAGGAGCTGGGGGTGCCAGAAACTGCATTCTGATCACTGTTATCCCTTCTTTCTAGGAAATAGGCCCATAGATGATGCTCCAAAAGATACTATTTAGGTGAATTAATGAAGGCTGATCTTATATCCACTGCTCTTTTCTGAATATTGCTGCTTTCCTTATAACTTACTGTTTGTTCACTGTCTGCTTTCCCCTACTAGAAGATGCATAGAAAGACATTTTGTTCATGACTGGATTCTCAAAGCCTAGAACAATGCTTGGGGAACTAGTAAGGGTCCAATAAATACCTGTTAGTAAATAAACTAAAATAGCTGCTCGGACAAGCAAATTCTACTTTTTTGTGACATCATAGTATTGTTTTCTGATGCTGATCTCAGTAAGATAATGTTCAACAACTGTTAACACTGTAACGTGGGTAAGCGCAGAATGCTCTGGCTTCCTGAGTTAAACATTCACTTGCAGCTGAATGACGACTGGAAGGGGAACCACAGGAATGCTGTCCCCGAGAGCACTGTCTCAGGAAGGAGACACTGGTGGTTGACACAGGCAGCCTGTGGACTCTACACTCTACAGCTCTGGTCCAGCACCGGCAAAATCACGGCTAGAGACCACTGTGCTCGTGACTTCCATCTCATTCACCTTCCTTTCACCAGATGCAATTCTTGAAGCAGAAAAATAAAACCTGTTTGTAATAATTATCAGCTTCATTTTCTTAGGAGTCAAGTGTCTCTTGCCAGAACTCTTCTAGATCAAAGGTACTGTTTTTTCCTCTCTGTAAACCAGTATTATGTGCTCCATTAAATATTTTCTTTTGGTATAAAAGTAACCATGACATCAAGAACATTTAGAATGTGGAAAAAATATAGAAAGTTACCTCTAAATTTACCATGCTCACAAAATTAGTATATTTGTGTATGTCCTTTATCCCCTGTGCATAGGTATATATGTATTATGCACACACACACACCATGGTAGTTTATGTTCTGCTTTTTTCATTTAACATTGTGCTGTGAATATATCATAAGGACTTCATAACCATCCATTTAAATAGTTATTGATACAAGAAATTGATAATTTCAAAGGAACAATTTTCTTATATAAATTCTTAGGGAAAAGATGTGAACTCATGGTATTTGACACATATTATGAAATTGCTTTGCCAATATTGTTGTACCAATTTATTGAGCCACCAACTGATGATAATTTAAAATTTAAGTCATGTTATTGATATAGTAGAGAAAAATAAAAATCTCATCAATCTTTCAGTTTACCTTTAAGAACATTGCTAGGGACAAAGGACTTTAATCATGATTGGTTACTAGTTACATTTCTGCTCTTTAAGAATCATCACAAATATTGAAGGGAAAAGATTATCAGTTACTAGTCAGGTGTCTTCCTTGTGGAGGCAGTGTACAAAGAGCAAGGGCTTTGGGATTCAAATCCACCTTACTTAAAGAGCCGGGACATATATGCAACAACCTCATGAGGTGTTAGTTTCCATTCATTACCAAACAAAGACCATTACAGTTGTAAGACTAAACGGAGGATTTGATCCAAAAGGAGAGTTTTTGATCATTTTTAGCTAATAGTCTTATCTTTAAGAGTCACTCCCTTAGAACTATCCTCTGCATGTAAGGCTCCACCCACCTTGGGAATTAGAAGAGCTCAATTTTTTCCCAGGTACCACTTTTCTTTGATTTTTTTTTTTAATAGTCAGGTGCTTACCCTTATTAAGCCCTTACTTAACACAAGCTGTCACATATCAACTAACCTTCATGACAACCCTAGTGGGGGATGGTACTAATTATTAATACCTTACAAAAGAAAACATCTGATGCTTAACCCTAGCAGTCTATATTGTTAGGCAACCGGTAGGCTGTGATTCCTTTGCTAGCTATTCCAGTCTCCTCTAGCAAGTCAAGGTAAAAGTCAGCAAAAAGTAAGTAAATCAGTGCTGTTCAGCTGAGGAGAAAGATACTCTGCCAATCACTCTCAATTGAATGATTGTCACTATGGCCCAGACTAAATGGGGGAAAGGATAAAAAGCTAGAACACATTTCAGGAACGATGATGTACTTGAAACCTCCTTAGATGCTTCAGATTAGAAGCATCTAAGGAGGTTTGGCTTAATGTCTCACATTTGGGCAAGCCAGGCAAGCTTAGGCCATCACTTCCTTATCAAGTTTTCATAGTGACAGAAGTCTATCATTAACCTCTTTCTTCAAGTGCCTGAGCCGATTATTAAAACAAGCCATGTTGTTGCAAAGGTGGAAATTTACTGTTAACCTTGCCTCATCTTTCCAACCATAAGGAGGGGGCAGGGGGCACACACCTGATAATTAAGTTTATTACACTGTGAACCATTTGCTAGGGAAGGTGTAAAACCCAGACATTGAGGTTTTTCATATAAACCAATACCCAATTTATCAATCTGAAATTCAATATAATAAAACATTGGCTCATATATTAAATGGCTGTTAACAATTTTTTCTTCCTTTTTAAAATACAGGATTATTATTGACATATATAATCTATGGTACAAACTACTAAATTCACACAACCCAAGAATAAGAGGATTATTCATCAACGTGATTAAATCGGGGATAAAAATACCTCCCTGAATTTTCCATAATTTGTTTTAGCATCATCCTTTCCTGAATATTTTTTGTAGAAATTATTTATTTTGAATAGTTTAAGATAATTTCAGTTCTCAACAGAGGACTATAATGTGATAATATGGCCTTATTATCATGATCATCTGCAACTGTCCAACCTATCAGTTTCTTAAATAATTTTCCAGATTTGAATTGGGAGGCTATTTCAGAGTATATACTCTTGAACAGTCCCCAGCCTCTTTGGGCACAACTACTTAGAGAGATGTACGTTCTCTCTGTGACTTGGAGAGTGTGGGACAACGCAAACAAAGATAGGCAGGTACTCTATTTTCCCAAAGCAGCCACTGAAGCTGTGTCAACTGAAATAAAATTAAGAAGTCTAGTCAATCCTCATATGGAGCAAGGGACAACAGACTGCCCAGTCAGAGAGCCCAGATGCATCCAGTGTTGAACACAACACTGCAACACAGAGAGGATTACCTGATTGTTAACAAGGAATAGATGGCAGAGTAGGCCTATATCGGGTTTTAGTGTTGGCTCTGTTACCAAACTTGATCTTGAATAAATCCCTTAAGCTTGAATCTTCAATGGGAAAAAGTCAGAGTTGGACTGGGTGATAAAAGGTTTGCTCAGTCCAGCTTTGAGCCAGTTTTTAAACTTTGCTTCAGAATACAGTAACTTCAGAACACTTCCTTCTAATAAATGGTCAGTCTGCACCAAAACCCCCTCATTTCACTAACAAGATTCAACTAACGGAAAAAGACTAAGTAGGGTCTTATGTGTGGATGTAGCTTAACAACTGGGATGGGGAAAAATAATCTTATACACTGGGTTTACTCCCCCCACCCCACATTTTTTACTTGTATTACTTTACTCAAGGGTGATCCTCATTTTTATAGAAGGGGAAACAGGCACACAGAGGTTAAGTCCATGGAAAATGGCAGAGTCCAAACTGGAGCCAAGCCTGCCAACAATCACAGTCGGCTTCTCCACTAAAATTCCTCCTCCATCTGCCATGATACTTGGGCACAGAAAGGGAGTTTTCATTGTATCCTTAGGATTAACTGCTCTGGTTTCAAAATGCTTTCAGAGAGGTCGTTTCAAAAAATTCCCCTCCTGCTTGCCTTAAAGAAGAGGTAAGGAGAAAAATCAAAATAAGCCATATACACAAATCCCAACACACATAAGCTGAATAATTTACATTAGGAAGGGCCAAATTGAATCTTGACAATAAAAATGAAAACAAACAATATTTTCCTCAAGAAAATAAGCATATGGAAGAAGAAACATTTCTTAAAAAAAAAAAAAAAAGTTTATTTTAAAAAGCCAGCCTCTTAAAGGTTTTATATCTATACCTTCACACTGTCAATTACAATGATATTTTAAAATGCACTGAATATAATTTATTGAATGTCTATCATTATCCTCCTGCCACCATTTAAAAGATATTAGGTGAAAAAATATTTACAGTTTTCATTCTGGTCCATCCTCCTTCCTATCTTTATACTAAACCCATTTCTCTACTTTTCAGATAAGTGAAAAGGGTCACAAAATCTTTAGGTTTGTGTAAAGAGTAAGAACGTGTCCAATAATTCTAAGCAAAACATAATTTTCTTTAAGGCCTTATAAGAAAAAGAAAAGGAGTTACTTATTGAAGCAAACGTAGCAACTTCTCTCCCAATCTTATCCTTATTGGTTTGTGTGGGCCAAATCTCTATGGGTCCCCTTAATTAGCAAACATTAAAAAAAAAACCCAAAAAACTGAACACACAAAGACTATCTCACACACAGTGCTAAGCTAGATGTGGATATAAATGGAACCACTATGAATCAAAGGGGGAAAATTCCAGGAAAAACAACAACAAAAGATTCCAAGTCTCACAGTTTAACTGAAGTTTTGGAAAAACCTAAGCTGAATTCAGCTGCTGTTTGAAATATCTGTCTTATGTTTAATTTACTGAGGAGGCACAAATACACAGTTTTGTGTATTTTAATACTAATTTTTCCAGTGGGGGGGGGGGGAATACTATGTGATCTCAAAAGGGGCGGTGATCTATGACCACTCAAAATTTATCTTTGGAAAGGGGAGCAAAAATAGTAATTTAATGAAGTCAACTCTCAAGCACTTGGCTTCTAATAAGCAAACCAGGAAAAGATACTGGAGGTGTACTGATGAGTACAGTGCATCTAGAACAGCCAAGATGTTTGCAAAGTTTTATGCCTTAAATTTCCTAAATATATATCTAGCAGGCACATATGCCAAGGAACTACTGATGCTAGGAAAATATTTTAGTCAGGATTTTATAAAAACCCCAACTTTCAAATCTTCTAGTGGCAATGTCTGACACTATTATTACAAATAACAATGAAGCAAGATTAATTTTAAATTTTAGATTTGCCTCAAACTAGTTACTTTTCCTTGTAACGGAACACTTAAAATGGATGAATTAAGCAGAATGGTTTTAGAAGTTAAGGCTCCCTAAAGACTAAAACTTAAGGCACATATTATTATCACACTATCACAGCACATTTATCATGACACTGTTAAAAGCAAAGATTTAAACAAACAAACACACAAACCCGACTTCCTTCTCTCATTCTTTTTCAACCACTTCCTTCCCAAAGGCTATGACATTTTTAGCCCAGGCTACTGGTAAGGAGTGAAACAAAAATTCCATCAGTGAACCCCTGGTATGATTCCCACAGAAATGTCCAGTATTTGCATTGAGCACCACTGGTAGATCACAGGCCAATAGAACATTTGGGGTCATGAGCTGCTCCATTTACCCATCAGCCCCACAGGTTCAAACTGGGCTCTCCTCCTCTTTGGGGCCTCCTTCTATGCTTTTAGGCTCCAGAGATTCTGCTGCATCGGTAACTTCTTTTGGCTTCTCAGCAACATCTATACTGGTCTCCTCCTCTTTACTTTCCTTTTTCTGCTGCTGCTCAGCTTTCTGTTCTTTTGCAAGAAGGTGGTAATTGATGCCCATGCCGATGAAAAGATAGATGCCTGCGACAATAAGGATTATGCCACATGCCCAGTATGTGTATTTGTAGTCTCCATATATGTCATTGAGACGACCTAAAGACGTCAAAAAGAAAAAAAAAAATTATGTGGGTAGACGGTTATGCCCTTTCCCAAATAAAGCTTAAGAATCCATTCAAAGAGCCCATAAATGACAAATTAGTCTAAAAAGAAACTGCTCATAATTATCTGATCTTTTACTTATAATGTCACACTGATTTTGGATGGCCCTTCGTAGTCTGTTAACTTTAGGAACTTGAAAATAATTAAATCTTGGTAAATTTGAATTGGGAAAGTCCTAGAGATCACCTAGAGTCAATTCTCTCAATATTCAATGGAAAAATTTGTTGCTCAAAAGAGGTTTAGTAGTCTTGCCCAAGGCCATAGAGCTAATTCCAGTCTCCCAGGCCAAAGTACTTTCTCTGACATCAGCATTTCCCAAAGGGCGTTCCTGTGAACACTCATCCTCTGCTAAAACATTAACTAACAGCAACACCTTTCCACCATTCTAAGTGCTTAATCCTCACAACAGGAAGGTTCTATCATCATCCCCATTGTATAACAGAAAAACCAAAGTACAGAAACCTTAAGTAACTCGTCCAAGGTCACAAAGCTTGTAAATGAAACAGGTTGGCTTTCAACCCACAGCAAGTCTGACTCTTGAGGCCTGCACCATAACTTCTGTGCTACAGGATTACTCCCTAGTGTTTCCAAAGTCAAGTAAATTTGGAAATGACACATAGTCTTTTCTATTAAAGGCTTTATTAGGCCTGATAGTAAAGAAACTTATTTACTTTGGCGTTGCCAAACATTTTTCGGCCATGAATTCCTTGTTATAGTAAAATTTGTTAGCATCTCAAACTAGTATTTATTAAACTATGGAAAACCCTACACATATAATGGACATATTAACCAATTCAAATATAATTCCATACGGTTTTCCAATATAGGGCACCACACACTCGGCAATACTTACTGATTCTCTAAATATACACACGGCCCTGGGTCTGCTAGGCCCTGAGTTAAGGGTGTGCAAAGGAGGTAACGTCCACAGCTCAGTGGAGAAGAGAAATGTTAATCCAATAACTACACAGACTGTGACAAGAGCTACAAGGAAGGTTTGAAGGCAGAAAATAGGGGTTTTAGACCAGCAATTAGGGTCAGGAAGCCTTTTCTTAAAGTGTAACCTTAGCCAAGACTTACAGGATAGGAGTTATCAAGGAGAAGGGAGATGGGAAAAGGCTCAGGGCAGAGAACAGCCAGTGCAAAGGCAGGTGGTAAGAGGAAGCACAGGGTGTGAGAGGAGCACAGAGAGCAAACTGAGTGGTGGGAAATGAGGCTGGAGACACAGGTGGGCCAGGCCACGCAGGACCTAATAGGCCACAACAGGGAATTTGATCTTCACCCCGAGATGTGGGAAGCAACTGGAGTGTTCTAAGAGACGAAGAACAGCTAGGGTGGATATGGGTAAAGTTAGAAGGCTACTGATAGAAGATAGGAGATTTAGATAAGAGTGGTAGTTGTGATGGAGAGAAAACAGGCAGATTAGAAAGAGATTTAGGAAGCGAAAATGGACAGGATTTGGACTCTCCTTCGGTGTATATAGGGAGGAGAGAGGGTGGACAGGTCAGTAGTGGACCTTCTGTTATGTATCCCTCCTTACTTTATAGTGCATAATCTCAAAAGCATGAGTCACATCCAGAAGTCCAAATTATTGTTGCATTCTGTATTAATAATAATTTTAAAATGTAAACCATTTAGCATTCTTAAGAGAATAATAATACATCAGGTTTTATTGTCACTTACTAGCTGTGTGATCTTAGGCAAGTTATTTCACTTTTAGAAGCCTCTATTTCTTTATTTATAAAGCGGGAACAATAATAGTCCTACATCACAGACTTATAATACATGACAAAATATAGAAAAAGATTAGGACAGTCCCTGGTATACTGTGAGCCCTCACCTGGTACCTACTGTTATTATTTTAAATATTACTGCTGAGATAAATTCCACAATTAAAAAGAAATCACCAACAGTATTTTAAAGGTGGTTATACATACATTTTTCTACAATAAACAGGTTAGGTTTTTTATCAGGAAAAAATATTATACATACTTAAGTTTGTAATAGTTTTTTATTCCTCTTTCAGCTTGATGATTCACTTTAATTCAGTTCTATTAAGTATTTGAGCAATTACGCTGTACCAAGCATTGTGCCAGCACTGAGGGTACAGAAGCGAAGAAAGACTATCAAGCAGCTCACTGATTTCTGCTTTCTATCACCTTCCTAATCTTCTGTTTTATGTTATTAGAACCACAGAAATAAAGAGACATACTATACCTAAAAGTGGTGGCCCCAGCAGGACAGGACAGCATTCCACAATGGTCACCAATCCCACAGCACTGGAGAACCTCTGGGGTCCAACAAGGTCCATCAGCGTTTCAAACAATACTGAGCTGAGCCACCCAAATGCAAATCCGAAGAATCCCGCATAGACACAGAATCCTATATAGCTAGAGGACAAAGGTGCTGCCAGATGGCAAACTCCATTTGCAATAATAGAAGCAGCAAAAAAATACTGAACTCGAGGTCTTATCCACTTTGTGTTGGCTACAAGTCCCATAGAAGGTCTGGCTACCATGTCAACAAAAGCCAGAATGGAAAGAAGGAAGGCAGACTTCTCACTAGAGTAATGCTGACTCTTGCCATAATTACTAAGAAAGACCAAAGGTGTAAATAGTCCAAAAAACATGAGCACATTTCCAGACAGGTAGAGTAAAAAGCCTCTGTGCTTGAACAGGGATAAGTCCAGGAATTTATTAAGTGTTTGGAAGACTGATCTTTTCTCTTCTTTCGGATTTCCTCCAATGAGATCTGTATTTGCGTCACCTGCCCCCTTTTTTGCTTCCTGAAGGGATTCTTTAGACTTATATTTCCCTGCAGTGGTTGGCTTGGGCCCTATTGGTCTCATCAGAGCTCCAGCCACACAGCAGTTTAATAGTAAGCCCCCAAGAATTAGGAAGCTTCCTCTCCAGCCATAGATACCAAAGAAAGCCTGATTGAGTGGGGCAAGGGTAGAGAGGAACACAGGGCTGCCTGCCATGGCCAGTCCATTTGCCAACGGTCGCCTCTTGTAGAAATACTTGCCAATCATGGTCAGAGCTGGATTCAAGTTGAAGGCAAGCCCAAGACCTGGGGAGAGGGGGGGAAAAAAGAATCACATACTCCAATAAATGTCAGAAACATATTTGGCATTACTTAACCAGACAAAGAAATTAAGAGGTATATAATTCAAAAAGATACAAATAAATGGAAAGATACTCTGTGCTCATGGATTAGAAGAATTAACATTGTCAAAATGTCCTTATTACCTAAAGCAACCTACATGTTCAGTGCAATCCCTATCAAAATCCCAAGGACATTTTTCACAGAAATAGAACAAAAAATTCTAAAATTTACATGAAACTACAAAAGACCCAATGTTCATAACAGCATTATTTACAGTTGCCAAGATATGGAAGCAACCTAAGTGTCCACCAACAGAAGAATGAATAAAGATGTAGATAGATATATATAAAAATAAAATTCCCCCCAATGGAATACTACTCAGCCATAAAAAAGGAACAAAAATTTGCCACTTGGAACAACATGGATGGACTTGGAGGGTATTATGCTAAGTGAAATAAGATAAGTTAGAGAGAGAGTAATGCAAATACTGTATGTTACCACTTATATGTGGAATCTAAAAAATAAAACAAACTAGCAAATATAACAGAAAAGAAACAGACTCATAGAGAACAAATTGGTGGTTAACAGTGGAGAGAGGGAAGGGGTGAGGGGTAAGATTGTGGTAGGGAATTAGGAGGTACAAAGTATTATATATAAAATAAGCTACAAGGATCTACTGTACCACACAGAGAATATAGCCAATATTTTATAATAACTATAAATGGAATATAACCTTTAAAAATTGTGAATCACTGTGCTATACACCTGAAACTTAATACTGTAAACCAACTATACCTCAATAAAAAATAAAATGAAAAATAAACTTAAAAAAAGATATAAGTAATGGAAAGTAGGACATAATATTGTATAGCGGTTTAAAGTGTGAGCTCTAAAGCCAGGCTATGTGGACTAGCCAGAGTAATTTGGCAAGAAAAAGAAATAAAAGGCATCCAAATTGGAAAGGAAGTAAAACTGTCACTGTTTGTACACTGTCATGATTTTATGTATAGAAAACCCTGAAGACTCCACCAAGAAATTATTAGAAATAATAAACAAATACAATAAGATTGCAGCATACAAAATCAGTATAAATCAAAATCTGTTGCATTTCTATATGCTAACAATGAGCTATCAGAAATTAACAATCCCATTTATAATCCTAAGAAAAAGAATAAAATATCTAGGAATAAATTTAACCAAGGAGGTTAAAGACTTGCACCCTGAAAACTATAAGACACTGTTCAAAGAAACTGAAGACACAAATCAATGGAAAGATATTTCGTGCTCATGGATTGGAAGAATCAACATTGTCAAAATGTCCTTATTACCTAAAGCAATCTACAGGTTCAACGCAATCCATATCAAAATCCCAAGGACATTATTCACAGAAATAGAATAAAAAATTCTAAAATTTATATGGAACCACAAAAGACCCCGAATAGCCAAAGCAATCCTGAGAAAAACGAACAAAGATGGAGGTAGCACACTCCCTGATTTCAAACTATACTACAAAGCCATAGTAATCAAAACAGCATTGTAGTGGCAGAGAAATAGATACATAGATCTATGGAACAGAATTGAGAGCCCAGAAATAAACCCATGCATACATGGACAATTAATTTACAACAAAGGAACAAAGAACATACAGTAAGAAAGGATAGTCTCCTCAGTAAATGGTGTTGGGAAAACCAGACAGCCAATGCCAAAAAAAACCCAAGAAACAAAAAACCTAGACCACTATCTCACACCAAACACAAAAATTAATTCAAAATGGATTAAAGACTTGAATATAAGATCTGAAACCATAAAATTCCTAGAAGAAAATACAGGCAGTATGGTCTTAGCAATATATTTCTAGATATGTCTCCTCCTCAGGCAAAGAAAACCAAAGCAAAAATAAACAAATGGGATTACGTCAAATTGCTTCTGCATAGCAAAGGAAGTGGATCAATAAAATGAAAAGAGAACCTACTGAATGGGAGAAGTTATTTGCAAATGCTATATCTGATAAGGGGTAATGTCCAAAATATATAAAGAACTCATACAATTCAACAACAACAAAAAACTCCAATTATAAAATGGGCAGAGTCGGGACTTCCCTGTCAGTCCAGTGGTTAAGACTCAACGCTTCCACTGCAGGGGGCATGGGTTCAATCCCTGGTTAGGGATCTAATATCCCGCATGCTGTGAGGAGTGGCCAAAAAAAAAAAGGCAGAGCAGTTGAATATACATTTTCCCAAAGAAGACATACAGATGGCCAACAGGCACATGAAAAGATATTCAACGTCACTAACTATTACGGAAATGCAAATCAAAACCACAGTGAGATCACCTCATACCTGTCAGAATGGCTATTATCAAAAACAAGAAATGACAACTGTTGGTGAGGATGTGGAGAAAAGGGCACACTCATACACTGTTGGTGGGAATAAACTGGTACAGCCACTACACACACAGTATGGAGATTCCTAAAAAAATTAAGACTTGAACGACCATATGATCCAGGTATCCCGCTTCTGTGTATTTATCCAAAGAATACAAAAGAACACTAATGTGAAAAGATAACAGCACCCACCCATGTTCATCACAGCATTATTTACAATAGCCAAGATATGGAAACAACCTAAGTGCCCGTCAATGATCGAATGGATAAAGATCGTTGATGTATATGTATACATACCCCCCTCACACACACACATAATGAAATACTACTCAGCCATAAAAAAAAGATGAAATGTTGCTATTTCCGACAACGTGGATGGAGCTTGAGGGCATTATGCCAAGTAAAATAAGTCAGATGGAGAAAGACAAATACCATAATGATTTCAGTCATATGTGGAATATACAAAACCAACAAACAAAAACAAAATAAATGAACAAACCAAACCAAACAATTATGTAGATATAGAGAACAGAGTAGTGGTCACCAAAGAAAAAGGGGCAGAGGGTGAAATGAGTAAGGGGATCAACTGTGTGGTGAAAAAATAAAAAAATAAATAAAACCAGACTCTGTAGGTTCAAATCTCGTCATCATCACTTATTGGCTGTGTAATGTCAGACATGTTGACCCTCCTGTGACTGTTGCCTGGTATGTAAAACAGGCGCACAGCACTGCTGTGACTAAAGAACTTAGTGCCTGGCATGTAGTAACCACTCAATAAATGTTAGTAGTTATTTTTATAATTGTTATTTATATTATTTGAAGGTGATTAACTGTCATCTGGCAAGTCACGTGAAGGATCATTATAAGCAAAGACGGTAATTAAGGAGACGGTTATCAAATAGAGTTTTAAAAACAGTTTTTAAAATAAAGTAGGCAATACAAAATTATTCCTTTTACAACAGCACCAAAAACTTTAAAGTGTGCAATTTATAATGGCTAAATTGTATAACTTTCCTGAAGGGACAGAGAATTAAAACCAACACACAAAGTTTTTGTATAATTAAACACAACATTGCCAAGATGTCAATACTCCCCAAATGAAAGTGCTAACTTGACGTGATTCCAATGACAATATCAGTGCATTTCATTTTGGAGATGAGGTAAAATGATTCTAAAACATACTAGAGAATACATGGGAGTCAACCAGAAACTTTCGGGTGATGCAGGATGGGACTAAACAGAACAGATATTTAAAACAGACTTTTAAAAGCTACAATCAATAGAATAGTGTGACTCTGACTCAGGAACAGGTAAACACTGAACCAAGAAAGTGGACATAAAGTCCAGGAATATACCTAAAATATATATAAACATTTAATGTATGATAAAAGTAATATTTTAAATTACTGCAACAAGAAGTATTCAATAAATGGTGCTAGTATAAGTAAATATTCAAATAACTTGGAGATGCTCTCTCCCTGGCCCCTTCTTTCTCCCTACCATTTATGTCTAAGCTATTCACAGACACTTAAACCAGTAAACCAAACTAGGTCACTCCCCTGTTGCAAACCTGCTATTGGCTTTCTGTCCATAACCTTTACCCTGGCCTTACCTCCCTGATCTCATACCAGACCATTCTCACCAGTGCTAACAAGCATGCTGCTGATTTAGGGCCTATGTTCCCCTAGATTTTCACAAAGCTAGTTCCCTGCTGTTACTCTATTAAGGTCATCTCTTCAGCAAGGTCTTTGTATAGAATTTATCACTCCCTGATTTTTCTTATTTATTTGTGAGTAGCAGTGTCTGCCTCCTCCCATGAAAGAGCACGACTTTGCTGGACTTGTTGCCCTATGCCCACAGCATGTAGACAGTGCCCGACATACATATTGTTGTTGTTCATGATATGCTCTTAAGTGACAAAAACTGGTTACAAAATACTTTATGCAACCGTATCCCTTTTTGTTCTGAAAAAAGTTATGTTTGTGTATAGAAAAAAGTTGGGAAGGATATATATACATCAAAATGTTAGTAGTCAAAGTCTCTGGACTGTGAAGTTATACATAATCTTTTTTTATCATACTCATCAGCAGTTCATTATCTTAATTTGGCTATTAAAATAAGGGGAAAGGACTTCCCTGGTGGCACAGGGGTTAAGAATTCATCCACCTGCCAACAGAGGGGACGTGGGTTCGAGCCCTGCCTGGTTTGGGAAGATCCCACATGCCACGGAGCAACTAAGCCCATGCGCCACAACTACTGAGCCTGCACTCTAGAGCCCGCGAGCCACAACTACTGAAGCCCGTGCGCCTAGAGTCCGTGCTCTGCAACACGAGAAGCCACCGCAATGAGAAACCTGCGCACCGCAATGAAGAGTAGCCCGTGCTCTGCAACAAGAGAAGCCACCGCAATGAGAAGCCCTCACACCGCAAACAAAGAGTAGCCGCCACTCGCCACAACTAGAGAAAGCCTGCGCACAGCAACAAAGACCTAACGCAGCCATAAACAAACAAACAAACAAATAAATAAATAAAATTTTTTTAAAAAGAGAGAGCGAGACAGAGATAGTAACCAATGACCACCCTTGCAATGACTGCCGGACACATTTTATCTACACACCACTGACTATTCTTAAGACAAGGGATACAATCATTTCTTTCAATTCATTTATTCAACAATGTACACCTACTGTATGACAGCAATTTCTTTTAAAACTTGATTTTCTATTGCTCTTAAATTAACAGGTTGTCAAAATGATAATTTCTATAAGGAGGGACTTTCACTCAAAATATCTGAAAGACCAATGCAGGTGAATACCAAATAGCCAGCAATATATTAATGCTTGAAAATGTATCAACTCACCTCCAATGACTCCGACACACAAGTAAAGTTCCTGCACAGTGTTACAGAAGGAAGCTGCGATCAAGCCACAGCCTGACAAGCAACCGCCAACAATCATGATTGGACGACTGCCATATTTATTCACCAGGATACTGCTGATAGGACCTAAGAGATAATCAAAAATTTAGTGGTACACAAGGCATTGATGGCACTAAATGACAAGTCCTTCCAAATAAGCAGATACAACAAAAGGCAATGGTAAGAATACTGTTATCTATAATTACTTCATAATCATAGGTATGTGTGCTGGAAAATAAAGATGCTAGAAGAATCATTAATTGTGTATCTTCTCTATCTTGAAATCTTGGATGGAATTTTACTAAAATATAGAAGACTCTAGTCTTTCCTTAATCTTTCTCTTATAAGGCATAATAGGCTGAAAGCCTTGGTAACAGACGTTCATAGGCTTCTTGATTTATCTAGGATATGATCAACACATATTTAGTAAATTTGCTCTATATTAATTTTTGGGATAGGCAGACTGATGAGAGATTTTAAGAGTATTCTTTACAAATCACCATAAGTGTAGTTTGTGTCATATTTTTTAAAAAGAAGAAAAAACAAAGGCAAAATACATATTTTTTCCCCCAAGTTCAGTAGTTTTGCAATTAGGACATCTAAATTTAAAACAAAACAAAACAAAACTGTTCCCATTTACACCTAGATATCTCAGGTATTAAATTGAATGGAATGTCTTCTAGGGTTAACCGGGTTCCATGCCTATACTGCTGTTTTGTGACAGCAAAACTATGAAAAAATGTTTGTAGAAGATTAAGTCAGATAATGGTCAAAACATTCTCAGGTTTAACAACATAAACCAGATTAAATTTCCTCAGCTAAAGAGATGCATACCAAAAAATCAGTTTTTCTTTAACGTGAGAGAAGAAACCAAACAAAAGTGTAGTGTTATAAGGATCACAAATAAAAAGATTTTATGCGTTTCATGTATCAGTTTTCAAATACAAAAAAATCAAATGGCCTCTCCTTACTTGCTACAAATAGGTATAAACTGTAATTCCCCTTTTCCAAAATTTTAAGTCTTAATTATGAGTCTTATCTAAAGCAAACAATGTTTTAAGAGCTGTAACACAACTCTTAGACTAACAATATTTGCTGATTACAAATGAATGACATTTGACATTCTCTGAATTTCATTTATTTATAATATTTATGTCCCTACTTCATGGCTCTGGACTTTGGAGATAACAACTTTGTTTACATGACACCATAACATGTCTGCCTTGTTAAGGCAGATGACTGCAAATAAGAAAGGGTCACTGCAATGCATCAGTAGGGAAGGGGACCACAAGAAGAACTAATATTTGAACTTGCAGCTAGTGAGAACCAAGTTTCGAATCCAGCCCATTTTCTCCCCATTACATATGTATTTTTGGAACTACAGTTCCAAAGTTATAAAGCAGAAGACATACAAATCAAGTTTTTCTTCTATTAGCGTGGTAAATTCTGACTCTATTCTGTTTATTCTATACTTACCTCCCTAGAAGATAGTAAGTCTATTTTTAAAAACAGACACAGAATGCACATATTCAGAATATACTACTGATCATACGCTGACATATTTTATTTCCATAAACACTTATGAAAAATTCTGCATTACTCATATTCTAATGCAACTATATTCAGAATTGCAGTATGGTGCACTATGATTAAAAGGACAGGCTCTGGCCCCAGGGAACCCAATTTCAAATTATGGTATGTATATTCAAAATGTCGTATGTATATATGTATACATACATATAATAAACATGCAAGAAGGAATGAAAGCTTTTGATATCCTAGTATTTTGGAGGACCAATTCTCTCTGGGTCAAGAAATGGCTGCGGGAGAGACTACAGGCTCAACCAAGGATGTGTATAAACAAGTTCTCATCAAACTTCTAAGTCACTTCATGAAAATATTAGGCCACAGCTGCTTTGGAAATAATTTGAATTTACAGCTTGTGTATGATGAAAGAATTAAATATTGAAAGAATATTCATGAAATATGTCCATATAAATTAGTCATTAAACAGATTTTTGTATAGTCAGAATTACAAAGATAAAAAAATACTGCCACACTGTTGACTCTGTGAAGTAGAAGTTAATGCTGTAAGGTTGCAGTATTTTAAGTTCTAAACTAGGAATGTTACGATGACATTACTGTGGAACGGAAAATATGTGAATTTATACTTTTATTTTTTTAAATTAATTTTTATTGGAGTATAGTTGCTTTACAATACTGTACAGCAAAACGAATCAGCTATACGTATACATATATCCCCTCTTTTTTGGATTTCCTTCCCATTTAGGTCATCATAGAGCACAGAGTAGAGTGAGTTCCCTGTGCTATACAGTAGGTTCTCATTAGTTATCTATTTTATACATAGTTTCAATAGTGTATATGTGTCAATCCCAATCTCCCAATTCCTCCCACCCCCCCCATACTTTTCTTTCATGTTAAAAAAAAGGAAAAACTCAAACAAAAACCAAGAGTAAGTAACTAAGATCTTCTCCTTTAAAAATATACTTTAACAAGTATCAGTATGTATCTGTGAACCAAAGCACATGGAGGGAGGGAGGGAGGGAGGGAAGAAGGAAGGAAGGAAGGAAGGAAGGAAGGAAGGAAGGGAAGGAGGGAGGGAGGGAGGGAGGGAGGAAGGAAAACTGAACCCTAAACCACTCACAACTCAAAACATATTAGTGTTGAGGGTGTGGCCGAAATGTACAAGTTAAAGAATTAAGGCAGTTTTAAATATAATTCTTATGGGGTCATACCACCTAGGAGCCAAACAAAACAAAATAACCCATTTAGTAAAAATTATGCCACAAGGCTCTTGATATGCAATTTATCTTTCAGAGTTATTTCAGGAAGAATGGCCCCAATTAGCTATCATTAAAAATAGAGAGGGGTACAGCTTGTAGGCCTATTATAACACAAATTCAGAGAAACGTGTTAGTTATCTCTGGGTGAGGACAAAGAAGGAACTGTTTTCCCAAAAGAAAGTGTCATGTGCAATTAGCACAACTGACATCACTTACTTCTGATGCAAAAGGCAAGCAGCTCTCAAGCTCTTGCTCTTAGAATTGCAACATGTGAACCTCTTGTTTGTTATCAGTGAACCTCTTGTTTGTAATCAGCTTAAAGATACACTGAGCACCTGGAGTACCTCTGGATAATATTTACGCCAATTTCTTCAAGCCATTAGTCAAAACCTGATTAGAAATCCTGGCAGATCAAGTTCAGAGCCTCCAAAATTATTGGTCCAAAATCCCTTTTGATTTCTCTGGGCTCATGAAAAAAAGGTAAGTACTATAATTTAGCACTTACGTTCTTTTAAAAAGTACTTAATTTTAAAATAGACAAAACAGGCATACGTTCAAAATTTCAAAGGCACAAAAAACTTACCCGTTTTTCTGTGCAATGAGATTAAGTACTGAACTAATCTATGGACTTCAAATACTTATTCCTGTTTCATGAGATTACATTATTGTCTCAAGAGGATTACAAACTTCCCAAGGGCAGGGATCAAGATCAGTGTTCTCAGAGCTGGGGCGGCTGTTAACTGCCATGCGCTGCCATGTTGTTTCTTTACAGACTCGCTGGTCCCTGACAGCACATGACCCATGAGAGGCCCTAGTATGCAGATGAGGGCGTGGCAGTGAATTTGGAGTGGCATTCAACTCTGGAGCATGCTTCAATAGAAGCATCAAGCAGAAACTCTTAGAGAAGCTGAAAGAAGCTAAAGCATTTAAAAACATATTAAATGGGTATCACTTCTTATCTTGGAATGTTCTCAAATATCATAGCATGAGAGAATCACAGTGGCTATGTGGATATAAGACCAAAAAAAGATGGCAGCAACAGACCATGGTGTACCTCTGCAGTCTGTTTTCCAGTCTCCACAGCCACCTTCTGCCTCCACAGGTCCCACCCAAGGATTCTCAGAGCTGCAGGAATGAGATTTTTTTCCAACTTCTTTCCTCATGGTGACTCCTCATGTACCCTCTTGAGGGCTGTGGTAAACTGTTTCTCTGTAGTAAAAATGCCCGTGATACTCTTCTCTACTGCCTCTCTCACATATAAGATGGCAGTATTAAAATTCCTCATATTGAATGTACTGTCATATTTCCAAAATTATTTACATGGTAAAATAAAAATATATTCTTTGAATATGCAAAAAAAAAAAAAAAAAAAAGATCAGTGTTCTCTATCATTCACACCTAGCCTAGTGAGGACTAGGTGCATAGGGCTTATAGTAAATATCGGTTGAATCTGCCACCAGATTAGAAGCCTAAGCTAAGGTTTTACAGTTGAAATGCAGAATCTTTATACTGGGCTATTAAAGAGCTCATGTGAAAATAATCTGAGGCACTAAATTATGATTAAAAAAGTGAAAGCTTGGCTAAATAAGCAACATGAAACCCTGTCAATCCCAAAAAATAAATACACTTAACTTTCGCATCTCTGCTAACTAAGCGACTACATATTTTATTATTATGGGAGGTTTTGACTTTTACATGTTAAATTGTGTTTTGATGTTCCAAGGCAAACAAACAAACAAACAAACCCACAGTATTTTAAATGATATTAAGGTAAGCAACTTACTCTCCACATTTTCTTCACAACATGTCAAAGAAAACAGAAAGGGAAAAAATGATAAAACTTAAGTTTAAGATGAAGCTGAAATGCTTTAGGACTAATTACATCACAAGGAACAAAACAAGGAGGATTTTATCCAGTTCTTTAATTCTAACATTATGAAAAGATTTTACCTCAGACTTTGAACTGTGCTATTCAGGTTAGCCCGATTTACTTTAATTCTCCCAACATTAATTTTTAAAAATCTTTATTTACATTTATACCTCAAGAGTCTAGCAGAGAGCAATAAGAAAAATAAGTTGTGCACATGTCATTTTTCTGAGAGTTTAAAAAAATTTTTTTTCCCTCTGAGAGCTTTTTTAAGTTCAATGATACCGAATTGGAACAAATCCTCACAATTTCTTATTTCTGTTTCAGAATACTATAGTGCAACAAACAAAGCAAGAGTTGTCATTGTTAACAAGAATAAAAAATGTGACTCTAAACATAAAGCTTTGAGAAATACCATTTCAAAACACCTCACCGAATAAAACATTTTTTTTAAAGTTACCTAAACAGAGCATCTGGTTGCTTAATGAAAATTAAAACAGCAGGCCTTAGTGGGTACTTACCTCCACCATACATGACAGCCAACATGATGGAAGATATCCATGACACTTCACTGGTGGTGGCATTGAATATACCTTCAATTTCTTTGAAGAACACAGTAATAGATTTGGGAAACGCATAGGAGAAGCCGATGGAAATGAAAGCTCCAACTACCACTGCCCACCCCCAGCCTCCATCTGGGGGGGTGTATCCAACTGGACCTCCAACTGCTGGTGGCATTTTTGGTGTAGATAAATCCCAAAATGCAGTTCAAGTCCAAATATCTAAACGATACAAAATTTAAATAAAATGTCAGCAATAAAGCACTCCCAAATCCAAATATCTAAACGATACAAAATTTAAATAAAATGTCAGCAATAAAGCACTCCCACCTAGCATTCCCAACAACAAAGCACCCTTTACACCTAGCTCTCAAGTAACTGAACTATTTTTCAACATTACTTGGCCAATATACATTATCTTCTAAGGACGTTATCAGAAAAAGAGACTTCAGAGCCACAATATTGTCCATATTTTTTAGTAGCTTAAAGGAAAACAGCTCCTCACCATTTAAGAAACCATAACTGAAACAAATCCTTTTCAGTAAATGTAGCCTTTGTATTTCAAATAAGCCTTCTTGTCTTAGCAGTTAATATAATTCCTCAAATTACTAATAACTAAATAAGTAAATAAATGTCTTATTTGACTATCTGCTTGCAAAATTCACATAACACATACCCTACAAAAGTTTCAGGTTTTAATACAGGCTTTATAAGTTTTTCCCTTTTCCCATGTATTCTTCAATACTGACTTTCTCTTACTAATATGCTGACTTAAAAGTGATAGGAAGTAGGTACCTGATTCACTAGATATGTAGCAATTTGCAAAATAAAAGATCATTCTGAACACATAAGAATTTCACTTAATGACCTGGAAAATTATTTCAGAAAAGTTTCCTTTTATCTAACTTCCTTGGTTAAAATCCTAAACAACGAAACTAATACAACACAGTTAAACTCACAAGTTGAACTATAATGTCAAAAGATCGTAGTTTCAAATCAAAGATTATCCCGTTTTCTTGAAGCCACCTAGTACTAATGAATAGCAAGGTTAGAAAATGAAACTTCCTGTTAGATTATGAATAGGGAGAAGATGGGAGTGTTTGTTTGATAGTAGGCTTACCTATTTTCTCATGAAGGTCTCCTTTAATTTATTTAAAGCCAACTTCCACCCTATACTATAACTCATTCTACAACAGTATGTTAGCATGTCCATTTCAAATTATCTCCACTCAGACTGTATTACACAATAAATAAATACAGGTCACAGATGACAAACTCACTCTTGGCTACAGCATTTAGTCTAAAACACAAATCTTAACTTCATAGTGCAGGAGTAGTGTACAAGTCATCTCCTACTGTTCCTTCCAATCCATCTGAACACTTCAAATATGACTTAAGACAATGGACATTCTAGGGGTAGGAAGAAGACAGTCCCAAAGGAAGTTTCCCTAAAGGCAAGGATATAGGTTTCATCGCTTCTACTCAACATTGTACTAAAGGTTCTAGTCAGTTTGTGCAGGCAAGAAAAAGAAATAAAAGGCATAAAGATTAGAAAGGAAGAAGTAAAGCTGTCTTCATTCACAGAAGACATAATTGTCTATGTAGGTAATTCTAAGGAATATACAAAAAAAAGTACTAGAACTAAAAATGAACTTAACTAGATCTCAGGATACAAGACCAATAAATAGAAATCAACTCTATAAGCCAGCAAAGAACAATCAGAATTTGAAATAAGAAAAAAAAACCGAACAAAACATTTACAACAGGACCAAAAAACTGAACAGGGGTAAATCTGATAAACTATATATAAGATGTGTACACTGAAAACTACAAAATATTACTGAGAAATTAAACAACTAAATAGATAACCCACCCCTATGATATGAAAAAATCAAAATTTAGGCAAAGATTTCTGAAGGCACATGGCAACATTTTAATTAAAAAGTTTAGGGCTTCCCTGGTGGCGCAGTGGTTGAGAATCTGCCTGCCAATGCAGGGGACACGGGTTTGAGCCCTGGTCTGGGAAGATCCTACATGCCACGGAGCAACTAGGCCCGTGAGCCACAACTACTAAGCCTGCGCGTCTGGAGCCTGTGCTCCGCAACAAGAGAGGCCACGATAGTTAGAGGCCCGCGCACCGTGATGAAGAGTGGCCCCCGCTTGCCACAACTAGAGAAAGCCCTCGCACAGAAACGAAAACCCAACACAGCCAAAAATAATAATTAAAAAAAAAAAAAAAGTTTATAAATTGGGGTTTCCCTGGTGGCACAGTGGTTAAGAATCCACCTGCCAATGCAGGGGACACGGGCTTGAGCCCTGGTCCTGGAAGATCCCGCATGCCGCAGAGCAACTAAGCCCGTGCACCACAGCTACTGAGCCTGCGCTCTAGAGCGTGTGCGCCACAACTACTGAAGCCCGCCTGCCTACAGCCCGTGCTCCGCAACAAGAGAAGCCACCGCAATGAGAAGCCCGCACACTGCAATGAAGAGTAGCCCCCGCTAGCCACAACTAGAGAACACCTGTGTGCAGCAACAAAGACCCAACACAGCCACACACACACACAAAGTTTATAAATTGAATTTCAAGCTACAGATTGGGAGAAAATATATACAAATCATATATCCAAGAAAAGACATGTCCAGAATATGAAAAGAACTTTTATGGCTTAATAGCAAAAAGACAAACAACAGAATTAAAAAATGTGCAAAAGATTTGAAAAGATACTTTACCTAAGAGGTACATGAAAAAATGCTAAAAATTGTTATTCGTTTGTGAAATATAAATTAAAATCCTAATAGAGATACTAATATATCTCTACTAAAATGACCAAATTTCAGACTGATAATACCAAGACTAGGTAAGGATATGAAGCAAACAGAACTTCTATATTGCTGGTGGTAAATCAAAATGATACAGCCAAGTTGGAAAACATTTTGGCAGCTCCTTATGAAGTTAAATATACATTTAACATGTGACCCAGTCATTTCTAGGTATTATCCAAGAGAAATGAAAATATAGATCTTCACAAAGATGTATATAAGAATTCTCTAGTAGCTTTATTCATAATGGCCCAAACTGAAAACCCAAATGTCCATAAACAAGTGAATGGATAAACAAATCATGGTATAGCCATACAATGGAACATTACTCAGCAATAAAAAGGAACCAACTACCAACACATGCAAGAACATGGATAAATCACAAATGCGTTATGTTAAGTGAAAAAAAGCTAGACATGAGCCTACATTAAGTTCTAGGAAAGGCAAAATTATAGTACTAGAAAACAGATCGGGGGTTGGAGAGAGGAGGCTGCAAAGGGGTTTCAAGAGAACTTGATTTTGGTCATGGAAATGCTCTATTATTATGGTTGTGGCAGTAATTATTCATCAAATTGTACATCTTAAATTGGCACATTTTATTGTATGTGAATCATACCTCAATACAGCTGATCAAAACAAAAAATATAATCAAGGACAGTGGCAAGGAGGATAAACTCTGGTGGCACAGGGAGATAATACAGAAGGAAAAGAAGATGGCAGGCAAATTCCTCTGTCTTGCCTATCTGGATGGTTAAAAGAAAGAATAGGAAAAGGAAGAGGACAAAGAAGAGGAGAGAAGACTCTCTTCTGAGAATTCACAACTACAGGCCTGTGTGAGCTTATGCTTGGCACGGGAACATCTGTGGGAAACCTCCATTGTTCTTCCAGAGATATATTATGTTTGATTTTGCTAGCAAAGATTTCCCACAGACAAAGCTCTGCCAAGTATAAGCTGACAATCTAAATTTTCAAAACACACCAAGAATCAATTAACCATGAGTGAAGTAAAAGCAATCCAACACAGCCAGAACTATAGACATTGGATACGGATACTTAAAATGATTAAAAGCATGAAATAACGCATTAAAAGAAAACACACACACACACAAAATACTATAAAAAGACTAGTTAATTTGAAACAGAACTTCTGGAAATGAAAAGTATATTCAACAAAATTAATAGGTTAACAAGCAGACTGAACATAGCTGGGAAGAAACACAATGAACTGGAGGATGGGTTTGAAGAAAATAAAATTCAGGGAGACCTTTATTCTGAAGCTATGAGAAAGGTTTAGAAACATGGAGTTTAGAATGGGAGGATCTGGCAAACATCTAATGGGACTTTGGAAGAAGAGAATAGAGAAAGTAGGGAAGAGACAATTTTCAAGAGTTAATGGCTAAGTATATTCCAGACTTCATGAATAACATGAACCTACAGTTTAAGGAAATCTAACAAGCCAGAGAAAAATCTTAAAAAAACACTATTGAGAAAATACAGATTATAAAACTAACAGATAATCACACCGACAAAACAGAATTCCCATCAATTTTGAAAAACTCTCAGCCACCATATATTCAAATACTGCTTCTTCACCATTCCCTCTTTCCACTCCTCTGAGACTCCAACTGGATGTGGGTTGTCCAGATGGAATAAGGTCCTGCCTCTTCCAATATTTCTGCTTAAGCCCTGTCACGAGACTCTTTCTCTCTGGGACTATGTATTCTGGAATGTTCCCTTCTTTGGGGGCCCCAGAGATTTTTACAGCCTGTGGCAGTGAACCACAGTAAGAACTGGGATAAATGAGAGCTACACTTTCCTTGTGTAGTGGATCTAAGGGCTTTTGGATAAAGCAAATTAGAAAAGGAGAAGCAGAAGATCTCAGGCCTCTATTCTCAGGAGAGATGATTTTTAGTTAAGGGTATCTGAATCTGAGAATCTGGCAAATAATTCCATTAAAAATATAACCCAGGTGAAAGAGTAAAGACCTCATCCTAGGGCATTTCACTTACCTATGATTCAGGTGGGACAAAAATATTTACATGTTGAAGCTTCCTTAAATTTCTACTGGAATGAATATAAATAAAAGCTATTTAACAGCTCAGTTCTGCTGAAGGGAACAGTCTGGATTCTAAAATTATGTTAAACAGAACGGCTCCGGGCATTAATTTTGAGTTTTTCCTTCATCTAATTATGAAAAAAGAGAAAAGCACTTGAAATTTTTCAATCAAAGAACCACTAAAAGGATTACTTTGCCTCAGAATGTTTGCACACACAGAGGGGGACACCCACACACAGACGGTAGAGCTGCTTAACACATCAAGCTCTGACTCCAACGGCTAATACGTGCTGGACGTGATTAAACTTTGAGCTTCGCTGCCAGCTATGATTTGTCCCAGTTAGTTACAGCAGTTACAATTTTTAGTCTCTAAAACTTGCCTTATCAAGTTAATAATACCCTATTCCATAGTATAAAACTTAAGATTTAAAACTTCAAGAAGCTTTAAAAAGATTCATTAGGAAATAAGAAGTATAAGAAGAGTATCCAAATTTCAAAAGAACACTTCAAAAAACCAGATGTGGATTCAACACAGTTCTGCCACCATCCAACCAATGGCTGTACTTCCTAACTTAAAAATTCTGATGGTACCTAATAGAAAGTGTGTAATATCATTATCTAAACACACTATTTTCTTTCAAACTGACCAAATCTCAGCTATAAACAAAAGGGCTCATTCAGAAAGTAAATTTATGTGAGCAGGCCCCCTGGCGCAGTATTCAGAGCCCCATTGAGAAGAAGGAATACTCAAGTCCAGAGGCTAAAAGAGATTAAAGTTTAATATTTTAAACCTTACAATGTGCACAGTAGCCTTCCTATTAGCTTAGCTATTATTTTATGACTCTCTTGTGTTTGCCTGAAAGCGACAGGAAGATTTTTTAAAAAAGTGATAGGGTATATATGTCAATGCTATTCTCTTAGTCCCAGCTTCCCCTTCCCCCACTGTGTCCTCAAGTCCGTTCTCTACGTCTGCGTCTTTATTCCTGTCCTGCCACTAGGTTCACCAGTACCGTTTTTTTAGATTCCATATATGTGCGTTAGCATATGGTATTTGTTTTTCTCTTTCTGACTTACTTCACTCCGTATGACAGACTCTAAGTCCATCCACCTCATTACAAATAAGTCAATTTTGTTCCTTTCTATGGCTGAGTAATATTCCACTGTATATATGTGCCACATCTTCTTTATCTATTCATCTGTCAGTGGACACTTAGGTTGCTTCCATGTTCTGGCTATTGTAAATACTGCTGCAATGAACATTGTGGTATATGTATCTTTTTGAATTACGGTTTTCTCAGGGTATATTTGCCCAGTAGTGGGATTGCTGGGTCATATGGTGGTTCTACTTTTAGTTTTTTAAGGAAGCTCCATACTGTTCCCCATAGTGGCTGTATCAATTTACATTCCCACCAACAGTGCAGGAGGGTTCCCTTTTCTCCACACCCTCTCCAGCATTTATTGTTTGTAGATTTTTTGATGATGGCCATTCTGACCGGTGTGAGATGATACCTCATTGTAATTTTGATTTGCATTTCTCTAATGATTAGTGATGTTGAGCATCCTTTCATGTGTTTGTTGGCAATCTGTATGTCTACTTTGGAGAAATGTCTGTTTAGGTCTTCCGCCAATTTTTGGATTGGGTTGTTTGTTTTTTGATGTTGAGCTGCATGACCTGCTTGTATATTTTGGAAATTAATCCTTTGTCAGTTGCTTTGTTTGCAAATATTTTCTCCCATTCTGAGGGTTGTCTTTTTTATGGTTTCCTTTGCTGTGCAAAAGCTTTTAAGTTTCACTAGGTCCCATTTGTTTATTTTTGATTTTATTTCCAGTACTCTAGGAGGTGGGTCAAAAAGGATCTTGCTGTGATTTATGTCATAGTGCTGTGCCTGTGTTTTCCTCTAAGAGTATTACAGTGTCTGGCCTTACATTTAGGTCTTTAATCCATTTTGAGTTTGTTTCTGTGTATGGTGTTAGGGAGTGTTCTAATTTCATTCTTTTACATGTAGCTGTCCAGTTTTCCCAGCACCACTTGTTGAAGAGGCTGTCTTTTCTCCACTGTATATTCTTGCCTCCTTTGTCACTACCAAATGTAAAATAGATAGCTAGTGGGAAGCTGCTGCATAGCACAGGGAAGATCAGCTTGGTGCTTTGTGACTTAGAGGGCTGGGACAGGGAGGGTGGGAGGGAGGCTCAAGAGGGAGGGGATATGGGGATATATTGTATACATATAGCTAATTCACTTTGTTGTACAGCAGAAACTAACACAACATTGTAAAGCAATTATACTCCAATAAAGATATTTTTTAAAAAAGAATTAAAGGAGGTACAGTGACTGTCAAAAGAAAAAAAGTGATAGGGTAAAGAACAATGGGAAACAATAAATAACCCTAACTTTTCTTAGCAATGATGGTGGTGACAAGAACCACCTTCTAGATTTTCTGGTTTCTCTCCCTTTCTCATAACTCTCAGGAATTGTGCAAGTAAACATCTGGAAAACCAAAGTTGAGCTCCCTACCCCTCATGCTCTGCCCCTACTCCAGAATAGTTAGAAAAGCCCCTGGAAATAGTATTCATTATGTTCTCTACACTTTTCTCCATCAATATTTAAAACAAAGCCACTGTCATTTCCTAAAATGACAATGGCCAGTACGTGAACTTAAAAGAAGCAGAAAGCATCTAAAATCAATCATCTGAAAAGAATTTGTTACTAAGTGTAAACCAGTTTTAGGTTTCAAATTCACATGGAGGTACTTCCCTGGTGGCGCCGTGGTTAGGAATCCATCTGCCAACACAGGGGACACAGGTTCGAGCCTTGGTCCGGGAATATCCCACATGCCGCGGAGCAACTAAGCCCGTGCACCACAACTACTGAGCCTGCGCTCTAGAGCTCACGTGCCACAACTACTGAGCCCGTGAGCCAAAATTTCTGAAGCCCGCGCACCTAGAGCCCATGCTCTGTAACAGAGAAGCCACCCGCAATGAGAAGCCTGCGCACCACAACGAAGAGTAGTCCCCGGTCGCCGCAACTAGAGAAAGCCCGAGCATAGCAACGCAGACCCAATGCAGCCAAAAATAAATAAATTAATTAAAAAAAAAACTCACATGGACACATTCAAATCCAGAAAGGCTGATTTACTGAAGCTATTGGTGCTGAAGTAGCTAATTTACTGCTCTTTATAACTGGCCTTAGTCCAGCTTCATGGCTTTCAGAACCACTTGCCCCAAGGTAAATCACATGATTCAAGGTCTAGGAAAACTCCTTCTTTTCCATTTTGAAATTGAATAAAATGAAGAAAACAAAAAACAAATTAAAAAAAAAAACCCCACAAACAAGCAGAAGGTACTAATGAAAATGAGACAGGAGGGAAGGTGGCAGGGCACAACCTTTTTTGCTGTAAGATCTAAGTTTCCTGACCAAGGATGAAACCTGGGTACTAGCAGTGAAAGCCCCGAGTCCTAACCACTGGACCACCAGGGAATTCCCAGGGCACAACTTTTAAAAGAATGTCATAGCCATTCAGGACAAAAACTGATTAGGCCCAAGATGGCGGAAGATTCAACTTTCAGTGGACCTGGAGCATCATTATACGCTCACTGTAACACATTAGCACAAGCTACATGACACACCCACAGGCACCATGACAGTTCCGAGGCCGACCATAAAAGGCCAAAAAATGGGCAGTGGCCCAATTCCTGGAAATCCCTGCTCCTTCTCACCCAAATAATTGGAATAATCCTCCCACTGGTTAGCCTATGACATTACCCAGCCCATAAAAACTAACAACCCCATAACCCAGTGCTGCTCTCATCTTCTGAGATGGCCCAGTCTGTGGAGTGTGTTGTAGAGTGTGTATCTCCCAGGGCTGCTCTTGCCTTTTGAGATGGACCACATTCTGTCTATGGAATGTGTGTCTCCCAGGGCTTCTCACCTTCTGAGATGGCCCACACTCTGTCTACGGAATGTGTATTTCCTTAAATAAACCTGCTTTCCCACTTAGTTCTGGAGCAGAGCCTCTCGCCTGTCTGCTTGTGTCCTTCCAAGCATTCTATATTTAATAAATCTACTTCTTGCCTATTGCTTTGCCTCTCGCTGAATTCCTTCTGCACTGAGACATAAAGAACCTCAGCTTCATTAAGTCCTGGGACCAGGTGTGTGGTTTCAGCTGAGAGACTGGATTTGAGTACTCTCCTGAGCCAGAGCTTGTGGGTTCAAGTCCCAGCTGAGAGGTACGATCGGGTTTGAGTCCCAATCTGAGGTGTGCAGTTTAAAAGGAGAAATATAACTACTCTCACTGGTTAGGCAAACACTCAGCAGTTTTAAAATGCATGACTCTGATCAAATGGCATATGAAGAACTTACAAAAAAAAATGTAAACTTGATTTTGTAAACTTCCAACAGTTTGAATCTCCCTTATCATTCAGGGTAAATCCAACCAACATTACAAGAAATTATACATACTACCCTTGAAGAGAGATGAACTATTTGCTAAATACTCTATGGATGTACCATACTTTAAAAAAAAAAGAAAAAAAATCGCCTATTGTTGCACATATGGGTTATTACTTTTTTTTCTTCTATAAAAACTACCATGGTGGGACTTCCTTGGCAGTCCAGTGGTTCAGACTTTGCCTTCCAATGCAGGGGGGTGTGGGTTCAATCCCTGGTCAGGGAGCTAAGATCCCACATGCCTCGCGGTCAAAAACCAAAACATAAAACGGAAGCAATACTGTAACAAATTCAATAAAGACTTTAAAAATGGTCCACATCAAAAAAACAAAAAAAAAAAAGCTACTGCGGTGAACTAGAAATTTAGGACAGATTTTTAGATATGGAATTTCTGCAAAATTCAAAGGCTTTTGATTCATATTATAAAAAATAAAAAGAGCCTATTTTTCCTCTTTCATTGTATTTTGTGGCAAAAACACTTTAAACTAAGAATCATACCAATATTCAGAACTCTGAGAACAGTGTATGTCAACAATGGTAAGGTTTATTTTAAGACAGACAATAACATTACATTTTTTTCTACATTAAAAAGCAGCTAATACTCCAATATAACAAGTCTGTGGATTATTTAGGGCTGAGCATTAATTAAAATCCTTGGGTAAAAGGTGGACACCTAGTCAAAGAAGTGGCAAATTCATTTTTACTTTTCACTGCAAATCCCTAACTTCCAGGGCACTATCCCACCTCAATGTGTGTGGTTAGGCACTTATGCCACCCTCAAAGTCACACAACAGAGAAGCTAAAGTACTGTACATCTATAATACATTTTAGGAAATAGCAGCGTAATTAAAACAAAAACCATGAGATCAAGTTAAAGTGCTCTTTAATACTGGGGCTTGCATATGGGGATAAGGAGGCAAATGAAGATGTCCAAAGATTAGAAAATAACTTCCATGGGGGAATTCCCTGGTGGTCCAGTGGTTAGGACTAGGTGCTTTCACTTCCGTGGCCCGTGGCCCGGGTTCAATCCCTGGTCGGGGAACTAAGATCCCACAAGCCGTGCTATGCGGCCTAAATAGACAAACAAAGTTGTTCGCTCATTAAAAAAAAAGAAAATAACTTCTATGGATATTTCAAAGCTTTTTTTAAAAATTGGAGTATAGTTGTTTTTATCAAAGCTTTAAGACAAGTTAGTAGAACCAATTCTTTATTACATCAGACACAACTGTATACTTATAAGAGGCACCAATGCTTTAGGATACCTTAGTGTTAAAGATTAATTCAGAAACTAACAAAAGCAAAAACAGTATAATTTTCTTCCAAATCCACATATTGATATGACACAAGCATTTAGTAATTTGCAAAAATGAAATTATTTTTTCATTAACTAACAATACCATAATTAGAAATTTATCTAATGCTAAGATTCTGTTCTAGCCCACCAATATCACTACTGTTTTTCTGAATATACCTTGCCACATGGAATTAATCCCTTCCATGACATTTTAGCTCAATGCTTCTTGGGTAGCATTCTGAAAACTCTTAAGATAATAAGTTGTATACTTCTTTCTTCCTTTGTAAGTAACTATTTCCCTAATTAGCTTAGGTGTGTGCTTTTAGATCATGAATTAAGGACAGAGACTATTGTATTGTTTCAACAACAACAACAACAAGCTAGGGAATTCCCTGACAGTCCCTTGGCAAGGACCCCATGCTTTCACTGCAGTGGGCCGGGGTTCGATCCCTGGTCAGGGAACTATGATCCCACAAGCTGTGCGGGGAGGCCAAAAAAAAGTAACAACCAACTAACCCCTCCCCCATGACCAAATGTTAGGATTCAAAGAATCTGACTCTCCCAGTTTTTGAGAAGTGTGGAAAAACATGAAACCAGAAAAAACCCTCCAGTGATGTTACACTTTCTGGAACTCTAAGAAACACAGGCAGAAAGGTATTTTGTTTTGTTTTGTTTTAATAAAAGAAAAAAATTATGGAATACAACTTTTGGCACAGAACTTATCTGATCAGTCTCACTTTCTGAGTTATTACTACACCAGCAGATTTTGCCTTCTTTAATGCTTCATTTTTGCCTGATTCTAGCAGATTAAAAAACTAGCTATTGTCCATGTTGAGACCAAGTCCTGTTCCCTTTCACATGTTAATTTATTTCTTGCTTGGGCAAGAGTTTCCAAATGTAAAACCATTTCAAACTTATATAAAACATAAGAATGTGAGTAGTAGTGAATGAAGAAAGGGAAGTTGGAGGCTGTGTCCTCCAAAAGCAGGTTTTGCTTGGCAGAATTCCAGGCTATATTTTGGAATACCTGTATATGTTGTTTTCTACAGCAATGCAAATAGATATTCAACAAATCAAGATCTAAGTGGGCCATTTCAATTTAATATATGACCTACCATTTCAATTCATTAATACATGACCTACCCTCTTCCAAAATCTAAAGAAAAAATATAATAGGCTGAATTAAAATAGATGTGATGTCAAAACTGTGTCATTTATGTTACTTTGAATATAAATCAATACTTGAATATAATTGGTGGTATTTCTATTAGAATCTACTTCACTACCAGTATTCTGAAGCTTGATGGGGAGAATTACAATTCATTAAAAGACAAACAACAAAGAAAGCTTTTCCTTTTCTTGCAAAAGGCTGAGTTGAACTCAGAAATAATTAACACTATACTTAGTTTCACATGAAAAACTTTTAAGTTTTGAAGACTAGAGGCAACATAGTAATATGCTGACATTTCATTTCAAAGCTTAATTCTCTTCCTAAAAGTTTCAAACCATATTTTAAAATATATATTTCTTCAGCCCTTTCTAGTAATTTCTTATACACATAATGGTTTAATAAATATCCTTTGAATGAGCCTGAACTTCATTATTACGCTACCTTTGACCCTCATTATCTCAAAGAACTAAATTGTTTTGTTTTCTTGTTTGTTTTATTAGTAACAGACAAACCACAAAAGAGTAAGTATTAAAACTGAGTACTGGGGCTTCCCTGGTGGCGCAGTGGTTGAGAATCTGCCTGCCAATGCAGGGGACACGGGTTCGAGCCCTGGTCTGGGAAGATCCCACATGCTGCAGAGCGATTAGGCCCGTGAGCCACAATTGCTGAGCCTGTGCGTCTGGAGCCTGTGCTCCGCAACAAGAGAGACCACGACAGTGAGAGGCCCGCGCACCGCGATGAAGAGTGGCCCCCACTTGCCGCAACTAGAGAAAGCCCTCGTACAGAAACGAAGACCCAACACAGCCATAAGTAAATAAATAAACAAACAAACAAACAAACAAACAAATAAATAGAATTTAAAAACAAAACAAAAAAAACTGAGTACTGTTTGTCTGGAATTAAAGCATTATCCACCATTCTCAAATGTTTACTTGCAAAGCGTTTTAAGAATAGAGACTAAAGATGTACCAAAAAGAAGTCGGCATTATTACCTCAAAATATACTGTAATTAAACTTAAATAGCCTTTTTAATTGCTGACAATATAAATCTGTGTTCTCGTTAAGATAATAATCAGTTCCTTTATTAGAAATACATAAGTTTCAGGGGCCTCCCCGGTGGTGCAGCGGTTGAGAATCAGCCTGCCAATGCAGGGGACACGGGTTCGAGCCCTGGTCCAGGAAGATCCCACATGCCGCGGAGCAAATAAGCCCCTGCGCCACTACTGAGCCTGCACTCTAGAGCCTGCGAGCCACAACTACCGAAGCCCACACTCCTAGAGACCCTGCTCTGCAACAAGAGAAGCCACCGCAATGAGAAGCTCGCGCTCGGCAAGGAAGAGTAGCCCCCGCTTGCCCCAACTAGAGAAAAAGCCCGCGCGCAGCAACGAAGACCCAACGCAGCCATAGATAAATAAATAAATAAACAAATATATATATAAAAAATACGTAAGTTTCAAATGAATGTTTTACTTTCCTGGAAACAGGTAATTTGTTAAACCACTCCTCTTCCCTCTATTACATCAAGTAAGTAGTTCTCTAGGTAATTCAGTAAATACAAATAACATCATTACACAATCACAATAGATAACAAGTGTAATAATAATAGTAAGTGTATTTCTAACCTACAGAGTAGGTATTTCAAACCTGAGATTCATCAACATCTTTAGGGGTTCCTCCAGTTGAGCAAAATAAAGGCCTGAATCTAATATAGTGAGCTGTTGAAGACAAGATTTGAAGCAATTTTAAGCACATTTGCTGAAGCACCCAAAAGAGGGCAAGAAAATCCCCCAAATCAATGACGACACGCATTATCCTATTTAAGTTATGGCCCTTAAAATAGAACTCCCTTTGGAAACAGTAATTTTAAACATATAATGTGATTTTTAAAGTAAGAAATTAGATAAGATCTAGCAGTGGGTCTAATAACCACAGTAATTTCGAAGTAGTGATGAATTTGAACAATTTCAAGATAGCTGCAGCCGCTGTATCATGATACGAAAATATGTGATTTCTATTGGTGACAAAGTCACAGGTTCTGCCAATACTACTATGGTTTGTTGCTTGCATTCATAGCTGAAATAAATTCTAAATTTTACTTAGAGGTTAATGAAAGGATGTAATTTTTTTCCCCAACCAAGTTCACAGACTCCCTGAATTCCATCCAACATGGAGTATCAATCTGCAGATCACAGGTTAAAACCTCTGATTGGGGAACAGAAGAGAAAGTTAATAAAGTAAAAACTTAGCTTTCATTCTCAAAAGCTCAATAGGGCAATTCACAAAAGCTCTGTTAAGCTCTGTTATTATCCAAGATAGTTTAACACACCAGAACAGTATCATCAGGCCTTCACTCAATAATCTTCTGAAGATTTATATAAGAGCAAAATCACAGGGAAGAAATATTTTTCAACAAATAATCAAATATGCAGCTTACAATGCCTGTATATTTTGAGGAATTTCTCCTTTATATGAAGACTAAATCATTGTAATCAAATCAGATTCAACATTATGAGTAGTTGTGATCAGCAATAAGGGAGTGTGGACAACCAAAGGAGCTGGATCCTACTGTTTCCGCAGAAAAGGTCAGTAGCAGTCTTCAATGGCTTAGCCCATGCAGCCAGTCACACTGTCCTGGATGTGAACTCATGTAGTTATTGTGTATACTGTGACCCCAGGAGAGAAATCACCATTTCTATAAGATCATTATTGCTCTTTTAATCACTTGTCTGCAAGACACTATGGCTCAAACAGGTCACCTACACTAGTCTTCCTGCCATAAATCCATTATAAAATGGATCCTACAACCAAAAACAGAGAGGGAGAAAGAGGCGGGGGGGAAGAAGGGGAAGGGAAAGGGGAAGAAGGGGAAGAGGGGGAAGAGGAGGAAGAGGAGGGAGAAGAGGGAGAGGAGAGAGAGGGAGAGGTAAAAGAAAAAAATTAGAGGAAAAAAGCATGGAGAAAAATTTGTCAGGGCAAATTAAAGGATAAGTAATGTACAACTTAAAAGGCCACTGTACCAATCTAATAATGACAGCAGCCTAAATTAGGTAGCAGTAATAAGAATGAAAAAGGGGAGTAGAATGGGGTGGGAAGGAGTGGACATGAGACAACAAAGGGGAGAAGGGGCTGGCACTTAATTGCATTTGGTAGAGTTGGGGGGGGCCCACTGGAGAACTATTAAAATGACTCAGATTTTAAGTCTGGCTACCTGGAGTAGTCAATCCCTGTCCTCAAGGAATTTAAAATCTGTAATCTGGTTACAGCTAAAGATTTAGATTTGGTAGGGAGTGATTCTACCAGAAATTCCCCCAAAGCTATGGGAACAGATAAGCTCTTCAAGAAAGAACAAAGACCAAAAGAATCCCTACCAATTTAAGAACAGAAATTCTAAATATCCCAAATACTAAAAGCTATTCGAAACATTAACATCAAGTGCTAAAAAACAACCTAACAAAATATGTACTGGCTTTTTAAAGAGGATGTACCTTGATACATTTAAATACGTTTCTCCAAAAAGAAAGTGTTGTGATCATATATGATATTGTATTAAAGCACACAAACTTTTAACTTGTCCTTCCTATTCCAACTACCTCTCTTTTATAGAGGTATTCTAGCTAATCAATTATGAAGGAATGTTAGAATTAAAGGCACAATTAAATTATTGCCATTTGCAAACCACTAATGAAATAACGGAACTAGGCCATCAATATAGCAGAATGAGGGACAACCAAACATAATATGCCTCCTGATGGAAAAATACACACCACCACCTATGAATTATATTTGCCCTCTCCACCACACCATGCCTCCTCTCAGAAATCCAACCTCAATCTAGCTACAAATTTACAGAAAATATGAGGGATAGGAGAACATGTTAAACTAGGACATGTTAAATCTATACCAGAGGGACATTCAACAAAATCCAGAATGAGGGAAACTGCAGAAAAAATAACCCAGTTCCATCAACAAATAACTTACGAGGAAAATGAGAAAAGGGGAACCTGTAGTTTAAAAGACATACCAACCAAATGTAATGTGTGACCTTATTTGGATCCCAAATCAAACAGACCACTTACTTTGAAACAATTTAGGAAAATTTGAATACTGCCTGGTTATTTGGTGATGTTAATGCTTAAAGGTGGGATAATGGTATTGTGGTTATGGTTTTTTAAGAGTCATATCTTCTAGAGATGCACTGAAATATTTACAGATGAAATGCATATCAATGTTTTGCTTCACAATAATCCAGTAGGGGGCAGCAGGGAGTAAGTAGGAGTACAGATGAAACAGTGATGGCTGTTTGAAACTTCAATTGGGTTTGAAACTTTCCATAATGAATTATTTAGAAGGGAAAAAATCACTATCAATAACAGCAAAAACACAGAAAGGACAAAAATGGATTTGAGTCTTGTTTCCAACCCTTACAAATTGAACAGCCCTGGGCTAGTCACACAACCTCTTAATGTCCATATTGGTTAAATGGAGAAAAATAATAAACTCATTGGCTCAAGCTAGAAACCTGGGAGATATTTTTAACTTCTCTGGCTTCCCCAGTCTCCCACATCTGCTCTATCACTGACTCCTGTCTGTTCCCCTCTCTCTTCCATCTTCCCACTACTGTCCATCTTGTCCATCACTGTGGTCTCACAAAACTCCAACAGCCTCCCTCCAACCTATTCTCCACTTTGTATCCAGAGTGATATTCCTAAAATTCAAAATCTGATCGTGCTATTCCGAGCCCCATTTAAAACCATTAAACTGCTTCATTTAGCTTCAAGACAGGAGCACTTCCTTAAGTTTTTTTTTACCTAGTCCCTTCCCTATTTCCTTAAGATGACTAATAAGGCCTTTCATTATCTGATATTGTCTACCTCCATCTTTCCCCATTCTCTCTGCTCCCTCTTCATGCTTTAGCTTTGGTGAAATTCTTTACGTTTTTCTAATGTACCCTGTACTCCGACTGTAGCTTTAGTACATGTCTGTAATGTTCTTTCCACTATCACTCCCTGGCCTATCTAGCTCCTATTCATCCTTCAATTCTCGGGTTAAATAGCATTTCCTCGGAGAGGCCTACCTTTGCTTCTATACTAAATTGGGAGTTTTCTCACACCTACATAATACAGTATTTGTTCCCAAAGGAACCTGTACTTCCTCGATCATATACTCAATACTTGTTTGTAAAGAGTACTTGTTCTGGTAATTATATATATTATTTGTTTTCCAGTTACACCATAAACTCTGGGAGTGACAGGGCTAGAACTTGTTCATTGCTGAATCCCAGCTCTCTCTGAATCCTAGTGCCTGGCAGCCAATAATAAATCAAGTCGCATCTCCCTAGTCCTCTAACAAAATGAGATTGGCCATGTAGGCATTTACAGGGACCTAAATCCTGCATAGGAATGCATATCATGAAGTGGATGTAAAATATAGTGGGAATGAAGGATGTAAGAAGTTGGGAAGTTATTATTCAAAATAACTGTTTTTTGGCATGAGATAATTCATATCTATATTTTAGAGAACGCACAGGAGCGCTGAACTCACTAAATGGGAGTCAAAAGACACATAATCTCCACCCAACCATTAAAAAGTTTCCAGAACTAAGATGAGAAGTCACTTACCCTCTCCAACCTTAATTTACTAATCTATAAAATAAGGGAAACTCACTAGCTGGTCATTACCATCTTTTCCAGAGTTATATGCATTAATATTTAAAAGGTTAAAAATATGTAAACTATTGAAACATTGATCAGTTGGTTCATCCTATGGTGGCATGATCCTTTTTCCTTTTTAATCTGTTTAGGTATGCTATAGCCTATTACGTTAAGCTTACAACTAAACCTTTGAACCTATTCAGCTATAAAGATCTCAGGTAATGTTCCCCAGACCATTAACTTGCATTTTTAACAAGGATCACTGCAATCCAATGAAAGAACAGCATCTATCTAATCCCTGAATTACTGAAGGGCAACTTTTGTTTTAATACTTACCCAATACCTGTTTTAAGGGCTAGATGTCTTAAATTCTTTATTATATCTATGGCAATTTGAAGGCAAAATTATACCCTACGGTATAAAACTCGGATTTATAGGTATATTTAGTGCCTAACTAAAAAACTACACTAAAATACATACTCTCTGCATCACCTCACTGGTCTGGTAGCTGACATCAAAACTGCTTATTAATGGCTAATTCCTACTTACACTCTTTCAAACTCTCTCACAATTCAGAGTTCACCCTATCACGACATTCCTCTAGTAACTATACCCACATTTGTTTTATCAGGGCACTGAAGTGTACACATTTTATTTCGAAACCAGAATAATTTTTGAAAAAAAAATTTCAAAACTAGTTCTGACAAATAAAGTAGCTTGTCAACATTTTACTGTTATCAGTAGATGCCTAGTTTATAAGCAAACTGGAAACTCAACTAAAGTAGTAACGTTTGTTTTCTGGGGAGTAATGTTTGTTTTTTTGATTAATATTAATTACAAACTAGTTTTGGCAACTAACTGCTTGTCGCACCAAATAAGTCATGACAAATAAATGAAATGTTAAAACGCACGTGGAAAAAAAGGATGTATTTGGAACAAAAAGGGTGCATCAGACCAAGTGTAACGCTATGCTTCAGATTCCTCCCGACAGGGCCGCCTTAAAGCCCCAGAGCGAGGGCGCTGCGGCGGACGTTCTGCAGCTACAGGTTGAATGACAAAGAGTTACCGTCAGCACCACTCCGGGCGTCTGCCAGTTGCAACGTCCCCTCGTCAAAGTCCTCTCAGACACTGCAGTCACGCCTTGGCTGCGGGGACTGCAGCTCCCTCAGGCCACTACCACCAAGTCGCCAGGTGGGACAAGGATTGGCTGGCCGAGGAGGTTGGGGCGGGCGTGCCACGAGTCCAAAATAACTCCCGCCCCGAGTCCCTACCCCGGGAGAAAGCCGCCAGCAGTCTCGAGGCACCACGTGAATCGGCCCCACGTCGATCCTTTCCCAGATCAAAAGCATCTCCGGAGCAGCCTACTTAAGACTAGAGGGGAAGCGACTTCCCCAAGGTCACCGACACCTCGACCCAACTCCTCGACCAGGCCGGTGGCCCGCACCTGACAACGGGGCTGCAGCTCTGCTGGGAGAACCGCTGTCCCCAGCGCCTCAGGGTCTCCTTCACCAACGCTGCGCTCCGAGGCCACGTGGCTGCTGCGGCCAAGATGCCCCCGCCCGGCCGCCCCGCCCCCTCCCCCGGAGACCAAGCCCTCCGCTCCCCCGAGGCTCCCTCCGACCCAGCCGAGGAAGCAAGGGCACCGCGGGGTCCCGGCCGAGCGCGCGGCCGCCAGTTACCAACTAACCGTTATGCGCGGCTCGCGGCGCCGAGCGTGAACGTGACGCGGCGGCGCGGCTGGAGTCCCGCAGGGCCCAGGGTCCAGGTAGCGTCCTTCACCGGCTGCCTCGTCTGCTCGCCGGGGAACTCACGCGCCCGGGTAGTCACGTCGCAGCTCGCCAGCACTTTGTCGAGCAGGGACCGCGAGGCTGCCTTATAACTGGCCGGGGCCGGAGCATGCGCACAGGGGGCGGAGTCGGCCCTCCCGGCCGCCGCCCCCTCCCCCCTACACTTACACCCGAACCGCGGCTCGCGCCTCCACAGCTCTCAGGCGCGCGCCCGCTCGCTCTCTCGCGCGCGCTGGCGCCCCCTCCCCGCCACGTGACCGGCGGCCCGGCAAGACCCGAAAGCTGCGCCCCGCTCTGCAACGCCGACTGCGCTGCCGCACTGCTGTGAGGGACTCGCCCTTTCGGCCAGCCGTCGGAGGACCTCGGGGTGACCTCCTCGCATCTGGGACACCAACGTCGATCTCGCCCTCAGTCTCTTCCAGAGAAAAGGGGGAAACAGCTAAGGACGGATGGGGCGTGCCCCCGGGGCCTGACTCAGGTGTGGGGGGAGATGGGCGCGCGGAAGAGCGGGGAAGTGACTGGAAGTGGGGGACTGGGCGGGGTTTGAGTGGACGCGGGTGCACCTCCGACCCGGGAAGAGGCCGAGGGCTAGAGGTTAAGAGCGTGGGCTGTGGGCTCGCTGCTTGAGTTCCGTGACCTCGGGGAAGTCGCTCAAACCCTCAGGGCCTGTTTCCTGCTCCCTAAAATGGCAACAGTAGTAGAAGCGACCTCAGAAGGGCTTTTGGTGGCTTTGATGAGAGAATTTATGGAACCTTCTTCCTACAGAGCCTGGTCTGTAGCATTTGGTGAATGGTGGGTATAAAGGCAGAAGTCGGGAGAGAAGAGCACGTCTGACGGTGGCGACACTGGTCCCAAGGGAGGGTCTGTGTGTCGGAAATATGAAGAAATGAGACTGCAGAGAGGCCAACTTTTTATGGATGCTGAGGATTTGGGACAAAGTATAATTATAGCTCACAGTTCTGAAGGGCCGATTGTATTCTTAGCAGTTCACCTGAACTATCCTCACAACCCTATGGTGTTGTTGAAGTGATCAAATTAAATAATCATGGAGTGCTTCTGATGTCTCAGAGGTATTTCTTTTGAGAAGTGCCAAGAATGTACGAATCAAGGCCCCTGCCTTACAAATTTTGGGGGAGGGTGAGTCAGGTAGAAATCCACCAACATTGCCAAGTACTTGGAGCCTGCCCTCCTCTCCTCCCCTCCCCCTCTCCTTACTTAATTCCCTCTACAACCCTGTGAGGTTGGCCTTCAGCTTTTCGTTTTGCAAGTGAGGAACCTAGATCGTGATGGAGTGGGGATTGAAGGATAAAATTCTGAACGCTTCCGTGTGCTTTCTTCCTCTGTCCCACTCTGCCTCTGTTTCACACAACAAAAAGCTTTCAATAACAGTTCAGCACATTAAAAGACAGTATGGAATCTATAGCCAAGTACTGCTTATAAGCAGTAATTGCTTTTTACCATTGATAAATGCAGAGAAGGAAGGCTCTTCAGGTGTTTCGGGTGGTCAGGATTTAGAACAGCAGTGCTTCAGGACTGTTAGGGTAGTAGCAGCATTCAGGGTAGATGGTAGGAGAGTTGAATTAGGGAGACACACTAGGACTAGTTCAGAGGTGAACTATCAGGACCTGAACAATGGAATGTAGTGGGAAGTAGTAGAATAAGATGATTCCCAGGAAACCTCAAAAGAAGGCTTATAGAGGAGCATAGTGTGGTAGATTCATGATATGGACCCAGGATCAGATCTGAATTCCAACTTTGATACTTGGCACTTAACTAGCTCTTTGTCCCTAAGCAAATCATTTTACCTCTCTGAGCCTCCCTCATTCTCTGCTCTGTAAAACAAGGACAGTACCTTCCTCATAGAGTTGTTATAATAAAGTCAGTATTTACTTTAGTGTCTGGCATATAGTAAGCACTAAATAAATGTATAACCATGGAAAACCATGAAATTGAATCCTAAAGATTAACTCTAAAGGTCCCTCACTTGGTCCTAACAGTGTAATCACAGGATCATACTTAGTGTTGTATTGTACTTTCGTATTCCTTTTCTTGAAACTGTCCACCAAAATTATATATACCTCAAGCCCCATAAAATTTGGATCTGCTCCTAGTAGGATCTGTAGTGTTGTGAAAAGAACATAGGCTTTGGGATCAGACTTGTTCCCATAACTTATTATCCCTGTTACTTGAGGCAGTTAATTCACTGACCTATTCTGGCCTCAGTTTTCTTACCAGATAAGTTGCAGGTAATATCTACCAGCCTGAGCTGTTGTGAGTCAAATAAGATAGTATTCGCAAAAGCAGTGAAACTTGGAAAGTGCTCTACAAATGTTTATGAATTAATATTGGTATAATTTGTCCATAAAGTGTATAAGAGGCAAAGATCAGAAGCATCCCCAAGGTGGGACTTCCCTGGCTGTCCCTGGAGTGGTTAAGACTCCGCACTTGCAATGCAGGGGACGCAGGTTTGATCCCTGGTTGGGAAGCGAAGGTCCCACATGCTGCGCTGCCAAAAAATAAATAAAGGAAACAAAGTAAAAGATAAAAAAAAAGCAACTCCAGGGTTCTTAGCTGAAAAAGTAGAAACGGCGTGGGTGAGCTGGCAAAAATAATGAAATGACACAGGTAAAATTTTTGCTTTTCTGCCAGGTTTTCTTCCTGATTAATCCATGAGGCACTGAAGAGGTAAACTAGTAAGCATAAGATCAGAAATTTAGAGCTGAGGGGAGGTTGAAGCATAACCATCTAGCATAACCCCCTACATTTTACAGAAAGCGAAATTAAGGCCTAGGGAAGCTAAAAGACTTTTCTAAGGCCACCCATCTAATAAATGGCATGATCAGAAGAACCAGATCTCTAGGCTCCAGGTTCTTACGGTTCCAAGCAATCTTTAAGATAAAAGCATTTCATCATGGGGTCTTTCAAAATCAGAGAAGGTATGGTGCTCTCTAGTGGCTTTTGGCTTCATCACAAAATTTTCTAGGTACACTTTTCTATTTTAAAGGTTGATAGACTGTTTGCAAGCTTGTTAGTAAGTGAGCAGAACTTCTGAAGATTTCAAGGTAAGAGTTATAACTTCAGAAATTAGTAATGAGATGAGACACGCAAATGCAAAATTTGAAAGTTCATAACAACTAGTTACTATTCAAGTTGAGAAAGTTACTCAATTGCTTTATCTGGAAAAGGAGAATAATAAAATTACCGTGTATTTTCTCTGGAATTCAACTGTGTACTTCATTTACATTCCCTCAGTTATTCCATCATTTCTGTGATGTAGGAAATAGCAGGAAAGGATTCTTTTAAAACACAATAATACTTAATAGATTAAGAACATTCCCCCATTTAACATTTATAGCAATTTAATTGGGAATGTGGAAAATGAAATTTTCAGAACACTCCATATGGGGAACAAGTAACAAGAATATTTCTTTTTGACCTATTTATCCTCTAATTCAATTTGTTTTCAGCCAAACTGCATAAGGCTCTCTTTATGGCAGTCCAGTTCCCATACCCTTATTCCATTTAGTGGTCTTGATATGGCTTTTGTCTCCTGCTTCTTGTCTCTGCCAGCACAGGCTAGTTTTGGCCTATGCTGTTTGTAACCTACATCACTGTTTAGGACCTTTCCTAGCAAGCATTCCTTCTAGGCATGGTCCTACATATTTGCCAGCCTGTCTACTTCCTTGACCCTGGCTAACCCTGAGCTCGCCCCTTCCTTCTTTTTTTCCTCTCTCCTGTCTCTTCCTTTCTTCCTTCCTTCTTCCATCCCTCCCTCCCTCCCTCCCTTCCTGTCTTTAGTATTCTAGGCAGGTGGGCTGAGGGTGGGGGAATAACAATAACAATAAATTGATGATGGCTAAGATTTAGGGAATACTTAGTATATGCCAGGCATCGATCTAAGCATTTTTTTGTTTGTTTTTTTAATATATTTTTCTTAACCATATTTGCTTATTTATTTATTTATTTTTATTTTTGGCTGTGTTGGGTCTTCGTTTCTGTGCGAGGGCTTTCTCCAGTTGCGGCAAGTGGGGGCCACTCTTCATCGCAATGCGCGGGCCTCTCACTATCGCGACCTCTCCTGTTGCAGACCACAGGCTCCAGACGCGCAGGCTCAGTAATTGTGGCTCACGGGCCTAGTTACTCCGCAGCATGTGGGATCCTCCCAGACCAGGGCTCGAACCCGTGTCCCCTGCATTGGCAGGCAGATTCTCAACCACTGCGCCACCAGGGAAGCCCCGATCCAAGCATTTTACACATATTAACTCATTGATTCCTCATAAAAATGCTATGGACTAGGTACTATTTTTTAAAATTATTTTTTAAAATATTTATTTGGCTGTACCGGGTCTTAGTTGTGGCACGTGGGATATTTAGTTGCGGCATGCGGGATCTTTAGTTACAGCATGCAAACTCTTAGTTGCGGCATGGGGGATCTAGTTCCCTGACCAGGGATCAAACCCGGGCCGCCTGCATTGGGAGTGCAGAATCTTAGCCACTGGACCACCAGGGAAGTCTCTGGACTAGGTACTAGTATAATCCCTATTTTACAGACAGAGTTACAGAGGTAACATACAGAGAGGTTAAGTAACTGGCCCAAAGTCACATAATCAGCATTGTCTGGAATTAACAGGAAGTAGTCATTATTTAGTTTTCAGTATAAATATATGAGTAGAAATTGTCATTTGTAACTGATAATACCATAGGAGACTAATCAATAGACTTTGAAGGCCATCCTAGGAAGACCATGTTCTAGGTTGCTTCTACCCCTGGTGAAGCTAAACAGTCATTACAAAAACTGTTGGCCAGGGCTTCCCTGGTGGCGCAGTGGTTAAGAATCCACCTGCCAATGCAGGGGACACGGGTTCGAGCCCTGGTTCGGGAAGATCCCACATGCCGCGCAGCAACTAAGCCCGTGTGCCACAACTACTGAAGCTGCGCTCTAGAGCCCGCAAGCCACAACTACTGAGCCCACGTGCCACAACTACTGAAGTCCGTGCGCCTAGAGCCCATGCTCCACAACAAGAGAAGTCACCTCAATGAGACCGCGCATCACAACAAAGAGTAGCCCCCGCTCGCCGCAACTAGAGAAAGCCTGCGTGCAGCAACGAAGACCCAGTGCAGCCAAAAAACAAAAAAACTGTTGGCCATGGAAGCTGCCTTTGAAACTAGAGAGTTCAAAAGGAACTACCCCCTGCTTATCTGAATCAGGGTAGTTGTGAACCTCTGGGCAGCTCAGTTGGGGTGGAGATGTTGGGATATCTTTTTCAACAGCTAAATTTTAAGATCACCTATATTCCAGGAAGTTCTGGGTGTCCTGGCACCCACATTCCACACTGTGAGATCTTTCAGCATGAGAACTTGGACCTTATGGCCCTCACCCAACAGCAGCAGCAGGCAGTTGGAACTCCTTGAACAGCTGTACCTGGTGTGACTCAGAAGAGGGGTGTATGCAGCGAAGGAAGCCTTTTAGCTCATAATGACTAACTTTATGTATCCACTTGCTTGGGGAGTCAGGCCTGGGTGTTCTAACTGGACCTTGATACTGCTGCACTGGTGTACAAGATGAGGCTTGGATAAAGCACAGAAATCAATCTGTGGTGACCTCTGAGAACGCTGAATCTGCCACAGTGCCCTGCACCATACAGCACCTGTGACACCTGTGCCCAGGTGAGGTCCAGGGCTGTCAACCTCACTTCTGAGCTGTGTACTAATAAAGTGAAACCTCTCTCCACCCGCTTTCCTTTTGCACAAATCATGGGTTCAGATGTCACGCCTATTGTATTTTACCCTGACAGCCTTATTTTTTGTGGTCATAGAATAAGGCCATACCCCTCTGGGTAGGGTGTAAAGATTTCCCTAAATAAAGTAAATGTTCTCACCATCGATCATTCAAAGAAGAAGAGAATTCTCACACAGGAAAACTTGCAGCATGGAAGAGGCAAGATGGCACTTCTGGATTTACTTTCTTAGGGTCTGGACTTACAGGAGGTAAGAAATGTTGAGGGCCCTCCTCACTGATTCTGGGGAAATGGCCTCTGCCACAGAGCTGCCTAGTAGGAACCAGGCAAAGAGGTTTTCCTGGAGACCCAAAAATGAAGGTAAATATTCATGTTTTGTTAGTCTGCTTATTGATGCATCACTCTACTTATCCTTGAACTTAAGTCAAGTTTAATCTATCCATCTAGGCATCCAAGTTCACGTGTTTCAAATGAAGCACTTTCCCGTATAGCACTAACAGTACAAGTTTGCTCGACATTTCTGCATAATACATTATTCGATAATTCAGAAGAAAATAGAATTCTTTAAATTACTAACACTTTATATTTAATCAATATAAAGGGGAAAACAACGACAGGAAATTGTGTGGGGGTTAGAAAGTGAGGAACGGGTAGGCAGATGGGGAGTAGGGCAAACATATTGCAGCAGGCTGGTCTCTTCCAGATTGGTCTCTGCTAAAGGATTTAAGAAGCAGGCTAAAAGGGGAGTGCTCCTTCCTGGCCCCCCCATGGTGTCAGTGGTGATTTATGAAAGATCTTCAAGGAAAAGCTTAGTCTCAGAACAGAGGTCTTAGTAACAAGATTTGGCAGTTCCCTCCCTATGAGGAGATTCTCCTTCCGTTACGACCTTTGGCAGATCAGGATTCAAGTTTGAGACCCTGTGGGTTGCCTTACATTTTCACCCACAGTTTTCTCCCATTCCAGGCCCATGGTTCCATTTTGGTCACCATGGCCACAGTAACTGAAATGGCCTGCTTCATCATTTGCAATGGACAGCCTCCAGCCCCAGACTCCAGACCAACTGCCTAAAGACAAGTTATTTTCTCCCTAGTGTCTCAAACTCATGGTCTCAGACTGAGGGCTTTAATTTTATCCTGCTTTGGGAGAGCCCTCTTTAAGTCTTCTAGGTCTACATAATGCCTCTTACTGTTTATCATTTCTAATCTAGTAGCAAAAAAGAAACTGGAATATCTTGTAGCAGGATATCCTTTATTCTATGATACCTACCTCCGGGATACCTGGTCTATTCAGTGCCCCAAAACCAGAAGCATAGTAACTCTTACCAAACTCAGAATATACCATTCTACTGCAGCTGTGGTGGTTTTTTTTTTCACCACTCCCTCATTGATTTGTCTCATGTATGCTTGTCATAGCCACATCACCAGGAACCAGAATCTGGAGAAGTTACATGCCAACAACAACAGGAGGCACAAAGCCATAAACTGCAAACAGGCAACAAACACCAGGGCAACCATCCATGTAGAAGATTAAGTATACCTTTCATGTTGCATCACGCCAAAACAATAATAATGAAATAATGGGTTTTTTGCTCCTGTTTTCAATGAAAAGATAAATTAATCTTGGAGCCTTCCAACTTCATATGTATCCCCTCTGGTTTGCTAGTCATTTCATTTACCAACACAGGTGAGACCACATCATGCATGAAACACAGCCCAAATATGCTTCAACCATAACGGGAATATATAATGCAGGCTATGTTGATTACCAAGCCCACTTACAGAATCCAATGGGATGAGTGAGGTATGGACACCAGGACTTACCGGAGGAGTTCCTTGTTGCTGCAACCATGCTTCTTAACAAAGACCTTCCACCAAGAATCTAGGAAAATCTCATCCCATTCCCCCAAACTTATAGGTATGTTATTAAGCTATTCTTAGGCTTAGTCATAAAGTGGGTATTTTTTAGCTTATAATTACTAAAAGGCTGAGATTTAAACCTAGGTCTCATATCTTGTGCTCCTAAATGCTGGACGATTTTTATTTATCTAAAACTCTGAGGTCACAGGGAGGGATGGGGATGAGGAGGATAAGAGGCAGGAAATAGATGGCTGTTTTATAGTCCCAACCCTGAGCCTTAGCCTTTGTACATGCTGTTTCTTCAGAGAAAGCACTTCCTCCGTGTACCAGGTGAGCTGTATTCAGAATAACACGGAGATGAAAGAGAAGCAGACAGACTAACTAGGGAGTAGTTTTAGTAATTCTATTATATAATTCAAACCTCTTTGTAATCCAGTTTAGCTGCCCCACTAATTAATGTGAATTAATAAGTTTCATAATTATCATATTTACTCACCAGGTTCTTTCTACATAATTACTGTTTACACTTTAATAAATTGCTTAGGAAGGCCACCTCCAAATCCAAATTAAATGTAATGTGTTTCATTTCCTATTTCCTGCCGGTGGGCACATGATTATTTTGGAAAAAGCTTTGGCTTGATAATTAAATTCCATATCTCGCTCTCTCTAAAACATTACATATTCATAAGCCTTGCCAATCCAAGGGAAGGGCTCTGCTAGGCTGTTAGTGGATCTCCCGAAGTTTTAAGGACTTCAAGCAAAAATGGCTGCAGTCTTAGTACTTTAAAATTCAGGCATTCCAAACTTCTAATGTGTTGTCAGCTAACAAGAATGCAAAAGTCATAGAATTCAGAAAATATCTTAAGAGTATTAGATAGCCATATAAACATTTTATGATCTAATTTATACACTTTTCATATAGAAAGCTTTTCCTCAGGTCAGCAAAGCAAATTAAGTTTCTCCTTTATTTTCACATGAGGGGAGAAAGCTGGGGAGAGAGAAGGAAAGGTTATGTTTTTAAGGTAGATTAAAAAGGCCTAATGCCCCAAGAATTTTCTATCTATGTATTGGAGGGACATTTAAATTCTTTGTTAGCATTTGGTATGACTTTCTGTCAACTTGGAAAGTTAACCTTTCTAGGACAGTCTGTACTAGAAATTGGGACTTCCTCTTCAAAAAGATTTTTGCTTGCTTCTTTTCAAAGAGATTGCAAGATAATTTTAACTCACTGAAGCACATTTTCCACCTCTTGATTATCCAATACAGCTATAGTACAGTTCCTTTTATCCCTCCTCCCTTTGTCTTTTAGACTGGAAGTTATCAAAAGGTAAAAGGTGTTCAGAAATGGAGGCAAACATAGATGAAGCCTAAAGACATTCCCACGTATCCAGGTCTCTAGCAGCCTTCCTCCTGGCCTCTTCCTCTTGGCATTCTATCCTTATCAGGAAAAAAAAAAAAATTTCTCTGTAGGCCCCCACTCAAGGACCTGACTTCTCTGGGAATTTTTTTTTTTTTTTAAACAATTAGATTTTTTTTTTTTTAAAGATCAAATTTATAGAGAGAATGTTTTGCTTATCTCTTTTAAATTTTATTTATTATTTTTTATTTATGGCTGTGTTGGGTCTTTGTTTCTGTGTGAAGGCTTTCTCTAGTTGTGGCAAGCGGGGGCCACTCTTAATCACGGTGCGCGGGCCTCTCACTATCGCGGCCTCTCTTGTTGCGGAGCACAGGCTCCAGACGCACAGGCTCAGTATAATTGTGGCTCACGGGCCCAGCCGCTTCGCGGCATGTGGGATCTTCCGGGACCAGGGCTTGAACCCGTGTCCCCTGCATTGGCAGGCGGATTCTCAACCACTGCGCCACCAGGGAAGCCCCTCCCTGGGAATTTTTATTCCTATATTCAAAATACATATGGAGTTTCATTCAGTTAAGTTTTATGACATGGGGACTTCCCTGGTGGCACAGTGGTTAAGAATCTGCCTGCCAATGCAGGGGACATGGGTTCGAGCCCTGGCCCAGGAAGATCCCACATGCTGTGGAGCAACTAAGCCCGTGTGCCACAACTACTGAGCCTGTGCTCTAGAGCCCACAAGCCACAACTACTGAGCCCGCATGCCACAACTACTGAAGCCCGTGCGCCTAGAGCCCATGCTCCACAACAAGAGAAGCCACCACAATGAGAAGCCCACACATCACAACCAAGAGTAGCCCCCGCTCGCTGCAACTAGAGAAAGCCCGTGCGTAGCAACGAAGACCCAATGCAGCCAAAAGTTTAAAAATTAATAAATAAATAAATTTATATTAAAAAAAAAGACCAGATAGATGCTAGTTAAAAAAAAAAAGTTTTATGACATGAAAATTGTTGAAAAGCAATAAATTATTACTGTGTATTTTCTGTTTATTTTAAATATCAGTGATCTCTGTTTTAAACTCGTTTGAGAAAGAATAGGCTATGCAGGACATGGAAGCAACCTAAGTGCCCATAGACAGATGAATGGATAAAGAAGATGTGGCACATATATACAATGGAATATTACTCAGCCATAAAAAGAAACGAAATTGAGTTATTTGTAGTGAGGTGGATGGACCTAGAGTTTGTCATACAGAGTGAAGTAAGAAAGAGAAAAACAAATACCGTATGCTAACACATATATATGGAATCTAAAAAAAGAAAATAATGGTTCTGAAGAACCTAGGGGCAAGACGGGAATAAAGACGCAGACCTCGTAGAGAATGGACTTGAGGACACGGAGAGGGGGAAGGGTAAGCTGGGACAAAGTGAGAGAGTGGTAGTGTATATATGGACATATAAACACTACCAAATGTAAAATAGATAGCTAGTGAGAAGCAGTTGTGTAGCACAGGGAGATCAGCTCGGTGCTTTGTGACCAGCTAGAAGGGTGGGATAGGGAGGGTGGGAGGGAGACGCAAGAGGGAAGAGATATGGGGATATATGTATATGTATAACTGATTCACTTTGTTATAAAGCAGAAACTAACAGACCATTGTAAAGCAATTATACTCCGAAAAAAACGTTAAAAAAAAAAAAAAGAATAGGCTATGAACTTCTCTCAGCCTTTGATGCAGGACTCCAGCTGAACTAGCAAAGGACATTACCTCAAAGAAACTTAAATATTTTTTTCTTTAACAATTTAACTTTCTATCTTTTCTCCTTCCCAATGTATCGCTCTAAACTTCTTACAAACAAGGACTGTTTCTTCTCCTGGTATCATACAGTTTGCTTTATATAAACCTACATATATGCTAATACAACTTGGTTGATTATTTCAAAGTGGTGTCAGCATAATAATGATGGTAAATAACAACTAACATTTATATAGCACAGCCTCTGTGTCAGGCACTGTTGTAAGCATTTTGTGTGGAGTTGCTTAGTGTAAAGCCACTTTTATCTGATTGTCTTTACTTTTCTGGCAAAACGCTTTAAAAATCTGTGCTGCAGTAAATTCCACAATTCAGCCTTCACCTCCCCAACAAGAATAACTAGAATTCCAGTGTCGTCTCTTTATTATTTTGACTCCAATAAACTATCACTTTTTAGATCCATGCTTGCCCTCAAGACTTGACCTGAGGACACAGCTGGTAGTTGGTTTGCTTATCTTAGTATAGAAAGCAGCAAACAAAGCCTCAAGTAACTTTGCTCTTGGTATAAATCCTTGATTAGCTTCACTGAAGTAAAAGATGCAGTAAAAATGTTGATTTGAAGTTTGCTTGCTCCACCTTTCATAATTATTCAGAAAAATATTGGCCAGGTCAGCAAATATATGCCATATATATATATATATGTGAAAGTTCCTTATCCCTTGTAATGTAATAAAGAGTAATGGATTGGTTCAATTTAGTATCTAACAAAATGACTAGTTTTTTCTTCCAATTCAGACTTTATTTCTCTTCTTAAGACATTTAGTTTCATGCAATTATGAAATTTCACTGTTTAGCAGTGAGAAGAAGTTTGATAAAACTGCCATTAGACAAGCTTGGACCTTTTTTTTAAAACAGTATTTATTTATTTTGGCTGTGCCAGGTCTTAGTTGTGGCACGTGGGATCTTTGTTGCAGCATGCGGGATCTTTAGTTGCAGCATGTGAACTATTAGTTGTGGCCTGCATGCAGGATCTAGTTCCCTGACCAGGGATTGAAACCAGGCCCCTTGCATTGGGAGTGCTGAGTCTTACCCACTGGACCACCAGGGAAGTCCCGGGACCTGACACCTGACAAAAACAAGAGGTGTCTTTGCCAATTAGTAATTCTTCCGTAGATTTAGGGGATGGAAGATAATCTGGTTTTGTTTACTTAGGATTTATTTATTTATTTATTTGTTTGTTTGTTTGTTTGTTTATTTTTGGCTGTGTTGGGTCTTTGTTGCTGCTCACGGCTTTCACTAGCTGTGGTGAGTTGGGGCTACTCTTCGTTGTGGTGCGCGGGCTTCTCATTTCAGTGCCTTCTCTTGTTGCGGAGCATGGGCTCTAGCACGTGCTGACTTCAGTAGTTGTGGCGCGTGGGCTCACCAGTTGTGGCTCGTGGGCCCTAGAGTGCAGGCTCAGTAGTTGTGGTGCACGGGCTTAGTTGCTCCTTGGCTTGTGGGATCTTCCTGGACCAGGGCTCGAACCCGTGTCCCTTGCATTGGAAGGCGGATTCTTAACCACTGCACCACCAGGGAAGTCCCAACTTAGGAATTTTTAAAGCACTAGCCTAGAACCAATTATAAAAATGTTGTTGTTCTATTAACCAAAGCACTTTTCCTAGGTGCATCACACTTCGGCCATTTCTGAAGGTGTTTACAGAAAGTTTGCTACCGTTTTGGCACATCCATTTTAGCAATACCACTGCTATACTTATGGATTCCACAAGGCTTTAGTAATCCAAGTGCATGTTTAAGACATTCATTCATTGTACTTAATTCATCCATTTATTCATTCATTCCATGTTTATTGAATACCTACTATGTGTAATAAGATTTTTATAATTAAATTATTTGTAAAAATTTGTTAATTCCTGTACATGGGACAAAATTTTAATAATACAAAGGAATATACAGCAAAAAAGAAATCTTACATCCCAGTTCCTCAGCCATTCACCTCACCTCCCCACAGTCAACTAATATTACCAGTAGCATTTTTATTAATATGTTACTTTTATATGCTTCTAGAGATATTCTATGTATATATAAGTATATACATAGATTTTTTTATATATATATAATGGTAGCATACTGTATATACTATTCTGTTCCTCTCCTTTTTTCACTTAACAGTTTCTAATGGATAAGATTTTTGCTCTTTGGGTACATTAGATTAATTTCAATATCATGATGAGCACATTTCAATATTAAAGTTTTAGTAAAAAGATGCTCCAGAAAAGACCGTGAAATGATTTCCTTAAGTCAATAGGACAGTGTTTGTTACAGAATCAAAAAGTTATCACAAACTTCTACCTTTTCTAAAAAATAAATTGTAAATATAGTTATACATGTGAAACAACCAAAAAACAAGAAAACAAAAAACAAAAATAAAAAAAGAGGAAAGAGAATAATAATAAATACATGCTCAGAAAAGAATCTGTATAGGCTCAGAAAAAGGTAAAGGGGCAATAAGCTATGTGAAGATGTGCTTTGTGATTCTGTACATGTTACAGGTTGTTCTTCTGAATGATCAGCTATCAACAATAACCTGCTCAGCCAGTAAGTCAGAGTCCAGCAAGGAGGTTCTGTGGGTTTCCATTGTTTCTAGCTTAGTGTTTTTTCTAAGGGGTCTAAAGAGCACCGCATTTGTCAGGATCACTGAAAGCTTTTTGTTTTGTTTTGTTTTTTAGAAAGTTCTAACGAAGGTAGCGACTTCCAAGGTTTTTGCCTTTTTATTTACCTAGCCAGTCCACCCACATAATCTGATGAGTCAAATTGTCAAATATCTGAATGTAAATTTTTCTGCCATCGTAATTTTGATACAGTCTAGGAAGTTGTACATTTAAAAATTGAATACCTGCAATGTGTGTTCCTCCAGTTTATCCAGTATTGGCTTACTGATGTTTAAGATTTATTAATGTTCAATGCAAAAAATTAATGAAGTCTTAATATCTTACTAAAAGTATTTCAGGGACTTCCCTGGTGGTGCAGTGGATAAGAATCTGCCTGCCAATGCAGGGGACACAGGTTCGATCCCCGGTCCAGGAATATCCCACATGCCATGGAGCCACTAAGCCCATGCGCCACAACTACTGAGCCTGCGAGCCACAGCTACTGAAGCCCGCGCGCTCAGAGCCCATGATCTGCAACAAGAGAAGCCACCGCAAGGAGAAGCCCGCGCACCACAACAAAGAGTAGCCCCCGCTCGCCATAACTAGAGAAAGCCCATGAGCAGCAACGAAGACCCAACACAGCCAAAAACAAAAAAATAAATAAAATTAAAAATATTTCATTATTGGGACTTCCCTTGTGGTCCAGTAGTTAAGAATCCGCCTTCTAATGCAGGGGACATGGATTCAATCCCTGGTTGGAGAAGTAAGATCCCACATGCCACAGGGCAAAGCCTGTGCACCACAGCTAGAGAGAAGCTTGCGCACCGCAACGAAGAGCCTGTGCACCGCAATGAAAGATGCTGTATAGCTTAGGAAACTATATTCAGTATCTTGTAATAACCTATAATGGAAAAGAATCTGAAAAAGTGTACATACAGTAAGTCCCATACGTACGAACCTTCAAGTTGCAAACTTTCAAAGATGGGAACATACGTTCCCATGTCCAATCACATAAGTTGGTTCACGTGTCTGGCATACATTGTCACATGTTCACCCTCTACAAGTAGTTGTGCTTTTGTGTACTTTACAGTACTATATAGAATACAGGAGTACAGTATCTTTATTTCAAGCCCAGGATGTTTGGAAGCAAGCTTAAAAGCAGCAGTGATGTAGATGGTACTACTGTACTTTTCAAGATACTGTACTGTAAGATTGAAAACGTTTTCTTTATTTTTTGTGTTTGTTTTTTATGTATTATTTGTGCTAAAAGTAATATAAACCTATTGCAGTACAGTACTACATAGCCGATTGTGTTAGTTGGGAATCACTTTGCTGTACACCTGAAACTACCACAACATTGTAAATCAACTATACTTTAATAAAAAATGCATAAAATTTAAAAACCTGAATCTCCCTGAATCTGCAGGGCACCTTCTAAACTCTACCCCATCAAAAATAATGAGGCATTTGAGGATATCTCAAAAAGAAAAGTGGTGAGCAAGTGGGAAAATGGGCAAAAGAATGGGAATAGACATTTAACCAAAGAAAGAAATGCAAATGACCAAAGCAAAATACAGAAAAGTATTCAATAATAATCAGATATGGATATTGACAGGGATTTCTCTGAATTACGAAGTCCAGACCAAGGGGGGAAAGTGGGGGTGGGGGAGGATGAACTGGGAGATTGGGATTGACACATATACACTAATATGTATAAAACAGATAACTAATAAAAACCTGCTGTATTAAAAAAGAAATAAATTATGTAAGAGTTTTTCACAAGACATATTGGCAAAGATGTATTTAAATTATAAACCCAGTTTTATAACTCTCAAGGGTATCTGGAAACCAGCACTCCCATACATTGCTAGTAGGAGTAATTCTAGTTATGAGAATTTATCCTTAGGAAATAATCATATATTCTTGTACAAGTTTTTTCAGTGCAGAGTTATTTATAATAAAGACTATACATAACCTAGATGTTTAACGATAATAGGTGAGTTAAATTGTGGTTTTTCTCAGGACTTCCCTGGTGGTCCAGTGGTTAAGAGTCCATGCTCCCAATGCAGGAGCCCTGGGTTCGATGCCTCGTCAAGGAACTAGATCTCGCAAGCCACAACTAGGAGCCCGCGTGCCACAACTAAGACCTGGTACAGCCAAAATAAATAAATAAATATTTTTCTAAAAAACTGGTTTTTCTAAATGTTGGATTACAAATGTAGCCATGAAAAACAATCATGCTTTAGAAAAATATAGGGAATATTTATGATGTATTATTAAAGAATGAAGGTTGCAAAACACTTAAGTACAAATCCATCATGATTTTATTTTTTAAGTAAAGTATGAGCACAAAAGTAACATTAGAAGATTATAACTCAAAATATTAAGAATGTTACTCAGTGGTGGGATTATAGGGTGGTATTTATTTTCTTTATATCTTTATTTGGATATTTTTTATAATTTTTAAGTTGTGCCATGACTACCTGAAAAAAAAAAGGAATACACTTTATATAAGAGAGCTATTTTGTTTTAAGCACCTGTGGTAAGTGATTTTTTTTTTTTTTAAACTGGAAAAGACTGAGCATTCCATATACCACAACAAGGATGACAAAGGGGGAGAGTTTGCCTGTCAGGTGAAACCATAGACTATTCAAACTGGGGGATGAGTTAGAAATAATTAATCCAACTCCCTTTATTTTATAGATGAAAAAATACAGTCTAAACTTACCCAAGGGCACAGAGATAGTGTTTAGAATCCAAACAATAATTGGATTTTCTAATTCCTAGAATCTTTATCTCATCTTTCTTCTTTTCTACTTATTGTATAATGTAATAGTCGGCAACTGTGTTCTTTTAAGTCTGAGAAAAGAGATGGAAAAATTTTAGGATTTTACTGTATCTTAAATAACATAGTAACGTAGCTTTTCTTCCTGTTTCTGAATTGGCACTTGCCTCCCCCACCCAAAAAAATACCCATACCCTGTAGTTATCTTCAGAGTAGCCCATTTGAAACAACACCTATAAATACAACTTCATGATGCTGATTTAAATATCTCTCACATCCTCCCTTTTTACCCAGCTACCTTCCTCAAGGCCACAGACTGATTATAAGAGGTAATAACGTGGACTGAGAAGCCCTGATATCATCTCACTACTCGCTTTAACACCCTCCTTTCAAAGCAAATCCATCATTCAAGTCACCTCAAATTGGGTCTAATATCTGGTTATGAAAAGATTTCTGACACAAAACTCATTTAAATGTGGCTTCCTAACGATAAAGCAAGCAGCCTTGGTGCTCAGAGACTGCTGTCATTTAGATCAGAACAGATTATTGTCAACATTATGTAATTTTTGTTCTTTATAAAGAAAACCCTTTGGCATTTACTTTACAATGGTTTTCATAGTCGCATGAGATAATTTGGGGAAGTAATCCAAGCGATTATCTGACCCAGTGTTTTTGGAAGCAAGTAACAGTTTTCAACACCAATACTTAATGGAAATCTCTAAAGTAATATATTTTTAAATGATCAGAATATCAGGAACTTTTAAATTTTTGGAGATTCTTAGGTGGTATGCAAACTTATCATTTCATTTGCTGACATCTCAGTTAAATCAGCATCTGTGCTCTTAAATCAAAGATGCAAAAGCCTGTAAGGGCTTTCCTCTGTTATCTCCCCTGTAAATAATAGATTTTTTTCTACTTTATTTACCTGGAGAGGTGTACACAATATGAAAAGGCACAGACTTGCCCTCCATAGGTCTGGTCTACCTAACAGATAAAGTGGGGCTTACCTGGGACCTCCATGAGTTAGTCTCTACTGTGTCTTCCAAAGGAAACAAAATACACTGTCCTCTGGCTGATATAAACAGAAGACAGCAGCTGTATGTGACCTTGTGTCTGACATGGTTCTGGCATCTGGACAGAATCTTTTTGGTAGCCTGTGCTTTGTCACTTTCTAGCAAGTACAGCAACTAGGTACCTGGGCCAAAGACTTAACCACTCCACAAGATCCCAGACCTCCTTGAAGGTAGGAGAAAGAGGTTCCAGTATTCTCAGCATTTAGTTATCAGTCTCAGATGGGCTTAGTATTCAGTTAATGAACAGGAACCATGCCAGGGAGAGATACATGAGCTTAGATCTCAAAGGGTATGTCCTCTGAAGCTGAAATCATAAACCAAAACATCTGATGTGTATCTCATACACAATGAAGGAGGGAGGACTGCTGATGGAAATGTCACAAGCAGCTGCTTTTAGCACTTGGCTCTCACCAATGAAGCTTCCCTCTCGGCCACTACACTCTACCCTCTTCCTGCATGAAAGCCATTTAGGGCTCTTTAGTTCTCATCCTGCACACTGTGAAACAGGCTATAAATTTATATCTATTAAATCAGTCTAGTTCATGGCTGGTTGATGTGCCTGGTGGGTTATAAGAGTGACTGGCTTGGGCTTCCCTGGTGGCGCAGTGGTTAAGAATCCGCCTGCCAATGCAGGGCACACGGGTTCGAGCCCTGGTCCGGGAAGATCCCACATGCCACGGAGCAACTAAGCCTGTGCACCACAACTAGAGCCTGCAAGCCACAACTACTGAGCCCATGTGCCACAACTACTGAAGCCCGTGCACCTAGAGCCCATGCTCCACAACAAGAGAAGCCACCACAATGAGAAGCCCGCACACTGAAACGAAGAGTAGCCCCCACTCACTGCAACAAAGAGTAGCCCCCACTTGCCGCAACTAGAGAAAAGCCCGTGTGCAGCAACAAAGACCCAATGCAGCCAAAAAAATAATTAATTAATTAATTTTAAAAAAAACAAAAACAAAGGGTGACTGGCTCAGCTACTGTTTTGAGTCAGGAAAGAGACAATTGTGTGCTCTGCCCTGAAAGGTAAGGAATATGGCCTATGGTCCTAATCAAGTTGTTTGTTAAACAATGTTCTCTGAACATTGTTTAAATCACTTTGTTCTTCTACCACTTCTCCAGCTATACTATAAAGCATGTAATCCTGAGTGACTTCATAGTGGGGTTGTGTAGACAGGGTATTCCCTCCATCTGGAATTCTCCTTCCCTCACTTGTCCAATGCCAAATCCTCTTTACCCTTTGGGTTTAAGTTGAAACCTCAATTTCTTGAGGAGAGTTTTCCTAATCCTACTTTCTTACTTCTCAAAACCAAGAAGTCCCCCAGTTCATCACTCCATAGCATCTGGTACTTCCCTTTTTGCAACCTGTGTCATGCTTATGATAATAGTTGTTCAGTGTCTATCTTCCCTATTAGATTTTAAGTTCCATTAGAGTAGGAATCATATCTGTCTTCTGCACCTGACTCTCCACGAAGCATTGTGCTTTGCACATATTTGGTGCTTTAATAAACATTTGTTGAATGAATGATGAATTACATCTTATAATTACTTTGAGATTCCTTTGTGAAAATCGGTGTTGAACTCTCTGTGCCTTCCTGATCATGCAGGTGATATCAAGAACAGGTGTTGAATTAGAGCCAAAAGAACTGCTACTTATTGCTCAATTCCCCATACCTGACTATGGTTTGCCTTTTCATATCACAATCTGAATTCTTATCATCATGGCAAATTATTTCCAACTCCCTAAGCAATCATTTTTAGGAAGATTGCAGTCTGTGTTCATTTTTAAGTAAAACTTAGACTCCAAACTGGCTTTAGAGTTGAGTACTGTGTTTCCTAATATTTTCGTAAATTTAAAGAATCATTAAGCTCCCATAGAAAAGATTTCATGTGATCTAATTACTTTGAGAAAGAGTTTGCCAACTTCAAATACATTCTTACCCAAATACCTTCTCGTTGACTCTAGGTGTTGTGGCGAGCAGGGGCTACTCTTTGTTGTGGTGCGTGGGTTTCTCATTGTGGTGGCTTCTCTTGTTGCAGAGCACGGGCTCCAGGCACGTGGGCTTCAGTAGTTGCAGCACGTGCGCTCAGTAGTTGTGGCTCACGGGCTCTAGAGAGCGGGCTCAGCAGTTGTGGCACATGGGCTTAGTTGCTCCATGGCATGTGGGATCTTCCCGGACCAGGGCTCGAACCCGTGTCCCCTGCATTGGCAGGCGGATTCTTAACCACTGCGCCACCAGGGGAGCCCCAGAGTCTCTCTTCTGAATCACTTTTCAACTCTGAGCCACTGATGTCTGTATTTTCAATACAGTATCACCCTCTGTGCCATCAAGAGCACTGGCGATGCAGCATTCCTTAAGCAGGGCTCCACCATTTTTCTTCTGAGACTTTGTTCCAAGCTTCTGACATCCATTCTACATGTTCTGATGCTGGTGCTTTCTTGATCTTACTGGAAGGTGTCAAGGGAAGGTTTTCAGGCAACAACTAAGATTTGTATTTCTTGTGTTAATGGTGCTTAAATGGTTTTTTGACTAAAACGTCCATGGGTTTCAGTTATCCAGTCACACCATCAGGAATAACGACCAAGTTTGTGGATGAGCAGACAATAGCAACTACACTGAAACTGCTGAGCAGTGAAAACAACTGAAAAAGACCAATTGTCTCAATTTCAGAGATGTTAAAATGTGAAAATAGATGTATCTTGGAAGAGATAAGGTATTGTCTTTTTTACAAATAAGGATATATAATAATAAGTCCCCCAAAAGCTCAGCTACCCAGGAGCTCACATCATTCTCTGATCTCCATCCCATTGTTAGCACTCCAGTCCAAGCCTTCACAATCTTAAATCTAGGGCAATGCATTAAGAAGGGTCTGGGGTTAAGAGGAAAGAGAACTGGCTTTAGTGTCTGAAGACCTGAGTCTGACTCTCAGCCCTGTGGTTTTTCAGGTGAGCTGCTCCAGGGGTCAAGTCACTACTCTTTGGGGAAATACCTAATTCCGAAGGTTTTAGGAGGGGATTTAATGTATGCAAAAGCACTTTAACTGTAAAATTTATATGCAGAGGACAAAGAACTAATGTTTGTTGAGGGCCAGGAACTGTGCTGGGTACTTTGCTTGCATTATCTCGTTTGATCTGATGTAAATGCTGAGACAAGTAGTATCTTGATCATCTTGCTATCTAATCCACTTAATGCTGTATTAAGTTTTTTTCCTAAAATACCTCTTTTCCTTGTCTCATGCCTTAAAACAGAAATCATCTGTGCTACTGTTTGGATCACAAACAAGTTGATGACTGTGAGCCTGTCACAGAACTGCAGCCTCTTACTTGCTCTTCTTGCCTTGTAGCCAGAAACACTTGAAATAAGAGACCCTTGGGCTACCAGTGTACTGCCTTCTCTGTGACTCTGGTGCCAAAACTAGCCCCCGAGGACCATGCAGAAAGTTTTTACTTATGGTAAAAGTCCAAAATGGATCCAAGATTCAGGGTGTTAATCTAAGCGAGCATTAGACAATGTGAACCGATTCAGATGTGCATAAAGTTGGCATCCAAAAAACCATAGAAAACAGAGCCCCCAGTGACAAGAATATAGTTTTGGGGGCTGTAACTCTATTCACGGGAGGAGAAGTTACCAGCAAGAAATCTAGTTCTGGGGAATAGAAGTATAAGACCGGAATCCCCTGAAAGCTCGATTACCTTTGAGACTGAATCATTGAACTAGTGACCTAGTCTCCTCATGTTCTTCTAGCAGGAAGAATTTGAGTCCTTGAATTGAGTGAAGCTGAAACTACATGTTAGGGTTATAGATTCAAGCTCAAAGCCTAGAGCGTTACAAAGTTAAGAGCTAAGCACATTGTTACACCAGGTACATGAAATGCTATCTTGAAATACAAATAGGCGGGAGTGAGGTGGAGTGGGGTGGCGTCTAAAGCAATAAACTTTATTATATTTCAAATGTCCACAGGATAACTTTTAAAGCCTCAAAGGGGCAAAAATCCACAAAAACTGGGGGGTCTTGAAGACCCATATCAAGTCCACCATCTTAGGACACCTCCAACAGCAGTGCTGTAATAATTAATTTATAACTCAGTGTAACGCTCATATTGTTCTCTGATTAGTTTATATTTACATTGACTCTACATTAAGGTTTTAAGCTTGAGGATAGTAATAGCATCTTACTTTTTAAAATGTTCTACAGGGCTTCCCTGGTGGCACAGTGGTTGAGAATCCGCCTGCCAATGCAGGGGACACGGGTTTGAGCCCTGGTCCGGGAAGATCCCACATGCCGCGGAGCAGTCAAGCCCGTGCGCCACAACTACTGAGCCTGCGCTCTAGAGCCTGCGAGCCACAACTACCGAAGCCTGTGCACCTAGAGCCCGTGCTCCACAACAAGAAAGTCCACCGCAACGAGAAGCCCAAGCACCGCAACAAAGAGTAGCCCTCGTTCACCGCAACTAGTGAAAAGCCCATGAGCAGCAACAAAGACCCAGCGCAGCCAAAAATAAATAAATTAAATAAAATAAAATGTTCTTCATGTGCAGTACCTAGCATAATGCTATATAGATCTAAGAAAACTTATTAATGTCACCCTTTCCTATTTGAATCTGGTACAGATTATATATGATCTCTCTAAAGATGAGAACCTAGATTACTTTTTGCCATTCAGCACATAATTTTCCGAGAAACCAGCCACTCCAGAAAATCTATCTTATTTGCAGAACTATTGCAAAATCTGGCACTCCTCTTCACTTCACTGGAATGCCCTTGTAATTGCCAAACGTTGCCTTGCCTCATGGAAATTCTTGGCCAGACCTATGGATTGTTGGCCCTTGCAGCTGTTGACCCTTGAAGTCCAATTCTCCTATAACATTAAATCAAACAACGTTTCTTAGTGACCTAATAAGAACAGGCACTGAGCTAGTTACCATCAAAGGTACAAATATATGATCACTGCCCTCAACTAGATTATAGTTTATATAAAAATAAACATCAATATTTAAATAGTGTAAAGACAACTGACAGATGTTACAGAAAAAATGAATTTACTGGAGGATAAGACATCATTTTTACCCCTTTATCTAGAAAGCCAGATCCCAGTGTCAGAGTTCCCCATGCCCTGTTTTCCTTCATGTTACTATTTTGAGGTGCACTTGTGGAAGAGGTATGATGTCCTTGTCCTATATTAGTCTTCCATGTACCTTGGGCCATCTCCTGGATGTTTGGTTCTCATCTCTTGACCTAAGGTTACTCAATGGCACTCACTGTGATTCCTGCCTTGGGAGATGTCCACCTCCTCTCTTTACTACTAGTTCTGTATGTTAGGGCCTATACTCTTGTTGATTTTGTTTTTCAGTTTTCTAGACCTGTGGACCTTGGGCTGGTACCAGGCCACAAAGATGTATTTATTCATGTTGTCCCAAGACTTACTTTCTTCCCCTAGGATGTTGGGCCAGAATATATATGATTTCTACTCATCCTCATCACTCTGCCTGGAATATAATTTTCCCGGGGGGCAGCCTTTTCTTCTGAGATGAAGAGACTGTCAAAAGCAGTGCAGCAGCCGCTGCCTCCTGTTCCTTCACCTCATTTTCCCTGTTCCCTCCTTACCCTCTCTTCCCTGGCGACTTCATCTGTTTCCCTATGAGAATGAACGTTACCCCATTCCAAGTCTTCAATCAATGTGTTCTAAAAGGAGAGAAAGCCTAAGAGTATGAGTCAACTTTATTCCTGGTACTGAACCCTTTTTGTTCTCTTGTTAGTTGCCCTGAGGAACAGGGAAGGGAAGTGCAGCTTCTACTTCTCACTTCTATTTTTCTAGTTCTCTTTCCCTTTCATAAAAAGGAAGTGAATGGCGGTCAACCTATTTCATTCATTTAAAAGAGATCCATTTAAAAGAAAGTGATAACACACTGAGCTCCTGTTATATGCACATAGGGCATTACGAAGTATTTACTTTCTGGTGCTTAACATGTTACAATTGACTTTATTAACCTTAGTGTTGGCTTCTTAGGCAAAAACAGAATCAGACTACCCCAGGAGATGAACAGGCATCTGCCTGGTGGCCTGACAGTTGAAAATGCTCTCCTTCAACTTTTCCAGGTGTGGAGAGGGTAACTGTGACCTGCCTTTCTGTCCTCACCTTATATTTCAGTGATTTATATGTGCAGCTAAGCCTCCATTATAATGCAACCTCCTGGAGAAGAGAATCTTGTTTTCTCACCCATCTTTGTTTCCCTCCACATCATCAAGTTGCACATCCACATTGCACACGCCAATACTCAACAAATATTTTTGATAAATCAATCAGTCAAGCAAGCCTTGCCAAAGTGGTCGCCTGTCGTTACTGCCTGGCTTTGTGGAAATCTTTCAACCCTGCGTGTCGGTTCTTTTGAGTGTTAAAAATAACAACAACAACAATAATAGGTGTTACCTGTGCAACCATAAGCAACAACTCCCATGAGAGCCAATGACAATGAGAGAAAGGGCAAGGAGTCATGTTGGGAGCACAGTCATTCGATCCTGCCTCAAACAGACCCAGGGAACAGCTTTGAGGAATTACATCCAGAAGGCAGACGCCGGAGAACACCCACATTCAACACCAGTATCTATGACTTTCCGCACTCAGGAGACAGCCCCTGAGAGACCTTGCTCCATGTCTCACACCGGGAGTGAAGAAGGGGAGCCTCTCTCTCTGTCCCCAGCCTGGAAACTTGAGCGGTTCCATGACGCGAGGATTGCTGAGAGACTGAGCAGATGCAATAGGAATGCCTGTGCTCTTCCCTGACTGCCTATTTTGGCCATCTCCCTGCTTTTAGTCTCCACAGTGGAGGGATCAGAGGCTTGAGCCAAGCCAAAGATACAGGAGAAAGATCGGGAATATACCTCAGTGGGTAGGGAGGGGAGCGTACAGAGAGGAATGTTCAGAAAACAAACTCCATGCAAGAATCTGGAGTCATGAAGGGGCCAAGTCTTCTACTCAGTTAACCCCCAGTCACTGTTGGGAGCGTCATTTTAATGTATGATTGTTGGGGAAAGTGGGATATGGTAAATCATGATACTTCGAGGGGGTGGACCTGACAGTCTGGTCCCCTGGTTGGCCTTCAGTGAAGAGAATCAGTACCAGTGGCTTGACTTCCCTGATTCACCCTACGCCTCTCCCAGCACCACCTAGAGATCTCTCCAGGGAGAGGCTGTGGCTATTATCGAGTCTACCCAGTGTCCTGTGTTTATGCACCAGGAGCTCTGGGTCTACCTGAAATTCTTTCCATCCGGCAGAACGGAGCTGGGAATGGTAGGCCTCGAAAGGGCTTCAGTTCTTGACTTTTCCAATGTGGCAGCCCAGTAGTGCTGGTAAAATATTGCTCTGGCAGGACCCTCTTCCTTTTCCTTGTACCCTGAAGATGTGTAAAACCCTCACCTGCAGAAGGAGAAGAGAGAGGAGTTTGTCCACACCATTCTTTCCCTGTCATCACCTGCTGTTCAGAGCTGCTGCATAGCACATGTAGGCAGTGAGGCACCCATTACTTGACTTTAAACTCTGCAATTACCCTGGGCCCAAAGGTTCTGGGAGCAGCTTCCCTCCTTTAAGTCTTTCTTTTGTTTTTTTAAAGATTTTGTGGGTTCTTTTGATGTGGACCATTTTTAAAGTCTTTATTGAATTTGTTACAATATTGCTTCTGTTTTATGTTTTGCTTTTTTGGCCAGGAGGCATGTGGGATCTTAGCTCCCCCACCAGGGATTGAACCCGCACCCCCTGCATTGGAAGGCAAAGTCTTAACCACTGGACCGCCAGGGAAGTCGCTCCCTCCTTTAAGTCTTGACTGCTCTAGCCAGTAGGGCTTCCAGCCTTCTCTTCACTAGTTGCAAGGAATTCACAAATTCCATGTTGTTATCAGCAGGAGACTCCCAGGCATTCTGGAAGCTCTACATGAGAGTAGGAATGGCTGCTGCTGCTGTAGCTGCCTGGACCTACAGCAAAGAGCCAAGGAAAAAAGTCACTTAACACCGTGTGCACCCGACTCCCCCAGAGCTGGCACAGCCGAAGGAGTCTGCAGAGCCACGTAAATCTTCCTCCAAGCAGTCTATCTCTACAGTAGCTGCAGAACAGTGTTTTTGTTACATTTTAGTTTTCAGTAGATGGACGAAAATGGATAGCAACAGTCTCTGTTTCTGAAGCTAGAGAGCCAACCAACAAAACCTTCAGGAAGGAGAAGGCAGCTTCCGCCAGAGGGGTCTTGTCTCTTATTGTTGCTGTCAGTACTTTTGGGCCTCAGTGAGAGGACTTTCCCCTAAGAACCAGGAACTAAATTTGCCCTTTTAGATTTAAACCTTCAAATCAATGCATAATGGATCAAAGTATAGTTGTTCAAAATCTGGGGATTCCCTGGTGGCCCAGTGGTTAGGACTCTGGTGCTTTCGCCGCCAAGGGCTCAGCTTCAATCCCTGGTCAGGGAGCTGTGCGGCAATCAATCAATCCAATCAATCAATCAAAATCTTAGTTAAAGAAGAATTATGCTGTAACCTGAAAAAAAAATTAACCTAAATTCAGGAAAGAATTGGTCATCCCTAAAAACAGGAAGAAAAGAGGGTCTAAGAAGCAAATGCTGGGGCTTCCCTGGTGGCACAGTTGTTAAGAATCCACCTGCCAATGCAGGGGACACGGGTTCGAGCCCTGGTCCAGGAAGATCCCACATGCCACGGAGCAACTAAGCCCATGCACCACAACTGCTGAGCCCCCGTGCCACAACTACTGAAGCCTGTGTGCCTGGAGCCTGTGCTCTGCAGGAAGGAGAGGCCACCGCAATGAGAAACCCGTGCACCACAATGAAGAGTAGCCCCCGCTCGCTGCAACTGGAGAAAGCCCACGCACAGCAAGGACACAATGCAGCCAAAAATAAATAAATAAAATTTAAAAAAAAAAAAAAAAAAGAAGCAAATGCTGGCGGTGTTTATCCAAGTGTTTTTAGGTGAGAGGTTACAATGGCCTGTTCAATTCTTTTTTTTTCTTTTTTTAATTTTTTATCATTTCTTTTTTTATTGAGGTATAGTTAATTTATAGTGTGTTAGTTTCAAGCGTACAGCAAAGTGATTCAGTTATACATATATAATATATAGGTATATATATAATATATATCCTTTTTCAGAGTCTTTTCCATTATATGTTATTAAAAGATATTGAGTATAGTTCCCGGTGCTATACAGCAGGTCCTTATTGTTTGCCTGTTTTATATATAGTATTTATATATATAGTAGTAATTGTTGGCTTTGGAATGACACCACCTGGACTCAAATCCTAGTTCATTTGCTATGTGATGAAGGGTATATTACTTAACCTCTCTGTGCCCAATTTCTTCATTTTTAAAAGAAAGTAATAAGAGGAATTAGCTCAAAGATTGGGGGTGAAAAAAAAAAAAAAGATTGGGGGTGAGAATTAAGTGAAATGCTGTATATAAAAGTGATTGGAGGGCTTCCCTGGTGGCGCAGTGGTTGAGAATCTGCCTGCTAATGCAGGGGATACGGGTTCGAGCCCTGGTCTGGGAGGATCCCACATGCCGCGGAGCGGCTGGGCCCGTGAGCCACAATTACTGAGCCTGCGCGTCTGGAGCCTGTGCTCCGCAACAAGAGAGACCACAATAGTGAGAGGCCCGCGCACCGTGATGAAGAGTGGCCCCCGCTTGCCACAACTAGAGAAAGCCCTCGCACAGAAACGAAGACCCAACACAGCCAAAAATAAATAAATAAATAAGTAAATTAAAAAACAAAAAAAATATAACTCTTTAAAAAAAAAAAAGTGATTGGAGTGCTTCCCAACATATAGCTAATACTTCATTCATTCATTTATTTGGCACATACTTATTAAACACCTATTCTGTGCAGGTACATCCTAGGTGTTTGGGTAATCTGTTCAATTCTACAGGCAAGTAAATTGGAGTTGGATGAGTTTGGTTCTATCAAACATTCATACATAAAACAGACACCCTTGTTTCTGATTCCATGCTCTGCAAGCAACCTACTCTTACAATCTGATTCTCAGGTGCTGGTCACAGGACATGAATGTTTTAGCCCTTGGCTATTATATTTCTATTTCTATTCATAATTTTCATTATGAATAAACTGGTGCTCTGATTTTGAATACCAGTTTCTGGAAGCTTGAGTCTGCTCTGGGAGATGAATCCACAGTCTATGTGTTAATTGATTGAATTTCTAAGCTTATAGGACTGAGGACCAGAACTGCACCCTGGTGAGTCATCAAAGTAAAACTATGCCGTGGAGGACCTTTTGGGGTCCCTGGAAGCTCCCTGACTGGTTGGTAGTCAGTATCCTTCCTACTCATACTCCTAAAGTTATAAGACCTAGTGAACATTTTATCTATATTCAGGGACTGGCAGGATAAAATTGTGTTTGAGATCCTGGTCTGGAGTCAGAGAGACTTGGTGTATATCCTTTCTTCCATTTTTAAATTAAGCAAATTGTGTAATCTTTCTGTTTCAATTTTTCTCACTTGTGATTTGGGGATAACAAAAGTGTCCTCAACACAGAATTGTTTGGAAAAAAATGAGACAGCATGTTAAGCACTTCATGCAATACCTAACATAAAGTGATGCTTAATAAATAGTAGTTACTTTTATTTTTATAGCTCTCACTAGATGCCAGGCACTATGCTAAGCGCTGATATATTTGCCCAAAGTCAAACAGCTGGAAAGTGGTAGAACTGGGCATTGAACCAGGCCAAAGCTAATGTATTTGATTACTAGGTTAAACTGTCTTTGATGGCTTAACAAACACAGCAAAACTTACCCTTCCGAAAAGTGTCCTCTCCTTTAGAGGAATATATTTGGAAGACTGTATATGTTTCCCTAAGCCTATTCGGAACTCCTCTTTTGGACCTACCTAAGAAATCTGTGATATATTTTTGGAACACCCTTAACAAGGGCAAATCTTTGTTCTTTAAGAGAAGATTTGGTCTTCCTGGACTTCCCTGGTGGTGCAGTGGTTAAGAATCCGCCTGCCAATGCAGGGGACATGGGTTCGAGCCCTGGCCTGGGAAGACTCCACATGCTGCAGAGCAACTAGGCCCGTGCGCCACAACTACTGAGCTCGCATGCCACAACTACTGAAGCCCGTGCGCCTAGAGCCCATGCTCCACAACAAAAGAAGCCACCTCAATGAGAAGCCTGCGTACCGCAACAAACAGTAGCCCTTGCTCACCACAACTAAAGCCCGCGCGCAGCAACAAAGACCCAACACAGCCAAAAATAAATAAATAAATAAATAAACAAATGTGTTTAAAAAAAAAAAAGAGAAGATTTGGTCTTCCTTAATAACAAAACTTACTCAGTGCCAAGCCCAGTAAATAAAGCGGAGAATTACAATGAGAAATGCCTTCTTTGGTCGAAAAACATGCAGTCTAGAAAGCAATTCCACAGTTTTGTCAGAAGCAGCAAATACTTCATCATCACAGAGCGTTTTCTATTGTTGCTGACTTCACTCTCCTGCCACATTGGTTTTGTATGGGGTAAAGTTAGTAAATATGTATTGTTATTAACAAATTAGATTAATTTCACATGGTTGAATTACTGTACCTGAAGACTAATTGGTGGATTAATATAAAATAAGGAAGGATCCCCAGTGAAGGCCTTGTCCTTTAACAGTTCTATTATTGACATGAAAGTATGCTCATCAAACCTGTAAATCAAAGCTGGGAATGGGTGATTTTAGAAAAGGGGGGAGGGGATTGAAAATTTAACAGAGTAAAATGTAAGGTGCTTTACTTTGAGCTAGAAAAAATTAACTGCGTGTGCAGGATAAGAAATATAGCATAGCAAAAGCACATAAGAAAAATGCTTGGAAGTTTTAGTAGATAGGAACTCAACTTAAGTTAATGACTGCCAAGAAAAATACTAAGATATTAAGCTGAATTAAGGAAGCATAGATTCTAGACAAAGGAGGTGACATACTCTGCTGATTAGCTTTCTAGAAACGACAATATAAGAGGGTTTAGGGTCAAACTGAACTGTATTCAGGGACTTCCCTGGTGGTCCAGTGGTTGAGACTCCACCCTTCCAGTGCAGGGGGCACGGGTTCAATCCCTGGTCAGGGAACTAAGATCCTGCTTGCTACTTGGCGCAGTCAAAAAAAAACAAAAAAACAAAACCAAAATGAAACAAACAAACAAAAAAAACTGAACTATATTCAGAAGAGAGTAATCATTATGGTAAAAGAAAATGAGAAATGTTGAATTGTTAGGAGACGTGTTGTTTGAAGGTGAAAGATTGGGGGGCATGATTGAATTCTTTAAATATTTAATGTGTAATCACATGGGGATGTGAGTGGAAGCTTCATTGAGATAGATTTTTAGTTCAGGATGCAAAAGAAATGTATAAAAGTGACAAAAAACTAAAAATAAAATGAGGTTTCAGGAAAAAGTTTCCCCATCACTTGAGGTGCTCCAGAGAAAAAGAAACTCAACAACTTATGTCTTTCTCCCCAAGAGAGGACTCAAACCTATCAGATCCTATTTATAATCATCACCATCATCCAAAAGCAACCTTAAAGCACCCACATGTATTGTGAAGGTAAAGTGACCAACTATCCTGATTTTCCCAGGACTGAGGGAAGGGTTTCCTGGGGTGCAGGACTTAAGGGTGCTAAACTAGGAAAAGTCCCATGCAAACCTCGATGAGTTAATCACCTCAGAGGTGAAGGAATCTTACATAAAGTGGGTCCTTTAAGGAATGGTTAAGACAAACATAAAAGATATGCAATCAAACCTTCCTTGAACCAACACATGAACAAGTGAAGGCATTGTCCTTTCTCTTCCATATAACTGAAATTTCTAGATATATGAAGCTTACTTTTAAAATACCAACAAGTTTATACATACTAGATTTATAATGTCCTAAAACATATTACATAGTTCTTTATGCTCTTTATCAGACAATGTGGAATATAGATTTGTCTTTTTTTGAAAATATATTAAGAAAAAATTAGAATTAGAATATACAGTAGCCATAAAACAAAACAGGTAAGACTTAGGTTTTAAAATCTGACAGATGTGGGTTTGAACTTGCTTCTGTCAATTACAACGTGTCAAGTTACTTAATCTGTGTCTCAGTTTTCTCAACTATAAATGGGTAATAATATTTGTACCTACTATGTAGAATAGTGCCAGTAGACCCTAATAAGCACTCAATAAATGGTAGGAACTTTACCATTATTGTTAATAACCACCAGAGTTATTGTCTGAGCTAAATAGCTCCAGCTGATTGCACTGTCTCCTAGATCATCTGAACAGACTCTGCTGTCTGCTTTCAGTATCTCTGGTCTGTATACTTGATCCCTATATTTTATACACAATTGAATTGAAGTACGAGGGCACTTAAAACTCTTAAGGAGCAAAGTGCATGTGCTTTTTAATGGCTGTTTACTCATTTATATCTAATCCCTGGACTGTGTTCCAAATACTTGGGAGTTCTAGAAACATTGCCTTCCTATAAGTGTGACATTACAAAAATCAATCAATTAATCTACCAATTTTACCAGCAGTTTGAAGTCAAAATGATCATTTTCAAACAGTTTTCCAAAGGTTCCTCTCTTTGTTCTACCACCCATTTTGTACCAAAAAAATCTCTCTTTTTTATTTTTTTGGCCGTGCCATGTGGCTTGCAGGATCTTAGTTCCCGCACCAGGGATTGAACCCCGGCCAGGGCAGTGAAAGTGCCGAGTCCTAACCACTGGACCACCAGGGAATTCCCCCCACCAAAATCTTTTTTCTTATCTAATGGTTCCTCAAATGCTAAAGAACTACTTGGACAAAATGTGCATCTGAACTTTATTAGTTTTCTCAGGGAAGCCCAGGAAAGGAATATTTCTAAAGCACAAGAATGAGCCTTTTAAGACAGTAACTGTTTTTCCTTTATAACCTTACCCTTGACTCTATACTGAGACAGCAGTATATAAACATACATGTGAGAATCACAAGGAGAAGGCTCTATATGTATAAAGGAACTTGGAGGCACCCAACATGGCTGCACTGACTTTCCCTTCCCTCCTCTCCCCTCCTCCCACCTGCAGCCCTAAGCATTCCAACGGAAATCTGTGGGTCACCACTTAATCAATTGCACTCTGCATTTCAGTACTGGACAAAGATTACCCATTCACGTTTTTCTCTTAAACCCACAGTACTGCCCTGAGGTGTACCTTGGGAGAGAAGAAATACTTCAGGAGAGCAGGTAAAGTCATGTATCCTGGCATCATTTGAAAGTCACAGAGTTTTCTAAAAAAAATCTCTTCAGGGCTTCCCTGGTGGCGCAGTGGTTAAGAATCCGCCTGCCAATGCAAGGGACACGGGTTCGAGCCCTGGTCCGGGAAGATCCCACATTCCACGGAGCAACTAAGCCCATGTGCCACAACTACTGAGCCTGGGATCTTGAGCCTCCGAGCCACAACTACTGAAGCCCGTGCGCCTAGAGCCCATGCTCCGCAACAAGAGAAGCCACTGCAATGAGAAGCCCGCGCACAGCAACAAAGAGTAGCCCCCGCTCACCGCAACTAGAGAAAGCTCACACACAGCAACAAAGACCCAACGCAGCCAAAAATTAATTAATTCATTCATTAATTTAAAAAAAAATCTCTTCAGTCCAAAGTTAACCTATTTGAAACTGACCACTGGGAGTTGGCCTCCTGTCTAAAGGTTTAACTGTAAGTAAACAATCTAAAAAAAATTTTAAAGACCTTGTTTTTGATCAGAGTGTTCAAAGAAAGACTTTTGTGGGTAAAAGTTCACTAGGCTGAAACAATAGAAACATTGGAGAGTGGAATATGGCCTTCACTCTTAAAGCAGAGGGTCCTAGTTCAACTTTGCTGGCCTCCATCATAGGAGAGTATGGATACAGCTTAGTTCACCTCTCAGAATATTTTGCAACTTGATCTTTAATAATAGGAGAGTCAATTAGAAATTACTGTGTTCAGCAGTTGGGCATTTATCTAGCTCTAGGAAAAGTTGGGAATGAATTTCAGCAAGGTTGATCTTCACTTAGCAAATAATCTCCTGAATCATTTTTTTTTTTAATTTTTATTTATTTATTTATTTATTTATTTATTTTAAATTTATGGCTATGTTGGGTCTTCGTTTCTGTGCGAGGGCTTTCTCTAGTTGCGGCAAGTGGGGGCCACTCTTCATCGCTGTGCGTGGGCCCCTCACTATCGCGGCCTCTCTTGTTGCGGAGCACAGGCTCCAGACACGCAGGCTCAGTAATTGTGGCTCACAGGCCTAGTTGCTCCGCGGCATGTGGGATCCTCCCAGACCAGGGTTCGAACCCGTGTTCCCTGCATTAGCAGGCAGATTCTCAACCACTGCGCCACCAGGGAAGCCCTCCTGAATCATTTTTAATGATTAAAAAGTGAAAGGAAAAAAGTAGCAGGAACTTTCCCACTCCCTTGTGCCTGTATGGATCCCACTATAGATTCTCAAATTGCCTATAAAGACCACTCAGAACTGAAAAGAGATAGTCAGTCTAACACATTCCCCGATTTAAACCTTACTTTTTAACCTTTAAGAGAGAGAAAAATGAACCTAATCCTTCATTAATGAGCCTCTAAGCTAGGAGAGGCCATAAGTAATTACTGTTTCAAGAGTATGAAAGTAATTACAGGTCCATGAGTTTGCCTACGTGCTCTAGTTGTGGCAACCATATGTCAAATTATCTCAGATAGTCCAGATTTTACACATTTTATCTCAGAAGTTCTTTACTCTTCAGATCACGAAGATCAGAGATTTTTCAGTTTGTAAAATATGATTATTTTAGCTAAAGCCTCATATGCTCTGTTAACAATAATGATGTGCAAAGCTCTTTTAGGCTGAGGGAAGGCTGTTGAAGAACAAATAATCATCTTCCACCCCCTAATGACATCTTACCAAAGTAATAACTAGTCATATTGCCTATATGATTTAAACGCCCACCAAAAGAACAGCGGTTATCGCAATTATTGTTAGAATTATCCCGTCCCTCTCCTTATTCTAGCGTAAGTGGAGAAAGAAGGAGAGGGGTACTGGTTAATGTCCCTCTGAGTTGTCCTCCTCTTAGTTGGAAGTAACGTGCTCTTCCCAGGTCCCCACGGCGTCCTAGGCTCTTCATCAGCGATTTGCTCCATCATGGGTCACCACTCAATGCAGATCACTGCCCCAACTCCTGGACACAGTTCTCTTTGTAGGACGTTGTTCCCTGTGATGGGCGCAGCACATGAGTAAAAGTGAGGCAGGGCGCACTTCTCTTTACAGTTTCATCCATTTGTTCTCCACACCTCCACTACACTAGGGAGTATAGGTCTATTAGACTTAGTGATTGGTTGGAGTAACTTAAAGAAACCGCAGTGTAGGAAGAAAAAAAATTTTTAACTGAACTCGAAATCTGTGATAGTTAGGAGCTCTATTTAAGCTGCCTTCATGGAAGTCCCATCAAGACTTCCATTTAATCTCATTAATTAGAAACTTAGGCTCATAGCCACATAGACTTGCTGCTTCCAGAGTGAAGTCCATATTTCTTTCTCAAATCTCTCATGTCACAATGGTTTCAGCCTAGTGAACCCACAAAAAACTGTAGAAGGGAGGCCAGCGTAATTAAGTGCCCTGACCCCACCAGCACCATAGAGAAAGTCAGGGGTTAGAGAACGAAATGGGATTAGTGATATTAATTGAGTGTTACATATTTTTTGTACATCCTAGTTTTAGGGTATCAATAGTAGTGCTGCTAAATGACCTTTCTGATAGTCCCAGGAAAGCTAACGAGACATTACATCTATCCTAGATGATTGACATGTAGATAACCCAGTCTAATCTTTCTCTAATCTTTCTTTTTTTTTGGCTGTGTTGAGTCTGCGTTGCTGCGTGTGGGCTTTCTCTATTTGCAGCGAGCGGGCTCTACTCTTCGTTGCGGTGCATGGGCTTCTCGTTGCGGTACATGGGCTTCTCTTTGCGGTGGCTTCTCTTGTTGCAGAGCACAGGCTCTAGGCAGGCAGGCTTCAGTTGTTGTGGCACACGGGCTCAGTAGTTGTGGCACACGGGCTTAGTTGTTCCGCGGCATGTGGGATCTTCCCGGACTAGGGATCGAACCTGTGTCCCTGGTATTGGCAGGCAGATTCTTAACCACTGCACCACCAGACATGTCCTATAATCTTTCTACCATACCCTCAGGTCTGAGAACCTTGCCATTTCCTAACCTCTGCTGTGTGGCTGTCCGCCTACTTTGGGAAGCTCTAGCCAGTACCCAGGAGTTGGCCTCATCCCAGGAGCTTTCTCTTGCTGCTCCCAGTAGCTCATTCTCTGAATCTGAGTTATTCAGTCCAAAAAACCCAAATGCTTCAGATAGCTCTCACAGAATAGTCCAGGTGGGCACAAGGGCCCTCTAAGTGTGATCCCTATTTAAGTCTCCTCGCCACTGTGAGTAGCAAATATGCCTCTTTATTCTTAAAATTGTCCAGCCAATAACTGATGGAACACAGATGCACACACATATACAAACCTTTCAAGAGCAAATGTTAAATCACAGAAACAACGTAAAATCTAAACTAAAGCTCTTAAACTGCTTATAAAGGGAATTCATCCCACAGACATGTCTCATCAGCATGGTGTTTTGTTGTTGTTGTTGCTGTCTTTAAATGATTTCTAATGTCTTTAAAGGGGGCATGTAATTCCCATTTCCCCCAGTCAGGTTTAGTTTAATAATTTAAAACTTTCTTCTATTATGCCACCAAACATTTTTATTTGTTCAACAAATATTTACTGAGCTCCAACTATAAGTCATGCATACTCATACTCAGAATAGGGCGATGAGCAAAACAAAGCTCCCTGCCCTCATGAAGCTTACATTCTAGTAAAGGAAATAATTTCATTATTCATGGTAAAGAGCCTATTGCTAATGTCTATAATACTGAAGATTTAATATATTCTGGCTTTAATTCAGAATTATCTGCCTTGCATGTACATTTTTCATGTAATCAGGAGATTTTATCTCAAATCAAAGTAACTGCATGTTATTAAATACCCATTTAGCAAAGAAATGTTCAAATGTAACCTGTCTGTGACCAGTTTACTCAATAGGGAATATTAATGACATTGAGGTCATTACACTTGGGCTTACTCTATGCACAAATTAGTTAATACCCTTCAGTCTCATAGCCACAGACTCTGCTAACCTGGCCAGTCCTCCTTCAGAGGCCTGCAGCTGGAAACAAGAGCAAAGAAGGAATGATAGATTAGGTGTCCACTAGCGTCTTTGGAAAAACAACTTAACATCCACTTCCTGATGATGGTGTTGCAAGATGCATGCCGGACAATAGTGTCATTGTGATTAAATGTGGCTCAGGGCAGTCTTCACACTTCAAGCCCTCCAGGTTCCCCTCTGTCTCCACCAGCCAGGAGAATCACGAAGGAGTTCTTTTCCTTGGATGAGATCCTTGGGATAGGATTGCAGTCCTTTCATTTCTGTGCTGCTTCTGTGGTATAGTCTTCCATCTTCAAGAGAGTTTCTGAATTATTGATGCAAATAATTTAAGAGAATGACAAATGTGATGAGGTGCTTTGAGAATTTAAGCTGACACATTCTGGTACTCAGACATGTTTGGAGGACCTGGCTGCTAAGGTTCCATGCATGTGAAGGATTAAGAACGAGTTCATCCTAAGGGAAGAGAGGACCAAAAGGCAGGGTTGGGAGAGAGGAGTGATTCTGGGCACAGACCAGATTCATATTTGAGTCCTAGGGAAAGGGAGCTAAGATAAAGGGCATGTAAAACCCTTTATTTTAAAAAAGAGTCGTTTCCATAAAATCTCTGTGAGCCATCAGGACCTTAAAGTAGCCCCTTCAGATCAGCTGTGTCACTATATGGAGGAAATTGGAGGTGAAGAGTGCTTTTGCCAGTTGGAATTTCTATTTAACAGGCTGAAACGGCCAGGATCAGGGCCCCAAAAGAAGGAAGGGCAGCATCCCACCTCAATGAGCATTGGCTACTAAGCACAGACATCAGTGGCTTCAGGTGCTGAGGGGCCTGTCATCAGTGTGTACTTACAGGTTGGCTTTAGGATGGCAGGAGATTGCACCAAAGTGAATCAGAGTCAGGAAAGTGCATGTAGGTGTGGCCAAGTGCCATAGTCAAGACTGGTTCCACAGATTTCTCACTGCCAGAGAAGTGAGCTGTACTGTGGAAAGGGGGAATGCTAAAATGAACCCTGCAATGCTGGACTGGAATTGGAAATATCAATATGAGCACAATGCTTTATAAGTGTGTGTGTGTGTGTGTGTGTGCGCGTGCGTGTGCGTGTGTGTGTGTGTGTGACAGAGAGAGAGAGAGAGAGAGCAAGCAAGCGAGCCTGAGCCTGTCCTCTGAGAGAGCCTACAAGCAATGACACACCAGTACAAATTAGCACACCTAGAACCTGAACTTTTCTAAATACTATTCTCCACTAAAGAAACCAGGGATTCTTAGGTCAGTGGCTTATTTCAGGACTCGTGCTAGGAAAATACAAGAAAAGCCTGGAATATCTTGTGTCATAAAGTCAGGAAGCTTAAAGAATTTTGGAGACATGTCAAAAGGACAGTTTGAAGGGACTCCCACTATCCAAATCAGGGATAATTTTAGCATCAAAATAGTGTCAATAACAGATTATAACCCACTGAATAAAATAAGAATCTATGAATCATAATGGTATAAATAAATTGCCAAACAAATCATGTAGAAGAGAACATTTTTCCTTACTGTAGAATGCCAACTAAAAAATATACAAGGAATGATAAAATTATAAAAAATCACCATTTGGCAATCATCATAGTAATAATTGACTCAAGCAAGAATCATCAGTGGATGCTATAACTAGTGGGTAAATTTTGATGAGAAACAAGATATTTAAGTAACCGCAAAGTATCTCCCTGCAAGATACTTAACTGTAAAGCGAAAAATAGTAATTTTAAAATAGAGAAATCTAGCAGTTTCTACCTTAACAAGTCATTAAAGGTAACTTCAATAGAAATTGAACGATTCAACTCCTAATATTATGTACTGTGATCGCATCACTTCTGTGGTATTCCTGCTTAGAATGCATAACCTGAAGCTAATCATGAGGAAACATCAGACAACCCAAGTTGAGGAACACTCTACAAAACAACTGGCATGTAACTCTTCAAGTATGTCAAGGTCATGAAAAACAGTGTGGAAAATTTCTTCCAGATTGAAGGAGATTAAAGATACTTGACAACTGAATGCAATGTATGATCTGGATTTTTCTTTTACTGTAATGGGTATTATTGGAACAATTGAACAAAATTTGAATGAGGTCTGTAGATTACATCATATTATTGAACCAGTATTGACTTCTTAATTTTCATAATTGCACTGTAGTTATAAAAGAGATTGTCCTTGTTTTTAGGAAATACACACTGCATTACTTAGGGGAAAATGGTATCATGTCTACAACTTATTCGCAAACAGAAAAAAGTTCAGAAAAAAAAATGATAAATAAGTAAATACATACACACATACAGAGGGAGAGAGTGTGCAAGCCCACACTAGGTATTGACCTAGGTTACTAGGAGAAAGATTTGAAATTAATAGGCAATTTATACAGGACTACTCTCAGAAATTCTGAGAACATGCCCCTAAGCCCTTTTATTGGGTGCCCAGTGCCAATTTATGTTGTAAGATAAGGGAGAGCCCACACAGCAGAGTCTTGAATACCAGTGAGTCATTCTCTCAGTTAGAGACACCTATGTAACATTCTTCTAACAGAAAGTCAGTTTGACTCATCTCAACTTCTATTCCACAAATGCCTCTACCCAAAATTGTTTCTTTAACTTTCATCTTCACATTGAGTCATTAGAGTCAAAAATTCCACACAACTCTCCTGCTTGAACAATAGAATAATCTTTTTTTTTTTTGTCCGTGCTGTGCGGCATGCAGGATCTTATTTCCCCAACCAGGAATCGAACCCGTGCCCCCCTGCAGTGGGAGCGTGGAGTCTTAACCACTAAACCACCAGGGAAGTCCCAGAAAAATCCATTTTCTGATGAACAGATTTAATTCAGATAAATTAAAAATACTTATCTAGGGACTTCCCTGGTGGTCCAGTGGGTAGGACTCCACGCCCCCAATGCAGGGTGCCTGGGGTTCGATCCCTGGTCAGGGAAATAGATCCCCCATGCATGCCGCAACTAAGACCCAGCACAGCCAAAATAAATAAATAAATAAATAAATAAATATATTTTAAAAATAAAAATACTTATCTAATACATGGATAAAATATTTTGGACCCAAAAGTCAAAGCTGATTAAAAACCAGGACAGATCACAGATTGAACCACCACCATCCTCTCTTTGCTGTATTATTTGTTTGCTCTCTTTGCTCTATTATTTCTATATCACTTGTGGGAAGGAAGCAGCCATATTGAAATACAAATTTTACTTGTTTCTTTAAAAAAAGAAAAACAAATAGATGGTTTATTCTAAGAATGTACAGGAACTTATATTCTAAACGTCCATAAATACATATTCTAGGGACTCTTATCACCTTAGAACCCTACTACAGTTTCTCTTTAATCTTTTTAAACATCCTGTTACATAAATTGCAACTGTATCTATAGCAGGAAGAATAATAAGATAATAATTGGTCAGACATCAAAAGCACTTGGGTGGGTCTTATAGAGACATTTAGTCTTCTCTCCTACCAGCACCACGTTCTTAGATTTTTTTTTTCTAACTACATTAATGTATTTTTTGTTTGTTTCTTCTTTTTCCTTTCCCCTAAGTAATTACTATGAATTTTTGCCAGGTCAGAATTTTTTCCCAGGAAGAGACCCCAAGTATTAAGAAAGCAGACAAACAGTACCTGAAGATAAGATGTAAACTCTTTCCAGGCCCACCCCTCCCTTTGATTTCTTTTTGCATATTGAATGGTATTAATTGGTGGAGTTGTACGTCCTCAGTTTTGTATGAGGGAGAGATCCTACCTGACCTGGGCTAGGAATTTCCGATTAACTTTCACGGGATAAATTTGGAACTGTTCTTACCACCCAGTATTACAGTAAGAACCACACAAATTATCTTACGTGGGCTGTGAATCATATGTACACATCCAGCAAGTATTTCTAGGTCGTAAAATGTTAGAGTTAGGAAGAGTTTTAGAAGCCGTTTAGCTTGATCTCTCTTCCAACGTAGACATTTCATCCATCACTTTTCTGACAAATGATCACCAGTTAAGATTCCAATTTTTGTTGTAACAAGGAGCTGCCTATGGTGTTGGGCAGCCCATTCCGTTGCTGGACAGCTCTCATTGTAACCCTTGCCTCTTGCTGTGGTTATTTGGAGCCTCACAGAATACGTCTACCCCTCTTCCATACAACAGCCCTTTACACATTTGGTGGCTGCTAATTTGTCCTAAGCTATCACCAGGTCTCAGGATGATTTTTCAGATCATGTTGAGTAAATGCATAAACATCCAAAAGTTAACAATAGTAAATTATGGTTATATTTTTATTCTCTTACTTATGTATAAATTCTAATTTTCAAAGTAAATATTTACTTTAATAATGACATTAATTATTTTTATTGAGTTTTATCTAGATGCCAGGTCCTGGCATGCATATATAATTATCCTAAATAACCCTGAGAGACGGGAACTATAATTATCCCCATTGTACAGATGAAGAAACTAGGGCATAGAGGAATTAAATAATTTGCCCAAGGTCACATAGCTAGGCAAGTGGCTGAAAAGAAATTGGAACCTAGTTTTGCCTGATTCTTAACCAATCATCTTATAACAAGAAAAACTATTTCTTGGGGCTTCCCTGGTGGTGCAGTGGTTAAGAATCCGCCTGCCAATGCAGGGCACATGGGTTCGAGCCCTGGTCCGGGAAGATCACACATGCTGTGGAGCAACTAAGCCCATGTGCCACAACTACTGAGCCTGCGCTCTAGAGCCCGCGAGCCACAACTACTGAGCCCACGTGCTGCAACTACTGAAGCCTGCACGCCTCGAGCCCGTGCTCCACAGCAAGAGAAGCCACCGCAATAAGAAGCCTGCGCACTGCAACGAAGAGTAGCCCCCGCTCGGCGCAACTAGAGAAAGCCTGCGCACAGCAACACAGCCAAAAATAAATAAATTAAATAAATAAATTTTTTTAAAAAACAACTATTTCTTTTGTGGGGGAGGGGAATATTTGTTTCATTTTTAGTGTTGTGTCCAGAAACGGATATAATATGGTGGACAGCATAAAGTACACTGTGATTATTATGTCCTTTGACACAATGCAATCTGTTAATGTCCCTATGACTGCATTTGATTTTTCACCTGTGATATGAGACTACTGGTTCATACAGAGCTTTGCAAAAAATCCTTTGGTTCTTATTTTATTTTTCTTTTTTCCCTTGACTCCCTCTTGCCCCCTCCTCTATCACCCCATCAGTTCCTGCCCCTCCAGTAACCATTTTATCAACCTAGTTGTTAACATTTTTCTCCATTCTCATATGGTCATATATAGACAAATACAAATGTACACATATTCAATATAGATATTTTTTGTCATGTAAAAGAAGTGACTACTTTTTTCCTCCTACTTTTACTTAAAACAATTTCTCATCTAAAACTCCTCTAAATCAACTGGCAGAGTGCAAACTTATTCCTTTTAATGGATGTTTTAAAATGTGGATATACTATATTTTTTGCAACCATTCCCCTGTTGATGGCATGCATAGTATTTATAATGTGTGTGTGTGTGTTGCCACTTAAAACACTGCTCCAATAAATATCCTTGTACGTATGTATAGGATACATATGTATTGTTTTATACTTATGTATTGTTTTATTTCAATAGTTTTATTGAAACTAGTGGTTTTATTTGAGTAGGATAGATCCCCAGAACTGAGATTGCTGGATCACATTTTTTAAATAATAGCTGTTGCCAGCAGTTGCTTTCGAAAAAGGCTGTAATACTTTTTATTTCAATAGCAGCTACATGAAAATACCCTTCACCCCACATCCTTGCAGCAATAAGTATTACAGCCTATTCAGCAGCCGTTCTAATAAAACCTCTGCGAAACAAGAGGTCAAAGGAAACTACTTAAACATAGTAAAGATAATTTACTGAAAATCAATAGCAATTATAATTCTAAGTGGCAAAATATTAAAATTCTTTCATTCAAAATCAGGAACTACACATTGAGCTTTTTTTTTTTTTTTTTTTTTTTTTAATATGAATGGCTGGATTTTATTTATTTATTTATTTATTTTATTTTTTTGTCTGTGTTGGGTCTTCGTTTCTATGCGAGGGCTTTCTCTAGTTGTGGCAAGCGGGGGCCACTCTTCATTGCCGTGCGCGGGCTTTTCACTGTCGCGGCCTTTCTTGTTGCGGGGCACAGGCTCCAGACGCGCAGGCTCAGTAGTTGTGGCTCACGGGCCTAGTTGCTCCGCGGCATGTGGGATCTTCCCAGACCAAGGCTCGAACCCGTGTCCCCTGCATTAGCAGGCAGATTCTCAACCACTGCGCCACCAGGGAAGCCCTGAGCTTTTAATTAAATACACCTCTCAGGTCTCTTTTATGCTTAACTTTAAAATTGATGTATATTACACATATAAAAATGTACAAATCATAAGTGCACAGATCAATGAATTATTGCAAAATAGGGGAATTCCCTGGTGGTCCAGTGGTTAGGACTCTGCACTTTCACGGCGGTGGCCCCGGGTTCAATCCCTGGCTGGGGAACTAAAATCCTGCAAGCTGCATGGCATGGCCAAAAAAAAAAAAAAAATTATTGCAAAATAAACACATTCATATAACCACCACCCAGGTCAAGGAATAGACACTAGCAGCACCTCAAAAACCTTCTTCATGCCCCCTCCCAAACATTGCCCCCTTCCTTCTTCCTCAAGAGAACCACAGTCCTAACTTTTAACACCACAGAATAGTTTTCCCTGGTTTTGAAATATATAGAAATAAAATAATGCAGTGTATACTCTTCTTTACATGTCTGGTTTATTTCCCTCAATATTATCTTTGTGAAGTTTTCCATATTGCAGATAGCAATAGTTCACTCATTTTCATTGTGGTACACTAGTTCATTGTATGAATAATATACACAATTATCTGTTCTATTTTTGATGGACTTTCAGGTGCTTTTGAATCTGAATCCTGTCCTCCAATATATCAGCCACCAATACTCCCAGCTTTGTGTCATCAGAAATTTGGATGATTACATCATCTCTGTCTACACAAATCATTGACTTTTAACTGTTTGACAATACCAGACAGATTTGTATCAGCCAACTAGAGATCTCCCTTCAGGTAAACCTGAATACACTAATAAATATTATTTGGGGAAAGTTGTTCAATGAGCTAAAACTATAGCTATCTGTAGTATCATTGAGCATACATTTCTACACATCGTCTGATTCAAATAAACAAATACTTCTTGCAGGTCTACTATGTTCTGGGTACTGACTGGGGATAGAGCAGTGAACAAAACAGATCAGATCCATAGCCTCGCTGAATTTATGTTCTAGTTGATGAGACAGATATAAACAAACAATTTAGATAATTTTATTTAAGTGCATGAAGAAAGCGAAACAGGGCAACAGGATAGGAAGTAATGAGGAAGGAGGCAGACAGCGTTAGAAGGTGGTAACCACAGGAAGACTGAGGTGTAACATTTCAGGCAAGAGGAACAGCTAATCTAACGGCGCTGAGGAGCAGATAAGCTACAAGAAACAGGAAGGTTAAATAACTGTATATGGTAAGTAACCTTTAAAAATTGTATAAAAAATTTTTAAAGAAAAGAAGGAAGCTAGTGTATCTAGAGCAAATTTTCAGTAGAAGCAAGTGGAAGAGAGGTAGTCAGGAGCCGGATTATTTAGGTTCTTGAAGTCTTTTTATTCTAAATGATGTGGTGAGATGGATAAGGGGATGCAACACCCAGATCGCCCTTTAAGGAAGGACTTGATGCCCAGACGTGAGGCGTGTGGTCTGCAGACAGCCTTGAGCTAAGCTTTTCCAGGACCTGCCTTGCTGTTTGAGATCACACCCTTCATGGAGAAAACCACATCTGTGACTGAGTGAGCAGCACTGGACAATTTCGATGGACAATACTTGTTTTAGATCCCCGATGGGTTGACCAAGGCTTTGCTGGGTCTGAATCACTGATTTCTTTCCTTTCACAGGTGTTAAACCCTAATAAACAGCTTGGATCCCAAACTCCACATCTGTGGAGAACCCAACCTTTGACAAATGGGGAACTGTAAAGGATTTTAAGCAAAGAATCTAAATGATTTGATTTAGTTTTTGGATCACTCCAGCTCCTGTAGAGAGAATGGATTGTGGGAGGTAAAAGTGAAAACAGTACCCGGGGGAGAGGTGGTGGTGGCTTGATCTAGGGAGGAAACAGAAGATAGGGAGAAGCGGGTGGATTTTGGATAGAATTTGGTTGTAGAACTGATAACTGTGGTTCATCCCAAGCGTTTTGATCAGCTGTCTTGCTGAAAACAAATTTAGCATGTCCTTGGGGCTTCCCTGGTGGCGCAGTGGTTGAGAATCCTCCTGCCAATGCCGGGGACATGGATTCGAGCCCTGGTCCGGGAAGATCCCACATGCCGTGGAGCAACTAAGCCCGTGCACCACAACTACTGAGCCTGCACTCTAGAGCCCGTGAGCCACAACTACTGAGCCTGCGTGCTGCAACTACTGAAGCCCGCTCGCTTAGAGCCTGTGCTCTGCAAGAAGAGAAGCCACCACAGTGAGAAGCCTGCGCACCGCAGCAAAGAGTAGCCCCCGCTCACCGCAACTAGAGAAACCCGCGTGCAGCAACGAAGACACAACTCAGCCAAAAATAAATAAATAAAATAAATTTATTTAAAAAATAATTTAGCGTGCCCTTGGATTTCTTTAATCTGCCTGTCTAGTAATCACGTCATAAAAGGAAACAGCATTACTTAGGTGCCTGCGTGATATGGCCCCTGGTTACCTGGGTAGTCTCATTCTTGCACTCTGCCTCCTGTTTACCGTTCCAACCACCTCAGCTTTTTCTCTGTTCCTCTAGCCTGCCAAGTTTGTTGCTAACTCATGCCTTTTTCACACGTGGTTTTCAGATTGTCTCTGTAGCAATACTTCCTACATTCTATTAATCTCCAGGGCTCAGATTACATGCTGCTTGTTCACAGAGGATTTCTCTAGCACTGCCCCCTTCTGCAATGAGGCTAGTTCCTCTACTTATGTTCTCACATGAATCCCAGTGTTTTCTTTCATAGCACTTACCACAAGTTGCAATTATGCTGTAATTTTTGTTATTATTTGTTTTCCTCGCTAGAGTTCCAAAAGGGGCAGAAATGTGCCTGTTTTGTTTTCTGCTTCATTCCTAGTGCCTTGCACAGGGACTGCAATCCAGTAGGTACACAACAAATATTTGTTGAATGAACGAACTTGCCCTTAGCGGACCCAAGTTGACACTTAGCATCAATTCCTTTAAGTGCTCATAAAACATTTTTTAATAATCCACCCAAAATCTTCCAGGAATCATTGAAGATTTTAAGACCATAATTTTTAAGGTCTCATTTTTTTCCACATGAAATACTTTTTTGGAGAGTAAAATTTATGTATTATATAGATGTAATTTAAAAGTAGTACCGAATATTTATAATGAAAAAACAAAATAAAACAAAACCTGCTCTACTCCCCAGTCTTACTCTCTAGATAGGCAGCTATTTTAAACTAAGCAGGTTTGGTCAATCCTCTATCTTCAAAAGAAGCCCTTTTTCACACTTGAAAATCAGTACATGTCACCTTCCAACGCGTTTCCTGCTTTCAGTAATTTTTATAATGTTTCTATTTGTGGTTTGCAATCATATTAGCTATTTGTTTCACTACCTTTCAGTATTGGGATTAGAAATCTTGATTTGTTCAAAGCAGTGGGATATCTCATATAAGCTCTCCTCAGTGGTATTTCAAATTTCTTACCTATGTTTGTTCTTCCTGTTCCAGCATGAAAATTATCCTCCTTTTTTTTTTTACTGAGGTAGAACTCACCATAAATTTCACCTTTTGAAAAAAGTATCTTTCTTGTTGAGGAAGGTGGAAAGAAAAGTAGACCTTACATGGCTCACCAGCAGACATACTACTGCTTTCTAGACGCATTGGTGTCTTGCCCAGGATGGCCTGGGTTCCAAAGCCAAGGTAAGGAGGGAGGACAATAGTGAGAGTAGATAGGTAGAGGCAGGAAAGCGAAAGCATAGACTGTCTATTCAGAAAGTAGTGAATTCCTTTCAACAATTTTCTCTCATAACAAGTTTGTCATTCCTTATTTCACATCAAATGGTCCTCTATCAAATATCACAGGCAAATTTAGATATAAATTTATACTATATATATGTATATTTTAAACATTACTGGTGAGGAAATCTTAACAGAAATTGGGTGATTTTTTAAAAATTAATTAATAAATTTATTTTTGGCTGCATTGGGTCTTCATTACTGCATGCAAGTTTTCTCTAGTTGAGGCTACTCTTCGTTGCAGAGTGCAGGTTTCTCATTGCGGTGGCTTCTCTTGTCGCGCGGGCTTCTGTAGTTGTGGCATGCGGGCTCCGTAGTTGTGGAGCACGGGCTTAGTTGCTCCGCGGCATGTGGGATTTTCCTGGACCAGGGCTCGAACCTGTGTCCCCTGCATTGGCAGGCGGATTCTTAACCACTGCGTCATCAGGGAAGTCCTATATATATATTTTTATATATAGTTTGGAGGTCTGCCCTGGTGGCACAGTGGTTGAGAATCTGCCTGCCAATGCAGGGGACACGGGTTCGAGCCCTGGTCTGGGAAGATCCCACATGCCACGGAGCAGCTAGTCCCGTGAGCCACAATTACTGAGCCTGCGCGTCTGGAGCCTGTGCTCCACAACAAGAGAGGCCGCGACAGTGAGAGGCCCGCGCACCGTGATGAAGAGTGGCCCCCGCTCGCCGCAACTAGAGAAAGCCCTCGCACAGAAATGAAGACCCAACACACCCAAAAATAAATAAATAAATAAATAAATAAATTTATTAAAAAAAAAAAAAAAAAAAGAATATATATAGTTTGGAGCTGATGCTACCCAAGTCATCTTAAGAGCCTCTTGTGCTCTAGGCATTGTTACCTTTGGAGATCCTTTGTAGTATCACATAAACGTATTAAAATATCACATCCCAAATCAAATATTAAATCTTGCTATAAAATTTTGACACAATGTTATATAATTTTTCTTTTGAAATTATTATTTAAACTAGAAGTAATGTTTAATTTGCTTATCATTTCTCAAAAATTATTATGCAATCTTCTGAATTTATGTAGAATGAAACAAAATCTAGCCTTCAAATGCTTTTCAAATGTAATAAATTTATTTTGAATATTAATTTTATAATTGATAAGCTTCACATGATACATGTGTGGACATTTGTTTTACTCGTTTCAAAAAATTGTGCACAAATATAACTTTTGTTTTAAATGTTAGTATTTTTAAATACATTAAATACTCTATAAATACTTTTTTTAAAGATTTATTTTTATATATTTATTTACTTTGGCTGTGCCGGGTCTTAGTTGCCCCATGTGGATCTTCGTTGCGGCATGCGGGATCTTTAGTTGTGGCACGCAGACTTCTTAGTTGCGGTATAAATACATTTTAAAATACATTACATACATTCACAGAAGATCAATCATTCAACCCAGAAAAGTATAAAAGAAAAGTAAAATCCTTTTTCCTATCTAGCATTCCCATTTTCTAGAGTCTAGAAGCAATCACTGTTGATAGTGTCGTGTGTCCTTCCAGAAATTTTGCATACATATCCCAGCATGACAATGAAAAAAATTAGTAGTCAATCTAAGAAAGAAATGGAAAATTTTATTCAAGCCAACCTGAGGATTATTACCCAGGAGACAGTGTTTTGAAAGCTCTGAGGACTATTCTGCCCCTTAGAGGTCAAAGCATAGTTACATAAGTTTTCAAGACAAAGGGTTATACATCAAAGTCATATACTGACAGTTTACATAGCCCAACAAGGTGAGTAGTGGGTTATTGTGACCCCTTACAGGACTGAGAAAGGAATGTTATCTCCTAAGGTGTTACCCTGCTGGTGCCAGGAGGAAATTGCTTTTTTTGGTGAGTAGACATCCCTGTGTCTTCTAAGGGGATCTAGTTAATGTATAATGCAGGTGCACAATGCACACTAAAGGGGAAGGGGTAGTGGCTCAAACAGGCAGGGAGAGAATTTTATGTTTAAAAATTTTCTTGTCCTGCCTTAAAAATAATTTTATTTCATCAATCCCCCTTTTGATCATTAATCAGAAGGTGATCAAATATTTGGTCCCTCGATGCTAGGATGGTTGCTTACCTCCCCTGGTCCATCATGTCCCTCAATGCTGGTTCCTAATAGCCCAGTTCTTTGTTTTCCCTTATGGGGGGGTTGTACTGGTAGGATGTCTGGCAAGGACTGACAGTCAATTTTTTTTTTTAATACAATTATTTATTTTTGGCTGCATTGGGACTTCATTGCTGTGCATGGGCTTTCTCTACTTGTGGCGAGCGGGGGCTACTCTTCTTTGCAGTGCGCGGGTTTCTCATTGCGGTGTCTTCTCGCTGTGGAGCACAGGCTCTAGGCTCACGGGCTTCTGTAGTTGTGGCACGTGGGCTCAGTAGTTGTGGCGCATGGACTTAGCTGGTCCGCAGCATGTGGGATCTTCCTGGACCAGGGCTCAAAGCCGTGTCCCCTGCATTGGCAGGTGGATTCTTTTTTTTTTTTTTTAATTTTATTTATTTATTTATTTATGGCTGTGTTGGGTCTTCGTTTCTGTGCGAGGGCTTTCTCTAGTGCGGCAAGTGGGGGCCACTCTTCATCGCAGTGCACGGGTCTCTCACTATTGCGGCCTCTCTTGTTGCGGAGCACAGGCTCCAGACCTGCAGGCTCAGTAATTGTGGCACACGGGCCTAGTCACTCCACGGCATGTGGGATCTTCCTAGACCAGGGCTCGAACCCGTGTCCCCTGCATTGGCAGGCAGATTCTCAACCACTGCGCCACCAGGGAAGCCCAGGCAGGTGGATTCTTAATCACTGCATCATCAGGGAAGCCCCGACAGTCAATTTCAAGTTGTCCAATAGGATTTATGCCAATTTTACCTTGCATGTACCTTGTGCATGTCCATTATTTTATAAAGAACTATAGATGTGATCAATAGTTTCAGGTTGTTTGGATATCATCTTAGTAGAAGCAGATGATACACAGCATAAAGGCAAGAAACTATTAATTTTTTTCTTTTTTCTTTTTTGGCTGCGTTGGGTCTTCACTGTTGTGCGCAGGGCTACTCTTTATTGTGGTGCGTGGGCTTCTCGTTGCGGTGGCTTCTCTTGTTGTGGAGCACGGGCTCTAGGTGTGTGGGCTTCAGTAGTTGCAGCACACAGGCTCAGTAGTTGCAGCTCATAGGCTCTAGAGCACAGGCTCAGTAGTTGTGGTGCACAGGCTTAGTTGTTCTGTGGCTTAGATGCTTCGCGGACCAGGGATTGAACCCGTGTCCCCTGCATTGGCAGGCGTATTCTTAACCACTGGGGCACCAGGGAAGTCCCAAGAAACTATTACTTTTAAAGTTACACAAACTGTAATAAAAATTGCCAATAGGAGTAACTATCATTAGTAAAGATTTAACCCAGCATCCTCCTGAACCAAACCATCTTCCTAGTATTTCCCTTAAACTGGGAAGAGGATCATTCAGAAAGGTAATTTGATTTTTCATATGTATCATAAGGCGGGTTACATTAGGAGACTCATCAGGTATAAAAGCACAACATTCACTATGTATGATAGCACAAGTTCCCCCTTTAGAAGCTGTTAGAATACTGAGGGCCATGCAATTCTGTAGGACTGCTTTTCTCATCATGGAAATTTCTTAATTGAGCAAACGAATGACTTGGTTACTACCATTTAAAGCTTGCTGGGTGAATTTTGTTGAAGGCTCTATATGAGTAATGACATATTCTGTTTCAAGTGAAGGAACAAATATCATGGCCAAATAATCATACCACTGGAAAACTGATTGAACCCAGCATGCCCAGTTAAAGACAGATTGGCAGGGACTAGTTTCAAGGTTACCTGTAGGTGACCTTGAGCCCAAGGGAAACCAATTGTTCATCTTCCTAACCTACCTGGGGATAGCCAATGCTGTAAATTTGTTCCATAAATCGATTGGGTCCTGTTAGCAGCTACCCAATATATTTAACTTCTAGTGAAAAGGAGTCTTTATGGACAGGTTCAGAACAGGTATCATTAATTGGCCAGGTAAGAGTGTCCCACTTCACAAGAATGATATCGGCAGTCACTTGCATGGTACTAGAATTTCTTTCCTTTTTTTTTTTTTTTAAATTTATTTATTTATTTATTTATTTATTTTTGGCTGTGTTGGGTCTTTGTTTCTGTACGAGGGCTTTCTCTAGTTGTGGCTAGCGGGGGCCACTCTTCATCGCGGTGCGCAGGCCTCTTACTGTCGCGGCCTCTCTTGTTGCGGAGCACAAGCTCCAGATGTGCAGGCTCAGTAGTTGTGGCTCACGGGCCCAGTTGCTCTGCGGCATGTGGGATCTTCCCAGACCAGGGCTCGAACCCGTGTCCCCTGCATTGGCAGGCAGACCCTCAACCACTGCGCCATCAGGGAAGCCTGAGAATTTCTTTCTTCTAAGATAAAATCTCTAAGGCCTTGGAGAGGAGAAATCCACCAAGATAACCCAGGAGCACTGGACATAGGTAACTGACCACTAAGTCCGTGCACCACAGCTACTGAGCCTGCGCTCTAGAGCCCGTGAGTCACAACTACTGAAGCCCACACACCTAGAGCCTGTGCTCTGCAAGAAGAGAAGCCACGGTGATGAGAAGCCCGTGAACCACAATGAAGGGTAGCCGCTGCTCGCTGCAACTAAAGAAGGCCTGCATGCACGAACAAAGACCCAACGCAGCCAAAAATAAACAAACAAACAAACAAATTAATTAATTTAATTGGCTGTCCTGAAACTTTTCATAAGGAATCTCAGACTGAAGTTTTAAAAGGCCTCTGAAAGCCAGGAAAGCCAGGCCAAGGACTTGTCATAGATTTTGCCTATCCTATCTACAGATTTGGGTGAATTCCTCTCTTCTCAAGGTCCCCCAAATATTTTGAGATTCCTACACCTGTTAGGAGGTGGCCTTTCTTATTTACCTGGAAAGGCTGCTGTGAACCCTCTAAGAAAGGCACCAGGTTGGGGACTTCCCTGGTGGTCCAGTGGTAAAGAATCCGCCTTACAATGCAGGGGACGCGGGTTCGATCTGTGGTCAGGGAACTAAGATCCCACATGCCATGGTGCAACTAAGACCGCGTGCCACAACTACTGAGCTCACGCACCTCAACTAGAGCCTGCCTGCCGCAAACTACCGAGCCCACACACCCTGGAGCATGAAAGCCCCAACTAGAGAAGAGAAAAAACCTGCACGTCCCAACTAGAGAAAAGCCCGCGAGCCAGAACAAAAGATCCCGCATGCCTCAACAAAGTTCCCGTGTGCCACAACTAAGACCCAACCAACGAAAAATAACATGACGAAAAAAAGGAGAAAAAGGTACCAGGTTGTTTGTCCAGTGGGCTTTATGGTTCCATAAAGTCCACCTTAGTTCTTTAAAGCTGTCTGGTCATATCTGATTTTATGTATTGTCCAAATATGACATTTCAGTCAAAGTTATGGTAATATAACCAATGTTTCCAATTATGTCCTTTTATAAGGAGAACAGATTCTTATTAAACTTATGTACATAACTATATCACCATAAAAATAAGAATGCTCACTGAGAGTTTTCAAATTCTGGAGGGATCAAGAAGAGAGAAAAAAATAAATGTTTCAATTCTACTTACAAAGGAATAATTTACCAAGTTGCCTAAGCCGTATTAGCTTTAAGGGAAAGATTTCCTTGTATCTGGAAAACACATATTAAAAGCCAGTAATATTTCAGACAAAATTCATAAAATTTTAACCATATTCACCAGTTCACTAAGCCCTATGTAACTAATCCTTTCTGTTAACAGTTTTATGAAGCCACACGGTTTTTCACAAGGATTCTTTAATTTCTTACCCAGTTCAGCAGTATGATCTGAAAGTTATCAGAAACCTGTACTTCTCAAAAAGCTCTATGAATCTTCTTGAAGATGTGGCATTTTTGCAAAGATAACAGAGTAAAACAATGACTGTCTATGAATGACAAAAGACTTTAAAAGGCATAGTTAAAAATCTGATTACAATGCAATTGACAAAGAAACTCAGTTATTGCTGTGACATACAACATTTTAAGATACTAATTAGAATTATGATTGATAGCATTATACCAGCACATATCCAATTTTTAGAAATTTTATATAATTTCTAGAATATTTATATTAATGACTTTTTATCCATACAATGCAAGCTAAGAAATTTTATCTCCACTCAGTTGACAATGCTTCCCATGTAACCCAACATACCGAATAATGCTAATTAGTTTAATCTCTCTCTCTCTGGTATGCTTCAGGGACCCTCTGAAGCATTCCAAAGTTAGCTGGAGGCAGGAGAGAATTTTATGTTTAAAAATGTTCTTGTCCTCAATGCTTGGTGTCAGTTTATTTATCTCTTGTAAAAATAAAATACAGTGTGTATGTGAAAAAAAAAAAAAAATGTGCTTGTCCTCCTGTAACAGGGAAGAGCCAAATCATGGTGGATCTGTTTCTTTTACTTTAAGCTTTTCTTCCCATTGCTTTTGTTCACTAAAAGGATATAGTCTAAACACAATGGCCTGCCTCAGGGAACCCTGCCCCTCTGCCTGAATGTTAAACCAGGGTGCCTTTGTTCGGGGAAATATCCTGACCCTGTCCACCTGTGGATGGCTGCAAGAAAGAAGAAATGAACACATCCTCTCCCCGAGGCTGGCCATTCCAGGGGACATTTGCAAATCTTATGGCCTTTTTACTTTACTTCCTCATCTCCTCCCCATCTCTGTGCTATAAAAGAAACTGGCATCCAAACCCCGATAAGATGATTTTTGGAGTAATTAGTTCGCCATCTTCTTGGTCTGCCGGCTTTCTGAATAAAGTCGTATTCCCTCTCAACATCTCATCTCCAATTTATTGGCCTGTCGTGCGGCGAGCAGAGCGAGTTTGGACTCGGTAACACTCCCTTAAAATAAAAATAATTTTATTCTATCTATATATCTATAAAAATACACAAATGGTATTGCATGATGGGTGTTGTTGTGCATCATGATGTTTTTCACTTTCACATAATTACTATGGAAGTTTTTTTCATACCTATAGATTTATCTCATTGTTTTCAAATGTTGCATAACATTTTACAGGATGAACTATAATGTATTGAGCTAGTGCCCTGTAAATATCTTTTTTAAAATGTTTATCTTTGGGGTGTAGTGGCATCGTGGGTGACTTTTTCTGCCCTATATTTAGAACAGTATTAATGTTGCTATACCATTTCTATAATTTTTTTAATTAAAAAAAAAGAACCATCTTTTAGGGTGTGGTTTGTAGTAACAAAATTCAATAGGGAACTCTGGGAGTCAGTAAACACTGAGAATGGGCATTCAAATCCACCCATTCAGGAGTAGATAATGGTCCCTAACTACATTTTCAATAGAGGTCAAAACCAAATTATTGGAAGTTAAGAGGTGAAGATAATTGCCAGGGCAGGTGATTTGTTAGAGGAGTTTGCCAAAGACTGGTGGAAACAGGACAGAATCTTTGAAGAGCAGCAAAGTTGGGCAAAGGCTTTGTTCCAGTTTGGAAAGGCACAGACGAAACAGGTGTAAGCTCTGCCTCCTTAGCTATTTTGATTATAAGCCTAGAGAAGACCTGATTAACAGTGGAGAGTTGGTAGCAGCCTAAGAGACAGCTTTCTTACCTTTTTCTTTTCGTTGTTTTACTTTGTAAAAAGTGAGTGAAGGTAAAGTATCCTTATAAATTATGCTCTTGCGAGGTGACAGGGCATTGGGAAGGGGAGGAAGCCACTTGATTGTAAATCCCTCACGTTTCACCCATAAGCAAAATCTAGTTTGTGTCAAGCTTGCTCTTTTGAAATCGTGGGCCGTGGGAAAATGTATGATATTTTAAATCCTGGAATCAGATTTGCCTTGGTGAGGGTCTTTTTGTTTTTTTTGGTTTTGGGGGGAGGTTTTTGGACGTGCCAGGCGGCATGCCGCATCTTAGTTCCCCGACCAGGGATCGGACCGAACCCCCTGCAGTGGGGCTGTGGAGTCCTAACCACTGGACTCCCAGGGAATTCCCCTTGGTGACAGTCTTTTGAAGAAAACGGAGAGAACAAAATAACCAGATAAAGACAGAGACCTACTAGAGAATGGACTTGAGGATATGGGGAGGGGGAAGGGTAAGCTGTGACAAAGTGAGAGAGTGGCATGTACATATATACACTACCAAACGTAAAATAGAAAGCTAGTGGGAAGCAGCCGCATAGCACAGGGAGATCAGCTTGGTGCTTTGTGACCACCTAGAGGGGTGGGATGGGGAGGGTGGGAGGGAGGGAGATGCAAGAGGGAAGAGATATGGGAACATATGTATATGTATAATTGATTCACTTTGTTATAAAGCAGAAACTAACACAGCATTGTAAAGCAGTTATACTCCAATAAAGATGTTAAAAAAAAAAAACCAGAATAATGATTAGATTGATAAACAGAAATGCCTTAGGTAAAATTACTGAGTTTGACAGTTACCCTTTTCCTGTGTGGTTCTGATCCATTTATTTATTTATTTATTTATGGCTGTGTTGGGTCTTCGTTTCTGTGCGAGGGCTTTCTCTAGTTGCGGCAAGCGGGGGCCTCTCACTACCGCGGCCTCTCTTGTTGCGGAGCACAGGCTCCAGACGCGCAGGCTCAGTAGTTGTGGCTCACGGGTCTAGTCTCTCCGCAGCATGTGGGATCTTCCTGGACCAGGGCTCGAACCCGTGTCCCCTGCATTGGCAGGCACATTCTCAACCACTGCGCCACCAGGGAAGCCCCCTGTGTGGTTCTGGAAGTAAAGTCCTCATCTTTTTTTAGCATTAGGGTTAGCCCTCACGAGGGGGTGGGGGGGGGAATTTCCTGCTAGGTTAAAGGGGAAGGTGGTACCAGGCCAGTGGAGATATATTTTGGACAAAGCATTGGATCTTAACACACTTCTCAAATCCCACCATTGTGGACAGGGAGTGTTGCCTGCTATCCCAGTTCTAGCCACTGTATGCCCTGAGGGGAATTCAGGATGGAGAAAAACAGGAAGCACTCTGTGCTTTGGATATTGGCCCTAGATAGTTAAGATGCATATCTAAGGAGTAATTTCAATGAAAGCAGATCCTTGCATCTTCCCAAAATAGAAGAGCGCTAAAATCATCAACTTGAGATACCTGTTTTTTGTGATTAGCAGTAATCTTTTGATGTTTGACTGCATGTTTGTTTTCCAGCAAAAAACTCGTATACCCTGGCTTTTCCCTTACCTCTTCAGAACAGTTCCTCACAGTTTTCTGAGAAGCTGTCTCCCAGGAGGGCTGTAGTCCTCAGTAAGAGCTCAGAAACAACTTGAAAGTTTTAGGTTGTGCATTTTTCTTAAGCTGACACCATGTAAAGAGCAGTCTCTTCTAACACCTAGAACGCTCTCTGCTTAGGCTGAATCAAGGTCTCTGGATACACTACGGTGGCCAGGCTGGCTGTGTGTGTGTGTTGGGGGGTGTGGTGGTCGGAGGAGGGAGGAAAAGTGACTTTTTTCATGTTACATCTTTTGTATCTTTTATTATGAAAATATATCATTTTATTCAAAAAATTAAGTTGTTTTAAAGACTTGATTGAAGCTGAGAAGAGAAATTTGGTTTTGTTTTCTGGTCAGCACGGCCTCCTGGATTTACTTCGTTTCATTCCTACTTCATTTGCTCTGTGATTTCACAGTGTGATGTTTTAGTTTAGGGCCCTCTCCCGGCAAACCACGCCCCTGACCCAAATTAACTAATCTAATCTAAACAAGTCAGTTTATGTGTAACATCTTCTTTTCTTCCACCTCACTTTTTGTTTCCCATCAGCAAACAAAACATCTTGTTAAACAATGATTCCCCACCTCAAAGCTTGAGATCTGAGTAACAGGCAGATGCCAGCCCTGCCTGCTATTTATTAGCTGCATGACCTTCAGCAGGGCTCTCGGAAAATGCTCTGGAATTTGGTTGCCTCATGTGGGGCCGTGGAAGGTGCACTCACAGAGGTCAAAGGGCGTGGGCTACATTTTCATTCTGCCACTTTGTTGCTGTGTAAACCTGGGCATGCTGCTTGGCCTATGAGCTTCAGTTTCTAAAAATGGCGATAAATCTTCCTTCCAGGGAGGTTGTGAAAGTGAGACAAGATATGTGAAAAGGCCTGATGTCCAGGACAACTGGGCTCTCAAGCCATGTTAGTGTCTTTTCCTTCCTCTTCACGTTATTTCCACTTTTGATTTGTTTTAACTTTGTAAAATGGGAATGGTGAACTTTGTCAAGCCTGCCTGTTACTCAGGCCCCCTGCCTTTCATAGTGCTTTGCAAACTGTGAAGCACAATATGTGATTGTTTTGGCACCAGGCAGACATGGGCCCCAGGCTGTGAATTTCTCTGCCCTCTCTAAATTGTGTTTGAATTCCAGAGGAGAGCTCTGTTTTTCTAGGTGGAAATTAGGTAAACTTTTCCAGGAGCTCGCCCCAGGCAGTAAGCTGGGGGCTGGGAGCTCCTTCTGGAAGACCTTTCCATCATTTTCACAGGGCTCAGCATCACAGAGCCACCTGGGGGGGAGTCAGGGAAGGGTATTGTTCTTAGAAGCCACCTGGAGGCTGGCTTACTCCCTTAGGAGAGAGAAGCTGCTCAGACCTTTGAAACACATTACTGAAAACCTATTCACACTTATATGGAAGTCAAACTGATGAGGATGGCGATGATGGTGACAATGACTATAATAATGATAATAAACCACACCTGCTGTTCACTATGTATACTGTGCTGTGGGAGAAGAGAGGATGCCCTCAGCCCAGTACTTGATTTGATTTTTAAAGCTTTTATTGCATTTCTATCTCCTCTGAAGTTCTATTCCTATGGCACATGGAGGTGTAAAATAAAAGTTTTAAACTTAGACATACTAAGAGGAGGGAAGAGAGAAGACAGTTAAACTAAAAATTAGTAATTTAGTCAATTTAATTAGTTTAGAAATGAGCCAGAGGTACACATGGAGGTTTAGAAGACTTCATTAAGACACTTGGGGGAGTTTCCTGGTGGCCTGGTGGTTAGGATTCTGGGCTTTCACTGCCATGGCCTGGGTTCAATCCCTGGTTGGGGAATTGAGATCCTGCTAAGCCATGAGGTGCGGCCAAAAAAAAAGAAAAAAATAAAATAAAGACACCTGGCATTGCCACTCAGCAGATTTGTAAACTGTATTAAACAAGCAACTCTCCTTGCCCCTCGGTTTCCTTGTCTTAAGATGAGGAGGGGCTTCCCTGGTGGCACAGTGGTTAAGAATCCGCCTGCCAATGCAGGGGACATGGGTTTGAGCCCTGGTCTGGGAAGATCCCACATGCTGCGGAGCAACTAAGCCTGTGTGCCACAGCTACTGAGCCTGTGCTCTAGAGCCTGCGAGCCACAACTACTGAGCCCATGTGCCACAACTACTGAAGCCTGCGTGCCTAGAGCCCGTGCTCCGCAACAAGAGAAGCCACTGCAATGAGAAGCCCGCGTACCACAATGAAGAGTAGCCCCCGCTCGCTGCAACTAGAGAAAGCCCACATGCAGCAACAAAGACCCAATGCAGCCAAAAAGAAAGAAAGAAAGAAAGGAAGATGAGGAGGATTGGTGAAATAATATCAAACCCTTCCTAGCTCTAACTTTCCTAGGCCAGATGCTTACAAATTGAAGTTCTTTTGTTTCAGCCTGTCTTGTTCCATGGACAAGGGGGAGGGAAGAAAGGGTCCTAGTTTTTATAGAGCAAGTAGCATATGCCAGGCTCCGCATGAGGGATTTTGTTTACATTAATGTATACATTAACTCCTAGCACAGCACTGCTCTGTTAATTTGACCAGTGGTCTTAAAATGGGGGGTGGGAACGCATGCCAATAGTACCATCACAAGGTTCTCTTATTTCTATCTTATCAAGAAAACAAGAAAGTAATTGATAAACAGAAATGGGTAGACAGAAGTGTGTATATATATGTGTGTATATTTATTATAAATAACATATATATAAATTATATATTTATATGTGGTACATAATTTAAATTTTACACTGGTGTGCAAAATTAAAAAAAAAAAAGGAGTTGAAACATTATCCTAGACACTGGAAATAAGATAATTACTGTTAATCTACCAAACAGGTATTTTACTTGGGGGAAATTGAGAGTTTGTAGTATGTCCAAATGAAGTTTCATGTATAAATCACAGGTGAGCTGTTTCTTAATCCATCCTTTCTGTCCTTCCTTCCCTACTTCCCTGGCGGTCCAGTGGTTAAGACTCCATGCTTCCAATGCAGGGGGCAATTACATATGTAATTCACTAAATCATTCTCATTGTAAAAGAATAAAAAAACATAGAGCAAAGCCTTCTGGGCCATTCTCCACTCTGCCCTCCTCCCCGCCCCCAGTCCCTGAACTTACCCTCCTACCCAGTCCTCTCCCCAGAGATAACCACAATTATCATTTAGATGTATATTCCAGCCCTATAAAAAGTAAAGTTTCCTCATTGCTCTCCGTAAGTTGTTGCTTTAAGAAAAAAGAGACGGGAAAGAGTAAGGGGAAAGTGGGACTCGGTAACCTACAAAACGTTTTAGGCAGGACGCTTTTCAAAACCCAAGAGCAGAACTGGAACTTGAACTGCGCGTGGTTTCCAGCATGAGCATCTGGTCACCTCCACCTTGGTAAATACTGCTGATTGACTGGCTCTGGCTCTGGCCCACCTGCCAGTGACGGCCAAACACAGGAAAGCTGACAAATCAATAGCATCTTTCACTTTTTTATTTTTATTCTTTATATTTATCAGTCTCCCGTACTCTGATGATTGCCAAGAATAGGAGTTTCTCTTACACACAGTAGCAGGGACGTAGTTTCTCTCTTTCTCTTTCCTTTCTAAAGGACAGTGTCAAGGACATGTTGAGGCCAGGTCAGTAAATGTTACATCAGAGATACTGCTGCTATATTTACTCCCACTTGCCTTTCAAGCAAAGCAATTTATATGATGAAAAACAGCAGAGACAAACTGACCTGGGTATCTTCAGAGAAAGAAAACATGGAATTTTAAAGCTGTGTATGATCTTACATTGCAGTAAATTTCTCTGGGGGCTAAATTTCCTTTTTCTCTCTCTTTCTACTTTTTAGAATTCTCTCTGAGGAGAGAGTTAAAGAGACATACTACTTCATCCCAGGCCTACAGACCTGCAGTTGCTATTCAGGGTTTAATTCATTCTAGGCTGTCACCATAGCCTTGAGATGAGAGAGACTAAACAGACAGAAGAATGACAAGCAGAATTACCACTGGATTTGCTTTGGTCTGGAAGTTCCCATATCAGCTTCTGTCCCACCCCCACCCTGAAACCCCCTCTGGACCAATTATTTTTATTCTTCAAACCTCAGTTTTCTGCTCAGTAAAATAAGAAGAATCAATTCTGTTTCACTTGGAGGGGTATTGTTAGGAGAATGAATAAATATGAAAAAGGTCTTGTGGGGAAAGGAAGGTTATTCAGCACTGATTCAATTCAACAAGCATTTCTTTTTTTTTATTGAAGTAGAGTTGATTTACAATGTTGCGTTAATTTCTGCTGTACAGCAAATTGATTCAGTTATATCTATATTTATTTATATGTACATTCTTTTTTATTTTTTTTTTACTGTTTGGCCGTGCCACGTGGCATGCAGGATTTATGCAGGATTTTAGTTCCCCAACCAAGGATCAAACCTGTGCCCCATCCATTGGAACTGTGAGTCTTAACCACTGGACTGCCAGGGAAGTCCTTATACATTCTTTTTTTTATATTCTTTTCCATTATGGTTTATCACAGGATATTGACTATAGTTCCCTTTGCTATACAGTAAGACATTGTTGTCTATCCATTCTATATATAATAGTTTGCATCTTCTTACCCCAAACTCCCACTCCATTCCCTGCCCTTCCCCTTGGCAACCACAAGTCTGTTCTCTATGTCTGTTGAGTCTGTTTCTGTTTTGTGAATAAGTTCTTTTGTGTCATATTTTAGATTCCACATATAAGTGATATCATATGATATTTGTCTTTCTCTTTCTGACTTACTTCACTTAGTATGATAATCTCGGTTGCATCCATGTTGCTGCAAATGGCATTATTTCATTCTTTTTTATGGCTGAGTAGTATTCCATTATATATATGTACCATATCTTCTTTTATCCATTCATCTGTCAGTGTACATTTACATTGTTTCCATGTCTTGGCTATTGTGAATAGTGCTGCTATGAACATAGGGGCGCATGTATCTTTTTGAATTATGGTTTTGTTCAGATATATGCCCAGGATTGGGATTGCTGGATCATATGGTAACTCTATTTTTAGTTTTTGAGGAAGCTCTATACTGTTTTCCATAGTGGCTGCACCAACTTACATTCCTACCAACAGTGTAGGAGGGTTCCCTTTTCGGAACACCTTCTCTAGCTTTGTTATTTCAACAGCCATTTCTTTTTTTCTTTAATAAATTTATTTATTTATTTATTTTTAGCTGTGTTGGGTCTTCGTTTCTGTGCAAGGGCTTTCTCTAGTTGCGGCGAGCGGGGGCCACTCTTCATTGTGGTGCGCGGGCCTCTCACTATCGCGGCCTCTCTTGTTGCGGAGCACAGGCTCCAGACGCGCAGGCTCAGTAATTGTGGCTCACAGGCCTAGTTGCTCCGCGGTATGTGGGATCCTCCCAGACCAGGACTCGAACCCGTGTCCCCTGCATTGACCCGTGTCCCCTGCCTTTGCAGGCAGATTCTCAACCACTGCGCCACCAGGGAAGCCCTCAACAGCCATTTCTTGAGTGCATATTAAGTGCTGGCAGAGAATACCATCCAGAGTAAAACATTGTACCTACTCTTAAGTAGTTAACAATCTGATAACTGGAAAAAAAAAACAAGTTTACAAAGAACCTTAACCTCAGGCAGCAAATGATAAATTACAAATGAGGGAATAGGAGAAGATTGGGGAAGTTTCAAAGGGAGAAGCTGCACTGAGATGAGAGATAAGAAGAGGACATTACAGATAGAGAAGAAAGATTAAAGAAAGGTGTAGAGGAGGCAAAGCTCAGGAGGAATTCAGGGGACAAGGAGTACAGCAATCTGGCATACGTCAGGGAGCCGTGGATGGCAAGCTGGGTTCATATTGGAGAGGTTAAGAAGTCTATACTTAATCCTATAGGTGTCACAGATGTTTCGTTGAGGAAAGACACGATTAAAGTACTGCTTTAGGGCAATTACTATGGTGGCTGGGGGTGGGGTGGGGAGGGGCAGCTTGGAGGGGTAAAAGGAACAGGTGAGGGTGATGGCAGAGCATCACAAAATCTTCCCTGACCCCCAATGAATCTCTGCATCACATGCTGTGAAGGAAGAACTTCCCTCGTAGTATTTACATATTCAGCATTTACACTCACCCCAGTTTGGTTTTGGTGGGTCTCTTTTCCAAGCATGACTCCTGACTCCCCATTCAGGGGGTGCTTCCTGAGAACAGGGCCTTTATTTGTTCTTTTCCTCTTTCTCCTCTCTGTGACAGCAGCCCAAATGCCCTCTATGCTATGGCCAGCCCTCACTCAGGTGGAAAGACTGGCACTTTCTTTCTGCTTTGGTTTTATGCATTTTTTAACATCAACAAGGACATCCAATGAATTCAGAGGGTAAAAAAAGGAAATAATTAGTAGGCAGATGGGGGAGGAGGAGATGTACCAGTGTCATAATGAAAGACTAAGCTTTGGTTATGGTCCTTTAAAGAAAAATTTAAGACAGCATTTGTTGAGCATTATTATATATCTTGTATTTCACATGCATTATCTCATTGCATTCAGTCAGCAATCCTATGAGATAGTTACTATTATTTACAGATGAGAAAACTGAACAGAAAAGTTCGATAATTTGGTCAATAGCCCATAACAAGTGACAAAGTCAGAATTTGAATGATGTTTCTCTGCCCATTATCTTAACCACTATAGTCTATTGGTCCTGCATTGTGGACTTAGATACCGAGGTCAATTAGTTCTTCAGTCCATACCCTTCTCCTCCAGTACAATGGCACTGTTGCTTGAATGTTTACTGAAGCAGTTGATCCCTTCAGGGTTAAGACTTTGTTACTGGAGATTAAATTGCAAAGCCCTAACCTTTTCAATTCTAAGTAGCTCTCAGGGGGATCTCAGTGCTTGGAAATATTTTAGCCTGCCAGACGAATATCATTTATTAATTAATTCCATTTCCCATAAGACAACAAGACCTCCTACACTGAGTTGATGGGACTCCAGACAAAAAAAAAAAAAAAAAAAGAAAGAAATCAGAGTAGCCTAAAAAGAACTGACAATTTCTATCAGGCTACTCTGAAATGAAGAGAAGAGCTCTCAGGCCTCCTTGGAACCTCAGGGTAGTGGCCTGTGGGATAGTGAAAACTGAACCCCTGCTGGAAATCCCTGCTCCCACCATTTCTGTTAGATTTGCTTGAGTGTCTGGCATTTTGGAGATTTGATGGGAAGGGAGCTGCAAAAGGGAAGAGAGCAGAGCACCTGAGGAATGAGGGACGGTGAGAGAGAGGGAAGGATAAATTAAGGGGAAGAGAGACTCTGGGTATTCTCCTGGCTTGAGAATGATGCCTGTAGCTTTTAGCTAATTAACTAAATTAGAGCCTGTTTTGGTTCAGTTGAGAAGGCAGTGTGATAGGGCCTAAAGACCGTGGATTCTTTTTTTAAAAAAAAAAAATTTATTTATTTTTGGCTGTGTCAGTTCTTAGCTGTGGCACGCGGGGGGTTGCCCCGAAGCATGTGGGATCTTAGTTCCCCAACCAAGGATCAAGCCCATGTCCCCTGCATTGGAAGGTAGATTCTTAACCACTGGGCCAGCAGGGAAGTCCCAAAAGCGTGGATTCTGAAGAGAGACACATTTGGATTTCAAGTCCTGCTTTTTTCACTACCTGCATAACTTCTGAATCTCATGGAATAAAATAGCTATTTCTTAAGATTGTTATACATGAGAGCGGATAAGTTTTAAAAATTCCTGCTATTAATAGGCATTAAATGAAGGCCATTTATTCAAAGTCTTTGAGAACTACCATTTTGTATTAATTTAAGAGGCCTCAGAATTAAACAATTTGCATAATTCACACCTTCTTTTGAATTTCAAGTCTGTTATCTCTAAGAAATAATTGTTGAATTAAACTAGAAAGACCTCAGATATTTTTAGGAGATGATAGTGGTCAGCCAAACAGAAGAGCATGACCTTAATGAATTTGCTGATCCACAGGAAGACAGAATGTTGACGAAGCCACCAAATTGTCAGAAGTTTTCATTTAGCTTTTCTAACATCATCTCTAACAGTTTTAGACCAAAATGTAATTCTTTTCAACCTAAGGATCACCAAGAATGAACTAAGTTGCATCGTTTCAAGTTAGATCTTGAGACAAATATTTCTGGGGGGCTTGGGTTGGGGCCGGGGGCACCAGCCGTCGCACGGGATCCTAGTTCCCCATCCAGGGATTGAACCGGCACCCTCAGCAGTGAAAGCTCAGAGTCCTAACCACTGGAGCGCCAGGGAATTCCCCCCAATTTTCGTTTATTTCTGTTTTTAAGAGTTCTCATTCCAAGATCTTCTGGGTTGGAAGCTTGATATTTCAAGGTCCTAGTTTTCGGTTGGAAGCTTTTTCCTGACTTTCCTGTTTTGTTTTGTTTTCTCGCCTGAGGCCAGATGCTGAGCTCTAGTGCCAGGGTCTTAACCAAACACATGACCCTATTTCTCTAATATCTCCAGGGGATGTGGGGAGGAAGCAGTGGGGGGAGGCTGGCTCTCAAGCACTAAGGCAAGTGCCTCCTAAGCACGGCTATTGTGTTGGTGGGGGGTTGTTTTTGTTTTTTTAAATATTCCCAAGTAATAACAAAATTTGCATATTCAATAGCTATTCTTGCTGGATTTCTGAGTTCCTTAATTTCAAAAAGTGTAAAATAAAACCATGTACCTCCACTGTAACCAATTTCAAAATTCAAGGAATGAGCACAATAGGTGTGTGTGCTCTCTCCCCTGTCCCACATGGAGATCTGTCCCCTTGGAAACTGGTTTGGTCAGGTAGGGGTGGATGGATATCTTTGTCTCTCCAGTTCAGGTATTACCCAGGGATGGGAGATGAAAATCAGTGAAATTTGTCAGATTTCCCTAAAATTAGTTAGGAATTCTACACATTAATGTAATAAAACAGCAAGACCGTCACATGGTCAGGCAGGGTCTTGGCCTGAGACCTCTTTCCTTACATTTTCATGTGGTTAGAGTCAGCTCAGCCATCCCCTCCTCAGGGAAGCCTTCCCTATCACCTCTCCAATCGCTCTGGGTTAGGGGTAGGCTCAAACTTCCTTCTCACACTGTCTTAACCTCTGTGTAGCATTGTCATCCACTGATTACAAGTTGATTGTCTTGCCAGAGCATTTGTTTCTCAAGAGATTTTTTTTCACTCCATCTATAGAAAGTAGTGGAGGACCTGGTATATGATAGATTTTTTTTTTTTTTTTTTTTTGGCTGAGTTGGGTTTTCATTGCTGTGCGGGTTTTCTCTAGTTGCGGTGAGCCGGGGCTACTCTTCATTGCGGTGCGTGGGCTTCTCACTGTGGTGACTTCTCTTGTTGCGGAGAATGGGCTCTAGGTGCATGGGCTTCAGTAGTTGTGGCATGCAGTCTCAGTAGTTGTGGCTCACGGGCTCTAGAGCGCAGGCTCAGTAGTTGTGGCGCATGGGCTTAGTTGCTCCACAGCATGTGGGATCTTCCTGGACCAGGACTCGAACCTGTGTCCCCTGCATTGGCAGGCGGATTCTCAACCACTGTGTCACCAGGGAAGCCCTGTGATTGATATTTAATACCACTTTGCTCATGGAAGGAAGGAAGGAAGGAAGGAAGGAAGGAAGGAAGAAAATGCATTTTGCATTCCCAGTTCATTAAAGTTTATCTATTTACTAGGTCTCTTCAATCCAGCACTGAGTAATTGAGAATGGCGGGCTTTCATGCACCAAACTAGCATATTTTAAAAATTCTCCCATTCCAATCAAAGCTTTTGTTCATAGTCAAATCTAGCTCCCTGCAAGAAAAGTTGAGTGTTCTAATTCTGGTATTGATGCTGGTGGTGACTTGGGCTTTCCTTTTGTTTCAGTTTGTTCATCTGTAAAATGAGCCTGTGTTTCAAAAATGTGAGTTGTAATCCATTAGTAGCTTTCCTTATCAACTTAGTGGGTGGCAACTGGCATTTTAAAATTGAAATCATAGTGTAATTGTTTGTGGTAAGGTAAGGATTGCTTCATGAAGCTTAAGGTTTTGGTTATACTCTATGTATGCAGGTACTAGGTCATGGTGTAAAATGTACTTCTTACTGTGTTATCACAACAAAAAATTTTAAAAGAATTGAATTGGATGATAAATGAAGCCCCTCTAATCTTAATCTGTGTGAATTCGGCAGGACTGCAGTGTAACTACTAAAATAGAGGGGAAAGAGGGGCTGCCAATAATTAAAGAGAGATCAGAACAGTTCAAAACAGTAAGCAAACTACAGAACAGGAGGAACTGACAGAAGAGCACCAGAAAGGTTCAAAATAGAAATCCTTCAGAGAACTGTGCAGTTTGGCTCTTCCCACCTTTTGAGACTTAAATCTCTGACCTGTCTGTTGCCTTTGTTTCTATGAGTTGGGAAGAACAGTGGTATTTTCATGAGCTGTTCCCTCGAGCCCCACCCTTACTCTTCTCCTCTGCTTATATATTATAACTCCTCTCCTTGCCTCTCGGCAGCTCCTCCCCGCCCTGATGCACCCACATGTGTGTGCTCGCACCTCTTTCTATTCATGCTTGCTGGTCAGCCGCATGTACCCCACGTGGAGCCAAGAAGTATGTGTCAGAATGTGGGGTCTGGACGGGGTGGGTAAAGGGGTGGAGTGATTCCCTCAGCATCCCAAATCTTCCCAAGAAGGCAGATCAATATAAATTCAAAACACATATTTTTGGGCTTCCCTGGTGGCACAGTGGTTAAGAATCCACCTGCCAGTGCAGGGGACACGGTTTCGAGCCCTGGTCCGGGAAGATCCCACATGCCGCGGAGCAACGAAGCCCGTGCGCCACAACTACTGAAGCCCGTGCTCCACAACTACTGAAGCCCACGCGCCTAGAGCCTGTGCTCCACAACAAGAGAAGCCACCGCACTGAGAAGCCCGCGCACCCCAACGAAGAGTAGCCCTGGCTGGCAGCAACTAGAGAAAGCCCACGCACAGCAACAAAGACCTAATGCAGCCAAAAATAAATAAGATGAAATAAATAAATTTAAAATATAATAAAAATAAAAAAAAACATTAAAAAAAACCCACATATTTTAATCCCAAACACTGTTTCAATTCACATTAAAAGAACGTATCAGTATTTATTATTATTATTAATTTTTAATCAAGAGGCATCATGAGCTTTAAAAGTTTGAGAATCACTGGCCAATAGAGGCAAAAGTGCCTCCCATTACCCACCAACTCCAATCACCTGTCTTTGTTTCAGGGTATTAAGGCCAGCCAGCATCAAGGAGATGCAACCAGAAAGAGATGGAAATGGGTCTTAGAAACCCTGCTGTAGAATGACTGATGGGAAGGGTTTGGGCCACAGAGCAAGGACAGTTTGATTTCTAAAGTCCCTTGTAGTTATCAGATTCTTAAAAGCTAAGATTTTTAGGATTTAATGAACAAATGAGAAGTGAGAGGAGGTTTTAGCAGGTGCCTACCCTGTTTTGTGATTGGGGGGCCCAGCCTTAGGACAAGGAGACAAGAGACCTTGGTGTATAAGCCTCAGCTCCCTATTCTGGCTATGGATGCTTCTGGACAGTGCCTAGCTGAAACCCATGAAAGAATGGATTGTTCTCAATGCTTGTGTCAGGAAAATGTGTTATGGACCATTCCTCCAGATTCTTCAGCAAGCTCTGAGTCACTGCTAGAAATTAAGGGTGGGTGGGCTGAATGCTGGCATCCCAGGGTTTCAGTCCTTTGCAACTGACCAATCAAATAATCTTTGACATCTGGCTTGACCTCTCTGTTTCTCATTCTTCCTTTTCTGTTAAATGAGTATTCAAGTAAGCAATAAAGACTTCCACTGCCAAGCACTTTTTAAGGTAACTTACGTAAGTTAAAAAGAAGTGGTAGTAGTAGAAAAAGTAGTAGAAATGGAAGCAGTAAATATTATTATTTTATAAATTAGAAAACTGAGGCACAGAAAGTTTAAATACCTTGCCCAAGAGTAACCAGGGATTTGTGTACGTGACTGAGTCTACAACCACCTGAGTCTGTGTGACTCCAAGGTGAGTAACTGGTGTTGGGTGCTGGGAGCTGTGGTGAAAGGGGCTAAGGAGGAACTGAAGACTGGTCTGGCCCTGCCCTGAAGAGTCTTGGAGTGGTGCTGAGTCACAGCCCTTCTAGGTTCCCCCTCTGGAAATGACTTTAGCCTAGAGCTGGAGTCCTCAAATGTTTTTGCTCCTGTATCTTTCTGAAAGAGTTCTGAAAAACCATACATCTCTTTGTACATTTTAAACTTGACATCTAACGTTTTTCATTGTAAGCTTAAAGAGTTGTAAGAGTTGTAAAATATAATTACTAGCTTTTGTAAATATCAATATAATAAAACTATGAAATCATTCTTTTAAGTAAATCTAAAGGATTCATAGAAATATCATAGTAGTTTGATATTAACATCATCAATTTCACTAATTCATACTAAACTCTCTAAATTGGAAGTTTTATATTGTTTTTTTCTTTGAAATCATATTTTGATTCCTCTTTCATGTAATCTTGTCTTAATATAATTTGGTAATTGAAAGCATTTTACTGATTCTCTATTATACATATTTTTCTGCAACAAAAATACATAAATTGACATTCATTTAAAGATATTTCCAGGGACTTCCCTGGTGGTCCAGTGGTTAAGACTCTGTGCTCCCAATGCAGGGGACCCAGGTTCAATCCCTGGTTAGAGAACTAGCTCCCGGATGCCTCAACTAAGAGCCCGCATGCCGCAACTAAAGATCCCACAACTGGCAATGAAGATCCCGCGTGCTGCAACTAAGACCCGATGCAGCCAAATAAATAAGTAAATTTTTTTTAAAAAAGCTATTAAAAAATATTTCCACTGACAGAAGTTTCTAATTGTTTAAAAAATATTACTGTTGGGCTTCCCTGGTGGCGCAGTGGTTGAGAATCTGCCTGCCCATGCAGGGGACACAGGTTCGAGCCCTGGTCTGGGAAGATCCCACATGCCACGGAGCAACTAGGCCCGTGAGCCACAACTACTGAGCCTGCGCGTCTGGAGCTCGTGCTCCGCAACAAGAGAGGCCGTGACAGTGAGAGGCCCGCGCACCGCGATGAAGAGTGGCCCCCGCTCGCCGCAACTAGAGAAAGCCCTCGCACAGAAACGAAGACCCAACACAGACAAAAATAAACAAATAAATAAATAAAGACGCTTTCATTAAAAAAAAACAAAAACAAACAAAAAATATTACTGTTACTAATAGCATTTATCAAAACAACAGATATTACAAATCTTTATAATTAGTAAACATTATTACTGTATAATGCTTATAATTAGTAAGAAGTGAAATTTTATTGGGAATTTGTCTCTTAAGGAGATGGAAAGAATGGGGAGGTGTTTATGGTTCTTTGGATTAAAATAATTGTGGAAATGTCCCTTTGATGTCCCAGAGGATTTTATACCTTAGAGCAATGAATGCATCATTTAGCAGGATTAGAGAAGAGGGAGAGGTAAACTCCTTTTTTTTTTTGAAGTGGCAAGAGGGCAATTGAGAAAGAGATAAGGAAAAGAAAATCAGGGCTGCAGATGTCCTCTGAGGCACACCAATTTTAGGGAAGAACATGAATGAAAACTGAGGACCTGGAAATTGAGTCCTTTGAAACCACTATGGTCCTGTACCCTTTGGAAAGGATTTACATGCCCGAACCCCTAGCAGCCCTGTCGATCTCCATGTTAACTGGGTTCCCCCATGTGCCCAGGGGAAGAAACTGGGTCATGGTAGCCATAACCAAGCAATGCTCTTTGTTTCCTACGCCAGTGTATTTAAACAACCTACCCCTCCTTCAAGGTCCTCCTGAGTCATTCTGGAGTCACTGGGCGTGGCTTTCTTGTGCTCACAAACTGGTCAGCTGGGCCCTTTTGTGGTTTCTGCCCGTTTTGCTTATGTTCTACAGTCTGGCACAGCAAGCTGCTAGCCCTTTAGATGCCAGAGCCAAGTATATGGTCATATGAGGAAGCTGAGCATCAGACCCTAGATCCTTAGGCCTCTTCTGGCTCACACAGTGGCCTCCAGAGGGAAAAGTGACCCCACCCCCCTAGTGTCTTCCCTGGGATAGAGGGGGTCTTCGCAGGGAAAGTACCTCCTGCTGACAGTTCTTAGAGGAGTTTGTGAAACAAACCTTCCCATTTGGTCTCCTTTTTGGCTTAGTAGTGGTGATAAATGCCCAAAGTGGGCTGAAGTACCAGGCGCTCTGAAAGGGGACCCTCATCCCAACCTGCATTTTATATTTCAGCATTTCCCCAATTTTCTTCACATCCCAGTACTCAAATGGCTCCTTCTCTTGCCCTTGACCTTTTGTCTCCTTGGTGAACTCATATTTACTCATCAAATCTCAGTGCAATTTCTTCTTTCAGGATGCCTTCCCTTTCCTCTGATGGCCTCAAGGGTTTTTTGCTATCTCTCTGCTCTTACTACATTTTGGTAACATTTGCTCTTACATATTTGTTAGTCTTTCTCTCCAATTAAACTATGGGCTCCTTAAGGGCTAGGACTAGGTATATCAGAGTTTTCTCTGTTATCTTTCGGTGCACAAGCAGAAGTGAGTAGCTCTCCTTAAGTCACTCTACTAGATGCCTTTAAGTGCTCAGCTCTCTGGAGGATAACCAGCTTATTCCACCAACCTCTGTGACTATAGAGGTTCTGGAGTTTGCAGGATGCTGAGGAGGGGACAGAGGCCTCTGGGCACAAGCTATTGAACACAGCCAGGGTTGTGTAGATAGAGTCTCCATCCCCTGCCTACTGTGAAGGAAGGGCCTATGGGATTCTCCTGCCCTGTTGGGATGAAAGAAACAGTTAATGGAGAACCAGCCTATTATCTGAACTCAGCCCCCTCCAAACAATGCTCTGCTTGATACAGTCTCTGCTCCTTTTCCAAGGGGAGGGAACAGCAGTAGGCTGAGCTATGAGATCTTCTGGCCTGGATTTGGAAGGATCTGGACTGCCTGTTCTAAGGGAGTTGGCTTTATCAGGATTTTATTCAAGCAAGCCCCTGACGCAGATCTGTATAGTCTATTCACTGCATTTGGTGTACAACAGTGCTACTCGAGATGTGGTCTACCACTGGCAGCATTAAAATATCTTGGGAGTGTTAAGAGTGTAAATTCTTGGGCCCCTCTCCGGACCTACTAAATCAGAATTCCTCAGAGAGGCCCCGGAAGCTGTGTTTTAACAAGCTCTCCTGATGATCTTGATGTACACTAAAATTTAGAAAGTACTGTTATATTGGATACACACACACATTCCTTCTCTCTGTCTCTCTCATACACACACACACACACACACACACACACACACACACACCCCAGCTGCCTACAGCCACTTGGTCATTTCCCCATGGTTTCCCTCATCAGGGCCCTGGGATTTGTTTTCCTCCACTGTGGATCTTGTTCATTTCCTGCTGCTTCCAAGGGGTTGGGAGAGGAAAGAGCCAGCATGAAGGCAGGAGGGAGGGGGAAGGGGTTAGCTAAGGCAGTGGAGCTTTCAAGAATGGAAAGGAAAATGCTTAGTGACAATGTTCCTTTGTGAAGAGGTAGCTTTATGATGTAGCTGCAAGTCATTAGCGATCGGGCACGCGCGTGTGCGCGCGGCGGGAGTTGACCCGGTCATTCTCCAGGGCCAGACCGCCCTCTGCTGCCGACTGATAAATAATACTCCGGGACTCTGGGACTGCCAAGGAAAAGAGGAAGAGTCCCTGGGGCTGGCTGGGGTGGGAGAGAGGACGTGACTAAGGCCAAGAGGTCACAAAGTCACCACTTCAGGCAGTAGAAGAATCTTGTTCCAATCTTGTTTGCAGGAAGGACGAAGAAGCCAATTCAGTGGGTGTTTCCAGGACCCATCCAACAAACAGTGCGGTTCTGCCGAGATCTCCACCGGCTCCCGTGATTACAAACTCTCAGCTTGATTTGGCGCAGCAGCCACGCTTTCCCCATTACCTCACCTTGAAAAAAAAGAAGGGGTGTTTAAAATAGGAAGAGGGATTTAAAAAAAAAAAAAAAAACACGAAAATTTTTTGGTGTGATGGCATCTAGGGGCAGTTGGTCAAGGCTCAGACTTTTTTAAAAATCTCATTTTCTCAGAGTCCCTTTTTTCCTTTTGTCTCCATGAAAGCATTGTGTCTTTCTATCTTTCTTCTCTTGCCAGGGAACACATACACCACAGATGTGGAATCAGCCATTCTTTATTGCCCCACTTTATTGCTGTTGGGAATTATGGTTCATGCAGGTCACTGGCGAAAAGAGCAAAGATTTGTTCCTGGAATAAAAGCTCAGGCACAGCAGTTGTTCCTGCCAACCACTGGGCAGTGACCCATTTCCTCCTGGTTCTTGTTTTTGCCACTTCCCAGCTGTGACTGGAGCCGGGCACCCGTAGGCCATTACCCCCGTATCCCCAACTCCTGGGACTTCTGCAGATTATAGGACTCCTGCTGGGGAGATACCATGAGGGTCCAGTCTAGAAAATTCCTTAAACTGCCCTAAAAGGAGTAGGGTGGAGTGGAGCAAGGGAGGAGAAGAAGAGGGTGGGAGATTAGGGAGATGATGAGTCGGGGTGGGGATGGGAGTGTAGGTGGGGAGAAGATGAGAGCAGCAGCCAAAGTTTTCAGAATGTTCTGGTATCGTGGAACATTCTGGCCTCTCCCCAAAACATCCTCATGTGCAGAGTAAGTCTATGTGATTCCAAGTCCCTCAACCAAAACACATCTTAGATAAACCTGTGGTTGTTTTCTTGGTTTTTGGTCTACTTGCGACCAAATATCTGGATCTTTAGATAACCACATTTCGATGATGGGATCTGTATGACCCCAGATATATGCTGGTTATCTATTTGTATTAAAATCAAAGCACTTTGGGCTTCCTTGGTGGCACAGTGGTTAAGAATCCGTCTGCCAATGCAGGGGACACGGGTTTGAGCCCTGGTCTGGGAAGATCCCACATGCCGCAGAGCAAGTAAGCCCCTGCACCACAACTACTGAGCCTGTGCTCTGGAGCCCGCGAGCCACAACTACTGAGCCCGCATGCCACAACTACTGAAACACATGCACCTAGAGCCTGTGCTCTGCGACAAAGAGAAGCCACCGCAATGAGAAGCCCGCGCATGGCAGTGAAGAGTAGCCCCCGTTCGCTGCAACTAGAGAAAGCCCGCGCAGTAATGAGACCCAACGTGGCCAAAAATAAATAAATAAAAAATAAATAATATAAATTAAAAAAAAATCAAAGCACTTTATACACTGCCTATGGTACTTGAAGGACAATTTCATCTCTCATAAGTGATCTACTTGGTTGTCTTCATTGTGAGCAGGGTTGCATCTCTGGAGCAGTTTGTGCCTGGAGTTGGACCAGAATTCTAAGTACAAGGGGCATAATCGTAGACACTTTGGCTGGTGAGAGTGATCTGGTCTCTGCCAACATAGGCAGCTAGGGAGTTGGGTAGAGGAATTGTTCATAGAGGGTGTGATTGTAACAATGTATGGTGGTTAATTGTAACCAGAATTATTGTGGTGATCATTTCACAGTATACACAAATAGTGTGAATCATTATGTTGTATACCTAAAATGAATATAACGTTTTATATATATGTGAATTATATATCAATTTAAAATATGGAGAGTGTGAGTAGCTACATAATTTGCAAGATTCATGGCAAAATGAAAATACAGGACCTCTTGTTCAAAAATTTATTAAGAATTTCAAGATGGCAACAGCAGAACATTAAACATGGGCCCCTTGTAAGCGTGGGAGCCTGTGTGATTGCACAGGTTGAAAGCCCATGGAGCCACCTCTGGTAGAGGCTCCCCTTGGGAGGGTGTGGACTAACAAATTCAAAGAGTTGTGATATGTCCCCTCCAGTTTAGGTGCCTCTCCATTTCAGTGGCATGCCTTATGTGAGACTTAAGGCTCTGTCAGACTTTTTTTGACACCCACTTGCTGGTCTTAGCTCTATTTTGGGGAGGGAAGGGCAGAGCCTGTGTCCATGTTGGGGAGACACACCTTGGGGAGAGCAGCAGCAGTATCCAGTGTTGGGGAGGAGATAGTGCCCAGAGGGCATCCTGTGGCCTTGGAGATGTGGAACAGCCGCAAAGGTAGCAAATGTACCTGGTGAGGAAACCTGCAAATGCCAGGATCATGTTGGTTTTCTTCCGTGATTCCTGCCACAAACCAACAAGAAAGAAAAGTGGGATCCAGGGACTTCACTGGTGGTCCAGTGGTTAAGACTCCACGCTCCCAATGCAGGGGGCCCGGGTTCCATCCCTGGTCAGGGAACTAGATCCCACATGCATGCCACAACTAAGAGTTCACATACCACAACTAAAGGAGCCTGCATGCCGCAACTGAAGATCGCGCGTGCCACAACTATGACCCGGAGCAGCCAAATAAACAAATAAGTAAATAAACATTAAAAAAAAAAAAGAAAAGTGGGATCCAATGAGAATCAGCTTCTCATATTCTAGAGAAGACGACTTGGAGTCATTGTAATGTGTATATTTAAAAAGTGTGACCTGATTCTCTAGTCTTGGGCTAATGAAGTCTTGGGACACTTTGGTTTGCATAATCAGGCATAACTGGTATGACATGCCTTGTAGCTTAGGGTATAAATATAGTCTCATCTTTTAATTTTCCGTTTATCACCTAGCCCCTAACTTTCTTTAGTGGTGGGAAGTCCAATATCTCCTTAGAGACCTTCCCACCACCCTTCTGAATTGTTCAAGAAGGTCTTCTGTAGGTCTGGCCAGGTCCTTACTTTGAAGGGGGAACAGCAGCAAGGAAAGCTTGAGAGAGCAAAGAAGATGATGCCCAGGTGCTCACTGAAGCCGAGAAAGCAGCACCCCCCAAGTTCTACTTTATTTCCTTCCCCTCTTGGTCAGGATCAGGACTATATCTGTGGGTTAATGAGCCAATTACATCCTTCCTGACTTTTTTTTCCTCAGAATTACAAAACCCTGATGAGCTTTCAAAACCTCACTTTTCAGAGACATCAGTCATTAAAATATCAAGACCTAGGCAACACATTGATGACATCTCATATTAAGGAAGTTAATAAAATATATTAAAATATGTTTAAAATGTGTACTTTAAAATGTGTTTAAAATATGTATTTAAAATATTTATGTCTCAATAATTAAAATTGCAGTTTAAAATGAGAATTGATTGTTATAGCTTCTTCCTTCTAAGGAAGGTGACAAAATGCACACTGATAGGGAAATAAATTTCTGTCTTGGGCTTCCCTGGTGGCGCAGTGGTTAAGAATCTGCCTACCAATGCAGGGGACACAGGTTCGAGCCCTGGTCCGGGAAGGTCCCACATGCCGCGGAGCAACTAAGCCCGTGTGCCACACTACTGAGCCTGCGCTCTAGAGCCCACGAGCCACAACTACTGAGCCCGCGAGCCACAGCTACTGAAGCATGCGCCTAGAGCCCGTGCTCCGCAACAAGAGAAGCTACTGCAATGAGAAGCCTGCGCACCGCAACGAAGAGTAGCCCCTGCTCACCGCAACTAGAGAAAGCCTGAGCACAGCAACGAAGACCCAACACGGCAAAAAATAAATTAAAAAAAAAAAAAAAATCTCTGTCTTGGTTCCTGATCCTCCCAGGGGCTATTGGGGAAGAAGAAAGGAAAAGAGCTTTCTAAGTGGCCCTGGAGGGTTGGCTCTGGGAAAATGCTCACAGGTTAGCAGAGCATAGTCAGGAGTCTATCTTTGCAGAGAAGGCCTGGGGTTGAGTTAGCGGGTGGACAGGTCAGTTGTTTTGCATAACGGAGAGAGGGGAACTGAGTTTCTGAGAGGTCAAAGGAAGGGGAGTGGGGTCTGAAAATTGGATAAGCAAGGAGGCTTTGGGGGAGAAATGATGATCAAATTCAATTTGTGGTGTTAGTATTTCTATAACATCTCCCCAAGTCTTCAGTAATGTCTGCTACACACATAAATACCTTAGGCTAACAATTAATGAAACAACAAATAATACTTGCTGTGTATCACATACTATTCTGAGTACTTTACATATACAAACTTATTTAATCCTCATAATAATCTTATGAAGCTGGTACTATTATCCCATTTTTATGGATGAAAATACTGAGGCACAGAGAGGGTAAGCAGTTAGCCTAATGTCACTCATGGTTATTTTGAAATGTCACTAGAAATTAACATGCTTTTACTTATTTAAATGCCAGTAATTCAAAGGGTTCAAAAAATTATACATCAAATACCTGATGAATGAATTTTAAGTTATCAAGTTTAAAATTAATGGAGAGATGTAACAAGGAGGAGTGTGGGCCAAGACTGATTTTTGTTGATTTGGTTGTTTCCTATTTTTCCTTCCCACACTAAAGAAGCACTGAGACCAAAACTCATCTACACTGCAGACACTGTAAGGTAGAAAGGGTCTAGCATAGCAAGTGTAAAGACATGAACAATGCTGAGAAGAAATTGAAGTCAGAGGGAGTAAGGAGATGGTAAACGAGCTTTTTAAAAATGCTCCCCCCACGAAAAAAAAGTTTTTAAAAAATGCCCCCAAATCTCTGGGCCCAGAGAATTATATTTCATAGTAGTAAAATAATTTGTTGATGGGATCATGGATCTACTAGCAATTTTCTATCTTTGACCATAAAGTTATAAACATTTTAACTTTAAAAAACTCTTGAGAAGTTGTGGTAAAAATAAAAGGGTGCCAGAAGACAGGAAACATGAAAACATAAATTTCATAAATGAGAAAAGGGTGGATTCCAGAACCTCAGTAGCAGAATGTTGATCACAGGAAAAAATCTCAGAACAGTGTATTAAATAGTTATGTTGACACTTCATAAAGAAAGGTGTTGACACTTGGAATGAGTTTTCTAGGAATATTTCCTGTCAAATTGTCAGTATTTTATTTTATGATAAAGTTACTAGATGTGTGAATTAGGGCGATACAATAGTTATACTCTATCCTGATTTCAGCAAGACAGTTACAGAATTCATTGATATCATTATGGAAATGATGAAAAATGTGACAAGATTCTAATATGGTGTGCTGGGTTGTATGGGTTAAACAGCTCATGTCAATGTGAACTGATTCAGGGCCTTTGGTCTGTCCTCCTTGGTGTTTCTTTTTTAATTTAATTAATTAATTAATTTTTATTTTTGGCTGCCTTGGGTCTTTGTTGCTGCACGCGGGCTTTTCTCTAGTTGCAGCGAGTGGGGACTACTCTTTGTTGCGGTGCGTGGGCTTCTCATTGTGGTGGCTTCTCTTGTTGTGGAGCACGGGCTCTAGGCGCGTGGGCTTCAGTAGTTGTGGCACTAGGGCTCAGTAGTTGTGGCTCCCGGGCTATAGATCGCAGGCTCAGTAGTTGTGGTGCACGGGCTTAGTTGCTCTGCAGCATGTGGGATCTTCCCGGACAAGGGCTTGAACCTGTGTCCCCGCACTGGCAGGCGGATTCTTAACCACTGCACCACCAGGGAAGTCCCCCTCCTTGGTGTTTTAATCAAGAACTTAAGAAAGTATTTTTATTAAATTGGTAGATGACAAATTTGGGAGCAATATCTAATGAATTAGCTAACAGAGCCAAGATTCAAAAAGATCTTGTTGTTTTGGAATAATTACTCCAAATCAATAAGAATGTTATTGCATCCTGCAATTAAGTCTAGAAACAGATTGAACAGGTAGGAGATTTTGGATGAATGGTTCTAAAGAAAATCCTATGAAAAACCCTGAGGAGAAGGGGTCTTCATTATATTTAGTATGACTACTAAAAACAGACATTTTTTCTATTATTTATAATAGAAAAAAACTGGAACTGTCTCAAACATCTATCAATAATGAATGGATAAACATACTGAGATACATCCATACCATGGAATATTACTCAGCAATAAAAAGGAATAAAATATTGATATACACAATAACATGATGGATCTCAAAATAATTACATTGCATGGAATAAGCCAGACAAAAAAAAGAGTACGTTTTGCACTATTTAATTTACATAAAACTCTAGAATATGTAAACTAAGCTATAGTGAGAGAAGGCAGATCCGTGGTTGCCCGTGGACAGGGTTGGTGGGTGGGGGAGTGAGGGATAGATTACCAAGGAGCATGAGGAAACTTAGGGGGAGCAATTATCTTGATCATGGTTATGGCTTCACAGGTGTATATGTGTGTTCAAACTCACCAAGTTGTACACTTTAACTATAGGCATTTTATGATATGTCAGTTACACCTCAATTAAAGCTGAAGTCAAAAAAAGAAAATGTGTGAAAGGAAATACAGGACACTATAAACAGTAATTACCTCTGAAGTTAGGACTGGGGAGGCGATAATTTAATTTCTCCTTTTTGTGCTGTTTAAATTTTTATAAAAAAAGATAAAAAGTTAACAAAAAATGTTTTAAAAATAAAACCATTCACACAAGCAAAAAAAAAAAAGCCTGTTTTGAACCCAGAAATTAATGGATTTGGTGAAACTTTTCAAAATGGTTGCATGCAGAACAAAAAAGGCCACTGTAAGAAGCTGTTCAGAGGTGGCCTAGTTAGAACTGCAAAGGCTGAGCTATAAGCTCTCTCAAAGGTTTCCTCATGTTCCTCTTCCCTTGGGGTCAAAGTCTTTGGGACTCATCAGTAATCAGAGAATAGCATTCTGCCTCTCTGGGATTAAATTAGAGGTCTTTAGGTTAAGAACTCTGGTTGTTGTTCACTTTCAACAATGTGTACTTAGTACTTAGAACATGCAAGGGACTAGGAGGGGAACTGATTGTCTTTGCTGTTGTAATCATCGTCATAGCTAACCTGTGCAAAGAACTCTGCCAGAGCACTTTAGTTGCAGTATCTTGTTTAATTCCAATCATCATGTGTGATATGGATATTATTATTATTATTTTTTTAAAATTTTATTTATTTATTTATGGCTGTGTTGGGTCTTCGTTTCTGTGCGAGGGCTTTCTCCAGTTGCGGCAAGCGGGGGCCACCCTTCATCGCCGTGCGCGGGCCTCTCACTATCGCGGCCTCTCTTGTTGCGGAGCACAGGCTCCAGACGCACAGGCTCAGTAGTTGTGGCTCACGGGCCTAGTTGCTCCGCGGCATGTGGGATCTTCCCAGACCAGGGCTCGAACCTGTGTCCCCTGCATTGGCAGGCAGATTCTCAACCACTGCGCCACCAGGGAAGCCCTGGATATTATTTTTAAATCCTCGTTTTAGAGATGAGGAAGTTGAGGCAAAGAGAATTATCTTACCCAAGGTAATAGAGCTAATGAGTGGTAGAGCTGGGATTTTAAACTAGGCAATCTTCCTCTAGAACCAGTTTACTTAACCATCACTTTATACTGCCTCTTTAGGGATACTGAGATGATAAAGATAGAGGCCCTGCTCCTGAGGCAACCATGGTCTGGTGGGGAAGACTGGCGCAGGAACACATGGACCCTAGCATGTGAGAAGCACTATGATGAAGGTGTGTACAGAGGACCATGAAAGGACCAAGGAAGGCCCTCCTGCCCTGCCTCTGGAAAATGGGGAAAGTGATACTTGAGCTGGACCTTGAAGGTGGATTTACCATGTAGAGAAGGGGGAAAGAGTATGGCAGGCAAGGGGAACTGCATGTGCATAAGGCACTGGAGAATGAAACACGAAAGCATATTGGATTTGGAGAATAACAAATAGTTTCACGAGAGAATAGGGTGGTGTAGCGAGAGCTGAGAATGGAGGCAGATTGTAAGGGTCCTTAAGGGGTGTTGAGGAGCCATGGAAAGTGTGTGAGTAGAGTAACAGGGTCCGAGCTGTGGTGATGATGCTGGTGTAACTGCCCCTCAACAACTTAATGAGGAGAACCTAAGACTTTTGCCACAAGTTCAAGAGACCCTGAGCTCAAACTGGTTATGACTTTGAAAGAAGAGTAGTCACTGCTCTGTTTGTTTATTGTTTATTTGCTTTTGCTTAGGGAAGTCAACCTTGGGGTATGGGTTCTAGAAAGAGCAGGAAGAGGCTCTAGCAAAATACTTGTTATTTTCCTGTGAAATAGAAAGAAACACCAGGCATTCCTTGTCCACTGTTATTGCTACCTACATAAGAAGTACTTTATTGGGATGCTTTCAAACAGAAAAATAGACTTGAATAAGGAATTTGTCAGCTCATGATGTTAGGAAGTCCAGAGGCAACTAGCTGTAATTATTATTTTTTTATTTTTTGTTTTTAAATTTTTTGGCAGTACTATGTAGCATGTGGGGTCTTAGTTCCCCGACCAGGATTGAACCCACATCCCCTGCGTTGGAAGGGTGGAGTCTTCCCGCCAGGGAAATCCGGAGAGACAGCTTAGCTTCAGATGAGGCTTGATCTGGCAGTGAAACAATGTCTTTCTTTCTTCTCTGCTGTCTTCTTACTAAAGCTGACTCCCTTTGGGCTCCCAAGATGGCTAAAAACAGTTCCCAGGGTTACCTTCTTTCTCATTCACACTCAGGAGGAAAGACAGCATCTTTGTCCCAGTATTCCCAACAATAGTCCTGAAAGTCACGTGATTACAACAGTTTTGATCACATGCACACTTTAAACCAATCATAGTGGCAGTGGATAAAATGCAACAGCTACCTTAGCCTTCAGGAGTCTCCTGCTTGACCTCTGAAGTCAGGGGAGGAGTCAGCTTCCCTAGGACTACACAGATCTCCCCATGTAAAATAGGATTACTGGGAAAGTGAAAAGGGGTCAACCAACAACCATCCTCTACCATCAGGTGTCAGAGATTCAGACGACTCGCTCAGTTAAAGCGAGTCATCTGAATATATAACCTCATTATATAACCTCATATAATATAACCTCATTCATTGATAACCTCATTCATTGATTCTTAGTAGCCCCCAAAACTTCACACACATGGCAGTGATTCTCAACACCTTCAGGGATTCTGATTTCTTGGCCTAACCATCAGTATTTTGTTTTCAGCTCATCAGATGATTCTAGTGAGCAACCAGGGCAGCAGCAGAGAACTACTAGGTTAATCTTTCGTTATTGCCACTTCTTCAGTCATAGGCTTAGTTTTATGTACAGCTGAACTATGTTGAATCTAACAAATAAAAAGAATATAGGCAAACATATAATAAAAATGAATAATAACTACACTTACTGAGACTTATATGTTCCAGGCATATTACAAGGTGTTTTACATGCATTATCTCATTTCATCCTCTCAATAATAATCCTATGAAATAGAGAATTTTATCTCTTTTTCACAGATGAGAAACGTGAGGCCCAGAGAACTTAACTTGGTAGTCCAAGGTCATGCATCTAGTATGTGGTTAAGTTAGGACTTGAACCCAGGTGTATCTGATTCCAAAATTCCATGCACTTAAACCCTGTTACACATTGTTTGTTCCAGAATCATGGCTATAAGAGATCTCATTTAGAGTTCCTTTCCCAACCCTTTTTAGTCTCTGACATACTTTTTTCTTCCAGTTTTATTGAGATGTAATTGACTTACAGCACTGTATAAGTTTAAGGTTACAGCGTAATGATTTGATTTACATGCATCATGAAGTGATTATCACAAGAAGTTTAGTGAACGTCCTTCATCTCATATAGGTACAAAATTAAAGGAATAGGAAAAAAATTCTTGTTATCGTGAAAAGAACTCTTAGGATTTACTCTCTTAACTTCCATATATAACATACAGCAGTGTTAATTATTTTTGTCATGTTGTAGTCCCTGACATACTGTTTGTCAGGGCCTGCCAGGTGACATTTAGGCGGGGGTTTTATCTTTAAGCCACCTCTTAGTGTCTCCTGCACAGAATGTATATAAAATCTACCACATTTTATATACATTGTATTATACATACAGAGATTACACCTAGTATATGTCTATTGGTATAAAATAGGGGTATAATCTAAATAAGTGTTCACAAATTACACATGGTGTAATAGTGTTTATATCTATACACACACATATAAAAATTGTGGATGTAGTGTAAGGGGAAGAACACCGATTTAGAGTTCCACTTTTGACTGCCACTGTGACCTTAGGCAAATCACCCAAATTTGTTAGTCTCCGTTTTATCATCTCTAAAAAGCAAATGCTTGCTTTTTTCTGACTGTATGATTATCTGAGGATCAAATGAGATCCCAAACCTAACAAGAAGTCTTGACCATACATTGTTTTGCCTGCTAATGAGCTGTACATTTGAACTCTAGTCAATATATATGATGTGTTGGCATCACCTTTTACAGAGTATTGCATCTCTGTGTATCCCAGTTGATGAGCCATAAATTCCGCCTCCCCTGTTTCCTCATCTACTGACAAACCTTTGGAATTCTGTGTAATATGCATGGGTCAGAGGTTGTGAATTTAATAGAAAGTAGGTGAAAGGACAGAAGGAAAGGGAAAGAGTGGGAGAGGTATTTTTACAATTTACATACTAGCATTTTTTTTTTTTTTTTTTACTACAAAGTAAGTCACTGTTGGCTAGGATGGAAGGAAATGTGCCCTTTTATACACTGTTGGTGGGAGTGTAAATTGGTATAAAATTTTGGGCAGCTTGTTGTCAAATTGAAGGTCAACATATCAATCCCGTTTTGTGTTAGATAATAAAAAATAAAAAATGTAAGCTCATAGTTATGCCAAGATTTAGCAGAAAAAGGTATGAAAAGATAGACAGTAGATAGTTAGCAGTGGTTATGGTGGGTGGGAGTATCTAAGAGGGGAAGTTTCACTTTACATTTCATATTCTTCTATATGGTTTGAACTTGCCTTACAAGCATTTCTTATTTTTTGCAAAAAACAAAAGAAGCCCAGAGCAGAGGACAGCTAGATATGCACTAGCTATGGACAGCTAGATATATCAGCTGTGCTCCTGTGTCTTTATTCTTTGACTCCTCTCTCTGCAAGGCAGGCCCACAGTCCTCGGAGGGCGGAGGGCGCTGAACCCTGCCCACCAGGCCCTTCCTGTGTTGTTTTGCAGTCCATTACCAGCTGCTTAAGCAGCAGGTTCCCAGTGGCTGGTCAGCTGGAACTGCTTCAGAAGGACAAACAGGAAGGACGCAGCTACCAGTGCAGATTACCCTGTTGGCCTCGTTGACAGAAGAACACTTTTTTAATCTTAAAATGTTGAGGAAAACTTCTTGCTATTAACAACCCCCTCAAGTCTCTGCCTGGAGAGGGGAGTGAGCCGGATTTAGGTTGCCCTGAAAGAACACTTGTAGTTGCATCCATTATAAGCTTCTAGACCCAGATCCTGGCAATTTATCTTCCATGCTTGCTTGCTTAGGCTTCAGTTCCACAGGCTAAATCTCCTGGCGATCCCTATCCTCTAGGTCAAACTGGAGCTTCCACTAGAGAGAACTAAACCGTCTCACCATTCCTGCAGCTAGCCTTCTCTTACATAAGATGCCTGCAAGAGCTCAGGGCAAAGAGAGATTAAGGGAGGCAATGAAATAAGGTAAGAACTCAGGTAGGCGGAGAGCAAACCCCTGCTCTCCACCCACCTGAGTTGTGTGGTCTTTGGCAAATTACTTTACCTCTCTGAGCCTAAATTTCCTCATCTGTAAAACAGGGACAATAAACCTACTTGTCTTATAGGGTTGAAGGTGCTGCTACCTATAAAGGGTTTAGCACTCTCTGCCTGAAATAGAGGAATGCTCAATAAGAGCTACATTTATGAACGCTTGGAGCCTTATTCCCTACCACTTCCCACAATGGCAGTAGTAAAGAGTCTGGGCTCTGTTATTCATTACAAGTATGATTTTGGGCGAACCTCTTTGGGTCTCATGGGCAAAATGAATATAAAGATTCCTATCTCATATGGATCTTGTGAAGATTAACTGAGATAATGCTCCTAAAACAATAAATTGCCCAGATCACAGGCTTTCAGGAAATGAGGATGTTGCAATTTGCTGATGAAAAATTACCATGTTTCCTATAAAAAGCATGAGCGTTGTGAAACCATCCTCCAAATCCCTGCCTGCCCACTCCCCGAGCACATAGAAAGTGAGCCGCTCGTTCCAATCTAAAATCTTGTCCTGAACTCCTGTGCTGTAGATGTTCCTGTCTTCATCCCCTTCCTTCTCACTCTTCCAGCTTCTCTTTCTCTCCCTGCCTAAGCCTCTCATTAGTCCAGTTAATAAACTGTTGCTGTCATTTTAGTTCAACCCCCAGGAGCAGGGTCCCGTGGGGATGCGCATTATGCTGGGGAAGTGAGGCGGCAGGGGAGCTGCAGGGACACCCTCATTTTCACAGGGGAGTAGAACAAGGAAGCAGAGTTGGCAGCAGATGGGCCACCAGGGGCCCCTGTCTTTCGGGGCAACATCAGGATAATCAGTGAGTACTTCATTATACAGAGTGAGAGTCTGGCTGTTTGGCAGAGTATCAGGGTCCCATTTAGGGACTGGAAGGTTCTGGCCTGGAGATAATGACCAGCCGGAAGCCTCTGGCCTTTGGCTCCCCCTTGGGCATGGACACACACACACACACACGCACACACTCACACACACACATGCAGGCACGTACGCAAGTTCCCTGGGTTTTAAGTCAGCTAAAAAGTTTGTGGGTACATTCCAGGCCTGGAAGGCTGGTGAACAGAGTGAAGCTGGAGGGCCCAGAAACGCACGACTGCTCCTGCTGATTGCTGAGAATATCCAAACCCCGAGGTTCCCAAGAGCCCATTAAACCATCACAAGTGCCTCATCCAGAGTGGGAGTAGGTTCCCTCCCAACCTGGGAAGGATAAAGGAGCAGGCCTGGGGAGTGGCTCTGCTGGCCGAAAACAGGCCAATGGACTAACAAGTTAACTCAGAAGCTCAAGCAGCCCAGGGAGAGTTGGTTTGTTGGGTACACAATGGAGTCAGCATTTTCAACCCCCTTTCCCCCCACCATCAGGGTGTGAAACTGGAGTTTATACTGAGGATGGAGGAGGTGGGACAGTGAGGGTTGAGGGGAAGCCAGCCAGGTTACTCTCTCAGCCAGTTACATCACACACACCTGTTTAGGCATATATTTAGGGAAAACTCATTCCACTGACACCTGGCTCCTACCTGCTGTCCTGTCAGCACTCCCATTCGCCACCTAGAATTTTGAGCTTCTGTGCTGGCCTCAGCCCAAGGTAAATGCAGAGAATGCCTCATTTTCTTTCACCGCTTTGTTTCCTAGTTTCCCACAACCACAAAAACACATGTGCTGTGTATGATAGACTGTACTGTAGGTCTCCAAGTGTGGTTTTCAAAGTGTGGACCAGCTACTTCAGCATCACCTAGGAACTTGTTAGAAATGCAAATTCTCAAGTGTCACCCCACACCTGCTGAATCAGACACTCTGGGGTTTGTGTATTAACAAGCCCTTCATGTGATTCTGATACTTGCTGAAATTCAAGAACCATTGCTGTATGTTTGTATATAACTTGAAAAAAATTACAATGTAGGGAAGGAGACTAAATTAAAACAGAATTGTAAATAGGACTGTTTGCAAGTCTATAGGAACATAAAAAGGGTCTTTCATGAAGTTTTTTTTTCTAATTAAGTAATTTAATTAATTTTTGGTTGCATTGGGCCTTCCTTGCTGTGCACGGGCTTTTCTTTAGTTGCGGCGAGTGGGCGGTGCACGGGCTTCTCATTGCGGTGGCTTCTCTTGTTGCGGAGAACCGGCTCTAGGCGTGCGAGCTTCAGTAGTCGTGGCATGCGGGCTCAGTAGTTGTGGCTCGTGGGCTCTAGAGCACAGGCTCAGTAGTTGTGGTGCACGGGGTTAGTTGCTCCATGGCATGTGGGATCTTCCCAGACCAGGGCTTGAACCCGTGTCCCCTGCATTGGCAGGAGAATTCTTAACCACTGTGCCACCAGAGAAGTCCTCTTTCATGGAGTTTTTTTTAAATTAATTAATTTATCTATTTTTGGCTGAGTTGGATCTTTGTTGCTGGGTGTGGGCTTTCTCTAGCTGTGGTGAGTGGGAGCTACTCTTCGTTGCAGTGAGCGGGCTTCTCATTGTGGTGGCTTCTCTTGTTGCGGAACACGGGCTCTAGGCGTGTGGGCTTCAGTAGTTGTGGCTCGCAGGCTCTACAGCGCAGGCTCAGTAGTTGTGGCACTCGGGCTGCAGTAGTTGTGGCTCGTGGGCTGTAGAGCACAGGCTCAGTAGCTGTGGCTCATGGGCTCAGTTGCTCCGCAGCATGTGGGATCTTCCCGGGCCAGGGCTTGAACCCATGTCCCCTGCATTGGCAGATGAATTCTTAACCACTGCACCACCAGGGAAGCCCCTTTCATGAAGTTTTGCTTCCCTCTCTGGAGGTCCACATGCAGAGGTTGATTTCTTCTCATACAAAGACAATTTAAAGCATGTGCACACACACACACACCCCACACCACACCTCTCCATAGAGGCCACAACATTCTTGAATTTGGTGTTTATTATTCACACGCATGTTTTTTTTACTACATATTTACTAGATAGTATTTTTTTGTGTATTTTTATCTTTGTGTATTTTGGACATGCTGTACATATCTATTGGCAGTTTGCTTTTTCCATTTGCCATTAAGTTTAAAGATTTACGTTTGGTGCTCCTATATCTGTCTATTTTCTTGTTGATGGACTTTTAGGTTGTTTCCAATTTTCAGTTATTATAAATAATGCTGCAATTAACATTCAAGTATATGTCCCTTTGTACCAAGGTACAAGTGTTTCTCTAGAATGTATATGTAGGAATGGAATTACTGGATGATAGTAATGTGCAACTTCAGCTTTACTGTGTCTTTCAAAGTTATTCTCCAAAGTAGTTGTATTGATTAAGCTGCTACAAAAACAGGGTACAAGAGTTCCTGTTGTTCGTGCCAAATATGGTATAGTTAGACTTTAATATTTTTGTTATATTTGCCAATTTTTGGATGTGAATGGTATTTTTTTGTAGTTTTAATTTGCATTTATCTGATTACTGTTTAAGTTGAACATTTTTTATATGTTTATTTGGCCATTTGGTTTCTTTCGTGATTTCATGTTTATTTCATTTGTCTATTTTTCTATTATGTTATCTTTTCTCCATTGATCTGAGGAACTTTTTATACTCTGGATATGCATTTTAAGTATCTTTTTTCAACCACAGCTTGTATTTTCATGGTATTTATGCTGTTTTGTGGTATAGATATCTTTCATTTTAGTGTAGTCATATTTATTATTTCCCCATCTAGATGGTGCTCTTTGAATCATGGTTACAAAATATTTCTTTTAGTGAAGACGGAGATGCCAGAGCAAACAGACCCTAAAATACAGTGGTTTAAAGAACAGAGACATTTATTTCTTTCTCACAAAACAGTCCAGACATGAGTAGTCCTCACTGCTGAGCTGGTTTTGTTGTACATAGGCAATGAGGGACACAGGTTCATGCTATCTTGTGGGTTTGTCATCCTCCTGGGCATATTACTATTTCGTATAGCCAAATCTGGGTCACTGCCATATTCAGATTCTAACCAGCAGGAAAGAGGAGAGCATGGAGGAGACAGTCCTAATGTCAAGTCCCAGAGCTGCAAGTGGCACCATCACAATCGTCCTCCTCTTCTGTAGAAGTCACCACTCTTAGCTTTTATAATTTCCTTGCTTTTCTTGATGGTTTTACCGCCTATGTATGCATCTTTAAATAAAATAGTTTTCCTTGTTTTTAAGCTTTATATGAAAAGAATAATATAGTATGCACTCTTTTGTAATTTGGATTTTTGTCTCAACATTATGTTTGGGTTGTTTCCAGTTTTTGGCAATTATAATAACACTGCTATCAACATTTTGGTACATGTATCTAGGTGCATAAGCATGCCTATCTCTAAGGTGGACACCTAAAAGTAGAATTGTTGGATCATGGCATATGTACATTTTCAGCTTTATTATATGATGGTATGCTGCTTTCCAGTGGGTTATGCTAATTCCCATTCCCACTATCCTTTGGTGAGACACCTCATTGCTCCACTTCTTACCAACACTTGGGATTGTCAGGTTTTATAATTTTTGTCAATCTGATGTGTGTAGTGATATTTCACTGTGGTTTTATTATTCTATTTCTCTGGCAAATAATGTGATTGAGCAATGTTTCATGTGCTTTTGGCTATTTGTATTTTTTTTTCTCTTTTCAGGAGCATGTTAAAATCTTATGCTCAGTTTTCTTTTGGGTTTTTGCCTTTATCTCATTGATTTGTTGAAATTCTTTGCAAATTCTGGATACTTTTTTGGTTAAGAATGTTGCAAACAGGGCTTCCCTGGTGGCGCAGTGGTTAAGAATCTGCCTGCCAATGCAGGGGACACGGGTTCGAGCCCTGGTCTGGGAAGATCCCACATGCCGTGGAGCAACTAAGCCCGTGAGCCACAACTACTGAGCCTGCACGTCTGGAGCCTGTGCTCCGCAACAAGAGAGGCCGCGACGGTGAGAGGCCCACGCACCGTGATGAAGAGTGGCCCCCGCTTGCCGCAACTAGAGAAAGCCCTCGCACAGAAACGAAGACCCAACACAGCCAAAAATAAATAAATAAAAAAAAAAAAAAAAAAAAAGAATGTTGCAAACATCTTTTTATGGTGTCTTTTGTGAATTAAAATTTATCATCCTTTTATTTAGAACAACTATTTTTTCCATTTTAAGATATCATTTTGTACTCCAAAGTGAAAAAGATAGTCTTTACTATTCTGTTCTAAAACTTCATGATTTTGCCTTTCATTTTTAGGTCTTGAATTGATTTTTATATATGGTGTGAGAAAGGATCCAATTTCATTTTTTTCCCATATGATTATCTAATGATCTCAGCCCCATTTATTGAAAAGTCTGTCCTTTCTCCACTGATCTGAAGTTTCACCTGTGTCATAAGTCAAATGTTCAATCAGGTCTCTCTTATGTACCAAAAGTCTATTTAATTTTCCCTGTGGCAATCCTACACTTTTTTTTTTGAAAAAATTGAGGTATAGTTGATATACAGTATTATATAAGTTTCAGGTGTACAACATAATGGTTCACAATTTTTAAAGGTTATATTCCATTTATAGTTATTATGAAATGTTGGCTATATTCCCTGTGTTGTACAATATATCCTTGTAGCTCATTTATTTTGTACACAGTAGTTTGTACTTCTTAATCCCCTATCCCTACTTTGCCCCTCCCCCTTCCCTCTCCCCACTGGTAACCACTAGCTTGTTCTCTATATCTGTGAGTCTGTTTCTTCTTATTTATTTATTTTTGGCTGCATTGGGTCTTTGTTGCTGCACATGGGCTTTCTCTAGTTGTGGGGAACCGGGGCTACTCTTTGTCATGGTGCATGGGCTTCTCACTGTGGTGGCTTCTCTTGTTGCAGAGCACGGGCTCTAGGCACGTGGGCTTCAGTAATTGTGACACGTGGGCTCAGTAGTGTGTCTCGCGGGCTCTAGCGTGCAGGCTCAGTAGTTGTGGTGCACCGGCTTAGTTGCTCCACAGCATGTGGGATCCTCCCGGACCAGAGCTCGAATCTGTGTCCCCTGCATTGGCAGGCAGACTCCCAACCACTGAGCCACCAGGGAAGTACACATTTCTTTTTTGTTATATTCACAATTATGTTTTATTTTTTAGATTCCCCATATAAATGATATTATACAGAGTCTGTCTTTCTCCGTCTGACTTATTTCACTTAGCATAATGCCCTCCAAGTCCATCCATGTTGTTTCACATAACAAAATTTCACTCTTTTTTATGGCTGAGTAGTATTCCATTGTGTATATACATATACACACACCACATCTTCTTTACCCATTCATATGTTGATGGACACTTAGGTTACTTCCATATCTTGGCAATTGTAAATAGTGCTGCTATGAACATTGGGGTGAATGTATCTCTTCGAATCAATACTACACTTTTTTTTTTTTTTGGCCATGCTTGTGGCATGTGGGATCTTAGTTCCCCAACCAGGGATTGAACCCATGCCCCTGCAGTGGAAGTGTGGAGTCCTAAACACTGGACTGGACCACCAGGGAATTACCCCAAACCTATGCTTTTTAATTGCTACAACTTTAAAACCTATCTTGATATCTGGTAAAGCAAGTTCTACATTTTTTTAATCCAAGAGTGTCTTTGCTATTATTTTCCCCTTGCAATACAATGTACGTTTGGGATTTTTACTGGGATTGCATTAAGTCTACAAATTGACCTGAGGGAATCGATATCTTTATAATAATCATTCTTTCAGTGTAAAAGCATAGTAAAACTCTCCATCTACTTAAGTCTTTTAAAAATACTTTTCAATAATGTTTTATAATGTTCTCTATATATTGATACTTTTTTTCTTGCACTTCTTTGTTTGATCTAGGTATCTTTTAGTTTACTCTAAGATTCTTTTAGTTTTTACTGCTATTGCGTATGCTATCTTTTAAAAAATTATATTTTATTATTCCTCACCTACTAGAATAATATTGATTTCAGTATGTTTATCTTGTAGGCACAAACTTGTTGAAACTTTTTACTAGTTCCAATAGTTTACTTGAAGATTTTTTGGATTGTTTTCTTCAGACAATCATATCCTCTGTAAGTACGTGTAGTTTTCTTTCTTCTTTTAAAATCCTTATGTCTTTATACTGGCACAGAAAAAAAAAAAAAAAGACACATAGGTCAATGGAACAGAATAGAGAGCCAGAAATAAACCCATGCACTTATGGTCAATTAATCTATGACAAAGGAGGCAAGAATACACAATGGAGAAAAGACAGTCTCTTCAATAAGTGGTGCTGGGAAAACTGGACAGCTACATGTAAAAGAATGAGATTAGAACATTTCCTTACACCATATACAAAAATAAACTCAAAATGGATTAAAGACCTAAAAGTAAGCTTTTGCACAGCAAAGGAAACCATCAACAAAATGAAAAGACAACCTACTGAATGGGAGAAAATATTTGCAAATGTTGTGACTGACAAGGGGTTAATATCCAAAATATATAAACAGCTCATACAATTCAATACCAAAAAAACAAACAATCCAATCAAAAAAATGGGCTGAAGATTGGAGTAGACATTTTTTCAAAGAACACATACAGATGGCAATGGGCACATGAAAAGATGTTCAACATTACTAATCATCAGAGAAATGCAAATCAGACTCATAGTGAGAGATCACCTCACACCTGTCAGAATGGCCATCATCAAAAAGACCACAAATAACAAATATTGGCAAGAATGTGGTAAAAAGGGAATGCGTGTACACTGTTGGTGGGAATGTCAATTGGTGCAGCAACTAAGGAAAACAGTGTGGAGGTTCCTCAAAAACTAAAAATAGAACTACCATATGACCCACCAATTCCACTCCTGGGTATATATCCAAAAAAAAAAAAAAAAAAAACCCAAACCAAAAACACTAATTTGAAAAGATACATGCACCCCAATATTCATTGCAGCATTATTTACAATTACCAAGATACGGAAGTTACCTAAGTGTCCATGAACAGATGAATGGATAAAGAAGAAGTAGTATATCAATGTGATGGGATATTACTCAGCCATAAAAAATAATGAAATTCTGCCATTTGCAACCATGTGGACAGAACTAGAGTGTATTATGTTTAGTGAAATAAGTCAGACAAAGAAAGACAAATACTCTGTTATCATTTACATGTGGAATCTAAAAAATAAACCAACTACAGAATATAACAGAAAAGAAACAGACTCACAGATATAGAGAACAAACTAGTTGTTACCATTGGGAAGAGGGAAGGGGGAGGGGCAAGATAGGGATATGGGATTAAGAGATACTAACTACTATCTATAAAACAGATAAGCAAGGGACCTCCCTGGTGGCGCAGTGGTTAAAAATCCATCTGCCAGTGGTTAAGAATCTGCCTGCCAATGCAGGGGACACGGGTTCGAGCCCTGCCCCAGGAAGATCCCACATGCCGCGGAGCAACTAAGCCCATGAGCCACAACTACTGAGCCTGCGCTCTAGAACCCATGAGCCACAACTGCTGAGCCCACGTACCACAACTACTGAAGCCCGCGTGCCTGGAACCCGTGCTCTGCAACAAGAGAAGCCACTGCAATGATAAGCCCGTGCACCTCAATGAAGAGTAGCCCCTGCTCGCCGCAACTAGAGGAAGCCTGTGTGCAGCAACGAAGACCCAACGCAGCCAAAAGTAAATAAATAAATAAATTTAATAATTAAAAAAAAAGTTAATAAAATAGATAAGCAACAGGATATATTGTACAACACAGGGAAATTTTGTAATAACTTTAAATGGAGTATAATCTATAAAAATATTGAATCACTGTGTTGTACACCTGAAGCTAATATAATATTGTAAATCAGCTATAGTTCAATTTAAAAAATCCTTATACCTTTAATATTTTTACTTGCGTTCCAACCTCTAGTACACTGTTATGTAGAAGCAGTGATAGACATTCTTGTCTTGATCCTAATGTGAAATAAACAGTTTTAATGTTTCACTATTAAGTATGAAGTTTGCTGTAGGTTTTGGTAAATACCCTTTATCAGCTTAAGGAAGTTCATATATTCCAAGTTGGCAAAGAGTTTTCATAATGAATATGTCTAGAATATTATGTTTTACACACATGTATATCTCATATAGTAGATATTTACATAACTCTTATATGGTATATGTGACCTATGTTATATAACATATACTGTACTAGTGTATATATGTGTGCGTCGAAGAAGAAAAACCATACAACTATTTCAGTACATATGTCTCTGTACTGAAATAGAGACAATGGGAGAGTTAATGGGAAATAGATAATGGGAGATGGGACAGCTGAATTTTAAGGGGGTAGTGTTCATACAAAGGTCTGGTATTTATACAGAGGTCTGGAACAAGGGATCTAAAGTGAGCAGTTTTCTTTAGGAGTCTGGAGCTGAGTTATCTCTGCTTATAGGTCACACTGAACTCTAAAAACTCTCCCCAGGTACTTTGGCACCCAAGGATTAATTAGATAATTCTAGGGCAATGAATACAAAAACTATTCCATTTTTGAGGAGAAACAGATCACTAAACTCTTTATTTTATTTTACTTTTAAAAATTTATTTATTTATTTTTGGATGCGTTCAGTCTTCATTGCTGCGCGTGGGCTTTCTCTAGTTGCAGAGAGCCGGGGCTACTCTTCGTTGCTGTGCATGGGCTTCTCATTGCGGTGGCTTCTCTTGTTGCGGAGCACGGGCTTTAGGGCACAGGCTCAGTAGTTGTGGCACACGGGTTTAATTGCTCTGTGGCATGTGGGATCTTCCCAGACCAAGGCTCGAATCCGTGTCCCCTGCATTGGCAAGCAGATTCTTAACCACTGCGCCACCAGGGAAGTCCCTAAACTCTTTATTAAAAACATGTATTTGGTAAATCTAGTTGGCTACATGGGGGCTTACACTGTGATTCTCTTTATTGCTACATATATTTTTCATACCAAGAAAGTTTTAAAAGAAAAATTTTTAGATAACTTTATTAAGTAGAGTGTAAAATAATCTCATCATCTAGTCATTTAACAAACATTTATTGAATGTTTATTATGTGGCAGTTACTGTGCTAGTCCATATGGGAGTACAAAGATATATAGGTACATATAAGTGCTATCAAATATGGTAAAAAAAATAATGTGCAGAAGGCATTAAGAGCTAGGAGGGACTCCTAGCTGGTGTGACCTGCACCACTTACTGGGGAAGACACAGGATAGAGAGCATGAATTTCTAAAGAGCCCATAGGGAAGCTTTGAAATTATAATGCAGAGTGGTACTAACATGCCTCTCCCCTTTTTTTTTGTGGGTCTCTTGCCTATGCCCAGTTTCTTAGTGGAGGTTGTTAAGCATTTTCAAGAGCCGGGGAAGTGAGGCTAAGAGTAAGTTTCACTCTGCTGTCTTGGTTTTTTGTTTTTTGTTTTTAATTTATTTATTCATTTATTTATTTTTGGCGGTGCTGGTTCTTCGTTGTTGCGCAGGGGCTTTCTCTAGTTGCAGGGTGAGCAGGGGCTACTCTTCATTGCGGTGCGCGGGCTTCTCATTGCCTTGGCTTCTCTTGTTGTGGAGCATGGGCTCTAGGTGCGCGGGCTTCAGTAGTTGTGGCACGCAGGCTTCAGTAGTTGTGGCACGCGGGCTCTAGAGCGCAGACTCAGTAGTTGTGGTGCACGGTCTTAGTTGCTCCGTGCGTGGCATGTGGGATCCTCCCGGACTAGGGCTCGAACCTGTGTCCCCTGCATGGGCAGGCGGATTCTTAACCACTGCACCACCAGGGAAGTCCCCTGCTGTCTTGGTTTTAAAAGTTCAGTTTGGATTGGAGCATTGTCCTTGATTCCAAGAAATATTTCAATATTAAGAAACAGAAAAAGGTTTTTAAAAGCATAATTGTGACTCCAAACCTGCCATGGAAAGACTGATTTCAGTTACTTTCTAGGACAACCCTATGTTCTAGGCATTATCATTTCCTTTTAACCTGTTTAGGTTTTTAATTTACAAGGGTCAGAAAACCCATAGTAATGCCAGCCTACCTCTGTTTCTGGCTAGGTTAGTTTAACCTGTCTGGGCTTGTTTCCTCAGCAGCAGTAACTGTCTTGCCAATTTCACAGTAGTGGAGGGATCAAACAATGTAACAGATGCAAACACTCCTTGAAGAGCATAAAAGCACTAAATGTAAGTGAACTATCACTGTTATTTTTAAAGTCTTATCCATAATCTTGGGTATAATGCACGGCTGAGTGAGTCTAAGGTTGTAACTGAGTAGGGCCTTCTGTCGCCTTCCCAGGACAGGCCTTCCCCCATATCCTCTGCTTTAGCTCTTCTCTGAAGTACATAGATAACAGTATTTGATGCACATTTCCTGAGTTGTTTTACAGGTGTGAAAAACCCCCACCAAATGGATGATATTAACTACTTGGTGACCATGAGCACATAGCCCCAGGCCTCCTGGAGCCTAAGGACTGATAATGTTAACCCCTGTGACACCGCCCTGTTACCTCACCATCAGCCAATCAGAGAATTGTGCATGAGCTGATCACATACCCTGCGACTCCCCTCCCTCATCTGGCCTTTAAAAACGCTTTGCCAAAACCCTTTGGGGAGCTCAGGGATTTTCTGGGCCTGAGCCACCGGTCTCCTTGAATGGCCCTGCAATAAACCTTTCTCTTCTCCAGACTCCGACGTTTTGGTTTGTTTGGCCTCACTGTGCATCGGGCACACGAACTTGCGCTAACAAGGTGGCCAGACTTCACTGTTCCTGGTAGGTTTTCCACAGCCTCTGCTTCAGAATAAAAAAATTCCTTACATCCAGCCTTTACTTTGTTGACAGTTCGAGACCCTCTTTATCTACATGCCCTGCTTGCTTTTTTGAGAGAGTGTAAATATAGGACAGCATTCTCCAAAACGGAGGAAAGAAGAGTATTTTCCTTAAAGACATGCCTTGCAAGTGCGGCCCAATCAACATTTATTGAATTCCAAGACAATAGAAGCTGGAGGTACACGTGCAAAAACAGGGCATCTGCCTTGAAGAGCTTAAGAGCCCATCAACTGATAGTGGTAACCTGCTTCCTGTTAGGAGAGTGGGAGTTTCCTTCCACTTGCAGGATTGCAGGAGCCGCAGACCAGGAGGGGCAGAGGAGGACCCAGCTCGGCTCTGGAGGCCGTGGGCTACATGAAAGCTCCCGCGCCCCCTTAGTGTTTGCGACTTGGAAGGCACCCCTTCTGCCATTCCCCTTTCTTGGTGCCGGGAGAAGATAAAAGATCCTTTTCTACGACTGTAGTAGATACATCTCAAATCAGGACTTAGGACTTCAGCGCTTCAGCCCTCACTCCCTCCTAAGGAGCCACTGCACCCTCCAGCGGAGGAACGGCGGCGGAGCTCCAGGGGGCTCCCCAAACAGCTGAGCACCTTAAAGTCCTCCTTAAGGAGCTCGCTGTCTCCAGCCCCGCCCCTCGTGGAGTCCCGCCCCCGACGCGACCTCGTCCTGTGGCACCGATTGGTTGGCTCCTGTGCGTGAAGACGTTGCGTCGTGGGGCGGGGCGGAGGAGCGTTGTCCGTAGAGCCTCAGCCCTGTGTCCTCGGCCACCGCCCCCGCTGCTGCTCCGTATCCGCCCCTCGCCTGCCTTTAGAGGGTACAGGCGACAGCAGTTTCTCTAGGTGGTCAAACAGCCGCCAAACGTCTCCGTCGAGCTGCCTTTTCTAGCTGGCGGCTCTTCTGGGCTGGGTCCAGGTCGGGGGGTGGGGAAAAATGGCGCCGGCGCCCCAAGGCGTCCGGGAGGAGCCGCTGCTGGAGTGTGGGTCCGGACTGCTTTCCCGGCTACTCTTCCTCGCCCAGGCAGTCCTCCTCCTGCTGCCGGCCGCCCGGGCAGGCCTCTGCCCCGCGCCCTGCTCCTGCCGCATCCCTCTGTTGGATTGCAGTCGCAGGAAACTGCCAGCGCCCGGCTGGAGGGCGCTGTCGAGCTCGCTGCCCCCCGACGCCGTCAGCCTGTGAGTAGAGTTGCCGGGCGGGGGACCAAAGGAAAGGGGGTGCTCCCCTTCCTCGAGGGACAGGAGGGAGACGGGCCTGGTCGGAGGGCGCGGCCAGAAGCCTAAGTTCTGAAGGGGAATGTCTTTGCGATGTTGTGAACTTTTTTTTGTTGGGGGTGGTGGTGGTTGGAGCCTGAAAACCTGGTGTTCAGGTTCTGGAGACTTGTACGAAGACCAGGGTTAAAATTCTTGGGAGCAGGGAGTCTCTGATTCCTGGGCTGAGTTGGGGCGGCGATACTGTTAAGGGCTCACTGGTCCTGGGCTCCAGCATTGGCTCTTGAATGGTTGGGGCTCCTCGCTCACTTTGGGCTGCATCATCCTGTGCATCAGCTTGAATGGTCCCCAAGCACGTGATTTTATAACCACGATCATAAAGACTTATGAACTGTTTTTTGGCTGTAGTTCACGTTTTGGCTAATTTTGTGCTGTATTTTTGACAACTGGGTTAAAACTTCATGTGTTAACTACATCCAGTACCACCTTGAACAAATATCTTTACAAATAGCATTTTTGATCTAATTTAGGATTCACCTTGTAAAGAAGGGAAGGTGTATCTGTTACAAAATTAAGTGATGTTTTGTTTTCAGTGCATTTCCTTGTGGCAAAGAACTTAAAAATCAGTCCTCTTTGTTTATGTGTGAGAAGCAAGTACAATGGTTGGATGAATTCTTCCGGAGACTCCACTGCAGAGTGCTCATCTAGACAGGCCTGTGTTAGACAGTGGCACCTGGAGAGCTCATTAGTCTGAGTCAGCCTGGTGGCATTAGGAGCAACAGTAGGTATTAAATGCTGCAATTATGGGGCTTGTTAACCACTAACATACGGTTATTTCTCTGCCGCTAACTGAGCAATGTATTTATTAATTGACAGACTTCTAACAGAGTCATCTCTAAAAAAAGACCTGTCACAAAAAAAAAAAAAAAAAAAGCTCGAGGTGTGATTAAAACATGAGGGGATGTTTGGATTTCCATTGGAAATGGAATACAAATAGAAGGTCTCTCTCTGCAGAGGTTAAAGTGTGTATACATTTGCAAATAGCTTATGTTAGATAGGAAAGGAAGCCACCTCATAAATTCCTTGAGAAAATTAAGGTAACTTAAATAACCAAATGTAGTAGCATAGATTTGCAGTGTAATAAGGTGTTTCCTGTTGTTTTATGATAGTGACACCTGTAGCTAATTCTGGTTCTGTTGATGCAAATAACATTTAGAAATTCCTATCAGTTGCAGCATAGTCTGAATTAAACCTAGCATAACATCTTAGTAATGCAGTACCTACCTTTTTCTAAGAAATTCTTGGAACAACTACCTGATTCTGAGAAACTGAATCTGATTATGACAGACTAAATCTGGTGCAGGTTTAAAAACAACACAACTTCATTTAGCTGTAATTGAAATAAATGTGGCCTACTTTTTAAGATCCTCCATTGGTAGATAAACAATAATTAGAAATAGTTTTATGTAAGATACATTTATTTTGTGTCTAGGTTTGATTTTTTTTAAGCAAGACAAATTGCCTAAAGCCAAATGACATTCAAAAATTTTAAATGTCCTATAATGAAATTGACATTTTCAGTTGAAGTGAAATGCCTTGGAGAGCAATTCTCTTGTAGAAATGTAATTGGATGGAAGTCTTACATTAGCAGAAGAACTCTTAGAATATTAAAGGATGAGGTTGTGCTGTTTTAAACTGAGAAATGTAATATTTTTCATCAGTTGCCTTCAGCTATAAAACAGGTACATGTGGTTTTCTTTATGTAATTTTGAATTTTTAAAACACATGCAATGCTTTAAATGTATTAGTGATTCAAACTCAAATGCTCAGACTTGCACCAATCATCAAAAAGATGGTAGACAAAATTCCTTAATCCTGGGTTTTAAAATATGTATCTGCCCCCAGTTACTGGCACAGAGCCCCTGAAACCCTTGTATCAATAATTTCCAAAGTGATCGGAGAACTAGGAGCACCTTTCCTTTTTATATTTGGTCTTTGACCCTAATTCCTGGCACAGAGCTCCTACATCTCTTGGAATCTCCTGGGTGATAGGAGTATCTTTTGACCTAACGAGGTGACTCTTGGTCGGCTCCTGGATAACTTCAGGATTGGGGTGGGTCACCAGAAAGACCAAGCTGTGCTTAGAAGCTTGGAACTTTCAGCCCCACCCCCGCCATCCTACAGAAGAGGAGAGGGGCTAGAGATTGAGGTAGTAATTGATCATGCCCATGTGATGAAGCCTCCATAAAAATTTTCAAAGTATGGAGTTCAGAGAGCTTCTGAGTTGGTGAACACACCTACCAGGAGGTATGCTGTGAGGGTGGTGCATCCCATCTCCATGGAAACAGAAGCTCCTGCGCCAGACCCGTCTGGATCTCGCGCTATGTATCTCTTCATCTGGCTGTTCATCTGTGTCCTTTATCATGTCTTTTGTTATATAGTTAACCAGTAAACATAAATAAGTGTTTTCCTGAGTTCTGTGAGGTGTTCTAACAGTGCTTGAATCCAAGGAGGGGGGTCGTGGCAACCTCCAATTTGTAGCCAAGTTGGACAGAAGTTGTGGGTAACATGGGGAGCTACTGCTTGTGATTGGTTTCTGAAGGGGGAGGCCATCTTATGGGACTGAGAGCTTAACCAGTGAGGTCTGCACTAACTCCAGTTAGTGTCAGAATTGAATTGAATTGCAGGACATCTCGCTGGTGTTGGAGAATTGGTTGGTGTGGGGAAAAAGCACACATCTAGTGTCAGAAGTACTGTGTGTGTGAGTAAAGGAAGAAACCAGTGACAAAAATTTTTTGCTTGAGCAAACTTTAGTCAGGCTCCTGAACCTTATCCTGGGCCATCTGTGCACACCCTTGTAAAATGCAGTTTTAGCAGTATCCCTGCTAAGTTAGTTTAGTAGGAATCCCCCACCCTCAACGTCTGATCAGATTCCTCCTCCTGCACCATCCCCCAGGTGATATCTGAGTACCCTGGCCTGTCTTCAGCAAGAATCCTGTTGGGTCTGTTTAGTTAAAAACCCCCTTACCAGATGTTTTCTCTTAGTAGTTTTCCATTCACCGACCCCACTCTGCTCCTTAGCTATAAGTTTTCTCTTATTCATGGAGTATTCAGAGTTAAGCCCAATCTCTTTCCCCCACTTTAAAGTTTCACTGTAGTGGTTCCTTTATGTATAGAGAAAGCCCCATCCCCCAAAGTCTTCCTTACCATGCTTTAACAAGTATCATTGAGTATTTTTTTTCCTTTTAACAGTTATGGTGCCACAACTCGGGATAGGATCAGATTCATCATTGGACCCCCGGACCTCTCACCCAGGACCCTAAGTGCGTACCTTTGAAGCCTTTATCTTCACTCCTGACTGATTGATCGGGGATCCATTGTTGAGTCCGACTCCTGAACCATTGCTCCGGACAAACGTCCGTGGAAGCTGGTAAGGACAGATTTTGATTGTTAAGAGTCTGAGTACAGTTGACCTTGAACAACATGGGTTTGAACTGTGTAGGTCCACTTATATGCAGATTTTTTTCAATAGTAAATACTCCAGTACTACACGGTCCATGGTTGGTTGAATCCATGGATGCAGAGCTTTGGATACAAAGGAACTGCACGTATGGAAGGCAATTACAAGTTATATGTGGATTTTTAACTTTGCAGAGGGTCGGTGCTCCTAACCTTAGTGTTGTTCAAGGGTCAACTGTATACTCCAGAAGTTGGGATAGAGTCCCAGATAAACACAGGCTGGGTTAGAGTGCCAGGTTTCTCTGTTTGTAAGAAAGCTCAGTTAGAGTCCTAGGCTTCTTTGTCTGAAAGGTACTTACTGGGTTGGAAATCTCTCCTTCCTGGCTCTTTTTTTCCTGAGTGGTGATTATTTATTCCCTGACTCTTTGGGCTGGAAGTCTCTTCTTCCTGGCTCTTTTTTTATTATTCCCTGACTCCTTATGCTGGAAGTCTTTCTTCCTGGCTCTCTGTGAGGCCTCTTTGTTCTCTCTTTTGGGTCCTGCTTTTCCCATGAGAACTTATCAGATGGCTCAAGCCCCCTTCTTGAACCCCTGCTGAGTATATTCTCTGTCTACCTCCATTCTTGTTGGCATGCTTTTGTTGAGGATAATGTGGAACTTCACTGGCTTCTTTCGGAAACTTGTGATCTCTTCACACTGGCTCCGCTAAGACGTCTCCCTTCTCATTGCTTCTGCTCCTCCTTTGCCCTCTCACCACCTTCAGTCTTCCTTCCAGTTCCCTTGAATAGTATGATATGTCCTTCTCAAAGTCCCTTCATCTTCCATCCCCTGCCAGACCTTTTTCCACCTCAGTCTTTATAGTCACTTGATCTTTGGACCCCCTGCCCTCCACTGGAGGCTGTTAAGAAACTTAGGGACCCCCCAAAACAACTACTTGAAGCTGAAAAGGAAAAAGGCTAATTGGAAATAGACTGGATGTTTTCAGCAGTTGGATGGGCTTTGGAGACCTGCAGACAGCCTCTAGATGCCTCTAGATGCCTCTAGATGTCTCCTTGGTCAACACCTAAAATTTGGTCCATAGCCTCCATAAGATTACATATCAGGGCAAGGGAAGGTGGTCTGTACAAAATTGGTAAACAGGTAACCTAAACTTGTCCCATTTGCCAGAAACACAATTCACATAAAAACAGAGAGTAGAGAAAAGACAAGAGATTATTATTTTATATAAACCAGTGAGTTTGTATTACTATGTTTTACTAACTAACTCATGACTAAAATTTTCCAGTGAAAACTTAAGATCTCTATTAGCATCTGTCTGTATGTTTATGTATGTCTGTATATATGTTGTAGAGGTGTGCTGTTTTTCTACTTCTAGATGGTATTACCAAATTAATTTATAAAATCCAATCCTGTTCAAATTAGCTTAGAGATAAATGAGCAATTACATAAATTAAGTATTCCTGAAACTCTCAGAAACACAGAAGCTTAGTGTTTTAAGTTTACATGATCTGGGATAATTTTTTGTAAATCTAATTTGAAAATTGTTGGTAAAATAAAAACAGGCATGTCTTCAGAGTTGTCAGCATTAAATATAGTGCAGACATTAAATCTAAACTAAGAACAAAATGTACAAAAAAAATGAATTGCTTCCTGTATGTCGAGCACGGCAGTAAAATAAAGAAAAAAGGGGGAAATACCATGTATGTAACTTTTTAGGTTTTTGCTTTTGTGATGTTTGCCTAACATGCATGTGTTATAAAAAATAGTTAATAGGGAAATAACTTCAGATGATAGCTGGCTTTGTTTGGTGTTGTGTCTGCCTAAAATAAAAATCAAGGTCATTTGTAAGTAAGATAAACTACTGAAACATTCATTATTGAACCTAAATTTAAGGTTATATACTTTTGGCATCTTGTTTTTACATGTTATAAAGAAACAAGATATTTGGATCTATTAGTAAACATTCTTTTGCTACACTGAAAAATTGTACTAAGAGGAATCATATGCCTCTATAAATTGCAAAATTGTATATTCAGAAATATACTAGTCTACTACAGAAAACTGATACATGACAGACCACAATTGCCTACTTCCTAGTTTGTTAAAAAAAAGGTTATTAATGGTTAAAAATCATAATATATGTAAATGAAACTACTAGAAACTGTAAGAATGAAGAGAAATAACTTTGTATGCAAGGTATGAAGGATGTGTTTTAGTTAAGGGAAAAAAAGATTTTTATTCTAAGGTAGAATGAGTTCCAGAATGAGAAAGAGGAAAACTACAGTACAAAAACTGAATAGATATTAGAAAAATGGTTGTAGAAGATTTGCAGAACAGGAATTTTGTGTTTGGTTAAGTTGCTAAGATTGAATGGATTTATTTATAAGTTACAAAAAAAGTGAACTTTAATATCAAAAGTGTACTGGAATTCCCTCGCGGTCCAGTGGTTAGGACTTGGCGCTTTCACTGCCTCGGCCTGGGTTCAATCCCTGGTGGGTTCAATCCCTGGTCGGGGAGCTAAGATCCTGCAAGCTGCGCGGTGCGGCCAAAAAACAAACACAAAAGTGTACTGATGCAAAACTAGAATCCTAAAGTTTTATTGGATTGTTGGTCTGTTCTTATTAAGAAACTGTAAAAAGGTTTACCTTTTAAGTAGTCTGCCTAGGAAACAAAGATTTTGTGTCTCATCAAAATAATTTCCTGTGTTTCATGTTGTCTTTATCAGGTCTTTGATTACTCTAAAACATTGAGTTTTCTCAATATTAGAAGAGCTAAGTTTTTTTTTTTTATTAAACAACTATGTGACTTTCTGTATTTGCCTTTGAAATCTTTTGTCACTTTGTTTAAATGGATAACTAAGTATTGTTTCACAGTGACCTGTGATCTTATTTAGTCAAGTGTTTAAACTTTTCAGTATTTTTGACTTCTCAAAATCAGATTCTAAATGGAGTCTTTTTGACTCCATTTAGAATGGAGTCTTGAACTAACTTCGAGAATTTCCAGAGGCCCCTGGAAAATCTCAAAGGATATGTCTCTCACATTGTAAAAGGATATGTTAAACTAATTAGGTTTATTTGGTATTTTAAATTACATGAGAAGCATAGTCAAATAAGTGAGGACAAATATTCTTAGGTTATAGACATACGGATATATGTTACTAATAATAGGTATTCCAGACAAGTATGAAGTTCATAGAGATTTGAAATAGCCTTGTTGTCTGGTTATTATGATAAAATATTGTATGCCACAGAAATAACTAATTTTTCTTATCAAATGAACTCTCATCAGAACTTTAACCATGGCCATTTTAAGCCTTTTTTCATTCACGGACAAGTTGTTGTTTTACTCTCATTCTTCTCTGAAAGCATAAACAGTCAGCCACAGGCAAGAATGCTCCATGATGCCCATCAGTAAGGCCATGCCACGAGATTGAGAGAATTTCCAGAAGTAATGAAGAAGCTGATGGATTTATGAAACTGTTAACCCAAGATCAAGTAGAACAAGAATTAATTACATTGGACTGAATAAACTGATGAGGATGGTTATAACTTTTTTATCACTCTTTGTTTGAAACATTACTGGTTCTTTAATGTTTTGTTCTTCAGATTTAAATAACCTTTTTCGGACTTCCCTGGTGGCGCAGTGGTTAAGAATCCGCCTGCCGGGCTTCCCTGGTGGCGCAGTGGTTGAGAATCTGCCTGCCAATGCAGGGGACACGGGTTCGTGCCCTGGTCTGGGAAGATCCCACATGCCGCGGAGCAACTAGGCCCGTGAGCCACAACTACTGAGCCTGCGCGTCTGGAGCCTGTGCTCCGCTACAGGAGAGGCCGCGATAGTGAGAGGCCCGCGCACCGCGATGAAGAGTGGCCCCCACTTGCCACAACTAGAGAGAGCCCTCGCACAGAAACGAAGACCCAACACAGCTATAAATAAATAAATAAATAAATAAAATTTAAAAATAATAATAATTAAAAAAAAAAAAAAATCCGCCTGCCAACGCAGGGGACACGGGTTTGAGCCCTGGTCTGGGAAGATCCCACATGCCGCAGAGCAACTAAGCCCGTGCGCCACAACTACTGAAGCCCGTGCACCTACAGCCCATGCTCCGCAACAAGAGAAACCACCACAATGAGAAGCCTGCGCACCACAACGAAGAGTAGCCCCTGCTCGCTGCAACTGGAGAAAGCCCCCACGCATCAATGAAGAGCCAACGCAGCCAAAAATAAATAAATAAATAAATTAAAAACAAACAAACAAAAAATAAATAACCTTTTTCTTTTCTCTTATGTTATCTGTAGCTTACAACAGTAATCTGGTAGATAATACCTTTGTGAACAAAGATGAAACAATTACTTTTTCTCCCTACCTGATTCCTCCAGAATTCAGAAACTTTTAGCCAGTATTCTTATTTTCATGACAATGTGGTAGTTTAAGTTCAATAAGAATGTGCTCTTGTAAGAGGATACAATTGGAAATATAGGTTATATTACCATGGCTTTGACTGAAATGTTATATTTAATAGTGAACTGTGCATAGAATCTGGTTTAAGGGACTAAGGTTGCCTTCATGGAACCAGTTTTTCCAACCTTCTTGGAAAAACTGGCCTGCTGTCTGGCTTACAGGGTTCTCAGCCTCATAGGTGAGTAAGGAAAGTCACTTCCTGGCAGGCCCAGGAACCTTAGGATATCTTGGGGACATCAAGAAGAGAGATATTCACCTGAATCTTTAAGAATGGGAGATGAAGTCTGGTGGCTACTTCCTGAGCTGGCTTCCTAGCCTCGAGAGGCTTTTAAAAGCCTAATCTGAGATTCCTTATGAAAAGTTTCAGCAAAACCAACTCAAAAAGAGCCTGTCTGTATGGTCAATAACTATTCTTGCTGCACTTACGTGAATAATCAGGACAAATCTAATGAGACCAGAATTATGTAAACAAGAAATAAAAGGTTAACTATAGAGAGAAGTTTTTTTTGTTTCAGTGTAAAACTGTAGTGCACCCTTGTGGCCTCCATCTTGCACACTGGCCCGTCCTTACCACATTCTCAATTCTGGTTTCCTCCAGTATCTGACTCTAACTCTCCAAACTAATGTTTCCAGTTTTTTTTTTTTCCACCCTCCTGACGTGATCACTGAGAACTAAAATTGCCCTTTTCCTGAAATCCTGCAAGCTGAAGCTGGATGACTTGATATAAACTTAAAAAAAAAAAAAAAAAAAGACCACAACACATTGTATATGGGCAACCTTTGTGCCTTCTGCTGTGTGGACCACTTACAGAGTTCACCAGGACATTTAATGCCATCCATCACCAGAGACATTCAAACTGCAAACCAGGAAACTTCTTCAGGTGGCCACTGCCATCCTCATTCTACCATTTAAAGATGCTTCAAGTTCAAATCTAAGAATCCCAACTGGCTACCCTCTGGACTGAGAAACTGGATCTCTAACTATTAATTTTGGCTTTTCTTTTATTTTCATAGAAACTCCCCTCATTAAATACCTGACTGCTGGTACCATTGAGCAAATATAATACCAAGTCCCTACAGAAGGTTCACCTGGTCCTTAATGAGCAAAAGGCTACTGAATGAGAAAATAGACATAATGTTCAGAGGAAAGAAGAATGCCTCTTCTTTCCTTGAACAAGAAAGGGGCCTGACAAAGATTCTTTGACTAAATTTTAATTGACTCGTGAACCACCTTCATCCAGGCTCATTTGTATACTTCCTTGTAAAATGCAGTTTTAGCAAGAATCCTGCTAAGTCAGTTTAGCAAGAAACCCTTGATACCTGATCTGGTTTCTCATCTTCCACCATCCTCCAGGTGATGTCTGATCACCATGGCTTGTCTTCAGCAGGAATCCACTTAGGTCTGTTTAGCCAGAACCCCCCTTACCCTTGTTTCCAGTTTTCCATCCACTGATTTTGTCCACCCTGCTCCATGGCTATAAATTCACACTTGCCCATGCAGTATTTGGAGTTGAGCCCAATTTTTTCCCCCACTGCAATATTTCATCATAGTGGTCCCTATACCCTTAGAGATAACTTGCACCACCTTGAATAAAGCCTTTCTTAACCAGGTTTTAACACGTGTCATTGAATTTTTTTTTTTTTTTTTCTTTTAACACAGAGCTTTTCCTAGACATTTGGTATCACAGGAGTGAGATTTGCTAGAGTGGATCTGGCTAATGGAAACGTGGTTTGGGAAGAGAGGATAAAAAGGCAGGGGATCCAGAACCTTTGATTCCTGGGCGACCACATGGTCACCCATGGTATGGAGCTGCAGCTGTGCTGCTCTCAAGTTACTGAAGGTAAAAGTTACCAATGGAATTTAGAGATGGATCCAATTCCTAGCATGTTGGTTCACTGGATGCATAAGGAGATGGGAACTAGTAAGAAAAAGATGAACTGTTTAATCCCTTGGTTATTGTGGTAACCAAATTACAATAGCTAAAATTGAAATAATGTAATAATATAATAAGTAATATGTAAAAGCAAAATTAAAAGAGAGTGCTGGGTCAGACCTTGATGCTGGACCAAGCTCAGATTTCACTAAGTCTGAGCTTTGGTCACTAGCCTCAAAGCTGCCCACCAAGAGAAAAATTAAGCAAGGACAACAGAAAGTACTTCTAAGACCTCTGGTCACCAAGAATGTAGTCAGTGTGTGGGGAGGGCAAAACCAAGAAACTACTGAAATCAGGGAGTACAGTGTGAAGGAGTTGTTTCATTTTGTGGATCAGTAACATCAGCTTCCTGAAGAACCTTTATTAAAATGGATTGTGAGAGACTTCCCTGGCGGTCCAGTGGTTAAGACCTCGCCTTCCAATGCAGGGGATGTGGGTTCGATCCCTGGTCAGGGAGCTAAGATCCCACATGCCTCGCAGCCACAAACAAACCCAAAAACATAAACCAGAAGCGATATCGTAACAAATTCAATAAAGACTTTAAAAAAAATAAAAATAAAAATGGATTGTGAGAGTCATTAATTTAGGAGCAGTATCTGGTTTTAGATGCTACAGTGGGGAAAAGCATGTTTGGGTTGATGGAGGATCCGCAGGTCACTATGGAACAATCACTGATGGCCATACGTGATCCAGACACAAAGTAGTTTATTCCTGAGGGAACAGCCAGCCTAATGGATTGGGCAGAAGCCACCGTAAGGTCTGTTTATCCCTGAGAAAGAGGACTGTCCGCCTCCTCCAATAAATGCCAAGTGGAAGCAGATGATATGTTTTGTGTATAAGCCATGTGGGATTATCTTTATGATAATTGGGATATTCACTTGCTGAATGTGCCTGTTACCCAGTCCATGGTAAATGCTGTGGTTAAGGGGAAACTCTTACATGGACACCCCATATAATCTTACTGCTGCAAAACCAAGGGACAGTTGGGGAAGCCTTATGTATTGGCTGCCTCAGCTTCCCCTCTGGGTCTTACAAAGATGCTAATAAAAACAGTAGGTTAGTTAACAAGAGAATGAGGAAAGGCAAAGGAGAGAGTCAGGGAACTGATCTTAGCAAGGTGGACATTTTTAAACAGTTATTAAGAAATAAGGTGAATAAAGCAAATATTGTTAGGAGCAAAACAAAGGAAATAGGGAAGAATCATAGAATTCAACCCAGCAGAATGGAAGGCTTTAGATGGTTTTAAGAAATGGGATGAATAAAACAGACATTAGTGGGGTTAAAACAAAGCTTTTAATACTGCACTACCCAAGGTTGGGCAGGCTGAAAAGACCTCCTTCTGATCCCCCAACATTAAAGGTCTCCAAAGAAGTCTGCTCTGTTTAGTTTGAAGAAATCTAAAAATCCAAAGACTAAGATTGCAGTGAGAAACTTGACCAGCACACGCTTGGGTCATTGATTAGACAGATTAAATGAGATAAAAATTGACAAAAAGGTACACTTTCCTGGCTGTCCAGTGGTTGGGACGCCGTGTTTCCACTGCAGGGGGTGCGGGTTTGATCCCTGGTCGGGGAACTAGGATCCCACATACCTTGCGGCACAGCCAAAAAATAGAAAAAAAATTGACAAAAGGGCCAGTGTCCCTTGGCTCAACCCACAAAGCGGGGGACCCCAAAACCTTTTGCAGTAGAGTGGATAAAATGGTCAGAAGGTAGAGAAGTTCCCAGGATTTCCTGATAGGAGATCATCTTGCACTGTGGTACCAAAACCTGCTGGTGAAACCTGATACAGCTGAGAACATAAAAATATAAGGGTTGATAGGATTATGAAAGTTGGAATGTTTAAACAGGCTTTATGTAAAGAAGTTGTATCTTCTTTACCTGAGTGTTTTATAGGAATGGGTGTTATGTCTGGATGAGGACTGCTTCCCCTACCTAGTATTCTAAAACCAAAATTTGTTTATATAAGCCCCAATGGAGGCTACAGTTAAGAATGTAAGGTGAAAGTTTGTAGGAGAATGGTATATTTGATCAGACTTTTACCTGGTTGTATAATGAAGATGGACATTGTATCTGGTTGGGGAATGTTTTCTTTACCTAGTGTTGTAAAACAGAAGGCATGTACATCTACACTTCAAGCAATATTACTAATTGGACACGCTAAATGGGAACCAATAAGGTGGCCCAAGCCCACATAGCATAGAATAGAAGCTGGAGTGTTGGTATGGGAAAATTCTCTGTGTGATAACCCTGTGTGTACCTGAGTACCTCCCAGAAACAGCTTCTAGGACTTTGGACTGGAGAATTTCCAGTTGAAGGGTAGTTATTGGCTTCCTTTGGACATTAATTGAAGCTGCCAGTATGACTAAAAGCCATAAAGTAATCTTGAAAAGAATCTTGATGTCTTGCATAATGTCTGATAAACACTCCAGTGGGGAGGACAGTGCCCAGAAGACTTTCATAATAAAATAGTAATGGTTTACACAGGATCATACTGCCTGGGGAATGCAAGGAGATACTAAAGAATAGGGAGCCTCTTTTCCGTTAGGACTGACTCTGGAACTGTGTGAGGAGCTGCTGGATTATGTTGTCACTTGAAAGTGTCCTATAAACAGCTCATAACTGACCAAAAAAGCTGCTTGGTTGGTGAATGACAGTTGCAAGGTGAACGGACAGCATCCTATTTTGAAGGCCACCATGGATAGAAGAAGGTAAAGACATTAGCTCACTTGGTTGAATTGCGTGCTGTTTTCCTAGAGTAATGCAAGAATTGAACAGTGGTAAAACCCCCTATGTTTGAGTTTTTACTGACTCATGGACAATGGCCTATGGCCAGACCATATGGTCAGGCAGAAGAGCAGTGGAAACCTGGCCTATTAAAGGGATGCCCTTATGGGGCATAGCCCTATGGGAATTACTGGGGGAATTTGAAGGGTGCATTAAAGTAGGGCTTTGTCGATGTCCACCAGGAGAAGCCCCTTCTAAGTTCAGAAGGTGATTAGAATCACCAGGCAAATATCCCTGTGTGCTCACTTGAGATGGCCACGTGGGTCCATGAAATGAGTGGATATGGGGGCAATGCAGCAATGCAGAGATGGGCTAAATCCAGACGTATTTCTCTTGTACCCTCTGAGGCACAAAATGACACTAAGTATTGACAAAATAATGTTCTGTCTGCAAGCAAAAGAGACAGAGATGGCAGATGGCTAAGTGTCAGATTCCTCTGGGGGAAAGGCCTTGAATATAGCTAGTAAGTGAGACTGATGTTGGTAGACCTGGGGGGCTACAAATGAGTCCCGATAGGAATAGACACTGACTCTGGACCAGGTTTTGCTTACTTGGTGGTAGATGCAAATGTACAAGAGTGCTTTAAAACAACTGGAACAGAAGATAATTGTACCAATTTGGATGGCTGACCATCATCTCTTCAGACCAAGGAATACACTTTATAGCCCATAATGTCCAAGAGTGGGCAGAGAGAGAGCCTCCTCAGGGTACTAGTTTGATGGAGAACTAGAATGGGCAATTAAAACATTGGTTATCTAAAATGGGAGAGAAAAAGACATGAAGGGCTGGCTTATATACCGTGGAAGTGTACTCATACTGAACATGGGGTGGGGCTAAAGGAGTGGCCCTACTGTATAGAGTCCTCTTTCTGGTGGGTCTGGGGAAGAAGGTGTGGAATGACTAGGCAATTCTTACCAAGGGAGAAGTATTCTGGTGTAACAACTATACTTTTTTCTTTCTTCCCCCTATTAAATTTTTTCCCCCTGCTTGATGCAGTGGTCATAGGACCAGGCCTGCGAATATAAGTGCTGGAAACAGAGATGATTCCTAAGCAAGAAGCTAACTGTAATTTTAAATTTGGGGTCAAGATTCCTAAGTACCTGATGGGGTGGGTTGTGCCTTCACCCCATCTCGCAAAATTGAGGTTAACAGTGAATGCCACTATATTGCCTGGTGGTAAAAATAGCCCAGGTAGTTCTGTAACTGTGTAACCTTACCCTAAATGAACGGTGGACTGAAAGGGAGGAACTTGCTAAACTAGTGTTGCTGTTTGCTATTTAGACCAGCACAGTGACTGAACCTGATGTTCCTTCCAAAGTTGAAAGAGTTTGGGTATACAGGGAGAGGAGGAGCAATAGTAGCTGAAGATAAAGAAACAAATAAATGGGTTGTGTAGTGAGGGAAATCCAATAACAACACCTCAAAAGGGATCAGAGTAGTCGATTATATCTCTTAATTCAGTTACACCAGATGACTGAAAGAGTGAAACCATATGTTTGCCTAGACCATACCTGCATTTGGAACCTGACAAGATTAACTGGAAGCCTGCAAACCCGAGTGGCCTTAACTGAAAATTATTTTTCATACCATATGATGATGGACTGGTCCAGTTATTAATGACTGAATGGGATTCTAACAATGTGCCAGTATCTTTTGAGTATATATATTGGTCTCTGCCCCTGGCACACAGCTCCTGAAACCCTTGTAATTTCCAAAGTGATAAGAGTATTTGGAGTGCCTTTTGTTCTAATATTTGGTCTTTGACCCTGATTCCTGACACACAGCTCCTACATCTCTTGGAATTTTCTGGGTGATAGGGGTGTCTTTTGACCTGATGGGGTGACTCTTGGTGGGCTCCTGGATAGCTTCAGGATTGGGGTGGGTCACCAGAAAGACCAAGCCGTGATTAGAAGCTGGGAACTTCCAGCCCCCCCCCCCCCATCCTACAGAAGAGGAGAGGGGCTAGAGATTGAGGTAGTAATTGATCATGCCCATGTGATGAAGCCTCCATAAAAAATTTCAAAGTATGGAGTTCAGAGAGCTTGTGAGTTGGTGAACACACCTACTAGGAGGTATGCTGTGAGGGTGGTACATCCCAACTCCATGGAGACAGAAGCTCCTGCACCGGACCCTTGCATCTTGCCCTGTGTATCTCTTCATCTGACTGTTCATCTGTGTCCTTTATCATATCGTTTGTCCAGTAAATGTAAGTAAATGTTTTTCTGAGTTCTGTGAGCTGTTCTAGCAGGTGCTTGATTCCAAGGAGGGGGTACCTCCAATTTGTAGCCAACTCGGACAGAATTTGTGGGTAACATGGGGATTTACTCTTTGTGATTGGTGTAGGGGGAAGTCTTGTGGGACTGAGCCCTTAATTTGTGGGGTGTGCAGTAACTCCAGTTGGTGTCAGAGTTGAATTGCAGGATATCCAGCTGGTGTTGGAGAATTGGTTGGTGTGGGGGAAAAAAACCCAAAAATATCTGGTGTCAGGAGCATTGTGTGTGTGAGTAAAGATAGAAGTGAGTTTTTTCCTAGGCAGAACCTTACTTAGATACTGTCTTTTTTAAAAAGAATTTATCGTTGGTTTACAATATTGTGTTGGTTTCAGGTGTACAGCAAAGTGATTCATTTATATATATATATACATATATCTATTCTTTTTCAGATTCTTTTCCCATGTAGGTTATTACAGAATACTGAGTACGAGTTTCCTATGCTATACAGTAGGTCCTTGGTGATCATCTATTTTATGTATAGTAGTGTGTATTTGTTAATCCCAAACTCCTAATTTATCCCTCCCCTCCATGTTTCCCCTTTGGTAACCATACATTTGTTTTTGAAGTCGGTGAGCCTTTCTGTTTTGTAAATAAGTTCATTTGTATCTTTCCTTTTTTTTTTTAGATTCCACATATAAGTGATATCATATGATATTTGCCTTTCTCTATCTGACTTGCTTCACTTCGTATGGTAATCTCTAGGTCCATACATGTTGCTACAAATGGCATTATTTCATTCTTTTTTATGGCCGAGTAATATTCCATTGTATATATTGACTACATCTTCTTTATCCATTCCTCCGTCAGTGGACATCTAGGTTGCTTCTGTGTCTTGGCTATTGTAAATAGTGCTGCAGTGAACATTGGGGTGCATGTATCTTTTCAAACTATGGTTTTCTCTGGATATATGCCCAGTAGTGGGATTGCTGGGTCATATGGTAGTTCTAGTTTTAGTTTTATAAGGAACCTCCATACTGTTCTCCATAGTGGTTGTGCCAGTTCATAGATACTGTCTTTTTATTTTGGGCCACACTACTCGGCTTGTGGGATCTTAGTTCCCCGACCAGGGATGGAAGCTGGGCCTGGCAGTTGAGAGCACCGAGTCCTAACCAATGGACCATCAGGGAATTCCCTAGATACTGTCTTTATGCTGCTGCTTCTTTTTTTAAATAAATTTATTTATTATTTATTTTTGGCTGCGTTGGGTCTTAGCTGATGCGTGCGGGCTTTTCTCTAGCTGCGGTGAGTGGGTGCTACTCTTCGTAGTGGTGCCTGGGCTTCTCATTGCGGTGGCTTCTCGTTGCAGAGCACGGGCTCTAGGCATGCGGGCTTCAGTAGTTGTGGCACGTGGGCTCAGTAGTTGTGGCTCGTGGGCTCTAGAGTGCAGGCTCAGTAGTTGTGGCACATGGGCTTAGTTGCTCCGCGGCATGTGGGATCTTCCCGGGGCAGGGCTCAAACCCATGTCCCCTGCATTGGCAGGCAGATTCTCAACCACTGCGCCACCAGGGAAGCCCTGTCTTTATGCTTCTATATGTCAGAAACGCTTTCAAATTTTATTTGGTTATTTAAAACTTGACTGGATTCTCCATGGCAGAGCTCTGTGTCACATTGTTCTGATTTTACACACACAGACGCAGACACAAACACACACACACAGAAGAATTGAAAGACCAGGTATGTTAGTCAACTTCTTGTTTTTTCAAGTAAGGGCATTAGAACCCCTCTCCTCCAACAATTATTTGCTGTTATGGTCATTTCATGATAGCACCAAAAAATTAGGAAGTACATGATTTTGTTTTATTTTAAAAAATTTTTATTTACCTGTTTAGTTTTTCGGCCACGCGGCATGTGGGATCTTAGTTCCCCGACCGGAGATCGAACCCGTGCCCCCTGCAGTGGAACAGTGGAGTCTTAACCACTGGACCGCCAGGGAAGTCCCAGGAATACATGATTTTAGAGTTAAGGAAAATTCTGTAGATTAATTATATTTAGCTTTATGGAAAACTTGTAACCTTGACCTTATTATTTTCATTTTACTGTTGACTGCTGAAAACTTCATCATGGATTTGGGAACCACTGCTGTACTAGATTAATTGGAAAGAGATGGCAGATGACAGCCATCTGCCATCTCTGCCTCTTTTGCTTGCAGGCAGAACATTTTTCTGTCAATACTTACTGTCATTTTGTGCCTCAGAGGGTACAAGAGAAATACGTCTGGATTTCATATGCATTTAGTTGTTACTTCTAGTTTCTTAGTCTCCTCTCTTCTCATAATAGTTACTGTTTAAGATTTGTCCACATCGTTCTTTGGAGCAGTTGTGAACAGATTAGTTCTTTAGCATAGGAAGAGGGCAATTTATGTTGAATCACTCCAGGAAGTCTTTCAGATTTACACATAACTTGAGCTTTAACCTCTTTAGCTGTTGCTCTGTGTGAGTGACATTGGTAAAATGTTTTCACTGTTAGTTACAGGTGGAGTTAGCCTCGATTCCTTCAAAGGTCCTGAGCTCACTACCAATGACTTGCGTGATGTCAAGCAAAAACCGCAGAACTTTGCCTATACTTCATATTTCTTTCCTAAAAGGGCAAATAATTTGTAGTATCCTTCCATTCTACATTTTTAGTGATACTGGTAAGGATTGAGATACTCTTTGGAAAATATTCTTAGGTTTTAGAAAGGTAATATGATAGGGGAGTTGATATGAGGATGTTTGTTTTTCTGAAAATGAACTCTTCAACCTTCTATTGCATGTAGAGGATACAGGTTGTGAAGAAAACTGAGAGGCAGAAACATAACTTTGACATAGCTTGATGCTTTTCAATTGGATAATCCAGCTGGGATGTGAAGAGAAGAATCCACTTTAATTGCTTCAAACCACAAGGTGGTGAACTGAAAAAGAGTCCCTTTAAAAAAGGTACAGATTAGATTTCCCCTCTATTAAGGTCCCTCATATTTACCCCACTTGTTACTATCTACCCTTGTTTTATACCTCCTTCTTCCATTTTGTGTTCCATGATATTTTCACTGCACTTTATGGAGAAGTGAGATTGACTGCGGGGCTGAGCACAGTGAGATTGGCCGTGGGTTTAGAAACGTGGTTTACTCTGTCATCAAACCAAAGTAGGACTTCCCTCTCTTGGCTTCTAGGCCTCCTTAGGTAGGAATCAAGAGGAAACGCTTCTTGCTCTGAATAATATCATCCTATCCCAATTCTACACTCCAGAGTAAAGAAGAACTGTGCTTATTCCTGGGAAGATTCGCCATGCCTTCCTTGCCCTAACCCTCACATCCTCACCACCAACCAGTATCTGCTGTGAGACCATCAGCCCCAGGCTCATTATGCCCTTTATTCTTGTTCACACCAGTCTCCACAAGAAACTCAGGACTTACAGGTTAACTCTCTTCTCCATAGAAAGCCCCAACCCTCTTCTTGGCTTTATTTTTGTCTTTAGTAGGCATCATCTTCTGACGTGCTACATATTTTACTTCGTCTTTTCAATAGAATGTAAATGTCACAGGGGCATGGAGTTTTATCTGTTCATTCATTGCTATAGATGAACAGTGACCAGCAGTAGGTACTCAAAGGTATTTGTTGAATGAATGCAGCAAATAATTGAATTAAAGAAAACCTTTTGAGGGAGATTAGGAGAAACTCTCAAAGAAATTAAAGCAGTCCTTTCTCAATTGCTTCTCTAGTTTTTTGTTTTTCATTTTTTAAAAATTTTATTGGAGTATAGTTGATTTACAATGTTGTGTTAGTTTTAGGTGTACAGCAAAGTGATTCAGTTATACATATATATATATTCATTCTTTTTCAGATTCTTTACCCATATAGGTTATTACAGAGTACTGAGTAGAGTTCCCTGTGCTGTACAGTAGGTCCTTGCTGGTTATCTGTTTTATATATGGTAGTGTGTGGGGGTTAATCCCAAGCTCCTAATTTATCCCCCTGCCCCCCGCAACGTTTCCCCTTTACTTCTCTAGTTTTTTATTTTACATTTATTTTTGGCTGCGTTGGGTCTTCGTTGCTGCGCGCGGGCTTTCTCTAGTTGCGGCGAGCGGGGGCTACTCTTCGTTGTGGTGCATGGGCTTCTCATTGAGGTGGCTTCTCTTGCTGCAGAGCACAGGTGCACGGGCTTCAGTAGTTGTGGCTCGCAGGCTTAGTTGCTCTGCAGTATGTGGGAACTTCCTGGACCAGGGAGCAAACCCGAGTCTGCTGCATTGGCAGGCGGATTCTTAACCACTGTGCCACCAGTGAAGTCCCTCTAGTTTTTAAAATACCTTATTAGATGATTTCTTTTCAGCGTACCTCATTCCCCATAGTAAACATTTTGAGTGAATCAGTATATTATCTTAGCTAATTATTTGTATTTTAAGATCATCTTTTTAAAAAAAACAGAAAAATTTCTGAATATAGGCATACTAAGTTACTACTAATTCTAACTCCCATCTCACTCTGGGATGTTTTGTTTAATTGCACCAAAATTCAGAAGAACTTTTGTGTAAACAAATAATCTTTCATTTATTATGATTGTCTTTGTTTTCATAGGACTTTGCGGCGTCTATTAGATATTTACTAAATATTAGTGAATAATCAGTTGCACAAAGTGTCATTATAGCTTGCAGCCATAGTTTGAGGGGTTTTTAATAGTCTACAACTTCATTCCAACCTGTACACCAGCCACATATTTCTAAAGTTGAGATCCTTCAAAGGCATTTGGATGTCTTTCACGTACCCTGTCTTTCTAGGCGCTAGCAGAAACACCAGTTTTATTCTCTAAAAGAAACAGACCCACTGGTAAATCCCTAAAGCACATTTGGGGGAACGGGGAATACACTGCTATGGTGTTTCCAAAATTCAGTATCTGTTGTCCTTGGCTTGCATACTACTGTTATATCGAACTGTTTCACTTCCAACAGTTATTTCAAAGCATATACAATATGCCTTTCTTGCATTGCATTAAGGATTCTAACATATTTCATCTTCTTTATCCTGGTCTTCCTGGGAAAGTGATAAACAGAAGATGTGAGCCCATGAAATTTATTGTAATCTTCAAGGCATTTTTGTTAGTTCAGAAAATAGCTAAAGAAGAAAGCCTATAATGACAGAGCCTTAAGAAATCTTGTCTAATACATATTTGGTGAAGATCACTTAGATCTTATTGTTAACACAAGTCTACACTGAATTATCTTGATATTTTACATTGAGCCCAGCATAATTTACCAACTTAAACTCCTTTAAAAAAAAAACAAAAAACAAAAAACTCCTTTTGACACTGAGAGTGCCTGTCTTACCATACTTTCCCTAGCATTGATTATCATCATCTAACTTATTTTTTGCTAATTTGGTAGGGGAAAAATCATATTGTTTTAATTGCTTTTCTTTGTACAATTTGTTTGATTCTCTTAATGTTAACTTTGCCCTGCTTCCCTTGCCCTGAATGGCACTTGATTTTAGATGTTAGAACCACTTGGAAAGAGGAGAGTAGTGGTGCTCAGTATATCCCTAAGGAGTTTTACAACGTTGACCTTTGCCCTTTTTGACAAGATCTTTCTGGGCAAGGGAACAATAATTAAGAGATGAAGAGAGACAAACAAGTTTACTACTGGAAAGTGGTAAAGAAACCTAGGGTCATTTCACCTTGCTATAGACTCCCATACCTAAACCCAAATCCTTACTCTCCTTCCCAGTGAGATATGTAGCCAAGGAGCTATCCAACAATGTACTAGTATGTCTTGCTGCGTTTACCTAAGACTTCATTTTTAAAATCTTATTTTAGGGAACATACATAAATTATAAAAGAGCATATATTCTCATTAAAAGAAATCAAGCAATACAGAAGAGAATTAAATAGAAATAAAAGCACCCATTCCTTCTTCTATCCCTTCTATCCCACCCTCCTGTGGTACAAATAGGGATTTACAGGAATTTCATCCTGATAGTAAATATAATTTAGTGGCATTTTGGTGTCAGTGAGACTTTAGTTTAAGGTGATCCTGTAAACTCCAGGAGGGATTATATAAACTCCCCAAATGTCTGTTTTGTTCCATACTACTTAGTGCAGTGCCCGGCATATGGTAGATGTCAAATATTTGAGGACAGTTTCATTGTAAGGCGAGAAAAGGAAAAGAATTGAAAGAATCTTAACAGAGCGTCGTCTGGCCATCAGGCTTTGGGGTATTAGATTTCTGGAGAAGCGCAAGGGTTCTCAGCACTGGCTGCATGTTAGACTATCACTTGGAGAGCTTAGCAAAATACCAGTGCTTAGGTCTCACACCCCAGTGATTCTGCTTTGATTAGTCTGGATGAGACCCCAGCATCAGTGTGTTAGAATCTTCCCTGGTAATGCTGATGTGCAGCAGTGGTGAAGAACTACTGAACCATAAACAGTTGTTGCTTACTGAATGTTAATTGAGGAGATCTGTGCTTTACTTAATTCTTTAAAAGTCCTTTATGCTTTGGAGGACACTTTTATTTTTATAGAGATTATCGTCCTAATTATGTTTCGCTATATTAAAAATATTTTGCATTTCCTTATATACAACATATATAGTAAGCACATGGATAATCAAAGAATTACTTAATTACTTGTACATTAAGATAATCATTAGGCTTCCTGATGCTAGAAAATATATTTCCTTCATCTTAGGACCATGACATTTTATATGGTATACTTTCTTTTTTAAAGGCTCTTTAATCCTAATGGAAAACTGGCATTTAAGCAGTAGAGAAAACAAATCATATTAAAGAGCTTAGCAAAAATGTTTAAAAAAAAATCTGAATACATTTGTATGATGTTTTCTTTTCTATGCCAAACTAAATGACTCAACTTGTTTATTTTGTGTTATTCCAGTCATCAAAAATGTTAAGATGTTCAGCTGATGCAAATAAAAAATAAAAGCAATTTAGGGACTTCCCTGGTGGCCCAGTGGGTAAGACTCGGCGCTCCCAATGCAGGGGGCCCAGGTTTGATCCCTGGTCGGGGAGCTAGATCCCACATGCTGCGACAAAGATCCTGTGTGCTGCAACTGAGACCCGGTGCAGCTTAAATAAATAAATATTAAAAAATTAAAAGCAATTTAAGTAAATAGATTCCATCCAAATTATTAATTTCATGTTTGGGACAAAAACCAGAGGAACAGAATATTTAATGTAAGCTTTCTTTACTATGCTGTAAACCTGTTTTTTTTTTTAAAGTGTGTGTATTCTTTACCTCTCCTTCTCTTGCCCTTCCCCAACTTTTCCCCAAAAAGGAGACTGTAACTGTGTTGTTTGTAATAAACTTAAATGCCGGAATAACTGTCAGAATAACTAGTAGTGATGAGTAGTTTTAAGGTTAAACCATAAACAGTGCAACATTAATGAAGTGTGGTGTAAATAAATTTGTAGCTAAACGCTTCTTAACTTTGGCTTTCTCTTATACATTTTTATTTTTTGTATATCCATTTCAAAATCACTATGACATCTTAGTTATATAATCAAAATCTTGGCAGATTGCAGCAGGAAAAGCATAGCCAACCCTGAGCATAATTATGCTTATTTGAGGAAATATTGGACTTGGTGCCAGGTTAAGCTGCATGGGTATTAAGAGATAATAATGAGAAACCCAACTAATGCTTGGCTTTGATTAGACCTTCTCTGCCAATAACATAAGTGATAAGAAAGTTTATATTAAATTTAATATCTATTCACTCCCTAAAATATAATAACTTAATAATTATAATAAAATATAGTCTATCCAAATATAAGTATAAAATAGTCTGATAAGATGTGAACTCAGTTCATAGTCAGAAAATGCTCACTAATGATGATGGAAAGTATCTTAGCTTTCTGTAGATTCTCATGTATAAGCAACAGCCTTTGTTCTGCTATTGCTGAATTATTTTTATTCTAAATGGAAAAAACATTAAAAACATGGGATTAATATGCTGTGTTTTTTTACTGCTTGCTAAAAATTCAGCTGTTCTTTTGCTTGAAATTTGAAGGCCAGACAGTGGGTTCTAAAATGCAATTTACTGTTTCATAGATCAGTCCAAAAACTAAATCTAGTATGTGTGTTCCACTATCTTTCTGAGGTATACTACTGATTAGGAATGCAAAATACATCTAATTATTATTTTTTCCTTTGTCTAGTGTCATAATTAATCTGATTGGCTCAGTTTAGAGCATTATTCTGAAAACATTCTGTAAGAAGAATTCTAGTCTCTTAGAAAAGTAACAATTAAAATCTTTTCTAGTCACATTCTGGGCTAAAGGTAGATTTTATGTGTGACTTTATTTTTAAATAATACTTTCCCATGATAAACTATTAAAACAGTACAAAAGCATATAAAATGGAAAAGTAACAAGTTCCTTGTTCCACCTAAGGAAAATTTACTGTTAACTATTTCTTGGGTGTACTTCCACAGAGTTTTACACATACATCTTTTCCCTTTTCTTTAGAAACACCTCCCCACCACAAAGCTGTACTATGCACTATGTATAAATATCTGTTATTCTTTTATTTTTAAATTGAAATATAGTTGATTTACAATATTATGTTTCATGTGTGCTACATCATGATTTGACATTTGCATGCATTTTTTTTTTTATTTGCATGCATTATGAAGTGATCACCATGATTAGTCTGGTGTCATGATAACCATCTGTCTCCGTAGAAAGTTATTACAATATTATTGACCATATTCCTTATGCTATTCTTTTTACTGGCTGCAGAGATTTCCATTGTATGGAACTTTCATAAGTTATTTAACTGATCCCATTTTATTGAACATTTAAGTTTCTTTTTATTTTATGATTTTGCTATTACAGTAACTTCCTGGTAGATATCTCTTAATAATTATATGACTATATGTAGAATAGAATTCTTAGGTTATTCTAAAACATCATATCTTGTGATATAGGTTCATACCTAAATAATTTGACCGAATCTTTGGTGGGCTGCCTTGTTATTGGCATCTTTCTCATGAAATTGGAATTCAGAAGCAATATTTAATTTATTACTTTAATAAGCTAATTTAGGGGAGTAGTTCCAATTAATTCAGATTTTACCTTGGGAAGTGTGTACACCTTGCCTGTGTGTACAAAAGATAAATACTTAGAAAAGGTGAGAGTGCTGGACCATCATTCTATTTCAAATCTAGTATTATATAATGACCTACTATTTACACACTGACCTGTATTCTAAGCATTTTATTTATATCCTTTTAATCATCTGAGCAATCCATTGAGGTAGGTACTAGCATCCTCATTTAATGGTAGATGAGACTGAAGTTTAGAGAGGTTAAATGACTTGCCCCAGGTACCAGAACCGGGCATGCAAAAACTCTATTCTTAAAGGTAACTGTAGAATTCATATTTCTTGTTTTGTTGTTGTAGTCCTCACAGTGAAGCAATGTTTTTAATCATTCAGAACCCAGGGAAAGATAATGGAAGAAAATAAGATATGCCTCTTATTCTTGAAAATTAATGCTCCCATTCTCCTACCACATCCAACTTTTTGGATTCATATAAAAAGTGTTGTACAGTGTAAATAAGTAATGCAATTGAAGGATGAAACTTTAATTTGGAATAGCATTATGCTTCATGCTGTAATACAAGCTTTTGAGAATAGGCTGAAATGTGAACTTCAACGATAACAAAATTTCTGATAAAGGGACCCTTTGCAAAAAGTTAAAAGATAATAACATATTTTATATCCAATAGTTTGGGTATGACAATGTTTTATGTATTTATCCAGCATAATTTGCCCTTTCTTTTGTGAATGGAAATCCCTGTTTTGCTAATTAGAGTGTAGCCAGCATAATTTACTTAAAAAAAAAATACTCAGGATTATCATTTTACTCATTTATAGTACTGTGATTTATTTATTTATTTATTATATATTTATTTTTAGCTACATTGGGTCTTCATTGCTGCGCATGGGCTTTTCTCTAGTTGCGGCAGTGGGCTTATCATTGAGGTGGCTTCTCTTGTTGCGGAGCATGGGCTCTAGGCGCGCGGGCTCAGTAGTTGTGGCTCGGAGGCTCTAGAGCGCAGGCTCAGTAGTTGTGGCGCACAGGCTTAGTTGCTCTGCATCAGGTGGGATCTTCCCAGACCAGGGCTCGAACCCGTGTCCTCTGCATTGGCAGGCGGATTCTTTTTTTTTTTCTTTAGTGGGGAAGGAGGAGAGAGGGGAGGAGAGGGGAAGGGAAGGGAGGAGAGGAGGGAAGGAGGGAGGAAAAAAAAGTGTCTCCAGCAGGCGGATTCTTAACCACTGTGCCACCGGGGATGTCCCGGTACTGTGATTTAACAGGCTGATTATCTTAAGTACTCTTGGAGTATACTAAAGACAGGGATCCCAAAACAACTCAAAATTCTGTCTGCTTTTAGGTTTACTTTTCCTTTATCACTAACAGCTTTATACCAAAAGCTATCTCAAAACAGCAGATTCTCAAAAACAAAAAAGATTGATGATGACTCCAAAGTGTACATATATGACTGGGCAGAAGAAAACTTCAACATCTCCATTGCTACAGGACTTCTTTGCAATTAGCTTGCAGAACTTGATTCTCCTCAAACTGTTGTGATTGCTCTGCATATCCCATAAATTATTTACACCCTGATGGTACAAAATGGCTACATTAATGGCACCTCTGGCTCCACATGGTATCAAGAACTTTAATAATTCATCTTTTATTACAGCTGCGTCCCTGTAGATTAGCATGAGTGGGAACTGAGTATAACACTGAGCTAAGTAAGGCCTTCTCTGAGACCTTAACTCTCCAAACATCGTATCCATAAATATTCAGATGTTAGTGCTGTTAAAAAATAAAGATTATTGGGCTTCCCTGGTGGCGCAGTGGTTGAGAATCTGCCTGCTAATGCAGGGCACACGGGTTCGAGCCCTGGTCTGGGAAGATCCCACATGCCGCGGAGCAACTGGGCCCGTGAGCCACAATTACTGAGCCTGCGCGTCTGGAGCCTGTGCTCCGCAACAGGAGAGGCCACGATAGTGAGAGGCCCGCGCACCGCAATGAAGAGTGGCCCCCACTTGCCGCAGCTGGAGGAAGCCCTCGCACAGAGACGAAGACCCAACACAAACAAAAAATAAATAAATAAATAAATAATAATTAAAGGTGCTAATAATTAAAAAAAAAAATAAATAAAGATTATTGACTGTTAAAAAGCTAGACTCTTTAGGTTATGTTTGTCAAGCATTAGATTACTTCACGTATTTAAGTGCATTTTAAGGATATTTCAAGGGGAAAATCTTTGAAAGACATTCTCCATTTCAGGACTTGAACTTAAAAAACAAAAACAAACAGATAAACTAGCATTAGTTTATGTGAACTAAATGAAATTAATGACTGGCCACTGGCAAGAATAGAGACTTTCATTTTGAAAATTATTCAAATTCTTAATCAAAGAGTTTTACATCTGATATTTGAAGTCTTCAAATTTATCTTCTCAGTCTTTTTGGACTACCTTAAAAAAATAAATTGGAAATTTCTTATGGAGAGCAAAAGTGTGTCTGTGTACCTTCATATACCCATGTCATATTAAATGCCAGAGTGAAATTTAGGTATAAAATAAAGTTAATTTACGCATTTTTCAGTGAAGGATAGTAGTTGAGTTGATGCTGAATTTATGTTTACCATTTTGAAGTGACTCCACAGAGTACTACAAATGTTGCTTTCAAAAAAGACAAAAAGGTTACTAAAGTTGACAGTGGTTGTAACCTTAGCACTTAGCACAGTGTCTGGCACATGGTTCAGTAAATGCTTATTGCATGAATACCTGGTGATCAGATCAATCCATATAATTCTAGTTACACATCTGGTATTTTGAGAAAACAACTATACGATTTATACTAGTTGCTTTCTATGATAGTACCACTTTGGGAGTGTATTTCAGTTCACTGTTAGTGTTTTTTTTTTTTTTTTTCCACTGTTAGTGTTTTTTAATCTCTTCAATGTGGATTTGTTGCAGAAAAGTCCAGAGAGCCTCATTATATGCGGTTCTGACCTATGAGGCATATATTCTTTTTTCTTTTTAAATTAATTAATTAATTAATTAATTTTTGGCTGCGTTGGGTCTGTGTTGCTGCGCGTGGGCTTTCTCTAGTTGTGGCAACTGGGGGCTACTCTTCATTGCGGTGCGCAGGCTTCTCATTGCGGTGGCTTCTCGTTGTGGAGCACAGGATCCAGGTGCGTGGGCTTCAGTAGTTGTGGCACACGGGCTCAGTAGTTGTGGCTCACGGGCTCTAGAGCACAGGCTCAGCAGTTGTGGCACACGGGCTTAGCTGCTCTGCGACATGTGGGATCCTCCTGGACCAGGGCTTGAATCTGTGTCCCCTGCATTGGCAGGCGGATTCTTAACCACGGAGCCACCAGGGAAGCCCGAGGCATATATTCTTTTTTTTAAAAAATAAATTTATTTATTTTATTTATTTATTTTTGGCTGCATTGGGTCTTTGTTGCTGCGCGCAAGCTTTCTCTAGTTGCGGTGAGCAGGGGCTACTCTTTGTGGCAGTGTGCAGGCTTCTCATTGCAGTGGCTTCTCTTCTTTTGGAGCATGGGCTCTAGGCGCGCGGGCTTCAGTAGCTGTGGCACGTGGGCTCAGTAGTTGTGGTTCGCAGGCTCTAGAGCGCAGGCTCAGTAGTTGTGGCGCACGGACTTAGTTGCTCTGTGGCGTGTGGGATCTTCCCGGAGCAGGGCTGGAACCCGTGTACCCTGCATTGCCAGGCGGATTCTTAACCACTGCACCACCAGGGAAGCCCTGAGGCATATATTCTTAAGACAGCATTAGTCTGTAGAGAGGCTCCAAATTATTTCAGGTATCTTTTGGATTCCATCAAAAAGCATTAGAAAAGGAGAAGTAACCACTGACACTGCAGAAATACAAACGATCATGAGAGATTACTACAGGCAACTCTATGCCAATAAAATGGACAACCTGGAAGAAATGGACAGATTCTTAGAAATGCACAATGTTCCAAGACTGAACCAGGAAGAAATAGAAAATATGAACAGACCAATCACAAGTAATGAAATTGAAACTGTGGTTAAAAATCTTCCAACAAACAAAAGCCCAGGACCAGATGGCTTCACAGGCGAATTCTGTCAAACATTTAGAGAAGAGCTAACACCTATCCTTCTCAAACTCTTCCAAAATATTGCAGAGGGAGGAACACGCCCAAACTCATTCTACGAGGCTACCATCACCCTGATACCAAAACCAGACAAAGATGTCACAAAGAAAGAAAACTACAGGCCCATATCACTGATGAACATAGATGCAAAAATCCTCAACAAAATACTAGCAAACAGAATCCAACAGCACATTAAAAGGATCATACACCACGATCAAGTGGGGTTTATTCCATGAATGCAAGAATTCTTCAATATATGCAAATCAATCAACGTGATACACCGTATTAACAAACTGAAGGAGAAAAACCATATGATCATCTCAATAGATGCAGAGAAAGCTTTCGACAAAATTCAACACCCATTTATGATAAAAGCCCTGCAGAAAGTAGGCATAGAGGGAACTTTCCTCAACATAATAAAGGCCGTATATGACAAACCCACAGCCAACATCGTCCTCAATGGTGAAAAACTGAAAGCATTTCCACTAAGATCCAGAACAAGACAAGGTTGCCCACTCTCACCACCATTATTCAACATAGTTTTGGAAGTTTTAGCCACAGCAATGAGAGAAGAAAAAGAAATAAAAGGAATCCAAATCGGAAAAGAAAAAGTAAAGCTGTCACTGTTTGCAGATGACATGATACTATACATAGAGAATCCTAAAGATGCTACCAGAAAACTACTAGAGCTAATCAATGAATTTGGTAAAGTAGCAGGATACAAAATTAATGCACAGAAATCTCTGGCATTCCTGTACACTAATGATGAAAAATCTGAAAGTGAAATTAAGAAAACACTCCCGTTTACCATTGCACCAAAAAGAATAAAATATCTAGGAATAAACCTACCTAAGGAGACAAAAGACCTGTATGCAGAAAATTATAAGACTCTGATGAAAGAAATTAAAGATGATACAAATAGATGGAGAGATACACCATGTTCTTGGATTGGAAGAATCAACATTGTGAAAATGACTCTACTACCCAAAGCAATCTACAGATTCAATGCAATCCCTATCAAACTACCACTGGCATTTTTCACAGAACTAGAACAAAAAATTTCACAATTTGTATGGAAACACAAAAGACCCCGAATAGCCAAAGCAATCTTGAGAACGAAAAATGGAGCTGGAGGAATCAGGCTCCCTGACTTCAGACTATATTACAAAGCTACAGTAATCAAGACAGTTTGGTACTGGCACAAAAACAGAAATATAGATCAATGGAACAGGATAGAAAGCCCAGAGATAAACCCACGCACATATGGTCACCTTATCTTTGATAAAGGAGGCAAGCATATACAGTGGAGAAAAGACAGCCTCTTCAATAAGTGGTGCTGGGAAAATTGGACAGATACATGTAAAAGTATGAAATTAGAACACTCCCTGACACCATACACAAAAATAAACTCAAAACAGATTAAAGACCTAAGTGTAAGGCCAGACACTTTCAAACTCTTAGAGGAAAACATAGGCAGAACACTCTATGACATAAATCACAGCAAGATCCTTTTTGACCCAGCTCCTAGAGAAATGGAAATAAAAACACAGATAAACAAATGGGACCTAATGAAACTTAAAAGCTTTTGCACAGCAAAGGAAACCATAAACAAGACGAAAAGACAACCCTCAGAATGGGAGAAAATATTTGCAAATGAATCAACTGACAAAAGATTAATCTCCAAGATTTACAAGCAGCTCATGCAGCTCAATAACAAAAAAACAAACAACCCAATCCAAAAATGGGCAGAAGACCTAAATAGACATTTCTCCAAAGAAGATATACAGATTGCCAACAGACACATGAAAGAATGCTCAACATTATTAATCATTAGAGAAATGCAAATCAAAACTACAATGAGGTATCATCTCACACCGGTCAGAATGGCCATCATCAAAAAATCTAGAAACAATAAATGCTGGAGAGGGTGTGGAGAAAAGGGAACACTCTTGCACTGTTGGTGGGAATGTAAATTGATACAGCCACTATGGAGAACAGTAGGGAGGTTCCTTAAAAAACTACAAATAGAACTACCATACGACCCAGCAATCCCACTACTGGGCATATACCCTGAGAAAACCATAATTCAAAAAGAGTCATGTATCAAAATGTTCATTGCAGCTCTATTTACAATAGCCAGGACATGGAAGCAACCTAAGTGTCCATCATCGGATGAATGGATAAAGAAGATGTGGCACATATGTACAATGGAAATTACTCAGCCATAAAAAGAAATGAAATGGAGGTATTTGTAGTGAGGTGGATGGAGTTAAGAGTCTGTCACACAGAGTGAAGTAAGTCAGAAAGAGAAAAACAAATACAGTATGCTAACACATATATATGGAATCTAAGGGAAAATAAAGGTCATGAAGAATCTAGTGGCAAGACGGGAATAAAGACACAGACCTACTAGAGAATGGACTTGAGGATATGGGGAGGGGGAGGGGTAACATGTGACAGGGTGAGAGAGTGGCATGGACATATATACACTACCAAATGTAAAATAGATAGCTAGTGGGAAGCAGCCGCATAGCGCAGGGAGATCAGCTCGGTGCTTTGTGACCACCTAGAGGGGTGGGATGGGGAGGGTGGGAGGGAGGGAGATGCAAGAGGGAAGAGATATGGGAACATATGTGTATGTATGACTGATTCACTTTGTTATAAAGCAGAAACTAATACACTATTGTAAAGCAATTGTACTCCAAGAAAGATGTTTAAAAAAAAAAAAAAAGCATTAGAGGTTTTTCAAACACACAGAGAAAATTATTCTTTCACCCAGTAGAGACAGTGGACAGTTTTCACTGATACTGAATATATAGTGGTTTATACTCTGTATAAATTGAGTTTAATCTGATTGCTTTAGATTTCTTTAATAATGGTTTTCTTTAAAACTGATTGTCTGGTCATCATTGACATCCATGAGAGAAATATAGGGGATAGTACAATCAAAAGTTATACTGTCGGGCCTCCCTGGTGGCGCAGTGGTTGAGAATCTGCCTGCCAATGCAGGGGACACGGGTTCGAGCCCTGGTCTGGGAAGATCCCACATGCCGCAGAGCAACTGGGCCCGTGAGCCACAACTACTGAGCCTGCGCGTCTGGAGCCTGTGCTCCACAACAAGAGAGGCCGCGATAGTGAGAGGCCCGCGCACCGTGATGAAGAGTGGCTCCCGCTCACCGCAACTAGAGAAAGCCCTCGCACAGAAACGAAGACCCAACACAGCCAAAAAATTAAATTAATTAATTAATTAATTAAAAAAAAAAGTTATACTGTCAAGGAGGTTAGGGTTTGGAAAGGCATTAGAGGCACTGATTAAAATGAAAGCCCTTAATATGTAAAAGGAAAATTCCAGAAAGCATGAGATATAGAAGTAAATGATGCTGTGGTAGCCTACTATACAGATGATATTAGCTGTTTGCCAGACCAGCCACCTTGGAGTAGAATATGGAGTATCTAACTTAAATTAGAGCAGTCGCACTTCTCCTTAAGTTGAAACACCACAGTAAATAAACATCTTTTCACTCGTGTGAAATTCTGTGTTTGTTGTTCGGTAGCAAGTGTGAATTGGATGACAGTGTTTGCATATAAGATTTTTATGTGGAGTGAATTCATGTTTTTCTCTCTTAACATTTCCCAACACACCCCTCCATTCATGAGTGTCCTTGAGCTGATACCTGGTGCCACATATCTTAGAATAAAGGTTTTAGAACTGTGTGAAAAAGTGACAGTTTGATCTAGCCTTAGTTATATTATGGTGTAAATTAAGCTCTTAAATGAAAGTGGCTAGGTTTTACAGATGGACAGACACGAAACTAGCTGAGAACAAATTGTTGTGCTGTGATAGAGACATCGTCCAAAACTGCATGCATCTGTCAACTGCCCGTGGTGGTACAGTGAGATAAAGTGATCTGTAATGTTTCTCTAGTGTATCCCTATTGCTAGCCATATTGTAATGTGTAGTACATCTCTTGGGCAGACAGCTTGTGTGGGCTAGATTCCACCTCAGTCTTGAAAATATGCCAGAAAGCAGCAAGGTGAATTTTTAAGCCTATTTAAATATCTAGACTCATGACTAATTTCAATGAAATCTCTGCTGTATCTAATAAACTACTCACTAGAAGTGAGATGGAATTTCAAGTTTTTGACTTCCTCACTTATTAGCTGTGTGACCTTGGATTGACAAATTCAAGGTCACACAGCAAATTCAAATTCAAATTCAAAATCTCTGTCTGTTTCTGTGTCTGGAAAGTGAGGATTGTAAAAGTATTTGCCTCATAAATTTGTTGTGTGGATTTAGGCAGATTATATGTATAAAGTGCAAAGAAGAGTGCCTGGCACTTAATAAATGTTAGCTGCTGCCACCACCACCACCATCATCATCATTAACGTAACTTGGAGTGAGATGAATTTCCCTTCCCTGAAGCTAGATTGCTTTTTTTGCTTTTAAGGAAGACTACATCTCTGTCAAGGATGTGGTCAACCCCAATTCTAATACAGAAGCTCACTGTCTTGACTTGTGAAATCTAATCCATCTTCAAGTTTATCTACAGCTAAAGTATAATATATATTATAATATATATTATGTAAAGTATATATTACTTTAAAAGTATATATTACTTTATATTATGTTACTTTAAAAGTATATATTTCTTTCAAAAGTATGTAAAGCATACTGCATTATAATAAAGTGTAACATAATCACTAGAAGGGATAAAGAAACTATAATATCGCTGTGGAATGATCTACAAGATGTGTTGTTAAGTGAAAAGACCAAGGGGCAAAATAATGTGTAAATTATTCTACCATTTGTGTAAAACTTTTCTGGTACATGCATAAAGTATCTGACAGGCTGTAAAAGAAATGGTATATTTTCACTTGTTGCTGTTGGGGAGGGAAATTGGATGGCTGGAGACAAGGGTGGGAGACTTTTTACTGTATATCCTTTTATACTTTTTGATTATTGAACCATGTGAATGTATTTCCTAGTTAGTAAAAACAAAAACAAAAAACCCTCATAAAAAGGAGAAAGTAAAAGAGCTATTTTGAAATCTACATAAATTTTTATTCATCCTTTATAAACATTTCTTTTTATCTGTACTACTCAAATTCACATTTGATAGGGCTTTTAGATTCCTATTTTCGTTTCGTTTTTTGTTTTTTTTTTTCCTTTTCTTTAAGTGTGCTTTCCAGGGCTAAACTTAAGAATGATCTCTTATCCTCCATTTAGGGATTTGAGTCATAATCGGTTGTCTAACTGGAACATCAGCTTGGAATCTCAAACATTACAAGAAGTGTAAGTTATTTTTATTTATTTAAACTTACATTAAATTCTTTGAGGTGATTTGATGAATTATGAATTTCAGGATGTTCAATGCAAAAATGTCAAAAAATTGAAGGAAAGAAAACTTTAGATTAAAACATGTTTAAAAGCCTAAACTTGTCTTTGGCTTTGTTAGTATCACAAACTCTCTGGGTATTATGCCATTGCATTGGTGATTTCAAGTTGTAAACTGCGTAGAAATACTTTTCTACTTCCTTGGGGCCTAATGTAAGATTTTCCCTCTTCAGAGTGAATATATTTTATTTTTTTTTGCCAGAGTTTCAGCCAGTGAAGCTCTGTATTGTGTAATTTTTTTTTTCTAATGTTTTGACTTGTCTAAGGTGGAAGCATCATGTCTGAAGTAGGTTTATATGAAATACAATATTTTTGGTATCACCTGGAATATGATAGTTAATATAATTCAGTTTTCCTCTTCATTGAAGTTTTTCCTTTAGTACTGAGATGTATTATTATGTAGTTTCTGGAGAGAAGTTTCTAAAATATTACTAATATCAGTTATTGCATTGTGGTATTCCCAGAGGCACAACTGTTGAGGCCTGTTTACCTGTATACTAAACACCCTAAGAATCCTCAGATGAATTTTTCTTTTGAATTTCTTTCTGACAAGGGGTACTTTGTGCTCTCATTGTCTCTGCATTCTCTCCTTCCCTGCCTCAAATTGGCTGCCCCTAATCTGCTGTGGACGGAATGAACAATTGACAAGCTTATTAGCTGAAAGAGTAGGTCCTGAGGAAAGGAAAATGCTCAGTGGGAAGTGCATGAGCTTTATTATTTATTACATGGACTTTGTAACTTCAGTTGGTTACTTGGAGGCCTTTTACTTCTGGCTTCTTTTCTGTATTCTAGATTGTTGAGGTTGTTCAGTGATTGAAAAACAGGTTGGTGAGATGTGATTGCATTAGATTTGCTACTAAAACAATTGAGATAATCTGTTAGGTCTGTGGTCTCAAGCAACTTTCCCTAACTTTGAGTAACAAAAAAATATGTGTGTGTGCGTGTCTATTTCAAAAATTTACTTAATTAACTTATATATAAATTTATTTTATTTATTATAAATAAATATATATAGAGAGATATGAATTATTCTTTCTTTGTTTAAGAAGGACTTAAATTAGCTGTCATAAAAGTAACTATTCAAAGAACCTTGCTGGGATTAAAAATATTTAATGTGCAAAATATTTCCTAACCTTTCTAATATTGGTATCAAATCATAGATCTATACCATGAAAACATTTTTTTATTAAAATCGCTGATTTCTCAGTAGAAAATATTTAGTCTAACTCATTCTGGGTCATAGGCTTTTTTCAAATTTGGCATTTATCCTAAAGAATATGTACTAGCCAGAAACTAGAACTCGAGGTAGCATTTCCCTCACTAAATTTTTATATCTATTTTTCCCCCTACTCAGGAAAATGAATTACAATGAGCTAACTGAAATTCCGTATTTTGGAGAACCAACCACTAATATTACTCTTCTCTCTTTGTAAGTAAATAAGATTTCAGGTCTTTTACTTAAATTATGCATAGTACACAGTTTTTTTGTTTTTGTTTTAGGTACCCTTGTTGTTGATCCTAATTATTTAACATTTTTGTGGTTAAGGGTGGATCACTGGCAATAGCTTCAATATAATCTTTGTTTTGTAGAGTCCATAATATAATCCCAGAAATAAACGCAGAAGCGTTCCAGTTTTACCCTGCTCTCGAGAGTTTAGATCTCAGCTCAAATATAATATCAGAAGTCAAGATATCTTCATTTCCTCGAATGCAGCTTAAATACCTGTAAGTAAAATAGAGTTTAAACTAGATTTAATTTGAAGGGCATGTTTATTATTCATTGATATTTATCTTCCCAGATATGTCTTATTTATTGTGATTTTGATATGCTTATGTGAAACAAACCTAGGTTAGATTTTTTTGTTTTTTTTTTCTGCCCTTAAAGAGTACACTATTTTCAGAAAATATTAAGTATCCAGGGTAAGTTTTGAGATTTAATTCTGGATTGTGTTTTGCTAACAGTTATGTAAAAGGTAAATGGGAGTAGTTTGTTAAACTGTGCTTAACCTGTGTAATGGTGGTGATAATTAGCGTGAGTGCTAGTGTTTTACAGTTTACAAAAGCATATTCACACATACTGTTTCAACCCAAATGAAGTAGGTATTATCCTTATTTTGTACTTGAAGAAACAAAGCAGTTAAATGATTTGTAAAGTTGCATACGGTTGCTAAGTGGTAGAGCTGGGGCTCAGTCATAGACTTGAGGCAGCTTTACAGTGGTAGACTGTTTAGTTTCACTGAATTTTTTTTGTTGTTATCTTGTTCATTTTAGGAATTTGAGCAATAATAGGATAACCATCTTGGAGGCTGGTTGCTTCGATAATTTGTCAAGTTCCTTATTAGTGGTAAAGTTAAACAGGAACAGAATTAGCATGATTCCACCCAAGATCTTCAAGCTACCTCACCTCCAATTCTTGTGAGTAACTAAATAGATGGATTATAAGAAGATTGTTTTTTCTTATAGTGTCTGTTTCTTTTTATTATTATTAGGGCAAATCAGCAAACCAGTTTTCTGACTGTAAAACTATTTTTGTTAAAGGGAACTTAAAAGAAACAGGATTAAAGTTGTGGAAGGTCTCACATTCCAAGGTCTAGACTCCTTAAGATCTTTGAAAATGCAGCGGAATGGAATTAGCAAACTCAAGGATGGAGCGTTTTTTGGCTTGGATAACATGGAAGAATTGTAAGTACTATGAACTAGAATAGGAGATTGTTAGGAAGGGAGTCTGGGGCTTTTCAGTGCCGAACAGCTAGGATAGTAGCTTTAATTATAACAAAGTACTTTAGCTCTTCCTCCCTTCTCTTATGTGAAATAAATTAAGATTTGAGCTTTGTTATCTAACTGGTATTTTTGTCATCATTCTTCCAAACATTTCATCTGAAAAGTTTATATTCCCTTAATGTTTGGCTGATGAAAATTATCAGGATTTATCCAGAACAGGTATACTATATCTCTTGGTGAGTTGATTTTATAGATATGATATTTTAGACAGTCTTACAGGCTTCTTGCACTAAATCTTAAGAAACATGTACATATTTATGAATAGAATTTGTCTGCTCACTTGGGTTGAGCAAAGGTATATGCCTCTCTGTGCAAGACTTAATGAAGATTTTTGGAATCTTCTCATTGCATGCCTTGTTGGTTTTTTTTTTTTTTAAAGATTTAATTTTATTTATTTTTGGCTGCATTAGGTCTTTGTTGCTGCACGCGGGCTTTCTCTAGTTGTGGCGAGCGGGGGCTACTCTTCGTTGTGGTGTGCAGGCTTCTCATTACGGTGGCTTCTCTTGTTGCGGAGCACAGGCTCTAGGCATGTGGTCTTCAGTAGTTGTGGCGCGTGGGCTCAGTAGTTGTGGCTCACAGACTCTAGAGCACAGGCTCAGTAGTTGTGGTGCACGGACGTAGTTGCTCTGTGGCATGTGGGATCTTCCTGGACCAGGGCTCGAACCCGTGTCCCCTGCATTGGCAGGTGGATTCTTAACCACTGTGCCACCAGGGAAGTCCTGCATGCCTTGTTTTGAAACATATTTCCTCCTTTCTTTCTCTAATTCTGCAGAGAACTGGAGCATAATAACCTTACAGAAGTGAACAAGGGGTGGTTGTATGGCTTGCGAATGTTACAACAGCTCTATGTGAGCCAGAATGCTGTTGAAAGAATCAGCCCTGATGCATGGGAGTTCTGCCAAAGACTGTCTGAACTGTAAGTGTGGGATGGCATTTCAGTGGAAGCTGTGAGACTAGAGCAGATAGAATAAGTCATTCCCATGGTCAGTAATGAGATCTAATATCCCTGTTTATTAGAAGTTTGAAAGCCCTAAATTTATCATGTAAATAGAATAAGAATATGAAAGTTGAACTAGAAGAGAGTGAATTTTTTACCTTCCATGTTTCCTGTTTTTAGTGATTTGTCCTATAACCAGTTGACCCGCCTGGATGAATCTGCCTTTGTGGGTCTGAGCTTACTGGAGAGATTGAACTTAGGGGACAACAGAGTCACTCACATTGCTGATGGTGTATTTAGGTTTCTTTCCAATCTTCAGACACTGTAAGTATATCTGTCCTTTTTGGGGATTTTTAATTTAATTTAATTTAATTTAATTTTTTTTATTATTATTATTATTTTTTTAAAAGAAATTCACGTTCTTTTATTTATTTATTTATGACTGTGTCGAGTCTTCGTTTCTGTGTGAGGGCTTTCTCTAGTTGCGGCAAGTGGGGACCACTCTTCATCGCGGTGCGCGGGCCTCTCACCATCGCGGCCTCTCTTGTTGCGGAGCACAGGCTCCAGACGCGCAGGCTCAGTAATTGTGGCTCACGGGCCCAGTTGCTCCGTGGCATGTGGGATCTTCCCAGACCAGGGCTCGAACCCGTGTCCCCTGCATTGGCAGGCAGATTCTCAACCACTGCGCCACCAGGGAAGCCCCTAATTTTATTTTTTAACTCTATACTTTTATTTATTTTTTATTTATTTATTTGTTTATTTATTTATTTATGGCTGTGTTGGGTCTTCGTTTCTGTGCGAGGGCTTTCTCTAGTGTGGCAAGCGGGGGCCTCTCCTCATCGCGGTGCACGGGCCTCTCACCATCGCGGACTCTCTTGTTGCGGAGCACAGGCTCCAGATGCGCAGGCTCAGTAATTGTGGCTCACGGGCCCAGTTGCTCTGCGGCATGTGGGATCTTCCCAGACCAGGGCTCAAACCCGTGTCCCCTGCATTGACAGGCAGATTCTCAACCACTGCGCCACCAGGGAAGCCTCGGGATTTTTTTTTTTTACTAATTTTTTTAAAGCACTAAAGCAAAACAACTAATCAGTGTACATATTATGTATGTTAATATTTTGCAGTTCTTCTCTCCTATGCCTTGGGACAAGGCAGTCTTGCTTATCTCTATCCCTATATGTAAATTTTATGTATCTCTAGCCATTTCAGTCTGTACTTTAATTCTGAGTTAACTAAACAACAAAGCATCTCTTATTGTGCCAGTTACTGTGGAATAAAACACAGTTGCTAGTGTCAGGAATGCACATTTTCTTACTCTTCTGACCTTGAACTACCAGTAGTGTACCAGATCTACCACTTCTCATTCAAAAGGATGCAGGACGTATAGTGGGAACAGCTCTGGCAGGAGACCTTTTCACTGTTACCAATTTGCTGCATGACTTTGGACAGAAAAAACTAACATTTATTAATGATCTGATATGTGCCAGGTGCATTCAGAGTACTGGGATATTATTGCTCTTTTCCATATTGGGAGACTGAGGTTCAGAGAGATTAAATGATTTGTTTAAAGTCATATACCTTGTAAATGTTTGGGCCAGGATTAGAACCCAGGTCTTTTTCCAGGTCTTTTTCATACTAAAGCTCATGTGCTTTTTTAAAAAAAATAAATTTATGTATTTATTTATTTATTATTTATGTATTTTTGGCTGCATTGGGTCTTCGTTGCTGCGTGCGGGCTTTCTCTAGTTGCGGTGAGCGGGGGCTACTCTTTGTTGTGGTGCACGGGCTCCTCATTGCGGTGACTTCTCTTGTTGCAGAGCATGGGCTCTAGGCATGTGGGCTTCAGTAGTTGTGGCACGTGGGCTCAGTAGTTGTGGTGTGCGGGCTCTAGAGCGCAGGCTCAGTAGTCGTGGCGCACGGGCTTAGTTGCTCTACAGCATGTGGGATCTTCCCGGGCCAGGGCTCGAACCCGTGTCCCCTCCATTGGCAGGCGGATGCTTAACCACTGCACCACCAGGGAAGTCCCTCATGTGCTTTTCATTTTACTGTCAGATGAACAAAATCACTTAGCGTTTCCTGGGTTTTTTTTTTTTTTTTATGTCCAGTGAAGGATGGATATAGGATTAGGTGGTTGCAAAAGGCAGTTTCAACTCTAAACTTCTGTTGTTCTGTAAGTTGAATGTTTTACCCTGATCATGGAATATAATTGAATGAAGAGGTATTTTAATGAAATATAGTAATCTCAAACATAGAGCAGAGTAAGAGAAAAAGAGTAATTAATAGAATTTGTAGATTCTTAAGGTTCCTGAATAGGGGACTTTTTGGTCATCAGGTTTAGTTGATAAATGGTCTCAGAAAAGAGGCAGGTTCCCAACTTTGGGACCTAACCATAAGTGACAAAGAAAGCATGATAATTTTGTGAAGGTGTCTATGCATGCACAAGTGTGTGTTTGATGTTTTTTTTCTTTTTTTTTAACTTAATGAAGTAGTCCTCCTTTAGATTTGGCCTTGAAAAAGTAAAAGTGATTTCCTTTTTTTAAAAAATTTTTCTCTTTTCTACGTTATCAGAGGTTAAATTAGATCAGTGCAAACTCAGGAATTTATATTAGATGCAGCTGTAGTCTTTTGGCAGTGCATGGAATGGCACACAGGTTCTTTTATGACACCACTGATTATTACTTTTAGTATTAAAGTTTAGGAAAGTAATTGCAGACGTAAATGATTATCTAATGCTACAAAGATAGTTAAGGCAGAATTAGGAACAGATCTGAGATATTCCGGCTTTAGACCAATGCTCTTCCCAGAGTAGATATACTTCTTACTCACTTTGGTGAGTGAGTTCTATTTATGCTGTTCTGTGGAGGAGAGGGAAAAGTCCTGCAGAGCTGAGCCATCAGTTGTTTCAGTGTTTATTCTTTAGTAAAATAAAATGATCTTTCTTAGCTTTCACTTCAGGTAAAGACATAGCTAAATGGGAAGAGTGATCTCCTATCTCCTTACTGTTATTCACATAACTTTACATATGTCTTATAAAGCAAAAAACTTTGTGCTTTATTGTGAGATGACTTAAGGAAGCAAAAGTGATTAAATATCTTTAACTGGTATTTCTTCCATGATGACATGGTGTGGTGCAATTGCATTTCGTCTGAGAATGGAACAGTGGATTTTAAAAGATCCATACTTTTCCTTTTAAAGAAAACAGAGTGATCACTCTAGCACATGGGTATATCATTCTTACTTCCCAGGGGGCATGTTTAATTGCTGTTGAGCTGTGAAGCTCTGTATTGACATTACTTTTTGTCAGCCATTTTAGATTTAAGGGCTCAGGGGAAGGCTTGGATCACCCCAAAATCCCATTAGTCTGAAATCAGATTTGTAAGCCATACCCCCTGCATCTTGAAATCCTCCTGCTCTTTGTAGGGCCCTGACTATAATTTTTAATATGCTAATACAATTACGGGCTATTAGCTAGGAAGATTAATACTCTTAACAGGTTGCTTAATTTATTTATCAAGGTCAGCTTAATTCTTAGCTTACGAGAATTAGTCCTTACATGCTTATCTCAGGTATTCTTTAAAAAGAAGAGTTGAGTGTTTATCATAAATAGCTTAACCTTTACTCTAAGGATCAAAATTAAAATTAGCATTGTTATGTCAGGATGATGCCTGATGGTGTAATGGTCATGTTGACTAACATAACCTGTCTATCCCTGACATTCTCGTAGAAACTTAAGAAACAATGAAATTTCATGGGCCATAGAAGATGCTAGTGAAGCCTTTGCTGGACTCACAAGTCTCACTAAATTGTATGTACTTACGATATTTATGTATGTCTATGAAGGTGTATTTTAAAGAACCAATTGTAAATGTGATTGGATTGTGTCTATTTGCTGTGGCTAGAAAGTCTGAGCCTTTCTGGTTCACCCACTAAAGGAAGAAGCTTTGTTGTTTATTAAGGTTTTTGTTTTTTGGTTTGTTTTTCATTTTGTTTTTTTGTGGTGGGGCACTTTCTGAAAGAACATTCCTAATGTCACTTAAAGAGAAGTTATTTATGGAACTAGAATTTTGATTTAAGTAAAAGAAATGCACTGAAACCAGAATTGAACCATGATCTGTTTAATCATGTGAGATTTACGGGTAACTTAGCAAGAGCGGATTCTCTCAAGTAAGAGCTTAGGTCTTCTCCCATAAGAATGTTTCCCAGGCTTCACACGTGTCTGAGTTTCTTTGACTGGATGATCTTTTGCTGAGAAGGGAGAAACTGGGAATGTAATCCAGTTTATTATATGAAAACTACAGGTGTATCTGTGGTCAGGATGGTTGTTTACAGATACCTAACTGAGCGCTGACATCTTAATAGACACATTTATTCTGTGCTTCACACTGGTTAATAATAAAGGTTCACGACTTTCTTAAAAATGCATGTTAAGCTTATTTTCACTCCTTATAGGTAAATGTTTATTTTAATGAATTTAATTTTGTTTAGTGGAGAGCTTTATTAGAAAGGTCTGTTTGTATTTCAGAATCTTACAAGGAAATCAGATTAAGTCAATTACAAAGAAAGCATTCATTGGTCTTGAATCCCTTGAGCATCTGTAAGTATTTTTCAGCCACTTTGCTCAGTATATAAATAATCTTTGCTCTTAGCAGAGGTTTTCATGACCATTTAAAGTGTTTATATAACTTAATTGTAGAAACGGTGACTGGTAATGTTTCATTTCTCTTCATTTCAGAGATTTGAACAACAATGCTATAATGTCTATCCAAGAAAATGCTTTTTCCCAGACTCGCTTGAAAGAACTGTACGTAACTTAAGTCTTTTTTTGTCACTAATTAGATCATCATCCACGCTTGTGCTTAAAGTGTGATGAATGTGACCCAGATGTTTCCCAAAGCACACAATTCAGGCAGGAAAAAAGAAAGTGTTAACATTCAGTTATTTTAGTGGCTGGATGTAATTTAAAAATAACTCAACATTGAAAAGTCCAGAGTGTGCGGCTCCAGGACCTTCTGTTGTTTTCCTGTGTTGCTGATGCATGTAGTTAAAGAGACCTTAGCCACGCTGCTTATGCTTTATGTTTACCCTACTGTTCCTTTTTTATTCCCCTCTTCCTTTTTGGACTATTGGAGACATGTGTTCTCTTGGGGTGAGTTACAATTAAGGTATTATGTAATGTTTGGAGGTGATCTAGCACTTTCAGTATAATGGTCACAGAGGATGTCTCTAATCTGTTCAAACTACTAAAATGTTCCCAAACTGTTGAATAGTTATGATAGAAAAATACATATCATTTTAACGTTTTTTCATTCATGATTTTTAAAAAATTGTTCTTATTTCCCAGGGGGGATTTCCCAGGGGTGGGGTGGTTAGTTGGGCGTTGCTCTTAATTTTAAACTCTGGTGATTCAGATACTGAGCCACTGGTAAGAATCAACGGGCTATATCAACTTATCTTGCCTTGCCTGAAGGCTACTCAAAGGGAGGTCTGTGGACCAGAGCTGATTCATGATGAGAGAAGGATAGAAATTCAGAACAAGCTTTTTAGAAACTTATAGAACAATTTGACCTTACTGTGACACTTCTGTTGAATTTTATAAAAGTATTGATCTATAACAGATTGGGAATTTAAAAAACTGGTCCTTCTCCACATATAGTTTGAGATGCACTGGAAGTATGTGAGTTCAAATTGCCTAGGTTTAGATTCTTGCCCCATTCTTTACAACTGTGTGTTTAGCCTAAGACTCAGTTTCCCTTCTCAATATGGGAAGAGCACTGCCCTCAGGCTTATGTGAGGATAAAATGAGATAATTTGTTTATGGAAGAAATGTTTATTGTCATCTGCTATGTAAGGTACTGTTCTAAATGCTAAAAACGCAGTAGTGAACAAGACAAAGTCTCTGTCCTCGTAGCATATTACAATAAATTCTATAAGGAAGTTAAATAATAAACCAGTAGGTATATAATATCTCATCAGATAATAAATGTTCTGAAGAAAAAGCTGGGTCAGAGGTGTACAGAGTGACAGGGATTGCTATTTTTAAGTAGTGAGCGAAGGCTTTTCTGAAGATAACAGCCTTTGAGCCAGGCCCTTAGTGAGATGAAATGGCAAACCATTTTATACTGGGCGAAGGGCGTTCCAGGCACAGGGAAGAGCAAGTGAAAAGGCCCTGAGGAAGGAGCTTGCTTTTTGTGCTTGAAGAACAGCAGAGACACTGGTGCGGCTGGAAGACAAGAGCAAGGGGAAGAATGGTAGGAGATGAGGTCAGAGACATAAGCAGGCCTGATCATGTAGGGCCTAATAGGCCATGAGGAGTTAGGACTTTTTTCCCCCTAAATGCATTAGAAAGCTTTTGAGGGTTTTGAGAAGATGCTCCACACAGCACCTGGCATATAGTAAAAGGTGAATAACTAAGATAATAAAAGTTAAAATGTTATGGAGATCATCTTTTGTTATTTTCTGCCAGATTTTTTTTTAAAATAAGTTTATTTATTTATTTTTGGCTGCATTGGGTCTTCATTGCTGCACACAGGCTTTTCTCTAGTTGCGTCGAGCGGGGGCTACTCTTCGTTGCGGTGCGCGGGCTTCTCATTGCAGTGGCTTCTCTTGTTGTGGAGCACGGGCTCTAGGCATGCAGGCTTCAGTAGTTGTGGCACGCGGGCTCAGTAGTTGTGGCTCGCGGGCTCTAGAGTGCAGGCTCAGTAGTCGTGGCGCACAGGCTTAGTTGCTCCGCGGCATGTGGAATCTTCCTGGACCAGGGCTCGAACCTGTGTCCCCTGCATTGGCAGGCGGATTCTTAACCACTGCGCCACCAGGAAAGTCGTCTGCCAGATTTTTAAAGTGGCTTGCTTATATATATATATATATATATTTTTTGTCTCTTGAGATATTTTGAGTTATTTCTCCTAAGGCTTACTTTAACTTGAAAAGGCACAACTTACTGCATATCAGTATTACCTTTTTTCGGTTGTGATAATCTGAGGGCCAGCAAGAAAGTTTTAACTCTTGTTAAGAGAAATCAGTTTAAAATATAATTTTTATAGTAGGTGAAAGCAAATATCGTAGTTTCATTCTTCAGAGAGTCATTTGGTGATTTTTGGAGTTGGTTTGAACAAGCTGCTAATTCAGGAACTCTAATGCATCTTATTTACTGAGAAGTTTTAGTTGCTCTTGGTTACTTTAAATTTAAGTCATATTTATAATACGGAATTTCACATCAACATTTATTAAAGTATCTCTTAATACTTTTTGGTATCCTTCGCAGTGCTTTGCATAAATATTGGAGGGAGGTGGGAGAGTCAAATATGAATTAAAAATTGTTTTGCATTAAAATTATGTAATCATGGTAGAAAATTAGATAGTTAAACCAAGAGGGAGAGAAAGACCCCAAATCCCCAGTACTCAAAAGACAACCACTGTTGATATTTGATATATATCTATCCATATACTTGCGGAGAAAATGCAGGATATACTCCATTAGGTACAGCAGAGTTCATTAGCATGTGAAGGGTGGAAAGATGCAAAAGAAACAGAAGTGAAGGGAACTAAGTGAATCTTGTGGTATCTGTGGCCAGACACTATGCTAAATGCTTTATTTAAAAAAATTTTTGAGGTAGGTGTTCTTAATCCCATTTTCCAGGAATAGAAACTGAGATTTTGGAGGCATTCAGTATCTTGCCTAAGGTAAGTAGTGGAATTAGGAATTAGTAAGTACATGTCTCATGAGGCAACTTATATTACACCTGAGAAAGCATAAGTTAGGGCTTCCCTGGTGGTGCAGTGGTTGAGAATCCGCCTGCCAATGCAGGGGACATGGGTTCGAGCCCTGGTCCGGGAAGAGCCCACATGCCACGGAGCAACTAAGCCCGTGCCACAACTACTGAAGCCCGCATGCCTAGAGCCCGTACTCTGCAAGAAGAGAAGCCACCACAATGAGAAGCCCGCGCACCACAACGAAGAGTAGCCCCCGCTCGCCGCAACTAGAGAAAACCCACGCGCGGCAACAAAGACCCAACGCAGCCGAAAATAAATAAATTAAATAAATAAATTAAAAAAAGAAAGCATAAGTTAGACCATATCATTCCTCTGTTCTTAACCTTCCAGTGTCTTCCCAGCACACTTAGGAAAAAAACAACTCAGGTTCTTTCCTTAGTTTATAAAGCGCTTGCATGGCCTGGTCCTTCTTGCCCATCTCTCTGCCTCATTCCCGTCACTGTCCCCTCGCTTTCTGTGCTCTGGCTTCAGTGGCCTCCTTGCTTTTCCTGGAGCACACTGAGCATCTCCCTCAAGGTCTTTGTGCATAGTTTCCTCCGTCTGTGACACTCTTACCTCAGATCTTCATGTGATTTGCTCTCTCGATTCTTTCAGGTCTTTGCCCAAATGCCATCTCTTCAAAGAATCTTTCCCTGACTGCTTTATCTAAACTGGTAGCTGCTGTCTCTGTGTCTCTGCCCAGCTTTGTTTTTCTTGATAGGACTTAACTTTCTGACACTATACTTTGCATTTCTTTGTTTATTACTTGGCTCTAAATACATAAGCTTTGTGAGAGCTGTAGTGCGACAGCCTAGAACAGTGCCTGGCATATAGTAGACTCAAATATTTCTCGGTGAATGAATGCATATAACATAAGAATTCTGAAATGCAAAAGGTAACTTTTGGCCTGCTTAATTAAAATTGCCCTTGATAAAGTATGGCTTTTGGGGTACCCTTAAAGACTGTTTGAAACTTCTTTGGAATCAGATCTTAGGTATTTTTATACCAAACTTTAAAATTACTTGAGGATTTTGGTGATGCACGCAAAGCAGGTTATAATGTTGTCAGAATCACTTGCTTTCCCTACTTCCAAGTGGATGAGACATTTAAGGGTCATTAAAATAAAACACTGACTTTTCACGTATATTTTATAGGCCTATTATAACCACAAACCATTTTTCAGTGGTTCTTAGTTTAGGTTGCAGTACACATTGCCACAGGGCTGAAATGTTTTTAGTCTTGATGAAATAATTTGAAAATAATTATATCCTCTCCACAACAAAGATGTCTCTATGTCCCAATATATATAGTAAGCTCTTCCCCAAATTTCTCTGGGAAAAATTTTAAACGTCAAAAGTTTAAAGGACAGTACAATGAACATCCATATGCCATTTACCTGGATTCATCAATTGTTAACTCTTTGCTAAATTTGTTACCTGTTTCTCTCCCTCCCTCCTTCCTTCTTTCCCTTTCTCTCTCCTTCTGTCTCTCTCCCTCTTTCCACACACACTCATATACATATATACATACACTTATTATTTTGCTTAACCAGTCGAAAGTAAGCTACAGACATCATGACACTTCACTTCTAAAATATCTCAGCATGTATTTCCTATGCAGGGTTATTTTCTTATATAACCACAGCACTATTATCACACCCAATGAAATTAACATTGATAAAATAATATTATCTAATATGCAGTCCATACTCAGATTTCCCTAATGTCCAAAAATGTTCTTTGTGTATATATATTTTCTTAATGAAGGATCATGCTTTACATTTGGTTGTAATGACTCTTTAGTCTCCTTTAATCTAAAATAAATCCCTTACCCTTATTCCCCCCACCCCTTTTATTAGTGTCTTTCATGACACTGTCATATTTGAGGAAACAAGGCTGACAGTCTAAATTTGTTTTTTCATGATTAGATCCAGGTTAAACATTTTTTTGGCAAGAAAAATGCTTAGGTGTGTAGTAAGCTTTTTTTTTTTTTCTCTTAATTTATTTATTTTTGGCTGTGTTGGGTCTTTGTTGCTGTGCGTGGGCTTTCTCTAGTTGCAGGGAGCAGGGGCTACTCTTCGTTGCGGTGCGCGGGCTTCTCATTGCAGTGGCTTCTCTTGTTGCGGAGCACAGGCTCTAGGTGTGTGGGCTTCAGTAGTTGTGGCACATGGGCTTAGTTGCTCTGCGGCATGTGGGATCTTCCCAGACCAGGGCTCGAACCCGTGTCCCCTGCATTGGCTGGCGGATTCTTAACCACTGCACCACCAGGGACGTCCCATGTAGTAAGCTTTTAATGCTGGAGAAACTTGGAATGAAAAGTAAAGGGCACTTCTTTTCCTCTTTGTTTCTGCAGAATTCTGAACACAAGCAGTTTGCTCTGTGACTGCCATTTGAAGTGGTTGCTTCGGTGGCTGGTTGATAATAACTTTCAACATTCTGTGAATGTAAGCTGTGCACACCCTGAATGGCTAGCAGGGCAAAGCATCCTGAATGTGGATCTGAAAGATTTTGTCTGTGGTTTGTACTTTTGTTTTAATATTTTGTATATTACGCACTTACTATCTTAACAACAGAATTTAAAAAAATTTTAAATAGAATGCTTTCCCACTAGCATATCTATTTCCATTTCTTTAGATTCTTCTCTAACATTTTTGTATTGTAATTGTAGCTTAAATTTTGTGTTCTTCGACTTAATATATCATAAGCAGTTTTTTTCCTCTGTGTGTTCTTAAATGATCATTTAAAATACTGTCAGTATAATAGCATCTTTATGAATGTAGGCCTTTCCCTTTTAGGGAGATTATTAACCTTAGAATAAATATCTAGTAGTAAGATTCCTGAATCAAAAAGTGTGAGTATTTTTTCATGAATTCATTCAAAAGCATGATTTTATATTTAGTAGATCTTGAAAAGTGCTACCAGGTGTTTTCAAACAGATAGCACTAGTTTATGTTGTCACCAGCAATGTATGAATGTACCAGTTTCATTTGGTTTCTATTTTTGATGCATTTTCCTAAGACAGAAGGAGCAGGGTTTGGGAGTTTTTTGGAGGGGAAGGGAGACAGAGACAAGTTGTCATAGACAAGTTGTCTTGATTGTAGCACTTAATTATAATTTCAAGTATACATCTATATTGTTTTGTCTCAATTTGGAAATTTTTCTTTTACATTGACATTTCCTTTAAAGTAACTAATTCTTAGCTTTACACAGTGGAACTTTTAGATTAGTGTATCTGTGTTGCATGTCACTAGTAACTCTGATCATTTAGATACCTGTATATTGCCAGATGTATTTCCACAGTCTACTTAAAGATGCTTAGGACATTTGGAAGTTCAGGCACATAAAATACTTAAGTTGTTTTTACAAATTTTAAGGAAGAAAACAAAGAACCTAGTAATGATTAAATTCTGCTTACATTGCCATGAATGCCCTTCTGACTTTACTTAGTTTTAAACGTAAGCATACACCATCCACTTTATCTTCTTTTTTTAGTTATCACTTTTATGGCACAGTGAAATGTTACCCAGTGAAGACATTGGTTAAGAATTCATATACCTGCTTCTCTGAATCAGTGCAATAATATATTATTATTTATGAATCTATAGTTTATTAGCCAGTCCTAAGCCAGTCTTCATTTGGACATTTGACATGTTTGGAATTTTTCACTATTTTAGGTGAAAGTTATGCACAAAGTACTTTCAAATAGTATGTTTTATTAATAGGAATACCTATTTTTATATATGTTATATATACACACAAACACACACATACACATACACACAAGGGGTAATAGAATTAGAGCTTGTTTTAAAATTCTAATTTAGGTTTCTCCTTTTCTCGGTAACTGGTAATACTTAAGAACGGTAAGGGATGGTAGAAAGAGTGCTAAGCCCTGAAGTCTGAAGACCTGGGTTCCGGTCCAGGCTTGGCTGCGGACTTACATATCTTAGAGCAAGTCATTTGACCCTTCTGGGCATCATTTTCCTCATCTTAAAACAAGGAAATTGGATTCTAGCTCTATAGTCCCTTTCAACCTTAACATGACATTTTGTAAACATGACATGCAATTTTACATTATTTGTTTTAAAATTGAATCTATAGAAGCAAAAATAAATAACTGACTCGGCTCCTGCCCCATTTTTTTCTCCTTAGATGATTTTCTCAAGCCGCAGATAAAAACCCATCCCGAAACCACAGTTGCTCTAAGAAGCATGAACGTGACTCTGACATGCAGTGCAGTGAGCAGCAGTGATTCACCCATGTCTGCTGTGTGGCGCAAAGACAGTGAAATCTTGTATGATGCTGATATTGAGAATTTTGTTCGTTATCAGCAACAAGCTGGAGAAGCTCTGGAATACACTAGTGTCTTACATCTTTTCAATGTAAATTTCACAGATGAAGGAAAATATCAGTGTATTATTACTAATCACTTTGGTTCTAACTATTCTCATAAAGCCAAACTGACTGTGAATGGTAAGAAATTATGCTCCCTGATAGTTTTGTGGTTAGAAGGATTTTTCATGTTTAATTTTTGAATCTTTGACCAAGAAAATTAGGATAAACCTGACATTGCGGGGGGAGTTCTTACTATTTTTGTCTTTAGGGTTATGACAGTATACAGACTGGATTGCTAATTTACCCACTTACTGTCCCTAATCAGTCTTTGACTGAGGGGTAAAGGTGAATTCTGTGGCTCTAGGAGATGGGCTACTTTCATTTTTATCTATGCTTTTGAAAAAAAATTTTTTTTAATTCTCCATTTTCTTTCCAGAACCATAATTCTGTTCTAAAAACTATGAAATTTATTCCTGACATTGTTCACAGGCCGTCCAATAACTGGGAGTATTGAGAACATTTCTGGGTCCAGTGATCATGGTCATTGTCTAAATGTAGTCACACAAAACCATTTTTGAAAGCAATGCTCTTTTTCATTGTGGCTGTGAAAGAAAAACACAAAACAGCTTGATTGATCTATCGCCTGTTAGGCTGAATAACTACAACGCTTCAGGCTTTGTGCAACCAAAAGATGTACATATGTCTTGCTCCTGGGTTGTTTCATGAGATGTTTGAAGGCATAAATTTTTTTTATCATGCAGTTTCCTTGACAGCTTTGTAGATGTTTGTTTGGGAAGCACCATTTAGTCTCTTAAGTAAGGGAGTCATAGTAAATATTAAGTTCTAAAATATATGTTCAAAAAGGTTTGTGGCTTCTGCTTTTTCTGTCCCTATCAAGGAGATCAGGTAGATTTGCCACGCATTCTAGAAGAGTTAGCCATCACTGTACTCCATGCTCTGAGGTTCTGAGAGAAAAGATGGCCTCTAAAGTAGTATTTATTGTCAATGCAGGGAGCATGTCTTCTCAAAGAAATGGAGCATTACAACAGTTGGTATTTTGCCTAATAGAGTCTCCCTTGTATGTATGTATGAGTGTATGTATATATATATATTTCCCCCCCCACCCACCCACTTTCTCTTGGTGATCTTTTTTGGAACAGAGATGCCATCTTTTCTGAAAACTCCAATGGATCTAACTATTCGCACTGGTGCCATGGCCAGATTAGAATGTGCTGCAGAGGGGCACCCTGCACCTCAGATTTCCTGGCAGAAAGATGGTGGTACTGACTTTCCTGCGGCTCGAGAGAGACGCATGCATGTCATGCCTGAGGATGATGTCTTCTTCATTGCAAATGTGAAAATAGAAGACATGGGGATCTATAGCTGCATGGCACAGAACATAGCAGGCGGCCTCTCAGCAAATGCTTCATTAATCGTGTTAGGTATGTTTATTGCTCCGTGGGTCCCTGCTTTTGTGGGAGTCTTTTTATTACGGATTGACTCTTTGTCTTAATGGCAAGAAGAATCTATGTTTGAGATTTTAGTTGGGATTCTTATATCTTTGTTTCCTTGTTCTGCCAATTTATGCAGGGTTATGTCAGCCTAGGATATTAGTGGATCAGTTAACTGAAATCTGGGGAAATTCTGAGGGCAGAATTAGAGATTTTTATCCCATGAATTGAAAATTCAAATCCCTTTATCCTGTTATATTTCCCTCTGTAAGTCTTCTACTTCATGTATATGTTTTTTCTACTATTCAGTAGTGCGTTTGCACTTTTATACTGCCTCACATACTGCTTCACAGAGAACTTGAGACAATGTAACTTTCCCCCATAGTTCATTTTTTTTAAAAAAATTATAAGATGAAAAAAATGATCTGTCTTCTGGTTAGATTTCCTGTTTTCCTTCCAGTGTGCTCCTGTTAATCCTATCCTCTGGTAAAATGTCTTTTCCCCATAGATCTCCCCTGACAAGCCAGTTTGTTTTCTTACGAGAACACTTTTCTTTTCTTTTTAAATTGGGGTATAGTTGTTTTACAGTGTTGTGTTAGTTTCTGCTGTACAGCGAAGTGAAGTAGAGTTCCCTGTGCTATACAGCAGGTTCTCATTAGTTATCTATTTTATACATATTAGTGTATATATGTCAATCCCAGTCTCCCAATTCATCCCACCCCCCACCCCCTTCCCCCTTTGGCATCCATACATTTGGAGAACACTTTTCTTCATGGGACTCAAATTCAAGGCAAATTCTCTTTTCCTCTAGATGTTAAGGTTTTTAAAAATGTGTTGGTTTGTGTAATTACTTGTGTAATCAGAAAAATAAGTTTATTGTTTAAAAAATTTAAGATATGTAGAAAATTAGAAAAAAAGAGGGAAAGTCACTCAGACACTGTTAAAGATTTTGACATATTCTGGACTTTTTAAACACTCATCTTGGGACTTCCTTGGTGGTCCAGTGCTAAAGAATCCGCCTTACAATGCAGGGGATGTAGGTTCAATCCCTGGTCAGGGAACTAAGAGCCCACGTGCCTCAGGGCAACTAAGCCCGCGCACCACAACTACTGAGCTCGCGCCTCAACTAGAGAGCCTGCCTGCCGCAAACTGCAGAGCCCACGTGCTCTGGAACCCACGTGCCACGGCTACAGAGCCCGCGCACCCTGGAGCCCGTGCACCACAACTAGAGAAGAGAAAACCCACATGCCACAACTAGAGAGAAGCCCACACGCGTGCTGCAAGGAAAGATCCCGCATGCCTCAATGAAGATCCCGCATGCTGCAACTAAGACCCAACACAGCCAAAAATAAATTAAGTAAATAATAAATCTTTAAAAAACCCCACAAAACTCATCTTGGGACTTCCCTGGCAGACCAGTGGTTAAGACTTCGCCTTCCGGGACTTCCCTGGTGGCGCAGTGGTTAAGAATCCACCTGCCAATGCAGAGAACATGGGTTCGAGCCCTGGTCCGGGAAGATCCCACATGCTGCAGAGCAACTAAGCCTGCGTGCCACAACTACTGAGCCTGCGCTCTAGAGCCCGCGAGCCACAACTACTGAAGCCTGTGCACCTAGAGCCCGTGCTCTGCAGCAAGAAGCCACCGCAATGAGAAGCCCACGCACCACAACAAAGAGTAGCCCCTGCTCACTGCAACTAGAGAAAGCCTGCACGCAACAATGAAGACCCAGTGCAGCCAAAAATAAATAAATAAATAAATCTAAAGAATTAAAAAGATCAATGAAAGAAATACTTATAAACAAAACAAAAGCTTCGCCTTCCAGTGCAGGGGGTGCGGGTTCGATCCCTGGTCGGGGATCTAAGATCCCACATGCCTCACGGCCAAAAAACCAAAACATAAAACAGAAACAATATTGTAACAAACTCAATAAAGACTTTAAAAATGGTCCACATCCAAAAAAAAAAAAAAATCTAAAAAAAATATAATAAAATAAAACACTCATCTTTATGTGGTTATGTATACCTACTTTTTTCCACTTAATATTGTATCACAGGGCTACCTTGTCATTGTCTTCATGAATATCATGTGGCTGTGGTATAATTTACTTACTCATTTTTCTGCTAGATTTTTAGATTTTTTCCCTTTACCTTTAAAAATTAGAACTAATTTTGTAATAAACATTTTTGTGTATAAATCTTTGAATTCTTTGCTTAGGATAGCTTGCTCAAGATGGAATTCCTGAGATGAGATTTAGATTTTTTGAGGCTTTTGCTTTTCTGAAACATTAACTTCTAACCCTCCCATGAGCATATGAAAGTGCTTATTATTTCATCATAACCTAATTAGTCTAATTCAATTAGGAATAAAACTGCCTAATATTTTTTAATGCATCTTTCTGTTAGAGACACCCTCATTTATTAGACCTCTGGAGGACAAGACAGTAACCCGAGGTGAAACTGCAGTATTACAGTGCATAGCTGGAGGCAGTCCTGCCCCTCGCCTCAACTGGACCAAAGATGATGGACCACTGCTGGTGACAGAACGGCACTTCTTTGCTGCAGCCAACCAGCTTCTCATCATTGTAGATGCTGGGCTAGAAGATGCTGGGAAATATACCTGCATTATGTCCAACACCCTTGGGACAGAACGTGGTCACATTTACCTAAATGTGATTTCAACCCCCAATTGTGACTCTTCCCAGAGTAGCATTGGGCATGAAGACGATGGGTGGACCACAGTTGGCATTGTCATCATTGTTGTGGTCTGCTGTGTTGTGGGTACCTCTTTGATCTGGGTCATTGTTATTTACCACATGAGAAGGAAAAATGAAGACTATAGTATCACGAACACAGGTGAGTGGTACCCGGTTGACCCTTGTGGCTTATACCTGAGTCAGGAATGTAGTGTAGGATTTGTTGTTAAATATAAAAAACTAAGGAGCTTTGATAATTTATGTGTGATAGAAGGAAGAGTTTTTCTGTTAAAATGTCCTACTTCCTTGATGTATTGGAACCCCTCTAGTGAATAAGTTTAAGAATTTGTAGACAGTCCCCCAAAACTTTGTTCTTATAAACAGTTGCAGGTGCACCTTCTTTCTTTAATACCTAAGGCTCATTTCCATTGTAATTTTCCTTTGCGGAACAGTGGAATCCTTATGACAGAGATCAGTCTTTCACACCTGTCCCTCATGCTGAAATCCTGTAAGAGAAGAGGTGCAGCCAGATAGATTGCTAAAGTGTGTCTATGGATAAGATTTCGGACTTTAGGGTTTTTTTCTTTTGGTAGTACTTTTAAAATCAAGCTTGGGGGAGAATTCTAGTGAGAAATAATTTTCAGAGGAAATTCTAGGAGTTGTTGAGTTCCTAGGTACATAATATTTTCCTGGACATTAGTACCAAAGTAGAATACATTTGCAAGATACTCTTCTGAGTTTTGGCTTAAATTGCCTAACTTTATTTGAGAGTTACATATGTCTCTTTTACAGACGAGCTCAATCTGCCTGCAGACATTCCCAGCTACTTGTCTTCCCAAGGAACACTGTCTGAGCCACAGGAAGGCTACAGCAACTCTGAGGCAGGCAGTCATCAGCAACTTATGCCTCCTACCAATGGATATTTACACAAAGGCGCTGATGGTAATGACTTTTTATTATGTATGCTTACAATTTCAGCCTACCCTGTTTAGTTTTTTTTTAAGTGTATAGTTTTCCCCAGTAATCTGAAGCAATATTTTAAAGTAAGCTACTCAATGAAAACATTTGCCCCATGCAAAATAGGATGAAAATTGACTAAAGTCTTTTTTTTTTTGAATTTTATTTTATTTATATTTTTATACAGCAGGTTCTTATTAGTCATCAATTTTATACACATCAGTGTATACATGTCAATCCCAATCTCCCAATGCATCACACCACCACCACCGCCCACCGCCGCTTTCCCCCCTTGGTGTCCATACGTTTGTTCTCTACATCTGTGTCTCAATTTCTGCCCTGCAAACCGGTTCATCTGTACCATTTTTCTGGGTTCCACATACATGCGTTAATATACGATATTTGTTTTTCTCTTTCTGACTTACTTCACTCTATATGGCAGTCTCTAGATCCATCCACGTCTCAACAAATGACCCAATTTCGTTCCTTTTTGTGGCTGAGTAATATTCCATTGTATATATGTACCACATCTTCTTTATCCATTCGTCTGTCGATGGGCATTTAGGTTGCTTCCATGACCTGGCTATTGTAGATAGTGCTGCAGTGAACATTGGAGTGCATGTGTCTTTTTGAATTATGGTTTTCTCTGGGTATATGCCCAGTAGTGGGATTGCTGGATCATATATGGTAATTCTATTTTTAGTTTTTTAAGGAACCTCCATATTGTTCTCCATAGTGGCTGTATCAATTTACATTCCCGCCAACAGTGCAGGAGGGTTCCCTTTTCTCCACACCCTCTCCAGCATGTGTTGTTTGTAGATTTTCTGATGATGCCCATTCTAACTGGTGTGAGGTGATATCTCATTTTAGTTTTGATTTGCATTTCTCTAATAATTAGTGATGTTGAGCAGCTTTTCATGTGCTTCTTGACCACCTGTATGTCTTCTTTGGAGAAATGTCTATTTAGGTCTTCTGCCCATTTTTGGATTGGGTTGTTTGTTTCTTTAATATTGAGCTACATGAGCTGTTTATGTATTTTGGAGATTAAGCCTTTGTCCGTTGATTCGTTTGCAAATATTTTCTCCCATTCTGAGGGTTGTCTTTTCGTCTTGTTTGTGGTTTCCTTTGCTTTGCAAAAGCTTTGAAGTTTCATTAGGTCCCATTTGTTTATTTTTGTTTTTATTTCCATTACTCTAGGAGGTGGATCAAAAAATTTCTTACTGTGATTTATGTCAAAGAGTGTTCTGCCTATGTTTTCCTGTAAGAGTTTTATAGTGTCTGGTCTTACATTTAGGTCTCTAATCCATTTTGAGTTTATTTTTGTGTATGGTGTTAGGGAGTGTTCTAATTTCATTCTTTAACACGTAGCTGTCCAGTTTTCCCAGCACCACTTATTGAAGAGACTGTCTTTTCTCCATTATATATCCTTGCCTCCATTGTCATAGATTAGCTGACCATTGGTGCGTGGGTTTATCTCTGGGCTTTCTATCCTGTTCCATTGATCTATGTTTCTGTTTTTGTGCCAGTACCATATTGTCTTGATTACTGTAGCTTTGTAGTATAGTTTGAAGTCAGGGAGTCTGATTCCTCCAGCTCCACTTTTTTCCTTCAAGACTGCTTTGGCTATTCGGGGTCTTTTGTGTCTCCATACAAATTTTAAGATTTTTTGTTCTAGTTCTGTAAAAAATGCCATTGGTAATTTGATAGGGATTGCACTGAATCTATAGATTGCTTTAGGTAGTATAGTCATTTTCACAATATTGATTCTTCCAATCCAAGAACATGGTATTATCTCCCCATCTGTTGGTATCATCTTTAATTTCTTTCATCAGAGTCTTATAGTTTTCTGCATACAGGTCTTTTGTCTCCCTACGTAGGTTTATTCCTAGGTATTTTATTCATTTTGTTGCAATGGTAAATGGGAGTGTTTCCTTAATTTCTCTTTCAGATTTTCCATCATTAGTATATAGGAATGCAAGAGATTGCTGTGCATTAATTTTGTATCCTGCAACTTTACCAAATTCATTGATTAGCTCTAGTAGTTTTCTGGTGGCATCTTTAGGATTCTCTATGTATAGTATCATGTCATCTGCAAACAGTGACAGTTTTACTTCTTCTTTTCCAATTTGTATTCCTTTTATTTCTTTTTCTTCTCTGATTGCCGTGGCTAAGACTTCCAAAACTATACTGAATAATAGTGGTGAGAGTGGACATCCTTGTCTTGTTCCTGATCTTAGAGGAAATGCTTTCAGTTTTTCACCATTGAGAATGATGTTTGCTGTGGGTTTGTCGTATATGGCCTTTATTATGTTGAGGTAGGTTCCCTCTATGCCCACTTTCTGGAGAGTTTTTATCATAAATGGGTGTTGAATTTTGTCAAAAGCTTTTTCTGCATCTGTTGAGATGATCATATGGTTTTCTTCTTCAATTTGTTAATATGGTGTATCACACTGACTGACATGCATATACTGAAGAATCCTTGCATCCCTGAGGTAAATCCCACTTGATCATGGTGTATGATCCTTTTAATGTGTTGTTGGATTCTGTTTGCTAGTATTTTGTTGAGGATTTTTGCATCTATATTCATCAGTGATATTGGTCTGTAATTTTCTTTTTTTGGAGTATCTTTGTCTGGTTTTGGTATCAGGGTGATGGTGGCCTCATAGAATGAGTTTGGGAGTTTTCCTTCCTCTGCAATTTTTTGGAAGAGTTTGAGAAGGATGGGTGTTAGCTCTTCTCTAAATGTTTGATAGAATTCACCTCTGAAGCCATCTGGTCCTGGACTTTTGTTTGTTGGAAGGTTTTTAATCACAGTTTCAATTTCATTACTTGTGATTGGTCTGTTCATATTTTCTGTTTCTACCTGGGTTAGTCTTGGAAGGTTACACCTTTCTAAGAATTTGTCCATTTCTTCCAGGTTGTCCATTTCATTGGCATAGAGTTGCTTATTGTAGTCTCTTAGGATGCTTTGTGTTTCTGCGGTGTCTGTTGTAACTTCTCCTTTTTCATTTTTAATTTTGTTGATTTGAGTCCTCTTCCACTTTTTCTTGATGTGTCTGGCTAATGGTTTATCAATTTTGTTTATCTTCTCAAAGAACCAGCTTTTAGTTTTATTGACTTTGCTATTGTTTTTTTCTTTATTTCATTTATTTCTGCTCTGAGCTTTATGATTTCTTTCCTTCTGCTAACTTTGGGTTTTGTTTGTTCTTCTTTCTCTAGTTCCTTTAGGTGTAAGTTTAGATTGTTTATTTGAGATTTTTCTTATTTCTTGAGGTAGGCTTGTATAGCTATAAACTTCCCTCTTAGAACTGCTTTTGCTGCATCCCATAGGTTTTTTAAAAAAATTATTTATTTATTTATATTTTTGGCTGCATTGGGTCTTCGTTTCTGTGCGAGGGCTTTCTCTAGTTGCGGCGAGCGGGGACCACTCTTCATCGCGGTGTGTGGGCCTCTCACTGTCGTGGCCTCTCTTGTTGCGGAGCACAGGCTCCAGACGCGCAGGCTCAGTAGTTGTGGCTCATGGGCCCAGTTGCTCAGTGGCATGTTGGGATCTTCCAAGACCAGGGCTTGAACCCATGTCCCCTGCATTGGCAGGCAGATTCTCAACCACTGCACCACCAGGGAAGCCCCATCCCATAGGTTTTGGATCGTCGTGTTTTCATTGTCATTTGTCTGTAGGTTTTTTTTGATTTCCTCTTTGATTTCTTCAGTGATCTCTTGGTAATTTAGTAACGTATTGTTTAGCCTCCATGTGTTTGTGTTTTTTACGTTTTTTTTTCCCTGTAATTGCTTTCTAATCTCATAGCGTTGTGGTCAGAAAATATGATTTCAATTTTCTTAAATTTACTGAGGCTTGATTTGTGACCCAAGATATGATCTACCCTGGAGACTGTTCTGTGCTGACTTGAGAAGAAAGTGTAATCTGTTGTTCTTGGATGGAATGTCCTATAAATATCAATTAAATCTATCTAGTCTATTGTGTCATTTAAAGCTGCCGTTTCCTTATTAATTTTCTGTTTGGATGATCTGTCCATTGGTGTAAGTGAGGTGTTAAAGTCCCCCACTATTATTGTGTTATTGTTGATTTCCTCTTTTATAGCTGTTAGCAGTTGCCTTATGTATTGAGGTGCTACTATGTTGGGTGCATATGTATTTATAATTGTTATATCTTCTTCTTGGATTGATCCCTTGACCGTTATGTAGTGTCCTTCCTTGTCTCTTGTAACATTCTTTATTTTTAAGTCTATTTTATGTGATATGAGTATTGCTCCTACAGCTTTCTTTTGGTTTCCATTTGCATGGAATATCTTTTTCCATCCTCTCACTTTCAGTCTGTATGTGTCCCTAGGTCTGAAGTGGGTTTCTTGTAGACAGCATATATATGGGTCTTGTTTTTGTATCCATTCAGCAAGCCTGTGTCTTTTAGTTGGAGCATTTAATCCATTCACGTTTAAGGTAATTATCGATATGTATGTTACTATGACCATTTTCTTAATTGTTTTGGGTTTGTTTTTGTAGGTCCTTTTCTTCTCTTGTGTTTCATACTTAGAGAAGTTCCTTTAGCATTTGTTGTAGAGCTGGTTTGGTGGTGCTGAATTTTCTTAGATTTTGCTTGTCTGTAAAGCTTTTGATTTCTCCCTCAAATCTGAATGAGATCCTTGCCGGGTAGAGTAATCTTGGTTGTAGGTTCTTCCCTTTCATCACATTAAGTATATCATGCCACTGCCTTCTGACTTGTACAGTTTCTGCTGAGAAATCAGCTGTTAACCTTATGGGAGTTCCCTTGTATGTTATTTGTCATTTTTCCCTTGCTGCTTTCAATAATTTTTCTTTGTCTTTAATTTTTGTCAATTTGATTATTATGTGTCTCGGCGTGTTTCTCCTTGGGTTTGTCCTGTATGGGACTCTCTGCGCTTCCTGGATTTGGGTGGCCATTTCCTTTCCCATGTTAGGGAAGTTTTCAACTATAATCTCTTCAGATATTTTCTCGGGTCCTTTCTCTCTCTCTTCTCCTTCTGGGACCCCTATAATGCAAATATGGCTGCATTTAATGTTATCCCAGAGGTCTCTTAGGCTGTCTTCATTTCTTTTCATTCTTTTTCCTTTATTCTGTTCCGCAGCAGTGAAATCCACCATTCTGTCTTCCAGGTCACTTATCCGTTCTTCTGTCTCAGTTATTCTGCTATTGCGTCCTTCTAGTGTAGTTTTCATTTCAGTTATTGTATTGTTCATCTCTGTTTGTTTGTTCTTTAATTCTTCTAGGTCTTTGTTAAACATTTCTTGCATCTTCTGGATCTTTGCCTCCATTCTTTTTCCAAGGTCCTGGATCATCTTCACTATCATTATTCTGAATTGTTTTTCTGGAAGGTTGCCTATCTCCACTTCATTTAGTTGTTTTTCTGGGGTTTTATCTTGTTCCTTGATCTGGTACATAGCCCTCTGCCTTTTCATCTTGTCTGTCTTTCTGTGAATGTGGTTTTTGTTCCACAGGCTGCAGGATTGTAGTTCTTCTTGATTCTGCTGTCTGCCCTCTGGTGGATGAGGCTATCTAAGAGGCTTGTGCAAGTTTCCTGATGGGAGGGACTGATGGTGGGTAGAGCTGGCTGTTGCTCTGGTGGGCAGAGCTCAGTAAAACTTTAATCCGCTTGAGTGTTGAGGGGCTGGGTTCCCTCCCTGTTGGTTGTTTGGCCTGAGGCGACCCAACACTGGAACCTGCAGGCTCTTTGGTGGGGCTAATGGCGGACTCTGGGAGGGGTCACGCCAAGGAGTGCTTCCCAGAACTTCTGCTGCCAGTGTCCTTATCCCTTGGTGAGCCACAGCTGCCCCCCGCCTCTGCAGGAGGCCCTCCAACACTAGAAGGTAGGTCTGGTTCAGTCTCCCTGGAGTCACTGCTCCTTCTCCTGCGTCCCGATGCGCACAGTACTTTGTGTGTGCCCTTCAAGAGTGGAGTCTCTGTTTCCCCCAGTCCTGTCAAGAGTCCTGCAGTTAAATTCTGCTAGCCCTCAAAGTCTGATTCTCTAGGAATTCCTCCTCCTGTTGCTGGACCCCCAGGTTCGGAAGCCTGACGTGGGGCTCAGAACCTTCACTCCAGTGGGTGGACTTCTGTGGTATAAGTGTTCTCCATTTTGTGAGTCACCCACCCAGCAGTTATGGGATTTGATTTTATTGTGATTGCGCCCCTCCTACTGTCTCATTGTGGCTTCTCCTTTGTCTTTGGATGTGGAGTATCTTTTTTGGTGAGTTCCAGTGTCTTCCTGTCGATGATTGTTCAACAGTTAGTTGTGATTCTGGTGTTCTCACAAGAGGGAGTGAGATCACATCCTTGTACTCTGCCATCTTGGTTCAGGCTCTAAAGTCTTAACAGAGGAGAAAATCTTCTGACAGAAAGGAGTAACACATCCTTAAACACGGGATTGGAGAACACAGCAGGGGCTCCCAAACCAAAGTATTGTTATGGGAAGGAGATGCTCTAGAAACTTTTTTCAGGTGTCTTTTATCCTTTTCAGGCATGAGCACCCTTCAGACCATATCCAGGGGAGGTTGTATCTCCTGCTGACAGGTAGACATTCACCAAAGTTTAAAGGGCATTGATGATTCTCAGCTTATATTGGAGAACATCAGAGAGATATAAAATAGTTAAGTGAACCTGACTTCTCAACACTACTTTTCCCAACTCCACCCTTCCCATAGGGAGTGACAGAACACAGGGAAGTGAATTAAGGGTTAGAATTGGGTTTGACTCCCAGTTCCTCTTTCCAGCCATGTGGTCACCAACAAGTTACTTAAAATCTGAGCTTTAATTTCCTCATTTTAAAAATAAAGAAACAATATTTTATAAAGCATTTCTCTCACGATTCTTAAATATTCTTTCCACAAATCTGTGTAGTACTTTAAGTACTATACACATGGAAGCTCTATTCCATTATTTTGGCTTTCCATGGAAAGGGGGGTATTTCTAGCTTTTTTTTTTTTTTTTTTCTTTTTGGCCATACTGTGCGGCTTGTGAGATCTTAGTTCCCCGGCCAGGATGGCCTCTAGGCACGCAGGCTTCATTAGTTGTGGCACGCGGGCTCAGTAGTTGTGGCACATGAGCTCTAGAGCACAGGCTCAGTAGTTGTGGCGCACGGGCTTAGTTGCTCCGCAGCATGTGCGATCTTCCCGGACCAGGGCTCAAACCCACGTCCCCTGCATTGGCAGGCAGATTCTAAACCACTGCGCCACCAGGGAAGTCCCCCTCTAGCTTTTTAAAGAATACTTAAAAGCCTCTACTTTTTGAAATTTGTAGGAAATAACACTGCTTTCTGGATTAAACTTAATTACTTCCTGTTCTTTTCCAGTTCTAACATTCTGTTGCTTGAACATGAATAAGTAACCCTCTATTTCTCACTTTCCTCTTTTTTTATCATTCAGTTTTCAAAGCACATAATTGTCCAGGGAGCTCATTATTAAACTTTTACTTCTGCCAGACACACACTTGTCAGGCAGGACTCTTGACCGTCAGAGGCTTTCTCTAGGGGTCCTTTTAGCAATTAGTGTTGCTTAACCTCTTGACTTAACGAAAGTTATGTGGGCTTTTGTGAAATAAAATCATCAAAACTCCTTGTTCTCTGCTTTAGTTTGCTTAAGCCAAACATGTGTCTTGTAGCACGGTGCCAGCCTTATCTTGGCTCCCTTGATTTGAGCATGACGTTATCCAGGCTGGACAAAGGTGGCTTAATGTACTACTCAAGAGCATGGGTGCTGGAGCCAGAGGGCCTGAGTTTAAATTGCAGCTCTTCACTCAGGCAGTATATCTTTGGGCAAGTTACCTGACCTCTCTGTGTTGTAGTTACTCTGTCTGTAATATAGGGATAATAATAATACTTCCCTCTTAGGGATGTTATAAGGATTAAATTAGTTAGTTCACAGAAAGACCTTGAAACTTCATCCTGTTTATAATGCAAGTTTTGAACAAATGCCAGATATGATGACAACTGTTAGAGAAAACTGATAGTTGGCAAAACTGATTCCTTAACTGAAGGATGTTTGGGTTCTTTCCCATGTTGTCATTAGGTGGCACTGGCACCCGGGTTATCTGCTCAGATTGTTATGACAATGCTAACATCTACTCCCGGACCCGAGAATACTGTCCGTACACCTATATTGCTGAAGAGGATGTTCTAGATCAGACACTGTCCAGCCTTATGGTCCAGATGCCCAAAGAGACTTATTTGGCGCATCTTCCCCAAGATGCCACCACCCTGGAGAGCCTGGTATCATCAGCAGATAGAGAGATGTCTGCCTTTCCCACCAACCATGAGAGGATAAATGAGAAGAAACTTTCCTCCACACAGAAGAGCAGTGGTAAAGGGCACAGTGTTTTTTGTTATTTTGGTTTGTTTTCACTTTCACCTACTTTATTTTTCCTTCTGTCATATAGGTAGCACTCTCATTTGACAGAAGCAAACAAGTTGGTATAATGGAGTAATTAGCTACCATTAATTGGTATAAACTAGAGCCAGAGATTTTTAGAGATTAGATTTAGAAAGAAGTCTGGATCTGTAGGATGAAAACAGCTTTTGTGGGAGTAACAAGATCTTACTTCTAAAGATTCAGAAGCCATGTAGAAAAAGTTTCTATAAAGAAGTTTCATACAGGCACTACTTCTTTCTTCCATGTTTATTTAAATAATGGAGACTTGAAATGCTAAGGATATAATGATTTGGGCATAATTTGATGAAGATTTTCACTGAGAAGATTTTAAAATGTTTTATTTGGTTGCTGTTCTATCAGGTAAGTGTTGGATGTCAGTATCACTTGGCAGGTATTTGCTTTCATCTGTGAAGTATTACAGTCAGCGCCATAAGTGGGAAAGCAGTTTGGGGGTAGTAGTCCAGGAAAAGAAACACATGTTATATTGTGCTGACGAGGCATTTGAAACAACCCAGTCAATAAAGCAAAGCAAAACAAAACAAAACTCTTTCTAGACCATGAAGGGCACTACTGAGCATGTCTTCCTGTCCATCCAGGCTTTTTATCCACTGTCACCCTCCTGTCAGCCTGAAATGAAAGAGCACTGGAAATAGGGTGGGGCTTTGCACCGCAGGTTTACAGTGGAAGACATTGTATAGTCGTGCTTCCAGGGATGGTTCTGGCTGGAGTGAATGAAATGACATGGACTTTTAAGATGTGCTCTGTTGTTCTTAGTTAAGAGACCACCTCTAACGTTTTCTAAAGAGGGTACAGGTCAGAGAAAAATATCCTGTTATTGAAGTTAGTCTCTTGTCTTTAAAATTCTGTGTCCATGAAAGAAAGGCGCCAACACTAAATCCATTTCCCTGTGTCCTAGAAGAGATATACACACACAAAATAAGTAGAACTAAAAATGCAGTATCTTTCCCCAACTTTAGGGATGTCTTAATTGTTAATCTGGTCTGTAAGTGAGGAAATGAGCAAATGAGAGTGCTTTGGTGCATTGCTTGTTCCTTAGCTAGGGTGCTCTAGCTCCTTGCTACTCAAAGAGTGGTCTATCAGCATCAGCATTACCTAGGAGCTTGTTAGAAATGCAGAGCATGGGTCCCACCCCAGACCTAGTGAACCAGAGTCTATATTTTAACACAGTCTCCAGGTTATTTGTATGCATATTAAAGCTTGAGAAACCCTGCTCTAGCTTACTTTGCACATGGGTTTTATTTTTATTTCTGAGTGTTTGTTTCTAGAATGTTTGGCTAGCTTTTTCCAATATACATCCCCATGAAGTTAATATAACTTTCAGTAAATGTTCTCTGGGGAAAGAGCCCACCACTGCAGTAAATAATAATGATAAATGCATATTTTTGAAACCAAAGTACAGATAACCTGATTTAAAATACCAGCTTTTGGTTATTATTTTGTTGTTAGAGTTATTGGCTTGGTAGGAGCTGGAGGGGAATGGTTGTTTATTTTTAAAATGATTTTTTAAAAATAAATTTATTTATCGTATCTATTTTATTTTTGGCTGTGTTGGGTCTTTGTTGCTGCTCGCAGGCTTTCTCTAGTTGCGGCGAGCAGGGGCTACTCTTCATTGTGGTGCGCCGGCTTCTCATTGCGGTGGCTTCTCTCGTTGCGGAGCACAGGCTCTAGGCACACGGGCTTTGGTAGTTGTGGCACGTGGGCTCAGTAGTTGTGGCACGTGGGCTCAGTAGTTATGGCTCGTGGGCTCTAGAGCGCAGGCTCAGTAGTTGTGGCGCACGGGCTTAGTTGCTCCGTGGCATGTGGGATCTTCCTGGACCAGGGCTCAAACATTGCATTGGCAGGCAGATTCTTAACCACTGCGCCACCAGGGAAGCCCAAGATGATTTTTTTTAAGATAGGCATTTAATTGTTATTTAAAGATACAATGACTGCACTGAATCAATAATTTTTGCCTGTGTATTGTGCAACTTTCATTACTATATGGATACTAATTCTCTTTTAGTCTGTTTCCATGTGTCTAAAGAGTTTTAAGTTTTATAGCAGTAGAAACACCAGTAATAGGTGAAAGTAGATGACACATAGCATGGTTTCAGTAATTAATTGGTAAAGTTGTTGAGTAGAAGGGTTTGAAAGACCATGGTTCCAGTTTTTGTTTTGTTTTGTTTTTTTTGTTTTTGCTAAGAAAATGGCAAGTATACATTTTATCTTAACGTCCTTATTCAGGAATATTGGGTTATTTCTTATTATTTCTTTGAAGACTTGGGTAGAAGAAAATTAAGTTTTAGAAAATTAATTTTAAACTTCCATTCACCACTGATAATTATTACTGTCTCTCGTTCTCAGAACCCTTGCAGCGGCCTCTGTGGAACATAAGCAAAGAACCAGGTATGCCTCGTCCTCCTTTATCACAGCAGTCAGTCTTTGAGTCACCACAACTCCATCAAAACGAGGGCCTGGCAGAGAGTGATCCAGACTGTTCCACTTCCCCCATGCCCTGTCACAGGTTACATGACCACACTTTTGATTTTAGTAGGACTCGGAACATTCAAGATGGCAGTGAGGGCACATGAAACTCACTCCAGAATGAAATCTGGGCAGACTCAAATTAGTTGATTTTGTATTTACTACCTCAGAGTTTGGAAGAAACCCCAAAGTCAGCATTTGCTTTGCTCTTTGTCTACAGTTACATCTGACCACATCAAGGGGGGCCAGACATTTGGGCTTATACTTGACGAAGAAAGGGTAATGGCTGACAGAAATGGGTACATCTAATAGAAAATGTGCAACACAGGCGGAGGAAGATAGAGGACAGAGTGCTGTCTTATGGTTCTACTGGGATGTGCCCAGGTGCGCATTGCCTGTTAGGGAGAGTCTCATTGCTGCTTAACACCCTGGATTGTCTCAACCTACAGAATGATCCTGAGTAAACAATGCTGTTCTATTTTGCCTTCCAAGGAACAAAAATAACTTTGGAGCCCCCCGGGAAGTGTGCCTGGGATTCTGCAGTGGTTTTAATCCTATAGTTGAGAGTGGGGCTTTGATATTCAAGGTCTTCAACAAGAATCCCAGACTTGACCAACTATTACCAGGTTGAGGGTTTTGTATTCTTGTGAATCTCTCTCTTTCTCTCTCTCTCTCTCTTTTTTTTTGGTCCCTATCGCCCAGGGATCTCACTGTATATATATGTGCATTTATAAATAATTTTTGTATTCATTGGTCATATGTGTTGCAATGTAAATATTTTTGATATGCCAAAATTATATATAATATTCAGTTATAATATTGACAGCAGCTTCTCAGACCACAGATTTTGTACAACTTGGTTTAGTGAATCCAAAGACTTTGTTTAAAGATTTAAATACGTATTTGTTAAGAAGTATAAGTATAGAAGCAGGGTACCTAGTGATTGCGTACACACAAACACAATCTTGGTGTAATTAACCACTTTCTTTATGCCTAAAGATTTGTACAGCTAATCATTTGTCATCTGTTTACAAGGGCCAGGTAATATAATCTTTCAAGCATAAAAAGGCTTTTTCAAAAGACTAGCAGTCTTGTCATTGTCATATGCACATAGATAAAGGAAAACTTGTTTGGGGAATAGCTTCTTTCAGCAAAGTACTTAGTTGATGAGGAAACCAAAGATTGCTTTTTTTTCTGTGTGTGTGTTTGTTTTTTAAAATAATATCTCTTCTACCAATGCACAGTATGTCTTAAGAAAGGAAGACTGCTTTTGGGAGTAGAAGAACGTGCAGAAATTCTTATACTGTAAAGCTTTAGAGTGGTCCTTGTTTTGTACAAGTGATTATTTAAGCCAAAAAGTTTTCTTGAATTTCTGATAGCAAAAAGTTTTATGTAAACAAAAGACTTAGTGCTCTAATAAAGTGTAATGGACTAAAGCTCTTCTTTCTTTCTGCTTTCAGAAAAAAAGAAAGGCTGTCAGATTCTGTCCTCTAAATTTAGTGAGGACTAGTTACATACTAGATGACTTCAACCACTTAAATGAAAATAATCTATTTCTAAGTCATTGTGCATTTCAAGGGTTTTAAACTCACATAATTTCTCAGCTCTTTGCCAGGAAGTTTAGCTGAATTTCATACTGTTTTTCAATCCTAAATTTTTCTCCCATAGGCAGCAGCACTTTTCTAGCTGTTTTATGCCACCATGCCTTTGTCTTTTTCCTTTTTAAATTGTCAGCCTCTCTTCATTTTCACTTTGAACTCCTTAAGTATCACTATTTTCTTCTCCCTTCAATATCTGATCCATCTTCTTACTTACTAGGTTGCAGTATAATTTGTACTGGACTGACTTAGAATCACGAAACCTGATTTAGTTCCTAGCTCTGCTGCTTACTAGTTGTGTAATCAAGGGCAAGTCCCTTTACATCTCAGCCTGACTTTCTCATTTATGAAATGAGGGCATTTTACTAGATGCTTTAAAGCTCTTTCCAGCTGTAACATTCTATGAATCTGTGATCCCTCCTGGAATCAAGGAGGATTATCTACTCTAATAAAAAGCTGCTTTCATGAAATATTTTTTAGAGTAGAACAGGAGTGATGCTGCTTACTCTGACTTGAGCCAGATTTATTTCCTGTCTAGCAGGAGTAATGCTATAAGAAATCCTCATGAGGAGAAGAAATATTCAGCTTCTAAAACAGTGTCAGTAAACATAAAGAATCTTGAGTAGATTGAGAACCACCCTTTGCCCTCCAGAACACCAGGTCTGAATGCTAGTGTTACAGCACACCAGAGTATCAGAATCAGTTGAGAGGTGTGCCACAACTAATTTGTAACTAGTTTGTGACTCACTTACCTTTCTAATGTATTCAAGGTCATCTCTCTAATTATAGTACTCTTACATTCGGATAGACTTTCTTTAGTGAAAAAAGTGGAGTTAGAACAAGGCTGCAAGTGAGCATCAGCTGTTACATGTGAGAGGACAAAAAACAGGCTGCAAACCAGTGCTCTAGAAAACTTAAAATACGTGATTGCTGCCTCTGCTTTAGCCAGTGGTGTCAGGCCGGTCTCCTGAATAGCCAGGTTCTCTGTCAACTCAAATGGTTGAGATGTCCTCCCAGGTATTGCTAGCTTTCCTAAATAACTAAAAAACTTGCCTAAAAAACTAGTCAGGAATTTGTTTAAATGTGAATAGCCTATCCCTGGTCTTAAAAAAATAGTAAATTTAATAAATTCTAATCTTAGGAGATGGAATTCCTGAAATTTTTCAGTATTGCATATGTAGAGCATATAGCAAATGCTCTACTATAAACTGGATTAGTGGCTCATCCGTGTTTCTTCCCATCAGTGTAATGTCTGCTTGCCACCAATTTAATCAAAAATGTTGCAAAAACAAGGCAAACTAAAATGCTGAGAGAAATATTGTCCCAATTACCACTTCATATCAGTAGGGATACATAAATTCTCTTAATTTGTTTGTGCCCCTCTTAGACTGATTCTGTAAGTATACCTGGAAGAAGAAATAACATTGTGGTTGTACTCCAAGTCTTCCTGCCACAGAGTCTATGCCTGACCCGTTGGCTGTCTGTCACTCAGTAACCTCTAAAGTGCTTTCCCTAGATGTAAGTTAATCTGTAGGATAGGAAATACCAGAAACCCAGCCCAGTGTGCCATTCCCTCTAATGTGCCATCTTAGAATGCTTTAAATGTGTATTTTCTCTGTAAGGTAACTTTCGTGTTTAAAAACAGTTGCCTTCACATTGCCCATTGGCAGGTTGTAAAAGAAGAAACATTAAGATGTTAAGCAACTTAGACTCTATTATCCATTTTCCTAAGAAAAGGGAGACATGATAAAAGTCTTTAGTTACTTAAAGGGTTGTCATATGAAACAAAGATTAGATTCACTCTTTTTATTCCAGCAGACAGGGGTCATATCAGCGGGGAAGAAGTTACAGGGAGATGCAGTACATGCTTGCCAATAATTCTATATAAGCTAACACTCTAACAATTAGATTTGTTTGACAATTGGAATAATCAGCCTTTCATGGAAAGAGTGTATACAGAAGCTAAATAATCATCTGTTAATAACATTGAAGAAATTTCTGCGTTGAAATCAAATATGGGCAAGATGACTTTTAGCTCTCTTTCAGTTTTATCATTGGAAATCTTCAGAAGCAAGACAGGCTTAAAACTTTGTCTTTCAGAATTCTTTATATACAGTAAGTGTGGAACACTTAAAAAGTTTTTTTTTTTTTAACTGAAAGATTATGTTCTTTGATTGACAAAAGGAGCCTGTTTTGTGTTAATGGCTGAAAACATGAAACTCTGGGTTTATTCTTCTGAGAAAATCTATAAGGTTCCTAACCCAAATGGTATGACCATAATAAAAACTTTTAAAGCCTATAATGTATAATAACCTTCCCTTTTACTCTTTAATTTTTATTCCTGTTTCTTTGTATCAGTGGGACTCCATTTGGAATGGGGTTAGAATTGTGATGTTCAAGTTTATACCCAGTATTTTACCTGAGTGTGTTATGGCATCTGCTTATCATTTTAATATCCACAGAAATGCCAAAAGGGTAATGGAGTATCAGAGGTAAATTGGCTGTCATTTTATGCTACAGCCTCCATTTCTTACTTTGCTTCTTGATGCAGATTACCGAAGTAATTGTGAAACAGTTGGACCTTAGAAAGTTGAGCTAAGATTTTTAGGCAACCTGTAAGTAATGTTTCATTTTTCTCTTACGTGGTCTCTTTCCCAGTTCACTGTGGCAGATGTTTTTCCTTCTTGCTTCTTCTAATTTAAAACTTTTTTGTTTGGAGTACAATCTAAGCCAACATCAGTTAGCCTTAATTTTCTTCCTTCCTTCCCCCCTTCCTCCCTTCCTCCCTTCCTCCTCGTTTGTTGACAAAAATAACATGTTCTGAATTGAGATATGGTACAAGCTTCTCTTAACAAAACAACACCTGAAAGCCCACGAATCATCTGGAGGTTTTGTGGGTAGTAAGGGGTAGGGGGGTGTGTGTGTGCGTGCATGCTTGGGTGAGGAGTAATATTTGGACCTGCTCCTTCAAGGTTGTGTGTTGAGTGTTTCTTAGCAATCCTAATATCTCCACCAATAGGTGGGGTGAAGGTGAATAAAAAGCTTGATTTGAGCCTGTTTTCAAATGTAAGGAGTAGACTGATCTTTTGTCAACTCTGTCTTTAAAGAGAAATTGATCATCAAGGGGTCAAGTGCTCTTGGAATATCTTTTGGCTACTTAAAGTGGCCTCTTGATCCATTGAGAGACTACTTCTACCCTCTACTTTCCCCCTGTTCTCCCTTTTTACCCCTATCAGAGGATGTCAGTCTGAGCAGCCCTGGTACTAGATGTACCTAAAGGGAGTTATAAGCCAAGTTGTTGTGTTCATTGTGGCCATTTCCTAGTGTCTATTTATATTTTCTCACACATGAGAATGTATATTTTATAAAGCATGTGTTTGTCTACTTGTTTGTCTACTGTAATATGTCTTCAATAAAGCTAAAATACATTATGATTTTCTGGTCTTCTCTTGCCTAAAGGACAGGAATGAAATGGTTCATTTTTAAGTTTGTGATCCTTTTGAGAAGGTCTCCAAATAGCTGTGCAAGTTAAAATGGGAAAGAGTTGCCCTTCTCTAGTCCCTGCCGTGTTTAAGAGTCACACACACAGCCTCGAGCCTGCCACTGGCGCACCCCGCACTGTGAGCTGCTCCAGGCAGGCACTGTGCACTCTCTTCTTTCTCCTTCGTGCTGCCCACCAGGGTGCTGTACACTTGGCAGGATGAAAACAAACACACCTAACGGTTTGTTAGAAAACGAGTGCTTTCTGCACCGAGGAGAATTTGAAGGCAGTGTTTCTCATCTGGTAAATCTTTAACAAGATATTTGAACAATGTCAGTATTCTGGTCAGCTTCCTCACTGCACCGTGTTAGGGGCTATTTCCGTTGAGTCTGTCAACTCTTTGAAGGCTGAACTGACAATACTGATCCCATCGTCACCTGTGCGGCACTTTATTCTTTATGAGGCACATCCCACAGACATTATTTTATTTGACTCTCACAGCATTCTTAAGATGTAGATTGGGCAGAGGATTTTAATCTCCACTTTTTGTAGTTAACAAAAGTGGCTCAGTTAGATTATCACCTACACAATGTCAAAAAGCTTTTAAAGCCCAAATTTGAATGCAGAATTTCTGACTCATATTCAGGATTTTTCCCACTGTGATACCTTCCAGTTATGAACAGAGTATTATGTCTCCAATCTTTATAAACATTGGAATAAAAGCCTCTGGACATTGATCACTTTCAATATGGTGAAAGTCTGGACTGGAATGTATACTGGAAGTTGATTTTTACTTTATTCCTGACTATCGTTTTCTTATTAGGTGGAATGAAGAAAAATGCCATGGTTTTATCATATTTTTTGTTTTGAAGTGAGATGTACTAGGGCCCAAGTAGTAGGGTCCTGCTGAGTTATGAAAGATCTTTATTCGCACTCAGCTATTTAGAAGCTTGTAACCTAGTGCTGAAGTTGTCTGTGCTGCAGGGCCAGTTGCCATGGACCAGTACTTTTGTAAAATATAATAAGAATGAATTTCTAGAAAAATAAAGGACACAAAATAAAAGTGTAAAGTTTTTATTATAGATTTAATATATAAAATTATTCTGTCAAACTGCTGTTAAAGTTTCTTAGTGCTTATTCTGTGCTTTGTCATGAACTAGTAGCAAAGAGTTGGCAGATAGGAAAGATCTGCAGACCACTTTTGGAGTAGCACTGCTGCAACCATGTAGTAACACGGTTATGTGTCATGATGGGGGTTGGTCTTGCTCATTTCTGGAGGTTCCCTTTAAACTTGCTGGTTTGCAGTGGTTGAAACGGAGAACTAGGCTTCTGTCTAGAGTCTTCCCTGACTAGAAGTAACAATTACAACACCTTTCAGCTCAGCTACCTCCCCCTGCACTAAAGCTCCTCCCTTGTGTGGTAAAGTCCTTTGTAGATGCTGCTTGTGTTCCAGTCCTGTTGTCTTTCATGCCAGTGCTTTCAGGACGGGCTGCCTGTGACTTTTGTTATAGGGGAAATTCTGTCACGAGATAGGCTAAGGAAAGCAGAAGTACAGGGGTGGTCATACTGGGAAGGAGATGGTCTGATGCTCTGGGGGTCTGATGTGGACTTGTGTAACCAAGGCTCTGTTGGGGATGTTCCATCTGCCACCTCTGCTGCTTTGTTCAGCCAATCAAGAAATCTTGAAATCTCTAGGACCAAGTTTGGTCACTTTGTTTATTTAGTTCACAGGCCATCATCAAGGCCAGTTGCCAGAGCTCTTTGACAAAAAGAGACAAGTAGGAAGCATTAATCACAATTATTGCTAGGAACAAGTAATGCAAAATTAGCAAATACATTCTGCCTACCCCTTCCAGGTATTGTTAAGCACTTTACATACTCAGCACTTTATCTTCACAACAGTGGTTTGAGGGAGGTAGTCTTATTCCCATTTTACAGATGTTGAAACAAGCCACTTGGCCAAATTCACATAATTAGCAGGCAATAGAACCAGGAGTTGAAATTATGCTTTATGATTCCAAAGCACAGGTTCTTTCCCCATGTCAAAGAAAGGAAAAAATGGGAGCTTTTATCAAGGCCCTACTTTGTCATTTAGTCTTTGTTATGGGCTGAATTCCATGCCCCTCAAATTCATATGTCGAAGCCCTGATCTCCGGTACCTCAGAATGCGACTGTATAAGATCATTAAAGGTAATTAAGTTAAAATGAGGTCTTTAGGGTAGGCCCTAATCTAATATGACCAGTGTCATCATAAGAAGAAGGAAATTTGGGCATCAGACCTGCATGTGCACAGAAGAGAGACCATGTGCGAGAAGGACACAGCGAGAAAGCAGCCATCTGCAGGCCAATGAGAGGCCTCAGAAGAAATCAGAGCTGCTGACACATTGACTTTGGACTTCCAGACTTTAGAACTGTGAAAAAATAAACTTCTGTCATTTAAGCCATGCAGTCTGTGGTATTCTGTTACAGTAGCCTGAGCAAACTAAATGCAGCCTTCCAATAACCCAGCCAGGTTGGCAGAATTTTCTTATAACTCAGGCTAAATGAGTTGCTTACAGTCACATGATCTGAAGCCCATGGTCTTCTACTGAGCTGCTGCTGCTTCTCAGACCCCAGTCAATGCTTTGTATACTGAAATGAACTGTAGAGAAACTGGAAATGAAACTGACGAAGACACTGGCTGGCATGCTTGCAGTTCTGAAGCACCACACATCCCCAGCCACACAGCGGTTCAAACAAAAGAGACTACAGCACTGCATGATGCTTTGCCAGAACACAAAAAACTGACACGTCTTTACAGCATAAATGATTGTAAGTTGAGTGCATCTGGGAACAAAGAAGCAAAGTATTTGGAGCATTCAAGAGTAAGTGCTTTTAAGCTTCTATTTTGTACTTCTCTCCCAAGGAGAAGCCGGCTTTTTAAATCAACAAGTACAACCCCATATGTGGAATGAGTGACTGCTCTTGAGTCATATGCCAGATCAAATAGTTTAATTGTGTGTCCCTTTTAAATGTTCCATCAAAGCCTATATGAATTCCTCTCTCTCAAAAACAATAGCCATCCACCGCAGGGGTGACAGCAGAAGCAAGAAGAACTGCAATCTTGCAGCCTGTGGAACAAAAACCACATTCACAGAAGATAGACAAGATGAAAAGGCAGAGGGCTATCTACCAGATCAAGGAACAAGATAAAACCCCAGAAAAACAACTAAATGAAGTGGAGATAGGCAACCTTCCAGAAAAACAATTCAGAATAATGATAGTAAAGATGATCCAGGACCTCGGAAAAAGAATGGAGGCAAAGATCCAGAAGATGCAAGAAATGTTTAACAAAGACCTAGAAGAATTAAAGAACAAACAAACAGAGATGAACAATACAATAACTGAAATGAAAACTACACTAGAAAGAATCAATAGCAGAATAACTGAGGCAGAAGAAAGGATAAGTGACCTGGAAGACAGAATGGTGGAATTCACTGCTGCGGAACAGACTAAAGGAAAAAGAATGAAAAGAAATGAAGACAGCCTAAGAGACCTCTGGGACAACATTAAACGCAACAACATTCACATTATAGGGGTCCCAGAAGGAGAAGAGAGAGAGAAAGGACCCGAGAAAATATTTGAAGAGATTATAGTCGAAAATTTCCCTAACATGGGAAAGGAAATAGCCACCCAAGTCCAGGAAGCACAGAGAGTCCCATACAGGATAAACCCAAGGAGAAACATGCTGAGATACATAGTAATCAAACTGGAAAAAAATTAAAGACAAAAATTATTGAAAGCAACAAGGGAAAAACGACAAATAACATACAAGGGAACTCCCATAAGGTTAACAGCTGATTTCTCAGCAGAAACTCTACATGCCAGAAGGGAGTGGCATGGCACATTTAAAGTGATGAAAGGGAAGAACCTACAACCAATATTACTCTACCCAGCAAGGATCTCATTCAGATTCGATGGAGAAATCAAAAGCTCTACAGACAAGCAAAAGGTAAGAGAATTCAGCACCACCAAACCAGCTTTACAACAAATGCTAAAGGAACTTCTCTAAGTATGAAACACAAGAGAAGAAAAGGACCTACAAAAACAAACCCAAAACAATTAAGAAAATGGTCATAGGAACATACATATCGATAATTACCTTAAACGTGAATGGATTAAATGCTCCAACCAAAAGACACAGGCTTGCTGAATGGATACAAAAACAAGACCCATATATATGCTGTCTACAAGAGACCCACTTCAGACCTAGGGACACATACAGACTGAAAGTGAGGGGATGGAAAAAGATATTCCATGCAAATGGAAATCAAAAGAAAGCTGGAGTAGCAATACTCATATCAGATAAAATAGACTTTAAAATAAAGAATGTTACAAGAGGCAAGGAAGGACACTACATAATTGTCAAGGGATCAATCCAAGAAGATATAAAAATTATAAATACATATGCACCCAACATAGGAGCACCTCAATACATAAGGCAACTGCTAACAGCTCTAAAAGAGGAAATCGACAGTAACACAATAATAGGGGGGATTTTGACACCTCACACCAATGGACAGATCATCCAAGATGAAAATTAATAAGGAAACAGAAGCTTTAAATGACACAATAGACCAGATAGATTTAATTGATACTTAGAGGACATTACATCCAAAAAGAGCAGATTACACTTTCTTCTCAAGTGTGCACAAAACATTCTCCAGGATAGATCACATCTTGGGTCACAAATCAAGCCTCAGTAAATTTAAGAAAATTGAAATCACATCAAGCATCTTTTCTGACCACAACGCTATGAGATTAGAAATCAATTACAGGGAAAACAATGTAAAAAACACAAACACATGGAGGCTAAACAATACGTTACTAAATAACCAAGAGATCACTGAAGAAATCAAAGAGGAAATCAAAAAATACTTAGAAACAAATGATAATGAAAACATGACGATACAAAACCTATGGGATGCAGCAAAAGCAGTTCTAAGAGGGAAGTTTATAGCAATACAAGCCTACCTCAAGAAACAAGCAAAATCTCAAACAATCTAACGTTACACCTAAAGGAACTAGAGAAAGAAGAACAAACAAAGCTCAAAGTTAGCAGAAGGAAAGAAATCATAAAGATCAGAGCAGAAATAAATGAAATAGAAACAAAGAAAACAATAGCAAAGATCAATAAAACTAAAAGCTGGTTCTTTGAGAAGATAAACAAAATTGATAAACCATTAGCCAGACTCATCAAGAAAAAGAGGGAGAGGACTCAAATCAAAGTTAGAAATGAAGAAGAAGTTACAACAGACACTGCAGAAATACAAAGCATCCTAAGAGACTACTACAAGCAACTCTATGCCTATAAAATGGACAACCTAGAAGAAATGGACAAATTCTTAGAAAAGTGTAACCTTCCAAGACTGAACCAGGAAGAAATAGAAAATATGAACAGAGCAATCACAAGTAATGAAATCGAAACTATGATTAAAAATCTTCCAACAAACAAAAGTCCAGGACCAGATGGCTTCACAGGTGAATTCTATGAAACATTTAGAGAAGAGCTAACACCCAGCCTTCTCAAACTCTTCCAAAAAATTGCAGAGTAAGGAAAACTCCCAAACTCATTCTATGAGGCCACCATTACCCTGATACCAAACCAGACAAAGATACTACAAAAAAAGAAAATTACAGACCAATATGACTGATGAATATAGATGCAAAAATCCTCAACAAAATACTAGCAAACAGAATCCAACAACACTTTAAAAGGATCATACACCATGATCAAGTGGGATTTATCCCAGGGATGCAAGGATTCTTCAATATATGCAAATCAATCAATGTGATACACCATATTAACAAATTGAAGAATGAAAACCATATGATCATCTCAATAGATGCAGAAAAAGCTTTTGACAAAATTCAACACCCATTTATGATAAAAACTCTCCAGAAAGTGGGCATAGAGGGAACCTACCTCAGCATAATAAAGGCCATATACGACAAACCCACAGCAAACATCATTCTCAATGGTGAAAAACTGAAAGCATTTCCTCTAAGATCAGGAACAAGACAAGGATGTCCACTCTCACCACTATTATTCAACATAGTTTTGGAAGTCCTAGTCACAGCAATCAGAGGAGAAAAGAAATAAAAGGAATCCAAATTGGAAAAGAAGAAGTAAAACTGTCCCTGTTTGCAGATGACATGATACTATACATAGAGAATCCTAAAGATGCCACCAGAAAACTACTAGAGCTAATCAATGATTTGGTAAAGTTGCAGGATACAAAATTAATGCACAGAAATCTCTTGCACTCCTAGACACTAATGATGAAAAATCTGAAAGAGAAATTAAGGAAACACTCCCATTTACCATTGCAACAAAAAGAATAAAATACCTAGGAATAAACCTACGTAGGGAGACAAAAGACCTGTATGCAGAAAACTATACAGTATGCGGAAAACTGTATATAGAAAACTATATACAGAAAACTGTATGCAGAATACTGATGAAAGAAATTAAAGATGATACCAACAGATGGGGAGATATACCATGTTCTTGGATTGGAAGAATCAATATTGTGAAAATGACTATACTACCCAAAGCAATCTACAGATTCAATGCAGTCCCTATCAAATTACCAATGGCATTTTTTACAGAACTAGAACAAAAAATCTTAAAATTTGTATGGAGACACAAAAGGCCCCCAATAGCCAAAGCCGTCTTGAGGGAAAAAAGTGGAGCTGGAGGAATCAGACTCCCTGACTTCACACTATACTACAAAGCTACAGTAATCAAGACAATATGGTACTGGCACAAAAACAGAAATATAGATCAATGGAACAGGATGGAAAACCCAGAGATAAACCCACACACCTATGGTCAACTAATCTATGACAAAGGAGGCAAGGATATACAATGGAGAAAAGACAGTCTCTTCAATAAGTGGTGCTGGGAAAACTGGACAGCTACATGTAAAAGAATGAAATTAGAACACTCCCTAACACCATACAAAAAAATAAACTCAAAATGGATTAGAGACCTAAATGTAAGACCAGACACTATAAAACTCTTAGAGGAAAATATAGGAAGAACACTCTTTGACATAAATCACAGTAAGATATTTTTTGATCCACCTCCTAGAGTAATGGAAATAAAAACAAAAATAAACAAATGGGACCTAATGAAACTTCAAAGCTTTTGCAAAGCAAAGGAAACTACAAACAAGACAAAAAGACAACCCTCAGAATGGGAGAAAATATTTGCAAACGAATCAACGGACAAAGGCTTAATCTCCAAAATACATAAACAGCTCATGCAGCTTAATATTAAAGAAACAAACAACCCAATCCAAAAATGGGCAGATGACCTAAATAGACATTTCTCCAAAGAAGACATACAGATGGTCAAGAAGCACATGAAAAGCTGCTCAACATCACTAATTATTAGAGAAATGCAAATCAAAACTGCAATGAGGTGTCAGCTCACACCAGTTAGAATGGGCATCATCAGAAAATCTACAAACAACAAATGCTGGAGAGGGTGTGGAGAAAAGGGAAACCTCTTGCACTGTTGGTGGGACTGTAAATTGATACAGCCACTATGGAGAACAGTATGGAGGTTCCTTAAAAAACTAAAAATAGAATTACCATATGATCCAGCAATCCCACTACTGGGCATATACCCAGAGAAAACCATAATTCAAAAAGACACATGCACCCCAACGTTCACTGCAGCACTATCTACAATAGCCAGGTCATGGAAGCAACCTAAGTGCCCATCGACAGACGAATGGATAAAGAAGATGTGGTACATATATACAATGGAATATTACTCAGCCATAAAAAGGAATGAAATTGGGTCTTTTGTAGAGATGTGGATGGACCTAGAGACTGTCATACTGAGTTAAGTAAGTCTGAAAGAGAAAAACAAATATTGTATATTAACGCATATATGTGGAACCTAGAAAAATGGTACAGATGAACCGGTTTGCAGGGCAGAAATTGAGACACAGATGTAGAGAACAAACTTATGGACACCAAGGGGGGAAAGTGGCAGGGGTGTGGGGGTGGTGGTGTGATGAATTGGGAGATTGGGATTGACATGTATACACTGATGTTTATAAAATGGGTAAACTAATAAGAACCTGCTGTATGAAAAAATAAATATACTAAAAAATACAAAAAACAAAACAATAGTCATGTGGTTAAGGTCAGCAGTGATAGAGGGTAGCTTGAATTATTTATTTTTCTGGGCAAGTTCCAGAGACAGGTGCACGAGTATATGTTCCATGCCACAAATAGCTAGTGCAGAGAAGAAATACAATTGTCATCAAACAGTGAATTACTGCTGCTTCCACAGCCCTGTTCTTTATACAAAAAACCTGGGGATGGTTCAGGGACCACACTGATGAGCTTTTACTGAAAAAGAACTTAAGATTCAAGTGTGTAAATGTTCATTGCAGCTGTATTTACAATAACCAGGACATGGAAGCAACCTAAGTGTCCATCAACAGATGAATGGATAAAGAAGATGTGGCACATATATACAATGGAATATTACTCAGCCATAAAAAGAAACGAAATTGAGTTATTTGTAGTGAGGTAGATGGACCTAGAGTCTGTCATACAGAGTGAAGTAAGTCAGAAAGAGGAAAACAAATACCATATGCTAACGCATATATATGGAATCTAAAAAAAAAAAAAAGAAATGGTTCTGAGGAACCTAGTGGCAGGACAGGAATAAAGACGCAGATGCAGAGAATGGACTTGATGACACGGGGAGGGGGAAGGGTAAGCTGGGACAAAGTGAGAGAGTGGCATGGACATATATACACTACCAAATGTAAAGTAGATAGCTAGTGGGAAGCAGATGCATAGCACAGGGAGATCAGCTCGGTGCTTTGTGACCACCTAGGGGGGTGGGATAGGGAGGGTGGGAGGGAAGCGTAAGAGGGAGGGGATATGGGGATATATATGTATACGTATAGCTGATTCACTTTGTTATACACCAGAAACTGACACAACATTGTAAAGCAATTATACTCCAGTAAAGATGTTAAAAAAGATTCAAGTGTGTAATGTTGAGAACTTTTGACTTTTGGAGAAGCACGAAATCACAATAAATTGCAGATTTGGGGAAAAAACAATGTATCATGTTGGCAGGAGTTTGGCATCGTGGGCCCCACTCCTCCACAGCACCAGTTTTCTCTGACACCTTAGTCACCTGTCTTACCTCTGAGTATGTGCCATTTCCTGAAGGCCCTTTGAGCTGGAAAGACTTTAATACCCAGGGAGGCAAGAAGTTTGAAAACTACCTCCTTGTCTTCCCCTGTTGAATGTCTGGGTGTTTCTTCCTTTGGGCAGTCTTAATTTAGAGAAGGCCCTAAGAACTGGCTGGGTATATTTCCTCCCTCCAGGAAAGGGATCCTATACAGAGAAATTCCAATTTACAGAGATAACTGGTTCATTTTCCCCAGAAGTCCTTTCTTGTGTCTAATTCAAGTTCTAGCATATGTAAGATTAGTTAGTGAAATGGTTACTAGGTGTAGTGAAAGAATTTAAGAATGGCATAGAATTTCTTCTGTAGCTCTTGAAGGCAGAGTGGGCTTTTAGAATACCTTTGGTTTAAAAAGCAAGCCTGTTTTCTTTCTGTCCCCACTAAACCTCCGGTCCTGAATGTTTTCTTCCATATTGATCATCCTACTCTTCCCCCACCCACCCAGGAAGAGAATTTGGGCAGAAGAAGCAAGAAACTAAACTCCTAAGTCCCGCATCTGCCATCCATGGTGGAAATGCCCTCTTTCAAGCTAGGCCGTGGCTGTGGTTTTCTGCAGAGACAGCTGACTAGTATATGAGGATTCCCTATGAACAGCCAAAATTTGAGTTTCCCTGGGCCCTGCATTTACTACATGGTTTTTAAGTCACTGATTTGGACTTTGATGTAGAACAGAGCTGTTCCAATCCTACCTTCACCTCTTACAAGCTGTAAAAGCTTAAGCCAGTTCCTTGTACCTCGTTCTCCTTTTCTGTAAAGTGGAAAGAATCATGCCTACCTTATATGGTTGTTGGGAGGAGCTAATGCATTTAAAGTACTAAGCACGGTGCCCAGCACAGCTCAACAAACTTTCACTATTGGCTATTGTTATGGGCACTCAGAAAGGAGCCCTCCCCTTCCCTCCCGCCCCCCTCCCGTCCCCTCCCGTCCCCTCCCTTACCCTCTTATCCATTCTAATTCTCCTCCCCTTCCCATCCCATCCCATCCCATCTGGAACAGCTCAAGGTGGGGAATGTTAGCAGTTTCCCCAAAGAGTCATTTCAGGGGTAGCCCCGGAGATTTGGTTTCCTAGCTGGATTTTATTTAGAAACAAGATACAATCTCCTGAAACTGATTAAATGAAAAGTGCCTTCAGCTAGGAATCAGTTGAACTGGGATTCTGATCAGCTCTGCCACTCAGAGCTGTGGTCTTGGGGAGTCACTTAACTGCTGGGTCTTGATATCATCTGCCAAGAGAGCATTTGGACTGTCATCAGATGCTCTCAGAGGTCCCTTCCAGCTCTGAAATACTGTAATTTTTCTGGGTGAAGAGACCATCCTCACCACTGTCCATATTGTGCCTTTGTTTCTTCCAATTTTTGTTTAGTTGTTCTCCTTTTCTCTCCCAGGAGGAAACTCACTTTATCAGAGAATAATAATTACAACACTTGCATGGGATTTTATAGGGGACACTAGAGCCTGTCTAGCTTAAATGAAAGGAATGAAGTGGGAAACAAAATCAAAAGAAGTCTTTTTGTTTAATTGAGAAACATTGAGCCTCCCAGAAAGGTCAGTGAACTGACCTCCAGTGAGCATTATTTCTGAATGAGGGTCATCCTTGGTCTACAAATTCCACCTTAAAGTGTAGTCCTAATGACTGTGTAAGAATTCTTGCAACAATCTGTGGCAAACTGAATTGCTTTTCAGAATATTCTCTTCAGTACTTAATACATTGACTTCATACCAAGAGAGATGGTGACCTTGGGAAAACTGGAAGCAGAGCACTTGAGTTCAAATTTTGGCTACTTCACTTACAGGAAAATTACTCACCTTCTTTTAGCCTCCATTTCTTTCTCTGCAAGGCAGCAATGATAATAATACTCATCTCAGGATCTCACATCGAGATTGCTGTGAACACCAAGTGGAATTGTTTCTACCGGGGAGAAGCAAATTTCAGTTTTAGTATATCTAACTTATTTGAGAGTATAGGTGAAGGAAATGACAACTTCACTTCCTCTGGGCTCTTTGGCCAGTCAGTGGACTGCAGTTTATCCATGAGAAACAGCTGTAGCTTTTTAATGGATTCTAGTTTTCCCCAGGCTCCTCAGGGTTTACCCTGAGTTTGAATTGTCCTTGGGGTGAAGAGGGACCAGCAGCTGTTTGCAGGCAAAGATGTGTTGTCGCCCCTGTGGGTATTCCATGGATACTGCACATAGTGCCATCTTTAAGCAGCATAAACTAGGACGCTTTGATGGACAATGAGAGCTTGAATATTTTATGTATCTTGTTTTCCAATTATACTTGAGTTCAGGAAGCTCAGTAGTAGGAAACTAAATTGCAGGTCTGGCAAAAGATTGAAGAGAAAAACCTAAAGTAAGAGGGTTTAAAAAAAAACTCCTTGCTCAGTTTGAGAGCTTTGGCTTACTTTTCTTGATACTTTTCTGCTACCATCTGGCTTGGATTTTCGTCAGGCAAAAATAACTCTGTGCTGATTTTGAAGTATTGGCTTATCTTTGATGCCTTTGTAGACTCACCCAGCTACTTCTGAATAAATGGCCCACGATAAATGTGTGTTCACGCTCAGAGTAGGGTAGCTGATTCCAGAAATGTAAGCAGAATCAGCAAACTCTCCCCAAGAGGAGGACTTATCCACTGAAAAACAATTTTCCCAAGCTAGCCAGAGAGTCTGAACTTTGGGGTAGGAGAGGAGGGGCAGATGGTTGGGGTCCGGGCTGCAGGGCAAACTGGAGGCTTTTCTTGGCGTGTTTGCTCTTCGGGTCTAGAATTTAGAGTATGTGAGAAGCAGTGACATTCTCACACTGGTCCCTAGCCATGGAGGAAACCCTGTCCAGTGAGAAGCTGAGACATTTCAGCTCCTGACTCAGCAAACGACAGGGGGGGCCTGGTGAAGGGACTGATGGGCTCCTCTTACTGGTCCTCTGCCGTTTTCTTGCCTTTTAGTCCTTTTAACATCTCTTTTCCGCGTTTCCCCCTGCCGAGGCAAATTTTGAAACGTACCTACGCAGTCGTTTGAGTTAAAGATGGCCTCTAGGTGGCGCTTCAGCACAAAGAATGGCAGTGGCTGGCGTCCCTCAGGCCAACATTTCTCAGGGATATTCATTATATAAGGGGATTCATGGGAATCGGGCTCCACGGGTTGCACAATAGAGGGGAGACCTGGCGTTTGTCACGTTCAAGCTACAACCCTGAAGAGATCACGGGCGGCAGGGGTCCGCAAAAGCGCCTAGTTCCAAGCAACATCACACAGGTTTAGGTTCCTGCCACGCAGAGCCCAGAGTAGCTTGGCCTGGGCAGCAAGGTTTGGGCTTGACCGGCTGGGAGAGTGAGCCCAGGGCTTCAGGCTTTGTCCGCTCACATCCAGGAAGCCTTGCCCAGGCTCCCAGACCCATACGGAGCACTTAGCTTGGTCAGCTGCCTGCCCAAGTTCTCCAGACATGGCAGACAGTTCCTGGGTTATGGCCCTCCCCTCCTCCCTGCATACCTCATTCTCACCCTCTGCTGTTTACAAAGCACTTTCCCCTGTGTGATCTCATTTGCTGCTCACAGACTCCCAGGGCGGAGGGACAGGATAGGGCCCTCCCTTGGTTTCTGGAGCCTTGAAAGGACACAGGGCATCATAAAGACCCTTTTCCCTGTCTGTGTCTACCAGCAAATAGTGAGTTCCTTGGGGGCAACTACTGAATTCAACTTAGTGGTTTCAGGGTTTAGCAGTGGTGCTTGGCACACAGAGGCGCTCAAAATTGTTTACTGAATGAAAAAACATCTACAGATGAAGAAACCAAATCAAGGGACAGTAGGTGGTAGAGTCCAGTCTAGAGATTAGGGCCTCAGGGTTCTAGGACCAGTGACATTGCTGCACTAGGTACTAATTACGTCATATTTTTTTTTCCAGTCAAAAAGATGGTTTGCTATTACAGGGACCCATGCAGATCTGTCTCCATGTCTGGCATTCAAGAACATGAACATTGTAAGCTGGGTCAGGCACTGAGGCCCCATTCTGCTGTCAAGGGGACACCAGGAGATGTGGGTGGGTCTGGGGGAGTGGCTGGCCTTTGTGAGGACTTCCTTAAAAGTATGAGGGCATGTTAGGCACTCTGAGCTTCTCATCTACCAAAACCCTTCTATCGGGAATTCCCTGGTGGTCCAGTGGTTAGCACTCCACGCTCTCACTGCAAAGGGCCAGGATTCAATCCCTGGTCGGGGAACCAAGATCCCACAAGGCACACAAAAAACAAAAACCAAAACAAAACAAAAAAGCCCTTCTGTCTTTGATAGACTATCTTGGGATCAAAAGCTCCATCCAGCTATTATCCACCCCCCCCCACCCCCCACCACTCCAATCTATGAATTAACACTTTCTTTGTTGTTAAATGTACATATTTCAGGTAGTTTAGGACTCTGCAATGAGACTACATGAGTTCAAGTCCTGGCTCCATCACTTCCGAGCTGCTGGCCTTGAGCAAGTCATTTAAGCTCTTTGTGCCTCTATTTCTCATCTTTGGAATGATGATAATAAAATATTTAATTCATAGCATTATGGTGGGGATTCAGAGAGTTAATATATATAAAACACTTTAAACAGTCCCTGGTAATAATTAAAGGCTAGAGAGTATTCTGTTGATCTCTCTCTTAATTGTATTCTGGATTTGAGACTGGTCTGTGTTCACCTTATGGGGACTCTTCGTGATTTTGTAGAATTCCCTGGAATTCCTGCGTTCTAGCTGCCAGGCTCTCAATTTGCTCCCACTCAGTTAAAGCTCTTTTGAGATCTCAAGAAGAGAGAAAGTAACTTGAAATGCATTTTTCTGCTGATCGGAGCAGTGACATTATCTTTGTCTCCACAGAGCCTCCCCTGGTGGCTCCCGTTGCTGTTCAAGGGCTTTCTTCTCCACAGTGGTTGCTCACCACATAGCACATAGTAGGTGTTTAATCAGCGCTTATGGCAGGAGGAAAGGAAGGGGTATACCGTACAGAGGATAACATTAGTACAGAGTAGTTTATACGGACAAGGTCCCTATGGAATTGAGACTTGTGCCCTAAGACCTACTGACTAAGCATGAAAATCACCAAGGAAATGTGATCAGCTTGGAGGAGGAGGAGGGGGCGGAGGAGAGAGAAGAAACCGGAGCAGCCTGCTACCTGACTGAAGATATCAGTGTTTCCAATGATGATGGTTCCATTTGTTCAGGCCAAGTTGAAAACCTTGCCGCTGCTGAGGGACATCAAAGGCATCTCCAATTGCTCTTTGCCCCAGAGATTCATCTTTCTAGGGGTAGTTTGTCATTTGTCTTGTAGCTGCTCAGGTGCTCTTCTTTATGGCTAGAGCCTAGCCAGCTCACCAGCCACTTCTTTGGGTTTTGGCAGGAGAAAGAGACAGGAGGTGGACAAAGATCCAGGACAGTTCCTGGTTGAAGCCCTTCTGACCTTGGCAATCTTATTCTAATTCTTATGCCAAATTAGACTTCTAATAGAGCCTCTCCCACAGCCCAGATCCTCCAGCCTAAAAGACTTGGAATAGATAGGCTGTAACTAGAGACTGGTTTAAGTTTCCATAGAGAGTTGAAATTGAAACTCAACAGAGCTTTTCTAGTAAACACATTAGCTATTTAATCAACTAGGTCATTGATGGTAAGTAGGACTGTCTCAACTGGCATGCCAACTTTGACTGATGGATAATACCTGCCTGGGGAACAGTGTTGAGAAGGATTCTGAATCTACATCATCACATCTGGGGCTTAGGAGCAAGTGCTGTGATCAGTCAACAGTGTCTGTCGTAGATGTGGGAAAGGGGAGTAGCCCCCAGAGGGGTAGATATTTACCTGCTAAACTTGCTAATGAGAAGAGGAGGCTGTTTATTTGGAAGCTGGGAAAACAAAAATGTTTGAATGGCCACCCACGCTCATGTAAGGAAATCAAGATGGACCTTGAGAAATTCAACGTTGGGGGAAAATGTGGTACCAGCTCAAGAAGGAAGGCGAAGAAGGAATAAGGGTGGTGATAGACTAGTGTTCTAGTTCCACGTCGCTGTAGGACCTTGACAGTATTCAAAAACAGCCAGATGGAGAGAGAGCAGGCATGACAACCTTAGGTGGTTGTTCTGAGTTGGAGTTCAAGACCTGGGCAGACCCCAGAATAGAGTCAAGTCATTGATAAGCAGGTGGAAGATCATAGTGTTTCCCAAGCTGACTTCCGTGAATCACTTAGTATCCATGAGATGTTATCAGTATTTTGCCATGAAAAACAGACAGTGGTGGGGAGAGGATGTTCCACAGTGTTCAAGTTTGGGAAACCCTCTGTCAAAAATATTCAAAAAAGTCAATTGTAGCCCAGGATGGCTCTTGGCCAGAGGGGGTTATGGAAGAGAAATGCAATAAGCTATAAAAGCAAAAATGTGGGTTGGTTTTGGTGCTGAAAGGCCTTGAATGACAGGCTGAGGAGTTAGGGTTTGATGGGTAGGCATGGAGGATTGTAGGTTGGAGACGTAATGCAATCAGATTTGGGGTTAGGAAAATGTTGATGCCATGAAGGAGAGATTGAAGAGAGGAGAGATGGAAGGGCAGAAGATTAGCTGGGAAGCTGTTATATGGTCCAAGCAAGAGGTATTAACAGCCTAAACTAGGGCAGCAGCAGTGGGAATAGAAAGAAAGGGCCAAAATCAAAAGCCATCTCACCAGTAGTATTGTTGGAACCAGGCTGACTTCAAGCAGCACTCAAGGTCATGAAGGTTGTGCTGAAGGGCACCAAATAGCCCTGCTCTACAACTCTGAGAACAAAGCCCTCAGGGTTGGAGGTAGATTGCTGAGATAGAGTGTCTGATTAGACAGAAAGTATAACTTTTCACCTCTAGGGTTGATTAAACCCTGGGAGAGCATCAAGGGCATTAGCATTATTCTTCCGGAGCTCTCTCACAGGCACGCGGCCATCTGCCCTGGGCCCCTAAGGTGCATGATCACTGCAAGCTCCTTTTTCTCCATGAGTCTATGATTTTAATTTAGCACATGAATATTGGAGAGGGCCTTAGAGCTTAGCTTGTCAGTGGCTTTCCAACCTGACTGAACATCAAGATTCTCCAAGGAGCTCATTAAAATGCAGATTCTCAGTCTCCCTTTCCAGACTTGGATTCAATTGCCAAAATCTGGGAATCTGCATTTTATGATGTCCTGAAGTGATTTGGATGCATAGTCAAAGTTAGGAATTATTTAGTCCCTTCTCTTCATTTTGTAGGTGAGTAAACTGAGGCCCAGATTGGAGCAAGGATATGCCCAAGGCCCCAGGCCTCTGCACCAAGGCCCCAGTTAGTGGCAGGGCTAGACTAGTACTCCATGCTTAAGGCTCCTCCTGTGTAGTGTGAACTAGTACTTGGTCCCATTGCTAGTCTCTAGGCTGAGGGTTACACTGTGATTCAAAGTTCAGAAACCTTTTCCTATCACCTCCCTGCACTGTGAGACCCTCCAGGAGATGTGTTGCTTGAGTCTAGGATATACACAGAAGAGTGCTGAGGGCAAAAATAATAACAATAATAGTAGCTAACATTTACTGTGTGCCAGGCATTGTTCTAAGCACTTTGTATGTAGAACTCTTTTAATCCTCACAATAACCACATGGGTCAATATTATCCCTATTTTACAAAAGAGGAAACTGAGGCATAGTGAGGTTAAGAGGGCAAGAAACTGCTTTCTTTTTTCTTTTTTTTGGCTGCATTGGGTCTTCGTTGCTGTGCATGGGCTTTGTCTACTTGCGGTGAGCCGCAGGGCTACTCTTCGTTGCGGTGCGCGGGCTTCTCATTGCAGTGGCTTCTCTTGTTGTGGGGCACGGGCTCTAGGCGTGTGGGCTTCAGTAGTTGCAGCATGCGGGCTCAGTAGTTGTGGCACGCGGGCCCTAGAGCACGCAGGCTTCAGTAGTTGCGGTGTGTGGGCTCAGTAGTTGCAGCGCGTGGGCTCTAGGGCATGTGGGCTTCAGTAGTTGTGGCTTGCAGGCTCTAGTAACTGTGGAGCACAGGCTTAGTTGCTCCACGGAATGTGGGATATTCCTGGAGCAGGGATTGAACCTGTGTCCCCTGCATTGGCAGGGAAATTCTTAACCACTGTGCCACCAGGGTGGTCCCAAGGAGCTGCTTTCATTATGTCCTGTTTAGGTGACTGTTTTCCTTTGCCTTGGGGTGCTCCTAGCCCCTACTTCTTTTATTCCACACTCAGAACTGGCCCCTTCCCCTGCCTCCTTGCCCCCAGCGAGCCATTCAGCACAGTGCTGGGGGAATTTGGCTACAGCGTTGTCCTCAGTGCCAGGCTCTGCTATGGGCCTCCCTTTACTGAGGGGCTGCAATCAGAGAGCCAAGCCATCAGGAGTGTTTAAGCAGCTGGCAGCATGCCCTGGCCACCAGCCCTGCCAGTCAGCCTGGAAGGGGCCTGCCCGTCAGGCGGGCAGGCAGTGGGGAGAGGCCGCTTCTCCTGACAGCCCCAACTTGTGCTTAGATGGGCAGGCGTATCCAGGGAATTCATTCATCCGTGCAGGAGGAGGGGCCAGAGCAGAGGTGTAGATTTGTGTGTGGTGCCTTAGATGAGCTTTATTTGCAGCTGATACATGGCTTCAGAACTGCTGTTGAAACATTGTCTAACTCTGTGACTCAAGGCCCTTGTGTTAGGACTCACTTGATGAAAGTTCCTCTTGGGCTTAGTGAACAAAGTTTATCTCATTTGGAAGTTGGGAAAACAAAGATGGTTGAATGGTCGACTATGTTCATTTAAATAAATCTAGGTGGACCTTGCAGGTCCTGGTGGTGAGTTCTCTTGGCTGTGTTTTTATTTTTGCAGTGGCTGCTAGGAAGCTCGGGTTTCTATTTGTTGTTTAAGTGAACACTGCATCTGATTTTGAGTTCTTGTTGAAATTAACTTCCCCTCTCTAGTTTTCATGGTTATTAATCTCAATCAATTTTAATTTGCCATGTTTCTAACCACAAGATATGAAAGTATCAGTTTCATTGCCTCTTATCCGTTAATCTGACATTTTTAATAGGTTATTTTTGGTTGCTATTTAATTTTCATATCTTTGTTGAACTTTTTTTCATGTTATTTTCTTCTATAAACTTTTGTGCTTTATGTCCTGCCCTCATTAATCTAAGTGATATTAGTGCTTACTTATGATCTGTATAATTTCTTTAAATATTAAAATTAACCTTGTGTTGTAAAAAAACTTTTCTTTAAATTGCTCAGTAGTGTGTGTGCTTTTATTTTAAACTGCCTCAAATAGTTTACCAGAAATAAGCAGGGCAGAAAATGAATGAATGAATTAAATTTCTTATTTTTGTACCACAGTGAGTGTTTATGGAGCAGTCTTTTTGACATTCCACTTTATCTGCATTTGGTTTCTGGCGATAAGAGCAATAGCACTGATTGAGTGGTTATTATGTGCTGGACACTGTTCTTTACACATGTTAACTTATTTCATAACAACATTATGAGGTAGGTATTATTATTATCCCCATTTTACAGATAAGAAAACTGAGGCCTGGATTAAACAACCTGCAGTGCTCACACAGCTAGCAAATGATAGAGCCAGGATTCAAACCTAAAACCTTGAAGACTATACAGCAGTGGTTCTTAATCAAGGGGTTATTTCACCCCACAGGGGACATAGGAAATGATTGGAAACATTTTTGGTTGTCACAACTGGGGAACTGCTCACTACTACATAGTAAATAGAGGCCGGGGAAGCTGCTGAACATTCTGCACTGCACAGGGCAAAGAATGATCTGGCTCAGATGTCAATAGTGCCAAGTTTGAGAGACCCCGTGTAGACCACCCATTATAGTATCTCTTTAGGATTCCCGAAAGCTCTTTTACCTGGTTCTCCATCTTTGATCTGCCTGCGCAACTGAAATGCCTCACAGTGGGGTGGGCTGCTGTATCCACAGTGGCCCATCCCACGGAGGGGAGCACAGGCATCCTGAGAGCACACCCTGGCTCTGGGGGAGCCTAAAGTGTAGAAACCTCATGAGAAAAGAGTGCTGACTGCCAGAAGCAGAAAGCACAAGGCTTTAGGTCCATTGTCATTGCTGGTCCCAAGAGGGGCAGAGGCTGCGGAAGGAGCTTGTGGGTTTGTTACCTTAGGGAGGAGTGCCCCCTCCCCTGACAGGAACCAGCCAGAAAGCCCCAGGTCACTGAAGCCCCAAAGAGAGTGCTTCACATGCCCCACATACCTGCTTCTCCCTCTGCTCCTGGCCCCCAGACACTAACTCCACATCTTACCCCATCCAACCCTCTGAGAGCAGGTCCTTCTTACCTGCTCCATCTCATCTAGATACTGACCCAGCCACCACTGGAAGCTTCCTGGGGTGGGATGAGTCCTGTTTCCCTTGAACCCTCACACTAGCTCACTGCAGGTCCCTCGTGGGGAAGTCTCAGTTGCATCCTTCCAGAGGACACAGCAGGAAGAATGCTCCTAACCCTGGCAGCTCGGGCATCACTTTTGGAAGGCAGTGCTGTTGTGGAAAGAACACTGCACAAGGAATTGGCGGACCTGGGCTGGTGGATCTGTGTACTCAGGGGCCTGGCATGGGAGTCAGTGCGAGCCTGAGTTACATTTGTCTCCTCCACGGTGCCTGGCACGGGGCTTTGCATGGGGCTGGCTGTCAACAGTTATTTTTTTGGGTGGAATAAATGCATCACTGCTCTGCTCTGCTCTCTGATCTGGACAGATTGAAACCACCTCCACAGATCGATCTGGGTGGCGGCGGCAGTCTGCTCCATGGCAGAGGATGCAGGATACACGTGATCCCTGTATGGAACACGACTGAAGGGCTTACCAGCCTCCTCCTGCCTGCTGCGCAGGTGCCTGGACAGCGTGGGCATGGTGAGTCCTGCTCTTGCCTGCGGGCTTGTCTCAGCCCACCTCATTCTACCTCCCAACCACGCACACCTGGGCTAGAGGACCTTTGCCGTGAGGGGCTGGTGAATTAAACGGAAACTCATTAGGGGACTACTTTGTGCCAAATACTGGGCCAAGTGTTGCGGACACAGCAATGAATAAGAAAGACGTGGTCCCTGACTAGTGGGGAATAGAGATTTTGAACTAGTAAATATTAGTGGGATGTGTGTAATGAGGAAGTACAGGGGAGTTTGTTACTGTTTATTACTGATATATAGAAATGGTAGAAATTCAATGGATACAATTTTCATCTCAGAAGCCGCATTAGTGTCCCATTCCTCTATGTGGTTCCCACCCATAGGCAAAGGTGGCGGTTATGTGTATGGCCAGATTCATTTCAAGTTATGTCCACCCCAAAATATCTGGCCCTATGGTCTATTATGCTGTAGTTAAAAGAGTACATGGTCTATTATGATATAGTTAAAAGAATTTTGAAAAGATCTGGTTTTGAATCCTGTCTCTTCCTCTCCTGGTCTGTTAGTTAATGTTTCTGAGACAATCTCCCCCTCTGTGAAATTAGAATAACAATAACCATCCCCAGAATTCCAGGAAATGCCCCTTGAGTTACTACATGGAGTCAGCCTTGGGACAGCCCTCGTTTTCTATGACTGAAAATCCCTGCAACCAGAGTGAGGTGCGACCACAGGACAAGGTCACGTCCTAAGAGGCAATAATTAAAAGTCCACTCTAGTTGAGGGAGGAACAAAGGCAAGGCCTGGTCCTCTACCCAATGGGCTAGTTTGTAGACCACCCTTGAAGACCCTAGTCCAGGATTCCCAAATGGTAGAAGTCAGACAGTGACAGGGGGAGTGAACATTTCTAACTTTACTATCTAGTGTTGATTTTAATGTGTTTTGGGAAATACAACCAGCATAACAAATGCATGATTTTATGAATATTTTTGTTTCGAATGATGCTAGGTTTAAATAAATGCATTAATTTAAAGAACTAGGTAGATAATTGTTCAGTTGGCACAACGATACAACAAAAGTCATGAAGGCGGCTCACAAATGACTGGAGTATGGAAAACATTGGTCTCATAAGCCTCTTCATGTTAGTGCTGAAAACACTGAGGCCCAAAAGGGTGAAGTTTAAGGTTGGCAAGAAGCAGACCTGGGGTTAGAATTGAATCCTCCAGAGCCCAGCATGGTGTTCTTCTTAGTATCCCAGGCCACCTTCCCCCCTTGAGCTCCCTGCACCAGAAGGCATTTTGATTAGGGCTCTTTGGCTTTTAAATAACAGCTTTATTGAGATATAACTCCCATACCATAAAATTCACCCTTTTAAACTGTGCAATTCAGTGGGTTTTAGTATATTCACAGCATTGTACAACCAACAGCACACTCAATGTTAGAACATTTATCACCACCAATATCAGCACCATATCCATTGGTAATCACCCTCCCCCTCAAGCCCCTGGCAACAACTAATCTACTTTCTATCTCTATAGGTTTACCTGTTCTGGACATTTTACATAAATGAAATCATATACTATGTGGTCTTTTGTGCTGGCTTCTTTCCCATAGTGTATGTTTTCAAAGTTCATCCGTGTTGTAGCATGTATCAGCACTTCACTGCTTTGTAAGGCTGAGTAATATTCCATGGTATGGATATACTACATTTCAGTTACTCATTTATCAGTTCATGGACATTTGAGTTGTTTCCACTTTTGGCTATCATGATGAATGCTGCTAAGAACATGGGTGTACAAGTTTTGCATGGATATATCATTTTTCTTGGATATATACCTAGAAGTGGAATTGTCTGGTCATATGCTATGATTGGGGTTCTTGATTGCAGACAACAGAAGTTGGCCCTGGCCCTCTTGAACAAAGAAGAAATTATCAGCAAGATAGTGGAGGCTTCCAGAATCCACAAGGGGAGAGGCTGAAGGGCTGGGCCTGGAAAATGGGACAAGAGCCACAGGTAGGTCAGTGGCCAGGCAATTGAGCCTCAGGCAGGGCCACGCCATGGAAGTGCTCAGGCCTGCACACCACTGTAGCCTGCCAAAGGGAAATTAAGGAAACGGTATGAAGTTGAAGTTGGAGGGAATGATGGACATCCCCCAAAAGACAAACATCTACTACAACGTGGATAGATTATAAGGGGGAAAGGCCAGGCCTCCTGGAGTAGCAGAACCTAGCAAACCTGGGACAAGAAAGGCAGGCAGAATGAAATACAGAGGTAGGAGTAGGTAAGGAGAGCAGGTGAGAGAGGCTCAGCTGTAGGATGGCCTCTGTTTGGGCCCCAGACTGATCTGCCTCTCCATTTCCCCCCATCTCGACTTTTCCTCCATTCTTCTGTCCTCCCTTGCTGGCTTCTTCTGGCAAGATTTTGAAGACACTGAAAGGAATATATATACACACTGGAGGAATTCACTAGGCTGTAAGCTCCACGAGAACAAGGGACCAAATCTGCCTTTCTCCCCACAGTAGCCTCACTGCCTAGAACAGTGCCTGGCACATAGTAGATGCTCAATAAACACCTATTGAAATCATGAATGAATATGGGCAAAAAGTAGTTGAGAAAAAAAGAATCCCACATCATATAGATTGAATTATTACTCCCAATTCTTTACTCTTTCCTGTTACAGTTACTATACATACATGTCCTTTGCCATTTAACTTTGCAGTACCTGTTACAGAGTAGGTGAAGAATATGTCCCTGCTCCGCTGATGTTGGGCACAGCCATGTGATTTGCTTTGGCCAATGAACTGTTAGTGGACATGAGGCCAGCAAAAGCTTAAATGTGCTTGTGCAATTTACTTGGTCCCATGCACTCCTCCATCCACCCTGAGAACCTGGGTGGCCCCCGAGTAGCCACTGGCCCAAGAAAAATGAGGAGGTTTGTGGAGCCATTCTGAACACAACCTGCAGCTGGAGCCAAACCCAGTGGGTCTCAGGAGAGCCACAGCTGATCCACAGACCTGCGAGTGAGAAAAATGAGTGTATAAATGACTTTAGAGTCCAATAGACCTAGGTTGAACTTGAGCTTATTAATTCTGCCAAAGCAACATGCTGTATGATTCCAACTACGTGACATTCTGGAAAAGGCCAAACTATGGAGACAGTAAAAAGATCAGTGGTTGCAAAGGGTTCAGAGAAGTGAGAGAGGGATGAGTATGAGGAGTACGGGGATTTTTAGGGCAGTGAAATTATTCTGTATGATATTGTAATGGTAATATACATCATTACACATTTATCAAAACCCACAGACTATGCGATATGAGTGAACCTTAATGTAAAGTATGGACTTTAGTTGATAGTAATGTATCCATATTGGTTCATCAGTTGTAACAATTGTACCATACTAATGCTAGATATTAATAATAATAGAGGAAACTGAGTCAGGGATGGTGGTGGTGGTGGTGAGGAGGTATAGGGGAATTCTCTGTACTTCTCAATTTTTCTGTAAGCCTAAAACTCCTCAAAAAAAAAAAGTCTATGAATTAATTTCAAAAAAACAAAAACCAACAAACAAAATTCTATCATCCTGTACTTAATGTCTCCATGTCTGTTTCCATGTCCCTAAAATGGGGATAACGCCTGCCTTACGGAGTGTTGTGAGGGTGAACATATTTAGCTGCAGAGCCTCTCACGGCAGCGCTTGGTAGATTGTTGGCTGCCCATGAAGCATCCATTCCCTCTCTCACAAATCCCAATTTTTACATAGGTTTCGAACACGTCCTCCTGTGCTTCCTGCGAAACTGATCTCACCCTGAACTTCGGAGCTGGTCTTAATTGGTGTAGGGCGATCCCAACCCTCTCACCACCATTATTGGTTCAGGAACTCAGGCATGTGCTGGTCAGCAGAGAGCACGGGTCCAGCCCCAGCCACGTGCTCAGGAACGGGTGTGTGGATCAGTCAGGTTCTTAGCTGCAATAACAGAAGCTGACTCTGGGTGATTCAGCACTTTACAAATTTATTAAAAGGACAATGGGTGGGTGGCTCACAAGATCATAAGGAGAGCTGGAGATCCAGGCTCCAGGCCAAGCTGGCCCAAACCACTCCACAGTGCAGAGCTACAAGAAAACTGCTGCCACCACCAAGCTCTGGATGCGGGCGCTGCAGACTGTACCCCAGCTGCTTCTATGCCAGGAGCTCAACTTTACTGCAACCACTGATGCCTGCACTGCAGGAGGGAGAGAGGAGGGAGGAGAAGCAGGCTCTGTACTTTTCTTCTCGCATCACTAGCTGGAGTAAAAGTCTTGTGTCTGTGTCAGGAGAGCAAAATCTGGCTTCCACCTTGGGGAGGTGGGACTAAACATTTTAAACTTGTCCTAATAAAGGATGAGTGTTCAAAAGAGCCACAGTGGTAACAAGTATGACAGATTCTGCCACAAGGTTGGCTCCAGTTTGAGAAAATGAGGCACAACAGCATTGTTTGTTGGGACTTCTTAGGAAAACTCTCTTCCTCATGCATAAGACAGACACAAGAAGAGACTCTCTTTTCCTCTGGACATTGTGATGTGTTGGTGTGGTGTTTGGAGTGCAATAAATCATTTTGGCATGAGGGAAGCCAGACTGAAAATGAAGCCAGTACACGCAGGAGGGAAGAAATAAGAGAGGAACAGAACGAGCACAGAGCCATTGTTCTCGTCTGCTTCTGAAGCCATCCAACCTCTTCATTTCCAGCTACATGAGCAAGTGTGGCTTGGATTTTCTGTTGCTTGCAGCCACATGCATCCTAATGGATGCAGTAGCGATTACACACAAAAAACTACTAGAGACAGCAAAAGGCAAGGAAATCAGTGAAGACCTGGGTTCTAGCCCCATTTCTGCCTTGCTCCTCTTAGCCAAAGCATTTAATCTCTGAGCCACAGTTTTGCCTCTTTCACAGAGCTGTTGCCGAGTGAAATCAAGGCTGGAAGATCCCTGTGTAGACTAGTCTAAGCGCCGCGGATTATTATTCTTCCCTACAGGCTCTTGTGATCAAATGAGACAGGGGCAAAAACATGGTAATAAATGCACAAACAAACAGCTGTTTTCTCAAAGGCTTTAACATTCCAGGTCCCCATTTGGCCCAAGTTTTCATGTATTCTCTATACTTGGCAGCTGGGTGGGAGGTAATGGGAGGTTAGGAAAGAGAAGGAAATGCTTTGAAGTAGAATTAGGTCAAAGCTGATCACTAAACTGTGTGTAGATTTGGAGAGTTTGCTTTTCCCTTTCTCTGTATTCTTAAAGATGCATCAGAAAAACTGTAGGCTCTTGTTCAGGAGGGCAGGGAGGGAGGGAGGAAGGATGCCAGATATGCCTGATGTTTTACCTTTATTCTCTTATATTATCCTCACAGCAGCCCTTGGAGGTAGGGATGTTTGCTTCTGTTTTCAGGTGTGGAAACGGCTTAGAGAGGTCAAGTCCCCTGCTCTCGGCATGAACTTGAACTTAGTCCTATCAGATTCCAGACCACGTGCTCTGTTCAGTATCCCTCGCCAGCCCCCAGGAAAACATGGAAACACGCTCCGCCTGGGTATTGAGCTCCAGAGGTTTAAACTGAAGCTTAGAGAGGGCCGAGGGAAGGCACTGTTTCCTTGGGTTAACTTCAAACGTTCTTTTCCCCTGAGGGAGGCACTGGTGGTCATATGTGTAAATACCGAGGATGTCTTTGCAGGATGTGTGAGGGTGGCAGGGAAGGGAACAGGGCCTCTGGGGGATGGTGGAGAGACAGGCTCTAACTTTTCACTGTTGGCCTTCTCCTTGGTAAACATTGTACTATGTGCATGTATTACCTACTGAGAAAGTAAATTACATGATATTTGGTGTTTAGGCATTAGGCTGCTGCTTTCCAACAGTGACCTGGACTAGTCACTCTTTAATATTTCCTCATTTGTAAAATAGGGATAAAAATGTCTACCTCTCAGACCTGCTCGGAAGGTTAGATCATAAAATGCGCAGGAAAGGATTTGGCACTGAGTAAACGCTCAATAAGCAGAGGCCGTTTCTCGAAACTGCAAAGCTCTAGCCATATGAAAGCTACAATCAATAGGCCATTATTGTTTGTTGTTCAGGACATTTACACAGATAATTTTGGAATATTTAAATTTTCAACCTGTACTACCTCTTGGGTCTGAAATAGTTTGGCAAGTTCACCATGAGGATAAGCCATATGTTACAGGAGAGAACATAGGTGTGAGGTCAGAGAGATCTGACTTCAGAACCTAAGGCTGTGTAACCCTGAGCAAGGTGCTCAAGTTCTCTGAACTTTAGCTCCCTTGTAGCCCTGGGATGATTGGATTCTCATGGGTGGTCTTCGTTCCTCATCAGATGCCCACATCCCAAACCAGATTCAACTCCGTAACACATTAGTTAGAAATCTATTGGGAGATATAGGGAAAAAGACACAGATCACACACTACATAAGGGACACAATCAAATTCTCCATCAGACACCTTTCTTTTCCATCCATCCTCCCAAATTCCTCTTCCCTGCCAATCATTTTCTTGCTCTCTTCTTTTCACCTCTATAACTTTTAAAAACTCTCTCTGTTGTCGGGAGCAGTTCGTCTCTACCCTCAGCAGGTGAGCCCCACTCAGCAAAACAAAGACGAAGCAGAAGACGCATTTTTGGTTCTTGAGTGTGTCTCTTTGGAGCGGGGATGGGGGCAGCCTCAGTCCATCCTGCCATGTGTAATTGGGGGATAATTATACTTACCTTGCCAGGCTGTTGTGAGGATGAGCAGAGCTGGAATTCAAGTCCGAGTCTTCTGACCTCAAGTTCAATATCCCTTCCCACAGCTACAACAGAATATTATAGGATCTTGGTTACTAGAAACTCACCTAGCTTGAACTCTCAATCTAACTTTTTCTAATTTTGTTGTTGTTATACGTTCAGCTTTTAGAAGAGACCAAGAGCTAGTCAGGAATGTGAAAATAAAAATTTAGTTTCCAGAATAAGTGCTGGGGTCAGTACAATTTTATGCCAACGTCTTATTCTCTCTGTATCTGTGATGCCAACCAGGGAGACTTGAATTTAGAGTGATGACCCCCGAAGCAGAGCGACATCCTCCCTTGTCAATGAGCCATCTTACTGTGCTTACTCACCTCCACTTAGGCAAGAAGTTGGACTGAGATGTTTCAAAAATCATCTGCAAGACTTGAGATGTGATGAGGTTGTCTTCTTAGTCTGACTTCCCACTTTGTAAAAACCTTCTAGCAAGTTGGGATTTCCCTGTATAAGACCTCTCAGAAAGTGAAAGGAGCAAGGGTGACCAAGTCTATCAAGAAGCTCAGCAGAGAGAGGCAAGCTGGCTGAGGCAGTCAGCAGCCGGGCCAGGAGTAGATTGTGTATAAGTTTCCTAGGGCTGCTGTAACAAAGTATCGCAAACTCGGTGACTTAAAACAACAGAAATTTATCCTCTCAGTTCTGGAGGCTGTAAGTCCAAAGCCCAGGTGTTGGCAGGGCTGTGTCGTCTCTGAAGGCTCTAGGGGAGGATCCTCCCTTGCTTCTTCCTAGCTTCTGGTGTTGCCGGCAATCCTTGGCACACTTTGGCTGGTAGATGAATCACTACAGTCCGTGCCTCAGACATCACACACATGGTGGTCTCCCTGTGCGTCTCTGTGATCTCTTCTTTTTTATTTCTTATTCTTTTTTTTAAATTGAAGTATAGTTGATTTACCATGTTGGGTTTGTTTTAGGCGTACAGCAAAGTGATTTCTTTTTCATATTCTTTTCCATTATAAGTTATTACAAGATATTGAACATAGTTCCCTGTGCTCTACAGTAGGACCTTGCTGTGATCTCTTCTTATAAGGACACCAGTCACTGGATCAGGCCTGCTCAATCCAGTATGACCTCATCTTAACTAATCACATCGGCAAAGACCCTATTTTCCAATAAGGTCACATTCACAGGTCCTGGGGGTTAGGACTTCAACTCATCTTTTTGGGGGACACACTTCAACTCACAACAGAGTGTTCTTCCTATCTTCCAAGTTTGTCAGACAAGGTACCTGCTGAAATGATTCAAAAGCTAGCACACAACTAACAGTGACCGAAGGGAGGAGGCTGGTGGGAAGGCGAACTTGTGGGCATTTCCAAAAATGGGGCAGTGGAGGCCTTGAGTGCCAACTCAGTTCTTAATCTCCTCCTCCAGTCCTGGTGGAGGCACAGTTTCATAACATCCGAAGTACAGGATACTTTGCTAGTCTTAACCTAACCCATAACTTCAAAATTAATGTTGGCAAATTGGCTCATTCATCATTTATAAGATACAGTTTCACATGATGGTTAACACCCCCTTCTAAGGTAGATGTGCGTGTAATTCATTCCAGTTTTTAAGAGACATCTCCCAGAATTCTCAAATTTATTGTCAAATAACAGTTCCAAAAAATTGCATCTGATGCTGACTCAGACCTGGCAGGGAGAGTTGCCACTGGCACTGAGCTCTGGCACCGATTTTGACTTCCCAGCGGGAGAACCCCAAGGATGGAAGCCCACAGGCGTGATTGCCCTCTTAGATTAAGATTTAATAGGATGGCCTCCCCCACCCAGGCTGCCAATCAGTGCCGGATCAGTGCCACAAGCCAACACTTGGCCTTGCTGTGCACAAGGGCAGTGAGGAAGACTTGGCAAAATTTTAATTAACTGAAGATAAATAAACATACAGAGGGAGCATGAGTCCATTAGCTGGCACCACCACCCGGAGAGAAAAGACCTCACTAATCACATGCCACAGCAGGTGAAAGGACCTGCAGACCGGCAGTGTCCATTTGCTCTCAAATTGAAAACCATATTTTCAAAATAAATATGCATGGGGTCTCTGTTTGTCATGTTGTTTCTCCTGAAAAGCAGGAAAGCTGGGATATTAATGAGCAACTGTTTTCGATATTTCAGCCCAGGAAAGCTGAAAACACAAGTGCAGCCAAACAAGGCTGGAATGGCCCTTCCCGTGGAGGAGAGAGAGAGGGAAGTTGTTCAGGAAGCCAAGCAAAGGCAATCAGAAATTGAGGACCCATCTCCAAGGGAAAACACAAATAACGCAGTCAGCCTGGGCTGGATCAACTGAATCTAGAAGTGGTGGAAGATCAGGTGTGGCAGAGGTATGCTATTTGATCAGAGTCAAGGAGTCAGCAAGGTTAGATCCTAGGTAGGCCTGCAATTCACCAACCTTGATTTGGATTGCAAGATGGACAAGAGACAGGGCGGGAGCTTAAGTTTACAACATTCTAGAGGAAGATTTTATACAGTTTTAGAACCTCGTCAGAAAGCAGGCACATCGGGCTTCCCTGGTGGCGCAGTGGTTGAGAATCTGCCTGCCAATGCAGGGGACACGGGTTCGAGCCCTGGTCTGGGAAGATCCCACATGCCACGGAGCAACTAGGCCCGTGAGCCACAACTACTGAGCCTGCGCGTCTGGAGCCTGTGCTCCGCAACAAGAGAGGCTGCGATAGTGAGAGGCCCGCGCACCGCGATGAAGAGTGGCCCCCGCTTGCCACAACTAGAGAAAGCCCTAGCACAGAAACGAAGACCCAACATAGTAATCAATCAATCAATCGATCAATAAATCTTTAAAAAAAAAAAAAAAGGGCCTGTGCCTTTAAAAAAAAAAACCATATTAAGATGGTTTAAAAAAAAAAAGCATAATTATTAAAAAAAAAAAAAAAAGAAAGCAGGCACTTCATTTAATTATTACGATATTTATTCATCACTTACCGCATAACAAGTGCTATCCAGATCTGGAGGCACAGCAGTGAGGAAGATTTTTTTAACAAAGTCTCTATTCTCACGAAGCTTACATTCTAGCTGGAGGAAGGGAATGACAAAACCAGAAAAGATCAGGTGGCAGCTAAGTGCAGAGACCTGAATGGCCAGAAAGAGCTGGCTGTGCAAAGACCTGGAGAGCATTCCAGGGAACAGCAAGTGCAAGGCCCCGTGGGAGGTGGGAGCTTGGTCTCTTGGAGGAATGGAGGAAAGGCCAGTGTGGTTGAAGCTCAGTGAGAAAGGAGATGAGTAGTAGAGGAAAAGAGTAGGCAGGGACAAGGTAAGGAGATTGGATTTTATTCCAAGTGCAATTATTTATACTTATTTACACGAAAACTGCCATTCCCTCTAGATTACAAACTTCAAGAGAGCAGAGACTATATCTGTCTTGCTTATTCCATACCTAATTTGCATTCCAGGGCATGTACTGCCTGCTTTTTTTTTCTTTCTCCTCCCTCCCCTCCTTCCTTCCTTCCTCCTCCTCCTCCTCCCTTCCCCTCCTCTCCCTCCTCCTCCTCCTCCTTCTTCTTCCTCCTACTATTACAGGTATATAAGATTTCTCCCCCACCCCCAACTAAGTTGTAAACTATTTGATGGCTTGAGTCTGGTCCTCTTCTTCTGACCTTTCTATAGTGTGGTGGGTCAGCCTCCAAGATGACCTCCAGTAATCCTTGCTTTCTTGCATGGTCCTCTTTCACACTGAATCAGGTCTGTCACTGTGTGACTAGTAAATAAGGTAGGAGGGATAGTGTATGACATTCAAGGCTAGGCTGTAAAAGTCACTGCAGCATCTGACTTGGTCTCTTGGTTTCTTGCCTGGGGGGAGGCCAGCTGCCATGCCATGAGGGCACTCAAGCAGTGACATGGAGAGACCCACATGGAGAAGAACTGAGTCCCCTGACCACAGCCAGCAGCAGTTTGGCAGTCAGGTGAGTGAGCACCTTGGAAGTGGATCCTCCTGCCCCAGCCAAGCCTTCAGATGATTGTAGCCCCAGCTGACGTATGACTGCAACCACATGAGAGACCCTGGGCCAGAACTGCCCCCTGCGTCCTTCCCAAATTCCTGAGCAACAGAAACTGTGAGAGATAATAAATGATTGGTTTTTTAAAAAAAATTAATTAATTAATTTATTTATTTTTGGCTGTGTTGGGTTTTCGTTTCTGTGTGCAGGCTTTCTCTAGTTGCGGCGAGAGGGGGCTACTCTTCATCGCGGAGCATGGGCTTCTCATTGTCGTGGCTTCTCTTGTTGCAGAGCACAGGCTGTAGACGCGCAGGCTCAGTAGTTGTGGCGCGTGGGCTTAATTGCTCCACGGCATGTGGGATCTTCCCAGACCAGGGCTCGAACCCGTGTCCCTTGCATTGGCAGGCAGATTCTTAACCACTGTGCCACCAGGGAAGCCCGATTGGTTTTTTTAAGCCACTAAACTTTGGGTGACTTCTTAGGCAGTATTAAATAACCAGGGGGCATAGCATTAAGGTCATGCACAAAGTAGCGGGGTGAAAACACAGCTCTGAGGAAGGCCCTTTTTCTGTGGGACAGAGGGTCAGGGAGCACCTGAAACAAGGGGAGGGCTAATGCTATGCCTGAGGGCATCTAAGAGTCAGGTCTGAAAGAAGGGACCACTGATGAGACCATTCAAGAATAAATGTGCAGGGCAGAATTTTTCAGCTATTATCTCCTGGAGAGAAGACAAAAGCCAGGAGATCCAACCAAATTATATCTGCAAGAATCTAGAACCTGTGCAACTTCCCCAGGTTTGTTGTTTTTGTTACCGTGGTCTAGTTTTGCAGAGTGAAAAGCTCTTGAGTGTTTGTTTAGGGTAACACATCACTAAGAGTCAGGGAGAGGGGTGGGAGGAGGCAGCTACCAGGAGGGGAGGCAAGCGAGTGAGGCCCTGGGACCTGCTGAGGCAATCAAGTCAGGACAGAAGCCCGACTGGGCCTGAGTCACGCCCCCAGGGCTTAATAGTTGAAAGTCTACTGTACCTGTGTGTTGCACAGAGTGAAAACATTTCAGTAACATCCTGGGGCATAGGCACAGCCGTTTCCAAATCTGCCCTCTTCCTAAGACTCTTTGCTTTTGTCAGAGCTGGCACCTCGCAGGTGGAAATGTGGAGTCATCTCAATGAGCTGTGTGAGGCATATGCCCAGCAAATTATTTATCCTCAAACAACCCCCTCCTGACAACTTTGTCTGGCTGCTTATTTGTGTAATTAATTTACGTCGTTCAGTTGAAGTCTGTTGAATTATTTCAAAATAAGTTTTATCTAGAACGCCCATATATGAAACCAATAAAAGCAGTGTTGTTGCAGTTAAGGCGGGAATGGGAGAGGGTGCTGGACCCTGCCTCCCCTCAGCTTCCCCTCGCTTCCCAGGAGCCCTAATGTTCTCAAGATCATAGCTTGAAAGTCACAGATCAAGGGTATTCTACAGTCTGCCACAAGGTTTTATAATGATCTGACATTTGTGATGATTTATGCTGCTCTTTTCTTCCATGACTGAAAATAAATAGATTGATCTTCCTCAGATACCACCTTATCACATACTTCCCATGCCCAACACCTCTTGTGCGATCCTGCTTCTCAGAAGTTAAAGTGCAAGCTGTTTTCTCGGTGTTGTCTCTGCTCCTGGTAAATAACCCCCTCTCCAGCCACACTCCCTCTTCACAGTCCCCGTGTGTCCTCCCTTCAGGCCCCGTGTTTGCATCTCCTCCCCCATCCACATGGGCACTGCTTAGACGCCACTTCCTGGGGACTTCTCTGCACTCCCCCCCACAAAGGATTTCCCTCACCTGTATTCCTTTGGCAAACACTATCTGGACCTGCTGACGACCCTTAAAATTACTATGGATCAAAAGTCACAGAAACATGAGGGTTGCCAGGAACCTGAGGGATGGTCTATTTCAAGCCCTTATTTCATAGATCAAGAGAATAAAGCCCAAGAGCTGAAGTAACTTGTTCAAGGTCACACAGCTAGTTAGTGCCAAAGTCACACAGAGAGTCCAGTTCTTCAGGCTAGGTTCAATACTCTGGGAGCCTCTTGAAGGCAGAGACCGTGTTTTATATTTCCTTGAATTCCTTACATGTAGTAGGTGTTCAATTAATACTTGTGACAGTGTTGATTGATCGGTGGTTGAGGACTTTTCTTCACCTTAGTGGTTAATCAGAAGCCAAGGCTGAGGATGAAGTCTCAGAGGCAGCAGCTGCAGAAGACAGTGTTTGTTACCCAACTACAAGTGCCAGAGCCTGCATCTGGAGGGCAAGCGTAAAAGAAGGGCAAAGAAACGTCCCTGACCCTGAAACTGTGTTTCTCTGAATGTTAACCTTCTGGTCTGTAAAATCAGGATAGTATGAGGATTGGGAAAATGTATGTAAAGTACCTGGCACACCTAGGGACTCAGTAAATGTTTGCTATTTAAAAAAAATCACATTACTCTTGTTTCTAACATTTTATTGCAAAATTTTTCAAACACATAGCAAAGTGGCAAGAATTTTACAGGGAACAGCTGTCTACCAGCCACCTAAATTCTACCATTAACATTTTACTAAAATTGCTTTCTCACACGTTTATCCATCTATCCACCCATCAATCTATTTTATTTTAGTGGTGCATTTCAGTGTAATTTGCAGATATCAGAACACTTTCCCCTAATTACTTAAGCATGCATATCATTAACTAGAGCTCAATCTTTGTTTAGTTTTTTCATTTGAGGTAAAATTTAGATACAATGGAATACACAAATCTTAAGGGTACTTTCACTGAGTTTTGACAAATGCAAGTGCCTGTGTAATCCAAACTCCCATCAAGATGTAGAGAACACTTCTATCACCACAGAAAGTTCCCTCACACCCTTTCCCATATCTCTTCCCTGAGCCATAGAGGCAACCATGGTTTGGATTTTTTGCCCACCCTTAATTACCTATTAGAGAGCATCATATAAATGGAATTATATAGTATGTACTCTTTTACATAAGGCTCCTTTCACTCAGCATAATGTTTTTGAAACCCATCCATGATGGTGTGTGATTAGTGGTCCATCTTTTTTGTTGCTGAATAGTATTCCTTTGTATGAATATACTACAATTTGTTTGTCAATTATCCTGCTATGAATTTTTTAAAAATCCTGCTATGAATTTTTTTTAATGTTTATTTATTTATTTTCTTATTAGTCATCCATTTTATACACATCAGTGTATACATGTCAATCCCAATCTCCCAATTCATCCCACCGCCACCCCCACCCCCTGCTGCTTTCCCCCTTTGTTGTTCATACATTTGTTCTCTACATCTGTGTCTCAATTTCTGTTCTGCAAACCAGTTCATCTGTACCATTTTCTAGGTTCCACATATATGTGTTAATATATGATATTTGTTTTTCTCTTTCTTACTTACTTCACTCTGTATGATAGTCTCTGGATGCATCCACGTCTCTACAAATGACCCAATTTTGTTCCTTTTTATGGCTGAGTAATATTCCATTGTGTATATGTACCACATCTTCTTTATCCATTCGTCTGTCGATGGGCATTTAGGTTGCTTCCATGACCTGGCTATCGTAAATAGTGCTGCAATGAACATTGCAGTGCATGTGTCTTTTTAAATTATGGTTTTCTCTGTGTATATGCCCAGTAGTGGGATTGCTGGGTCATATGGTAATTCTATTTTTAATTCTTTAAGGAACCTCCATACTGTTCTCCACAGTGGCTGTGTCAATTTACATTCCCACCAACGGTGCAAGAGGGTTCCCTTTTCTCCACACCCTCTCCAGCATGTGTTGTTTGTAGATTTTCTGATGATGCCCATTCTAACTGGTGTGAGGTGATACCTCATTGTAGTTTTGATTTGCATTTCTCTAATAATTAGTGATGTTGAGCGCTTTTCATGTGCTTCTTGGCCATCTGTATGTCTTCTTTGGAGAAATGTCTTTTAGGTCTTCTGCCCATTTTTGGATTGGGTTGTTTGCTTTTTTAATATTGAGCTGCATGAGCTGTTTATATATTTTAGAGATTAATCCTTTGTCTGATGATTCGTTTGCAAATATTTTCTCCCATTCTGAGGGCTGTCTTTTCGTCGTGTTTATGGTTTCTTTTGCTGTGCAAAAGCTTTTAAGTTTCATTAGGTCCCATTTGTTTATTTTTGTTTTTATTTCCATTACTCTAGGAGGTGGAACAAAAAAGATCTTGCTGTGATTTATGTCAAACAGTATTCTTCCTATGTTTTCCTCTAAGAGTTTTATGGTGCCTGGTCTTACATTTAGGTCTCTAATCCATTTTGAGTTTATTTTTGTGTATGGTGTTAGGGAGTGTTCTAATTTCATTCTTTTACCTGTAACTGTCCAGTTTTCCCAGCACTACTTATTGAAGAGATTGTCTTTTCTCCATTGTATATCCTTGCCTCCTTTGTCATAGATTAGTTGACCATAGGTGCGTGGGTTTATCTCTGGGCTTTCTATCCTGTTCCATTGATCTATATTTCTGTTTTTGTGCCAGTACCATATTGTCTTGATTACTGTAGCTTTGCAGTATAGTCTGAAGTCAGGGAGTCTGATTCCTCCAGCTCCGCTTTTTCCCCTCAAGACTGTTTTGGCTATTTGGGGTCTTTTGTGTCTCCATACAAATTTTAAGATTTTTTGTTCTAGTTCTGTAAAAAATGCCATGGGTAATTTGATAGGGACTGCATTGAATCTGTAGATTGCTTTGGGTAGTATAGTCATTTTCACAATATTGATTCTTCCAATCTAAGATCATGGTATATCTCTCCATCTGTTGGTATCATCTTTTTTTTTTTTTTTTTAATGCTATTCTTGTCTGCTTACATTCTTTTTATTCATTTATGTATGTATGTATGTATGTATGGCTGTGTTGGGTCTTCGTTTCTGTGCAAGGGCTTTCTCTAGTTGTGGCAAGCGGGGGCCACTCTTCATCGCGGTGCGCGGGCCTCTCACTATCGCGGCCTCTCTTTGCCGAGCACAGGCTCCAGACGCGCAGGCTCAGTAATTGTGGCTCACTGGCCGAGTTGCTCCGCGGCATGTGGGATCTTCCCAGACCAGGGCTCGAACCTGCGTCCCCTGCATTGGCAGGCAGATTCTCAACCACTGCGCCACCAGGGAAGCCCTGTTGGTATCATCTTTAATTTCTTTCATCAGTATTCTGCATACAGTTTTCTGTATATAGTTTTCTATATACAGTTTTCTGCATACTGTATAGTTTTCTACATACAGGTCTTTTGTCTCCCTACGTAGGTTTATTCCTAGGTATTTTATTCTTTTTGTTGCAATGGTAAATGGGAGTGTTTCCTTAATTCCTCTTTCAGATTTTTCAACATTAGTATATAGGAATGCAAGAGACTTCTGTGCATTAATTTTGTATCCTGCAACTTTACCAAATTCATTGATTAGCTTAATAGTTTTCTAGTGGCATCTTTAGGATTCCCTATGTATAGTGTCATGTCATCTGCAAACAGTGACAGTTTTACTTCTTCTTTTCCAATTTGTATTCCTTTTATTTCTTTTTCTTCTCTGATTGCCATGGCTAGGACTTCCAAAACTATGTTGAATAATAGTGGTGAGAGTGGACATCCTTGTCTTGTTCCTGATCTTAGAGGAAATGCTTTCAGTTTTTCACCATTGAGAATGATGTTTGCTGTGGGTTTGTCATATATGGCCTTTATTATGTTGAGGTAGGTTCCCTCTATGCCCACTTTCTGGAGAGTTTTTATCATAAATGGGTGTTGAATTTTGTCAAAAGCTTTTTCTGCATCTATTGAGATGATCGTATGGTTTTTATTCTTCAGTTTGTTAATATGGTGTATCACATTGATTGATTTGCATATACTGAAGAATCCTTGCATCCCTGGGATAAATCCCACTTGATTATGGTGTATGATCCTTTTAATGTGTTGTTGTATTCTGTTTGCTAGTATTTTGTTGAGGATTTTTGCATCTATATTCATCAGTGATATTGGTCTGTGATTTTCTTTTTTTGTAGTATCTTTGTCTGGTTTTGGTATCAGGGTGATGGTGGCTTCAGAGAATGAGTTTGGGAGTGTTCCTTCCTCTGCAATTTTTTGGAAGAGTTTGAGAAGGGTGGGTGTTAGCTCTTCTCTAAATGTTTGATGGAATTCACCTGTGAAGCCATCTGGTCCTGGACTTTTGTTTGTTGGAAGATTTTTAATCACAGTTTCAACTTCATTACTTGTGATTGGTCTGTTCATATTTTCTATTTCTCCCTGGTTCAGCCTTGGAAGGTTATACCTTTCTAAGAATTTGTCCATTTCTTCCAGGTTGTCCATTTTATTGGCATAGAGTTGCTTGTAGTAGTCTCTTAGGATGCTTTGTATTTCTGCAGTGTCTGTTGTAACTTCTCCTTTTTCATTTCTAATGTTATTGATTTGAGTCCTCTCCCTCTTCTTCTTGATGAGTCTGGCTAATGGTTTATCAATTTTGTTTATCTTCTCAAAGAACCAGCTTTTAGTTTTATTGATCTTTGCTATTTTTTTTTTTGTTTCTATTTCATTTATTTCTGCTCTGATCTTTATGATTTCTTTCCTTCTGCTAACTTTGGGTTTTGTTTGTTCTTCTTTCTCTAGTTCCTTTAGGTGTAACGTTAGATTGTTTGAGATTTTGCTTGTTTCTTGAGGTAGGCTTGTATTGCTATAAACTTCCCTCTTAGAACTGCTTTTGCTGCATCCCAAAGGTTTTGGATTGTCGTGTTTTCATTATCATTTGTTTCTAAGTATTTTTTGATTTCCTCTTTGATTTCTTCAGTGATCTCTTGGTTATTTAGTAACGTATTGTTTAGCCTCCATGTGTTTGTGTTTTTTACGTTGTTTTCCCTGTAATTGATTTCTAATCTCATAGCATTGTGGTCAGAAAAGATGCTTGATATGATTTCAATTTTCTTAAATTTACTGAGGTTTGATTTGTGACCCAAGGTGTGATCTATCCTGGAGAATGTTCTGTGCGCACTTGAGAAGAAAGTGTAATCTGCTGTTTTTGGATGGAATGTCCTCTAAGTATCATTTAAATCTATCTGGTCTTTTGTGTCATTTAAAGCTTCTGTTTCCTTATTAATTTTCTGTCTGGATGATCTGTTCATTGGTGTAAGTGAGGTTTCAAAGTCTCCCCTATTATTGTGTTACTGTCGATTTCCTCTTTTAGAGCTGTTAGCAGTTGCCTTATGTATTGAGGTGCTCCTATGTTGCATGCATATATATTTATAATTGTTATATCTCCTTGGATTGATCCCTTGACCGTTATGTAGTGTCCTTCCTTGCCTCTTGTAACATTCTTTATTTTAAAGTCTATTTTATCTGATATGAGTATTGCTACTCCAGCTTTCTTTTGATTTCCATTTGCATGGAATATCTTTTTCCATCCCCTCACTTTCAGTCTGTATGTGTCCCTAGGTCTGAAGTGGGTCTCTTGTAGACAGCATATATATGGGTCTTGTTTTTGTATCCATTCAGCGAGCCTGTGTCTTTCGGTTGGAGCATTTAATCCATTCACGTTTAAGGTAATTATTGATATGTATGTTCCTATTACCATTTTCTTAATCATTATGGGTTTTTTTTTGTAGGTCCTTTTCTTCTCTTGTGTTTCCCACTTAGAGAAGTTCCTTTAGCATTTGTTGTAGAGCTGGTTTGGTGGTGCTGAATTCTCTTACCTTTCGCTTGTCTGTAAAGCTTTTGATTTCTCCATCAAATCTAAATGAGATCCTTGCCGGGTAGAGTAATCTTGGTTGTAGGTTCTTCCCTTTCATCACTTTAAGTATATCATGCCACTCCCTTCTGGCTTGTAGAGTTTCTGCTGAGAAATCAGCTGTTAACCTTATGGGAGTTCCCTTGTATGTAATTTGTCATTTTTCCCTTGCTGCTTTCAATAATTTTTCTTTAATTTTTGCCAATTTGATTACTATGTGTCTCAGCGCATTTCTCCTTGGGTTTATCCTGTATGGGACTCTCTGCGCTTCGTGGACTTGGGTGGCTATTTCCTTTCCCACGTCAGGGAAGTTTTCGACTATAATCTCTTCAAATATTTTCTCGGGTCCTTTCTCTCTCTTCTCCTTCTGCGACCCCTATAATGCGAATGTTGTTGCGTTTAATGTTGTCCCAGAGGTCTCTTAGGCTGTCTTCATTTCTTTTCATTCTTTTTTCTTTATTCTGTTCCACAGCAGTGAATTCCACCATTCTGTCTTCCAGGTCACTTATCTGTTCTTCTGCCTCAGTTATTCTGCTATTGATTCCTTCTAGTGTATTTTTCATTTCAGTTATTGTGTTGTTCATCTCTGTTGGTTTGTTCTTTAATTCTTCCAGATCTTTGTTAAACATTTCTTGCATCTTCTCGATCTTTGTCTCCATTCTTTTTCCGAGGTCCTGGATCATCTTCACTATCATTATTCTGAATTCTTTTTCTGGAAGGTTGCCTATCTCCACTTCATTTAGTTGTTTTTCTGGGGTTTTATCTTGTTCCTTGATCTGGTCCATAGCCCTCTGCCTTTTCATTTTGTCTATCTTTCTGTGAATGTGGTTTTTGTTCCATAGGCTGCAGGGTTGTAGTTCTTCTTGCTTCTGCTCTATGAATTTTTAATAAATGCTAGTTAGCTCCCTTCTTTCCTTATGGTGGCTAATCATCAACGAAATCAACCACCACAAAACTCAGCTTGAAGGGAATTGGCATTTCTGAAATAGAAAAGGCCCTGGGCCAATGGGAGAAAATGCTTCTCACAATGAGTCTTCAGCTAGTTCTTTCCTGGCTTAAGTCAGCACATAGATAGAGCATCATTCTAGTAGAAGATTCTATTTTAATTTCCTCCCAGGAGATCTCTCACCCTGTCTTCTTCTTATTCAGTGCATTTTTCCTAGCTTCCTCCACCATGAAATAAGTTGCAGCCTATTAAGAGCCTTCTGCCTTCTCATCAATGATATTTATGACTATGGAAATATTTATGATGCATGGAGAGGGCTTGGGTCAGAGAGGAGTCCGAGCTTTTACTGTCCTTGTAAATGGGATTTGTCTCCTGCTTGCTTTGTCAGGCTTTGTCAGGCTTGTAAAAAGGAGGGCGCATCATCTAGTTTAAGGGTTGCTTTTTTTTCTTCTTCTAACCTTTGCATTCAAGCTGTGGATTAAACGCTTTTTTATTACTGACCTCCGTGCTTGGAATGAAAGAGGCGTTTTGGTTTTCTGGACTCTTTGATAGTGTTACCTCCTTTTTCTGAGCTTGCCCTCAAATGCCCTGTCCAGGCTAGAGCTATAATGTTCTAGGGTAGACATTTTAAATCCAATGACAGAAATCCTGCATTCTGTAAGAGGCTCAAGAGCTTCTGAAATCCATCTAAATGCCTCTGCATAAATAAGAAAGAGTCAGAGTTGTTTCATGTTTTGGGAAACTTGCTAGGGAAGCAGTCCTTTCACTGCAAAATATCCATTTTTTTTTCTTTTACCCTCCCTGCATGCCGTCATTCCTTTCTTCCAAGAATGTCCATTTCTTGACCAAGTCTAAGGCCTCACCTGCATCCCATGCTCTCCTACTCAGACCTAGCTTGTCTCCATCTTCAAACACTCCATTGCGAATGGTTCTTCCACCTCTGCCCACAATCTGTTTCTATCTCTCCTATATATTCAAATATAGTTATAAAAACAAATATACATATGATTACACATTTTTAAACTTTTTAATTTAATTTTTAAAAACATGTTCTGGGTCATGTTAAGCCTTAGTCTCATTTTTTAGAGACTTACAGTTTCATTTTTTCCCCCCATTTATTTATTTATTTAGTTATGGCTCCATTGGGTCTTTGTTGCTGTGCACAGCTTTCTCTAGTTGCAGCGAGCAGGGGCTACTCTTCAATGCAGTGCGCGGGCTTCTCATTGCGGTGGCTTCTCGTTGTGGAGCAGGGGCTCCAGGCATGTGGGCTTCAGTAGTTGTGGCTCGTGGGCTCTAGAGCACAGGCTCAGTAGTTGTGGCACATGGGCTTAGTGGCTCTGCAACATGTGGGATCCTCCTGGACGAGGGATGGAACCCATGTCCCCTGCATTGGCAGGCAGATTCTTAACCACTGGACCACCAGGGAAGTCCTTGATTACACATTTTTATGAACAGATATATTTATGGAATGCCTCCTTTGTGGCAAGCTGCCCTTTCCTGTGACTGCCCTCTCTTCCCTTCCCTTCTCAAATTCTTGAAATTGCACTCGCTGCCTTAGTTTCCTCACTCGTTGCCTCCTTGTAGTGTGGTCCACCCTCACTACTGTACCATGAGGGCCCAGAAGGCACCTTCAGCTTCTCAGCTGACATATGGAGCAGCCCCTCCTCACTCCCGCCTCCTCTGGTCCCGGTGACCCATCCCCTCCCCATCGACTTGAGTCAGCAACATTCCCATGACCTCCCACAACCCTATCATTCTGTCTTTTCCTTTGTTGCGCTGTATATTTCCTCCCACATCCCGAAGGTGGTCATTCTTCAAAGCGATGTGATACCTTCTCCCACCAGTATCAGCTCTCCCTTGGGCAGCTGCATCCCAAATCTGTGTCTGGCTCCAACCTCCTCTCTCATCCTCAGCCCCACAGTCCACATTGATCGCTAGATCCCTCTTCCTGAGTCACATTACACCTAAACTCCACCTTAAAGAGGTATAAAACATGGGTTCTGCCCTCTGGGAGCTTATAATTTAGTTGGAGACACACAGGCAGACTTTGAAATGTTCTGTAACAAACCCTGAGATTTAATTAATATGAAAGGTTATGATATAACAAGTCACACCACACGTGAAGTCAGTCCCTGTGGACTTATCAGTGCTTAGGGCCAACGAAGACATTTCTTGGGCCCAGGGAGTGTCTCACAAGAATACTATAAATGTATGACTGAGGAGTTGCTGGAAATAGTCACGATGCTGAAGAGACACCTCTGTGGGAGGCAAGACTGAAAAGATTTGTAGCCGGGAAGCCTGCAGCCTAATCAATGGTGCTATCTTATCTGGGGGAAGACTGTCAACAGATGACGGGAGTCCAGTCGGTTGGTCTGTTGGTCAACGAAAAGCTACCCAGTAACTACTATGTCCCAGGCACTGGGCTGGGCGCTGGAGTAAAGCGCGAACAGGGCACTGTCCCTGCACCCAGGTGGGGGCGGGGGGAACAGGCAAAATTACTGGAGACATAGACACATACATCCCGACAGACATAAAGAAGATTACAGGTCAGCAGGGAGCCTAGAGGATGGTGGGTCTGAGAGCAACAATTGGGCAGGTGTAGTCAGCCTTCTCAGGGAAGGCAGGGGGGTTCTTGGTCACTGGTCACTTGATAACTGGCTCCTCAGGTCTCCCCAGCGCTGGAGGAAGACCACAGGGGCTGAGCGGGGCAGGGCCCAGTGCTCGGGAAGTCAGAGCCAGGAATCAGAGCCCAACTCCAGGCTGCGGGCAGGAGCAGGACTTGGCCTGGGACAGGGGGCCCAGGAAGATGCTGGTTGGTCACCAGGAAAAGGGCTGAGGGCATGGTCTTGGTCTTACTGGCTGTCGGGCTTGCGGGGGCATGCTCTGATTTAAAAGAACTTACCAAGTTGTGGATGAGGCGTGGGGGAACCACAGGGATGTTGGGGTGATTCCGCAGCTGGTCAGTGGAGCTGTAACCTCCTTAAGTCCTAAGTGAAGGGGAGGGAAGTGAATACCGAAACCAGGAAGGGGAAGAGTAGAGATGAGAAGGCTGTCTCGAGAGAGACTGAAGGGCATAACTAGGCTGGGTCCTCCTCTCAGGGAGGCCACCAGGAATAAATAGTGTGACCTTTCTCCCCTGCCCTCCAGTCTTCTGTCAGCTCCCACTGGCCGAGCCCAGTGAGAAGTTAGAGAACAGAGAGCAAGGTCCGAGGGGTGAACAGAAGATATGCAGCACAGGATGACCAGCAGGACACAGGCAGTCCTGCTACTGGAAAGAAACCCTCCACTGTAAACAAGAAGCCTGTCTCCCATGAGATTGGCTAGCTTCCCAAAGGAAGTGGAACTAGGAACCAGCCTGGCACCGGCCCCCGATGTGATTCTTTTACCTTGTCCGTCTAAACTGCATCAGGTACCACGACCTTCCTCTAGGAATGTGTCTACCTCTCCACATCCCCACTGCCACTACCTCTGGCCACCACCTTCTCTTGCATTTCTCTAACAGCCTCGTGCCTGGACTTCCTGCCTCTGCCCCTATCCAGTCTTCTCTCCACCTGGCAACCAAATCTTTCTCACGTGCTGATCTGAGCATGTCATTTCCTTTCCTAAAACCACCTCACCAACATAAAGTCCAAACATCTTACCATGGCTTATGAGGCTTTTTCATGGTCTGGCTCTGGTTTACATGTCTGGCCTCGTTTCTTGCCAGTTCTACCTCTCCACCTTCCCTCAGCCAAACTTTCCTCCTTAAATCCAGCTCACTATGGTCTAGCCATACAGAACTGCTTTCTGATATCTCTCTAATCCCAGGGCCTTTGCACATGCTGTTTCTTCTCCTGAAAGTCAGGAAGTCAATTCTAATCTGACTAACTTTTGCTTATTCCTCATTCCTTCACTGCTGCTGCCCTTGGCAAGGGTTCAGTGCCTCTCCTTCATGTTCCCATAGCACCCTGGCCCTGCACAAATTGTAATATTTATTTTAAAAATTAATTTGATACTTACTGACTACCTGTCATGCACCAAGCCCTTACCACCCCAGGGCCTTTAATTACTCATGCTGTTCTTTATGCTTGGCATGTTCTTTTTTTATTCTTCTTCTGACCAACTCTTACCCTTTCGGTCTCAGCTAAAATATTTCCTATGAGAAGTTTTGCCCTCTTATTCTCTCCTGCAGGATACTGTATGATTTAGTTTATTTGATATCGGTGTCTCCCTCTCCACACCTAGGAAGGTGCAAGATCTGCTTCATCTACTACTGTGTGCCCATCCCTAGCTCAGAACCTGGTATTCAGTGATCACATATATGATGAGCAGGGGGAGGCAGTTGAGTTTTCCCATGAGACCATGACAAGGAGTAAACCATGACCATATGCTCCAGGGGTGTAGGTGGGGCCTGAAACTTAGACAATTTGAAGGGCCCTCTTTAAGAAAAATACAAAATTACAAAAACAAAATTAGGTGTGAAAGTGGATCTTTATTTAGATTGAGAAAAGAAATGACAATAAATTGTAAGACTTTTAAAGCTGAAAATTTTCACAAATATCACAAGATACAGAAAAATAATACAATGTTTTTATTAATTAACTGCCTAGCACACTGCTGTAATACTTTCTTCCGCTGCATTTTTTGTCTGAATACTCTTTTATCACCTCTTTATATAACAACAGTTTTGTAATATTTGCTATATAGAGAAAGGAAAGAGAAGTAAGTCTTTCCTCCAGCATAGTAAAAATTAGATTTATTATTGATGATCGGGATGCATAAAACATGCATAAAACCAGACATACTTGCTGTTTGTAGGACTGCTACAGTTTATACCCTACAAACATATTTTGATAAGTCCTATTTGGCATAATTGTCATCAAAAAAGAAAAAAAAGTATAGCATAGAATTGCATAACTGTATTACTGAATATTCCGACTATATATGACTAGGTATCTGTGAGAACTGAATCCTGCATTTAAAATTTTACACATCTGACAATTGGAAGACTTTCCCATAGACTAGCTTTTGGCTCTATGCAATTCAAATCTTGTTTCTTTCCCCACCCACATACTTCCAGTGCCAGTTTCCGTAGGACACATTCAAATCTGATATGAACTTTGGCCCTGCTCCTTAGTGCCACATGCCAGATGAGAAGGTACCATGGGCAATAGGAGGATCCCTGGAAGCCATTTCCACACTGAGATGGCTAGCAAAAACTTATTTAAAAAGTGACTGCAAACCACCCCACAAAATGCAAACCCAGTTGTATCCCCAACTTAACTTGCCCTTAGCCAGATCCCATGAATGCCACTTCAGTGTCATCCTACACTAAGGGAGATGTGACGGAGTCTGAGTGGAAAGAGACAGAGTTCTTAACTAAGTGTGGTTAAAATAGCTCACTTTTGCAAAGTTTACCAAAACGTGAACAACATCGCTAGCAGCCCTTTCTGGACTTGTGCTAATGGGAGGACCTAACGCTTAAGCTTCTTTAACTTCATGGTAAATTTGCCTCTGTATCTTAGTTGTTATTACATATTGTCCCTGGCACCTCTCCTGGCACACAGTACAGTAGTCCCCACCTTATCCTTTTGCTTTCTGCAGTTTCAGTTACCCCGCAGTCAGCCGTGTCTGAAAATATTAAAGGGAAAATTCCAGAAATAAACAATTCGTAAGTTTTAAATTGCGTGCCGTTCTGAGTAATGTGATGAAGTCTCGCGTGTCCTGCTTCATCCCGCCTCCTCCTGTGAGGAGGAGACGCTTATCGTCCCTTCCCTTCATCCAGGATACCCCGCCCATTAGTCACTTAGTAGCCATCTCGGTTATCAGCACGACTGTTGTAGTATCGCAGTGCTTGTGTTCAAGTCACCCTTATTTTACTTAATCATGGCCCCAAAGTGCGAGAGTTGTGACGCCGGCAGTTCGGTTATGCCAAAGAGCAGTTGCAAAGCGCTTTAAGTGAAAAGGTGAAAGTTCGCCACTTAAGGAAAGAAGAAAATCGTATGCTGAGGTTGCTAAGATCTACGGTAAGAATGAATCTTCTATCCGTGAAATTGTGAAGAAGGAAAAGAAATTCGTGCTAGTTTTGCTGTCCAACCTCAAACTGCAAAAGTTAATGCCACACAGCCTGGATGGGAGGGGAGTTTGGGGGAGAATGGATACATGTATATGTATGGCTGAGCCGCTTTTCTGTGCACCTGAAAGTATCCCAACATTGTTAATCGGCTATACCCCAATATAAAATAAAAAGTTAAAAAAAAAAAGTGAATGCCACAGTGTGTGATAAGTGCTTAGTTAAAGTGGAAGAGGCATTAAATTGTACCATAAGATATTCTGAGTGAGAGAAAGAGAGGGAGGGAGAGACCACGTTCATATAACTTTTATTCTAATATATCATTATAATTGCTCTATTTTATTATTAGTTATTGTTAATCTCTTACTATGCTAATTCATAAATTAAGCTTTTTCATAGGTATGCATGTATAGGAAAAAAAGCATAGTATATATAGGGTTTGGTACTACCTGCAGTTTCAGTCATCCACTGGGGGTTTTGGAACATACCCCCTCGGATAAGGGGGTACTGCTCCAGTTTGCTTAATAAATATAGGCTGAGTGAGGAAAAGTGTTGCTTAGCCTCATTATCCAGGACATATTCTTTCCCCCAGTAGAGCTCATTGCCTTGATTTAAAGCTGGTGCTCAAGAAATAGTTGAACAGAGTTACTGGAGGCAGTGGGAGGGGGGAAGAGGGGACCGCTTGGCTGGATGAGCTTTCCCATCCCGTCATCACTGGGTGAATGAGCCAATGCCAACACATCAGCTGCCCTCATTAGCAGTGAGGCTGCCCTGGCTGCCCTCTCCGGGTAATTCTAATTGGCTCCAGTCAGGGAGAGCCGGGTCTGGGCTTTATTAACACTGACAGCAGCTCCACCGTTAGAATTGCAGGTAGAAAGGTCACATTGGAAATACCATTTCTGAGCACAGAGTAATTACGGACAGAACTCATTCTGGCTTTCACAGCTATGCTGAAGAATCTTTATTTATCCAGCCCTGCTCCTGAGGGCCTTCCTTTTCCTGCTTCCGTTTTCTTCCTTGTTGTGAGGGGGGTTGGCCTTAGGATTCCCACATACATTTTTCTTCATGGCTGCAGGTCCAGCAAACAAAAACAGTCTGAATTCCCAAGGGGCTACAAGGGTTTCCGCTGCTGAAGAATTCAAGTCTAAAATTCCAGAGAAAGGAGAATGGGCTGCATTTCTAGACAAAAGATGGTTGGTCATTGGAGGCCAGTGGTTTACATGTACTGGTGTATGAAAACCAAGGACACTTTGCACTTTCTTGCAGCCACTTAGCATGTGCAGCTCATGTGCTGTACTTTGGTGAAATCTTCCCTGACCCTCAGGCAGTGAGTCATTCCTCTCTTTGTGCTCCCACAGCATTTGGCTCATGTCTCTATTACAGGACTCATTGCACTGTATTTTATTTATTTACCTAGCCATATGTCTTCCAAGATGGGCTGCCAACTCCTCGAGGGCACTGACCAAATCATCCATATTTATATTCTTGGTTTATTCTCTAGCTCAGAGCCTGGCACTTGGTAAATATTTATCGAATGATTCTTCAAATGAAGGGAGTGGAAGACTGATCATAATAAGATGAACCAATGTGGGTATAGAGTTGTACAGTAGAAACAGCATGTCAAATTGGTTAATTTTGGCCTTTGGAGTCAAACTGGTTTAAGTTCCAGCTCCACCACTATGTTAATTAGGACTTGGTTTGACTGTAAATGACAGGGAACCCAAAATAATGGCTTAACCAAGTTGGATGTTTCTCTTTCATGTAAAAAAGTCAAGGGGTGGTTACCTCAAGGTGGCTGAGTTGATTTGGTTCCACGGAGGCCATGGGGACCGAGGTTCCTTCTACCTTGTGGCTCTGCTCTTTGTGGCCTTGGTCATGTCACAGCTCGAGCTGGCACCCCTCCAGCTCCAGCTCTCAGGTCAGCATTCCACCAGCAGGAAGGAGGAAAGGAGAGAAGGCTGACATTTCCAGGAAGTTGCACTTACCACTTTTGCTTACATCTTGTTACCCACGATTTAGTCACGGGGACACACCTAGCTTCAACAAAATCTGGCAAATAATAGTCTTGATTCTAGGAGGCCACATATTCAGCTAATAATGGGAGTCTATTATTCTACAAGAAGGAGAAATTGGATTTTAGAGGAAAATAGTCCCTGTCATATTCACTTACTAAATGTGACTTTGGGGAAGTGAATTGACCTCTCTGATTCTGTTTCCTCATTCAAGAGTTAAAGGAATGCAAGCAAATGCCTTAGCAAAGTGCCTGGCACTCACTAAGGGTTCAGTTATTTTTATTATTACTGTGGTGCAGCTAGGCTGGCAGGAGGCGGTGTCCCTAGCAGGGAGCTTGTGCAGTCAAGTCAGACTGCCTGAATCTGAGTCTTAGCTAGTACCACTTACCTACTCTGTGACTTGGGGTTAGTTACTTGACCTTTCTGCGCCTTTTCTCATCTATAGAATTTCTCATCCATAGAATGGGGGTAATAATACTCCTTTCTTCACAGAGTTGTGAGGATTATTTGAGATATTTACGTAAAGCATTTTGCACAGTACCTAGCAGTAAATACTCTGTCATTGTTGGCTTCTTCTATTACTAGTCCAGGCAAGTCCTGAGTGACATTGAGATGGGCCATGAAGAGGATGATGGAGAAGATTCCACAGGATTCTGCCTGGCCACCGGACTCCATAACTCAACTCGTCCTAAGGGGACGGGACCACTGTTGTAACCAGGAGGCAGTAAACTAACTTGGCCTGCAGTGACTGCATGAGTACGCTTGCGTTCTGAATGAATTGCCTCCAAATGGAGCTGACTTTAAATGCAATGGGAACGTCCTCTGCCTTCCTGCTTGTTTCCATTTCCCAAAGTCATCGACTGGGGTCTTTTCCCAAAGGGGTCAGGTAAGAAGCTCTGAGAGGAGGAGTGCCAAGAGCTGGAAGGAATTTCTGGCCGGGGCAGGACCAAAGGGGCTGTGCCCCGGCTGCATTTGTGCTGGGACTTCTGTCCTCTCAGGCAGGAGTTTCAGGGGAGCAGAAAATATGCCAGGATCAGGCTCAGATAGATTGCAACTTGATGAAATGAGCAAAATACATCATTTCTCCTCTGCTCAGGCTCCTGGGATTAGCGGTTAGGTCCCCCAAGTGTCCTGAGTGTTTATTCTCAGGAGACCCAGTGCTCAGCGGCCTGGGAAGGGCTGAAGGCACAGAACCTCCCCAGGTAGCGTGTTGGTTTTGCTTCTTGCAGTAGCTGAAATGGGACCCTCTGTCGTTTACCCGCTGTGTTCACAGGCTGCTTCCTACTCAGTGCTAGCTGAGTAGCTGCCAGGGGTCCCTGAGAGGCAGGCAAGTCTGGGTGGGAAAAGGCATGATCAAGCCCGGCTCTAGCTCGCTGGCTCCCAGCCCGCCCTCCCCACCCAGGCTTTCCTCCATGTTGACCGCTCCATCATCACCGTGGCCTCGGGGCGACTCCTGGATACCCACCTGTAAATGGAGCCACTGTTTGATACCAGAAGACTCCCAGTTAAATCAAGAATCTGCTGCTTTTCTGCAGTCTGCAAAGGAATGCATCATTTGAAGCGAAAAATTGCAAACAGCCTAATGACTAAGGAAAGAATGATCGTGCAAATGAGGGTTCCATCACTTCAAGTGATACTATGCGCCATTAAAAAATATAATCGTGACGATTATGTGGTGACTTGGGAAAATGCTTATATTATGATGTTAAATGAAAATATAAAATCTCATCTTTGCCATGAGTGTAACTGTAAAAATTATATGCGCATATGGACAAAGATAGAAAGGAACACCAAAAGAAAAAATTGGGGTGATTGATAGGGTTGTGGGTACAATTTTCTCTTTCTTTTATGTATTCTGATATCGTTTCCTGCTGTGTGCGCCTATCATGCACTTCTACCCCACCCCCAAAAGGAAAAAGAACTCAAACCACTGGAATTTGCTAGTCTGGCTTCTTTGCTTATTTTGATATCAACTTTTCAATCAATATTCTCAGGAAAAGACGACTATTTTCAGTTGAAAGCAAACCCCAGATGAGCCCCGTTCAATTCTCCTCCCAGTAGGTGGTGACTGATGAAAGCAGGTCCTTAAGGGCCAAATCAATCCCGCCCTTGCACTGAGGCCTGTAAACAACGGGGAGCCCTCAGGTGCTCAGCCTCTGAATTCCAGGATTGCCTACAGCAGGCTCACCTGAAGTAGGCGTTAGAGGTGCAGACAGTTACCGTTCTGATCCGGGAACAAAGCCACCCTGCCCCAAAGCTCTTGACTCTTTGGATTTGGCTGAGTGGGCAGGAGAAATAAGAAATCATTACTTAACAATGACCCAGAATTTCAGGAGCTGCTTTAACACCATTCCTGCCACCAACTTATTGTGTAAACCGGAGTGAATCACTCAGCCACTCTCCAGATTAAGGGGGACTGATTGTAACCCGTCTCTAAATGGCTCATGGGCAGAAAAACATATGACAACAATGGCACCAAGCACTTTGAAAATAGAGAGCAAGTCTGTTGGAAAGAACATGGGGTCTGGAGTCAGAAACTCTGGATTTAAGCCAAGGCTCTGCCACTCATTAGCAGTATGACTTTAGGCTAATAGCTTCTTAGGCTCAGTATTTCATCAATAAAATGAGGATAATACTCTCCAGTCACCTGGATTGTTGTGAAAATTAAGTGAGCTCAGGTATGAGAAAAAAGCTTTGTAAATTGTAAAGCATATGTATTAGTTTGCTAGGGCTGCCAAAACAAGATACCATGGACTGGGTAGTTTAAACAACAAATTTATTTTCTCATAATTCTGGAGGCCAGAAGTCTGAGATTAGGTGTCGGATTAAGCACTGATTTCTTCTGAGGCCTCTCTCCTTGGTTTATAGATGGCCACCTTCTCTCTGTATCTTCACCTTATCTTCCCTCTTGTGTTGTCTGTGTCCTAATCTCCTCCTCTTACTATAAGGACACCAGTCATATTGGATTCGAGCCCACTCTCAATGACCTCATTTTAACTTAATTACTTCTTTAAAGACCCTGTCTCCAAATACATACATTCTGAGATATGGGGGTTTAGGACGTCAACATATCAATTTTGGGTAGATTCAGCCCATAACAGTGCAATATAAATATTTTTCTGGCCCCATCCAGGACTGCCCATGATGGACCTTTAGGACACAGTAGGAAATAGCCCTGCTGATCATTTTCTATTATGGCATCAAGGCAAGAGGCAGTCAGAAATACCTGCCAGAACTCTGGGCTTACTCCCTAATGCTGCAGGGCCAGAATCTTCTTAGGCTGGGCTGCCTCCTGTCTTGTTCAGCAAATAAATGAGCTGTCTTCCCTTTGGGTTTGGGATGCTTTTTTGTAGGAAAGGAGTTGTCAGTACTTAAGAGCTTCTAACTCAGGGGGAAACAGGTGTGTGTGGGCTGTGGGTATTTGTCTCTTTTTACTTGTACGAGTGTCTTCTGGAACACCCCATCCAGGTCTTATAAGGAGCTCTCATCAGCTGAAGGATAAACTACCAGTAGGGAGACCAAGTCATTTTTCAAAAGTATTTACTCTCACCTTCTGGAAAGGGGCCTCAATAAACATTTATTAAGTACATCCTTGGTGCCTGGGGCCATGCTAGGGAGTGGAAGGAGGGTATGACTTGTATAGTAAACACATTGCTTGACCCACAAGTGGGAGAGTGAGCCTATGGCGGTGTCAGGAGCTGGGAGTGCACTTCTGTGGGCACTACAAGCCAAAGGTAAAGCAAAGCAGAGGAGGGGCCTGTCAGGCAATCAGGCTGTCTGGGCCTGTTATGTTATTTTGGCCTTTTAGTGAGGTAAGGAAGAGACATGCCCGGGTTACCAGCAAGCCATCCCTGAGTGGCATGGAAGCCCATCCTCCCAACATTGCAGTCACTCTGGGTCCCTGGGCTTCCAAGGTGGTGTGGGTAGGAGAGGGTTCAGTCCTCATCATGGAAACCTGGATTCCAATTTAAGGCCAATCGATTTGCCCTCTTTGGAAATATCTAGAATTTATTCTAGCAGAGAGAGGATCTAGTTGTATCAATTTGCACCCCGGCCCCCAAAATGGAGTTCTCCTATTGATCACAAGTAGAGGACTTGTGTTGTTTTTGCTTGCCCAACTTATCCTCCCACTTCTCCTAAAAATAAAACCACTCTTTCCTCCATTATATGAGATTCAGGTGGGGCTGCCCTCACCTCCCCCAACGCAGGGAGGTACCTGTCCTCAGTCTGGCCAGTGAGAATAGACCGCTCACCCTTGACACCAGGGATTGGCACAGGGGTCGGCACTTGACAAGCACAGCCAATCAGAATCTGCTTCAGGCATTGATATGGAAGCCAGAGGAGAGTGGCTGTGCCCTCCTCTTGGCTAATAAGCCCTACTGATAATTCTGGAGCTCTATTCAGCCATCTCCACCAGCATACAGGGGCATAGGAAGGCTCATCATCTGGAGAAAATAAAGCCAATGTGCAAAGAGAAACACAGCTGAGAGATGTAAAGGTAAAGGGAACCTTAAAGACAAAGTTTGAGCCCTTGAATCCATCTCTTCACAGGAGCCAATAAATCTCCTATTCTGCCTATGCTCCTTTGAAGTGGGTTTCTGCCACTTGCAATGGAAAGAAAATCCTGACTGTTGCAGCAGGGTTTGTACCAAGCCTCCCTGGAGATAGTCTGCCTTTCTCATGCTCAGCCTATCATGTTTCCCCCTGGCTGGAGCCCTGATTCTTATGAAACTAATTATGGGCAGAGTATGGGGACCAAAATCACTCAGGGATTATCTCGCCAGTGATAATAACAGTTTACGTTTGGGTTTGGTTTGGGACTGGGGCTCAAGAGCCACCGAGGGGGATGGCTTCTCCTCCAATCTTCGCTTTTGTTTAGGCTTGCAAAATGAGTGCCCATTCTGCCTCCAAGGTCTTAATGAAGCTTTTCTAACTCAATTTTCAGAGGCAGTAAACAGAATCACCCCCTGAACATTTGATCTGCAGTATTCTCTGTTTCCTTTTGCACAAGGTACTTGAATTGTTTCTCCTCTCCTACGTAAGCCTGACAGCTTGGGTTTCTCTCCCTGCTATGTGACACAGCATGGGGGTTTAGACAGGAGCCTGACGATTATTCTTTCTTTAATGTTTTTGTTTGTGTTGCTGTCAAATTGCACCTTCCTAAAGGTTGCTGCTTGTCCTTTGAAGCAGATTAAAAAAAAAAAGTGGCTATGTGTTTTATGCCCTATCTGTATAAAGAGCCTTTTATTATTGATGAAGGTATACTATTCCAGGAGACTCACCAGCTTATCGAGGTCAAGAGCTGGGCACCTTTCTCCAGGCCGTGTTCAGCCTCTAGTCCCACAGTGATGTGAATACAAAGCAGTCTTCATTGCAAGTGTTCAGCACATAGGCCTAACCCAGGTGCAGTGTATGGCACGCAAGAAGAGGTCCGCTTTCTGCTTTAGCTTCTGCGATGCTAGTTAACCCAGAGAAGGAACACCAAGGAGAGGAGATAGACTAGTAACCCCTAGAGTCTATCCCTTTGTTTCTCCTAAGATTGATGATGATTATAGTTTGTTGAGGATCTGTTCATGTGCCAGGTACTTTAAGTGCTTGGCATATATTATCTCAAAACAAACCTCAAAAGAATTGTATGGGGTAGGGAGTATTATTCTCATTTTATAAGTTAAACTCAGAGATGTTGAGACAGTACCTGACAGAAATGAAAAGGCTCTTCTGAAGCTAGAGGTGGCTCTGGGGTTTTGAGGGCTGGCAGGTGGCCAGCACACGGGTGGGAGCTGCTGGGTGGCCTGCAGGCCCCCAGAAGTTACAAGACAGAGATCCTGGGACAGGCTCCAGCAAGGTGGCCTATGTGACCCTCCCTAATCCCCAGCTCCCACCCACGAAGCCAGACACATCCACCAGTGGGGTGGCAGGTGAATGGCTATATCACCTTCCTGAAACACTCGCTGAATTAATGTTAGATTTTGCCATTTTGTGGATCACATTTGTTAATATAATCTTGTGCGAATGGGCCTTATATGATGTGGCCTTGAGGTGAACCATCATTTGGTTTACTGTAAGAGTCTTCCCAGGCATTACACATACTAAGCAAAGCAAAATGTTTATAAAATTCTTAATCTGAGACTCTTGGGCCAGTAAGCAGAGGTTACAGTTCTTTCTTGGTCCCATTGGTGAGTTAAATTCCTCAGTAGTTCTGAGTTACCAGTGTGTCAGTAAAATGTGGGTCAGCTAGGGTGAGATGCACGATGCAGTATTGACTCTCAGATCTTAAAGCCAAAGCCCTTTTTAATTGTTTTGCCAAATGTAGGGAAGCCAGTAAGTAGGATCAGGCATGGAAGGGCTAGGGATTGCCACTGATCTTTTTATTTATTTTTTTATCTTTGGCTGCGTTGGGTCTTCTTTGCTGCGTGCAGGCTTTCTCTAGCTGCCGTGAGCGGGGGCTACTCTTCGTTGCGGTGCGCGGGCTTCTCACTGCGGTTGCTTCTCTTGTTGCGGAGCATGGGCTCTAGGTGTGTGGGCTTCAGTAGTTGTGGCACGTGGGCTCAGTAGTTGTGGCTCGCGGGCTCTAGAGCGCAGGCTCAGTAGCTGTGGTGCACGGGCTTAGTTGCTCCGCTGCATGTGGGATCTTCCCGGACCAGGGCTCGAACCCGTGTCCCCTGCATTGGCAGGCGGATTCTTAACCACTGTGCCACCAGGGAAGTCCGCCACTGATCTTTATTTTTCAGGTTTGAGAGTCTTGTAGCCTTACAGAATCCATTTCCTATTCTCTCCACCCACAGAGTTCACATCAGAGTCAGAAACAGGAATGTGCAAAGGGAAATATCCAAGAAAACACCATAGTCCCAGGCTTACCTGGATGGTATGCTGGTGCGGCGGGGCCAGTGCCCAGGAACAAGCATTTGCCAGTGTAAGTATATTCACATGAGCTAGTGGTGCTGCCTCTTCAACTTGGGGGAAGGAGAGGGTGCTGCCTTTCCCTTCTTAAGCATTTGTTTCACCTGATTAGACTCTCCAGTTAGAGCACATCTAGAAATGAGGCCATGGTAGCCAGAGCACAAGGCAGTGTGACATGTGTTCTTGAAAATCCTTTTTATCTTTCCCCGTGGAGTGACAGAGGTTACCCTTTCTCTTTGTTTTAGCTCCTGGATATGTCTTGGACATATTTATGGCCCTCTGTTGCCTGGGGGACACACTTGGGCAAGGATTTGAACATGTCTGCCCCTGGGGGCTTTCACATCTTAACGACCTGGCTGCCCTTTGTTCTCAGCCTTGTTTCGCTCTTTTGTCTTTCATTCTACTTTTAATTCTCACTGTGGCACATGGAAGACTTTGTGCACACTAGAAAAAGAAGCCTTCTCTGGGCAGGTGTAGCCTGTGCTGGGCTGCATGGCTTGGAGAGCATATAATGGACTGGATTTCAGTCCCCGATTTCCGCCTCAGTGGGTGCTTTTGGGCAGTGAACACCCTGCACAACTGGATGTGGCGGTCCTGTTGATGCTTGCTATTTTCTTACATCTTTGTTCGTTGCAGAGCAAGGCAAGGTATAAAATGAATGAATGAATGAGACATATCTGAGTAGGCTGGTTCCCCACTGCTAGGGTGAGAGGAGCAGGTGCTCAAATGACAGTGTCCTATACACCTGGTGGAGGGAGGGGTGAGCAATCACGGCGGAGGCTGCTTGAAAAACGCAGATACGCTGAGCAGCGTGGGCCGAATGGAAACTGCAGGCCAGGCCCGCAGAGTGAGGGTGAGCATGGCCTAGGCAGGAATTCAGACTGGATTTTGAGAGGCCAGGATGTGATGATTTTGGAGCAGCAAGGGTGATGTGACTTGATGCGGCCAAATGGCAGCTGAAATAGATGTCAAAAGCTGTCATTACCTGAGCAGAACCAGTGCCTTAGGAAAGGCAGGAGGGAGAGGAGAGGAGAGGAGGACCATAATCATGGTATATTTCCCAAGGTCTGGGGAAGTCAATTCTATCTATGCTGACTTTATTACAATTGCTTCCCTCCTCTGTTGGGTAAACGTTTGCTGAGCTTCTCCTATGTGCCAGGTGCTGTGATATAGAGCTCATAATGGAGAGCGCGAGCATGTCAAGCAACAACGACTGTCGGTCTGATAGGTGCGGCTATGGCAGCACAGGGTGGGCTTAGTCAATGAGTTCATAACAGGGAAACGTGAGGGAGGACACCATGTTTCTGTTTTAAGTAACTACGTGCATAAGAGTGCTCTTTGCTAAGACATGGAACGCAGGCACCATAAACTGAGAGGAAAAATACAAAAGAAGCAAGTTTGCTGAATGTAAGAATATGAGTTCAACATTGGACAGGTTGCATTTGAGGTGGGACACCGAGAGATGGGCAGTAGACAGACATGTCCTGAGAAGCCAAGCTCCAGGAGGACAGGACTTTCTGCCTACTTTGACCAACTCTGCAGCCCTCTGGCACATGAGGTGCTCCATAAATATCTGTGGAATGGGTGTATAACTCAGATGGGGGGTATCCCTATGGAAGGCCTTGACCACTGCCCCACACCCATCTTGATGCTGCACTCAGTAACTTATTACACACTCTGCCACCCTCACCCCCAAACAGAGCCCACTCCACAGTGCATTAACTAACTGCCTGTCACATAGGAGGTGCTCAATAAATATTTATTAATGATAAGTAGATATGTTAATGTATTATTAATATATCAATTAACCTAATATATGTTGTATTCATGAAAAACAGATATTTTATATATAGATTAATAGATAATATGCCAAAGATTTCAGGGGTAATTAGGGTATAGTAATGACATTGCCCACCAGGTAGCGGAAACATAAATATTTCTTCATTCCTGCCTCCTCTTTCTTTTTCCCGATGAGCCCTCTAAACTCTCCCATTAACTGAGGTGTTCATCCTTGGCTCTCAGCCTGCATCCCCCAGTGAGCATAACTAAAGCCTGGTAGTCACCCAGCTGAGGTCTTCAAGGCTTCTCTCTGTGGACCAGTTTATCCTGCCACAAGTGGAGCTGGGGCTCAGGTGGGTCTGGGTGGGAAATACAGATTAAGAGCTAAGGGGGTGGATGCAGAGAGAGAGGAAGAGAGGGAGCTGAGGTGGAGACCCTGAGAAACCAGGAGGGTTAAGGAGGAAGAAAGAGGGGCCTGTGTATCCAGGTTGCATCAACTCACCTTCCCGGCTTCATGGACTGTGTTTGTTGGGCCCATCACTGCAGTCTTAGGTAGCAGCATAGTATCAGGAACAAAATAGGCAATAAATAGTTGGTTTTCTTTTAAAATAAATTTATTTATTTATTTTTATTTTTGGCTGCGTTGGGTCTTCGTTGCTGCGTGTGGGCTTTCTCTAGTTGAGGCCAGCGGGGGCTACTCTTTGTTGCGGTGCACTGGCTTCTCATTGCAGTGGCTTCTCTTGTTGTGGAGCACGGGCTCTAGGCTCGCAGGCTTCAGTAGTTGTGGCTCATGGGCTCTAGAGCACAGGCTCAGTAGTTGTGGCGCACGGGCTTAGTTGCTCTGCAGCACGTGGGATCTTCCTGGACCAGGGCTCAAACCCTTGTCCCTGGCATTGGCAGGCGGATTCTTAACCACTGGGCCACCAGGGAAGTCCCAGCAATAAATAGTTTTTGCATGAGGAAAATTTCTGCACCTTCAATCAAAATGGACCCCCAGCTCTAGTAATTCCAAAGTAAGTTCAGTTCCTAGAACATGTCATGTTCTTTTTTATCTATTTTCATCCATCCATCCATCCATCCATCCATCCACCTGTTCATTCACTCAGCAGGCCCAGTGCCAAAGCCATTCCCACATTTTAGGTTTTTGTTACGGCAACACTCCACTTGCAGGTAGCAAAAATATGTGGACATATTTTAAAGTCACCACACGTCGCACCAGACTGAAAGCTCCTTGAGCACATGGACTGAGTTTGGCCTCTGTCTTGCCCTGAGGGCCCCATCCTGACCGGACGCTGGGCCTGTCTGAGACACAACAGTTACAGGCCTGCATCAGCTCATCAGGCATCCCCTTTTATCCTGGTATCATGATACATTTGGGGACAACTTAACAGCCAGATGGGCAGCTAAAGAAGAGGTACCTCTACAAAGAGGTGAATATCAGAAACGGGGGAGTGGGGTGGGGTAGGGAGGGTGGAGGGAGATGCAAGAGGGAGGAGATATGGGGATACATGTATATGTATAGCTGATTCACTTTGTTATAAAGCAGAAACTAACACACCATTGTAAAGCAATTGTACCCCAGTAAGATGTTTAAATAAATAAATAAATAAATAAACCAACCAAAAAATCCCCCCAAAAAACAGAGAAACAAAGGGGAAAACAATGGCTCTCTGCAAAACCCTGCTGGGAATTCAAAAGGCTACAGGAAACTGGTCCAGTGATTACAGAATCAATCCCGGGATTCTCATCTGGATGGAGACTTAAAAAAAATTAATTTATTTTTTATGAAGCATAGTTGCTGTACAATATTATATGTTACAGGTGTACACTCTAGTGATTCACAATTTTAAAGGTTATACTCCATTTATAGTTATTATAAAATATTGCCTATATTCCCCATGTTGTACAATATATCCTTGTAGCTTATTTATTTATTTATTTATTTACTTATTGGGGAATAGTTGTTTTACAATGTGTTAGTTTCTACTGTACAGAGAAGTGGAGTTCTCTGTGCTATACAGCAGGTTCTCATTAGTTATCTATTTTATACATATTAGTGTATATATGTCAATCCCAATCTCCCAATTCATCCCACCTCCCCTTTCCCCCCTTGGTGTCCATATGTTTGTTCTCTATGTCTGTGTCTCTATTTCTGCCTTGCAAACAGGTTCATCTGTACCATTTTTCTAGATTCCACATATATGTGTTCATATATATTTGTTTTTCTCTTTCCGACTTACTTCACTCTGTGTGACAGTCTCTAGGTCCATCCACGTCTCTACAAATGACCCAGTTTTGTTCCTTTTTATGGCTAATATTCCATTGTATATATGTACCACATCTTCTTTATCCATTCGTCTGTCAATGGGCATTTAGGTTGCTTCCATGACCTGGCTATTGTAAACAGTGCTGCAATGAACATTGGGGAGCATGTGTCCTTTTGAATTATGGTTTTCTCTGGGTATATGCCCAGTAGTGGGATTGCTGGGTCATATGGTAATTCTATTTTCAGTTTTTTAAGGAACCTCCATACTGTTCTCCATAGTGACTGTATCAATTTACATTCCCACCTACAGTGCAAGAGGGTTCCCTTTTCTCCACACCCTCTCCAGCATTTATTGTTTGTAGATTTTTTTGGTGATGGCCATTCTGACTGGTGTGAGGTGATACCTCACTGTAGTTTTGATTTGCATTTCTGTAATAATTAGTGATGTTGAGCATCTTTTCATGTGTCTCTTGGCCATCTGTATGTCTTCTTTGGAGAAATGTCTGTTTAGGTCTTCTGCCCATTTTTGGATTGGGTTGTTTGTTTTTTTGATATTGAGCTGCATGAGCTGTTTGTATATTTTGGAGATTAATCATTCGTGTCCATTGATTCATTTGCAAATATTTTCTCCCATTCTGAGGGTTGTTTTTTCATCTTGTTTATGGTTTCCTTTGCTGTGCAAAAGCTTTTAAGTTTAATTAGGTCCCATTTGTTTATTTCTGTTTTTATTCTCATTACTCTAGGAGGGAGATCAAAAAAGATATTGCTGAGATTTATGTCAAAGAGTGTTCTGCCTATGTTTTCCTCTGAGAGTTTTATAGTGTATCCTTGTAGCTTATTTTATACCTGATAGTTTGTACCTCTTAATCCCTCATCCCTATATTGCCCCTCCCCCTCCCTCTCCCCACTGGTAAACACTAGTTTGTTCTCTATATCTGGAAGTCTGCTTTTTTAAAAATTATATTCACTAGTTTTTTGTATTTTTTATATTCCACATAGAAGTGATACCATACAGTATTTGTCTTACTCTGACTTATTTCACTTAGCATAATGCCCTCAAAGTCCATCCATGTTGCTTCAAATGGCAAAATTTCATTTTTTTTTTATGGCTGAGTAGTAGTATTCCATTGCACATATATGTATGTATATATAGGTGTGTATATAGATATAGACCACATCCTCTTTATCCATTCATCTGTTGATGGACACTTAGGTTGCTTCCATATCTTGGCAATTGTAAATAATGCTGTTATGAACATTGGGGTACACTTGTCTTTTCGAGTTAGTGTTTTCATTTCTTTCAGATATATACCCAGGAGTGGAATTGCTGTGTCATATGGTAGTTCTATTTTTTGTTTTTTGAGAAACCTCCATAATGTTCTCTACAGTGGCTGCACCAATTTACATTCTCACCAACAGTGTACGAGGGTTCCCTTTTCTGGACGGAGACTTTTAAAGGACTAATTTTACTTTTGGCAACTGTCCACCAAATGTAATTTCAGGGACTCCACTGGGAAGACGTTCCTTCTGTCCCTCTGTTCTCGTACTTTCTCTCAGATTACCTAACCTATCTCCTCCAAAGACTTCACAGTTATAAATTCATTCCTTACTTATAAGACTTTCTGGCTCTTGGAAACTATACATATCTCTGGGAGGGGTACATACTAGGCCTTATCAGAGTCAGAGGGAATTCATCTATGAAGTCCTCTGCTGGGGCAGGTTTACATAAGAAAAGAAGAAGCCACTGTGAGGATGTTTAGAGGAGAGAGTGGGAAAGATGCTAGCTGGAAGGGACAGCAGCACCAAGGAGCGAAGACAGCCAGGAATTTGGGAGTTTCAGAAAAACCAATATTCTGTCCTTCGTGAATTTGGCAGAGGCTGGCTGAGCACTGCTGCCCGCTCTGGAGCTTCTTGGCATTTCCTTTGCCTGTTGCTCGGTTTACGGTCAGCAAAGTAGTGGCTGTTTCACCCATTCAGCAAGGACTGTGGCTAGGTCAGGCAGCACCAGGGGCCGTGGATACTTAGACAGACCCAGAAGAGAGGACCAAACATCTGTCACTCCAGAGATCCAGGTCAGGCTCGAAGCTGCCCTCGCCCTAGGCCACTTGACTGATTGGGGAAGTGTACAGGCTTTGTGGTGGGTCACAGCTGAGTCAGACCCAGACCTGCACCTCACTAGCTGTGTGGCCTTGTACAAACTTACTACCCTATCTGAACCCTGGCTTTCCCACTTTAAAAGTGAGGATCATCATAACTAACCCAGAAAGTTGCTATGAGAATAAATAAGAAAAGGTTTGTAACATGCCCAGAATAGAGGCTGGGATACTCCAAGACAGCTGTCCCCCTCCCCCTTCCCTCTTGGCTCTGTATTCTTGCATTTCATTTGTCAGATCCCCGTTGTTCTCCTAGAACATCTCTGGCTATGAAGCATTCACTACTGAAAATCCTCAAGGAGGGGTAAAATGTGTAATGAGGAATTTCAAGGGACATAAAAGTTATATCATTTCTGTATGCTCATGTAACTATCAATCAGCTTTAGTGACAAGCAAGCTTGCATAGCTGAGCGGACACCACCAGCTTTTTAGCTGCTTCTCCAGGCTGAATTTTATTTTTATTAAGGGCAGAACAATGAGTCTGATTTTCCTGCTTGGGTACTAAAGAAGACAAATTAGCCAAAAGGAAATTCTGCTGAAACTGTGTTTAGTACTTGAGATCCTGAGCCCTCAGATGGAGCCTTCGGTGTGACCTTGAGAAGCCATGGACACGCTCATGCCTGGATCCCAGCCTGATGCGGTCAGAGCTGGGCCAGCAGCATGGGAGACCCAAGGCCACTCTGGGGCCTGGTCAGCAGAGCAGCCAAGCAGCACATGTAAAATTAGAGTGACTCTGGGCCTTGATAGCAGATGTGCCACCTTCCAGAGCAGCGTGTGCTGCTTGTGGACACACTGCCATAATGGGGTCGTCAGGACTGTCACCCACACCGGCCCAGTTCAGATCAATAAATAGGCACTGAGAGCCTACTGTGTGCTGGGCAATGCTGGATGTGGAGGGCAAGAAAAGGACTATGGCATGGTCTCCACCCTTCTGAATTGTTAAACACAATCTAGATCAGGGCTTCTTCACTTTTTGGTGCCTTTGGAAATCAGGGGAGGTATGGACCTTATCTTGGACTAACTTTTTCTTTTTTTTTTAATTTTTGAATTTTTTTATGTAACAGGTTCTTATTAGTTATCTATTTTATACATATTAGTGTATACATGTCAATCCCAATCTCCCAATTCATCCCACCACGACCAACCCCCCTGCTACTTTCCCCCCTTGGTGCCCATACGTTTGTCCTCTACATCTGTGTCTCTATTTCTGCCCTGCAAACCGGTTCATCTGTACCATTTTTCTAGGTTCTACATATATGCGTTAATATACGATATTTGTTTTTCTCTTTCTGACTTACTTCACTCTGTGTGACAGTCTCTAGATCCATCCACATCTCTACAAATGACCCAATTTCGTTCCTTTTTATGGCTGAGTAATATTCCATTGTATATGTGTACCACATCTTCTTTATCCATTCATCTGTCAATGGGCATTTAGGTTGCTTCCATGACCTAGTTATTGTAAATAGTGCTGCAATGAATATTGGGGTGCATGTTTCTATTTGAATTATGGTTTTCTCTGGGTATATGCCCAGTAGTGGGATTGCTGGGTCATGTGGTAATTCTATTTTTAGTTTTTTAAGGAACCTCCGTACTGTTCTCCATAGTGGCTGTATCAATTTACATTCCCACCAACAGTGCCAGAGGGTTCCCTTTTCTCCACACCCTCTCCAGCATTTGTTGTTTGTAGATTTTCTGATGATGCCCATTGTAACTGGTGTGAGGTGATACCTCACTGTAGTTTGGAATAACGTTTTAAAATGTAATAAGATAACAAAAGAAATCAATTTGACCAAGACAAAAGCGGTCTCACGCACAGACAGAGGAATGTACTCTTGCTAATATAGAGGGCTGAGCGGATCATAATAGTGGTGGGTGTCTGGAAACTTGTGGAGGAGCTGTTACCAGCGACCAAGGACAGAGATGGGGGAAAAGCATCCCGTGGGGCGGGAACAGCACGAGCAAAGGCTTGGCAGCAAAGGGATGCGGGTGCGTTAAGGAAACAAAATAATGAAGAGAGGCTGGTGTGTGACAGGAAACACTGAGCCCTTGTAACTGGGTCCTCTCTCTTAGAGTCCTAGCCAGTAACAGTTGTGGACTAAGTTTGCAGTGAATTACCAGTCCTTCTCTTAGGCCACTAGTAATGGGAAAGTGAGCCCTTAGCATCTATCCTGTAGCAGCGATCTGCTAAGGAAGTTCAGAGAAGCCGATGGAGGTGAGGGAGGCAAGGACGATCTGGGAAGAGGGTGGCTTGCAGCAGCTCCATTTTTCCCTGGAGGACAGGCGTGCCGGGAGTCCCCATGTGCACAGATAGAAGTAGCCCATCGGCAGCAGCTGACAGTCCTCTGGCTGGTGCTCACTCACCAGCCAGCCACTGTCACGCTACTGGAGCAAGTTTCTGGCAGAACTGTCAGAAGGAAAAGGTTCAACTCAACATCGATCCCATGAGCATATCAACCCTGTGTTATTTTAGGCTCTAGGGGAGACTGGAGTCTGTCTGCAGGTTAGGCTTGTGTCTAAATTGGGGCCATCCTAGAATCCAGGCCCACCCGGAATGACCACAGGCCCGGTGAGAGGGTGGACCAGCCAGGGCTTATGCAGCTGCCTGGGGGAAAAATCTACTCCTAAGGCAGGGGTCAAACACACAAGTTTGGTTCAGACCCAAAGGCCTGGTTAGCAAGAGAGGGCGATTTTGAGGTCTGCCATTAGGTGGGCCTCAGAGACTAGGCTGAGGGGCTGCAACAATAAGAGAGGCGAGGGGAACAGCACCGGCTCACATTGTGAAGCATTTGGGCAGCAGTAGCTTCTATCGTTAAAGCCACAGCACCGCCAGGTGTGCAAGAAAGATCTCCCTTTTCAGGTAAGGAAACAGGCTTGGAGTGGTTACGCCGCTTGCGCAGGGGAACGCGGCTAGAAACTGGCAGAGCCAGGCGGTGCCTGGGCTTCTCCTCCAGACTCTTCCTTTGGGCATTAGACATAAGTACTGGCAAGTAAAACATAAGGAGCCAGAACACAAAACAGTGTCACTGAGGCCAGCAGCTGCTAGTGGTCAGATTCTGCAGTGAGGGAAGGGAAGCTCAGACTCCAGCGGCCTTGGCTGAGGCCGAGGGTACCCACCCTGGGCTCTGAGCGTGGGCACCGGTAACTGGCCACTCCTCACAGTGAGCATGGGGAGGGGATGTGGATGCCTCAGAACAGCTGAGGGGAAGCGTCTCCAGTTTGCAGACCATGCCAGACACCAGCAAAGGACTTCAGGACCACGTAGGGAACTTAGGCTGTACAAGTTCTCTTACATCATAGAAGATGGATACCTTGGAGAAAGTTAATGGGTGCAGGCGAAAGGTCATGCATGCGTGCCTGAATTAGGTGGGTGTGATGTCCAGTAAATCGTTTAATTTCTCAGAGTCTGCTTTCTCATCTATAAAATGAGGACAATAATGTTAACTTCACCTCTTGGCTCTAAGGATTAAATGAGATGACGTACGTAAAGCAGCCGAAGAAAGGTCTTGACATACTGTACGTGCTCAATAAATATACATTTTTCTCCCTTTTCTCCTTCAGAAGACGTTTTAGAGGCTGTGTAGATTTTTGCAGCTTTGTGTAAATTTATGTGAGGTGACATTCAATGAAATCGCTCATCTGTATGATCCCTTTAATTTTACCTGCAGCTTCAGTAAAATTGAAATTTAAATCATACATTTAACTTAATGGTACAACTTAGATGTCAGGGAAAAAAGGAGACAGGAAAAAAAGACACTCTGTATTAAGAAGAAAAGACCTTAGCACTAAAAATAACTATCTGAGTGATGAAAGAGCTTTTGTTCAATGGACTCTTATCCTTAAAAAAAGAAAAGGCCAAATTTTAATCCAAAGATTTAGATTCAAATCAGGTTTTGAAAGAACAAATGGCCTCAATATGGAGTCTATAATTTCACATTAAAATTCTTTTGTCTTATAATTTTTCCCACTATTTCTCATGTATTTTATCTTTTTCAGTTGGTCTTATTTTACCACGTAAGTATATTAAAGGCCAAGTGTTATGATTAATATTACAAAACAGAAGCACTGGACAATTCTGGAAAAATTATTTGGGGCTTTTGTTTTAAGTATTAAGAAAAAAGATGTCCTTCTATATATTTTTTAAAATATATTTATTATTTATTATTTATTTATATTTATTATTTATTTATTTATTTAATTTATTTTTGGCTGCATCGGATCTTATTTGCAGCACATGGGATCTTTGCTGAGGCATGCAGGATCTTTTGTTGTGGCGTGCAGGTTCTTCGTTGTGGTGCGCGGGCTCCTCTCTAGTTGTGGCGTGTGGGTTTTCTCTCTCGAGTTGTGGCACGCAGGCTCCAGGGCGAGTGGTCTCTGTAGTTGTGGCACAAGGGTTCCAGAGCGTGTGGGCTCTGTAGTTTGTGGCATGCGGGCTCTAGTTGAGGCACGCGAGCTCAGTAATTGTGGCGCTCCGTCTTAGTTGCCCCGCGGCATATGGGATCTCAGTTCCCCGACGAGGGATCGCACCTGCATCCCCTGCATTGTAAGGTGGATTCTTTACCACTGGACCTCCATCTATATTTTTTTAAGTGTTTTTTCAAACTGATAATAGATTTAATGTATTAAGCATACTTACTGTAAAAAAAAAAAAAAAAAATCAAAAGTACAGAAAACTGTAAAGGAAAAGTAAAAATTGTCCCCCATCCTACTACCCTGATAGTAGAATTGGGAAGCAAATTTTATTGATTTATAAAAGCATTTTGTACACTGAGGATGTTAACCTTATATAGGTAATATGCATTTTCGTAATTTGTCCTTTATCACTCAACCTTTTAAGTATACATTTCTTTTTGGTGAGAAGATTTCAATTTTATATTGCAAAAATCTACCTATACTTTCTATTTGGAATTTTTTAATGTTATAAAGGTCTCTCCATCCCCAAATTATGAACATTTTTACTACTTTCTACTATCTTATGGTTTCATTTTTATATGAACTTTTGATGATATTTCTGGATTTTATTTTGATATCAAAAAATGAGGTTTGGATCCAGGCATACTTTTTCCAAATGGCTAGCCATCGTTTTTCACCACCATTTATTGAATAATTCATCTTCTCTCTAGTGATTTGAAAAATGTTACTTTTATAATGTACTTAATTCCCTTATATATTTGGAACTGTATATCAGTTTTATAGTCTTTATGTCCATGATCAAGTCCATCTAATCTCATTGCTTTAATGACTGGGACTTTAAAAATATCTGGTTAAGTCAGTTTTACATACTATTTTAAATATATATATATATAAATCAATGTCTTTTATGAACAAAGAACTTTACAAAACAGTCTTTTTTAAAAAAAATGCTGTCTATTGGAAGGAAGAAAGGAAGAGCAGGAGGGAGGGAGGGAGGGAGGAAGGGGAAGGGAGGGAAAAAAGAGGAAGGGAGCAAAGAGAAGAGAAAGAGTAAGAAAGGGGAAGGATTCTTTTTTCTATGATTAAAGCAATGAGTGTAGAAAGGACTGCCTTTAGCTATTCTATATCAGAAATACTGACTAAAACTGGCTTAAAGCAAAGTGAAAACAAGGGAAGGAAGACAAATTGCTTTAAGTTGCAATATAATGTTGAGGAATTGGCACAGTTCTTCCCTGAAGAAAATTGTCCCTTCTGAAAAATAAAGGCGCTAAGTTGTATGTAAGAGTGGCAGAAATAAAAAAAGGATTATACCACAAAAGAGAGTCATTTGGGAGGTCAGTCTCTTCCCAGGAACCACATGCTTGAGAATCTCTGGACCAATTGCAATTCCATTACTTTTTGGCCAGCCCTGAGTGTTCGGACGGAAACGTCATTCTGCAGACAAGTGGCTGTGTGGAGCCCCGCTGCACGGTGGGACACACATGTAGGTCCTCACCTCCAGTGGATGCCATGGAGACCCAAGCTTGCCGGAGCTCCTGGAGGCTAACGGTGTGCAGCCAGGAGCCCAGGGGTGTGGGAGTGAGCCAAGAGTGGAGAGAGGCCCACGGTTCTGGTAGCTCGGCCAAACAGGACTGAACTCCATGTGTGAATAATTTGCTCAGCAAGCGACCTCACAAATCACTCCCTGAACACTGTTTTAACTTCTGAAATAAGGAAAGATAATCTTTCCTCTCTAGCTTATTTACTTCTAACTCAAAAATGTCAAAACTGGGCTTCCCTGGTGGCGCAGTGGTTGAGAATCTGCCTGCCAATGCAGGGGACACGGGTTCGAGCCCTGGTCTGGGAAGATCCCACATGCCGCGGAGCAGCTGGGCCCGTGAGCCACAATTACTGAGCTTGCGCATCTGGAGCCTGTGCTCTGCAACAAGAGAGGCTGCGATAGTGAAAGGCCCGTGCACTGCGATGAAGAGTGGCCCCCACTTGCCACAACCAGAGAAAGCCCTTGCACAGAAACGAAGACCCAACACAGCCATAAATAAATAAATAAATAAATAAATAAATAAAAGCCCATGATCTGGCCTCTACCTATTTAAAAAAAAAAAAAAAAGTCAAAACTGAATGTATTCCATAAACAACAAGTTCCTACTCTATAGCCCAGGGAACTATATTCAATATCCTGTGATAATCCATAATGGAAAAGAATATAAAAAAATATATATATATGTACGTATGACTGAATCCCTTTGCTGTAAAGCAGAAATTAACACACCATTGTAAACCAACAAAAATTCAATTTCAAAAAACAAACAACAATAACAACAAAAAACTGAATGCATTTCCCTTCTGTGTGAAATGGAGACTTCATGGGGTAGGGTTGGACACAGTGAAGCCTCTGGTTGGAGACATCGTCATGATTCTCTGGCAATTATTAAGGGGAAGATGTACTTGAATGGAAAGACCTTTTGATTTGGAATCAAAAGACCTGGATTGAGGTTCAGCTCCACTATTTAATAGCTGTGACTGTGGACAAGTCATGAATTGTTTCTAAGTCTCTTCCCCTATCAGCAAAAAGGCATTACAGAGCCTGTTGTGCCTGCTTCCCATGGCCAGAGTGAGACCATTCATTCAGTAAGTTTATGTCGAGTGCCAACTGTGTGCCAGGCGTGGTGGTAGATACTGGGGCTACAACAGCTAAATAAGGCAGACAGGGTCTAGGTCCTCGTGGAGATTATTACAGTCTGGAGGAAAGGCATGTTAAGTGGGTAGCCAGAGGTGAAATAGGAGAGTAATTACTATGGGAAGCACAGAGTGCACTAAAGCATAGAGTTTTACATGAATGAAAAAGCATGTGAATGGTGAAAAAGTCTGGAAGGATATACATAAAACTTAATAGTTTTCTATGAGGTGCGATAAGAAAGGTCTTTAACTTTCTAAGTTATGTATTTATATACTATTTAAGTGTTTTACATGCAGCCTAAATTACTTTTGTACTTATAAAAATAGACATTAAAATTAAATTGGAAAAAAAGAATAGAATTTAAATGTTCTCAAGAATATGAAAATACTTGGTTTTGGACCTGGGGTTCCATGCTGCAATTTACTTTTTGCTGTGGTGACTTGAGGAAGGTAAAGAATGAAGTATTTCAACAGAAACCAGGAGTGGGCAGCCCCTTAGCTTAAGATCTGCCAGCAACAGCAAGTGTAAAGGTACCCTTTGGAAGCAGGTGTAGCCCCATGGATTGAAGGAAGTGTTTTCTGAAGACCTTAGAGCATCCTTCCATGATAGTCCTGTCCCAAGACTGGCAAGGTCTGACACAACAGGAATAACAAGGAGTGAAATGGAACCAATAGAGGGGATGGCAGTGATGATATGGGCAGCAGGCCACAAATCCAATGGCCATTTTCCATAGAGAACTGGCATGGACTCAGAGGGCTGGACTTGGAGCCTTCTTCCCTGTTCATTAAGCGTCTGCTTTTATTAGTAGCAAAGTTCCTCAAGGTCACCATGCACAATGCAGAACTCCTCAAACCCTGTGTTCCCAGCCGCGCATACTGCCCCGGGGTCCGCCTTTGTCAAAGGCATAGAGCTCGCAAGCCACAGCTCTTTGCTTCAAAATGAGTAAGTCGGGGCTTTCCCCCTCCTTCATTTTCTTTTTCTGGCTCTGAATAGGTCTGTGCGTGCACAGCAGATGGCTTTCTGACGAGGCTCAAATTCATCCCGTCTTTGGGGAAAAAAAAACTACAGCAAGAAAAACTGTTATTCCAATCTGATAAGGTTTTCTATTTTCAGCTAGAAAAATGAGTGTCTGTAAGTAGAAAAAGAAAAAACATAATAGGAAAGTGGAAGGAACAAAAGCAGTCAATACTTTACCCGAGAGATGGATTTGGGGAGTTTTCAATTGTGTAGCTCCTTTCCACCTCCACACACGGTTCTCACTCGTGGCTCAGAAGCCACTTAGAAGATAGTTCCAAATAGGAAATATACACCTGAAGGTGGATTTGCATCAGCTTCAGGACAGTGCTTATGTCTGAGGAGGGCTGGAGGGGATCAGAACTGGAAAGGGTTAAAAAAGGAGCTTCAACTTTCTCTAATTTTTTTCCCTTAATATATTTATTTCCCTAAAAAATAAATGTGTCCTTTCCGCATTCCCTCTCCCCACTGGTAACAACTAGTTCTCTATATCTGTGAGTCTGCTTCTTTTTTCTTATATTCACTAGTTTGTTGTATTTTTTAGATTCCAGATATAGGCTGTATCATACAGTATTTGTCTTTCTCTGATTTATTTCACTTAGCATAATGCCCATGTATGTTACTACAAATGGCAAAATTTTGCTCTTTTTAATGGCTAAGTAGCATTCCATTGTGTGTGTGTGTGTGTGTGTGTGTGTGTGTGTGTGTATGTATGTATATATACCACATCTTCTTTATCCATTCATCTGTTGATGGGCATTTAGGTTGCTTCCATATCTTGGCTATTGTAAATAATGCTGCTATGAACATTGGGGTGCAGGTATCTTTTTGAATTAGTGTTTCTGTTTTTTTTTTTTTTTTTTCGGACATCTGCCCGGGAGTGGAATTGCTGGGTCATATGGTAGTTCTATTTTTAGTTTTTTGAGAAACCTCCGTACTGTTTTCCACAGTGGCTGCACCAATTTACATTCCCACCGACAGTGTATGAGGGTTCCTTTTTCTCCACATCCTTGCCAACATTTGTTATTTGTGTTCTTTTTGATGATAGTCTTTCTGACAGGTGTGAGGTGATATCTCTTTGTGGTTTTAATTTGCATTTTTCTGATGATTAACAATGTTGAGCATCTTTTCGTGTGCCTGTTGGCCATCTGTATGTCTTCTTTGGAAAAATGTCTATTCAGGTCTTCTGCTCTGCCCTGCCCTGCAAGATGGGAGTAGCGGATTAAGAGGTACAAACTATTATATATAAAATAAATAAGCTACAAGGATATATTTTACAACACATGGAATGTAGCCAATATTTTATAATAACTATAAATGGAGTATAACCTTTAAAAATTGTGAATCACTACACTGTACATCTGTAACTCATATAATATTGTACATCAACTATACCTCAATAAAGCAAAACAAAACAAACAAAAACTTACAAAATGTGATGTTCACTGTAAAAAAAATAATAAAAAATAAATGTGGATAATGGGCACCTGAGCACCGTTAGTTGTTAAGAACAAGGACTACAGAACCAGACTGCTGGCGTTAGGATACCAGCTCTTCCACTTACAAATTCTATAACCTTAGCCTGTTACCTAACTGCTCTGCGTCTCAGTTTTCTCATCTTTAAAATGGGGATAATAATAGCAGATGTCTTATGGGGTTGTGGTGAAGATTAAATGAGTTTGTTTACTCATTCAACAAGTATTTATTGAGGGCCCACTGCCTGCCAGGGACTGTTCTAGGTGCTGGGATATATAGCAATACTCAAAGCCCATAAAACCCTTTGTCCTCAGGGAACATATATTCTAGAGAGAGAGGAGTAAGAAGCTAAATGATGAAAGATATATTATGTTAGACAGGGATGAACACAAAGGGAAAAAATAAAGCAAGAGAGACTTGGAAAGGTCAAGGTGGTTGGCATCTTAGATAAGGTTGCCAGAGAAGGCCTCACTGAGAAGGGGACGTTTGAACAAAGCTCAAAGGAGGTGATTACTGTAAAATCCCTAGAGGAGTGCCTGGTAATGTTAATAAATGTTAGCTTTTAAAAAAATCTGTATTTGAAATATACCTTATTTTTATGTTTATAATAAGACTTTTTTAAATGACCAAGAAGAAGACTATATAGACATATAGAAATGACTGGAATAAATAGCAGAACCTTCATAACACTTTGGAAATGTTGGTCAAGGAATGCTTAGTTGTATCAAGAAAGCTTGCCACCAGGTGATACTGACCCACAGAGGGAAAAAATTCAGCCAAAAACCAAATGATTCAAAAGTAATTTATATTTTAAAGAGAGAGACATAAAAAGACTTCGGTCATCTTCCTTGAAAATTGAGAACAGAAAACTATTGAATGTACAGAACTAGAAATGGACAAGTATTCAATATTACAAAGCAAAAATGTAGATGGTAGAAGAATTGTACTCTAACCTGTTAAAGAAGAGGGAAAGAAGGGTAGAAAAACTAAATGGGAGAGAAAAAATGAAATTGGTATGTAGAGTGAACAATAGAAATGGACAAGCTGACACATACCCAAAAATAGAGAGAGAAAGAAAATAAGAAATGACAGAAACACTCACAAAAAGATAGAGCAAGAAAAACGCATTGAGAGAATTTCATGAAGTCTAATCTCTATCTTTTGGCTTTCGGATGTTGTCATTAAAGACTAAAATTAGTGCTGCATTTCTGTGACTTCAGGTATTAAATGGTACAGTATTGGCGGTACTTTCTTTACTGGAAGAATAAATGGAATTAAGGGCACAGGAGCCCCTACCCCTGAGGAAGCTCTCAGCTTGTTTAGAGTTAGGTTTTAAATGTGGTAGAATATCCTCAAAGATTCCACATGTGTCTGGAACTAGGAGAGGGTGAGCCCAAGGTGCACTGCCCAGGGACCTCTTTCCCCCACCTACAAATTACTCAAATCGATAAACTCAAATAGGCAGTGAAAAATGTAGCAGCTTGAGCATTTTCCTCTGCAAGTTTTAGGCAGAGAGATTATATTTATATACAGAACTCATCTAGTTTTTAAGCAAGCTCTCTTTTTACTGAGGGTAGACCAACAAAATCATAGGCAGATTTAGTCATGCAATGCCTAAGAGATTCTGAGATACAGACTAATAAAACTAAGGCACAAATATTCATCCCACCAACGAGTAGACGAACAGAGAGAATATCATACCATAAGCTGCAGAGGTAACGAGGCTGAGAAGCAAAGGACCATCCTGATGAAGCTTCCTATACAGAAGAGCCAAAATGGAAATTCAGGCTAAATGCAAAATGCAAAACAATTTTGGAAGGGAGCCCTGTAGAGTGTTTCAGGAGTACATTCTGATCCTGGTTCAGTGAGCTCAGAGCAAGAAGCTGATTCCCTGAGGCCTGGAGGAGCTATGTGTAGGGAACAGCAGCCAAACAGAAGGAAAATCAAACAGAATTAAGGACCACTCTTCAAGGAGAAGCAATGTAAGACAGAGTAGAGCCTCCAAGGAGAGGGCGGCTTGTGGGGACGGAGCAGAGAGCGCTTCCATAAACCTCTGCTGGAGTGTAAATCGGACGACTTTTCCATGTGAAGGAGTCCCTGCAAAGAGTCTGCACATTGCTCATGTTCCTAGGTCCAACAGGTCCACGTGTAGTGTTTTATTTTAAGGAAATAAATAATATAGGTGAAAATGTACCTGTGAGATAAGTTTAAATAAATTATGGCACAGCTACATACAAGAGTTATTATGTAGTCATCAAAAATATCGTAAAATATTTTAAACAGAATATGGGTACTCCTAGTTAAAGATGGCGAGTTGAACCTTTACTCCCTTGGAAAACCCTAAAAGTTATGTTAAAAGGCTGAAAAAGGCAAAAGCCCATAAGGGTGAAGAACAGAAGGAGGCAGTAGCACATTAGAGATGTTTACAAAATTTTAAAAGCTTGAAAGCAAACAGAAGTGCATTGACTGACTTGATACACCAAAAAGATGACCGCTAAGTGCCCAGGGGTCAGGGGTCTCTGGGGACACTAGAAGCAAGCCAGTCTCCTCAGAAAGTGAGGGAGGTGGCAGCGGGTACAGGTGAAGCTGAAAATGTGGACTAGTTGAGACATTATAAAAATTATCTAGATCCCACGTTACATTTCCCCAGCCCTGGGTCCATCCCTTCTCTTCCTTCCCACCCCGAGGCGGCCCCGAGGTGGGTCCCTCATGGGAAGTGCTGAGTGGCGCCAGCTCTAGATGATGACTAACCAGGTACAACCAAGGGCAGGAATGACTTTGAGTTTCTGCTTTTCACTTTTCTCTGTTTTACAAATTATCTACAGTAAACGTTCACTACTTTTAATCAGAAAAAATATTTTAAAAGTATAAAAGTAATATATTCTTATAGTAAAACAGAATTTTAAGAGTGCCGAAGGGAGCAAAGTTAAAAGTCCCCTCTTGCCCATCCCTACCCACAGAGATAACCTCAATTTATAGTTGCTTTGTATATCCTTACAGAAAAAAAAAAAATGTTTTAAGAAATAAAATGAAAGCAAGACAGAAAACAAGGTGGTGAAGACCAGGAGATTTCGGTTTTGTTAAAACTCAGAAAAGAGATGAAGGCTTCCTTAGAGATTCTAAGAAGCTCTGATGCAAGGAAGGGGTTGGGGGGAAGGAGACAGGAAATGAATTCTGTCTTGTCTTCAAAGATGTTGGCGGAGGGAAGGGGGCCTAAGGTCTCTTAATTTGGCAACATTGTTCCATCATTAAAGAAACAATCTTTGGCACAAAAATAAAATTAAAGAAATAATGAGGGCTTCCCTGGTGGTGCAGTGGTTAAGAATCTGCCTGCCAATGCAGGGGACATGGGTTCGAGCCCTGGTCTGGGAAGATCCCACATGCCACGGAGCAACTAGGCCCGTGAGCCACAACTACTGAGCCTGCGCGTCTGAAGCCTGTGCTCCACAACAAGAGAGGCCATGATAGTGAGAGGCCCGCGCACAGCGATGAAGAGTGGCCCCCACTTGCCGCAACTAGAGAAAGCCCTAGCGCAGAAATGAAGACCCAACATAGCAATCAATTAATCAATCAATCAATAAATCTTAAAAAAAAAAAAAAAAGAAATAATGAATAATTGGGATTGTACCCAGCCCTTGTTCTGCGTCCAGAGTAAAATCACAGCTCTTCTTGCCTTATGCAAATACACAGGTTTGGTTTCTTCTGTCACTGCCGGCTATCTTGCCAAGGGGAACAATCTTGATTGATTTAAGAATTTCCAAGGTCCTTTGTACACTTAAGGAAATACAACACATATGAAGTGGAGGCGTGATGTGTCTTCTACATAGGTTACTCAGGCTATCTCTTAAATCAAATTAGCAAATTCAAAATGCTGTAATATGCCCAGGGATTTCCCTGGGACTTCTGTACTTGAATCATGACATTTGTTAAAAGGAACGATAGTGAACTTCCCTGGTGGCGCAGTGGTTAAGAATCTGCCTGCCAATGCAGAGGACACGGGTTGGAGCCCTGGTCCGGGAAGATCCCACATTCCGGGGAGGACTAAGCCCGTGCACCACAAATACTGAGCCTGTGCTCTAGAGCCCACGAGCCACAACTACTGAGCCTGCACTCTAGAGTCCGTGAGTCACAACTACTGAAGCCCGCGTGCCTAGAGCCTGTGTTCCAAAACAAGAGAAACCACTGCAATGAGAAGCCTGCGCACCACAACGAAGAGCAGCCCCCGCTCACTGCAACTAGAGAAAGCCCGCGCGCAGCGGCAGCCAATAAATAAATAAATAAATAAATTTATATAAAAAAAGGAACAATGGAATGGACATAGAAAAAAATTCCTATGATACAGTGAGCTGTACTTTAGAAGACCGTTTTTCTTATAATGTTCCCGGGAAGTGTTTTTAATGTACTCAAGAACCTTGAGAGATTATAGAAGATAGAGAGGTGAGACTTACCTGAAATATCATTCATGACTTCACACTTGAATGTGGAACAATCTAGCCAGGGGAATTTGGGGGCCTGTTAAACATGTTTTTGTTTTACCAGAAGGCAGCAAATCCACTCACAGAACATCTGCCACAGACGACCGCTAGATTGCTCCATGGTTGGTTTGGAGGACTTTGCCTTAGAATTTCTGAGGCAACAGGCTTATTTCCACCTGACACATTGAATTTTAAAGCTCTTTTCTTTAGAACTTGTTGCACATAGACATGCTTCTGAGATTCCACACTCTCCCACATGAGGCTGTAGGGAGTGAGTGAGAGTCTTCCATGGGGAGGGATGGGCACAGCCCTTCACCGGTTCCTCTGGGCTTGAAGGGCACTCGCGGAGTCATGCTTTATTTTGAGAGAAAGGTGCACTGCACAGCTCGCCCCCTTCTGCATATGTGACTGGCCTCCTCTCTTCCACCCCAAACTTTTTTACTTCCTTTTACCCAATTCTGGTGAATTTCCTCTCCACCTCTTTTTGTGATATCTAAGAGAAGGTCACTTTTTGTAACATAATCCAACTCTGGAATGAGGTAAGAGACTCTTTGGTCTAATAAGATGTGAAAGAATCAGAATGAGGTTAAATTTAGCAGCGAGATAGGTCTGCTGGTCTTTTAAACACTCCATTCTAGGCCAGACCTCTGCAAGGACCTCTACACTGACTTCTTCCAGCTTCAGGATTTGAAGCTCCTTACATTCTTCCTCCCCGTCCAGCTGCAGGACTAAATTTTGCTGAAATGACCAATGACTGGAGCTGGACCCTGGGTTGGGGGGTGGAGACAAAGGGACTGAAAATGGCTAAGGGAGTTGGAGGAGGGAACTGAGGGAGGGGAAGAAAGAGAGGGTGTTGTCAGGGAGTGAACCGGTTGCTATGACTGAGGGATGATGATCTTGTACCCCCAGGAATCTAGGACTAGAGCCCTGACCTCTTGCACAAAGGGAGGGTCAAGATTAAGATACAGATGAGCCACTATTAGTGCCCCAACTACCACTGTGTAAAAACTGTGTCTGTTGGAGACGAATATAGGCCTAACGGAATACTTCCCAGGATTCCATATGTGTGCTCACACAGCTAAAAGTTAGGCCTTTTATTTATTTATTTATTTTTCGGACTGTATGCCCTCCTCCCTCCTTCTGTGGTAAGAGATATAAAGATGGTGTAACACAAGTAATATCAGTTACTAGCAGCAAACTCAGAAAATACAGGTAAGTGAAAAAAAATTGTTACATATTCTGAAATCTCAGCATCCTGTCAAATCCACAGTTTACGACTTTGGTGTCAAGACAACCAGATATTTTCCCATGCAAATGGGTACAAAATCAGCCTAGAACACAGCAAATTCATATTGGAGCTGACAGAGAGTTCCAGGAGGGATGTCACCTAGAAAAAAAAAAAAAATGGAGCTAAGGTTTCCTAATGTATTTGACCACATTGAGGGGGATTTCACAGTTTTGACAGCATCTGGGAAGAACTGGTACTAGGTAAATAGCAAATCAAAGCAAATAAAATATGAGGCAATTTTTAAATCTAGAGGGAAAAAACGTCACTCAAGAAAGGAAGTGTAATCATAGTACACTATGTGGCTCAGCTATAAGCTATATTTAGACTTTATAATGTAAACACTAAATATTATTTTTAAGTGTTTATTTTAAAATAATTATAGATGCACAAGAAGTCGCAAAGATAGTGCAGAGAGGTACCACTGAGCCTTCACCCAGTTTTCCCAAGTGGTTGCATTTACATAACTATAATACAATATCAAACAGGAAGTTGACATTGGTGCAATGTGTATGTATAGTACTATGCCGTTTTATCACATATGTAGATTCATGTGATCACCACTGTAATCAAGATACAGAACTATTCCATCATCCCAAATTGTCCCTCATGTTGCTCTTTTATAGTCGGTTGCGTACCCCACTCCCCCCATCCCTAACATTACCCCAGCCACCACGAAGCTGTTCTCTATCTCTGTAATTTTATCATTTCAAGAGTGTTGTGTAAACAGAATCACACAGTATGTGGCCCTGTGAGATTGGCTTTTTTCACTTAGCATAATACCCATCTAAGTTGCTGCATGTATCAAGAGTTTGTTCCTTTTTATTGTTGAGTAATATTCCAACTCAAGATTGTTTAAAACAAAAATTGTGATCTAATACCTGGCCAGCCAGGACCAGAGTCTGGTAATAACTATAGTAATAATAATAGCTAACAATTATTGAGTGCTTAAACTTTGCCAGACACTGTGCTCAGTGCTTCATCTGCATCATCTCATTTAATGCCTACAACAACAGCAACAGCAACAACTTTTATTATCTCATTTTACAGACAGGGAAACTGAGACTCAGAGAGGTTAGGTAGCTTTCTCAGGGCTAAGCAGCTGGTAAGCTTAGTCTGGCCCAGAGCCCAAGCTCGTAGTATGAACATATACTGAAGAAACAGTACAGCATTTTATTCCTAGGCCTCAAAAGGAGAAAAAGCTAGGCTGTGCCTGCTGTGAGTGTTATCTCCCTACAGAGACGTGCTAGCTGGCCCAGCCCCCTCTAAGTAAAGGCTGAAGAGCACAGACTCTTTCTCAAAACTCAGGAGCTCAAGTTCTGATGTTAAGCCACTAAAATTAGATTTACCTTTACAACAGAAGTAGGTTGACTTACAGATGGCTTCTTAGTTTTATAACTTCTACCACAGGCTCCAGGATCCTTCACTGACTGGAGACCATTAAAAGGATGTAAATGGCAATATAAAGATTTAATATGCACAGAAATATAGAAATCAAACTCGGAGCCAATTTGAGACGAATGCCTTTAGGCCCTAAATAAGCCTGAGTGGTTTTTACAAAGCCTTATAAAATGCTTATCCTTATGAATGAGCAACCAACTGTTCTGACTATAGGGTTAAATTAATTTACTGACTTGCCAAAACCAGAGGAAGAGTAAACATGTTTCTAATAGAAGTTTCCGAAGAAAAGGCATCTTAGACTAGAGGTGAGCTGAAAGGGCACCATATAACCCTTTCTGCCTCCTAGATCTCTTCCTGGGAGAGGCAAGACTGCCCAGGTCCCCAGATGACCTGGGCACTTGCCTTGCTGATTTGATCACCAACTCCCTGGGTCTCCCACTGGCCCTCTGTGCAGAGCAGATTGATAATGACTGTCATAAGCCTCAGCAAGAAGCGCTAGGCGGAGGGATGGCTCTCCTTCTGGGCAACAAGTCTACTGATGGCTGCACTAAGCCTGTGATAATGACAAAACCTGCCCAGCATCCTTGTGCTGTGTTCTCTGGGTGCTGGTGATAAAAACCTTGCTCTAACAATGAAAATAAGGACAGCAGCTCACATCCATGAAATGCTTGCATGTCAGGAACTTTACATGTGTCATTTCCTTTAGCCTTTACAACAGTTCTGAGTTAGGTAATACGATCATTCTCATTTTGTGAATGGGAAAACGAGTTTGGAGACATGAGATGACCATGGTCACTCAGCTGGTCTCAGTGGTGCTGGGGTGAACCAGGCAGGCTGACTTTCTTGTATGAACTGTACCTCAGGGTCACCAAATAGCTGATGAAGGAAGTTTCCTTTATTGAAGTATTACAGCTAGTAAATGAGAGAAGAATGATACCACCGTTTTGCAACTCCCTACTGAATTAATGGAATTAATCATTAGGCAGTGATCATCAGTAGTTTCTGACATTATTGAAGACTCAAGCATACATTATGTACTTCCAACACCACCTATGAAAGGTTGCCAACAAGGAGAACTTGAATCCGATTAAACCTCTAGATCTAATGACCAATTTGTATGAAATAAGAACAGAGTAACATGTTAAAGAAATCATGGGATGTAATCAGCAAAACCTAGCTCATGGGAAACTCTATAGGATAAATAATCTAGTTTCTCCAACAGAAAAATTGTAAGCAAAAGAAAAAGCCTTGGAGAGAGATTCTATAAATTACAAGGTATTTAAGAGACATATTAAGCAATAGCAATATATGAACCTCATTTGGATGTCTATTCAAACAAACCATTAAAAAAACAAGACTATATACTGGACAGTTGGGGAAATTTGAGAACTGATTAGGTATATGATGTTATTAAGGAGTTGTTAATTTTGGGGGGAGTGTGATTGATGGAATGGAGGTTATGATTTTAAGAAGGAAGTCTTTAGAGACATTATAATTGATGTGATGACTGGGATTTACTTCAAAATTATCTATGAAACTTATTTATTTCATAAATGAAAGTTTGTACCTCTTAATCCTCTTCACCCTATTTTGGCCATCCTCCCACCTCCATCCCCTCTGGCAACCACCAGTTTGTTCTCTGTATCTATGAGTCTATTTCTGTTGTGTTTGTTCTTTTGTTTTTCAGATTCCACATATAAGTAAAATCATAAGGTATTTGTCTTCCTCTTTCTGACTCATTTCACTTAGCATAACACCCTCTAGGTCTATCCATGTTGTCATAAATGGCAAGATTTCCTTCTTTTTTTTTATAGCTGAGTGATATTCTTTTTTATGGCTGAGTAATATCACATCTTCTTTATCCATTCATTGATGGACACTTTGTTTCCATATATTGGCTATTGTAAATAATGCTACAATGAACATTGGGGTGCATATATCTTTTCAAATTATTAAGTGTTTTCATTTTCTTCAGATAAATACCCAGAAGTGGAATTGCTGGATCGTATGGTAGTTCTATTTTTAATTTTTTGAGGAAACTCCATACTGTTTTCCATAGTGGCTGTACCAGTTTACATTCCCACCGACAGTGCACAAGCCATTCTGACAGATGTGAAATGTAGTGTACAGCATAGAGAATGTAGTCAGTAATATTGTAATAACTTTGTATGGTAACAGATGGTAACTAGACTCACAGTAATGATCATTTTGTAATGTATAAAAATACCAAATTACTATGTTGAACACCTGAAACTATGATAATACTGTAAGTCAGCCATACCTCAATAAAATTAAATATATATGAGGAATATATGTATCACTTTATAAGAAAACCCACAAAAAACTAAAATAATCTCAAGAGCAGAAAAGTGAGTGGGGGTCTAGGACAAATAAGAGTCCATGAGCTGATCATTGTTGAAGCTTGATGATGGACACATGGGGCTTTGTTGCACTATTTTCTCTCCTTTTATACATGATTGAAATTTTTCATAACAAAAGTTAAAAAAAATAAAGCACTCTCGGACTTCCCTGGTAGCGCAGTGGATGAGAATCCGCCTGCCAATGCAGGGGACACGGGTTCGATCCCTGGTCCGGGAAGATCCCACATGCCGCGGAGCAACTAAGCCCATGCACCACAACTACCGAGCCTGCGCTCTAGAGCCCGCGAGCCACAACTACTGAGCCCACACACCTAGAGCCTGCGCTCTGCAACAAAGAGAAGCCACATCAAGGTGAAGCCTACGCACTGCAATGAAGAGTAGCCCCTGCTCGCCACAACTAGAGAAAGCCCGTGCGCAGCAATGAAGAGCCAACGCAGCCAAAAATAAATAAAATTTAAAAAAAAAAAAGCACTCTCAGAAAGAGTAGCCATGAATGAAGGAAGAAGGAAAAAAAAAGCAGGTGAAGTATAATATCCCAGAGTCCAAGAAAAGAAATGCTTCAGGAAGGAGGGAGTGTCAAGTGGGCCAGATGCTACTGATGGGTCATGTAGCTGGGCACTGAGGGTGATGCCAGGCGTCTCCAGGAAGGAGCCCACACACCTCTGTCCTCTCTCACTTCAGGGTGAATTCCGTGCTGCCCAGGACAGTGTTGAGGGCTGGGATTTCCTTAGTCTCCTCCCTTGCCAGCCTCATCCCTGTTTACTCAGAATACTTAGCAGTCCTCCTGCAAGTAGGACTCTCAGAGTCCCTGAGGCAAGTGTGTAGGTGACACTGCCTGCCTCTCCAATTTATGTCGTGCCAGGGGTCAGTTTTAAAAGATCTGTTGACACGATGATCAAGGGGGACTTAGTGAAGCCCCCATGAGCATGCAAATTTAGTTTCCAGAGTCTAGACCAAAGGTACTGACTTGTTAATTATAATCTCATGAAACCCTCTTATTTGTTTCAAGATTACCTCAATCGAACAAACGTATGGACACCAAGGGGGGAAAGCCGTGGGGGGGGTGGGGATGGTGGTGTGATGAATTGGGCGATTGGGATTGACATGTATACACTGATGTGTATAAAATTGATGACTAATAAGAAAAAAAAAAAGATTTCCTCAATCAAGTTTTAGGTTTTGGTAGTGATTTTGTTATCAAAAGGAAGGAAATTTGGGGGAGAAGATATTAACTCCTTGTGCCACATTTCCTCAACTCCATTGAACTCTCTTAAATGGCCTACCTCTCTCTGCCCATCTTTGTTTCCCTATCTCACATGCCCCTTTCTCCCTCTCCCTTAACTGTCTACTGTAGGCAGTGAATGTGGTATCTGGAAGTTCCTGGTTTTCAGCCCATCCCCACCCTGGCTCCTTTTGTTAAAAAAATTTTTACTTTATATTAGAGTATAGTTGATTTACAATGTTGTGTTAGTTTCAGGTGTACAGCAAAGTGATTCAGTTAAACATATACATATATTCATTCTTTTTCAGATTCTTTCCCTGTATAGGTTATTACAGAATATTGAGTCTGGTTCCCTGTGCTGTACAGTAGGTCCTTGTTGGTCATATATTTTATATACAGTAGTGTGTATATGTTAATCCCAAACTCCTAATTTATCCTTCCCCCCACCTTTCCCCTTTGGTAACCATAAGTTTTTTTTGAAGTCTGTAAGTCTGTTTATGTTTTGTACATAAGGTCGTTTGTATCATTTTTATAGATTCTACATATAAGTGATATCATATGATATTTGTCTTTCTCTGTCTGACTTACTTCACTTAGCACGATAATCTCCAGGGCCATTGATGTTGCTGCAAATGGCATTATTTCATTCTTTTTTATGGCTGAGTAATATTCTGTTGTATATATGTACCACATCTTCTTTATTCATTCCTCTGTCAGTGGACACTTAGGTTGCTTCCATGTCTTGGTTATTGTGAGTAGTGCGGCTAGGAACATAGGGGTGCATATATCTTTTTGAATTATGGTTTTCTCTGGATATATACCCAGGAGCGGGATTGCTGGATCATATGGTAGCTCAATTTTTAGTTTTTTAAGGAACCTCCATACTGTTCTTCACAGTGGTTTTATCAATTTACATTCCCACCAACAGTGTAGGAGAGTTCCCTTTTCTCCACACCCTCACCAGCATTTATTTTTGGTAGACTTTTTGATGATGGCCATTCTGACCGGTGTAGTTTTGATTTACATTTCTCTAATAATTAGCAATGTTGAGCATCTTTTCATGTGGTTTTTGGCCATCTGTATGTATTCTTTGGAGAAATGTCTATTTTTGATTGGGTTGTTTGTTTTTTTGATATTGAGCTCAAGAGCTGTTTGTATATTTTGGAGATTAATCCTACATTGGTCGCATCATTGCAAATATTTTCTCCCATTCTGTGGGTTTTTTTGTTTTGTTTATGGTTTCCTTTGCTATACAAAAGCTTTTAAGTTTAATTAGGACCCATTTGTTTTTGTTTTTATTTTCATTACTCTAGGAGGTAGATCAAAAAAGATATTGCTGCGATTTATGACAAAGAGTGTTCTGCCTATGTTTTCCTCTAAGAGTTTTGTAGTATCCGGTCTTCATTTACATCTTTAATCCATATTGAGTTTATTTTTTGTGTATGATGTTAGAGAATGTTCTAATTTCATTTTTTACATGTAGCTGTCCAGTTTTCCCAACATCACTTATTGAAGAGACTCTCTTTTCTCCATTGTATATTCTTTCCTCCTTTGTTGTAGATTAATTGACCATAGGTGTGTGGGTTTATTCTGGGCTTTCTATCCTGTTCTATTGATCTATATTTCTGTTTTTTTGCCAGTACCATACTGTCTTGATGACTATAGCTTTGTAGTATAGTCCGAAGTCAGGGAGCCTGATTCTTCCAGCTCCGTTTTTCTTTCTCAGGATTGCTTTGGCTATTTGGGGTCTTTTGTGTCTCCATACAAATTAAAAATTTTTTTGTTCTGGTTCTGTGAAAAATGCCATTGGTAATTTGATAGGGATTGCATTGAATCTGTAGATTGCTTTGGGTAGTATAGTCATTGTGGCAATATTGATTCTTCCAATCCAAGAACAGGGTATGTCTTTCCATCTGTTTGAGTCATCTATGATTTCTTTCATCAGCATCTTATAGCTTTCAGAGTACAAGGCTTTTGCCTCCTTAGGTAGGTTTATTCCTAGGTATTTTATTCTTTTTGATGCAGTGGTAAGTGGGATTGTTTCCTTAATTTCTCTTTCTGATCTTTTGTTGTTAGTGTATGCAAATGCAAGAGATTTCTGTGTATTAATTTAGTATCCTGCAACTTTACCGAATTCATTGATGAGCTCTAGTAGCTTTCTGGTAGCATCCTTAGGATTTTCTTTGGATAGTGTTGTGTCATCTGCAAACAGTTACAGTTTTACTTCTTCTTTTCCAATTTGGATTACTTTTATTTCTTTTTCTTCTCTGATTGCCGTGGCTAGGACTTCCAAAACTATGTTGAATAAAAGTGGCGGGAGTGGACATCCTTGTCTTGTTCCTGATCTTAGAGAAAATGTTTTCAGCTTTTCACTGTTGAGTTTGATGTTAGCTGTGTGTTTGTCATATATGACCCTTATTATGTTGAAGTAGATTCCCTCTATGACCATTTTCTGGAGAGATTTTTAATCATACATTGGTGTTAAATTTTGTCAAAAGCTTTTTCTGCATCTATTGAGATGATCATATGGTTTTTATTCTTCAATTTTTTAATATGGTGTATCACACTGATTTGATTTGTGAATATTGAAAAATCCTTGTATCACTGGGATAAATCCCACTTGATAATGGTGTATGATCCTTTTAATGTATTGTTGGATTCAGTTTTCTAGTATTTTGTTGAGGATTTTTGTATCTATGTTCATCAGTGATGTTGGTCTGTAATTTTCTTTTTTTGTGGTATCTTTGTCTGGTTTTGGTATCAGGGTGATGGTGGCCTCATAGAATGAGTTTGGGAGTGTTCCTACCTCTGCAATTTTTGGGAATAGTTTCAGAAGGATAGGTGTTAACTCTTCCCTAAATGTTTCATAGAATTCACCTGTGAAGCCATCTGGTCCTGGACTTTTGTTTGTGGGAAGTTTTCAGATCACAGTTTCAATTTCAGTACTTGTGATTGGTCTGTTCATATTTTCTATTTCTTCCTGGTTCAGTCTTAGGAGATTGTACCTTTCTAAGAATTTGTCCATTTCTTCTAGGTTGTCCATTTTATAGGCATATAGTTGCTCATAGTAGTCTCTTATGATCCTTTGTATTTCTGTAGTGTCAGTTGTAACTTCTTTTTCATTTCTAATTTTATTGATTTGAGCCCTCTCCCTTTTTTTCTTGATGAGTCTGGTTAAAGGTTTATCAATTTTGTTTATCTTTTCAAAGAACCATTTTTTTAGTTTCATTGATCTTTTCTATTGTTTTCCTTGTCTCTATTTCATTTATTTCTCCTCTGATCTTTATGTTTTCTTTCCTTCTGCTAACTTTGGGTTTTGTTTGTTCTTCTTTCTCTAGTTGCATTAGGTGTACGGTTAGGTTGTTTATTTGAGATTTTTCTTGTTTCCTGAGGTAAGATTGTATTGTTATGAGCTTCCCTCTTAGAACTGCTTTTGCTGCATCCGATAGGTTTCGGATTGTCATGTTTTCATTGCCATTTGTCTCTAAGTGTTTTTTATTTCCTCTTTGATTTTTTCAGTGATCCATTGGTTGTTTAGTAACATATTGTTTAGCCTCCAAGTGTTTCTGTTTTTTACAGTTTTTTTCTTTTAGTTCATTTCTAATCTAATAGTGTTTTGGTCAGAAAAGATGCTTGATATGATTTCAGCTTTCTTTTTTAAAATTATTATTTATTTATTTATTTATATTTGGCTGCATTGGGTCTTCGTTGCTATGCACGGGCTTTCTTTAGTTGTGGTGAGCAGGGACTACTCTTGGTTGTGGTGCGTGGGCTTCTCATTGCGGTGGCTTTTCTTGTTGCGGAGCACAGGCTCTAGGCACGCAGACTTCAGTAGTTGTGGTACATGGGCTCAGTAATTGTGGCATGTGGGCTCTAGAGCTCAGGCTCAGTAGTTGTTGTACACGGTCTTAGTTGTTCCATGGCATGTGGTATCTTCCTGGACCAGGGCTCGAACCTGTGTCCCCTACATTGGCAGGCGGGTTCTTAACCATTGTGCCACCAGGGAAGTCCTGATTTCAGTTTTCTTAAATTTATCGAGGCTTGCTTTGTGGCCCAGCACATGATCTATCCTGGAGAATGTTCCATGTGCACTTGAGTAGAACGTGCATTCTTCTGCTTTTGGATGGAATGCTCTATAAATAACATTTAAGTCCATCTGATCTAATGTGTCATTTAAGGCCAACGTTTCTTTATTGATTCTCTGTCTGGATGATCTGTCCATTGATATAAGTGGGGTGTTAAAGTCCCCCACTATTATTGTATTACTGTTGATTTCTCTTTTTTTTTTTGCTGTTAGCATTTGCCTTATATATTGAGGTGCTCCTATGTTGGGTGCATATGTATTTTCACTTGTTATATCTTCTTCTTGGATTGATCCCTTGATCATTATGTAGTTTCCTTCTTTGTCCCTTGTAACAGTTTTTATTTTAAAGTCTATTTTTTCTGATATGAGTATTGCTACTTCAACTTTCTTTTGATTTCCATTTGCATGGAATACCTTTTTCCATCCCCTCACTTTCAGTCTGTATGTGTTCCTAGATGTGAAGCAGGTCACTTGTAGACAGCATATATATAGGTCTTATTTTTGTATCCATTCAGCCTGGCTTTTGGTTGGAGCATTTAATCCATTTACATTTAAGGTAATTATTGATGTGTGTGTCCTATTGCCATTTATTTTCTTAATTGTTTTGGGTTTGTTTTTGTAGGTCTTTTTTGTTCCCTTCCTCTTTTGTTCTCTTCTCTTGTGCTTTGATGACCATCTTTAGTATTACGTTTGGATTGCTTTTTTGTTTTTGTTTGTGTATCTATTGTAGTTTTTTGGCTTGCATTTCCCATGAGGTTTTGATAAAGCAGTCTACATGTATACGAGTTTGTCGTAAGTTGCGGATCTCTTAATTTCAAATGCAATTCCCATTTTCTGCATTCGTATTCTCCTCACGGTTGCTGGTTTTGATATCATATTTGTGTACGGATGATTTCCTGCTTTCACTGTATGTTTACTTTACCAGTGAGTTTTCCTATTTGTGATTTTCTTGTTTCTAGTTGTGGCCTCTTTGTTTTCCCCCTTTGTCTAGAGAAGTTCCTTTGGCATTTGTTGTAAAGCTCTTTTGGAGGTGCTGAATTCTCTTAGCTTTTACTTGTCTGTAAAGCTTTTGATTTCCCCATCAGATCTGAACAAAAGCCTTGCTGGATAGAGTATTCTTGGTTGTAGGATTTTCCCTTTTATTGCTTTAAATATATTGTGCACCTCCCTGCTAGCCTGCAGAGTTTCTGCTGAATAATCAGATGATAACCTTATGGCGATTCCCTTGTATGTTTTTTTTTTTTAATTTTTATTTATTTTTGGCTGTGTTGGGTCTTTGTTGCTGTGCACAGGCTTTCTCTAGTTGTGGAGAGCGGGGGCTACTCTTCATTGTGGTGTGTGGGCTTCTTATTGTGGTGGCTTCTCTTGTTGCGGAGCATGGGCTCTAGGCACACGGGCTTCAGTAGTTGTGGCGTGTGGGCTCAGTAGTTGTGGCTCACGGGCTCTAGAGTGCAGGCTCAGTAGTTGTGGTGCACAGGCTTAGTTGCTCCATGGCATGTGGGATCTTCCCGGACCAGGGATTGAACCTGTGTCCCCTGCATTGGCAGGCAGATTCTTAATCACTGTACCACCAGGAAGTCCCCCTTGTATGTTATTTGTTGCTTTTGTCTTGTTGCTTTTAATATTTTCTCTTTGTCTTTAATTTTTGTCAGTTTGATTAATATGTTCCTCCTTGGGTTTATCCTATATGGGACTCTGTGTTTCTTGGACTTGAGTGAGTGTTTCCTTTCCCATGTTAGGGAATTTTTTGGTTATTATCTCTTCAAATATTTTCTCAGGCCCTTTCTCCCTCTCTTGTTCTTCTAGGACCACTATAATGCAAGTGTTGGTGCATTTAATGTTGTCCCAGAATTCTCTTAGACTGTCCTCATTTCTTTTCATTCTTTTTTCTTTATTCTCTTCCCCAACAGTGATTTCCATCAATCTGTCTTCTAGCTCACTTATTCGTTCTGCCTCATTTATTCTGCTATTGATTCCTTCTAGTGTAGTTTTCATTTCAGTTGTTGTATTGTTCACTCTGTTCTTTAAATCTTCTAGCTCTTTGTTAAACATTTCTTGTATCTTCTCAGTCTGTGCCTCCATTCTTTTTCTGAGATATTGAATCATCTTTACTATCATTACTCTGAATTCTTTTACAAGTAGATTGCCCATCTCCACTTCACTTAGTTGTTCTTCTGGGGTTTTATCTTGTTCCTTCATCTGGAACATATTTCTCTGCTGTCTCATTTTGTCTAACTTTCTGTGTTTGTGGTCTCCGTTCCACAGGCTGCAGGATTGTAGTTCCTCTTGCTTCTGGTGTCTGTCCCCTGGTGAGTTAGTTTGGTCCGGGGCTTGTGCAGGCTTCCTGGTAGGAGGGACTGAGGCCTGCCCACTGGTGGGTGAGCTGGGTCTTGTCCCTCTGGTGGGCAGGGCCGTGTCAAGTGGTGTGTTAAGAAGTGACTATGGGCTCAGGATGACTTTAGGCAACCTGTCTGCTTATGGGTGGGGCTGTGTTCCCTCCCTGTTGGTTGTTTGGCCTGAGGCATCCTAGCACTGGAGCCTGCAGGCTGTTGGGTGGGACCAGGTCTCAGTGCCAAAATGGCCACCTCTAGGAGAGCTCACATCAATGAATATTCCCTGGGGCCTCTGCCACCAGTGTCCTTATCCCCATGGTGAGCCACAGCCGACCTGCCTCCCCAGGAGACCCTCCAAGACCTGCAGGTAGGTCTGGCCCAGGCTCCTATGGAGTCACTACTTTGCCCTGGGTCCCAGTGCATGTGAAACCTTGTGTATGCCATCCAAGAGTGGAGTTTCTGTTTCCCCCAGTCCTGTGGAGCTCCTGCTCTCAAGACCCACTTGCCTTCAAAGTGAAATGCTCTCAGTCTCCTCCTCCTGATGCCAGCCCCCAGGCTGAGGAGCCTGACATGGGGCTCAGAACTCTCACTTCTATGGGAGACTCTCTGTGATATAATTATTTTCCAATTTGTGGGTCACCCACCTGGTGGGTATGGGATTTGATTATATCAAGAAAGTGCTCCTCCTACTGTCTCATTGTGGCTTCTTCTTTGTCTTTGGATGTAGAGTATCTTTTTTGGTAGGTTCTAGTCTTTTTTGATGATGGTTGTTCAGCAGTTAGTTATGATTTTGGTGTTTTCGTGAGAGGAGGGGAGTTCAAGTCCTTCTACTCCACCATCTTGTCCCAGCCAAACTCTACTCTAGCTCCTTTAGGTGGCAGCCTCCAGGCATAGCCCATTTTTCAGACACAGACCTGAATAATTCAGCCCTGGATACCTAGCATTTGAGTGTGTTGTTCTCACCTATCCTAGGTATTCGTCTTGCTGCTCAGTTTTGCTCATCATCTTCCCCATCCCTTCTGATTTGATCCATTCCCTTGCATTCCCAGCAGCAACCCTGGCTCCCTTTCAGTCTGGCCTCTGCCTCTCTATTCCCTCAGGACACTCTGGGAACAATGCCCATCATCTGGATGGATGGCGGCCCCACCTGCCTCTCCCCAGCGTTGTGTGCGAGTCCAAGACAATTTTTGCAAGATCCCTAGAGGCCAGCAGTTTTGAGTAATGTGTGATGCACAGGGAAGATGTGTGTCCACTGTTGTCTGACCTTAGGTCGACTGCCTTATGGTGTAAGAACAGAGTTCAGAGGACCTCCAGCAGGACTCACTAACCTCTGTGGAGGTAATAAAGAATCAACTGAGTCACATTCTACAGAGCCACCAAGAATGGATGAGATGAGTCTTGGCCTCAGGTTTGGCTCATTTCTGTAACCATCTGCCTCTAGTCGCTTTCTTCCCTGTGGGGCTCCCATGGGAGCAGCTGTCCAGCTGTGCCTCTTTACACAGGCTGTTGTAGGATCTCCTGGGAATGGTCACGCCCCTGCCCTCCCCTATACGGTGCTCTCCGTACACACACATGCACAAACCTACATAACCAGGAGTTGTATGCAGGTTGCAATTGCTTAATTAAAAAAGAAACTTAGGACTCAAGGGCTCCCTTCTGATTGTTTTACATTTTCATCTTGTAATCTTTGCTTCTGTGTTGATGGGTTGACTCTTTAAGCTATATTAGGATGCTGGTCCTGTATTTTGCATAATTATGAGCTATCATCTTTTCTTCACACACACTTGTCTTTTGTGTTAATTCTGACTTTGAGTGTCTCCATTTCCAATTCTGTTATCTCTCCTGTGTGACTAAATTGTTTGTATTTTTCTGCTTGCACAGGGTCTGAATATATAGGAAGTTACAACAACAACTCAGCTCTCAAGAAATTGATTTTCATAGTTAGCTTCTTTTGGGTGGGAGACACAGAGACTCGCTCAAGTTGCCTTGAGAAAACTGGTGGTGGGAGTAAAGATACACATAGAATATGACATTCTCTCTCTGTCTCTCCCCCTGCAGAGCATCTCTGCCTCTCTCTGTGTGTTTGCTTTCCTTTCCTCCTTCTTCTAACCAGCTTTCCTAGAGATTCTGCTGCTTCATCATTTCAGATGGCTCATGATACATCATGGCCTCATGTGCCACAGCTCGACCTCATGAGCTTTCTGTTTCAGATACCACCTCTCACCTACTTGCCTCAATGTGTTTTTCAGCTCAAATTCACCAGAGTTGGATGGGCTAAGCTCAGCTTATCTTTTTCTCACAGTCGTTGGCCTGTCTGTGGTTTGGTTGCCCTTGAGTCAGGTGCTCTGCTCATCAATCTCATGCAGTGTGTGTGACTGGGGGAGATCATGATTAAACAGGGCAAAGCATGGCCCCCAAAGAAGTCACAGGCTGTGGTCAGCAGACAATTTCCCTTAAAGGAGGTTGTGGGCAGGGGGGATATCAATGTATATGGCTAGTACATTGGTTAACTAACAATCTCATCAATTATTTACCCAGAGAATCAGGAAATTAAAATAGATGTTATAAATTCTATTCATGAAAATTCATATTCCCTACTCACTAGAAATCCCCTCAGCCATTCAATGAGTATTTACGTTTTTCCCCAGACAAAACAGGCCTAAACATCTTGGTTTCACATCCACCACAGATTATAAGCAGCAAATCTAAGAGGGCAAAGAAGGACTAATGCAGACAGATACTAATAGCATTGAGAGTCAGTAACCAAGAGGCTGACAGCATGGCAGAAAATCTATGAAAAGCAGACCCAAGAACTCAAATAGCATGGTAGTCTGGGACCACTTAAAATGTAGGTTAAAAACAGTTGTATGTACTTCAACAGTCCCGAGGACATTGCTGTTTTAGAGCCTCGTTAACTGCAGCTAATGTTCACATTGGTGAACCTGGAGTATAAAAGGAAAGGCTAAAGGCTAAATTATGTTTAGAATATCCAGCTTAGGAAGGCAAGAAATTATATAACGCACTTAAGAAAAATTTCCATGCACATTTAAAAATTGGTGTTTAAATTAGTAAGCACTCAGCTATCCAAAGCAAGCTATTTGCTAAGTGTTCTAGTGCAGCCACAGTCATAAACATGTGCTTTTTAATATTGGCTCTCAAGAATAAGGATGGGGGCTTCCCTGGTGGCGCAGTGGTTGAGAATCTGCCTGCCAATGCAGGGGACACGGGTTCGAGCCCTGGTCTGGGAAGATCCCACATGCCGCGGAGCAACTAGCCCCGTGAGCCACAACTACTGAGCCTGCGCGTCTGGAGCCTCTGCTCCGCAACAAGAGAGGCCGCGATAGTGAGAAGCCCGCGCACCGCGATGAAGAGTGGCCCCCACTTGCCGCAACTAGAGAAAGCCCTCGCACAGAAACGGAGACCGAACACAGCCAAAAATAAAAATAATAAATAAATAATAAATAAAATATTTAAAAAAAAAAAAAAAAAAAAAAAAAGAATAAGGATGGTAAAATGCCCTTGTTCCTTCAAGCTGCCCAGAAAAGACTATCCTATTAAATCTCTCAAAACCAAGATATATACCAGGAGGCACTGAGGTATGCCAGTTAAAAGCATGTGCTTTGCAGTTCAGTCAGTCTGGGTTTGAATTCTGGGAACTTGAAGTAATCTCTTGACAGGCCTAAGCCTCCATTTCCACATCAGGAAAATGGACACAGTAATATATCTCTCAAAGAATCGTGAGAGTTTAATGTTTAATGTCCACAGACATTTTTATTTTTTATTTTTATAAATTTATTTATTTTTGGCTGTGTTGGGTCTTCATTGCTGTGCGTGGGCCTTCTCTAGTTGCGGCGAGCGGGCTACTCTTCACTGCAGTGTGCCGGCTTCTCATTGCGGTTGTTTCTTGAGCGGAGCACGGGCTCTAGGGACGCGGGCTTCAGTAGCTGTGGCATGCGGGCTCAGTAGTTGTGGCTCGCGGGCTCTAAAGTGCAGGCCCAGTAGTTGTGGCGCACAGGCTTCGTTACTCTGCGGCATGTGGGATCTTCCCAGACCAGGGCTCGAACCCGTGTCCCCTGCATTGGCAGGTGGATTCTTAACCACTGCACCACCAGGGAAGTCCCCACAGACGTTTTTACCTTCATTGGAATTTTAAATTTTTATGTAGTCTTCTAAATAGATAAAACAATGAAATTCATTTGCTTCTAATTTATCTGCTTCTCAATTTTTTTCCCTATAGGACAGTGGCTCTTAATAGAAAAAGACTACAATAACACCTTAGCTCAAATCTGTTTATAAGATTAGACACATAGCTTTTCTAGGGGGGGTGGGACAGAAATGGGAAGCCCTAAAAGAGACAGGGGAAGAAAAGGATGGCTTCAGTCTCCAAGTGGAAACATGAAGACACAGGGTTTGTTTGTTTGTTTGTTTGTTTGTTTGTTTGGAAAAGGGATGGAAGGAAAGCAGGGGGTGGTTTGAAGGTGAGAAGGGACACTGGAAAGCAGGCAGGAGATGCAGAAGACAATTTTTAAAGATCTCAGAAATAGTCCTAAGGTTATTGCCTTGGTTAAATTATGATTTTTTAAATGTTCTCAAAAGAGTAATTAGAGAATTTTAATCAACATGACTTTTCCTTTCTGTCCTGACTCCTGCCCCCTTAATAGGTGACTTGATTCAGTGTTCAAAAAGCCACCATGAAAGAATAAGTTGACTGTGATGTCTCCAGAATCCTTGAAATCTTGGGTTGTTAGAGAGTACCTCTGACACATGGTTTACCTGCCTGCCCGGGAATTTAATCACCTTGGTCATATTCCTTCAAATAACCATTATTATATTCCTTTTAAAAATAAACAACTTAGGTTTCTCAGAATCCCTGATCTGAGAGAGAGAAATTTAACTGTCAGTTGCAAGGTGAAGACATCAATTTCATGATGAATAGAAAATTGAAAAAGAGGGGGCATATTCACCTCATGCTGTTCCCTAGAGCTGGTATAACAACATGCAATGAACAAAATTCAAAATAATACATGTACCAATGTCCCCTTTAACCGTGTGCATAAAGATTCCACCTCTGAACTATCCCATAACACTGACAATCTTCAGTCACAGACTAGACATACGGGTCCATCTCATCATATTAGTCTTTTTTCTTTTTTAGGGATTCTTCCACTGTTTTTTTTTTTTTTTTTAGAAGTTAAACATTTTTCTGATGTTACTAGGGACTTGGGTTTATTTGTTTTTAATAAAAGTGGCTCTTGGCATCAGTAGATTGTTGTTTTATAGCCAAATTCTCAAATATCATTAAAAGATCCCACCCATATTCATCTAGAGAGCTAATATAACAGAATTTTTGCAAACAGATGCTGCAAAGCCATACATTCTTCTGTGTGCACCTGATTAAACAATAGATAAATCCTTCTGTCTGGGGTAAGCCAGTGGAAACCAGCCTCAACTCATAAAAAAGACTGAGGATGGCTAAGAGGTTTCAAGCTGTGTGCCAGTCTCCATCACATACTTGCTGATGTGCTTTGCTGAGTGCTTTGTTGAGAAGGGTTTTAAGTCTGGATCCCTGCTCATCAAGAAAGAGTTCTATGATTAATTAGTGATGTCTGCTTTAGGTGCAGGGTAGGAAAGTGATAGCATGTTTGCCACTTACCACTTTGGTAGAAGATCTTTGACATTGAAAATTTAGAATTTGTCATTTTGGCCACTTACCAACTTTCCTGAAGAATCTATGATGTGGGCTTCCCTGGTGATGCGGTGGTTAAGAATCTGCCTGCTGGGCTTCCCTGGTGGCGCAGTGGTTGAGAATCTGCCTGCCAATGCAGGGCACACGGGTTCGAGCCCTGGCCTGGGAGGATCCCACATGCTGCGGAGCAACTAGGCCCGTGAGCCACAATTACTGAGCCTGCGCGTCTGGAGCCCGTGCTCCACAAGAGAAGCCACAATAGTGAAGAGGCCCGCGCACCGCGATGAAGAGTGGCCCCCGCTTGCCGCAAATGGAGAAAGCCCTCGCACAGAAACGAAGACCCAACATAGCAATCAATCAATCAATAAATAAATCTTAAAAAAAAAAAAAAGATGTGACTGCATATCAGCATCAATAGTAACTAAAATACGATCCCAATATTAAAAAAAAAAAAAAAAAAAAAACACTTACTGAGAAGCAAGGGGAAAGAAAGCAGGCAGGTTAGCACGCTTAGGGTAGGGTGAAAGTGGGGTAGAAGGTCCGCTCTATCTGACTCCTGGTTGTGCAATGCTCACACTTCTGACTTTTTCTCAGCTACATCAGCCTTGCCCAATGATGGGGAGGTTACGAGGACCGTAATAGGGAAGAACGTTTTGTATCCTATTACAAGCTAATAACTAAAGGGATCTTGCCTATAAGCTTAAATTATACATAATGGCTCATCTCTGGGGATCCTTTCTCCCAGATAATGAGCATGAAGCTAAAATACCTTTGTTTAGCTCACAGGAAACATCCTGACCAGGCCTACCTGTGAATGACTGCGGGGAGGAAGAAATTAACACATCCTTCCAGAGGCTGATGGGAACCAGGAAATGTTTGACTTTACTCCCTCCCCGTTTAGTGTAAAAGAAGCCTGAATTATAACTCAGGCAAGATGGTTCTTTGGGGGCATGAGCCCACCATCTTCTTGGTTTGCTGGCTTTCCAAAGTCGTTATTGCTTGCCCAGCAACTCGTCTCGCGATTATTGGCCTGTTGTGGAGCAAGCAGTACAAGCTTAGACTCGGTAACAGAACCAGAGTTGAAGTTTGTGATATTTTTAATTGTATGTGTCAACTTGGCTAGGCTATGGTACCCAGATGTTTGGTCAAACACTAATGTAGATGTTTCTGTGAAGGAATATTTTTTAAAAATATTTATTTATTTGTTTATTTATTTATTTATTTTGGCTGTGCTGGATCTTAGTTGCAGCACTCGGGATCTTCATTGCAGCATTCAGGATCTTTAGTTGCGGCATGTGAGCTTTTTTTTTTTTTTTTAGTTGTGGCATGCGGGCTTCTTAGTTGCACCACGTGGACTTTTAGTTGCAGCATGAATGAGGGATCTAGTTCCCTGACCAGGGATCAAACCTGGGCCCCCTGCATTGGGAGCTCAGAATCCTACCCGCTGGACCACCAGGGAAGTCCCTGAAGGAATATTTTGGAGGAGATTAATATTTAAATCAGTAGACTTTGAATAAAGCAGATTGCACTCCATAATGTGGGTTGGCCTTATCCAATCAGTTGAAGGCCTTAAGAAAAAGACTGATCTCTCCAGACAGAGAAGGAATTTCTGCCAGAAAACTGCTTTCAGACTCAAACTGCATCTGGGTCTCCAGCCTGCTAACCTACTTTGCCAATTTTGGACTTACCAGCCTCCATAATCACATGAGCCAATTCTTTAAAATAAGTTTGTCTCTCTACACACATATATACATATATACATCTATATATCTGTATACCTCTCTCTCTCTCTCTCTCTGTATATATATATATATATATATATATATATATATACACACACACACACACACACACACACATACACATACACATATATGTACACACACACACACTTTATTGATTCTGTTTCTCTGGAGAACCCTGATTAATACAAGGTTGAACGCAGGGCCTCAACCTGGAGCCAACACACACATATTCTATCAGTCACAGGGTCGAGGACACCTGGCCAGTAGATACAGCTCACTGATCAGCCTGCTCTATGGCCAAGGGTTTTATCTTCATTTCTAGGGCAGAGCACACATGAGGCTGAAGTGGGACCAACATGGGAATTTTCAAATTGGTATCAACCGGACATGCTTTGCACCTTATGACCTGGTCTCTCCATTCCTTTCTATCTACAAGGAACACTCTTCTTCATTCTATGTTTATAGATTCCTAACTTACTGTTTTTAACACATCTTATGCATTTTGCTCATAGTTCATAAACTCTTTGCTTTCTATCTCTACTTAAGACTTCTTATGAGTTACATCCAGCCCATTTGTTTCTCTTATCTTCTGTAGCAGAATTGAATATTATCACATAGTACAGCAAAGTGTATTTTGATTTCTGTAGACCCAGAAGCACTGCCTAGAAGCCAGGCTGGGGGCGGGGGAGGAGCACGGGGAGGAACACGACTCTGCCTGGTAACTGCTGGCTCCGTCGCAGGCAGGGATCCGTGATTATGTTGCACTTAGAGCAATGATTGCCTCCCTTGATGTGGATCTAGACGGTACCATTTTCGAGAATTAAAGTTTTTCTTTAGGAGATGTATTTGTATCTGAATGATGGTTACCCTACTGAAGGACAGGAAGAACCCTCGTTCTGTACCAGCCACTGAACAGGAGCTCTCAGACCCAGCTGATGGGTCACCTGTTACTCCTCCCCTACAGCCCCGCCCCCATCCCCATTCTGGGATTAGTGTGGAGGGACCAAATATATCAGACTTTGGCTAAAGTACCACCAGGAATTACCATGTCTATCTAGGGAGAAGAGGAGGAAGCGTTCTAGGGTGACACCAACTGTCTTGGTAGGAAAGGGGATTCCCTAAGGAGGAGAGTGGGTATTTGCACTGTGGCCTGGAAGAGAGGGGAGCTGAGGGTAGGAGAGCAAGACGAGAAGTTCAAGAGTCCCGGTGGGGCTTTCTTATACAGGGTTGGACTTCTCTGATGCCTTACTCTTGGATCAGGAGGAGAACCACATGAAATGGACAGATTTTCCCCTCTGATGTTATAATTCTCCCTGTTTATCCCCAACCATTCAGCTAAGTCTGACACATCAAGGACCTTTGCTGCAATCGTGTTGTGGGGAGCAGGATGGAGCATCAAGGGATAGGATGGAAAAGGGAAGGGCAGCCTGCCTCATCATCTCCCCCTGGGACTGCCCGGGGAGGGACAGGTGTTCTATCAAGGGACCTCTGCCCGGGAGATCCATGCACAGATGTCAGCAGAGATGTGAATGGAAGAAGAGGCATCTGCCAGCTGGACATCCCTGGGATGAAGGGAGACAAATGTCCTCATTCTTAAAAGCAATGAACTTGACTACATTAGCAACACATTTTGAGTTTCTCCTTAGGCCAGCTCCTTTATCCTTGTGCCTCCCAGAACCTATAACGGAAAGGAAAAATAAAAAACAAAACATGCAAAAACCAATAGCGGTTGGTCTTAGATTGCACAGAGGGCTGAAGTGGGATTCATCTGCATATCTGAGGAAAGCCAAACTCAATGGACTCCTAGGCGTTTTGGCATAGAAAGAAGATGAGGCCTCACGTTCGCGGCCTTCCCCTCCACCTTGCAGTCATTAATCCTGCTGCAGATGTCCCAGGCCAGCTCGTCCTCCTCCCCTGTGCTGGAGAGGAACCCCACATTTACTCCCTTCATCGCATGCTGCAATGACCTGATTCCCATGTGTCTCCCCCACTGCCTTGTGGTTTACTTGAAGTCAAGGAGCAGGACTTACCACCTAGTGCAATGCTTAGCACATGGTCAGCACTCAAAAAAGATTTGTTGAATGAACAGATGAATGACCCAGCGTTGGACCAGGCTAGAATGAGTTAAGCAGCAGAGCCAAAGGCTGGGAGCCCCAGGCAGGTCAAGGTCAGCTGTGGCATGAGGAGCAAAGGACAGAATCTCCCTGCTGGAGGCAGCATTGCCCCTGCAAACATAACAGGCGTTGTAGATCACGTTGGGGTCTACCTCTATTAGAAAATGAAATTTCTAACTCTTATGTGGAGAGGCAGGCAATCCTATTAAGCAACCAAATGTCAGATCTCAAACATTTACACACGTCTTGCCACGAAACATGTTTTTCCGCCAGGGAACCTAGGGAAACTCCATTCTCCCGTGTACACTGTTGCCAGAGTGATAGTGCCGAAACCTGCTCAAAAGCCTCAAGCCCAGGGTTTGCTTACTGTCTGTGGTCACAGCATTTCTGAGGATCTGAGGAAAGCTGTGGTCTCCTTTCTAGAAAAACATACCGAAATTTGTATGCAATTTTGCAAAAACTTGCAATTATAGAGGGTGGTGGCTGTCGCCCACCTCCCCCTGTGGTGGCCTCCCACGGCCTTGGACAAGACGTGTCCCCTGAGCTGGCTTTCCTGCCCCCCCACCCACCCCTTCCTTTTCCGTCTGCTCACTGCTCCGGCCACTCTGCTCTCTTTCCCACGCCCCAAACACACCTTGTACTTCCCCACCTTTGAACCTGGAGTCAGAGGTCCGGAAGTTCCTTTAAGGCGCCCCGGGGGACAGAAGCTGCTCCTCCACGGTCCCCCGCACAGCCGGGGCCATCAGAGGCGGAGAAGCAGCCGCAGCCTGTTCTGCGGCACCGTCCCGCCCCACCCACCTGGCTGGGCAGCGCCATCTCTGTCTCTTGGCCTCTCTGACTCACCTCTGTCCTTGGACTAGCATTTCCTGCTCTCCCCGACCCCTCGGGGCTCAGATTCCCGGAAATTCCTGCTACAGAGCCTGTCAGAAAAAACAGGATTTGACCCCAGGAGAGCGCTCGGCTTTTTCTCCTCGACCTATTAATTTAACAAAAAATGAGTCAGGCATGGCTGGGGGTCCCTGTGCTTCGTGAGGCAGGGCTGCAGCTGTGAGCCAGACCCAGGTCCTGCCTCGGAGCTCAGTCTTGGAGGCACCTACACCCAGGGAGCCACGCCAGAGACTCAACCACCTGGTACTGGCACGTAGGAGGTGATTTCTAACGTGAGGCCTGAAGGACAAGGCCCGGAGGATGTTCCAAAGAGAAGAAAGTCGGTGGGAAACATCTGAGGCCGGAAGAAAGAGAGGGCGGCGTGATGGTCTGGGAAGTGATTCTGGATGTCTGGACTCCCGAGTGCCACGAGGGAGCGATGCGAGGCTAGAGAGAAACTGAGGGCCAGGATGAAGGGCTGTGTTCCGACTCTACCCTGAGGGCAGAAGGATCCGCAGAAGGGAAGGTGGGGCTCATCAGAAGCCTTCTCTCAGGCCAGGCTCTCTCCAGGACCCGGTCCTCCCATTTCCTCGTTGCCCTGCAGGCATACACACAAATCCTCAGTGTTTAAGAGCCTGGTGTCTTTTTTTAAACTGCTAATCCCTAAAGGGAGCCAGAAAAGGATAAAAACGATAACCTGTGGGATGGGTGGGGCCTGTAGTGGAGTGACAGGTTCTATCACTTTCCACTCCCAGGCCCTACCCCTAGTCCCGACTCTCTTCGTCCTAAAAACTCTCCCTTCTCTTTTGTTCCTTGGGGTGGACTTAAGAAACCCCCCAGACCTCATTCTCTCACACACTGCAGAGAAGTGGCTCACAAAGTTTTTGACTTCTGACCCTAGAAAGACATTTTACAGCATGACCCAGTAGACACACACACACAAGCAAAATAAATTTCCCAAAACAATATTACACTTTCTACAAATGATACCCTCTGATCTAGTCCAGTCTATTTCTTTCTTTTTTTGGGGAAAGAGGGGCCAGTCATGACCCACTCAACTGATTTCAATATCCACTAATAGGCTGCAACCTGCAGTTTGAAAAGCATTGCTTAGCAGAAGGACATGCTGAGACCTTCCCTAAGAGACCCTCTCTCCAGCCGAGGCAATCCAGATGAAGCCCTAAATGCCCCCTGTCTCCAAGGGTTATTTTGAGGTTTAAACTGCTTCCTGGGCCTCTGCCAGCTGAGAAATGTTCCCCTTTGGTCATCACCTCAAATGGTACAGATCCTAGAAAAGTGTTAGGTCTGGGTGTCGTTCCACCAATGGTCTGCTGAGGACGGCACAGGGAAAAAGGAGCAGGCTGTGTTGTTCATGCCTGCTAGCAACAACAACAGCAGCGGCGACAGCAATAATAATAACACCAACAGCTGCTGTGGTTGACCAGACACTGACTGTGCTGGGCTTTGTCTCACTTAGTCCTCACCACAACCTCTGAGTTGGATATTATCGTTGCCTTACAGAGTGTGAAAGGGAGCACAGGAAACTCAGCAAGGTGACAGCACTAGTAAGAGAATTAGCCTAGGTCGGCTGGACACTGGAGCCCGGGCTTCGACAAACCTGAGTATTCTAGGTGCACCTACTCTAATTTCATTTATTTATTTATAAAGGGTTTTTTTTGATGTGGGCCATTTCTTTTTTTTTAAGTCTTTATTGAGTTTGTTACAATACTGCTTCTGTTTTATGTTTTGGTTTTTTGGCCATGAGGCATGTGGGATCTTAGCTCCCCAACCAGGGATCGAACCCTCACCCCCTGCATTGGAAGGCCCAGCCTTAACCACTGGACCTCCGGGGAAGTCCCTCTAATTTCATTTAGAATGTTGTGTTAGTTTGTTCGGGCTGCTGTAATAAAGCACCACAGACTAGGTGGTTTATCAAAAACAAATTTATTTCTCACAGTTTTGGAGGCTGGAAGTCTGAGATCAGGGCACTGCCATGAGTTCTGGAGAGGGCCCTTGGGCTTTCTTCTGGGTTGCAGACTGCCGACTTGTTGTCTCCTCACATGGCAGAAAGAGGGCAAGAGAGCTCTCTGGGGTCTCTTATACAGGGCCACTAATCCCATTCATGAGGTCTCCACCCTCATGAACTGATCACCTCCCAAAGGCCCCACCTCCAAAATGCCATCACATGAGGGGGTGGTGGTGGTGGTGTTAGGAGTTCTACATATGAGTTTCTACATATGAGTTTTGGGGAGACAAAACATTTAACCCACATGTTGCCCTGTCTCAGGGATTCCTCATGTTTCACTCTCAGAGGATTTGTGGGCCCTTGAAATAGTGGAACAAGACCTTAAATGTGTGTTTTTCTAACTTCTCAAAGTGGTCCTTGACCCACTGACCCGTCTTGCTGAGCTGAAGGATCTGAATGTAAATACATTTGCTCAGCAGTAACAGATTCAAGTGTGTGTAGGGGGGGAAGGTCAGAACAATAACAGAGATTGTCTCTGTGTAGATCCCTGTGGGAAGGAGATGTATGCAACTGCAGTGAGTGGGTGAACAGGGAAGATCCTGCCCTGAGGGGGAGTGGGGGCTGGGTAGAGCTGCTTCCTGGTCTATAAGTGAGGGATTGTTCTAGATCGGGCTTCTCAGAGCCCTGCAGAGTTCCGCAGACACCCTGAGGCTCTCCCGCCATCCCCTTAGCCTTTAACCCGCAGCTGTTCTCTCCTTTTGTTTGGGGGGAAGGGAGAAAGCTTTTACTACTTAAAAAAAGGTGGGGGGAGGAGTGAAAACATTAGGCCAATCCCAATGAGGGACATTCTACAAAATACCTGACCAGCACTCCTCAAAATCTTCAAGGTCATCCAAAACAAGGAAAGTCTGAGAAATTGTCACTGTCAGGAGGACACTAAGGGGATGCGATGACTCAGTGTAAGGGGATATCCTGGATAGGATCCTGGGACAGGAAAAGGACAGTAGGTAAAAGCTAAGGAAATCTGGATAAAGTGTAGATATTAGTTAATAATAATGTATCAATATTTGTTCATTAATTGTGACAAATACTAAAGTAAGATGTTAATAATAGAAGGATCTGGGTGTGGGGATCAGGGAACTCTGTACTATCTTTAAAACATTTCTGTCAATCTAAATCTCTTCTAGAATTTGGCATTTATTTAAAAGCTTCTGACTAGCTGCTTTCTAAGATCCTTCCCTATGGTAACATCCTCTGAGCAGTTTGTGGAATTGGCCTGGCAGGGGAGGAGGGTCTGGGATGGCGGGGCTGGGTGAGAGGCAGGTTTCCAGAGGTTCTGAGCATGGAATCCAGGGGTGTGCGCAGTGCCTGAGCCCTGAGGAACTGCAGTGGGGTATGATTTCAACTTGATCATGGGGTCCTGCCCTTGGTGTCTAACCAGAAAGGAGGCTACCCTCAAGAATTGAGTGAGCGTTACAGGATCATAGGTGTGACACACATTTTCATCTCTCCTCTTTTTTTTTTTCTCCCATTGAACATCAACTAGGACCTCAAAAACAACTTGAGGAACCCACCAAGACTGAGCTCACAGTCCCATTGCGGCCCCTTCACCCCCATAGCTGTTCCTCGTCCTGTGTCCTGGTAATGGCACCACCTTTCTCCAGTCACCTGTGCGGTGGCCAGATAGTCATTTCCCTTCCTCACCACCCACGCTCAATCAGTCATAGCATCCTGAGGATCCCATGCCCTGTATCACTGGTACCCACCTGCCCTCTCCATCCTCTCTGCTGCCCTCCTAGCCTCTCCCACTACACTCTTGTAATAATAACCAGCTGCTGTCCAGTTGCCAACTATTCTAATCCAATCTTTAAAAAAATTATGATGTAGACTCACAGACATAGAAAACAAAATTATGATTACCATAAGTAATCATAAGGCAGGAAAAAGGGCAGGAGGGAAAAATTGGGAATTTGGGATTAACAGATACACACTACTATACATAAAATAGATAAACAACAAGGACCTACTGTATAGCACAGGGAACTATATCCAATATCATGTGATAACCTATAATGGAAAATAATCTGAAAAAGAATATATGTATATGTATAACTGAATCACTTTGCTGTACATGTGCAACATTATAAATCAACTATTCTTCAATAAAATTTAAAAAAAAAAGAAATTCACGCTAGGAAAGATGGGAGGTTAAACATAAAAAAAAATTAAAAGCAATTATGATGAAATATATCAGGCAAACGCACTGATTACTTAATAATAAACCCACTTCCTAGCACAAGACACAAATCCATACTGATAAAATAAAGCTCTCTGTGTAGCCATGTCTGTCTCACTCCCCACCCTCCAACCTCTTCCTTTCCTGTTCTCATATCTCTTATCTGTTTCCTTCTCAGCCTGGCCTGCTCTGACCACCTGACGTAATACTGTGATCCATACTCCTCCTTCCCAGTACTCTTGACTTCGTTTCATTCTGCTCTTTTTTTTTTATAGTATTTTGTCACTATCTAAAATACTGTACAGTTTATTTATTGTATCTGTATTAGTTTGCAGGGACTGCCACAATCAACTACTACAGACCAGGTATCTTAAACAACAGAAGTTTGTTTTTTTCACAGCTCTGGAGGCTGAGACGGTCCAAGATCAAGGTGTCAGCACATTTGGTTTCTCCTGAGGCCTCTCTCCTTGGCTTACACGTAGTGCTTCTCTGTGTCCTCACTTGGTTTTTCCTCTGTGCCCATCCACCCCTGGTGTCTCTGTATGTCGAAATTTCCTTTTCTGATAAGGACACCAGTCAGATTGGATTAGGGCCCACTCTAACCCTCATTTTAATGCAATCACCTCTTTAAAAATCTTATTGCCAAATATAGTCACATTCTCTATATTGCCAAATATAGTCACATTCTAAAGTTCTGGTTAAGGACTCAACATGTGAATTTTGGGGAACATAGTTCAGCCCATTATTGTTTATTTTCTGCCTTCCTTCACTATAGCGTATGCCCAATGTTGTTTTGTCTGTTTTATTCATTGGTGAATCTTTTTTCTTTTTTTTAACATCTTTATTGGAGTATAATTGCTTTACAATGGTGTGTTAGTTTCTGCTGTATAACAAAGTGAATCAGCTATACGTATACACATATCCCCATATCCCCTCTCTCTTGCGTCTCCCTCCCACCCTCCCTATCCCACCCCTCTAGGTGGTCACAAAGCACCGAGCTGATTGCCCTGTGCTATGCGGCTGCTTCCCACTAGCTATCTATTTTACATTTGGTAGTGTATATATGTCAGTGCTACTCTCTCACTTTGTCCCAGCTTACACTCCCCCCTCCCTGTGTCCCCAAGTCCATTCTCTATGTCTGCGTCTTTATTCCTGTCTTGCCCCGAGGTTCTTCAGTATATTCATTGGTGAATCTTAAGAGCCTAGAACTGCTCCAGACACATAGTTACTAGGCACTTGATAGATATTTGTTGAACAGAATTTTCACCTTGACTACGACTTTCAAAACAATGCTAACTTGAAGCAATGATACTGGTTACCTTTATCTTCTTTCTGACTCCAGTGGAAATGGTTTTACTTTGACTGTTAAGTATGATTATGTTTACTTCAGTATTTCAATAGATGTACCTTTTATCAGATTAAGGAAGTTCTCTTCTATTTCTAGTTTGCCAAGAGTTTTAATGTGAATTTTATTGAATGCTTTCTCTATGTCAGCTGAGATGATCAGGTAGTTCTTTTCCCTTTAATCTGTTAATATGGTGTTTTACAGAACTAGATATCCTTGCATTCCTGGGATAACATTGCAGGGTTTTAATCAGGCGATTAACACGATCTGATTTACATTTTGCAAAGTTCACTCTGGCTGCTGTGTGGAGCAGGCATCGTAGGCAGCAAAGGTGAAAGAGGAAGATCAGCCAGGAGGCTGCTAGAGTAATCTGGGCCAGAGAGGACGGTGAAAGTGGAAATGGAGATAAGGGGGAGGTTTAGGAATATACTTTAGAGATAAACCTTGCGGAACTCGTTGGCAGATTAGAGGGAAGGAGGAGAAGGGGACGATTGAGGATGACTGCAAGGTTTTGGTGTGAATCACTAGGTGGTCCCACTTTACTTAGTGGAGAATATAGGGAGGGGAGGAATCAAGGATTTGGATTCCTATTGTACACCCCAGTTTGATGGATGTGTGCAGCTCAGAGGCAAGTCTGAGCTGAAGATAGAGATGAGGGAGGGCTCAGCATAGAGATGGTGCTTAAAGCCATGGCCATGGAGACTTCCCTGGTGGTCCAGTGGTTAAGACTCTGCATTTCCAATGCAGGGGGCCTGGGTTCGATCCCTGGTTGGGGAACTAAAATCCCACATGCTGTGCAGCACAGCCAAAAATAAAAAGCCATGGCCATGGATGTCGTCACCAAGGGGGGGAGTGACAGAGAGGATGAGGCCCCAGGACCAAGCTCAGGGCTTTCCAGCACTAGTCAGGCAGTGAGCCGAGGGTCAACAAAGGAGCTTGAAAAGGAAGAAGGCTGTGAGGTGGGAGGAGAAGCCCAGAGAGGACAATAGCTAAGACAGGACTGGCCAGCTATGCAAGTGCTGTTGAGAGGTGGCGGACGATGGGGGCAGACAGTTGTCCAGCAGTCACCAATGGATTTTATTAAATCAATATTTACAAATGTTGTTATTTTGTGCCCTCAGTTATGTGAAGGAAAAACCAAGGACTGTTTGCACATGCTACTGAAAAAGCCACACACATCCTCAGCCTCAGTAAGATTTTCTGGGGGCAGGAATGTGGTTCTTCTAAGTACCTCCTCCTGAAAAGAGCATCTCTGGGTTCGCCTCCAGGTCAGTTGCTCCCAGCGCTTCTGTAGCTGTGACACAGTGCGTTGAATTTGATCTTGCTTGATTCGCAGAGCTGTGAATGCAAGTTTCTACACACACTGAACTCATTCTCTCAGTAAAGCACCCTACAGGGTGGTGGAGTTCACAGATGGAAGCACCACCTCACCTCTGCCCCAAAGGTTCGTTTTAAAAATTCAACTGAATTTAAATTACCTTCATGGAGACAGTTTCACTACGCACCGTTCGAGATAACATTTACAAATAACATTGGGAATCCTTGCTAGAAGATGCCAAAACTATCGCTGGCACGGGTTCCCTGAAGGCACACAGGTTACGGAGTCCAGAAAGACAGGATGTTAATGCCTTGACTGGGTGGCATTGGAGCTTCAAGTTTCTGCCTTTGGGATTCATGTTTGGCCGAGATAGTGGTAAGGGCCTCCTCTCAGCCACGCTTATTTAGTTGTTCCAATTGCAACACCCCCTCTCTTTCTTAAACAACCAAGACGATTCTCAACAAAGGTAATTTTCTGCTTCTCTGGTTCAAATCAATTTATCTTTTTAAAAGCAATTAGTATCCCTTTGGAGTTCTTTTATGCCCAACAATTGTGCCTTAGTTCAAGAGTTAAACTTTTCTCTATTCATTTAGGCAGCTACAGTAATAACTAATTAAAGTGCAGACCAGACAAAAATGCATATTTTGGATAACGTAGTATCCTTAGCTTTTTAAGTATTTAAATTTCCACCAGTGAGGGAGAGGGGATCCATTTTTATTTTAAGGCATTCTTGAGAAGGGTGTATTTCCAATTAACCGAATATCGGAGGAATTGGAAACTAGCACAGCTAGAGGACTTAAATATGCATTAAGAAAAATTCCACTACTCATTTGAAACTAGTTGGTAGGCCCCAAAGTATCAGAAACACCATGTAGCTTGTATTTTTCCTTTGTAAACCACACTAGTTGTTTACTTAAGCCAGGTAAGGCAATCTGGACTCACCGATACACTGACCTACTTAGACAGGTCTTTTGGCACTGTAGATAGCTTTAGAGACATTCCAGGTGTTATGGAAAAACAGCTGGCCCTGGGATGCTCTTTGTTTCCAGGAGAGAGACCAGTTGAAAGAGAACTATAGAACTTTAGAGCTCAAATAATCTTAGGATAGAGTCACCTATATAATTTTATAGGCCAACAAACTCATGAATGGCAGAGGCAGGATTTGAAAAGTTGATCATTTTATTCTCAGCCCATTGGTCTTTCCTCTAGAGTGGTGGTTCTGGACCCTGCAGCCCTTTGGAATCACCTGGGGAGTTAAAGCAAAAACAAAAACAAAAACAAAGCCTTCCCCAGAGATACAGATTTAATTGGTCTGGGGAGCTGTCTGAGCACTGGGATTTTTAAATACTCCTTTTCCCTACTCTGGGTAGTGAAGAGAGGGGGAAAGGCTACTGAGTTGCAGGGCACATACTGCATATTTGCAAGGTATTTGCTCTGATCACTTGACCTCCCCTGTCACTGGGATGAAGTCCGGAGTTAAACGAGGCTCTTATTGAAATTCAACCCCCAGACTTCCTTTTCAATTTACAGCATATAGCAGTCTTTTCTTTAAGTAGAGAGAGCGTGGAACAGATTTCTCCTTGGCTCCTGGGCTGGAGCATTCATCTGGTAAACACAGAATGGTTCGCAGAAATCTAGAGCTTGTGAGAGCCAAAAGAATCATCTCACCTCCTAGGAACCAATTAGGATTCTTGAATGGCAAGACTCCCATTTAAAAAAAAATCACAAAGCACTCCGAAGAGGCACACTCAGAATTACTCTGGAACTTTCCACTGTAGAAGTAAGGGCCATTGTGGCAGAATGTTGGGCAGCAGCTTAGCACTAAGCGATGAGAGGAGGTGGGGTGACCACCAAAATCCAATGCCATGATGTAACTTGTGGCAGGCAGAGGCACAAACAAACACGATGGATTGATTTTGGCAACGGTTCCCATTAATTTTTTTATGTCAGAAGCCAACTGAAAAACCATTGGCGGCCCAGGTCTAAAGTTGAACTGATACCTGGTGGGCCCCCTGGACCTCTCGCTCAATTCTGTTGCCTTGCCTCTCTGGGGGGGTCCAGCACCTAGACCAAAGGATGAAGAGCCGTGGAAGCCAGGCCCCAGCCACTAAACTTTCCCAACAATGCCAGGGAAACCATTCACCTGATGCAGTTGAAAGTTTCCTCTGTTCAACTGAGTGGTGAGAAAGAAAAAGAAACTCAACCTGCCCAACTGGTTCTGAGACCTGCAACTCGTCCTGCTCCTTTATATAATATGTAATCCAGTGGAGACAGTCCCAGCTCCACTCCACTCCCTGTTCACAAATCCCACAGCACACACCGTCTCCCCAGACAGATGTGCCTCTTTAACAAACCCTAAAATGTTAGTGTTGCTGATTTTTCTTCAGGATCCATAGGAAAGCAAATAATTTTCAAAGAAGCATTTTGTAGTAACAAAGAATAGGGAAGAGCGCCTAAGTGAATGATAATCATAGAAAGAGCCAATTAACTGGTAAATCCCTGTAGTCTGCAAGCTGAACCAGGAATGAGTGCAAGAGGAGGAAAAGCAGCTGCAGCCCAATTACTCAGTAGCTCAGGTGCCTTGGGAGGATTCTGGTGTCTGGTTTACCTAAACAGATCTGCTTGCTTAGATCTTGACGGACCGCTGTACAGAAGCACAGGCTCTGGTGATTTCCTTCTTTATTGCTGTCGGTAAGTGAGCTAAAATATGCATCTAAGCAAAGTGAAAGGATGGAAGGGTCACAAGCCTCAGAAAACATGCTTTTCTTAGCATCTGGTAAGGAGAGAAAGGGAGACTACCGGACCCTGCAACTAACCAGACTGAAGAAACTCTACCCATGCACAGCTAGAGGAAAGAGCATTGCAGAATTGGCACCCACTAAGGAAGTCTTTGGAATCCAACTGATCCTTCAGTTAATGAGTTTGGAGAATCCAGAATACCCTGTTATAAAATGGGCTCTGACAGAAATGATGACAGTATGAAACCCTAGGAGGTGGGCATCTGGTCAGGCACATGAAATACTTCTCTTTGCAAGTTCTTCTCACATTTGATCTTTCCCATATTTTTTCCACATGGAAAGAATTTTCCAACTTCAATTCCTGATCGAAATCAATAAATCAATAAACACCTATTGAGGGTCTGTTTACTACTTAGAACAGTGTGACACTAGAGCAGAGTCCCTCAATCTGGGCCTAGACTATCTGGGTCAGAATCACGTGGGCTGCTTGTTTAAAAGGTCCCCAATCTAGAATCAAAATCTCCTTGGTGCCCCCAAACCTGCACCATTTTTTTTTAATTAAAAAAGACTTTTTAAATGTTTGTCATGAACATGTTAAACATACACAGCATTACAGAGGACAGTATAATGGACCCCATGTACCCACCTACCACTCAGCTTCAATAACTATCAACATTCTGTTTTTCTTGTTTCAATTCTATCTACTTTTTTGGAGGAGGTGGGGCTGCAATATTTTAAAATAAATCCCAGACACTCGTTCACCAGTATGTTCCTCCAACAGATAAGGACTTTCAATTTTTTTTTTTAATAAATTTTTTAAAATTTTATTTATTTTTGGCTGTGTTGGGTCTTCGTTTCTGTGCGAGGGCTTTCTCTAGTTGCGGCAAGCGGGGGCCACTCTTCATCGCGGTGCACGGGCCTTTCACTGTTGCGGCCTCTCGTTGTGGGGCACAGGCTCCAGACGCACAGGCTCAGTAGTTGTAGCTCACGGGCCTAGTTGCTCCGTGGCATGTGGGATCTTCCCAGACCAGGGCTTGAACCCGTGTCCCCTGCATTGGCAGGCAGATTCTCAACCACTGCGCCACCAGGGAAGCCCCTGGACTTTAAATTTTTTAAAAAACATAACCGCAATGCTATCATCCCATTCAACAACATTAACTATAAGTTCTTAATATTTTCAAATTCCCAGTCCATGTTCGGTTTTGCATAGTAGTCCCAAAAATGTCTTTTTTTTTTTTTTTTGTATTTGGTTCATTCAGATCAGGATCCAAAAAGATCCACACATTACTTTTGGTTGGTATGTCTCTTTTAATTTGTAGCAGTCCTTCCCCATTATGTTAATGCTATTTATTTGTTGAGGAAAGTGTATCATTTGTTCTGTAGAATTTTCCCACATTCTGGGTTTGACTGAGTGTATCCTCATGGTTCTGTTTTTGACATGTCCCCCCATCTCTTTTATTTTCTATAAGCTGATAGTCAGAAGCTTGATTAGATTCAGTATTTTTTGGTAAGAATATTCCACAGGTAAAAAACGTTATAGCCAGCTATTTCACTTTTAGTTAAGATTGGTCAGTGGGTTTAAGTGTTGTCAGTCCGATCCATCTATTTTAAAGTTCAGCATCAACATTTTGTTTAATGGTTTTAGCAACCAATTTGGTCATTATCTATTATTTGGTCATTATCTTCTACTATTTCATTAGAGGTTACAAAATGGTGTTTTTTGTTTTTTTTTTTAGTGCTATCTTTCCTCCTGCATTTATTAACTATGAATCTTCTATGTAGAAGAAATTTCCTTCACAAACTATTTGGTTATCAAGAAATATAGTCTATACAAGAAAGGAAAGATAAAAACTTTATTCTTGCAGCCGCATAGCACAGGGAGATCAGCTCGGTGCTTTGTGAGGACCTAGAGGGGTGGGATGGGGAGGGTGGGAGGGAGGTTCAAGAGGGAGGGGATATGGGGATATATGTATGCATATGGCTGATTCACTTTGGTGTACAACAGAAACTAACACAGTATTGTGAAGCAATTATACTCCAATAAAGATGTATGAAAAAAAAACTTTATTCTTTCCCTTTATGTATCATTTTTATGTTTATCAGAATGACTAATACTCTAGTATTCCCAAAAGGTGACCAATGAAGTCTTCTTTCTTGGTTGTAGGATGGAGGGGAAGAGACATTATGGGCTCATAGATTTTTATATATTTGATGTGCTTATTTATTTTCATTTACCTTTAAGTTGAAGTATAGTTGCTGTACAATATTATATGTTACAGGTGTACAATATAGTTATTCACAATTTTTAAAGGTTATACTCCATTAACAGTTATTATGAAATGTTGGCTATATTCCCTGTGTTGTACAATATAATATTTAATGTGTTTTAATCCATTGTAGTTGCTACTCTTTTTCATGTTCAAACTCTCCCATCTTTGGCCAATGGGAACCACTTCAAGCTGGGTCCTGTATTGCTGGGGGTTTTTTGTCATGACCCCATAGTCTCCATAATTTCCTTTCTTTCAGGTATAACAAGATGCTCCTGGCTCATCTACCTCAGAACTGTAATTAGCCATTTCTCTAAGGAGTCCTGATTCCTTTTATTGGGAAAGGGTATTTAGAGATTACAATCTGGGGTCCAGAGGTGCTAGTTGCTCATCAATCCTGGGCAAAGAATTCCCATATATCCCACATCCAGTTTCCCTTTTATTAACACCTTATATTAATGTTGTACATTTTTCACAATTAATGAACCCATATTGATACCTTACTCAAGTTCATGCTTTATTCAAACTTCTTTAGTTTTTACCTAACGTCCTTTTTCTGTTCCAGGATCCCATCCAGAGTTTCCCATTACATTTAGTCACCAGGTCTCCTTAGGTTTTTCTTGGTTGTGACAGTTTCTTGGACTTTCCTTGTTTTTGATGACCTTGACAGTTTTGAGGAGTACTGGTCGGGTTTTTGTAGAATGTCCCTCAATTGGAGTTTGATATTTTTCTCATAATGAGATTAAATTATATGTTTTGGGGAGGAAGACCACAGAGGTAAAGTGTCATTTTCATTGCATCTTGTCAAGGGGTACATCCTATCAACATGACCTCACTATTGATGTTAACCTTGATCACCTGGCTGAGGTAGTGTTTGTCAGGTTTCTCTACTATGAAGTTACTCTTTTTCCCCCTTTCCATACTGTACTGCTCGGAAGGAAGTCGCTACTCGAAGCTCATACTTAAGAAGTGGGGAGTTATGCTCCATCTCCTTGAGGTTGGATATCTATTACATAAATTATTTGGAATTCTTTTGCATGGGAGATCTGTTTCCCCTGTTTTCTTTTTTATAATTAATTAATTTTATATTATGGATATTTATTTTATACTTTAGGTTGTAATCCAATTCAACTTCATTTTTTTTCTTGCTCACATTGGTTCCATTTTGGCCATCGGGAGCTCTTCAGTTGGCTTTTGTGTGCTTTTGACACACCTCTATAATTTTTGTGAGCGCTTCCTTTCTTTCTGGCACTACAAGATGCTCCAGGATTATCTTCTATATTTCCTACTTCAGTCCTAGAATTGGCCATTTCCTCAAAGAGCCCTGATTCCTTCTGTTAGAGAAAGGTTATTAGGAACCAAGATCTGGGTGTTAGGTGTACTTGTTGCTATTGGGGTGTCATTGCTTCTAAGAAGTTGACAGGCCAAGGAAATACGTGCATGTTTTACTAACCTGTGTATATACACAAATCTATAAATATTTTCACTTATAACTATTTGTATCTATATTAAGCTAAACATGAGTTTATACTAATGTCTCCAACTCTAATTTATTGCCACAGGGATAATTCTGGCTTATTCCTTTTGCTTATCTGCAATCTCTCATTCAAACAGTGAGAAACCAATTGTCCAATTTATATATATATATATATGTTTCAGTTTGTTTCTAATATTTTCTTTTGGTTTACTCTTGTTTTGGAATTATGTAAAATACTTGGTTCCAAGGTTAAAACTATAAAGCAAGGTACATTTAGGGAGATCTACCTTCATTCCAGTTTCCTCTCTACTTATTTCTCCCCATCAGAGATAACTTTTTCTTAGTTTTTAGCTTATTCTTACATTGTTTCCTTTTGAAAAAATAAGCAAATATATAAATAGTCATACTCCTGCCTTTCTTACACAAACAGTAGCATACTGTACACATTTTTCTTCACTTTGCTTTATTCACTTAACAATAGATCCTGGAGATCACCCAAAGCACTCTGTAGCAATTCTTCCTCATTCCTGCACAGTACTCTTTTATATGAATGCACCATAGTTATTCAACCAGGCCTCTATTGATAGACATTGGTTTTTCTCCAGTCTTTTACAGATAGTACTGCAAAGAATAGCTTTGACATAACAGCATTTCAGATTTTTGCCAGTGTATCTTTAGGATAAATTCACAAAAGTGGGATTACTGGGTCAAAAGGACTGCACATGTAATATATTGCTAGACTGCCAAATTCCCTTCTTTGAGAGTTGTATCATTTTGCACTCCCATTAGCAAGATATGAGAGGTCCTATTTCTCTACAGCCTTGTCATCAGAATATGTTGTCACAGTTTTGGGTTTCTGTCTAACTGACAGGTAATAAATAGTAACTTGTTGAGACTTTGCATGTTTCTTATTATGAGGCCAGCATCTTTCTGTACATTTAAGTGTCATTTACATTTCTTACTCTGTGAGCTGTTCTTTGCTATCTTTCTGTACTAAAGTTGGAGAACCACTGCTCTGGTGAATCAAGAATAGCATGCAACAGGCCTTATCATTTTGTGTGTTGTTTTTTTTTTTTGGCCACGCCCCGCAGGCATGTGGGATCTTAGTTCCCCGACCAGGGATTGAACCTGCTCCGCCTGCAGTGGAAGAGCGGCATCTTAACTACTGGACCACCAGGGAAGTCCCAACAGGCTTTATCCTTGAAGGAACTTATTTACCCAAATGATATGCCCAAAATGATAATAGGGAAACAAACAGCATGAGTCCAAATTTTAAAGTCCTTGACATGGATTAAATGTTTTGGGAGTTTGGAGAATAGAGATAACTGTGAAATAATTAGGGAAGGCTTCACAGAGGAGGAAGAGTTTGAGCTGGGATTTGAAAGATATCTGGCATAAGCAGAGGAGAGGAGGGCAGGGCGATATGCCAAAAGTAGGTTGAGAGCAAAGAATATATGTACGTAGAGAGGAAGCAGTGTGTTTAGCTGTCAGGATTGTGGGCTCTGCAGTCAGACTGCCTGGATTTCAATTACAGCCTCACCATTGATTACTCCTTTCAAATCCCTCATCTGTAAAATGGGGATAATAATAATAATAATAAAATAATAATAATACCTATTTCAAAAGATTGTTGTGGGGCTTCCCTGGTGGCGCAGTGGTTGAGAATCTGCCTGCCAATGCAGGGGACATGGGTTCGAGCCCTGGTCTGGGAAGATCCCACATGCCACGGAGCAACTGGGCCCGTGAGCCACAATTACTGAGCCTGCGCGTCTGGAGCCTGTGCTACGCAACAAGAGAGGCCGCGATGGTGAGAGGCCCGCGCGCCGTGATGAAGAGTGGTCCCCGCTTGCCACAACTAGAGAAGGCCCTCGCACAGAAACGAAGACCCAACACAGTCATAAATAAATAAATAAATAAATAAAAGACCGTGAATTTCTTAAAAAAAAAAAAAAAAGATTGTTGTGAGGCTTAAATGATACAATGTTTAGCATAATAAATGTCCAATAAATATTAGTTGTTATTACAAAGCAGAGAAGAACACTGGACTGAAGTCAAGCGTTCTATTTGGAATTGTGGGAGGTTTCGTTGAAAAATATATGTGAGATCAGGTAATAGAGGACATCGAACTCTATGCTTAGGAGTTTGGATTTAATCTAAAAGGCAAAGGCATTGACTGAAGTTCTTAAAGCAAGAGAATGACAGAGTGAAAGCTTCTTTCATCTGTGTGTAACCAGAATGTTGAACAGGGTGGACTCTTGAAATGTAATCAGAAAGAGACTTTGTTTTGATCTCCCACTGTGTCTTAAAAATGGGGCAAGTTCTGCTCACACTTAGAGTCTCTTTAAACCATAATCACAGTTTTAGCTCAGTAATTAATAGTGTGCAGGTCGTGTAATAATCAGAATTTCAAAGTTGAACCTCCTCCTATTTCCCAGCTAGGTCCTTCTGCGGGAAGGAGAAGGAGGGGTGTGGTGTCTCTTTTGCTCACCTACTGCTTTCACCTCTCTTCACCCTTATAGCTAAGTGTAATTTCTGGCCTCTCTGTGGTTGAAGGGGGACAGGAGATAACAGCTAAAGGAAGCAGGCAAGTTCCTACTTGACTAGTACTACCCCAATATGGCGCCACTGTTTGGGGACCTATTTTAAAGCTGACTCTCTTCTTGGCCTTTTTAGAGGTTCTTGGGAGGCTTCACTGGGAAGGTTCAGCAGCATTTCCTGTGACAAAGGTGATGCAGTTTCCTCTGAATGACACCATCCTCAACCCCAGTCTCTCAGCAGTCCTCGCTGCACAGCCCTCCAGGTGGTTTTCTTGGGCAGAATTCAAAATGGCTCTAAGCTAGCCCTCATCCCCACATGATCCACATGAGTTCCATGAGAAATAGCCTCACATTCTTTGCCCCACACCCCCTGCATAGACAGGCTGCCAATAGAGCCACTGTTCCTCTACCTTGGCCAGCGGAACAACTAGCCAGCCCATCTTTACTTTCTAGATTTTCCAGGCAGGAGTCAGTCACCCGACTCCTCTGATTCCCCCCTAACCTTGCTGTTCACACATCAAACTTGCCAAATGATCCCCTGAAGCACTTTTCTCTTGACCTGAGGTGAAAGGGAAGCAGCCCTCCCCCACACCCCTGGGAGGAACAGCATTCACGGCCAGCTCACACATTGTCCTTTGCACAAATCTCTCCATCTCCATCCTCAGCTCTTATACATTAAAGACATGGGCAAAGGGTTAAAGATTTTCTCAGCTGCTAACTGAAATTTTTGCAAGATAGTGTTTTAAAGGTATAGCACCTCTTGTCTTCTTGCCTTAGCAAAACTGAGATAGAAAAATCTAATTTTAGCACGTATTCCATATATTTTCCCAGGACAGTGCCTAGCCCTAGGTGGTTAATAGCTGGTACCGTAGGAAGATAGACCTAGCTGAATTTTGCATGGTAAACTGGTATGAGGTAGAAGGAAGACTAGTCTGAATCTGCAGTGATCCAGGAATAAGAAAAGAAATTGAGTAAATTAGAGATATTTAGGTCAGATAAGAGAAAACCTAGAAGGTTATAATAATTCTCCTCGACATAGGTAAAGAAAAGTACTCACATAGGAAAGAGGAAAGACTTAATTCATTTTATTGAAGGAGAAGAATTAGGATGAATGAGTGAATTTGCAGGGAAACATTTGGACTCAATATAAGACTTTTCTAATATCAGTGGCATGAGAGCCTGTCCCTGCAGTGATTGTCCCATTATTAGGAATGTGCAAGCAGATATTTGATTCTCTCCACCCACTAATCAGTCCCACCCCGGACTTCCCCACCCCATGAAGTAACATCACTGTCCATCCACTGCTTGAGCCAAAACCTAGGGGTCATCCTTAGTTCTTCCCTTTCCTTTATCCCCACATCCAATGCATCAACATATCCTATAATTTCTATCTCCAAAATATTTTGAACATATATTTGTCCACTTGCCTCCACCTCCACTGCTCTCACCAGTCCAGGCCACCATTGTCTGTCAGCTGGACTCCTGCAAATGCCTCCTAATTGTTCTCCCTCTCATCAGTAGCCAAGGTGATCTTATAAACAAAGCAAAACAAATCACATCACTGCCTTAACCTTCCTATGGCTATGGCTTCACCTTGAACTTAGAATAAAGCTCCAACTCCTCAGCCTAACCTAAAAAGCCCCATGTGGTCTGGCCTCGGCTGCCTCTCCAAACTCATCTTTTATGGTTCTTCTCTTAGCTCACTGCACTCGAAAAGCCAGGTTCATGCCCAAGGGCCTTCACACCAGCTGTCCCCAGCCTGGTTGCCCCTGGAGCTTAGCATGATTGTCTCCTTCTTATCATCCGGGTCTGAACTGAAATGTCATTTTCTCAAAAAGGACTTGCCGACCACTCAGTTTAAAGAATTCCATCCTACCTCGTCCACCATCACTTTCTACTACATTACAGTGTGTTTTGTTTTTTCCTCTATCAGTTATCAGTGTCTGAAATGATTTCATTTATTCACTTATTTGTAGTCTATCTGCCTGACTATAATATACACCTCATGAGAGCAGGAACATTGTCTTCTTTGTCTAGTGCTCTATTTCCTATATACATAGTAGATTCTCAATAAATATTTGTTGAATGAGTGGATGATTGAATCATCTTGGCATTAGAGAGGATTCCAGCCATAGGAGGAAGGGGAAGATAGACCTCTGACATTACTTCAAAGTCTGTGTCTTGGGAGGATGAATCGATAGAAATGAAGAAGAAGGAATATATCTGTGATGTGCTTGAAAGACAAAACTGATGAGACACATCGTGTGTGGAGGATAAGGGTAGGGCACAGTGAACATTAGCTCCACAACTGGTAACATGGTGGACTCAAGAATAGTAAAATCAAAGTTTGGAAACTGAAAAGGGATTTTTTAAACTTATAGGAAAATACTCATGCCATTAAATGTTTACCATTTTGACTATTGTAAAGTGTACAGCTCAGTGGATTAAGTACATTCACATTGTGGTGCCACCATCCTTCCACAGAACTCTTTCACCTTGCAAAACTGAAACTCTGTACCCATCAAACATTAACTCCCCATTCTTTCTTCCCCTAACTCGCTGGCAACTACCATTCTACCTTGTCTCTATGAATTTGACTACTCTAGGTACCTAATGTAAGTGGAATCCTACAATATTTGTTCTTTCATGACTTGCTTACTTCACTTAGCATAATGTCCTCAAGTTTCATCCATGTTGTAGCATATGCCATAATTGCCTTCCTTTTTGAGGTGGAGTAATATTCCATTGTATGTATATACCACATTTTACTCATCCATTCATCTATCAGTGGGAAGCAACTTGGACTGCTTCTACCTTTTGGCTGTTGTGAATAATGCTGCTATGAACAGGGATGTACAAATATTTCTTCGAGTCTCTGCTTTCAATTATTTTAGAAATATACCCAGAAGTGGGATTGCTGGATCATATGTAACTCTATTTTTAATTTTTTGAGGAACACGAAAAGGTATTTTTGCAGGAAAAATTTTGAGCAAATTTTTAGGTACGATGGTTTTGGAAATATGACAACAGAATCTGGGAGAGAGAAGTTTGGACTAAAGGTATGTTTGCAAATCATACACAAAGTGTTGGTCATTAAGCTGGGAGACTATGTTCATTGAGATAATTGAGGACAGAAAAATAGTTAAGCCTCCTAGGGAGGTGATTAGGCCAAGCAGTGAGCCAGAGCTGAGTGTTCATTGGTGCCCAAGATGAGAGACCAGGAACTACAAGGAAGGTAAAGATCACTGTGATCAAAGAGGTAGGAAGACAGTCGTGGCAGATCAGCATGACTGATCTGCCATGTTAAGAACAAGAGTTTTAAATGAGAGGTGGAGGCAAAAAACAAGAAAACAAAAAAACTTTTACAGGTTAAATGCACACACAACACGTGCACACACATACAATCTAAGACAAGAATAGGGTAAAAATCGTAGGTGATCTTTAAGGGAAATTTCCATAACATGATGGAGTAAAATCATATGGCATGAGATGAAGGAATGAGTCGGGAGAAAGTGCCAGGTGTTTAAAGATACAGATGGGAGATAAGACATAGGAAAATGACTGGAGCAGGGCTGTCACAAGGCATTTTATGGTTTAAAAATTAGAAATCTGTTGGGAGTTCCTTGGTGGCCTAGTGGTTAGGACTCACTTTCACTGCAGGGCCCCAGGTTCAATCCCTGGTCAGGGAACTAAGATCACACAAGCTATGTGGCTTGGCCAAAAAAAAAAAAAAAAGGAAATCTTGCATTTTTAGGGAGAGTGGGATTCAGTGTGGGAGATCCTTCAGGAACGGTAAAGAGCGGGGTCCAGAACGGAGGTGAGGAGGTTACTTTCAGAAGGGAGAAGGGTTTCTCACCAGAGCTGGGCCATCTGTGCTGCCAGAGTCCTCTCTTCTTGTCCCAAGGTAGCTTTCTCCTGCTCCTCTCGAAAGATGTCCCAGACCTTCTCTTCTCACCTCGGATGCCACCCTCCCTCCTAGCACGTGACTTTGCTGCTCACTTCACAGAGGAAAGTGAAGGCCTCGGATTCTTCCCCTCGACTCACTCCTTCCTGCTTCCATACACACCCAGCTCCCCCCAGGGTCTCAGGGATTGGGACTCACGTCACCCTGTCTCTTCCCTTTCACAGCACCAGCATCTGTGCCTCTATCATTGTCTTCATTCAGTCACCCTACCCGTTCCATGACAAGATGGGATAGGAATCAGTTAAAAAATTGATAAACTAAAAGTAAGATCAGTCTCACCATCTCCAAAAAACAGCCTTTAAAAATGTGAATCAGAGTGTATAATTTTCCTGCCTAAAATGCTCCCCCAGCTTCTAGACTGGATCATGACTTACAAAGCCCCACACCCTTGGCCCCTGGCTACGTCTCTGCTTATCCCCCCACCCTCCCACTTGCTGGTGACACTCCAGCCACACCAGCCTTCCTGCTTTTCCTCCAGCTCGTCAAGCTGTCAAGCTCATTCCAGCCTGAGGGCCTCAGCACTGAAAGCTTCCTGCTTGGTGTGTTAACACCCACAGCTTTCCTTCTTTCAGCCTCTGCTCAAATGTCCCTCCTCATGAAGGCAGGGCTATGTAATTTACAGGGCCCAGTGCACCGTAAATATGTGGGGCAGGGCCCCTTGTTCAAAAAGCAGGATGAAAAACTTTTTCCTTTCTTCCATAGTCTTCCTTGAACTTTCATGGTGTGTTTTATTTGCCAGTTAATGTCATGCTCCTTTGGGCACAAGGATACTCCTGGGGTAAGTGCAGGCTCCCCCACCTTGTGCCCCCCTGACTCTTGCTGTGCCAGCACTTGGGCTCCCACTGGGGCAGAGGGTGGCTGTAGTTGCTTGGAGCCTGGGGGAGTGGGCAGCGAAGAACCCAAGGGAAGTGGCAGGAAGAAGGACCCCACGGGAACTGAAGTTCCAAGCCCCAGGCACATGCTCCATTGTCCCATCAGACTTCACTGACAAATCACAAACTCAAAAACAATGTTATTAAAATTTTTAAGACGTCAACTGCAGAGGATTAAACTCCAGGCACAGAAGCTGAGCATGGTAGCTTGTGCAATGGCACTGATAAACATACTCATGAAGCTGGCCCTGCAGAGGGACTTTCTTGACTCGTGTATCCTAGTAGGTTTTCTTTATCCTCATTCCCATCTTTCTCCATTACCCAAATCTGCTTTATTTCTCATAGCACTTATAATTGCCTAAAGCTATATCTGTTTATGATCTCTCTCTCCTATTAGAATGCAAACTCCATGAGAACAAGGACCTTGTCTGCCAGGCATGTAGTAGGTGCTCATTAAATACCTGTTGAATGAATGAATGAATGAAAAGTTCTCAGAATCAATTCACATGTTTGGCCTACTTTCAGTCACATGTTGCATCACCTCATAAAACCACCATGTTCTTTTCTTTTTCTTTTTTTTTTTTAAATAACACTCAACATGGCATATTTTGCTGCACGGGAGCGAAAGGAGGAACATTTTTAATTTTTCAGATCTAGAATATGTTGCATCTTTGCCAAGTCCTCACTTTCATCTTTCAAAAGAGAGATTAAAAACTGAAGTCTTATCTGAGTGAGGAAATAATAACAAGGACAGTTACATATTTTCTGTTTATCGAGCACTGACAGTACATCACCAGGCAAGCCAAGAAGAATAATTCTCTCTCTTGTTCTTGTTCCATGGTGTCACCATGTTAATTTTTGCTCTTTCCTACGCTGTAGCCCAGGGTTCAGGATCAGACTCAGGAAGGCTCACCCTGCAGGAATCCATCCACAGTCCCACAGAACATCTCCCATAGAGCACTGCACAGTCAATATAAGGTTGGAACTACTCATTCATGTTCCTGGCTTCCAGGTCTATTGAGAGTTTTTGGAGGAAGAGATCATACTACCTCCCACCTCCCAATGTGCCCCCTTCCGCACTTTGTTAACTCCTTTGGTTCTCAGCTTAAACATCACTTGCTGAGGGAAGCCTGCCTCAAGTGCTCAGACCAGCCAGACCCTCATCATACTTTCTCACAGCACCTGTGCATCTCTATCAGTTTCCACGATTTCAGTGAGTTACTTAATTGTGTGATTATTTGTTCAATGACTGTCTCCCTTGCCAGGCTATAAGCTCTGTGAGAGAAGGTGCTATAGACCAAATGTCTGTGTCCTCTTAAACTACATTTGTTAGAATCCTAACCCTCAATGTGGCTGGTGAAAGAGGTAGGGTCTTTGGAAGTTTGGGTCATGCGGGTGGGGTCCTCCTGAGCGGGATTAGTGCCCTTATAAAACAGACTCTGAAGAGCTCCCTCATCCTTTCTGCTGTGTGAGGACAGGAGAAAACAGACATCTTCGAACCAGGAAGCTGGCTCTTAGCAGGCACTGAATCTTCTGGTGCCTTGATCTTGGACTTCTACCCTCCAGAGCTATGAGAAATAAATTTCTGTTGTTTATAAGCCCCCCAGTCTATGATATTTTTGTTGTGGCAGCCTGGATGGACTAAGAAGGGATCGTCTTGCTCATCACCGTGTTGCCAGTACCTAGCCTACTGTCTGACAAACAGCAGGCACTCTGTAAGTATTTCATGAATGAACATGGATCCCCTACTGCCTAGTGATGGTATTTGATAGAAGCTCTACAAACATTTATTGAATTATATTGGAAAAATAATTTTTTATTGATATATATATATATATATATATATTTTAACTTTTTATAGCTACTTTTTTTAATTTTTATTTATTTATTTATTTTTTATTTTTGGCTGTGCTGGGTCTTCGGTTTGTGCGAGGGCTTTCTCTAGTTGCGGCAAGTGGGGGCCACTCTTCATCGCGGTGCGGGGACTGCTCTTCATCGCGGTGCGCGGGCCTTTCACTATCGCGGCCCCTCCCGTTGCGGGGCACAGGCTCCAGACGCGCAGGCTCAGTAGTTGTGGCTCACGGGCCCAGCCGCTCCGTGGCATGTGGGATCTTCCCAGACCAGGGCTCGAACCCGTGTCCCCTGCATTAGCAGGCAGATTCTCAACCACTGCGCCACCAGGGAAGCCCAATATATATTTTTAATTAATTAATTAATTATATTTGACTTGTCGGGTCTCAGTTGCAGCACGCGGGATCTTTGCTGCAGCATGTGGGATCCTTCGTTGCGGTGAGTGGGCTTTTCTAGTTGCGGTGGGCAGGCTTCTCTTTGTTGTGGCACACGGGCTCCAGAGCACATGGGCTCAGTAGTTGGGGCACGTGGGCTTTTTTGGTCCACAGCATGTGGTATCTTAGTTCCCCAACCAGGGATCCAACCCATGTCCCCTGTACTGGAAGGCAGACTCTCAACCACAGGACAACCAGGGAAGTCCTTGGAAAAATATTTTTTATCTAACCAAATATGACTTGCTTAGAATGGGTGTTTTTCCTTCTTTTCAAAATAAAAGACAGCTGGGATAATTAAGCCTTCCCCCCACCCCCCCCAAAGAATGGTTTTTCCTAACTGGAAGACCAGGCTGTCAAACCACTTAGATGTAATAAATGAGCAACTCCTTGGAAAGTTGCAAATCTCTAGGGTCGACCCAGGTGAGAGCACTTTCCTTCTCTTATTTGTACCATCACAGACTCCCCTTTCTCTTCTTCCAGTACATGTTGTGTACTGCATTCAAACCTGTTATCTGAGGCCAAGCTTTGTACCCCTCAAAATCATTCTGTTCCAGCTTTTGGAATCATTTGATACTAAAAGTAATTATAGGCAGACTTCCAAGACAAAGGCCTAATTCCTTTATGGTGTCTCCTATCATAATAAAGACTCTTGAGGTAAGGATTCAAATGAGACTGAAGGTTGCAAATTGTTTTGTGAGGGAAGATAAATCATTCTTTGTCATGGCCAAGGGCACTTGTCCTCTTTGATAGGCAGAATCAATAGTGACAAATGGCAAAGCCAGAAACAAATGCTTTGTTCCAGTGGCCAGGCCTCGTGGTAAGTCCCAGTAGAAGATTTACCTTTATTTGGCGATTGTGATTTCTGCAGGTCTTTTATGCTTTAATCTATCAATTCTCTATTTAGTAATAATGGAGCATGGCACTGATAAATAATGCATGTCAACAACAATATCCAGGACCGAGGTTAGTGCTTTTCTGAAGTGTTGTGTAGTTTGTTTTTATAAGTAAGCAGGTGTCGTCCACCAGTCGTGTAGTCTGAGGGTACTGGCCCCTCAGGCCAAGTGCTGAAGAGGCTACCGCCACCACTGTCCCTGTATCTCATTTGCTGTCACCTCTCCTTTTCTGTTTTCACCTTCATCACATCTTCCCTAGTGTGACATTAATCACAGTGTGGCTTGCCAAGTGGCTTTGTGGAGAAACAACTCTATGAAATGTAATTTATGGCCTTAATGCTGTTAACCACGTGGCATCCTTTATGTTATTACAACTGATTAGGCAGCAGCCATAATGTGATTTGAGAGAGAGAGAGAATGAATGAAAGAAACAACTTATTCTCATTTGCCCTTCCATTTTATCAAGGTGAAATGAATCACTCTCCTGATCAAGTGCAATATACCCTGTTGTTTGTTTTTTTTCCCCCCTAAGACATATTTAAACAAGTTTCCTTCCCTTGAAAAGGCTCATCTAACAGTTTTCCTCTGATTCAATATCCAGATAATGGAGCCACAGCTGAAAGGTTCAAGGACCTTGGAGGTGGTGGTTGGTGATGAGATTGAATCTGAGCTCAAATCATCCTGTTATGAGAACTGAAAGACTTCAGTAAACATCATTAGTCTTGTTTTGGCTACTCCCTGAAGGTGACAGCAGAGTCAGTTGACAATAAGGATGTAATATAATTTGGGTTGGAAGGGGCTCTGAAATGAAAAGCATTGACGTGAAAAACAGGTGATGTTTGGTCCTACTTAGGAACTGAGTCCAGGTTTAAAGAATTCTCCTCCCCACTGTAACAGACTCGGGCTGCAGCATGTCCTTCAAGATTCTGCCCAGAGACCATTTCACTGGTGCAAAGAACAGGCAGTTCCTTCACTATGTATAATACTTATTACCACATACCATCTAGAAATGTACTTATTTGTTTTTACAATCTCTCTGCTCCTACTAGCCTTTGAGCCCTGGGAAGGAGAAACCTCTTTATGGCCATATCTTTAAAGCCTAGCACAGTGCCTGGTACTCAAGGTGCTCAGATGGAAGCTGCATGCTTTACTGATAAGCAGATAAGTACCTTGGAAGGGTTTCCTTGGAGAGTTGGCCTTTTAAATTTTTTTCTTTATTTTAAAAAAAGTTTTATTATGGAGAATTTTGCAAATACACAAAAATAGTCTGTTATAATGTACATCAATTTCACACCTATCTGTGGCTAAGCTTAACTAATCACCACCTTATCCTCTTTTCCCCCTCACACTTTTTGAAGCACATATCGAGATCACATGGCTCTAAATATTTTGGTTTGAATCTCTAAAAAATAAGGACTCATTTTAAAAAACATAATCACAATACCTTTATTGCATCTTAAAAAACAAGCCCTATAATTCCTTAATGGCATCAACTATACAGCCAATGTTCACATTTGTAGTATCTTACAAAAGTCACATGTTTTTATAGTTTGTTTGAATCAGGATCCAAATAAAAAGCACACATTGCAATTGGTTGATATGACTCTTAAATCTTAATTTATAGGTTCCTTCCATTTCTTTTATTTTTTAACTCTTTATTTTGAGATAATTGTACATTCACATGCAGTTGTAAAAAGCAACGCAGAGAGATTCCTATACCGTACACCGAATTTTTCTCAATGTTAATATCTTTTTAAAAAAATAATATTATTCAGGAAACTTGGATTGGAAAGTACTATTTATTAAGCTTTGTTTTTCATTTTTTAATTTGAACCACTTTTATTTTTTATTTTTTGAATTTTTAAAATAAATTTATTTATTTATATTCGGCTGCATTGGGTCTTCGTTGTTGCTCATGGGCTTTCTCTAGTTGAGGCGAGCGGGGGCTACTCTTCATTGCCGTGCTCAGGCTTCTTATTGAGGTGGCTTCTCTTTGTTGCCGAACACGGGCTCTAGGCGCACGGGTTTCAGTAGCTGTGGCTCGCGGACTCTAGAGCGCAGACTCAGTAGCGGTGGTGCACGGGCTTAATTGTTCCGTGACATGTAAGATCTTCCCGGACCAGGGCTCGAACCTGTGTGCCCTGCACTGGCAGGGGGATTCTTAACCATTGCGCCACCAGGGAAGCTCCTCTCAATGTTAATATCTTGCACAACAAATGTGCAATACCACAACGGGGAAATTGACATTAATACAATCTATCAACCTTACTCAGATTTCACCACTTTTACAAGCACGTGTGTGTGTGTGTGTGTGTGTGTGTGTGTGTGTGTTTGGTTCTATGCATTTTAATCACATGTGTTGATTTGTGTGACCACCACCAGTCAAGGTACAGAAGAGTTCCATCACAAGTCTCCCTTGGGCTACCCTTTCATAGGCATAACCACCTCCCTCCCTCCTCCTCTCCCTTACCTATGGCAACCATTCGTCTGCTCCCCATCTTTATAGTTGTCATTTCAAGAATGCCATATAAATGAAATCATACAGTAGGTAAACTTTTGAGATTGGCTTTTTTTCCACTCAGTGTAATTCTGTTAGATACATCCAACTTGTCGTGTGTATCCATAGTTTACTTTTTCCTTTTTATGGCCGAGTAGTGTTCTATGGAATGAAGGTACCAGAATTTGTTTTACTGTTCACTCACTGAACGACACCTGGGTTATTTCCAGTTTTTGTCAATTACAAATAAAGTTCCTATGAGCACCTGTGTATAGGTTTTTGTGTGAAGTTATTTTTTCTCTAGGATAAATGCCTAAAAGTGCAGTTGCTGGTTTCTTTGGTAAGCACGTGTTTTGTAAGAAACTGTCATACAGTTCTCCACATGGGTGTACCATTTTACGTTCCCACCATGTAATATATGAGTGATCCAGTTTCTCTGCATCCTCAGCAGCATTTGATGTTATCTCTATTTTTAAGCTGTTTTGATAGTTGGGTAGTGATACCTCGTAGTTCTTTAAAAATTTTTTAATATTAGCATAAATATTAGCTCATTTTTGTCCTAGTGTAAAAGCAGTATGAAAAACATAGAAAACAAAACAATTATAAAATTATAAAAAGGAAAATAAAAATCACCCATAATCTCTCCACCCAGACATATACAGATTACATTGGTATATATCCTTCTGAGGGTTTTCTTCATAAATATCTATCTATCCAGCTATCTATATTTTATAAAACTGGAAACATAACAGATACAATTTTGCATCTCACTCTTTTTCATAATGTTATATGAGAAATATTTTCCTATGTATCCTATGAAATATTTTTTGAAAACATTTTTAATGGCTGTATGATATTCCATCATATGGAGTTAATTGTTAAACCATTCTTTTAGTTTTGAACACTTACTTTCACATTTTTGATATTATAAATACTTCCTTGAATGTCATCCTTATATATGGGTTTTTACTACATTTCTAGTTATTTCTTTATGATAGATGCCTATAACTGAGATTACTAAGATAAAGTATATAAAATACTTTTAAGACTTTTTATACCTGCATACACATATCCAAAACGCTTTCCAGAAATACTATATTTCATACTCACTAGGGTGCCAATCTTACTAGACCCTTACCAACACTGAACATTATGTTTTTATCTTTGTCAAGTTGATAGAGGAAAAATATGTTCTGATTGTTTTAATTTGCATCTCTTTGATAATACACAAAGTTGAAATGTGTTTATAAGTTTTATTTGCTATTTATATTTCTTCTTTAATTAATTGTCAATGTTTGTCCTTTGCCTGCTTTTCTATTGTTATTTCATATTTTTCTTATTATTTGAAAAATATCTTTATAGATTATGGGGAGTAATCATTTCTTATATTTGTTTAAAATATTTTCCCCTTTTAGTCAGTTACGTTTTATTTTTGGCTGTGGGATTTTTTTTTTCATTCATTTCTTCATTCTGTAAACATTTATTATATTATATCTGTATAGATATAGATATAGATCTATATATTTTTTGTGGCTGTGCAGCAGGGATTGAACCTGTGCCCCCTGCAGTGGAAGTGCAGGGTCTTAACCACTGGACTGCCAGGGAAGTCCCTAGATATATTTTATATGGCAAAGAGTGTACTTGCCATGGAATGGTTTTTAAAAATTGAATATCAGATTCTATGTCCTTAAGGAATTTGGAGTTTGTGGGAAACATACACATGTAAATAAATGTTTGCACTATGCCAATTTGATAAGGTTATAGCTGAGAAAAATACATGGCACTCTGGCTTCTTAGAGGAAGTGATTTTTGAGTTGGACCTGAAAGGATGAGTAGGAATATCGTGCAGGGGTGGGAGAGGAGACCCTGGGCAAAACGAGTGTGTGTATAAAGGTGCACAGTCATGAAGGTGCATGGTGTTTGCAGATGGCATGCTGGGACAGTGTCACTGGAGCACAGAAGGGAAGGGAGATGAATATTCATCTCGTTTCTGGAAATACATAAACTAAAGAAATTGAGGCGACACTGTTAACTGACTCTACATCAAGGGTATAGTCAGAGTCTGTTTTTACTCTGTGGTATAACACCTTCCTCTGTGGCATAAGACTCATTACCTGAGACCAACCCCACTCTTACGCTCACCCCACACCCCACTTTGGCCAAGGAGGAGCAAGGCTGAGAAACCCCCAAGAAATCATGTTAAAATCACAGCAACAAGCTCTGCTGCATGGCTTTCTGTTTCTCTCACATGGTTAAGGGTTTGAGGCAGACTGGAAGATGGTTAATGGGAAGGTGAAATGGAATCTGGCTCTGGGTTTCTTCTCCACTCTTGTGCCTTCTCTTGACCATGTACCTCATTTAACTCAGGCTCAAGAACCCAAGAGGTTGCTGATCTTCCCGGATACAATGAATGGTGGGCATGCTCTTTCCCTGGTGACAGTCAAGGACTTCAGGAGCTGAGCCGTCTCAATCCTTCCATGGTGAAGCATTTTGGAGACAGGTAGGACATCTCAGGTGTGTGGCCTTGTGCAACCTTCCTTGCTTGCTTGTTCTCTGCTTCCTGCGGATACCTTGTGACTCAAACAGGTAGCCTGGTACCAAGGATGCCAGCACTCCCTTTTCCCTGAACAACTAATGCCTTTATAAAGCAAGCTGTAGCAGGTTCACCGTTGGCAAAATTGGTGTCTGGCCATACAGCGAGGGTTTATTCAAAAGTATAAAATGTATTCAGTATCTTTCTTTGTTCGTCATTTCATATCTTTGTCCTCTGTACTCAAAGATGTCAATGTTGACAGCGTTCATGATATTAATGAAGAGAGCCAGGGAGGAGAGAGGAGACCAGTAATTTCACGCTAATTCCATTGGAGTAACTCTCAACAATCCAGGTGTTACAATCCACTATCTGTCCCTGACCCACTTGTCCCATCCATCTTTTTACAACCTCTAGGACTCAACCAATTCACTGTCCCTGATTTGAAGTTTAATTTTTTTTGAAGTTTCATCTTTTTTGAAGTTTAATCTTTTAAGGTGTTCTTTCTATACTTTTTAGACATCCAGAGAGCTATAAATTAAATCCTGATGATTTTTTCCTACAGCAGTGGTCACACAGGATAGACAGGCTCATGAATGAGCAGAGCCAAGTGATATTTACCTGCCTGGTGAATGACTCTGACATATTTTGTATGTACATCTCTTGGGATCCTGGAACTTAGTATCCCCATCAGTGAAACAGGGTATAGAGGGACAATTTCACCATCTCTAAACTTTTCCCCATCCCCAGCTCTAACCATTCTAGATATCTCTGAATCTCAGTGAGGACTTTGCATTGGAATTTGTTGGAACACAATGCTAGCCACAAGAGCCCCGCAGGAATGCCTACTGGGGCTCCTTCACTTCAAACAAGAGGGCCTCTGTCATTTGACAGTAGATAGTCTCAAAAGCACATACCTGGCAGTCCCAGGCCTTTCTTCTTTATAATAAAGTGAGTTATGTTTTCAGAGAGCTTTCATTCTCAGGAATTTAACATCAGGATGTCAGTTGCCAGACAGTGGAATAGAAAGACAGCTGCCCTGAGATCTGGGATTTAAAAAATAATCAAGGGTCTTTAAAAAAAGGTTTTGGCTTGAGTTTCCTCCTGAAACAACCTTGGCGGAAAACAGACTCTCCTCCCCTGGAATGCTGTCTCATAGTGGAAATGAGCACTTAGGATTCTCCCATGACAATATGGAGAGTAAAGAGAACAACCCCTGCAGTTCTGAATTGAACACAATAATCCACCATGTTGGTATCTCAGAAGCTTCTGAGAAAGACAGTCTGGGCTGAAGGACGAAGAGAAATAGGATGAAAGTCATTGTAAAAATCAGAGAGGAACTCTACGCCCGGTACTTGACACCCATGATTTCAGTTCCTCCTCGTGGCATCCTAGGAGGAAGGAATGATTCCATTTCACAGAGGAAGAAACCAAGGTTTCAAGAAGTAAAGTAACTTGCTCAGCGTCACACAGCTAGGAAGAGTTGAGGTAAACCTGGGCTCACTTTGAGTTCATGGTCAGATTAGCCTGCAGGGTGTGGGATCGGGGAGAGTGCAGACTCACTACAAATACTTACATCCATTTTTATTTCTCTTTAGATTTCCCTATTTTCTTTCACTGATGGCGACAAACTACTTCCTCTTGCTCTTCTCAACAAAATTCTAAACAGCCCAAGAAGAGTGTCCTATCATTTCCCCCCTCTCCCCCCAGCTGCAATATCTGAATAATGTCAGGGAAAGTTACCTGTCAACGCTAAACCACCTTCATTTGTCCCAAACTATTTTGGGACAATATGATTTGTTAAATCTTTTTTTTTTTTAACATCTTTATTGGAGTATAATTGCTTTACAATGGTGTGTTAGTTTCTGCTTTATAACAAAGTGAATCAGCTATACATATATAGCTTAACTGTGGGTAGTTATAATCTTCGTTCCATCTTCAAAGTACTTTCCAGTATTAACTAATTAAACCTCACCCACACCCTTGATTAACTCCTTTTTATAGATGTGGGAAAAGAGGCAAGGAGATAAATTTAAAAATGCCCTTGGCCATGATGGAATCAGCACTCCAAGGTAGGATTCGAATTTCAAATTTCCGGTCTCCACCTTTCATAAAACCAACAGACCAGTCTCCGACCTTGATTCTTTGGTGGCAGAATATGATTTGGCCATCACATTCCTTACAGTCTTTTAATAATAGAGCTTTCTCAAAAGTGCCTATCATTTCTCCAGGGCTCTTCACTATTCATTCTGTATGGCATTATGCCATGACTTTATGCACTTCTTAAATCAAAAGAGTCACTGGAAAAGGTGAACAAAATGCCCAGTTTTTATGGTTCTGCTCAGCTCTCTTGCATCTCCCCTTGGAGTCTATTCTTAGACATACTGTCCGTTCAGGAATCCAAGGTAAGCCAGCTTTTATCTGGCAACATCCCCAAAGAATTCTTCTTTCCATATGTCCAGACAGAAAGCTAAGCAGTAATTCAGAGACAGAAAGGGGTCAGTCATAACCATTTTCACAGCTACCAGGCAGAAACTCATTGTCAATTTCATCTTCAACACAATTTCCCAATCTTTTTAATGTTGGGAGAGTCACTTGAAATGTGAGATTTATGGGCAGCTGTTCCAGCCGGGTAAGATTCTTGCTGACAGGTATCAGACTGTTATTAGCATTCTGTGCTCTAAATTAAAGGAGAAGACCTGTCTCTGAATATATACCAGAGCCTTGGAAAGTTGGTGTGGGTGAGGTGGGTACTGGAGTACCTAAGCCAAACAAACACTTGGCAGAGACTAAATAACCTTTAAGGACCCGTTTCCCTAAGAATTTATTATTCGCTGGACTTGATAGCTTTGGTATATTTCAAGTAGGATTATCACTGTGGCAATAAGACCCTTACATCAAAACCCAATCCTGAAATTTGGTTGTGCTTGGAGGTTGTGTGACTGGCTCCCTTCCTTCTCTCCCCCATCCTGCCCCGCCCCCCCCCCCCCCCCCCATGGAAATCAGAGTCAGCAGGTTCAGTAGAATAGCAAAGGACTGGGTATAGAAAACCTGGATTTGAGTTTGGGCTCTACTACCTACTAGTTAAGTTAACCTTGCTGCACTATGGTTTCCTCACTCAAAAATGGGATAATAATATTAATAATAATCCTTGCCTTACATAATTGTTGGGAAAATAGAATAAAAATATTTTTTTCACTCTAAAGAATTTTTATCAATTTTAGTTATCAGTGATAATGGCCAATATTTACTGAGCCCTTACCATGTGCCTGACACTGCGTATGAGGGGGGCTTTTATGTACATTATCTCATTTATCCTCCCAGCAGCCCTATGACATAAGTACTACAGTTATGTCTCTTTTCCGGTGAGGAAACTGAGACTAAAACCACCCATCTAGTAACTCTTGCAACTGTGATGCAAACCCAGTCTGGCTAGACCTCTGCACTTGACCACCACACAGTAGTGTCTTTAATCTCCCTTGCCTGCTGGATGTTTCTTTTCAGATATCCCGCAGTTTTCTCAAATGTAACCAGTCTCAAACAAAGTGCACTATCTCCCCTCAAACTACAGTATTTCCATTAAGTTTTTCATTTGTCAAAGTCACCATTTTTTTCTCCCTGACTTAAAATCTCTGGGTCACCTATGTCTCTTCATTTCTACCTGAGGAGTCACCCTAGCTGTTCAGTTCCCTCCTCAAGGTAGCTCCCTACCCTTTCTTTCTAATTCCTTTTGTCACTCCCATGGATGAGGCCTCATGCCCTCAAACCTGGATTGTGTAATAGCTTCCTAACTTGTTTTTCTAATCTTAGCTCATCTTGCTAATTAATCCTAAAATGTCATTTTCAACAGTTACTCCCTTGGATAAAACTGTCAGCTGCCTATGGGAGAAAGTCCATGTTCTTGAGCCTGAACATGGCCTTTCATGTTCACGGCCTGACCCCACCAACCCCCATCCCTTCCAGTCCTGAGCGTGCCCGGTGTTTTCTTGCCTTTGCACCTTAGCTCGCCATCTTTCTCTTTTCCTTTATGTCCTTCTTCTTCCTCCTCTCTACCTACTGAAGAACAACTCTCCAAATCTGAATCAAATCCTTCCCATCCCCAAATAATACCTCTCTTCTTCTCCCAGATCTGTGAAACGGTCCCACTCACTGGCCTCTGACTGTTACCACACATCTCTAGTTCATCTTTCACAAATAATGTACGTGTCTTATCGTACCTTTCTGATAGGAGGGGAGTGGGGAGGAAACATGCTCTGTGTTTCTGTGCCTCCAACACAGTACCGAGTGGGTGCCTACTGCACGCCCGGTGCTGTGCTGCTTACTGGGAAAACAGAGGAAAAGACACACGAGGAGCTCACAGGCTGATAGGCCAGCTCGACATGTCAACACACCATCACAGCTGGTATGAAACGAGCTGGAGGAAAGATGTGCCTCAAGGATCCGGGGAGAACAGAGGAGGGACTAACAGTCCCCGGAGAAACCAGGGGAGGCCTCACAGGGTGACCCCGAACTGACCCTTAAAGGATGAGGAGAAAATAGGAGCCTTCTAAGCAGAGAAGGTAGAGAAGGGCTTCTGAGGAACAGGGAACATCACGTTCACAGCACCCGAGGCAGGTACTGTATGTGTGAGGCCTGGTGCGGTGAGACAGCAAAGCATGTGGGAAAGGACCAGGCAGGAGGCCGGGGAAGAAGTAGACACCACCCAGATTAGAAGGACCTGGTCACAGAGGGAAGATGGGCGTTGATCCCACAGGCAGGGAGGGGGCCACAGGAGGTTTGTAAGCAAGGAAGCGACATGGTCAGATTTGGACTTGAGAAAATTAGCTCTGGCAGCAGCACATGACTAAATTGCAGTTGAGACTCCTGAGGGAGAGTCGCCAAGAAAAATTCTGAGCCTAGGCCAGGATCACGGGGATGGAGCGGTTTGTTGACTTGAGGTCTAGGAAGGAGGGGATAAATGGTCGGACTTGATAGATGATTGGATGGGGTGAGAAAGTCGGGGAGGGAGACTCATGACCAAGGTTTTTACCTCCAGGGACTAGGGTCAGGTGGAGAAAGCCGAGGTGAGAAGGTAAATCGTTCTGGCTGTTGCTGTGCTGTCACTCCTGTTGTTCAGGTGGAGTTGGAATGAGATTAGTGGCAGGTGTTTTAAGTTAAAGACGAGGTTGAGCAGCAGGTAAATAATTCTAGTGCCTCAGTGCCTGGCACCCAGGGAGTGCTTAACACATGTTTGTGGAGAAATGAAGTGGGGACCTTACAATACAGGCATGAAGCCACCGCGAATGGATTAAATCTCCATGTAAGACCATGCCCTTATTCTCAGCAACAAATAATACAATATGTACTGGTGCTTCTGGTGATGTGAGGTGGCACAAAAGACATGCCAGGGGTCCTCAACTAGGTCAGTGTGTGGCCTGGTTGGCACCGACACCCTGCCTTCCCTGACAGACGTCACCTGAGGGGCAGCATGAACCGGGAGGCCTCAGACGGCCATTCTCGGATGTGACATTGATGTACGACTGCATGAATGTCATACACTGCCTATGAGGCCTGCCTCAAAGACACTGAAAACTGTGGACTTCAAGGGCAATAAATGTAGATTTCACATGAATATTTAAAATGAGACATGGATATTTAGTACGTTTGGGGTTTTTTTCCTAAGAAATATGAAATATATCCTGACAAATTATAACCTGTTCCATATGTATAAACCTTTTTTGATCTCTTATGAGTAACATTATCAATTAATACCAGGAAACTGAGAGTGAGGTAGGGGAAAAGGATGGAGGGAGGGAGAACAGAGGGAAAGAGAGAGAAAAAAACCCAAATGCCCAACAGGGAGAGACTTGAGAAATGGCTTGATCCACCTCACAGAATCAGGCCTTTCAGCTTAAGTCAACAGATATGAGTGATGTCCTGGGACGTGGGATTTTAAATATCAGTGGCCATGTTTCAGTAGTACAGCACAAAGCCATTCATTTCCTTGGCATTTTCAGTAGTTCATTGCTGCTAAGCGTTCCCAGTATGTTAATGTTAGTAGAAAATTTGCAAGACAAGAACATTTTATGCCTGCATAGCTCTAGTTAAAACACACAGTATTGGGCAATATTTATAAAGGTGTAGGCTACATTCACACAGGTCCAACAAATGCTATTTAAAAGTTGATAATGCACTTTTCTCACTTTAATTGCTTTTTCTCCTACTAGATCCAAATCACTGTACCAATATCATGCTCAAGGGCACATTTTGACCCATGATGTAAATGGCATTCAATGTGATTATATACATTTAACGTCCACGGTGATGCAGAAAGGAAGAGATAACGTGTACTTAAAGTATAGTGGGCACTCAATAAATTTTATTGAATCTGAAAGTACCTGTTTTGCTTCAGAATATTATAAGGCTTCTATTCCCCCATTATTCTCTTAAAATCAGAATTATAGGCTGCAGATAGATATTATCTTCTAGCAGACTTCCCCCATTCTATGGATGAAAAATCTGATTAGGGATGCGTAATTAGTACTCTCTTGGTTGCAAGTGACAGAAAATCTAATCCAGATAGACTTAAGCAAAAATGGGATTTATTGGCTTCTATAAATGAAATGTCCAGGAGGTAAGCCTAGGTTTGGAGGTGGCTGGATTCAGATCGCAAGCAATGGTCCACCTCATATGGCTGTCTTCCTCCATTGCACAGGGTAGGAAACGACAGCTGCAACCCTCAAGTTCCAGCAAAGCAGAGTGCATGCTTCAAGCCCAGAAGTCTTAGGGCATTTCATTGGCTCTGGTGGGGTCATGTGCCCATCCTCAATGACTAGAATGTGCCTGTGGCTTAACCTAGGTCACCTGTCCAACCTGGGAGCCAGTGTGGGATCAGCATTTTACTCAAGGACATGGGCTGTGTAGAGAGGAGGGATAGCTGCCTCAGTGCAGAGCTGAGGTACAATGCCATAAAAAGGGATAGTGAGTCGGTGTTGGGGCAGGGACACAACAAATGGCCTTGCTACCTTTTGTAGTATTAAAATTAAATTTTAAAAACGACCTCTGAATCCCACCCCCACCCCGCCCCCCGGTAAAATCTTCCCTCACTTCAAGGAGGTGTCCCAATAGAAAAAAAAAATAATTATAGATAGTGATTGTTTGAAGAAAGCTAAATGAAGCCGAAGTGTTTTTCCCATTTGTGTCTCTTCTCTACCCTTCCATACTCCTCTGTTACCACCAGCATCAACTCAGATCCCCACGGTGTCTTCTTCAGAACAAAGTATTGAACAAATATTTCATTCTGGTCCCTGTGAGGATGTTATGGAGTCTTGGCTTCCGCACTGAATCCTACAAATTTTTGTTTACATCCCCACCTCCTCCACCCACAGTCCTGACAATTTTAGTGTTGCCTTAAACTAAGAATACAACTCCCTTCCAACTTGGCTTGCGTTTTTTTGTTCGGGAAAGTTGCTGAGTATTGACAGTTGTTTATTATTGACCTGTTGGGCCAGAACCACATAGAAGGCAGAAGCTTTCATATGACCTCTCTGCTCTGAAAACATCCATTTCTTTTGCTTCTCATCATTATTTTGAGTCCTTCAGACTCTTTTAAAGTAAATTCCCCCTTCACTTCCTTGTCATAAGTATAGATTGTGCAGCCATATTCCTCAGCTGTGTCCCCCAGATTCTACTCAACCACTTGGTTACCTCCATTTGCCAGATAAAAATCTATGTTCTTCAGAAACTGCTGAAAATGCCTGTGCGATCATGCATATGAACCATCAGAAGGAATCTGTGCTGCACACACACAGTATGATGTCAGCGAGTTATTCCCAGGAGACTGGCATGTCCTTGCTGCCAGCAAATCTCTCTCCTGCCACTCAGAAATTCTCACTCTGCTCGGGTGAAGTTTTCATCGCCACAATTTTTGAAAATCACACAGACCCCCACTTCTATTCTTATTTATCCAATGTCAACTAAAATTAATAAATGGGCTTTCTGGATTTGCCACAAGGAATCACATTCTTTTATCAAGCAGTAAAAAGCTTTATTTATTCTACCTTGCTTTGCTAGATATACAAAAAAGAGGCTGAAAATGTCTGCTACTGTATTTATGAATTTTAATTTCAGTTATATCAGTTATCTATTGCTTTGACAAACCACCCCAGCACCTAGTGGCTTAAAACAACCACCATTTTATTTCCTCGTTATTCGGTAGGTTGTCAGTGAGGGCTGGACTCAGCTGGTCTCTTCTGGGCTTTGTTTCGCCTGGGGCCATGCATGTGGCTACAATCATCTGCCAACTCAGGGGGGACCTGATGGTAATCTAAGATGGCCTCATTCGTATGTATGGGGCGTTGGTGCTGGCCTTTAGCTAAATCCTTGTCTCCAGCCGGCTAGCTTGAGTTTCTTCACATGGTGCCAAAAGAGACCCAGCAACAAGAGAGAGTCAGGCCTAATGTGCAAGGCTGCTTCAATCATCTGCTTGAGTCAAATTTGCTAATGTCCCATTAGCCAAAGCAAGTCACATACCCAAGCCCACGGTCAATGTGGGCAGGCGCTACTCAAAGGTGTGAGTGTGAGGAGGTGAGAGCCATTGAGGGCCATTACTGTGAGGATCTATCACATAAGTTAAACATCTACATCATTTCTTTAACGGAAAAAATGAGATTCACCTGGGAAGGTGTCAGGGCAAACCCATTACCAGAAAGAAAAATTGTCAGATTTATAGATACAGAACAGAGATATAAACCCCTTATAGATCGATTAGCACTGGAGGAGCATGGCTAGTGCACCGAAGCATTACCCCAACTGTAAAACCAAGCATACTTCAAAAAGGAGCCTAGGCCTGTACATGGGGCCTGCCTAGATGTTTAATATTCAACTGCATTTAGGGTCCTTCCAAAGGACTTCTCCTGGTATAGGGGAAGGTGAGGCATTTATTGGGTTAAATAAATCAGGTTGGTCATCTCAGTCCTGACCAAAGAAAGGTCAGTAGGGAAAGAATAAGGTGGCTCTGACAGTCGAGCGTAACTAGCATTTCCTGAGGACGTATTCTCAGCCACTGTGCATGGTTTCTTTTCTTTAAGCCTTGAATAACTTTGTGAGTTGGGTAGTAATCTTATCTCCACATTACAAAAGAGGAAACTGAGGCTTAGAAAGCTTCACTTACCCAAGCTCACACAGCTGAAACAGAAGGGACTTGAACCCTGTCTGTCTATAGAGCCCCAGTTATTATACGCAAAGTGATGCTGCTTATTCCATCACATGGGACAAATGGTTGGGCCCCATGAAATAATATCTCTGCCAGGCCCATCGATGCAAATATAAAGTCCTGTTGTTGCCCGCTGCCCCTTTTTGGAACAGTTTCCTTGCCCTGGACTTCAAAGCCATCCACAGGGAATCTGGGAGGGCCTGTGAGAGGGAGGTGGCTTCCATAGTTCTCACAGCATAAGATTTGTTGATGATGGGGTTGATTCCTTCCTAATTGAGCTCTGGAACCCTTTCCCAGTTAAATTACTCCTGCAGAGAGCACTTTCAGACTGCTGCAGCTGAATTTTGCTTGAGAGAAGTCAAAGCTATTTCTCGCTTGACCCAGCTCTAAGGCGTTATCCCTTATGTTTCTTGGTGAAGTAGCTGCTGAGCCCAGCATGTCTGGGCTTAAGGGTATAAATAATCCTCTGTTTATGCCAGTGCCTTCCCATCCAACAGCGTAATTGAAGCTCAGAGATTTAGAGTGACTGCCCTCCAACACATCTTAATAATGGAGTTATTCCAATAATACCAACAGGTACAGATGATGATTACAGTGAGATGAGGGATGAGAAATGCTATTCTGGAATGAAGTCAATTTCTCCTATACACATTAAAAAAAAGTCACAGCAATATAAGTAAATTTAGCCCCTGTATTTCTGTGCTCTATTCCCAAGTCCCCATCTCCAGCTCCAGGAAACTTGGCCTCTATTCTTTAACCTTTCCTCCAACATACCTTGAGCATCATCCAGATGTTACATTAGGTTCTTGCAAAATGAGGCCCTGCAGATTTTTTGCCATTGTCCAGCTGTATATTTTTTGTCAAAGAGAAGCAAAGAAGAAATAGCACGTGTCAGACAAGTGCTCTTACATCGACCTTTGCAAAGGGATTGATGTAATGGAAGGGAAGGCAGTGTTTAGCTAATTTTGAAGAAGTATAAGTGTATTAGATGGTATTCAGTGGAGCATGATTTGCATAGCATGTAAACTGTATAGAATTATAATGCAGAAAACTCAGAGCTTTCTGACGGTGAATGGTTCTAATTTATCGCTATGTCTAGAGACCAAAATATTCTGTAAGAATAACTGGAAGGTTTACTTTCCATTTGATAATTTAAAGAAAACACAAAATAGGTTAGGGTCTTCTTTTTTCGAAGTTAAATGATAAATTGCAATTTGACTTGACTCTTGACTAATAAATTGCAATTTAAAAAACAAAACACACTATTTTTTTTCCTAATTCTGCGCTGAAGATATACACATATCACCTGCCTCAATTTCCAAGATCTCAGTTCATATTTATGTACTTATAAAATTTGCTGCTCTCAAAAGTGGAAGACATCCTAGAAAAATTAATTATTTAATGAGTTTCAATATTCAGATTTGTGGTTGTTTGCTTAGAAACAGAATATGAATTTGGAGGCACATTTAAATTTTAAGCATAGCTCGATGCAAATTAATACCCACATGGGTAATGCACGGACAGATGAAAAAGGATGAAAAGGATGTCTTCAAAGAAGATAGGGCAGAGAATCTTTTTCACCATGAAGCTTGTTGTTTTGACTCAATGACATAATGCACGTACATGGCAGGAAGAAGGTCTAGATTGTGATGCCAAATCCAGCCTTTAAAGTGATGTTCTGAAAAAGAAATAGGGAAGAGGGTATCTGGAATTCCATTTAACTAGGATTTGCAGGACATGGAATACAAGATACTCTCAGAATACATAGAAGAAATAGACACAGTCCTGGTCCTCGAGAAATGAACTGTCCAGTGTGTTAGATAAACATCTATAAAATATGAGGCAATATGTGCTGTAAATTTGGAACTTGATAGAGTTGGTGGCTGTGCAACATTGTAAGCGTACTGAATACCACCAAATTGTATATTTTAAAATGGTCAGGGACTTCCCTGGTGGCGCAGTGGTTAAGAATCTGTCTGCCAATGCAGGGGACACAGGTTCGAGCCCTGGTCCAGGAAGATCCCACATGCCACGGAGCAACTAAGCCCGAGCGCCACAACTACTGAGCCTGTGTTCTAGAGCCCGTGAGCCACAACTACTGCAGCGCCCCCCCCCCCCACGCTCTAGGGCCTGCATGCTGCAACTACTGAAGCCTGCGTGCCTAGAGTCCGGGCTCCGCAACAAGAGAAGCCACTGCAATGAGAAACCCGCGCACTGCAATGAAGAGTAGCCCCCACTCGCCACAACTAGAGAAAGTCAGCACGCAGCAATGAAGACGCAACACAGCCAAAAATAAATTTAAAAAAAGGTCAATTTTATGTTAGGTGAATTTCGTCTCAATTTTTTTTTAATTGTAAATTTATTTATTTATTTATTTATCTATGGTTGTGTTGGTTCTTGTTGCTGCCCGCGGGCTTTCTCTAGTTGCGGTGAGCGGGGGCTACTCTTCCTTGCGGTGTGTGGGTTTCTCATCACAGTGGCTTCTCTTGTTGCGGAGCACGGGCTCTAGGCACGCAGGCTTCAGTAGTTGTGGCACGTGGGCTCAGTAGTTGTGGCTCGCAGGCTCTAGAGCACAGGCTCAGTAGCTGTGGCTCACGGGCTTAGTTGCTCCGCGGCATGTAGGATCTTCCCAGATCAGGGCTCGAACCCATGTCCCCTGCGTTGGCAGGTGGATTTTTGTTTTTTTTAACATCTTCATTGGAGTATATTTGCTTCACAGTGGTGTTAGTTTGTGCTTTATAACAAAGTGAATCAGCTATACATATACATATATTCCCATATCTCCTCCCTCTTGCGTCTCCCTCCCACCCTCCTTATCCCACCCCTCTAAGTGGTCACAAAGCACTGAGCTGATCTCCCTGTGCTAAGCGGCTGCTTCCCACTAGCTATCTATTTTACATTTGGTAGTGTATATATGTCCATGCAACTCTCTCACTTCGTCTCAGCTTACCCTTCCCACTCCCTGTGTCCTCAAGTCCATTCTCTACGTCTGTATCTTTATTCCTGTCTTGCCTCTGGGTTTTTCAGAACCTTTTTTTTTTTTTTTCAGATTCCATATATATCTGTTAGCATACGGTATTTATTTTTCTCTTTCTGACTTACTTCACTCGGTATGACAGACTCTAGCTCCATCCACCTCACTACAAATAACTCAATTTCATTTCTTTTTATGGCTGAGTAATATTCCATTGTATATATGTGCCACATCTTCTTTATCCATTCATCTGTTGATGGACACTTAGGTTGCTTCCATGTCCTGGCTATTGTAAATAGAGCTGCAGTGAACATTGTGGTACATGACTCTTTTTGAATTATGGTTTTCTCAGGGTATATGCCCAGTAGTGGGATTGCTGGGTCATATGGTAGTTCTATTTTTAGTTTTTTAAGGAACCTCCCTACTGTTCTCCATAGTGGCTGTATCAATTTACATTCCCACCAACAGTGCAAGAGGGTTTCCTTTTCTCCACACCCTCTCCAGCATTTACTGTTTGTAGATTTTTTGATGATGGCCATTCTGACTGGTGTGAGGTGATACCTCATTGTAGTTTTGATTTGCATTTCTCTAATGATTAGTGATGTTGAGCATCCTTTCATGTGTTTGTTGGCAATCTGTATATCTTCTTTGGAGAAATGTCTGTTTAGGTCTTCTGCCCATTTTTTGATTGGGTTGTTTGTTTTTTTGATATTGAAGGGCATGAGCTGCTTGTAAATTTTGGAGATTAATCCTTTGTCAGTTGCTTCATTTGCAAATATTTTCTCCCATTCTGAGGGTTGTGTTTTCATCTTGTTTATGTTTTCCTTTGCTGTGCAAAAGCTTTTAAGTTTCATTAGGTCCCATTTGTTTATTTTTGATTTTATTTCCATTTCTCTAGGAGGTGGGTCAAAAGGATCTTGCTGTGATTTATGTCATAGAGTGTTCTGCCTATGTTTTCCTCTAAGAGTTTTATAGTATCTGGCCTTACATTTAGGTCTCTAATCCATTTAGAGTTTATTTTCGTGTATGGTGTTGGGGAGTGTTCTAATTTCATTCTTTTACATGTAGCTGTCCAGTTTTCCCAGAGCCACTTATTGAAGAGGCTGTTTTTTCTCCACTGTATATTCTTGCCTCCTTTATCAAAGATAAGGTGACTATATGTGCGTGGGTTTATCTCTGGGCTTTCTATCCTGTTCCATTGATCTATATTTCTGTTTTTGTGCCAGTACCATACTGTCTTGATTACTGTAGCTTTGTAGTATAATCTGGCAGGCAGATTCTTAACCACTGCACCACCAAGGGAGGTCCCTCATCTTAATTTTTAAGAAATGTGCTATAAAGAGGCACAAAACGAGAAAGGAGGAACCCCATGTCCTTGGGAATCTTTGTCCATTGCCCCTGAAGAAAAGAAGGCTAATGTTTGGAAAGGAAGGGACATTTGGGGGCCTGAAATAGCTGGGTGAGTATCTCAACCCTCTTGGTTTATTAGCAGACATCTGGTACTTTGAAGATTCTGTCATTCTCTGGACATTCTGGGTTAGGACATGAGTCCAGTGAAGAACAATTGCACTGGAAACGAGTTTGCCTACCTGGTGAGAGCTGGGGACCCCAAAGGCTCATCTGCCCACAACAGCAGTGTATGGGTGAAGGGGCATTAGATTTAAAAACCAACTCTGCCCCCACTCACTGTGTGGCCTTGGGGAGGTTAAGGTAATTAACCTCTCTGAAATTCTGTTTCCTCACTAGCAAATTGGGGATCATAAAAACTACCTCATATAGTAGGTAGTAGTTTTGGAAAAGATTAATACTACATGCAAAGTGTCTTGCACAGAGGAGACACTAGTAAATGTCCCATCCTTTCCAATCTCCCAGCCCCCTCACCTTGCCCTCTGACTCGACTTGAACTTAACATAGAAGTCATTTCCTGTGGGGCAGCAACAACACTGGCCTAAGAAATGAGCCTCATTAAGTTGTGGTTGCACTGATACATAATCTTAGAGTGAGGGCTTTAGAAGGGGATGGAGGTCTGTTCGTCTGGGACCAGAAATCAAGGAAGAAAGACCCTCCTTTTCTAGATCTCTTTCCTTAGCACAGGGGAAATATCAGGAACATCATCATAGACCAAAAAATGCTAGAAGTGGCTCTTAAAGGTCATTTAACCTTATCCTCTCATTTTACAGATGAGAAGCCGAGGCCCCTGAGAGGAAGGCATAGCCCTATTAATCTCCCTCTTAACCATCCCTCTAGTCGGTTCCTATGAGGGAATGTGCTGGAAGTTGTCCAGCTGCCCCAGATCCACTCTCCACCCTCCTCCACCTCCTCCCTGAGCCCACTGCCTGTTTTTGTATAGCCCATGAGCTATGAATGGTTCTTAATATTTTTTAAATGGTGAAAAATAAATCAAAAGAAGAATATTTTGTGACACTTGAAAATTCAAATTTCAGTGTCTATAAATAAAGTTTTATTGGAACATAGCCATATTCATTCATTTATGTATTGCCTATGGCTGCTTTCACAACTGTGGTGGAATTCAATAGTAGCAAGAGAGACCAAATAGCTTGCAAAGTGTAAACTATTTACTCTCTGGCCCTTTACAGGAAAATCTGTGACCCCTGTACTAGACGCCATCCCTGGCCTTTCCCTCTTTACTCAACTCCTGGTTGCAGCTGAATCTCTTGATTGGGTAGATCCAGTCTATTAAAGACTGAAAGATTTCATCCCCTTTTCTTTCTTTTCTCTCCTAGACAAGTGAGTACCTATATCTACTCTTCAGACCTTGACTTGCTCTGGGAGGGGCCATCTCAAGGCCTAGCCTGGGGGAGGGACAATAACAGCATCCAGAGAATTTGAGAAGGCTCTTCTGGCAACAGATTTAAAGCCATATTCTCTGATGGACTGTCTCTGTTTAACCCTTGTGTCTATCTCTCAGTTGGTTCTGAACTCAAGAAGGAAGAGGGTATGATTCATTGACTCCCTAGAACCCTGCATTCCCTTTCTCCACAACCTTAGTCCCTTAGTTTGAACACTCATCATCTCTCAAATGTATCACTAAAACATCCTCCTACCTGGCTTCCCTGCCTCCAACCTCACCTCCTTCCAATCCACAATTGCCAATCTTTCTAAAACACAAATCTGATCTATTTCTTCTCTACTATGAAGATTGACTGCAGTAATGGCCCAATCTTTCGTGCCTCGCTGTGTCTACACCCCTGGATAGTGACTTTCCGCATTGATTCTCGACTTAGGCACGTGACTTGCTTTGGCTAAGGAGATAATGACAAACTTGCCACAGCAGAGACTTCAAAAAACACTTGTATGTTTCCTCCTCTCTTGGACCCCTGCTAGCACCATAAGAACATGCCCACACGAGCCTGCTGAGGGAGGTGAGTGACACGTGGAGAAAAATAAGTTGCCATGGTCAAGGCCATCCTACCTGCCAGCTGCCTACAAGTGCATGGCAAGCACAGCCCAGAGCAGTAGAACTGCCTAGCCAACCAGTAGACTTGTGAAAAAAAAAAAAAAAAAGCAAAAGTTGTTTTAAGTCTCTAAGCTTTGGGATGCTTTGTTATTCAGCATTAGCTAACTGTTACACCTATTTAAAACTCTTCATTGCCTCAAATTGCCCACACAACAAAACCAAAATTCCTTAACTTAATAACATATAAGGTTTTTCATCATCTTCCTGAACTCCATACATTTAGGCTAACCAGCCCACTCTGATGATGTGCAGCTATCACTGTAAAAACTGGTTCCTGACACCCTTGTCTGGTTCACCAACTATATCCTAAAATTTGTGCCTTGTATCTCTCTTTCCTGATAAGTTCCTGGTTTCCTTTGCTCTGGTTGCCCCTCAAACTGAATTGACTATACTTCCCTCTTTGACTGTAACTTAAACTCCCCCTTTAGATCAGTGTTTTCCAAACTTTGAGTCATGACTCATTGGGTCATGATTTAAGTTTAGAGAGACAGGCTAGCATTTTTTTTTTTAGCTGAAATAGAAAAAAAAAAAAAAGAACAATTAAATAGAAAATAGAGTGAATCATGTATGAGAATAAATTTTTAATGTGTATGTATTGATTTGCCATGTAAAATATATATTTTTCTGTGAAACACAGTCAAGAGTTTAAAACCACACCACTTTAGAACATATCTTCTTCTGGGCTCCTCTGAGTAAATGCTGCCCCAGATCCACCTGGTCCTCACACCCTACCCCAGGATGGGCCCTTATAGGCAGCTCTCCCCCAGGACTTGCTCATTCCCATCTGACCTCATCAGCCTCTCCACTCACATGGCCCTCCACTCCCCATCATGCCACCATCACCCTGAAGTACCAGCTCTGCCTTTGTAACTTGGTTTTTCCTCCACCAATAACAACCTTTCCTTCCTCATTTGTCTGGAAAATTCCTGTTTGTTAGGAGTGCTGTAGGTGCGTCCTCCATTATTTAATCTTCAATGTGCATATGATTCAATGTGCTCAAATAACACAGTCTCTGGGAAGGCACTCCTTCCCCTCCCCCTACCTCCAATTCCATTCCCACTTACACACCAAAGTGTATGATATGTCAAAGCTTAAGAGCATTCTTTTAAAAACTTTACTTCTATTTCCCATGTTTTCACTGGAAAATCATTTGTGTTCCTATGTGCTCCCATAGTCCCCGTGCATGCAGCTGTCATAACACTTCACAGTTACTGAATTCTAATTGTTGAGTCTGTGTGTGTATTTTCCACACAAGGTTGGGAGCTCCTTGAGATTAAGGCCTGAGTCTGTTTATCAGCAGCACCTAGAGCAGGGCCAGGCATCAGTACAAGTTGAAATTGTCCCCTTGTATATTTGGGACAGCACAGGTGACCTGAGGGTGTGAGATACAGGACCACTGGGTCTCAGTGGAAAGATGATGGGCAAGGAAACAGAGTGAAGAGGGCAAACTCCAGTGCTGGGGCGCCTACAGAGGGAAAATGTGAGCCGGCAACCAGGTCCGCGTAGCCTCCTTACGAATTTGACCAGCCCCGGTCTCCAACACTTGAAACAAAATGAAATCAAAAAGCCCAAACCCACACGATGTTAAGCAGGAAAACACTACATAGCCTCTTCTGGAGGGCTTTGTGTGCTGCAACGCAGGAGATGAATAAGGGAGCACACAAAGTAATCAGAGATAGGAAGAATCCCATGAAAGACACAAAAACCTCAGCGCAGGGCAAGGATGAGGCTGCTTATTGACTGTGAAGAGGGAGAAAGATAAGAACCGAAGTTGAGACAGACATGAAGATGGGCGTGCGAGGATCACCAACAAATCAGAAGAAAAATATTTCTCATGGATTATATAAAGGAACAGAAGTGAGCAGGGAAGTAAAGAGAGCTTCAGAGAGACCAGAGGGAATAATTTAGTTTCACAAAAAGTACACCCTGTAGAAAACTCAAATGAATTCTGTGCTCTGTGTTGCGTCCGCACAGGTACTATTGTGGAATTTTTCCAGGTACCTCATGTCCCAGATACCAGGTTTCCAATAAAGGGCTCTGTGGTGGCCATTGTTAATTAATTGCAGCTACAATGAATGGTTGCTGGGTACCAAATGGAAAAAGTTAGCACAGGAGGCTTTGACAATTTCACCCTAAGTTATACAAGTCACAAAAGGGAAATTAATTTACACTCGGGGGTTACAAACAGTTCTGGTACCTAGCACAGTGTCTGGCACACTCGGAGGAGGGACCAGCTGAAGAGGAGCCAATGAATCATTTTATAGCTCTTTTACCCCTTCTAAAGCATCCAAACCATTTTGGTTTGTAACAATAGCATTTCCAGAAATAGCCAGGATATCTTTAGAAGCCTGTGCTAACCTGGCAATGAGGGGCAGAATGGGGAAAGTGAGGAGGGGGAGGAAGGATGAAGGGAGAGAAGGAGAAAAAGTTCATCTCCCTTTCAGGCCACATAAGCCAATTTCAAGGAGAAATTTTTCTGTATGAATGTATGACACAGCCAACTCACTCAATCAGATTCAAAGGAAAATAAAGGAGGCAGGTGAAACCCAGAGCCAGGAAGAGCAGAAGTGGTTTTGGACTCAGAATTCACAATAAGTCTAAGAGAACATGAAATCACTGCCAGTTTCTTGTAGCAGAGCCAACTTCCTGCTTTTTTTGTTTTTAATGGCTTGTATCATCAACTTGGGAAATGTAGGGATTTGAGGCAGATGATGAATCAATTACCTCAATGAGATAAAATGCCCAAATTCCACGAAGGCATCAGGAAACAGAAACAACAAAAAGACACTGTCAGGTGTCTTATGAAAAGCAGGTTGAGCAAATCACCTCATGTTAGTCTCCTGGACCAAGCTCGGGGTTTACAAGCTCTCCCCGCCCACCCAGCTCCCAGCGGTGCCCACTGCAGGCTGCTACTTCGGCCAAGACAGGCACCCCGCTGCCCCCCAGGCCGTACTAATAAAAATAAGAAAAGATATAGTGGGGAGTGACATAGAGAGAAAAAGGGGTCACTCGGTAACCAGGGGTTAGACAAGGTAACCTAGGACAAGAAAGGGAAGGAAAGAATAAGACTAGTAAGAAGAAATTTGAGTGTAGAGAATTGGGGCTTCCACCAGCTGGGCTGCTGAAAGAAAAATCTTCATCTTATGTGAGTCATTTGTTGACTACTGCCTTTAAAGGGGGTCCCTAATATCCCCAGTCAGCCCCCAGGACAAAAAACTCTCAAGGAATTCAGGGAGCTGAAAAAAGAACATGAATACAGGACGGTAATTTTAGAATAAGAAAGCACCTACAGAGAGAGAAGGAATATTTAGATTCTGAGTCACAATGTTTATACCTTTAACACAGTTTGATATATAAAATTATGTAAGAGTTGTATACTATATATATGAGTTATATTACTATATTAAGTGTATATACACATGTCCTGGTGTATACATGGCACTCCGCAGGCTATGCCTGGTCTCAATCCAGATAGCTAGCCATTTAGATTCCTACCTACAAGCTAAGCCCTTGCTCTCATAAATGTGACCAGCTCTGACCTCAGACAGCAGGCATTTCTGGAGCTACAACCCAGCCTCATGGAGCAAACCATCAGGTCATCTGACTACAAGTCCAGCCCTGGCCTTGTGTCCCCATTTGGATAACGAGCTTTCTGTATTAATTAAAATAACCCATCATCTCCTTGTACCCCAGGATTGCTAAAAGGTTTCTACCTCGGGAACCCTGTGCCTGAGATCTTGTTCAGATAACCTGACTGCTACTCCAGCTTTTCTAAGACTGGGCTCTAACAAGCCCCATTCACCCCATTCTGTCCCAACTCCAAACAGGCATGGAGTGCAAGGCTTTCGGGTCCTCAGCAACATGGGACAGAACCAATAGGGAGGCAGAGCCCAACAACAGCTGCCAGACACTCCAGCAGCAGGGGAGCAGGGCCCTGGACAGAGGAAGCAAAGGCTGAGTGTGGAGAGGGAAGCTGGGGGGCCAGTCAGCGTCTCAGGCCTTGTTTCAGTAGTCCCAGCGAATGCAGGGGGAGAGCAACATAGGGGCGTTTCGTAGGAGGTGACCATTCTTCACTCACATGCACCAGTGCCCCAGACAGCAGGCTGGGGTCTCAGAGACAAGACTGGACCCCAGAGAATGGGTCTGGCAAGAGCTCTACAAAACGTCCATCAATGGGGTTGCCAGCCTAGGAGGAGGAGCTAAAATCCCAGGCCACACAGTTGAGCACGGAGCAGACGTGTAGATCAGGATATGCCTCATGGAGAAGAAAGATACAAGACAGACCTGCAAGATAAGTCACGAGCAAGGGTCTCAGGCTTTTCCCTGCCTCCAATCTTGCCGTTTTCAGTCGGCCCTGCCTCTCACATTCAGATTGGATTTTCTAAAACCTAGCTTTCAGCAGGTCACTCCCCATTTAGGCTCTTGGTCAAATGCTTGCTCATGAGCAGGTATTTGTGTCTTCAGCTGTCCAGCCCAACAGCTGTTACAAATCCTGCAGGACAGGATAGTGTCGTGGCGCCGAAGCCAAGGTCAGGGGTGTGCCGCAGAGAGGTTTACGAGGAGAAAATTGAAAATAGATAGTTGTGTTTGGTGCCTGGGAGGCTGTTGGAGACTTTTAAGTGAAGCATTTTTATTGCAGTTTTGAGAATGGATGACAGATTATGAGGCACTGCTGGAAAAAAAGAGAGTAGGAACTGGGTTTTGATCAGCTGAAGAGAAAAAGACTAATGCTTTGTGTTTGGTGAAGTTACATGCGGTCAAGGTTTTTTTTTTTTTATAGTAGTCATCTTTTCTTTTTTAAATTTATTTATTTATTTATTTATTTATTTATTTATGGCTGTGTTGGGTCTTCGTTTCTGTGCGAGGGCTTTCTCTAGTTGCGGCGAGTGGGGGCCACTCTTCATCGCGGTGCGCGGGCCTCTCACTGTCGTGGCCTCTCTTGTTGCGGAGCACAGGCTCCAGACGTGCAGGCTCAGTAGTTGTGGCTCACGGGCCCAGTTGCTCCGCGGCATGTGGGATCTTCCCAGACCAGGGCTCGAACCCATGTCCCCTGCATTGGCAGGCAGATTCTCAACCACTGCACCACCAGGGAAGCCCAGGTCAAGGTTTTTTTACACACTATGATTTGTCTGCCCAATATTTATTCATTTATTCCACACATATTTTTTGAGTACCTACTATGTATAGGTGCTGTAGTGGAGAAGACACAGTGGTTATTAATATATACACGGTTCTGCCTTCAGATAATTACAAAGGAATGACGACTGTGACAAGAGAGGAGGAACAGTGTGTTACAGAAGCACAAGCAAAGGGCATCTAACCCTGACTTTGGGATCCCCTAGGTCTGAACTGCCGTTGTTCTCTCTAGCCAGATTGGTTTCCACCCATTTCCATGCACATGTCCTACATACTCCTGATGTCAGGTCTGGGATTATACTTTCACCCAGGCTACTCAGGGCCTATGAATACTTTCTGACCTATCTTGTATCTCACATTCCTCCTGAAGAGATTTCTAGTGAAGATGGCATCCAAGTTAACACTTTTAGATCCACACCCTGTCCCTGGGCTCCAAACACAAGACAATGTAGATAAAAATATTTAAAAAGAAACCTACACAGAAATGGCCATGTTGAAAACAAAACAAATCTTTTTGTTTTGAAAAACAAATCTTTTTTAAAGGCAAAAGAAAACCACAATACCATAAGCAGGGCTGAAGCCATGGACTGCTAGGTGTGAAGGCAGGCACAGGCTGTGAAATGTTAGTATCTGTGTGGTAACAGGGACCAGACGTGTCCTATGAGAGGTGGGGAAGAGAGCCAGTTTCACTGAATGAAACCAGTACTTCTGTGGGCCCCTCCACCTGTAAAAGGAAGTTGAAAAAGATGCAATGGACTTTTGCCTGGAGCAGTGGAGTATATGAAGCTGAGTATCTTGAAAGGCTGGAAATAATGGATCTCACCTTGAAGCCAGAACATGGGTCCAACAGCTCACTGGGTTGGTAACTAGATTTTTAAAAATTTCAATGGGACAGAAGCTTCTGAACAGGAAGGAAAGAAGGAAGGGAGGGGGAAGAAAGAAAGGGGAAACAATGGAGGGAAGAAAGAAGGAAAGGAGGGAGGAAGGAAAAAAGGCTGAGATCTACACTGAGACCTGGGGGGGCCAGGATAAAGCAACCACAAAATTATCAGACCTCGGGGACTTCCCTGGTGGTCCAGTGGGTAAGACTCCATGCTCCCAATGCAGGGGGCACGGGTTTGATCCCTGGTTGGGGAACTGGATCCCGCATGCATGCAGCAACTAAGAGTTTGCATGCCTCAACTAAAGATCCCACATGCCACAACTAAGACCCAGCACAGCCCCCCCCCCAAAAAAAAAATTATCAGACTTGGGGAAAACAAAGAGAGAAAAATCCTGCCCATGATGAGCCTTCAAATTCAAATTCCAAAACACATGGAGAAAAGCTAGACAAAAGATATATATAACTAGGAGACATATTTACTCCAGATGAGATGAAAATAAGAGATTAATATGAAAATGTCTGAAACAGGTATGTTTAAGATCATCAAAGAGATAAAGGAAGGAATAGCACTCATAAAAAACAGGAACAATAAATTCTGAAGCAAAATAGTCAGATGAAACAAGAACAGGTGAATATAAAAAAAAATAACTAATTGGAAATCCTGGGAATAGAAAAACACAATCATTGAAATTAAAATCAAAATGAATAGGTTAAACTCTAGACTGGACATATTTGAACAAATAATTAAAGAATTGGAAAATAGTATTGAGAAGTCCACCCAGAAGACAGCATTGAATGGTAAGAGATTAAAACTAAGAAATGTCAGCTAGAAAACAGAAAATAGATGGAACAGCTCCAACCTAATAGGAATTCCTGAAAAACAGAACAAGAGCGGGGCTGATGAGATGTATTTGTAGAGACTATGACTGATGATTTTCTGGATTTGAAGACAGACAAAAGTGTACAACTAGTGCTGAACAGGATACATTTGTTTGAAATGCCTTCCATGTCCTGGTTCCCTCCTAGCTCCATGCCTAATCTCTTACTGCTTTCTTCCTTGCTCACTTTGCTTTAGCCGTACTGGCCTCCTTGCTAATCCTTGGACAAAACAAAGCCACTCCTACCTTAGAGCCTCTGCTTGCTCTTTCTCTGTTTAAATGCTTTTCCCCAAGATAATCTGTATGGCTCATTCCCTCATTCTCTTTCTGTTTCTTTTCAGATGTTACCTTATTGGTGAGACCTTGCCTGATAGAAGCAAGTGAATGAATGAATGAATGAATAGGTGGGTGGATGAATACTCTCCTTTCTCTACCTCACCATCTTACCCACTCACACATACATGGTACTTAGTGCAGTGTTGGGTACATGGACACACGTCCAAATAACATTTGGTTTCGATAAATTCCATGCAAAGCCTTGTCTATATCCTAAAAGCTGACATTATTATGTGTGCATGTGAATTAATATTTAGTGACAGATATGATCAATCTATTTTCCCTAAAATTTGTCACTATAATAGAGTAATTAAATCATGGTATTACAAAGTTTATGAGGGTTTAGAGCTCATTAATTTCTTTTTTATTGAAGTATAGTTGATTTACAATATTGTGTTAGTTTCAGGTGTACAGCAAAGTGATTCAGTTATACATATACATATATATATATTCTTTTTCAGATTCCATTCCATTATAGGTTATTACAAGATGTTGAATATAGTTCCCTGTGCTATACAGTAGGTCCTTGTTGTTTAACTATTTTACATATAGTGGTATGTATCTGTTAATCCCAAACTCCTAATTTATGACTCCTACTTCTCACTTTGGTAACCATAAGTTTGTTTTCTATGTTTGTGGGTCTATTTCTGTTTTGTAAATAAGTTCATTTGTATCATTTTTTAGATTCCACATATAAGTGATAATATATGATATTTGTCTTTGTCTGGCTTACTTCACTTAGTATGATAATCTCTAGGTCCATCCATGTTGCTGCAAATGGCATTATTTCATTTTTTATGGCTGAGTAGTATTCCATTGTATATATGTACCACATCTTCTTTATCCATTCATCTGTCGATGGACATTTAGGTTGCTTCCATGTCTTGGCTATTGTAAATAGTGCTGCTATGAACATTGAAGAGCTCATTTATTTCAACTTCCACATTTTACATGTGAAAATTGAGGCCAAGAGAGGTGAAATAGACATACAGGCAAGCAGTTTAACAGAGCCAGGGCTAAAAATCAGCCTCTTAACTGAGTCCAGTGTCCATTTTATCCCACGTTGTCTTCATTCTACTTGCATTCAGATAAATTGGGTCATAAATAATCCTATTCCCCCAATGAACATCTTAACCTCTATGTACACATGCATTGTTTCTAGGTAACAATAGATTATCCCTACTTGCTTTGGAGACGTTGGGGCTTCCAGGTGCCACTTCATTAAAAATGTAATTTTAATGTGTTTTTATTTCTACAGCTTCTTGCCATTAAGAGACTATAATTAAAATAATTAGAAGACTCTTGCCTGACAGTTACAGAAAGATAGAGAAGATGAAAAGGCAGAGGGCTATGTACCAGATGAAGGAACAAGAAAAAACCCCAGAAAAACAACTAAATGAAGTGGAGATAGGCAACCTTCCAGAAAAAGAATTCAGAATAATGATAGTGAAGATGATCCAGGACCTTGGAATAAGAATGGAGGCAAAGATTGAGAAGATGCAAGAAATGATTAACAAAGACCTAGAAGAATTAAAGAACAAACAAACAGAGATGACCAATACAATAACTGAAATGAAAACTACACTAGAAGGAATCAATAGCAGAATAACTGAGGCAGAAGAACGGATAAGTGACCTGGAAGACAGAATGATGGAATTCACTGCTGCGGAACAGACTAAAGAAAAAAGAATGAAAAGAAATGAAGACAGCCTAAGAGACCTCTGGGACAACATTAAACGCAACAACATTCGCATTATAGGGGTCCCAGAAGGAGAAGAGAGAGAGAAAGGATCAGAGAAAATATTTGAAGAGATTATAGTCGAAAACTTCCCTAACATGGGAAAGGAAATAGCCACCCAAGTCCAGGAAGCGCAGAGAGTCCCATACAGGATAAACCCAAGGAGAAACACGCCGAGACACATAGTAATCAAAGTGGCAAAAATTAAAGACAAAGAAAAATTATTGAAAGCAGCAAGGGAAAAACGACAAATAACATACAAGGGAACTCCCATAAGGTTAACAGCTGATTTCTCAGCAGAAACTCTGCAAGCCAGAAGGGAGTGGCATGATATACTTAAAGTGATGAAAGGGAAGAACCTACAACCAAGATTACTCTACCCGGCAAGGATCTCATTTAGATTTGATGGAGAAATCAAAAGCTTTACAGACAAGCAAAAGCTAAGAGAATTCAGCACCAACAAACCAGCTCTACAACAAATGCTAAAGGAACTTCTCTAAGTGGGAAACACAAGAGAAGAAAAGGACCTACAAAAACAAACCCAAAACAATTAAGAAAATGGTCATAGGAACATACATATCGATAATTACCTTAAACGTGAGTGGATTAAATGCCCCAACCAAAAGACATAGACTGGCTGAATGGATACAAAAACAAGACCCATATATATGCTGTCTACAAGAGACCCACTTTAGACCTAGGGACACATACAGACTGAAAGTGATGGGATGGAAAAAGATATTCCATGCAAATGGAAATCAAAAGAAAGCTGGAGTAGCTATACTCATATCAGATAAAATAGACTTTAAATTAAAGAATGTTACAAGAGACAAGGAAGGACACTACATAATGATCCAGGGATCAATCCAAGAAGAAGATATAACAATTATAAATATATATGCACCCAACATAGGAGCACCTCAATACATAAGGCAACTGCTAACAGCTATAAAAGAGGAAATCGACAGTAACACAATAATAGTGGGGGACTTTAACACCTCACTTACACCAATGGACAGATCATCCAAAATGAAAATAAATAAGGAAACAGAAGCTTTAAATGACACAATAGACCAGATAGATTTAATTGATATATATCGGACATTCCATCCAAAAACAGCAGATTACACGTTCTTCTCAAGTGCGCACGGAACATTCTCCAAGATAGATCACATCTTGGGTCACAAATCAAGCCTCAGTAAATTTAAGAAAATTGAAATCATATCAAGCATCTTTTCTGACCACAACGCTATGAGATTAGAAATGAATTACAGGGAAAAAAACGTAAAAAGGACAAACACATGGAGGCTAAACAATACGTTACTAAATAACCAAGAGATCACTGAAGAAATCAAAGAGGAAATCAAAAAATACCTAGAGACAAATGACAATGAAAACACGACGACCCAAAACCTATGGGATGCAGCAAAAGCAGTTCTAAGAGGGAAGTTTATAGCTATACAAGCCTACCTAAAGAAACAAGAAAAAGCTCAAGTAAACAATCTAACCTTACACTTAAAGAAACTAGAGAAAGAAGAACAAACAAAACCCAAAGTTAGCAGAAGGAAAGAAATCATAAAGATCAGAGCAGAAATAAATGAAATAGAAACAAAGAAAACAATAGCAAAGATCAATAAAACTAAAAGTTGGTTCTTTGAGAAGATAAACAAAATTGATAAGCCATTAGCCAGACTCATCAAGAAAAAGAGGGAGAGGACTCAAATCAATAAAATCAGAAATGAAAAAGGAGAAGTTACAACAGACACTGCAGAAATACAAAGCATCCTAAGAGACTACTACAAGCAACTTTATGCCAATAAAATGGACAACCTGGAAGAAATGGACAAATTCTTAGAAAGGTATAACCTTCCAAGACTGAACCAGGAAGAAATAGAAAATATGAACAGACCAATCACAAGTAATGAAATTGAAACTGTGATTAAAAATCTTCCAACAAACAAAAGTCCAGGACCAGATGGCTTCACAGGTGAATTCTATCAAACATTTAGAGAAGAGCTAACACCCATCCTTCTCAAACTCTTCCAAAAAATTGCAGAGGAAGGAACACTCCCAAACTCATTCTATGAGGCCACCATCACCCTGATACCAAAACCAGACAAAGACACTACAAAAAAAGAAAATTACAGACCAATATCACTGATGAATATAGATGCAAAAATCCTCAACAAAATACTAGCAAACAGAATCCAACAACACATTAAAAGGATCATACACCACGATCAAGTGGGATTTATCCCAGGGATGCAAGGATTCTTCAATATACGCAAATCAATCAATGTGATACACCATATTAACAAATTGAAGAAGAAAAACCATATGATCATCTCAATAGATGCAGAAAAAGCTTTTGACAAAATTCAACACCCATTTCTGATAAAAACTCTCCAGAAAGTGGGCATAGAGGGAACCTACCTCAACATAATAAAGGCCATATATGACAAACCCACAGCAAACATCATTCTCAATGGTGAAAAACTGAAAGCATTTCCTCTAAGATCAGGAACGAGACAAGGATGTCCACTCTCACCACTATTATTCAACATAGTTTTGGAAGTCCTAGCCACGGCAATCAGAGAAGAAAAAGAAATAAAAGGAATACAAATTGGAAAAGAAGAAGTAAAACTGTCACTGTTTGCGGATGACATGATACTATACATAGAGAATCCTAAAACTGCCACCAGAAAACTGCTAGAGCTAATTAATGAATATGGTAAAGTTGCAGGATACAAAATTAATGCACAGAAATCTCTTGCATTCCTATACACTAATGATGAAAAATCTGAAAGAGAAATTATGGAAACACTCCCATTTACCATTGCAACAAAAAGAATAAAATACCTAGGAATAAACCTACCTAGGGAGACAAAAGACCTGTATGCAGAAAACTATAAGACACTGATGAAAGAAATTAAAGATGATACCAACAGATGGAGAGATATACCATGTTCTTGGATTGGAAGAATCAACATTGTGAAAATGAGTATACTACCCAAAGCAATCTACAGATTCAATGCAATCCCTATCAAATTACCAATGGCATTTTTTACAGAGCTAGAACAAATCATCTTAAAATTTGTATGGAGACACAAAAGACCCCGAATAGCCAAAGCAGTCTTGAGGCAAAAAAATGGAGCTGGAGGAATCAGACTCCCTGACTTCAGACTATACTACAAAGCTACAGTAATCAAGACAATATGGTACTGGCACAAAAACAGAAACATAGATCAATGGAACAAGATAGAAAGCCCAGAGATTAACCCACGCACCTATGGTCAACTAATCTACGACAAAGGAGGCAAAGATATACAATGGAGAAAAGACAGTCTCTTCAATAAGTGGTGCTGGGAAAACTGGACAGCTACATGTAAAAGAATGAAATTAGAATACTCCCTAACACCATACACAAAAATAAACTCAAAATGGATTAGAGACCTAAATATAAGACTGGACACTATAAAACTCTTAGAGGAAAACATAGGAAGAACACTCTTTGACATCAATCACAGCAAGATCTTTTTTGATCCACCTCCTAGAGTAATGGAAATAAAAACAAAAATAAACAAATGGGACCTAATGAAACTTCAAAGCTTTTGCACAGCAAAGGAAACCATAAACAAGACGAAAAGACAACCCTCAGAATGGGAGAAAATATTTGCAAATGAATCAACGGACAAAGGATTAATCTCCAAAATATATAAACAGCTCATTCAGCTCAATATCAAAGAAACAAACACCCCAATCCAAAAATGGGCAGAAGACCTAAATAGACATTTCTCCAAAGAAGACATACAGATGGCCACGAAGCACATGAAAAGATGCTCAACATCACTAATTATTAGAGAAATGCAAATCAAAACTACAATGAGGTATCACCTCACTCCTGTTAGAATGGGCATCATCAGAAAATCTACAAACAACAAATGCTGGAGAGGGTGTGGTGAAAAGGGAACCCTCTTGCACTGTTGGTGGGAATGTAAATTGATACAGCCACTATGGAGAACAATATGGAGGTTCCTTAAAAAACTAAAAATAGAATTACCATATGACCCAGCAATCCCACTACTGGGCATATACCCAGAGAAAACCGTAATTCAAAAAGACACATGCACCCGAATGTTCAGTGCAGCACTATTTACAATAGCCAGGTCATGGAAGCAACCTAAATGCCCATAAAAAAAAAAAAAAAAAAAGAAGACTCTTGCCTGTTAATCAGTCTACATTTCAATAAAACATTTAAAAATTCACAGTCCAAAGCTGTTACCTTATTATTTAAGCATGAGTTCTATTATATAAACTGTCACCACAGCACTGTCAACCAGTTATATATAGAAAAAAATCTGTTAGCTTTTGCTTGGTAAACCAATGTCACTCGATGCTGAAATTATTGAAGAAATTACAGGGAGATGGACAATGGGTGGGTTTGCATCCCCCCCCAGTGTAACTGAGCTCTGGAAGATTTCTAAAGCCTCTTTTGGATGCAGTGTACGTCAAGATAGTTGAGAAGGAACACAGTTTTGCAGCAGCAGTGAGAATTCATAGTGCTAAATTTTGAGTGTCACGCATACATATATATACACACAGACATATGCATGTGGTAATAGTGATGAAAAGATTTTTTTTTTAAGCTGCTATAATTCAAGCAGGCTACGTTCCAATGGTACAATGGGGTTTGAGACACTAAAAAGCAATGAATTATAACTTCTATAACCGATTTCTCATTGAAAGTATTATGTTCTCTGTTTACTGTAAGCCTTCACCTTTAGGCCTCCAGAAGCCTTGTGCTAGAGCGATTCTGTAGGACTTCTCTGCTTGCATTTCCCATAGAGATAACCTCTGCTAACCTAGGAGGGTCTGGACGCGAACGCTACTAGGACTAACACACAGGGTTTAGAACTAAGGCCATATATTTATTTCATGACCCTGCTAACCCCACTAAATGCACACTTCCCTGGGGTGCTGTAAGTAATGAGTTTATTTCCAGAAACAAGGTGGTAATGCAACTAATAAGAATTAAGGCCCAAGTCTTAAGAAATAATACTATTTTTAACAACCTGCATGAGATAAACATCCCAGTTGGGATTTAAATATATTTTTAAAAAATTACAAGCCTTTCTCTGATCCTGGACAAGGAGCTTTATGACAAGTTGGTGGAGTTGGTAGAAATAGAAAGGAAAAGACAGAACACTTGACATAACTCCCTGTAGTTGATAGACTCTAAGAGGCATCCCCCACCTCCTATCATCCACATCCTGTGTAAGCCCCTCCCCTGGAGTGTGAGCAGGGTCTGTGACTTGCTTCTAAGCAATAGAATATGGCAAAGGTGGTGGAACGTCGCCATCATGATTATGTTACATACCATCGTAACTTCCATCTCGCCAGCAAACTCTCCCTATTGACTCTCTCCCTCGATGGCTTCAATCAAGTCAGCTGACACGTGGAGAGGCCCACATAGCAAAGAACTAAGGGCAGCCTCTGGTTGACAGAGACCCTCAGGAATTGAGCCCATCAGTCCAACAACCTGCCAGGACCTGAGTGCTGCCAACAAGGATGTGAGCTCAGAAGAAGATCCCTCCCCAGTCAAACCCCAGAAGAGACCCCAACCCTGGATAACACCTTGATTGCAATCTTTGAGAGACTTTAAAGTGGAGGACCAGCTAAGTCATGCCCAGATTCCTGACTCACAGGTAACGTGTGTGTTGCTTTAAGCCACTAAGTGCGTGGTAATATGTTATATAGCAATAGATAACTATTACAGTCCTCAATGATAAAATGTGGGGAGGGTGTCACATTCCAAAGAAAGAAGGAGAAGATGTAGGAAGTTGAAAAGAGCATGGGCTTAGATAACAGACAGCCCTGGGTCTGAGTCCCTGCTGTGCCATTTAGCGTCTGTGTGACCTGGGGTTAATTCCATATCTTCTCCAACCTCAGTTTCCACATCTCTAGTATGAAGATAATATTTTCCACCTCATGGTGCTGTTTGCAGGAGTAAACCAGATATGGTATTTAGTAGATCTAGTAAACCAGATAAATAGTATATGTGGCAGGTAGGAAATGTTTAATAAATGCTATCCATCGCCATGGACCTCACCTACGGGAATAGTTACGCCTTTCACTCAGGGGCCCTTTAGCATGACACAGTGAGCCAGGTTGGTTTTGCTAGCTTTTTTGTTCCCTCCAGTCAGGACTTTATGTTTCAGGGAGACTGAGTGACCTTCCATTCAGTCCTGAAAAGGTTTTACTCTCATGAGTATTGTATATAAATATTCTCTTCTCTGTATGTGACTTGACTATCTAATTCCTTTTTGTCTGAAGCAAACTAGGGGGATGTGGGAGTGATTAGGTATTAAGAATCCTTTTTCAAATAAGGAACCAGATGACATCCCCTCAGTGACATGAATACCTGACCTGAGCCTTAGTACATGAGGCAGCTGTGCATGAGGGAGAGACTTCATTAGCTGGCTGACAGCACGGGGCTGTCAGTCACTAATTTCCAGCAACCTTTTGCTTTCTACATTGGCATTAACGTATTAGAAAATGTGAAATGTTTATCCTGCACTTAAATGGCGTGAGTAAATGCAATAGTAAAACACTTCAGTCTGTAATGTAAAGGTTGCTTAGACTCTGACTATACTTATCACTTAAAAAGAAACTATAATTTTGTTTGCGTGCCCTGCCTTTGTGATTCAAAATCAGTGGAGCTTTATATTTAAAAGTAGTCAATTTTGGAAACCCAGATCTGTTCTGCAATCGTGTGATGGATGTCTGCACTACAGGAGGGCTATGTTGACCCTTTCTCAAGGAGAACCATCCTTTCCTTCATTGAGAATTACACGAAGGTGCTGTTTTCCATCCTCCTCTCCCCTACCTCCAAACTTGCCTTTCCATTTTTTACGACAACAAAACTAAAACATACTCTTGTCATCACTTTGTGTATAGATTGATTGATTGATCCAAAGAACTGGGTTCAAATCTTGGCTCCGTCGCTTAGTAGTTTTGTGCTCTTGGGCAAATCATTTCATCTCTCAAGTTCTTGGTTTCCTCATATTTATAGCAAAATGAAGAGAATCATAACAAATAACAATATCAAAGGGTGGATACAAAGATGCAGTGAGATAAGATATGTGAAAAGGCCAAACTCATTAATTTTTTTCTCCACATAGGTCTTAAGGTACAGAATCAGTTTCAGGGAGAAAATTTTAATGCTTCTCTTTTTCTGTATATGCTAAATTTTCCTCATGTCTGAGCAATGAGCTCTCTAGTACCATGTTTAGAGATGTCTACTCTGTCCTAAGGCACACTGTAAGTCAAAAGATTTGCTTATGATTCCTTTTAATGGAAATAACAATACCTAATATTTACTCGAGCACTTGCTCTTGGCAAGTGCTTCACATGTGTTAATTCACTCAATCCACAGGAACGCCATGAAGAAACTGAAGCCCAGAGAGGTTAAATAACTTGCTGAGGGCTGTGCAGTTTGGTGGAGTTAGGAATCAAACCCAGTTATCTGAACTTGGAGTCCACATCACCGTGCTCACTCAGCACTGCCAGGTACCTCGTGCAAGTGCTCATTTCTTGGGTACAAACCCTCTAAGCCAGCAGAACCAAGGAAACAGGGAGCACAAAGTTTTGTAAGTGGGTGATTAGGTGTAGGTGGGGACAGTGGTACAGATATGTGCTTGCCTTGCTTCTCAGAGACCTGGTTTCTGACTTTAGGGGAAAGACCCCCATGTATTAGTCTTTGGTTGGCACATAGAGCGAGAAAGGATTTGCAGTAAACTTAATGCTGAGTTCTTTCATCTTGCAGCCTAACTGAAACCTTCAGGGGTGAGTGGGTTCTTCGTAGAAAGTGATAACCATAACTCCCACTTATTATAAATATATTCCTATGAGAAATACATTACCAATAATAAAAGAAACTATTTAAATGGCATTGCTGCTGAATAGCTTTACCTCCACCAGCTTCTGAAAAATTACATAACCCATTTGTGCAGCATTATAAATAAGCAGCTTTATACAATTTTATTTTCTTATTTTCCTTTAGAATCACTGTGATCCATGAGCCTTCCAAAGCCTATCCTAGCCAAAGCATCAGTAATAAATCATAAATATTTATAGCATTTAATCATGAGGCAGCCAAAGAACTAAAATGTTATATTATTCAGCAACTCATTAAGCACTCAGCATGCTTATAATCCAATGGTGGGTCTGTGAGTGGTTTCTTCTGTCACCAGTTGTCTTCCTTCTCTTCTATAGAAAAAAAGGTCATTAATGCTCACATACGCATAAATTGTAGCAGGTGTGGACCAAAGTCAATTAGACAACACCATCCCTGATGTCCTAGAAATGTATAATTTAACAGAACAACAAAATGTATCCTCTTGCCATGCCATTACAGAGGAAAGAAGGGAAAGACAGGAGGAGGGGTTGGGGGTGGAAGGGAGGAATATAAACAATTACCAAACCCTCCCGTGGGCTAGGCAATAATAGCTGGAACATCACATTTACATTATTAATGACTCTATTTCATTTGCATTCCTGTATTCCCTTTGTTTTGTTATTTCTGAAGGGAAAATATCAGATATGTTATTCAGTACACAGGAAGAACTAACAATAAGATCCATTCAAATGCGGAGTGGGTGCTCCTTAGGAGATAGGAGTCTCATCTTGAACGCAATGTTCCAGCAGAGGTGTGATGCCTCTTTGTCAGGGGTTTTGAAGAAGGGGTTTCCTATCAGAAAAAAATGACCAGCATCACTTCTTTAACAGAGATGAAACCTCCCTTCCTTCTCTACAATTGAGGTTTGAAGGCTAGAATGCCCACTTTCCCAGACTCAGTTGAAGATAGGAGTAGCCACATGATCCAGTTCTGGACAATGAGACGTTTGTAGAAGTCTCTGGGATGGGGGATGGGGTGGGAGAGGCTTTTGAGAAAATGTTTTAAAAGAGGCGGACTCACTGGACCCCTCGTACACTGCTGGCGGGACTGTGAAATGGTGTGACCATTTTGGGAAACAGTTTGGCAGCTCCTCAGAAAGCTAAATCATTGAGTTATCATATGTTCACATAAAAACTGGCATGCAAGTATTCAGCGTAACAGTCCTTGTTAGCCCTGTTAGCTCCTTTTTAGGGTTTGCTGAAGATGGCGGTACATAGACTGGAGTAGCCAGGGCTGGTGAGGTTTATCGGGGTTTATCCATTACAGAGCAGAGGTTCCTCTAGAGGGGTGTGAAGCACCACCAAGTCCTTTGAGTTTTAAGCTGTTGCTAGTAGTACTCTGGCGAATAGTCTAGTTGCTGTAATTATTTGGGTTTAGGGCTAAGCATAGTGGGGTATCTCATCCCAGTTTGGGTCTTAGCTATTGTGTGATCAGGATATGTTAAAGTCACTTTCATAGTTTACTTTTACTGTAATTATGGCTTTTTACAGCTTAATTAAGGTTTAACTTTATCTTGTATAATTCTTTAACACTCTTTATGTTGTAATTCTATTAATTCAGATCAATCGTATGGCTGCGGTGGCTGGCACGAAATTTACCAACCCTGATTAATATGGCTTAGTCAAACTTTCATTTATGGCTTAATTCTCATCACTGCTGTCTCCCGTGGGGGCGTGGTTGAGCAAGGTGTTGTGAGCTGCAGGTGTGGCGTGCTTGATACCTGCTCCTTTTAATGTCAGTGATTTAGAGGGCATTCTCACCAGAGTGCAGATACTTGCATGTGTAATTCTATTAAAAACTAATAGAAAGGCTGGGACCAAACCTTTATGTTCATGGGGCCAGCGAGCCCATCTAGACATTTTAAGAAGTGTTCAAGCTACATTAACTTGCTATATATAGGTGGTGTTTGTATGGTTGCATTGTGTGGTTTATGTCAGATTTAGTATTAAATTTTTGATAAAACGGCTGGTGAATCTAGGGGGATGTCTGTCTATATGGGCGGTGAATATCTAAGTAGCTCATTGGTATGATGGGGGGGGTTAAGGTTAATTTATTCTGATAGGTAAATATTTTAAACCAGGGGGGAGAGTGGAGTGCTATGTCCTGCGACCACTGACTGAATTGCACAATGCAGGTTGCTCGTGCCAGTAAATAATTCCAATCAAGTCCAGCTACAATTTGCTTGACTGTGTTACGACCTTTTAAGGTCATAACTGAGTCCAAGCATCCCCCCCAAAATTAAAAAATACCAAATGCATGAAACCACAGTTATGTGTGAGCATGGGCTAATTAGTCGTCAGTCCATCGAGATGTCTTATTTAAGGGGAAAGAGTGGGCGATTTTAGGTGAGATGGCCCTGAAGTAAGAACCAGATTGTCTGATAAAGTCCATTGATAGAAACCCCCACAAGCTATGGGCCTGGAGTGAGGAGGGGGACACCTGCTGAGCAGGCTGATGGTTTCACGCGGCCTGGTGATCAAGTTTGTGGTGTAATGGGCGGGATTATAAGTACCTTGGCTAATGATTGATTTAACCTAACGTACTATGTACAACCAATAAATTGTATGTATTATGCAATATCAGTGGTTTAGCGTACATGCCTATTAGGCATGTGGTAAATAATGTAATGCACGATTATACATTCAATGTATACACATACGTATGGAACGCATGTACTTATTGATGTGGTAGTACAAACATGCACAATGTACATAACATGTATGTGATAAAATGGGTTGTTTTGGTACTAACATAATACTGTAATTTTATGAATGTCTTATAATATATTTCAGGGAATAGTTTATATAGAATTTCAGCTTTGGGTGCTGGTGGTGAAGTTTAGGGCTTCTTTCTTGAGTCTTAGGGAGGTGTGTCGTTCTCCTTTTCTTATTTACAAGACCAGGGTATTGTGTTATACTACAAAGACTCTTCATTTTAGAAATTTGTTTTCGATGATACTAGTTACTGGTATTAGCACTAGGATTAAAAGAAAATATAAAACAGATGCAAGTTGTCCGATAATGATGTATGGGTGTTCTATGGGTTGTCCTCCGATTCATGTTAGTGTTACTAAGTTTGCTACTAACATTCAAAATAAGAGTTGGCTGAAAGGTTGGAATATCATGCTTCGCTGTTTGGATGTGTGGAGTATTGGAATAAATGCCAAGATTGAGAGTAATAGGGCTAAGACTCCTCCTAGTTTGTTGGGGATTGATTGTAGGATTGCATAGGTGAATAGAAAGTATCATTCTGGCTTGATATCGGGTGGTGTATTGAGTGGGTTTGCTGGGATGTAGTTGTCGGGGTCTCCTAGCAGGTCGGGTGAGAATAGAGCTAGTATTAGTGAGGCTAGAATTAGTAGTAGGGTGCCTAGGATATCTTTGATTGTGTAATAGGGATGGAATGGGATTTTGTCTGTGTTGGATGGGATTCCTGTGGGGTTGTTGGATCCTGTTTCATGAAGGAATAGTAGGTGGATGGCTGCTAGCGCTGTAATGATGAAAGGGAGAATGAAGTGGAAGGCAAAGAATTGCTTCATCTACAGAAAAGCCGCCTCAAATTCATTCGACAAGGGTGGTGCCAATATATGGGATTGCTGAGAGTAGGTTTGTGATGACTGTTGTGCCTCAGAATGATACTTGTCCTCAAGGTAGTACGTAACCTATGAATGTGGTAGCTATAACTGTAAGTAGTAGGATGATTCCAATGTTTCATATTTCTTGAAAGGTGTAGGACCCATAGTACAGGCCACATCCTACGTGAGTACAGAGGCAGATAAAGAATATGGAAGTTCTGTTTGCATGTATATATCAAATAATTCATCCATAGTTGACGTCTTGACAGATGTGTGTTACTGATGAGAAGGCAATTGTTGTGTCTGGTGTGTAGTGTATCACTAGGAATAGGCCTGTTAGGATTTGTAGGATCAGGCATATGCCTAGTAAAGAACCGAAGTTTCATCATGACGAGATGTTTGACGGGGTTGGGAGGTCAATGAATGTGTAGTTGATGATCTTCATCAGCGAGTGGTTTTTTTCGGATGTTGGTCATTGGTGTTCTTATAGTTGAATGACAATGATGATTTTTCATGTCATTGGTCATGGTTGGAGTCCATGTGAGAATAATGATGACATACATTGTATTTATTTTAAGTATTATTTTTGTGATTAGGTTTGTGGGAGTTTCTTCAAAACCTTCACCTATTTATGGGGGTTTAGGGTTGATTGTGAGTGGTGGTGTTGGATGTGGGATTGTGTTGAATTTTGGTGGTTCATTTTTAGGTCTGATAGTGTTTTTGATTTATTTAGGGGGAATGTTAGTCGTGTTTGGTTATACAACAGCTATAGCCACTGAGCAGTATCCTGAGGTTTGGGTTTCCAATAAGGTTGTTTTGGGAGTGTTTCTTTTAGGGTTAATAGTAGAGTTTTTAATTGTATTTTATATTTTGAAGGATGAGGAGGTGGAAATTGTGTTTAAGTTCAAGGGGTTGGAGGATTGGGTTATTTATTATACCGGTGATTCTGGTTTTTTTAGTGAGGAGGCTATAGGGATTGCAGCATTATATAGTTATGGTACTTGGTTAGTGATTGTTACTGGTTGGTCATTGTTTATTGGTGTTGTGGTTATCATGGAGATTACTCGGGGTAATTAAATAAAAGTATGCTAAGGGTGAGGGTGATGAGAAATGATAGGAAGTGTAGTTTAATAAGACCTTTTTGGTTTGAGATTCGCGTGGAGGATTTTAGTTGAATGAGGGATGTGGTTTTTGGTAAGATAGTTTCTAATCAGATTAAGTCTAGGAGAGAGGATGCTAATTTTTGGCTCATTAATAGGTTTAGATAAGGGGGTAGATGGTGTATAATGGTGAGGCAATATCCTAGGAGAGTAGAGAATTTAAAGGAGCTTGAGGAGTAGGTATATTTTGTGAGTTGAGGTTAATTTCAAGTGCTAGCACGAAGCCCAGAGTTGTTACTATAAGGGCAGTTAGTTTTAAGTGCAGAGGTATGGTTATTAGGGGGATGGTTGTTGGGAGAATGCTGTTGGAGATGATGAATCCAGCAAAGATACTTCCGATTAGTAGGCGTTTGATAGAGCTAATTAGGAGGGGGTTGTTTTCACTGATAGGAGCTGAGGGGGAGGAGTGGGGTTGTCACAGTAGTGCGAAGAAGATAATGAGAGTGCTGTAGATGGCTGTGAGGGAGGTGACAGAGTTATTAATAGGGCTCAGGCGTTGGTATAAGACGTGTTGGCGGTTTCAATGATTAGGTCTTTAGAATAAAAACCGGTGAGGAAAGCACTCCTGTCAGTGCTAGGCACCCAATGATAATGGCTGTTGCGGTAAAGGGTAAGGTCTTGAATAGGCCTCCTATTTTTCGAATATCTTGTTTGTTGTTTAAGTTGTGGATAATAGATCTGGAGCACATGAATAGTATGGCTTTAAAGAAAGCATGTGAGCAAATGTGTAAGAATGCTAGATAAGGCTGGTTGATGCCAATAGTTACAATCATTAGACCTAATTGGCTTGAGGTAGAGAAAGCAATAATTTTTTTAATATCATTTTGGGTGAGAGCGCATATAGCTGTGAATAGAGTGCTAAGGGCTCCCAGGCATAACGTTATTGTTTGAATAAGTTTATTGTTTTCTGTTAGGGGGTAAAATCGGATAAGTAGGAAGACCCATGCTATGACTATTGTGCTTGAGTGGAGTACGCCTGTTATGGGGGTGGGACCTTCTATTGCTGAGGTGAGTCAGGGGTGAAGTCCAAATTGAGCTGATTTTCTGGCTACGGCTAATACAAGTCCTGTAAGGGGGACGTTTAAAGAGTTTAGGTTGAGTATAAAAGGTTGTTGTAGGTCTCATGCGTTTGAGTTGGATAGAAATCATGCTATTGATATAATGAATCCGATATCCCTGATGCGGTTATATAAGATTGCTTGGAGGGCAGCTGTGTTTTTGTCTGTTCGTCCATATCATCACCCAATGAGTAGGAAAGATATGATTCTGACCCCCTCCCACCCAATGAAAAGCTGGAAGAGATTGTTAGCAGTGACAAGGATTAGTATGGTAATGAGGAAGAGGAATAGGTATTTGAAGAACTGATTAATGTAAGGTCTAAATGTATGTATCATATTGAGAATTCTATGATAGACCATGTAATAAACAATGCTACTGGTACAAATATTATTGAGAAGTAATCTATTTTGAAGCTGAGTGTTAATTTAAGGGTTTGGATGGTGATCCAGTGTCAGTTTGAAATGATTATTTCTTGGCCTGTGTGAAGGAATATTATCATTGGGATTAGGCTGGTAATAAAAGCACATGAAACAATACTTTTTACATATGATGGGTATTTATCACTTTTGTAGAAGTTTGTGTTAGTTATTATAATCGGGATAATTAGTATTAGTAATGTGACTAAGGCAAAAGAAGAGAACAGGTTTATTAATTTTATTTGGAGTTGCACCAATTTTTTGGTTCCTAAGACTAATGGATAACTACTATCCTTTAAAAGTCTGAAAAAGCCATACTATTAGGCATGGGGGAATGAATTAGCAGTTCTTGCAATACTTTCTCGGTAAATAAGAAGTTTTAGTCTTCTGTTGCTAGATTCACAATCTAGTGTTTTTTTTAAACTATATTTACAGTATAGGGGGCCCAGGATGCTTTTAGGATTTAGTGACAGGAGTAGGAGTGGTAGGATGTGGAGGGCTATAATGGCATTTTCTCGTGTGAAGGAGGGCATAATATTTTTGATGTGGTGCATACGTTTACCGCGTTGTGTTGTGATTAGTATGTACATAGAGTATAGGGCTGTAATTACAATGTTAGTTCCTATTAAGATGATAGTGAGGTTTGATCCTGAGAAAGTGGATATGACTATGAACAGCTCTCCGATTAGATTGATAGTAGGGGGCAGGGCCAGGTTTGTCAGGCTTGCTAGCAATCATCAAGTGGCTATTAGTGGGAGGAGAATTTTGTAGGCCTCGGGCTAGGATTATAGTTCGGCTATGGATTCATTCATAGTTTGAGTTTGCTAGGAAGAATAATATAGATGATGTGAGGCCGTGGGCGATTATTAGGGCGGTAGCCCCTATGTAGCTTCAAGGGGTTTGAAAGAGGATAGCTGCAATAACGAGTGCCATGTGGCTGACTGAAGAGTAGGCAATGAGTGATTTTAGGTCTGTTTGACGTAGACAAATAGAACTGGCTATGATTATTCCTCATAGAGAGAGCATGAGGAAAGGGTACGCTCTGAATTCTGTTAGGGGGTTGAGTATTGACATGATTTGTAGCTTGCTGTAGCCTCCGAGTTTTAGTAATATGGCTGCAAGGACTATAGAACATGCAATGCGAGCTTCTACGTGTGCTTTGGGTAGTCAGAGGTGGAGGCTGTAGAGGGGTATTTTTACTACAAAGGCTATCGTGCAGGCCAGTCATATAAAGACGTTGGAGCAGGAGTTGGATAGTGGCTGGGCTCAACACTGAAGTACTAGAAAATTCAGAGAGCCCATGGTGTTTTGTATATATACTAATGCCACTAGCAGTGGGAGTGATCCAACTAGTGTGTAGAATAACAAGTAGAGTCCTGCATTAAAGCATTCTGTTTGGTTACCTCAGTGGGTGATGACAATAAGGGTAGGAACTAGTGTAGCCTCAAATATAATGTAAAATAGAATTAGTTCTGTGGCAGTGAATGCTATGATTAGAAATGTCTGTAATATGATTAGTATTGTGATGTATAATTTTTTTCGGATTAGTGGTTCTTTGAGTAGGTGAGACTGACTGGCTATTAGTATTAAGGGAAGGAGCCACATTGTTAGGATTAATAATGGTGCGGACAGGGAGTCGGAGAAGAATATTAACGAGAAGTTAAGGCTATTGTCGTTGAATTGGTTAAGGATAAGTAGGCTTGTGAGACTAATTAGTAGGCTGTAGGTTGTGGAGTTAATTCCGACTATATTACTTTCTGATAATCAAGTTAGGGGTATTAGTATGATCGTGGGGATGATGAATTTTAGCATTGGAGAAGGTTGAGGTTTTGTACGTAATCAGTGCCATAGATATTTGATACTATTACTAGTAAGGCTAGCCCAAGTGCTGCTTCGCAGGCTGCGAACACCAGCAAGATGATTGGTATTATGCTGGCTAAAGTAAAGTGTGAATTTAAGATTGCCAGGGCCTCCAGGATAAATAGTGATAATATTATGCCTTTTAGAAATAGTTGTGAGGATATTAGGTGGGACTGATATATTAGTAACCCTATGAGGGATATAGTGAAAGCTATGATAATGTTTACATGTACTAAAGACACTTGGTAATTATGAGTCTAATCATAATCTAATGAGTCAAAGTCGTTTATTTTGTTTTAAACTAAATACCGTATTCAGCTCACTCCAGTCCCTTTTGAGTTCACTGGTAGGCCAGTCTAATTGCCAATAATGAGATTAAAAGTAAAGCCATGGTGAGTATTGTTTTTAGGTTAGGTTTGTTTGAGTTGCTCAGGGGAGGGGTAGTAGGAGAGCAATTTCTAGGTCAAAAGGAGGAACGTGATTGCTACTAGGAAAAATTTTATGGAAAAAGGTAGGCGGGCGGATCCTATAGGGTCAAATCCTCATTCGTAAGGGCTTGTTTTTTCTGCGTAAGTGTTTAGTTGAGGAAGTCAGAAGGCGATGAGTACGAGTAATGAGGCTAGTGTTGTATTTGTTCATAGGGTCAGTATTAGGTTTATTATTCTTTTTTGGAGTGTACCAAAACTAACGGATTGGAAGTCAGCTGCACTAATTTTTAAAGAACTATGAGCCTCATCAATAGATAGATACGTAAAGGAATAATCATACAACATCTACAAAATGTCAGTATCAAGCAGCGGCTTCAAAGCCGAAGTGGTGGTTGGATGTGAAGTGGAATTTTTTTTTTTAACATCTTTATTGGAGTATAATTGCTTTACAATGGTGTGTTAGTTTCTGCTTTATAACAAGGTGAATCAGTTATACATATACATATGTTCCCATATCTCTTCCCTCTTGCATCTCCCTCCCTCCCACCCTCCCTATCCCACACCTCTAGGTGGTCACAAAGCACCGAGCTGATCTCCCTGTGCTATGCGGCTGCTTCCCACTAGCTATCTATTTTACATTTGGTAGTGTATATATGTCCATGCCACTCTCTCACTTTGTCACAGATTACCTGAAGGGGAATTTTAATTGGTGCAGGAAACAAACCAAGAAAGGTAGACCCAATGATTACATGTAGTCCGTGGAATCCTGTGGCCACAAAGAAAGTCGATCCATAGACCCCATCTGAGATCGTAAATGGGGCTTCGTAATACTCTGAGGCTTGTAGGAATGTAAAATATAGACTCCAAGAGTAATTGTAATAAAGAGGGCTTGAAGTCTGTGCTTACGATTTCCTTCCATAAGGCTGTGATGGGCCCAAGTGATGGACACGCCAGTGGCCAATAGCACGGAAGTGTTGAGAAGCAGTACCTCTAGGGGGTTTAGAGGACGAATGCCTGTTGGTGGCCAGCACCCGCCTAACTCAGGGATAGGGGCGAGGCTTGAGTGATAGAAGGCTCAAAAGAAGTGGGTAAAAAAGAAGACTTCTGAGACAATAAATAAGATTATTCCATATCGAAGTCCCTTTTGGATGGTTGGTGTGTGGTGGCCATGGATAGTGCTTTCTTGAATAACAACTTGTCATCACTGATATATTGTTAGAGTGTTAGTTAGTAGGCCTAGTATTAGTAGAATTATTGAGTTGAAGTGGAATCATATGATTAGGCCTGATGTTATGAGAAGGGCTGAAAGGGCTCCTGTAGGGGACCAAGGACTAGGATTTACTATGTGGTACGTGTGGGTTTGGTGGGTCATTATGTGTTGTTATGCAGATATAAGCTTACTAAGAGGGTAAACACATAGGCTTGAATTATAGCAATGGCGAATTCGAGGATAGTGAATAGGGTGAGAATAATGAATGTAATGAGAGCCGTGAATGTGCTGATGCTTATTGGCACTAAGGTTGTTTCTCCGATTAGATGTATTAATAAATGACCTGCTGTAATATTGGCCATTAGTCTCACAGCTAGTGCTGCTGGTTGGATGAATAGGCTGATAGTTTCGATAATTACTAGCATGGGGATGAGGGGGGTGGGCGTGCCTTGTGGTAGGAAGTGAGCTAGAGATGCTTTTGTTTTGTTGCGGAGACCTATAACCACGGTACCGGCTCATAGGGGGATGGCTATTCCCACATTCACTGAGAGCTGCATGGTGGGTGTAAATGAGTGGGACAGTAGTCCAAGAAGGTTGGTTGACCCAATAAATAGAATGAGCGATATTAGTATTAGTGATCAAGTCTGTTCTTTATGATTATGGATGCTTATTATTTGTTTTGATGTAAGCTGGATTAGCCATTGTTGAAGGGAAATTATGGGATTGTTAATTAGTCGTTTTGATGTTGGAAATAAAATACTTGGGAATATAATAATTAGAATGACTACGGGGAGGCCTATTATTGTTGGAGTCACGAAAGGGGCAAATAAATTTTCATTCATACTGTCTCTCAATGGGTAGGTTGTTTTTGCACTTTAGTGAGTGTTGACTCTGGGTTGGGGTAGTAGATATGTTTTGAGACTTTTAGTTGAAATATAATAAATAGTGTTAGAAATATAGATGAAATGGTAATATCATGTTGATATATCTAGTTGTGGCATATCATTAGGGAGAATTTTAGCTCTCAGTCTCACTTAAAAGGTTAATGCTAACCTAGCTTCTTCATGAGCTTATAACATAGATGCGGATCATTTTTCAAAGTATTTTAGAGGCACTAACTCAAGGACAATTGGCATGAAGCTATGGTTTGACCCACAGATCTCTGAACACTGTCCATAATATAAGCCTGGTTGTGTTGATATTAGGGTTGTTTGATTTAGGCGTCCTGGGATTGCATCCATTTTTAGGCCTAAGGAACGTACGGCTTATGAGTGCAGTACATCTTCAGAGGAGATTAGCATTCGGATTGTTATCTCTATGGGCAAAACTACTCAGTTGTCTACTTCTAGCAGTCGTAATTCCCCTGGTTTTAGGTCTGATGTTGGGATTATATAGGAGTCAAAATTTAGGTCTTCGTAGTCAGTATATTCATAGCTTTAGTATCATTGGTAACCCATAGTTTTTACAGTAAGAGGGGGATTATTAATTTCATCTATTATGTAAAGGATTTGTAGTGATGGCAGGGCAATTAAGATCAAGATAATGGCTGGTAAGATAGTCCAGATAGTTTCTACTTCTTGTGCGTCTATCGTGCTAGTATGTGTTAGCTTAGTTGTTAGTATTAGTGCAATAACATAAAGAACGAGGGAGCTAATTAAGAAAACAATTATTAGTGTGTGGTTGTGAAAGTGTAGTCATCTTCTGTGATGGGTGATGTTGCATCTTGAAAACCTAGTTGGAAGGGATATGCCATAGAGATATACAAGATTTCCACCTGTGACTTAACTTCAACAAAGTTATATAAAATTTTACTAATACCTTGTTCATGGAGAAAGACATAGCGGTTATGATGTTGGCTTGAAACCAACAGAGGAGGGTTCGATTCCTTCCTTTCTTGACTACTTTAGATTGATGTAGGTTGGCTCTTCAAGTGTATGGTATGGTGGAGGACATCCATTTAGTCACTCTAAATTTGTAGTAGTGAGTTCTACTGTTAGTACTTCTCATTTGGATGTGAATGATTCTCAGATAATGAAGATTATCAGCATGACTGCTGTTAATGAGATGAATGAGCCTATTGATGAAATAGTATTTCATGTTGTATAGGCATCTGAGTAGTCGGAGTATCGTTAAGGCATGCCAGATAAGCCTAAAAAATGTTGTGGGAAGAAGGTTATGTTGACACCCACAAATATGATTGCAAAGTGAATTTTTGCTCATGTTGAGTTGAGTGTATATCCTGAGAATAGTGGGAATCAGTGTACAAATCCCCCTATGATAGCGAAAACAGCTCCCACTGAGAGCACATAGCGAAAGTGTGCAACTACATAGTAGGTATCATGAAGGACAATATCTAATGATGAATTAGCTAGGGGACAATGCCTGTTAGTGCTTTTTAGTCCTGTCAGCAGCATTATTCATAATAGCCCCAAAGTGGAAACAATCCAAATGTCCATATACCAATGTGTTATATCCATATAATGGAATCTTATTCAGTCATAAAAAGGAGTGAAGTACTGATACTTCCATTCAGTGGATGAACCTTGAAAATATTATGCTAAGTGAAAGAAGCCAGACACAAAGGGAGCCAGACACAAAAGGCCACACATTGTATGGTTTCATTTATACAAAATGTCCAGAATAGGCATAGAGACAAGAAGTAGGTAGTGGTTGCCAGGGGCTAGGGGAAGGGAGAGGGGGAATGGGGACTGGCTGCTAGATGAGTATGGGTTTCTCTTTGGAATGATGGAAATGTTCTGGAATTGGATAACGGTGATGATTGCACAACCTTGTAAGTATACTAAAAAACATTGAATTTTACACTTTAAAGGGGTGAATTTTATTGTATGTGAATTGTATCTCAATTAAAAAGGAAAACAGAGACAGACTCAGCTGGCTTACCAGTAAGGCCTCTTGACTGTTGTCCTTCACCCACCCCTTCTCTTCTGATCTGGAGTGCAGAGGGGAGGCCTGAGGTACAGTGGCCATGTTATGGTAATGAAGACAAAGGTCATTTGCTAAAGAGGATGAACAAAAGTTGTCAGAGCCCAATAAACCTCTTACTTTTTTAAGCTACTTTTTGTCAAGTTTTTCACTGCTGGTAGCTGAAAGCAATCCTCTCAACAGATACACCTCCCAACTTTAAGATTTTATGCAAAGCCAATTATTGTTAAAATTGAAAAGAATCGAGTTATGAAATGCAGTACCTAGAGAGATGTAGAAAAATAGTTCTTCAGAAGGTGCCATTTAAAGAGAATCTCCCTGGGACTTCCCTGGTGGTCCAGTGGGTAAGACTCCGTGCTCCCAATGCAGGGAACGGGGATTCGATCCCTGGTGGGGGAACTAGATTCCACATGCATGCTGCAATTAAGAGTCCACATGCCGCAACTGAAAAATCCTGCATGCCACAACGAAGATCTCACGTACCGCAACCAAGACCTGGTGCAGCCAAAATAAATATTTTTTAAAAATAAATAAATAAATAAAGAGAATTTCCCATTTTATAGGGCTATTTAGTACTTGTGCTGTAACACAAAGTGGTTTCATGTTTAAGTTTATGATGCCGCATTATGACAGAGTAATGAAATGTAAAATATGCATTTAAAGCATCTTTAAGGAAAATACAATAAATATGAATAATTACCATTATAACTATTCCATTAAGACATGCTATGCAGTCAAAGATGAAGAGTCTATTTTTGGACTGTTTCCAAAATGCCTGGAAGGAAAACTCCTTGTTATATCTCTCGATAAGGCTGAAGACATTTAAACACTACAATTTGTTAAGTAATAAATAGCCATAATTTGAGTATAAGGGGAGCTATTATGAGTGAAGACAATATAAATTACGCTGACATTTATCGTCTTCCCTAAGATATTAGCATGTTCCAGCACAATTTTAAACCAAACTTTCTGAAATCTATACTCATAAATTCTTTGTCTACTCTCACATGTTTTCATTGAAAGGACAGATATCTTAACATCCCTCTGTTACTGATTTTCCTCCCTGTCCCAATGTTATAAAATTCTGGGGTTCTAGGTATTCCCTGGTGGTCCAGTGTAGGACTCCGTGCTTTCACTGCTGTGGGCATGGGTTTGATCCCTGGTTGAGGAACTAAGGTCACTCAAGCTGTGCCACGTGGCCAAAAATAAAATAAAATAAAAATTAAGAAACCAAGAGAAACAACAAACTATTAAAAATACGTTTAAGGCTGCTAGCTACAAAATAAGTTTATAAAATTCTGGGGTTCTGAATTTTAAAATCATTGACCAAATGAATGTATTGTGTTTAGATTTATTTAAATTGACTTTAGCAAACTGAAATGAAGTTTGATTCCTGTGCATGATCATTCTCAGAAGTCATCCATGTGAAAAGAAGGGTGGTCCCAATATCTTCCACTCATCAGGCATTTTAAACTATCAAAGATTTGGTTCAAAGACTGAAAAATCAAATTAACCACCTAGTTGCCTGGGCAAATAAATAGCTGACAATTATACCATGAATTCAAACAAAGCAGATGAATTCAACAACAACATGAATTCAAACAAGACAGGCCAAGACAGTTTTTTCCTTAATTAAAATTTGAGGATGAGCTTGAAGGAGAAGGAATATGACAATCTGGTTAATATTCCCCTAAATCTCTTCTCCATTTTGCTTCTGAAGGCCCAATCTTAATGTTTGTCTTTATGGTAGTGTAGACATCTCACCATCTGGAAAACTGGACTGTTCTTCCCAGGTCATGTCTTGAGAAGTATGCTTTTCATCTATGCTCTTTAGTTTCAAATTCAATAGGTGTGTCATGCTCAGGTCCACAAAGAGCAAACAAGAATATGTGTGAAAGCCCTTTGAAAAGTCTAAGACAGGGAGTTCTCTGGTGGTCCAGTGGTTAGGACTCCGAGCTTCTACTGTAGGGGGCCTGGGTTCAATCCCTGGTCGGGGAGCTAGGATCCTGCATGCCGCAAAGTGTGGCCAAAAAAAAAAAAAAGTCTAAGACATTATAGGAATTTAAGACGTTATTATGATGATGGTGTTATAAGTGATCTTTTATATCTAATTATTCTGTTAATCTTTCATCCTTCCCGCCATGCAGATGTGTCAGCTCCAAAACCACACTCTCTTCTACAAGTTCTTTGGAAAAATACTCCGTAAAGAGGCCATATTTGATATAAATCTGTAAAACTGTAGACAGTAATTTTTTAGGGGCTGAAATTAAATTTTTAAAGACCTACAGTTTCTACACTTACTACTCCTTTTTATTGCAACGATGTGTCAGCTCATTATGTTCAACTGTAGCTTATTGGCTACAGGCTGTGAGCCCAGGGGTCTCCAAAGGTCAGATGAGAATTTTATCAACTTAGGCGCTAATTGTTTTCATTCAGCTCCATTTGGCTTTCTAGAATAGACACAAAGAAGAGAAAACTACTGCCTCATAGGCAGCAGAGCAGCAGGAAGAAAGGTAGTTCACCATTTGTGGAAACATACGAGAGCACACTTCCTAAGTATAGGTAGAAAACATATGGAATTCCTCCAAAGCTTGAAATACTTTTGAGGGAGGAAATGAATGTGTTTAGCTCTAATGGAGCCTTCGCTGATGAAAATAATCACAATAATTAGTCATTGCATCAAAAATGTGTTGTGGAGAGTTGCTCAGCTGGAACAATTACCATTCTCCACCCCACTGACCTTTCAAGAAGCTTCATCTTGTAGTTAAATTTCGTGTTCATCCCCCACACCATAACCTCGGCTATTTTCAAGGCATCAGTGGTGACGCATGTTTCTGTGCTGAGATAGGTTTATAAATATGCACAGATGTGATAACAGGAAAGTCATTAGATCCACATCAAATGCTACAGCTACCTTTAAATAGCAGTGCATTTCTCTTACATACTCTTTAATGAGTGTGATATGTTCTTTATTTTTGTGTGATTTGTTTTTAGCTTTTCTAAGAAGCACTGATGTAAAGAAGGCCCCTCCAGGAACTCGGTATGTGTTCCACATTCATGCCTAGAAAGCCGTAACTTCCAGTTTGTGGCAGGAATCTGGATCTGATTCCTTGAGGACAGAACACTGTCCCTCACCTTTGGGTCCTCCAGACCTCACACAGCCTAATCCCCAAGTCAACCTGAGTGATCCTAAGAGGAAGCAGAAAACTAATTCCTTCTACTGAGGACTTCAGGTCCCTCAGACTGAGAACCCACTAAAGTAACATTAACAAAGTCAAGGATGATAATGGCCACTTTAATGATGAGTCGCAGTTGAATATTTTAAAGAAATTACCCTAATGTTAAGACTATTAAGATGTAGGGCCACATTAAGGAAACAGAAATGTTATGAACTTCTGAAAGGAACTGAATCTTTAGAAGAAAAAAATCGCCTTTGGCAAATCCACGAGACTTCCATGTTCTTTTTTTCATTCATTGGGGGGTATTATTACTTTTGTGTTTGTCATAAAAAAGGCTTTTTTCTGCCCCTTTTTAAATCCTAAAGAATGAGTCAACTCTTCCTCCATCACAGAGCTTTTAGGAAACATCTAAAATTTACAGTGGTACGATTTGCAATGTGATTTCCTAATATGCTAACTTCAGAGGAGCTTTGAAATCTCAGAATGTGGGATCCAGCTCAGTGTTAATCCACCAAAGCACCAGTTAGCGGCCTGTTCAGGTTGTTGTTTTGATGGGTCTTTAATAAGCAGTCAAGCGCTGAGGGTAGCATTGTGAGAAACGCATTCCTCTGTGCTCTGACTCTCACCTCTCTCTCTATGAAGTTGTCATGTTCTATGACACCAAGAGCCCAGGGAACCTACTGTTTTCATCTATATCTGCCATCACCTTCCTGCCCCTTAGGATCACAGCATGGAGATTCAGATCTCTCCTTCAGGCCAAGAATGATGTTAACCACAAACCTTGCTGGGTGAAAGAGACAACGTGAGCAACTTCCTCCCCTACCTTTTATTCTGTCTTAACTCCTCTATGGGAGAAAGAATGGCAGAACAGGCAGCAAAATGAAACAGCTGCTACAAATCCCACTTTCGGTATGCAGGCTGCTGGGACAGGATGAATGGTTGTGCCGGCTTCAAAGGGAGTATACCTCTTATCACCTCCCTGAAAAGCCATGAGTAATGACGTTAATTGTGGCTTCTCGATGGCCGTGCCGCATCTGGGCTACATGCCTTTTGAAGGCATGTGTGCCTGGACTAGGATGTAAGTGTTTTTGGGTGGGGGCCGGTTGGGGGGCGGTGAGAGGGAGAGAGAGAAAAAGATTCTGTCTTTCCTATCCTGCATGAAAGAGCATTTCTCTTAACAGCTCAGCTCTCAAATGTGTGTAAAATCTCCTAACCGGAAAATACCATCCATTAAATTGTTCAAGGTCCTTTATACAAAAACCTCTGTGACAAATTATTTTCAGAGCTCAGTGTCAGAAAATGTTTGTCTCTCCTGAGTAATTGGCCTGTTTGCTTCTACTAGAAGAAAGAAGTTGCGTAACTCATCATATTTTCCTCTTTACCTTGATTACTAGGAAGCTAAATTTTGCTTGCAAACACTATCCCTTTCTTCTTCCATGTTTTCGCTAAAATATAATTTCCACCTCTTTCCCCTCCCTGCCTTTACTCTTACTAAATTGGATAAACCCAAATGCTATTCAAAACCAACATTTGCAAAGTTTATAACAAACTAAGAATAACAGTAGTCATTCATGTAGAATGTTCCATAATATTTGATCTGTATAGTTCACAGTACACACTTTTTACCTTTTTAATAATTCTTGCCCTATTCCTCCCCACCTCTCACCTCAGACCTCTTTTTTTAAACTAAGGCAAATCAGAAAGGGGAGCAATGTCTTCACTGGGTCACAGGATTCAAAAGGAAATTCTGAGATCATCACTTGATGATAAAAGGGTGTTTGCTTTTCTGCCTTTTTCTCTTCATTTTAATTTACTAGATAGAAAGCACATTTGCCTCATTAAAGCTGGTATTAACCAAGTTGCAGATGATTTTTCTGCATTTAAAGTTGAACTCTACTTCTAAAAACTTGGCATTTGTGGATTATCTGTCATAAGCATCATGTCCATAAATCCTTTATTATCAGGGACTTTCTAGATTTCAAATATTCTGATTCTTTCCCATGAAAAAAAGTCCCAGAAATTCCAGTAATTTGGTGTCCACAATATAGCTTACAAAATGTCTTTTTTAAAAATCAAAGTATAGTTAATTTACAATGTTGTGTTAATTTCAAGTGTAGAACAAAGTGATTCAATTATACATATACATACATATGTATATTCTTTTTTTTTAACATCTTTATTAGAGTATAATTGCTTTACAATGGTGTGTTAGTTTCTGCTTTATAGCAGAGTGAATCAGTTATACATATACATATGTCCCCATATCTCTTCCCTCTTGCATCTCCCTCCCTCCCACCCTGTATATTCTTTTTCAGATTCTTTTCCATTATAGGTTATTACAAGATATTGAGTATAGTTCCCTGTGCTATACAGTATGTCCCACAAAATGTCTCTTATACTTGATCACAGGACAAAAGTCCCAGGTCACATTACATATCCTGGTTTAGGGTTTAGAGAATGTGGCCATCAGAACCCCAAGTTTTAAAAGAGACATAGTTAGAGGAATTTGGAGGAAGCAAACTGCTGTAAGAAATGGCTAGATCTGCTACAGTGTCTCCTGTATTAGTGATGAAGTCTTAGTGTCCACAATCATCCACTCCTAGGACAGCTGGCCTTCTGTGTCCTCAGGTTTTGCACTGGAGGATTCAATGAAACAAGGATAGAAATTTTGATCCTCAGTTAGCTGCAGTTGGTTGAATACATGGATGTGAAACCCATGAATAGAGTGTGGACTGTATATTTATCGAAAAAAAATCCACGTGTAAGTGGACCCACGCAGTTCAAACATATGCTGGTCAAGGGTCAGCTGTATTTTCTTACCAAGACCATACTGGTTGCCAATGCATTCTTCCCCAGACATAGAATCATTCCAAGGAAATCTGGGGTCCAATATAAGACAAGGTATTTTATAATGATGATAATCCTTTCTGTGCTCTCCATTCATAATTAGCCCATTCACAATTATGATGTTAAAATAGTTCGAGTAACATAACTCTTATATATTACTATTACCATTGTATAGATGGAAAAAAACAGAAGCTCAGAGGTGTCCAGGGGCCTGTCCCAAGTTGATTGGTGGTTTTACAACTCCTTCACCAGTGCTCTGCCTCTCTATGTAAAAAAATATAAGGTGGCATTTGTGTTATCACTCACCATGCAGCCTGTAAAGGTTAGCTAGATTAATCTGCCTTAAGTGATACACAGGCATGGGTGTGATACATAAATGGACAGTCACATACCAAATAGTTATTAGCCTAGATATGCTTGAAGAAGGGCACTCTGGGAAGAATTTGTAAAGCTAGGCTCCAGAAGTGAAGGTTTTTATGCAACAGTCCTGTTAAAAATCTACAAAATTATTTAAACTGATTACTATAACATATCACTAAAAACACAGAGGAAACTAACAATTTTGCAGTGATTGCCACTGCCCGCATAAAGCAGTTGCTGAGACAAACAGTGAACATTGTTTAAGGCTTTCCATATAATCATTAACAGATCTACGCAAAGAACACAAAAAGCAGGTTTGGGAATTTCTTTTTGGTTTGAATTGTCTGAATAATTATCTCTAATTTAATTTTTTGTATGTATATCAGCTATATGGAGACTCGAAAATGATTTAAAGAATTTCAATTAAAAAATCTGTTCCTCATAATTGGTCTTAATGATAGCATTTTTCAAAGTAGAAGTCCATCTGATGTTTTTGTTAGTGGAGGCAAAGGGGAGAGGAAAACCTACTTTCTGGAAGCCGGCAGCAGTGTCATTAGCTCACCACAAGTAACAGTATGTCTCAATGAAACGTTCTGCCCCTTCCTTGGCCCTTGTTCTCTCTCATCATTTTCAGGATCTTGAGCCTATCGTTAAGTAAGAAACCCTCCCTTTTCTTCCTTTAAAGAATTTCTGCTTTTGCTCAGCCTTGTTGTTCTTCCAATGCTCTATTCTTCATGTGAGAAAATAAGGATTGTTTGCATTTCAAATTCCAGGGGTTTATGTGGTAGAGATGAAGCTCTTGCTGCTGCTTTTTTTTTTTTTTTAATAATTTGTTTGTATCTTGTGCAAACATTCTTCTCATTCATTAAAAGAAATGTAATTGACTGTTCAGGCATGGAATTCCTCAGTTCTCCAAATGTGTGACTTGTCTGAAGCCTGAGAGCTGGACCAGCCTGTCTCGGCTGGTGAGTTACTTGTTTCCATTTCTCTTGGTCTAGGTGTATTACCAGGAGCAAGATCTTCATCTTTAGACTTCAAAGATTTCATCCTTAATCCCACATACCATTTCTTAAAAATATCAAGATAACTTTATTAAGCAGCTACTGAGCTGCTGTTACTGAATGCAAGTTCATGAGCCTGATGCACAGTGAAGCCAAACAAACCGAAACGTCAGAGTTTGGAGCAGAGAAAGGTTTATTGCAGGGCCAAGCAAGGAGAATGTGTGGCTCGTGCTCAGAATACCCCGAACTCCCTGAAGGGTTTCAACAGAGCATTTTTAAAAGCCAGGAGTGGGGTCGCAGGGTATGTGATCAGCTCGTGGTTGATGTTGAGGTAACAGGGTGGTGTCACAGTGGTTAAAATTGTCAATTCTTAGTCACCAGCAGGTCTAGGGGCTCATGGTCATCAAGTAGTTAATTTCTTCCATTTGGTGATGGTTTTAGCATCTGTAAAACAACTCAGGAAATGTGCATCAAATACTATTACCTAGGTACTTCACAGAGGAGCTAAAGCAGAAGTTATAGGGGAGGGGTGTGTCCTGGGAAGGCCCCATAGGGTCCTGCTGGTTACACTACCTTGTGGATATTGCCAATGGGATAGACTTTTTCTCTAGAAGGAAATATTACTGTTACCCTTGGGACCTTGGAACAATTCTTTTTCCTTCACGGTGTGAGGATGGCCTCTTTACTTGACCTCCCAAACGAGAGTATATTTTAAGAAAATTGCTGAGCCATTTATATTCAGGTAATAGGAAGAAATATTTGAGAAGTAGAAAACAAGCTTCACACCCATGAGGAGTTTATTAACTAGATGGAATAAAGACAACATAGAAGTGTCAAGTGAACAATTACATGTGGACTCACAGCAACTGGAAGGGAGGAAGCACCATGAAGTCCTCTAGACCAGGTCAGCAAACTTCTTCTGTACAGGATCAGACAATAAATATATATATATATATATTTTTTTTTAATAGCATTTACTTTTCTTTTTTAACTTTTGGGTTTATTTATTTATTTATTTATGGCTGTGTTGGGTCTTCGTTTCTGTGCGAGGGCTTTCTCTAGTTGCGGCAAGTGGGGGCCACTCTTCATCGCGGTGCGCGGGCCTCTCACTGTCGTGGCCTCTCTTGTTGCAGAGCACAGGCTCCAGACGCGCAGGCTCAGTCAGATAATTCTATATTTGGATAGCTATAATACCTGGAGGTTTTCTTTATACGAAGCTACCGTGAATCTCTCTGAAACTCCCACCCACTGTTACTACCACCATCTCTGACCTGGACCATGGATGGCAGTAGCCTTCTGACTAGTTTTCCTCATTCTACACTTGCCCGTCCTATGATCCATTTTCTACCCAGCAGCCACTTGAATCATCCTTAGAAAATGTAAGTCAAATCATGTCATTCTCCAGCTCAAGATGGTTTCCCATAACATTAACAATAAGTCAAGATGCATTACCTTGGCCTGTGAGGCCCTAAATACCTGGCCCATGATTGTGTCTGCAATCTCATTTCCTGCTACTCACTGATCTCTGGCCACACTAACCTCTTGATGTTTTCCAAATATTCTATATCTATTCCCATCACAGGGCCTTTGCACTTGTTTTTATTCCTGCCTGGAATTTCTTCTCCCAGACATCTGCAGGGCTTGCTCCCTCCCTGCAAACAGGTCTCTGTTCAAATATCACTATCTCACTGCTTTATCGTCCAGCTTCCATGCTTTAATTTTTTTAACCCTGTTTTATTTATTCCAGGTTACCTAGCACTATTTAACATTATAAGTATGTATGTGCAATTCTTTTTATCATTTGCTTCCCCACTATGTGTCAGTTTTACGTTAGTAGGAATTTATGTGCCTTGTTCACTGTTATATCCCCAATGTTTAGACCAGTGACTGGTATATATCAGTTACTTACTAAATATTTGTTGAATACATGATGAATGTAACTGCCTTCTGCAGTTTCCAAAAATACATATGACCCACATATACTCACTCTTCCATATGGCAACCCTTCAACACATGGAGGCAGACTCTATATCTGCTCTAAATCTCCTAGGGTTCAGAGCTATGTAGCTTTCACATCTGTGACATTTAAAATTTTATTTATTTATTTATTTTATTTTTATTTATGGCTGTGTTGGGTCTTTGTTGCTGCCCGCGGGCTTTCTCTAGTTGCGGCGAGCAGGGACTAGTCTTTGTTGCGGTGCTCAGGCTTCTCATTGCGGTGGCTTCTCTTGTTGCGGAGCACGGGCTCTAGGCATGTGGGTTTCAGTAGTTGTGGCACGTGGGCTCAGTAGTTGTGGCTCACGGGCTCTAGAGTGCAGGCTCAGTAGTTGTGGTGCATGGGCTTAGTTGCTCCGCAGCATGTGGGATCTTCCTGGACCAGCGCTCGAACCCGTGTCCCCTGCATTGGCAGGCGGATACTTAACCACTGTGCCACCGGGGAAGTCCCCCACATCTGTGACATTTTACATTATTCCCTAAGGCCAATGACTGATCTTGCTCATAAGACAGAGCCAGGACTGGTACCCAGGTGTTCTGACCCCTAACGAATGCTCTCTTTTCTTTCAATCTTGCTTCCTGAGCTGTTAAGACTAGAGAGGTTAACCTGGAGAGACTGAGGAGTTAGTAGGGAGGAAGAGGATCTAACCGATGGAGAATCTTGGGAACTAGTCTAAGAAGTTATTTTCACTAGTTGACAACCTTTATCGAGTACCCACTCTGTTCTAGATTTGGTGCAAAGCACTTAGTGTAAATTGCCTTGCATGGTGGTTAAGAGGTAGACTTGATGCCTCGTAGCTCTGCTACATCATTCAATCCTCCAAACATACACATTTTACATATGAAACAACTGAGACCCATATAGGTTAAGTTGCCCAAGGCCACATAACTAGTAAATGGCAGAGATAGCTCAAGTCCAAGCCCCTCTGATGCTGAAGCCTATGCCCTTTCCACTACGCAGAATAGCCTAGTGGTTAAGAGAAGAGCTTGGGTTTTGTGGTCCACACCTTCTGGCGATGAGATCTTCAGTGAGTTGCTTAACCTTCTCAGTAGTAGTTTCTGTTTCTCAAAATTGTGGACCCCACCTCCTAAAACTATTGTGCACATAAAGAAGCACAATACCTGGTACATATGAAGTGACCACGTATGTTAATTATGTTTATTATGCCACTGAGGCCTTGAGGATGTAATGGAAAGGATGTTTGTGGAAACTCTTCCTGGCAGCAGTATAGAAGGACTGGGGTAAAAGTAGGGAAGGGGCTGTTGAAACAACCTGGATGTGAAAGGGTGAGAACTTGGCCTAGGATGCTGGCTTTGGTAGGGGAAGAAGGAAAACAGCACACAGCAGCATGAGTAGAAATTATGAATGTGGCCGCTAGAAACTTTAGAATTATACATATTCTATGTCTTCTATTCTACTCTATAAATTATACGTATTTTTAGAATGATTATATATTTCATCAAGTATTTTAACATTTATTTTTAAGTGCTACTCAATAAATCTCAGTTTTGACAACAATTCTTACTTTATTTCATGATCCAGGCCTTGAACTTTTAGCCTATGTTACTGATGAAATTAATATGAATTATGGATATTTTTCTAACCTATTTTCTAACCTAATGGGGTGGGGGGGAATCTCTACTAATTCAGTTAAAACTTTAAAACTCATCAAATACCATTATAACAACCATCAACCAGAAATCCACGTCTGTCAAGTGGAATCATGGTATAACAAAAACTCTGTCAGACACAATATTCTTAGTCTACAAAGGTCAAGCAGGGAAAAATGATGCCCAGTTATTTGTTAAGAATTGATGGCTAGGTTTTTGCTTTCGGCTAGAAGAGGCCAAGGTGCAGCTTTTTTCCATCATCCCAAATCTGGGTTCATCTGACACCAGACATCTCCACCCTGCCTCCTAAGTTTGACCCCAGTGAGATCAAAGTCTTAGACCTGAGGTGCACTGGTGGGGAAGTTGGTGCCACATCTGCCCTGGCCCCCAAGATCAGCCCCCTGGGTCTGTCTCCAAGAAAGGTTGGTGGTAATATCTCCAAGGCAACTGATGACTGCAGTTTATGTATCTAGGAAAAATTGAGGGGATACATATTGTTTTCCCTGAAGCAGAACAAGAGAATCGTTAAAGGCTTGGCTTAAATCAGGTTGCTTTCTTCTCCTAATATGTAAACTCTCTAAATGAATTGGCTAATAATGCCTCTTTAGTAAGACTACGTAAGCAATATATTATCTGGTACAAGTATGAAAAACGATTGCTACCTGGACTAGAAGGGAAGAAAACATGTCGTATAGGGATCATTTGAAATAGGAAATCGATTCTAACCAGACCAACAAAGCCCTTTTATTAAGGGGTGTCTTGTGAGAGACTGAATATATAAATGGAGAATGGCCAGACCACATAAAAAAAGAACTCTGACCCGCAACCTGCAGCCACCTGCCCAGGAAGCAAACCCCTTATCCACAGTAAACAGCCCAGGAAGCCAACCTGCTGGAAGTCAGACTTGTAGGGAGTCAGATTGCTATCTCTAGTACCATCCAGGAAGCTAAATAATGGCTTCTGTAACAGTCAGCCCCAAATGGCCAGGACATGATTAATAACTGAGAGCTTCCCTAACTTTCGTCTCTACTTCCAACTTGGGCCCAACAAAAGAAAGCCAAATATGCCCCCCTAACCAATCACATAGGATGCCCCTGTCTAGTTGGCCTGCCTACATCTTCCCCAGGCCAACAGCCTCCAAACAGGGTATATACCTGAAGCCTTCCTTTTCCCACTACAGAACTTTCCCATTCCTCTGCCTGCCTTTGAGTCTCTGCCAAAATGCAAGTGATGGTGGCTGAATCCCTTGCAGTAGTAAGCTCAGAATAAACAGCCTTTGCTTTCTCATTTGGTTGGTTTTTATTTATTTCCACACTTGAGAAAATAGAAATAATGGTATGACTCTTGGTTTTAATATTATCAACATAAGATCCTTTACCTTTTGTATCCGTACCAATTGCGGATTGTATAAACAAAGTTACAGACTATGTCCAAATGACTATTAGCACAGAGCAGTGTAGGTACAGGGAGGGTATAAACAAGGAATATAGAATTTGGATAAAAAGTAGCCACATGGGAAGAAGTGGCAAATATATGATTCTCTTTCCAACCATATTTCTCTTTTTCCCTTGAGAACAAGTTGCTTATGCATCACGGTTAGTCACGAAAAGGTGCATTACCATTGTTTCGTTGACTGTTCCCTCCTCCCTCTACTACTTTTGGTTCCTGGTGTTGCCTTCTTTTCTTCAGCCAGCTTGATAGAAGCCTTTTGCTTAGGGCAAAGTGAGCTACTTTTTCATCACATACTTCAGTAGTCTGAGGGACCAGCTACATAATTTGTGGGGCTTAGTGAAACATGAAAACACAAGGTACCTGGTTCAAAAAGTATTAAGAATTTCTAGACAGTGATGGGACAGAGCATGAAACCAAGCACGAGGCCCTACTGAATGCAGGGCCCTGTGTGACCACACAGGTCGCACGGCTGCCCAGGAAGCCAGCCCTGCTAGGCCCAAAGGTAAACACATTTTAGGAAACATTCTCCCCCTTTCTCTGCTTCATTTTCTCTTTGATTTGCCAAGGGAATAACCTCTGAAAAATGCCACCCGTTTTATAACAATAAAACAGAAAGCAGATGAGCAGAACTTTTCCCTTGACCTTTCTATCCCATTAACCCTGGCTGGTATTTTGGAGGGCCTCTGCTCGTGGGGAAGAGAGACTGTCTCTACACTCTCTCTGGTCTGCACTTGCTGCACTTTGCCCACTCTTGAGACCTGAGATCCTAAAACCTAAGCACCTGGGACCTTCTCGTGGGCTTCCAAGAGGCTGAAAGGCTACATAAAGGCAAGGCTGATACCCTCTTTTTCAGAAAAAGCAGAAATCTGTCAGCGATAGATAAAAATTAGATACTGGACATTTGTAAACTGGATTAAATGAATCATTAGATAGCCTGCTATTTGCCAAAAATAATAAAAACACACATTGAATAGCAAGTGGCCATGAATATTTAACCACCCCATTCCTTTTTTAATGTACCGTATATTGCAGATGTTATGATGTCCAATGAAGAAGGAAAAGTGAGAAAGCACTGCAGACAAAAAGGGGATTCTCATTTTCTTTTTACTGCCAAGAGTCAGCTATTTTATTTAATTCGAAAAAAAATGAACCTTTATTGTCTCATGATTTCAAAATACCAGTCTTCAGCAACTGAGACCAGATGATGCCTGTAAATATTATTATCAAACAGAAAATCCATTATTCATCCTCCTCCAGAAAATTTATTGGTGTAAAGTTTAGGGTGGATAATTTCAGAGAACACCTGAAAGCTTTTCAGAACAGGATTTAACTAGGACTACATTCTATAAAACTAAATTAAAATGTTATGTTCAATTACATAACATGTAAAACCCAAGCACCCTTGAACTCCAACCTGACTTTTCTACCATCATAAACCTTGAGATTCATGAGATTTGTGATCTAACAAAGTTAGGGCATTTTTGGACTTATTTTATCTTTGTTTAGGATCTCAGGCCATTGGAGACTAAGGCACTCATAAGACAAGACACCATGTCTGGTTATGCTTTCTTTAGTCACATGTTCACACATTCATCCAAAACCAAGTTCAAGTCCTTCTGCAGTGCATTTAAGGGAACTAGCGTAGCAGAAAGACCGAGGATGTGCTTTCAGACTTCGGTTTGAATCCTGATGCTTTCACCAGCCAGTCTTATGACCTTGAAAACAATCACATAATCTGTCTAAGCCTCAGTTTTCTCCTCTATAAAGCTGGGAAGTAGTAAGATTGTTGGAAGAATTCAATAAGATAAATAAAGGGCCTGGCATAGAGTGGGTAGCAATAAGAGTCAGTCGCCTTTCCTGGCCCTCTCCACCCCAAATCTCATTCCACTTCATTTTTCCATGGCATGACCCTCCACTTCAGCCAGTCTATCCATTACTCACTCACCATCCCCTGGACACTGTCACACAATTCCCCCTTTTCTTAAATGTCCAGAGTGCCCTCCCTGGCTCTCCTCCCCTAGCTAAATCCTACTCATTCTTGAAGATCCAGCCCAAGCCCCACTGCTTCTCTATAGCCCTCCCAGGACCATTCCCTCATGTATTCCTGAAGCACTATCGTCTGTGTCATAGAGCCAGTAGTCCACTCTGTTATTAAACCTTTCATTCTTGTTTTATCTCCCCAAAGGTGCTCTAAGCTGCTTGGGGGCAAGGATAGGCCTTTCCTTCCCTTGTATCCCCCACAGAGATGATTACAGTGTGACATCCATGACAAGTGCTCAATAATTACACGCTGAGTATATAAATGAATGCTGTATCATATTGCATTTTGTTAAATTATACATGGATGCCTGGGGGTTGAAATGTGAGAAAATGACACTATTTCTCCTCCTTCTGATGCATATTGCTTTTTAAAATATTATCTGTCCAAGTTTTTTTTTTTTTTTACATATGGTATTTCTTCTCCAATATTTCAATACACCACTTAAAATTTGGCCTGAAAGAAAGTATTAAAGTGTGTGTGTTTCAAATGGAAGAAAAAAGCACCAGCTATGACTAATGTCTTCAATTTATAGTGTATCCAATTTGGAGAAGACCATGATTTTTCATAAGGTTGCATAACTACTAACAAAAACATTCTCAGCCACAGGATGTGTTTTGGAAGAATTTAGCCCTGCGTTAGACTAGGAGAAATGTAAAAATTCAAGAGCACAGCTTTCCTTGACACACATCTTACTCTACATAGAGAAGGCACTCAAATATTTGTCAGATTGAATAGTCTGTCCTTATAGAATATTTGATAGTGGACAGAAAGTAGATTGGGACATTTTTGATAAAAATGGTTTATTCTAATTCTAGATATTGCATTCTTGTTAACTATATAGGTATTGCCAACTATTGAGTATTAGCATCAAGAATTGCTAAAGGGATTGAGTGAGAGATGACATGTATTTCTACTTCCACTGTTCTGGATTAAATAATCAAAACAAAGAGGCCTGTATATTACCCACCTCCTAACACTTGTTACCACCCTTCGGAGGTGGAATAATAGTGAAAAGTTATCCAACTAAATCATGAGTTCTAGAATTCCAGTTAACTTGTTGACTGCAGACAGGCTGGAAGTAAGGCCCAAAGGTGGATAATAGGTTGCATTGGTGAATATCTCTAGTTTACACTATACTTTGGCAGTCTTTTCTACTTTCACACATGAGAATATAAAGTCTGGGCCAAACCAAGTTGTTGTATGAGTTTAACTTAAGAATGAACCAGATACATCCTCTTTAAAATACACGAAAATAACCCTCTTTAAAATACACAAAAATAACCCTCTTTAAAATTTAGTAACTGTAATATATCAATAGTCCAACAGAAAAGTGTAAACTCTTGGTTGCACAATTAAATTTTTTATTTTTAAATGTGTACAAAAAATGTCAAAAAGCAACAATGTCTGACCCTGTTGTCTATGTCAACCTAATAAGAACAGATTTTAAATTCTAAACTTTTATTTTCTTTCTTACCTTGAGGATTCATTTTGCGGAAATAGAAGATGTGAGAATTAAGATTTATAAAACAGAATTTTGAATTAATCATCAGAAGCAAAAAAAAATGTTTTTAAGGACAGGAATGAATTCTGACATTTTAATTACAAGCTAAGTGGAAAGTCTGGTGGTAGAATGTGAGCTCTGAAGATTATTATTATGTTGTCATTATGAATTAATGACTATAAAAGAAATCAGTTTTGAGTGGTAATGGCAAATTACAGAGAAAAACTTATGGAACTGCTTTTTATTTCCTGATGTACCTAGAGTATTCATCATAATTTACTTGATTAAAAAAATCCAAACAGTGGAAAAATGCAGAGACATAGATTTTTTTAATGGATTATATAAATATAAGGCATCTTTTCTTAGCAACTCAGAATGTTCATCAAAACACCATTTGTAATATTAAAAAACTAGGAGCAACCTAAATGCTTAACAATATGGGAATGAGTAAGTAAATTATAGTAAATTTAATTAGTGGATTATGCAATTATTAAAAATTATAAATATAAAGATTATATCACAAATTTTAAAATATAAATGATGTAAGGTTTCAAAATTTATCCATGCAAACATTTATGTACACAATGACTACAAGCATGTAAAAATATGCACAAGAGAAAATAATGGGAGGCAATGTACAGAAGTAATTATAGAATTTGTATTTGTGTGGTGAAATTACAGATTTTTCCAAGTCTCACGTAATGTTTTGAATTCTATTTATAATTTCTGAAAATTAATTTCTATTTTTAAAGACCTATAATATGCTAGGAGATATACATTACATGAAACTGCCAATTTTCAATCATTTTTGACTTAATAAAAATTGCAATATTTGGTTCAACCTAATACTGTATTATTGTCCAGCTAACAAACTGAATCCTTTTTTTGGAATAAAAGTTGGTAACTCCTATTTATAAATGTTCATTAAGCTCCAAAATAGTCTAACTTATAAAAAATTTTTAGTGAAATAAATTACTTGAAAATCACATTTGAAACTACAACTCAAAAATACAAAGGTTTTTGTTTTTTAAGAAAAGTTCAGACTTCTGAATTGATGCAAAGCTACTGCCATTGCATCTATTTTTTCATCTTTGAAATTGTGTCATGTTCATTTTTTAATTATTCAATGACCAGTATAAAGTAAAACATTCATAATTTAATAGGTAAATTTGCTTCTAACCTGTGCTGGAATGATTTAAATTGCTTCATGCTCTGTGATTACTCAGAGATAATTAGTCCTCTAAATATTTCTGTAATGAAAACCATGAGTTTAATGAACTATACAAATTCAAACCAAACAGAATCTTTACTTCGTTACTGAATATTTAAGTTCACCGTAAAAATTGTTTAATGATTGGTTAGAATTTTAAAAAAATAGTTTAGGGGGCTTCCCTGGTGGTGCAGTGGTTAAGAATCCTCCTGCCAATGCAGGGGACACGGGTTCGAGTCCTGGTCGGGGAAGATCCCACATGCTGCGGAGCAACTAAGCCTGTGCACCACAACTACTGAGCCTGCGCTCTGGAGCCCACGAGCCACAACCACTGAGCCCACGTGCCACAACTACTGAAGCCCGCGTGCCTAGAGCCCATACTCCACAACAAGAGAAGCCACGGCAATGAGAATCCCACGCACTGCAACGAAGAGTAGTCCCCACTCGTCACAACAAGAGAAAGCTCGCGTGCAACTACGAAGACACAACACAGCCAAAAAAAAAAAAAAAAAAAAAGTTTAGAGCAAGCCAGACCATAAAAATGTGAAGTAAAATTAAATGTATTCATAGGAACTTGTCATAGCAATCATAGAACAAAGTTGATCAGCCTGGATTTGAGGGAAAGGTAGACTTCACCTTTGCTATACAATTGCTATTTTAAGTATTTAATACTAAGGATCATTGTTTCTGAAATTTCAGAGAAGCATTTTGTAGTCTTTTATGATATATTTGTTAATAACTACAGAAATATGGACTGCTTGAAGAAAGAGACAGTAGAGTCTGTGTGTGTGTGTGTCTGTGTGTGTGTGTGTGTGTATGTGTGATGTATGTTCATGAGTGTATCAACAACACCAAGCACAGTGCCTGGCACATGGTAGATAATCAATAAAAGTTTGATAAATAAATACCTGGGTTGGTTAAACAAGTATATTAAAAATAAAAGTACAGATTAAGTGCTTGCAGAGAGGTCATTCGTGGACCTTCACCTTGGTTGCTAAGTCGTGCTTTCAGTGTCTTGGATGGAGATATACGAGATGTATTAAACAAATGCTTCATGTCATACAAAGTTGATGGGACTAGTCAATGACATAAAGAGCCTACATTATCTTAAACTCGAAATGAGGAGTTAAAGCCTGAATGATGAAATTTTAGAGCAATAAATGCAAAGTCCTCCAATTAAGTTTTTTGAAAAAAAAATCAATCTCACAGGTACAGGATGACAGAGACTGGACTTGGTGGTAACTTGTGTGTTAGGAACTGGAGAATTCATGTGAACACACGCTTAACCTGAGCCAACAGTGCTTTTTAAAAAATTGTAGTAAAAAACCGTACAACATAAATTTACCATCTTAACCATGTTTAAGTGTACAGTAAGGTAATGTTAACTAAATGCACAGTTGTTGTGCAGCAGATCCCCAGAACCTGCTCATCTTCCAAAACTGAAACTCTACACCCATTGAACTCAACCACCCACTTTCCCTCCACCTCCAGCCTGCAGTGACCACCATTCTGCTTTCTTTTTCTGAAAGTTTGAAAACTTTGGACACCATATAAGTGGAATCATACAGTATTTGTCTTTTTGTGACTGGCTTATTTCACTTAGCATAATGTCCTCAAGGTTTGTCCATGTTGTAGCATGTGACAGGATTTCCTTCTTTTTTTCACGCTGGATAATATTCCATTGTAAGTATATACCACATTTTGTTTATCTATCTGTGCATCGATGGACATTTGGGTTGCTTCCATCTCTTGGCTATTGTGAATAATGCTGCAATAAACATGGGTGTGTAAATATCTCTTCAAGATTCTGTTTTTAATTCTTTTGGATATATACCCAGAAGTGGAATTGCTGTATCATTTGGTAATTCTATATTTTATCTTTTGAGGAATATCCATACTCTGTTCCATGGTTGGGACACCATTTTACATTTCCACCAACAGTCAACAAGGGTTCCAAATTCTCCATATCCTTGTCAACACTTGCTATTCTCTGTTTTTTGTGTTTTTTTTTTATAATGGCCATTCTAACATATTTGAGGTGGTATCTCATCGTGGTTTTGCTTTGCATTTCCCTGATGATTAGTGTTACTGAGCACCTTTTCATCTGTTTGTTGGCCATTTGTATATCTTCTGTGGATAAATATCTGTTCAAGTTCTTTGCCATTTTTAACTAAGTTATTTGGCTTTTGTTGTTGTTGAGTTGTAGGAGTTCTTTATATATTCTGAGTATTAATCCCTTATCAGATATATGATTTGCAGATATTTTCTTCCATTTCATAGGTTGCCTTTTTTTTCTGTTGATTGTTTCCTTTGATGTGCAGAAGTTTTTAAGTTCAATTTAGTTCCATTGGTCTATTTTTGCTTTTATTGTCTGTACTTTTGCTGTCATATCCAAGAAATCATTACCAAATCCAATGTTGTAGAGTTTCCCCCCATGTTCTCCTCTAAAAGTATTACAGTTTTTAGGTCTTTAATCCATTTTGAGTTAATTTTTGTATATGATGTAAGGTTAGGGTCCTAAGACTGATTTTTAAGTTTGAAAATTTTAAGATTTTTTTATAGCCTTAGCAATATTACCATTCAAATAGAAATAAGCCAACTTAAACTAATTTGAACTTTAAAACAACACAAAAGTAACAAAGGAACATATAATTGGTTTTTTATGGTAAAGATGTTGGGACTTTTTAGTGCATGTTTGTTACAAACATGGCCTTTGGAGTCAGACCAGCCTGTCTAAATCCCAAGACACTACATTTTTGTGGGCATCTTAGGCAAGTTTTCTGACAGATCCAAGCCCACACTTCCCCTTCGTAAGGGAGAAACTGGAGTATCTACCTTATAGGGATCTAGAGCAGCCTCACCAGTTCTTGATAGGTTTAAATGAAATAATGTAGTCATAGTGTCTGAAACATAATCAGCATGTCTTAAATGGTAGCCTGGCTGTTATTATTATTATCACATGTTGATTTATTTAAGAATTTTGGTTCCTTCTGTTTACCTCAAGATTTAGAATTTATTTAAGAGAACAAAAGTTGAACTTTGAGAAGGTCAAATTAGAAGGTCTGATTTTGCTTGTTTCTGGAGATGTGATGGGAAGAATTCTGCAGAAATCTCTCCCAGAGGATTGACATATATACACTAATATGTATAAAATGGATAACTAATAAGAACCTGCTGTATAAAACAATAAATAAAGTTAAATTAAAAAATTAAGCAAACAAAAAAAAGAAATCTCTCCCAGAAAAATCTCTGTTTAAATGTTACTTGCCCTGGAAATGCAACGGAAACTCTCCACAACTTGGTTAGGGCTATGCTTTCATAATGCCCTGGCTTGATGGCTTGTCTATTTAACACTCTCATGGGGATGTCTGTAGCTTGTATCAGCCCTTATTCTGGGAATTCATTTTTCCTCTGGGGAATTGTCCTTCCCTGCCACACGCAGTCTTTTTTTTTTTTTTTTAATAAATTTATTTATTTTTATTTATTTATTTTTGGCTGTGTTGGGTCTTCATTGGTGCGCGCAGGCTTTCTCTAGTTGCGGCGAGCAGTGAGCAGACTTCTCATTGCAGTGGCTTCTCTCATTGTGGAGCACGGGCTCTAGGCACGTGGGCTTCAGTAGTTGCGGCACGTGGGCTCAGTAGTTGTGGCTCACGGGCTCTAGAGCACAGGCTCAGTAGTTGTGGCGCACAGGCTTAGTTGCTCCGTGGCATGTGGGATCTTCCCAGACCAGGGCTCGAACCCGTGTCCCCTGCATTGGCAGGCGGATTCTCAACCACTGTGCCACCAGGGAAGCCCCCACACGCAGTCTGGATGGGACTGTTAGTGAAGCTGCCTGGCACTCCCTGCCCAAGTGATGGGCATGTGATCAATCTTGATCAATCAGACTCTTCTGGAATTTGCACTGAGTGAGAGTAATTGACACAATGTTGGGAAATGATGAAGCAGATTTATTCCAACTGTGAAGGCTTGAAGAGGCTCTCTATTCTTTTCTGCCCTCTGGATCCTTGGAGTTATTCAAGTTTCTACTTTTCTTGAGGTCCTGGTCCTTCGTTTTTTTCCTTAAGTTTTAAGAGCTGCCTCATATCCTTCCACAGATTTTTTTTCCCCCGAGACAGCAGATTATCATATGTTGCTTGCACCCCGAGAGCCTGTATGGATTCAGCACTTGTCACTGTGTACTATAATCAACAGTTTACTTGTCTGTCTTCCCTTAGCATCATATGTTCCTTGGGATGGGAACTGTGAAAACTGCAACAATGCATTGCCAGTGCAGTGACCAAAAAGTTGTTTAGTTAGGAGGAGAAATCATTCATAGTCTTACACTTGTAATAGGAAGTTCTATGTTTGGCTATTCTTTAGGTCATCTTCATGATACTTAAAATTGTTGAGACAATTAAAAAACATTTAAAAGTGTGTGACTCTTGCCCATACCTGGATTCTCCCCTTCCCCTCATACATGTCCCCTACCCTAATCCATATTCAGAAAGATAACAAAAGTAACGAATGGAGCAGTTGCAGAGCCTATGAAGTCCTTACATCAGCTGTCCTGGTCTACAGCTTTTAAGAGGCTTTTGTTTTCTTAGGGGAGGGCCTCCCTAGAAGTTCTCTTCTTCTTTCCCTACAGTTAGCCAAAGCCAAGAGGGTCTTTTCCTTTGATATTGCCCCTCTTTCCAATCTAAAGAAGCTATTTGTTCTTATTATAAAATCCAGTGAAATACTCAGCCTTGCCTTGCTACAAGCGGGTAATGTACATCTCTGAAGACCTCTGTGCAGGGTGTCACCCAGCTTTTCCATCAGAAGATTCCACTTGGGGGCTTCCCTGGTGGCGCAGTGGTTGAGAATCTGCCTGCCAATGCAGGGGACATGGGTTCGAGCCCTGGTCTGGGAAGATCCCACGTGCCGCGGAGCAACTAGGCCCGTGAGCCACAGCTACTGAGCCTGCGCGTCTGGAGCTTGTGCTCCGCAACAAGAGAGGCCGCGATAGTGAGAGGCCCGCGCACCGCGATGAAGAGTGGCCCCCACTTGCCACAACTAGAGAAAGCCCTCGCACAGAAACGAAGACCCAACACAGCCATAAATAAATAAATAAAAATAAATAAATAAATAAATAAAATATGACCCCAGCATCCAACTGTTTATAAAAAAAAAAAAAAAAGATTCCACTTGGGGCATCACTGCACAATGACTATTGTGAATGTTTGGACTTTAGGTCCATCAGTTTATTCATTTATTCATGCAATTATCAAATATTTATTGAGAGTCCCCCTTGCTCCTGCACTCTGTGCTAGGCACTAGGGATAAAATGGTGAGCAAAAATGGAAAAGGATCATCTCTCATGGAGAGGGCTGTCATGTCAGAGACAAAGGACAATGACAAGCTGTATTAAAGGCCATACAGGAAATATACTCTGTGCTGTGACATCTTAAAAGGTAACCCCTCCTAGTTCAGTAATCAGGAATGTATATCCAAGAAAGAGACTTGGTGAATACGCCAACCTCCAAATGCCTGGGTTCTGTATCCTACTAGGATAATAGTTGCCCTTATGACCTTAGGCACCTGACTGAGACTGACTCAACCTCATTTACTTCATCTATAAAATGAAAGGTCTAGACTAGGTGATCTCTAGGTCCTTTCCATTTCTAATATAGCTTTTCTTAAATGTTATTCTTATTAGCAGCTTTTTTGAGGTATACTTTACATTTCATAAAATTCATTCATTTTTAAGTGTATGATTAAATGACTTTTAGTATATTTACAAAGTTGTGCAATCATCATCACAATCTGATTTTAGAATATTTTCATCACAATGAAAAGAAATCTCATGCCCATTTAGTCACTTTCCATTCCCACTCCTGGTCCTAGGGAAACACTAAAGTATTTTCTGCCTCTCTAGATTTGCTTTTTTGGATATTCAATATAAATGGAATCCTGCAATATGTGTTCTTTTGTGCCTGGCTTCTTTGAACACGATGTTTTTGAAATACATCCATGTTGTAAGGATCACCCATGTTGAAATAGGTATCAATACTTCGATCCTTTTTATTGGTGAATGATATTTCCTTGTTCCATTTTTTTAATCCATTCACCATTGATGGACATGTGTTATTTCCACTTTTTGACTATTGTGAATAATCTGCTATGAGCATTTGCATGTGAGTTTTTGTGAGAACATTTGTTTTAATTTCTCCTTGGTGGATACCTAGGAACAGAATTGCAGGGTCATATGGAAACTCTATGTTTAACAATTTGAGAAACCGCCAAACAGTTTTCCAAATGATTACACCATCTTACATTCCTATCAGCAATGTATGAGGAGCATAATTTCTCCACATCCTCACCAACACTTGTTTTTATCTGTCTGATTGAGTATAGTTATTCTGGGGAGTGTGAAGTGGTATCTCATTGTGATTTTGATTTGCATTTCCCTAATGATTAATAATAGTGATCATCTTTTCATGTGCTTAATGATCATTTGTATACCTTCTTCAGAGAAATGTCTATTCAAATTCTTTGCTCAGTTTTAGATTTTGGTTGTCTTTTTATTATTGATTTGTAAGACTTTTTAATATGTTCTAGATGTATGTCCTTCATTGGCTGTATAATTTGCAAATATTTTATCCAGTTCTGTGGATTGTCTTTTCATTTTCCTGATGTGTATTATTAATTTTGATTAAATCTAATTTATCAATTTTTTCTTTTATTGGTGTCCTAATCCAAGCTCATAAGATGTTCTCTTCTAAAAGTTTTAGTTTTATTTCTTACATTTAGATTTTTGATCCATTTCAAGCTAATTTTTGTGTATGGTGTGAAGAAGGGGTTCAAATTTATTTATTTATTTTTGCTTGTGCATACCCAATTGTCCTAGCACAATTTGTTGAAAAGACTGTTCTTTTCCTAGTGATTTTTCTTGGTACCTTTGTCAAAAATCAATTGACCATAAATGTAAAGGTGTATTTGGGAGCTCTTAATTCCATCCCACTGATCATTGTTTGTGTCTTGATTACTATCGATTTGTAGTAAGTTTTGAAATTGGGAAGTGTAAGTTCTCCAACCTTTTTCTTCTTTTTCAGGATTGTTCTGGCTATTCTGGGTCTTTGCAATTCCATATGAATTTTAGGGTCAGGTTGGCAATTTCTGCCCCCAAAATAGCAATATATTTAGTTTGGCCTAAATATATTTTAATAACGTTATTGAGGTATATTTTGCATATCATATAATTCACCCTTTTCAAGTGTCCAATTCAATGATTTTTTTTTAAACATCTTTATTGAAGTATAATTGCCTTACAATGGTGTGTTAGCTTCTGCTTTATAACAAAGTTAATCAGTTATACATATACAATATGTTCCCATATCTCTTCCCTCTTGCATCTCCCTCCCTCCCACCCTCCCCATCCCACCCCTCTAGGTGGTCACAAAGCACCGAGCTGATCTCCCTGTGCTATGCGGCTGCTTCCCACTAGCTATCCATCCTATATTTGGTAGTGTATATATGTCCATGCCACTCTCTCACCCTGTCACATCTCACCCCACCCCCTCCCCATATCCTCAAGTCCATTCTCTAGTAGGTCTGTGTCTTTATTCCTGTCTTGCCACTAGGTTCTTCATGGCTTTTTTTTTCCTTAGATTCCGTATATATGTGTTAGCATACTGTATTTGTTTTTCTCTTTCTGACTTACTTCACTCTGTATGACAGACTCTAACTCCATCCACCTCATTACAAATACCTCCATTTCATTTCTTTTTATGGCTGAGTAATATTCCATTGTATATATGTGCCACATCTTCTTTATCCATTCATCTGTCGATGGACATTTAGGTTGCTTCCATGTCCTGGCTATTGTAAATAGAGCTGCAATGAACATTTTGGTATATGACTCTTTTTGAACTATGGTTTTCTCAGGGTATATGCCCAGTAGTGGGATTGCTGGATCGTATGGTAGTTCTATTTGTAGTTTTTTAAGGAACCTCCATACTGTTCTCCATAGTGGCTGTGTCAATTTACATTCTCACCAACAGTGCAAGAGAGTTCCCTTTCCTCCACACCCTCTCCAGCATTTATTGTTTCTAGATTTTTTGATGATGGCCATTCTGACCAGTGTGAGATGATATCTCATTGTAGTTTTGATTTGCATTTCTCTAATGATTAATGATGTTGAGCATTCTTTCATGTGTCTGTTGGCCATCTGTATATCTTCTTTGGAGAAATGTCTATTTAGGTCTTCTGCCCATTTTTGGATTGGGTTGTTCGTTTTTTTGTTATTGAGCTGCATGAGCTGCTTGAAAATCTTGGAGATTAATCCTTTGTCAGTTGCTTCATTTGCAAATATTTTCTCCCATTCTGATGGTTGTCTTTTGGTCTTGTTTATGGTTTCCTTTGCTGTGCAAAAGCTTTTAAGTTTCATTAGGTCCCATTTGTTTATTTGTGTTCTTATTTCCATTTCTCTGGGAGCTGGGTCAAAAAGAATCTTGCTGTGATGTATGTCATAGAGTGTTCTGCCTATGTTTTCCTCTAAGAGTTTGATAGTGTCTGGTCTTACACTTAGGTCTTTAATCCATTTTGAGTTTATTTTTGTGCATGGTGTCAGGGAGTGTTCTAATTTCATACTTTTACATGTATCTGTCCAATTTTCCCAGCACCACTTATTGAAGAGGCTGTCTTTTCTCCACTGTATATGCTTGCCTCCTTTATCAAAGATAAGGTGACCATATGTGCGTGGGTTTATCTCTGGGCTTTCTATCCTGTTCCATTGATCTATATTTCTGTTTTTGTGCCAGTACCAAACTGTCTTGATTACTGTAGCTTTGTAATATAGTCTGAAGTCAGGGAGCCTGATTCCCCCAGCTCCATTTTTCGTTCTCAAGATTGCTTTGGCTATTAGGGGTCTTTTGTGTTTCCATACAAATTGTGAAATTTTTTGTTCTAGTTCTGTGAAAAATGCCAGTGGTAGTTTGATAGGGATTGCATTGAATCTGTAGATTGCTTTGGGTAGTAGAGTCATTTTCACAATGTTGATTCTTCCAATCCAGGAACATGGTATATCTTTCCATCTATTTGTATCATCTTTAATTTCTTTCCTCAGTGTCTTATAATTTTCTGCATACAGGTCTTTTGTCTCCTTAGGTAGGTTTATTCCTAGATATTTTATTCTTTTTGTTGCAATGGTAAACGGGAGTGTTTTCTTAATTTCACTTTCAGATTTTTCATCATTAGTGTATAGAAATGCAAGAGATTTCTGTGCATTAATTTTGTGTCCTGCTACTTTACCAAATTCATTGATTAGCTCTAGGAGTTTTCTGGTAGCATCTTTAGGATTCTCTATGTATAGTATCATGTCATCTGCAAACAGTGACAGCTTTACTTCTTCTTTTCCGATTTGGATTCCTTTTATTTCTTTGTCTTCTCTGATTGCTGTGGCTAACACTTCCAAAACTATGTTGAATAATAGTGGTGAGAGTGGGCAAACTTGTCTTGTTCCTGATCTTAGTGGAAATGGTTTCAGTTTTTCACCATTGAGGACAATGTTGGCTGTGGGTTTGTCATATATGGCCTTTATTATGTTGAGGAAAGTTCCCTCTATGCCTACTTTCTGCAGGGCTTTTATCACAAATGGGTGTTGAATTTTGTCGAAAGCTTTCTCTGCATCTATTGAGATGATCATATGGTTTTTCTCCTTCAATTTGTTAGTATGGTGTATCACATTGATTGATTTACGTATATTGAAGAATCCTTGCATTCCTGGGATAAACCCCACTTGATCATGGTGTAGGATCCTTTTAATGTGCTGTTGGATTCTGTTTGCGAGTATTTTGTTGAGGATTTTTGCATCTATGTTCATCAGTGATATTGGCCTGTAGTTTTCTTTCTTTGTGACATCTTTGTCTGGTTTTGGTATCAGGGTGATGGTGGCCTCGTAGAATGAGTTTGGGAGTGTTCCTCCCTCTGCAATATTTTGGAAGAGTTTGAGAAGGATAGGTGTTAGCTCTTCTCTAAATGTTTGATAGAATTCACCTGTGAAGCCATCTGGTCCTGGGCTTTTGTTTGTTGGAAGGTTTTTAATCACAGTTTCAATTTCAGTGCTTGTGATTGGTCTGTTCATATTTTCTATTTCTTCCTGGTTCAGTCTCAGAAGGTTGTGCATTTCTAAGAATTTGCCCATTTCTTCCAGGTTGTCCATTTTATTGGTATATAGCTGCTTGTAGTAATCTCTCATGATCCTTTATATTTCTGCAGTGTCAGTTGTTACTTCTCCTTTTTCATTCCTAATTTTATTGATTTGAGTCTTCTCCCTTTTTTTCTTGATGAGTTTGGCTAATGGTTTATCAATTTTGTTTATCTTCTCAAAGAACCATCTTTTAGTTTTATTGATCTTTGCTATCGTTTCCTTCATTTCTTTTTCATTTATTTCTGATCTGATCTTCATGATTTCTTTCCTTCTGCTAACTTTGGGGTTTTTTTGTTCTTCTTTCTCTAATTGCTTTAAGTGTAAGGTTAGGTTGTTGATTTGAGATGTTTCTTGTTTCTTAAGGTAGGATTGTATTGCTATAAACTTCCTTCTTAGAGCTGCTTTTGCTGCATCCCATAGGTTTTGGGTCATCGTGTTTTCATTGTCATTTGCTTCTAGGTATTTTTTGATTTCCTCTTTGATTTCTTCAGTGATCTCTTGGTTTTTAAGTAGTGTATTGTTTAGCCTCCATGTGTTTGTATTTTTTACAGATTTTTTCCTGTAATTGATATCTAGTCTCATAGTGTTGTGGTCGGAAAAGATACTTGATATGATTTCAATTTTCTTAAATTTACCAAGGCTTGATTTGTGACCCAAGATATGATCTATCCTGGAGGATGTTCCATGAGCACTTGAGAAGAATGTGTATTCTGTTGTTTTTGGACGGAATGTCCTATAAATATCAGTTAAGTCCATCTTGTTTAATGTATCATTTAAAGCTTGTGTTTCCTTATTTATTTTCATTTTGGATGATCGTCCATTGGTGAAAGTAGGGTGTTAAAGTCCCCTACTATGATTGTGTTACTGTTGATTTCCCCTTTTATGGCTATTAGTATTTGCCTTATGGATTGAGGTGCTCCTATGTTGGCTGCATAAATATTTACAATTGTTATATCTTCTTCTTGGATTGATCCCTTGATCCTAATGTAGTGTCCTTCTTTGTCTCTTGTGATAGTCTTTGTTTTAAAGTCTATTTTGCCTGATATGAGAATTGCTACTCCAGCTTTCTTTTGATTACATTTGTGTGGAATATCTTTTTCCATCCCCTCACTTTCAGTCTGTATGTGTCCCTAAGTCTGAAGCGGGTCTCTTGTAGACAGCATATATATGGGTCTTGTTTTTGTATCCATTCAGCCAGTCTGTCTTTCGGTTGGAGCATTTAATCCATTTATATTAAAGGTAATTATCGATATGTATGTTCCTAGTACCATGTTTTTAATTGTTTTGGGTTTGTTATTGTAGGTCTTTTCCTTCTCTTGTGTTTCCTGCCTAGAGAAGTTCCTTTAGCATTTGTTGTAAAGCTGGTTTGGTGGTGCTAAATTCTCTTAGCTTTTGCTTGTCTGTAAAGGTTTTAATTTCTCCATCAAATCTGAATGAGATCCTTGCTGGGTAGAGTAATCTTGGTTGTAGGTTTTTCCCCTTCGTCACTTTAAATATGTGCTGCCACTCCCTTCTGGCTTGCAGAGTTTCTGCTGAAAGATCAGCTGTTAACCTTATGGGGATTCCCTTGTATGTTATTTGTTGTTTTTCCCTTGCTGCTTTTAATATTTTTTATTCATATTTAATTTTTGATAGTTTGATTAACATGTGTCTTGGCATGTTTCTCCTTGGATTTATCCTGTATGGGACTCTCTCTACTTCCTGGACTTGATTAACTATTTCCTTTCCCATATTAGGGAAGTTTTCAACTATAATCTCTTCAAATATTTTCTCAGTCCCTTTCTTTTTCTCTTCTTCTTCTGGGACCCCTATAATTCGAATATTTGTGCATTTAATGTTGTCCTAGAGGCCTCTGAGAGTGTCCTCAGTTCTTTTCATTCTTTTTTCTTTATTTTGCTCTGTAGTAGTTATTTCCACAATTTTATCTTCCAGGTCACTTATCCGTTTTTCTGCCTCAGTTATTCTGCTATTGATCCCTTCTAGAGAATTTTTAATTTCATTTATTGTGTTGTTCATCAATGTTTGTTTGCTCTTTAGTTCTTGTAGGTCCTTGTTAAACGTTTCTTGTATTTTCTCCATTCTATTTCCAAGATTTTGGATCATCTTTATTATCATTATTCTGAATTGTTTTTCAGGTAGACCGCCTATTTCCTCTTCATTTGTTAGGTCTGGTGGGTTCTTGCGTTGCTCCTTCATCTGCTGTGTGTTTCCCTGTCTTCTCATTTTGCTTAACTTACTGTGTTCTGGGTCTCCTTTTCTCAGGCTGCAGGTTTGTAGTTCCCACTGTTTTTGGTGTCTGTCCCCAGTGGCTAAGGTTGGTTCAGTGGGTTGTGTAGGCTTCTTGGTGGAGGGGACTAGTGCCTGTGTTCTGGTGGATGAGGCTGGATCTTGTCTTTCTGGTGGGCAGGTCCACATCTGGTGGTGTGTTTTGGGGTGTCTGTGGCCTTATTATGATTTTAGGCAGCCTCTCTGCTAATGGGTGGGGCTGTGTTCCTGTCTTGCCAGTTGTTTAGCATAGGGTGTCCAGCACTGTAGCTTGCTGGTCATTGAGTGGAGCTGGGTCTTGGCATTGAGATGGAGATCTCTGGGAGATTCTTGCCATTTGATATTATGTGGAGCTGGGCAGTCTCTTGTGGACCAGTGTCCTGAACTTGGCTCTCGCACCTCAGAGGCACAGCCCTGACGCCTGGCTGGAGCACCAAGAGCCTTTCATCCACACGGCTCAGAATAAAAGGGAGAAAAAAAAGAAAGAAAGAAAGAAGAAGATAAAATAAAATAAAGTAAAATAAAATAAAGTTATTAAAATAAAAAATAATTATTAAAAAAAATTTTTAAGTAATAAAAAAAAGAAAGAAAGAAGAGAGCAACCAAACCAAAAAAAGAAATCAACCAATGATAACAAGCGCTAAAAACTATACTAAAAAAACAAACAAAGAAAAAAAAAAATGGACAGACTGAACCCTAGGACAAATGGTAAAAGCAAAGCTATACAGACAAAATCACACACAGAAGCATGCACATACACACTCACAAAAAGAGAAAAAGGGGAAAAAATATCTATATTGTTGCTCCCAAAGTCCACCTCCTCAATTTGGGATGATCCGTTGTCTATTCAGGTATTCCACAGATGCAGGGTACATCAAGTTGATTGTGGAGATTTAATCCGCTGCTCCTGAGGCTGCTGGGCGAGAGTTCCCTTTCTCTTCTTTGTTCGCACAGCTCCTGGGGTTCAGCTTTGGATTTGGACCCGCCTCTGCGTGTAGGTCACCTGAGGGCGTCTGTTCCCCGCCCAGACAGAACGGGGTTAAAGGAGCAGCTGATTTGGGGGCTCTGGCTCACTCAGGCCGGGGGGAGGGAGGGGTACGGATGCGGGGCGAGCCTGCGGCGGCAGAGACCAGTGTGACATTGCACCAGCCTGAGGCGCGCCGTGCGTTCTCCTGGGGAAGTTGTCCCCGGATCACGGGACCCTGGCAGTGGCGGGCTGCACAGGCTCCTGGGAGGGGAGGTGTGGAGAGTGACCTGTGCTTGCACACAGGCTTCTTGGTGGCGCAGCAGCAGCCTTAGTGTCTCATGCCCATCTCTGGGGTCTGCGCTGATAGCCTCGGCTTGCGCCCGTCTCTGGAGCTCCTTTAAGCGGCGCTCTTAAACCCCTCTCCTCGCGCACCAGGAAACAAAGAGGCAAGAAAAAGTCTCTTGCCTCTTCGGCAGCTGCAGACTTTTTCCAGGACTCCCTCCCGACTAGCTGTGGCGCACTAGCCCCCTTCAGGCTGTGTTCATGCTGCCAACCCCAGTCCTCTCCCTGCGATCCGACCGAAGCCCGAGCCTCAGCTCCCAGCCCCCGCCCGCCCGCCCCGGCGGCTGAGCAGACAAGCCTCTCGGGCTGGTGAGTGCTGGTCGGCACTGATCCTCTGTGCGGGAATCTCTCTGATTTGCCCTCTGCACCCCTGTTGCTGCGCTCTCCTCCGTGGCTCCGAAGCTTCCCCCCTCCACCACCCGCAGTCTCCGCCCGCGAAGGGGCTTCCTAGTGTGTGGAAACCTTTCCTCCTTCACAGCTCTCTCCCACTGGTGCAGGTCCCGTCCCTATTCTTTTGTCTCGTTTTTTCTTTTTTCTTTTGCCCTACCCAGGTACGTGGAGAGTTTCTTGCCTTTTTAGAGGTCTGAGGTCTTCTACCAGCATTCAGTAGGTGTTCTGTAGGAGTTGTTCCACATGTCGATGTATTTCTGATGTATTTGTGGGGAGGAAGGTGATCTCCATGTCTTACTCTTCCGCCATCTTGAAGCTCCCAGGTTTGTACTTTTTAAAAGAAGTTTAAAACTTCACATAGTTTGAAAGAGGAGCTCCTTCAATATTTAGAAACCACATTTCAGCACTTGAATCATTTGCAGCTTTCGTTGCCTCCTCAATTTAATTGCAAACACCTTCAACAGAGTGATAGCAAACTAATCAGCAATTCCTTTTCCTTAAAAAAAAAATACTCCTAATCAAGGGAGATAATCATTTTTGATTAAACAACAACCAGAGTTATCAAATGTACATTTGCAATTGATTACAGAAAAAATGTAGTGTGCTTTTCCTTTTAACAATAGTAAGCATTATTTCTTCTCCACTCAGTTATATTTAGTTTCTCAGATTAATTTAGGCTGATCCATCTCTTTTGATGGTGTATTCACTAGGAATGCCTATATTATTTCCCAGAAGTATTCCTGTGCAAATAAAATATCCAGATGCAAAATATGCATGTGATAAAAAGAAATCTGGCAGTTGCCCAAATATTTTAATAATCTGGATGCTACTAAACTACTATAATTCAGTCTTTCAAATCCTTCAGGGAATAGTAAGGTCATGGGGAATAATATCTAGACCTAAAAGATACAAAGCTAACTTTCTCATCTTAGAAAAGAAGATACAAAGCTGACTGTCTCATCTTAGAAAAGAGTTCATTCTTTCATCCATGTATTCATTCATCCAGTAAAAGTGTAATAAGAACCTACTGTGTTCCAAATACCAACCAAGGTCCTGGGACTCAAACAGTGGGCAAGACATAGTCTCTGCTCTCGAGGAGGTTTACATGCTGATTGGGAAGACAGGCAAGCTAACAAGCAATTGCAAATCAACAGGACATGTGCTACCAGTGGAAAATAAGCAGAGTTAGCCTGATTATTATGACATTGGTGGAGTTAGGAAGCCCAGAAGGAAGTGCAGTGTTAAGTTAGTCCTGAAGGACCAATAGGTGTTAGGTAGGTAAGTAAAGGAAGCAAAGATCAACATGTGCAGAGTTTCTCAGGTGAGAAAAAGCTTGGGAAGACCTGAAGAAGTTTAGCATGTCTGGAATAGAAATGGTAAGAGAAAATGGTGAGAAAAGAGGCTGAAATGATAAAGAAAGGACAATTTTATGAAGAACAGTATGCACCTTCCGAAAAAATTTGCATGCCATTCTGAAAATAATGAAGGCCCACTGTAAGATCCATTTTTAATAGATTTCTTATTATCCATGCAGATTAAATTTGTCTTTTCTGTCCCATATGCACTATACTGGATTGCAAACTGGATCTGTCTCTGGCTCAAAAAATGCTGGTTAAAGACAGAATGTGCGGGCAGTTAATTGTTATTCTTCATTCTCTAAGTTATACTTAATTTCGGTTTATATGAATAGAAGATAAAGGAGTGAAGACAGCAAGGTAAACCCCAAACTTGAAATTGCCTTCCGAAATGTAAAAGGAAAAATGACAAGTAATAAGATTAACTGTATTAACCCTTAACAGGGGTAGAATCTAAAACACGGTTTTTAAAAGAGATTCCCCTTGGACAAATGGTAGGACATTTCCTCTATGTCAAAATCAAAACAAGAAAAAGAACAAAGAGCCCCCATTTAAAATTACCAATGGGCAGCTAACTTGTTTTGGGAAAACACAAATTCTAATCCCAGTGGCCAGATGTATTGTCAAAATAGCAAGATTGTACTTGTAAGCAGCACAAGTACACCTAGATTTAAATCCTGATTTTGCCACTTTCTGTCACTTTCGCCTCTCATTCCTCATGTCTGGTTTTTCCCCAGTGCTGTTGTGCAAAAAACAAGCTGTCTTCACATCAGATTCTAGAAGTGGGACTTTAAAAAAAGCAGCCAATGACATGGATCCTTTGATTGTACATAGGGAGATAAATAAACAGCTTATTATTTTAGTTGAACAAAAAATTTCTTGAGTATAGAGCATGCACTTTTTTACACAAATGACAACTGTAAAAATGGGTTCTGGGATGCCATTGTGGCTACAGTATTCTGAGAAAGATGGTCTATTCTGTCAGATTCTTCCACAAAAATAGCCCAATGTCTAGATGGATGATTGATGATAGACAGATGGATATTGACTCAGTGCAATAACCATGTAATAAATGCCTACAGTGTTCAAAGGGAATACAAAATGTAATAAGAAACACATGGCATATAAGCTTCAGTAGAGCAGCAACCATATCCTAATGTCAATTTGGCTTTGCAAAGGTTAAGTAAAGTATCTACAGAACTTTATGCTAAGGCAGAAATTTTCTGACACAGGAGAGGTTCAATAAAAGTACTGTGAGGGTTGCAGGATCCCATTTGGTCAGAGGGATAAAAAATGGTTTCATGAAGGAAGATGCGTTTGAGATGGTTTTCAGAGGATGGGAAGAATTTTTATAAGAGTGGTACATACATTTCAAACAAAGGAAGAGCATGGGTTTTGGAGACAGATATACAAGGTTCAAATCAGGATCTGCCACTTTATAGCTATGTGATTTAGGAAATTCCTATACCAATATTTTCATCTGTTAAGATAGGATAATACTTCCTACCTTACACTGTTGTTCAGGTGATGAAATGTAAAGTGCTTAATGCAATGCCTGGATGTAGTGCTCTATAAATTGCAACTATTACTACAGTTACTAAAAGCAGAGAATCCCACACAACAGGAAAAGTATGTAGTCTATACTGGTTGAAGGGGAGAACACTGAAAGATGAGACTGGAGTTAAATGCTGGGACCATATTATAGGGAGCCTTGGATGCCAGATTGAGGAGTTTGAGCTTACTCCAATAAGCAAAGAAGCCTTTGATTTCTCCTTCTCCTCCTCCTTCTTCCTCTCCTTTTTCTTCTTTTTCTTTCTAGATCAGAATTGACTTTTACATTAAGTAAGCAGTATGTGGAGTGAACAATGGGTTCAAAGTGGGAGAATGAGAGACTGGCATCAAGGTGACTAGTTGGAATGCCATAAAAATAGTTTGGGCAAAGAAATGAGTTCCTGGGTGTTTGTGGTGGCCGTGGCAAAGGATATGAAAAGTAGAGGAATAATCCATAGACTGACATAGAAAAGGAGTTGCTCTTGAGCCTTTGAAATTCTGAGAATGGTAGGGTCATTGTAGAAATATGGAGACACAAATTGGAGGAACAATGGTCTAGGAAAGGAAATGGGGAGCAGACCTCCTCTCCCTAGCCCAGTGAGTCAACAGGCATTAGGAGAAGGAACAGTGTCCAGAGAGAATTGCAAGGGAGGCCCTGGAATATTAAGACCAAATACATTTTCCCATAATATAATGTTGGTTGGAAACAAGACAAAATAAAAACTAGTAAAAGGTGTTGGGCATGAGGGAGAGGGGGGCAAGTGAAGGGAACCTGGACCGAGACAGGGCTGAGTTACCAATGGATGATTCCGTGGGAGGAGATAAAGATGGGGAGGCGTGTGGTCCACACTAGTGAAACAGCAACATCAAAGCTGCCAAGACTGTTGAAGGGGTGTGTTAGAACTGGGAAAAGGGCACTGTTAATGCAGTGGAATTTAGTTAATAGAGAAGTTTGCAACTAACCCGTCTTAAGGTTCCCACTAGTTTATTTGTATCTATGAAATTCCTTCCTCTGGAGAGAGATGGTGGACATGATCAGATGGTTGATTCACAATTTCGTCTGGCTTAGGGCCTACCTTTGTTGAATCCCTTCACTGGAGTTATGATTTCATCCACCAGTCTCCTTTCAACTCTCTAGAGACTGCTATAGGTTTTCTAAGTTGTTCTACTTCTCCTGCAAGTGAGGTCAGAAATAGAAGCAACTAAACACCTCAACAACTTGAGAAGTTAGAAAAGGAGTGGGCCCCAGAAAAATAGGTCAGTGGATAACAGACACCAAGAGGTAATAGATATTTGCTGTAGAATCAGGTCATTTGTGAGAACCCATGTCAAACCAGCAGGAAAGACACTTGGTCAGTTTGCTCACAACTCCTCAGAACCTATTAGTGATGCAGAATTGTCCAAAGTATGAACCCTGAATTCTGGTCCCTACTGTAGTGACAGACATCAGTAGAAAGAAAGGGATAAGAAAGTGACTTTCTGTGTATTTTAATTAACAGGAATGAAGCACATTTTGTGTGTGTGTCAAGCACTGTGTTAGACTCTGGAGATACAAATATTTTAAGTAAGAAATTGTCTCCATTCTTAGTAGCTTCCATTCTGGTGGTCTTCCCTGGCAAATGCATAGACAGAGCAGAAAAAAATCACCACCTATATAAGCAAAGTTACCTATAAAGGAAAGAAGACCACTGAAAAACATGGAACCGGTGAAGAACCAGACCCTGCATCAAATACAGTTCAAGGGATACTAGCTTTACAGTGAAGCAAAACTGCTCTCTTAGAAGCAGAAATATTTTTAATGTAAGGAAAAGTATCCACATGGAAAGCTGCTTTTTTTAAGTGACACAAATGAGTTTTAATGTAAGGAAAATCAGGCACGTCTTGTTGGAGACAACAGCTATTTGGCATTTCAACAACTGCACATAAGAAGTTCTAAAGTTCCTTTCTTGCATGCAAGGTACATATTGCCATTCTCTGTACCAAGCACAGCAGGTGTTGTTCTAGAGTCCATCCCGAAGAGCAGAGCCAGCAACATCAATGAGTTCAAGTCTTTGAGGCCAGCTTTCTGATGGAGCCTTGCCCTGCAGCCCAGGTGACAGGGGAGGGAGGGAGGGAGGAAAATGAAGGAAGGATGATGAGCTTTATTCCCCTCATCTTGTTCCTCAGAAGTCTTTTCTCCCTCCCACCAAGGTCCCATTTTATGCTTGAGGAAAGGAGGCATCAGACAGGAAGAAAGCCTTTGGAAAACAAACACAGCCAGTCTTTCTGTATCATTCCCTCACAGGGGGTCAGGCTCTATCGAATCCTGATGTTCTGACAATTCTGTACTTCTCTTTGTCACTGCTCGTCCTAGTCCAAAGAGACTTTGCTCCTTCACTCTATCTCTACTGGGAATCATGTAACATTTGTTACTAGAATCCACAGGAAAATAAGGCTTGATATGCAACGTTTTACCTAGTGGCAAACTCAATGAGAACATAGAGTTTGTGAATTTCAGGAGATATCTGTAAATTTCCCAGCACAGGGATGAATGAATCTTTCAATAATGGATTTGATACAAAGGCATTCATCTTGATACATACTCAGAAAATACAGTCGTTCTTGAAATTTTCCCTTTGGTTAACTGATGATATTAGTGTTTGCAAATATATGACAAGGATTAAAATCTATTAAGAGTAGTGGTAAAAGGTAAACTGGTAATAATGAGCAGAATTTGCTTATAGGACTATTAAGATTAATCAAGAAGAAATTTTACAATGAGAATGTGAACTAGCCTCCCAAAGGCAGTAATAAAATTATATTCTTGTAAACATTCAACAATAGTTAGTCATGGTCATCATGAATATTCAGCAAGGACAATCCGTCACCGAGGAAACAAAGATGGGATGGGGAATGCTGTGACCTGGTCTTCTGATCTTCAGTTTTAAGGTTATATCAGTTTTTAAAATGGCGTCTCCTTTGTTCACATTTAAAAGAGGTCAGCAGCCAAATTCTACTTAAAAACAAAACAAAACAAAAAAACTTGAAATGCTCAGATATTCTTTCAGAGGGCACATGTAGACTGCAACCTTGTTATGCACAATCCAGCAAAACATAGCTCTCCCCAGAGGGTAATAGTAGTTTAGAACTCCACACTGTGAAAAGAGGACATAGCTTTTCCTGAGAAAAGCATAAGCATAGAGATTACTTGTATTTAAATGGAATCACAATATAGTGGAAGTGAATTTCTATTACCTTGGCTCTTTTGTAGCTGTCTGTAAAAAGCATGTTACATTTAAAAAAAATTTTTTTAATTATACATTGTTTCCAATGCTTTGATCTTCTTCAAGTTTTCTGTGTCCTGTCTTGAAACTGCTTTCTCCTATACACTTTCTTGTCCATTTCACCAAACAGCATTGTTAACCAGCGCTCCTGGAATATAATACAGCATTAGGCAGCAGTGGCACACAGTGGCTGTCTGTCTGCTGTATGTCAGAGGCAGAAGAACTAAGAGGTTTTAAAAAAATTTTTATTGGAGTATAGTTGATTTACAATGTTGTGTTAGTTTCAGGTGTACAGCAAAGTGACTCAGTTATACATATACATATATCTTCTCTTTTTTAGATTCCTTTCCCATATAGGCCATTACAGAGTACTGAGTAGAGTTCCCTGTGCTATACAGCAGGTCCTTATTAGTTATCTATTTTATATATAGTAATGTATATATGTCAATCCCAATCTCCCAATTTATCCCTCCCCCCCACCCCCAGTAACCATAAGTTTGAAGACTTTTTTTAAGATAAACTTTTTATTTTGCAAAAATGTTAGATTTACAGAAAAGTTGCAAAGATACTACACAGAGTTGTCATACCTTTCACCCTGTTTCCCCTATTGTTAACACCTTCCATTTCCACAGTGCATTTGTAAATCTAAGAAACCAATGTTAGCACATTACTATTAACTGAATTCTAGACTTTATTTGGATTTCACCAGTTTTCCATCAATGTCCTCTTTCTGATTGAGGATCCAATCCAGGGAATCATGTTGAACTTAGCTGTCATGTATCCATAGTCTCCTCTCATTGTGACAATTTCTGAGTCTTTCCTTGTTTTCTGACCTTGACAGTTTTGGGGAGTATTGGCCAGGTATTTTGCAGAGTGCTCGTCAGCTTGGTTTCGTCAGATTTTTTTTAATGATTAAACTGGAGGTATGGGTTTTGGGAAAGAATCCCACAGAGGTGAAGTGTTTTTCAGTGATCCTTACAACATCACTGAAGATGTTAACCTTCATCACTTGGTTAAGATGGTGGCGTTTCTCCACTGTAAAGTTACTATTTTTCCCTTTCCATACTCTATTCTTTGGAAGCAAGTCATTAAATCTAGCCCACACTCACAGGGAGGAGGAGGGGTTTTGTTTTCAAAATATATAACTTATATGCAAAAATTTGAATGTAATATATCTCCTATCTTTCATTCAATTTCAGTTCAATAAACTTGTAGGATACCATGAAGAGAAATGTTTCAGAGATTTATACAGCAACAATTGTAATCCCTAGAAGTAGCTATGGGCATTACCATCTTATGGAAAGACACAAACCTTAATCCTTGTAATGATTATAGATACTAAGAGATGCTTATCTTTACCTGAGTTGTTATTAAAATGACTGCTTGTTTTTCTAAGCTCTTTTTAACATCTGGTGAAATCCTCAGATGAATTTTCTTCTGAGACTGAACATGCTACAATGCAAAATGCTACACAAGCTAAAAATTCATCTTCATATAGTCATACTCTGGGGTCACACAACATGTAAGTGCACATTGCCAAGAATGTTGTTTGTCTGCAGAATCTTAAATGCATAACTGACTTCCTCTCTTTCAGTGGTCATGTATTTATAAATTTTCTCAGAGGCATCCAACTTACTAAATAGCTTGCTACCTTTCATGTAAAGACTTTCTAGTTTATCGTTTTCATCAGAGACTCTGGTGTCATGCCGCCTTTCAAACTGGTTTTATTTTCAATTACTGGTTGTTGTTTTTTCCATTCTACTGGCTTTCCTTAACCTTTGAGTAATATTTTAGTTGGCATAACTTACACAACAGGCAACAAGATGAAAACGTGTTCTGTTCAATTTAAAGGAGTTATGTGACCATCTTGCAAATCTATAATTAAGGTCTTGAATTAGTTACATTTTCCTAATTTGGTAATTTATATCCATCTTTGTCCCGATCAAATTATGTCATCATAAAGATATAGTTTTAGTAGTTAGAAATGCATATCAACAAGATAAAATTTTCTACTAAGGTTTTATTTATTTTTTTCAACATTTATTGATACCTTAAGACAATATGCTAGATGTTGGGGGTGGGGAAATGACGAAGGGAGCTTACTTTCTAGTAAAGAAGCTCAAATGTACACAAACTTTATTATAAGGAAGAAAACATCACATAGAACGGGTACAAATAAAATGTATCAAAAATAGAAAGCAGTGAGAAGCCACAGAAGGTTTTTAGTAGGCAAATGACAAGACCAGAGATGTACTTTAGAAAAATTAATCCAGTAGCATTGTATTGGATGAATTATAGTGGTAGAAGAGAAGGGAAGGAAGATGGAGAGGGGAGAGACTGGGGCAAAGAGATGAATAGGAAACTATTAAAATTAAAGAGGTAACGTAAACTAGGGCTTTGGCACTAGAAATAAAGATATGGATCCAAGAAATACTGCAAAGGCAAAACTAAGAAGTCATGGCTACCAACTTAATATGGGGAATGAGGGAATGGGAAAGATTCGAATAAAACTTTGATTCTTCAAGAAAAGAAATGTGGTACCAGTAATAAAAATGTAGAAGGAGCATTTTCTATTTTTTATTTATATTCCTTTGCAACATTTTTTTCACAGTGTATTCTGTATGCATTGAGAGCTAGCCTACTACATTAGAAGATTTTCTTGTCTTTATGTTTCTCTCATGATTCACTCATTATAGCAGCCTCTATTCCTTTCTGGAATAAGCTGCAATATAAATAAATGAATATGCATTCATTATGCTTGATTATATAATTGTGCTTCCCTCTCAGTAAATGTCTCAAGGTAGTAATGTAATGGCTTCTCATCATAACTAAAACCTAGGGTTTTTTTTAAAGGAATATTTTTGAGTTATATTGTGTTTATTATACATTTTATAACATTTAGCTTTCTTAGCTTAAGAAGTAGCTTTTGGGAATTCCTTGGCGGTCCAGTGGTCAGGACTCTGTGCTTCCACTGCAGGGGGCACAGGTTCGATCCCTGGTCGGGGAATTAAGACAGCATGCTGCACAGCTTGGCCAAAAAAAAAAAAAAAGGGATTTCAAAAAAATATATAGTAGCTTTCTATAGATAGGAACTTTCTCATTTTAATTTAGAATCAAATAAACTAATAACTATCCTGTTTTCTTTTAAACAGTTGTTAGTGACATTTTTTCAGGAACGAAACTATCATTAATACTTATCCCTTTAGAATCAAATTGCTTCTCATTTCTGTGCTAACACTGGATGAAATTTTCAATAACAATTATAACAACACAAGCACCACTAATACTTATGAGCACTCATTATATTCAAGGCATTGTTCCAAGTGTCTTTTACTCCTCAGAGTAACCTTTTGAAGTAGGTACTATCAGAATCTCATTTTACAGATGAGACACAGAGAAGTAAACTATACAAGTTTACACGACAAGTAACTGTGGGAACCAGAATTTGAACTCATGCAGTCTGATTCCAGAGCCCATCTGCTTGACAGCTCTGCCCCCAACGACTTTGTGTGTAAGAGTCAAGTTAGTCCAGCCTTACACTTAGTGGGGTACATCTCTCAAATTTTCCTGAACTTGGGTCTATTTTAGTAGAGAAAAGAAAAAACCTGTAATGGCCATTGGCATTCACAGAAGCCTTAATCATCAAGAGTCCGCAAAAACATAATTCCCTACACACCAAGACGTTTGATGTGGTAATTTTAAAATACTCACTTCCTGTGGATAGCTGTAGGAAAGAAGAGTTCTGTATTTGTATTCAAGCTGAAAGTAGTAAAAAGAAAGGGAAAGTAAATGAAGAGTTGGTTTTCAGTCAATAAAGCTGTACAAGAATTGGAAAGGTAAATCGGATGTCTGAGTTTCATTACTGCGGTGAAGTGGGATTCTGGGTGATGTGAGTCCATTGCTTTGGAATGAGGAACTGGAGGGTCAAAAGAGGAGGCTTTGTGGAGACATCGATCTTAGTAAAAGTTTTTCAAGATGGAATGTTGACAGCTCTTCTCATGGATGCCTATAAGGAACATAAATCATTTTTTAAATTAAAAAATATGAAAGGACTGAATTATTTCTGAAGATACCAAAGTCTGGAAGTATATTTCATCAGAAACTCATTTACCAAATGCCTTTATGGAAACTCTCTTCATAGATCACATATGCCGAAAAGATTACCTAACATATCAAAAATTCATCAAGTGAATGGGCCCTGAATCACGGGATCTTCATTTTTTATGCTTTTTTGCCTACGCTGTGCATTTTACTGAGTTTGGACCATGAAATCAAGCAAAGCTAACACACTCATACCTGCACACACACTCACACACACACATGCATTATCTGCATTTTGGACATTAGGTAACTTAAAACAAGATGATTTTCCCAGTGGAATGATACAAGATTAAAATTTTTAATCCTATTTTTTATTTTAACTTAAAATATCTCCCCATATTAAATTGGATATGTCTGACAATTTGTCCTCCAAGTTTCCTAAAAGCTAAACAACTTCAAATGCAAATTATATTTTATTGAATACACTCACAAATACACACACACAAACACAGGCTATGTTAAAAAATTGAAGTATTGCTTTTATTATTTCTTATTTGGGATCAGTCCTACTTAGATACATCTAATTTTTTGGTGTTTTGTACAAAGATCACATTATTTTGGAAGTAGGAGCTTCTCTTTCTAAAGCTGCTGAAGGATTTCACCTGAAGATAAATTTTCTCCAAGTTCCCAAATCTGCTATTTTCTGCAGTTCTCAAAGAGGAGGGTATGGAGGGATGGCAGAGTGGAGGCATGTATACCTTGGAAATTGTTTTAAAAGTGGTGGAATCAAGGAGAATTGAATTAAATAATAAAACCAGCTAAGTGTCTCTCAGAGTCTTGTCCTAGGACAGTTAGTGGAGCTCAAAAGCTGGTCTCTGCATCATCAAGGAACTTGTTAGAAATTAAAATTCTCAGGCTGCCCCAGATCTTCTGAATCAGAAAATCTAGGAGCGGAGCCCAACAATCTGTTCGTTATTAACCCATTCAGGTGATTCTGTTTAGTGCTAAAGATTTGGAACCACCAGACTAGAATCACCTATATCAGAATTACCTGGGAGGCTCATTTAAAATTGAAGATTAAAGGGCCCTACTCCACACCAGAACTTCTAATGGTGAAACCCAGGAATCCGTGGTTTCAACAAGTTTTCCAGGTGATTCTTATACACACTCACATTTGTGGATCATTGAACCAGTAGATAAATCATTTGACCAGTTTGTGATGGAAAGGATGCAGTCTCAAACAGTTTTCTCTGGAGGCAACTTCACACAATGGGAAGAGCACTAACTTTATTTTATTTTATTTTTTTAATTTTTATTTTTAGTGAAGTATAGTTACAATATTATATTAGTTTCAGGTGTACAACATAGTGATTTGATATTTTGATAAATTATACTCCATATGAAGTTATTATACAATATTGGCTCTTTTCTCTGTGCTGTACTTCCTTATACCTTATTTGTGTTTTTTTAATTTTTAAATTTTTTTAACATCTTTATTGGAGTATAATTGCTTTACAATGGTGTGTTAGTTTCTGCTGTATAACAAAGTGAATCAGCTATACGTATACATATAACCCCATATCCCCTCCCTCTTGCGTCTCCTTCCCACCCTCACTATCCCACCCCTCTAAGTGGTCACAAAACACCGAGCTGATCTCCCTGTGCTATGCGGCTGCTTCCCACTAGCTATTTTACATTTGGTAGTGTATATATGTCAATGCCACTCTCTCACTTTGTCCCAGCTGGGAGCACTAGTTTTAGAGCTGTACTGACTTGGCTTTGAATTCCAGGTATGCCTTCTACTGCTTATGTGATTTTCGACCAGTTATGCAAACTTTCTGAGCCTCATCTTCCTTATCTAAAAAATGGGAATAATAATACCTAGTTTGTTCCGTTTTTTTTCTTATTTATTTTTATTGAAGTACAGCTGATTTACAATGTTGTTAATTTATACCGTACAGCAAAGTGATTCAGTTATACACACATATACGTTCATTTTTAAATATTCTTTTCCATTATGGTTTATCACAGGATATTGAATATAGTTCCCTGTGCTATAGAGCAGGACCTTGTTGTTTATCCATTCTATATATAATAGCTTACATTTGCTAACCTCATCCTCCCACTCCATCTTTTGAGAGGATTGAATAAGTTGGGATATGTACTCTGCATAATGTCTCTTACACTTAAACAGACATTAATCTCTTTCTTTTCTATATGTCCCTCTTTTAAAGATGTTCTAGCTCATTCCTGTCATGGTGCCTGGTACTTTGCTCAGTGATATTTGCCAAATAGACCCAAGTTCCAATGCAAAATTTTGGGATTAGAGTCTTAACTCCACTGCTTATTAGCTATGAGATCATGAATGTGTTATTTGACCTCTCTGTGCTTCAGTTTCAGTATCTTTAAAATGGGGATAAAAACAGCATTTACCTCCTAGGCTTATAGTGAGGATTAACTCAGTTAATACATGTAAAGCACTTAAAAACTGTGTCTGGAACACTGTAATTCTCAATTGGCATTGAAAGAGAAAAAATTCCTTACAAATATACTTTTAAGCTTCAGAAGGGTTTAATTCTCAAAGAAATAATGCGACGATATATTCAATAATTTTTCGCCAAGCAATTGGACATAATGTCGCAGGCTCTGTGTGAGGCCTTGGGGACACATAGACCCTGTTCTCGTGGAGCACAGAGACTAGAGGGAGAGTCAGACATTAATCACATAATCATGCAAATGAGTATGTAATGACAAAAATGAGAAACGGGCGCGGGTGCGTAGGAAAGAACAGCTTGTGTGTCTGGGGCTCAGGGAGCCAAGGGGAGGAAGACAGAGCAAGGTAAGCTTTGGGTGAGAGAAGGGGGGGAGGCCAGACCAAGCAGAGCCATCACGCTCTTGGTGTAATTCCAGAAGCAATGGAAAGCCTTGCAGAGTTTAAGCCAGAAGGTGAGATGTTCAGACGTGTATTTCAGAAGGTTGCTCTGGTAGCTTCATGGAGATAAGATTGGAAGAGGCCCAGATAGGGCGCAGGGAAGAGCAATTAGGAGGTTTTAACAATAGTCAAGATACAATAGTAGCTGAGAGCAGAGTGGAGGCGGCGGAAATGGAGCTATTTATAATTTTTTCAATTTTTATTTTTGGCTGCGTTGGGTCTTCCTTGCTGTGCACGGGCTTTCTCTAGTTGCGGTGAGCGGGGGCTACTCTTCGTTGTGGTGCGGTGGCTTCTCTTGTTGCAGAGCACGGGCTCTAGGCACGCGGGCTTCAGTAGTTGTGGCATGTGGGCTCAGTAGTTGTGGCTCGCAGGCTCTAGAGCGCAGGCTCAGTAGTTGTGGCACATGGGCTTAGTTGCTCCGCGGCATGTGGGATCCTCCCGGACCAGGGCTCGTACCCGTGTCCCCTGCATCGGCAGATGGATTCTTAACCACTGCGCCACCAGGGAAGCCTGCTATTTAGAATTTGAGAGCTACCTAGGAGAGGAAGTGGATGGGATTCAGGAATGATAGGAAATGGGAGGCAAGGAAGCAGGAGGAATCTAGGGTGACTACTCTGATTCTGACTGCACTGGGAAAGGACCGGATTGGAGGGAGAAGCTGTGAGTGTGGCACTGGGTATATTTAGTTTGATGTCACTGAGAGCTATCCAAATGGAGGTACTGAGCAGCTGGACCTATTGTTCTAGGGCTCAGTCAGAGGTCTGGGCCAGAGAAACAAATCAGAAAATCATAGGCTATGGATGGAAACTCTACCCAGGGAAGTGAATGAGATTACCTGGGGGAGACTGTGGAGTGAGGTCTTCGGCCTGGCCCTGCAGGAGTCCTGCACTGGAGGACCAGAGGGAAGGAGGAACATGAGCCTGCAAATAAGGCTGATGTGGCAGGATGGTCTGTGGAAATATTCATTTTTGGTTTCACACTTATTTTCCCCTTTCCTCCCATTTTAAGCTGATAGCCTGGTTTTATTATTTCCAGCTTCAAGGATCTTGGCAGGGCCTAAAGTAAAATGATCCTGAAGTTAAAGTGTCTTGCAGTTTTTGGTAAATATCCAGAAGACAAAGAGAAACCATGAGGCAAAGGGGGAGAGGCCTGAAGGGTCTTGAATTATAAAGACCCATACATGGCTTAAGCTCCCAACTTTAGCAAAGGTCCCAGGAGCTTTCAGAGACCTTAGATGCAGCAGAACCACTGGGCCTGAAGGCCCTGGGCGGACCGGGGCAAGCGTGTTTTGGATGTAATGAGAATTGATGGCCAATGAGCAGAAACCTCTCCCCCGTACACTGGGGATATGATGGCTTCCAGATCTTTGTCCAGTTCTAGGATGGGAAACTCCAAAAATGACTAAGGTTAAATTTCTCTCCAGGCTGGTGGGACAGTAGGAAAAAGTCTGAACTTCGGTTTAAAAACAGAATAAAACGTGATATCTCTTGACAGTTCCCTGATGTGCCCTACTGGAATCTGAGACAAGGAAAAATGATGTGCCCTTGGCTTTAACAGAAGCGAACTTGCCAATAATATTTTCAAACTCTACTACTTTGATAACCTTATTTTTCAAATGAGATAACAGAATTGCCATGTTTTAAAATTTCTTTGGACCAGGTGACAATCTCAAATGAGTTTTAGTTAACCTGAAGTAAAATCATAATCAATTCTTTTTTGGTATAAACATATTTAAACTTAAAAATGTGTTATTACATCTACTTTTCAAATTTTCAATACTTTTCCAACACTTTAATGTTCAGGGAACAAACTAATCATTACAAAATACATAAAAACATGTAGATAGAGGCATATGTTTGCTTCCTTTGCCTCAGGCTCCAATCTGAATCAGTCCAGCACTGGTCTTCGTTAAAATTTTTGATATTTTGTTCAATGTTGATTTTTTTGCATTAATTGAAGTTTTAAAAATCTTGCATTAAATGTTATTTTTTATTTATGGAGTTATTTATCACCCCTTTAAATTTTGCACCTAAGTGAGTGAGTCTGGGTGTCTCGCTTACCTCACCCTACTCAGGCCCTATTTCTTGAACACCTAACTATGGATTAAGAACCATTCCTCATGTGTAGAGAAGAAGTAACCATGTAAGAAGAAATCCAGGAAGAGTGCAGTGTCGTTAAAGGGAGTATTTCCAAAAGGGAGAGGATCAGAGAGAGTGTCAAATGTTTCTGTGAAATCAACTAAGCCTGAAACATCTGTTGAATGACCTGAGGGCCATTGAAAAACCTAGGCGGGTTGATGGGGTTGGAACTGGGCTGAGATGGATTGAGGAGTGTTTAACAAGCAGGGAAATTGAAACCTTGACTGTGGACAGCTCTCCCAGGAAGTCTGGCTCAAGAACAGAGGCGCAGGGCAGTAGCTGGAGACTGAAAAGAGTCAGGGGGTTGTTGTATTTTTACATGATGCCATTGCCAGGGAGAAGGTTAATATACAAGAGAGGAACTAGGGTCAACTGTAGTGGAAGGTCCTGAGAAGACTGGAAGGAGATGGATGGGATCGTAATCAGAAATAAAAGGATTGGCATTAAACAGGAGGTGACAAGTCTCCCCTATTGCAGTCTGAGGGGAGAAGAGGGTCAATGCAGATGTAGGTGGGTTTTAAAATTTGATAACAGGAAATTGAGGAAGCTTCTTCTGAAAACCTCAATTTTCTCTACTGAGAGGGAGACAGAGTCCTGAAGAGAAGATGGTAGTAATGGGACACTGGATGTTTGTGGGGAGGGGGAAAGTTTCAGAGTTGTAATGAGGGACCTGGGACTTGTGGTTGTAGGCAGCACTCATCAAAGCTCCTCTACATCTGGGTAAATAAATGATGGTACTTCCACTCCATGGAATTCTATGCAGTTATGAAAAAAACATGAAGGAGCACTCCAGAGGAGAGCTTACAGATATCCTATATCTCTAGGATATACTAAGTGAATAAACAAGGTATAGTACATCTAGTATAATACCTTTTGTGTAAGAAAGGAAAAATAGGAATATGCTGTATAGTTATATTAGCTTGTATTTACATTAAGAAAGTTGGGAAGAAGGTATAAGCAACTAATAAAAAATGATACTGGAGAAAGCAGGGGACAAGAAACAAGGTGAAGTGGGACAGGCAGGAAAGAGACTTTCCATATTGCACCTTCTTTATTTTTATTTTTACTTTTTCATTTTTGAATCATATGACTACCTTACCTGTTAAAAAATAAAATTAAAAAAATTTGAAAGGTGAAGTTCCTGTGCAAATAGGTGTGCATAATGAACTCAGACTCTGTTTGCAAGTCCAAGCTGTCAGGCACCCTGATGATGTTTTAAAATGACTGCCCTGTCAATAGGATTATTGCATTTCTACATCCTTCTGGAAAGGCATTGTTGAGGATCATCAGGGTCATAAGAAAAAGGAGTTACTATTACTTTCACACTTGAAGCTGTTACGTTATTTCTCTCACTGCCTGGAGTATTCACCCCAGGTTCTGCCTCTGATGTTCTTTTCCTCATCTACTCCCCTCAGTCAGCAATCTTGTTCCCTCCCCCAGCTTAAACTTTAAAAACCTCTCCCAAATTCTAGACCTGAAATCACAATAGCCAGATCAATATGGTGTATCACTTAAGGTCTCAACAGGAAACAGATGGCACATGCAAATTGGAGGGTTTATTTATCAAGAGACTATTTACAAAGGTTTGGGGGTAGAGGAACCATAGGGGGCTAGTGAAAGCTGGAATTTCACCAGCCCTAAGTCCCAAGGGGTGAGGAGAGGGAAAAGTTACTAGAACCTAGAAGGAGAGAGAGTTGTGGAGAGCAGACTGCCTTGAGAGAATAGTGATCTTCTACCACGGGACGCAGCCAGCTCAAAGTGACCTCACTGGAAAAAAGCGAGAGAAGTAAATACCCAGACCTCACTCTTCTCCCTCCTTCCTATCTCCTGCTTGGCTCCCCACTGGCCACACTCCAACAAAAGCCAGAGGGCATGGCAGGCTATGGATGTAGTCCCTCAGATCAGTACCCCTAGAGCCCAGGGCAGAGTAGGGGAGGATGAAAAGCAGATCTGGAGGGGCAAACCAAAACACGGCTCCACTGATGTCAAACTCAACATTTCCCAAGGCAACCACATAGTCTCTCCTTCGTTAACCTTACTTCTCTCCTGTATCCCTTAGTTACCTTGGTTAATGCTGCCTCTATCCTTCAGTGTCATCCCCAACTCCACTCTCCTGCCCTATGTGTACACACATGTACACACGCACAGTGAGTCTTTCTCTTCCACTGGATTGTGAACACCTGGAGGCAGGGCCCTTGAGCCTGGACCCAGCAAATGTCTCACGAATAGTAATAACATCTAACGTTTATCAGGCACTGGCCATATTAAGCCCAGTGCTGACCACTTTATTTGGATTGTCTCATTTAATCTCTCAACACCTCCATAAGGTGGATCCTATTATTATCCCCATTTTACAGATTAATAAACTGGGGCTGAGAGAGGTTAAGTAACTCACCCAAGATCACATTTTTAAAAAGGGGACATCCGACTTGGGAGCCCGACCTTAAGCACTATGACCTTCTCTCTGCATTCCCTGTTCGAGGTTGAATGAACCACCCACAGTGACAGAACAGTGCTTTGCTTGTGGACAAAAGGAGTCAAATGTTGGTCAAACAGTATACTTCAGAGAGAGAAAGGGTTGGAGCTAGGTCTTGAACTTGCTGAATTTTGATGGCAGAGGAAAATAAAGGCCTGCCAGGCAAGGGGGCTAAGAAACAGCCAGGAGAGATTGTAGTTTGTGGGGCCTGTGTAGAGAAAAACTTGACTGGATCAGAGAATCAGAGAATAAATATTCAGAACCAAAGGAATAAGATTGAGAAGGATGGAAGGAATCTGTATTTTGGAGAGCCTTGAAGTGATGGAGCTGCTGAGCCTCCCTAGAGAGGAAAATGAAAGTGGTGTTTTGGGAAGATTGCCACTTACAAAGTATGTGGGATGGATTGGAAGTGGAGGATCACGTGCTACCAGAGGGACCAGCTGGAAAGCTGTTCTAATGGTCCACAGATGAATCAGTGAAGGCTGGACTAGAGTGAGGCAATGGAAATAAGAAATGAACACTAGATACAATAAATATTTCAAAGCAACAAACCATCCACAGAACTTGTCAATGGATTGCTATGCAGATGAAAGAGGCTTGGACTTCATTTAAAATGACTTCAGTGTCTAGCCTTTCCAGCAATCTTGCCATTGACCAAGAAGCTGGAGTTGGGTGGGAGAGAAAGGAGAAAATCAGTTCAAGTTTAGATACTGAGTTTGATGTGAGGGACTAATTGACCTGTTAGTGACTCCCAATTTTGCCCATTTAAGGTCTAGTCTTACTGTACTAAAAGGGGCAAGAGTTGTGGGTCATGTATCAATTTTGTATTCCTATTGTTCTGGCTTTCCAGATTTTTACCTTCTAAGAAATTTTGTTTCTTAACTTTTCACCTTTTTGGTTTTGCTCTCTATTAATTTTCAGTACACATCTAGCCTCTGAACACATCTAATCCTGCTGTCATATGTGTGCTGGGGCGGGAAGCAGGGTATAGCTTTGGGTATCATGACACACCAGGGTATTGAAGCCCTGTGATTCAGGACTAACACACTGTGGTTCTAATTGATAATATTTTCTGCTTCACAGTAGCTGAGTTGAATTGCACAGACTTGGAGGGGTAAATGAAAACAAGTGTTCTATGGAACAACAGGCAAACCATTTAAATCTATAACTACTATGATTATGTTTCCTGCTTCCTTGTCTACAACAGAATGTAAGTGGTGTCTATGAGCCATATAACGACATTGCCTTTTATGTTTGCAGATAACACTGCAAATGATATTATATCCTTGCTGTAGCTCATAGGAGACTTAAACAGCTGAGTTGACAAAACAGAAAAGCTAAATCATTTATAAGAATATAGACAACCAGATCTTCACCACCACTGCTATCCCCCGAACGCTGGAATACGAGAAAAGTTCATAGAACTCATAAATACTGATTTTTCTGGTCACAGAGAAAAAGACTGAAAGATGAACACTTTTTTTTTTCTACTAGAAAGAATAAATACCTCTCTGAATTGCCTATCAAGTTTTGCCACCCCTAATATATATGGGCAAACCCAAAGTTTAACCTTAAAAATAAGAATTATATGTAAATGCTCCTGGAGTTTGACTATGAAAATACATTGAATTCATAGTTTATTTTTAAACTTCAACTAAGAACAAAGACTAAGTGTATAAGCAGATATCTGTGATACTTATGTTGTTTGGAATAGAACAGCAGCATAAATAAAGGACTTAAAAGATGACAGGACAAGTTTTCACTAATGGGTCATAAAAACAGGTACAGAGGAAAGAACTATAGGTCTGACAAATTTATACTGTAAAATAGCCTTTATTCTTCATTTATGAACTAAATGTTCATAAATTACTCTGCCTTGGGACTCAGTTGATTTGATTAGTTGTGCTGATTTATGCAGCAAAACTGCTCAAATAAGAAGGCTTTGCTTTTGTTGTTATTGTTCTGGTATAATTAATGCTAGTATCTTCTTTCACTTTCAAAAGTGTCCGGATTTAGACAAAATATGGTCACCTATACATAGGTGTCATGGTGCAATATGCATTTAAGAAAAAATCCAGAGCTGTTTATCAACTTTAATTCATTCAAAAATTATTTATTTTATATATTATTTCCCTCCTATGTTCCAGGAATGATGTTTGAGATACAAAGATGAAGATATTGTCCTTGTCTACATGGAACTTGCATAATACAATGAGAAAAGTGCCTGTCTAATGATAGAAAAAGTTCAATAAACACGTTTAGTTCTTTCCTGAGTAACAACAATACAGTTGTCAACTGAACGTGTTATTATTGGGTTAGCCAGAACAATACAATGGTGATAGTGGGCACCTTGTTTTCTTGTTTCTTATAAAGTGAAGGGCTCTGGTACTTCACTCTTAAACAGAGTAATTTCTTTCCAGGGGTGGTTTTGAGATTTGGGAGTTTTCTATTTGTTTAGGGAGGAAAAAAAACCCTGAGTGAGTTTGTTGCCAGATTGCCTGAATTCAAATTCTGGATCCATCACATCATAGCTGAATGGTCTTGGGCTCCTTACTTTTCCCCCTTTATTCTTTAGTGTCTTTATCTATAAAAATGAATCAATCAACTATACTTCAATTTAAAAACCTACTTCATAGGGTTGTTGCCAGGACTGAAAGAGTTAATGCATGTAAGGACTGAGAATAGTGCTTGCACACATGGTAAACACTTCTTATGCTTTAGCTATATTTAAACACACACACATTCAGTATTCCTCACTTGTGGTGGGCAGGAAAAAATTAAGAATCACTGCTTTAAAGGTTAAAAAAAAATCTTGGTTCCCATGGTGTGAATGGAGCAATGGTACTTTGTTTAGGCTTAGACTAGAGGATGAAAACTTCCCTCAAGCAGAAAGGAAAAGGTGGTATTTATTACTTAACATCTTGCTAAGATGCATGAAAATGAAATGGGGGTGCTATTGTAAAAGACGCTAAATTCTGTCCAGTAAGAGCTGGTTGAAAATTTTTACTTAAAAGATCACAAAGAACCTGAATATCTCCTAAACTGAAGAAGGATACTCAGGAGAAGGGTTACGTACTGGCGCAAGTTTTAAATGCTGACAGGTCTGTTTTGTTCTAAAAAGCAGATTCATGTTTAGAACGCTTACCTATTCTCATTTACTTAATGCTATTTTTAGTATTTCCTCCAGAAGTCTCAGGATGGTAGCCCTCACAGTGGTCCAGGAATCGCCTCTGTATAAAATTGGCTGTTAGCTTATACCTTTATTTCTTAAAATAATCTTTCACCCGCTGAAAGGAAACAGAGCACCTTGAAAGACAGGCTGATTTCAGGCCTGTGGCAGGAAATTAAGAGGAGTCTGGGACATCTTGCCGTACTGGAAATCAAGGAAGCTATCAAGAACTAATGGATCAGGTCAGGAAGACACATGAACCAGCAGGGGTTAGATACTGGTAAAGGAATGAAAGGAAAGAAAGGAAAAAGGGAGAGAGGGAGCAAATATAGCAAAATCTTGATCATTGTTTAATCTGGGTGACGTGTATGTGGGGTTCATTTTAATATTCTTTCTTGTATTTGAATTTTTTCATTATAAAATAAACATTTACATAATTTGGCCTTCTTTAATGCAAAGCAACACATTTACATTATCAATAAAATTAAGTAACACAGATGGATAAAATAAAAAGCATTGATAATTCTATCGCTCAGATAATTACTGAACTACTACTAATAATTTGTTGTGACGCTTTCTCGATATTCTTCACTACATACGCAAATTTTAAAAAACTAATTTCATCTTCAATTTCTCATAACGTCTATGGCCTAAAAGCACCACTTTGATTATACTATTACCCTGCTTTCTAATCCATTAGGACTTTCCACGATTACCAAGTACAGTCTGGGCTCCTTGACATTCAAGGTCTTCCAGCATTCTTTCCAGAATTCTTTCTACTACCTTGTCTCCATAAACCCCTCCTATGTTCTAGCCACTCTGGATCTCCTACATTTGAATTCATATTGGTTTCTGTATAATTTATCATCTGAACAAGCACTCAAGACCTTTAAAATAATATATTTGGGGATTTCAAAGTTTAAGACTCTTGATACAACTAGCAACTTGTCCCAGCACAGAGCCTAATTTTTGTGAAAAGGCCAAGCTGTCACGTAAGCATTGAGCCGAGATCCATGAAAAGAAATCAAGAGAATGCATCTCAGCCTGTAAGGGATGGCTTGAAAACTAAAAAAAAAGTGAGAATCTGCCTCCACAAGTCACAAAGCTTCTGCAATATTTGTTTCTGCTGGTGGTGTTGGAAGAAGCAATAACATGCCTGTTTTGCTGAGTACAGCGAGTGTGAGGTTCCCCAAAGGTCTTAGGCATCCCACTCTTTCAGAATTGGGAATTTTGGTCCCAGGAATAAGCTTGTCCCTTGTTCAGCTATGCTGCATTCACTGCACTTCTGCAGCTTTGAGAGGGTATAGTTTTGGTCCGAAAAAATATAACTCCAATGTTGTTTCTAAACTTCAGCAGTTCTTGTATGTCAATTATTTTGAGTAGATTTTTTTTTTTATAACTGGAAAGATTCTTATTCATGATAGATGAATATAGTCGTCTTGTTTATTTTTACCAAATCTCTAAAAATCAGCTTTTTTTGAGTTTTAGTTCTAGCTTGCACATTTATGGACGAACAAGACTAGGATCCAAATAAAAATCTACTAATTCTACGTTTCTTCCATTTTTACTGCACATGCTACCTAATACTTTGAATCAAAATGTATGACATTCCTCAAAGATTACTTTGAAAAATAGAATATTTGTCCCTTCATATGAATTACAGGATGGAGAAAGAGAGGGGTTGTTTGTTAAACTTCTGTGTTCCCCAGTATCTAACTAAGCAAGCCCACCATGGTAAAATCCCCTTGCAGGGTCTTAGTCACTAGAGGGATTGGAAAACTCTTGTTTTTTTATATTTAATTTTTCAGTTACTTAATGATTAATCTAAAATATATATTTCAATTTATGTTGTTGAAAATGGCACAAGTCCATCTCCCTGCATTAGTAGGTAGTAGGTGATTTTTTAACTCTTCCAAGTGTATAATTCTGTGAGCCTACATATTATCCTCTCAGATAACTATGGCTTTCTGTTGTCTCACGGTCACTACTCAGAACAACTGTTCTCCGTGTAGTGCATCATTACTGTAGAGATTAAGGGATTGAGTTAAATCTCTCAGACTTGGGATATTCCAAGCAATTAGTTGGATTTTTTAGAATACCCAGAGCCTAGTGTCTTTACTCTTTTTTCTAGACAATTAATTGTGGCAAGTATGTGAGACAAGTTGACATGGCCAGTAGATTCTGAGTTTCTGAGTTTTTATTTGTTTCTTAAATCTTGCTCTAAAAAAAAATCATTCATATATATATGTATACACACACATATATATATACACATATAATTAATCCAGTTTTCTCTCTTACTCAGGTGAATTTTACATGATCATTGTTACCTCAGTTAAGACTGTAAAACTGTTTTGGTTGTAACAAAAAGATCTATCCAAATGAGCTTAAGCAAAAAGTTAATTTAAAGAAAAATTTTTTTCCAGTTTTATCAAGATAATTGACATATAACATTGTATTAGTTTAAGGTGTACAACATAACGATTTGATATATGCATATATTGTGACATGATCACCACAATAAGTTTAATTAACATCTATCACCTCACATAGTTAATGAATTTTTTTTCTTGTGATGAAAACTCTTAAGATCTACTCTCTTAGCAACTTTCAGATACGTAATACTATTGTTAACTATACTGTACATTATATGCCCACTTATATCTTATAAGTGGAAGTTTATACCTTTCACCACCTTCATCCATTTCCCTTACCAACCCCCTGCCACCCCACCTCTGGTAACCACCAATCTGCTCTCTGTTTCTATGAGTTGAAGTTTTTTTTTTTTTTTTTTTTAAGATTCCACATATAAATGAGATCATATTGTATTTGTCTTTCTCTGTCTGACTTATTTCAATAAAACCAGCCAATTTGACACTAATACATTAAAAAGTAAATTCCTGAGAATGTCCCAAGTTTTACTGCCTATTTACATTGGCTATTGCTCTATTAATATTCTGTAAAACTTTGCTAAAATTCACTTTAAAATAACTTCCTTTTGGTACAGATTAACCCACTAGATCAAGATAAACATGGACTAGAATGCTCTCTGGAAGCCACGCCAAATCTAGAAATCAGCTGAGCCGCAAATCTCTTCCAAAACTAACACTGATGACATTTCTGCTAGTAGGTCTTGTCCTAGTAACTTCTTTTTTTCAATTTCAGCTTTTAATTAAAATGTAATTTCTCCTAGAGAAATGGAAATGAAAACACAAATAAACAAATGGGACCTAATGAAACTTAAAAGCTTTTGCACAGCAAAGGAAACCATAAACAAGACCAAAAGACAACCCTCAGAATGGGAGAAAATATTTGCAAATGAAGCAACTGACAAAGGATTAATCTCCAAGATTTACAAGCAGCTCATGCAGCTCAATAACAAAAAAACAAACAACCCAATCCAAAAATGGGCAGAAGACCTAAATAGACATTTCTCCAAAGAAGATATACAGATGGCCAACAGACACATGAAAGAATGCTCAACATCATTAATCATTAGAGAAATGCAAATCAAAACTACAATGAGGTAGCATCTCACACCGGTCAGAATGGCCATCATCAAAAAATCTACAAACAATAAATGCTGGAGAGGGTGTGGAGAAAAGGGAACACTCTTGCACTGTTGGTGGGAATGTAAATTGATACAGCCACTATGGAGAACAGTATGGAGGTTCCTTAAAAAACTAAAAATAGAACTACCATACGACCCAGCAATCCCACTACTGGGCATATACCCTGAGAAAACCATAATTCAAAAAGAGTCATGTACCAAAATGTTCATTGCAGCTCTATTTACAATAGCCAGGACATGGAAGCAACCTAAGTGTCCATCCACAGATGAATGGATAAAGAAGATGTGGCACATATATACAATGGAATATTACTCAGCCATAAAAAGAAATGAAATGGAGGTATTTGTAATGAGGTGGATGGAGTTAGAGTCTGTCATACAGAGTGAAGTAAGTCAGAAAGAGAAAAGCAAATACAGTATGCTAACACATATATATGGAATCTAAGGGAAAAAAAAAGGTCATGAAGAACCTAGTGGCAAGACAGGAATAAAGACACAGACCTACTAGAGAATGGACTTGAGGATATGGGGAGGGGGTGGGGTGAGATGTGACAGGGTGAGAGAGTGGCATGGACATATATACACTACCAAATGTAAAATAGATAGCTAGTGGGAAGCAGCCGCATAGCACAGGGAGATCAGCTCGGTACTTTGTGATCACCTAGAGGGGTGGGATAGGGAGGGTGAGAGGGAGGGAGATGCAAGAGGGAAGAGATATGGGAACATATGTGTATGTATAACTGATTCACTTTGTTATAAAGCAGAAACTAACACACAATTGTAGAGCAATTATACTTCAATAAAGATGTTTAAAAAAATGTAATTAAACAGAAAGTAAAGCTATTCATTTTTTTAAAATTTAAAATCATTAGAAGCACAAAAATTGGCACACACAGAGTTGTTTAATTGTCCTAGTGACTTCTAATATGTCTATCTTTAGTTTCAGATTTGTAACATGCTGCTTTGGTGCAATAGTGTTTTTTTCACCAATGTTGATTTACACTGATCTCAGATAAAGACAGTAAGCAATGGGTAAAGTTTAATTTCTTACCAGAATAGACTACCTCCAAGAACCGGAAAATTCCCTGGCCCAATTATCTCTTGGCCCAGGTAGTCTGGTTTTAAAAGGTTAATCTGAGCTGAAAATATCAAACTGGTGCTTGGATGAGGCTCAGGATTGGTAGAGTAGATTTGGGAGTTTTATTTACTCAGCGTCCTCTATTTCAGACTCTGGGCTAGGCCATGTGGGACATGCAGAAGTACAGGTCTTGATTATTTTTGTTTGTCTTCAACTACTTCCTTCCCCTCCCCCCATGCCCTCTCTTTTTCACTTCACTTCCTCCTCTTCTTCATTTATTTATTTTTTAAAATGTATTTATTTATTTATATTTGGCTGCATTGGGTCTTCGCTGCTGTGTGTGGGCTTTCTCTAGTTGTGGCGAGCGGGGCTACTCTTGGTTGCCGTGTGCGGGCTTCTCATTGCGGTGGCTTCTCTTGCTGCAGAGCACGGTCCCTAGAGTGCACAGGCTCAGTAGTTGTGGCGCATGGGCTTAGTTGCTCCGTGGCATGTGGGATCTTCCTGGACCAGGGCTCGAACCTGTGTCCCCTGCACTGGCAGGCGGATTCTTAACCACTGCGCCATCAGGGAAGCCCTTCTCTTCTTTAAACATAGTACTTCTCTTTTTCATCTCTTTTTTTCAAGTAATACATATACTTTGTAAAAATAATAATAATTCACAGTGCAAAATGGTATTTAATGAAAAGCATTTCTCCCTTTCAGCCTCCCAGTCTTACTGCCTAGAGACAACCACAGCCATTAGTTTCCTCCAGAGGACACAGGCCTATAGGGTGTATGCAAATATCCATCATCCCCTTCCCCTTTTTAATCCAAATAGGAGCAAGCACATCTGTATCTTTAAAAATGTATTTTAGGGATCTTTCCACATCGGCAGATGAAGTTCTACCTTATTCTGCACAATATTCTGTTGAATGTATATTTCACAATTCATTGAACCAGCCCTATTCCAGACATTTTCTATGGCATACAATGCTTACAAGGTACTTGCTAGTACATAAGTCTTTGAAAATTCCTAGTAATGGAACTGCATTGGAATTTAAAGAATTCTGATGCTGGCATATTACCCACCAAAAGAGTATTCTAATTTATAGTCGTATCTCCACAACATAATATATTATCAAACTTTTGATCTTTGCCAATTTTTTAGGAGAAAAATGGAATTTTATTGTTTTTTGAAAATTGACACTTTTTCATATGTTTAAAGTCAGTTTATTATTATTTTTCTATAATCTAACTTAGCCTCTTTCCACTGGACTATTTGTTTTGCCTTGCTTGCTTATTAATTTGTAAGAACTTTCTGTATAAGAAGGAAATCTGCCTTTGTCAACAAATAGTATACATATTTGTCTCAAGGCTGTAATTTGTTTTTAAACTTTGTTTATGGTAATTGTTTTGTCATGCACACATTTAAAATTTTTGTAGTCAAATTTTTTTAATTGAAGTATAGTTGATTTGCAATGTTGTGTTAGTTTCTGGTATACAGCAAAGTGATTCAGTTATACATATATATGCACACATAGATTCTTTTCCATTGTAGTTTATTACAAGATATTGAATATAGTTCCCAGTGCTATACAGTAGGAACTTGTTGTATATTTATTTTTTATATAGTTGTTTGTATCTGCTAATCCCAAACTCCTTCCCCTTCCCGTTCCCCTTCGGTAACCATAAGTTTGTTTTCTATGACTGTGAGTCTGTCTCTGTTTTGTAAATAAGTTCATTTGTATTATTTTTTAGATTCTACATAGAAGTGATATCATATCATATTTGCCTTTCTCTGTCTGACTTATTGTACTTTACTTAGTATGATAATCTCTAGGTCCATCCATGTTGCTGCAGATGGCATTATTTCATTCTTTTTTATGACTGAGTAATATTCCATTGTGTATATATACCACAATTTCTTTATCCTTTCATATGTTGATGGGCATTTAGGTTGCTTCCATGTCTTGGCTGTTGTAAATAGTGCTGCCATGAACATTGGGGTGCATGTATCTTTTGGAATTAGCATTTTCTCCAGATATATGCCCAGGAGTGGGATTGCAGGATCATATGGTAACTCTAGTTTTTGTTTTTTAAGGAATCTCCTACTGTTTTCCACAGTGGCTGTACCAACTTACATTCCCACCAACAGTGTAGGAGGCTTCCCTTTTCTCCACACCCACTCCAGCGTTTGTTATTTGTAGACTTCTTAATGATGGCCATTCTGACTGGTGTGAGGTGGTACCTCGTAGTAATTTTGATTTGCATTTCTGTAATAATTAGTGAATGTTAAGCATCTTTTCATGTGCCTGTTGGCCATCTGTATGTCTTCTTTGAAGAAATGTCTATTTAGTTCTTCTGCCATTTTTTGATTGGGTTGTTTGTTTTTTTATTGTTGAGTTGCACGAGCTGTTTGTATATTTTGGAAATTACACCCTTGTCGATTGCATCGTTTGCAATAAAGTGTATAATCTTAAGTGCACAGTTAGATTAATTTCTGCATATGTTTATACCCTCTAAAGCACGACCCAGATCAAGATATAGAACATTACCCAGACCCTAGAAAGTCCTTTGTGGCCCCTTTCAGCTAATATTCCCTCAAAGGTAATCATTATTCTGAACTTAATCACCATGTATTAGTTATGCCCATTCTTGAAATTCAGATCAATGGAATCATATAGTATGTAATTTTGTGTATGGCTGCTTTTGCTTAAAATTATGCCAGTGACATTCATCCATTTTGTTGTGTTAGGATTTTTCCCCCATTGCTGTATAGTATTCTAAGAATGTACCAAGATTTATGTAGCCATTCTAATCTTAATGGACATTTGGATTGTTTCCAGTTTGGGGCTATTATGAATAATTTTTGTATAGATCTTTTGGAGAACACAAGTACTCATTTCTCTTGGGTACACCCAGGAGTAGAATTGATGGATCCCAGGGTATACATTTGCTAACTTTAGTAGAACCTGCCAGTTTACTAAAGTGGTTGGACCAATTTACATTCTCATTAGCAGTGTATAAGACTTTTACGTCTACATTTTTTGCTAACACTGAATAAGTTCAGTTCTTTTCATTTTAACCATTCGGATGCAGTTGTAATAGAAACCACTATTTCTTAATTTGAGTATTTTGACATTTTGTTCCACTGTGAAAATGTCTTAGAATGACCACCATGGTATAGGAAAGGAGACTAGATGTGGAGTTAAAATATCTGAGTTTGTTTTGACTGACACTTAATGTTGAGAGACCTGTGGATGACTGCAGTAACCTCTCTGACCCACTAGTAAATAGGAATACGAATGACAGCTACTGCATAGGATTATTACAAAGATCGAATTATTTTAAAATTATTATGAAGATTAAATTACCTAGCATAGTTAATATATCTGGAAGTACTTTGATGGGAAAGCACTTGAGCAAACAAGTATTTTTCGAGTCCCAACTACAAGCTAGGTGCTATTCTAGGCACTGGGAATAAATCAGTGAACAAAACAAAGATCCCTGCCCTCATGGAACTTACACACTAGGGTAGAGACAGACAAAAAATAAGAGACATAATAAGTATATTGTGTATCAGAAAGCTCTAAATGCTGTGAACAAAGACAAGAAAAGAGAGAGTAGGGCATGGATGTTTAATAGTTGAGGGGATGTTGCATTTTTAGATAGGAAGGTCGAGTAAAGTCCATGCTTAAGTGGCATTTGATCCAATGTCAAATGGAGGTGAGGGAGGGAGTGGTCATGAAAGTACCTGGGGGAAGAGCACTCTAGGCAGAGGGAGAGCTGAGGAAGGAGCATTCCTGGCATGTTGAAAGAATTGCAAGAAGGCTAGTGTAGTTAAAGTGGAGTCAAGTGGGAGGGAAATCTCTCTTCTTCTTCTCAAGAGGCCACCAATCCTATTGAATTAGAGCCTCATCCTTATGACCTCATTTAACCTTAATTACCTCCTTAAAGGTCCTATCACCAAATATAGTCACATTGGGGGTTAAGGATTCAGCATATGAATTTGGTGGGGTGGGGACACACAGTTCAGTCTATAGCACTTTGCAAGGTGAAAATTTCAATCTGTTAACATTCTCCAACACACCAAGGCTGAAAAGGTAACCCTGAACATTAACCAAGTATTGTTTGTATTAGTGCTTCTGAAGGTCTGCTGTTCATATAACCAGTTGCTCTGTTTGTCCTTTGTGCCCATCAAACTGTGAATGGACAGTTGTTTATTTATTTATTATATAACTGACATATAACATTATATTAGTTTCAAGTGTACCTCGTAATTTAATATACGTATGTATATGTTGCAAAATGATCACCACAATAAGTCTAATTAACATCCATCACCACACAGTTACAAACTTTTTTCTTGTGATAAGAACTTTTCAGATATACTCTCTTAACAGATAGTTATTACATATTTAAATGTGCCAAGATTAACTTTAGGTTCTAAGCACAGAAGCACTTCATCAGAACCCATACTATTTAGCATGTTGCCCTGTTTCTGGACTGAAACTCAGTCCTTCCCTCCTTCACCCCAGATCCAACAAGGTTACTCTCCATTTTTGAATAAAGGAAAATGTAGATTTCATTTGGATAGTTTTGTTAAGTATAGGGCCACAGTACCTGGTTTTTGAATGGGGTGTGTTTATTTTAAGCTCATGCGGTGTGTTTCCAATCATTTTTACTGTGAAATTTGGGACTGTGTGTTTGGAAACGCTTCACCTAAGCTTAGCCAAGTAAATGAGAATTTTCCTTCTGTTGAAGAAAGGGAACTTCACATCGTGCTTTGTATTGGAATCCACTGAAGGCACTGTTTATTTGCTTTCGGTCTGCAATGAGAAAACAAGACTCAAGGGCCTGAAGTTTTCTAACTAAAGAACCTAAAAGATTTTACACGATGGGAGAGCTCTTTTAAAACCAAGTTTGTGAGTTCCTGTATAAGTTAAGAAACAAATTCCACTTCTTATAACAACACACCCTGTAGATGAAAAAAACAATATACGTTGTTTCATAAGCATCATATGCTGAGAGAGGATGTTACCTTCCTAAGAGTTTAAACAAAAACCTTGAAATTAACATTCCTTCTCTCTGGATGCTCTGCTCAATAAACATAATAAAAGAACCTGTATAAATTTAAACTTAATTAAGAATTTCCCCCACTTTTTGTTTTCGAATTTCCTACTTATCTTACTGTGAAGGGACATTTCAACAAAGCAATTACATTCCACAAAGCTTCTTATTAAATACAATTGTAATATATTTCTTTAACTGAGATCAGTTTAGGAAATTAAAGCTATAATTTCTGATGTCCACAGTGCATTCAACAGATTTTCATCTTCATTTTTTCTACCCTGGTCCATGCCACCGTCATCTCTCATGGGGCTCCTGTGCCAGGTTTCTCTCTGGCTTTCCTGCTTCTGCTGTCACCTCCATCCTTCTCTGTGTAGCAATCAGAACCATCAGTCTAAAATGTAAATCAGATCTTGCTACTTCTCGCCTTACAACTCATTATGCTCTGAATAAAATTCAAATTCCTTGCCTTGGCCTGAAAAGCTGTATGTAATCTGGCCCCCGGCCTTCCTCTCTGAATTCTTTTCCTACCGCTCTCTCCTGCACAGCCAGACTCAAGCCACGTTAGCACTCCTCTGTTCTTCAAATTCAGACACAGGTCTATCCAAGGTCTCATGTTGGCCTGGGATTCTTGGATCTCACTTGGTTCCCTCTTATTTGTTATTCAGGTCTCGGCAAAATTGTCACCTTCTCAGCCAGACCTTCCCTGTGACCTCTATCTAATGAAGCCTGTGTCCTTTCCTAATCACTCATCACTTCATTCTATTTCATCTTCTATTATAGTACTATTACTATGGGAAACTATCTTGATCATTTACTTGTTTTGGGTTTACTGCTTTTTCTTTTTGAAGCTTACGTATGTATTGTTATTATTTTTTTTAACAACTTTATTGGAGTATAATTGCTTTACAATGCTGTGTTAGTTTCTGCTTTATAACAAAGTGAATCAGTTATACATAAACATATATCCCCATATCTCCTCCCTCTTGTGTCTCCCTCCCACCCTCCCTATCCCACCCCTCTAGGTGGTCACAAAGCACCGAGATGATCTCCCTGTGCTATGTGGCTGCTTCCCACTAGCTATCTTTTTTACATTTGGTAGTGTATATATGTCCATGCCACTCTCTCACTTCATCCCAACTTACCCTTCCCCCTCCCCGAGTCCTCAAGTCCATTCCCTACATCTGCGTCTTTATTCCTGTCCTGCCCCTAGGTTCTTCAGAACATGTTTTTTTAGATTCCATATATATGTGTTAGCATACAGTATTTGTTTTTCTCTTTCTGACTTACTTCACTCTGTATGACAATCTCTAGGTCCATCCACCTCACTACAAATAACTCAATTTTGTTTCTTTTTATGGCTGAGTAATATTCCATTGTATATATGTGCCACATCTTCTTTATCCATTCATCTGTCAATGGACACTTAGGTTGCTTCCATGTCCTGGCTATTGTAAATAGAGCTGCAATGAACATTGTGGTACATAACTCTTTTTGAATTATGGTTTTCTCAGGGTATATGCCCAGTATTGGGATTGCTGGGTCATATGGTAATTCTATTTTTAGTTCTTTAAGGTGTTCTCCAGAGTGGCTGTATCAATTTACATTCCCACCAACAGTGCAGGAGGGTTCCCTTTTCTCCACACCCTCTCCAGCACTTATTGTTTGTAGATTTTTGGATGATGGCCATTCTGACCTGTGTGAGGTGATACCTCATTGTAGTTTTGATTTGCATTTCTCTAATGATTAGTGATGTTGAGCATCTTTTCACGTATTTGTTGGCAATCTGTATATCTTCTTTGGAGCGGTTCAGGACACAATACCCCAAAATATGGCAATTTGGCATATTGAATATTTTAAGCTGAAGGAGTGTGAAGAAACCAGCAGAAGCAGGAAGTTCTCTCTGTCCCCCTGGCCTTCATCCTTGAAACAGCTCATCTGACCCTCAGGTGGGAGGTGCCCTCCCTTTGCCTGCAGGAAAGAAACATCCTCATATCCAAGATGGACAGATAATGGGAAAGAATCTGAGCAGACAGGCCTTGCTAAATTCCCCCAGTTTACTACACTTAGCTCATCCTCTTTGCCCTATCATATTTTCCCACGACTTCCCACTGTTCATCAATAGCATAAAAACGCTCAGGTTTACCATTTCTTCTGGTCTTCATTTCCATATATTACAAAACTTATATTACATAAATTTGTATACTTTTCTATTTTTTTTTAAAATATTATTTTTGATGTGGACCATTTTTAAAGTCTTTATTGAATTTGTTACAATATTGTTTCTGTTTTATGTTTTGGTGTTTTGGCCACGAGGCACGTGGGATCTTAGCTCCCCGACCAGGGATTGAACCCACACCCCCTGCATTGGAAGGTGAAGTCGTAACCACTGGACCACTAGGGAAGTCCTCTATATTTTTCTCCTATTAATCTGTCTTTGCCAGTTTAATTTTCAGATCCAGCCAGGAATCCTAAGAGGGTTGAGGAAAACTTTTTCCTTCCCTACACTGTCTTCTTCCCCATGAAAGGAGGGACCTTGTACGTCTGTTCCTTGCTGTAAACCAGCACCTAAAACAATGCCTGCGCATAACAGGTACTTGAATGAATGAACAAATGAATGAATGAGTGGTCACTAAAGATAAAGGGCCCAGCCCGATGGGGGTTACACAAATGAATCAGAAAGGGACCCTGCCCTCAAGGATCTTGAGGTCTACTGGAAAACACATAGCAACAACATGCTATTGGTTTTGGAGAAGGATAAGATAACATCCAAATGACACCCAGCTGTGGGAATTCAAGGCTGGTCTTGAGCAGGAGGTTGTATTTAAGCTGAAATATAAAAGATGGTTTACTTTGGTATTTTCTGTTTCATTCAATGTTCTCTTTGTCCTGCTCTGTCTGGCAAACTTGACACTTGACTGCTTAACTAACCCCCCTTTCAAAGCATGTTGGCACTGCACTTGGTTCTGAATGTTCCTGTTGTTCTGTGAATCTGGTCATTTGCAGGTAAGTGCACCTATGGGCAAAAATGCACATTTATGTATGAAACATAGTGATACAGATTTTAACAATAAATTAGTTTGTCTAACTGAAATAAAATTTTCCATGTATTTGCTTTCATAAGTGAGCATATTTTAGCATTAGCGTACAAATTAGTCCATAGGCCTAGGCAAATAAAAATGCTAATAAAATGTAAAGATACAGTAGGATAATTAATCCTAAATTCAGTTAGGCTATTAATGTTAGGCTGCATTACATTATAATTTCCACAATACAGGTCAGTATGAACATTTTCTAAGGCAGTGAAAGATTTTGTGGATCAGAATTTTTTAAATTCAAGATGATTTTATTATCATCTGTGGGAATAAGAACAGGATAAATGTTCCTGTATTCTGTATAGGAGGCAAATATTTGTTTTATCTTTCCACTCCACTTTTCCCCTACCCTCTGCCACCTTAATACTTAAGAAAGACTTCATCGTTAAATATGATGATTTGATTGACTGTTACTAGAGATTCAGGTTTCCATGAAAGAAATAGTGAGAATATAAAAATAAATAAAAATTTCTCCCTACACTTGCCTCGCTTTGGCACAGTGCCACACACGACTCCAGGTGCACTATTCACAGAGACTCTGATGTGAGTGATTTCCCTGGAGCTGTCAGCACACAAACCTCAATATGATGCATCTCTGCTTGTACAAAGGAGTAACAAAGCGCGGGTCATCTGAGAAAATGTGAGAATTTATACTTGCCATTCTGAAGTTTTCCACTTACAGGGTATACCTAACTCTCATTAGGAACACTCAGCAATATTATAAAACAAAACAAACTTTCCACCTTGTCAAACAGTGTATGTGTGTGTGAGTGTATGTAAATTAGAAGCAAATCGAGCAATCTCTCCCCTTCATATCTGCTAAAAGACTTCCTCCCCGCCAAACTGTGTTCAGATATTGTGCAGCCATACAGCTTACAAGACACTGGATCCCCCTCTGAGCACTAGAGGGGTAAACTGGATAAAAGTATTTCATTACCCTTTGCATCTTTAGTTTAGGAAAGGGCATTTGGGCAAGTCCAGCCAATGAGCTGGAGGGAAAGTGTTGCTGGGGCCTTTGGGGAAAGGTTTCCTTCATCTACTAAAACGAAATGAGGAAGGGAGAGACACTTCCTTCCTTTCAGTCATTGGATATTGTTATTTGGAGCCACTGTAGCCATCTTGGGACCTAACTCATGTGTTCTGCATATTGAAACACATCTATCTTTATCTCCATAGATTAGATGGATAGAAGTAGCCCAAAGAAACCTTGGAGATCATCATATTCAACTGTATCATTTATTGTTGTTAAACCAGTTTCCATATTATTTAGCTTATTAATATTCCCCTATGGAAATCACAACTATCAAGCCAACCATTAGGTTTGGGAAACAATGATAAACATGGATATGATCTGATTATTTGGTTAGGTGCCATTTTAGAGAGAGACATTTGCAATGTGACTCCTTTAATTATGTAGTAATTTCCAGAATCGTATCCTACCAGAATTAATTCACTGGGGTGGGCAGCTTATTTCTAGACTATTTTAAAACTGAACCTAAGCTTACTAAGATGGGTGAATTGAATACTTACGGAGTTATAAAGGTGATTTAGCAATGCCTTTGGCCTTGTCACAAGTATTACTATTTAGCACAAACTAAAGTCACTTGAGTGTTTGTTTATATGACCACATGTTAAGTGCTTGCTTGACTCAAATAGCTCCATTCAGTTCTCACAACTCAGGTGAGTACTCTTATTATATCCATTTTGTGGATAAGGAAACCGAGGTTAGGTAAGATTAAAGTTTACTCAAGATCACGGAGCTAGTAAGTAGAACAGCTGAGATTTCCAGTCTGACTCCAGAGCTCAAGCTCCTGATCACTGCAGTTTTCTGTTAAGAGTTAGTATAGCGGGCTTCCCTGGTGGCACAGTGGTTAAGAATCCACCTACCAATGCTACCAATGCAGGGAACATGGGTTCAAGCCCTGGTCCGGAAAGATCTCACATGCTGCGGAGCAACTAAGCCCGTGCACCACAACTACTGAGCCTGCGCTCTAGAGTCCGTGAGCCACAACTATTGAGCCCACGTGCCACAACTACTGATGCCCATGTGCCTAGAGCCCGTGCTCCGCAACAAGAGAAGCCACTGCAATGAGAAGCCCGCACACCGCAATGAAGAGTAGCCCTCGCTCACCACAACTAGAGGAAGCCTGTGCACAGCAATGAAGATCCAATGCAGCCAAAAATACATAAATAAAATAAATTTAAAAAAAAGAGTCAATATAACTTATTCTTGGTTGAGGCATGTGGCAGACACTGTTGGGTGCCTACTTAACTATTCCCTCTTTCTCCTCTGAAACAGAACTCCTATTTTGCTTGGGCGTGACTCATAATTAATGAACTGTGGCAATTCCATTTTCTTTTGTCAGTGACTGCTCTGAAGTGGGCACGTGACCATTTTCTGGCCAATAAGGGAGATTCTATGGCGGGGGGGGGCAGTCTGGGAAAGATTTTTCTCCTTCATAAAAATGGGAGCAGTGGTGCCTTTTCCTCCCTTCCTGCTTGTACAATGACCTCTGAGGATGTGATGTCTGGAGCTGTGGCAGCCACATTGCAATCTAGAGATGACAAGCCTGGAGATAAAAGCCAACATGAACGTGATGTTAGACAGCAGGCACAAAAAGAGCCTGGGTCCTTAATGATATGATTGTGCTGCTGAACTAACCCCGAGACTACTTTCATCTGAACCTCATGTTAAAGATGTAATAAATAACCCCATGCTTTAAGCTACTGTTAGATATTCTGTTCCTTGTGGCCAAAGGTATCCTGATGGATAAATTCTGGGCAGGGAAGATGTTTTCCCAGAACTGCTGCAAAAATAAATGAGGTGGAGGTTATCACGACTTCATCCAGGAATCTGTTAGTGTAGGTAGTAGTTCAGAAAAAAATACTCCAGCTTTGCCTCAGATCTGGGTAAATCTGAGCAATCCACATGATGTCTGTGCTAGGTATTTTCCTTTTTCTCTCCAGATGCGCTGCTTCCTCTTCTCTGTGTGATTGACTGATAGGGACCGCTTCAAAAGGCTCTCTTGCCCTCTGGCTCCTGGTTGGATTTGGTTATTGGGATGTAGCAGCAGGAGGACGGAGGAGGGAGGTGAGAGATAAATCCTCCAGCTTTGTCCTTGGGTGATTACTTAGGCTGACTGCATCCCTGACTGAAGGTCACAGGCTCCTGTCAGGCTGCCTTTTCTGTGATGAGTTTTGGTAACTGTTCCCTCCCCTTGCTTCTATAGCTCTAGGAGCTTGTAGCCCCAGGGTTCCACACTTCTCTTGTGGTTTCCCACACCCTGTCCACATCTTTGTAAAGTACCATTTGTTTCCTGCCTAGGCCCTGACTGATACAATGGTGTGAACAAAATCACTGCTGCTGTTGAAGCTTGGGCCAGTCTATCTGAGATGTGGTGAGATACTGTGGAGTTATTCATAGTTTAAAAAAGGGCTTTCCCCAACCATTAAAGGGAGACAGGAGACTACATAAATAAGTGTCATACTGCAAAAGTGAAAGTATCATAGCTCAGAGAAAACACTTTCCACCTGAGGACAAGGTATCAGAGAAGGTGACCTGGAAGAGATGGCATTTGGGCTGAGGATGGATAGAATTGTTTTAAATACAAAGACAGGGGAGAGTGTGAGCCAAGTCAGGGAGGAGAGAAAGCTCAAGAACTGTTTGTGAAAAATTAGTGCTGGAAGGGATCTAAGATGCCCTTTATTCACTGTTAGTTCTCGCTCCACCTCCTTTACAGGTGAGTAAACTTGAAACTGAGATTTGGCCAAGGTCAAACAGCAAGTAAGCAGCATTCCAGGACTCCAGCCCAGGTCTGCTAGCTACTAGGCTGGTTCCTAATCCACCTTCTACCCCACCCCACCCTACCTCATCTCAAGCAGTCTTACTTGTCAGTCTCTCCTGTTAGGCTGTGACCTCCTAGAAAGCAGGACCTCCGTTTTCTTCATCCCTGAACCCCAGTATCTAGCACAATGTCTGATAAAGTCATACTTCTCCTTATCAGCTACTAAAGGGTAAGAAGTACCCACCCCCTGTCAGGCACTACATTGATGTTTTATATGTACCTCATGTAATCTTCACAACTTGGAAGGGTATAATTATCTCCACTTATCAGCCGAGGATGCCGTGGCTCAGAGAGGTTGTCTAATATGCGTGAGGTCACACAGCAGTATGCAGGACTCTATTTTACCTTCCATCAACCAGACTCCGGTGTCTTTGCCTCAATGGACATTCAATAACTTTTGTTGAAGAAATGAACGAACGAGAAACATCTACTCATTGTAAGTGGTCGGCTGTAACTGGCCACCCCGAGGCTCCGCCACCTCTGCCCTGGGACTCAGCACGTCGTCTCCCCTTCAAAGTACACCCGCTTTCCTCTGTGCCCCGTGCAGGCTTCCAAGCTCCTTCCCCCACTCTGCCCGGCTTGCCAGCCACGCCTCCACTTCGGGGAGTTCGGTTGCTCTTCCTATCCGAGTTTTCTCCTGGCTCAGCCGCTGCACGGAGGGCCTCTCTCAGCCCTGCGATCTGGAGCCGGTCCCTCTCCCCAGCCCCTCCTCTCTCCCTCCCTCACTCTTCAAACTTCTTTTTTCCACCCTCTTTAAACTTCAGTCATCCTAGTGCCCGCCTCCTCCACTCCCACTAACCAGTCGGTGGTTCTCGTTCTCGTCAAGGGTCCGCCTCCTTCCCGCCGGGGGCCAATCCCCGGCGAGGGAGTCGAGTGCGGGGCTCGTTCCCAAGCGCCTGGCCCGTGACGGCAGCGCGCCGGGCGCCGCGCGGCGGGAGGGGGCGGGGCTCTGGATGAGGGATGGGCGAGGGCGGGGGGAAGGGAAGAGGGAGGAGGAGGAGGTTGCGGCGGGTTTGAAAGCGCCAGTTTCCTGGCAGCTTGGGCAGGCGTTGGTCTCAGCGCTCCAGCTCCGCAGCGTCCACGATCGATCCTGCGACGGGTCTACGCGCGCTTCTGCGCGCCCCCGACGGATTTTTCCCGTTCCGGCTCTTCCCCCTTTACCTCCCCGCCCCCTGCTTCTGCCTTTCCCGCCGCTCCGGCGCGGAGCCCGGGGGCCAGCGGTCGGCTGTGACCCCGCCCGAAACCCCTCTGGAGCTGCCCGGGGACAATCCCCTTCTCTTTTCTTCAGCCTAACCCGGCTGGCCCTCGCGGAGCCCGGCCAGCCCCGGGGAACGCCGCCGGGCGGGGCGTCCGAGGGGCGTCTCGGGGCTTGGAACGGCCCGGCCCCCAGCGGGCTGTGGTCAGGGGGGTGCCGGAGCGGCGAGGCCCCCTCTCCGGGCTGCGCGGGCCGCCCGGGGCCCCCAGGGTGAGAGGGGGCCGGAGCGGCGCCCCCGGCGCCCGCGCGGGGTCTCCCCCATGGTGCAGCGGGGTTCGGGATGTCGAAGACGCTGAAGAAGAAGAAGCACTGGCTCAGCAAGGTGCAGGAGTGCGCGGTGTCCTGGCCCGGGCCCCCGGGCGACTTGGGCGCCGAGATCCGGGGCGGCGCGGAGCGCGGCGAGTTCCCCTACCTGGGGCGGCTCCGCGAGGAGCCAGGCGGGGGCACCTGCTGCGTCGTCTCGGGCAAGGCGCCCAGCCCGGGGGATGTGCTGCTGGAGGTGAACGGGACGCCTGTCAGCGGGCTCACCAACCGGGACACCCTGGCTGTCATCCGCCACTTCCGCGAACCCATCCGTCTCAAGACTGTGAAGCCAGGTACGCCAGCCCTGCCTTTCTGTCACGGGGTGGGGGGAGTCCGGGGTAGGCGTCTGGGGAGCGGCGGCCCCACCCCACCGCTTGTCGTCCGGGGTAATCTTAGACCTCCTGGGTGTGCCGGGCTCCCTGTCGAGGGGGAGGGGTGGCGGTGGTGATTCCCATTTTGCCGGTAGGAAAACTGAGCTCTGGCTTGGCCGGGCTGCTCTGCTAGCTGTCACAGGATTGCCACCAGAAGCTGGGTTTCCTTAATTTGTAGCTCCATCTCCCACCGCAGTTTCTGACTAGAGGAAAAAACCAGCGCTTTTCTGCTCTCCTTTGTGGAAGAGGTCCTCAGGATTGTAGCATTTTCTTTGGAACAGTCTTAGCGCATTTTGTAATAGGGGAAAAGATCTTTACTACTAAGGCACTTGGTGCCAAGGTTACCACCTAGTGTACCTGGGAGAGCTTAGCTCCTTCAGTGTTTCTTGCACACTAGCAATACCTCCGAGCTGACAGCCTAACTCTTGTCAGCCCAGGTGGTTCAGGTGTCTGGGTACCGATGGTGTGCAATATGCGATTCGTGGCAGAATGGTGTGTTCTTGCAGGGAGCTGTTGAATAGTCTGGGTTTCCAAAGAAGACCTAGGTGCCTCCTAGGAGTAAAATCTTTTGTAAATCTTTGATTTTACGGAATTTTGTTGAAGTGGTGGGTTGCAAAGGCCCCTATTGCCCAGGTGTCTTTTATGCCAGTAAAATCTGCTGCAGAGCTCGTTACGTTTATAGCATACTTGCCAGTTTCAAAGCATTGATCAGACTGCGTACAGTGATATCTGATAGGAGGTAATAGCCCTCATGTGTTTGTTGTTTACAGCATCGCTGGTGGTTTCAGCATTGGCAGAATGTGATTCTGTTTCCTGAGATGTTTGTAGGGGAGAGAATTATGACTACAACGTTAATAGAAATCAAACTTTTTTCTGAACGTGTTCTACTGAATATACAGTGCCTCAAAATATAATGGTATGCTTAATTATGACTTGGGCTAGAAAATCAGTCCATCTCTACACTGCAAAATGCTAGAAAATTCTGGAGAAAAATTTAACATGTTGTCTCCCTCACATTTTTTTTTTTTTCTTCTTTCTCAGCAGCTCACTTTAGAAATATCTCTTTAGTAGTCCTTAGGCTTAATGGGAACTGATGGCTTGTGCTGCAATATCCATATGTGTGTGTATTGTGGATGTATACACACACACACTCACATGTCCCTGCAATCTTAAGATTTTCTTCATATGGTCTATTCCATCACATTCATTTTAAGCTTATGGGTTTATGTGAGGTTTTCTTTTTATTATTAATTTAAAAAACTTTGGCGGACTTCAGACATCTTTTTCTGTATATATATATATATATATTTTGAATTAAAAAATTCTTTCTTAATTCAAACTTTTAGAGCCATATATGAAGCGTAGAGGAAAGGCTTTGGGGGCTATAATTCAGCCAGTCAGGCACTCTCTGTAATATGCAAAATACTATATATACAGCATTACTGGTCTAAGTGCGATTTAGTTCAAATCCCATGAGTTAGGGAGTAATGAGAACATTTGCATCATTGCTTTGTGTTTTGTTTTGATTAGTTGGGGGCATATACGAGAGTATAACTTATTTTCAAAAATAGTTTAAAAGATGATAGAGGAGGAAGTTGATATATTCTCAAGTTATTGTGATTCTTTTAGAAGACTGGGAAAATGTGTCTTTCATTGATATTAATCTGGTCCGCATGTTGTTCATTTTCTCAGCCTTTATATAAAATTTAAGAAAATAATTCAAAGTTTAGAGTGTAGTCAGTAATGTTACTTAACTGTGTTTAAAAAAAAAAAAAAAAGCCCCAAAATGTAGTTGACATTTTTGTAGTAATAAAAATTTTCCCTCTTGCATATTGTCCTATTTTAAATGTTTAGCCAAAATAAAGTGTACTGGGTATAGCACATTTTGTAATCAATAATAAAAGTTCTGAATAGTACACCTATTTTTTAAAGATATACTCTGCTTCAATAATTTCTAAAGGATACCACTATATGTCATCTGAGATTAATATTCTTGTTTCTAAGCAAGTTGTTGATTTCTTTGAAAAATAGCATTCTTTGTTTCTTAATAGCCTCATGTTAGGCATTATATTAAATTGTTTCTTAAATGGCTTTACATAAACAACATTTGCTATAAAGTAGCAAGATTTTTGCAGGTTTAAGCACATGACTTTAAATATTAGAAATTAAGAACTTGAAGAGATTATTTGTAAAACTTTGAGTGTGATTATAAACAGCATATATATTATCTCCAGAGGAGGCAAAGATTTTATACTGTTGGGATTAAATTTGAAAAGTATGAAAATACAGAGTAAGGGAATTTAAAAGGGAACTTGCCCTGCACATTGGAGTTTTTTTCCCCTCCTTTTATCTAAACTTTGTGAGAGAAATGAATTTTTCAATTTAATAAGGTATTTTAAAGTGTACTAATTAGCACTCTGTCTCTTGTCTTGATTAATAACTCTTTATTAAATTATATCTATAACATGCCATTTAGAAACTAGCACAATGCAAGAGTAGATTCAGCCATTTCTATAAGATGTATTATTAGTGGGCAGTGACCTCATATTGTCTTCTGACAGAGTCCACGGTGGAAGGATGAGCTGGACTGTAGGACATGACTGGTATAGCGCCGTTTCTTTCTTGATTTCTCCTTTCATCTAGTAGATGTTAAAGGGAGCTCAGCCAAAGCCAGTACCCTCACCCAGATGATTTAACAAGGGTTCTTTCTGGTAGTGACTATCTTTCGCTTTGACTTGGGGTTTTATTTATTTATTTTCTTTTGTTCTAATCTTTAATGGAGATTTGAAAGTAACTCTTTAAAATATGGTTCCTAATCTGAGGCTTTTGTGAGAGAATTAGGAAATTTCTCATTGAATTCTTCTTATTAATGTAGTACTTAGCATTCAGTACTTTCCTGCTCCACCTAATTCTTGGCTCAAATTGTCACCTGTTTCTTAATTACAACCTTGTCATTTACTTTTCTGCAAGAGAAAAGTTTTCACTTGAATTTGAACTTTGTATGTTCCCTGTAGTAAAGGAAGTTGAACTTTGGACCTCTGGTGGAATTGTTTCATGATATAGTCCTGTGACCAGGATTAGTTTCTTTGATTTTACTTCAGAGTATATTTTTAAACAATTTCTATTCTGATTAATGATAGAAGCAGTTAATTGTATTCTACAATTCCCCAAACTATGATCGTGCAGAGTTTTATGGAATATTTGCTTCATATATCTTAAACACACATTTCAGCAGTTGTAAATTATGTGGACTTTATTCCAGAGATTAAGTATTGATACAATAAGTACATGAAGTCCTTGTCTACTGCTTTATCATGCACATAGTGCATTTGCTACCCTGTCTGGTACTATATCTAGAGATAAAAATCATGAGGAACAATCTTTCAGTTGTTTAAACAAAAGCTAATTTGAATCTTGTTTAACGTTAATTAAATGTAGGTAAAAGTCTTCACCACTGACTCTTTGAGACACCCAGTTTATAAGGGAATTTTGTTAAAATGAGCACATTCCTAGAAATACTTTCCCCATTGGTGAAGAAACATTACGAAATGCTTTCAAATAAGGATTTTTTTTTTTTAACATCTTTATTTAAGTAAGGATGTTTATGTTATGCCAGTAATGAATAACTCTACCCCTTTATTCTCTTAACTTTTGGATCTTTTTATTACTCTTTTTGGTTTAGTGGGTTATTTGGGACTTGTGGTGAGTTCTTTTTAGGTGGTTGTAACATTTAAAGAAGGGAAGGGTGAGAGAAATTGCTAGCCTGGGAGGTTTGCAATTCAAAAAAATTCTCATTACCTTTTCTTAAACAATAGAAACACCAGACTGGGTGAGGCAGCCCCTTTGTTAGGGAAAATAGTATCAAATTTTGATAAACCTTAAATTTGAAACTTTCCTGCTTTTTGAAAGTTTGGTAACAATTTTTGGGGTCTCAAGTTGGTTTTAATAACTCAAGGTTTGGGTTCTGGACCCTATTCATTGGCACCTTCAATTCAGATGACTATTGGGCTTATACCACAGTGGCAGAACAAACAAACTCTTTACGTTTGGCTCTTTCACTTTTCAAATCATTTTTATTTTATTCAGTTTAATGCTAAAACTGATTTTTATGGAACATAACTCTGTGTTCCTGAGGAATATAAATTGTTTTTCTTCTGAGGTCTTGGAATGTACTTCATAAAACCTCTTGTTATGAGACAAATTTCAGTGTTTTTTTTTTTTTTTTCCCGGTCTCTAATTTATACATACACACACACGCACGCATATATGGTAAAACAGATCTCCTCCATTTGTTCGAGTATCTGGCTTATGAAGTCAGTGCATAATCTCAGGTGAATAGTTTCATATAATGCGTTTACTATATAACCCCTAAGTGCTCGTAAATTTTGTGGGCGCTTAGTGTTTGGAGAGTATGTTGCAGGAGAACTTCATTTTTAGGAACCACTCTTCAATATTACCCACCAGTTTCAAACTCTGCCAATTTCCAAGTCAGTTTTTGGTTGGTTTTGATTTGACAAAGGATAACTTTTGGTATTGAAGACTAGAACTGTGTCTTCTATAATTAGTTAATTAGTTTTGTTTCTCTTCTAAAATTGTGAGAAATAATCTCCTTGCAAGACTACATTTTGGTAGGGAGAATGAATGCCATTAATTTAAAACTGTTCTTAAGGGTAAGATTTTCAGTAGCTCGGAGGCTGGTGTCGTGAGAGATTTGTTTGTGGGGGAAGAGAGGCAAGTTCGTTCCTCTTCTCCTTGAACAAATATTCGGAATGTTTTCCCAAAAGTGCTTATTTTACTTTATAAAGAGAAAAAATAAAAGTTCTATTACTGGCGCGCATTCATTCCCTTCTCAAACATTTAGTGGTGAACCCACTGTGTGAGCTAGCACTGGCGATATAAAAACATAAAATATAAAAATGAGTCAGAAATGGCCTCTGTTTTCAGGAAGCTCTCAATTTATTGGGAGCTTCATGATTCATTGGTAAGCAATACCTGTAGTAAGGATTTTACCTTTTTCACTTTTCTCCCAGTACTTAAACAAAACTCTTTAGGTAAGTTTTAGTATGAATTTTGGCGGAAACTGGGGTAATTAATTGGCTGTTCAGCATGCTGTTCCAAAAAGTGGTGTGGAGTTGCATCTTGGAGAGAAAGGGTGCTCAAGTCATGACAAAAAGAGGGAAATCAAATATAAACAAAATTATCTTTTGAAAAGTTCTCAAGCTTAAATTGCCCTTAAAATAGGTTGTATCTGTGTTCTATTTACAGTGTATTTTACAATGCAATTTTGTATTTTATACATTGTGTTTGTATTGTACCATTTTTAGGATGAGTCTTACGTGCCTGCTTTTCCACCTGTGCTGGAACCAGTTGCTATATTTTTGTTGAACACCAGATGAAGTAGTTTGCTTGCGTTAAAGAGATATGTTTTACAAAAAATAACTATCTTTTAATTCGGAGAAATTATCCTCACCTGGGTATGCATAGTGAGTTATAGAAGTTAAATGTGTACATGAAGTGAAAGAAAGGGTTCATTCTTTTTTATGTCTTGTTAGAGTCTTTACCACCAACGCTTATTTTCTGACTTGGATAGTTGGGGAGGGAGTTATGAAGAGTTTTGAACTCAGCCTGGCTTTGAAAGATGGATATCTTGGTTGAGTGGAATTAAGATCCTCTCAGTAGTAGGTAAGAAGCAGAGGAGGAGCAAAACATGGGGCAAGAATGTTCAGTACAGAAAGGTCTACAGTATAGTCCATATCAGGAGTTTTTGTGTGTGTTTCATGTGTGTAAAACTTTATTTTGTGTAAAAGCACAAAACCCACATTATAGAATAATTGCAAAATACAGGGAAAATCATATTGTTTAAATGTGTAGGTAGGTCCGTTATGAATTGTCTCCTATAAGTTTTTTTTTTTTTTTTTAATTAGAACTTGAAATGTTTTTTCTTCTATAAATAATGCTGGTAAGGTGCTTAATGCTATTGAGAAACTCAGTAAGGAATATAGAGGGTTAAACTTTTCTGTTATAATTTATTTGGGGTTTGGGGTTTTTAATATTGTGTAATGGGAATTGGAAAGATATTTTGCTTCAGATTTAATAATTAGGATGCATTCTATTTAGAAGCTTTCCTTCTTCTCGTCTTGGGTATGCAATATGAACAGTAACTGATCTACTTAATTAAAAATTTCTGGCATCTTAGGCCCTTTGCTGTATTTTTTTGCAGAGAATTTTAAACATAATTATTTTTCCTGCTTCAAGGAAGTTTGTGAGAGGTTACCCTGTATCTCATTGTTGTTCTGATTGGGAATTACATGTGACTGTGAAAAATGGGATTTTACTATACATGATGACATTTAACAGAAGTAGTTTTATGAAATGAAAATACTCCAGAAGGGAGGAAAAATAAGCATTTATTAATAAATGCTCTATTTCTGAACTTGAACTGTGTTAAATTGGCTTTGTTTTTTATAGCTTAGATTTCAGCAGGAAGGGAAAGAAATTTCGATTCACGTCAGTTTCTGTATTGGTAAGGATTCTGTACTGAGAATCCTGACAGAAACACCTCTTAGGCTAAGAAGAAATGTATTGGCTTATGTGCATGAAAACCCAGGCATCGGACAGTAAGAGCTAAACTCATGTTCTCAAGGACTGTTACTTGACTTTCTTTCCTCCAGGCTGGCCTCTTTCTGAGCTCCGCGCTGGGTAGCAGGAAAGGTGGCTCTCAACCCCCCAAGTCATACAGAGTCCTTAAAGCTTCTCATCTTTTTTCTGGACTCCAATAACAAATCAAATCTTATGCTGAGACTTTGATTGGCCTTGTGCTCATCACAGACCCATTGTGGAGAGAGGGCCATGGGTATCCTGATTGGTCAGGCCTTGGTGACATGTCCGCTTTTGCAGCTGGGTATAGAAAGTACAGTGTGATTAATAACTGTACCAGAACCCCAAGAGATAAGGGATGGATGCTGGGGAGGCAGCACTGCAGGAAACGGCCTCTTTTAAAACATTTAATCTCTCCTACTTTGAAGCCAACAGCAGTACACGGTGGTCATAAAGCTCTCATTTTTAAAGACCAGATATTGGCTGTAGACTGCGACTGAGGCATTGATTTTACTCAAATATTTACCAGTTTTGATATATTTTTATCAAATATGATCATTTTTGATGTTTTTATCTAAAAACTGCTGTCTCTAAATGCTGGCTCTTTAAACAATTGAGATGTTGCTACCTTAATATGCATAATTTAAAAGTGCAGCTTGGGTTGTTCTTCAGTTTTCTTTGAATTTTTTTATATCAGATAAGATTCTCTAAATCAATGCTGCTTGCTCTTACGTAGATAGAATACTTTGGAGGATCATTTAATTATCTTTGACATTGAGAAAATTAGTCTAGTTAATGCAGTTTTTAAAACTTAACGTTGTACCATTTTGAAAATGAAATTCTAAACCAGTTGCTTTCTAAGATGTTTTGCTTTTAAAACAATGGTCTTTTTAAACATAAATTAAGACTGAATTATTATTGTGTTATTTCTAAGGGCTCCCTAATATTACCTTTTAACCATGATCTCATAGAAGTTATACATAAAGGAACTACTTCACTGACTCTTAAGTTTGAAACACTGCTTAAGAGTGAAATATGAATCTGTTTAATCACCAAAAAAGTTACTGGTACTTGTAGGATAGAGTCTGACCACCTTTGTTAAGTTTTTTCCTGCCTCCACAGAGGTACTTAGAGTAGAGGTGGAGGGTTGAAAGAGAGGGGCGGGTACTCTGAATATCTTTTCTCGCTATTTTTATAGTCTAATTACGGTATTAATGTCTTCAGCTTTGCCATAAAAACAATTTTAACATCATCCTTCACTTTATGTATGACATACACAGTAGGAGTTTGCAGTTTTGCCAAGTGTTGTCTGATAGTTGAACCTTTAGTGAATGTTAAATGTTGGGAGGTTATTGGTAAATACACTTACTGTGCAAAAAAACAAACATCCATGGAATTGGGTGTGATTTGTCAATAAGAATCATAGCAGGGGGTTTGATTTTTAGGTTAGTTTATGTCCCTCTTGGGGTATCTTTAGACCATATTTGGAAAATTTCTGTTCCTACTTCAGAAGCCTGTTAGGACCAGAGTTCTCCAATATTAATTCCATATATTAAGTCATAAAATCTGTTAAAATAATATAGCCTTCCTCACAGAGCCTCTGTAGCTTTTGGCAGAACACTTTGTAAAATATTATTAATTTTAGCTAAGGATACTATTCACTAATTTCAGTGTTTGATTTAAGTTGGAATGTACATACTAATGATTCAGTTACCTTTGAATAGAGTTAGATTTGCTAACTAGAGCTATCTCACAATGTAATGCTGATAAGTGAAATGACACATCAACCTCCCTTTGGTGGCAACTCTAAGTTGACAACCTTGCTCTAAGTCTAATAGGAATATTCTGACTTGGGGACTTGTCATGATAGTGCTAGCTGCCATTTATTGAGTAACCATCATATGTCAGGGTTTTATACACCCATCTCATTTGGTTTATAAGAATGTGTGTGTTGGCATACATGTATTCCTGTAAAAAGTTCATGTATTGTTACTTTCCATGAGTTGGGGATTATCATCTCCCTTTTACACATGAGAAAACTGAGGTTTGGAAAGATTAGCATGTAGGTCAGACAGACTCACAGGAGGACTATGAGCTGAAACAGTTTTGAGTCTTCCTTCTTTGCATTCCAGATAGAATATTATTTCATTATATCTGGAAAATCTCTCTTACTTCCCTTTTCTCTATTAAAAGGAAAAAAACCCCACAATTCTAAATTGTTTGAGTGGGTGTTAAATGCAGTAAAACACTGGGCAAGTACTTAAAATCTTCATTGCTTGGTTCTGTTTCTAAACAAAGTTGTGGCAGTGCAGATTAATCTTTACAGTTCAACTGCATGGTAAAGCAGTTGTTCCCAAGAATTACTGATCAAACAGAAAGTCAGCCTTAATTCTGGCTATCTTTGTCAGAAAATATTTTCAGCAGGTATATGTAAAAGCTCAGATACTTTTAGGATAAATATACTCGTGAAAATTGTGTACTTGAAACTGGAAAGGATATCTTGTTCTTGTGTTTCCTGTTCACTTGCTCTAAAATTCACTCCCCGGGAAGGTGTGTATTAGCACACTTATCTTGAGACAAGTAGCCTAGAAAATGTTCTGAGGAATGTAAGAATGTGTTTTGGAATTAGGAATTTTTAATAAGTATTTAGACTCTGTTCAAAGTATACTTGGCTTAAATAAAATTTAGCCAAGCTAGACAGAAGAATAACTCATGGTATTCAAGTCAATCTCTCTTCTTTCAGCCTTCAAGTACTGCACAGTAAGGTGGTTCCTTTGAAGAGGCAGTTAAAGCGGGCTGTGGAGTACGGGCACCTCTTATTCTTCAAGTGTTTATGCTTTATGTTTTCTATTTGGGCTTAAAGTCAGTCACTCAACTGGAAGGAATCATAGCAATCCAGCCAGTACCCTTTGTCTACAGATAAATAAGTTGAGGTTTAGCAATGGCAGGTGACCCTGCTTAGCACGAAGCTGGCAGAGCAGGACTAGAACTCAGGCTCCTTTTATTGTTTTGGTTTCTGGCAGGAGAATTTCTGGAAGAAATTTGTGAAAAAAAAAAAAAAAGAATTAGCCTGGTTAAACATTTTCTGTCTCTTTATGAAATCTGCATTCTTTTGGAATTAAGTATAGCATGCTGACTCAGTTTGTTAGGCCATCAGCATGCATGAGTGTCGTTAGAGACAGTGGTAACCCAGAAGTTGGAGCACAAGAGAGAATTGTAACCGTTACATGCCTCAGGTTTTCAGGGCATTTTTAGCCTTCCATAATGCTGTAGCTTATGGCTAAGATTTAAATAGTCAGAAAATTGTTAGCTGGTGTAACAGCTGAATACTTAAGTATTTTTTGCTGTTAGTTGTTTTAGCTTTGAAAAATTTTTCTTATCAGGAAGATTCTTTACAATGCTTTCAGGAGAGTCCTTCTGAATGGGTGCTGCTGTGTGGTAGACCGCTATTCCTGTCCCATCCTTGCCTCTCCCTGGAGGGGTGATGAATTCCTCTGATTTAGAGCCAGCTATACTTTGATTTGTTTTCTCCCCTTGACTGACTAGGGGATGCAGTGGGGGAAGATGAGTTTTAGGGCCAGGGACTGCTCAGGGATGTGGTGGATGAACCATCAGGGGCACTTTTGGTTCAGGGTCCTTGAGCTTGTCTGGCTGTAATGAAAGTTGACATAACTGCCACAACTGAGGGACTGTGCTCCTGCTGGGTACAGGGCAGGTAGATGTCTCAGGTTATGGTGAGCTGGCCACAGCAGAGGAGAAGGTATCACCTATGTGAGACAAAACTGAAGAAAGGGGCTTGCGGTGGCCGTTCTGGGGAGACTGATGGGAATGGTGACATCTTGCTTGGGCCCTTTTTATGTCTGTGAAAGAACAACATGAGTGCAGACATGAAAAAAAACCTTTCTGTATACAGTCAATCCCCCATGAACTCCTTTGCAGTATCTGTCAGGGTTCAGTGCAGGAAACAGAAGGGATGCAATGCAGGGAATTTGTTGCTTGGGGAATCTTTGGAGGAGCTGGAGGGCTGGGCTCTAGGCCAGGCCTCTGAGAATGACTTCCAGGACACCTTGGAAGAACTCGCCATGGGAATTGCCACCTCTGCCATAGTCGGGAAAGTGGCAATCAGGAGGTTACCACTGAAACCACGGCAAGAAAATACCGCTGTCGCTGTGATCAAGGGGATCACAGCAGCCACTGCTGTTGCCATCATAACCACTTGAAGTTTGAAATTTAGCGTCTGGCCACTGCTGTGACAACTTCTCCTTGATGCCTATGAACTAGTGATTAGACGCCGGAATGATCAATCTGGCACTGCTGCTTCTGCCACTGTCCCTCAACACCCTCGAAGCTGGAGACTAGACACTGACATGTCTGTGACCTTCTTTGCTAGCTGAAAGCAGCTAAAAGCTACAGGCTGATAGGGCTCTGCCTCGCTGCTGTCTTCCGTATTTTGTATCCTGCATCTTAAGGGTAGAATCAAATTCTCATCCTGAATACTAGCTGTAAAGGAGCCTGGAAAATATAGTTTTTAATTTCCCAACCTCTGCATTTCAGGAGAGCATTCTGTAAGGTGGTGGATGCTGAGTGCATTTTATTAAATATGGTATGTTAAATACAATATAGCCCTTTCTTGATAACTCACTGTCATTTCTGTGAGCTTCTCTCTCTGAAATGGCCTGTAGGTGGAATGATCTAGGGCCGATGGATTTTTAACGTCTGTAGTGATCTTTGTACGAGGTTAGCTTGTGTCTGTCCTACCTGCCGTCTCTGCTCCTGCGACATCTGTTTTATATCACTTGATCTCAACCTCCCCTTGCAAGCCGCAGGCATCCAGGACAGGGAAGGCACCTCAGCTGAAGCAACCAATTCAGAGGCTGGTCAGCAACGTAGGATTTCTGTGGCCTAAAAGGATGAATGGGGCCAGTAAGAATCCGTCCTGGGGATTTGAACTAAGACAAAAAGGAAAGAATTGTCAATTGGGGTTGGAGCCTCAGCTGAGAGGTTTTGCAGTGACGTACTGGAGTTGGCTGTACTGTTTCGTGAGATTGATTGTTAAATTTTCAGGAATTTTGTGAGTTGGTAGTCCCACACAGCCATTAAAAAAATAATAAGTTGTATAAAATTATAATTAACTAAATTATATTTAAAACAGGTACTACTCAATGTTAATCATTTTCTTATGATTTTTCAGCTTCAGTGAGGTATAACTGACAGAATGTAATATATTTAAGGTGAACAGTGTGATGGTTTGATATGCATATATATTATGAAAGGATTCTCACAACTGAGTTAATTAACCCATCCAACACCTCACATATTTACCTTTTTTTGGGGGGGGGGTGAGAATACTTAAATTCTACTCACTTAGCAAATTTCAGTTATACAATATAGTATTAATCAGCTTTCGTCACCATGTTATACATTAGATCCTCAGACCTTATTTATCTTAAAACTGACAGTTTGTACCTTTTTACCAACCTCTGCCCACTTCCCCCATCCCCCAGGCGCTGGCAGCCACCATTCTACTGCTTCTTTGAGTTCAACTATTTTTTTTTAAGACTCCGCGTCATTCCTAATTATTTCATTACATTTTACTACCACCTGTGCTCTCTACTTTCTTTATGTCTATTCTATCTGTATGGCAGAAATATTGATACTATATAATGGTTTGCCACTGCATGTACCTTCCCAGCCGTTTGCACTGTTGTCACTGCTGTGGTGGGAATTGTTAGCATTTACCAAACACACCACTGATTGTGGGTGGGGGGAGGCAGAGTCAAGGTTGGAAAGGCTACACTGAACCGTGTACACACTAAAATGACGGGAGAAGAAACTATGAGTAATCAGAAAACACTGACGCATGATGTAAGGCTGAGTGGTGTTAATAGCAGAGCACTGGAGGAAGGGCCACTGACTCCTCTTCCCAAGGTCCAGAGTCATTCTGGAATCATCGTACGGCTCCAGCCTCCAAGGGATCCAACCCTATTTTATCCCCTGTTCTTGGAATTATGTGAAATTGTGCGTTTCTGTATGTTACCAACCTTAATGGAACATTTCTGAAATTTTATTTCATTATGTTTATATACCTTTTTCTCATGAAGAGGAGACAGCAATGTGAAAAGTTTGGGTTCAGATTTTCTGGGGTAGAGATGGAGGTAAAGAAGGGAGAGAGAAGTGTGATGTATGAGCATTTCTGGGGGGGGGGCGGGAATGGAGCTTTGTAACTTGTGGTTTTTGGCCCCTACCCTTCCCCCAGTACATTTTACATTAGAATAAGGTTGAAAACTCCATTAAAGGATGACTATTATAAATATATATGTTCATATAAATATATAAAAATATATATATAGTCTGTGGTATTTTTCATGTGTAAACAACACACAGACTATTGTATTTGCTTGTATATAGAGTGGCTTGTTATTGTGTAAATGTCCTAAGCCTCAAGGCCAGAATCCCAGGACGTAGGTGGTATCTCTCTCTATTCGTGTAGCTCCTGCCTGTGCCTTCAGGAACTGCTAAGATGCCAGCTATAGATCTGGACTGTCTGTGTCTGTAACTCATAGCCTCAATCTCCTCAGCTGCCTTTGATCAGCTGCTCTGTGCTCATCGTTCCAGTTTTGTTTTCTCTTTACTCTGATTGCTTCTCCCACGCTTCTCTGCTTTCCAAAGAAAAAATGGACCTTGTATAGATCCTGCCAGCCGGTTGCAGTGCTCCTTAACTTCTCCCTGGTGGATTATCCAATCTCAGGGGGTCGGGTGTGAACCTACGGTGGTGTTCTTCTATCTTCTGTTATGTTTGTCCTTGTTGCTCTTTACCCCTAGAACATGTGTGTATAAGGGTTGTTTTTTTTTTTTTTTTCTCCCCTGTTTCTTGATTTGGAAATATTCCAGAAGCCTGGTCTCTAGATAGATAATATTTTACTGTTTATTTGATATCCTTGTTTTAGAGGTTCAAATTGGACTGCTTTTAGTAAACCAAACTCTATCTTTTTAAAAATCATTAAGAAAAATAGTAGTTGGAAATAGATCTTTGAAAGGCCAATAGATAATCTTTTGGGATAATCTCTTACTAAATTAAAGAATAAAAAATTGTGTAATTGTAGCATATTAATCCACTGTCAAAGTGGTGTAATGCAGATGAGAATTTCATCAGCACTTTTAAGGTATTAAGGAACCTCTTATTGTAAGTAAACAATATAGAAATATTTTATTACTACAGAAATGCTAAATGGGAATATGTATGCTTTTTCTTATTATCTGCAGTTTGCGAACTTTTCACCTTCTAAGATACTGTTTTTCTCCATCGCGGTCACTGGTAGGGATTGAAGAAGCAGCATCTGTGCAAATTATATTAAAAGGTCACAGCTCTCCTGTGATCATTTTCTGACTTTGGGGGCCTGACTAGATGAGAGGACAGGGTCAGAATTTCTTCTTTGTGCTTATGTGGAGCCCCCTCTCTTTAAGCAGTGGTAGAGCCTCACTGAGATATTCATACGTATGCTGCTCAGAATGATTTTCCTGAAAGAACAGTTGTGCTAGAGCATTTTTTGTGTAGATGTTTTGTGTAGTCTGTGTGTACCACTTAGTTCCTTTCTTGCCCAGAGTTTTTACATCAAGTTGTTGTAGGAATCTTTTCACCAGGGGGAACAAGAGTACCTGTTTGTTGTTGTTGTTTATTTATTTGTTTTTTAAAATAGTGTAACTAAACAGAAATACAGGATTTGATACATGTAATTTTACTTTATATATCACAGTTTAGGACTAATTGTTTTATTGTATTAATAGATATAATAGGAGGCAGAGGAGAAATTATAATACCCAATCCATCTTTTGGTCAAATAAATCCAAATGGATTTTTAGTGAAGTTTAATGGAATTTCATTATTACTTTAGTCACGATACTTGTTTATAATAGGTTTAGAATATTTACGATTTGGGATCACTGACCTAATTATTTTTCTTGTACTTATGAAGTCGTTAATTCACCCGTAGCAATAACACAGTCCTGGAGAACTGGTACCGGAAAGAATATGGCCCTTCTTATTAAGTATCATACTTCAGAAATATACTTGTGTCTACCTTAAAGATAAATAATACCATGACAAGTTGAAAGTTTGTAACTTTAGGTAATAATACAGTATATACCTAGGTGTATGTTAGGTGTTGAATTGTGTGCCCCCCAAAGTATGAAGTCCTAACACCCAGCACTACCGTTTGCAGACATAATTAGTTAAGATGAAATCCTCCTGAGTAGGGTGGGCCCTTGAGAACAGAAGGGACACAGGAGCATGAGGGGAGACCACCTTATGACTATGGAGGTGGATTGGAGGGCTGCAGCTATAAGATACTCATCTTATAGGGTGGATGGCCACCAGCAGACACTAGGAACAGGCAAAGAGGGATACTACCCAGAGTCTAAGAGCACGGCCCTGCTGACACCTTGATTTTGGACGTCTAGCCTCCAGAACCATGAGAGAATAAATTTCTGTTGTTTCAAGCCACCTAGTTCGTGGTACTTTGTAACAGCCACCCTAGGAAACTAATATATACATACCTATATATATTGTAATGATGCATATATCCACGTTGTTATTTAGGAAACATCTCAGTTCATTAAAATTATCATCTTCTTTATAATAAATTAAATGGTGGATTAATATGCTATGGGTAGCCAAATATTATTTATTCTTTCAACAATGAATATGATAGATAACAAAAGCTTATTATTGTATAAATTCCCTAAGGCTCTAGGGCTACAGTATTACAGAGAAGGTGATGTCTCTTTCTTAGAACAGTTTGCCTGCTCATGCTCTCTACTCAACACCATCATTCCAGTTTAACTTGTCTTTCGGTGTACTTCTAAGAAAGGTGACATGCAGATGTTATACTTTTATTATGAGCAGGTGAGAGCTAAACCTATCTTTTAATGCTTTAGCTAAGGTAGGAAAGGAAAGGAGACTGGCTTATTTTCTTTTAAACAGCTTAAAAAATTTTTTTTTAAATGAGAGGAATTTTCTTGGACTGCTGTAGAGTAGTGGCAGGGAAATGAAGTGCATAGATTTGAGATGTTTTGAAGGAGGAAGTAATAGGACTTGCTGATTGATTACAGGTGAGGGAGGAAGAGGCATTCAGGATAACTTCTAGTTTTTTGCTTTGAGCAACTGGTACCGTTTCCAGGAATAGGAAACATAGGAGTTTGGGAGGATTGATCCGGTTTTTTTCTGTGGAGTAGGTATATCCACCACCTAGATCATTTTCTTAACTTTTTACTCTTCTTGCTTAATTATATATTTATCTATTACTGATCATATTTTTTATGCATTTCAAAGTCATTAATATATTTCCCCAAGGAAGACTTTTAACTGCCCATTTTCCTCATTTTACAGACGACAGTTCTGAGGCTTGGAGAAAAGTGATATGTTCAGGGATGTGTAGCTAATTACTGATGGATCTAGGATTAGCATGCAGGTTATCATTAGTCTAGGGCCATGATTTGATTATATTTTAACTTATAAATAAGAATAAAAGTGAATTTTGGAAACTAGATAAGTTTTGCTGCTAACTGGTTTATGTGCTAAAAACACTTGCACCCAAACTTCAAAGACAAAATGCAGAGGATGTGGTACTACTACTGCATTTGATTGGATTACAAAGTTAGCTTAGCACTTAGAACTTGCTGGAAAGTACAATATGATGTTGTAGAATTGAGAACATTTTCAGATATTTGGTCCAGGAATGTAGCTTGGGGTTCTTTCAAGCATTAATCCTCTTGTTGGCAAGGCCTTTGCATTTAATTAGCAAATTGTTCCTCACATGCCTACTATGCACTAAGCCCCATGCCAGGCCGAGAGATGGGAGGGAATCATTCAGTTCCTTTCTTTCAAGGAATTTATTAGCCTTTGACTTCTGTTTCTATTTCCTAAAACCTCTCTCCATCTTTTGCTGTATGTTTGTTTAAAAATGTAATAAAAGCTGAAGTTCAAAAAGGTAGAGAAGCTTATTCAATCTAGGTAAATCTTCAGCCTCTGTGGTAAAAATTATATGCGTATGGACATAGGCTGCAGATTTTTCATTTGCTTTGTTTGAGTACCTTATTTTCTGAGGGGTAGGAATATGCCCTTTTTAGTTTTTGTCTTATGGTATTAACTAGCTCGGTTATCCATGAAGTCAGTATCAAACCTGGAAGTAAATAATGATTTGAGTTGGTACTGAAATAGGAGACATGCTTGCCTTTAAAAGTCAAACTAATTATTTTATATTGATATTATTTTTATGCTTTCTTGTAAAATAAACACTTTCACTATTTATTGACTTCTGGTCATTTGGATTTTAAGGAAATTAACCCAAGAGACCATTGTGTTCTTTCCTTGCTATGGTTTTTCTGTGTTCTAACATTTGATATCCTCCAACAACTTTCTCAACTCTTTCCAAACTCTTTGCAAACTTATTTTGTTAGTATCCAATGTGGATACTCCATTATAGCCAAACTAAAGTATTTGCCATACTTGTTCAAAATCCAGTCCTAAACTTATTTGCTTCAGAGATTTTTCTAGGATCAATCTATGACTATTTTTATTTCTATGCTTTGCAACCCCAGGACACTTAAATAGTTTTGTACTTTGCCATTATACATTATTAATTTTATAGCTCTTTAGTAATTTAGACTCCACCCAGCAGGTTATGGTGGTAGAATTGGTCTATTACCAATGTTGAGAAAATTCACATTAATGAATGAAACACTTTCTAGCCTGGAAGACAACTCTGTACCTTTGAAGAGGTTCATCTTGATGGAAAGGTTCAAGAGGAATACATAGTTAACTCTCCCAGATTTGACTTGGAAAAAGAGAAATGGGCGGAGTTTAGCTCCTTGTTAGTATGAATTAGAAAAGTATAGAGGGGAGAAGAAGCCATAATTGATATCCATTTGAACTTATTTGGGATACATATCTCAACTAGGAATTGACTTTTTAAAACCTTCTCTTTTTTAAAAGCATAGCACGAGGGACTTCCCTGGTGGTCCAGTGGTTAAGACTCTGTGCTTCGAGCACAGGGAGCGTGGGTTTGATCCCTGGTCAGGGAACTAAGATGCTACATGCCCGCATGCTGTCCCCCCCCACCCCCCCCCCAAAAAAAACAAACATAACAGGAGCATAAAATGACTTTACCCAGTTGAATTAAGCAAGTTATGCGTCTTTTTTTTTAACTTAAGCTTTGGAAACAAAGTCCAATAAGAGAGAGATGTGACATTGTTATTTATACAGGTCCCCATAAACTGAATATGTACATAGTTTCATAAAATATAAAATTATCATATATGAATTTTTTCTTTGACATCTCTGATTTATCCCTGTGAAATATTTATGAATTTTTTACACTTAACACAGGAAGGCTGGCTAGTTTGGTCATAATCAGTACCAGTTTGGTCAAAATCAAGTCGGATGTCTGGGATAAGACTTCAATAACAGCATCATTTGCATTAGGGAGAGATAGGGCTTAGGGCTAGACATAGGTAAGATTATAAAGTGGAATTAGCATTTGATAACCCCCTCCCTTTTTTTTCTCCTATCCCATCCTCATTTTTACATCTTGGTATTATTTTCCTGTGTCTGTACACTGTCTCCTGACTATCTGGTCTCAGCACCCTCTCCCTGGTTGGCACTCCCCACCACTTGGCATTCTTCCATTATGTAACAGGTGTCAGGAAAGTTATCTGATTAACCTACTCTGTACTAAGTTATACTAAACTGATGTGAGGAATTATCACTGCTAAACCTACTTGGGGTTATTTCCCCCTTAACCTCCTATATGACTCAAGATAACAGAATTTTAAGCGATGCTGTAAGAACCTTTCCTCAAATTACTCCATTAAACTTATCCTGCCTAATTTAACTGAATCCGGAAAGTGTAAGGAAGGTATCTGTGGTTCCTAGCTCCCTTTTATCACCTCACTTCTCAGGCAGTTCAACCTCTTTTGCCTGAGGGTTACCTCCCTGGTCTGTCTTACCAGATTGCTTTCTGTAACAGTATTTTGTTGTTCAAAATAAATTAATTGAGGGAGTTCCCTGTATTTTTTGAGATTCTTTGTAAGAATTGAAATGTAAGTCAGCGTCATCTTTTCTGAGTAACAACCCTCTTGTGGGGTTGCCAAACCTCTTTTTACAAAGAGGTCTGGTGCTTGGGTTTTGATTATTAGATCTAAATTTGAATCCCAGCCCTGCCACAATTCTGTATTCAAAAGTTCCATAGAGTTTAAAGAATCAGGACAAAAACCGACTGCTAATCATTTACCACCCAGAAGCAATCACAATAATTACTTTTTCTTTTTCTTTTACTGTTTTAAACTTTGGCTATGACATTCTTAGACATGGGATTACTTGGTCAAAAAATGTGAACATTTTGGGGGATCTTGATAACTGTCACGTTGTGTCTTTCTGGTTCTGGAGCTAATACTTTCTCATCATACTATATTATCTCACTATCTGGAGTTTTATTTTCTTTTTAGACAAATGTCAGATCTTTTAGCTAAAAAGAGATTCTTTCCTCTTTTGGTTCCAAAAGTCATCCATTATTTTGGATTATTTGCTAAATTATTAACTATATGGGAAAACTCCAGCCCTCACCTCACACTAGTAGCTGTCATATTGATAAATGATCATGATTTACCAGGCTGTTAGCCTTTCCTAGGTAGTTAAATGGCCCAGAGAGGATGCCTGGTACTTGCTGGTGATTGGTTGTATTCTGTCTTCTACAACTAAATTTTGCCACAGGTAACTGCTTGGATCAACACAAAGTATGGTCCCTTTTTCCATATGTAGACATCTCTAATTTGCATCTCTGGAACTCAAGCCCTCCTTTAGATAGCCAGATAGATCTTGTGTAAAAGCAGAAGTAATCTTGGCTATACAAGCGGTTGTTGATATTTCCATTTTTAAAAATTGAATCAGTCTTAAATTTTAACACAGTAAGTAAATTAACAACCAAAACCAAACCTGGGTAAGCTACCAATAAATTGCCAAAGTGTTTAAAAGCATGAAGTTGACAAATATAAAACCGTAATATATAATTTATATAGATAACTCTCAAACTTAATCTCTTTGTTGAGTGGTAATGTTTCAGTATTAAAGCTGAGCTCTTTGGGCACATTGACCTTAATCTACTACTGAAAGCAGTAGGCTTTTAAATGGACACATACACAGCCTCCATCTTAGTATCCACAAAATGCCTTATTTTTAAATTGTTGTTTTTAAAGCTTAGTTTTCACTAGCTACTTCTGATAGTATAATTAGGCATCTCTATTGTGTCTTTTGTCAGAAGGCTAATTTGTGCATAAGGCTGGTTTTCATGTGTATCCTTGTACATTTGTGAATTACTGCCTCTGATTACTTTTCCATAATCTATTCTAACCTCAAGTAAGTATCTAAAAGTGATGTTTTGAATCACAATGATTCTTGAAAAACTGATGAGTTAAATGAGCTATAAATTTTGTTGGGAATTAAGCAAAACTGGCTTCTTTGAAGGGAATTGATTTATTCGTTGCTTTCCTCTCTGAAACTTGAGCAAAAATTAATTTTTAAAGAATGAAGTTGGGGCTTCCGTGGTGGCGCAGTGGTTGAGAATCTGCCTGCCAATGCAGGGGACACGGGTTCGAGCCCTAGTCTGGGAGGATCCCACATGCCGCGGAGCATCTAGGCCCGTGAGCCACAATTACTGAGCCTGCGCGTCTGGAGCTTGTGCTCCGCAACAATAGAGGCCCCGGTAATGAGAGGCCCGCGCACTGCGATGAAGAGTGGCCCCCACTTGCCGCAACTAGAGAAAGCCCTCGTACAGAAACGAAGACCCGACACAGCCATAAATAAATAAATAAATAAATAAAAATTAAAAAAAAAATTAAAAAAAAAAGAATGAAGTTGAATTTTCTATTGTATTTAATATATACATAAAAATAAAAATATATTTACCATTTAGTAGTCATAATAGTTCTACGAATTAACTCGTTTCAATTCAAGTTAACGTATGTTACTAAAGCAGATTCAAATAAATGGTGCTTATGTGAAAGACACTACTAGGTGCTATAATTAAGACTTACGAGTTTCTTTATATTTCTAACACTAATTCCAATTGTTATGTGAAATTTGATATATCGTTTTCTTAATGAGATGACATCATTATTAGGATTACAAGTTTTACAATACTTGGGTAAAGGTGTTATTAGGCCAAATAATGAAAATCTGAAGCAAATCTTGGGTGTTTTCAGAAAATAGAACAATTTTTAATCCTAGATCCTCTTCCCTATTATGTTTTTAGGTTGCTTTCTTCTAAATGCTTAGTTAGTAGGCTTTTTAGGAACACAAGTAATACTAATAGCCAGAATATGTAATTATAATTCAAGCAGTCTTTCTGCCAAAAGGAGAAAGGAATTTTGGGTGTTTCTGAGTTATCTAGGCCGTTGCTTTCCAGATTGATTAAAATTAACAGAAACTATTCAAATACTATGTGGATTAATTTTTATAAACCACGCCCCTCACCCCCACACGGGTACCTGATGGGACACCTAACACTGTCTGATTGGTTCTTTTGGGAACTTTGTATATACCAGCAATAGCTGAGAATGAATAGTTTCTCCTTGTTCCCTAACTTTCCTGCCACAATTCAAATCCTTTTCACTTTATGCTGAGACTGTTTATAATGGCTGTGATCCTCCTTTTCCTCTGCTTTCTATTTCACACCTTCACCATCACATCCTATATTCCAGCATCCATAAATAGAAGTGTTATAGTAAAACCTTTAAGACTGTAAAGTAAATTATACTGTAGGTACTACATTTATTACAGTGCATTTGTCAAACACTTTACTTATCATTATTATTTTTGCTGCATAATTATTTTGCTGGAAGAAATTAATGTTGGCAGATAAAGCTATTATATAACCATTTAAATATTTTGTAAAACATTTGGCTTAACTAATACTGTACTTTTGTTTAATTGATTTTTATCATATATTATACAATTTGCATGATAATGAAAAAGAAATGTAGAGTTTAGGGGGCACATTGTTAGGAAGCATTAGTCATATACATAATATAGGGAGCTCTTGCTTTTATTTTTAATTTCTGCAGTAGTTTTATTAATCAAGGAGTCATATGACTGGAAGTCTCAATTGAGGAGTCATCTATGCAATCTCTTAAAATCCTTACAGATGGGGAGGAATTTCAGACTTCTCCAGGTTAAATCACATTGTTATTACTCAGTTTGGGGAGGAGAGAAGGGGAGAAATAAGGCCTTTTAATCTTCTAGATGATCAGAACTGTTAGGAGTTCTGAATGGTTGTTTCCTTTCAACTTAATATTTATTGAGCAATTGCTCTGGGAATGTGCTTGGTAAAGGCAAGTGGACCAAAAGGATGGGGCTTTAGACATCATTGCTGGAGAGAAAGTCTAGAGCTATTTCGGGCCAGGAGAGTAGGATACAGGGATAGGTCGAAGGAAACACATGAGGTTTTTGACAAAAGAAAGATTGGGAATGTCTTAAGGTGAGACTTGAAAGTGTTATTTGAAGAGTGGTTAAAGAAATCTTTTAGTTTGGGAAGAGAATGAGTCTATTAGTTTCCTACTGTTGCTGTAACAAATTAACACAAATTTAGTAGCATAAAAGAACACAGATTTATTACCTTACAGTCCTGGAGGTCAGAAGTCTAAATGTGTACACAAGGCTGTATTCCTTCTGGAGGCTCTAGGGAAGAATCTATTTTCTTGCCTTTTTCAGCTTCTAGAGTTTGCCTGCATTCCTGGGTTCATGGCGCCTTCCTCCATCTTTAAAGTACATCACTTCAGCTTCTGCTTCCTTTGTCAAATCTGCTTCTTTCTCTTTGATCCTCCTACTTCCCTCTTATAGGGACCCTTGTGGTTACATTGGGCTCACCAGGATAATCCAGGCTAATCTCTTCATCTCAAGATCTTTAACTTAATCATGTCTGCAAAGTCTCTTGGCCATGTAAGATAATACTCTGTTAAGTTTTGGGGATTAGGACATAGACATCTTTGGGGGAAGCAGTATTCAGCCTACCACAACAGTCATGGGAGACTTGATAACTATATTCAAATATTTGAAGGGCTGACATGTGGAAGGTGGAAGAAGGATTAGGCCTTTTCTGTGTGGTCCCAAGGGATAGAATTAGAATTTGTGGGTGGAAATTACAGAGAGACAGATTTGTACCCACTGTAAGAGAACTTTGTAACGGAGCTGTTAGGATGGAGTGGGCAGTCTCAGAAGGCAGCATGTCCCAGACACTGGCAGTGTTGAGCAGAAGATGAAAGATCTCTTACAGGAATCGTTGCAGGTAGAATCTAAGCTTTGGCTGAATCTAGACAAGCTTTAGACCTTTGGTAGCCCTGAGATTGAGTGATTGTCTTTGCTCAGTCCAGTGCTGTCAGCATTTATATGTGAAACATGGTCTCTGCCTTAGCAATTCAACGTCGAGTCCATTAGTTGCTTTACTGCTCTATTGTCACCCCTTCAACACTGCAGCAAGCCCTAAAAGAGAGATTGAAAACAAGGGCTATAGATTTAGGAACTCACTGCTAAGACAGTGACCCAATTCTGTTTGGGAAAATTTCTTGTGGATTAAATATGTTTCACTTATTTTAATAACTCCTGTTCTTTCATTCAGGTGAAAAAAAATCATTCTTAAAAAAAACAGAATAGATGGCATTTCTAAAAAGTTATATGGAAAGGAATTTGAATTTTTAATCCTGCAGTTTTCCAAATAAGAGATGAATTTTTAGAAATCATTGGTCTCATGTGAAGACTCTAGGTGAGGAATGTAGTAAGATGGAGTCAGTTTATCCATGTTGAATATTTTATGGTTTCAGTTGGAAGATCTAGTAGTTCACTTTCAGGTACACCCAAAAGCTGTACTGCTGCTCAGGGCATCTAAGATAAAGATCTGTATACTGGGGAGTAGCTTTTATGCTGGTCGTCAATGAAGATAACTTTGGGAGACCTGAGAAAGTTTGTGTACTTTTTGTTCTTTTAGACTTCTCATGTGTTTTGTACCAAATTTGTTTCCTTCATACATTTTTTTAATGAGTGTTATAGATTAAAACATTTTGGAGGAGGGCTACTACATTTGCTTTGAGGAGTGTTTTTGCTGGAACTGAGCTAAATTGAGCCTACTTTAGCTAGTCTGGCATAGTGCAGCATCATGGCATTTACCTTTTTTTCCTGAGGTGATTGTGCCTCATGTTTTCTAACTAACGATCTTGTGACTGTACTAAGGATCCACAAAAGATTTCCATGGTTTCTGTAGCTTCCTCCTTATATTTCAGACCTGTCGCAGACGGTAAATATGCTTAAGGATCCTGTTAGATAAACCAAATGTTCAGTTAAAAATTCTGGGCCATTACATATGACAGGGAAAGGGAGGTAATCCTATCAGAGGGTTTGATGGGTATAAATCATTAAATTACAGCATTGGAAAGGGCTTTGAGAAATTCTTATCTAACCCTCTACTTTAAAGGGACAAATGACCTAAATTGCTGGAGTAGTTTCCTCACGATGCACAATCTAAAACAAGGTTTCATAAATTCTGGATTTTAGGGCCTTCAAGAACCCTCTGAAGCGACATGCAAAACTTCTGTGAATGTGTCTTTTTAATGGCACAAGGGTCCATAGGCTTCTATTAATTCATTCATGAATTATTCCCTCCCTCCTTTCTATTCTTTAATAAGTATTATGTGTCAAGTTTGTACTAGGCATTATTGGGTCTTACTCTTAATATAACATATAATTCTTTTTTTTCTTTTAACATCTTTATTGGAATATAATTGCTTTACAGTGTTGTGTTAGCTTCTGCTGTATAACAAAGTGAGTCAGCTATAGGTATACTTATATCCCCATATCTCTTCCCTTTTGCGTCTCCCTCCCTTACACCCTCCCTATCCCACCCCTCTAGGTGGACACAAAGCACCGAGAGCTGATCTCCCTGTGCTATGCGGCTGCTTCCCACTAGCTATCTATTTTACATTTGGTAGTGTATATATGTCCATGCCACTCTTTCACTTCGTCCCAGCTTACCCTTCCCCCTCCCCGTGTCCTCAACTCCATTCTCTACGTCTGCATTTTTATTCTTGTCCTGCCCCTAGTTTCTTCAGAACCATTTTTTTTTTTTTAGATTCCATATATATGTGTTAGCATATGGTATTTGTTTTTCTCTTTTTGACTTACTTCACTCTGTATAACAGACTCTAGGTCCATCCACCTCATTACAAATAACTCAATTTCGTTTCTTTTTATGGCTGAGTAATATTCCATTGTATATATGTGCCACATCTTCTTTATCCATTCATCTGTGGGTGGACGCTTAGGTTGCTTCCACGTCCTGGCTCTTGTAAATAGAGCTGCAATGAACATTGAGGTATGTCTCTTTTTGAATTATGGTTTTCTCGGGTATATGCCCAGTAGTGGGATTGCTGTGTCGTATGGTAGTTCTATTTTTTTTTTTTTTGCTGTCTACAAGACTCACTTTATTTATTTACATCTTTATTGGAGTCTAATTGCTTTACAATGGTGTGTTAGTTTCTGCTTTATAACAAGGTGAATCAGCTATACATATACATATATCCCCATATCTCCTCCTTCTTGTGTCTCCCTCCCACCCTCCCTATCCCACCCCTCTAGGTGGTCACAAAGCACCGAGCTGATCTCCCTGTGCTTTGTGGCTGCTTCTCACTAGCTAGCTATTTTACATTTGTTAGTGTATGTATGTCCATGTCACTCTCTCACTTCATCCCAGCTTACCCTTCCTCCTCCCGGTGTCCTCAAGCCCATTCTCTACGTCTGCATCTTTATTCCTGTCCTGCCCCTAGGTTTTTCAGAACCTTTTTTTTTTTTTTAGATTCCATATATATGTGTTAGCATATGGTATTTGTTTTTCTCTTTCTGACTTACTTCACTCTGTATGACAGACTCTAGGTCTATCCACCTCACTACAAATAACTCAATTTCGTTTCTTCTTATGGCTGAGTAATATTCCATTGTATATATGTGCCACGTCTTCTTTATCCATTCATCTGTCGATGGACACTTAGGTTGATTCCATGTCCTGGCTATTGTAAATAGAGCTGCAATGAACACTGTGGTGCGTGACTCTTCTTGAATTATAGTTTTCTCAGGGCATATGCCCAGTAGTGGGATTGCTGGGTCGTATGGTAGTTCTATTTTTAGTTTTTTAAGGAACCTTCATATTGTTCTCCGTAGTGGCTGTATCCATTTACATTCCCACCAACACACACTTGGCTTTTTGATTTATCTGTAGCCTATAGGAAGTAACCAACCTTAAAACAGGTAGGGAACTGTAGTATTATTGTAATAATGGATGCCAATAATTGTTGTAGTTAAATAAATCTCACAGGCAGTTCTGATTATTTTAGGAAAGACCTCAGAAGTGGACAGTATCTGTGTGCAGTAAACCAGATGTAAGGGACTATCGCTCTGTAATTACTCCTGGTCCTTTGCTTTGTGGTGTGTGTCTGGTCTGCTCCTGTCTTGTTTTCTTGTTATACTCTACTGCCTGTAACTACCTTGACTTTTTTTTTTTTTTTTTTTAATCTATATGTGTTTGGCTTTGGCCTTGCTTACTGATTTTCTGATTTGGTGCATTTGGTGACCTGGTTGCTGGACTGTGTGCTTCCTTAGAAGTTGTTGCTCTTGGAATTTTCCCTCCTACTATAAGTGTGAACTGACTTTACAGCTGTAGATAAAACGTGACCTGCCCAGTTCTCTCTTTACCCTTTTTATTGTCTGTAGGGAGTGAACTTAGCAATTATTGTTTTTTGATTAATTGAAATTTTTATTGAGAGAACTGTAAATTTACATATAGTTTTAAGAAACAATAGAGAGTTCCCATGTATCTCTTTCCCAAATTTCCCCAGTAGTAGCATCTTGTACAACTGTAGTGCAGTGTCACAATTAGGATATCAGTGTTGATCCAATCCATCAATCTCATCAGATTTCCCCAGTTTTACTTGTACTCATGTGTGTGTGAGTGTGTGTATTTAGTTCTATACAATTTTATCATTTCTGTGGGTTTGTGTATCTACCACCATAGATAAGATACAGAACAGTTCCATCACAGGGATCCCTCCAATTGCCCTTTTGTAAACATACTCACCTCCTTCTGGCCCCTCCCTCTTCCTAACCCCACAACCATGGCTATTTTCCATTTCTATAATTTTGTCATTTCAAAATGTTACATAAATGCAATTGTGCAATTTGAAACTTTTGGGGGTTGGCTTTTTTCATTCAGCATAATTTCCCGGATATTCATCCAAGTTGCTGCACGTATTGATAGTTCATTGCTGAGTAGTAGTCCATGGTTAGTACGTACCACAGTTTGTTTAACCGTTCACCTGTTGAAGAACATCTGGACTCATTCCAGTTTTTGGCTGTTGTGAATAAAGCAGGTATGAACATTCATGTACAGGTTTTAGTGTGAACATAAATGAAAAGGTTATACTGGCCTCATAAAATGAGGTGGGACATGTTTCTTCCTCTTCTGTTTTCTAGAACAGGGGTCCCCGACCACCGGGATCTAATGCCTGATGATCTGAGGTAGAGCTGATGTAATAATAATAACAGAAATAAAGTGCATAACAAATGTAATGCACTTGAATCATCCTGAAACCATCCCCCCCTTCGCCATCTGTGGAAAAATTGTCTTCCATGACAATTTTTTCCCTGGTGCCAAAAAGGTTGGGGACTGCTGTCTAGAGTACATTGACAAATTGTATAAAATTGGTTTTAATTTTTTCTTTAATATTTAATAAAATTCTCTAGTGAAATCGTCTAAGCCTGGAGATTTCTTTTTCTTTTTCTTTTTTCTTTTTTTTTTTTTTTACAGCTTTTAAATTACCAATTCCATTTCCTTAATTTGTATAAGACTATTCAGATTATCTATGTCATCTTAGTTGAGTGGTTTTGAGGAATTATTCATTTCTTCTAAATTGCTGAATTTATGAGTGTAAAGTTCTTCATAATATTTCCTTGTATCCTTTTAATGGCTGCAGGATCTGTCGTGTTATCTCCTATTTAATTCCTGATATTGGTGATTTGTGTCTTCTCTCTTTTTATTTTTATTAGTCTTCATAGGTAGAGGTTCATCAGTTTCAATGATTTTTTTCCCCCAAAGACTGTTTTTTGTTTATTTTCTCTATTGGCTGTTTCCAGTGTCATTGATTTTTGCTTTTATCTTTATTTCCTTCCTGCTGCTTGCTTGCTTTGGGCTTATTTTTATTTTTTCTAGTTTCTTGGGGGTAATAACTCAGATCATTGATTTTTTTAAAAAAAATATTTATTTATTTATTTGGCTGTGCCAGGTCTTCCTTGCGGCATGTGGGATCTTTTAGTTGTGGCATGCTAGCTCTTAGTTGCGGCATGTGGGATTTAGTTCCCTAACCAGGGATTGAACCCGGGCCCCCTGAATTGGGAGCGTAGAGTCTTAGCCACTGGACACCAGGGAAGTCCCTAGATTATTGATTTGAGACCTCTCCTTGTTTTTTGTTTTTTTTTTTTTAACTTTTTATTTTATATTGGAGTATAGCTGATTAACAATGTTGTGATAGTTTCAGGTGCACAGCAAAGCGACTCAGCCATACATATACATGTATCCATTCTCCCCCAAACTCCCCTCCCATCCAGGCTGCCACATAACTTTGAGCAGAGTTTCCTGTGCTATACAGTAGGTCCTTGTTGGTTATCCATTTAAAATATAGCAATGTGTACATGTCGACTCCCTAACTATTCCTCCCCCGACCCTTCCCCACTGGTAACCACAAGTTCGTTCTCTAAGTCTGTGAGTAACCTCGTCTTGTTTTTGATGTAAATATTTAGTGCTACACATTTTCCTGTCAGTACTGCTTTAGCTGTATCTCACTTATTTTGGGATGTTGTATTTTCATTTTGTTTTATATATTTATTTTATTTTATTTTTATTTTTTTGATTTTTTTTATTGGGGTATAGTTTTACAATGTTGTGTTATTTTCTACTGTACAGGGAAGTGGAATTCCCTGTGCTATACAGCAGATTCTTATTAGTTATCTATTTTATACACATCAGTGTATACATGTCAATCCCAATCTCCCAATTCATGCCACCCCCCGCCCCCCACCTCCTGCTTTCCCCCCTTGGTGTCCGTACATTTGTTCTCTACATCTGTGTCTCTATTTCTGCCTTGCAAACCAGTTTCATCTGTACCATTTTCTAGATTCCACATATATGCGTTAATATACGATATTTGTTTTTCTCTTTCTGACTTACTTCACTCTGTATGGCAGTCTCTAGGTCCATCTACGTCTCTACAAATGACCCAATTTCATTTTGTTTTATATATTTTAAAAAGTTCCATTGACACTTCGCCTGTAACAAATGGATTATTTAGATTATTTCAAAGTGTGTTGCTTAATTTTCACATGTTTAGAGATTATCCTGTTGTTTTTCTGTTACTGATTTGTAATTTGATTCTATATGATCAGAGAACACACTGTATATGGTTTTAATTTTCAAAAATTTGTCAAAATTTCTAGCCTCTTGGTGAATGTACCATGCATGGGTGCTTGTAAAAAATTTGTAATCTGCTGTTGTTGGATGAGGTGTTCTATTTGTTTAAGTCAGTTAGATCCTGGTTAATTTTGGTTGTTCAGATCTGCTACAGCCTTGCTGATTTTCTTTCTGGTAGTTCTGTCAGTTGCTGAGGGTGGGATATTGAAGTTTCCAACTATAATTGTGGATTTTTCTGTTTCCCTTTTCAGATCTGTCAGGTTTTGCTTCCTGTATTTTGAAGCTCTGTTTTTTGGTACATGCACATTTAGGATCATTATGTTTTCCTGGTAGATTGATATTTTTATCTTTTTTAAAAAAATGTATTTATTTTATTTATTTATTTTTGGCTGCATTAGGTCTTTGTTGCTGCGCGTGGGCTTTCTCTAGTTGCGGCGAGTGGGGGCTATTCTTTGTTGCGGTGCGCAGGCTTCTCATTGTGGTGGCTTCCCTTGTTGTGGAGCACAGGCTCTAGGTGCGCGGGCTTCAGTAGTTGTGGCACGTGGGCTTCAGTAGTTGTGGCTCACGGGCTCTAGAGTGCAGGCTCAGTTGTTGTGGTGCACGGGCTTAGTTGCTCCGCGGCATGTGGGATCTTCCCGGACCAGGACTTGAACCCGTGTCCCCTGCATTGTCAGGCGGATTCTTAACCACTGTGCCACCAGGGACGTCCCGATATTTTTATCTTTATGTAATATCCCTCTTTGTCTTTTGAAATTTTCATTGCTCTGAAGTCTCCATCAGATATTGATACAGTCATTACTGCTTTTTTAAAAATTAATGTTTGCATAGCGTAACTTTTCTTATCCTTTTACTTTAAGCCTACTTCTGTTGTTGAATTTGGACTGAGTTTCTTATAGAAAGTTCATATATATATATATATATATTTATATTTTTAATGCATGCTGTCACTCTGTCTTGATTAGTATGTAGATCATTTACATTTAAGGTAATTGTCTTGGTCTGCTTGGGCTGCCATAACAATACCATAGACTGGATGACTTAAACAATAACATTTATTTTCTCACAGTTCTGGAGACTGAGATGTCCAAGATCAAGGTGTTGGCAAGGTAGGTTTCATTCTGAGACATCTTCTCTTGGCTTGCCGGTGGCTGCCATCTTGCTGTTTGCTCATATGGTCTCTTTGTGTGTGGGTGGAAAGAGGATGGAACTATCTAGTGTCTCTTCTTATAAGGACATTAATCCTATTGGATCAGGACCCCACCCTTTTTTACCTCATTTAACCTTAGTTACCTCCTAAAGGCCCCGTCTCCAAATAGGGCTTCATCATATGAATTTGGGTGCGGATGACACACAATTCAGTCCACAGCAGTAATTGTCAAATTGTTAGCACTTAAATCTGCCATTTTATTATTTGCATTCTGTTTGTATCCTCTGGTTCTCAGCCCTGTCTCTCTTGTCTTCATGTGGGTTACTTGAACATAATGTATAGTTTTTGTAGTGGTTGCTCTGAATACATATATATGTATTCAGTCTCCTGGTATGAACATTTTACCACTTTGAGTAAAGTGTGAGTAACGCGTTACACTTGTGAGGAAAGTGTGAAAACCTGACTTCCATTTAGGTTCCTTTACCTTCCTCATTTTAAAATATTAGACACCAGATGGCATTACAATTTTTGTTTCAGTCCTCAAATATGATATAGAAAACCCATGAGAAGGATAGTCTATTGTATGTACTCATATTTCTGCTCTTTCTGTTATTCTTTCTTCTTTATGCTCCAAGATTCCATTATTTCTTTTTTATCATTTCCTTTCTGTTTTGACAACTTCTTTTAGCCCTTCTTTAAGGGTATATCTGCTAGTAACAAATTCTTTTAGAAAATCTTCTTTCTTTGATGATGTCATTTTTCCATTTCATTCCTGAGGGATAGTTTCTCTGGATATAGAATTTGTGGTTGACAGTTCTTTTCTTTGGTGCTTGATAAATGATGTGTGTTCCTTCCTTTTGGTCTCCGTGGTTTTAGATGAGAAATCCACTGTCATTCAAACTGGTGTTCCTCTTTAGATAATGCATGTTTTTCTCTTGCTGCTTTCCAGATGTTTTCTTTGTCTTTAGTTTGCAGAAGGTTAATTATGATTTGTTTTGCCGTGTTATTTCCTTTGGTTTATCCTGTTTGGTGTTTGCTCAGTTTCTTGCATCTGTACATTTGTTTGGTTTGCCAGTTTGAGGGAGTTTTTGGCCATTATTTCCTTGAATACTCTTTCAATTCTGTTCTCTTTTCTCCTCTCCTTCTGGGACTCTGCTGATACAAATGTTGGTTCTTTTAAGAGTCCCATAGGTTCCTGAGGGTTTGTTCAGTTGTGTTCAGTCTATTTTCTCTGTTCCTCAGATTGGTTAAATTCTACTGTTCCTTTTTTCAAGTTTACTGATTCTATCCTCTGTCATTTCCACTATGCTATTGAGCCTATCCAGAGAGTATTTCTTTCTTTTTGTTTTTTAGAGCAGTTTTACGATTACAGAAAAATTGAGTGAAAGTACAAAGAATTCCCATATACCAAAGAGTATTTATTTCTATCAATGTATTTTTTTGGTTCTGTGATTTCCATTTAGTTCCTTTTTATAACTTCTATTTTTTTACTCATTATAATTTTTAAAAATTGAGGTATAATTGACACATAATGTTATATTAATTTCAGGTATACAGTATAATGATTCTATAATGATTCTATATGTGTATACATTGCAAAATGATCACCACAATAAGTCTAGTTAACATCTGTCATCTTACATTGTTACAAAAAAATCCTTTTTTCTTGTATGAGAACTTTTAAGATCTACTCTCTTAACAGCTTTCAACTTTCAAATATGCAATACAGTATTATTAACTACAATCCCCATGCTATACATTACTTCCCCATGACTTATTTATTTTAAAACTGGAAGTTTGTACCTTTTGACCCCCTTCACCCATTTCTCTGATCCCCAACCCTTCTTCTGGCAAGCACAAATCTGATCTCTGTTTCTAGGAACTTGGTGTTTTTGTTTTTAGATTCCACATATAAGTGAGATCATACAGTATTTGTCTTTGTCTGAATTAATTCACTTAGCATAATGCCCTTGAGGTTCGTCTGTGTTATCACAAATGGTAAGATTTCATGCTTTTTTATGACTGAATAATATTCCATTGTATATATACGCCACATTTTCTTTATCCATTCATCATTAATTGATACTTAAGTTGTTCCCGTATCTTGGCTATTGTAAATAATGCTGCAGTGAACATGGGGGTACATATATCATTTTGAATTAGTGTTTTTGTTTTCTTCAGATAAATACCCAGAAGTGGAATTGCTGGAGTATATGGTAGTTCTATTTATTATATATATATAATGTAAATAAATAAATCTTTATTATAAATATTTATATATATATATTTATTGAGGGTTTTGCTTTTCATTTGTTTCAGTAGAATATGAAATTGATTATTGAAACATTTTTATGACCACTGCTTTACCTTTCCTGTCAGATAATTCCAACGTCTGATTCACCTTTGTATGGATGGCACTTTATTGTCTTTTCTCATTTGAGTTGTGATGTTCTTGTTTTGGGGATGATGGGTGATTTTTTTTTTTTTATTGCATTCTGGCCTTTTTGTCTGTTGTGTTGGATATTCTGAGTCCTATTTAAGTCTTTTGTTTTAACAGTTAGTTATCCTGTTAAGGTTTAGAATGGCATCCTGCCTCCTTTTGTGGGCTGTGATTCCAGTGATAGCTTAATTTTCAGAACCTTTGTGGTGTTATTTTGTTCTGCTTAGTTTATCTGGTACCACTGGAGCGCCCACTGGTTCCTGCTGGTGCTGCTAGAGGAGGTGGAAGGGCTTTCCCTAGGCTGGGCTACCTCATGTCTCTGTATGGAAGAGGGGCGTTTCAGGCCTGTGGGGCCGAAGACTGCCCCCCAGGCTGGTCACTTGTTGTGGTGGAATTTTTCTTGCCAGTGCCATTTGGACATCCAGTTATCTCTCAGTAGGACAGGGCAGTCTCAGATTTTTAGGAGAAGGAGATTGCTTCCCCTGACTGCTTCTTCTTAGTGGGACTCCTGGTCATACCCCCTTGCTTTTGGTGGCGGGGCTTACCAGGCACTGTTGGAGAGATTCTTGTTCAGTCTTGGAGAGGAATGAGCTTGCTGGTCTGCCTTCTGTGCTAGATTGGGGATTGGGACGTGCCAGGACTGGGTTGCTGCCTTCTTTTGGGTGGGGGACACATCAGATACCCTGCTTCTGTGTTGTTTCTCTAGTCTCGGGATCCCAAACCCATATGCCTTCCTTTTACCACCTTCCAAAGTGTCTTTGGGTTGTCTTTTTCACTATTTTTAGGGTTTATAGTTGTACTTACAGGGGAGGAGCAGGGAGAAACCGGTCTAAGCCGTCTTGTCTTGACTGAAAGTCCTAATTATGTTTTAAAATATTTAAAAATTTTAATTTACATTTACTTTTTTTTTTTTTTTTTAAGAAATTCTTTTATTTATTTATTTATGACTGTGTTGAGTCTTCGTTTCTGTGTGAGGGCTTTCTCTAGTTGCGGCAAGTGGGGATTAATGGCTGAAATTTTTCTAGAAAAAAGATCCTAATCTTCACATTTTAGAAGCCCAAAAAATACAAAGAAATCCATACCTGGGCACATGGACTCATTGTAGTGAAATGCAGAACAGTAAAGGCAAAGTCAAAGATCTAATAATAGAAACCTGATACAGGGAAAAAATCAAAATGCTGAAAGAAAATAAGGGCCAATCGAGAATTGTATTTCTAGTGAAACAGTCTTTCAAACATGAAGGCAAAATATATTTTCAGATAAACAAAAACAGGGAGTTTACTTGTTTACCTAAAACCTCCCTCCTCCAAGTAACTTTGAATGATTTACTTCTGATCTTAGAAGGAAGGTTTGAGGTGTAAGAAAGAACATGATGAAGTAAAATTGTAGATATGGGGATAAATCTGAACATACATTAACGATGTAAAACAAAAATATTTAATCTGTGGAGTTTAAAAGACCTCAATAATATCAGAGTTGTTAAATACTGTATTACAATTTGATGTAAATGGGAAGGAGATAACTAGATTTAAAACCTCTTCAGGCCCTTGTATTGTTTGAGAACAAGCTAAAAGAATTTCTGTAAATATGAAAGTTAAAAATGAAAGCTTAACATTTAAAAGAATGAAAACAGTAGATGTCTTCTAAATGAGGAAAGAAAAAATATGAGGAAAACGCTAATTAGTTTAACAAAAGGCAAGAAAACGAAAAAAGCAACAAAATGTGAGAAAAATAAAGAGCACAAAGTAAAATGGTAGAAGTAAATCCAAATATCAGTAATCAAATTAAGTATTAATGGACTCAATTCTTAAATGACACAGGTCAAACTGAAAAGGAAAACAGAATCTAGCTACATGCTGTTGATAAGAGAACACTTGAAGGATAAGGACAGAAAAAAGTTGAAGGTAAATGATGGAAAAAAATAGGGAAATACTAACAAATATTTCTTGGGTAGTGATGATATTGACAGACTGAATAGATTTTATGACAAAATATTATTAGCATCTGAGAGGGACTCTATATAATGATAAAGTGTAGATTGTACTAGGAAGCTATTTCTAAGTTTGTATGAACCTTATAGGTTAACTCCAAACTCTAAAGAAAAAAAAATTGTATGAACTACCAGAAAATTTGGACAAATACATCATCATAGTAGGAAATATTCATATACTCCTCTCACTAACTCTTAGATTCAGAAAACAAAAATAAATAAGGTTATAGAAGATGGAACATTATTAAGAAATTTGATTTGGTGAATGTATATGGAACCCTGTTCCCAACAATTGCAAAATATACTTTTTTTTTTCCAGCACATATTGAATATTCATGAAAATTGACCATGTTTTAGGCCAGGGGTTTGCAAACTTTTGGTAAATGGCCACATAGTATGTATTTTCTGCTTTGTGGGTCATATGGTTCTTTCTTGCAACTATTCAGCTCTGCTATTATAGATTGAAAGCAACTGTAGACAGTATGCAAACACATGGGTGTGACTATATTCCCATAAAGTTTTATTTATAAATACAGGTGACTAGCTGGATTTGGCCTATAGGTCTTAGTTTGCCAGCTCCTGCTCAAGGCCATAAAAGTCTCAACAAATTTTCCTATCATGCAGACTACATTTTCTGACTGAAGTGCAATGAAGTTAGAAAAATCAATGCTCTCCTCTCCACACCAACATATTCAATGCATACGTATAGGGGGAAAAGTCTTCTTAACTCCTTGATGAAAGAAGAAATCAAAATGGAAATTTAGAAAGTACTTAACACTGAATATTAATGAAACTACTATAAATTAAAGTTTGTAGAATGCAGCTAAAGTGGTGTTCACAGGAAGATTTATAACCTTAAAGGAGTATAAGAAGAAAGGCTGAAAATTAATGTGCTAATAAGCATATGACATAAGAAATTAAAAAAAAAATTAGAATAAATTCAAGCAAGGTAGAAAGAAGGATATAATAAAGACAAAAGCAGAAGTCAATGAGATAAAACCCAGCAAATCCAAAGTTGTTTTTCTTTCAAAGAAGACATTAATAAAAATATATTAGGAATGAAAAATGGGATATAATAATGATGCTACAGATATTAAAGAAATAAGAGAATTCTGTGAACATTTTTATGCTACGGAATTTGAAAATTTAGATGAAATGAACAAGTTCCTAGAAGAATGCAGCTTATCAAAATTGACTGAAGATATTAAAAAAACAACAGTTTGAGTAAAGAAATTAGGTCAGCAATATGAGATCTTCCTAAAAGAAGATAGGCTCAGACAGTGTTTCAAATATTAAAGTAATGATAATTCTAGTGGCATACAAACTCAGTAGAAACAAAAATAAAAACCTCTTCTATGAGATTAGTATATTCTGAATACTAAAACCAAATAAGGACAATGTGAGAGGAAAATTACTGGACCATTTCATTTATGTATGTACATTCAGAATTCTCAAAATATTAGCAAACTAAGCAATGGTATAAAAGAAAGATAAGTCCAGCTTGTTCATGACTAGCCAAGAATACAAAGGTATTGTAGCATCTCAATAGATATAGAAAAAGCATTTGATAAAATTCAGTATCCATTCAGGGTAAAAATTCTTAACAAATGTGGAATAGAAGGAAACTTTCTTAACCTGCTGTAATTCACTAAAAACCTACAGCAAGACACTCAATATTGAAATAGAGGCATTTAAAAAAAAAATCAGAGACATAACAAAGATGCTCACCATCACTGCTTCTACTATATATTGGAAGTTATAAATTATTTATAAAGTATAAATATGTAAATTAGTTATGAGTTATGAAAAATATTTTTCAGTTGGGAATTCTAGCCAACTTCATGAGACAAGACAAAGAATGAAAGGTCTAAGAATTGGAAAGGAGGAAACAAAACGGTCATTATTTGTAGATGGTAGCATTGTCTACACAGAAAATTCCAAGGAGTCTGCAGAAAAATTATTAGTTTAAGTTGTTAGTTGTAAAGTAATGACTGGAAATGAAGAGCATTTAAATAAGCCAGAGAGGAGATTGGTTCAAGATGGCGGAGTAGAAGGACGTGCTCTCACTCCCTCTTGCGAGAACACTGGAATCACAACTAACTGCTGAACAGTCATCAACAGGAAGACACTGGAATTCACCAAAAAAGATACCCCACATCCAAAGACAAAGGAGAAGCCACAAGGAGATGGTAGGAGGGGCGCAATCACAATAAAATCAAATCCCATAACTGCTGGGTGGGAGCCTTACAAACTGCAGAACACTTATACCACAGAAGTCCACCCACTGGAGTGAAGGTTCTGAGCCCCACGTCAGGCTTCTGAACCTGGGGGTCCGGCAACAGGAGGAGGAATTCCTAGAGAATCAGACTTTGAAGGCTAGCGGGATTTGATTGCACGACTTCGACAGGACTGGGGGAAACAGAGACTCCACTCTTGGAGTGCACACACAAAGTAGTGTGCGCATCAGGACCCAGGGGAAGGAGCAGTGACCCCATAAGAGACTGAACCAGACCTACCTGCTAGTGTTGGAGGGTCTCCTGCAGAGGTGGGGGGTGGTTCTCTCTCACTGTGAAGACAGGGACACTGGCGGCAGAAGTTCTGGGAAGTACACCTTGGCATGAGCCCTACCAGAGTCTGCCATTAGCCCCGCCAAAGAGCCCAGGTAGGATCCAGTGTTGGGTTGCCTGAGGCCAAACAACCAACAAGGAGGGAACCCAGTCCCGCCCATCAGCAGTCAAGCAGATTAAAGTTTTACTGAGCTCTTCCCACCAGAGCAACAGCCAGCTCTACCACCACCCGTCCCTCCCATCAGGAAACTTACAAAAGCCTCTTAGCCTCATCCACCAGAGGGCAGACAGCAGAAGCAAGAAGAACTACAATCCTGCAGCCTGTGGAACAAAAACCATATTCACAGAAGGATAAATGAGATGAAAAGGCAGAGGGCTATGTACCAGATGAAGGAACAAGATAAAACCCCAGAAAAACAACTAAATGAAGTGGAGATAGGCAACCTTCCAGAAAAAGAATTCAGAGTAATGATAGTGAAGATGATCCAGGACCTCGGAAAAAGAATGGAGGCAAAAATCGAGAAGATGCAAGAAATGTTTAACAAAGACCTAGAAGAATTAAAGAACAAACAAACAGAGATGAACAATACAATAACTGAAATGAAAAATACACTAGAAGGAATCAATAGCAGAATAACTGAGGCAGAAGAACGGATAAGTGACCTGGAAGACAGAATGGTGGAATTCACTGCTGCAGAACAGAATAAAGAAAAAAGAATGAAAAGAAATGAAGACAGCCTAAGAGACCTCTGGGACAACATTAAACACAACAACATTCGCATTATAGGGGTCCCAGAAGGAGAAGAGAGAGAGAAAGGACCTGAGAAAATATTTGAAGAGGTTATAGTTGAAAACTTCCCTAACATGGGAAAACAAATAGCCACCCAAGTCCAGGAAGCGCCGAGTGTCGCATACAGGATAAACCCAAGGAGAAACACGCTGAGGCGCATAGTAATCAAATTGGCAAAAATTAAAGACAAAGAAAAATTATTGAAAGCAGCAAGGGAAAAATGACAAATAACATACAAGGGAACTCCCATAAGGTTAACAGCTGATTTCTCAGCAGAAACTCTACAAGCCAGAAGGCAGTGGCATGACATACTTAAAGTGATGAAAGGGAAGAACCTACAACCAAGAATGCTCTACCTGGCAAGGATCTCATTCAGATTCGCTGGAGAAATCAAAAGCTTTACAGACAAGCAAAAGCTAAGAGAATTCAGCACCACCAAACCAGCTCTACAACAAATGCTAAAGGAACTTCTCTAAGTGGGAAACACAAGAGAAGAAAAGGACCTACAAAAAGAAACCCAAAACAATTAAGAAAATGGTGATAGGAACATACATATCGATAATTACCTTAAATGTTAATGGATTAAATGCTCCAACCAAAAGACACAGGCTTGCTGAATGGATACAAAAACAAGACCCATATATATGCTGTCTACAAGAGACCCACTTCAGACCTAGGGACACATACAGACTGAATGTGAGGGGATGGAAAAAGATATTCCATGCAAATGGAAATCAAAAGAAAGCTGGAGTAGCAATACTCATCTCAGATAAAATAGACTTTAAAATAAATAATGTTACAAGAGACAAGGAAGGACGCTAGGTAATGATCTAGGGATCAATCCAAGAAGAAGATATAACAATTATAAATATATATGCACCCGACATAGGAGCACCTCAGTATATAAGGCAACTGCTAGCAGTTTTAAAAGAGGAAATCGACAGTAACACAGTAATAGTGGGGGACCTTAACACCTCAGTTATACCAATGGACAGATCTTCCAAACAGAAAATTAATAAGGAAACACAAGCTTTAAATGACACAATAGATCAGATAGATTTAATTGATATTTATACGACGTTCCATCCAAAAACAGCAGATTACACTTTCTTCTCAAGTGTGCGCAGAACATTCTCCATGATAGATCACATCTTGGATCACAACTCAAGCCTCAGTAAGTTTAAGAAAATTGAAATCATATCAAGCATCTTTTCTGACCACAATGCTATGAGATTAGAAATGAATTACAGGGAAACAAGCTTAAAAAGCACAAACATATGGAGGCTAAACAATATGTTACTAAATAACCAAGAGATCACTGAAGAAATCAAGGAAGAAATCAAAAAATACCTAGAGACAAATGACAATGAAAACATGATGATCCAAAACCTATGGGATGCGGCAAAAGCAGTTCTAAGAGGGAAGCTCATAGCTATACAAGACTACCTCAAGAAACAAGAAAAGTCTCAAATGAACAATCTAACCTTACACCTAAAGGAACTAGAGAAAGAAAAACAAACAAAACCTGAAGTTAGCAGAAGGAAAGAAATCATAAAGATCAGAGCAAAAATAAATGAAATAGAAACAAAGAAAACAATAGCAAAGATCAATAAAACTAAAAGCTGGTTCTTTGAGAAGATAAATAAAATTAATAAAGCATTAGCCAGACTCATCAAGAAAAAGAGAGAGAGGACTCAAATCAATAAAAATAGAAATGAAAAAGGAGAAGTTATAACAGACACTGCAGAAATACAAAGCATCCTAAGAGACTACTACAAGCAACTCTATGTCAATAAAATGGACAACCTGGAAGAAATGGACAAATTCTTAGAAAGGTATAACCTTCCAAGACTGAAACAGGAAAAAATAGAAAATATGAACAGACCAATCACAAGTAATGAAATTAAAACTGTGATTAAAAATCTTCCTGGGCTTCCCTGGTGGCGCAGTGGTTGAGAGTCTGCCTGCCGGTGCGGGGGACGCGGGTTCGGGCCCTGGTCTGGGAGGATCCCGCATGCCGTGGAGCGACTGGGTCCGTGAGCCACAATTGCTGAGCCTGCGCGTCTGGAGCCTGTGCTCCACAACGGGAGAGGCCACGGTAGTGGGAGGCCCGCGCACCGCAGTGAAGAGTGGCCCCCACTTGCTGCAACTGGAGAGGGCCCTCGCACAGAAACAAGAACCCAACACAGCCATAAATAAATAAATAAAATTAAAATAAAAAAAAAATCTTCCAGCAGGGGGCTTCCCTGGTGGCGCAGTGGTTGAGAATCTGCCTGCCAATGCAGGGGACACGGGTTCGAGCCCTGGTCCGCGAAGATCCCACATGCCGCGGAGCAACTAGGCCCGTGAGCCACAATTACTGAGCCTGCGCGTCTGGAGCCTGGGCTCCGCAACAAGAGAGGCCGTGATAATGAGAGGCCCGCGCACCGTGATGAAGAGTGGCCCCCACTTGCCGCAACTAGAGAAAGCCCTCGCACAGAAACGAAGACCCAACACAGCAAAAATAAATAAATAAATAAACAAACAAACCCAAAGTTAAAAAAAAAAAAAAAATCTTCCAGCAAACAAAAGTCCAGGACCAGATGGCTTCACAGGTGAATTCTATCAAACATTTAGAGAAGAGCTGACACCCATCCTTCTCAAACTCTTCCAAAAAATTTCAGAGGAAGGAAGACTCCGAAACTCATTCTATGAGGCCACCATCACCCTGATACCAAAACCAGAAAAAGATACTACAAAAAAAGAAAATTACAGACCAGTATCACTGATGAATATACATGCAAAAATCCTCAACAAAATACTAGCAAACAGAATCCAACAGCACATTAAAAGGATCATACATCATGATCAAGTGGGATTTATCCCAAAGATGCAAGGATTCTTCAGTATATGCAAATCAATCAATGTGATACAGCATGTTAGCAAATTGAAGAATAAAAACCATATGATCATCTCAATAGATGCAGAAAAAGCGTTTGACAAAACTCAACACCCATTTATGATAAAAACTCTCCAGAAAGAGAGCATAGAGGGAACCTAGCTCAACATAATAAAGGCCATATATGACAAACCCACAGCAAACATCATTCTCAGTGATGAAAAACTGAAAGTATTTCCTCTAATATCAGGAACAAGACAAGGGTGTCCATTCTCAGCACTATTACTCAACATAGTTTTGGAAGTCCTAGCCACGGCAATCAGAGAAGAAAAAGAAACAAAAGGAATACAAATTGGAAAAGAAGGAGTAAAACTGTCACTGTTTGCAGATCACATGATACTGTACGTAGAGAATCCTAAAGATGCCACCAGAAAACTACTAGAGCTAATCAATGAATTTGGTAAACTTGCAGGATACAAAATTAATGCACAGAAATACGTTACATTCTTATATACTAATGATGAAAAATCTCAAAGAGAAATTAAGGAAATACTCCCATTTACGTTTGCAACAAAAAGAATAAAATACCTGGGAATAAACCTACCTAAGGAGACAAAAGACCTGTATGCTGAAAACTATGAGACATTGATGAAAAAAATTAAAGATGATACCAACAGATGGAGAGATATACCATGTTCTTGGATTGGAAGAATCAATATTGTGAAAATGACTGTAGTACCCAAAGGAATCTACAGATTCAATGCAATTCCTATCAAATTACCACTGGCATTTTTTACAGAAGTAGAACAAAAAATCTGAAAATTTGTATGGAGACACAAAAGACCCTGAATTGCCGAAGCAGTCTTAAGGGAATAAAGTGGAGCTGGGGGAATCAGACTCCCTGACTTCAGACTATACTACAAAGCTACGGTAATCAAGACAATATGGTACTGGCACAAAAACCGGAATATAGATCAATGGAACAAGATAGAAAGCCCAGAGATAAACGCACGCACCTATAGTCAACTAATCTATGACAAAGGAGGCAAAGATATACAATGGAGAAAAGACAGTCTCTTCAATAAGTGGTGCTGGGAAAACTGGACAGCTACATGTAAAAGAATGAAATTAGAACACTCCCTAACACCATACACAAAAATAAACTCAAAATGGATTAAAGACCTAAATGTAAGGCCAGACACTATAAAACTCTTAGAGGAAAACCTAGGAAGAACACTCTTTGACATAAATCACAGCAAGATCTTTTTTGATCCACCTCCTAGAGTAATGGAAATAAAAACAAAAATAAACAAATGGGACCTAATGAAACTTCAAAGCTTTTGCAAAGCAAAGGAAACCATAAACACGACGAAAAGACAGCCCTCAGAATGAGAGAAAATATTTGCAAACGAATCATCGGACAAAGGATTAATCTCCAAAATATATAAACAGCTCATGCAGCTGAAAATTAAAAAAACAAACAACCCAATCCAAAAATGGGCAGAAGACCTAAATAGACATTTCTCCAAAGAAGGCATACAGATGGCCAAGAAGCACATGAAAAGCTGCTCAACATCACTAATTATTAGAGAAATGCAAATCAAAACTACAGTGAGGTATCACCTCACACCAGTTAAAATGGGCATCATCAGAAAATCTACAAACAATAAATGCTGGATAGGGTGTGGAGAAAAGGGAACCCTCTTGCACTGTTGGTGGGAATGTAAATTGATACAGCCACTATGGAGAATAGTATGGAGGTTCCTTAAAAAACTAAAAATAGAATTACCATATGACCCAGCAATCCCACTACTGGGCATATACCCTGAGAAAACTATAATTCAAAAAGACCCATGCACCCCAATGTTCATTGCAGCACTATTTACAGTAGCCAGGTCATGGAAACAATCTAAATGCCCATCGACAGATGAATGGATAAAGAAGATGTGGTACATATATATAATGGAATATTACTCAGCCATGAAAAGGAACGAAATTGGGTCATTTGTAGGGACGTGGATGGATCTAAAGACTGTCATACAGAGTGAAGTAAGTGAGAAAGAGAAAAACAAATATCGTATATTAACGCATATATGTGGAACCTAGAAAAATGGTACAGATGAACCGGTTTGCAGGACAGAAAGTGAGACACAGATGTAGAGAACAAACGTATGGACACCAAGGGGCGAAAGCGGCGGGGACTGGTAGTGGTGGTGTGCTCAATTGAGAGATTGGGATTGACATGTATACACTGATGTGCGTAAAATGGATGACTAATAAAAAAAAAATGACACACTTGAAAAAAAAAAAAAGCCAGAAACCAAAAAAAAATTTTTTAAAGATAGCATTTATAATTCCACAAAAAGATATGTAGATATAAGTTAAACAAAAATGTATAAGACCTTTACAGAGACTGTAAGATTTTATTGAATGAAAATAAAAAGTTATAAATAGATCGTGTTTATGGATAGGGAGACTGCATAACATAATTAAGTCAGTTACTCACAAATTGATTTAAAAATTCATGTAGTTTCATTCAAAATTCCAATAGTTTTTTAAATGAAATTTGAAAACTTATGTTCAAATTTGCAAAGGACAAGTTATCCTAGAAATATGAAGAACAAATTGGGGCAAGGGCTTGGTCTACACTGTGCAATTTAATAATTACTGTCAATAGTTTGTAATTTGACAGTATGGTAGCAGTATAACGATAGATAAATAGACCAATGAAGCAGAATAGAGGAACAGAAATAGACCTTTATGGGAACTTAATATATGTCAGAGTGACATTGCACATTAAGGGGAAAAGGATAAACTATTCACTATATATTGCTGGAATAACTGGTTATCTATACTGGAAGAAATGAAATGGGATCTCAACCTCATACTGTATACAAATCAAGTTCAGGCAGATTAAAGGCTTAATAAAAACAGCTAACACTTACGTAGTGCTTAGTATATACTTGACCTTGTTCTAGCACTTTACATACATTTACTTCTTTAATCACCACATTTATCTTTAACGGTAGGGACTATTATTATTTCCTTTTTGTATACGAGGAAACTGAGGCAAGCACAGAGAGATCAAGAAATTTTGCCAGGGTCACAGTAGCAGAGCTACATTTGAACCCAAGTAGTCTGGCTCTGCTGTCTGCGTTTTTAAACACTATGCTATAGTGTTCCTTTCACTTAAATGTGCAGGACAGAATTCTAAATTTTTCAATATAGAGGCATGTCTTTATGACGTCAGGATAGGGAAGGATTTTTTCAGGAATAATTTTATGTTTATCATAAAGGAACAAAATCAAAAAATTTGGCTACCTTAAAATTAAGAACTTCCGTTTGTCAGAAGATATCGCAAAGAAAGTGGAAAGCGAAGTGGAAGAAGAAATTCGTAATGCGTCTAACAAGAAAGGATTGTATAACCATAAACATAAAGAATTCCTGTTGTACTATAATGTATGAGTTTTGTTGCTCCATATTTTCTTCCATGATTGGAATGTCTTTTGATCATAGTGGCTATAAAATGGTATATTTGTGGTTTTAATTTGCAACCTTTGATTTTTAGGATAAGCATCAATTCCTATGTTAGTGGCCATTTGTATTTTTTTCTTTAAAGAAAAGCCGGTAGGAGATAGGGCATGGGGCTGACCAGTTGGCACTCTGGGGAGTAGGTTTTACCTCCAGGTACTCCTGGGTCTGTAAGTTTTATCAGAGAAGCACCCATGATCAGATCTGCTTCTCTGGCTGATTTTTGATTTCTAGGATATTTTTAATCTTCATTTCAGACTGTACTCTTAAATCATTTGATAGAACACTGAATTTACTGGTACGGTTCATAACATTTGAAAGGATTAACATTTGATTTATTCTCTCTAAACCCACAGCTATTCGAAATAACCTAAAACTTCAGGATTTACTTCACAGAAATGATTTCTTTCTAATGTATGCTCTTTCAAAGGAATTCAGAATCCTGTTACATATGAGGCTATACAGCATTAATCCCATGCATTGATGTTTAGTGACCAGTTAATTATACTTCAAAAGAAAAAGCTTAAAATTTCCCTAATTTTCAAAGTAATATATACTCATGTAAAATAAATTTGGGAAATACAAGCATGTAGATGGTAATAAACTACAATTTAGACAACTGTGACTTAACACTTGTGGCATATTCCTTTGTGGTCTTTGGTTTTTCTATCTTTATGTATATAGTTGAGAATAATAGTCTCACTTTAAAAGAAGAGCTTTAACTTCTAATGCTAAAAAAAAAGTAGTAATCATGATTACTTAGAAATTTAATCACATGGAAGTTGAGTCAAAATTTGCAGTCCAATTTTATCTTTTTTTTTTGTGGTCTAATTTTAATTGCTGTATGTCTTCCTATTTTATCTTTGGTTTTCCTGGGCAGTGATTTTTTTTTTTTTCTTTAAAGTTATGACCACTTTAAATCCTTTTGAGAAATGAACTGAGAGTGTATGCCGGTTGTCAGTTTATTGCCTCTAACTCCAAATCCACCTTCTTCACACTGGTTTGTAATCCTGGAACTGTCCCCTGAAACCTTTCTCCTTTTGCCAACTGGCATATTATTAAGTTTTGTCAGTTGAGGTTGCTGGAGGGAATGCAGCAGGAGGAAGGGCCTTTTCTTCCTGGTTCCCTGATGCTTTCCTCCTTCTTGCTCTTTAGCCCTCAGCCTACATGGGGCTGGGGTTGGGGGGAGCAGCAGCAGTAAGCTCACATCCTAGGGAGGTCTCAGCATCGTCCCACTGGTGGCCCTGTGCCCTAGTGGGTGATTTCTTGCTTGCCAGTGAAAACCTGTGGCACTTCTGTCATCGAGAGGGGGCTAAAGCTGCACAGTCTCCAAAGAGGTTTGAATTTCAGCCAGTGGGTGGGGGGACTGCAGGGGAGGAGTTAAGAGGATTGTCCTGTGCATTATAGAATGTTCAGCATTATGCCTGGCCTCTCCTTACTAGGTGCTGGTAGCACACCCTATCTCCTAAGCCGTGACTATCAAAGATATCTCCAGGTATTGCCAAATGTCCCTCTGGGGACAAAATCACCCCTGGTTGAGAACCCCAGGTATAGTAGAATACTCTTCCTTCCATGATGTTTTCTTCTCTTGATTTTGGGCATATCACTTCTCTTGGTTTTCTTTATACTTATTGCTCCTTTTCACTCTGCCTTGCTGGTTCCTCTCTCCCTGGCTTCTTAATGTCCATACCTCTCTCCTGAGCTCCACACTCATCTATCCACGTGATTATTAGACATCTTCACTCAGACCTATAGTAGATGGTTTGAACTTAGTATGTCTACAATTGAACTCCTGATCTCTGCCATCCTCCCACGGTCTCCATCTGCAGCCATCCTCATTTCATTTGATGGCAGTTCCTGTTGTCGAGTCCAAAACCTTACAGTCTTGTGTGACTTACTTGTTTCTCTGAAACCTCACATGCAATCCATGAGGAAGTCCTGTTGGCTCTACCTTTCCAATTTATTCAGCATCTGACCTTTTCTTACTGTCTCCACTGCTGTCATCATCATCTCCTGCTCAGTTTACTGCGGAAGCCTCGTACCTGATCTCCAAACTTCTGCCCTTCTGTCCTTAATCTTCTCATCACAGCACCCGGGTGACCTTTTAAAATATTAAATCGTATCATTCCTCTCTTCGAAGCTCTGCAGGGGCGCCTGCCTTTTATTCAGAATAAAAGCCAAAGTACCTGTCACATAATAGGTGCTCCAAAAATATTTGTCGAATGAATGAAGTACTAAATCAAATCCATTCAAATGCATTTTTTCTCCTTCCTCTTGCTGATGCTTTATACTTTTGACTACTACTCCCTGTTTCTTGAACTCTCTCCTCCTTCAGAGGCAGTTATTTCCTCTTGACTCTCTGGTTAGTTCTGTCTTCTTCATGGCTCCACTTCTGTATGTACAGTCATATAAATGTCTGTTAAAATCCTTGGCCCTCTTTTCCTCTCTGTACGCTTCATTCTTTCCTGATGATTTTAGTCACACCAGTGGCTAAACTGGCACTTCTATGTTGATTCTTCTCAATTGCATAGTAATATAACCAAGAAGTCTTCTCCTTTAAAATTTTTATCCCTGCTGAGTATGAGCTTCATGAAAGCAGGGACTGGATCTTTCTGGTCAACTACTTTATTTCCAGGGTCAAATATGGTTCCTGGTACATTGTGGTCATTCAGTATACGTTTGTTGAATGAATGAACTTTAAATCTGTTTTTCATGGTACTTTTTATAGGACATCTTCGACTGGATGTCTTTATATCAATATGTAACATTTAGCATGCCCCAAACCAAACTCATTATTTTCCCACAATAAACCTACTCCCTCTCCTTTCCACTTTGCCTTTTCAGTAAAGGGTAAAAGGGTACTCCCATCCACACCACTGTTAAAGCTAAAAATTTAGGTTTTTTTCTTTTTTTTTTTTTTTAGATTTCTCCCACTTGCTTTTTTAGCACAGCTAATCAGTTGCCAAATCCTGCTGATTCTTTTTTTAAGAACAGCTTTATCAAGGTATGATTTATATACCATAAAATTCACCTGTTTTAAGGGTACAACTCAGTAAATTTTAGTGTATTTATAGAATTGTACGGCCATCACCACAATCTAATTTTATAACAGTTTCACCATCTTGAAAAAAAAATCATACCCATTTATAGTCACTCCCCATTCCCACCCCCCATCCTAGGCAACCATTAATCTACTTTTTGTCTCTATATTTGCCTAATTTTTTAAAAGTATTTCATATAAATGGAATAATACAATATATGTTTTTTTTCTATCTGGCGTCTTTCACTGAGCATACTGTTTTTCAAGGTTCATTCATGTTGTAGCTTGTATCAGTACTTTACTCCTTTTTATTGCTGAGTAGCATTCCATTGTATGGGCATGTCAGATATTTCTAACCCAGTCACCAGTTGATTGATATTTGGGATGTTTCTAGTTTTTGACTTTTATGAGTAATACTGCTGTGAACACTTGTGTGTGGGTCTTTGTGTGGACATAAATTTTCATTTCTCTTGGGTAGATAACTAAGAGTAGAAACACTGGGTCATATCGTAAATCTATGTTGAAGTTTTTAAAGAAAATACCAAACTAATTTCCAAAGTGGCTGTGCCATTTGATATTCCTACCAGCACAGGTTCCAGTTTCTTTACAGTCTTGCTGATACTTGATATTGTCTTTTTTAGTATAGCCATTGTAGAGGGTGAAAAATGGTATTTCATTTGGTTTTTATTTGTATTTGATATGACTTGTATTTGATTAGATATGTGTTTGATATGACTAATGATGTTGAGCATCTTTTCATGTGCTTATTAGCCATTTGTATGTCTTCCTTTGCCCATCTTAAAATTGAGTTGTCTTTTCATTACTGAGTTGTAAGAGTTCTATGTATTCTAGATGCAAGTCTCTTACCAGATATGATTTGCAAATATTTTCTCCCAGTCTGTGGGTGGTTTTTTCACTATCTTCTTTTTTAAAAACTTGAGATATAATTCACATACTGTAATAGTCACCTCTTTAATGTGCACAATTCAGTGGTTTTTAGTATATTCAGAAGGTTGTTCATTCATCACCACTATGTAATTCCAGAATATTTTCATCACCCCAAAAAAGAAACCTAATATCCATCAGTGGTCACTCCCTATTTCTCATTCCCTCTAGCATCTGGCAGACACTTATCTTCTTCCTATCTCTGTGGATTTGCCTGGTCTGCCTTTTTACTTTCTTGAATGCTGTCTTTTGATGCACAAAAGTTTAAAATTTTGATTAAGGTCAGCTTACCAGTTTTTTTCATCTTCTGCTTTTGGTGTCATACTTAAGAAGTCCTTGCCTAACTCAAGATCACAAAGATTTACTCCTATATTTTCTTCTAAGATTTTTATAATTTAGTTCTTACGTTTAGGTTTGTGGTCCATTTTGAGTTAATTTTTGTGTGTGGTGTGAGACAGAGATCCAGATTCATCTTTTTCCATATGGATATCCAATTCCCCCAGCATTATTTATTAAAAAGTATATATTTTTGGACCTACAGTGTGTCACTTACAGACAACATATAGTTAAAATCTTGATTTTTCTCCAAATGACAGTATCTGCCTAAAATCTTTTGATTCTTCCTCAGAAATCCTTGACTTTTCTCCTTGTTTTCTCCTTGTTTATTCTCACACTGCCTTTGTCCTTGTCCAGAATGGCAAAGGCCTCTCAGATGTTTTCTTAGTTTCCTGGTATGGATTCCCTTCCACCATTTCCAGATCTATTCTTTATACTGATTGCTTCACTCAATTAATTTACTGGCCTGGCCCATGTGGACCTTTGAGTTTGCAAACCCTGGCGTAAAATGTCACGTTCTGACTCCTATAACTCTCCTATTCATTATTTTATTCACTAGGTATTTAGTGTCTGCTAAGTGACATGCACTGTTCTAGGCACTAAAGATAGAGTAGTCTATCTGTAAGCTTTTGATGATTAACTCAGCACTTTTAAAATGTAGTAGCAAAAAAGAACCACCATTCATTTAGGTCATGATTGTGTGGGTTGACAGTTTGTACTGGGTTCACTGTGTGGTTCTTTTGGTCTTGGCTGGGCTCAGTCATGCATTTGCTGTCAGCAAGACAGTTTTGCTTCTGGGGATTCATTGACCATCATCTAAGGCAGGAGTTGGATATCTGTGGCCCCTAAGCTAAGACTGGTGTTTATATTTTTGAACAGTTTTAAAATAAAAAATAAAAAATATGTGACGGAGATTATATAAGGCTCTCAATGCCCAAAGTTTTTACTATCTGTCCCTTTACAGAAAAAGTTTGCTGATCCCTGGTCTGAGACAATAGATGTTGACTGGGCTGTGTGTCTCTCATCATCAAATAGACTAGACTAGACTTTTCACATGGTAGCAACAGGCTTCCCAAAAAGAGTAGAAGCATACAAGACTCTCAAGGCTTAAATTTAGAACTAGCACAACTTGCCTCTGCTATATTCTGTTGGCAAAAGCAAGTCACAAAGACATCTGAAATTCAACAGATGGAATAAAGGACTCCATTTTTTAATGAGAGGAGCTGTAGAATCACATTTCAAGAGGCATGGATAAAAGGGGGAGACAAACTATGGCCATTTTTGCTGTCTGCCACAAGGTGTGGACAAACAGACAAAAAGCTTCCTGCCATTGTGGAGTGTACGTTCTATCGATAGCAGTAAATTCTCATGTTTCATTATACGCCCAAAATATGCCTTTTAATTCAGCCATACTGCCTTAGTTGCATGTCCCTGAATACTAATTGATTTCTCACTTCCCTGTACTTTCAGTCCTGCTTTATAAATGTTTATGGAATGAAAGAATATTGTGACTTTCTTCCCTCATTTGCTTGGTTAACTCCAGTCTCCTAAAAGTCTGCTCACCTCTCGGAGGCATTTCCTGTCAGTGTGCTGTTTCTGTGTTCACTAACATACTCTGTTATAGCATTGGTTCATGCTGAATTGTGATTAGTAATTTCGTGTCTCCTTACTTAATAAGGTGTTTGAAGACTAGGGTTGGTGTCTTTGGTGTTTTGTTGATATATTTCTATTTCCATTCAACAAATACTTATTGTATTCCTACTTTGTGCCAAGCACTGTGCTGAGTGCTAGAAACAAACAAAACAGACAAGGAAAATTCTTGCATTCATGTAGTATAGGTAGTATTTTTAATAATACTGCTTTTTAGCAAGATTAGTATATTATGTTTTGTTTTTTTTCCTCATGTCTCCAAACCATTTTTCATCCATACATCTTCTGTGTTTTATTTTTGCGAGATTTAATCTTTAAGGCATTTACTGCATCACTTTTGATTTTTATAGTTGCATCTTTAGTTGTTATGCAATATGTGTGTTTTGAAAACTAAGTGTACTAAATCTTTATGTTGAAATTCACATAAGATTTTGATTAGTAGTTCACTCTCTTGGTTATTCACTTTTTAAATTTTTTTTTAAAATAAATTTATTTATTTATTTATTTTTGGCTGCATTGGGTCTTCATTGCTGCGCGCGGGCTTTCTCTAGTTGCAGTGAGTGGCGGCTACTCTTCATTGTGGTGTGCAGGCTTCTCATTGCAATGGCTTCTCTTGTTGCAGAGCATGGGCTCTAGGTGTGCAGGCTTCAGTAGTTGTGACACATGGGCTCAGTAGTTGTGGCTCACAGGCTCTAGAGCGCAGGCTCAGTAGTTGTGGCGCACGGGCTTAGTTGCTCCACGGCATGTGGGATCTTCCCGGACCAGGGCTCGAACCCATGTCCCCTGCATTGGCAGGCGGATTCTTAACCACTGCGCCACCAGGGAAGCCCACTCTTTTTATTCTTGATATTCAGTCTCCAAGGACAGTATGTCTTACATTTTAGAATGCAGGTTTGAGATTATGAATTATTTTTCCTCAAGGAAAATTAGATTTTAGTGTTTAGTATAGTACCAAATACATAAGGGGCATTTGTTCATGGTAATAGCCTCTTTGGTTTTCTGTTTCATTGAATTTTACCCAAGATAATTATTCTTGACTGACTTTTAAATGGCTAAATAAATCCTTTACCTTCAGTATAATAATTATAATAACTTTTTTTCATTATAAATCACAATGATACCCACTTTTTCTTTTCCCTCCCCATTTGGTTCTTAAAAATATTAATGTGTAAATTTGGAAGTGTCTCTGTTATACAATTGCTAACCTATTTGAAATATTTTGAAAATGTGCATACGAATTTTATAAATTAATGACTCCAGAAATGAAATTAAGGCCAATTTAAAGAAGGGATTCATTACCTTAAAAGAATTAATAATATGATTCTTCTTAAGAGGTTGTTGGATAGTCATATTACTTATTTATTCTTTCATTCTTGGTTCAGTCAGTCATCCATTTAATAAACATTTTTTGAGTGCTTACTATATGTGAGTTACTGTGCAAGATGCAAAGATACAAAGAATAATTAAACAGAAGATGTGTGGAGGGAGGTCTTTATTTCATATTTAAATCTAAGAATTGGAATATTATAGAAAGCTAGAATATAAACATCTAGTAGAAAAGGGAGATCAAAAAAGAACTTCATGGAATTTTAACCTTTTCTAGCATCTTGCCTGACCATTCTGTAAAATATAGCAAAAGATATTCTGATATTCTGGATTGAAAGCATAAGACTATAGATCTTTCATAAATGAATAATTTTTGGAAATACTAATAGCATCTAGTTATTATTCTAAATCTTTGTCTTATATTTGTTGCAGTTAGTTTGTGAGGATTCAATTAAATGTTTGCAAATAAAGATTGTTGAAAATATGCATATAAACATATGCATCTTATGAAAGTTGGTGTTATGAGCTTTCTCAGCTATTCAAAATGATGAATAATTGTTAGAATTATTATAGAGTAATATAAATTACTTTGATTGCAGATTTAGAGAACTTATAGTTTGATCAGAAAAGGGCTGAAAAACAATCATTTCCTCTCTTTAACCTCTTTATAATTCCAGTGTGTTGTGTAAGACATATAATTTATAGAAGTGAAATCACATAATTGCTTTCTATATTATGTTTTGTTATGTGTAGAAGGCCAAACCAAGACATGAACACATTAGCGGGATAAAAGTAGAAGATTTCTCTAAAGGCCATTTGGTTTATAAGAATGGTGAAGAGGCTAAACAGCAGCTCATATATTTACAAGCCTAAGTGATTTTTACTCTGTGTTTTTATTTACACATGACTAATAAATTAATCTGTGGATCAGCAAGAAGGTTTAATATTCAATATTCAAAAATTGAAAGTGGGGCTATTTTGGGGTTTTTTTTCATTTAGTTAAAATGGAAAGGGTATTATTTAACCATTGATCTGGGTAATATTAATAGTTCATAGAGAACGTGAAATGATCTTTTTTCCCCTTTGGTACTCTTTTACTTTAATAAACAAACATCACTTTTTTGTGTGTTGTTGAAAATCTTTGGGAATGGAATGGGTAGCTGTACAAGTTATATTAAAGCAAGGTCACTCTTAAAATTCAGATATTTTGGAAAATTTTATTTAAAAAGCAGTTTAAACAAAGTCATTTAAAGGTTCGTTTCCATTTTGCACTGCAGGAGTTCCTATCCTCAAAACTATTCCTTGGAAAGGCAATAATTACATATTATTCTGTTTATTTACTTCGACCAGATGAGTTAGATACTATGTCTTATTCAGTCTCTACTCCTCAAGTTAAATGGCTGGCGCACATGTGAGCACATATACATGCATGTCTGTCCATATATTACACTGTGTATATAAAGCATATGTATGCATGTCTGTCTGTATTATACTGTATATAAAAGAAAAGTGCGTAAGTCCTTCTCGCCCTAAGACATTCCAACTTTTATGAAGATGCATATGCATCTATAGAGTTATTTCAATATGACATTAATAGAGAGGATGTCAAATAAGAATAAAATCAATATTGTGGCCAGATATTTTAAGGTTGTCTTAAAATGAGGTAATTAAAAGTAACAATCTCAGAAATCTTATCTGTTTGATTTTCCTCTCCACTTCCGTGCTTAGCCTAGTTTTTACATAACTATTGTTTTATACTAGTATTGTATAAATTTTAATATTTCTTTATTTAGTCTTTTCCTTTCCCCCTTCCCTCTTAGGCTTGGAATTAAACTTGTTCTTCACTATTAATGTTTAATAAGAATAGTAAAGTTGTAATTAGAGCAAATGCATGTTATCTTTTAAATTGATTACTACTTCCATCATTCATAATTAATTAAATATCTTTATTTTTCTAGATCCTTGCTTTCCTCTTTTCTTTTTCTTTCTTGCCGATCTCATTGTCCCGTAATTAATTTGTGTTTCTTAGTTTTTCCCCCCATAGATAACAGAAAGGAAAAGAAGGTAGAACTTAAGGATTACTTGATTTTCATTCACTTATTTATCATTTAACTATGTTTGCCACTGGCAGGAATATTTCTCTACTGCCTTTATATGTGTGGAATAATACATTAAACTACATATATTCAGTTACTCTTTCCCCAAATGTATAGAATTAATCTTTTTTCTACTTGTATTTGGAGCACTATAGTTAATAGTTTAGAAGCTCAGAGGCTTGTTTCCTTATATTTCCTATTTGTATACTAGCTGGTTTTTTTTAAACAATCTTTCCCCAATCTACCCCCCTAAACCCTCGCTGGCAAGCATCCTTTTTTGAGTAAAGACTTTTATAATCTGTCCCTTGTTTAACTCCCCAGCCCCTTCTTTTGTCACTTCCTAATGATTAGCCCCAACTGTACTGAATTACTTATCGTTCCTGAAATATATCTTGTTTTCTCTTCCCTCCGTGCCTTTGCACATACTGTTCCCTCTACTTGGAATGTTCTGCCGTTGCCCCCTCCCTTTCTTATCGCCTGGCAAGCTCTTTTCAGCACGTTCGCAGATCATTTCCGGGAGTCAGTTCACGACATCTCCTCCTGTCTTTGCTTCCATAGCATCCTATGTAAGCCTCCGAGATTACTACACTGTGTTATTTGTCACCTCACTTGACTGTGAGCTCTGTGAGAACACAGTTGGACTCTTTCCCCTCTCTTTCTTCATGCTTTGCACAGAATTGAATGAATTCAATTGCCACAATGATTTTGCAAGAACTTGTTAGTATCTCCATTTTATAGTTCAGAAAACTGAAGTTAATTTGCCCAGTGATACAGTTAGTAAGTGGTGGAGCCAGGATTTGACTTAGGCCTGTTTGACTCCACAGTCTCTGGTTAATTCATGTTGCCATGCTGCTTCCTCAACCATACAAATGTTAATAATTGATGATGGGCAGTAGTGTAATGTAGTGTAAAAAACATGGACTTAGACGTCAGACGGATCTCGGTTTGAATTCTAGTTTGCCATTTAGCCAACTGTTGGTAAGTTTCATAACCTCTATTTTCCCTTTTGTAAAATGTGGCTAATAGCATTACCTACTTTAGAGGATTGCTGTGAGAATTAAATAAAATATATGCAGGTGGTTTTGTGTAATGCTGGGCATGTGATCTACTTTATAGGTGGTAGTTGTTTCAGGTAAGATATATAGCTATGAGCAAAAGAAAGATTGACTAGCAAAGGCTTAAACAAACAAACAAAAAATTTAAATGGCTTCACATAATACAAAGTCTGGAGGTCGTCTTCAGTGACTTAAGTTTCTTGTCTTTTTCATAGTCTCAGGATATCTGTGAAGTCTCAGGTATCATGTCAAAAGCTGGAGAAAGTGAGAAGGCATGGACTCCAGTAATAGCTTAACTGCTGTTCTAACCACAGTCTTGCCATTATCCAAGCTGTGAGAGAGACTGGGAAAGTGGAGAATGGGATCGCTGTGATTAGACCAGCAATCATTCTTCATCTAGGGATGAGAACATTGCTTCCTTGTATAAAATTAGAGAAGTATCTTCCCCAGTGGTTGTGGTGATGCCGCTGCTGCTGTGTGATGACATAACCCTGTCACAAGGTATGCTTATCATTTCATTAGTCCGAAGCAGCTAACAAGTAAGCATTGTGCATTGTTTTAATCCATATCAAGTAAAAGCTAAGAGTAGATTAGCTGTGTCCCTATTATCTCATTATTTAGGGGCTAACATTTTGCAAAACGAGCTTTTCAGCCATTTTCCTATCTCACTGGCTTAAGAATGCTTACAAAATTTGCTACTGCTCCTGACTGCCCCCTCACCCCCCAGCTAACACATCAAACAACCACCACCAGATAGACAACAACAAAACCTCATAACATCACTGGCGTCCTTCTGATAGTTTGATGGCTGTTGCTTTTTTTGAGAGAGACTCAAAGTTTTAGCTTCAGCCTCCCAAAGTTCATGCTACTCTTAAAGCCACTGCTTCTCCCCTAGTATCTCATGTTTGGGATTTCCCCTGCCACCCTCATCGGATTCAGTGAGAACAGTGGGGTCTCCTGTACTTTTGCCTCCTACCACCCAGCTTCCTGCTGTTGGAATCTTTCACAGTTATTAGACCTCTTTCCACCTGCTCACTCTGTTGATTTTTGGCTGTTTGGGAGAGAAAAGGGAAGCAGAACTGTGCAGCTCAGCTCTTGCTGCTTTGCCAGTGATTTGGGAGGATATGGTACTCAAATGCTCATTTGGATTCTGGAATGAATTTGGCTATAAAAACAGTGGTGTGAAAGATGTTAGGGTTGTATTCTATTTTTAGTTTTCTAGTTCAGTTACATTTTGTCTTTTGAGGAATGAGATCTCCCTACCATTATACATTATTCCAATAGGGAAATATTTTATGATTTCCAACCAATTTAAAAACAAACATTTGGAGTAGAATATATATCACGAGTTGAATGACCTATGCTTGGGTGTCACCTTTCTGTACCTTGGTAGCATGCTGAACTAACACTCATCCAAAGTGAAAAAGCAGGAGGAGAAGCTAAGGACATAGATAATTCATAGACTGGTTAATTATTCCCCCTATAATAAAAAGTAAAATATACAGAAAATCTGAGTCTTGGCTGCAGAATGAAGTATGTTCTTTCCTGTGGATACTTCATACATTTTTTTTCATTTTAATATTTATGTTTTGAAGCTTCAGTTATTTTTCCATTAAGTCTTCATTCAGAGAGCTTAGAGATGTATATGTAAAGAATAATATCTGATTATTGCATGACTCTTACTGAGTTTCATTCTTGGGCTCGACTATGTTGTTTTACCAATCGATGTTAATGCCAGATTTTCTGGAACTTAGATTCACTGGATGGTTTTCAGTTATTCAGAAGCCACTGATAATTTAGTACAATAATAAACATAATGATGATTATCAAGTTTGGATTCCAAATATTGAGAGGCATATATGCTTTACTGTGACAGCTTTTAGAAAAGGTTTTGAAGTAGATGAAGAAAAGACAGAAGATATGTTGAGAAACAGATGTTGTATGACTAAAGTACCCAGCTGTGTGCTAACAAAATGAATCTCATGCCTATTAGTTAACAATTCTTTGGCAGTCAGAGGCATATGTAAAGCAGTAAATGCAGCATGGGGAAATAAAAAAGGTTAAAAACATTTTCTAAGCTTAAAATGTTGGCAGTGTCTAGTCTACCATCTGTATTGCTGAAGAGTTGATTTTGTTGTGGGTAAGTCATACCAAGGTCACTTCTAAAAAAAAAAACTTGGTTAACCCATTAGTCTTCATTTTCAGATGTTAGCATTACGTGTCTTAGGACTTGAATTAGTGAGAAAAAATATTATTTCAGTAAAATAAATTCCATTTGGTGTATATAAATCTAAATGCTTTTATATTAGCACTTTGTTATGAAACAGATTTTTTTTTCAGTTCTTATTTGAATTCTTTCACGTCAAATCTATTAATTATTTAAAAGTTTTCTATTGAAATGCTTCTTTGCCCAATTTAGATATATGACCATTTAACTATATAGTATAGTGTTATTGACCCTTACCATTATGGTCTTCTATGAGAAGAGGCAGAGCTTTCTCATCCTACAAGTCTTTCTTCTTCTTTTTTTTAATACATTTATTTATTTATTTATTTATTTTTGGCTGTGTTGGGTCTTTGTTTCTGTGCGAGGGCTTTCTCCAGTTGCGGCGAGTGGGGGCCACTCTTCATCGCGGTGCGCGGGCCTCACTGTTGCGGCCTCTCCCGTTGCGGAGCACAGGCTCCAGACGCGCAGGCTCAGTAGTTGTGGCTCACGGGCTTAGTTGCTCTGCGGCATGTGGGATCCTCCCAGACCAGGGCTCGAACCCGTGTCCCCTGCATTGGCAGGCAGACTCCTAACCACTGCACCACCAGGGAAGCCCAAGTCTTTCTTCTTTGATTGAGTAGATGGTTAACTCTTTAGGGTGGCCTATTTAGGCTAAAGGTTCACTCTTAGGTACTTAAAATGATATTCCATTCCATTTTCCCTTATAGGACCCCAAATTAAGAATTGTATACCCGTAGAGTATTTCTGTATAGTACATCAGCTCTTTATAATTAGCTTCTTTTGGTTCAGGAATTATCTTCCTCAGTACTCAGAGATGTTGCAAACCACACATGGGATTTTCTTAGAGATATAATGAAATACCTTAGAACTTTACAGAAATCAAGGTCAATATAATTTGTCTGAAAATAAAAATGAAAAGTATAATTAAACGTTATTAATGTGTGGGTCTGATTAAATTAAGCTGCATAAAATTGATAAGATTTGGTATTCATATTCCTATATTAATAGTCTGCAATAACTTGAAAACATACTTCTACTTTGATTTAAAAACTAAATGAAGATAGAAGTTCTTATAATACTATGGATCAGGAAAGAGATTCTTTCACTAGAGTAGTCAAGTTTCTTTATATATAACTTAATTTTAAACTAAAACCTAGGATCTAAGGGCCTTGGCATCCTACATAATTTATAACATTGTTCTGGTTATCATGTCTGCAAAAATTTTTGCTCATTGGCTGGTCTTATTTTTGCCTGTATTGCTCTGGTTTTGATTAGAGTGGAAAATATTTTATGCACATAATGTAACTTATGCCTCATTTGGTACTGAGAATCTTTCTTTTGGTTAAGCACCAATCTGGCAGTACCATATGAAGCTTAGGTAGGAAGTGGACAGAGAGGGAGGGCTGTATACAGTGAAAAGAGTGAATGACAAAAAGGAAACGGAAAGAGTTAGAGGAAAAGTTGTAGTCATTATTGGCATTTAGAGACTTATTACATGGCCCTCTAGATACTCCATTAATTCATACAGTATCTTTGTGAACTGGGATCTTACAAAGGACAATAGAAAGGAAGCTTCTTATAACTGTTACTGTTTCTGTAATTATATGTCTCAAAATAAAGGAAACAAAAATTAACTGAATTTCTGTAACATTTTAGGAAATATATTTACTTGATTAAAAGCATAATTTAAAAATTACCATTAAAGGTAAATTTTCCTACTTAAAATCTATCATGTCATCAGTAAAAGAGGCAACCCTAGCACATGGAAGGCATTTGAGTTTTTATACAATTCTGTAGTTGTTTATTTTTTTTAAGCAAGAGGTTTAATAATGTTTGTTGAAAACCTTCATTATAACCATCACCACTAGATTATGTTCAATCTTCTCAATTTTTACCCCAGTCATTTCAAATTTTCCATTATCTTAAGAATGGGGGTAGAAGGAAATTTTATATAAGGACTCAGTTTTGTTAAGCAAATGAAGACTATGAATAGCACTTGACTTATTAGTGAGCTCATACTGTGTATGTCAGTGGGTGGTGTGAGTTTTGAGATGTTCCTTCATTCTGTGGGTCTTAGTTTCCTCATCTAGAAAGTAAAGGGCATTATATAATAGATGAGTTCTAAACTGTGTATTTAAGAGACAGTAATTATTCAATTCAAATCCTGTAGTGTGGTATTCAAGGCCTTTCATAGCTAGAAATCTTTAGTTATATTTTATTTTATTTACTTTCACAAATTCTACTGTAGTATTCACCATTCTCCAGACTTATAAATCCTGTCTGTTGGCTCCTAGCTAATCTCTACCCTTATTCCCATTTACAGTTCTTCCTGTATTTTCTATCATGGTCAGTGGGATCACTGTTTACCTTGTCATCCTATGTAATAGGCACTGTGCTAAGTGCTTTACATGCATTCTTTTCTAATTCAGTCCTCATGACAACCATATGATATGTAGGCACTATTGTTATCTCCATTCTACAGAGGAAATAGAAACCTATAGTGATGAAGTCATTGCCCAACATACACAGCTAGAATGAGACAGAGCCAAATCTTTAACCCAGGAGTGTGTTTTCAAAGCCTATGCAAACCTTAACCTCTAGGTGGTATTGCTTCCTCTATATGCAGTCACCCAAGTCCTACCGATTTTGCCACCTAAATAAGACTTGAGAGTCTTTCTTCATCTGCCCTTCCCCGCCATTACTTTAATTTAGATTCTTTGTCATCCTTATCTAGACTATTGTGTTAATCTCCTAGTCTAACTCAGTAGATGGTTCAGATCATTTAACAGTTTCCCCGTTACCTATAGGTTAAACTGTAAGATCCTCAACATTTATAATCCATCCCCACATTCTATTACCTGCCCACTTCCATCTTGTATTACATTATAAATCCCTTGAGTGTGGGGACTAGTATCTTTGTATTCCTTATAATATTGTGAACATAATAACTGCTCAGCCAACAGTTGTTGACTTAATTAATGAAGTAGGCAGGCTCTTGGCTTGGCAATTAAGTATACTTTTCTAGAATTAAAATGAATTACTCTGTGTAGTAGGAATAAGAAGATTATTTTTAGTATATTAATAATTCACACATTATTATTTTATGGTAGTGATGTCATACATTCCTCCAGTAATATTAATTTGAATTAATACAATTTTAAGCTATTACATGGAGGAGTTCTGAGTTCCTGTAGAATTGTCTTTTTTTTTTTTTCCCCAGAAGGGAATTAATAGAATTGAGACATAGCAAGAGCAGAAATACTAGGTTTTGGACAGCCGTTGTGGTACAAAATAAAAAATTAGCAGTCATTGACTCCTTGTTAGAAATTTGACTCCTAGTCAAAGATTTATAAACTTTACCTTGTGTAAATAAGTCTGTAATCATAATCATTTATGTTGCTCAGAATATACCAGTGATTCATGAGCCACTCTAAGGGAATCGTGTAACTGGTATAAATCCGTACTTGGTTTTGTTTTAATTTGCAACTTTTCTTCTTAAAGTCTTTTTTAATCTAAAGTTTTGATGGGTACATTGAAACATGGTAAAAATTATTGACAGTTGTGACATTATTTTTAACAAAAATGTTTACATCATAAAAACATGTTTCTTAGACTTATTAGAAGGGTAAGATTTCATGACAGACGAAATATTTAAGATATGCTTCATTTAATATATTAGTAAGTTTCACTACCTATTTTGTGCTAATTCATTTATTCTTTTTTAAATTGAGGTATATAGTTCACATACAGTAAAATTTACTGTTTTGTAGTGTACAATTCAGTGGCTTTTAGTATATTTATGAAGTTGTCCAACTATCACCAATCTGTAATTACAGAACATTTTTTATCACCCCAAAAGAAATCCATGCTTGTTAGCAGTCACTTCCTTTTCTTCTCCACCTAGCCCCTGGCAACCACTAATCTACTTTCTGTCTCTATGGATTTACCTATTCTGGAGATTTCATATGGATTTATACAATATGTGGCCTTTTGTGTCTGGGCTTCTTTCGTTTAGCATGTTTTCAAGGTTCATACATGCTGTTCAATTTCATTCCTTTTTATAGCAGAATAATATTCCATTGTGTGAATATACCACATAGTGTTCATCCATTCATCAATTGATGGACCTTTGAACTGTTTCCACTTTTTGACTATTTTGAATAATGCTGTTATGAACATTTGTATACAAATTTTTATGTGAATATATGTTTCCCATCTCATGGGTATATACTTAGCAGCAGAATTGCTAAGTAATATGTAACTCTATGTTTAATCATTTGAGAAACTGCCAGTTTTCCAAAGTGGCTACATCTTACATACCCACCAGCAGTGTATGAGGAGTCAAATTTCTTCACATTCTCACCAACACTTATTATTTGTCTTTTTGATTATAGCCATTCTAGTGGGTGAGAAATGAGCTCTAAGATAAGTGAGTTTCCTTGTAAATTAGATGAAGGTAATAATTATTTTCCAGTTTACAGAAAAGTAACTATACTTTAATTGTTCCTTCTATAAATGTTACTAAATAATTAAACCTACTATTAATTACTTACACTAGCTCTAGATACACAAAATTATGTACTCTAAAAAAATTACACATGTAAATGTTTCATAAGTGTTTCTGGTACTCCCTCACCTATATAAATTTGGGAACTACCACTTTTATATATTTAAGGCATAAGTACATAAGCTCATAGAACGTTGCTTTTTCTTTTATTGTTCATGTTGATTATGAAAGAACAATTCTCTAGTCAGTATGTTCACATTGATTCTAATAAGATTAGAAGCATAATTTAAATAATATTTTAAGCCTTTCCTTTCAAATATGTGCAAATGGTGCATTTTAGTAGGATCACATAAGTGGGTAGTGGAAATTTAAATGACAAAAAATGAAAACAAGCTATAATAGGAATATGTCTTGTGCTAGTTTTGATAGTGTTCACTATATTTTAAGTAGACAGATACTTATAAAGAAGTAGCACATAATGCTTTGAATCATTTTCTTCAGTTGGGCTTGCTTAGAGACAGGAAGCTTCTTTCAAGGCAGTAGAGCACGGAGAAGGCTATTAGAGTCTCTTGAATGGTTCTCAATGCTGAAAGTCATACCCGGGTTTTTTGTTAATTTTTTTCTATATGAGCATATACAGCTAATTTGACCAATTTTTCAAATATTTCTTGAGGATGTATATAAGCATAGGGGTAAGTTTTAGTATTAGAATAGGCCTTCCCTTGGGACTTCCCTTGTGGCACAGTGGTTAAGAATCCGCCTGCCGATGCAGGGGACACAGGTTCGATCCCTGGTCTGGGAAGATCCCACATGCCACGGAGCATCTAAGCTGTGCGCCACAACTACTGAGCCTGCACTCTAGAGCCCGCGAACCACAACTACTGAGCCCATGTGCCACAACTGCTGAAGCCCGCATGCTGCAACTACTGAAGCCCGTGCGCCTAGAGCCCATGCTCTGCAACAAGAGAAGCCACCGCAGTGAGAAGCCCATGCACTGCAACAAAGAGTAGCCCCCACTTGCCACAACTAGGGAAAGCCCGTGCGCAGCAACAAAGGCCCAACGCAGCCAAAATAAATAAATAAATAAATAAATAAAATAAAGAATAGGCCTTCCCTTGTGAGCAGAGTAACATGATTACTCTGGTAAAGATCCTTTCTTTACCTGAGCTACTGCTTGGGAGTTGAAGTAACTGGGAGATCTCAACCTATTCTCCTTTAACGTTACTTATCACCAGTATTGCTGAAGCTGTAAGAGCTGAATTGCCAGATATTCTTCTATATAATGAGTAGGAAGAGTTGTGTTTGTTGATAATCTGCATATGGTAATACATCTGTATTTTTTCCTCATCTGTTGGTAGGGATGATGTCTTGCAAACTAATATCCTAGCCCTTTGGCTCCTGTGACATGCCTGCTCAGAGTAATAGTGACGTTTCTTCATATGGGCAACCCTAGTTTCTTTTAAAGTAATGATTTATGGTATTATGACCCAAATGCATGTTTTAATGTTACACTAGTTGCTTGAAAGAAAAAAAACATTTTGCAATATCAGGTGACAATAATATGATATACTGGATGGTAAAGTATCAGTGCTGATGACATAGATCCCTAGGCTGAACAAAATGGATCAAAGGGGTGATCATAACTGATGATGAGAGTGACATCACAGTGGCACCGTGGGTAATGCATGAGTCCTGCATTCCCTTGTTCAGTCTTACTTTGGGCCAGGAAATAAATCCTTTGTAAGTGTTGTCTTACATTTGGAGGGTGTGTGCAGGCTTCAATTCTGAAGTCATATAATGTTAACAAGATAATTCATCTAGCAGATTTTGGGGGCTGTATCTTTATTTTTCATCATTGTAACATTTTGGGGTTATAATTTCTAAACAATTGGAAAGGATATCCATCCAGAATAACCTGGAAATTCTGGGTAAATTATCTGCAAATATATTATTTTTTTCAATCAATTCAGTTAATATCTACAATTCAACTTGCTGAATTTTTTTTCAACAATTCTAAATTATTTAGCATCTTTATTCTCTTCCTAAACAATACAAGGCTTTTAATATACTTTAACTACTCATTGTGCACCCCCATGTACAAATCATTATTAGAATATTAACTTTTTCAAAAAAAAACTAACAAACATAGACTGTAGTTTTACAATTTATCAACACCTGTGTTTACCACTGTTTCCCTGTGGGTTCACTTTTCTTCTTGCTATATTATATCTTTAATACTTCATTCAGTGAGGATCTGTAAACCCCTTGTATCTTTGTATGTCTGAAATATCTTTATTTCGCTATGACTCTTGAAGGATAGTTTATCTGGGTATGAAGCTGTACATTGACAGTTTTCCTTCTTCCTTTGAAAATTTGTCTTTTCTCATCTGTTTTTATTGGTGGAAAGTCCATGATCAACCCACTTGTCATTCTTTTGTAAAAATCCATCTTTTCTCTCTAGGAACTTCTTTCACTTTGTATTCTGCAATTTTACAATAAAGTATGTAGGGATGGGTTTATTTTTATTCATGCTGCTTGGTACTTACAGTGTCTTTTCAGTCTCAGGGCTCATCTTTCCTTGCTGAATTTTTTTTTAAAGAAGAATGCATCTGCATAAGTGAAATTGGTCTAGCATTTGTGTTAGCAGAGGCAATTCTTATTAAGTTTTGTTATCAGGATTATGTCAGTCTATAGAATGAGCTGATAAACTTTCTATAAGGATTATGTGTTATTTTAGGCTTTAACCTCTGAAAGTGATCTCATTCTAAATGACTCTGAGGGTATATAGATAATTGACTGTTTTTTCCGATATCTGGCTTCGGATCTCTTCAGATAGTCTTCATTTTTTTTGAATGAGTTTTGATAATTTATGTTCTTCTAGAAAACAGTCACATCTCTAGATTTTTAAATTTTAAAATTTTGTACACAGTATTACATTTAAAAAAATTCTTTTTTTCCACATATGCAATTATGTTACTTTTTCATTTATGATGCTCCATAAGCCTCACTTACTTTTTTTTTTAAATGTAATAGTTTTTTTTTTTGTTTTTTTTTTAATTTATTTTTAGCTGCGTTGGGTCTTCGTTTCTGTGCGAGGGCTTTCTCTAGTTGCGGCGAGCGGGGGCCACTCTTCATCGTGGTGTGCGGGCCTCTCACTACTGCGGCCTCTATTGTTGCGGAGCACAGGCTCCAGATGCGCAGGCTCAGTAGTTGTGGCTCACGGGCCCAGTTGCTCCGCGGCATGTGGGATCTTCCCAGACCAGGGCTCGAACCCATGTCCCCTGCATTGGCAGGCAGATTCTCAACCACTGCGCCACCAGGGAAGCCCAAGCCTCACTTTTTGATACCAAGTGTTCCTAAAAGTGTTATAATGAAGATCACTGCAGGAACAGTGTTATACTTGAGATTTTTGTACCTCATAAAGAAATAGACATCAATTAAGGAGGGTTTTTTTTGAGGTGGAGGTGAGCCAGTACAGTCTCGCAGGTATATTCCTTTGGGGAAATACAGCATGAACAGAAGAAAATAATTCCAAATATTAATAGTTTTCTCTGTATGATAGGATTGAGAGTGGTTTTTATCCTCTAGCATTTTCTTCTCGATTTTTGTATATTTTCTGCAGAGAAGATAAACATATAGTAGAAATAAACCTAATCTTAAATGCCATGGCAGTGTGTCTGTATGTACACATTAGTTTTTTTCTTTCTGCCCATCACCTGCCATCCCCAGTTCCCCAACCGGTTGAGCAAAAATGAGGATGGATGGATAATAAATGTTTCTTCATGATTACCTCCTTAGCTCTCAACAGCGATTATAAAGTATTCCATTTCACAGAAATAGCCAATTACAGACATACTGAAATGACCACTTTTTTGCTTTGGAGGGATAGTCTCTGCTTATAGAGAGCAGAGAGATCAGTGTCTTTCTTTCCTGAGCAGTAGAAGTGTAAACTGTTGATCCCTCTTTTTTCCTGTGAAGGGAGGACCTTGCTTATTTCTTCTAACTTCCCCTTCCAGGAAGGCGAAGGAATGAGAGAGAGAGCAAGGTGAATGGAGTATATTTAGCACTAACTGCAGTAATGTTCCTATCCTGGAGTTCTAGTATAATTTTTAGGAAGTCAAGGTATGTAGCCATAAGGGTATTCTATTTGGGAATTAAGGTGCAGTGAAGTCATTTGGCATTAATTCATTTTTGGAGTTTTGAGACAATTGACTACCTCATTGCAGAACTTTTAATCTGAAATCTGTTGTGAAGAGTGATCACCTCTCTAAAAGATCTCTCTGTGGGACTTCCCTGGTGGTCCAGTGGTTAAGACTCCGTGCTCCCAATGCAGGGGGCCTGGGTTCCATCCCTGGTCAGGGAACTAGATCCCGCATGACGCAACAAAGATTCCGCGTGCCCCAACTAAGACCTGGCACAGCCAAATAGATAAATAAATATTAAAAAAAAAAAAAAAAGATCTCTCTGTAACTATTCCATTAGGACATCAGATTTAGCCAAGTATTGATGCATTAATTCTGTTGGATTAGTTTCTATGCATACACATACACACACTGAAATCTCATTGTTCCACGAACATTTTATTTTTAATTATTTAACCTCTTTTTATATACTATTAAAGAAAATTATGATGGAAATGCAATACTGTGAGTTTGCATGGACAACAAAGGTGTTCTCTTTTTTTTTTTTAATCTTTAAGAGTATGTCAAAGCCTTTTGTGATGACTTATGATTCAGGACATTCTCTTAGAAGCAACTATTTTAATATTTTATAGTGACAAAAGGAGAGTCACAAACACAGTAGTTGTGTTGTATATTTTTTTCCTCTGTTGATTTGAGTAGGATTAAACAACCTCTGGGCGAACCACCTATTTAGCAAAAAGTAAGGAAGTTAAAGTAAGATGAGGGAGAAACAAGGAAAATAGGACAAAAGAAAAACCCAAGATTGGAGAGATTCAATGAAGAAATTTTACTCAAGGACATGAAGGGGTTTTCTTTCTCACTACCCCCAAAGATTTTGGCCAAAATTCTTACTTTGATTATTCATTATCAAGCAAGTGAAAGTGGAATCAACAGATGGTTGGCAAATTGATACATTCTGCCTTGCATGCACAGTCAGGGCCTTATAAGTAGGCAATTGCAAGTTATAAATTATAAGTGTATAAGCATAAGTATAGGTGTACGTTACAGGTTTCTTACGGGAAGGCAACCCAGCCTTGCTTGAATATTACCTGGTGCTCTTCTATGTTTATAGGAAATGAGTGGAGCCAACAGTTGATTGATGAATTGAAAATGCTAGTTAAAGTAGAGAATTACCAATTGATATATATGTATCCTATAAGCATTTTGTTTTTAATTTAAAGCATATATTATACATTAATTTAAAATCTTTTGAAGTAAAGTCCAGCTTTTTTCATTGAGTATGGGTCTACTGACTGGAGACTGCTGTCATCTTTCTTCCATATATAACCTAGAATGCCTATCTACTATTTCCAATTCCAAGTTCTATAAAATAGAGTAAGAACTTAGACGTTTGCATATCAAACTTGTATGGAATCCCGCTTGATTTTTTATTTTTATAATTTCTCTTTTTGTAATTTTTAGAGACTTGCCTCTCCAAAGATTTCAAAGTTTTCCCAAAACATTTATGTTAGTTTTCATAGAAACACCCTTTTTTTGTATTCACATTTCGCAATATTTAATTAAATATCATGTAATCACAACTGTCATAAAAGGGATAAGAATGAACACAGCATAATATTTTAAGTTGGGAAAACAGAATGTGACAGTATATTGCTAATGGAATAGTCTATTTGACTCAAGCATTTAGCTTGTTGTGGGCAACTGTGTGTTTTAAAGAAGAAATGTAGAGCTAACCGATAAATACAGTGGAGACCATCCCACTTGGGAAGTGTCTTCTGTGTATGATTTTGTGTGTGTGTGTGTGTGTGTGTGTGTGTGTGTGTGTATTTTGGCCACACACTGAGTGGCATATGGGATCTTAGTTCCCTGACCAGGGATCGAACCCACGTCCCCTGCATTGGAAGCACACAGTCTTAACCACTGGACCACCAGGGAAGTCCTATATTCTTCTGTAGGGACAGTTAGCTGTGATAGGTCCATATGGTTAAGACCTTTAACAACAATTCTTTGATGAGGAGAGTTGTTAAGGAGCTAAATATACACGTGTTAAGAAGAGAAGAGAGCAGCAGGCAGTCTGATTTCAGAGTTCATACTTAACCGCTGTGCTGTCTACAGCGTCCCCTTCTGTCCAGGATACATCAAGTAGACAAGAAAGAAATGATGCATAGAAAATAATATAATAATTTTGACTTATTCTCTATATTAAATGAACTAAAAAAAGAGTTTACCATCTTTTCAAATATCTCTGGAAGAATCACTGAAACTGATCTTCTCTTAGGATAGCAATATATTACCGAACAGAAATTATGCAAACCACTTATGCAGACAAAATCCAAATAGAATTATGAATTAATAACAGCACTTTTTAAAAACCCACTTGGTTGATAATTGTTATTTGGGAGGAATATTTTACTTGTTTTAGATTAGGTATCAGAGCCTTCTTCCTTGTGGGGGTGGTTTAGCCCAGCCTTTAGCCTCTCCAGTTCCTGAAGAGAAGGGAGGATAACTACCTTTCACCCAGAGGCAAGAGTTTAGCTCTGGAGTCAAACTAACAAGTAATGTCCAGCCCACACGTTTTTATTTTACTTAGTAGCTGTGAGACTATGGGCAAGTTGTGTAACCTTTCTTGTCTCAGTTACATCTTATAAAATAGGAATTAGTATCTGTCACACAATTTCTGTGAGGATTAAATAAATTAATTCATGTAAAGTTCTTTGAACAGTGCCTGATATAAAGAAGTGCTCAATAAATGATAGCTGCTATTATCCTTATCATCACTGAAAAAGGAGAATAATGAGGCTGTTGTTGAAAATGTGTCCAGAGAGATGACCTTCAGATATGCAATATTGGCGATTACGTACAGAAATAGACAAGAAGTAGAAGAACCAGGGAAGGCATGAGTGAAGAATTAATGTGTTGTCTAGGATAGTTGTCATAGTTTGGGGCTCTACCTCTTGTTCATTAAAAGGTAAATACTGTATCAAAGTAGAAATGAAAAATAAGCTGAAAAGAAATAATAAAAATGACAAGAAAATAGGTTAGAGAATAGGAATGTAGTGGGATAAAGATGAGAATGACCATTAAACATTTTTTCCAGCTTTATTGAGGTATAATTGAGAAAAATTGTATATATTAATGGTATACCAAGTGATGTTTTGATATATATATTGTGAAATGATTACCACAATCAAGCTAATTAACATATCCATTACCTCACATGGTTATAATTGTGTGTTTCTGTGCGCACACGTGTGCGTGTACATGCGTGTGGTGAAAACATTTGAGATTTACTCTCAACAAATTTCAAATACACAGTATAGTATTATTAACTATAGTCACCATGCTATACATTAGATTTCCAGAACTTATTCATCCTGCATAACTGAAACTTTGCACCCTTTGACCAACATTCCCTCATTCCCCAGCCCCTGGACAGGGTACTTTTTGAAAAATCCCAATAAATACAGAAAACTGTAGCCAATCTGATTGAGAAAGAAAGGGAAATGGTTTTTAAAACAAAAAAGGAGGGCTTCCCTGGTGGCGCAGTGGTTGAGAATCTGCCTGCCAATGCAGGGGACGCGGGTTCGAGCCCTGGTCTGGGAAGATCCCACATGCCGCGGAGCAACTGGGCCCGTGAGCCACAACTACTGAGCCTGCGCCTCTGGAGCCTGTGCTCCGCAACAAGAGAGGCCGCGACAGTGAGAGGCCCGCGCACCGCGATGAAGAGTGCCCCACGCTCGCCGCAACTAGAGAAAGCCCTCGCACAGAAACGAAGACCCAACACAGCCATACATACATAAATAAAAAAGAATGTAAGCAGACAAGAATAGCATTAAAAAATAATTATAATTAAAAAAACAACAACAGCAACAAAAAAAAGGAATGGCATAATTTGGGAAGAGATCTTAAAAATTATGAGACTGAAGAGTTTCATAGTAATATATTTGGAAATCCTGATGAAATCTAAAATTTCCTAGCAAATATAAATTATAAAAATCGACTAGAGAAGTAAAAGAATCTGATGGTGTCATACCTCTGTTTGAAATTCCCTTAAATAGTTTCCCATTGTTCTCAAGATAAAGATACAAACATTCAACTTGCCTTCAAGTGTGATGATGTGACCTCTCCCTGTTTCTCCGCCCTTGCCCTTACTCTTTGGCTCAGGGACTCTGGCCATACTGATTTCCTTTCTGTTTATCTACCAAACCCTGTCCTCCTTCACACAGGATCTTTTCACATCCTGTTTGTTTTACCTGGAATGCCGTTACCCTTGTTTTGAACAGTTAATTTCTATTTTTCTTTAGGTTTCAACTCAAAATTTCACATCCATGGAGAAACTGTCCCTTAATCTTCACAGACTAGGTTTGTGTCCCCAAGCCATATGTTCTCATGGTTCCCTATATCTTTTCTTCATACTTAACACTGTTAACCATGATTTCTGATTATTTATGTCTCTTTCCCCCCAACTAGACCATATTCTCTTTCAGGGTAGCTTTGAAGGCTCTTTTGCACACATTGGAACTTCAGTGCCTAGCCCATAGATGGGTACTCAATAGATCATTGCCGAATGAATAAATACCTGCATAGTCAAATAACTTTTCCATTTCTTCTTTACTTATGAGAATTACAAACCCATTCTCTCAAAACAAAACAGATGAAAAATCTAAATGGTTTTATGGACACATTCTTCCAAGTTTTCTAGGAAATAATTTTCTATATTAAACTGTTTCATAGTATACATGTATGCATATGGAAAGCTATATAGTTCATTTTGTCCCAATATCAAATTTGACAGAGTACCAAAAGGTAGTATTATAGACCTAATTCAGTCATGGAAAAAGCCAATATAAAGTTCTAGCAAATCAGATTCAACAGGATATTAAAAAACAATATGTCATAATCAGATAGAATTTATCCACTGAATAAAAAAATGGTGAGTGAATATGAGGTCAAATGTGAAAAACCACATGGTTGTCTTAACCAATGCCAGAAAAGAGTTTGATAAAACTCAATATTCCTTCTTTATTAAGTTAATAGGATGAAGACTACTTTAGTTGGGGAAAAAAAAAATTTCTATCCAAATTAATAGCCAATATCATGCTATATGATGAAATGCTAGAGACGTTTATGTGAAAATAGAATAAGACAAATACTCACTAATACCACCATTAGTTAACCTTTTTTTTGTTATTGTTGCCAAGATCTAGACAATGTAATAAAACATAACAGAAATAAAAGCAGGACTTAAGGATACAGCAACCATTACAGGCATACCTCATTTTATTGCACTTTGCTTTATTGCGCTTCACAGATATTGAAGTTTTTACAAATAAAAGGTTAGTGGCAACTCTTCGTTGTCAGATGATGCCTAGCATTTTTAACAATAAAGTATTTTTTAATTAAGGTATATATACATTTTTTAAAGACATAATAATGCTGTTGCACTTAATAGACTACAGTATAGTGTAAACCTACTTTTATATGCACTGGGAAATTTTAAAAAATTGTGACTCATTTTATTGAGATTTTCACTTTATTGCAGTGGTCTGGAACCAAACTGCAATCTCTGAGTTATGTTTGTATTTGCACAGGGTGGTTATACCTAGAAATCAAAGAAACCAAAGAGAAAATGAAAACTTATTAGAATTAATAGATATAAATTAATATGAATGTTACTGGATAAAAGGTAAGGTTAGTGACTTTTCTGTAACATAATAAATTAGATAATGTAGTAGAAAAATTCTCCATTTACTGTAACATCAAGGAACACCTTAACGAAAAAAAATAAGGCAAATAAATGAGGAGAATTATAAAATTCTACTGAAACCAATCAAAGAAAATTTTAATGGAAGTCATACCATGATCATGAATGGGGTAACAGAATAAAGATGTGAGTGCTTTCAAAATTGGTTAATATTCACTGTGCTAAAACCCCAAAATACTTCTTTTGAAATTTGACCAGAAAATTTAAGTTTACCTGGAAAAATAATCAAATGATAAAGACAGAATTTTCAATGAATAGTAATTAGAAGAAAATAGCATTACCAAATACATATGTTTTGTAAAACAATAATTTAAACAGTATAATACTAAAGAATAGACAAGCACAACTGAATAAGCCTAGAAACAGATTTCATTGTATGTAAGAAATTAATTCATGCTTTAAAAAAGAAACTTAAAAATTAGGCAGTTAGCTTCATAAAACAGAATATATTTGAAAGGCCAATAAGCATATGAAAAGGTGATCAATATCATTAATCAGCAGGCGAATGCAAATTAAAACTCCAATTAGATACTACCTCCATACACTCATTAGAATGGTTAATTTAAAAAGCCTGTTAATGCCAAGTGATGACAAGGATGTAGAACTCTTCATAAATTATGGTGGAAATGTAAAATGTTACAACTGCTTTGGAAAACTGTTCAGTAGTTTCTTTTAAAAAGTCAGACATACACCTAACAATACAGTCCATCCATTCCATTCCTAGTTATTTACCCAAGAGAAATGAAAATAAATGCTTACTCAAAGACTGGTCAGCAAATATGCATATCAGCTTTACCCACATCAGCCCCTATTACTAAGATATGTTTTTTGCTCACAACACTTCTGATACCAAATGTGGGTTTTCCACATCAAGCAATTCTCTGTGGACACCAGATGAGTATCCTACAATTTAATTCAATTCTGACACTAACTATCTAAAGTTAGCGCAGAACCCCAGGTTAAGGGTTCAGTCTCACAAAACTGCCCCCTACTTCAGATGCCACATGTAGTGGGTCCCCAGGTTACCCACACATCTGTCCAACTTGGCTACAAATTGGGGGTTCTTGACCCCCTCCTCAGGTGAGATAATTTGCTATATAATGGCTTACATAGCTCAGGGAAACACTTTACTATTACTGGTTTATTATAAAGGCTATTTTAATGAATACAAATGAACAGCCAGATGAAGAGGTACTTATGGCAAAATCTGGAAAGGACCCAAGTGTAGGAGCTTCTGACCCCAGGGAGTTTGGGTTCTTTACCAACCCAGAAGCTCTCCAGACCCTGTCATTTAGGGGTTTTGTGAAGGTTCCATTTTGTAAGCATGACTGATTATATCATTGGCTGTTGGTGATTGCACTCAATCTCTAGCCCCTAGAGGTAAGGGGTGGGGCTGAAAGTTCCAACTCTCTACTCACATGGTTGGCTCCTCTGACAACCAGCCCCCATCCTATAGCTGCCAAGGGACCCATGACAGTCATCTCATTAACATAAACTCAAGTGTGGTTGCAAGGGGCTTATTATGACTAACAAAAGATGGGCCTCTCACCCTTGTCAGTCAGGAAATTCCAAGGGTTTTAGGAGCTCTCTGCAGGAACCGGGAGTTATACACACACACACACACACACACACACAAACACAAATGTCCATATATTTTTTTAAAACTGAGATATAATTGACATATAACATTGTATTAGTTTCAGGTGTGCAACATAATGGTTTGGTATTTGTATATATTGTAAAATGATCACCACAATTAGTCTAATTAACATCTATCACCACACATAGTCATAGAATTTTTTTTTCTTGTGATGGGAACTTGTAAAATTTACTCTTTTAGCAATACAGTATTTTATAACTGGAAGTTTGTGGTTTTGACCCCCTTCCCCCATTTTGCCCACCGCTAACCGCCATCTCTGGCAATCACCAGTCTGTTCTCAGTATCTGTGAGCTCGATGTTTGGTTTTGTTTTGTTTAGATTCCACATATACGTGAGATCATACAGTATTTGTCTTTCTCTGTCTGACTTATTTTACTTAACGTAATGCCCTCAGAGTCTATTCCTATTGTCACAAATGGCAAGGTTCCCTTCTTTTTTTTTTTTTTTTTATTTTTTTTAAATTTACTTATGTATATATGTATGTATGTATGTATGTATTGGCTGCGTCGGGTCTTCCTTGCTGCGCACGGGCTCTCTCTAGTTGTGGTGAGCGGGGACCACTCTTCATTGCGGTGCGCAGGCCTCCCGTTGGGGTGGCCTCTCTTGTTGTGGAGCACGCGCTCCAGGCGCGCAGGCTTCAGTAGTCGTGGCGTGCGGGCTCAGCAGTTGTGGCTCACGGGCTCCAGAGCGCAGGCTCAGCAGTTGTGGTGCACGGGCTCAGTTGCTCCGCGGCATGTGGGATCTTCCCGGACCAGGGCTCGAACCCGTGTCTCCTGCATTGGCAGGCGGACCCCCAACCACTGCGCCATCAGGGAAGCCCCGGTTCCCTTCTTTTTTATGGCTGAATAATATTCCATTGTGTATGTATGTGTATATATATAAAAAAAAATATATATATATATATATACACACACCACATTTTCTTTATCCATTCATCCCTTGATGGACACTTAGGTTGCTTCCATGTCTTGAAAATATATATTTCTTATACCACAGTATCACAGCCCCAAACTGAAAACAACCCAAATGTCCATCAACAGGTACATGGATTACAAATGGTTGGTCTGTATAGGGGATATACCACTACTCAGTAATAAAAGGGAATGATCCACTGATAACATGCAACAGTATAAATAAATCTCAAAATCATTATGTTGAATGAAAAATGGCAGACATTAAAGACTTAATACGATAAGATTCCATTTATGTAAAATTCTAAGAACTGCAAACTAATCTATAGTGAAAGAGAGAGTAGATCAATGCTTGCCTGGGTGCTGAAAAGGAATGTGAGAAATCTTTTGGGGGTCAAGGAAATGATCTGTATCCTGATTGTGGCAGTAGTTTCATAAGTATATACATCTGTCAAAACTCTTTGAATTGTACACTTTAAATGGATACAGTTTATTATGTATCTATGTTTGTATTGTACATATATGTTATACTATATGTATGTATGTTTATATGTTTCTCTCATCTACTACATTCAGCTTTTCAGAACATCTTGTTGGCTGTACTTTCAGAAAGTATCCAGAACTCAATGACTTCTTGTTATTTCCACTGCCACACTACTAGTCTAAGCTATCATGATCTTTTGTTTAGATAGTTGTTCTAGACTTTTAACTAGTCCTGCGATGCTGCACCTGGCTTCAGTTTCTCAGGTTCTAGAGTCATCCTGTTAAGTCAGAGGTCAGATCACGTCACTATCCTGCTTAATACCTTGTATGATGTACATCTTATTTAGAGTAAGTCTATCCTACTAGAGTCCTTACAATGGCCTCTAAGAACTTACATGATCTGGCTTCCTAATACCTCTCTGACCTCATCTCCTGCTGTTCTCTGCCTCATGCATTCTAACTGCATTACCTTCCTTGCCTTTCCTTGAACATTCTGGGCATGCCCTTACTTCAGGGTCTTTCACCTTGCTGTTACCTTCCCTGTGATATTCCCCCCCGACCCCCCCGACATGGCTTATCCCCTTATCTCCTTCACATCTTTACTTACATGTTACATTCCCTGACTACTGTTTTTAAGTCACTGCCAGCTTTGAACCTCCTCCACATCTCCCTTTCCTGACTTATTTTCTCCATAGCACTTACTACTGCTAACATACTATGTTTTACTTACTACCTATTTCTTTTGTTTATTGTCTTTCTCTGTCTCCTCTCTCATAGATAAGTTCAATGAGGGCAGAGAATTTTATACATCCTCCCACCCCAGCTACTTTCACATGGTAGGTGCTCAGTATATATTTGTGGAATGAATGAAATGCTTTCACTTGTTCTCCATGTAAATCAAGCTCAAAATCAAACTCACTGAATAGATGAAGACAGGGATAAGCTTCTGAAACAGGTTATTGTAATATTTCTGTTCCTTGCATTTTCCAGTAGATATTCTTCATCTAAAATATGGAACTTAAAGAAATTGATAAATTAGGGAATTCATTTGATATGTAGTACTTTCTGTTTCCTTGTTTGTAAAAGGAGGTAGATAGACTGAATGATCCCTAGAGTTACTTTTTCTTTTCAAAGTCTGTGACCCTTTTAACTGGAACTCTTGTGGTTTGGGGATGCTGAGAAACTCTTCTTTTGATTCTCTTTATAGATAAGGATATGAGTGCCTTTATTTACTTCAGTCCTTATTCCTTTTTAAAAATCCCTGTAGCTCTGGAACCCAGAGTTTGGCAAGGAAGAGGTTAATACTAGAAAACGGGTGGCAATTCATGGGACCAGAGTTCATTTTAGCAGCTGGTTTGGGAGGGGAAAAAAACAGTTTCAAATTACTAAGAATGGCCAGAATGTAATCTGAGTAGGAATCTGGACATACATTTCTTTTGTCCACGAATTGAGGTATTTAATGGGGGTTATGCCCCAGAAATTGGTTTCAAGTTATGAATGTAAGTGAGGAGAGAAAGTAGAATTTGATATACTATATTTTATAGATAACAATGGCTTTGTCCTATAAACAGGTGGATTAAAAAAATTTTAATGGCATTTGAAAAAAAGATGCAGAATATGCAACTCTTATTCCTTTGGGCTGTATCTTAAAAAGAAATTTTGCTTAAAAGAAAGTGTTCTTTTACTGAAAAGTGAGTAAAAGAAAAAATATGGTAAGATGTTTTCATTATCTAAAAATGCAGTTCTTTTTATGGTTTTAAATTTCAAGGTAGTATTGAAAGTTGGTTTACAACTGTTAAGTTTTACCTCTGCTTGCTTTTTTTTTTTTAACGTCTTTATTGGAGTATAATTGCTTTACAATGGTGTGTTAGTTTCTGCTTTATAACAAAGTGAATCAGCTATATATATACATATATCCCCATATCTCCTCCCTCTTGCGTCTCTCTTCCACACTCCCTATCCCACCCCTCTAGGTGGACACAAAGCACCGAGCTGATCTCCCTGTGCTATGTGGCTGCTTCCCCCTAGCTATCTATTTTACCTTTGGTAGTGTATATATGTCCATGCCACTCTCTCACTTCGTCCCAGCTTACCCTTCCCCTTCCCTGTGTCCTCAAGTCCATTCTCTACGTCTGCATCTTTATTCCTGTCTTGCCCCTAGGTTCTTCAGAACCTCTTTATTTTTTTTAGATTCCATATATATGTGTTAGCATATGGTATTTGTTTTTCTCTTTCTGACTTACTTCACTCTGTATGACAGACTCGTGGTCCATCCACCTCACTACAAATGACTCAATTTCATTTCTTTTTATGGCTGAGTAATATTCCATTGTATATATGTGCCACATCTTCTTTATCTGTTCATCTGTCGATGGACACTTAGCTTGCTTCCATGACCTGGCTATTGTAAATAGAGCTGCAGTGAACATTGTGGTACATCACTCTTTTTGAATTATGGTTTTCTCAGGGTATATGCCCAGTAGTGGGATTGCTGGGTCATATGGTAGTTCTAGTTTAAGTTTTTTAGGGAACCTCCATACTGTTCTCCATAGTGGCTGTATCAATTTACATTCCCACCAACAGTGCAAGAGAGTTCCCTTTTCTCCACACCCTCTCCAGCATTTATTGTTTGTAGATTTTCTGATGATGCCCATTCTAACTGGTGTGAGGTAATACCTCATTGTAGTTTTGATTTGCATTTTTCTAATAATCAGTGATGTTGAGCAGCTTTTCATGTGCTTCTTGGCCATCTGTATGTCTTCTTTGGAGAAATGTCTATTTAGGTCTTCTGCCCATTTTTGGATTGGGTTGTTTGTTTTTTTGATATTGAGCTGCATGAGCTGCTTGTAAATTTTGGAGATTAAATCCTTTGTCAGTTGCTTCATTTGCAAATATTTTCTCCCATTCTGAGTGTTGTCTTTTTGTCTTGTTTATGGTTTCCTTTGCTGTGCAAAAGCTTTTAAGTTCATTAAGTCCCATTTGTTTATTTTTGTTTTTATTTCCATTTCTCTAGGAGATGGATCAAAAAGGATCTTGCTGTGATTTATGTCATAGAGTGTTCTGCCTATATTTTCCTCTAAGTTTTGTAGTGTCTGGTCTTACATTTAGGTCCTTAATCCATTTTGAGTTTGTTTTTGTGTATGGTGTTAGGGAGTGTTCTAATTTCATTCTTTTACATGCAGCTGTCCAGTTTTCCCAGCACCACTTATTGAAAAGGCTGTCTTTGCTCCATTATATATTCTTGCCTCCTTTATCAAAATTAAGATGACCATATGTGCATGGGTTTATCTCTGGGCTTTCTATCCTGTTCCATTGATCTATATTTCTGTCTTTGAGCCAGTACCGTACTGTCTTATTTACTGCAGCTTTGTAGTATAGTCTGAAGTCCGGGAGCCTGATTCCTCCAGCTCCGTTTTTCTTTCTCAAGATTGCTTTGGCTATTCGGGGTCTTTTGTGTTTCCATACAAATTGTGAAATTTTTTGTTGTAGGTCTGTGAAAAATGCCATTGGTAGTTTGATAGGGATTGCATTGAATCTGTAGATTGCTTTGGATAGTATAGTCATTTTCACAGTATTGATTCTTCCAATCCAGAAACGTGGTATATCTCTCCATCTGTTTGTATCATCTTTAATTTCTTTCCTCCGTGTCTTATAGTTTTCTGCATACAGGTCTTTTGTCTCCTTAGGTAGGTTTATTCCTAGGTATTTTATTCTTTTTGTTGCAGTGGTAAATGGGAGTGTTTCCTTAATTTCTCTTTCAGATTTTTCATCATTAGTGTATAGGAATGCAAGAGATTTCTGTGCATTAATTTTGTATTCTGCAACTTTACCAAATTCATTGATTAGCTCTAGTAGTTTTCTGGTAACATCTTTAGGATTCTCTATGTATAGTATCATGTCATCTGCAAGCAGTGACAGCTTTACTTCTTCTTTTCCGATTTGGATTCCTTTTATTTCTTTTTCTTCTCTGATTGCTGTGGCTAAAACTTCCAAAACTATGTTGAATAATAGTGGTGAGAGTGGACATCCTTGTCTTGTTCCTGATCTTAGAGGAAATGCTTTCAGTTTTTCACCACTGAGGTTGATGTTGGCTGTGGGTTTGTCATATATGACCTTTATTATGTTGTGGTAAGTTCCCTCTATGCCTACTTTCTGGAGGGTTTTTTATCATACATGGGTGTTGAATTTTGTCAAAAGGATTTTCTGCATTTATTGAATGATCATATGGTTTTACTCCTTCAATTTGTTAATATGGTTTATCACACTGATTTGCGTATATTGAAGAATCCTTGCATTCCTGGGATAAACCCCACTTGATCATGGTGTAGGATCCTTTTAATGTGCTGTTGGATTCTGTTTGCTAGTATTTTATTGAGGATTTTTGCATCTATGTTCATCAGTGATGTTGGCGTGTAGTTTTCTTTTTTTGTGTGACATCTTTCTCTGGTTTTGGTATCAGGGTGATGGTGGCCTCATAGAATGAGTTTGGGAGTGTTCCTCCTTCTGCTATATTTTGGAAGAGTTTGAGAAGAATAGGTTTTAGCTGTTCTCTAAATGTTCGATAGAATTCGCCTGTGAAGCCATCTGGTCCTGTACTTTTGTTTGTTGGAAGATTTTTAATCACAGTCTCAATTTCAGTGCTTGTGATTGGTCTGTTTATATTTTCTGTTTCTTCCTGGTTCAGTCTTGGAAGGTTGTGCTTTTCTAAGAATTTGTCCATTTCTTCCAGGTTGTCCATTTTATTGGCATGTAGTTGCTTGTAGTAATCTCTCATGATCCCTTGTATTTCTGCAGTGTCAGGTGTTACTTCTCCTTTTTCATTTCTAATTCTGCTGATTTGAGTCTTCTCCCTTTTTTTCTTGATGAGTCTGGCTAATGGTTTATCAATTTTGTTTATCTTCTCAAGGAACCAACTTTTAGCTTTACTGATCTTTGCTATCGTTTCCTTCATTTCTTTTTCATTTATTTCTGATCTGATCTTTATAATTTCTTTCCTTCTGCCAACTTTGGGGTTTTTTGTTCTTCTTTCTCTGATTGCTTTACGTGTAAGTTTAGGTTGTTTATTTGAGATGTTTCTTGTTTCTTGAGGTAGGATTGTATTGCTATAAACTTCCCTCTTAGAACTGCTTTTGCTGCATCCCATAGGTTTTGGGTTGTCGTGTTTTCATTGTCATTTGTTTCTAGTTATTTTTTGATTTCCTCTTTGATTTCTTCAGTGATCTCTTGGTGATTTAGTAGCGTATTGTTTAGCCTCCATGTGTTTGTATTTTTTACAGATTTCTTTCTGTAATTGATATCTAGTCTCATAGCATTGTGGTTGGAAAAGATACTTGATACGATTTCAATTTTCTTAAATTTACCAAGGCTTGATTTGTGACTGAAGATATGATCTATCCTGGAGAATGTTCCATGAGCACTTGAGAAGAATGTGTATTCTATTATTTTTGGATGGGATGTCCTATAAATATCAATGAAGTCCATGTTGTTTAATGTATCGTTTAAAGCTTGTGTTTCCTTATTTATTTTCATTTTGGATGATCTGTCCATTGGTGAAAGTGGGGTGTTAAAGTCCCCTACTATGTTTGTGTTGCTGTCGATTTCCACTTTTATGGCTGTTAGCATTTGCTTTATGTATTGAGGTGCTCCTAATTTGGGTGCATAAATATTTACAATTGTTATATCTTCTTCTTGGATTGATCCTTTGATCCTTATGTAGTATCCTTCTTTGTCTCTTGTAATAGTCTTTATTTTAAAGTCTATTTTGTCTGATATGAGAATTGCTACTCCAGCTTTCTTTTGATTTCCATTAGCATGGAAGAGCTTTTTCCATCCCCTCACTTTCAGTGTGTATGTGTCCCTAGGTCTGAAGTTGGTCTCATGTAGACAGCATATATACGGGTCTTGTTTTTGTATTTTTTGTATCCATTCAGCCAGTCTGTGTCTTTTGAGTGGAGCATTTAATCCATTTACATTTAAGGTAGTTATCAATATGTATGTTCCTATTACCATTTTCTTAATTGTTTGGGTTTGTTATTGTAGGTCTTTTCTTTCTCTTGTGTTTCCTGCCTGGAGTGGTTCCTTTAGCATTTGTTGTAGAGCTGGTTTGGTGGTGCTGAATTCTCTTAGCTTTTGCTTGTCTGTAAAGCTTTTAATTTTTCTGTCGAATCTGAATGAGATCCTTGCTGGGTAGAGTAATCTTGGTTGTAGGTTTTTCCTTTTCATCACTTTAAATATTTCCTGCCACTCCCTTCTGGCCTGCAGAGTTTCTGCTGAAAGATCAGCTGTTAACCTTATGGGGATTCCCTTGTATGTTAATTGTTTCTTTTCCCTTGCTGCTTTTAATATTTTTTCTTTGTATTTAATTTTTGATAGTTTCATTAATATGTGTCTTGGTGTGTTTCTCCTTGGATTAGCCTGTATCGGACTCTCTGTGCTTCCTGGATTTGATTGACTATTTCCTTACCCATATTAGGGAAGTTTTCAACTATAATCTCTTCAAATAGTTTCTCAGTCCCTTTTTTTTCTCTTCTTCTTCTGGGACCCCTATAATTCGAATGTTGGTGTGCTTAATGTTGTCCCAAAGGTCTCTGAGATTGTTCTCAATTCTTTTTATTCTTTTTTCTTTATTCTGCTCTGTGGTAGTTTTTTCCACTGTTTTATCTTCCAGGTCACTTATACTTTCTTCTGCTTTAGTTATTCTGCTATTGATTCTTTCTAGAGAATTTTAAATTTCATTTATCGTGTTGTTCATCATTGTTTGCTTGCTCTTTAGTTCTTCTAATTCTCCTTGTTAAACGTTTCTTGTATTTTCTCCATTGTATTTCCAAGATTTTGGATCATGTTTACTATCATTACTCTGAATTCTTTTTCAGGTAGACTGCCTATTTCCCCTTCATTTGTTTGGTCTGGTGGGTTTTTGCCTTGCTCCTTCATCTGGTGTGTGTTTCTCTGTCTTCTCATTTTGCTTAACTTACTGTGTTCTGGGTCTCCTTTTCGCAGGCTGCATGTTTGTAGTTCCTGTTGTTTTTGGTGTCTGTTCCCAGTGGGTAAGGTTGGTTCAGTGGGTTGTGTAGGTTTTCTGGTGGATGGGACTGGTGCCTGTGTTCTGGTGGATGAGGCTGGATCTTGCCTTTCTGGTGGGCAGGACCACATCTGGTGGTGTGTTTTGGGGTGTCTGTGACCTTAATATGATTTTAGGCAGCCTCTCTGCTAATGGGTGGTGTTGTGTTCCTGTCTTGCTAGTTGTTCGGCATAGGGTGTCCAGCACTGTAGCTTGCTGGTTGTTCAGTGGAGCTGGGTCTTAGCTTTGAGATGGAGGTCTCTGGGAGAGCTTTTGCCGTTTGATATTACATGGAACTGGGAGGTCTCTGGTGGACCAGTGTCCTGAAGTCAGCTCTCCCACCTCAGAGGCACAGGCCTGACACCTGGATGGAGCACCAAGACCCTGTCAGCCGCACGGCTGTTTCACGATTAAGGGGCTTAATTTCTCAGGGTCGTTCTGCTTCTGTGTCTTCCTCCTGCAGCATCCTCCAGAGCCAGGGCCTTGGCTGTTTCTGCAACAAGTGCATGGGCAATCAGACAAGAAGACCAGTCTTCACTTGGGGGGTGAGATTGGGGGGCGAGCAGAGCCCTAGAAACCGTTCCCAAGCTCCTCTCGGCCTTTTTTTTTTTTTTTTAATCCAGCATACAAATTCCTCCCCTGTCAGCAAATCAATTGTCAAATTATTTTCCCTCTGCTTGCTTTTAAGGATGTAATAACTAGTTTCGTATGCTTATACTTATATCAGTTCTTGTTTCACTAATTTGGGGAAGCATGGAATGCTGGTGTTAATGATGGGTTTTAGTTAATGCATCACTTTTTATGAATAGGCTTCATAGGATTTATATTGCTTTCCCATCAAGGGTTCAAAAGAACATTTGAATATTTTAGTATACTAATGTAGTTTGATTGAAAATACCTAGATAGTTGTAACAGCTACTATGTTGAAAATTAAAACCATAATAATGAGAATACCACTTATTCACAGTCAGTAGAGCACATGCTATAGTTCTTTTTTTCTGGTAGTACAGATGGTTTTGAGCTGATTTTTTCAAAGACTTTCCAAGCCCTCTTGCAGTTATTGGATTGTGTTTGCTGAAATTTGGCTTTGTAGTGTGCAGTCATGAGTTAGGGGAGGAGAAAGAGCCTGACCAGCCCCTACATTATTCTGAGTCATATTTCTTTTCAATGGAACTAAACCAACATGAATGTTGAGAGAGATCAAAATTTGGCAGCTTTTCATTTGCTTGTTATTTGTAAACAGGCTTTTCTTTAGGGAAAAGAGTTTGGAGGAGGGCAGAGATGTCATTCTCTTTTTTCATACATGTGCAATTTCCTATTTGACCCGTGCAAATTAAACATATTAATACTGGTAGACTATTTGATAGTGATAGATTGATATACAGACATTTCTATTCCTTGTTCAGTAGGAAATGGAGCTGACCTGTACATCTCTCATCTTGTCTTCAGCAAGAAGTACATGGTAACTTTCATGGATTCCCTTTTGTTGATTAAATAGCCAATGTTTATTGAGTACCTGTTAAGTTCCTGGGCCCTGTTCTTGGTGATAGAAATGCAGTAGTGAACTGGATAGTAGTTTCTACTCTTAAGAAAATTGTGTGGGTTGTGGTAGATAGACCATAAACATGTCCATATATAGTTTTAATTATCAGTAAGATAAAATCGATAAATGTGGAGAAGATAAAATAGGTATTAGTCAATTGTGAAGGCATGGGGTATGGTGAGAGCTGTTTAGCTAGAGTCAGAGAAGCCTTCACTGAAGAGGTGATATTTGGATTGAGACCTGAAGGATGAGAGGAGGAAACCATGGGAGGACCTGCTCTAAGAGCATTGCCTGTAGAAAGAACCACAAGGTGACAGTAAATCTGGTATGTTCAGGAACAGAAAGGAGGCCACTGGGGCTGAAGAACAGTGAGCCAAGGAGGGAAGAGCAAGAAGAGATAAGGGTGAATAACAGTGGTGAGAGTGGACACCCTTGTCTTGTTCCTGATATTAGATGAAATGCTTTCAGTTTTTCACCATTGAGAATGATGTTTGCTGTGGGTTTGTCCTATATGGCCTTTATTATGTTGAGGTAGGTTTCCTCTATGCCCACTCTCTGGAGAGTTTTTATCATAAATGGGTGTTGAATTTTGTCAAAAGCTTTTCCTGCATCTATTGAGATGATCATATGGTTTTTATTCTTCATTGTTAATATGGTGTATCACATTGATTGATTTGCATATTTTGAAGAATCCTTGCATTCCTGGGATAAATCCCACTTGATCCTGGTGTATGATCCTTTTAATGTGTGGTTCCATTCTGTTTGCTGGTATTTTGTTGAGGATTTTTGTGTCTATGTTCATCAGTGATATTGGCCTGTAATTTTCTTTTTTTGTGATATCTTTGGTTTTGGTATCAGGGTGATGGTGGCCTCGTAGAATGAGCTTGGTTGTGAAGGCATGCACATATTCAAAATGGGAAAAGTCCTCTTCTATATAGCTGCTCATCAACTGCCATTCATAAACCTGATACACATACATTGAATAAATACTGCTCTCAGATTTCAAATACATCTCTTAACAGGCCATGGCTTATCATTACTTCTGGTTCTTGCATTTTCATTGTCAAAAGGCAATAGTTTTGAAAACTTTGTTTTTGTTGAAGAAAGCATGACCACTTTCAATTGAAAAGCATTTTCATTTTTTAGATTTATAAGCTCCAATTAAAATGATCAATCCAGTGAATTTTTTCATTTCTACATCATCTGTTTCCTTCTATACACCTTTGTATAAATACCTGCCTTCAGCATTTATCCACCTATGATCTTTTTTTTTTTGATTTATTTTTTATTTTTGGCTGTGTTGGGTCTTCATTGCGGTGCACGTGCTTCTCATTGCGGTGGCTTCTCTTGTTGCGGAGCATGTGCTCTAGGCGTGCAGGCTTCAGTAGTTGTGGCTCTTGGGCTCTAGAGCCCAGGCTCAGTAGTTGTGGCGCACGGGCTTAGTTGCTCCGCGGCATGTGGGATCTTCCCGGACCAGGGATCGATCCCGTGTCCCCTTCATTGGCAGGCAGATTCTTAGCCACTGTGCCACCAGGGAAGCCCACCTATGATCTTTATCAAGTAAATTTTGCTGCACAGACATCATAAAAGATGAAAGAACACTGTCACACGTCCTTTTAGGTAAATGGGATAGTCCAGGCTCTTTTATTTATGTATTTATTTCATTGAAGTATACTTGATTTACAATGTTGTGTTAATGTCTACTGTATAGCAAAGTGATGCATATATATACATTCTTTTTCATATTCTTTTCCATTATGGTTTATCACAGGATATTGAATATAGTTCCCTGTGCTATACAGTAGGACCTTGGTGCAGGTTCTTGTTGTAATGTATTGCACAATGAAGTCCTTCTTGTTTAATTGACTATGAATCCCATATTTTCTTTTCGTCCTTAAAAAATATATTGTACACTCATTGCTTCTTAGATTTGAGATAATTGATCTAAGATATTGTCATCTGAAGATTCATAATCTGAAATTTTACTAGTATCTGCCTCTTCACATTCACCATCTAATAACTGAATTATCTTTCTCTGTTAGTTTTCTTCTCTTTGCCATTATGGGTGGAAAACAAAATATTATGAATTCTCAACTTTACCAGCTTAAAAGTTTGTTAGAATGTGTGCAGTAAAGTGTTTCCAGTCTTACTTTCTCTAAAATTCCCTGTGGATGTCATAATTGTATATTAAACAAATATTTATATCTACACAGTTGCATAACATTGAACTAAAAATTTAGCATGAAAGGAAAAAAATAAAGCCAAGAAGAATACAAGGATGGTATCTCCAGACTTCTTTTTGAAAGATGAGTTAATGCTTTGGGTAATGCAATAAGAAAACTGAAGGATGGTACAATAGTGCATCATTCTTCTAGGCAATTCCATTATTCTTCCATTCTCTGACTATTTTATTTTTATTTTTTAATATAGTTGGAAATAATTGACAAGTAATGATGAAATAATTTTCAGGGTGATGAACTATCAAGAGATTTCAAGATAAAGGAAAAACAAGGTCACTGAGGCCGCATAATATCTTAGATTTATGAAAGGGTCCACTGGGACCTATATGGTAGTTGCAAGATAAAATGACTTTTATTTTTATTTTTTTTAAAGTAAAACTTCTCTTTGTTCTTTGGAAGACCTCTAAAAAAAAAAAGTCATAAAATATCAATCCTTACAAATAGAACTGTTCAAAAAAGATACTTGAAAACAAAACTTGGATCTAGTAGATCCTGATGATATTAACAGGGATTAAGTTTGAAATGCTTGCTAGACATCCTAGTGGAGCTGTGTACTAGTGGTTGTCTCTCTGAGTCTGGAGCTCTGGGAAGAGATCCAGGCTAGAGATTTCAGTCGCAGAGTCATCAACACATATATGGTATTTGAAGCATTGGGTCTAGATGGGACCGCCTGGGAAAGGAGTATAAATTGAAAAGAGGAAAGAGCCAAGAATAGACATCTGTGGCACCCTAGGCTTGAGAAGCCTGGTGAAGGAAAAAGTTACGGAGAGTGTGCAAATAGTGAGGTAGGAACCTGTGGTATCATTTAGAGAGGAGTGTTTTAAGTAATCAGTTGGGTCAAAGGACACTGAGAGATTTTTTTGTTTTTTGATTTTGTTTTTTTCAAATGAGATCAGAGAGGTTTGACTATTGGCTGTTTTAAAAATAGGGGTCATTGATGACTTTGAGAAGAGCTGTTTCATTGAAGTGGTAGAGCCAAAAGCCTATTTGTAATGGATTGAATTGAGAAAGTAGAAATTAAAAGTAGAGGCAGCTGTTTCAGTAGATTTTGCTGTAAAGAGGAAGAAGGGAAATGGTATGTTGGTGGGGGTTTCTTTTTAATACACTTTAGGGGATTGAGAGGAATTGGTATCTAGAGTACCTAGAATTGGGGGTGTGAGCCTGGGAGATATTGGTACCTTAAATCAACATATTAAGGCTCTATATTAATATTTTCATATTAATACACTCTAGCAAGGAGCAGAGCAGCCCTTGCTCAGTCCCCCACCACCACCTTCGCCCCTTTCTTTTTTGATGCTAAAAAATTCTGCTAAGATTTTTACTTACCTTTTGCCTGTTAGAGACAAAAACACTGAATATTGGCCTGCCTCTCTGACTTCGTGATGCAAATCAAAGGGAAAAATTGAAACCTTTGTTAATCAAATCCCAATTTTCTGGGATACAGTTAATACTTTAAGTGACATTTACCTGCCAGCTAGATTTCCTTATCTTTTGGGACTTGTTGAATTGTAGTAATTGCTATCTAAATGAATGATAAGATGAATTGAAATAGCATTTTATTTAGAATAGTGTAAAATTCAAATTTAGCTATTTTTTCTTGCATAAATGTTGCTTAGGATTATGAAGAACAAAGGTTCTGAAATATATTTTATGTTATGTGACATAAATAGTTAAAATGGAGGAAAAGTTTTGTAAACCTTTACTGCAGAAACTGATTTACTAAGTATCTATTGAATCGACCAGTTAGAACTTATACTTAAAATACTAGTTTGAATATTATTCTGTTTCATTAAAAAATAATTTTTCTCTAGAGAGTGTTACAGTTATATCTAGTGACGTTGACTCTGAAGTTGACTTACTTCACAACTTTTCTTCTTTATCTGCTTTAGATTTGGAATATGATTTTAACAAAATATTTAATTTTGGGGGGTATGTAGTTGTGCCAAATTCATTATTTTATGGTTTAAGGGAATCAAAATATTTTCTTCACAACTTTTCATTTTAATTTCTTATTTTACTTATTCTGTATTAAAATCTTAATCCTCTGTGTTATATGTGATAGCTCAATATTGTAAGCCTGCTTAGACAAATAAGACTTTCTGGAACAATTCTAAGTGATATTCCGGGAACTTAATGGAAGTTAAACAATACAGATGTCTTTTGGCTCTTGAAATTTTCATGGTTGGCTTCCACTTATGTGAGGTTGTTGGATGCAGAAATTATTTAGCATCATCATCAGAAGTCCCTTCAGACTAATTTCGAAACCTAGTTTCTAAAACTCTCCAAAGGAGCAAGATCTCAAAATTTCTTAACATTGACTGAAGATTCTTTGGTGTTAATGGTAAAATCCTCAGTTAAAGTTACTTGAGGTAATGTTTGCCAAACTATTACTTTACATGTTTATGCTCATAAATTTTGTATTTTAACATTTACTTTTAGCCTGTTAGACTGAAGATACAGCTTCTTTGATTCTCCCCTTTTCCCTCTCATTACAATACTGACTTCTTTCTTTCTTAATTTCGCCACAAGTTTAGGGAGAAAAGCCTTCCTCCAACACATCTCTAGTGTCTTCCCATGTTATATCATGGGCTGTAAATGCTTTAGGATTTGGTCCCTGCCCAAGACCTGGTCAGTTTCATGTCTTCAGTGATCTTGAGCTAGTTACAGTTTTCCTAATAAATCCTCTGAAGCTCCTGGGCCATTTCTCATAGTTTTGTTATTCCTTTTACCTGTAATACTGTCTCCCAACTTGTCTGTCTAGCAAATTCCTATTTATTCTTTACATTTCTGCTGATAGTTCACCTCCTCTGTTATGTGTTTCCCTTGGGCAGACTTTGGTGCTCCATTTCATTTCATTTGTTTATTTTTGGCCATGCATAGTTCACCTCCTGTGTTATGTGTTGCCCTTGGGCAGACTTCGGTGCTACATTTCATTTCATTTGTTTATTTTTGGCCGCGCTGCATGGCTTGCGGGATCTTAGTTCCCGACCAGGGATCGAACCCATGCCCTCTGCAGTGGAAGTGTGGAGTCCTAACCACTGGAGTGCCATGGAATTCCTGGTGCTACCTTTTAAATGTTCCTACTGTACTTTGCAGATGCTTCCACTGTAGAAATCATCAGTGTAGTTGTTGCACACTTGTTGTCTCTTTAGACCTGCAGAGTTCAATACAGTAGCTACAAGCCGCAAGTGCTATTGAGCACTTAAAATGTGGCTACTGCGACTGAGGAACTGAATATTCTTTTTTTCTTTTCTTTTTTAAAATTTATTTTATTGAAGTATGGTTGATTTACAATGTTGTGTTAATTTCTGCTGCACAGCAAGTGATGCATATATATACATTCTTTTTCATATTCTTTTCCATTATGGTTTATCACAGGATATTGAATATAGTTCCCTGTGCTATACCATAGGACCTTGTTGTTTATTGGGAACTGAATTTTAAATTTTATTTAATATAAATTAAATGTAAATAGCCACATGTGGCTAGTGGCTACTCTATTGGACAACATAGCTCACAGCTTTTGCAGTGTGCCAATAGGATGAAAAAGGGAAGATGTGGGTAAAGATCAGTGTTTCCAATGAAAGTTTAGCTTCTGAATTGAGATGTGCTGTGTGAATTATACTCTGAGTTCTGAAGACATAGTACCAAAGAAAAAGAATGTAAACTTGTCACTAATAATTTTTTAATATTGATTATCTATTGAAATGATATAGTTTAAATATAGTGGGTTAAATTAAATATATTATTTAAAATAATTTCACCTGTTTCATTTTAGTTTTTTTACGTGGCCACCAGAAAGTTTACAGTTCTACATTTGGCTCACATTATATTTCTCTTGGGACAGTGCTGCTCTGACAGTGAGCTCCTGGCAGGCGAGGAACTTATCTTTTCATTTTTATCACAACTATTACTACACCTTCTATATAGTAAGTGCTTAATAAGTAGTTGTTGAATGAATGAAATAAGTAGTCTTTAGAAATTGTAACCATGAGCCTTTTGAGGAATTGAAGCTTTAGATTAAGGCAAGTGATTTTGCAGGTCTTTAGGTGTATGTCTCTTTCATAGTATATTTTGATATATGATTGACACATAATAAACACACACCTGCACGTAGAAGGGAAAGACTTGAGACCTAGGAAGACAACAGTAATAACACTTGTTCTGAGTACTTTCTTTAATTGAATTATTAAGTCCTCATAACAGCATCTGTGAGCCAGGTTCTATTAATAATCCCGATTTACAGGAAACTGAGGCAGAAAAATTAAGTAACTTGCTCTAAGACACGAAAATGTTAACTGGTGGACCCATGCTGTGAATCCTGGCAGTCTGGCTTCATAGTTTGTACTTTTCACCACTATGCTAAGGACATGTGAAGTCATGTAATTATCTTCACCCATGATTATTTAATTGTTCTCAAGGTATGAAAGGATTTATATGAATGAATCCTGGGCAGCATTGGATTTGGGGGGCTTATGGTCTTTAGACTCCTTTGCTTTCCTGAAATGAAGAAAATTTGTTTAGGAATTGCAGTCTGCCTTTTAATTACTTTAAGGTTTATTAAAGTTCAGCAATCAAAGTCTTTGTTTTTGTCCATTCAGTATGAACTCTTATATTGTATTTTTAGTGACATTTTTTTCAGCTCACAGAAAAGCATAGAAGTGTTGTCACTGGTAGGGTATAAGTAAAAATTATCATTTGGCTTCTGGGAAACAAGAAAACAAAATAGTCACTTATATATGGGTCCCGGGAATCAACTGCTCAGTGACAGATTTATAGTACTTCTAGGAGGAAGCAAAAAAGCAAGGATATGTTTATTTTCCCTCAACTTTCTATTAACGTTTCCCACTGAAAATTTTATTTCATATCGATTGAAAATCCAGTATGCTATTATTCTGAATAAATCTTATCAAATGAATAGTCATAAAGCAGCAGGATATAATGTTCAAGGGAAAAGATATGGGTTTTGTTGTTTTTTTTCATTTTTAACTTGCTGCCACAAATTCCCATATATGCTGAGTTTGAGGGTTTTTTTTTCTTTTTCCTTATTCACATGATTGTTTTCAGTAGTAACATACCTTTTGAGAATTCATACATTTGTAAGGGTATTCTGGAAAACTTAGCTTGAAAAATATGCTGTCAAGACTCAGATGGATTCTAGGTAATAAAATGAATTTACTTGTAGGCATTATCATTTTGCATGAATAAAATAGGTTTATTTCTCTTGCATGCATGAGTCTGGGTTGACAGGCTGTTGAGTTGGGCAGCTCTGTTCCACGCTGTCATCCGGGGACCTCATTCTTTTCATCTTGTTCCACCACCCCATAAGGAAGTTGTTGCTCTTGTCTACAAAGATGAATCTGCATTACTACCCCCATGTTCACATTCTAGTCTGTGGGACAAGGGAGAAAACAAGTGGAAAGTGACCAGCTTTTAAAAAATATGTGACCTGGAAGTTACATACAACATTTCATGCCCATATCCTGTTGGCCAGAACTTAGTCACATGGACACATCTATCTGCATATGAGGCCAGGAAATGTAGATGGTATATTTTCAAAAGAAAGAGAAGAATGAGTATTGGAAGATTATCTGCCATGTGAATAATTCCCATTTATTCAGCACCTACTGTATGCTAGACATTGTGCAAGGTGCTTAGTCTGTGTTATCTCATTCAGTCCTCATGACTGAGATGCAGAGAGGTTAAATATCTCAGACTAGGTCATCCAGAAAGTAAGTAGAAGACCTGGAATTTGAACTCAAGGTCTATCAGACTCTCAAAGATCATGTGGTTTCTACCACACATGCCTGAGAGATTAATTAGATTAATTAGAAGAAGGGATCAAGATTTTTGACCCAAGCAACTGGGAAGATTGTGCTGTCATTAACAAAGACAAGAAAATCAAATGATTTCTAGTGGGTTGATCAGGAATTTACCTCAGGGTATTTTGAATTTAAGATACCTGTTTATATCCAAGTGAAGATTGGGAGTAGGCAGTTGTATATGTGAGCCTTGAATTCAGGGTAAATGGTTTGGCTGAAGACATTAATTTGGTAGGTGCCAGTTTATAAATGATAGTTAAAACAATTAAGGGAATGAGCATAGATAAAGAGGCTCAAAGACTTTGCCCTGGGCCATTCCATCCTTAAAAGATCTGGGAGATGAAGAGGAATTAGAAAAGATGGCTTTCATAGATGAATTTTTATTCCTCTCATTAGCTTTCTCAGGGTGTCTCTGTCTCTGTCTTTTGCACACAAAAGACACTCTCTACTCCCACTCTCTATGTCCCACTCTCTACTCCCTAATGTAACTTTTTTTTTTTCCTAATGTAACTTTTTTTTTTTTTTTTCCTAATGTAATTTTTGAATCCAGTAGCAAACCTATTATCATCCTAGGAATCATGGATATGTTTAGTCATTGTCTTTGAGGTTGGAAGCATCACCAGAAGTATGTGGCCCAAGAAAGTCAGGAAGAAGAGGCTCCATTCTCAATATACTACTATTTCATAGAATCAGAATCTGAAAACCTACTGATTGATACCTGGTTTTGTATTGTTACTACCTTCATCCATATTACTTAAGTAATATACATCTTATCTCCTCTTTCCTTTTCTGGCACTGTTCTTTCTGATTGCTTGCTTGTTTTTGTTTTGTTTTTAATTTTCCTAGTTTCCTTCAGTAATTTTCTATTTAGTAGCGCATATTACTTTCTAGAAGTGTGCATCTCAGCACAGAATATACAAGGGTTCAGATACACTTTTTAGAGGATCTCTACTTACTTTATCCCCCAAAGCTTATAAGCTTGTAAGCCTACTTAGGTCTGCCTTTGTAGTTCACCATCTAAATCTGTTTCTATATATCTTGATTGTTTAGGTAGAGGCGTTATTCTAAAATAATGAACACCACACACTGAAAGAAACAAATGGTTGAGTTTCACAATAGATCAATGCAATTATGTTAGCAATTTAAATCACTTTATAAAACTTGGAGTTTTGAACTAATGAGGAATATAGGTTTTTGAAAAAGAGAAACAAACTTCTATCCTGATCTTTAAGTCTTTCAATTAGTGCACCTGAAGCTGGTGGCATGCACTTTGTTATTGTTATTTGGCAAATTCCTCAATTTTATAATATATATAACCCAAATCTCTCATTCCTATTTTTTTCCAGAATAAACCCAGCGTTTTCAATAGAATCCCATTAATCACCTGTACAATAAACCTAATTCTATATTTATAATAGTTTTCAGTTGCTGCTGTAACAAGTCACCACAAATTTAGTGGCTTAACACAGATTTATTACCTTTCAGTTTTATAGTTCAGAAGTCCAACACAGGTCTCACTGGACTAAAATCAAGGTGTCACAGGGCTGCCTTCCTTTCTGGAGAGTCTAGGAGAAAACTCATTTCCTTGCTATTCAGGTGTTGGCAGAATTCAGCCTCTTGAAGTTGTGGGACTGAGATCTCATTTTCTTGCTGGGTGTCAGATGAGGGCTATTCCCAGTTTCTAGAGACCACCCACATTCCTTGGCTCATGGCCACCTTCCTTCATTTTCAAAGCTAGCAACAGTAGGTTGAGTTGCTCTTAGGCTTTGAAATTCTTCTCCTCCTTCTTCAGTTTCATTTCTCTCTGGCCTAGCAAGTTAAAGTTCTCTGCTTTTACGGACTCATGTGATTAAATTGGGCCCATTGGGATAACCCAGGATAATCTCAACATCTCAAGGTTCATACTCTTAATCACATCCGCAAAATCCCTTTTGTCATGTAAAGTAGCATATTCCCAGGTTGATGGAGGAGGAGGAGTTAGGGCATGAACATCTCGGGGGAGGGGGAACATTAGTCTTCTTATTACACCATTTCTAATATTTATATATTTCTAAATAGAAAAGAAAGTATAATTTGGCTTTCAGCAGTAACAAATAATTTAGACAAACTCTTTCTCATTTCTCTTTTACCCCCCTCATCTCCTTTAATATGATCTCGATCCTTTGAAATTTAGTTTAGAATTTGGGAAGAGATTAATCTATGTGACAGATACTAAATCTCAATATAACTTATTCTGTCTAAGTCACAATATTTCCAATTCTCTATTTATTTAACTGTGATACTCAGGAGACAGGAGAGAAAGGCTTTAATATTGGCAGTGACAGTAATGGTGATTATGATGCTGAACCTTTGAAGGTCTCAGTTTCCTTTTCATACTTATGAAAGCTCTCTTGCAGTCTTTTGAAAATTATCTTAATTGCTAAGATGTATGAGAGTTTCATTTTCAGTTCAGGTTATTCTACCCATTTTTAAACCCTATTCTTGTTCTCTTACTGAATCTTGTAATTTATATGGAAAAGAATATGTATTCGTGAATTGACAGCATGGTTATAAACGTGATGCCTTTTCTGAATTGCTTTGTCAGTGTCAGAAACAAGAATATCTAGGATCTTTTTCTCATACTTTCCCTACCCTTTAAAAAGATTATTGGAAAAGTTAACTGTGCCTCATATTTTACATATGGGAATGCCACTTTAATATGAAAGCAAGCTGATACTGATATTTACATAAGAGAGCTGTCCGTAGTAACTGACTTCTGATGTTATTTCTTCTTAGGGAAGTTTAGATAAATTCTATTGTACTACTAAAGAAAAGTATCAGCGCCACAAAGCTCTGTTTTCTGAAGAATATTTAAAAGATCTAAAGGCATGAAATGAATATTGTTGGGGCTGGGGTGGACTTTGAATGTATTTATTTTTCTCCAACTTTTTATTTTGAAAAAATCAAACCTCACCATAATTGCAAGAATAGTACAACAAACCCTGTATGGCCTTCACCTATATTCACTGATAGTTAATATTTTGCTGCATTTGTGCACATGTTCTTTTTTTTTTCTAACATATGTGTGTATATGTATATCTATATCTAGATATAGGTACAGATTTTTTCTTTCTGAATCATTCAGAGTTGTTTGCAGACGTTTCACTTTTAAATAGTTCAGTATGTATCTCACTCAGGAAATTTAACATTGATGCAATACTATTATATATTATATAATTCATATTTTAATTTCCCCAGTTTTCAGATTCTGAAGTAGCAAATAATTTTAAAAGGGCATTTTTTACTTTGCAAATTGGAAAATCACTTTGAAAAATCTGTAGTTTTAAAGATTTATCATGTGGGAACCATGGCAAATTCTAAAAGAATGTGCTGGAGTACAGTTCTAAGCCAGAGAGAATTCAAGATATGAATTTTCAATAGAGTTTTGGGCATCAAAACTATCCATAAATGACGTGAGATCCTAAACTCTGTACTTTTGATGTTTTCTTATAATTTATATACTTTATTGAGAAGATTAAAAACCGGAGGTCTCTGAAGTCTTGAGATGTGGGGTAGGTTTCTTGTTAAGTTATCTTCTAACTCTAAAATTCTATGTCTTTCAATAATTTAATAGATATTAATTATCTATTAAACATGTAACATTGTGCTGGGTACTCTAGGAAATGTGAAGGTAACCCTTGATCTCTAAGGATTCAAGGAAAGTAAGAAGTTATACACAAAGAAGTGAATGAAAGTAAACTGTATATGAAGAACAGTAAGATATATATATATTAACAAAATGCAATGAAAATTCAGAAACAGAAGAAACTGAGCTGGATGGTAGGAAGAGAACAGATAGGTTTCACTGGGTTGTAAATATTTGTTAACAGAAATTCACGGTTTCTACTATAATTTCCTGTTTATATAAAAATTTTAACTGGAACTAACAGCATTAATAAGCATAAGACAGTGTGTAACTCAGATTAACAAAAATAGGGGGAAAATCATGTGTATATTGCAAATAAAAATGACCATCACAGTTTTTAATGAAAATAATATATTATAATAAATTTAAGTATGGAAAAATAGAAATTAAAAAGAAAACTATCATCTATAGCCACCTCATTCAAAGATAATCCTACTGACATTTCACTGTATTTTCTTTCCATAATTTTTTCTGTGTTGTCTATTTATATTTGATCTTGCCACATATAAATTGTAGTATTCTGCTTCAAATTATATAACAATCCTTTTTTAATGGCTACATAATACTACACTGAGTGGTTGTGGCATTTATTTACTAAAGCATTCCCTTATTGTGGAGCAAAAGAATTCATTCTATCTAAGAGTAAACAACTGTAGAAATAGTAAAGTTATGATAAAGAGAGAACAAACTTTGCCTTGAAAGGATCTACCTTAATTTTTTATCCTGATAATTCATCACACCAAATGTTTTACTTGTTATTTCTCTTGCTAATTTGTGGCTATTTTAACTGACCTCTATTAAATTATTTAAGCTTTTCATTAGATCTCGTCTAGAAAATTCAATGCTTCATTGACTATTGGGAAGGATTATTTTGTATATAATTTCAAATATTTATAAAATATTTATTAAAATGGCAAAAGGCATAAGAAGCAAATGAAAAAGAAAAGTTGTTGGCACACTGGCAAAATTAGAAGAATTTTATTACAACTAGTAAAAATCTAGAAAAATTAAAACTTTGTTTTGTATTTAATTGGTAGCTCATACATATGGTGCTAAACAGAAGAAAGTCTCTTACCCTCATCACTTCCCAGTTCCCTTTTTAGTAGATGGTTATTATTACTGGGTTCTTGTGTTCTTGTCTCTTGCTTCTTTAAAGTCTTTTCTCCACAGAGACTTTGCAACTCTTTCTTTTTAAAACATTAACTGATTGTCTCACTTCCCTGCTTAGAACTCTCCAATGGCTTCTCATAACACTTTGGATAAAATATAGAGTTCTTACCATGGCTTACAAATCCCTACATGGTCTTCCCTGGTTACTTCTCTGACCATAGCTGCTACCAATTTCTCCGTGCTTTCTGAGTTTCAGCCTTAATTTCCTGGAATATACAAAGAACACTCTAGCCTGAGGTCCTCTCCTCTTATTTTCCCTCTGCCAGAAACAACCTCCATATATGCACATGATTGTCCATATATAAACTCTTCCATTGAGAGATTGGTTCAAGATGGCAGAGTAGAAGGACGTGCTCTCACTCCCTCTTGTGAGAGTGCCAGAATTACAACTAACTGCTGAACAGTCATCGACAGGAAGACACTGGAACTCACCAAAAAAGATACCCCACATCCAAAGACAAAGGAGAAGCCACAATGAGATGGTAGGAGGGGCGCAATCACAATAAAATCAAATCCCGTAACTGCTGGGTGGGTGACTCACAAACTGGAGAACACTTATACCACAGAAGTCCACCTACTGGAGTGAAGGTTCTGAGCCCCACATCAGGCTTCCCAACACGGGGGTCCGGCAACGGGAGGAGGAATTCCTAGAGAATCAGACTTTGAAGGCTAGCGGAATTTGATTGCAGGACTTCGACAGAACTGTGGGAAACAGAGACTCCACTCTTGGAGGGCACACACAAAGTAGTGTGTGCATCAGGACCCAGGGGAAGGAGCAGTGACCCCATAAGAGACTGAACCAGACCTACCTGCTAGTGTTGGAGGGTCTCCTGCAGAGGTGGGGGGTGGCTGTGTCTGACCGTGAGGACAAGGACACTGGCAGCAGAAGTTCTGGGAATTACTCCTTGGCATGAGCCCTCCCAGAGTTCGCCATTAGCCCCACCAAAGAGCCGAGGTAGGCTCCAGTGTTGGGTCACCCCAGGCCAAGCAACCAACAGGGAGGGAACCCAGCCCCACCCATCAGCAGACAAGCAGATTAAAGTTTTACTGAGCTCTGCCCATCAGAGCAACAGCCAGCTCTACCCACCACCAGTCCCTCCCATCAGAAAACTTGCACAAGCCTCTTACCTAGCCTCATCCACCAGAGGGCACACAGCAGAATCAAGAAGAACTACAATCCTGCAGCCTGTGGAACAAAAACCACATTCATAGAAAGATAGATAAGATGAAAAGGCAGAGGGCTATGTACCAGATGAAGGAACAAGATAAAACGCCAGAAAAACAACTAAATGAAGTGGAGATAGGCAACCTTCCAGAAAAAGAATTCAGAGTAATGATAGTGAAGATGATCCAGGACCTCGGAAAAAGAATGGAGGCAAAAATCGAGAAGATGCAAGAAATGTTTAACAAAGACCTAGAAGAAGTAAAGAACAAACAGAGATGAAAGGAACAATAACTGAAATGAAAAATACACTAGAAGGAATCAATAGCAGAATAACTGAGGCAGAAGAACGGATAAGTGACCTGGAAGACAGAATGGTGGAATTCACTGCTGTGGAACAGAATAAAGAAAAAAGAATGAAAAGAAATGAAGACAGCCTAAGAGACCTCTGGGACAACATTAAACGCAACAACATTTGCATTATAGGGGTCTCAGAAGGAGAAGAGAGAGAGAAAGGACCCAAGAAAATATTTGAAGAGATTATAGTCGAAAACTTCTCTATCGTGGGAAAGGAAATAGCCACCCAAGTCCAGGAAGCGCAGCGAGTCCCATAAAGGAAAAACCCAAGGAGAAACACAGTAATCAAATTGGCAAAAATTAAAGACAAAGGAAAATTATTGAAAGCAGCAAGGGAAAAACGACAAATAACATACAAGGGAACTCCCATAAGGTTAACAGCTGATTTCTCAGCAGAAACTCTACAAGCCAGAAGGGAGTGGCATGACATACTTAAAGTGATGAAAGGGAAGAACCTACAACCAAGATTACTCTACCTGGCAAGGATCTCATTCAGATTCGATGGAGAAATCAAAAGCTTTACAGACAAGCAAAAGCTAAAAGAATTCAGCACCACCAAACCAGCTCTACAACAAATGCTAAAAGAACTTCTCTAACTGGGAAACATAAGAGAAGAAAAGGACCTACAAAAACAGACCAAAACAGTTAAGAAAATGGTCATAGCAACATACATATCGATAATTACTTTAAACATGAAAGGATTAAATGCTCCAACCAAAAGACAGAGGCTCGCTGAATGGCTACAGAAACAAGACCCTTATATATGCTATCTACAAGAGACCCACTTCAGACCTAGGGACACATACAGACTGAAAGTGAGGGGATGGAAAAAGATATTCCATGCAAACGGAAATCAAATGAAAGCTGGAGTAGCAATACTCATCTCAGATAAAATAGACTTTAAAATAAAGAACGTTACAAGAGACAAGGAAGGACACTACATAAGGATCAAGGGATCAATCCAAGAAGAAGATATAACAATTATAAATATATATGCACCCAACATAGGAGCACCTCAATACATGAGGCAAATGCTAACAGCTATAAAAGAGGAAATTGACAGTAACACAGTAATAGTGGGGAACTTTAACACCTCACTTACACCAATGGACAGATCATCCAGACAGAAAATTAATAAGGAAACACAACCTTTAAATGACACAATAGACCAGGTAGATTTAATTGATATTTATAGGGCATTCCATCTGAAAATAGCAGATTACACTCTCTTCTCAAGTGCACATGGAACATTCTCCAGGATAGATCACATCTTGGGTCCCAAATCAAGCCTCGGTAAATTTAAGAAAATTGAAATCATATCAAGCATCTTTTCCGACCACAATGCTATGAGCTTAGAAATAAATTATAGGGGAAAAAACCGTGAAAAACACAAACACATGGAGGCTAAACAATATGTTACTAAATAACCAAGAGATCACTGAAGAAATCAAAGAGGAAATGAAAAAATACCTAGAGACAAATGACAACGAAAACACGATGATTCAAAACTTATGGGATGCAGCAAAAGCAGTTCTAAGAGGGAAGTTGATAGCAATACAAGCCTACCTCAAGAAGCAAGAAAAATCTCAAGTAAACAATCTAACCTTACACCTAAAGAAACTAGAGAAAGAAGAACAAACAAAACCCAAAGTTAGTAGAAGGAAAGAAATCCTAAATATCAGAGCAGAAATAATGAAATAGAAACAAAGAAAACAATAGCAAAGATCAATAAAACTAAAAGCCGGTTCTTTGAGAAGATAAACAAAATTGATACACCTTTAGCCAGACTCATCAAGAAAAATAGGGTGAGGCCTCAAACCAATGAAATAAGAAATGAAAAAGGAGAAGTTACAATGGACAACACAGAAATACAAAGCATCCTAAGAGACTACTACAAGCAACTCTAGGCCAATAAAATGGACAACCTAGAAGAAATGGACAAATTCTTAGAAAGCTATAACCTTCCAAGACTGAACCAGGAAGAAATAGAAAATGTGAACAATCCTAAATCACAAGTAATGGAATTGAAACTGTGATTAAAAATCTTCCAACAAACAATAGTCCAGGGCCAGATGGCTTCACAAGTGAATTCTATCAAACATTTAGAGAAGAGCTAACACCCATCCTTCTCAAACTCTTCCAAAAAGTTGCAGAGGAAGGAACACTCCCAGACTCATTCTATGAGGCCACCATCACCCTGATACCATAACCAGACAAGGATACTACAAAAAAAAGGTAACTTACAGACCGATATCAGTGATGAAGATAGATGCAAAAAAAAAAATAAAGTTTAGCTGGGTCTGCAGTCATCTGAAGGCTTTATTGGGGTTGGGAGTTCTGCATTTAGGATGGCTCACTTCTCATGGCTGGCAAATTTATGCCAGCTGTTGGCAGGAGGCCTCAGTTCTTCACCAGATGGTTCTCTCTGTAGGGCTGCTGAGTGTTCATCTGGCTTTCCCCAGAACAGGTGACACCAGAGAGAGAAAGGGGGAAATCACAAATTACGTTATGATTTAGCTTTAGAAATCATACTGTGTAATTTTCATAATATTTTAATGGTCACCCAGATCAGCCCTATTTAATGTAAGGTTGAGGAACACTTCACACATTGAATACTAAAAGGCAATAATCATTGGGGGGCCATCTTGGTGTGATTTGTAATAAGTGTATTTAAGTTTTGCTATTATTATAGATGGCCAGAAAATATTTGATTGAATGCACAGGGGCATAAATATTAATTTTATTGATGTTGTTGTTAATGTTTCCATGGTATGTCTTTCATCCTTTAATTTTTAGCTTCTCTATATCTTATTATTTAAGGTGGTCTTTTGTGAGCAGCATATATTTTTGTTTTTAGTTCAGTGAGATAATCTGTGTTTTAATTGAATATTTAGTCCATTTACATTTAATGTGATAACATATATTTCAGTGTAAATTTTGAAATTATTTTTTATTTGTTCTATTTGGTCTCGGCCATTTTCTTTCCTTTCTTGTCTCCTTTTGGATTATTTTTTTATTCCATTTTATCCTGTAAACCTGTTATATATTCTTTCACTATTGTTTTAGTGACTTCCTAGAGGTTACAACATGCATTTCTGAGTTATAAAAGTCTAATATAAATGCCTGCTTTTATCATTTCCTGAACAATGCAAGGACCTTGGAATACTTTGACTGCATTTATCACCCTTCTGCCTTTGTGCTGTTCTTATAGTGAATTTAGATTCTCTGTATATTTTAAACTCCACAAGACATAATTTTTATTGTTTTATATAATTGTTGAGATTTGCCCATATTTTTATTCTTTCCATTGATCTACATTCTCATTGTATTTCCTTGCTTCTCTTTAGGCCTGTTTTTCTTTTGCTAGAAGAACTCCCTTTAGTGCAATTTTGCTGATCATAAATTCCTTTGATTTTTATTTTTTCAGATGTACCTTTATTTCTCCTCCATTTTTGAAGAGTATTTTTACTGAGTATAGAATTTAGGTAGGGCATTATTTTATTTCGGCTCTTTAAAGATTTTATTTGGTTGCTTCCTGACTTCCACTTTCTGATGAGAAGTAGAAGTTGAATTGCTCTTTTGAAGGTAATACTCTGCTGCTTTTAAGAGTTTCTCCACCTCTTTTTAGCAACTTAAATGTGGTATGCCTAAAAGTATGGTTTTCTTTGTATTGTTAGTCGTTTTTGATGTCCATATTGCTTCTTGAATCTATAGCTTGATGTCTAGTCTAGTTTGGGGAAATTCTCAGCTGTTGTATCTTCATATATTGCTTCTGTTACAGTCTCTCCTCTTCTCTGGGACTACAGTCACATCTGTTAGACCTTTTCACCCTGTCTCATATGTTCATACACTCATTGCCATATTTTCTAACCTTTTTTTCACTCTGTGAAATTTTTTCTGAATTTGCTTCCAGTTCACTGTTTTTTTTCTCCTGTTCTGTTGAACCTGCTTGTGAACCCAATCATTAAGTTCTTAATTTTATTTACTGTCTTTCTCACTTCTAGAGTTTTCATTTGAGTATTCCTTCCCACTTTTTATTTTAAAAAATTTTCAAAATTTGAAAATTTAAATAAGAGAACAATCAATACTTGTATACTCTCTATCTGAATTTACCAGTTGAATACATTTTGCCACATTTGTTTTATCTCTGTATATAAATTTTTCCCCCCTGACCATTTGAGTCTAAATTGCAGGCAATGTGACTATTCTTCCCTAAATATTTTATGACTCTTTTTTCCGAAAAACTTTAGCAGATATTTCCCAAGAACAAGGACTTTTACTACATAAATGTAATATAATTATCACACCCTAGAATTTAATACAGATATAACGTTTATATAATACAAAGTCCATATTTAAATTTTTCCAAATGTCCCAAAAAAATCCTTTATAGCTGGCCGACCCCTGATCAAGGATCACACATTGCATTTAGTTGTCATGTCTCTTTAGTCTCCTTTATTTATTTTTTATTTTTTTATTTTTTTTAAATTTATTTATTTATTTGATTTATTTATTTTTGGCTGCGTTGGGTCTTCCTTGCTGCATGCGTGCTTTCTCCAGTTGCAGTGAGCAGGGGCTACTCTTTGTTGCGGTGCGTAGGCTTCTCATTGCGGTGGCTTCTCTTGTTGCGGAGCACGGGCTCTAGGCGCGTGGGCTTCAGTAGTTGGGGCACGAGGACTCAGTAGTTGTGGCTTTTGGGCTCTAGAGCACAGGCTCAGTAGTTGTGGCACACGAGCTTCATTGCTGTGCGGCATGTAGGATCTTCCCAGACCAGGGCTTGAACCCTTGTCCCCTGCATTGGCAGGCGGATTCTTAACCACTGCGCCACCAGGGAAGCCCTAGTCTCCTTTAAATTAGAATAGTTTCCCAGCTTTTTTGGGGTGGGAGGTATGATAAAGGTGGTCTTCCTTGGCATTGACATCTTTAGGTTATAGGCTAGGTGTTTTGCAAAGTATTCCTCGATTTGGATTCATCTAATTGTTTCCTCATGATTAATTTTGTATTAAACATTTTTAGCAAGAATACATCAGGAAGTCAGGATGGTGATGTTAGGTTTGATCATTTGATTAAGGTGAAAATGCTCGTAAAAAATTACATTCTCTAAATTAGTAATAGTTCATACATGTTAAATGAGGTATCAAAGTATTTTTCTCTAAAATATAAAACCTGGCAAACACTCAAATCATTTTCTAGTACTAGAGTATTTCAAAGGGAAGGATTTGTAAGTACTGTTCACATTTTGTGTCTGAGTCACTGATAACTCACTTAACATGTCCACAAGCAACTCAACTTTAGTTAAGGGGTCTTTTCTCTTTTGAATTTTGATTGCTCACCTAAGGCTCTTTAGTGAGAGCCAATGTGAGTACTTTTTATACTTCATACAAATTAAATGGTTTTGTTAATAATGGTTTAAACTAGCTAGATTTTGTTTACAGTAAGTCCCATACATACGAACCTTCAAGTTGTGAACTTTTAAAAATGCAAACGTGTGTTCGCATGTCCAGTCACATAAGTTAGTTCACATGTCTGGCGTACATTGTCACATGCGTGCATCCTCTACAAGTGGTTGTGCTTTTCTATACTTTACTGTACAGTACTGTATAGAGTACAGTAGTACAGTATCTTTATTTCAAGCTAGATCTGCAAGAGGACAACTTCACTGAACTCCTTGCTGTACAACACGAGGAGCTAACTGATGAAGCCCTGATGGAATTAGACGCCCAGAGAAAGGACGAAGAGAGACAAGAGGAAGAAGTAACTAAAGAACTGAAGAGGTTCACGACGCAGGAAATGGCAAGGGGATTTTCTTTATTTGAGGAGGCACTGTTAGTTGTTGAGGCACAGGACCGAAACGTAGAATGGTACACAAAGGTTGCAGCAGCCATTTAGAATGCAATCTGGTGCTACCATGTCATCTATGACAAGAAAAAAAGAGCTACCGCCCAGACATCACTGGATCATTTTTTTAAGATTGTAGATAGAATTGAATCCAGCAAGGAACCAGAACCTGTGCCATCAACGTCAGGTGTGAGTGAAATTGCAGTTTGCCCTCTGTCTCCTATTGCTGACGATCCTTCAGCTCTACCATCTCCCACCTTCTCTCCCTCCTCCAGTCAGTAACTCTTTTTGTCTGTTCACTCAATGCCAGCCCCTGTATGCTAGCTGTTGTATTGTACTACTATACTTTTCAAGGTACTGTACTGTAAGATTAAAAATGTTTTATTTTTTGTTTGTTTTTTATGTAGTATTTGTGTGAAAAGTATTATAAACCTATTACAGTATAGTACTATATAGCTGATTGTGTTAGTTGGCTACCTAGGCTAACTTTGTTGGACTTACAAATTGGACTTATGAATGTGCTCTTGAAACAGAACTCATTCGTATGTAAGGGACTTACTACTGGTTTTTGTTATTTTTAAGAATGACTGATTTTAGTCTGCTATGCTAGCTTAAATATATCCTCAAAGTAAGGCCATACATTAAACTAAACACCAACAAAAACCACAAGACATTTATGTTGGAAAGAATCTTCATAGTTTATTGTTAGTACTCTAATTTTTCCATGTTTTCATAGGACTTAATTCTTATAAAGTACCTCTTGGACTATGTTGTCTGTAGGCAGATGCTCCGTTTACTTAAAGAGATGCAAAACAATTGGAGCCAGTATAACTGCTAGTGATTAGAAACAATAATAAATGCACAGATTAAGAAAATCATAGAGGATCTAAATATTTTTAGAACCCATTTGCCAGGCTCTCATATAAATGTAACACTTAATAGAGCAAGCCCCACATACTTTTTTAGAATTCAAGATTTCAAGATATTTAGCTTGTAGGTTTACAAAGAATGTGACGTTTTGTTTTGGTTTAGTTTTTGAAGGTACTGTACCTTTCTTTTAATGCTAGCTTATAATGCATATTTGAACTTGTAATTCCTAAGTCTGTGAAAGTAAGATATACATATTAGGAATTAAATCTAGGGCTAGAATTTGTGTTTGTATTAGGGATATAAAGACTATTATCTCTAGGAGCTTACAGACTAACATAAGAAACAGGTGTAAACAAATACTTATAATGAAGTATCTATAATAATGCATCATAGAAAATATAGAAATACAACAGAGAGCTCAGCTAACTCTGCCATATTAAAATGGAGCTGTATTATGACTACGTATTCAAAACAGCTGACACCATTAGACTGCTGTGATTATAGAAGTCTGTCTTTGGCGAATAGTTGTGCTATCCTATAACATGCCTAGGTTTTCTTGAATATGCTAGATAAACCTGACTCATGGTTTTGAAGCTTTTAGTGGTTAAATCTTTTTGTCAACTTTTAATTTTATTTGTTTACCTTTACCTGATACTTATTTTAGCCTCGTAGTCTGATAAAGAAATTTTGCTTTAATTTGCTACTTTTTTTCCTGTTAATGCTTTTTGTGATTTTGAAGTATTTCACTTTTAATATTGAACAATAAACATATTTTCAGGTAGATATTATACTTCGATTACTACTTCAATTTAAAATTTGCAGAAATTTGTCTTTGCCAAGGGTAAGGTTTCTGGTCAATATAAACAGAACTGTCTTGTGTCTTTGTTCCAGAAAGGTCGCATGTTTTTGAGTGTGAGGTTTGAATTAGGAATTGGTTGTGCCAGTTGATGGATGGATGGATAAATGCTTTTGACAGCTAACTGCCTATGAGGTCCTACATGTGTTTGTTAAATGTGACTGTCTACTCTGAGTAAATTGTTAAATGTGACTGTCTACTCTGAGTAAATCAGTAAGCAGGTTACTCTCCAACCCCATGTAAGGATCTGCAAAATCTCTTAGAATTTCACAGAAGGAGCCGATCCCTGCCTTGATAGAATCGGCATTGGTAATCAGTTTCCTGTGTATTTTTCTAGCCTATTGTTTACTTTATCTGTTTATTATCTGTTCATTTCTTACTATTGTCATGATTGCATTTTATTGGAGATTCTTTTACCCTATTTTTTTTTATCACATTGAACCAATGTTCAGTTGTTTAAATTTTCAAGATGTCTAAATGTTTGTGTTTATAGTTTTCCAAATTTTTGCTCAGTCTTGGGATAGTACTGATCACCAAAGGAAACCTGACCCTTAATGAGCAAATACATTTGCAACCTGAACACATTTTTTAAAATTAATTTTTATCTAGGCCAGATTACTCTTCAAGGTACGTGACCTATTGCCTGGGGCTTCTTAGATCTCTTATAAAATGTGTTATATCGCCTGACATGAATATTATCTAGGTAAAACAGTATAATTAGAGTTTAATTGATTGAACCAGATGCAAGGAAACAGTACTAAATTTTAATTTTCTCAATACTGTAAATGTCTTTTTCAATCTTCAGCTTGGTTAACTTCTGTAATTTGCAATTACCCCAGTTATTACCAAATATATGCACTAGAATTCCTTAAAATAGATCTTGAGTAGCATTTTCACTGTACAGTAGTTTTTTCCCTGTACATAATTTATTTATATATTTGCAATATGCATGTATATGTATTATATATATATATATGCTACTTTTCCATGACTTTAAGGTCAGAAGCTGTATTTTCCTTATCTTTGTATTTCTAATACTTGGCATAAAAAAGATATTCATTGGAGGAAAGGGAAAAAGCAAATGAATAATCTTCAGGTACTAAGACCATCAGTTAACTTACTGAGTCTGATTTTCATTCTCTTATGTATTTGCTTAGTTTGGTTATTTCAGCAGGAATATGAAAAATATAGATGACTCAGAATGAAATGAATAGAAACTTCTGGAAAGTGGAATGGTAAGGTCTAGAGAAGTAGTAAGTATCTCATCATTGGAAATAAGCAAGCAGAGGTTAGATTATTGTTTGGCAGTGGTGTTGCAGAGGCAAGTCCCTGTAATGGATAGAAAGTTCAAGGTGACATATCTAGTATCTTTTTTACTTCAAGTTTTGGTGGAAAATCTATTTACTTTAATAATTATAATGTCAAGATTTTTCAGTGTAGTAACTAGAGAGTCAAAAGAACAAGCTGTAAAAAAAAAAAAGTGGGGGTGGTTCTTAACAAAGTACAATTTAAACAGGATTTCTCATATTTTATGTGGAAGGGAAATTTCTCATATTTTATTTTATACTTTGATATTTAAGTCAGAATTGTCATCTAGAGAACCTTCTTTATTAAACAGGAAATCTAGAAGCTGGACGGGGGAAAAAAAAAGAATTTTGGCTTAACATAAACATAAACAACATAAACAAAATTAATAGTCCACAGCAAATTTGGAAAATAAAGTATTTGCAACAGAGGTGTCAGATAAAAGGGTTTGTACCTGTAACATGCAGAAAGCTCTTACAGTTTGATAAGACAAACTACCAAATAGAAAAATGGGCAAAGGATATGAATAGGCAATTTTAGAAGAGCATATTCAGATGGTCAATAATATTTCAAAGGATGGTCAGACTTATTAGTAGTCAATGAAATGCAAATTAAAATAATGTGAAACTATCACTTTACATCCATAAGATTGGCAAAAATTAAAATGATCAAAAACACTTGTTACTTGGGATGGGGATGCGGAAGGTTATTTGAACACTACTGATAGAAATATGAGTTGCCATTGCCTTTTTTGGAAGGTAATCTGGCAATATCTATTAAAATTGAAAATAGACATATTATGCCTTAATGATTTCACTTAAGGGAATCTATCCCTAAGAATTAAAGCACTGATATGTACAAGGATGTTTATTTCAGCACTGTTTATAGTATCAAAAATTACAAACTAAATAATATCTATTAATAGTGGAATGGGTAAATAATTTATAGTATATCGCAACATAGAATATTGTGTTGCCATCAAAACCAGCATTATATGAGCCACCTTTGAGGGACTTTCTGTGAGGTATTGTCGAATGAAGAAAGAAACATGTACAGAAGTATATATTAATATATCCTATTCTTTTGTAGCACAATGACCAGAAAACCTTTGTGTGGGTTTGTGTATGAGTATGTGTACCTATGCATGTATATATTCATATAGTATTAGCGTATGACAACATATTGGAATGCATACTAGAGGGTTAGCATGTTTGGGAGGAGTGATAATAAGGCAGCAGGAATAGAAAGAAGAAGGAAGTGGGGTGCATTACCAGGCAATTAAATGTGAGACTGGAACTCAAGGAGGGAGTCAAGATTCAAGATCTAAATTTGAGAGTCCACTATAGAGGTAATATTAGATGCCAACAGAGACCATGGCTAATCTCTTAGCATTTATCAGTGTTTTTTTGCCATGTATTTTATCACTATCTGCTTTACCTTAGGAAGACAAGAGCTCAGCAATAGGTTTTATAATATTTTCTGCTTCAGTTGGCTTATATAAGGATGTATTAATTGATGCTTGTAAGAAGCTTTTACTTTTTTATTTTTATTTTTTTTTGTAAACTGGGATTTAGTTTCTTGCCTTTTAAGAAAAGAGGTTTTAATGCAGTGAAGCAAAACTTCACAAGGATGCTTTTATTTATTCAACAAATATTTATTGAGCCCTGTTCTGTGTCGGGCATTGTTATAGACCCTGCAATGGTAAGACATACAAGGTCACTGTTGTAATATATATATAATTCAGGTCACATAAATACTATAAAGAAAGGGATATAAAGAGGGCAGGGAAGGGGAGGGGAGGAGAGGTGACTATATAAGATAGGGTAGTCAGGAAAGGTTTTTCTCTGAGGAGGTGAATTAGACAAAAGATCTGAATGAAATCAAGAATCTGGCCAAGTGGAAATATGGGAGAAGAGCATGCAGCCAGACAGAAGTCAGAATTGGCCTGGCGTGTTCTAGGACCCAGAAGACCAGAGGGACTAAAGCGTAGAGAGGGAGAGGGAGGCTGTAAATAGATGAGTTTGGACACAATTACTCATGTAAAGAGACTGGATCTTAATCTGGTTGTGACGGGAGTGACTGGAAGGTTATGAGCATTGGAGGCTGTGCTCGTTTGGATGTGGGAAAGCTCACTCTGGCTGCCGTGTGGAAAGTTGACTCTAGGAGATAAGAGCAAAGAAGACTATTGCACTCATGTAGGCAAGAGATGGTGATGTCTCTACTTCCATTACTAATGGAAGTATTACTATCTCACTAATAGTGAGCAAGGGGTCAGATTTCAGATATATTTTGAAGGTAGAGGGAATGGAACTTGAAAATCACGAAAGGCCTGATATATTTTGAGTCCACTTTGAAATCACATGAAATAAATATTTTAGAATTTGAATATACTTTAGTATCCTTACCCTTAATAAAGTGAAACCCTTTAGGGTATTAAAAAGCAGAGCAGATGCATTAAAAGCGGGGCAGTGATTAAAACTCCTCTTTGCTGTAAATCTCAAAGCACTCACAAGTCGCCTCCAAACTTCATCGTCTTTTTTTTTTTGATAATGGTTGTAGATCACTCTCCAGTGTTTGCCATTCATATTCTTTCAGAACCTGCTTTGACCCTCAATTTTGTTGTTTAGTTGTAATGGCAGTGTTAGGGCAACAGAAACCACTTATTATTTACCATGTGCAAGGTATTGATTTAAGTGTTATTCATATATTAAATTCTTTCATTCTCAAATAATCCTATTCCTCTTTTACATATGGGGAAACAAGTAGCATATGTGTACTTTAATTGGCATCAGATAAACTTAGCACCTAAGCCTTTCCATCATATTATATTTTATGGTATTCCCCAATCCTACTTGTGAGGGGATAGCATTTATATTTTCTTACTTCACTAGTCTTTTTTTATTCTCATATCTTATTACATGGTGTTAAAAAACTGTAACTAGAAGATTTGAGAGCCAGGTGACATCTTATAATTATGTCATCTGTAAGTTTTGCCTCTTTCTATTATACTTCCAGCTTTGGATATCATAATGATTTTTTTTTTCCTCAAACTACCCATGTTTTTGAATGTAAACAGTGTCTCTCAGATGACATCTCACATCCAGAAGTTACATAAAAATCTTTCAACAGATAATGTCTGGATTTTTGGTTCACAAGATACAGTCACCTTACTGCTTTGTTTTTATATTCCCAGTGCCCAGCACAGTACTTAGCACACAGCAGATGTTTAGTAAATGTTAAGTGAATGACTGAATGAAGAGAAAAATGTGGTATCATTTTTATCTGCTAAAGAAAGAAAGGTTTGTTCTATGAGACAGGAAAATAGGACTACTGACTCTCCCAGTCACCCCAGTGGGAAGACAGAGTTCCTATCTCCCAATAGTTATTTACCTGTCAGCCTTACTGAAGGATCCTGGCTCTTTTGGACCGATTAATACTTCCCCAAAATAAGATATTATGACTGGCCAACCCTAGGCCATGGAGGCAGATTCCCTTACTAGAAGGAAAGGTATAGGGAGCTTGAGCAAACCAAAATGGTACCTTTCATTGGCCACCTCAAAGATTAACTAGAATTTAAATTTCCAAACAAGTCTCCTCTCTTTTAACCCCTCCTAATTTATGAAAAAGTGCAAATTTAAAAAAAAGAAAAGAAACATGGTGTGTAAACATGGGGAATGTACATCTTAGTATTTTTTTTTAAAATTTATTTATTTGTTTTTGGCTGCATTGGGTCTTCGTTGCTGTGCGTGGGCTTTCTCTAGTTGCGGCGAGCGGGGGCCACCCCTCGTTGCGGTGCGCGGGCTTCCCACTGCGGTGGCTTCTCCTGTTGTGGAGCACGGGCTTAAGGCACGCGGGCTTCATCAGTTGTGGCACGCGGGCTCAGTAGTTGTGGCTCTACGGGCTCTAGAGCGCAGGCTCAGTAGTTGCGGCGCATGGGCTTAGCCGCTCCGCGCGGCATGTGGGATCCTCCCGGACCAGGGCTCGAACCCATGCCCCCCGCATTGACAAGCGGATTCCCAACCACTGCGCCAGCAGGGAAGCCCCATCTTAGTATTTTTGTTAAGGGGAAAAAGAAAGAGACTCTGTGAAGTGATTGAAAGGCGTAAATCTTAAGGGCAAGCACCCCACTTTCCAAGTGAGGGTCTTAATCTGTCTGGTCAGAGGGCTAGAATCCAAGCTGTTTTTGCAGGCCTGGCTCATTTTCCCACTGTTTTCCTCACAGACCCAAAGGACCATTAAAATAGTAAATAAATGCACCTTGAAGCTATCACAACTCACCTTGTTTAGTTGTACTTGCTTAGGGCAGATATCACAGTTCCTTGTCAGCCAGGCTGTTTCAGATAGCTATGGGGGGAGGTGTGAGAAAGAAAAGAGTTGGATAGAGAACCGTGTGGGAAGTGGGAGAGTGTGAGTGCTGGTGAGCTTTCCCCTCCCTTCATCACTGATAAACATCTCAGTGCTACTCCCTGTCCCTTTAAATGTATCTGTATCACATTTTGCTGCATGCAGAAAGTAGTCCCTAATGGAAGAACGGAGTCAGAGCAAGAGGAACCGTGTAAGCTTTATTGATCTGTGCTTCTCCTACATCACTCCAGCTCACTGTGAAAATGATTGATATTTTTAAAAAAACCTTCAGGACCTTTGCTGGATGTTGCCATTGCTGTTTCAAAACAGGAAAACACTTATGCATAGATTATGTGGAGAGAATATTTTTCTTGATTTTTTTCACCTAAAAATGAGTGGGAAGAAGTTACACGAAGTGAGTAAATTATGGTATTATTTATTAAATAATTCCATTTTCGCTTAAGCAAACCCAACATTAAGCAAGAGGGTCTTTGTGAGGACTTTCCTCTTATGTTTGGGTATTTACTAAAACTCTTTGATGTAAGTTTTTTTCTTAAGTTACCATTTTGAGATCTAGAAATTTTTTCCCAACACAAAACAGCAACAAACTACATATACACAGGAAAAACAAAAACAAGCCAAAAAAACCCCCCAGAAACCCCAAAACCCAAAACTTGCTATTTTAAAAACCCTTAAAATAAGCAACTAGCAACTCCATGGTTATTTTTGCCTTCTTCTTATGAATTCTCTCAGCTGAAATCACAATAAAGTTTCAATTTAAGTCATCACTAATGAACAGTATTCAATGATCTTCATGCAAATTATGTCATTTTTGTACACATGCAGTTTCTGTGTGTGAGAATGAGTGAAAATAATTCTTAAGAAAACAATTCTTCAAAGCTTGTCTATGAATAGTATTTTCTATATCATTGTTTATCAATTATGGTACTTATTTTGTCTCAACAGATTTTAAAAATGCAATTATTAAGTTTTTTTTCAAAACCAAATATCTGTAAACCATAACCTCCTGCATATTGTTAGTATTATAACTGCTACTTAGGTAATAGAAACTTAGTAAGTATTTGATAACTTACTTCTGAACATTACACAGAAGAGCAATGAGCTAAGATAAACAGAGATATAAAATAAACTTAATCCTAGGCCTTGACTAACTTGTTTTCTTTTATATTTGGGATAATATGCATTTCAAGTGTGTAAATGTGCACATGATTCAAATCACAAATATCTGGTCTTTTCAGTATTATTCTTGCATCTATTCCTTCTGCTAATAACTTTGTCTTTCTCTAAGACTAAAAATAAACTTTAATTGGGATCTCTCCCTGAAGTGTTTCCAATTTCGACTGTTTTGCTTCCATGCTGTTGCCAGCTCTTCTTTCTAAACCCACAGTTTTGGTCATGTCACACTCCTGCTTCAATGTCTCCAACATCTCTAATTGTGCAAAGGCAAAATTCTAAGCCCTAGCATGACATATAAGTCCCTCAACGTTCTGGCCTCAGCCTAATTTACTGGTTTCATAACCTTCACTGTGATCCTCCCCCAATCATGAAACCATATCAAATTGCTTGCTGTTTCCAAACTTGCCTTCCTGGTTCCATCTTCACATGCGTTGTTTGCCCTGAGTGTTGTTCTCTTATTTTGCCCCTCAAACATCCTTTGATTTCTCTAGGTCTCTGCATCATTGTAACATGTGTCTAGATCTCTGTTATAACATTAATATGTTACATTATGATTAATTGTTTATGTCTTTCCCACTAGATTAGGGCCTTTTAAAGTGTGGACTAGTCATTATTTTTGTAACCTTCCTTTCTGTGCCCATTGTGGTGCCTGTCATGCAGGGATGTTTCCTATGCCTTTGGATGTTGAATTGGGTACAGATATAGAGCGTAAACACTTTTTCCCCAAACAAATGTTTTCAGCTGTAAAAAGGTCCGAGGAATATAGTGTCTCCTTTCCATCACATTCTTTCAAAGTAGGACCTGTGCAGAATATTCTGGTAATTTAGTTGTAGGTGTGGGGGAGGTATCCTTAGAGTATGATCTATAAAACCTTGTTAAAATTTGCCTGGTAATGAATATTTAAAACTGAGTTACTAAATATTACAGGAGAGTGCTCATATATGGACACAAGTTGGGAAAGAATGCAGGAGTAGTCATTTTTTAATTGTGCAAACTCTTAAATATGTCTAACTTTGTGCTTATCCAGGTTATTTGTGTGTTTTGTTGTTGCTTGAATAGATAATAGTGGTCAGTTCAGAGTACCAAATGTTGGTTACTTGGAAGCTTGTTAGTTGAAGCAGCTGGACTTTTTCCCTTCTAAGCATGTGTGCACGCTTAGAGGGAGGAAAAAAAAAACAGTTTTGCTTTATATCATCTGGTTTGTTGTTTCCCTTCTTTCAGCCAGCAACAAATCAGTTTCAAATTTAAGCATAAGTATGACTGAACTTCAGTATTTGCTATGCAAATGTTATAGGTGTGTACTTTTCATTTTTACGTCTCTAGGTGATTAGTTTATAAGATTTTGATTCATGAAATGGCAGGTGTCTTCCCTGCCTCCACAAGGTAATTAATTACAGGTTGATTACATTTTTTATATCTGCATAAAAATTTGCCTATTACTGCATAAAAATTTGGCATATCACTACATTGAATAATTGCATTTGCCAGGCAAATATTTATACTAATATTTACCCCCACTCACAAAAAAAGACCGAAACATCTTTACTTCAGTAAAATCAAGTTAAATTGAACGTCACAAATAGTATTGAAGGAGAAAGGGAAGCCACCCCCAGCATGCAGCCTGAAGGATGTACTGAAGAGCTCCAAGGGTAGCCTTACCCTGTTGCCATAGGCATGAGAACTAGTTGTCTTCAGTACCTATCACAGGGCCTGGCCTAGACTGGGCACTCAATACGTGTTTAAATGAATGGATGTCTGAGAGTTTAGATTATTTTAATAGCAAAAATACTGTTCCCACTTAACATCAGTTTTTGCTAAACTGTAGGAATGTTCTCTTATCTGAAGTCAAGTTAGAATAGTTTTATTTGTTTTGTTATAGTTGTTTTGCACTAAATATTTTAGTTTTAGGCCTCTAAAACCTATTATCAGAATTTATAATTGTATTAAGTAGCAACAGGAAGTGGAGTGAAAATAAGTTGGTAAGAAAGTCATGTATTAACATTCTAGGCAAACTTGAGCTGGTCCTTCATCTTCTCTGTGCCTCAGTTTCTATATAGAATTAAAGGATTGAATCAAAAATTTGAAAGATTTCTTATTGTAGTTATAAGTGGCTAGATAGTAGTTTTATGAAAATTAATAAGAAAGGATATTTAATGAAGCTGATATTGGGCTGTAATTTAAATGGTTTTGACCCAACGGAAGTTGAAATAACTGAGGAAAAAGTCACCTTTCTGGAACATTGCTCTCAGGTGGCAGCAAATTAGATCTGTAAAAGTATTAATAGCATGATTATAGTGAAGTGTAAACTACTTTTCTACATGTTAGTTGGAATTAATGAATTACAAGCATGGAAGAAGATTTAATTATTTGAAATGTATTAGGGAAGTTGAGATGAATGGGGAAAACATGACTTTTAAAATTATAATAGAGTCATTGCAAGTTATTATCTCCATTACACCTTCCCCCAAATGCCCTCACATAACTGTAGTAGAGGTTGAAATTCCTGGCTTTGCTTTGTAATTTTAAAAATAAAAAAGTTTCTCCTTTAGTCATCTTTATTTCTCTTTAAATTTGGAGATCATTTAGTACTTTAAGGGGGAAAAGACAGTAACTTTAATTTGAAAAGACTTAAATGGCAGAAAAAAAATGCCACATTTAAAAACAATAAAATAATTATCCATAAAGTAAGACAGAATGGATAAAAATGCTTCATGTATATTTGTGGGACTAAGGGAATCATAAAGAAAAAAACATTGTCTTATATGTCAAGTGTTAGACTTCTAAATCAAAGTTATGCTATGTCTTGCAGATGTTTAAGCACATTAATCTCTCATTCTGAAAAGTAAAAGACTTAAAAATGAAATGTTAACATCTCTCTTTATTTGGCTTTAATTGTAAATTGCAGGCCTTGAAGAGAGCATAAATAACTCTATTACTGCAGCAAACACTTAAAGATATAAATACCTTTGAGTGTTCAGTTTGAAAATGATGGAGAAAGGAGATTGGTTCAAGATGGCAGAGTAGAAGGACGTGTGCTCACTCCCTCTTGCAAGAGCACCGGAATCACAACTAACTGCTGAATAGTCATCGACAGGAAGATGCTGGAACTCACCAAAAAAGATACCCCACATCCAAAGACAAAGGAGAAGCTGCAATGAGATGGTAAGAGGGGTGCAATCACGATAAAATCAAATCCCATAACCGCTGGGTGGGCGAGTCAAACTGGAGAACAATTATACCACAGAAATCCACCCACTGGAGTGAAGGTTCTGAGCCCCACATCAGGCTTCCCAAACTGGGGGTCTGGCAACGGAAGCAGGAATCCCCAGAGAATCGGACTTTGAAGGCCAGCGGGATTTGATTGCAGGACTTCGACAGGACTGGGCGAAGCAGAGACTCCATGCTTGCAGGGCACACACAAAGTAGTGTGTGCACCAGGACCCAGGGGAAGGAGCAGTGATTCCATAGGAGACTGAAACAGACCTACCTGTTAGTGTCGGAGGGTCTCCTGCAGAGGTGGGGGGCAGCAAGGACAAGGACCGTGAGGACAAGGACACTGGCAGCAGAACTTCTGGGAAGTACCCATCGGCGTGGGCCCTCCCGGAGTCTGCCATTACCCCACTGTAGGCTCCAGTGCTGAGTCGCCTCAGGCCAAACAACCAACAGGGACGGAACACAGCCCCACCCATCAGGAGACTAGCAGATTAAAGTTTTACTGAGCTCTGCCCACCAGAGCAACACCCAGCTCTACCTGCTGCCAGTCCCAACCATCAGGAAGCTTGCACAAGCCTCTTAGATAGCCTCATCCACCAGAGGGCAGACAGCAGAAGCAAGAAGAACTACAATTCTGCAGCCTGCAGAACGAAAACCACAATCACAGAAAGATAGAAAAAATGAAAAGGCAGAGAACTATGTCCCAGATAAAGGAATAAGATAAAACACCAGAAAAACAACTAAATGAAGTGGAGATAGGCAACCTTTCAGAAAAAGAATTCAGAAGAATGATAGTGAAGATGATCCAGGACCTCGGAAAAAGAATGGAGGCAAGGATTGAAAAGATTCAAGAAATGTTTAAAAAAGACCTACAGGAATTAAAGAACAAACAAACAGAGATGAACAATACAATAACTGAAATGAAAAATACACTAGAAGGAATCAATAGCAGAATAACTGAGGCAGAACAACGGATAAGTGACCTGGAAGACAGAATGGTGGAATTCACTGCTGTGGAACAGAATAAAGAAAAAAGAAAAAAGAAATGAAGACAGCCTAAGAGACCTCTGGGACAATGTTAAAGGCACCAACATTCACATTATAGGGGTCCCAGAAGGAGAAGAGAGAGAGAAAGGACCTGAGAACATATTTGAAGAGATTATAGTCGAAAACTTCCTCAACTTGGGAAAGGAAATAGCCAGCCAAGTCCAGGAAGCACAGAGAGTCCCAGGCAGGATAAACCCAAGGAGAAACATGCTGAGACACAAAGTAATCAAACTGAAAAAAATTAAAGACAAAGAAAAGGTATTAAAAGCCACAAGGGAAAAATGACAAATAACATACAAGGGATCTCCCATAAGGTTAACAGCTGATTTCTCAGCAGAAACTCTGCAAGCTAGAAGGGAGTGAAACAATATATCTAAAGTGATGAAAGGGGAGAATTTGCAACCAAGATTACTCTACCCAACAAGGATCTCATTCAGATTCACTGGAGAAATCAAAAGCTTTACAGACAAGCAAAAGCTAAGAGAATTCAGCACCACCAAACCAGCTCTACAACAAATGCTAAAGGAACTTCTCTAAGTGGGAAACATAAGTGAAGAAAAGGACCTACAAAAACAAACCCAAAACAATCAAGAAAATGATAATTGGAACATACATTTTGATAATTACCTTAAATGTGAATGGATTAAGCGCTCCAACCAAAACACACAGCCTTGCTGAGTGGATATAAAAACAAGACCCATATATATGCTGTCTACAAGAGACCCACTTCAGACCTAGGGACACATACAGACTGAAAGTGAGGGGATGGAAAAAGATATTCCATGCAAATGGAAATCAAAAGAAAGCTGGAGTAGCAATACTCATCTCAGATAAAATAGACTTTAAAATAAAGAATGTTACAAGAGACAGGGAAGGACACTACATAATGATCAAGGGATCAATCCAAGAAAAAAATATAGCAATTATAAATATATATGCACGCAACATAGAAGCACCTCAATACGTAAGGCATATGCTAACATCCATAAAAGGGGAAATTGACAGTAACACAATAATAGTGGGGGGCTTTAACACCTCACTTACACCAATGGACAGATCATCCAGACAGAAAATTAATAAGGAAACACAAACTTTAAATGACATAACAGACCAGATAGATTTAATTGATATTTATAGGACATTCCATCCCAAAACAGCAGATTACACTTCTCGAGTGCACACGGAACATTCTCCAGGATAGATCATATCTTGGGTCACAAATCAAGCCTTGGTAAATTTAAGAAAATTGAAATCATATCTAGCATCTTTTCCGACCACAATGCTATGAGCTTAGAAATAAATTACAGGGGGAAAAAAACGTAAAAACACAAAAACATGGAGGCTAAACAATATGCTACTAAATAACCAAGAGATCACTGAAGAAATCAAAGAGAAAATCAGAAAATACCTAGAAACAAATGACAACGAAAACCCATTGACCCAAAACCTATGGGATGCAGCAAAGGCAGTTCTAAGAGGGAAGTTTATAGGAATACAATCCTACCTCAAGAAACAAGAAAAATCTCAAATACACAATCTAACCTTACACCTAAAAAATTCCTCAACAAAATACTGGCAAACAGAATGCAACAACACATTAAAAGGATCATACACCTTTATCAAGTGGGATTTATCCAAGGGATGCAAGGATTCTTCAGTATATGCAAATCAGTCAACATGATACACCAGATTAACAAATTGAATAATAAAGACCATATGATCATCTCAGTAGATGTGGAAAAAGCTTTTGACAAAATTCAACACCCATTTATGGTAAAAACTCTCCAGAAAGTGGACATCAAGGGAATGTACCTCAACATAATAAAGGCCATATGTGACAAACCCACAGCAAACATCATTCTCAATGGTGAAAAACTGAAAACATTTCCTCTAAGATCAAGAACAAGACAAGGTTGTCCACTCTCACCACTGTTATTCAACATAGTTTTGGAAGTCCTAGCCATGGCAATCAGGGAAGAAAAAGAAAGAAAAGGAATACAAATTGGAAAAGAAGAAGTAAAATGGTCACTGTTTGCAGACGACATGATACTATACATAGAGAATCCTAAAGATGCCACCAGAAAACTACTAGAGCTAATCAATGAATTTGTTAAAGTTGCAGGGTACAAAATTAATGTGCAGAAATCTCTTGCATTCCTATACACTAACAACAAAAATCAGAAAGAGAAATTAAGGGAACAATCCCATACACCATTGCAACAAAAAGAATAAAATACCTAGGAATAAACCTACCTAAGGAGGTAAAAGACCTGTACTCAGAAAACTATAAGACACATATGAAAGAAATTAAAGATGATATAAACAGATGGAGAGATATACCATGTTCTTGGATTGGAAGAATCAATATTGTGAAAATGACTATACTACCCAAAGCAACCTACAGATTCATTGCAATCCCTTTCAAATTACCAATGGTATTTTTTACAGAACTAGAACAAAGAATCTTAAAATTTGTATGGAGACAGAAAAGACCCTGAAGAACCAAAGCAATCTTGAGGAAAAAAAAAAGAAATGGAACTGGAGGAATCAAATTCCCTGACTTCAGACTATACTACAAAGCTACAGTAATCAAGACAATATGGTACTGGCACAAAAAACAGAAATATAGATGAATGGAATAGGATAGAAAGCCCAGAGATAAACCCATGCACCTGTGGTCAACTAATCTATGACAAAGGAGGCAAGGATATACAATGGAGAAAAGACAGTCTCTTCAATAAGTGGTGCTGGGAAAACTGGACAGCTACATGTAAAGGAATGAAATTAGAACACTCCCTAACACCATATACAAAAATAAACTCAAAATGGATTAGAGACCTAAATGTAAGACTGGACACTATAAAACTCTTAGAGGAAACCTAGGAAGAACACTTTTTGACATAAATCACAGCAAGATCTTTTTTGATCCACCTCCTAGAGTAATGGAAATAAAAACAAAAATAAACAACTGGGACCTAATGAAACTTCAAAGCTTTTGCACAGCAAAGGAAACTATAAACAAGATGAAAAGACAACCCTCAAAATGGGAGAAAATATTTGCAAATGAATCAGTGGGCAAAGGATTAATCTCCAAAATATATAAGCAGCTCATGTAGCTCAATATCAAAAAAACAAATAACCCAATCAAAAAATGGTCAGAAGACCTAAATAGACATTTCTCCAAAGAGGATATAAAGATGGCCAAGAGGCACATGAAAAGCTGCTCAACATCACTAATTATTAGAGAAATGCAAATCAAAACTACAATGAGGTATCACCTCACACCAGTTGGAATGGCCATCATCAGAAAATCTACAAACAATAAATGCTGGAGAGGGTGTGGAGAAAAGGGAACTCTCTTGTACTGTTGGTGGGAATGTAAATTGATACAGCCACTCTGGAGAACAGTATGGAAGTTCTTTAAAAAACTAAAAATAGAACTACCATATGATGCAGCAATCCCACTACTGGGTATACACCCAGAGAAAACCATAATTCAAAAAGACACATGCATCCCAGTGTTCATTGCAGCACTGTTTACAATAGCCAGGTTACAGAAGCAACCTAAATGCCCATCGACAGATGAATGGGTAAAGAAGATGTGGTACATATATACAATGGAATATTACTCAGCTATAAAAAGGAATGAAATTGGGTCATTTGTAGAGACATGGCTGGACCTAGAGACTGTCATACAGAGTGAAGTAAGTCAGAAAGGGAAAAACAAATATCGTATATTAACACATATGTGGATCCTAGAAAAATGGTACAGATGAACCAGTTTGCAAGGCAGAAATAGAGACACAGATGTAGAGAATAAATGTATGGACACTGAGGGGGGAAAGAGGGCAGTAAGGGGTGCGATGAATTGGGAGATTGGGATTGTCATATATACACTAGTATGTATAAAATAGATAACTAATAAGAACCTGCTGTATAGCATAGGGAACTCCACTGTACAGTAGAAACTAACACAAGATTGTAAAACAACTATACCCCAATTAAAAAAAAAAATCTAAAAAAAAAAGAAAATGATGGAGAGATCTACTCTCTACTAAGCCATCCATAGCTCTGTGTTCTTTTTATTCTGTCTCCTTAGAAAATTATGATTGTTATATTTGTAAGGAAGGGGAATAAAGAATATTCTTTGGGGGGCATAATGTTTAAGATATTTAAAGTCTATTCTTTTTTATTCTGTCCTCTTCAGAGTAGTCTGCTTAATGATGATACAAAGCATTTGTACTCTTGTAGCTCTCTTAAACCACAGATCCAAATTCAAAACATAGAATTTACCTCCAGGATATGAAAGATGGCAAAGAATAATGCTAAAATGTAAAATTTGAAGAACAAGTAAGAGAGGAATTTTCTTACTGTAATGAATTCTGACGTCTAGTAGTTCTGGGTCAGTGCCCTAATGCCAACCTTTGCCTGCTATTTTTAAGCATATATTATGTATCTTTATAAGTAAATCTGATGTGGATACAGTGGAGCTTTTCAGATAGATGTTGATTGGGGTCTCTGAATAAAAGTTTCTCTTCTATAGAACTTCACAGTGGCAAAATGAAAGTATGAAAAGGAGAAAACCATTTTTTCAGTAAAAATGGCAAAGAAAATTGTGAAGTCATTGCAGCAAACTCCCAAAGGCCACCGATGTTTATCATTTTGTTGTGATATTTGATTGATATGAGTAATGTTTGGGACATGACATTTGTTGAAATGGGATCTGTAAAGTGGTAGTAGCATGGCTTGATGCGGAGTTTTGATTAAAAAGAAGGAGAGAATGAAACCTAGAAAATAAATTTTACTGCCTCCTCTCAAATGTTTGTCTAAAATTAGTCAAGAACTTCACTACATTAAGAAGCTGTTAAATTTCACAGCCTAACTAAAGCTGTTTTTTATTTACATATGACCTCCAAAAGCGACTTGACATTTTTCGAATGTGTTCTCTGTGCTATTGTGCCCAGCCTTTTACATGATTATATCACTATCTCATTTAATCCTTAAAACAACCCTATGGAGTAGGTAATATCTTCATTTATAGGTAAGGAAGTGAGGGACCAGAGTTAAGAAAATTGCTCAAGGTCACTTACCCAGCTATAAGTAAACGACAGAGGCAGGACTTAAAATCAGGTTTTGTCTGATTCCTCCCATTGTTTCTGTACTTTACAAGATGAGTGTGAAACAGAAATTTGATCCTTCTAATGCCCTTTCTCATAACCCTTTAATGGTTCCTCATTGCCTGCCAGGAAGATTTCCCTCTCCTGTCATATCCTTCCGTACCTCTAGAATTGACCACTTTGTCTTCTGTGCCCCAAATCTATCTTACTGGCTTCTGTAATGACACCAATAGTACACCTCCAGCATTGCTCCTGGAGTGCAAAGACCACATTTTTCTGTCGCCAGTGATGGTTCACTCATGTTGACTGAATAAGTGAATGAATGAAGTTTTAGATTTATGGCTGTTGTTTTTATTCACTGTGATTTGCTGTCTTACAGTATGGCTTTATAAACTCAATAGTAGTAATTTATTTTTTATGTAAGCAGCGGCTTTCCAGTGAACATTATGATTGGCCTCATACTTAATTTTAGTTTTGTAGTTGGGAAAAGCAGAGTAGTTAATATCATACCAGAAAGAAACTTTGCTGTGTTTTTGCTTACATGTCTACATATATAGTACAATAAAAATCTAATTATTTAATCTCTTCAACTTGGCTGTTGATTCGATATTTAAGCATTTCACCCATAATCAGGATAGCAAATCTCCTAACACCCATCCCATTCCTATTTTATAAGTTGCCTCCATTCATACAGTGATTTAAAGTTTTGACAAAGTACCTAATCTTTCTGTAGCTAGCAGAATTATTTCAAGGTGAAATTGCTATGAAACTTGTTACGTCAAATACATTTTCCTGTGATAAATAAAAATCAGTATTGTCTATTGTCTCTAAAGGGATCTTAATTTAACCATTTTAATTTTAAAAGTAATTATATTTATTTAGAATGTTATCTAATGTATTTGTATAAAATATGCCTATTCTAAGGGAATGAATATCTAAGAATTCTTGTCAGTGCTTGTATGTAAATGGAAATATATAATGGAGGAAGCAGCTAAACAATTTTTTAATATATACTCTCTCCAAATTTTATTTCTTCAGAGGAATGAATAATAGTCTGTTTCCTCCATTATTATGAGCTACACATCATTATAGGAGAAAAAAAGGGCGAGCCTTGATGCTTTCTGACATAACCCTAATCCTGTTTATGTAAACAGAAAGAAAAGCCTCAGGAATTTTTCTTTTAAAATGTAATCTTTGAGCTCCGGAAACCCGTTGTAAAGGTATGTCTTTTGGGCTTTCTATGAACTTTTTGAGGGTAGGGTGAGGTGAAAATGAGATTTCTTAAGAATAATTCCATTACTTTGGAGGTTTGAGACCTGGTTCACAGCTTAAAGTATGATTGAATTTCTCATAATTAATTATCTTTTGCTTCTTTATCCCATGAGGGAAGCCTATATTAACCATTGGATAGAAGTAATTATTGTAAAACACAGTCCAAAGTAAAAATCTTGATGGCTTAAATTTCTTTTTGTTATTACTTTTTATGGAAATGTTTAAATGTTTGATAGTGTTCACTACCCCAAAATAACGAGGCTACTATCTGATGTTGCATGCCTGTGTCAGGGTCTCCAAGACCACCTGCAGGACCACTTGCAAACTTGCAGGTTTGGTGATATGCTAGGACTCACGAGACCTAGCATAGAGTCCTACTCATAGCTATGATTTCCTACTGCAAAAGGGAAAAAAGCACATGGTACAAAGCCTGAGGAAACCAGGCTCAAGCTCCCTGTGGAGTCACATAGGATGCCCTTAATTCCTCCACTATTGAGTTATGACAACACGTGTGAACTATTGTATACCGGGGAAGTTCATTAGAGATTCAGTGCCCGGTTTTTATGGGGGCTGGTCACATAGGCATCCTCTGCCTAGCACGTACCAGAATTCCAGACTCCCAGAGGGAAAGCAGATACTCAGCATGAACCACATTGTATTCACAAACAGTGAGACATTCTTAGCGGGGAATAGGGGTTGCTGTCTCAAAATCCGAGTTCCCAGATGTGAGCCTAGGTCCAGTCTTGAAGTAAGCCTTTCTAAGGATAGCAGTCTCAGGTCTGCTGTGTTAACTGTTTTCTGCACACATGCAATATAACTTGAGTGGTTATGGGTAAAGTTTGTCTATCATAATTATTATTACTTTGGAAGATAATAATAAATTCATGCCTGTTTTATGATAGCTAATACCTATGGTTTGAAATAAATATAAACATGGTCAGTTTAGACTTGAATGCTTCAAGCATTTCAACTTTTGGATCTGATGTTGTATTTTTAATAGAAATAAAAATTACATGTTACAAAATGATCACAATATGAATGAATATATTGAGACTATTCTCAATTCCTCATGTGTAAGTTCCATACACATGTTTAAGTTTAGCAAACATTTGAGTGCCTGTTGTGTACCTATTTTAGATATTAGGGATATAGAAATGAACCATCAGGCATGGTTCCTGCCCTGAAGAAGCCCATATTCTAGCAAAGGTGATAGAAAAGTAAACAAATAAACATAGGGAATGTTATTTTGTTTATCAAATTGTATTTCATAAGAGGTTTTAAAATATATTTCCTTATGCTATTTATGTATCTGTGTATTCTTGTGGACACTACTGCGCAGACTTAAGGCTTTTTTTTTTTTTTTTTTTTTTTTAACTTTTCTAGTGTCCTCTTCTGAGTTCTGGACTTTTGTGCTAGAGAAGGAGGGGCTATGTTTAATTATATAGTTTTGAGCTGTGATAAAACACTGTACTGGAACCTATTTATGCTCTGCCTGGTTACCAACATTTTAGTAACTGATAATTTTAGTAATTTTAGTTTAAGAAAAGTTTTGCATTTAGTGCTAATCTTAATGTCCAGTACTAGTAGTATTCAAATTTTGATTTTATGCAAAATTTTATATGAAAACAAGTCAAATATCATTGTTTTCTGTTTCAACCATGTCATCTGCCTTTTATTCCACCTCTACTCCTGCATTACCAAGTTTTAATCAATTTTGCTTTCTTTCATGTCATTTCCCTTTTTGATTTCACCACCTTAATGTAACAGGCTTAGAATTAATTTGTCTTCCAGTCTGTGTTCCTCTAAGATGGTTGTTCCATTCTGTCTTCTAACTGGATGTCAGATTCTTCTGTCATGTCTGTAGCTCCACAAAAGGACACAAGATGGGAAACCAGGAAGCTTGGTCTCTGGACTTTACTCTTTTTTTCCTTTATGTTAAATTCCTGCAGTGCCATATGTGCATTTTTTTGGTTTATTTTATGTTTCTTTATAGTTACTTGTGTGCTTATCTTCACCTTCTGTCCTCTTAGAGGCTGTTTTTGTTTGTGTTTAACCACGTAGATACAACTAGTTGTGACTTTGGGTAAATTACTTAACCTCTCAATGCCTCAGGCTACTCATCTATAGAATGGGGGTAATAATATTAAGTACTACAGTAAGACTCACAGGTGTCTTGTGAAGATTGAGTTAATAAATGTAAATATTTTAGAATGGTGTCCTTCCCATATTAATTACTCAATAATTGTTAGCTATTTATTCCCAAATTTTTAAAATTAAGTTCAAACCTAAAAAGTGGGAAAAGAAGAGTCTATGATTATTTTTACCTTTCACTTAGACTAATTTTTAACCTATGCTAAATTTGCTTTCTCTCTCTTTTGTGTGTGTGTATGTGTGATTTTTTTAGGTAAATTACTTAAAAGCAAGTGGCACGCATCATGCTACTCATGATACTTCAGCATATATCTCCTAAAAATAAGGACATTTTCTTGCATAATCACAGTAGCATTTTTATACGCAAGAAATATAAGAAAGAAAAAAGTACTTAATATACAGGCTATGTTCAGATTTCCCCAGTTGCTCCAAAAATGTCCTTTTTAGTGTTTTTCTTTTTTCTTTTCCTTTCTTTCTCTCAGTCTTTTTGAAAATCTAGGGTCCAAACAAGAATCACATTTGCTTTACTAGTCCTGACTCTTCAGACTGTTAATTTGAAGCAGTCTTCCTGCCCTTTTTTCTCTCTTTTCTTTTTCTTCTCTCCTTTTTTTCCTTTTCATGACATTGACACTTTTGAAGAGTCAAGGGCAATTGCTTTGTAAAATGTTCTTTTGAAAACTGCATATAGAGATTAAAAGATAGCAGATTTTGTTAAGCTATATTTTCTCTATAGTTTTCACTTAACTATTACAGTTCAAAGTTTTGAGAAGATAAATGAAAAATGGAGATAATTTGAGTAATGTGGAAGATAATTAAAAATAAAATATTTTGAGTAGAATATTCCAGAAGATAAGATTTACTAGATTTATAAAGGAAAAAAATAGGATTAGACCAAGAAGGTTGTTTTATTTGACGAAGGCTTTAAGTTGTTCTATTGCATTTTGTTTATTCTTCAGTATTTATTGAGCTTTTGCTTTCATTACATTGTCCCTGTTCTCCTAAATGCTTGCAGTTTAGGGAGTGAGACTGACAAGTAATAGACCATTATAGTGCAGTGTGATAAAGCATATGGGTGTGTATATTTGATAAAATTATTACAGGGCCTTAAGGAATTAAATACTATCTAACTAATAACTAAGGCAACTAAGAGTTGGGTGATCAGGAGATCTCCAAAGAATTGACATCCATGCACAGACATGAATGTAGATGTAGAGGTTATATAAGAAATAGCCAGACCAGGGGTTGAAGGAAGAGTGTTCCATTTAGAAAAACTAACATTTGAGGAATGTAAGAATTACAGTGGTGATGGAGTATGGAGAAGGAACCTCAGAGGAATTGAGGCTGGAAATGAGGCTGAAGAGGAAAGCCGGACGCTCTTTAAACCACATTAAGGGATTTGAATGCTATTCTGAGTTCAGTTGGAAACCATTAAAATTATGTATGAAAGCAGAGGTGTGATGTAATCAGCTTTGTACAATACATTGGAGAACAGGGCTGGTAGCAGGAGTCCAGTTAAGAAGCCAGTGGCTTTACCAGGCAAAAGATGATGGTGACCTGGATTAGGACAATGGTCGTTAAAATGGAAAGAATTGAATGAGTTTGAGAAATATTCAGAAGATGAAATCAATAATATTTGGTGAATGAGGGGAAGGTATAGTGTATTAGTTAAAGAAACCAGACTCTAGAGCCAAAACACCTGGGTTCAAATCCTAATTCTGCCACTTAGTAGCTTTGTGAACTTTGGCAAATTACTAAACTTCTCCGTGTCTGATTTCCTCATTTGTAAAATGAGAAGAAACACAATACTTATCTCATAGGATTGTGTGAGGATTAAATGAATTAATTTATGTACAGAGCATAGAATGGTGCCAGGTACATAGTTAGTAATATGTGTTAACTACTATAGTAATTATTGTTGCAATTTTTTAGTATTATTATTAATTTGATATGTCACTGAAGGGTGAGAAGAACCAGGATTGATGCCTAGGTTTCTAATTTGGCTGCTGAGGCAAATTATGGTAGATATTTTTATAGGGGAGGAGGGATGATGAGGAATTCCCATTTGGGCTTGCTGTTTTTGAGGAACGTTGGGGACACCCAGGTGAAAACACATAGTAGGCAGAAGAGTTTGGAAGTAGGGGAAAAGATATGAGTTGGGATATTCTTTTTTTTTTTTTTTTTTTTTTAATTAATTAATTAATTTATTTAGTTTTGGCTGTGTTGGGTCTTCGTTTCTGTGCGAGGGCTTTCTCTAGTTGCGGCGACCGGGGGCCACTCTTCATCGCAGTGCGCGGGCCTCTCACTGTCGCGGCCTCTCTTGTTGCGGAGCACAGGCTCCAGACGCGCAGGCTCAGCAATTGTGGCTCACGGGCCCAGTTGCTCCGTGGCATGTGGGATCTTCCCAGACCAGGGCTCGAACCCGTGTCCCCTGCATTGGCAGGCAGATTCTCAACCACTGCGCCACCAGGGAAGCCCCTGAGTTGGGATATTCTTTGGGGAATTATGAGAATATAAGTGATCATTAGAGAAGTTTTGGGAGTAGATGAGAGCACCCCAGTGAAGGGCATGTTAAGTAGGGAGGAAAGGGCATAAAGACTGTGTTATCTTTAAGAATGTATTATTTAGGCCTTAAGCCAAGGTGTAAAACTTGGTGCCAAGTGGAGGGTTTAAAAGGCTTTCAGCATTCAGTACAACTTCATTTACATTAACTTGGGCTTCAGAGGACTTTGAGCTGAGGTGAAGTGGCAGTCAGGTGGAAGAAAATTCTTCCTCTGTTGAGAAAATCTAGAACTGTAGAGAAGTTGATTTGCTAAGGTTAGGAAGATGTTTCTGACTGCTGTTTTGCTTCTGACTGAGGGAAATAAAAGATATGAGATTGACTCCTAATTGGCACAATGACAGAAAACATAGAATTTGTTTTTATGTCTTTTTGTGAATTATGTGCCCTATTGAAGTACATATTGCTAGGATTAGTTAATACTGTGTTTACTAAAGAATTCTCTATTTTTTCAACTTTTTGTTATGAAAATTTTCAAACCTACAAAAAACCCTGAAAGGAATAGGATAATGAATACCCATGTAATGTTACCATCACCTAGATTCAGTACTCACCTTTGAGTGAATGTAGATGTTTAGCCAAACCATTTCAGAGTAAATTGCAAACTTTATGATACTTCATTCCTGATATTTAGCATGTATTTCCTATTATACCTTGTAATATTATACCTTTCAATACCATTATCACACGTAAGAAAATTAACAATAATTTCTTAATATCACTTACTATTTAGGCCATATTGAGATTAGCCGATTATCTCAATGTTTTATAGATTTGTTTTTTTTTTTTTTCCTTCCTAAAAAGAATCCAGTCAAGGTTCACGTGTTACCTTTGGGTGTTATACTTCTTTAGTCTCTTTTATTCTAGAACTTTTTTTTTTTTTTTGGAGGGGAACATTTACTTTTTTAAGAAACCAGAATGTTCTAAATTCTATATTTGTCTGATTGTTTCCTCATAGCATCATTTATCTCGTTCCTTTATTCTTTGTAATTCCTGTAAACTGGAAAGTAGGTCTAAAGGCTTGGTGTAATCAGACAAAAATTTTTGGCAAGAATATGTCATAGGTGGTACTGTATACTTCATACTGTATTGTATCGGAGGATGTCAGATTGTCACACTGTTAGCAATACTAAGTTTGATCTTTTCTATGTAATATAATTTTCCCATTTAAATTAGCAAGTAATCTGTGAGTAATTATTTCATTGATAATTCTATCATTCTTTCTGTACCTATTAGCTGGCATTCTTAGGTAAAGAACTTTTCCTCTTCTGCTGGAGATAAACAACAGTTCTTTCCCCAAAAGGCAGGATAAATGCTTAATTCTTTACTTTTAATGAGAAATTTTGAGGACAGGAAGTTTGGTGTTATAGTCCCCTCCACTGGTTACAGATGAAATCCCTTTTTTCTCTCTCTTTTTAGAGCAGTATTATGGACTCACAGATTTTTGTTTATTCAATTTGTTATAATCAGTTATAACTGTTATTCTTTTTAATGCTTAAATTCTCTCAAATGGCTGGTGAGAGACTCTCAAAGTTGGCTTTAGTGCCCTTTTGACAACCCTTCATTATTTTTTCCCTTACTTTCTAGAAAAACATAATGACCTAGGCTCACTTATATTTTCCCTGTCCCAGATCTGGAACTAGTCATTTCTCCAAGAAGCCTTGGTTCCTTTTAATGGAGAAGGGGATTTAGAAAGCAAGATACAAGCATTAGAGATGTTCATTACTGTTGGAATGTCATTGCCTCTAGTGGATATAATTAGGATGTGTATATATACACATATTTATTCTAACTATGTTTATATATGCATATATATTTTTAAGTTATGGCTTCATGTTGATATCTATACAAATTTAGCACTACAATTTTAAAATTGTAGCTTTTGCCTTCTATTGAACATCTTGGTTTCTAATAACATTTACATAATTACCTATTTATTTTATCCTATAGTGCAAATAAAATAGGTTCAAAATTATAAAAACTAATATTAATATCGCAACCATTATGTGAAGTTTAAGATTTCTTTGCAGTCTTTATTATCCTTAGAATATATCCCAGTAAGGATGCTAGTCAGAGGACTATGTTCAAAAGTGACTTGAAATATTTTTTTGTCTTCATGTGGTTATATTACCAATTTGATAGTCAATTAAGTTCATTTATTTCCATTTGTTTTCAATGTTAAGATTTAGATTTTTTAATTTAGTTTTATTCTCTTGAATATATAAAACACTTGTATGGTTCAAAAGTCAAAGTGTATTAAAAAGTATACTTTTGTTTAGATTTTCTCTGTCTACCCCTTACCTCAGTCCTTTCACCACATCCATCATAGGTAACTATTTTTATTAATTTTTGGTTTTGCCTCCCACTGTTTATGTTTGTTATTATATAACTGTCCCCATTTTTTCTTCCACACTGTTTGTATCATTTTATACCCCACAGGGACATAGCTAGTGTATTTGAGCCTAGAGCAGGTAATTTTTTTTAGTACATTCCTCTTTTATATGGTAAAATTATTTTCAGAAATGACCATGAAATAAAATATAATAATGATAGAAACAAAATATATACATTAAATATTTCCTTTTATTGAACATTTGAATAGACAATCATACTAGTAGAAATAAATTTTAAAATAAAGAGTACATTACAGAAAATGTTTGCTAAAATATCTCCACCAGAAAATTCATCTTGAATTTTTATTATATTTGGTTAAAAATAAAAAAAACTCCTGAAGTTTTTCTTTTTCTACAAAATCAAGAGAAAATGATGGAATGATAGTGAACAGGAACACTATTTGATCTGCTAGTTAATAACCAGGCATTCAAATAAACATTGCCCTTTTGGTTTCTTCTAGTAATGTAAGAGCAGCATCTTTTGTTGTCTCTCCTAGCTTTCTTCAAAATTTGATCCTTTTTTCTATGTAAGTGTCCATTTCCTTATGTTTTATTGTTGTATAGTTAATGACCTTAACCACAGTTTCCGTGCATTGTTCTTTAAATAACTGTTTTTAAAGCTTTGTGTTTTACTGGTCATTGTTCAAGGCTAATTCCGGCTTTCTGCAAGTATTTTTGTGTCTGATTAACTCATCTAAAACTTCCCACCAGAAAAAAAGAACCTAGAAAAGAGAAATAGCATACAGCTGTCATTGTTTATTTTGAATCTACTGCTTAAATGCAGGAGTATGCAGTATAACACGGGCTAGAGACAAAGTGTGCTCAAATGGAGTTTGAACCATTTCAAAACATTACAGACTTAACTTCTGAAATTAATGTGTAGAACTGAGTCCATGTATATCAGGGGCCAAACTGGGAGTTCTCCAAATTAACTTCCATGTATAGTTCAGTGTTTAAGAAATAAGTAATAAAAGTGTCAAATTTGAAGCTTACATACGTGTTATTAAAACTCAACAACAACCGCAACAATTATTTGGAATTTGGAACAATGAGAGATTTTTTTCAGAGAGCATTTTATTGCTGACATTTAGAAAAATTGCCATCACATGATGGTAAGGAGCAGATCAAGCTTTAGTTTTAGTTCATAAATTCTCTATGGACAGTGTATTTCCTTATTGTGGGCACCTGGCATGGTCTGTTTACATCACCCCCCCTCTTGGTATACTACTGCACCCACCAACAGTTTATACAAATGCCTGTTTCTTCACAACCTCACCAACAGTGTTGAATGTTTCATTAGTCTGATGGGTGAGAAGAGGTATCTATGATTATGAGTGAAGTTGAATATCTTTTTCTATGTTTACAGGTCATTGCCTTTCTTTTTCTGTGAACTGTCTAGTCGTTAATTTTTGCCAATTTTTTCTAGTGGTTTTTCCTCCTCCCTTTTCAATTTGTAAAAGAAGAAGTTACATTTTAACAAAAGTTGTCTTGGAAAAAGAAAAAGGAGAAAGCAGGGCACTATCACTGACTAAATTGACTATGCTTTTGGGAAGCCTTAATATATAACATATTAACAGAAATCCCTGTTTCCCCCTTTGAGGTGTCTGATGCATATTGCAGCCATATTGAGGAACTAAAACAACCTCCTATGTATTAATCTGATAAATCTATGACTGGTGAAGCAATGTTTTTCAAATTGGACTCAGCAGTTTATCTATTTTTGTACGTCTGAATGCCTCGTAAAATTTCTTTGAAGGTGGAATTCTGTTCTTACAACATTTTTTTAAACCTCTGCTATAAAGTAAGAGTTGTTATTTTAAATTTTATAATATACCATTGTTCAATGACAGATATATAATTATAACCCAAACAATTAGTAATCATTAACTTAACAAATAAAATCAGTTAAATTGGTTCTTCACTGAATTGACTAGGTAATTTAATTAAAATTATTATCACATAAATATACCATTACTGCTTAAAGATCATTCATACTTTGTAAGAAAAATTATGTACAGTATGTCATTTTTGTAGAGTCAACTATGAATCATTTTGTATATCAGTTTTTTATTAAATTTTTATATTATAAATGTACACAGCTGCCCAGAAATAGAACTGAACATTAAACTTTATTTCCATGTCTGCAGATTCCCTTTCAGTCAGTATTAATATGTATATCTTTGTCTTTATATTTATAAACAAAATATACCTATGTTTTTGTGTTTGGGAGTTTTCTAGTTTTGTTTTGAATTGTAAAAATAGTAACAACATTTAAGAAAAAACTTAAGATAAGACATAGTAACCCATGATCTTATCACTAGCAAGTGTTTAATTTTTTGCCAATTTATCTTATTTTTTAAGATCTTGTCTAAACTCCTCACATCTGACTCTTTAAAAGCCCTTGATAACCAAGAATACTTTTTTTTTTTCACACACTGTATTTTATTCTTACAAGAGATAAATAGACTGACACCAAGCATTGTACATGGATGACCACAACAAAAGCAACAATGATTGCGATTACCAAACATGAAACACACTCATACTATGTCATAATATTGACATTCAGTCCAGTAGTCCTCCACTGTAACAGTTCCTTTACTTTGCAGTGAAAATTGATTTATATATTCTTTGCCTCTCAGTCCTTGTGGGATTGTTTTTTTTTTTTAATTCAGACAAAGTCACAAAAATTATACTCATCCTCATCAGTTCACTCAGTCCCATGTAATTAATTTTTTTTTCATCTTGATCTTTTGTTAGCACTTTTATGAGTTCATCAGTTTTTCATTAGAGTTCTGAAAATGCTTATTCATTCAGTTCAGCAGTACAGTCAGTTACCAGAAACCTGTACTTGTCAGAGTCTTTTCCATGAATTTCTTGAAGATGAAACCCTTTTATAGGAACATATTTGCAAAATCATCAGAGTACACCAAGAACTGTCTGTAAATGACAAAAGACTTAAAAATGACCACGGTTAAAGATTTGATGAAAGTTCATAATAATGCAGTTGACAAGAAAATTAGTTATTTCTGAGATATACATTTTAAAGTAATAACTAGGATTATTACTTATAACATTATACCAGAACATATTAGATTTTTAGAAATTTCATGTAATGTCTGAAACATTTATATTAACATATTTCCATACACATACAAATATAAGATTTTTAGAAATTTCATGTAATGTCTGAAATATTTATATTAACATATTTCCATACAAATAACCCAATGAGTTGTTGTTTTGTTTTGTTTTTTTATACTGCAGGTTCTTATTAGGCATCAATTTTATACACATCAGTGTATACATGTCAATCCCAATCGCCCAATTCAGCACACCACCATCCCCACCCCACCGCAGTTTTCCCCCCTTGGTGTCCATATGTCCATTCTCTATATCTGTGTCGCAACTTCTGCCCTGCAAACTGGCTCATCTGTACCATTTTTCTAGGTTCCACATACATGCATTAATATACGATATTTGTTTTTCTCTTTCTGACTTACTTCACTCTGTATGACAGTCTCTAGATCCATCCACGTCTCAACAAATGACTCAATTTCGTTCCTTTTTATGGCTGAGTAATATTCCATTGTATATATGTACCACATCTTCTTTATCCATTCGTCTGTTGATGGGCATTTAGGTTGCTTCCATGACCTGGCTATTGTAAATAGTGCTGCAATGAACATTCGGGCGCATGTGTCTTTTTGAATTACGGTTTTCTCTGGGTATATGCCCAGTAGTGGGATTGCTGGGTCATATGGTAATTCTATTTTTAGTTTTTTAAGGAACCTCCATATTGTTCTCCATAGTGGCTGTATCAATTTACATTCCCACCAACAGTGCAAGAGGGTTCCCTTTTCTCCACACCCTCTCCAGCATTTGTTGTTTGTAGATTTTCTGATGATGCCCATTCTAAAAGGAGTGAGGTGATACCTCATTGTAGTTTTGATTTGCATTTCTCTAATAATTAGTGATGTTGAGCATCTTTTCATGTGCTTCGTGGCCCTCTGTATGTCTTCTTTGGAGAAATGTCTATTTAGGTCTTCTGCCCATTTTTGGATTGGGGTGTTTGTTTCTTTAATATTGAGCTGAATGAGCTGTTTATATATTTTGGAGATTAATCCTTTGTCCGTTGATTCATTTGCAAATATTTTCTCCCATTCTGAGGGTTGTCTTTTCGTCTTGTTTATGGTTTCCTTTGCTGTGCAAAAGCTTTGAAGTTTCATTAGGTCCCACTTGTTTATTTTTGTTTTTATTTCCATTACTGTAGGAGGTGGATCAAAAAAGATCTTGCTGTGATTTATGTCAAAGAGTGTTCTTCCTATGTTTTCCTCTAAGAGTTTTATAGTGTCCAGTCTTATATTTAGGTCTCTAATCCATTTTGAGTTTATTTTTGTGTATGGTGTTAGGGAGTATTCTAATTTCATTCTTTTACATGTAGCTGTCCAGTTTTCCCAGCACCACTTATTGAAGAGACTGTCTTTTCTCCATTGTATATCTTTGCCTCCTTTGTCATAGATTAGTTGACCATAGGTGCATGGGTTAATCTCTGGGCTATCTATCTTGTTCCATTGATCTATGTTTCTGTTTTTGTGCCAGTACCATATTGTCTTGATTACTGTAGCTTTGTAGTATAGTCTGAAGTCAGGGAGTCTGATTCCTCCAGCTCCATTTTTTTCCCTCAAGACTGCTTTGGCTTTTCGGGGTCTTTTGTGTCTCCATACAAATTTTAAGATGATTTGTTCTAGCTCCGTAAAAAATGCCATTGCTAATTTGATAGGGATTGCATTGAATCTGTAGATTGCTTTGGGTAGTATACTCATTTTCACAATGTTGATTCTTCCAATCCAAGAACATGGTATATCTCTCCATCTGTTGGTATCATCTTTAATTTCTTTCATCAGTGTCTTATAGTTTTCTGCATACAGGTCTTTTGTCTCCCTAGGTAGGTTTATTCCTAGATATTTTATTCTTTTTGTTGCAATGGTAAATGGGAGTGTTTCCATAATTTCTCTTTCAGATTTTTCATCATTAGTGTATAGGAATGCAAGAGATTTCTGTGCATTAATTTTGTATCCTGCAACGTTACCATATTCATTAATTAGCTCTAGCAGTTTTCTGGTGGCAGTTTTAGGATTCTCTATGTATAGTATCATGTCATCCGCAAACAGTGACAGTTTTACTTCTTCTTTTCCAATTTGGATTCCTTTTATTTCTTTTTCTTCTCTGATTGCCGTGGCTAGGACTTCCAGAACTATGTTGAATAATAGTGGTGAGAGTGGACATTCTTGTCTCGTTCCTGATCTTAGAGGAAATGCTTTCAGTTTTTCACCATTGAGAATGATGTTTGCTGTGGGTTTGTCATATATGGCCTTTATTAGGTTGAGGTAGGTTCCCTCTATGCCCACTTTCTGGAGAGTTTTTATCATAAATGGGTGTTGAATTTTGTCAAAAGCTTTTTCTGCATCTATTGAGATGATCATATGGTTTTTCTTCTTCAGTTTGTTAATATGGTGTATCACATTGATTGATTTGCGTATATTGAAGAATCCTTGTATCCCTGGGATAAATCCCACTTGATCGTGGTGTATGATCCTTTTAATGTGTTGTTGGATTCTGTTTGCTAGTATTTTGTTGAGGATTTTTGCATCTATATTCATCAGTGATATTGGTCTGTAATTTTCTTTTTTTGTAGTGTCTTTGTCTGGTTTTGGTATCAGGGTGATGGTGGCCTCATAGAATGAGTTTGGGAGTGTTCCTTCCTCTGCAATTTTTTGGAAGAGTTTGAGAAGGATGGGTGTTAGCTCTTCTCTAAATGTTTGATAGAATTCACCTGTGAAGCCATCTGGTCCTGGACTTTTGTTTGTTGGAAGGTTTTTAATCACAGTTTCAATTTCATTACTTGTGATTGGTCTGTTCATATTTTCTGTTTCTTCCTGGTTCAGTCTTGGAAGGTTATGCCTTTCTAAGAATTTGTCCATTTCTTCCAGGTTGTCCATTTTATTGGCATAAAGTTGCTTGTAGTAGTCTCTTACGATGCTTTGTATTTCTGCGGTGTCTGTTGTAACTTCTCCTTTTTCATTTCTGATTTTATTGATTTGCGTCCTCTCCCTCTTTTTCTTGATGAGTCTGGCTAATGGCTTATCAATTTTGTTTATCTTCTCAAAGAACCAACTTTTAGTTTTATTGATCTTTGCTATTGTTTTCTTTGTTTCTATTTCATTGATTTCTGCTCTGATCTTTATGATTTCTTTCCTTCTGCTAACTTTGGGTTTTGTTTGTTCTTCTTTCTCTAGTTTCTTTAGGTGTAAGGTTAGATTGTTTACTTGAGATTTTTCTTGTTTCTTTAGGTAGGCTTGTATAGCTATAAACTTCCTTCTTAGAACTGCTTTTGCTGCATCCCATAGGTTTTGGGTCGTCGTGTTTTCATTGTCATTTGTCTCTAGGTATTTTTTGATTTCCTCTTTGATTTCTTCAGTGATCTCTTGGTTATTTAGTAACGTATTGTTTAGCCTCCATGTGTTTGTCTTTTTTACGTTTTTTTCCCTGTAATTCATTTCTAATCTCATAGCGTTGTGGTCAGAAAAGATGCTTGATATGATTTCAATTTTCTTAAATTTACTGAGGCTTGATTTGTGACCCAAGATGTGATCAATCCTGGAGAATGTTCCGTGCACACTTGAGAAGAACGTGTAATCTGCTGTTTTTGGATGGAATGTCCTATATATATCAATTAAATCTATCTGGTCTATTGTGTCATTTAAAGCTTGTGTTTCCTTATTTATTTTCATTTTGGATGATCTGTCCATTGGTGTAAGTGAGGTGTTAAAGTCCCCCACTATTACTGTGTTACTGTCGATTTCCTCTTTTATAGCTGTTAGCAGTTGCCTTATGTATTGAGGTGCTCCTATGTTGGGTGCATATATATTTATAATTGTTATATCTTCTTCTTGGATTGATCCCTTGATCATTATGTAGTGTCCTTCCTTGTGTCTTGTAACATTCTTTATTTTAAAGTCTATTTTATCTGATATGAGTATAGCTACTCCAGCTTTCTTTTGATTTCCATTTGCATGGAATATCTTTTTCCATCCCCTCACTTTCAGTCTGTATGTGTCCCTAGGTCTAAAGTGGGTCTCTTGTAGACAGCATATATATGGGTCTTGTTTTTGTATCCATTCAGCCAGTCTGTGTCTTTTGGTTGGGGCATTTAATCCATTCACGTTTAAGGTAATTATCGATATGTATGTTCCTATGACCATTTTCTTAATTGTTTTGGGTTTGTTTTTGTAGGTCCTTTTCTTCTCTTGTGTTTCCCACTTAGAGAAGTTCCTTTAGCATTTGTTGTAGAGCTGATTTGGTGGTGCTGAATTCTCTTAGCTTTTGCTTGTCTGTAAAGCTTTTGATTTCTCCATCAAATCTAAATGAGATCCTTGCCGGGTAGAGTAATCTTGGTTGTAGGTTCTTCTCTTTCATCACTTTAAGTATATCATGCCACTCCCTTCTGGCTTGCAGAGTTTCTGCTGAGAAATCAGCTGTTAACCTTATGGGAGTTCCCTTGTATGTTATTTGTCGTTTTTCCCTTGCTGCTTTCAATAATTTTTCTTTGTCTTTAATTTTTGCCACTTTGATTACTATGTGTCTCGGCGTGTTTCTCCTTGGGTTTATTCTGTATGGGACTCTCTGTGCTTCCTGGACTTGGGTGGCTATTTCCTTTCCCATGTTAGGGAAGTTTTCGACTATAATCTCTTCAAATATTTTCTCTGGTCCTTTCTCTCTCTCTCTTCTCCTTCTGGGACCCCTATAATGTGAATGTTGTTGCGTTTAATGTTGTCCCAGAGGTCTCTTAGGCTGTCTTCATTTCTTTTCATTCTTTTTTCTTTAGTCTGTTCTGCAGCAGTGAATTCCACCATTCTGTCTTCCAGGTCACTTATCCGTTCTTCTGCCTCAGTTATTCTGCTATTGATTCCTTCTAGTGTAGTTTTCATTTCAGTTATTGTATTGGTCATCTCTGTTTGTTTGTTTTTTAATTCTTCTAGGTCTTTGTTAATCATTTCTTGCATCTTCTCAATCTTTGCCTCCATTCTTATTCCGAGGTCCTGGATCATCTTCACTATCATTATTCTGAATTCTTTTTCTGGAAGGTTGCCTATCTCCACTTCATTTAGTTGTTTTTCTGGGGTTTTTTCTTGTTCCTTCATCTGGTACATAGCCCTCTGCCTTTTCATCTTGTCTATCTTTCTGTAACTGTGGTTTTTGGTCCACAGGCTGCAGGATTGTAGTTTTTCTTGCTTCTGCTGTCTGCCCTCTGGTGGTTGAGGCTATCTAAGAGGCTTGATGGGAGGCTCTGGTGGTGGGTAGAGCTGACTGTTGCTGTGGCGGTCAGAGCTCAGTAAAACCTTAATCCACTTGACTGTTGATGGGTGGGGCTGGGTTCCCTCCCTGTTGGTTGTTTTGCCTGAGGCAACCCAACACTGGAGCCTACCCGTGCTCTTTGGTGGGGTTAATGGCAGACTCTGGGAGGCTCACGCCAAGGATAACTTCCCAGAACCTGTGCTGCCAGTGTCCTTATCCCCACGGTGAAACAGAGCCACCACCCGCCTCTGCAGGAAACCCCCCAACACCAGCAGGTAGGTCTGGTTCAGTCTCCCCCAGGGTCACTGCTCCTTCCCCTGGGTCCCGATGCACACATTACTTTGTGTTTGACCTCCAAGAGTGGGGTCTCTGTTTCCCCTAGTCCTGTCAAAGTCCTGCAATCAATTCCCACTAGGCTTCAAAGTCTGATTCTCTAGGAATTCCTCCTCCCGTAGCCGGATCCCCAGGTTGGGAAGCCTGACGTGGGGCTCAGAACCTTCACTCCAGTGGGTGGACTTCTGTGGTATAAGTGTTCGCCAGTCTGTGAGTCACCCACCCAGCAGTTATGGGATTTGATTTTACTCTGATTGCACCCCTCCTACCGTCTCACTGTGGCTTCTCCTCTGTCCTTGGACGTGGGGTATCCTCCTTGGTGAAGTCCAGGGTCTTCCTGTCAATGATTGTCCAGCAGCCAGTTGTGATTCTGGTGCTCTCGTAAGAGGGAGTGAGAGCACGTCCTTCTACTCCGCCCTATTTTACATCTTAAATTGCAATGTATTTTCTAAATTTTCAAGGCGAGTCCCGCGCGCAAGCTCAAGAATACTTTTTAATGGTACTTTTTGTCATCTACTAGTCCCTCTTTTAAGTAGGATAGTTTTTTTTTTTTTATCTATGGCTGTGTTGGGTCTTCGTTTCTGTGCGAGGGCTTTCTCTAGTTGTGGCAAGCGGGGGCCACTCTTCATCGCGGTGCATGGGCCTCTCACTATCGTGGCCTCTTTTGTTGTGGAGCACAGGCTCCAGACGCGCAGGCTCAGTAATTGTGGCTCACGGGCCCAGTTGCTCTGCGGCATGTGGGAACTTCCCAGAGCAGGGCTCGAACCCGTGTCCCCTGCATTAGCAGGCAGATTCTCAACCACTGCGCCACCAGGGAAGCCCCCAGGATAGTCTTCTTAAAAGCAGCAAACGTGGGCTTCCCTGGTGGCGCAGTGGTTGAGAGTCTGCCTGCCAATGCAAGGGACACGGGTTCGAGCCCTGGTCTGGGAAGATCCCACATGCCGCGGAGCAACTAGGCCCGTGAGCCACAATTACTGAGCCTGCGCGTCTGGAGCCTGTGCTCCGCAACAAGAGAGGCCGCAATAATGAAAGGCCCGCGCACCGCGATGAAGAGTGGCCCCCACTTGCCGCAACTAGAGAAAGCCCTCGCACAGAAACGAAGACCCAACACAGCCATAAATAAATAAATAAATAAATAAAAATTGTATAACTTTAAAAAAAAAGAAAGCAACAAACGTGCTCTGTGGTTTTAATTTTTTGGTTTTAATTTTAGACTTAAAATTTAACAAAGTATTATATGAAGTTTATTGAGGTTAAGGTACAAAATGAATCATATTTTTTCTTGAGAGTTTAATCCTAACTGTGTATTATAAAAGTACCTCATAAAGAGTGGCATAGGCATATATACACTACCAAATGTAAAATAGCTAGCTAGTGGGAAGCAGCCGCATAGCACAGGGAGGTCAGCTCAGTGCTTTGTGACCACCTAGAGGGTCACATGGGGGTGATATGGGGATATATGTATACGTATAGCTGATTCACTTTGTTTTACAGCAGAAACTAACACACCATTGAAAAGCAATTATACTCCAATAAAGATGTTAAAATAAAAGTGCCTCATAATATCAGTAACAAGGTGATATAATCATATAATATGTGAAGGTGTATGTTTTTGAGGAGCTACAATGAATTGATGTTAGTCTTGAACTTACCACAAACTTTTTCCAACCTAATAGTGATTAATTTATATTTCTCTGTGAGGCAGTAATTTCTGACTTTCCACCGTGAAAAATAAGGTAGTTTGGATTGTGCCTGCTTTGTGTATCTGTTGGTCTTGTTACCTTGCCTGTGTCTCTTATTTCTTTCTCATGTGTCACCTGTTTAATTTTTCACAGTAACAATATTATATAGTATTTGCCTACAGCAGCTCTAAATTACAAGGCTTTCTTTAGCTTCAGGCATAGAGCTCTGGATTACTCCTTCCATTGTTTGCTGAAGAAAAGATAGAGGAAACAAAATTTTTTTTTAAACCACCACAACTCTGAAAAGACTTTTTGTTGTCAAGCAGATGGAGCACAGATGATATCACCTCATGTCTTTTACCATGGAGTTATCATCTTAATCTCTCTTGATTTTGACTCTTTAAATAATATCTAGTCTTTCTTTTGGGAAACTTAGAGGTTGCACCTCCACCCCAAAACCTACAGAATTTAAATTTGTGTTTTTATGATGCTGTTGTTTTTCTTTTCCATCTTTTTTTTTTTTTTGAGACATGATAAACCTTTCAATTTCCAATTTCATTCCTTTAAAAATTTTCAGCTTTCTTCAACTGCGTTCCTTGTTTATTAATTGTTTAGTTCATTCTCTTTTTTCCTTCAAGGACTCCTCTATCATTTGAAGTTTGGATTACAGCACTCTGCAAATCTGTGAGCATTCACTTCCTGTCTTGGTTAATTTCTTATTATCAGTGTATGCTTCTTGAGTTGCCTCCTATTTCACCAATCCAATTTTCTGCTGCATTGATTCTTCTATTACTGCTTCTACTGCCATTATTAATGGGTTTGTGGCTAAATTTATTCTGTGCTGGTCTTGGTATCCTCCAGCTGTTTTCCTTGTCTTCATAGTCCACAGTGTTGCCAGAATGATCCATCTGAAACAGAATTCTGGCTATGTCATTCCCCTGGTAAAAATTTTAGACACTTCTTCACTAGAGTCATGTTCTAACCCTTCAGTGACATAAGTAAAACCTTCTGTTACCTGAGCTTCCTGCATCTCTCTCTAGTCTTATAATCCACCACCACCCTGCCACTGTGCCTTCTCTTCCCCTTGCCTGGAACACCTACCGAGCTCCTGATCCCATGCTCCCCATCCATACTCCCAGCCTAGATGCACTGGTTTTCCCCTCTAAACACAATTATTTTCTCTTAGCTACATACTCTCCTGCACCTTGTACATGCTTTTTCACTGGTTTTAGTAGTTATTTGCTTTTACTTGTCTGTGACACCCTAACACGAAGGCAGGTACTATACTATGGTTTTTGTAGCTTCAACACTAGCACAGTGCCTGATGTTTTGTATTATTATCCTTCTGTCTTTTGGTTTTATATTCTTTAAGGGAGAGGCTGGCCTCTATCATATAGTCTTTCTATTCTTTTTTCTTTTTCACGGGAAATATTTTTAGTGGAGTCAGGCTATTTAATTGCTTTTTTCCAGCCTGTGTTTTCATGTACGTAATTTACTAATCCTTAAGATGTGGTCTTACAGTAACTTGTCCTAAATCACATTATCCCTGGGTCAGGGTTCAGGAACCAGTTCTGTTGCATGACCTGTTAAACACTCAGTCACTATTCATTTCATTAATCAAATTACAGGCTCAGGTCAACCAGGACTGACTTCTCTAGCCTAATTGTTCGGTCTCAAGCCTCGGGTGGTGCTCCAGTTTTGACAATATGTTCCTAGTTATGCAGCCCTGAAGTCTGAAAGCCAGTTGTACAGTCAGGGTGGTCTTCCTCTCCTGTTTTTTGTTTTTTTGTTTTTTTGTTTGTTTACCTCTAAGATTTTTGTGCTCTCATTCTTAAACACTTGAGAAAAAGGAAAATAAAAAAGCTTTATAGAGTTCTAAAAAATGGTATGCTTTTGTTGCTATTGTCTTTAGCCTCTCAAACAATATAGAAAATTACAAAGCTGAGGGTAAAATACTTCAACATCTTGCCACTCAGAGGTAAGCATATTTTAGAATATATTTTTGCATAAATACATGTAAGAAAAGTGTACCAATTTCATAAATGACATCTTGCACTAAATGCTCCCTTCTACAACTCCCTCTGTTTTACTCAACAACATGTTTAAACTCCATCGTACCTCAGTAATAGAAGATATATTTCATCATTTATAGTTTACTTACCAGTTACCTATAGTTGGACATTTAAATTCCTTATAAATAATGCTGTGATAAACATTCATCTTTTATGTTTTTTTACATTTTTGTGTGAAAATAACTTAAGTAGAGCTCTTCTGCCAGAGGACATGCAAGTATATGTTGATAGATATTGACATAATGCCTTTCAGAAAAGTTGTTCCAACTTACATCGCCCCACATCTCTACCAAGGCCAGATTTTTGTTGTGAGCTAAAGACTCCCAATTTACAGCTCTAAATTCAGATCTCTTGATATTTTCACATGGTATCTGTTTCACTAGCATCTCAAATAACATACCCCAAACCTTAACCTGATTTTCTGCCTCAATTCCCAAACTTCTTTCTTCCCCTTTCTTTTTAAAAATTTTTTAAAATTAATTTATTTTTTTGGCTGTGTTGGGTCTTCATTGCTGCGTGCGGGCTTTCTCTAATTGCAGCGAGCAGGGACTACTCTTTGCTGCGGTGCGTGGGCTTCTCATTGCCGTGGCTTCTCTTGTCGTGGAGCACGGGCTCTAGGCATGTGGGCTTCAGTAGTTGCAGCACGTGCGCTCAGTAGTTGTGGCTTGCGGGCTCTAGAACACAGGCTCAGTAGTTGTGGCGCACGGGCTTAGTTGCTCCGCGGCATGTGGGATCTTCACGGACAAGGGCTCGAACCCGTGTCCCCTGCATTGGCAGGTGGATCCTTAACCTGCCAACCGTGCCACCAGGGAAGTCCATTTCTCCCCCTTTCAATGTTTTTTCTTCAAATGGAACTTAAAGTTCCTGGTTATTCAAGTTAGAAGCCTGGAGTGATCTTTTCTGTTGTCTCTTTTCCCCTGAATCTTCCTGTCAAATATATTACTAAGGCTAATGGATTCTATTCACAATTTCATGAATATCCAAATATGAGGAGGCCCTGTAGTTAAGCTTAAGCTATCCCACAATTTTTTAAAAGACACTTAAAAAAAATACATATCCTTTTGATTAGGCAGTATGAATGTAAACTTTTAGGGATAAAATCAGATTTCTACCTCTAAGATTTAATTTAATTACACATATGTTTAAAATGAAATTTAGAAATACTGCTTTTCCCACTATTTCTTGTAAAAAGTTTGTGCAAACTCTTCAACTTACACCTTTGGTATTTTGTCAACACTGGAATGAGTTACCTAACACAATTTCCCAGTTCACCTCCTCCTCTCTTCCATCTAAATTGTTTGAGATATTGTAGTTTTTAAATCTGTGTATAGTGCTGTCCTAGCCACAAGTAAAATTAGAGCAAAAATTTTTCCCTTCACTTTTGTTGTTGACATATATTTATGATCTCATAACCTAAGTATGGACTGAATTGCTTTTTTCCAAAAGTGATCATTGAGGGAATTCCCTGGTGGTCCAGTGGTTAGGACTCCGCACTTTCACTGCCGAGGGCCTGGGTTCAATCCCTGGTTGGGGAACTAAGATCCCACAAGTTGCGCGGCACGGCCAAAAAATAAAAAATTAAAAAGAAAAAGGCACCTCTTCCCTTAAACAAACAAACAAACAAACAACCGATCATTGAAAGATTGCTTGACAGTGACATCTGCCATATGCAGTTGTGAAGTAGTACCCCAAGGAAGAATTACTAAATCTTCTCATTTTGTTTGCTCCCCCCTGTCACGTCTCCCCAGCAATTGTGTCAGATTATCTCTTAAACAGTTGTTGGTTCAGGCTAACATGCTTTCTTCAGACAGTACTTTGTATTTTTTCAAAATAAAATAATTTATAAATCATTCTGTAATCTGAGACTTTGTAAGGTTCAAATATAAGACAACTTCCTCTTGTAAGGACAGTGTTTGGTATTGAAAAACTTTACATATATATGGGCATATACAGTGAATCTCAAATCCATCTGCTCCTCCATTCCCATTACTGATCTAAATCATCTCTCACCTGGACAGTGGCCCTCACATTTTAACTGCATGCCCCATAGCTATTCTTGGCTCCCTCCTCTGTTTATTCTACACACAGAGATGTTAACTTTTTAATGTACCAGTCTAATCTTGTTACCTTGCTTAAACCCATTAATGCTCTTTCTTGACTACTTTTCCTTTTTACCTGGGTACCACTTACTGTTACCATTAGCACATAAACTCTCCAGCTTGATGTAGAGGCATATAGCCTCTGGTTAGTTTTTCTGATGTCCGAGGAGGTGTAGGGGGTTAGTGCCAAGGCCAGCTACTTTTTGGGAGTTTTGTCACTATTTCTGTCTGAATGCTTCTATCTCCTGCTCCTAGGGATTGGGAACAGCAACTTATATACCTTTTGTTTTGTAGGTCAACATATACATTCAACATGTATCAATATTTTGTACTCAGAGTCTGCAAAATGTGCTATGCTTATGAGCTAGGGTGTTGTATGTCAGCTTCGGGCATTTTCTCAGTGTAGTCTAAATTGTTTTGTATTCTTTGGAGTTGATATTTGAATGGACAGAGATTAACTCTTTTTTTCCTTCTATATTTGATTATTTCTCCTCATTTTGTTCTGTATTAGAGAGCGTTTTGTAAAAGTGACTTATATTGTCATGTTGCCCAGAAGACTCCCTTTCAGTTCTTAAACCTAAATTCAGACTATCAAGCTGGTAAGGCCATTTGGTACCCTTGGTTGTGGTTCTTACTTTGCAGTTTCTTGGTTCTCACTAATTGATATTGGAATTTATAGAAATTCCCGTTGTCTTTTGAAATAGATTCTTTCCTTGCTATTGGTTTAGTTTAGGGGTACAGATTCCTTCCTTCTTCCCTCCCTCCCTCCCTTTCTTCCTTCCTTCCATCTCACCCTTCCTCCCTCCCATCCCTCCTTCTTCCCTTCCCTCCCTCTTTTTTTTTTTTTTCTTTTTTTCTTTTTTTCCAGTATTCTTTTGTTTGTTAAGACCCTTTAATGGGAAATGGGAGACTGGAGATCTTCTGACACTTTCATTTATGTTGACATTTTCTGAAAGGTCCTGATTCACTCAGCCTTATAGTTGAGGTGACTGGGGGGGAAATGGTTTTTAGTGGAGGAATCTGAATAGGGCGATATACATAGAAATGGCCATTTATCTCTAAAAATGTTTCTTTGAAATTTTGACATTTTTTGTAAGGATGATAAAGAAATCCTTTTAAATATGTTCCTGATGAAACATAGAGATTAGAAATGAAAATGGGAAATAAATTATTTTTTAATGAATGTTGACTCTCTCTGGAGTCAGATCACTTTTGATGTGTAATATAGTTTTTAGAACCATTAAACTATCTACTTTGGAAAATTTCTAAGGATTGGAATAAATTTCTATTTTTAAAAGATATCAGAGAAAAAGAAGCTATTAAATTCCTTTTTTTAATAGTGGTTAATTATATCAGCCTACTGCCTGAACCTAGAGGTTGAGATTGTTTACATAATGATGCATCTTAAAATACAATCTGAATTCTGTAATAGTCATTTTTTTTTTCCAGTCAGACTTCTAATCAAGCACACCTGTATTCCCTTTCAGCTGTCTTTTTATTAGCTGCTACAATGAAATATCAATAACAGATCTTCTACCTCAAGTCCTGGACATTCTGCTGAAACATATAACTTTGATTTGCAGAGGCCACTGAACCCAGTTATTCTGTTTTCAGGGAAAATGACAAGGCACAATAGATGGCTTTGTACCCTCTTGTCAAAAGGATGAAGCATTAATACTATGATTCAGATTTCGGTGTGCCATCCAGCACTGGTTATCTGGCATTATGACAGGTTTGCTAATGATTCCTGATGTGAGTGCCACAAAGAAAAAATTGTAAATAGACTCAGGATAGCACTTTAGAAAAACTGTTTTTCTTTAAGAACTAAATCTACATGATCCCATCAAATAAAAGCTTTGAAAAGAAAAAGACCCACTTTTGATGATTTCTTATTTTTTCTACTGTTTTCTGCTAGGAAGATTCATCTTACTTTGCTCTTTCTGATGCATGACTTTTAAAGGGAAAATTGTGGTGATTTTGTTGTGTCTTTTCTAGAATTGTGATTTTCATCTTACTTTTCAAATGTAGATTTTAATATTCTATAGCTTATTTATCAATTGAGAGTTTCAGTTAAAAGCAAAATGGTTGGAATTTAACCTCAGTATGGGGAAAATACTACTTATTAAAAACAAATGATTAAAGGAAAACCTAGACAAATAGTATCAGCTTTTACATAGAACTTTTGCAAGTTTTTTGTCATAATGCTCCACTGGTCAGGCTTCCTTTTCCACGAACGACCTTTGAAGGGCAAAGTTTTTGAAAATGTGGTTTCTAGTTTTTAAAAGTTTTTTCTCATTATAGTAATAGATTATCACTGTAGAAAATTTGAAAGTACAAAAACCACGAAGATAAAAATTTAAAAAAATCACCCAATAATTATACCTGCAATAATGTTTTAAGTATTGCTAATGTTTAAGTATGAGTTTATGTATGACCCTTACATTTTTTAAATTTGCATATCCTCAGATATGTTACAATCTGGGGGTCACACTGAATATTCTGTTTTGTGACCTGCTTTTTTCATTTAAAATACCTTATGAGCATTTGACCACATTGTTATAATCAAAACTTATTTTAACAGTGCTGTTTAATGAAACGATTTCTGTCAGGATTATAGTAAAAATGTTTGTCAGAGATGAATTCCATATAAAACTACCAGTATAGCAATCACATTATCAAGTATCATTTTGGTGTGTTTAAGAGAGTGTTTACTCAGGGCTATGCTAGGTATTTTGGAGGATAGGTACAGAGATGAACGAAACGTAGTTCCTGGCTTCACACAGACTTAAGATCCAGTGAGGGAGGCCAACATGTACCCCATTGTTTGTAGTAAGAACCAGCGGGGAGGAGAGATGAAAACAGAAGTTCCTCAGTGTGGACTTAGAGTTCTGTCTGGGTGTTGGCTTCAAAGAGCAGGTGAACAAGTGGTCAATGTGCAGGCCTTTTGCCTTAACAGTATTTTATGTGTATACAACACTGTGGGTCTCCAGGTGGAGTAGACACAAAACTGAAACCAGCACGGGAAAGAGTTGGGTGTGGAGGTTAGAAGGGTAGGGCAGGGTGTAAGCAGGACTGGGGTAGTTGCCTCAGAAGTAAGAACAAATATAGATAACAACAGCATTCTCTGGGGCACCAACTTTTTATAGTATTTATAACTTGGATTCCTGGCCATGCATCAGATTTTTTTAGAGAAATGATTGTTACTTGCAAATACATTCTACACAGAAATACTTGCTTTATTTAAGCAAATAAAAACCATAAAAAACTTTCAAATAAAAAGTAGACAGCATGATAATGGGTTTTATTTACACATAATTTGAATATAATGAAGCAATTTCAGTGCTGCATTAATATTGAATTCTACATGTAGTAAACAGTGTTAGGCTTTTAGGGATGGGTATATTTAGTTTGGTGTAGTTCAGGGATTTTTCAGATTACCTAAACCAAAGAGTTCTTACTTTAGCTATGCTTCCAGTTCTTCTGATGGTAAATGCATTAAAAATAATAATCAAGGAAGGGAGGGAAGGAAGAAAGGACAGAGAGAAAGGAGGGAGGGAGAAAACATTTCTAGGGTGTGCTGGGAAAGGACCAGATGTGCAGCAGCAGACTTGACCTTAAACTGCCAGTGAAATAGGACCCAGGGCGGTAGATGAAATCTGACCAATGTGTTTATGATAGCTGCTTCCAGGAATCAGTGGAGAATGGACACTCATTTTAATATGTACTACTGCCCTAATTTGTAATAGAGACAAAGAATGTGACCTCCAGCAGACAAAGACAAATACTGTATCTTCTCATTTACATGTGGAATGTAATAGAGATAGAAATAGAAACTCATATTCTCATAGAATTAAAGAGCAGAATGGTGCATTTTCTTCAGGGGCTAGGTGTGGGGGAAATGGGGAGATGTTGGTCAAAGGGTACAAACATACAGCTCTGAGGTGGATCAGTTCTGGGGTTTTAATGTACAGCGTGATGACTGTCATACCAGATTATATACATGAAAGATGTTAGAGTAGATCTTAAGTGCTATCTCCACACATACATAAAATGGTAATTATGTGAAAGGATGGGGTTACAAACTGACCTTACTATGGTAATTGTTTAACAATATATATATGTATCAAATCGTTGCATGCATACCTTAAACTTATGTATATATTTTATGTCAGTAATATCTTCAAAGCCTGAGGGGGAAAAAAAAAAAGAACGTGACCTCTGTTAGCAGGAGACTTTCTCCTGACTGGTGAGGTGGCAGCAGGATTCTGCGGAAGACAGCAACACCGCTTGATCGCTTCAGTCTGTGTTTCTTCACACTGTAACTCAGAAGAATACTGAAAACTGGCCAGCTTTAAACATTAAGTGGCTCAAGAGATTCCAGAAGATTTAGTGCTTTTCAAATTTGGGACAGAATAAGAATTTAGTTACATAAATTATTTTAAAAATTCATTAGGTTCCACTTGCCTATAATGAGAGTGGAATACTTAAAGAGTTATGTTGATAGGGGTTGTCTAAGTTTATAACCTTGAATATCCTCTTACAGATAAAAGACCGAATAGAGATAACAAGGTGGCATTTGAACACAAATATGAAATATAGATGTGACCAGTAAGAATATATCCATAGTTGCTAGCTTATAGCAATTATGAAGGGCCTTGGTGTCATACCTGAGTTAGTTGAAGTTCTTTTAAATTATTGTCACAAGGTTCTACTCAACCCACTGGCCCTTGGAACTCTTGTCTCAGCTTGTGTGAACTCTTCCTCACTTCCTAAGAACCAGCTATACTGGATTTCTCTCAATTCCTGTCAGCACTGTGTTCTTTCCCACCTCAAGTAAGTGCCTTCGCATGTACCACTCCCTCTACCAATCCCCCCAACTTTTTGTTTTTTCTGTCTAGTTGGCTTCTATTTATCCTTCAAGTTTCAGCTCCAGTGTGATTACTCAGTGACGTCTTCCTAGAGTCCCTAGACTTAGGATCTAGATTATAGATTCCCACAGTGCTCTATGCTTCTCTTTCATAATGCTCTCGAGTTTGAAATTTCTTTCTCAGTGTTCATCTTCCCTGTGAGACTTTTCGTTCAGTTGGGTGCACTCTCATTCACTGCTTTACCCGCAAGAGCCTACTACTCAGGACTCAGTAAATCTTTTTTTACACTATAGACGTGACTTTCATAGAAGGGTGGGCTCTCATGAAAGATGGTGTTCTAAGCTTGTTTTCTTGTAAGCTTAAGCAAGAGAAGAAATTCATGGAAAGGAGGGAGGGAAGGAGGGAAGAAGGGAGGGAGGTATTCTAGCACAGTGCTTCTAGCGCAGGTTCTGGAGCCAGATTAACTGGGTTCAGATCCCAGGTCTGCTCCTTTCAGTGATATAACCTTGGGCAAGTTACTTAACCTCTCTATACGTCAGCTCCTTACCTATAAAATGGGAATAATAATAATAATATCTATCTTAAAGGTTTTCATGAGAAGTGAGTGAAAACATATAGCATATATGTACAATATAATAATATTATAAAATAGCAGTCCTGGGCTTCCCTGGTGGCGCAGTGGTTGAGAATCTGCCTGCCAATGCAGGGGACACGGGTTCGAGCCCTGGTCTGGGAAGATCCCACATGCCGCGGAGCAACTGGGCCCGTGAGCCACAATTACTGAGCCTGCGCATCTGGCGCCTGTGCTCCGCAACAAAAGAAGCCACGATAGTGAGAGGCCCGCGCACCGCGATGAAGAGTGGCCCCCGCTTGCCACAACTAGAGAAAGCCCTCGCACAGAAATGAAGACCCAACACAGCCATAAATAAATGAATTAATTAATTAAAAAAAATAGCAGTCCTAGTCATCAGTGTTCTGATGAACAGAATTTGAGGAATTGGCATAAAAGCTATAATTAAAACTTACTTTTAAAGACGTAGAGTTTGCTGTGTCAATGAAGAATTTACTGTAGCATTTTGACAGAGTCCAAATAAAGTTAATTTCATTGTTTAAGAAACAGTTTAAAATAAAGTTTTGTATAGACCAAGAATACTGTATCAGTTAAGTGAGTATTCTAAAATTTCCTGCATTAGATGATGTACAGGGTGAAATGAACAGTTAAAGATACAAAATTAAGCTGACTCATTTGTTCTGTGTGCTAGATCCTGGGACTAAGTCTGTAAAAACAAACCATGGCCTTGGTCCTAAGATAGCTGACAAACTTTTATGTTTAACAACTGTATAAGATATTTTTAAATAACTTTTGTGCCATAGAATATATTTTACTTTGAAATGTGTAGATACTGATTATCTAGAAAAGTCTTGTTCAAATACCATTTACAGTTTCACAAACAAGTGGACTGCAGTTTGATTTATTTTGTCTTAGGGAACTCCTGCCTTGAACCAAGGAGCCAGTTTGGAGTTAAGCTTATGTATATCTTTTTCACTAGTTTCATGGAGCTCGGGATGTAGAGGAAGCAATAAAATGCAGTGCTCTTCTGAGTCTAGGTCTAATGAGAAATGACTAGTTAGTAACATCAGTTGTGTTGAACTAGTTAGATTGAACAGTTTGCTGGGGAACTTCACCAGGCTACCTTACAGTCATCATAGTAAGGATGAAAAGTGGGACATGGTTATGCCTGTACTTTGCCTTTGAGGAAAACAGATTTTTTTTGTTAAAGTTTATGGCATCTATAGGTGTGGTTCCAAGACTAGAGATATCTAAAAGAAAAGTTATGTGACGAAATTCTTATGGGTACAAAGAATGTTCTGAGCAGCTCAGGATTTTTAAAAGATGTATGTGATTGATAATTGGATGGAACGTAATCACATTTGTACAGTGCTAAGTAAACTGTAAGAAATAAACATTGAAGAATTTCCTTTACTATCGGCCGAAGCTCAGAAGGAGTTTAGATACTTCAAAGAGCTCAAAGAGCTTTTAAGGTTTTGTTTGAAGCAAGAGCAGTGAGAAGGAAGAGGTAGGCTTACTGTGAGAAGACGTTATTGGTAGCTGTTTACAGGCAGAAATCAGTTCTGTACCATTCTTAACTTTGCTTCCGTAGTCTTGAACTGGAAGAATTACTTTTCCAACAGTAAAAGATAAAACAAACAACCTCAAATGAGGGAAATTAAATTTTAAAAAGATAAGGAGATCGTAAGAGTATCATTCTCTTTAAATGAAATTAAGTTGTCATGACTCAGTTGAATTGCCCCCCAGGAGTTAAAGGGACTCTCAGGTATGATCTCAGGGTTATTGTCGATATTCTTTGTGAAATCGTGGAGAATATGGGAAGTACCAGGAGACTGAGGCGAGACAAATGTCCCAGTTTCCAAAAAGGCATAGATTGAGAAAACGCAAATCCACTTCCCTAACTTTAAACTGTGACAACATTGGAAGAGATTGTAAAAAATAAAACTAATAAAATATTGAAAGTGTTTAGAAAAGAAAGGGGTGATCTCCACGAATCAACGTGAATGTATAAGAACAAGACATGCCAAACTGACCTTATTTTTTTCTTTTTTTTCGATTGTATAATTACTACTGGATTAGACAGTAGTAAAGACATGTCATATCTTGACTTTGGCAAGTGGTTGACAAAGTCTCCTAGAGTACCCTTACAGAAAAGACAATGAAATGTTGGCATTTGGGTTGGTTTACAGCTGCTTGCATGACCACACCTATGCCAGCATGCCATAATGTTTACCTAAATAATAACCAGTGACTCTATACACTGATTCTTTAAAGAGAAATGGTAGTGAATATTAATTGGCATACACTCAGAAAGTATGAATTTGAGTTATGAGTTCTTTTGACTGAGGAATTGTATATTGAAACTTGAGTGCCTGGATTTTATTCATATGATTGAGATTTCAGTTATAGACTTTTCCCCTCCTGAGCTGTATATGTAAGATTTACAGATCTCTTTTTAAGTTTCATAAATCAACTTGATTTATAAATCACTTAAAAGTCAAAGAATAATCTTAACACTTAAAAGCGAAGGCTGGCTGGGTAAGAATGCAATTATGAAGAATCTTTTTTCTTATTTGTTTAACAACTGCATTAACCCCAAGTAGATGTTTTCATACTCTTGAAATGTCAAGTTTCTGTGAAACTCTCCTTAAACAAAAGCCGGAAGTTCATATACAATTCAATAATATAGATAATCTCAGTGGTGTCTCTGTGAGCTAATGTTTCTGTTGGCCTTCTGGTAATTCCACAGCCATCTCCCTATTCAGGATATTTGTACTTTTTTTTTTTTTTTAAATAAATTCCCTGGAACCACATCGAAGTGGAAAGCATATTCTGTCCCCTTACGAAAGTTGTTCTTGGTTTCTTGAAGCAAGGAAGTCCATGATGACTGCTATATCCAATATATTCTGTTATTAATTATTATTAATCTTAAAGAATGCCCATCCATATAATTTGTTAATCTTTTATAGTTGACATTTCTTTGATATTTGTAATATTTTGTCCCCAACCTCAGAAAAGTATGATGATTTCTTTGAATAGTTGTACAGTTTAAATAAAATATCCCAATTATGAAATTGTACTTCACCCTCTTCTTTGCAACTGTTCATCTCAGCATTGCATCCAGAATCCCCATAGAAGTTGAGGGTGAAGATAGAGTGCAGTTCCCGTCCTGATAAATCTAGGTGTTATTCTTTAAATCTAATTCTTTCCGCTTTAATGATTCTTTGTCTTAAGGTCTCGTGGGCCCTTGAAACAGGAATTGAGTTGTTTACCTTCATTTTCCCTTAAAAGAGCCCCTCATGTGGTAATCTGTGATCTATGATTTTTATTATGGCTTTGTCTTGTTTTATTTATTTATTTATTTATTTATTTATTTATTTATTTATTTATTATTTTTGGCTGTGTTGGGTCTTCGTTTCTGTGCGAGGGCTTTCTTTAGTTGCGGCAAGTGGGGGCCACTCTTCATCGCGGTGCGCGGGCCTCTCACTGTCGCGGCCTCTCTTGTTGCGGAGCACAGGCTCCAGACGCGCAGGCTCAGTAGTTGTGGCTCACGGGCCTAGTTGCTCCGCGGCATGTGGGATCTTCCCAGACCAGGGCTCGAACCTGTGTCGCCTGCATTGGCAGGCAGATTCTCAACCGCTGCGCCACCAGGGAAGCCCTGTCTTGTTGTTTTTATACATTAAAATCCAGTGTGGGTTTTTAGCATTGTATAGTTATCTCTGTGAGTTATGCCATATTTTATAGTAAAGCTTCAAATTAAAAAATTTGACAAACCTTGAATTAAAAAAGTGTTGATTTAGATTGTCTTCTTTAATAAAACAGGCATTAGCCTTTATCCAGATTAAATCTGTTTTTGAAAATACATTGGATAGCAGGTTTTTAGATAATGGAGCCTATATAACTTATTTCAAATAGAAAAAAATGATGCATTCTCTGTCTAGTCAAAAACCCTAACCAAACTTCTGCAAGCATCACTTAATACTTTGAAGCACCTATGTAACAGTCCACAAAAGCTTTTGTATACTGATTATTACAGTGCATTTGAAACACTCCTTATCTAATTTTAAAAATACTTAATGAACTCATTATTGGGTATGATTTTGTTCACTAAGCAATGAGACTGTACAGTATTGATTATGAATTGGGTTTTTCTTCTGCCCAGCAATGAACAAGTTCCATAATATAAATAAAAAATGAAATAATATGATTCCATTTAAATTGGAGTTGGGTTGGTGGGGCCCTGAAATGCCTGGCAGAAGCAGCCTCTGGGACCACACATTGTTCTGTGTTATTCCTGTAAATATCTTTCAGGTTTTCTTCTTTGATCACAAGGTTCTCCCCTTCCTCAGCATCTATTTTTGACAATGCAAAACAGGGACTTTTTGGTTTATGTTTATTAGTTTAGGATCTGAATGTTATCTCTAAACTTTAGAAGCACTCTGATTTCCTGCTTATTTTAATACTCTCTCATATAGGTTATGTTTATTTATATATGTGAGAAAAGACCAAAAGAAGGGATTAGAAATGCTGTGTTACAGAATAATAGTTAAAAGAATGAACTGATCTGTAGTAACCTTTGATTTATCTAATCTGGTCATAACTATGCTGTTCCAAATAAAATAAGTAGTATATTTTAATCAACTAGTCATTTCTTATTCAATAAGATAATCTATTTTGATTTAGCATTGCTCTTTTCTAATTATCTGAAATCTTGTCTAATGAAAAGTGTTTGGATTGCTTTGATGTTTATTTTAAGCTCAACCCTTATTATAAATTCACTGCGATCAGATTTCTGCAGTCCTCTATTTTTCTGCTTAATATTTCTTTGAGACCCCTAATATCCCTCTTTTTAATCTCCCATTTTCCCCACAAATAAGAAAAAAAAAACCTTTCACTCCTGTTTATTCACATTGTATCTAGGAGTCAAGCAAGTGGACAGAAAATGCCTGTTCAATCTAGTGATAGGCAGAAGGTTCTGAGTAGGACCCATTTGGCCTGTTAGAGATGAGAAAGATGGCCAGTGTGGGTGGAACATAGTTTGAGAGGGTGAAGGGTGAGTGAGTTTGGGTCAGAGATGGCCAGAGCTGAAACATGTAGAGCTTTCTAAGCCCTGTTTAGAAGTTTGAATTATATTCCAAGAGCAGCAAGAAGTCATTTGTGGCTCTAAACAGAGTAATAATTATCTGATTTATGTTTAAAAATCTCATTCTGGCTTCTTTGTGAATGGTGAGAGCAGGAAGGAGCCAAGAATGGATGCAGGGAAACCGATTAGAAGGCTGTTATAGAATTCCAGGTGAGAAATGATGGTGGCTTAGCTTAGATGGTGACAGTGGAAATGGAGGGAAGTGGGCAGTTATGGGATACGTTTTGGAGGTAGAACTGACAAAAGTTGTAATAAATTGCGTTGAGGGATAGAAGTAAAGAAGAGAAATTCAGAATGACTTCTAGGTTTGGGGTTTGTTCTATTGGATTGGTGGTGGTAATTTTCTAAGACAGGAAAAGCTAGAGGAGAGGAAAATAATGGGAGAGGATAGAATTAAGAGTTCTGTTCTGGTCATCTGAAATTTGAGGTGCTTATTTGACTTCCAAATATATCTGCAATATATAGAGAGTTTGATGAGTTTGGAGCCTGGTGGAGATAGGTCAGGGATAGAGATGTGATAAGAATTTGGCACTTGCCAGGGTATAGATCGTATTTAAAGTCATGGGACTGAATGAAATTACCTTGGATATTTGTCATGTTCTGTGACTTATACGTCCTCCCTCTCCTTCCATGTAAAATTATGCCTACATTGGGTATTAAAGTTGTGTATTTTAATTATAGTACCTATAATAGTTTGATACAGTTATCTTGTTTTGGATAAAATATTCTGATTTCTTTTTTCTATTTATGGCTAAATGTTTTAAGGGTATTCATTAACTAGCATTGATATTTAACTGGAGATCTAACAGTTATGTGTTTTGTCTTGTGTGGTTTTTTTGTAGGCAAAGTCATTAATAAAGATTTGCGACATTACCTGAGTCTTCAGTTTCAGAAAGGATCAGTTGACCACAAACTGCAGCAAGTGATTAGAGATAATCTCTATTTGAGAACTATTCCATGTAAGTATGAGATGGACTAAAAGAAATGCAGCCAAAATATCTTTATTTAACTAATCAAATGTCTAGAAATAATTCAGTAGAGTATCTCATATGAAACTGTGGAGACTAAGTTGGGGCATTGGAATGAAACAAAAATTGGATAAAGAGAAAAATTTTCAGAGGACTTTCAAGTGTTTTGTTTTAAAAATAGAAAAACTAGAAGATTCTATGTTTTGACTTTTTAAAAAGTCATTAGACTTTAAAATTTTAAGAATATAAATGTACATGTTGCTAACTAGATGTTTTTCCTATAAATCAATTTCTAAAGCCTATGCAGTAAGAAGACTATTTTGCTCTCAATGCCTGTACACTGAGAACAAATATTTTTTATTAATTATTAGGATACTACTAATTTTAAAATCTGCCTCTTCCCCAAAGGAAAAAAGGAGGAAGCATGCAGTGCCACCTTTGTGGTAATCCATTTTGAATTTTTATCTAGATGTTGGTGTATCTCTTCTAGTCTTAATAGTTTTCATAGGACCTGATTGTTGTTGTAATGATAGTTTTGGCTTTTTATTGTTTTTTTTAACACATAACAAATCATGTATGCTTGGTTTAACTAGTGTAGGTCTGGGGAAGAATAAAAGCAGTAAACAATAATAGGGAATAAAAGGGCATTCTGGTTTGTTTTACTTTTCAGTATATTTGTAATTCCTTGTGGATACTAGCTTTTATAAGGCCTCTGGAATTCTTGATTTCTTTTTCTTGTTATTTAATCGCACACAATGTCCAGTTCATCACCAAACCTTACTAATTATGCTTCTTAAATACCTATCTCTCTGCACTACCATAGACCCTCACTCTTTCTTACTTGGACTTTAAAAAACAACCACAACAACAACAAATAGCATTATGTAGTTGCAAAGAGCTAAGTAAAACTGACTTCAAAATCTTGATTCTGGCGTTTTATTAGTTGATTTACTTGGGCAGGTTACTTAATCTTCCTAAGCTTCAGAATCTCCATGTATAAAATGGGAATCATAAGGCTCACCTGATATCATTATTAGAATTAAAGTGAGAACATAAATGTAAACCACTTGGTCTAGAGTAGGTACTCAAGCAGTGTGTGGCCCCTTGTCCCATTCTAACTGTATCCCCTGACCCCAGTGTCACCTCAGTCTAGTCCATCTTTTTTTTTTTTAATTAATTAATTAATTAATTTATGGCTGTGTTGGGTCTTCGTTTCTGTGCGAGGGCTTTCTCTAGTTGCGGCGAGCGGGGGCCACTCTTCATCGCGGTGCGCGGGCCTCTCACCGTCGCGGCCTCTCTTGTTGCGGAGCACAGGCTCCAGACGCGCAGGCTCAGTAATTGCGGCTCACGGGCCCAGTTGCTCCGCGGCATGTGGGATCCTCCCAGACCAGGGCTCGAACACTTCTCCGCTGCACCGGCAGGCAGATTCTCAACCACTGCGCCACCAGGGAAGCCCTAGTCCATCTTTAAAGTGCACGTCTGATTCTTGTCCATTTGTAGTTTATCCTTCAAAAAGTCCTGTTGACTACAAGTCTAGACTCCTTAACATGGTATAAAATATTTTGTTTTAAAATCTGACTACTTATCTATGATTTCCTCCCATAAATCTACCTTGTCAAATTTCAGAATTGCAATTCCTGCCTTCTTTTCTTTGCATTTGCCTGATAAATCTTTGTCCACCTTTTTATTCTTTTATCTTTCTGAATCTCTTTGTTTTAGGAATAGTGTTGAACTTTGTAGCCAGTGTGAAACTATATTTATTGATTTGATCGATATCTTTAGTCTCAGTTTTGTCATGTTTTTCTAATTTGTAGTCAATGTGAAACTTTATATTTATTGATGTGATTGATATCCTTAGTCCCAGTTTTGTCATGTTTTTCTATTTTACCCATATACAAGTATTTTATATAAAAAGGCTTTCACTATGTAGTCTATTTTATTTGAGCTCTCTTTTTAGGAAGATTTGTATCTTTATTCTACTGGTTATCTCTGTACCTTTATATAATACTCTTTGTTTCTCATCCCTTTTGTTTTTGTTCCTACTATGAGTAATATTAAAATTATCTAGTCATTTCTTCATCCTCCTTACCTCTCCCTCTCCCATCATCTGACTTGAAGTAATATCTTTTTATTCTCAATGAATATAAGGTAATCAGCAAGCTCATTCTGCTTTGCATATGCTTTCCTCATTCTGACCGTTTTTTGATGCTTGATCTGTATCTATATTGGCAATGCAAGCAACCATTATGTACTGTACTCTCTCCTTTATAATCATCATTTATTCTCCATTCTTTGGGTAGATACATACTTAGTCAAGCTACCAACCCTTATGTTGTTGTTTCTTCAATAATTCTGGTTGTCTAAAGCTTGTTGTCTACTAGATTTCCATGAAAGGTTCACAGGATCATTATAGCAGTTTCTCTGTGGCCTTTATACTTTAAAGTTTGTTTGGATGGATATGAAATTTTTGGCTCGTAGTTTCTTTCCCAGACTATCTTAATTATCTAATTGTTTTCTGGCATGAAGCATTGCTCTTAAAAAAATCTGAAAACAATCTGATTTTTTTTTTTTTTTTTTTTTTAATTTTTTTTATTTATTTATATTTATTTTTGGCTGTGTTGGGTCTTCGTTTCTGTGCGAGGGCTTTCTCTAGTTGTGGCAAGCGGGGGCCACTCTTCATCGCGGTGCGCGGGCCTCTCACTGTCGCGGCCTCTCTTGTTGCCGAGCACAAGCTCCAGACGCGCAGGCTCAGTAGTTGTGGCTCACGGGCCTAGTTGCTCCGCGGCATGTGGGATCTTCCCAGGCCAGGGCTCGAACCCGTGTCTCCTGCATTGGCAGGCAGATTCTCAACTGCTGCGCCACCAGGGAAGCCCAACAATCTGATTTTTATCCCTTTATAAGGAACTTGGTATTTTGCCTGCATGGTGTCTCAGGGTAACATTTTTAGTTTCATAACTCTAGAGCTCCCTCCTTCCTTGTTAAAGCAAGGTAATAAAAATATGTACTTGTACTTTTTGCTGCCCTCTGCCACTTTTACTTGATCTTCTTTTTAACTTACTTCTACTGTCCTAGTTTTGCAGTTTCTCCCCAGTGTGAGGTTTTGCCTTAGAAAGGAGCTCTACAATTTATTTGTTTTAATTCATAGGTTCCAAACAGCTACAGCTGTTTCAGATCCTAACAGGAACTCCTAACTTAAAATTGAACTGCCCAAAACACATCCAAGAATCTAGAAGCCCTGATGCATCAGTAGCAGTTAGCAAACTGAATGGCCACATCTGGTCTCTAAATGTAATTCTTTACTAAAAGATGCCAGATTGGGACTTCCCTGGTGGTCCAGTGGTTAAGAATCTGCCAGCCAATGCAGGGGACATGGGTTCAAGCCCTGGTCTGGGAAGATCCCACATGCCACGGAGCAGCTGAGCCCGTGTGCCACAACTACTGAGCCTGCGCTCTAGAGCCTGCAAGCCACAACTACCGAAGCCCACGTGCCTAGAGCCCGTGCTCTGCAACAAGACAAGCCACCAGGGGCTTCCCTGGTGGCGCAGTGGCAGAGAATCTGCCTGCCAATGCAGGGGACACGGGTTCGAGCCCTGGTCTGGGAAGATCCCACATGCCGCGGAGCAACTGGGCCCGTGAGCCACAACTACTGAGCCTGCGTGTCTGGAGCCTGTGCTCCACAACAAGAGAGGCCGCGATAGTGAGAGGCCCGCGCACCGCGATGAAGAGTGGCCCCTGCTCGCCGCAACTAGAGAAAGCCCTCGCACAGAAACGAAAACCCAACACAGCCAAAAATAAAAAAATAAAAAAAAAAAAAAGACAAGCCACCACAATGAGAAGCCTGCACAACACAACGAAGAGTAGCCCCCACTCGCCACAACTGGAGAAAACCCATGCACAGCAACAAAGACCCAATGCAGCCAAAAATAAATAAATAAATAATAAAAATAAATTAATTATAAAAAAAGAAATTAAAAAAAAAAGATACCAGATCTTCCTGGAGAAAATTCTGATTCCCCATCTGGGGCAAGGAAAGTACAAGGTGAGCTTGGAATATCCAATTTTATCAGAAAGTATGCTTAAAAAATTTGGGGGACATATCAGAAGAACATAAAGAAAAAAAAGCCACCTAGATGGGGTGCCCACTGACAAAATCTGAGACAATTTAAACAACAAAATTAATAAGAGAGAAGGAGAGACTTCTACTGTTGTCAGACATTGCACTATAGATAAAACACAACTGTGATCCCTAAGAGAAGAGGAAAGGAGACTGCACACAAAGGAGTCCTGTAATTTCCTCAGCTTTCTTCCTGGAGGCACTTTCGAGGCTACAGCACAGTAAGGAAGAACCCAGGCAGAGTTTAGCAGACTCTGAGTTGCGGGGACAGAAATATGAGTTCAAGAAGTCTGAGGTGTTTGGAATTTGCAAGACAGGGTGTCAGAGAGGAAAGAACTATGAAGAAAAGGAGTTCAGGCAAACTGCACAGGTTCCTCCTTGGGTGTATTGCTGAATACTAAGCTGAGAATGTGTAGGATGAGACTTCACATAGCAGGGCAAAGAACTCTCTGTGAGCTGTAAGATTAACAATACCAGAGCTTACACAGGGCCAAGAGAAATTTGAGTTCTAACCAGACTGAGTGGAGAGACCCCGTAAGGGTCATGGCTTACTAGTAGGATTAAAATGACCATAGGTTAAGCTCCTTGAGGCCCATTTTAACAGAGTTAAATTTAAAAAGTCCCAAAAGGATCAAGTGAATATGCATGTAACTTAACTGTTAGTAAAAATAAAGGAAAGGAGGGAGGGGGGAAAAGGGAATAATCCACACTCTTTAAAGGAAGTCAACAAAATCTAGACACTGAATAACATAATATTCACAATGTCCAGTGTCTAATAAAAAAGTACTAGGCATACAGAAAAACAAGGAAATGTGACCCATAATCAAAAGAAAAGTGAACTGATTAAAGAAAAGAATAATAATTTTAAAAAAACAGAAAAGACACAGATAATGACCATACCAAGAATTTTAAAGTTATCATAAATATGCTCAAGGATTTAAAGGACAATATGAGCAGAATAAAGAGAAAACAAGATGTATACTTTTAAAAAGAACTAAGTGGAACTTCAAAAATTCACTGGATGGGCTTAACAGCAGATTAGGAACTGCAAAAGAAAAGATCAGTGAACTTGAAGACTTAGCAATATAAACTAATCAAACAAACAGAGAGGAAAAAGAGTACAGTGAACTTTTTAAAAGCAACCAAATAGTGAGACAAGACAGAGAGATTTCTACCTTTGCAATGAAGGACTAACTGGTACTGGATTTACCATCTTATCATAAACAACCAGAAATTGGGCAAGCTATCTATAACAGCTGTTTTCAGACATTGGATTATAAGCAGAACAGGACTGTGATCTGCTCATATTGACCTATGGCACACTATCAAGCCAAAGTGGGGGAAGCAGAAAAAATATTTGAAGAAATAGTGGCTGAAATATTTGCAAATTCAATGAAAACTATAAACCCATAGATCAAAGAATCTCAACAAACCCCAAGCAGAAGAAACATTTAAAAAAAAAGAAAGATCAACGTACATAATAATCTAATTGCTGAAAACCAGATAAAGAGAAAATGTGAAAGGCAGACAGAAAAAGAGGTACATGCAGGGGAATATAGAATGACTGCAGACTTATCAACAGAAACAGTACAAACTGGAAGTCAGTCAAATGTCATCTTTAAGATGCTGGAAAGAAAAAATGCCAACCTATATAAAGTAAAAATATCCTTAAAAATAAAGAGAAATAAAGAAATTTTTGAGACAAAAAAGGATAAGGGAGTTTTTCACTAGCAGACTTGTACTATAAGAAATAATAAAGGAAATTCTTCAGATGGAATGGAAATGATAGCAGAATGAGAACTAAAAGGAAAATAGAAAAAACTTCATAATTATAGTTCAAGATTTCAATACCCACTTTAGAAAAAGTAAGCAAAAAATCAACAAGGTTATAACACAAATAACACTTTCAACCAACTTGACCTAATTGTTATTTGTTAGAGTATACTACCCAATAACACAAGGATATACATTCTTTTCTAGTGCACGTGGAACATTTACAAATATAGACCATATTCTGGACCATAAAACAAGACTCAGTAAATTTAAGAGGATTTAAATCGTACAAAATATGTTCTCTGATCATAATGGAATTAAATTAGAAATCATTTATAGAAACATATCTGGAAAATCTCCAAATATTTGGAAATTAAATAGCACACTTCTAACTAACTTGTGAGTTAAAGAATAAGCCACAAGGAAAATTACAAAATATCACACATATCAATACAACACATCAACTTGTGGGATGTTGCTAGAGCAGTATTTAGAGGAAAATTTATAATATTAAATACTTATATTAGAAAATAATAAAGATCTCAATCAATGATCTAAATTTGTACCTTAAGAAGAGCAAAGTAAACCCAAATTAAGTAGCAGGAAGGAAATAATAAAGATAAGAGCAGAAATCAAGAAAATAGAAAACAGAGAAATGATAGAGAAAAATCCGTGATGATAGAGAAAAATCCGTGAAATCCAAAGCTGCTTCTTTCAGATTAATAAAAGTGATAAACAACAATGTTGAGAATGGGAAAGATGGCATCACTGAAAATCCTACAGGTGTTAAGTGGATAATAAGGAATATGCTAAACAACTTTATGCCAATAAACTCAACAACTCAGATGAAATGGATAAATTCCTTGGAAGACAAAAACTCTCAATGCTCACTCAAGAAAAAATAGATGAACTGAACAGCACTCTATCTATTAAAGAAATTAAATTTGTAGTTTGTAACTTTCCCAAAGAGAAAACTTCAGGCCCAGATGGTACTGGTGAATTGTTCCAAATATTTAAAGAAGAAATAATGCCAATTCTACATAACCTCTTCTGAAAATTAGAACAGTTCCCAGCCTCACTCTGTGATCTGAGCATTATCCTTATTCTAAAGTGAGATAAAAACTAGATCAAATTTTTTCATGAACACAGGCTCAAAATCTTTTAAATATTTTAGCAAATCAATATATAGCAATATTAGAAGAAGGATAACACATTATGACCAAGTGGGATTTGTCCGAGGAATGCAAGGTTGGTATAACATTTGAAGATTAATATAGTAACAGACTAGAAAAGCCATATGATCTTCTCAATAGGTGCTGAAAAAACATTTGACAAAAATCCAACACTAGTTCATGATAGAATCTCTCAGAACAGTAGTCTGCCTGTTTATTACTCACTGCCTCTTGGCTTCAAATCTGCTCTTTTTGCCTGCTTACGATACTGTCACATTTTTCGCTTACCACCTGACACAATGTTAAGCTTCATCAGTAGAGTGTGCAGGAAGGATACTAGAAAGAAGAGGCTTCTTTTCCTGGTTCCAGTGTGTCTTTTTCTTTTTGCTTCTGCCTGCAAAATGATACTCAGTAAGTTTTAGCAGCACTCTACCAGTCATCTACCCAGTGGCAAGTTCAGTAGTGCACCTGGGCAGGGGTGGGGAGGGGGATAGGGGGAGGGGTGGAGGTGGGGGGAGTCCCAGCAGCAAGTTCAGGAACACCCTCATAGGTGGCTTCATGAGTTCCACCAATGCACCAGCTGAATTCCTGCCAGTTTCCTGATGAGTTCTGTGGGGACCCCAGCAGGCTCCCCAGATTTCAGCAATATCTCTTGTAAGTGGTTTTCCAGTGGGTTTCTAGCAAGCCTAGCCAGTGTCCCAGCTGGTTTTCTAGTAAGTCCAAAACACCCCCCTACATCATCCCTACCACTCAAGGCAGCTTGTTGGTGAATTTTATTGGTACTCCAGCAGACAGTTCCCTGCCCACCAGCCTCAGCCTACTGATTGTGAACCAGCTCTGTCCCAAGGCAACCCAGTAAACTTCTCTACCATCTAGTGGGCTGCTACACACCTTCTCCAGCAAGGTCTGAATCCCAGACTTTGAGAGCATCTCTTTGAGGATGGTACTCTTTAGAGTTCTCTTTTATTCCCTCTTAGTTAATTCTTTATAAATAGTTGATAATTCTTTACATTAAGCTGTCCTTGTTCAAGTTACCATATAGTTTCTTGCTCCTATTTGGACCCTGGCTGATACAGAATTGGTACTGGTAATAGTTCCAGGAGACAGACCTTCCAAGAAGGGATTTTAGGATTGGTTTTGGTTGTGTACTTGGGCTTGAGCCCAGAGCCAGATTCCTTCCAGTGGGAAGTACGTTGCTGGTAATTCGTGACAAGTGGCATCACAATTTAATCATAGTATAACCTATGGCTGATTGTGATGAAGTACCCGCTGAGCCAAGTACCTTGGGACCCAAATGACTGCTACACTTGACCATTATAGCAGTAATAATGGCTATAAACACTGAGGTGTGGGATGGAGTCTCCTGAGTGCACCAAACACTTAAAGAGAGAAAATGACAATATAAAATCAAATGGTTTATTATTATTAGAAACTAATATAACAAGATTTTAATAACACTTTTAAATGATCTCAACCCGATACAGCCATTTGCTAACAGAAAACCTTAAAAGAAGGGAACACGAACACAAAATAAATGCCAAATAAAAATCATCTAAAAATTTGAAAGGTAATACCACACATACTTAATATTTGAATTTTTCAGTTCTGAAATGAAAATTTAGAGCACACAAAGTATCAATTGCATTATCTGATGGTCTTGATTTTTTTTTGGTAACAAATATTCAGACATAGAAAATAATATATTTCATTTTGCATTGACATTCACAAAATTGTTTAGTATGTCCAAAAGCATCTTCAAATTGGGTGTTAGCCATTGGTCATTCATATAAGCTTGTTTCCTTTTTTTGTTGTTGTTGTTCACGACCCACTATTCTTTTTATTTTTTTATCATCTTTATTGGAGTATAAGTACTTTACAACAGTGTGTTAGTTTCTGCTGTATAACAAAGTGAATCAGCTATACATATACATATATCCCCATAACTCCTCCCTCTTGCTTCTCCTTCCCACCCTCCCTATCCCACCTCTCTAGGTGGTCACAAAGCACTGAGCTGATCTCCCTGTGCTATGCGGCTGCTTCCCACTAGCTATCTGTTTTACATATGGTAGTGTATATATGTCCATGCCACTCTCTCACTTTGTCCCAGCTTACCCTTCTTCCTCCCCGTGCCCTTGTGTCCATTCTCTACATCTGCATCTTTATTCCTGTCCTGCCCCTTGGTTCCTCAGAACCATTTTTTTTTTTTAGATTCCATATATATGTGTTAGCATGAGGTATTTGTTTTTCTCTTTCTGACTTACTTCACTCTGTATGACAGTCTCTAGGTCCATCCACCTCACTACAAATAACCCAATTTTGTTTCCTTTTATGGCTGAGTAATATTCCATTGTATATATGTGCCACATCTTCTTTATCCATTCATCTGTCGATGGACATTTAGGTTGCTTCCATGTCCTGGCTATTGTAAATAGAGCTGCAATGAACATTGTGGTACATGACTCTTTGAATTATGGTTTTCTCAGGGTATATGCCCGGTAGTGGGATTGCTGGGTCGTATGGTAGTTCTATTTTTAGTTTTTTAAGGAACCTCCATACTGTTCTCCATAGTGGCTGTATCAATTTACATTCCCACCAACAGTGTAAGAGGGTTCTCTTTTCTCCACACCCTCTCCAGAATTTATTGTTTGTAGACTTTTTGATGCTGTTCATTCTGACCCGTGTGAGATGATACCTCATTGTAGTTTTGATTTGCATTTCTCTGATGATTAGTGATGTTGATCATCCTTTCATGTGTTTGTTGGCAATCTGTATATCTTCTTTGGAGAAATGTCTATTTAGGTCTTCTGCCCATTTTTGGATCGGGTTGTTTGTTTTTTTTGATATTGAGCTGCATGAGCTGCTTGTATATTTTGGAGATTAATCCTTTGTCAGTTGCTTCATTTGCAAATATTTTCTCCCATTCTGAGGGTTGTCTTTTCATCTTGTTTATGGTTTCCTTTGCTGTGCAAAAGATTTTAAGTTTCATTAGGTCCATTTGTTTATTTTTGTTTTTATTTCTATTTCTCTAGGGTTGTTTCCTTTTTTAATGATGAAAATATTTTGTTTTCTTGCCCTGATTTTGTTTTTGCCATTGAAATCTATATTGCTTTTACTTCAGATTTTAGACCAGTTTCTGATTTCAGGTTGAAGTGTTCTGCAACAACATTCACTTCTTGCATTTCTTCTCTTAAAGTATTTACAAAGCACTGAAACTCACAGCTAATATCAAATGGTGGAAAATGCCAGAAAACTTTGTTGGATAGTGTTCAGGTAACATTCAGATCTCCCAACCAATGTTAAAAATGTTACACAGAATCATATAGCGAAACTGCCAATTTAAGGTCTTATCTAGCCTTCAAAACTTGTAATATTTTTGGAACATCACTCACAGGATTTATATAAAGTATAAATATATATAAACTTATTAACATTATATTTGCAAGAACAACCCACCGTTAGCAGCAGAGCCCTGACCACACACTTGCTGCATGGGAACAGCTGCAGGTAAGACTGACTGAGTAGCTTGTGATTGCTGCTCTACTCTAGGCTTCTGCCCTAGTCCCTGAAAATGTCAGCTTTAACATTTGATTCTACTTTTCAGTGTTTCCTGCTCTTACTTTCAGTTGAAACCAGTAACATCTCTATCTCAAATTATTACACTTTAATTCTCACAGCAGAACTATAATACCTTTTGTTCCCTCATTTTCCCCATCAACTGATTTTTCTTGGGATTTAGAAAAAGCAGATTTGCCAAGAAGCTCCAGAAAGGAATTCCTACATGGAAACTATAATGTAAATCAACTATAGCTCTCATGTATTGTTGGTGGGAATGCAAAGTAGTGCATCTACTTTGGGACTTTTTCTTATAAAGTTAAACATACACTTATCATATGACCCAGCAATTCTACTCCTAGGTATTAACCCAACATAAATTTAAATATAAATCTACCCAAAGACTTGTAAATGTACAGCAGCTTTATTTATAGTACTGTCTAAAATCTGGAAACAACCCAAATGTCCACCAATGGTGAATGCATAATCAAATTTTGGTATATCTATACAGTGGAATACACCTCAGTGATAAAAAGATATTTAACAACAAACTGGATGAATCTCAAAAGTGTCATACAGAATGAAAGAAGCCAGACACAAACTGTTACTGAAATCAAATTAATGTATGATTTCATTTATATGAGATTCTATTAAAGGCAAAACTATAGTGACGACAGATCAGTGGCTGCCACAGGGTGGGAGACTGCAAAAGGACACAAGGAGACTTTTGGGGGCAATGGTTCCCAAAATTCATAGAATTGTACCATTAGAATTAGTGACTTTTATTATAGATAAATTATATCATGATAAAGTGGCCAAATAAACTCCCCCAATTATATTCTTTTATATTATCAACAATTAGAAAATGAAAATTTACAAAAAGATATCATGTATAGCATAAAAATATTTGAAATAGGGCTTCCCTCGTTGCAGTTGTTGAGAGTCTGCCTGCCAATGCAGGGGACATGGGTTCGAGCCCTGGTCTGGGAAGATCCCACATGCCACGGGGCAACTGGGCCCGTGAGCCACAACTGCTGAGCCTGCGCGTCTGGAACCTGTGCTCCCAACAAGAGAGGCCATGATAGTGAGAGGCCCGTGCACTGCGATGAAGAGTGGCCCCCGCTCACCACAACTAGAGAAAGCCCTCGCACAGAAACGAAGACCCAACACAGCCAAAAATAAATAAATAAATAAGTAATTTAAAAAAAAAAAATATTTGAAATACCTAGAAATTAATCTAAATAAGTATAAAGTGTAAAGATCTCTATAAGGTCAAATTAAGGGACATTAAGGAAGATCTAAATATATTGAGAGACATTTCTTGTTCATGGATTAAAGGCTCAATATGGTGGAGATATCAGGTCTTCTCAAATTGATTAATAGATTCCATAAAAATTCCAGCATTTTTAGCCTGATTCCAGAAGTTATATAGAAAGACTATGAATAGAAAAAACAAGGTAAGTGGAATTGCTCTGCTATATCTCAAGATTTATTGTGGCAGTATAATAATTACAACACTGTGATAAAGGTGCAGGAATGGTCAGTAGATAAATGGGATGTAATAGAAAGCCCAGTGATAGACACCCAGTCTTATATGGGTGTTTCTATATAAGATTCCCATGACAGAAGTGCCATGGCTGATCAGGGAGGAAAATAATTGACTTTTCAATAAATCTTGTTGAACAACATTTGGAAAGAAAAGGAAATTGGACTACTACCTCCCGTCAAGTCCAAAAAAAAAAAATGTTTTAGTACATTAAAGTACTAGATGTGAAAGGCAAGGCTGTAATGCTTTTCAAAAAGAATATGGAGAATATCTCCATGGCCTTGGAAAGGATTTCTTCAACAAGATACAAAAACCATTAGCTATAAAGGAAAGGACTGATAAATTTGACTACATTAAAATGAAAAACTTCTGTCATCAAAGGACCATTTACAAAAAAAAAAAAGGAAAAGAAATCACAGAGTGGGAGAAGATACTGTCTGTTCCGCAACATTTGTTTCAATACTGCAGGTAAGTTCATATGTGATTGGTAAGTAGGTAGTTGAATGATGTCAACTGAACCGAGGTAATATTGGTTCTTATTTCATTTGCCCCAGCTAATGTTTTATATCATCAAGTAAACACAGAATATACAAACATAGCTGAATGTTGTTTCTACTATGTATGATGCCTGTTCACCTCAATTTGGCCTCTTTTCTCAATTTGAACTTGTGCTTTATCTTAAAATTTTTGATTGCACCTTTTGCCTTATCTTCGTTATTCAGTAGCCTCAACCCTCCATGTACCCCTTTCTGTCAAGCTACCTTTTCCTTTCATTTCTTTTTTTTCTTATTGTTTTTAAAGACAAAATATTTTATTTACTCTAGTATTTTTTTATTAGGAATATAAAATATCTTTTAAACTGTACTAATATTTTTCATTGGGATTGTTATTGATTTTACCAAGTGCTCTGTTTACAAAGTTGCAATAAGTTTTCAGAGGTCAACCCTATCCTATTTTCTCCATAATCTTCTCTTATTTTTGGTGCATGATTTTGCAGAAAGCAGTATCTGAAGAAAGCATATTTCACATTTTAGCAGAAATACCTCATTTGCAACACATATACCTGGCAAAAGATGCAGTGCTTCAATACTGACACAATTATTTCACATTTTAACCTCTCTACAATTGGAATACATCTTACAATACATGAAATCTTTCAATTATAATTGCCAGGTTTTTTTTTATTTTTTAGGGATAAAATAATGGTGCATTTTAGAAGCTGTTGATTACTTAGATTTGATGAAGTAATGTAGTATCCAGAATGTAAAGAACTACAATTCTAAAAAGGCAGGCAACCCAGTAGAGAAATGGCAAAAGACTTGAACAGCCACTTCACAACAGAAGAAATCTCTGTGGCTAGTAAATATATGAAAAAGAATGTTTAATCTCATAAGGCAGCTGCACATTAAATACGCAGTGAGATGCCTTTACATACTTAGCACGTTGGCAGAAGTTTAAAAACCTGATAACAAGTATTGATGTGGACACAAAAGGATGCATATGATATGATTCCCTTCATATGAAGTTACAAAACAGGCAACACTAAGCTGTGTTGCTCAGAAATGCATTACTTAGTTGGTAAAAACATTTTTAAAAGGAAAGGAAATCATCATCACAAATGTCAAGATGATGGTTACTTTGGGGGTGGAGGGAGGGAGAGATTTATGATTGGAGGCACACAAGGGGGCTTTTGGCACCCTGGTAATGTTCTGTTTCTTCACCTGGATGAGTTTGCTTTATTATTACTTGTTAAACTTTATACATATATATGTTTTCTGTACTTTTCTGTATATTTCAGAATAAAGCAAAAAGGAGGGAGGGGTCAGTTATATCAAAGGTTGTTGATTGGCCAAGTAACGTGAGGACTGAGACTTGACCATTGGGTTAAGCAAAGTGGAGACTCCTGTTGCACATAACAAATTGTCTCAGTGGGAGTGGTTGGGGCAGTGATCTGATTGGAATGGGCCCACGAGAGAATGAGAGGAGAGGAATTGGAGACTGAGTAAGCAGAACTTGGAGGAAGTTTTATGTAAAAAGGAGAAATATAGTGTTGACTGAAGGGGATGTACAAAGCTTTACATTAAACATATAGAGTATCAGGAGAATAGAAAGGTAAATTTTCTGGAATGTTTATGGCAATGTGGTAGGGTAGGGGAAGGTAGAGCACTTTTTATGTGTATGAGAGTACATATTTTGAGGGGGAATAAGTGAAAATTTATAATACATTTGTAAAAAGAATTAACATTAAAGCTACTTTGTGAGTCTTGGAAATATATATGTTGGAATCACACATAACATTTTATGTCTGTTAATGGAAAGAATCATGAACACCATCTTGCTCAATGCCACGTTGCAGAAAGAGAACAAAGCCCAGAGGGATTAAGTGCTTGCTCAAAATTGTACCATTAATAATCATCCCAGACTAAAACGCAGAGTTGCTCCTGCCCCTCGGGTCAGTGCTTTTTTAAATAGTATTACCTATAATATGGTTTGCTCTTAAATTGGGTTTTATGTAGTCATTATGTTTTATAGTAGAGTTTATTTAGGTAATATTTAAATTAGCCTTTGCTGCATAACAGACTACCCTAGAACATAACGGCTTAAAATAACCATCATGTATTATTTCTCATGATGTCATGAGTTGACTGAGCTCAGCTGGGCCCACTCATGTGGCTGCAGTCACTGGCAGCTCAGCTGGGGTTGGAAGGGCTAAACTGGCCTCACTGACATGTCTGGGGCCTTGGTGCTGTTTGTTGGTTGGGACTCTCTCTCATCATTCAGTAGTCTCGCCTGGACATCTGTACATGGTGGTGGGACTATTCCAAGGAGGCAAAGATGGAAATCTAGACTCCTGAACTTGCACAGCATCACATTAAATTATTCGAAGCAAGCTATAGTCCAGTCCAGATACAAGAGGTGAGGCAACAGGCCCCATCTCTTGATGGGAGGAGGTGCAAAATATGTGGCCATGTTTTTCCATCTATCACAGCTGCTAATCATAAATTTAATAGCTGAATTTATTTTCTAATGTTAACTTTTACTTAATATGGAACTAAAAGCTGTGGATTTGGGGAATCTAACAGTGTAATTTTAGTCAGTATATGAGAAACAAAAATTTGATAATGAAAAAATGTTAAGAAAAAGGGAAGTTATGTTTTCCTAATTAATTTCGTATCCTGTGTGATGTAAGACAAAGAAATGCTCATTTTTATAAAAAGCTGGGTAAAAATAAGGGGGAAAAATTCATTGATTACAGTCTTTGTTGCTTAGAATGTTGGCTTAATCATTATTTTCTGAGATCATCACCATTAATATTTTATCATCATCATTGTGGATTTTTTTCACATGTTACAAAATGTAATAGAATGTAATGCCACTAAAAAGTAAAAGCAATTAATAGTTTCCCATGAATTCATTTATAATAATGATAGCGTATTGCCAGGCACTGTGCTAATTCCATTTGTATAAAATTTCACTTAATTTATTTGACAACTCTCTATATTGAGTACCTACTGTGGTTCTTACATGGTGCCAAGACTTGGGGCTATTGCTCTGAACCAAGTAGACGTAGTCCCTGCATATTGCCATACCCTAGATGGGAATCAAGGAAGGTTCTCTAAAGAAGCTTTCTAAACCAGGACCTGAAGGATGAGTAGGAGTTAGCTGAGGTAAGAGACAAAGGGAATAGGAAGTCTTCCAAGGAAAAGAATGGCTTGGACAAAAGCCTTAGAGTTAAGCAAGTGCAAGGAAGATTAAAAGAATTGGAAAAAAAAAATCTATTATGGCTAAAACCTAGAATGTGAAAGGCGTGAGGCAAGAAAGAAGCTGAAGAGGTAGAGTCTGGATTTTATGCCAGGATCATGGGAACCATTGATGGGTTTAGAGGTTTTTCGCTCAAGATTGTTTTAGAAAAGTCAAACTGGCTGCAGTTTTGGTAAGGGGTGTAGCCAGGGAGAAGAAAGGGTTGACCCTGGGAGGCCAACAATACAGGCCATAGATAATGATATGAATTAAGTGAGTGTGAGAATGAAGACAAGTATATAGATCCTACAGGTATTTAGGAGATGGAATCAACCAAATTTGGTGACTGGATGTAGAGCAGAGGGAAGAACCCAAGGTGACTGACAGGTTTCTGGCTTGGAGTGCTATTAACAAATAGGGAGCATAAATAGAGGAATAGGCTTGGGAAGGCATCCTTGGAAGGACAGTATCCCCACCCTATTTCCAGGCTAAGTACCTGGATCTCTTTTTTGTATTCTCTAGTATTTGAAATATTTCCAATATCAGTTCAAAAAAATATTGATGCTTGTTCAGTGAAATTCAGTAAAATATAGCAATGCTGCCATAACCTGAATTTATATCTTGGATCTGAAAGAAACATTTTACTTTGGCATTAATTCCTTAATAGATAGAAATTTAGTGCTCTGTTGCTGTAGTGAATTTCATTAAGCAATTTACTGCTTAATATTTTGAAATTACTTGAAGAGAATAATGGCTAAGAAGCAATATGTGAGTTCCTGTCTTAAGCCCTAAGCCCTTTATTCATTAGTCTAAAATAATTTCATAATTAATACTTGTTCAAGTTTTTTAAATGGAGCTCAGTGAGAGTTTTTAAAAGTTGTTTTTCTTTTTTTATTGTCCTTTACAACTCTAGTAAGTAGAATGTTAGTTTACATTTATGTAAGGAAGTAAAAAATATGTAAGGTAGCTACATGAAAATGAAGCCTATCCTTGGTGGACTTATCTCTCCTTCAAATATTAAGTAATAATAATTGAGGTTTAAAAGAAGAATTAACTGTTGTGTCTTGGAAAGTTAAGCTTTCTCGGACACTAACATTTTAATCTTTGTAATTTTGAATTTCATAGCCATCTGTAGCTTTTATTAAAGTATATTTACTCATCCTACATTATTTATTGTCCTACTTTCACCTAGGAATGTTAATTTGCCTAAAATTCTCTGATCATCATTCTAGAAGATGCAATATATTCAGTAGTCTGTTTCCCATGTGTTCTCTATAAACTGAATTTTCTATTATTCTCAATGTTTTATAAGTTTAAAAGCACTTTACAACCTATTTTTTTCTTGTTTTTTTTTTTTTTTTTCCTTAGGCACTACAAGGGCCCCCAGGGATGGGGAAGTACCAGGGGTGGACTATAATTTCATTTCTGTTGAACAGTTCAAAGCACTGGAAGAGAGTGGAGCATTATTAGAAAGTGGAACGTATGATGGTATGTCCTCAAATATTGACAACAGCAACCCAGAACACTATCTGATTGATTGGAATTATTTCAGAGGGAATTTGGTCAGTAAAATACCATTTTTTAAACGTTTTTTCTATCAGTCTTTGGGAGATTTTTCTTTTGATTAGGCTATTTGTAATTTATTAATTAAAATGGGATTAAACAATAAGCAAACGCATTCTATGTTATAAAGTTGATTGTGAACAGTATACTAAAATCATTCAAACTGGCCAGTATGCGTATTTCATAGTAATTCACATTCATCATATGAACTCCACAAGTATTTGTGAGTTGTTTGTGGTTGGAAATAAAACTACAGTACAATTTAAAAAATCTATTTATACCTTGCCTCTCTTGGAGAAAAGAGAATATAGATTTGAGGAGGAAAATAACAAAAACAGAAAAATTGGTTTTCTTTTCATAACTCTTTACTCACTTGATTCTAGGAAGTACTGATTTAAGATCAATTTCAACTTTTAAATGATTCTTTGTTAGATCTTTTTTTTTTTTTCTTTATCTAACACTCTTCACTGGCAAGCTTGTGCACTCCCATAGCACCCTGTACTTCTCCATCATTGCTTTATCAGCTATTATAATTGCCTTTTTCACAAGCTCTGTGAAAGCAGATATCACGTCTTTCTTACTCAATATTATCTTCAGTGCCTAGAGATGGTGTTCAATAAGTGTCTAACCATGAATTCAGCATATCCAAATATGCATTTGTGCTCTATCCAAAAGAATAATTTCTCTCTGTAGCTGCACCAAGAGCTCAAAACAGGGGAGTCTTCATTTACTTCTTTCTTTTTCTCACAGTTTTCATCTAGTGTGTTACCAAATCTAGTCATTTCTTCCTTTGTAGCAGCTTTCGCACTGCCTTTCTTTTTACTTTCATGACCTCATTGCAGGCTCACTGGACTAGCTCATGCTGGCTGTCGCAGTTGATCTCATTTGTTCCAGTCTCTTCCCTCTCACCAATCCCCCCTGCTCGTTGCTACTATGCTAGTCCTCCTCAAGTGCAGTTCTGGTCATGTCTCTCTCCTTCAGAATCTTTAATGATTTCATTTTGCCTGCTAAGTTTGACCCAGCCACCCTTTCTGGGCTTAGCTCCCATGACTCATTCATTATTTATTAATTTATTTGATCCTTCTTTCATACTATGTGCCAAGCACTATCAGAGGGGCTAGAGATGCTGTGCTGAGCAATACTGAAATGATACTGCCTTCATAAATCCTATATCTTAGTGGGGAAGGCAGTCAAAAAACAAACAAAATAGCCAAATTGAGATGTTATGAAGGAAACAAAAACAAGGGATTTAAAGGAAATAATAGGAATATCTTATTTAGATAAGATGGCCAGTGGAGACTTCTCAGAGGAAATGGCAGCCGCTTATTTTTTACTTTTATGCAAATAGCCTGCTCTCATTCACCTCCCTCTTACAGGCAACCATTCTGATGTGTTTAATGTATATGTTTTTGTTTGCATGTGTTCTTGCAAGATGTATATTGTGTCTTGTGTACATGTATTTATTATTTACATCTGGACCATGTTCTAAATGTATCTCATTAGTTGTTAACTGTTTTCACTTATTACTGTGTTTTTTAGATTCATCCATGTTGCTGTACTGTATTTGCATGTAATTCATTGTTTTTTAACTGCTGCACAGTACTCCATGTTGTGACTCCACTACCTAACCATTCTCCTAGTGACGGACTTGCAGATTGCCTGCAACTCCTCATCACCACAGATAAATCTGCAACATCCTCACACACGTCTTCTTACAGACCTGTGTGAGAATGTCTGTGGAATATGTATCCAATTGTTGGGTTATAAGGTATACCTATAGTTAATGTGATGAAGTAGTTTTGGGTAGCTCTGCAGTCTCTATTCCCATCAGCAGTGCCATAGGGATTTGGTTCTGTAGCAGATACAGTAATGACTCCACGTACTCCTCAACACTTGGCATCGTCCAGCTTTATAATTTTGCCAATCTGATGGTTGTAGAAGTGGTATCTCATTTTAATTTTAGTTTCTCTGGTAGTCAGAGAGTTTGAGCATCTTTTCATATGCTTGTTAGTTTTCTTGGACTAATGCAAATTGTCTATTCATTTGCTTTGTCCATTTTTTAAAAAGTGGGATCTCAATCACATTGCAGTTTGTAGACATTCCTTAGATATTTAGATATTAATCCCTTATTGGATATAGATGTTTTCTCCCATTCTGTCACCTAATAACCTTGTCTTGTGTTTCTTCATTAAACAGAAATCCTTAACTTTTGTCTATCAGATTTATCACTGTTTTCCTTATGATTTATGCTTTGAAGTTTCGTTTAAGAAGTCCTTCTCTGCCCCTAGATCACAAAGATATTCCTCTACATTTGCTTCTGTTAAGAACATGAACAGTCATCCACCATTTCACACCCATAAGATTGACAGAAATTTTAAAGTCTGATAATTGTGGGAAATGGAAACCCCCACACACAGCTGGCGAGAGTATATAATGATACAATCCCTTTGGAGAGCATCTTGGCAATAGCTAGTAAATTCAAAGATGCACCTAACTCTGACCTAGCAGTTCCCTCTCTGGATGCCTGCTATAGAAAAACCCTTGTCTATGTACATATGCAGACATGTACCCGAATAGTCATTATAGCATCATTTGAAACAATAAGGGAATGCAACCAACTCTCTTTTAGTAGAGGAATTAATAAAATACATTTTAATTTGTTCATAAAAATGGACTATTATATAGCAGTTAGGTGACTAGAATCTACATGTATCAACAGGAAAAAGTCTTAGAAATACAGTTGTATAAAAAGAAGGTTGCAAAAGGATACGGACAGTATACTGTTTAGAAAAAAAGATATGAAATGTCATAAACACTCCATGAAGCTTTTATTAAAACAATAGTATTTATATGTTATGTATGCATATACATATGTCCTAGATGTACATAATATGCAGGGAAATGACATATACCAACATAAGGATAACTCGGGGAGAGAGTGGGAAGAACAGAGACAGGAAATTAGGGCTTTAATTATATATGTGACTGTATATGTGTGTCATTAAAGAGGGAAAAAGGGGAGACCTGAAAGGAATCTGGCAAAAGTTAGTATCTGGGGATGTGTAAATAAATAAGTAAATAAGTTTCTAATACTATTCTAACACTATTGTATATGATTTTATATAGGTTTAAAATCTGTAATGGTTGACTGTTCTATTGTAAAAATGAAAACCCTTCAGAAAAGAAAAAAGAGAAAAAGAAAAAGCTCCAAAACAGCTTCAAAAAGATGAAAAACTTTTTCTGTGAATAACTGTAGTCAAGGTTCACAAACCTTGTAATTCTGAACCTTCCAATATCTGAAATCTTGATATTTACCAACAATTCAAGAAAAATAGATCCAATTTACTTATAAGCAATGCTAGTTTTCTTTTTTAATCTAAGCCAATAATTTTTTTAAAATAAGGAAACTGCCAGAATTTATTATGAAGTTCTAAATTCTTATCAGTGATTATGGCTATAGCAATCACAATATCCTGAATTTCTCTAATTTTCACCCTAGAGTCAGATAATAATTACTAAGAATACACAGTAAAATGTGTTTCTAGTGTTTCCTGTAAAACTACCATCCTTAGAAAAACTGAAAAAAAAAAAAAGTAAAAGTGGACTTTTAACTTTTTCATGGTACATCCAAATTTCTTGGATTATTATTGGACATAATGCAGGAAAAAATGAGATCCTAGAGCATCCTATTCCCCAACCAAACCTCTGTTTGGAGCATTTCTGTGCCCTCTGTCCCAGAGAAATGTGAACTGGATTTTTCATTGGTCCTTGCTTTACTTATGGGCCAGAAAGTTTGCAGAGATCCTCTTAGTCTGTTGTAATATGAAGCTTTCCATCCATCTGCATGACAGGAGTAACTCCATTTCAAACGTGGATTTGGAAGCAAGGGAGTAGTTGAGTGGGGAGAGGCAAGATGTGGTTGAAAAGTCTTATTATTTTGATTCCATTGTCTTGAGTATTTTAATGACAATTAACTCCCGAAGTCAAATTTCCAAAGAATTTATCTTAATACTTTCCCCCTCAAAGCAAGCACGACTTAAGGTAAACCATGTTATTTGTAGATTTGCCTCACTGATGTGGTGAACAACCTATGTTGTTGTTGTTTTTTTTTCATCTTGGAAAAATAATCCATTATATACCCCATTAATTTACTGTATATGAATGAGCATCTTAATTACCACCTTAGGAGCCAAGGAATTTGGAGATTTTTCTAAAAATAAGAGAAGAAGATGAGTATTTTATTCCCTGTACATGTTTATCTTTCTATAACATCAGCATAGTGGTTGATATAAGGTCAAAACTAGCAGGAGCCACAAACTTTTAATGTAGCTAGACCCACTGAACATTTTCCATTGTACGTGGCTGCCTATTGGGGACTACATGGAAAACTGAGGAGATATTCAGTTGTTTTCATTCTATTCTGGGACATTCATTTTTACTGCAAAAATTACTGATTTACAAGACAACATATTAAAGTATTTCTTGCTTTCCTGAGAGTAAGCCAATATTGAGTTATGCTAATAAATTCTCTATTTGTTCAATAAATTGCCAGATAAAATAATATAATTAAAATGCTCAGAAAAACTTTTAAAAAATTACTTTTACATAAGCAGCCTACATTTCAGAACAGACTGGTTGGTTCTTAGCTTTATCCTTTGCCTGCATATTTCCTTATTTTACCAAAATAGTTCATTATGTTACATATCAGAACAAAATTATTTGAGTTACTTTTCTCCTCCTTTACTCCCACTTTTTATGCCAGTTAGTCTTACACAAGAGCATTGATGCATTTAAATTCAGAAATTAGGCCCTAATATAGAACTCATGCAAAGCAAGCCCTGTAGGAATAACTAACCTACATACGTAAAGTCAACTTCCTGGCCTTAGGTACAAATAGTCTTAAAGTGTTAGATAATGTTAGATAGTACATAGTGTTAGGGCACTTGAGAAATAAGTTCTTCCTGGTCTTTCTGTCTCCTCCTCTCCCAAGAAAAAGTGCTTTGGCCTCCTTTTAGCCAACGGTGGGTATTCAAAAACTTCCGTATAAGATAACAGGGCAGAGACATACACTAGATCATTTTGTTCTGACTCTCAATTCAGCATTCAACACTTTCAGCAGCTGTTATTTTGTCCACTTCAGGAAACTTCTATGGAACTCCCAAGCCTCCAGCAGAACCCAGCCCTTTCCAGCCAGATCCAGTTGATCAGGTCCTCTTTGATAATGAGTTTGACACAGAATCCCAAAGAAAACGAACTACATCTGTCAGCAAGATGGAAAGAATGGACAGTTCTCTTCCTGAAGAGGAAGAAGATGAAGACAAGGAAGCTGTTAACGGTAGTGGAAATGCAGGTTCGTCAGTAGGTAAACAACTTCTGGCTGATCCTCAAGGTTGACTTTAATATGACACTGAATTGGAAGTAGTAAAATTTTCCACAAAGCACATGCAGAGAAAGTGATGGGATTCTCAGGGGGTTTTTTTAAGGTTTTGTGTGAAACAGTGTATCTCTGTTGACCATCTTGTAAGCTGAAGTGAGTTGCTCCAAGTGGCAGTTTTGATAAATCAATTATAAACTATCATTAGTGACAGTTTTGATAAATCAATTATAAACTATCATTAGTATTGATAATAATACAATTTGCCATTACCCTGCTGCCTAAAAGATTTGAGATTCATTTCTGGTGCTTGCATATGGGAATCTTGTTGGCCTAAGTCCTACTCTACAGAATTAGAACAAAATGTAGACGTTTTAAGATATAGCCTTCAACCAAAACAAAGATTTAGAAGTATGCTAAAAAATATTATCTGAAAGGTTTGTTAGCAATATTTTGAGTTTAAATTCTGAATCACTCAAAGAAAATTTCCAAACTTGACTGTCATATTTTTCATTAAATGCAAAACCAACAGAAATTTAGTGGTGGAGAATCTTCTCCTTTTGGGTACCCCTAAATAATGTAGTGATTGCTTACGACAGCAGTCCCCAATCTTTTTGGTACCAGGGACTGGTTTCATGGAAGACAATTTTTCCACGGACTGGGGCGGAGTGGGGGGATGGTTTCGGGATGATTCAAGTACCTTGATTTATTATGGTCTCTGTGCAGTCAAAGTTCTCTGCTAATGATAATCTGTATTTGCAGTCAAAGTTCTCTGCTAATGATAATCTGTATTTGCAGCTGCTCCTCAGCACTAGTATCACCACCTCAGCTCCACCTCAGATCATCAAGCATTGGATTCTCATTAGGAGTGCGCAACCTAGATCCCCCGCATGTGCAGTTCACAGTAGGGTTCGCGCTCCTAAGAGAATCTAATGCCGCCGCTGATCTGACAGGAGACGGAGTTCAGGCGGTAATGTGAGTGATGGGGAGCGGCTGTAAATACAGATGAAGCTTCGCTCACTCACCCGCCCCTCACCTCACCTCCTGCTGTGCGGCCCGGTTCCTAACAGGCCATGGACTGGTACCAGTCTGAGGTCTGGGGGTTGGAGGTTGAGACCCCTGGCTTAGGAGATTCTTATACTGCTAGTTAAGAGTATAAATAGGAAACCACGGAATCACAGCAGAACTGATTTCAGTGCTATTTATGATAATAATTCCATTCAAAACACTAGAATATAAGGTTCATAAGGGTTGGAATTTTTGCTTGTTATGTTCATTGTGCTATTTCTTGAGCCATAAACCATGTTTAGCACATAGTAGCAGCTAAAAAAATATTTTTGTTGTACTAATAAATGAAAAAATTTGATTATATGTTCAAATTTGCAGAATCCATTACCATTATCATTTTCCCAAAGTATCCTGTTGTTTTCCTTTATCAGTTATTAAAATTTGCTATTATCTATTGTTTTAATACATTCATTGCTTGTGTCCCCCTCCAGAGTGTGAGTCCTGTTTTATGGTCCTAACATCTCACATTGTTGTGTCGCAGATATGCTCAATGAATTACACCAATATATTTTGGTGAAAACGGGTCTAAAAAGGTTTAGGTGAATTCATATCTAATTCTTTAGAGTTGTTAAGGGAAGTCATCATATCCTAGAGACTTTTGATTTTGATGTCAGCTTTACTCTCCCTCAAAATTATGTTGACATTTTTAAATGCTTAAGACTGGGATTAGAAACCATGACTCTGTCCCCAAATGGGAATTTATATGTTCTTAATTTGAAGGAAAAGAAAATGCCCTTTTTTTTACTTCCTAATGCAGAGCCTTTCAGTGAGCACTGCAGTTGCCTTAGAGGTAAACCCATCTGTAAGCTCCATAGTTTATGTTTGTCATATAAGACAGCTGTTAGACCAGGTGTTCCAGACTCTTCATTGTTAATAAAGGGAGTGTATCCAAGAGTGTGTGGGAGGCAGTTTGTACACTCCCTCTTGTGTGTAGGCAAGAGGGGATAGAGATATCTGCTTAGAAACACAGTTAGTTCTTCCATTGTAACAGAAGGTAGAGTAAAATGGGCACAGTTGCTATGTAGATATAATGGTGGGAATTTGTGGAAGTTCTGCTTGCATCTATTTTCTCAGTGAAACAGGAAACAAGGTCATCAAATGAGATTAGGGATAAGGCAGAAGTAGGAGAAGATTTAAGGAGAAGGAAGGTATGAAATCGTTATCTAGGAGAGTCAGAGCGAATAGACTAAAGAAATGCCCTATGATTGTCATACATCATTAAATGCCCTTTTGAGGCTACTGATCATGAGTTAAAAGTGAAGTAGTTACTATCGCCTGCGTTCAGCTACATATACTGGCAAGGAGTATGTGGAGAGTAAGATTTAAGTAGAATTATAGTTCAGCCAGTCAAGTATGGTGAAGTAAAGTAGGGAAAAAGGAATCAGGAGTATTTACAAGGGAGTGAGTATAATGGTTGATCATGGAATTTAAGTTGGGTAAGTAGGGCAGTGAGGACATGGCTAGGGCATGGATTGGGGTGAGGAACAGTGAAAGGCAGTAAGTAGTAGGATTAGTGGATTATAGAACTTGGTTGGATAAAGGATGGTTGGAGTGGAAGTACTATAAAGAATGACATATAATGATATCTAAGGCCTCTTCTAAGAGTCTCTGATACTGAAGCATTGCCCAAAGTTTGGAGTTATTACAGTTATATTATCTTTTAAGTTCTAGAAACAAGTTTTAAGTGCATGAATTGTGAACTCCCTAGAGAGTCACCAAATTTTAGTATTCTTACCTACATTGTGGACTTTGGAACTCTAAAAGGATTTTAATATTACCAACAGAGAATTATATTTAACAACAGTAAGTCTATTGAGTTTAATTTTAAAAATTAGTATTATTTTAAAGGCCTGTGTTAAATGTACACAAGGCAGCTTGATAAAGCAGTTAAGAACATGGACCCTTTAAATTCAAATCCTAGCTTTGCTGTTTATTAGCTGTGTAACCTTGACTAAATTAACTTATTAACCTTGTTGGGCCTTAGTTTCCTCTTCTATAAAATGGCAATAGTAATAATATATACTCACAGGGTTGCTGTGAGAATTATGAGTTAATATATGTAAAGTGCTGAAAATAGAGCCTGTCACATAAAAGAACTGTATAGGTGCTGCTGTGGCTGTTGTTTTAGTATAATATTGATTGATCTATATTTAGTATATACAGAATTGATTCTATTGTTGTTTTTTTGCTTCTTTCCCTGACTAGCATCAGAGGTGCTGTACAGGGTTAATGTCACTTAGCAAATTAAAAGAAAATCAGTGTGTTTATTTGTTTTTTCAAAAGTTATAGCAGAATGTGGACATAGTAGACAAGGAAATTTGCAATATATATTTAGCATTTTGTTAGAATTAAGGCTGTTTGAAGAGAATGTAACTTTATCTACTTCTCACGCTGTTCTGTTGGAATAGCAGAAAACAGAGAGAGGCATTCTGAGTCGTCTGATTGGATAAAGACTGTCCCAAGTTACAACCAAACAAATAGTTCCATGGACTTTAGAAATTATATGATGAGAGACGAGAATCTGGAACCTCTGCCCAAAAACTGGGAAATGGCCTACACTGATACGGGGATGATCTACTTCATTGAGTAAGCACATGTCTGTATCTTTTCTAATGTGCCCTGCCACTGTGAGACTTACCTTTAAATTTTCTTAACCTCATTTCACAAGGCTTCCATTTCTTTTTTCTTTCTTTAAAAATATTTTTCATAAAAGTTACAATTGATTCTTAATCTGATTGTTTCCCTGGATGATATTTCATTTTTATTTGATTTGGATAAAGGAATATTGTATTTGACGTCTGGTTTTATAAAAAACAGGAGGATTAAAAACAGATTTATCACTAATAATGAAAAATGCAAGGAATAAAGGATATTTTGCTTTGCCTTTTTTTTTTTAACCTTTTGGGTAGAGTGTCCAACTTAATGAGCATTTCACAAATTACCATCATTTGGAAGGGGGCCATATTTATTAACTGAGCTAAATATTTTCAGACCTAGAGATCAACGTAGAGATTAGTGAATTAATCTCAAATTGGAAACACCAAGAAAAGATCCTTTGATCACATTGTTATTCTCCCACTGCTTTGATAATAACTTTAATTTATATTTTATTGCCTTCGTATATATTTTCTTCCAGGATTTTTCTTTCTTTAAGATCCTCATATTTCAGATACTTAAACTATAACACTGTCTACTCAGCAGTGTGATGGCTTTGTTTTAGCATTAGTATTTACTGCATGGTGACCTGGGTCTGACCTGCTCCGGGTCTTAGTTGCAGCACGTGGGCTCTTAGTTGCCACATGCAGGATCTAGTTCCCTGACTAGGGATCAAACCCGGGCCCCCTGCATTGGGAACGCGGAGTCTTAACCACTGGACCACCAGGGAAGTCCCAGAAACAGACACTTTAAAACTTTTTATTTTATTTAACTCTTTTATTTTTAAAGAGTCCCAGTGAGGGCAGAGACTCTGTCTGATTGTTTGTTCATCTCTATATTCTCTGTCCTCAGCACAATGCCCACACATCACAGGCACCTACGAAATATAGTGTTTTTGGAGGGAGAGAGGAAGGAATTCAGCCAGCAAGTAAACAGGGTTTTCAGGGCAGCTTTTTTGGCTAAGATAATGCACAGTATGGGGCCATGTGCCCACCCTCTGAAACATTTTTGACTGCTTAGATAAGCATCTGTTATTATGCACTTAACATTTTATCCCTTCTTTAGAGTCTTCATTCTCAAATTAGTGCCTCTAGCATTACATTTCCTCTGTGGCAGTTTTGAAGTAATAGACTGAGAACAACAGGACTATTGAATCAGAGGTATACAAATGAAGCCTGTAGGAGATAAATGTTCAAACATCATATACCTTTTAGTCACTTTTCGTCTTTGCTTTTGAAATACTTTTCTCCCTCTTTATTTTACTGTTTCTAATTGAAATCTTTGTTCAACAGCCACAATACCAAGACAACCACCTGGTTGGATCCTCGTCTTTGTAAGAAAGCCAAAGCCCCTGAAGACTGTGAAGATGGAGGTAGAGATTCAGAAACCTTTTATACCATACTTATTCTCTTTATCCCTTCTTGCTCTTCTTGCTTAGATAACAAGTTTTCCAAAATCCTAAACAAACCATAATGTGCATAAGCACATAAGGAGTGGGTGGATATCATAATCAGCTGATTCTGGTCATTATGTCATTGCATCTAATTTTGTGAGAGTCTTTATTTCTCTTTTTTTGAGAAGTATACAATTAAATCCTTTTAAAAAAAAACCTTAATAAAAATGAATTTGCCATTTTTTTAACTTTGTTTTAAAACAAACTTTTAAAATTCGAAATAAATAGTTTAATAAGTTAGGTGCATTCTCAACCACAGGGTAGCCTTATCATGCCTGCTAATCTCAAAAATATATTTAATTTAGTATCACTAGGATAGATATGCCAGTATTTATAATCCTTTGCCATTTACAGCAGCAATAGAAACTCAGTGAAAGTCTTTAATATACCTCTCACCCAGACACAATTTTTACTGCTTGGTAGAAAAATTATCTCTCTGCGAATTATTAGATAATAATGCTTGTCTGTCTTGTATGTTACAGGTTCTACTTAATGGTATAGTCTTACAAATAAGTATAGAATTTACCCCAACCAAAATGTTTGCTGTGTCTTCTTGAATATAGAGTGTAGATGAATAAAATTTGCATTGATTTTGTATGACTCATCAGAAATTATTTACCTTGGTTTAAAAAAAAAAAAAAATGAATGGATTAGAATGAAAGTCAGATAGTCCTCCTATAGATTGAATTCCAGTCTATGAAAAAAATTTAAGCAGAATTGATACATATTTTGTTCAGCATGATAGAATTTTTCTAGGAATAAACAATTGGAAAATGAAATATTTAAAATTTATTTGTAATGATATTAAGAAAAAGATACCTTGGAACAAATCTACTGAAAGATGTGCAAGTCCTCTACACTAAAAACTACAAAACATCACTGAAATAAATTAATGAAGACCTAAAATAATTGAAGAGATATACTGTGCTCATTGATATACTATGTAGGTAGGATAACACATATTGTTAATGATGTTCATTCTCCCTAAATTGATATCTAGATTCAATACAATCCCAATCAAAATTCTAAAAGTCTGTTTTTAAGAAACTGACAAACTGATTCTAAAATATACATGGAAATACTGTACAAAGACTCTAGTTAGCCAAACAGACTTTAAAAAGGACAAAGATAAAGGACTTAGGCTACCAGATTTGAAGACGTACTATAAAGCTACAGTAATCAAGAGTGTCGTCTATCCATAGGCTAGAAAATGGATCAGTGGAACAGCATAAGAGAATCCAGAAATAGATGCACACATATGTGATCACTTAATTTGCAGACAAGGTGCCAAGTCAGTTCAGTGAGGGGAGGAAAATCTCTAACAAATGGTGCTGGAACAATTGGATATTCATAAAGAGAAATGAACTTCAACTATATCCTTACTCCATGTACAAAAAATAATTTGAGATGGCTCAAAGCTAGAACCCTAAAGCTTTTGGAAGAAAATTTAGGAGAATATCTTCATGATTTTGAGATTAGCAAAGATGGAGAAAAACAGTAACCCTTGTATATTGCTGTGCAGAATGTAAAATAGTACAACTGCTTTGAAAAGCAGTTTGGCAGTTTCTTAAAAGGTTAAATATAAATTTACCATATCACCTAGCACTTCCATTCCTAGATATCTACCCGAGAGGAATGAAAACATATGTCCACACAAACACTTGAATGTAAATATTCGTAGTAGCGCTATTCATAATAGCTAAAAAGTGGAAACAACTCAGATGTCCATCAAACAATGAATGGATAAATAAAATGTGGTGTAATCATACAATGGAATATTGTTCAGCAATAAAAAGAAATGAAATACTATACATACTACAATACGAATGAACCTCAAAAAATGTTATGCCAAGTGAAAGAAACTAGACACAGAAGATCAAGTATTGCATGATTTCATTCATATGAAATGTCCAGAATAGGCAAATCTATAGAGCCAAAGTAGATTAGTGGTTGCCCAGTGCTAAGGAAGGGAATAGAGATTAACTGTAAACAGCACAAGGGATCTTATTGAGGTGATGGAAATTTCCCAGAACTGGATTGTGGTGATGGTTGCACAACTCAGTAAATTATTAAAAATCAATGAATTGTACATTTTTTCAAGCAGAACAATTTTATGTGATATGTAAATTATACCTCAATAAAGTTGCTTTTTAAAATGGCCAAAGAGGACTTCCCTGGTGGTGCAGTGGTTAAGAATCCACCTGCCAATGCAGGGGACATGGGTTTGAGCCCTGGTCCGGGAAGATCCCACACGCCGCGGAGCAACTGAGCCCAGGCACCACAACTACTGAGCCTGCGCTCTAGAGCCCGTGAGCCACAACTACTGAGCCCACATTGCCACAACTACTGAAGCCCGCGCGCCTAGAGCCTGTGCTCCGCAACAAGAGAAGCCACTGCCATGAGAAGCCCATGCACCACAATGAAGAGTAGAGCCCGCTCACCACAACTAGAGAAAGCCCACGCACAGCAACGAAGACCCCATGCAGCCAAAAATAAATAACTAAAAATAAAATAAAATGGCCAAAGAACTTGAACAGACATTTCACAAAAGAAGATAAAGAATAGCCAATTAAGAACATGAAAAGGTGTGTACATCAACTATACCTCAATTTTTTTAAAAGCATAAAAAGGTGCTTATCATTAATCGTCTCTACAGTGAGATGTCATTCACACCCCCTAAAAGGGCTAAAGTCAAATACACTGACAATACCAAAGATCGGTGAGATTGTAGAGCAACTGGATCTTTTACTTGTTGGTGGGGATATAAAATTATGTGAACACTCTGGAGAAATGTTGGCAGTTTCCTATGAGGTGTTATGTCAAGAGAAATGAAAACACATGTTCCCCAGAAGACTTTACCTGAATGATCATGACAGCCTTATTCATAATAGCTCCAACCTGGAAACATCCCAGATATTCATCAACAGGAGAATGGATAAACATTCTCCTGTTGTGGTATATTCATGCAATGAAATACTACTCATCAATAAAAAGAAAAAGCTGTTGATAACACTCAACAACATGGATGAGCCTCAGAAACATGTTGTATGAAAGAAACCAGACACAAAAGAATGGATACTTAATTATCCATTATTTAAAGCCTAAAACCAGGAAAACTCATCTATGCTGATAGAAGTCAGAAAATGATGGGGGTGGAGGGGAGAATGGTGAATTGAAATAATTCTCTGGAATGATGGATATATTCTCCACCTTGTTTGGGGTGACGGTTATATAGGCACATGCAATTGCCAAAACTCATTTTTTATACTTGAACAAGCGCTTAAATCAATATTTTAATCATTGAATGAGCACCTAAGATCTGTGTATTTTGTTGAATGTAAATTATACCTTGAAATAATTTTTAAACTAATTTCTTATACTTCCCTTGTCTATAAGGCTCTTCATAGTAAGTTTCTTATGGTGAAGTCACCCATTGTGAAGGTAAACTAGAATATGTAATACTATAGAATTGGACTTTTTAAAGATTGTGAATGTGGTATTAGTCTTCTCGGGCATGTCTCTTTTGCTGGGCTCCATTCCTTTTCCTCCCGACTAATTGTTTCAGTTCAATTCTCTGCCTTTTCCTGTTTCCCTTGTAGAATGTATTTATTTTCATAGCCTTAACTATCAATTTACTGTAGCTGGGCTCCTTATCTAAACCTCTAGTATTGTCCTCTGTTCTGAATGCTATTTCTGTATTTCCCATTACATTTGAGACTTTCCTTTTGATTGCCCTACTAGCACTTCAGATAAACATACTTAAAACTGAATTTAGCATCTTTCCCCCATAGTCACCCCATTCCTCTTTCTGTCATAGGTACCACCCTCATAATCATCTGGGCCAAAATCCTTTGAGTCACTTTTGCTTCTTCCTCTCTGTTTGCTCTATTCCCTATATAGTTTCCAATCCCTGCTCTTTCTTTTTTCTATATTTTGCCAATATATTATTATGAAAATTTTCCAACATAGAAAAACTGAAAGAATTTTTCAGTGAATACATGTATTATAATGAACATTTTGCTCTATTTGCTTTTTCACATAGCTACCTATGCCTCTATCTATTCATGCATTTTTTTTTGTATCTTCCTCTCCCTTCCTCTGACTACCACACGCTTGGATTTTTCTTGGTCTTTTTTTCCTACAGTTCTCCTCCAGTATATCTTTTATGCCAGTGGTCTGTAAAATGGTGGTGTTCCAACTATCTGTTCGGGTACAGGAAAAAAATGTCAGAACTTTTCATAATGTTTCTATTGGGAAAAAATAAATTAACCTTCTCTACTATTTTATATACAGATTGGTAATGGCATTCTACCTCATTCTGTATGTCAGATTATCATGTACACTCCCCAGAGTGTCTTGAGGGAAGAACATGGGTGGCACCCTTGCTCTTGCCAAGAGCCCTGTAAAGTTTTGCAGTTACCTGTACACAGTTGAGTGGATTTATAGACTATGTTACATGGTTTTTAACCCACACAAAATTAAAATGTGGCTTAAAAGGATTTCTACAAAGACACTGCTGATTGAAGATAATACAAATATGCAAGCCCAAGCTAATAGTGAGAAAATGGCAGAGCTGACACTTCTCATACACCTCATGTGAGCTTTTTTAAACCACATTGAGGTAAACTAGGGATAATTGTTTAGTCTTCATCTCTTTATTTTTTATTTATTTATTTTGGCTGTGCCCCGCGTCATGTGGGATCTTAGTTCCCCAACCAGGGATGGAACCCGTGCCCACTGCATTGGAAGCATGGAGTCTTAACCAGTGGACCACCAGGGAAGTCTCCCATCTCCTTTTTAAACTTCTATTTTGTGTATGTTTTATTATGTAAATACATGTTAGTAGAGTAGTATGTATATGTTTATGAATATATATATATATAAATCTCTTGGAAGTACATTGTCAGATTTTTTACTGATAAGACTACATGATCCAAAAACTTTAGCTACATTGTCAATTAATCTTTCTAAAATATAACTGCCTTCATACCTCTCCCTTGCTCAGGTTAATGGCCATTATAGTTAATGGCTCCCTACTGTCAGCAGAATAAAGTCGAGACTCCATGGGGAAGTATTGAAGATTTTTTGTAATTGAACTGTATTCTATATTTCTCTCTCAAAGTATTATCATGCCATAAGTATGACACATTTTTATCTTTGCCTTTGCCACAGGCCCATTTCTTCTGCCAGGAACCAGCCTTTTCCCCTGTGTCCACCTGGCTCGTACCTACTTATCCTTTTAAGCTCAGATGAAAAGTATAATTTTTTGTAGCCTCCTCTGTCATTCTCTTCCAGGTCAGGATTAGGTGTTCTCTCCTCTGTGCGCAACAGTACCACATGCATATTTCTGTTGTAGCACTTACTACTACATTGCCTAGTAGGCACTACTAGGTGCCTACACTCTGTAGGAGCAAGAATTTTGTCTTACCTATATATCCCTTCAGTAGAGACTTAAATGTTTGGATGTAAGAAAGGAAGGAGGAAAAGAAAGAAAGGAAAAGAAGGAAAGAAGCTACTCTATGCTCCAGATTATTTTGGTCATCCTTCTTGAAAATAATATTTAATTTCTTTAAGGTTCTGAGGGAAGCAATAAGTAATAATTTTGTCTTGGGACTTTCCTGGTGGTCCAGTGGTTAGGACTCCGCGCTTCCAATGCAGAGGGCGAGGGTTCAATCCCTTGTCGGGGAACTAGTAACCCACATGCCTCATGGCCAAAAAAAAAAAAAGTTAAAAAAAAAAAAGAATTCTGTCTTCATTCACTAGTGAGGAGTCAATAGAGAGAAAATAGGAGAGCTGACACTTCTCATACACCTCATGTATGAGACACAGGACGCAGGAAACAGAGATGAGGTTAGAATACCATCTGCTGAGTGAACATAGCTTTAGCTCTGCACCTCTATTGGGCTTACTAATATTTTACCCCTACAGGAGGCAGACTTAAGCACTCAATCTCTGGTCTCTGTGTTCAGCTGTTTGACCCCTCCCGCAAGGCAGACATGGTGAAAAGACCAGATTGCACCCTCTCTGAAGGCAGGCTAGCATCCAGAACAGCAAGAGAACCCAAGAGGCCCTGAGCCAAGCACGTAGAATTCATTCTCTAAAACTCACCAGTCAGATCAGACATTCTTTCTTCCTTGGAGAACAAAGTAAAGGGGCTCAGAGAAACTGGAAATGTTTCTCTGGATGAGTGTGATCCACTAATGCTCTTTACATTATGGGTGACCATATGCCTTGGTTGGCCAAGGACTAATCCAGCTTATTCCTGCTGTCCCAGCATAATTAATAACAGTGTCCCCTTTTACTCTCAAAAGTGTAGAATACATTATATGGTCATCTTAATTATATCTTTCTTAAGATAGAGCAACCAGAATTGCAGTCAGTATTCTAAGGATGTTCAAAACATTTTAATCTTAAGAGTTACTCTCCCACCCCCAGTACTGGGTGTGCCTTTCTAACATCACCTGTACTTCCCTATGGGGACCCCAAAATTTGGAACCTTCAACCTATTTGTTTTATGCTCGGCCAACCATTATCACTTTTGCTGTATATTTTGTCTCCTCCCTCAATAGGGGAGAAATAGCCCCACAATAGGCTATTTCCAGACTAGACTGTATCTGACTTACATTGGTAATTTCCACAATACTTTGCACAGAGTAGATGTTCAAAAGGGGATAGTAATAACAATATTTTAAATGTCAGTTTTTATAGTTTAAGATATTGTTTGCATTCTGCTGAACATTGAAGATCTTCTAGAAAAACCTCACAGTTTCTAAAACTTGCCCTTTTCTCCCCAGTCTTGTGATATTCAAAACCTGTGTTTTTATACCATATCTGATGGTTTAATCGATGTACATATTTATCTTCCACTTAAAATAATTGTTATAGTTAAATTTAGTTAAATTGTTTTATCTTAAAAATTCAACATCAGGAATCCATTTTACTCTCTCAACCCACTCCTTTTCTCTTAAGATGAAAGAAAGATTAAATTTTTTACTAAAGACATTTTTACTAAAATGTATTGAATGTCGATATTGTTTTTAGAATTTAGAGAATGGTAAAAGAAAATTATCAACTGAATAGAGCTCCACAATGAGAAAACAATTGTAGTTCATATATTTAAATAAGAAAAATCCTATTTGGAGAAGAGGAAAGAAATTTATGGGCTTTAGAAACAATCAACTGCTTGATATGCCAGAAATAGTTTTGCCTTTTCAGTCAGCTTTTGGGGGGAATGCTTTAGCTTCTAACACAGAAAAATACGGTTAGCTCTTTCCTATCTCAAAAGTAAATAAACACGTTTTCTCTTGACCCTACTTCTCCACAGTTCTCACACTATGTTTTTCACAACCGAGTTTCCAAAAAAAAGAAAAAGAAAAAAAGAAAAAAAAAAAGGCTCTCTTCTTAAGGGCTCCACCTTTTATTTTACTCTCTAATATTACAATATGCTGAATTTTGCCCCTTACCTTTCTAGTTAAACTGGTTTTCTTAAGGTTACCAATAACCTCCGGCCTGATTGCCAAACGTAGTGGACTCTTTTTAGCCCTTATCTTGAGTCCTGACAGCTTTATAAAGCATTTGTTAGTGTTGACCATGCTCCCCTCTTGTCTTCTTTGACATCATTCCCCCTGACTATTCTTACTGTCTCTGCTCCTTAAATTGTTAATGCCCCTAAGCTTCTATTCTCCATCTTTTTCTGTTCACAATTTATCTAGGTAATCTTGTCCACTGCCATGGCTTTAACTACAATGTCTCCCCAATCCTTTCCTTCCTACATTTCTCATTTGAGGACCAGGTTCATATTTCCAAGAGATTGTTGGATATCTCTATAAGGATGTTGCATAGCCCCTCAAATGTAACACCTCCCAAACTGAGTTAAATATTCTCTATACCTGAGCTTCCTGCCATCACCAAATGACATTACATCCTCCCAGTTCCGTGAGCCTAAAACTGGCTGTCATCCTCAACTTTATCCTCACCCTATCTTCTTCATTGCAGTTAAGTACCAAGTTCTATCAATTCTGACTTTAAAAAACCTGCCATCTCTTAAGTGTCCAATGGTGCTAGGCACTTTTCCCATATTATCTGTCTCCTAAATGCCTCTAAATCCAAATTAATACCTCTTTCCTCTTCCCACAGCTATTTTCATCATTGGTATCCAGTAAATATTTGATAATATATCATCTTCATGCCTGAAGAGCCATTAACCTTGGGATCATCTTGGCCTCCTCCCCTCTCTTCCTCCCTCAGTCTTCGTGTTAGTCATTGAGTTCTGTTGCTTTGACTTCCTTGTCTCTATTATCCATTCTTTCTCTGTATTCCCACTACCAGTGTCTTAGCTCCAACCTTCATAATTTCTTACCTAAGCTATTAATGACTTTCTTGTTTGTCTGCTTTTATTCTCACTCCACTCCGTCTATTTCATCCGTTATTACTGCTGCCCATAATCTTTCCTAAATATAAATGTAATCATGTCTCAGTCCAGCTTAGTCAGTTTCATCATCATCAAAATAAAGACCAAACTTCTTAACCCAGCACTCCAGAAATGTGTTTTGGTGCTTGCTTATAAAACAAGCCCCCTTGCATACATCCTTCACTCTAGCCCTATCACATTATTTGTAATTACTGAAAATGCCAGTCATTCTTAGTACCTCAGTGCTCTTTGATCTATGGAATGGCCTCCCTCTCCCCAATCCCAACTCATTCTTTAAGACTGCTCAAACATCACCCTCTTTTAGAAGGCTTTTCTGATAGCTGCTTTACCAAGCAATTGGTGTCATTCCTCTGCTCTCCCCAAAAGCTTGCGTTTACCTTCATTATATCATTTCTCTCTTCTGTCTTCATTTTTAGACTATGAACTCCTTGATGTCAAGAACTATACTGTTTCTAATTTTTATTTTTGCATAAAGAAGAAGGAGAGAGGAGGAAGAGAAGGAAGGGAGGGGAAAAAGGAAAGGAAAAGGGGAAGAAATTCAGTAAATGAATTGACTCACTGGATAGTGTATAGAATTGCTAGGTGTTTTAGTCTTGCTTTTATTACCTTTATTTAAGTGGGCAAGTAATAACCACTTCTTTTTTGGCTGTGTTGGGTCTTCGCTGCTGTGCGCGGGCTTTCTCCAGTTGTGGCGAGCGGGGGTTGCTCTTCATCGTGGTGCGCAGGCCTCTCACCGTCGCGGCCTCTCGTTGCGGAGCACAAGCTCCAGACGCGCAGGCTCAGTAGCTGTGGCTCACGGGCCCAGTTGCTCCGCGGCATGTGGGATCTTCCCAGACCAGGCCCCGAACCCGTGTCCCCTGCATTGGCAGGCGTATTCTCAATCACTAAGCCACCAGGGAAGCCCAATAACCACTTCTTTATCTGCATGAATCCGCCCTGCAAAAACCTAGCTAATGTTATCACGTATGAGGGTTTAAAGTGATTGCTGAAAGTAATCTGGAAGATAAATTACCAATTTGTTTACTCTCCTAAAGAAAGGGCTATACTTTATCTGTTAGTTGCTAATTTCTTTAAGTACTAGCTAAAATGCTGACTCAACTTCCACGTCAACAATGAAATATATTAATTTTGATGTTTTATTTTTATTAGGCATTAATACATTCTTTTTAGTGAATTTTTCAGATAGCAAATGGAAAGTTTCAACTATCTCTATAGTTGCTTCAATTCTCCAAAATTCTCAAAGACAAAGCATAAATCCAGGGCTTCCCTGGTGGCGCAGTGGTTAAGAACCCGCCTGCCAATGCAGGGGACACGGGTTTGAGCCCTGGTCCGGGAAGATCCCACATGTGACAGAGCAACTAAGCCCATGCACCACAACTACTGAGCCTGCACTCTAGAGCCCATGAGCCACAACTACTGAAGCCCGTGCACCTAGAGCCCATGCTCTGCAACAAGAGAAGCCACCACAATGAGAAGCCCGCACACCGCAGCGAAGAGTAGCCCCCGCTTACCGCAACTAGAGAAAGCCCGCACGCAGCAACAGACCCAATGCAGCCAAAAATAAATAAGTAAAAATAAATAAATAAATTTTTTTTAAAAAGCATAAATCCAGTTGTGGTGCAGTTGCAGAAGTCATCCTTACACAGCACAATTGAGTTCCCATGTTATTTCAAGAAAATTTCTATTAAAGAAAAATAGCTCTCTCATGAAAGATCCTCAGTGATAATGCTTTGGTAATATTATTATAGAGCATTTTTTTACAGATATAATCCAACAGATATAATCCATGTTATGTGCATGTAACAGTTGCTTAGTGTCGACTTAAAGGAAAACATACATGAGAGTTATGAGCTTAAGTGTTGTTCAGGGTCTTACTGAGCCCCATAGCCCAGGAGACAGCGACTCAGGAGCTCTGAGAACTGCTCCAAGAGGTAGGAGAGGAGCCAGGATATACATGAGTTTTTAGCTGGGAAATTCACGCAGTCAAGCGTACATCTTAGCAAAAGATGACCGCTAATCACAAAGAACAGACATCTCAAGCTAATGGTCTTAGTACTTTCTATGTATGGGAAGATGCAAGGATCTGGGATCATTGAAATTCTTCCTGCGATATGCATCTAATTACCCAGGGGCCCATTTGTCCAAAGCACGGCGTGCCTCATCCTGATTTGTTTCATTTTCATCCTGAATTCCTTTCAGGATGCACTGTCCTGGGTGACTGCAGTGGGTTGCATCTTAACCCCTTGAAGAACTGGATGATGAGCAATGCTCTTTGTCCTTTTTTTCTTCACATGGGTCATAAAATATTGTACCTACTTAATTGATGATTGTTTGCTTCCTAGCTGTGGAGGCTCAAAGTGAACTGAAGTGTATCCCAGTTCTTTTCAGTTGTTTCGATCTGTTTCATATAGTAGTTACTTTTCAACTATTCTCATCTTTTCCACCTCAGAAATTTCAACCAGGTCCTTCAAAGGAAAACCACAAAAACTCACCAAGCTTCAAAACCACTAATTAATATATATACATAGGCAGAAAAAATATGCTGGAGAAAAGGGGTAGAGGTGATTCAGAGCCTTTCATCAAGAGGCTAGTCATTTATTCTCTCCTTTTGTTCTGAATGTGGAATAATACTGTTTATTAGAGCATAACAGTTTGTATTGTTTATCAGGTTCATTATAATGGAATTTTTACTTACAAAGTCGATATACTACAGGTTAATGATATAAAATGAATAAGTACTTTGTTATTTTCTAAGCCTGTTTGCTGTCTAGCATATGTCATTTGTATGTGTGTGCACATGTGTACATGTTTTTCAGCATAGCAGAAAAAGAGTCTAAAAGAAATTGAAAATAAAAGGGTGGTCAGGGTGGTCCTCATAGTGTACAACTATAGGTTTTTTAAAAATTCCTTCTTGCTGGGCTCCTATGTATAATTGATAGCGATAAAAACCACCTGGTAGGGACACTCCTGCCAACTTAATCCATGTCTGACTAATAAAATGATTCTTTAGCAGCCTTACCTTGGAAAACAGAGTGGGAGGGAAAGGGGATTCTTTCTTGACAGGGCCAGTTTACATTGCAAAGACCAGATTTTTTTTTAACTATCAGAAATTCAACTACTTTCAGTTTTTCTGGTTATATTTTATTGGTCAGTTTACTTGCAATAACACATAATAATCCTATGTAAGGTATTTCTTTGTAACCATACATAAATATAGATTCTACACAAGGCACTGTGTAGTTAAATAAATTTTCCTTCAGATACTTAGATCAAGCTCTTGCAAGGGACAGTAGGTATTTTCTTAGATTTTAAGCAAATCTAGATTGCCCACTTGAAATGGCAAAAATCCAAGGCTGGACTTTCCTGTGGGGAGAAGTGGGTCAGAATGTGATAACAGAAATAATTGATAAATCCTTTGTCTAATAGTGAAAAATTTAACACGCAGCTGCTGCTTGTATTGAACTACAAGGTGTGTCTCACCTCATTGTTATCAGGCTTTTTAAATGAAAGAAGTATACCAGGTGATTTCTTAAATAATTAGCATTTTATGGCTTGTGATTGGAATAAACACCTTTGAGTTTAATGTCATCTTTTCTTCTGTGTTTCTGATTACTTGCCGAGATACTCACTAGCTATTGAAGAAACCACTCAAACTGTGTTTGTTCTTTGAAAGTGAGCCCTCAGCTTTCCGTCTCCCAGATATTAGTGTAATGAAATAAAAGACACAAATTCATTCTGTAAATTCTTTTCTTGTTGGTTTTGAAACTGGCATTTCACTCAATTCTGTTTTTTTTTATTTGCAGAACTTCCTTATGGCTGGGAGAAAATTGAAGACCCTCAGTATGGGACCTACTATGTTGAGTAAGTTTGTTACCTCAGTTAATGTTCTCCCAAATGTTTTCCTTTCATTACACAACTTAGGGAGTGAATGGAATACTTTATGCTTCTGCAGTCCAGCTTTCAGGTTTTGCCACTAGGGGAATGAGAAGATAAGGACAGTGGGCATTTACTTCACTGACTGGGCTGTCTAGAAGCTGGCTTTGAAGTAAGTATAGAGAGACAGGGGGAAGTTGCCCAGAAGAGTAATGGCTAGAGATGTTGTCAGTACTACTGTGGCCTCTGAAGAGAGAAGTAGTAGATAGAAGACTGAAATAAGGTGAACTATTAAGGTCACTTTCAACACTATACTTGTATGGTTCTGAAAGCAATGAAAGGACTTTAAGAGCATTGTATCATAATGATCCAAACCTTTGAAGTATATAATTAAAACTGTTCTCTCTTTCAAGGAGTTAATTAAGGAAAACTTAGTATTCTTTTTGGGGGTGAAAGTTGCTTCTCACACAGCTGTTATGGTTAAATTTAACATAAATCTGTGTTGGCGTAGAGGATCAAACACCTGCCTATGTTAGCCAGAGAAATTAGGATAACATCAACATCTGATTTTTCTTTCCCTTTTCTTCACTTATCTAATTGCTACATTATTATGATCGTTGGGATTGCTTTCTCTCCAGATGGTATGGATAGAATTTTGACCTCAGGCATCTAGTACCAGGCAAATAATTGCATCAGAGAGGTTACTATTTACCTGGGAACTAGGAGTCTGCACCAACTGCCAAGGTAGTAAAGGCAAAATATTATTACCTGGAAAAATAGCGAACATGAGAATCTTCTAGTTTTGTGATTGCAAATTAATTTTTCATCACTTGTTGGCACAAAGCAGTGCCACTTCCCTAACGCAAGTAACTCTGAGTCCTGTTACAACGCTAGTCTTTATCTTAGTGTGTAGGTTGTTACTTGAGTCACTGTGGTTAGAGGGATTTTTGGAATGATTTCTTAAAATCTAACTTGTACCCTAAGAAAATGAGTCATTTTGACCCTTGGATATGTAACTTAACAGTGTCAATATTTTGGTTCCATTGAAAGGTTATGTTAATTTTATTTCCATTGTGTTATTTCATATCTTTCTAATACTGTGATGTGAAAAGTTCACAGCAGTTCTTTTGTTATTTTTTTTCTAAAGCATATTTAATTAGAAGAAAAAAACCAACCATTTTTCTAGTCAAAGAAATATTTGAAGGCTAGCTGAAAAGGAATTGTGGGATTTTTCCCAAGAGTTAGTCTACTTAAATTGGGCTTCAATCAGTTATTATTTGCCATTAACACTACTGAACATTTCTGAGATAATAATTCTCATTCTCTTAGTATCCATTCCAAGTGAATTTGAGTACACGGTCAAGAGGTGAAAGACATTTGCCTGTTATAAAATCTTGGGCTAAATGATCTGGTTCTCGTTAAGCAAGGATATACTAATATTGAAGCAACTTTAGGGCAAATCCTGAAGTGACCTGCTCTCAGCTGTCATGGAGGTATGTGAAATAGCCTGATTAGAAGCAACAGCAGTGGCAGCAATGTGATTTTGTATGATTGCTCCCAGACGAGCTCATTTTACAGGAGGGTAATTTATTAGATTAAGAACGAGCAGGCTGTACTCAAGATGCACGTTAGTATGGAGTCAGCTGAGCTCTGGAGTGTGGCTTGATTCCCAGATTAGTTAGGCTTTGAATCTCGACTATAGTAATCTGCAGTGAGTTTACTGATGGAGATAAAAAGCTGTTAACTTGAATGGCTACTCTTTGGCTCTCTTAGTTTGTCAAACCAGATGGCACAATGATTGCTCTTGGCAGGAGCCTTATAGTAGTAACACCAACTGCAATGGCAGGTTTTTTTTTGGTAAGTATTTATTTTAGAAGATGAGATTCTGAAATGGATTAATTTATTTTTGAAAATAAAATTGTTCCCAAAATTTAATGGCAGGCCTTCCATAGGAATGTTTATATATTTAGAAATGTTGTCTTAACGTATTGCTTTAACTGTCTTGATGCAGTCAGGTGACAAAGTCAAAATATGTCTGCTTTTAATATCTTAACCCTTCGCGAAGGATAATGATTTTGTTTGTTGAGGTGAATTCTTAAAATTCTTATATACAAAATTTTAATACAGGTGAAATTTCAAATTATTTATTACATATTTAATTAAGCTTGTTTGCTACCCTTGTTTAATTTTTCTGATAATCTGTCATATTCTCCTCTCTTACTTCCATAAGCTGGTTTTATAGAAGACAAAATTTGTTATCTTAATAATATTATGGGTATAAGTAACTAAATGAAAAGGAGAGTGTTTTTACTGGTTTGTTTTTTGGGTGACATTTTAATCTAGATAGTCTAAGGTGACAGATGCAATTACTCCCTTCACTAAAATCTTACATTATTTGTCAAAGAATTTTCAGGAAAGGGACTACTCATTCGCATATTTCTACTCTCTTCTCCCACACATAACAAAGAGTATACTACTACTTTTTATGTTCTAATACCTGGGTGGCAAAGTGAGTCATTCTAGCTGATGACGTTAAAGTGAGCCAGGATTCTTTCCCAACAGGTTTATTCTTTTCTAAGTGTCAGTTTCTAGTTTTATTTTTTCAAGACTATGTAAATTATCAGTACCTAATAAATAACTTTTAAAATGGTACCTAACTTAACACCAAAGTCTTCATTTTCACAGAGGGGTAAACAGTAACTCAGTTGATAAGGTCCCCCCTCATAGTAAGAAGCAGAAGCATACCTGAGTTTTTGTGAAATCAGAACCCAAAGGATGTCAAGTAGAACTTGCCCTATTTAGAGCTCTGAAACTAAATACCTACATCTGTTGCAGAGTTAATAATGCACTAGAAGCCTAAAAGGCATAGAGAAGCATACTCAGAAGCTAGCATACCTTGCTGTAGGGTTGTTTTTTGTCCCTGCTGCCCCCTCCTCCATCACCATTAATGTTCACAAATGGTAAAGAAAATATCCAAGTCATATGACTATTTACATATAGATTTTGTAATAGCCTATCTAAAGACAATCATAATCTGAAATTCTCATGATTTGTTGTTTAATTGTTGGTATTTACTAATGTCACTTCTCGTCACAATGGATTCTACTAGAAAATGCATTTCATTTGGCTAAAATATATTTGTACTATAGAAGTACTAGAATATAATTCCCCCTTGCTTCTGTATTAGACCTGTTTGTGGTCTTAAACATCTTTTGTACAATAGTTGCATTCTTAACCAAGTTACACTTAACTGACTTGCCAGAATAACCTATGCTCAGTTCCCTCTGTAAAACATACTCTTACCCTTAGTATATTGAATACTATCGGCTAATGGCCTACCTCTAGTCTCCCCACGCTTTTCTGCTTTCCCCCACAGACTTGTATGCTTTCAAGAGTCAGTTGTGATTGCGCCTAAATCATAAAAAACAGTTAAACTTATGTTATAATTATGTATTATAACTAATATGTATAATATTAACTTATATGTATAATAACTAATTATTATATAATTTTGAAGAAATTTAACTGTGAGAGTTGTTCTGTGATACAGTTTGATAAAAGCAAGTCACTTGCTTAGTTGCTGCTAAATTGATGTGGGTGAGTCAGTTGGAAAAATAATAGTAAAATTCTAGAAGGCTTCTACACTCAGATTTCTTCAAATGTGTCTTTACAGCTGCTTCACTTTAGAGAACCTTAAAACCCTCCTACCATTAACTGCCTTTAAAAAAAATTAACTGATTAATTACCGACAGTTCTGATTATATCGTATATGAGGGCTTCTACTGTAGTTTTGAAAACTGTTATTAGCTATATTAGAAACGTTTATAAGGAAGCTATAGTGAATACTTCAGCAGCTTTGACTTCTAGGCATCTTCTGTGGGCCCTTCTTTAGTTGCCAGAAGGCTCTTCCTCTGTGACCTGTCAGCATATCTGGGTTCCATAGCGTAAAGGTACATATTTATCCCTTAACCTATGATAGTCTATTTAAAAATATGTAATTCTTTCATATTAAACTGAAATGCATATTTTTCTACATTTTACAGTCACCTTAACCAGAAAACCCAGTTTGAAAATCCAGTGGAGGAAGCCAAAAGGAAAAAGCAGTTAGGACAGGCTGATACTGGGTCTTCAAAACCAGGTAGAACTTTTACCTCTATCTTCTCCTCTAAGAATAACTTGTGAAACTTATATGCTGAAATAATAAAAGTGAGTTTGAACTTTTTACTGTTGGGGCTTTGAAATTCAACAGAGAATATCTAATTTCTGTCACTGTAAAGGTACGAATAATCTTAATAAAACATCTGGACAGTTTGAGAATACTGAGATTTTTCTCATGCTGCTTATATAGAAAGTATGAAATTGTTGGCAGAAGGGACTGAATAGCTTTGTTATGGGTGCAAGGTTTTAATTTGAAGATTGGATTGTTTCCTAGTGTTTAAGGTCAAGCCAGTATTAGATCTCTAATTCATTATGAGCTTCTCTCAAGTTAATTGCTTAGATCTAACGTCAGTAACCATTCAGGATTCTTCATTAACTGATATGAACAAATACTAAGTAAATCCACTATGTTATTGCCTACATCATTGATTCTCAAGTGGGATGGTAGGGTATTAGTAATATCAGGATCATTTGGGGAACATTTTAAAAATACATAGGTCCTGAGATTTTGATGAGCCTAGCCATGTGTATTTTGAAAAAGATGCCCAGAAATTTCTTACATCCAACTTATCCCTCCTCATCTCCTCCCCCTTCTCTCTCTGTCATTAATAAGGTCTATATGGTCATATCATAATAATCTATTAGATTCTTCACTTCTGTTGCCAGTGAGAGAAACAGTTTTTTCTTATAACTACTCTTCCAAAACATAGTCTCGTCCCTTAAGATTTGCATTTGATTTAACAAAATATTTTTAGTTTAACAAATACTTTGGAGCACCTACTATATGCCCAGTGCTTTGCTAGGTACATGGTATTAAAAAATGATTAAGAGTCAGATAGGTCTTGCCCTCAAGAATTCACAGTCTAAAATAGGAAACTAATAGTTACACTATATGGTGATAGGTTTCATCCTGTATTAGTAGTTGAATGAGCAGGGGGCGGAGCAGGCTTGAATCCCAGCTGTGTAACCTTGGTTGCATTTTTAAATTCTTTGTTTTCTCATCTACAAAACAGGAATAATAGTAGTACCTACATCTTAAGGTGGTTCTGAGTATGCAAATTAATACATGTAAAGTGCTTACAATACATGTAAAGTGCTTACAAATACATGTCTGGCACATGGTGACCAATAAACAATAGCTTTCATTGCTATTAATAGAGATGTACAAGGTACAGTGGTGGCATAAAGGAGGGAGTGCACAACTTTGCTTTGGTGGAGGAAATCAAGGGGGCAGGGGAACCTTCAGACAGAGGACATAATGTGAACTGGGTCTTGAAGTGCCAGGAAAAGTTAAGTCAGGCAGATCAAAATTTTAGAGGAGCAACAAGGCATACCAGCTAGAAGGAACAGAATATATAAAATCATAGAAGCATGAAATGGTGGTCCAGGGGTCAGAGAACAGTTACAAATGGCCAGCGCGTAGGGTATTTTAGGGTAGTAACAAGAGATGAGGTTGTAAGGATAGGCAGCCATGAGAAGAAACGAGTTTCAAAGAGAAGCTAAGTATTTGTGTCACATGGTGCTGAAAAGTCGAGAAAGATGAAAATTGAAAAGTGTTTTACATTGGACTTAAAAATGTGGAGGTCATTTGTCACTCTAGCAAGAGCAACAGAAGAGTGAAATAAAACTGCAGTAGAATAAAGAGGAAATGGGAGGTGTAGAAGTGAAGACAGTGGGTTTAGCCAACTATTTTGCTAGCTTTGAGTGTGAAAGGGGTAGCCAGAGGACATTAACTGCAGAGGAACATGAGTCCCCATTTTACACATAAACAGACTTCAGGAAAGATTAAGCCTCTTGCTTACAATCACAGTGAATGTCAAGTCTGGATTTGAACCTAGTTTTACTGACTTTAAATTCAAAGTTCTTTGTATTATAACATGTAGTTCCTGAATGCCCATGTCTTCCATGGCCCATAACAAAGATCTTCTCTCCTTTACTAAGCTCTAAGCTCCTCGAGGGCAGGACCCATGTGTTTTATTACTTTAGATAACCAGACACTCTCCTATGAGAGAGTAATGACTCAGCATCTGTCTTTCAGGAGCCCACAAGTTAGCCAGGGAAACAGACACATAATTTTAGTATAGTATGATATTACAGATATAAACAGTAGTGTTGGAACAAAGGAGAGAGAAATTAAATCTCACTGCGAGAGGAAAGGAAAGGCTTCCTAGAAGTGATGGAAGTTATGCTAGTCCTTGAAGAATAATGGTTACCATTTATTGAGATAGAGTCCAGTGCTAAATTGGATGCTTTATATTACATCATCTCATTTAAGTCTCAAAATATTGCTGCAAGGTTGTTAATATTATTTTCCCCGTCCAGATGCCTTGATGGCGTCAAGTTACAGTTGTCTGATGCTTCCATCCCAGGGATATACTTGCCGCAGGGACAGAAGTACTCAAGTTCGTGAGCCTCCTTCCTTAGGCAGCCTGTATGGGTTTGTGTTTATCTACATTAATTGAGCACTTACTGTTTGTCAAGCACTATTTCTTATGCTTTCTGTGCATTACCTAGTTTAATCCCTGTAACAACCCCATGAATTAGGTACTATTACCCCCCCTTTTATAGATGAGACAACCGAGACTTAAAAAGGTTGAATTATATTCCAAGATTACTCAACTAAATCACAAAGCTTGGATTTAAAATCAGGATTGTTAGACTCAATGATAGTTTCTTTGTGCCTTTCTTATTCTCACTTTTCTGTATCTAAATTCTGATAAGACCTACTTCTGACCAATTTCTAATTGGCTTTGGCTGTTTTATTACTACTTTCCCAAATTAGGTGTTAACCAAAACTTTCCCTCCCACTTTAATGTTTGCACATATTGGAGCTCATATATTATATGCTGATTTTCTGTTGTAGCCCTCAGATGCCAGTCTTATTCTGATATTCACAGGGACTAGAGCATGGGATAGCTGACCAGAAATATTTGAATATTTGACATAAAAATGAGAAAGGTACATTTCATCAAAGATATTTTCCTCAAGTACCTGCACACAGTACTTAAATGATCTTATCTACGATCTGATAGGCCACACTAGGGGGCAGTCATAATCAGCTTACATAACTAAATAGGCTTTGAGCATGTCAAATAATTTTTTTAAGTAATATTTTGTTCAGAGATGAGTTGCTAGTTTGAATGTCAGAGGCTCATCAAGAGCCAGCAATGCACTGAGGTATTGCCACAAGTAGCCTGACTGGCCAAACTCAGAGGCCTCGCAAAATAGTGTTTACTGTGGTGAATACACTCCTATCTGGAGTCTAGTTCTCTCCTTTGAGAAGCCCAAAATAGCCGATTTTTTTTTTAAATGTCAAGTGCTTGTATTTGTAAGAGATCAGCAAATCTGGGAAGAACATAATGAATAGAGTACACCCACTCCTATCCCAAACCTGCCTTTGTCAGTATTTCCAGGGCAGCCCTACCTCTTGCAGGAGCCATATGCATACTGCACAATCTATACAACCATACAGAGCAGCCCCAAGGATTGCTCTTTTCTAATTGCCAATAAGTTTAATGCATGCCTCTTAGAACACTTTGCTAAGAGCGGCAGCAGCAGATACACACAGATTAACTCTGCGCTTGATATTAGTGCTAAGTGTGGTCTAAATATGAAACAAGTCACCCTTGTTAATTTGAGTCATTAGGGAAATGAGCATCAAAACCACAGTGTAAGACCATTCCACGCCTACTAGAATGGCTGTAACCAAAAAAGCAGATGGTAACAAGTGTTGGCAAGGATGTGGAGAAGTTGGAACCCTCATACATTGATGGTGGAAATGTAAAATGGTACAGCCACTTTGGAAAAGTTTGGCAGTCCTTCAGAATGTTAAACATAGTTACGATATGTTTATGGTAACTGCTGCATTTCCATTCTCAGTATGTAACTAAGAGGAATGAAAGTATTTGCCCACACAAAACCTTGTACATGAGTGTTCATAGCAACATTATTTATAATATCCAAAAAGTACAAACAATCCAAATATCCATCAACTGATACATGGATAAATAAAATGTGATATATCTGCACCGTGGAATATTATTTGGCAATAAAAAGGAATAAAGTACTAACACATGCTACAACACAGGTGAACCTCAAAAAAATTATGCGAAGTGAAATAAAGCATTCAAAAGACCACATATTATATGATTCCATTTATATTAAAAGTCCAGATTGGGCAAATCTATAGACAGAAGGTAGACTAGTGGTTGCCTAAGACTAGGATGTGAGGACAGGTTGGGGAGAAATGGGGAGTGACTGCTAACGGACACAGAGATTTCTTTGGTGTGTGTGTTTGGGGGGAGAGAAAAATGTGCTAAAATTAGACTGTGGTGATGGTTGCACGTCATTGACTTGTATAATTCTGTCATTATTGGATTATATCTCAATAAAGCTGTTAAAAAAGAGATTTGTGAGAAAAGTTTAAACCATATTTTAAAAAGATAACTTAAACAATGCTTTATAAATTATGAATCTGTACAATTTGATCCTCACTGTTTTCATAAGTGCCCTAATGGCAGCCAGGTGGAAGAGAGGAGCGAAAGTTTCTGGGGAAGAGAAGAGAGGTATTACTTGCAAATATGGATCACTTTTAGTTCTAGGATCATCTGGGGAAACCTCTTAAAAGAGGCTTTTCAGAGGAGCTGTGCTTTTTGTCTTCCTAAAGTTTCCACTAAATATGAGTAAAAGGGAAAGACGCATGGAGCTGTATACTGATAGTGCAGGGATTTGCTCCTCTCATCAGATATAAATTAAAGGTTGCAGAAAGCCTGAGTCATAAATTATAAAAAGTTCTCGATGTGTTCTCTTTTATAAGTTTGTGACAGTTGCCTTCATCTTCCTAGTATAGTGTTTTCTGCATAGACCTCAGTAACTGCTTATTCAAATGAAATATACATCTGAATGAGTGCTGAAGGCTTTCAGGAATTTAATAATAAATGTTACCCTTCAGGAGTGTCATTTTGACTTCTAAATAAAGGACTCTTTGGGATAAGAAAAGGTAAGTACAAACAAGGCAGTGAGGAGGGGATAAAGTAGATGTTTTTACCTTTCAAATGACATAGAAGAGTCCTATAAAAGATAAATGATTCATTAGCTAAGGGTTTTTTTTCAGTGATTTAGTTTATGAATTTAAATTCCAACTGTTCTATAACATTAGATTCTCTCTTATTTTTTTCCTGTTATGTTATGGTTTGTTATATTTAAGTTATATAGACTATCTTGGAGATGAGCTTCAAGGGCTATATTCGTTGTAATTATTCTTGTTTCTCATTTTTACGCAGATATGGAAAAATCACACTTTACTCGAGATCCATCCCAGCTTAAAGGCATCCTTGTTCGAGCATCCTTGAAAAAAAGCACAATGGGATTTGGTTTTACCATTATTGGTGGAGATAGGCCTGATGAGTTCCTACAAGTGAAAAATGTGCTGAAAGATGGTCCTGCAGCTCAGGATGGGAAAATTGCACCAGGTAACAGATTTTTCAAAAATACTTAAAGAGGGACTTCCCTGGCTGTCCAGTGGTTAAGACTGCACGCTTCCACTGCACGGGGCACGGGTTCGATCCCTGGTTGGGGAACTAAGATCCTGTGCATGCCGTGAGGTGTGGCCAAAAAAAAAAAAAAAGAAATACTTAAAGAGTTATGATACTATAACAAAAATTATAGTGAAAAAGTTATATATATATTATATATGTAACGTATATAACAAATATTATACAGTAGCTATGTAAGTATATATAAAACTTGTGTGTATATATATATATTTATATAAATAAAGAGAGAGAGAACTAAATTATACAACTGAAGAGGGAGATTCCTGTATTAAAATAGTTTATCTTCTAAACTAAGTGCATGCTAGTTTTGAAGGAGGGTCATTTTTACAAATAAGTGGAAACTTAGTCAAAACATTAAATTTATTAATTTTTTGAATAGTTTGCATATTTTGAGATAACTCTTCGGCTGTACTAAGCCAAAGATTTATTAACCATATCAGAAAACTATTTGATAGTTTGATTTTCTCTGATTATGTTGGGTACTTTTGGAGTTATTTAACATTAACCTGTAATCTTTTTTGAAAAATGATTCGTTGTGATGTTTATAATGATACTGAACAAATTGTTATATCCCACAGTTTTTTTCCAAGTTGGGTTTTTATTTTTTGCTTCCTTAGTGGCTGTTAGTAAAATTAAACTGCTATGTTAAGAATTATAGACAATAATCTTACTATTTTTACAGAGCTGTATAAATTTGTCTTTTACATAGTTTTCCCAACATCTTTACTTAGTGATTGTTAGATATTTTTATACGGCTGACAGTGTTTATGGCTGAGTGGGTTAGAGGAAGTTTAAGACTAGTTACTGATTATGGGGAAGGTTTAAGTACTTTTTTCCAGAAAGATTTTAGTAATCCACTGAGGTTGCTTCTTACACAGTTTGCTAGACTTTTCTAATCCTCTGTTATTTCACATACTTTGTGTAAATATGTCCCCCATTTGGACGATTCAATTGTCATATTACTTTTGATGGCAGATATCAACTTATTTTCAATTGGGATATGGGCTCTCTCATATTATGCTTTCCCAATTAGGTGATAGAAACATAAACAAGAAAACTTAAAATAATCAAAAGTTATATTTATAAAGAAAATTATTTTTAGCTCTCTTTTATTACTTTATAAAATTAACAAACTCTAGAGAGTAAAATTAATAGTAAAGTTTTTTCCTAAGTCCTCAATTTTGACTTTTTAAATATTTTGTCCATGAAACACATCTTGTAGCTATTGTATATGCTGTCAGGATTTTATAATATAGATTCAGATATGTCTAAAACTGTTATTAATTTGTATAACAATATAATGCTTCCATTAAAATTCTGGGAACTTTGACCAGGGGAAGAAAAGTCAAAACTTTGTTTCTAATTAATCTAATTTTATAGCTTCTTGAATTTTGCAACAAATTTCCACAGACTAACATTTGTTTTTAAATACCATTCATGTTGATTTTTTTAAAGCCTACATGAAATCAGAACAAATTAAAGCACCTTTATTTGGCAATAACCTTTTAAATAATTATATTCAAATAAAAGCAGCAAATGGATGAGACATCAGAGGACAAATTTTAAAAGCTAAAGCTGCATTAAGAAAACACACAACTGATAAATGTCAAGTGGTAATAATCCTGCAACCAAAGTGGTCATAATAATGTAAAATCAGAAAAGCAAAACCAACTTTTACAGGATTAATTCAGCTGAATTTCCAGCATCTTAAATAATATATTCTTTGCTTCTGTTGAATTTTTTTGTTGCTTACTTTTCCTTTTGAAAACTAAATTACACTAAATTGAAAAAATCCACAAAAAAGAAAGATGCTGAAAGAAAATACATTCATAAGTTATTATTCTAAACTTCAGCCTTACATTGTTCAAACTAGAATGAATTTTTAAGTACATTGTAATCAATGGCTACTTAAAATCAAGAAATAAGGTGGTATTTAGAGATTGCCTGTTTGTACAAGTAGCCAATGGGGTTATTCACTCCTCTTCTATGTACCGAACACCTACTACAATGTGCCTAGCTTTGTGTGACCACTTAGGTGTGACTCAAAGGATATACTAACAATGATAATATGAATTTGCAGTTAATTTTTTAAAGATTCACTTTAGCTTGAGGTCATAACTCTTTGCAACTAAGATAATTAAGAATTTATACATTTATATATTCTTTTTAGAGAGGAGTCACAGAAGGGAGAATGACATGTCGATGTTCAAAATCTATCTTTTCAGTAGTTAATGAACAGTAAGAGGTTTCCAAAATTCAAATTTAGATGCTAAACTAATTATTTTCATCTCCCCCAACAAAAATGTAACTTATTTGATGGTTTTAATATTTTTAACATGACTTATGTTTTACCAGGTGATGTTATTGTAGACATCAATGGCAACTGTGTCCTTGGTCACACCCATGCAGATGTTGTCCAGATGTTTCAACTGGTACCCGTCAATCAGTATGTAAACCTCACTTTATGTCGTGGTTATCCACTTCCTGATGACAATGAAGATCCTGTTGTGGACATTGTTGCTGCTACTCCTGTCATCAATGGACAGTCATTAACTAAGGGAGAGACTTGCATGAATACTCAGGATTTTAAGTCAGGAACGATGGTTCTGGACCAGAATGGAAAATCGGGGCACACCTTGATCAGTGATCGTCTCAATGGACCATCAGATCTGAGTGAGCAGAGAGCGTCTATGGCATCGTCAGGCAGCTCCCAGCCAGAACTAGTGACTATCCCTCTGATCAAGGGCCCTAAAGGCTTTGGGTTTGCAATTGCTGACAGCCCAACTGGACAGAAGGTGAAAATGATATTGGATAGTCAGTGGTGTCAAGGCCTACAGAAAGGGGATATAATTAAGGAAATTTACCGTCAAAATGTGCAGAATTTAACACATCTCCAAGTGGTAGAGGTGCTAAAGCAGTTTCCAGTAGGTGCAGATGTACCATTGCTTATCTTAAGAGGAGGTGAGTAAAAGCACAACAAGGAAAAATCTTCATTGTTCATGCATTTGTATCTGTGAATTGTCCTTCCTTACAGGTCAGAATATCTCTTTTCCCAGCAGACTTAACTGGTAATTAATATGCATTTTCCTTAAGTTCTGTCTGACTGCTTCCATAAGCAGTATCTTTTGTAGCAGCTTGTTTAGTTATTTGCGGTTTCATTTGTGTCCATTATGGATTTCTTTCCCTCTATATTCTTTTTAAAATCTGATTTATGACTTTAATGATTAGAGAGAGTCACAACATTGTGCTACTTCAAATGAAATATATCCTCTTAATTCCATTTTCTCTGTTGATGGCAATAATAGAAATGGACTCTTTCAAGCAGTGGTACTTCATCTGGACCTCTGTAATGTACCAAGGATGTTTTGAAAGAGCTAGCATCTCTGTGAATAAGCAAAATGTTGGATGGTGTGTTAATCTGTTCTGTAAAAGCAATCATGATAGCTTGTGCTCATAAAGCTTTTATCTTAAGCTTTAGTATCTGTCCGTAAATGTTAATTAAACCCCACAGTGCTCATGTGAGATAAATATAATTTTATTTTCCAAGGTCATCAACTGACTTGAACTGCTCCCAGACATAAATGCAGTTCCAAGGACTAATCACAAAGTCGCGTTTTAATGGGCTTTCTTAAATCCATACCTATGAATGACTAGTATTTTAAAGAATAAAATTTAGCCCTTCACATATATCTCACTGGCTTTTAGTTTTCATTTTGAGGCAAATGAGCAGTTTAACTTCACTGGGACTTTTTTTTATTATTCTCATTTGTTTGAACTATTTTTGTTTCTTCTCTGTGTGGTATGGTAGAATGTGCTCAGATCTCTTCATGAGGGCTGGAGAATTATCCAGAGTTCCAACAAATATGAGAGTCCAGGGTTTGGTGTCAAACAGGTTGGATGTCAATTTCCTGCCTAGTTGCTGGTTGGTTCCGCAGTACAGGAAAGTAATGTTAATCTATTTGAGTCTTTGTTTACTTTATCTATAAAATGGCAGTAACGTTTATGCCTTAGGATTGTCATAAAAAATGAAATACGTGTATAATGCCTGGCACGTAGAACATATTGGACATAATTTACTAGCCTACTAAAAGTCAAAGCTAGTTTTGTCATAAACATTGCAGTATTTGTGATCTGGGAATGCTTCCTCTGTTTTTAAAATGTGGCTCATTTTTTTTAAGGTCCTCCTTCACCAACTAAAACTGCCAAAATGGTGAGTATACAGTGGTCCTCAAATGCTTCTTCTGAACACACGGAGAGAGATGCTGCGTTCTCCTCCATGAGGGCAGCTCATGGGGGTGGCGTTTACAGACAGGCAGGAGCCAAGAGGCAGACTGCCCTGGGCTTGTATCAGAAGCTCAGAGGGAAGCGTGTGAGTTAGAAAAGCTGCCCATAGAGGAGATGTGCTCTGCTGGTTCAGTATTTCTGCTGGAAGAATATTAGAGGCCTGTACTACCAATAGTCCTGTCTTGTAAATAGTAAAATGTGGACACACTGAGGTGCCTACTGATGGGTCCTATTACTTTCTTTGTGTTTCAGAGGAACAAGGGTAAGGAGTAGCTAAATGTTCGAGCAGATGTACTATGGGAAGATGTAGTAGTTTCACATAAATTCACGGGGACTATAATTTACCCACATTTAGATAACCTTCTGACATTTAGCCCTAAACGGGACCTTCTAGAACAATTGTGGCCTCTGTGCTCAATTTGCTTGTTATCAGAGTGAGAGGCTATCAGACTTGGAACAGTTTTCTCTGGCATTCTTCTGAATAACTGACTAGCCTATTTAAAGACATGTGTAGAGAATAAGACCTAAACAAAGGACGCACCAAATACTGGTATGAAAGAAACAGTGCTAGGTACACGTGTAGCTACTTAAATATCCACAATTATATGGACATGGATATAAAGACAATCGTGTATAAAATCCTAATTTGCTCTATTTTGCTTGATTTAGGGTCTGTCATCTTATAGTTGAAAGATCGTCTTCCATAACCATAAACCCTGGGCTGCTAAACAAAAGACCATCAGATACAAAATGGATTAATTCTCCATAGCCCACCAAATAGGATCCTCAGCAAATTTGCCATTTTATGGATCAGGCAGGAAGAAACACTCAGCACTTTTATAGAAAAGTGGACCAGTTAGGTCCAATGTGAACAGAAATTCTTTTTGCCTATTCAGTTAAAATTGCACTGTATTTTTCTCCATTTCTCCATTTCTCTGGTCCCTCTATTACTCATTTTTAACTTCTGTGCTGCCCTATCTATTTCATAATGAATGCCAGTGCAGCCATGGGGACCCTAATGTTTTGTAATTGATGAAAGTCTCAGACGACCTCTCACAGCTCCTGACAGAATCCTAGGACATGTGGGAGAAAGTGGAAGAGACTGCTCTTATCTCCCGGCCATCTGACGGGGTCTGGGTCAGTGAAGGGTCCCTTCTGGCACAACGCTTTATAGCGACTGTCCCCTCCCTCCTACCTGACAAGCTGCTCCTGCATCCTAGTCACATTAATTATCTTATCATAAATGTCTATAATCCCCCTCTTCTAACCGTAATTCAGGATAACAAGCTGTTCTCAAAACCATAACATTTATTTTCTTAGGCTATTCATTGGATTTCATTTTTTAATTTTATTAGAGAAGTCATTTTACTGAGCTATTCTTTTGGGAAAGTTCTATCTGAATAGGAACATTTGAAAATATCCCTTATCTGATTCTCAGGCATGGTGCATTTTTTCGGGATATATTTGGATTGGCCATGCAGGTTTTTACAGTGTCATCTTTATAACCTAAATTAGAGTTAACACTTCCTATTTCATTTTCTTAGAAAGAACATTACCTTAAACATCTTCACTGAGAATTAAACTCAGTGAGTGGGGAGGATGGGGTTTGTCAAGAATTACATGGACGTATTCTCTTAGTCTCCCTCTTGCTTTACTTGGAAGTGCTGCCTTGTGTTGTATCCCTATTTATCTTCTCAAAGTCAATTTGTGTCTTGGTGGTGGAGAAAAGGGCAAAATTGCTTAAACGTAGGACTAATTGATTGATATCATTATAAACTTTTTCTAATTTAACTGAAATATGTTTTAATCAAATACACACAGCTATGATAGTGAATTCCTATAAGACTGCAAATATGCTGTGGCTTTGACTCTGCAGCTTACACAACTGTAATCAGTTGACATACCCAGTTCAGACAGCAGTTTTATGCACTAATCAACCATCTGGCTTTTTGAGATACTAAGTAAGGCCCTTTTCCATTTCAGAAAACAGATAAAAAGGAAAATTCAGGAAGTTTGGAGGCCATAAATGAGCCCATTCCCCAGCCTATGCCTTTTCCACCCAGCATTATCAGGTCAGGATCCCCGAAATTGGATCCTTCTGAGGTCTACATGAAATCTAAGACTTTATATGAAGATAAACGTAAGTAGTTGTGGAATATTTCAGGAAAGCACGCAACAAAATTAATTTGAATTTTCTTAAAAACTCGACTCTTCCATCTTTCAAAACCATGTTGAAGTTATTCCTTCATTCCCATTTTAATATGACTTTGGGCTTCTTTCATTTATATTCAACATTCATTCATTTATTTTCTTCAAAACCATGTATTATTAAGTGCCTTCTGTCTACCCAACATCGTAGTAGGTAATGGGAATACAGAGGTAATAGGTTACATAGGCCCTGCACCCCAAAAGATGATTAAGCCTAAATGGAAAAGACAAAGAGGTAATCAAATACATATACAAATAAGTGCAGATAAGCCCCTAACAGGTTCAGTAATAGAAGGATGGACTGGATGAATTAGGATCCAAAGTAGAAAATGGTCAGTTTTACGGCTGTGGGTAGTAGGAAGTGTCAGATCCTGCCTGCTTCATATAGGAAGTTAAGCTTTAGCCAAGTCTTTAAAGACAATGAGGTAGGCGTTTATGAAACAGATAAAAGGGAAAGAAAGAAGGAATAGCATGTGCACATTGACCTTGTATGGGCTGGGTTCTGCAAGGAGTTCAGTTTAGCTGCGTGTGGTTGGCAAGGGAAACCAGAGGGGGGGCGGCAGGAGCAGCTTGCGGAGGGCGGATTATGCCGTTCTGAGGAAGCTGGAGACAGTGGTATACATGATAGAGAGCCACAGAACGGTTTTAACCATAGGGATGAAATTATTGGACTTGTCTTTCAGAAAGATTTTCCTGGCAGGAATACGAAGGATGATGAATCAGAGGGGTGTGTAATCGGAGGAGGAAACCAAAGGGTAGAGTGGACTCCTTCGAGGAGTCCAGCTGAGAGATGATGAGAAGAGAGTGTGCATAGGGTGGAAATTCATTTTCATACTAATTTACTTACTAATGATAGATCTTTTCTAAAGTAAAATCATAGATTCAAGTAGGTTTAATTTTTTAAATTTATTTTTAGAAATAGATTTAGGTCTACCTCGGAAAAGATGTACACAAGTGGAAACAATATATATAATTGACTTCATACTTATTTAACCTGTTACAGATCTTTGTCTTGATAGTCCCAGGCCATATTTAGGAAGATGAAACATTGATTTGAAAGCATCAAGAATTAATGGAAGTGTAATACTGAGAGCATGGAAGTGGGAGCAAATATTCCTAAGCAGTCTTGATTCAAAGTTTGGGTTAGAGCACAAAACAGAGATTTATGATTGAATTTTATTGTATTATTAATCCTTTTAAAATAAAGTGTGTATTATATATGTATGTTTGTATTTATTATTTTCTGGTTTTCCTTAGCGCCAAACACCAAAGATTTGGATGTTTTCCTTCGGAAACAAGAATCAGGGTTTGGCTTTAGAGTGCTGGGAGGAGATGGACCTGACCAATCTGTAAGTTTAAATACTTTGGAATTTGGCTGTTCCTGTTAAAACTTTTAAGTAGAGATTTGGTAGAATATGGTGTTTTTGTTGTGTTTTCTTTTTTGTTTGGTTTTTTAAAAGATTTTGTTTTCTCTAACAGTTTCATTAATATGAGGAAGAACTGCATTTCTACTGGTGTCATAATACCTCAGTTAACTTGGTGTAGCTGAGGCTAAAACTATAGGTAAAAGCTGAATATGTCAGCTGTAAATTAGAGAGTAATAAATGGTTATACTAGCAAAGCATTTACATCTAAAATTTTATTTATACAGGATTCTCACTCAAACTTAGAGAACAAATATAGTGGGTTTATTTTTGTTTTGCCCTTAGTTTGATAAAAAGTAATGTGCTTCTTAGAATTTAAGAACATATTTAAAGTTTTTTTGTATAATATCAAGAAAGACTACGTTATTATCATGCTTAGAAGTTAGGTGAATAACAATATTCTTTTAAAATGACAGGCTTCTTTCTATTTCTGACTAGAACATTTGATTTATAGAGTATAAATGTGTTCTAATTAGTCATATCAGTTACGGTTAAAATAATCATCAGAGACAAATAAAGTTTAAGGCAGGTTGCCCTACATAGGGCAAATATAAAATACCTTGATTGTTTCTTTTTTTTTGTCTTTCTTTTCTTTTTAATTGAGCTATGATTGACATATAACATTGTATTAGTTTCAGATGTACAACATAACGATTCGATGTTTGTATACACCACAAAATGATCATCACAATAAGTCTAGTTACCATCCGTCACCAAAGTTGTAAATTTTTTTCCTGTGATAAGAACTTCTAAGATTTTTCCCTTGGCAACTTTCAAATATGCACTACAGTATTACTGACTGTAGTCCCCATGCTGTACATTACACCCCCATGACTCGTTTATTTTATAACCGGAAGTTTGTGCCTACCTCCCCCCAACCCCCTTTCCACTGTCAACCGCCATTCTGTTCTAGGAGTTTTGTTTTGTTCTGTTTTGTTTGTTTGTTTATTTTGTTCTTTGTATTTCACATATAAGTGAGAATACACAGCATTTGTCTTTCTCTGTCTGACTTATTTCACTTAGCATAATGCCCTCCAGGTCCATCCGTGTTGTCACAATTACCAAGATTTCGTTCTTTTTAATGTAGTTTAATCTTCGCATCTGGTGATTTTGTCAATTTTCTTCTTGTAATTGATTTCTAGTTTTATACCATTGTGATTGGAAAAGATGCTTGACATAATTTCAATCTTCTTAAATTTATTGAGACTTGTTTTGTGGCTTAACATGTGATCTGGCTGAGTAGTAGTTGTGTGTGTGTGTGTGTGTGTGTGTGTGTGTGTATAAAGAAGACATCATATGTATATATATATTTTTTTCCTAATTGCTATGGCTAGGACTTCCAATACTATGTTGAATAAAAGTGGCAAGAGTGGGCATCCTTGTCTTGTTCCTGATTTTAGAGGGAAAGCTTTCAGCTTTCACCATTGAGTATGGTGTTAGCTGTGGGCTTGTCATATATGGCCTTTATTATGTTGAGGAGTGTTCCCTCTACACACTTTGTTGAGAGTTGTTATAAATGGACACTGAATTTTGTCAAATGCTTTTTCTGTACCTGTTGAGATGATCATATGATTTTTATCCTTCATTTTGTTAATTTGGTGTATCACATTGATTGATTTGTGGATGTTGAACCATTCTTGCATCCCTGGAATAAATTCCACTTGATCATGGTGTATGATCCTTTTAATGTACTTTTTAATTCGATTTGCTAATGTTTTATTGAGGATTTTTGCATCTGTGTTCATCAGTGATATTGGCCTGTAATTTTCTCTTTTGGGGTGTCCTTGTCTATTTTTGGTATCAGGGTAATGTTGGCCTCATAGAATGAGTTTGGAAGTGTTCCCTCCTGTTCAATTTTTTGGAAGAGTTTGAGAAGGATAGGTATTAAATCTTCTTTAAATGTTTGGTAGAATTCACCAGTGAAGCCGTCAGGTCCTGGACTTTTGTTTGCTGGGAGGTTTTTAATTACTGATTCAATCTCCTTACTAGTAATTGGTCTGTTCAGATCTTCTACTTTTTCATGATTTACTCTTGAAAGATTGCATGTTTCTAGGAATTTATCCATTTTTTCTAGGTTGTCCAGTTTTTTGGCATATAATTGTTCATAGTAGTTTCTTATGATCCTTTGTATTTCTGGTGGCATCAAGGGTAACTTCTCTTTATTTCTGATTTTACTTTTGAGCCCTCTTTTTTTCTTGGTGAATCTAGCTAAAGGTTTGTCAATTTTATTTATCTTTTCAAAGAGCCTGCTCTTAGTTTCACTTTTCTATTGTCTTTTTAGTCTCTATCTCACTTATGTCTACTCTGATCTTTGTTATTTCCTTCCTTCTACTAACTTCGGGCTTCTTTTGTTCTTTTTCTAGTTCCTTTAGGTGTAAAGCTAATTGTTTGAGATTTTTCTTGTTTTGAGGTAGGCCTGTATTGCTATGAACTTCCCTCTTAGAACTACTTTTGCTGCATCCCAGAGATTTTGGTAAGTTGTATATCCATTTTCATTTGTCTCAAGGTATTTTTTTATTTCTCTCTTGATTTCTTCATTGATTCATTGGTTGTTCAGTAGCATGTAGTTTAATCTTCACATTTTGTGATTTTTCCCAATTTTCTTATAATTGATTTCTACTTTTATACCCTTGTGGTTGGAAAAGATGCTCGTTATAATTTCAGTCTTCTTAAATTTATTGAGACTTGTTTTGTGGCTTAACATGTGATCTGTCCTGAAGAGTGTTCCACTTGAGAAGAATGTGTAATATGCTACTTTTGGATAGAATGTTCTATATATATCTGTTAAGATTATCCGTTCTAATGTGTCATTTAAGACCCATGTTTCCTGATTGATCTTATGTCTGCATGATGTAGTCATTAATGTAAGTGGAGTATTAAAATTCCTTACTATTACTGTATTACTGTCAGTTTCTCCCCTCAGGTCTGTTAATATTTGCTTTATATATTTAGGTGCTCCTATGTTGGGTGCATAAACATTTACAAATGTTATATCTTCTTGTTGGATTGACTCCTTTATCATTATGTAATGCCCTTTGTGTCTTTCATTGCAGTCTTTGTTTTGAAGTCTATTTTGTCTGATGTAGGTATAGCTACCTCAGCTTTCTTTTGGTTTCTTTTTGCACAGAACATCTTTATCCATTCCTCTGCTTTCAGTCTTTGTGTCTCCTTACATCTGAAGTGAGTGTCTTATAGGCAGCATATAGATGCATCTTGTTTGTTTATACATTCAGCCACTCTAAGTATTTTGATTGGAGAATTTAGTCATTTACACTTAAAGTAATTATTGAGAGGTATGTACATGTCATTTTGTTAATTGCTTTCTGGCTGTTTTGTAGTTCCTCTCTGTTCCTTTCTTCTTCTCTTGCTTTCTATGTTATGCTCATTTTCTATTTTTGTTATCTTTTGTGTGTCTGCTATTGGTTTTTGTTTGTGGTTACCATGAGGCTCACATATAACAGCTTATATATATATCAGTCTATTTTAAGTTGATAGCAAGTTAAGTTTGAATGCATTGTAAAACTCTACATTTTTACTCCCCCCATCACATTTTACGTTGTTTTTTTTTTTTTTTAATTTTTATTTATTTATTTATTTATTTATTTATTTTTAATTTATGGCTATGTTGGGTCTTCGTTTCTGTGCGAGGGCCCTCTCCAGTTGTGGCAAGTGGGAGCCACTCTTCATCGCTGTGCGCGGGCCTCTCACTATCGCGGCCTCTCTTGTTGCGGAGCACAGGCTCCAGACACGCAGGCTCAGTAATTGTGGCTCACGGGCCCAGCCGCTCCGCGGCATGTGGGATCTTCCCAGACCAGGGCTCGAACCCGTGTCCCCTGCATTAGCAGGCAGACTCTCAACCACTGCGCCACCAGGGAAGCCCCAACATTTTACGTTTTTGATGTCACGTTTCACATCTTTTTATTTTGTGTATCCCTTTACTGATTATTCTAGTTATAGTTATTTTTACTACTTTTGTCTTTTAACCTTCATACTAGCTTTGTAAGTGATTATATTTACCTTACCCATGAGATTTACACTTTCATATGTTTTCTTGTTGCTAATTAATGCCCTTTCTTTTCAGCTAAAGTAGTCCCTTTCACATTTCTCATAAGGTCAGTTTAGTGGTGATGAACTCCTTTGATGGTTTCTTGTCTGGAAAACTCCATCTGTCCTTCAATTCTGAATGATAATTTTGCTGAGTAGAGTATTCTTGGTTGGAAGTTTTTTCCTTTCAGCACTTTGAATATATCATGCCACTCCCTTCTGGCCTGCAAAGTTTCTGCTGAAAAGTCTGCTCATAGTCTTTTGGGGGCTCCTTTGTATGTAACAAGTTGTTTTCCTCTTGCTGCTTTTAAGATTCACTCTTTAACTTTTGACATTTTAATTATAATGTATCTCTGTGTGGATCCTTTTGGGTTTGTCTTTTTGGGAACTCTCTGGGCTTTCTGAATCTGGATGTCTGTCTCTTTCCCCAGGTTAGGGAAGTTTTCACAGCCATTATTTCTTCAGGTAAGTTTTCTGCTCCTTTCTCTCTCTCTTCTCCTTCTGGCACCCCTATAATGCAAATGTTTTTCTGCTTGAAGTCATTCCAAGGTACCTTGGGCTATCTTCACTTTTTTTCATCTCTTTTTTTTCTTTTTGCTGCTCTTGTTGGGTGAATTCCACGGCCCTGTCTTCTTGATCACTGATTCTTTCTTCCATTTTATCCAGTCTGCTGTTGAATCCCCCTAGTGTAATTTTCGGTTCAGTTATTGTATTCTTCAGCTCCATGACTTCTGTGTAGTACTTTTTTATATTTTCTGACTCTTTATTGAAGTTCTCACTGTGTTTATGCATTCTTCTCCCACATTCAGTAAGCATCTCTATGACCATTACTTTGAACTCTTTATCAGGTAAATTACTTATCTCCATTTCATTAAGGTTTTTTTCCTTAGGTTTTATTTTGTTCTTTCATTTGGAATATATTTATCTGTTTCCTCATTTTGCTTAACTCTCTATTTTTGTTTCTGTGTATTAGGTGAAGCAGCTACCTCTCCCAGTCTTGAAGGAGTGACCTTGTTTAGGAGATGACCTTATCTTTCAACTTTGCCCTAGCTCTTGGTTGTCTCTCCAACCTTTGTGATTGTCTAAGCAGCCTGATTTATTCTCAATAAGTCCCAGTCACTGAGGGTGTGCCAAGACCTCTCAGTGTTCCAAAGGGAGGGACTTCAGTCAGCATCTAGCTTCAGGCTGATTGGAAGCCATACCCTCAGGCAGCAGCTTTTAAAGTATGTCAACATATACAGTCCTGTGGGACTGCAGTTGTAAACTCTGCTGGCCTCCAGACCAGGAGATTTGGAGGTATCACCTGGGTGACAGTTGCAAAAATCAGGACTTCAAACAAGTTTATAAGCTCATTTCTGGGAGGTACCAGAGAACCGTAGGGAAGCCAGGGAAGAGTGCAAAGATGGCATCTCTGGTCTATGTTCCCTGAAAGCACCTCTGTAGCCTCTAGATGTGTGGCAAAGCTGAACCCTGCCCCTCAAGCTAGGACAAGTAAATAGGCCTTTTTCACAGAAAGACTGGGGTGGGGGGGTGGTGTTTCAGTCTGCAGTCTGTGTAGTGCCATGGGGGTGGGAGCTTGTCAAGAACTGTCTCTCTTATTGTTACAGTCTCATGGGACTCAAGATTGCAGGCTGCCCTGGCCACCAGCGCCAGGCAGTCAAGGAATGACCCCTGTGTGGACTACATGTGCCCACCAGCTTTAGCTAAGCAGCAAGAAAGTGCAGGGCCAGTGCATACCCACTAGCTTTAGCGGGGCAGTAGGAGAGTGTAGGGCCAGGGTGCATCCACTGGCACAGCAGAGTAGAAGGAGAGCACAAAAATTGGCACCTGCTAGCACCTCTGTCCCTGGAGAGAGTCCCAGTAGAGCCCCAGCCCTTCAGCAGATGCTTTAAGAGTAGCAAATGAATCTCCTTCACATACAGTCTAGGCAGTTTTCAAACTGCTGCTTTGGTGCTGGTCCCCGGGGTGAGTGAGTCTGTGTGTAAACCCTTTAAGAAAAGTATCTCAGTTCCCTATAGCCCTTTGGGTCCCCTGGATGTGAGCCCCTTTGGTTTTCCAAGCCAGACATTTTGGAGGTCCATCTCTCCATTGCAGATGCAAAGGTTAAGTTGCATGATGTGAGGCACGAACCCCTCACTCCTTAGGGAGAAGCTCCAGATTTGTGAGATGCTTCTGGTTATGGGTCACTGTGCTGGGGGGTAGGGTTTGGCAGACCGTGTCTCCGCCTTTCCTACCCATCTCAGTGTGGCCCTTTTACCATTTCTTGTAAAGGAATTGTTCAGCTAATTTTCAAATCTTTTTCAGAGGGAATTGTTCTGTATGTAGCTGTAGATTCCATGTGTCCATGGGAGGAGGTGAGTTCAGGATCTTCTTACAACACCATGTTGGACCGTACCTCCTCCAAACTAGTTATATTCCTCTTGACTGTTTCTGATAGTAGATGTAGTTTTGTAGATGTAGTTTGTCGCTTCCTATTTTGTTGATACTCATAGTGTTTGTTCACTTAGGTGTTTTAAGAATTTTTCTCAAACAACTTGGGAGAAACCTTTCTCTTCTCTTCTCTCTTTTTTAATTGAAGTATAGTTGATGTACAATATTATATGTTACAGGTGTACAGTATAGTGTTTCACAATTTTTAAAGGTCATACTCCACTTATAATTATTATAAGATATTGACTATATTCCATTTTGTACAATATATCCTCGTATCTTACTTCATACATAATAGTTTGTACTCCTTAATCCCTTATGCCCATATTGCCCCTCCCCCTTTCCCTCTCCCCACCAGTAGCCACTAGTTTGTTTCCTATATCTATGAGTCTGCTTCTTTTTTGTTATATTCACCAGTTTTTTTGTATTTTTCCACATATAAGTGATATCACTTATATTCCACATGTAAGTGATATATTCCATGTATAAGTGACATCATACAGTATTTGTCTTTGTCTGACTTGTTTCACTTAGCATAATGCCCTCCAAGTCCATCCATGTTGTTTCAAATGGCAAAATTTCATTCTTTTTTATGGCCTAGTAGTATTCCATTGTACATATATGTATGTGTATATAGGTGTGTATATAGATATAGATCACATCTTCTTTATCCATTCATCTGTTGATGGACACTTAGGTTGCTTCCATATCTTGGCAATTGTAAATAATGCTGTTATGAATGTTGGAGTACATGTATCTTTTCAAGTTAGTGTTTTCATTTCTTTTAGATATATACCCAGGAATGGAATTGCTGGGTCATAGGGTAGTGCTATTTTTGTTTTTTGAGAAACCTGCATACTGTTTTTGACAGTGGCTGCACCAATTTGTATTCCCACTAACATTGTGAAAGATTTCCCTTTCCTCCACATCCTTGCCAACATTTGTTATTTGTAGACTTTTTGCTGATAACCATTCTGACAGGTGTGAGTTGATACCTCATTGTGGTTTTGACTTGCCTGATGATTAGCGATGTTGAGCATCTTTTCATGTGCCTGTGGGCCATCTGCAATTCCTCTTTGGAAAAATGTCTGTTCAGGTCTTCTGCCCATTTTTTAATCAGGTTGTGTTTTTTTTTGATATTAAGCTGTATGAGCTGTATGTATATTTTGGATATTAAACCCTCACTGGTCTCATCATTTGCAAATATTTTCTCCCAGTTCGTAGGTTGTCTTTTTGTTTTGTTTATGGTTTTCTTTGCTGTAAAAAAGCTTTTAAGTTTAATTACATCCGATTTATTTTTGTCTTTATTTCCATAACTCTGGAAGATGGATCCAAAAAAATATTGCTGCAATTCATGTCAAAGAATGTTTTACCTATGTTTTCCTCCAGCAGTTTTAGAGTATCCCATCTTACACTTAGATCTTTAATTGATTTTGAGTTTATTTTTGTATATGGTATTAGAGAGTGTTCTAATTTCATTCTTTTGCATGTAACTGTCCAGTTTTCCCAGCACCACTTATTGAAGAGACTGTCTTTTCTCCATTGTATATTCTTGCCTCCTTTGTCATAGATTAATTGACCATAAGTGTGTGGGTTTATTTCTGGGCTCTCTATTCTTCTGTTCCATTGATCTATGTGTCTGTTTTTGGGCCAGTACCATACTGTTTTGATTAGTGTAGCTTTGTAGTATAGTCTGAAGTCAGGGAATGTGATTCCTCCAGATCTGTTCTTCTTTCTCAAGATTGTTTTGGCTATTTGGGATCTTTTGTGTTTCCATACAAATTAAAAAAAAATTTTGTTCTAGTTCTGTGAAAAATGCCCTTTGTATTTTGATAGGGATTGCATTGAATCTGTAGATTGCTTTGGGTAGTATGGTCATTTTAACAATATTAATTCTTCCAGCCCAATAACACAGTATATCTTTCCGTCTGTTTGTGTCATCTCCAATTTCTTTCATCAGTGACTTATAGTCTTCCAAGTACAGGTCTTTTACCTCCTTAGTAGGTTTATTCCTAGGTATTTTGTTCTTTTTGATGCAATGGTAAATAGGATTGTTTCCTTAATTTCCCTTTCTGACAGTTCATTATTAGTGTATAGAAATGCAACAGATTTCTGTATATTAATTTTGTATCCTGCAGCCTTACCGAATTCATTGATGAACTCTAGTAGTTTTCTGGTGGCAGGAATTTCTACATATATGTAGGATTTTCTACATATACTATCATGTCATCTGCAAACAGTGACAGTTTTACTTCTATCCAATTTGGATTCCTTTTATTTCTTTTTCTTGTCTGATTGCTGTAGCTAGGACTTCCAATACTATGTAGAATAAAAGTGACAAGACAAGATAAGGAGCATCCTTATCTTGCTCCTGATCTTAGAGGAAATGCTTTCACTTTATCTTCTCTTAAATGTAGGGTTCTAGCAGCTCTGAAACTAGCCCAAACATTTAGGATTACCTAATTATAGGATTCTGATTGCTGGCAAACAGAATGAATTAGATCTGTTCACCTAGATGCAAGTGAATCTTAGGTCACTCTGTTCCCTTAAAATATTTACTGCTTTATAATTTAGAAACAAGACATATTTCTCTTTTGCCTGTACTAAACTTGTACTAATAGCCTTATGTAATGGGAGTATTGTAAGAATTATTCCAGTTGCTATGAACAGCGTACAAAAAAAATCTTTCCTGATGACATTCAGTGGACTTTACTAGTAGCTACTCCACAGAATTGCGTTTTCTGAGTTTAAGGTTTTTGTTTTGTTATAGTAATGGAAGTGATAGTAGTAGTTTTTAAGTTATTGAAATACTTTGTATTTTCTGTCTTCCTTGTCCCTAACCCAGAAAATCCAGAAGAGATTATGTGGTGTGGTCGTTTGAAGTGCCATTTTGGAGAATGGTCAATTTCTAAGATTTCACCTTTCTAAAATATGACAGTTTTCATGTTGAACTGCAAAAATCTGTTGGTTTGCACAATTCTGAGTCAGGAAGTACTTAACTTGGTAGTTAAGGATCTCAGTACATCTTAGTAGACTGTATAGACCAACCTACACCTTATATCTTATCAGATATACATTGGGGCCATCATTCCTCTGGGCGCAGCTGAGAAAGATGGTCGTCTCCGTGCAGCTGATGAGCTGATGTGCATTGATGGAATTCCTGTTAAAGGGAAATCACACAAACAAGTGCTAGACCTAATGACAACTGCTGCTCGAAATGGCCATGTGTTATTAACTGTCAGAAGAAAGATCTTCTACGGTGGTATGTGAACCTGTTCCTTCTCTGATAAGTTAAAAAAGAAACAAAGAGACTTAGTCCACATTTTGGGGGCGTTTTTTGGGTTTTTTTTTTTTGCAGGTTATTTTATTATGTTTAATAGTGTATGAGATAACTCATTTGGTGTGATCCAAGACCTCATTGTGGAAGGCCATGTAAGGTCAAAAGGATTCAGAAATAATACTACTACTATCAAAAAAGAGAAATAAATTTTGGGCCTCTATATTAAGATTATATTAATATATATTGATGAATTTGCCAATGTGGCATTGTAGATCGGAGTATCAGCTTCAATCTGTTTTCTGAAAAACAAAGTTATTTAGTCATACCAAGATATCCCATTAGCTGAATATCAAAAGATTTCGGATCCTGATGATCCTAAATATTCAAAGAGGACAGAATGTTTCTACTTGACAAGTTTTAGTATAATATAATTTAACATTTGAGTGCTTACCACGTCCCAGACATATTCTTTTACCTACTCTTTACAACACTATGATGTAAACACTATCATTATTCTAGTTACTCACAGAAAGGTTGGGAAACACATAGGTGGTAGGTAGTAGGACCAGGATTAAAACAGGTAGTTTAATTACAGAGCCTGGGGTCTAAACCATTACACTAGGGTATGAAAATCTCATGTATTTTCTCTTCAATAGTTTTGTGACTATTAAGTAGAAATTTTTAAAAGTGAATTCTTGCCACTTAAAAATTTTTAAAAGACAACCCTGTGGCACCACAAGAATGTAAACCTCATGTAGTTTGGGAGTTTCATCCATTTAGTTATGTGCTGTGTCCCCAGTACTTAGAAGAATGCCTGCCTGGCACAGAGTGGACATAAAAAAATGTTTGTCGACTTGATGAATAGTTGCATTACTCTTAAAAATGAGGCACCGTGTTTGTGATTGCAGCGTCCAAAGTAAAGGCCCAGGGACTTCCCTCGTGGTCCAGTGGTTAAGACTCCCTGCTCCCAATGCAGGGGCCCGGGTTCGATCCCTGGTCAGGGAATTAGATCCTGCTTGCTGCAACTAAGAGCCTGCATTGCTGAAACTAAAGATCCCTCATGCCACAACTAAAAGATCCCGCACGCAGCAATGAAGATCCCGCGTGCTGCAACTAAGACCCGGCACAGCCAAATAAATAAATAAATAAATAACAACAAAGTAAAGGCCCACCTCCCTTCCTAAATATCAGGTATTCCGTGATGCATACAGATTTTAATGCAGTGTTGCCTCCATTTGGTTGTGCTGAAGTCAGAACATAACTACACAGAGTAAAAAATGTGATGCTATACAACTAGAGGTTGGCTCCCTCCTGGAAAGCATCATGAAGAAGTTTCATAGTAGTTTGATATTACTGGAAGCATTTTAGCTAATTCATTCTAACCATGCATTATATCAAAAAGAACCTTTATTTTTTATTAACGATTGGATGTTGGTGACACTTTGTCGAGGTGCAAAAACGTATTCTCAGAATCACATAGATTTTGACCCAAAGAGACCTTGTAAATGCATATTCATCGATAGCAGTGTGTTGGTGGTGGTTGTTTATGATGTTTTGTATCAAATTATGGCACAAAATTTGCTCTTTTTTTGAAATCAGTTAGGACTAACTTGTGTCATTCTTTCTCACATTCTGATGTTATCTTGAATAGGAGAAAAAGGTGTAGGTTAACTGCCCATTTGCTAGGAATTCCATATGACCTAATCTATGCCTAGGAGAGTTTGCCGTTCATGTGGACAGCTTGTTGTATGTCTGAGAACTGCTGATGGTTAACTCATCTGGTATCACCCATCAGGAACCTGCAGTTGTAAAACACATTGTAAAAGATAAATTCTGTGTAGATGGCAAACTGTTCTCAACCTGTAATGGGCAGCACCTCTATCCTGATGCAGTGACCTCTCAGACATCATGAGTGTCAGTCACTGCACTAAATTATATTTAAAGTTGATTTTAAAAGGAAGTTTACTATGTTGTTATTCATTATCAGCTTTTTAAAAAATTACTGGTCCAGGTTAAAAACCTTTCTGGAATTAAAATAATTTCAAGAAGAATATTTTTACTATCAAATTTCACAGAAGCTTTGAAAAACTTCCTTTAAAGTGAGGTAACAGTTTGCATTTTTCCAACTATGTACTTAAAGAGCATTTAAGAAGTCAGCTGGACTGCTGCCGCCTACATCTGCACTCAGATTAGGTCCAGAGCTCACGTGGGTGGAGGTGCTGCTTTTCTATTCTTTATGTTATTAGAAACTAAATTTTCTTGTGAAAGGCTTAGCACAAAAACACTTTAGTTATCAAAAGTTATGATATTCCAGAAATATCAAAATTGATCATGTTTATTATAGAGAAACAACCTGAGGATGACAGCTCTCAAGCCTTCCTTTCAACACAGAATGGCTCTCCCCGCCTGAACCGAGCAGAGGTCCCAGCCAAGCCTGCTCCCCAGGAGGCCTATGATGTTGTCTTGCAACGAAAAGAAAATGAAGGATTTGGCTTTGTCATTCTCACTTCCAAAAGCAAGCCACCTCCAGGAGGTAAGGGCTCCTATGTCCTGTTATCCCTCCCTATAATTCCAGTTTTCTGAGTTGCCTGCTGGGGTTTATGAAACTAGTTAGGAATCATGTGTTGATATAAGTTGCCTCAGAGAGTTATCTTTTTTTAAAATGCTGAATATTTTCTTTATTTTCAAAATTAGGTAATCTGGGGACTTCCCTGGTGGTCCAGTGGTTAAGATTTCACCTTCTTATGCAGGGGGTGTGGGTTCAATCCCTGGTCGGGGAGCTAAGATCCCACATGCCTCACAGCCGAAAAGTCAAAACATAAAACACAAAAAACTCAATAAAGACTTTAAAAATGGTCCACATCAAGAAAAAAAAAAAGTTAAAAAAAAAATAAGGAAATTGACTGTATTAGAGAAAAAAATTAGGTAATCCGAATCAAACCTTCCAGGCTTCAGGTTTATCTATCTCTCTCAGATTCCATAAAATAAGTCTTATTAGTAGCTTGGTTTGCATCAAGATTATATTGTGGCAGTATATCAGGGATGTGACCTAATTGATTTAGTGAAAGGACAATGCTGAATTTTTAAAATTATGGGGGCATAGATGTTTTTTTCAAATTAGGGGAAATCGTGTATGCAGAAATGAATTAAATGCTAGAAACAGTTGAGAAGAAGTAAAACAGATTACCAGAAAAATCTTGACCCAAATATGTCTTAAATAGTCCTTTCATGTTATTTAATAATAGTTGCCATATTCCAGCTATAAAGCGACCTTCTTGAATGATAAGAGGCATTCTTACCTTATATGCTTCATTGAAAGGTAAAAATTTTGTCAGAACCTTGAAAAATTAAATATCCTGAACCCAGCTTAACAGAATATTGTCATCTGAGAAGGATGAGTATGTGTATTAATTCCCTCAACAAAGGAGGAATTACCTCTAGTATGTTCAGGGCTGTTATGATTCAGCAAATTAAATATTTGTCGTGTCTTTATGTTTCTAAGAAATAATCATCTTTAAATATAATTGTAAAATCCAAATGAATATAAGATGAGAACCAGCAAATTAATATTTATGTATTATGCTTGTCTGGTAGCTTTATTTTTCCAAGTCAAGTGATAAAAATCTTCAACCACATGAAAATGGCATTCTTGCCTTTGCCAGTGGATTTGATTATATCTTGGGTAGTGAGATCCTTTTAGACTAGATGGTCACTAAAACCTTAGTAAAAAAAGAAAACACTTTCAGTAAAGTGTTGTGAGCCAAACCAATTTGCAAAAATCTTGCTAGAATTAATGCAGTTGTGTAGAGGAAGAAGATTCCGTGACATGGATGAGTTATTACTGTAGTATCAGGTCACTGCTCACTGATACTAGTTTCCATTTTCCAAAAGCCGTTGCTATGGTAACGCTTGGAACTGGAACTGTCACTAATGCTTTGAGGATGATTATGTGGCCTGTGTCAGAAAAATAAAAGGAAGCAGCATTTAGGTAGATTTTATTTTGTATCATTGGTTATTTGTTTTTCAAAATACTGATTTCCATTTTAGATAATCATATTCTCATTCTAATACCATGCAATAATCCCAGGCATTCAGATTAACAAAAATAGTGAAAGATTATTACTCAGCATGGTAGATGCTAACCGCTTTTCATATTGAGGATACTCCTTTTCTAGCACTACAGAAATTAGGGGACAGTCTAGTGTTCACCATAAAACTAGGAGATATAGAGGAATTCAGTAAAATAAATTATGTTAACTTAAATATGTTTAACATATTTTTTTACTTGTTTGTTTAAAATTTATATTATTATATAATCTTCAATACATTATATATTAAATATTTCATTTGTGTGTATTTATTTGTTTATATTTAAAATTTTTAAATCTTTTTGTATGTATTTGTTTAAATTCCTTCTTACTATTTTGATGGTTTTACATACCATAGATGCTAGGTCTCTGTATTATACAGTGTCATTAAGTGCTGGGCTTTGTAATCAGACAAACTTGGATCCTAGACCTGCTTATGTCTTTTAATAGCTGTCTGATCTTGGGCACATTACTTAGCCTCCAAGAGCTCCAGCTTCCGCTGTGAAATGAGGATGATGATAACACTTCCTGTCTCGTGTGTTTGTGAGGATTAAAGGAGATACCGCGTGTGAAGCCCTTTGCCTGGACCTTCAATAAATGCTAGCTGCTGCTGCTTGTTGTAGTTTCTGCTACCATTGTCATCATCATTATTTATAAAATTGTCACTGCCTCTTGACCTTTTTTTTTTTAAAGAAACATTAAAAAGTTTATCAATATTTGAGTAATGAGATGGGAAAGAAAGCCCAATTAAAATGTAAGATTGAGGCAGCAGCTAATGGTGGCAGAAATGAGTGTTTGCAGCTCATTAATTATCAGCCTGAATGGTAAATTAGGCTTAGGTTGTCAACGAATTTTATATAAAGTACTTGAGATTTTCAGTCATGGAGCAAAACCAGAATTCGTAATTTCACTGAAGTGCTAGTTAATAATCTCACAAAATTCTGAGACCTGCAAGCATTCTTCTTGAAACTCCGTTTATCTCTTATAGCTAGAAGGATCCTGGGGTAAGCTTGCATGTGGAGCTTTCTCTCACAGAGACTGAGCAGTTGCTGCAAACTGCATAACAATGAAAGTTTGGTTTAGAAAAGAGTTAGCACAGGTGAAAAGGTCAGAAACCTGTCTGTCAGAATAGATCATTCTTTACGGATCTTGTCTTGGTATAGATTGGTATTCTGCACAGTGTAGATTGTTGGGGGTTTTTTCCCTTCTGCCGAAATGTATTTACTGCTGACATTTGTCACAAGACGAGTTCCCAGCAGCACCTCTAATACCAGTTATAAAATACTGAGATTCTCTACCGTTGACTTTTTCAAAGATCAGGGATCCGGGCCCAGCATCCTTCTTGCCCTGGACCCAGTTCGCGTCAGAGCTACATGAATGGAGTACTTAGAAAAGACCTCTATTGAAGATGAAAAGGACTTGGCTAGTTTTTGCATTGCCAGTACTTCAGAGGTTTTAGTGTTTCTGTTATCATCTACTTTTCAGTTCTGGTTGCAAAGGATTTCTTTGAGAAGGGGGCATTTCCAGTTACTGTCCTTTCTTTTCCTGAAAAGAAATGTTTTAAGAGCACTGAAGTGATCCCAGCAGCTGGACAGGCCAGTCTGTGAGACAGATTTAGGCCAAGATAATTGAAGACGGATAAATTGGCTTTATGGCAGATGCCTATAGAGTTTGTATATACCAACAACAAGGCAGGACTTAGACGTTTCCTTAGCCATGCAGTTACTTTGAAAACTTCCCAGTCTATTCAGAGAATGTTCAGAAGTTATCTTTCTGCTGGTCTGCTATTTTTAGCTGTTTTGGTGGTGCTGCTATAAATGTCAAGAAAATAGCAATCTGACTACTTTTATCTTCTCTCACCTCGACGATTAACCCTTTGTGAAGTTCTGTACCAAGATTTGCCAATTCCTTTTGACCACATTGCTCACAGGATGAGAAAGGAACCACTGGGACATCAGAGATTCATGTTGTGTGATGCTTTCCCAAGTCTGAACAAACCCCTTTCAGTGTTCCAGGGAGCTGAATGATTTTCTTCTCGGGGGATCTGGAATGAACATTGTGTACAAGTAAATCTCTTCTAAGAAGGAGAGTAACTAAGATATTGATTTAGAAGGTCACCACAGGGCCACTGTGTGATTCTCCTTATGTTTCTGATGTGCCACCTGTTGTACTATCAGGGCAATCAGCTCATGCTGCCTGGCACAGGACATGGCCCATGCTGCTCTGGAGCTTTTCTAATTAGTTTGTTTACAGGGAAAATGGTATAATAAGTGCTTGATATAATTCAGAGCTAAAAGGCACTTGCTTCCAACATTGACTTCCTCATTTTTAAGATAAAGTCTCCCAGTGTATAATCCTAGAAGAGCCAAGGAATGGCACTCACTGTCCGTGGGGACATAAATCATGGCCGAGAATAACTTCCAGTCCAAATGAAGGTCTATTAAAATGGCCCTAACATACACCTAGATATAATTCAGAAATACTAGTAAGGAGCCCATTTTACTATGGAAATTAAACGTAATCACAGTGCCATTTTAAAATATTAAATTATCCTTATTCATAACAGTAAGTCTCCGTATTCCGCAGGAGCTCAAGTGCCTGATAAATTTACTGACCTAGGCAAAGAAATTCTTAGAGAACATAGAAGGAACATTTGTTTCTCAATACGAATGCCCCTTATTAAATGGTGAAAGATATTTTGACAAGATTTCCTGAATGTCTGAGAACTCATTTTAAGGCATAATAACAGTAAAGTGTCTTAATAGTTACTCTAAGAAAGCCTTTAGCATTATGCTAGAGATATAATAGAACTGCACAGAGTGTCTTTGCAAACGTCTTAGATTCAGCTTTGTGCATTCAGGGTATGATTTTATCCATAAGCCAAATAATCTTAATGTTAAACATTAATGTTCTAATTCACTCCGCTTTTCTGATTTTAAAAAAAATCTAAAGGCATTAAATAAAAAGAATTAATTTTGCTCTAGAAATAAGTATGATTCATTTTAATGATCAGTCATTTCACTGTAACTGGATTTCTGACCAATCTGAGTCCTAAACTTGATTTTGAACTGCATTTATTTACACGATTCCTTGTGGGAGTAAATGCCCCTTCAACAGAACCAAAGATGATCTCATTGTGGCAGTTTCTAAAATAGCCGAAAACATGATGCAGCCTAAACAGCCAACAACAAACAAGAAACATGAGATAGTCTCATAAGTATCACTGAGGTCAATAGCCTTTAAACTGGATCATTAGGATGACAATATAAAAATTGGAAAAAGGTTTCTGGTAAGTGGAAAGAAGCAAAGAGGTTTATATGCTATGATTGCCACTATGTAAAGAGTATCTATGCCTGTGGACAAAGAGTGGAAGATAATATGAAAATAGTTGCATTTGGATAGGATGATCACGGGTGGTGGTTTTTTGATATATCTTTAAAGAATTTTCTTTGACGTTACTATGTTGAATTTTTGATGATGATGATGATAAATCCAACACTCTGAGATATGTTAAATAATTGAAAAACCTGGGGATTTTTTTTCCCATAGTTATTCCTCATAAAATTGGCCGAGTCATAGAAGGAAGTCCAGCTGATCGCTGTGGGAAGCTGAAAGTTGGAGATCATATCTCTGCAGTGAATGGGCAGTCCATTGTTGAATTGTCCCATGATAACATTGTTCAGCTGATCAAAGATGCCGGTGTCACCGTCACACTAACAGTCATTGCTGAAGAAGGTAAGGAACCAGTAGATCTGCCTTCCCCAAACTGATCTGAGGGACACAGAGCCTGCAGAAGGCAGTGGCTTCCTCCAGCATTGCCAGAACCACTGCAGCGATAGAACCATTTATACGCCCTGGAGTCTCATTTTTTACCTTTTCCATTTAATGAATTTAAAAGACAGTTTATCATAAAGTTGTCAGTAGCTCAAGAAAAATAAGACAGCTAGTGAGTAGCTTATGCTGCCTGGCACAGGACATGGCCACTTATTTATGTGCTGGAGGAGCAAGCACCCAGAGCAAAAGACATTGGTAATACTTTTCACATCTTATTTTCTTAAAATTATGTCTTAAGTCTCTGCTTGAGTGAGAGAAAATCCTCTAAAGAGTTCCAAGAAAGTCACTGTTGGTATCAAGCCTTTCATGTCAGGCCTGTGCCGTAGCGTGCCTTGCCTCGCAGCCAGGGCTTCGTTCTGGTAGCTGCTTTACAAATGGGGGAAGGGGAGTGCGTCGGAATGGCCAGTAAATAGGGCATAAAATGCACTTAGTGTCTTGCCTTGCTTTAAGGCTGCCTTTGATCATTAAGAATTTCTGATTAGGAACCATTTTTGAATAGCACCAGTTCATGGTCTTTGTTCATGAATTACAAGGTAACTGTTAAATAATGCTCATCTCATTTTTCCTGATTTTGTAAAACTTACGAGAAGCCAAAAGCAACAGAATTGCGAAGGGTCAGTCTTTCATGTTAAAACTCCTTGTACCGTAATGGGTGTCCATGTCCCCCTTGCTCCCCATGATCCTCTAATCTAGTCAGTTTTCAGGTCTTTTAATTCTTGATTCTTCCTTTCTTTTCCCTTCCTCCTGTACCACTCACATACCTTTGTATCTAAGGTATTACATAAATCTCCCCTCTGTCCAAGATTCTGTAGGGGGATTTCTTTGTGGACACGAGTTCGTCTGGCTGCTCTCGGAGGCCCCTTCTCATTCTAAGACACTGTGACATCCCTGCCTCTGCTCTTTTCCCTTCTCTAGCCTGTTCCGCACTCTGCCCAGACTCTGTCCCAGACTCTGCAGCTTCTTCCTTCTAAAGTCCTCTTCAGTGCAAGCTCCAGTGCTTCCCCGCTCTCTGCACAGAAAGTGTTTTACGATTTTGTTCCCAGCCTGCCTTTTAAATTTACCTCCCAGTTCTTTCCAAATTCTCTCTCTCTCTCTCTCTCTTTCTCTTTTTCCAGATCCTCTCTTGAACTGGTCCGCATTGGCCTCTGTGCACATGGGCTTCCTCCCCCAGTCCCACAGCACTCCTTACCTCTGCAATTCACGGAGCACTATTACATCACTATCTCCCTATTAAAGGGTCTGCTCTTTGAAGACAAAGAAAATGTTACCAATTGACTACGATACTTGCTAGGGACTCAGTAAATATTTTTTTGAATGAAGGAATGAGTAAATGGATGAATGAGCGATTGAGCAAAGTAAGAGTCAGGAGATTTTCAGTTCCATGCCAATACCTAGCAGAGGCAATGTAAGCCTAATAAAGAAGTAAGCTTTTGACTGACAAGAGTTCACTGACACCTATTAGCTAGTTGTCTGACCTTAAACAAGCCACTTAACATTTCTAACCTTCAGTTTTTAATCTGTAGGTTGGGAATAATGATATCTATTTCAGGATCACTGTGAAAATTAAAGGTGAAAATGTACATAATCTGCATAAATACCCTAAGGTGCTCATCTAGTGATAGCTGTCATTATCTTACCATGTCTTTGCATGGCTGCCTCCCTCACTCACTGCCTAAGGAAATAATAATATTTAAGAAGCACTTACTATGTGGCAGCTATTGTCCTAAGTACTTTACATCTGCTAAATCATTTAATCCTCACACTAACCCTAGGTGGCACTATTAATGTTCCATTCTATAGGCGAGGAAACGAGCCACAGAGCAGTTAGAGAACTTGCCCGTGGTCATAAAACTAGTGACAGAACAAGTATTTGAATACAGGCTCTAGAGTCTGTGTTCCTAACTGCTGTGCCTTCCCTAACTAATCACGGTATCTAAAATAACCCTCCCCTTGCCTGACCCAGTCTTCCCTTACTCAGCTTTACTTTTTTTTTTAATTTAATTTAATTTAATTATTAATTAAAAAAATGTTTATTGAAGTATAGTTGATTTACAAAATCGTGTTAGTTTTACAGGTACAGCACAGTGATTCAGTTATGTATATATATATATTCCTTTTCAGATTCTTTTCCCTTGTAGATTATTACAAAATATTGAGTATAGTTCCCTGTGCTATACAATAGGTCCTTGTTGATTATCTATTTTATATATAGTAGTGTGTATATGTTAATCCCAACCTCTTAATTTATCCCTCTCCTATCCCCCTTCCCCTTTGGTAACTCTAAATTTGTTTTCTGTATCTGTGAGTCTCTTTGTTTTTCAGCTTTACTTTACTTCATTCTACTTATCTCTACCTGAGGTTATTGAACTATGAGTTTATTTGTTTATTGTCGTCTCCCCTGCTAGAATGTAAAGTCATAAGATTCATGAAGTTAGAGATTTTGTCATGTTTGGTGCTAAATCCCAAGGGCCTAAAACAGTGTTAACCACATAGTAAGTGCTCAATCAAATTTTTTGAATGAAGGCTTATTGTTACTTAATATGATTTTGGTAAGATTTCTTTATCTCAGTTTCTTTACCATGATCTCTTTGGCCTGCTTTTTAGCCTTAAATTTGTTCTGTGACCCACAAAGAAAAGCAGGACTCAGTACCACAGGGTGTGACATTTCAGGGTTGTTCTGAGAATGATGTATGTAGTGCACTTATATCACCATGCTTGGCATGCAGTAGTGATAGAAGCTGCTAGAAGTAGTGGAACTAGCAGTAGTATACATCAGTGTTTCTCAAACCATATATAGAAGCATCAGTGGTTTTTTTCCCAGTTCATCACAGACCAGCATTTTTGTAAAATTCAATAAAAATTAAATGAAAAATTAAAATTATTCTGTCGAATCATTATAAAATTAAAAAATTTTTACTCTCAGTATCAGTATGCATCTTATTGCTGACTGACTAACGGACCACACTTTGAGTAGTCTTGAGACAGAAAAAGAAGTGGTCTTTCTACTGCTGAATGATATTAGTATAATTTTTTTTTTCAAAATTACCCTTTATTGTTGATGGTGTTTTCGAGAGGTTGTGCAAAATTACTCAGTTGTTTTTCTTCCGTTTAAAAATTAACTTTGGAATTCCCTGGCAGTCCAGTGGTTAGAACTCTGAGCTTTCACTGCCGAGAGCTGGGGTTCAGTCCCTGGTCTGGGAAATAAGATCCCACAAGCTGCGTGGCGTGGCAAAAAAAAAAAAAAATTAACTTTGACATTCTGGCCCAAATACTTCTGGACTTGTCTTCTGGACAATCTTAAGATTTCTTATATAATGCCAATCAGTGTTTACGAAAAGTGGAAGGGTGGCGGGAAACTCCCTAGCAGATCCATGCTTTAAAGTGTTATTTCATATGTAGGTGCAGCCTCTTAAAATACAATCACATTTGACGTGTAAAATCACATTTCAATGATTACACCTTATTTTTACCATACTCTAAGTTTTATTAAACTGTGGGAACATTCAGAATCTCTTACTTTTCTCAGGTAAAATAGAAAGTGTCCCTTCTGTCCCATTCATGGAGTTCGTAAGACGTCCAAGCTTCTCTGAAGTCTGTCAATTGCACTAAAGAGTCAAATGAATACTTACAGCTCTACAGCTGTTTTCAGAAATCACACATTCAGATCGATACCTCAGAGCTGCATTCCATCCCATGTGATACTGCTCCCCACCTCTCCATAAGCCACTCACTGTAAATCAATAAAAGACAGTTACCTGGAAAAAGAAAACTTGTTTCCTTCACCTTCTTTTCCCCCTTTTGCTAGATATGATTCAGTATCTGTTCTTATTTTGCCAAGTTCCCAAGTCAAGTGTCGTGTGTGGTATAAAACTCTCAGACACATTCAGGACTCGGGACTCCCCCTGCTGTTTGGCATTCCCACGGCACTGCCACCTCTTCACCAGGGCGGCTCCTTCTCAAGTCTAGAGCATAAACTGACTCAGCCTGCTTGTTCTTGCTTATTGTAAAGAAATCTTTAAATGGTATGATTTTTTAAAATTGATTCCTGATGTTGTGTCAGGTCTTGTTCATTGCATTTTTAAGAGTGGACACAAGTTCCCAAAGGCTACCAAGGGCTATGTTAGAATGGTTCTGGTAGTGTTGCCATCATTTTCGTTTTGTTTTGTTTTCCGTTGATTTATCTGTTTATTCTCACTTGTCTCCGTTTTCCACTCTTGTTTCTCTCACTACTCCCACTGGCAGTTATGCCAGTGTATTTTATGTGCCTCCTTTTATTTATGTCTTTTAAAATACATGTTTTTGTGTGTGTCTGCCTTTAATTTTTGAGTTGTATAACTGGTATTGTGTTATAGATTTTATGCTGGTTTTTTTTCTCAGAACCATATGCTTTCTTTTTTTAAATGTCACTTTATTGTTACAGAATCTAATCCAGGATCTTACATGGCATTTAGTTGTTGTATCTTCTTTTTTCTTTTTAATTGAGACATAACTCATGTACTATAAATTTCATTGTTTTAAAGTTTACAAGTCAGTGGTTTTTAGTATATTCATAAGGTTGTGCAAGCATCACCACCAATTCCAGAACATTTTATCACCCCTATTAAGAAACCACTACTCTACTTTCTTTCTCTATGGATTTGCTAGGTATTTCATGTAAATGGAATTATATCTGACCTTTTGTGTCTGGCTTCTTTCACTTAGCAAAATGTTTTCATGTTTCATCTGTGTTGTAGCATGTCCTTTTTATGACTAATGAATAATATCCCATTATGTGTATATACATTTTGCTGATTTAATCATTATTTGATAGACACTTGGGTTGTTTCTATTTTTTTTTTCTATTATGAATAATGCTGCTATGAACATTGGCATACAGTTTTTGTACAGATGTATGTTTTCATTTTTCTTGGGTGTATACCTAGGTGTGGAGTTGTTGAGTCATATGATGTCATGTTTAACTTTTTGAGGAACTGTCAAACTGTTTTCCACAGCAGCTGCGTTGTTATATATTCCCACCAGTAATGTATGAGGCTTCCAGTTTCTCCACATCGTCACCATTTGTTTTCCTTTGTGTGTGTGTGTGTATGTGTATGTGTGTTTTAAGCCATTCTAGTGGGTGTGAAATACAATAGTATCTCATCATGGTTTTGATTTGTATTTCCCTGGTGACTAATGATGTTGAGCATCTTTTCGTGTGCTGTTGGTCACTTGCATATCTTCTTTGGAGAAATGTCTATTCAAATCCTTTACTCACTTTTAATTGGGTTGTCTTTTTTATTGTTGAATTATAAGGCTTCTTTATATTCTGATTTTAGATCCTTATCTGATATATGGTTTGCAAGTCTTTTCTCCCATTTTGCGGGTTGTCTTTTCACTTTTTTGGTATTGTCCTCTGATGCACAAAAGTTTAATGTTGATGTTGTCTAATTTATCTGTCTTTTCTTTGGTTGCTTGTGCTTTTGGTATCATAGCATCAAGTGCCTTCAAGATTTATCTGAGTTGCTGGGTGAACACAATCGATTGCTTTTAACTACTTGACCATTTTCCATGCTGTATATTTACCACGTATTACCTGTCTCCTCCCCCATAGACAGCCACACCATCTCCAACTCCACATTATCACAAACTGTCCTCTATACCTTCATATATGTACCTTATAAAACAGTGTGAGAATTTATTGGAGTGAAATTGCTTGATCACAGAAGTTGCTTACTTTGGCCAAGTACTATCAGATTGTCCTCTGTAATAGCTGCAGCCATCTACACTCCCACCAACAGAACACTGAGGATCCTTTATCTTCACATCCCCGCCAATACTCAGCATTATCCAGCTTTCAAGTTGGCTAGCGTATAGCAAGGAAAGTGTTGCTTCAGTGGTATATAATTTGCATTTCTCTGATTACGCATGAATTTGAGCATCTATTTGGATGCTTGTTTCGGGGGTTTTTTTCTTCTTGTAAATTGCCTCTTCATATCCTTTACTCATTTTTCTTGTGGGATTGCTGTCTTTTTCTTGTTGATATTTAGAGATTCCTTGCGAATTATAGGCATTAGTCCAATTTAGTTTTAGAAAGCATAAATACCTTTTCCTGTCATCTGTATGTTAACTTTGACTGTGGTGCCTTTCATTATACAGAGAATCTTAATTTAGATGTCACCAAATTAGTCAATTTTTATTCAGTACCTTATGGCTTGTGCTTTTGAAGTTTTATTTAAGATAAGTTATCCTTCCCCACCCCATATCACAGAAATTTTCTCTTACATTATCGTCTATTAGATTTCTAATTTTGCATTTTGCATTTAGGTCTTTAATCCATCTGGAGCCTACCTTTATATATAGTTTTAGGAGGGATCCAGTTTTATTTTTTATTCTTACAGTGAGCCAGTTTTTCTAGTACCATCTATTAGATAGTACTTCTTTTCCTCATTGATTTGTGGAGCCATCTCTTCTGTATATTAACCTCCCCTTTAAACATGAATCTCCGTACCACAATGTTCATTGCAGCACTGTTTACAATAGCCAGGACATGGAAGCAACCTAAATGTCCATCAACAGATGAATGGATAAAGAAGATGTGGCACATATATACAATGGAATATTACTCAGCCCTAAAAAGAAACAAAATTGAATTATTTGTAGTGAGGTGGATGGACCTAGGGTCTGTCATACAGAGTGAAGTAAGTCAGAAAGAGAAAAACAAATACCGTATGCTAACACGTATATATGGAATCTAAAAAAAAAAAAAAACAAACATAGTTCTGAAGAATGTAGGGGCAGGACAGGAATAAAGACACAGACGTAGAGAATGGACTTGAGGACACAGGGAGGGGGAAGGGTAAGCTGGGACGAAGTGAGAGAGTGGCACAGACATATATACACTGCCAAATGTAAAATAGCTAGCTAGTGGGAAGCAGCCACATAGCACAGGGAGATCAGCTCAGTGCTTTGTGCCCACCTAGAGGGGTGGGATAGGGAGGGTGGGAGGGAGATGCAAGAAGGAGGGGATATGGGGATATATGTATACGTATAGCTGATTCACTTTGTTATACAGCAGAAACTAACACACCATTGTAAAGCAATTATACTCCAATAAAGATGTTAAAAAAAAGAAAAAAAAAGAATCTCCAAGCTCTTTATTCTATTCTGCTAGTTTATCTATTATTATCTATATGTACCTATTGTATACATACATATAATTTTAATATATATAAATATAATTTTTAAGAGTGTGTGTATATATATTCACACACACACATACACACACACACACATTTTGTTTTTAGTCTGTAACTTTGTGGTATATTCTAGTATCTGTCTGTTAAGGCACGTCTTTCTCCAAGCCCCCACCAAATCAACTAGGTATTCATGAAATTTTTCCATGTAAAATTTTAGAGCCAATTATTAAGCTACTCTAAAAAATCCAGCTGCAATTTTTATTGGGATGTATTGAAAATATATTAACTTTGGGAAAATTTATACCTTTAAATATTAAGTCACCCCACCTAAGAGTATGGCTATCTCTTCAATTATTCAGGTCATCTTTTCAATAGAATTTTAGAAAGTTCTTTCATGAGATTCTTATTTATTCTTGGTAAAGATGATTCCCAATATATTATAATGTTTGTTGCTAAAGTTTAACTGTGGGATTTTGTGTTTATCCTCTGATAATACACTTTCTCTTAAGTAGTTACATACAGAAACTCCAGCAGAAGTTCAATTCTCATTGAGGGAAAGATATACTTAACCCATTGCTTTACAAGAATCTTCAGATAAAATTCAGAGAGAACATAGGCCTGTTTGACATCATGGAATAAATATTTAACTTTGAAAAGCAGAACATCTTTTAACACAGAAATGAATTGGAGAAGTTATGTAGCATGGGTTGAAGGACTAAAAATGAAAAGAATACCATGATAGAAAGTTTATTTAACCTTGAAGAGGAAAATGAAAAAACATGTAACTGAAAGAGTAAGCACCAATTTGTGGTGCTTTTTGCCTAGCTGCTATATCTCTCGTCCTTAGGGGAAGATAGAGGAAAACTTGAAATTGATCAGCTTATTTATACTGTCCTGCTCTGAAGTTATATACCCATTGCTCTAGCCAAGCTAGTGAAGCCAAAAAAATGTATCTAAATTGGACTAATACAAAGGTACAAGTATCTCCCAGTCATCTTGTTGATAGATGTAATTTTTCCCAGCAGTTTCCATTCCCTCAATAGTAGCCATAAATTTATAATGACAGAAGAGGATTCAACTCTATAATGGGCACTCACGTTTAGAGGCAGGTAACTAGAAGTTGACATACCCAGTGAGCAAAGGTGGAAGGACTTCTGGAATTTCTAATGGGCACAGGAATATGAATGAAGTGTGGAATTTCTAATGGGCACAAGAATATGAATGAAGTGCGATTCCTGCAGTCAAGGAGTTCACAGTCTAGCAGGGGAGACAGGTATTCACCCAGCCCTGACACAAAGTGGTAAATGCTATGAAAACAGTGTGCTTAAGGAGCAGGTAAGATTTCACAGAGGACATGATATTTTGAACAGGAGATGAAGTGGGAAGCCAGGAGCGCCAGGTGACAGTTTGGATAGTATCTTCCAAGCAATAGAAAGTTGCCGTAGGTTTCTAAGCGAGGCCGTGGCATGTTTCAGTGTATGTGCCAGGACTGGAACCTGGGAGGTGGAATAAAGTTGAGATTGGTGGCAAGGAGGTCAGCAAGGAGGCCAACAAAAGTAATTTGTTAAGGTAATTAGGAAAATTAAATTCACAATAGTGAATAAAAGTGCAACAAACAAATTTCCAGGTCACCCCTCACCAAAAATAAAAATTAAAAAAAGTTCATGCACCGCTCTCCCTTCTTGGATCATTTGATTTTAAAGAGGAAAGACAACCCTCTGGATACGTTCTGCAAAGGTTGGGCCTCCATCTCTACATCTGGCACGTGTTGAAATCCATGTAGGCACACAAGCCCAGCAGGCAGAGTCAGAGCATCAGAAATCCTCAGGGGCTGCCACAGCTTAGCCAGATATCATTAGTCTCATCCTGCCACTGTTTACACCCTGGCCTGTGTTTTCAGAGTACTCTCAGTTACTTTCAGTTACAAGAAGTTCTTAACTAAGAATAAATTATTTATCTATGTTTTTAGTCCCAAGAACTTTGAAGAGAAACAACTTAATCCAAGCCATAAAATAGTGATGTATTTAGTGACCCTGAAGTCCCAGCTTTCTCAATAGAAATTGCTTCCTAAACATTCATATTCCTTGTTTTTCACATCAGTCTTTCTCTGTTTTCATTATATTCTGAGATTCAGGTTTTATCAGTTTCTACATGTTCTAACCTAAAAATGGCCTCTTACATGGAGCATTTTTGCTAAGTTAGGTAAATATTTCAGACCTTAAGAGAAATATAGCCCAAATAAGAAATATAGCCCCAATCATTTTGATGATATGATAACCATAATGATAATTTTAATAGAAACATTTATATAGTGAATATGATATGCCAGGCACTGTTCTAAGCATGTTTATCTATACAGTAACCCCACAAGGTAGCTGTAATTCCCTTTTCATTGATGAGATGATTAGAAGCACAGAGAATTAAAGTAATTTGTTCAAGAACACATAGCTAGTAAATGATGGGCTCTGGCTGAAACCCCATCAGTCTTGCTCCAAAGTTCATGATCTTAATCATTAATCTATGCTCTCTTTGATATTTTAAAATATCCTATGTTTTAAAATTTGGGCAGGATAAAACATTAGAAAGTTTCAGCTTTTTTTTTTTTTTTTTGGCTGTGTTGGGTCTTCGTTGCTGCGCACAGGCTTTCTCTAGTTGCGGCGCGCGGGCTTCTCGTTGCGGAGCACGGGCTCTAGGCATGCGGGCTTCAGTAGTTGTGGCACGTGGGCTCAGTAGTTGTGGCTCACGGGTTGTAGAGCGTAGGCTCAGTAGCTGTGGCACACGGTCTTAGTTGTTCCGTGGCATGTGGGATCTTCCCGGACCAGAGCTCGAACCCGTGTCCCTTACATTGGCAGGCGGATTCTTAACCACTGCACCACAAGGGAAGTCCAAAAGTTTAAGCTTTAAAAATAAATATGAGTCTGACAACCTCCAGAGTGTCTTTTAACTGTCATCTCCCATGAATTGGCATCTAGTTCTAGATGCAAGCAGTTACTTTGCTTAGTTATGAAATCCGCCTTCAAGGAACAACAGTTCTGGATCTGTTGAGGATGATACTGAAACAAATGTTCCTTTTTTCACTTACATCTGTGCTCTTAGAAAATAAAATCAGTAAAATCTTTATGAACATTTGTCAACACTCAGGATGATTTTGTAAGTTTCTCTTTGATACTAGAGTCAGGTGAAATAACTACTGCTACATTAAAGATGCAGGTTAAAGATACGTGTGTAATTTCCAGACTGGCCTCTGTGTTCCAGCATTCCTGAGACCTGTCTTTGTCATCTAGAGTGGTTTACCAGTTATGGGCAGTACACTCTGGAAACCCATAAATATGTTACAAGGTAGTTCCCAGAGCTCAGTCCTCTAGATAATAGTATGGAATGTGTTCATTTCTGATTTTCATGTTGTGTGGACGACCAAAACAGGTGAAAGAGGGAAAGCGTGTGCAGTAAGAATGATTCCTGTTCTCTTCAAACATAAACATCAATCAGAAGCCACAGGGAAAAAGACGTTAGTTCCAGTCGCAGGCAGCTGACAGCAGTGCTGCTTGTGTAAAGTCACTACCGTCGGGAAAGTGACAACCACTCGTTATTGTCTCACTTTCACATCTTTATGTACAAATTCTTATTTCTCTTGTTTTCGCCTTTGAACAGAGCATCTTGGTCCACCATCAGGAACGAACTCCGCCAGGCAAAGCCCAGCCCTGCAGCACAGGCCCGTGGGACAGTCACAGGCCAACCACATACCTGGGGACAGGTGGGGCTGCTCTCCTGAGGTTTTGGTTTTTATCTCTGCTCATCTCCCCACTTTTCATCACCCACCCACCCCCACTCATCTCCACACACTTATGCAGAAGCCAGCCGGTTAGGTCAAGATGAGACTTCTACTGCCTCCAGGCCCTCTGTCCCTTCCTCCCCCTCTTCCCAGCCCCAGCGCAGGGTGCAGCGTAACCATCCAATCATGCTGACAGGTGGGGATTAGAAAGAAGTGACAGTAGCACCTACTCTGCTGCTCTAGGTCCCCACGATTTTGGTAGGGAAACCCCCAGACCCACATCAATTACCGTCTTCTCAGACTACCTGAGCAGTATCTGTGCATATTTCTTTCCTCTTTCATTGAAAATATTAGTCATGAAACAAAAATGAAATTAACAAAAATTCAGCATTTTCACAGGCATTGGTACTGCAGGAGAGCCATTTTTCACTGTAACAAGGTCAGCTTATCTGCCCTCTGGTTCAGTGACTTGAGTGCAGTTTTCCTTGATGTAAACTGTGCTGAGACACCCTTAGAACAAAAAAACAAAAACAAAACAAAAAAACAGCCTGGGGGTGTTGACAGACTTTAAGCCATGCTGGAGTTAATGGCTAGTTTTTGCCTGGCATCTCTCTGCTTCTAGATACAGCTTGTCTTAATAGCAGTTTGTCAGAGGGAGAATGGCAAAATTCAGCTTTTAAAGGAAAAGAAATTGATCTGCTTTTACTTTTAGGCTGTTTTTCATATTCTTAGTTCACAGAGTGACTTGATTTCTCTTTCCTGTAGAAGTGTCACAGAAGGTGAAATTGGAAAAGACGTCTCCACTTCTTACAGACACTCGTGGTCTGACCACAAGCACCTTGCACAGCCGGACACTGCAATGATTTCAGTCATAGGCAGTTGGCACAATCAGGTAACAGAGATTCCCCCCCCCCCCATGCAGACTGTTCTTTTCAGTTGCTGAATCACTGACACTGATGAATTTTAATTGCAAATCAGTTCAGATAAATTTGTTCCCAAAATTGATCATTCTTAAGGACCTACTCTGTGTTTGGCATTCTCTTAGTGTCCACGAGATGACGTAAAGAGTGAAAAAGAAGTTTATCCTCTATTGGAGAAATTTTAACCCTTAGTTGAGTACCTAGAAATAGCAGTGTTTTAGTTAAAGAAGGATTTGGGGTGGGTTTTTTTTTTCTTTTTTCAGGAAAATTAGTCAAAATCTGCTTAAAGGAAGCACTGTTCAAAATTCTGTTCTCTGATTGTTCTGTTGCATATTGACCAACTAGTAGAGAAGACATGTAATCTTCAAATTAATTTAGGCTGCATTTATAGAAATTAAGTAGCCCTTCAACCAAAACGTACATTCCTTCCTTATGATATAGAAATGCATATTGATATCATAGGATAGCACTTATATGTGAAATCCCAAAAAAATGATACAAATGAACTTATTTACAAAACAAAAATAGACCCACAGATATAGAAGACACTAAGGTTACGAAAGGGGATGGGGGGGGCGGGAACGGGGGATAAATTCGGAGTTTGAGATAACATATACACCCTACTATATATAAAATAGGTAAACAACAGGGACCTACTGTCGAGCACAGAACTATACTCAATATCTTGTAATAAACTATAATGGAAAAGAATCTGAAAAAGAATAGATATATATACATGTGTAACTGAATCACTTTGTTGTGCACTTGAAACTAACACAACATCGTAAATTAACTGTACTTCAATTTTTTTTTTAAAGTGCGTATTGAGAGTATAAATCATTTCTTCCGGCCATAAAAGGAGTCTTTCTTCACACTTTAAATAAAGCAGTCCATGTAAGCTTGTTTTTCTTACACTTCTCTCTCTAGAGCCTTGGTTGTTACCCAGTGGAGCTGGAGCGAGGCCCCCGGGGCTTTGGATTCAGCCTCAGGGGTGGGAAGGAATACAACATGGGGCTGTTCATCCTCCGTCTCGCTGAGGATGGTCCTGCCATCAAAGACGGCAGAATTCACGTGAGTTGGCTTCTGTCTGCAACCTTTGGTTCTGGCTCCGGACTGGAAACTTCTGAAAATAGTTGATTAAAAGGAATGCAGAAACCTCCTGAATCTATGAAGTAAGATTTTCCATCACTAAAACCTGAAAGGCAGATGCTTGTCATGATTTCATTTCCTCTCCGCAGGGTGCTATACTGTATTGCAGTTAGGCTGCTTGCGCTGGCTTGACTTTGGTCAGTAAGAAAAAAATCAATTTTACTTACGTAGTCAACATTCAAGGGCAAATGGATTAATAAATAAAATATACTTTCATCTTATTAAAAGTCTTGGGAAAGCCAGGATGAAACAGAATCATCGACTTCTTCCAAGAAACAATAATCCCAGGATTTTTTTTCCCCTCTTAGCTACTTCTAGAGGGAGCCAGAGGTCGAAAAGCATGACTCTCCCAACCTTTATTATCATTTGCAGGACTAGGAATCACATCAGCAGTGTTTCTGCATCGGTGTTCTCAGCTCTGAAACACTATAGCTGTGTACATGGCATTGGGGCCAGATGGTTTATGGATCTGCAAAAGATATTTTCCTTCCTTCTCTAGATGTTACTTAGAGGACTCTTATATAGAAGACATTTGCTGGCCTCAATTTTTTTAAAAATAGTTAATTTACTGGTATTCAATTATATGCTAAAAATTTTATATGCTAAAAATTATAAAATCCGGACAGCCTTCCCCTTACTGTTCAAGAGAACTTTGGACTTCCTCCCTCTGCTACCAAAAGGCATCAGGGAAAGAGAAATTTTTCTTTTTCTTCTTCTCCTTTTTTTTTTTCTCTTTTACATTTAACTAAGTAAACTAATTGGAAAGGCAAATGACCCTGGCAAATTATTAGACGGTATATTCTAACAATGATTAGAAACGTCTTCTGGGTGATTTTGCAGTTTTGAATTATGTACATCACTACTCCACTCCCATTACTCATTTCATAAACATTTACTGAGTGTTTGCTTTACCCAAGGATTTATACATGATACTGAATGAGCTGGGAGAAAGAGTGACCCCAAAACAAGATACCATCCTTTCTCTAAAGGACCAGACTTTTTTGTACAGTACTGTGAAAAAAACGTGAGGGAGGCCAGTGGGAGAAAGGATTTGGCAAAGACTGATGATGTACTAAGTTGTAGTCATGTTGAAGGACCAGCTGGTTGAGCAGGTGTAAATATTTAGCAGGCAGTTAGGACAAGAGGTAGAGTCCCAGGTTGTGACATTACCCAGACAGAAGTGATAACTGATGCCTTTGCTGGGGATGAGTTCACTAAAGGAGAAGATTTAGAGAACTGTGGGCCAGGGGCGGGACTCTGGATAAGGCCTGTCATTAGTGGACCATAGAAAGCAGAGAAAATGGGGAGGGTGCAAACGCAGAGCAGCAGAAGCAGAGCTGGAGGGTGTTGATGGCAAGGAGAGGGGCTGATGGCCGAAGTCCATTCGTGTGCTGAAGCTGAGCTGTCTGCTCTCGCCGCACTTCACTTTCTTGTAGGGACAGTTTCATAAAGTGGGGAGAAGAACGTGGGTTTGGAAATCAGACAGGACAAGGATCGAACTCTGGTTCTGCCACCTTGTAGCTGTGCATAGTTGGGTCGCTACTCTGACCCTGCACAAAACGCAGAGCTATAATACACGTAAAATACATGGCCCAAGTAAACTTCTTAAAAGTTTTAGTAAGAGCAGTTTGAGGCACTGTTTATGGGGATGGCATACTTATTTCTGGTTTTCTTGGTCCTTTTTCTCCTCCACCCCCTGCCTTTTTAAAAAAAAATCTCTAAGTCATTTAAATCTGGAGTTTAAAAAAAATCTCCCATTGTATATTGTATCACAAAACTCCAGTTAAACCAAAAACTAGGATATAATTGAAATGTTGCTTTCAAATATAACCCTCAGATACACTAATCGCACCAAATAAAAGGCAAACAAAGAGGCCTTAAAGGATTCTATTTCTAAAACATGTTATTCTTAATAATGAGCAGAAACTTTAGAATTATGGGATTAAATCAGCTTTAATATAAAAAAGAAACTCTGAAATTTGAAAGCAAAAGCAAATAAGCTATTACTGCTATGCCCAGGTTTGTTCTAAACTCTAATAAATCAGCTTTTCAGAGAATTATTTTTCTGGCTACTAAATTATCAAAATCTTGACTTGGTGTAGGGATCATGGGAGCTTTGCTGTAAATGACAACTTACTCAGGTGGCCACTGTCCCAAAAGATGAGCATTTCTCTCCAGCTGACACTCGTGCATGAAGCCACCTGAGCGTCCATCCTGCCTTCCCCTCTTGCCTCTCTCCTCTTCTCCCGTGTCTTTTCTGTTAAGCTGACACTGTACTTTGTGTCCTGTACCTATTATTCCAGTATCTTCAGCACCTGAGGTAGTGCCTTGAATATTGATAGTAGATGCTCCATAGATATTTGTTGAAAGAATAGAATGCATGGTTAATATTTCTAGATAATGAGAGAATTAATTTTTTTTTTTTAATATTTAAGATTAACTCCCAGAACTTATTACTGGGTAGACAGGACTTGGGCTATATGAAGGAATAAGCAGTGTAATAGTATAATTCACTAAAACAAGAAAATGTTAACTTTTAATATAGATGGAAAGGTGTTGAGAGGATCTGTACATTTAGTGAGTCTTCAGCTGGTCCTTAAATCCTGTTAAGATTTAGAGAGGAAGGAAAAAGGTTCTGGATTAAGGGAATGAGAAATCAGCTGAATGGAAAAAGTCCATATTAGGGAATAGTGTCAGACTGAAATATTTGACAAAGAACAGAATCAGATTTAGAAACTATTAAGAGTCTGCTGTCTTCCAGACCACATGTTTGTTTTCACTTGTATTAGTTTTAGTCTCACAAAAACTCTGTGAGGTAGGTGGCATTATCCCCACTTGCAGATTAAAACTGAGGCTCAGGGAGACTCAGTCACAGCCACAGAGGGACCCAGGTCCGTTGTCTCTCAGCCTGGTCTGTGTGCTTTCACATCAGGCCATGATTATGTCGTTTGGACTCAATTCCTTTGGGAGGCATAAAGGGTCTTAACAGGTTGTGAGATAATGTAAGCAATGTGTTAGAAATATTGTTTAGTCATTTTAATACATTTTAGTGGATGTTGTTTTAAAAACTGCAAGACTGCCTTAAAAAAGTGACTTTTTTAAAAATGAACACAATTTTTCTCTATCCTTCTTCCCACTTTCCCTCTTTTGGTTCTCCTATTCTCATTTTTTTCTTCCCCTTTCATTTCTTTCTTCTCTCCTCTCTCTTCTCCTCTGTCCCCCACAATTCTATTTTTCAGTAATACAAACACCTGACCTTGAATCTTTATTCTTATCAAAAGATATATTCCCCATTTTTTGTATTTTTATCACACTTAAATTTTTTAAAGTAACAAACATTTAAAAGAATGTTTACATTTCCCTCTCAAAGGTGTGATTTTTTATCTTAAGCTTTGTGTAGTCCAGTTTAGAACTTTTTCCCCTTTTGAGGGCCTCTCTACCATAAATCTTAAAGCCATGGCTTTCCTCTCCTTCACCCTAATTTAGTTTTTAATTTAAACAAAGATGACACCTGGTGGCAGATCTGTTCAATTACAAGTTTTTTGCAGTTTATTTGTTGTGCTGAAAGAATAAGAAATATGCAGGTTTGGACAGAGAATTTAAGCCAAAGAATATAATTGAAATGAATTATAACCTCAATCACGTTTTTACAAGATGTACCCAAAGCATGCTCCAAGTAGTATCTATTTTAATTTTCACTTCTCTAATTATCAGAGGGTTTTATATCTGGTGCTAATTTGTCATCTGTGTTTCCTCATGAAAATGATTTTTCTATAATCATTTATTGAAGGAAATCTGGGTACCAACTTTTGTTTCACTTACATACCTATTCTGGATATAAGGGTTTTTTAGTGAATTATGTTTATTACTTTTTCTCCATCCTATTATGTTTATTATCATCTTATTTTGGGGTTTTTTTTAGATTTTTTTCCCACTTTGTGTTAAATCCATCTATTTTGTGTTATCCTCCATTTCTTCACTCTTATTTTTTTTCCCATAAATATGCAATAAAACGTTCTATTTTCTTAGTTTACTTGAAAAATTTTTGCATTGTATAGAACGGGGTGCAGTCTATAGTTAAATCTTCATCCTGCTACACTGTTTTTGGTTTTTTTTTTGGCTGCTTGGGTCTTTGTTGCTGCACTTGGGCTTTCACTAGTTGTGGCGAGCGGGGGCTACTCTTCGTTGCGGTGCGCAGGTTTCTCATTGTGGTGGCTTCTCTTGTTGTGGAGCACGGGCTCTAGGCGCACGGGCTTCAGTAGTTGTGGCTCACGGGCTCTAGAGTGCAGGCTCAGTAGTTGTGGCACAGGCTTAGTTGCTCTGCAACACGTGGGATCATCCCGGCCGGACCAGCGATCAAACCCGTGTTCCCTTCACTGGCAGGCAGATTCTTAACCACTGTGCCACCAGGGAAGTCCCTCATCCTGCTATGCTTTAAATCTTTTTTTGGAAAACCAGAAAATAGATAATTTGAAAATTAACATTTATTTGTGCTTGGTGTATAATCCTGTTTTTAGCTCATTAATTGCTCCCAACAACCCCAGGAGGTAGGTAGGTACTAATGTTATCCCCACTTAACAGAGAGGAAAATGAGACCACTCTGCTAGGATGAGGTTGAGCCAGGAGTGAACCACAGACCTTATGACTCCAAAGCCCAGCTCCCAAGCCACTGTGCTCTGCTGCAGCTGTGGATACAGAGCAATCCTACCCACCTCTGTTAAATAATTACTGCGTCCTCTTCTGTTATTTCTGCATTGTTTTAGTAAGCTCTGCAAATATTTGAATTGCTTTTTGGAATTTCAGTAATTGTCCATTGTTCAGTTTTTCTGTTTTGAAGCCAGTACCCTTTAGTTGTTTGTCACCTCGAAATGTTGTTTAAAATCTGGATATATTTTAAAATCATTACCATCATTATCTTTAACCAGGTCCTTTGCAGAAGTTATACTTCACTCATTCACATGTTTCCTTTTTCTTTTCAAATAACTACAGACAACATTTCTAGTAAATAGCAATGGTACTGAGGCATTTTATTCTGATCCCTAATTTTTGTTTGTTTTCTAGGGAAATCACTACACACTAGAGTCATTTAGTGTAAGCCAGCTATTGGTTTTAAATAAGTATTCATATTAGTATGAATTTCTCCAAGCTGAATTTTCTTGAGTTTTAGTCTATAAATATTTCATTTAGGTAATGCCTCATATATGTACAGGGCGTAGCGGCAACACAAAGGAAGGAGTAGGCAGTTCTCCCTGGAGGCCAGGATAGGCTTCAAAGATGAGGAGCCACGTGCCTAGGATTTAGGATATTCAGCTCAAGTCGGAAAGTACCCTTCACAGGCGGATTAATCAGAGGTAGCTCTGTGGTATCATGTGGGTCATAGAGCCTTCACCTCTCCCACCACTTAACCTTTGGTTGAAAACTTTTAGAATTTGATTCTTGACTTCAAGATGCCCAGATCCTGCTTACTAGTCTAGTCATATAAACTTTTATAGCGTAAATAAAACTGGACATCATCTCTTCCTAGTGCTACCACCTGTCTACTCCTCATCAACTCTAGCATAACAACAGCCCTGTGCACAAGTTAAATATTTTACAAAGAGAGTCATTCAGCAGAGTTGGGTGGCTCTAGGGATGACAGAACAGAACTGAAAGAGGATGTGTACTTTCATGTTGTTTCTGTGAATGTTCCCTGTCTAGGTTGGGGACCAGATTGTTGAGATCAATGGAGAACCTACACAAGGCATCACACATACTCGAGCAATTGAGCTCATTCAGGCCGGTGGAAATAAAGTTCTTCTTCTTTTGAGGCCAGGAACTGGCTTGATACCTGACCATGGTAAGTTAAGTAACTCACCTGTAGCTGAAAAGCTGAGAATGTGTTAGGGAGGGGGCAGCAGAAGGAAAAGGAATATCTATTTGGAGGGGACAGATATTTTACTAGCTAATTCAGAGGTAACCACCAGAACCATCTAAAGTTAGTTACTATAAATAATAATATTACAAAATAAGTGACTTCATACAGAACTTTTGTTAGACTAGAATATATATGTTAAGCTAGTTTCAACAGAAAACATAGTTGCTTTTGCAGAGAAACGTGCCTATAAAACACAAGAACATTAGAGGCAAACGATTTTAATGTCATGAAAAGCATTTGAAATCTCTTCAAATGTTATTTTTTTCCTTATAGTAAGATGAGTTTCTCTCTCAATGAGCAGCATAAGAACTTTAGGCTTTTCTGGTCATTTGTCAAAAACAAGTTACTTTAGCTCTACCTGGAGACAAGGAGTTGCACTTGGGACCATTTCTGTAGTCCTGCACTGATCTTAAACTTCCTTGGTTTCACTGTATGTTTTTGAAATATCACAGTATTTGAAAATCACCATTTATCAACTGAGCACACGCGTCTAGAAGTACAATACCACACCATTTAGTCCTTGTCCGTTCCAGTTTCCTCCCTTCCCCCCATAGAGCTTTTGAGGGATAAGTATAGACATGACCTCCTACAGTCCCCTTCCAGCCTGTAATTCTCTGACTGTATTACCTTCCACCATCTGCTTGTAAACCATACGTCCCCGGTGACATCTTTGCTAACTGCGCTGTGGTGTTTTTTTACACAGTCCTAGGCTTTTTCTCTTCCTTCTTCAGGTTTGGCTCCTTCCGGTCTGTGCTCCTACGTGAAACCTGAGCAACATTAAGGCTTTCAGGGCTTTTCTTGGTCTTTCCTTAAAAAGATTTGGTAAATTTGCATGTCTTGTAAATCACTTCCTTCTTTTTTTTTTCTTTTTAATTAAAAATGATGCTATTAAATACATCTACTTCTATCTTCTGCACTTTTCAGTTTCCTTTTGACATTAAATTTGACAGCTTAAAGCAAGAAAATTATTTACAAATGCCCATGAACTCCATTCTGGTTACCACAGTTTGGTCTCCTTTATTAGTGACTTTGGCAAATCCTTAAGCTATATCCATCAATAATAGCTAAATTAGTAAGCTGCTTGGACCAGGTAATTTGGTCCAATTTTATTATTTATTTCTTTTAAGATTTTTATTGGGCTTTTGCTACTTATAAAGAATTTACACATCATATATTATCGTACCTATTATACAAAAGTAATTGGAAAAATGAATACTATTATTTTGTATATATAAAACAACCTACCCTTCAGGTACAAGTATAGCTGTCTGTATACGTCTGCCTTTATAGAGAGAGATCTAAACATACATGAACTTTATTTATAAAATACTCAGGCTGTTTGTTTAAGCAGTCAGTAAAATTCAAATGGCTATCAAAAAATTCAAAACTTAATTGTTCCTATTTATAATTCTAAAATTTAATAATGTTCTACTCAAATCACTTTTTGTAGGTGATTGGAATATTAATAACCCTTCATCTTCCAATGTGATTTATGATGAACAGTCACCATTTCACCCATCTTCACATTCTGCTTCCATATTTGAAGAGTCTCGTGTGCCAGTAATTGAAGAATCTTTGATGAGAGTTCAGATATGTGAAAAGGCAGAAGAATTAAGGGACATGGTGCCTGAAAAGAAAAGCACTTTAAATGAAAATCAGTCTGATATAAAACATCAGTCTCTTCTCCATAAAAATGTGAATAAAAGGGATCCACCCAACAGTCATGGGCACAGTGATAAGAAAAATCTCTTGAAAGTAGAAAATGGTGTCACACCAAGAGGCAGATCTGCTAGTCCCGAAAAGTCAGCCAGTCGATATTCAGAGGAACATTTAGAAAAGATTCCCAGTCCTCTAAAAAATGACCCCAAAAGAAGACCCAGAGATCGATCACTCAGCCCCAGGAAAGGAGAGAATAAAAGTAGTCAGATCAGCACCAGGGCAGCTTCTGGACAAGATCATTGCAGAAAAAGCAGAGGACAGTCTTCAAGCCCAAAGAAGCAGCAAAAAACTGAAGGAAGCAAAGACCAATCAAGTGCGAACCAAAGAGTAGGGGGCCATGTGAGCAACAACGCTGAGCAGATGTCAGATGGGAAAGAAAGGTCAGGTGTTGTCAGGAAAGATACAAATCACAGTCAGCCTGGAAAACACAGAACCAGGTCTCCAGAGAAAAACAGCAAGAGAATGGATGAAAAGTCTCTTCCGTCCAAAAAGACAAATAACACTACTAGTAGAGCTATATCGGAAAATGAAAAAGGAAAGAAAGCAACCTTAGTAGAAACAAGTTCTAGTAAAGATAAAACAGGAGAAAATGTCAAAATATCAGAAAAGAAGCCAAAGCAGGAACCTGAAGAAAGAATGGTTTTAAACAAAATAGAAGATCACAAAAGAAAAGAACTAGAGGCAGCTGACAAAAACAAAGAGAGTGGAGGGTTCAAACCTGAAAGCGGTTCTCCAGCTAAGAAAACACCAATAACTCCAGGGCCTTGGAAGGTGCCAAGTGCAAGTAGAGCCACAGGCACTACTGGGGTGGCCGAGAAGCGACTGTGACCTTTAGTATAAAACAAAGAAAAACAAGTTGTAATCTTCTCCTACTAAAAAGCAGTGTTCCCCTCCCCCCCCAAAATCATTTTTTCAGGAATTCTGAAATACACATAAGTACATTTTAATTTGAGCATCAAGTTACCTAGGCTGCATGAGGGGCCTGCAGGATTGCTAAGAACCCACTGTCCCCCTGGCTGGCTGCACGCCTTGCGCTCAGGAAGGAGCCGCACCCACACCCTCATCGGACACGCCCGGCTCAGGCCGCCCAGCTCGTCTTCATGAGTGTCTGAACAAATGACATGTTGATATTCACAACGTGGTCACAACTCACTTTATCTTTGTGCCAAGTTATCTACTGTATCATGTCTATTTTATCCTTCTCACTCAGATATTTCCACAGTAATGAAAAAACTAGGTTTGGCTTGGAAGTTGATATTCTCAATAGCATGTTGCATGTTCACAGAGAGAAATATTTGAGCCCTTGCAGAAGAAGAGATTGTTAACTCATCATTATAGATGGCAGTTGCCCCTCCTAACAGCTTACTGATGGTCCCCGTTTAAAAATAAAACTCTCAAACATCACTCCTGGAAAGAAAAAAAAAAAATGCAGTCAAATATTGACTTTCTTATGGCTGTTTATTTTAATTTGGCCGGATAAGGTATTTCAAATAACTGTTAAAAAGATGTTATTTACAAATGAATGTTCAAATGAGAAAGCACTTCAGTCGATTAAGAGCTCACCTCCTGCTGTGTTATCCAACCCTAATGTGTTATAGCGTCTCAGATCACCCTTTTATTTCATTTATTTTATTATGAAACCACAAAGAAGCATGTGGAAATATTGCTTATTGCTATTTGAAGAAAAACTACCAAATTTCTATTTCTGGATATCTTGGTTGAACCAACTACTAAGTCATTAGTCATTAATACATAATACATATTTGAAGAGGGACTTAATCATGAAACCAGTTTCACGGTCCATTGCCAGATGAGGTACCAACTCATCTGGCAGCAGCTATACAAGTTCGAATGTTGAGAAGCAGAACCTGTGTGAGACCGGCTCACAAGCAAGTGAGAACAAACGTGGTAGACAGTCCTTGCTAGATCTTATTTAATTTTAATATCTAGCTACATTAACTTATTTACAAACAAGAAAGGGAGAGTAAACATCTGCTTAGCTTGTACAGATTTTCAGAATTCTTTTTTAAAGTCTAATTAAAGATGTTTGTTTGTTGGAAGGTGGAGACAGTTTTTAGCTCCATAAAATAGATCCGGGTTTCTCAGCCCCCGGAAGCAGCATTCAGTAGCATCTATAAATAAAGGAACATTCTCAGAATAAAACCATTTTCTGGAGTATTTGAACACACTTGTTCTGTCACCCTGGGTTCATCTTGTTATTGTGAAACACATCATGTCCAGGTCCTTCCCTCTCAGAGTCTGACTGTGAAATTCTTTAATATAACAACTAAATCAGCCCCTGTAGATAAGACATGCTTCCCAGAGTGAGATTTCTGAAATCCCCTTTTCATCCAGAACTATATTTACCCACCTATTGTAACTACTTGAATAGAGAAGAATTAGAAGGCTTGATAAATGCTAAGAATTTAGTATCACAGAAATGATTTATTTTCCCTATAGTCCACAATTAGTGATAAAAATCCAATTTTTATTGTTAACTGCGACATAACTTTGATGTCATCTGTTGTCAGTCTGATGTGGCTCTTTCCTTTCTAAGTAACCTGTCACTGTACTGATTCTGTACTGACTTAGCAATGTGGCCTTGGAATGCTAAGCAAAATATGGATGTACTGGTTGTAAATGTTTATATATTGTACAGTACCTTTATATATACACTTGAGGTTCTGATTAGAGAAAGAGACCTGTAAATTGCTCGTTATTTTTTATATAGATATTAAAAAAAAAAGAAAAAAATCAGTTCATGGCCTGCATTTCTTTTACTGTCAGGTTTATGTAGTGTTGCTTTTTCTATTTGTGGAGCTAATTCTCATCATGATGTGAGTCCTCAAATAGATTTTTATCCCTACAAGTAACAAATATTCAAAGTCCTACAATCAGAAAGACTCTTACAATGATGACTTTACCTGTATAGCTATACATTTTTATCTATATGTAAAGCTCAAAATTAGTTTGAGTTGAATATCATTATACCTACTTAATACCTTTCACTGTAAGGAAAATAGCTTTGCATAAATAATTTGCTACCCCCCCAAAAATCCTTTCTTACACTGTCAGGGAAAGAAAAGGACTTGTCTTATTGGAAATTGTCATCAGACATTTCTAATGGACATAGCCGTGTAAGTCCAGTTACCACAAGGTCACAAACTCTATTTCATCAGACTATGGCATTTCACATTATTTTTAAATCATTTTATTTACTCTAGGTTGTACTTGTAGAGTGAAGTATTTTGACTTGATTTCACTGAAATTCTTGGTATGAATAATGCCTAAAACCTAGTTCAAGACCATGGTTAACTGAATACTCCTCTTGAGTTGAAAAATCAATTCCCGCCTGCCATTACTGAACTCACACTGAAAATAAACTCCAAACCCTGAGCCCCACCATGGAGATGTGTGTTTGTTGTAGCAAAGCCTGCAGAGTGGCAGCAAAATCATTTCGTTGTTGTTTTAGTGGACATATTTTCTTACTGGTCGTAACAGCAAAAAAGTTCTGGGATGCTATCACGTTGTCTCCCTAGAGATATGATTAGTGAGTAAGAGCCTATAATATTGTCTTCTAACCCTCGTACATTAAATTTTTGGGGCCAAGTAGCATTTGCACAGAGTCAACTCCTATTTCAGAAGTCTTGGACACAGAAAAGCATGTGGCTTTTTATTTCTACCTGAGCATACCTTGGTTATTTCCTTTTTTAATAGTCAGATATTCTCATGTAGAAAAAGTCAAATGCTTTTCGAAGTGAACTAATGAAGAGCTTCATGTTTAATGTGTCCAACATTCAAAGAGAATTGGGTTTTAAGAAAGCAAGGAGTACTCAAATTAGTTAAACTGTGTGACAGTCTTAACTACCGACCTCCACAGAGATGTGTTTAAGCTCGAGCTTAGTCCAGAGTGAGCTCCAGGAACTAAGGAACACTGGTGTAGACAGACTTCAGTCACAAAACGTGATGATTCAGTCTGGCGTGAAGAATATATCAGAGCAACTTCTTACATCATCCTGGCATGCTCCAGTGCTAAGAACTACTTGTGCTTTTTAAACAATAACAGATTTGTTTATTTAGGCAGCTCTTTACTGCTTATGCTATTAAGGTTTATCAGCAATACAATGACTGGTTTAAAGCACGCCATGATTATGACATGAACTCTATAATCTTTGCTTCAGTTGACTGAATTAGTTTAAGATATCCACTAACTTGGATCTGTTTTCAAAGTTTCTATGCAAGTAGAGCCTTAAGTGTAAGAAGGGAGTATGAAGGCTTATCAAGAGTAGAATTTAGTAGAGTTCTGCCAAAGAACTCTGAACCTTTCTCACATACACATTAAGATACAAAAACATAGCCAAGTGCTTTAATTTAGCCTGAACCTATATTTTTCCAAAGAATCCTGTGGTTATTTGTCTATTTTCCAATGTTTGCATTAAAGTCAAGCAGAACTATTAGCAAATGTTTATAGCAAATCAAGAGGCTTATTTTGTCCTTAATAAACAACAACTATTTGTTACCTTGAGTAATACCTTATTACAGCATATAGGCTCAGAGTGTGCTGCAGGAAAGGAATGGAATTATTGCACATTTGGAAAATCAAACTTCATTATTCAAGATGGGCATTAATAACTGCAAGAAGCAAAGGATTACTTTAAATGACCAAACTAGTCAACAGCTGTATAGATGAGATTAAGTTTAATGAATTTACTTCCTGATAATTCCAAATCATACACTATATTTGGGAGTAAGACCCATTTGGCCCATTATAGAGTGTGTAGACTAAAAAATTTTGAAAATGAATTTCATTAATTTGAAAGAGGGTTATTTTTACAGTTCACAGGTTCACTTACCTCTAGATACAATGAACCAAAAATAAAAACACAGACCCGTAAGCTTACACTTTAGAGGACATCCTGGTATTTAGAACTTTTCTACTTGTCTCTGAAAGTTAAGAAAACCATACCCCAATTAGGCAAGTATTTGGTTATTCAGCTTTTCAAAGTGTTTATATTATACATGAGGCATAATGTACATATTTAGGAAGTTTGAAGTCATACCTCCATAGCGATTTTAGGAGACAGAATTTTTCCCAATACAAATTATAAAAGTAGCTGAACAGGTATTTTTCTTATCCATCTATGGTTATTATTTCAATTAAATGTATGTATGGCCTAATCTAGTTCTATTTTTACATCTTGGTTTATTTAATTTCTCAGTACCAGGTAAATGTTAAAGCATCACTCCTTTTGGGAGATCAAAACAAAAGTCCAATCTCCTAGAAATTATTATACAGGAATAAATGAAGCACTGAGAGTACAACTCTTCCATCCTAACAGAAGAAAAAAACAAAAAAACAAAAAAACTACATTAACAGTAAATTACTTGAGGTCTATTATTCATTTATTCTATGCATTTATATTACGTACCTATTATGGGGTCAGGTACTCTTCTGCATTCTGGGGACCTAGGAGTGAAAAACAACAACAACAAAATTCCTGCCTTAAGGGACTTATATTCTAGTGGGGAAGGACAGAAACAAGTAGGCAAAAAATAAATAAGATAATCAGATTCTGATAAGTGCCATGAAGGAAATGAACAGGACCATATATAACTGATAACAAGGATAAGATGGGGAACAACTTTAACTCAGAGAAGGTCCTGCTAAGGAACTGACAGCTGAGAAGCCATTCAGGGGAGAACTTAAGAAAACATTCCAGGCACAGTCTGAGATAAGAAAGAACTTGGTATAATGGAGGAACACAGGGAGGCCAGTGTGGCTGTCAGGTACTGAGGAGGGGAATTTGGAAAGGGAAGCAGGCCTGATAATGAAGGGCCTTGGAGGCCAGCATAGGGAAAGCCAGGAAAGATGTAAGTAGGAATGATATAGTCTCCATATTTTTAAGGTCACTCACGTGGCTGTGGAGAACCAACTGCAGAGGCAAGAATGGGAAGGGAACAGTGGGTCAGCACAGTAATCCAGCTGAGCGCAAAGGAGGCTCAGTCTGTTAGCGGTGGAAACACAGAACCAACGTGACTGGGTGGTAGATTAGATATGGAGGGAAAGAGAGGAGCCAAGAATAAACCCTAAGCCTTTGGCTTGAGCAATTGAGTAAACTTTTTTCTATTTACTAAGGGGGGAAAAACATTTACTCTCCCACCTCAGACAACTTAAAAAAAAAAGAAAGGAAAAATATATATGAAAAAATGGGTGTTAGATGTTGGACAACAGGCAGTAAAAGACAGTGGAATTAAATGAGGTGAGCCCCATGGTTGGCCCAGATTACTTAGAGGCAGTTTCTAGGCTGTGGCATAGGAAGCGGGAACCCAAACTGAACCAAGCAGCCTTGCTGAGTTGAGGAGGTGAGAGTTAAGAATTTGGGGAGGCCAGGACAGCTAGAATTGGCAGGTAGAGTACCAGAGAGAAGACAGCTGCATAGAGAGAAGAGGACAGCTGCACAGAGAGGAGAGAGCTCCAAAAATGTGCAGAGGTTTCCTTTCAAGTTTTCAGGTGAGTATTGATCAGCACAAGGAAATACCCAACAGGGAAAAAAGAACCACCAAAAAGAAGCAGGCCAAAAATTCTTGAGCTGGGAAGGGTTCATGTTCCTACAGTCAAACTGGAAAAACATCATCATGAACAGGGTATCAGGTAGAGGACTCAGGAGGATTTTGCTTCAGTTGTGGAGAAAAGTAGCACCAGAGTAAACGCTGCTCTGGCCCACCTAACAAAGCTTAAAAGCAAGCCTTGAAATGATCAAACTGTTTTCAAGTATCATAACTGCATTCTAAAACAAAGCTCAAGAATATTTAAAAGAATACACACACACGAAAACCCAACACCCAACAATGTAAAAATTCACATCCATTAAGAAATTACTAGGCATGTAAAGAAGCAGGAAAATATGACCCAAAACGAGGAGAAAAATAAATCAATAAAAACAAACCCCAAAATAACACAGATGATAGCTGTTACAATGTTCTTATTTACTATTTCTATTATAAATATTATAAAAACAAGATAGAGAAAAGAAACAGCATGTTAAAGAGAGACATGAGGATACAAAAAAATGAAAAAGCAATATCAAAATTCTGTAGACAAAATACATTGGGTAGGATTAACAGCAAATTAGTGCAGAAGAATAGGTCAGTGAACTTGAGGCACAGCAATAGAAATAGTTGTCCCAGTCTTCTGTCTTTAATAGAAATTAAAAACAGAAGACTGGGACAATGTACAGAACATCAGTAAGCTGTGGGACAACTTCAAGCAACCTAATAAACATATGGAGTCTCAGGAGGTGGGAGACTGGGGTATAGAAAACTTATTTTAAGAAATAACAGTCAAAATTTTTCCAAATTTGATGAAAACTAAAAATCCAGAGACCCAGTAAGTGCAACAAATCCCAAGCACACACACAAAAAATGAAGACAACTACACCAATGCACATTATAACTAAATAGCACAAATTCAATGAAAAAAGATAAAAACCTTAAAAGCAGCCAGAGTTAAAAAAAAAAAAAAAAAAAGACATTACATACAGAAGAACAAAGATGACAGTGACAGCAGACTTCTTGTGAGAAGCAATGCAATCCAGGAGGCAGTAGAGCAGCAACATCTTTAAAACTAGAATTTTATGCCCAGAAAAAACATCTTTCAAATATAAAGATTCAAAAATCTTTCTCAACAAGGTAGGACTATACACCTTGCTAAAAAGATTTTGGATTTTTACCTTCAAAGTAATACTAAGCCATTAATGGATTCTAAACGATGAGACTGAGACTTGCATTTCAGAAAAGACACATTAACTTTTGAGATGAATAGGTGGGCATGGGGGAGAGGGGCAGAAAAGCAGAATCTTGTTCAAAAACAAAGGATGTTGACTTAGATGAGGGTGGTGAAAGTGGGGATGGAGAAGAATGGACTGATTAGAAAAATATCTAGAAGATAATTACTCACAGACTTGATGACTGGATGTGAGGTATGAGAAAGGCAAGAGTGAAAAATGATTCCCAAGTTTCCGACATAAGCAGCTACCCATACAGTTAATTTTACCCACCTGAAAAATCATTTAAACAAATTATACACCATCAAAACCATAATCGAAACAACTCACAAGAGTAAACTATTCTGAGCACTGCATTTACGCTACAGAATTCACTGTGTGAAAAATTCAAATAAAAATAGAACAGTGGTTTTTTTTTTTGTAGGAGAAAAAGATAAAGGCATCAGCTTTCTTCATCCGAAATCTGCACTGAGCAGCTCAATCCTGGATTTGAGATAGCTGCTCTTGTTCCTTATGGAAAATAGTTAAAGCATGATTTCTATGAGCCATCTGTTGAGACACTGAAGTGCCTTTACAGATCAGTTCCTTCCAAAGGTAAATCACTATAATGGGGTTTTACTTTTTAAAAAGAATTGTAACTCTCACGCAGTATTTGGAATGGCTGCAAATTTTTGGTAATCCACTTCTAGTTCAGCAATCTTGCCCCCTATGTTTCTATCTTCACAGTTAGGAATCTATCAGCAAAAGACTTTTAAAGGGTTTTAAACAGTAATTACAAATGTTTGTTGTGGATTTATTAAGGGCTACGTACTTTATGCTATGTTAAGTGCCTTACATGATAATCTCATTTAACCTTAACAACACTATTAGGTAGTTATTATCCTTATTAAACAGGTAAGGAAATTGAGATGCAAAAATGTTAAGTAACTTGCCTTAGACTATGAAGCTAATAAATAGCAGAGCCAAGGATATGAATCCAGAAAGGTCTGACCTCAATTCCTGGACTCAAGAAATTCATCTTTAAACCTCAAAAATCTTCCTGCATCTTAGGATATGTGTAAATGATACACTGATTTTGCATGTACACATTTCACATGTAAAAACTAAGCTTCCTAATTATTTCCATTTAAAAATTCACAAAATCTTGTCATTAAAATGTGGGCTTTCAATTTGCCTCGAGAGATTCTTCAAAGTGGGTAACTTAATGAGCAGGAATTAAATGTAGACTATTAGAGTTTTCATTAACATATGTATACGCATGTATGTGTAACAGGGGATACTGATAAGAGAATCCAAATCATCAGTGGCATAGCTTGGCTCAGTACAGACACCGAGGACATGAGATTATACTGAGGGTTAAATACATTGAGTCTCACAACAGATAAACTATGAACGCTTCACTTAGTAGTGTGATGGGAAACATAGCTCAGATGATTTAAATGGAAAACGTGTTTTCTGGTGGACACGGATGAGGGTGCATAGACTTAAGTTTCTCATGCTGAACTACATGCCATATTACATGCATGACTCTTTCACCAACAACTATACAGTTATTAGGATTAACTTCAAAATTATAAACTAATTAAAATTTTCTCCACAGTTTAACAGAAAATCACAGTTTAAAAGGTTATTTTTTTCTTTCAACAACAACAAAAAAGCCTAGAAACTGAAATTCTGCAATAAAGTTCTTTTATTCAGGTTCAACCTAAAATAGTTTAAACTTGATCTCTCTTTGCTAGAGAAATGAAATCTCCAATTCTATAGACTGTAATAGAAAAGTACTGAATTTGCATATTTCCAATAAAGGATTTTGCTTCATGCTTTGGGCATCTGCCATAGTTACCCAAAAGACTATTTCCAATAAATATAACTGTCACAGCACTGAAATGCCCAGAATAAATTTCTTAACTTAAAAAGTTGTCCTTAAGTTACTATAACACAACAGTCTTCAGTCTCCTGACTATTCATACTATTTGAAAACCATGAAAATACAGGTTTTTAGCATGCACACCCAGTTGGAAAAGGCTCTGTTCCTCTGAAAACACCATTCGTTAGATTAGGTAGAGCTGAGGGCACCTCTCCGTGTGAACAAGCAGGTGGGTGTCTCATGGGTTTGCAGTCATCTCTTTCCTTAATGGGTTAAGCACTGATGCCAGCAAGGGGAGAAAGTCCGGGCACATGACTCAGCTTATGACTTAATTTTCCACAGCTAAGAAAAGAAAATCACCAAAATAGTTAGTTTTATGACAAATAGGTGGGGTTGATAGGTACACTTACATGTAAACCAAGAACCATTTACATAAGAAAAAAGTACCAACTGTGACAACAGCAACCATAGAACATCATAGAGAAAAAACCGTTAACAATTTCCAGGATCAAAAAAGATATACTGCAGTTCATGGGTTTTTGGTTTTCATTCATTCTACCTCTGTACATTTCCCTAGATCAGAGGCCAACACAGCCCACGCTATTAAATTGACATGAGATTCAAACTTGATTTTTTTGTTCCGTTCAAGAGCACGATCTATTGTACTTGCATAAAATGAGAAAACCTAAGCTGAATGTCTATTTCAAATGTCTATTTCTCTACCTCAAGAGTTATTTCCATGCCAGTCCCTCCCTCCCTCCTTCCACCCTCCCTCTCTCGCTCTCTCTCTCTCACACACACACACACACACACACACACACACAGTGGGAAGAACAAAGATTACTATATACAATAAGTTTTAAGACTAAGGCAGATGCTAAAGAGTGATAATCACACTTACTCTTATATTAAATCCTAGAAGATCACTTATAACACCTGAGACAGCAGAAAGGATAACTACTCGTGTGATATTGTAGATCAAGGGATTCATTGTCAGTCCATAGAGTCTAAATGGTGTGTCCAGCTCCTACAAAAACATGAAAGAACTGAGATGAAATACATGGTTTCATAACAGCCATCAGTGATTTCTGGACTGTTTTTTTCAGTCTTGGGAGAGGATGATTGCTTAAAACCTCTTCCCTTAATGTTCAATAGCTACCTTCAAAAAACCTGTAATGAGGGGAAGCGGGGAAGGGATAAATTTGGAATTTGGGATTAACAGATACAGACTATTGTATATAAAATAAACAACAAGGACCTACTGCATTGTACAGGGAACTATGTTCAATATCTTGTAATAACCTATAATGGAAAAGAATCTGAATATATATATCACTTTGCAGTACACCAGAAACATTGTAAATCAACTATACTTCAATTAAAAATAATAATTTTAAAATTAAAAATTAATTAATTAATTAATTAATTAATGCCTGTAATGGACTCTCACCTACTTTTCCACTAGCTAAGTTTTTAAAGGTGGATTCAAGCGATATGCTATTTGTGATTTTTTAATGTAATTTTATAATGTGACAGACATCAGCAATCACTAGAACTTGGGTAATAAGTTGGGAAACTTTTTCTCATAGAGTCATTAACCCCAAACTATCAAGTTGGTAGTTTGAATCTACACAGCATCTATCTGTTACTAGGGTCCTCTCCAAGAAGTACAGCACTGATTTAATTAAGTGGTAGTGAAAATGTATCACGGGATATTACTTACTTTCAACAACTTGGTGGATAGCTTTAATACATTGTTTACTAGAGTAAGCTGTTCTTTCTTATTCGGCTTTTTTTCCATTTTAAGATATAAATTAATCTAAGGGAAGGAATAGAGATTAGGGCAAATGTCATGGAAAAGATAGATATATATATTGCATTCAACATGGCAGATTTTGAGGGCAATGTTTTCAAGTAAAATACATTTCAAAATTCCAGTGGCTCTTTCTTCAGAACACATATGCCACCTACCCAAACCCCCATCCCTAATCAGTCACATATGGCAAAGAAAAGCTATTTAGTGAAGAAAAAATAACAATGAAGCAATTTATCAAAACAATGCAAACTTTTATATTAATTATAGCAATTAAAATGTAAACTCCTTGAGTTCAAAAACTATATCTTATTCATCTTGGTATCCCCCAAATAATCTAACATCCTCATTAAACATTCATGGAATGGAAGAAGATAGCTGCTTTTAATTTACTAATCCCTTGTTTTTCCCCTTATGGTAAGAATTCTCCACTATAATTCTAAGGTCAAAAAAAAAATCTAATGATATTAGGTATTTTTATTTAAAACTTATGGATAAACATGAAATTAAAAACAAAAAAAACTGTATACTACTTTGTATTTATAAGAAACATTTCTCAATTGTAATATCTACTCACATACTAAAGAGCAAGTATTTTCCAAACACTGAATGTATTCAGCATTTGATTGATAGAGAAGAAAGTCAAGGAGCTTATTAAACATCCTTAAATGACAGGTACTCTAAAGATCTAATACTTGACACAGAATATGAGATTAAAAGCATGCTCCATTACCACCAACAAAAATAATTTTTATACTATGAAGTAGCACCCAATCCTGGGAGCAGGTGGGAAAGATAATATCCTCATTTTATAAAGAGGAAACAATTATATAGTTGCAAAGTGACTTGTAAGGTGTAAGGTCATATAGCTAGAAAGTGACAGAATCTAGACTCAACCCTGAATCGTCTGCAGAAATCTTATACCATCTCTAACCACTGAATCAAACTGTCAAGGACCAATCAATACCTGTTCGGTAAGTAATATTGAGACATTGCTGTATTTCTTATTGGTTTCAGACCCCAGTGAGGCTAAGCGCAGTAAGAAAAGTAGTAAAGCTGATTCCCAGATCAAAAACTCCCAATTATAAGCATCATTTAGGAAAGTTTTATGTCCCCGGAGAACCTATGAAAAGGACCAAAAAAAAGTTAAGTTTTTCACTTGTCTTAAAATCTGTAATTACTCCTTTACTCTAGAACTTTAAAAACATTTACAAGATACCAATATTTTAATACTCAAAGTAGGAGACTTTTAATACTCATAAAGTATTATCTATTCAATTAGTAATTATGTATTTCTCTAAGTTTCCTAGATTTTCTTCTTTGCATGAGAGACAGCAAGGGTCTGGAAGTAACAAGGGAAGAAAACATAATAGAATTAGTGAAATAAGACAAATGTATTTCCAAACTCTTTAACCACAAGTGTGCCCACTCACAATTATATGGTGACCATTTTTCAAAGTTGGGTTGGCCAAAAAGTTCCTTTGGTTTTTAAGTAAAAATAAACGACACATTTTTCATTTTCACCAAGAACTTCATTGAACAACGTATTCACCCTTTTGTTCCACTACCTTCTGACATTTTTCAGGCAACTTCATAATTCCATCTTCCCAAAACTTCTTTATCTTTTTGAGCAAAGAACTGTTCCAGGTGCCTTTTACAGTCTTGCAGGGAATTGAAATTTTTTTCCATTAAGAGAATTTTGTAAAGACTGAAATAAATGGAAATCCGAAGGTGCAATGTCTGGTGAATGTGGCGGATGAATCAGAACTTCCCAGCCAAGCTGTAACAGTTTTTGCCTGGTCATCAAAGAAATATGCGGTCTTGCGTTATCCTGATGGAAGATTATGTGTTTGCTGTTGACTAATTCTGGATGCTTTTCGTTGAGTGCTGCTTTCAGTTGGCCTAACTGGGAGCAGTATTTTTTTTTTTTTAAGAAGTTGAATATTTTATTATTAAACTGTTTCTTATTTTCCTGCAAGGCTGTTGCTTCACTGTATAAAAATAGCACCAGCAAACACAGTATATTGCAAAATTAAGATAGTAATGTTCTTTACTGGACACTATACAACTAACAAACTTTTCTCCACTGCCATTTATTTCCAGTGGCAAGTTCATTGAGTATTTTGACCCAAATCCAGGGATGGCTGTAAGCAAGTTACAATGTTATATAAGGTTAATATAACAATGTTATCCTTGAATTACATAATTTTTATAACTAGTTTTACCACAGATAATTTCAGGAATTCTGATTATTATAACTGGAGACTAGCCTAAAAATCACAGGGTGTTGTGAAAAAGATGCATGTGTTTATCTGAAATTAGGAAGTTAAGGGGTATTTTCTTCAAGCAACATTGTTGCAAGTAGTTTCTTTTGCTAAAAGTTGCTTTTTAAAAATCTATCCACCACTAATTTAAGACAACTATGCTAGATTAAGTTGTTTCAAACTAGTTTATTTAGGGGTTCCATTTTCACTCCTCAATAGATTTTATGTATTTCTCATATGCTTCTTCACTCATTAGTTTATCTAGTTCTGAAAGGTTACTGAGTGTCATCTTGATCAGACAACTATCGTCATAACAAGATCTGTTGACAAGTCCTGGATTTTCTGCTAGAGCTTCATTAATTTCAGTTACTTCTCCTGATAGAGAAGAGAGTTCACTAGCAGCTTTCACACTTTCCAAAGCACCAAATTCCTCTTGTTTGTTCAATTTTGTCCCAACTTCAGGCAGACTACAGTAAACAACATCTCCCAACGCTTCCTGTGCAAAATTGCTAATTCCCACTGTTCCAACACCGTTTTCTGTTGTTACCCATTCATGTTTGTCTGTGAATTTACGACCCGACAGCAGAGCGGGTCTGGTGCGCAGCTCCCGGACGGCGCCCGCCCGCAGTCCCCAGGGTCGCGGTGGGCAGGGCGCGTTGGGCTCAGGCTGCAGACCCTGGTCCGCACGCTCCGCGCCACTCGCAGCGCCATGTTCGCAGGGGTGCTGGGAGCAGTATTTGCTGGAATTAATCGTTTGGTTTTCTGGAAGGAGCTCATAATAGAGGACTCTCTTCCAATCCCACCATATACACAACATCACCTCCTTTGGATGAAGACCGGCCTTTGGTGTGGTTGATGATGGTTCATTTCACTTGCCCCGCGATCTCTTCCATTCCACATTATTGTACAGTATCCACTTTTCATTGCCCGTCACAATATGTTTTAAAAATGGAACATTTTCGTTATGTTTAAGCGGAGAATCGCATGTGGAAATACAGTCAAGAAGATTTTTTTCGCTTTACTTACGTGAAACCCAAACATCAAAGCGATGGACGTAACCAAGCTGATGCACATGATTTTCATTGCTCAACTTGGATATTTTGAGTATGTGGGCTATCTCCTGTGTGGTATAATGTTGATTATTCTCAATTAATGTCTCGATTTGATCACTATCAACTCCAACTGGTCTACCCGACCAGGGAGCAACGTCCAGAGAGAAATCTCTAGCACAAAACTTCACAAACCACTTTTGACACGTTCAGTCAGTCACAGCACCTTCTCCATATACTGCACAAGTCTTTCTGCGTTTCATTTGTGGTTTTACCTTTCTTGAAATAATAAAGCATAATATGCCAAAAATGTTGCTTTTTTTCTTCCATCTTCAATATTCCATATTCAATATGGCTACACAAAAATTCACCAGTTTTGATAAGTTTTTTTTTTTTTAATGCAGGCTGATATGACAGCTGTCACAATACAATCTAATGAAATTGTTTCAAATGAAGTTAGGCAACTAAGCACTACTAGAGCCATCTTATGGAAAAAAACCAAACAAACTTTTTGACCAACCCAATAGTAAATTTGCATTTGACTAAGAGAGCCCCCTAAAACATGCGGCCCATCCCACTGGCATGACTAGAAAATCCTGAGGATCAGCTCTTTACTCCACTTTAGGATCTGAATAACAACAGCAGCAGCCACCAATTATCAAATGCCTATTATGTGTCAAGTTTTCAGGTAAAAGTTTTTGTTTATTACAAAATTTTTTTGTTGATTGAAATGTAAAGAAGTTTACTAAGGCAAGCCCAAGGTAAAATGAAATTTATTGAAAAATATACAGAGACCCCTCACAGAAACTAAATGCGGGCCTTTGAAAATCAGGAAGTCAGCAGGCAGCTGCCCTCCCCATCTCCCTTCCACTAGGGCCATTCAGGCTCCCCCCTCCACTCCTCTCAGCTAATTCCACTGCCTTGCGAGACCCTTCTTTACCGCTCCCCCCAACTCTGACTTGTTTCCAATGCTACTGGCCCCAGTGATCCCTTCTGACCTTTCTTCTGCAAAGTCCACCACTGATACCTCAGGTTTTCATTTCTAATTTGCAAAAGAGGGAATATGTTTAGTTTAGTCTGGGTCAGGTATTCACCCCAGCAAGTTACTTACAACTAAGGGGTGGGGGGGAGGGCAGGAGGGAGGAAAGTAACAACTGATAGCAACCTAAAAGTGCTGAAAGTAACTGGCAACCTAGAAATCTCTACCCATTAAAAATATCCTTCAAACATGAAAGTGATAAAAGACATTTTCAAACAAACAAAAACTGAGAGAATTCATCACCAGCAGATTCTTCAAGCAGGCAGGAAATAATCCCAGAGAAAAACACAGAAATGCACAAACTAGTGAAAAGTAATGGAAGGGGTAAATATGTAGGTAAATATAAATGAATAATTAACTACAAAAAGCAATAATAATTACATCTTATGGGTTTAAGATATATGTAAAATTAAAATGAAGGACATGTGTAACACAAAAGTGAATGGGTTAAAAAAAAAAAAAGTGAATGGGTAAATGATATAAAGTGTTGTAAGGTCCTAGCATGGTAAATTAATAATTTTATTAGACTGTAATAAGCTAAGGATTTATGTTGTAATCTCTGGGGTCAAGAGTAGTAAATATATATATATATAAAGTTAACAGAGAGGATTAAATGAAATATTTTAAAATATTTGATTAATAAAAGATGGCCAAAAAAAAGAGAAAAAGGAAAATTAACAAATCAACCAAATAGGACCCAAATAGTATTTGTAGTTATAGTAATAAAGTTTAACTGGGTCAGACATTCCAAAACACTAATACTGGGAGGCTGGATTAAGAAACAAGCAAACAGGAGCAGGACTGGAGACAACATAATGGAGTAGAAGGACCTTGAGCTTACCTCCTCTCACAAGCACACCAAAATCACAACTAACTGCTGAACAACCATCAGTAAAAAAGACTGGAAGCTACCAAAAAAAAATATTCTACATTCAAAGACATAAAGAAGAAACCACAGGGACATGGTAGGAGGGGTGCACTCGCAATATAATCAAATCCCATACAACCTGGGTGGGTGACCCACAAACTGGAGAATAATTATACCACAGAAATTCTCCCAAAGGAATGAGAGCTCTGAGCCCCACACCAGGTTCCCCAGCCTAGGGGTCTGGCACTGGGAGGAGGAGCCCCAGAGCATTTGGCTTTGAAGGCCAGGGGGGCTTGATTGTAGGAACTCCACAGGACTGGGGAAAACAGAGACTTCACTCTTGGAGGGCATATACAAGGTCCTGCGTGCACTGGGACTGAGGGCAAAAGCAGTGACTTCATAGGAGCCTGGGCCAGACCTCCCTGCTGGTCTTGGAGGGTCTCCTGGGAAGGCGGGGGCAGCTGTGGCTCTCTCTAAGATCATAAAAGCTGGTGGCTGACACACTGAGGAGTGTTCATTGATGTGAACTCTGGCTGGAGGTAGACGTCTCGCTTGGGATCTCGGCACCAAGGCCTGGCCCCACCCAACGGCCTGTAGGCTCCAGTGCTGGGACGCCTCAGGCCAAACAACCAAGAGGGCAGGAACACAGCCCCACCCATCAGCAGACAGGCTGCCTAAAGACTTCCTGAGCCCACAGCCACCTCCAGACATGCCCCTTGACATGGCCCTGCCCACCAGAGGGGCAGCACCCAGCTCCACTCACCAGTGGGTGGGCACTGGCCCCTCCCACCAGGAAGCCTGGACAAGCCTCTAGACCAGCCTCACCCACCAGGGGGAAGACACTAGAAGCAAGAAAACTACAATCCCGTGGCCTGCGGAACTAACTCCAAAAACACAGGTCAGAACCCACCCTGGGACTGGTCCCTGGCCCTTAGGTAACAAGATGGGAGTGTACTGTTGGGAAACATAGGACATCCCCTACAGAGGACCACTTCTGCAAGGTCAAGAAATGTTAACTATTCTACTACATACATAAAAAAACAAATAGAAATTTAAACAAAATGAGACAGCAAAGGAATATGTTCCAGACAAAGGAACAAGATAAAACTCCAGAAGAACAACTAAGTAAACTGGAGATAGGCAATCTACCTGAGAAAGAGTTCAAAGTAATGATTGTAAAGATGATCCAAGAACTCGGGAAAAGAATGGATGCACAGAGCAAGAAGTTATTAGCAAAGAGTTAGAAAATATAAAGAACAACTAAACAGAGTTGAAGAATGCAATAACTGAAATGAAAAATACACTAGAAGGAATCAATAGCAGAATAAATGAGGCAAAAGAACAAATCAGTGAACTGAAAGACAGAGTAGTGGAAATCACTGATGTGGAACAGAATAAAGAAAAAGGAATGAAAAGAAATGAGCACAGGTTAAGAGACCTCTGGGACAATGTCCAGTGCACCAACATTTGCATTACAGGGGTCCCAGAAGGAGAAGAGGGAGAGAAAGGGCCTAAGAAAATATTTGAAGAGATAATAGCTGAACACTTCCCTAACATGGGAAAGGAAATAGTCACCCAAGTCCAGGAAGCGTAGAGAATCCTAAACAGGATTAATTCAAGGAGGAACAGACCGAGACACATAGTCATCAAACTGACAAAAAATAAAGACAGAGAAAATATGAAAACAACAAGGGAAAAGCAACAAATAACATACAAGGGAATCCCCATTAGGTTATCAGTTGATTTTTCAGTAGAAACTCTGCAGGCCTGAAGGGAGTGGCATAATATATTTAAAGTGATGAAGGGGAAAAACCTACAACCAAGAATACTCTACCCAGCAAGGCTCTAGTTCATATTTGATGGAGAAATCAAAAGCTTTACAGACAGGCAAAAGCTAAGAGAATTCTGCACTACCAAACCAGCTTTACAACAAATGCTAAAGGAACTTCTCCAAATGGAAAAGAAAAGACCACAACTAAAAATAAGAAAAGAATGAAATGAAAAGCTCACCAGTAAAGGCAAACATATAGTAAAGGTACAAAATCATCCACATACAAATATAATATCGAAACTAGTAAATGTGAGAGGAGGAGAGAGAGTACAAACGCAGGATATTTAAAATGCATTTGAGGGCTTCCCTGGTGGCACAGTGGTTAAGAATCCCCCTGCCAATGCAGTGGGCACGGGTTCGAGCCCTGGTCTGGGAAGATCCCACATGCCGCAGAGCAACTAAGCCCGTGAGCCACAATTACTGAGCCTGTGCTCTAGAGCCCACGAGCCACAACTACTGAGCCCATGTGCCACAGCTACTGAAGCCCGCGTGCCTAGAGCCTGTGCTCTGCAACAACAGAAGCCACTGCAATGAGAAGCCCGTGCACCACAACGAAGAGTAGCCCCCACTCGTCACAACTACAGAAAAGCCCACGTGCAGCAATGAAGACCAACACAGCCAAAAAAAATTAAAATTAAAAATAAATAAATAAAATGCATTTGAAATTAAGAGATCAGCAACTTAAAACAATCTTGTACATATATAGGCTGCTATACCAAAACTCATGGTAACCACAAACCAAAAATCTATACTAGATATACATACAAAAAAGGAAAAGGAATCCCAACACAACACTAAAGATAGTCATCAAATCACAAGAGAAGAGAACAAAAGAGGAAAGGGAAAAAAAAAGACCTACAAAAACAAATCCAAAACAATTAACAAAATGGCAATAAGAACATACGTATCAATAATTACTTTAAATGTAAACAGATTAAATACTCCACCAAAAGACACAGACTAGCTGAATGAATACAAAACAAGACCTGTACATATGTTTTCTACAAGAGACCCACTTCAGATCTAGAGGCACATACAGACTGAACATGAGGGGATGGAAAAAGGTATTCCAGGTTAGAACTACCTCCCCAGAGATCAGGCAAGGTTAAGGGAGGGCTTGGCTGCTGTTTTTAAATGCAGCATTTTTCGTTCCCTTTCTAGAAACCAGCTGCAACTTTAAGTCAGAGCACATTAAAATGAGCCACTTCTGAACCAACAGCGCCCAGGCCCCAGGCCTGCTGTAAAGGCCCCCAGCAAAGGTCAGGGCTTGGTCTACATGACGTTCCTTCCTATGCTTGTCCAAGCAGTGCTCTGCCTCAGAGTTGAGGTAAGAAAGGCATCAGGACACCTCGCATTAGGTCACTTAGCAGAGATCGGCAATTCCTGGGCTCAGTGAGGAGGTTTGTCATGTGGCTGACAGGGTCTTGATGCTCTGTCTAACACTGGGTGTCAGGCCTGAACCTCTGAGGTGGGAGAGCCAAGTTAAGGACATTGGAACACCAGAGACCTCCAGGCCCCACATAATATCAAACGGCAAAAGCTCTCCCAGAGATCTCCATCTCAATGCTAAGACCCAGCTCCACTCAACGACCAGCAACCTACAGTGCTGGACACCCTATGCCAAACAACTAGCAAGACAGGCACACAAACCCAACCATTAGCAGAGAGGCTGCCTAAAATCATAATAAGGTCACAGACACCCCAAAACACACCACGGGATGTGGTCCTGCCCACCCGAAAGACAAGATCCAGCCTCATACACCAGAACACAGGAACCAGTTCCCTCTACCAGGAAGCCTAAACAACCAACTAAACCAACCTTACCCACTGGGAGCAGACACCAAAAACAATGAGAACTACAAACCTGCAGGCTGCAAAACGGAGACTCCAAACACAGTAAGTTAAGCAAAACAAGAAGATAAATACACAGCAGATGAAGGAGCAAGATAAAAACCCACCAGACCAAACAAATGAAGAGGAAATAGGCAGTATACCTGAAAAAGAATTCAGAGTAATGATAAGAAAGATGATACAAAATCGTGGAAATAGAATGGAGAAAATGCAAGAAACGTTTAACAAGGAGAACTAGAAGAACTCAAGAGCAAACAAACAATGATGAACAACAAAATAAATGAAATTTAAAATTCTCTAGAAGTAATCCATAGCAGAATAACTAAGTCAGAAGAATGGATAAGTGACCTGGGAAGATAAAACAGTGGCAATAACTACTGCAGAGCAGAATAAAGGAAAAAGAATGAAAAGAATTGAGAACAATCTCACAGACCTCTGGGAGAATGTTAAACGCACCAACATTCGAATTATAGGGGTCCCAGAAGAAGAAGAGAAAAAGAAAGGGACTGAGAAACTATATGAAGAGATTATAGTTGAAAACTTCCCTAATATGGGTAAGGAAACAGTCAATCAATTCCAAGAAGTGCAGATGGTCTCATACAGGATAAAACCAAGGAGAAACACGCCAAGACACATGTTAATCAAACTATTAAAAATTAAATACAAAGAAAACAATATTTAAAGCAGCAAGGGAAAGACAACAAATAACATACAAGGGAATCCCCATAAGGTTAACAGCTGATCTTTCAGCAGAAACTCAGCAGGCCAGAAGGGAGTGGCAGGACATATTTAAAGTGATGAAAGGGAAAAACCTACAACCAAGTTTACTCTACCCAGCAAGGATCTCATTCAGATTCGAAGGAGAAATTGAAACCTTTACAGACAAGCAAGAGCTAAGAGAATTCAGCACCACCAAACCAGCTCTACAACAAATGCTTAACGAACTTCTCTAGGCAGAAAACACAAGAGAAGAAAACGACTTACAATAACAAACCCAAAACAATTAAGAAAATGGTCATAGGAACATACATATCGATAACTACCTTAAATGTAAATGGATTAAATGCTCCAACCAAAATACACAGACTGGCTGAATGGATACAAAAACAAGACTCGTACATATGCTGTCTACAAGAGACCCAATTCAGACCTAGGGACACATACAGACTGAAAGTGAGGGGATGGAAAAAGATATTCCATGCAAATGGAAATCAAAAGAAAGCTGGAGTAGCAATTCTCATATCAGACAAAACAGACTTTAACATAAAGACTATTACAAGAGACAAAGAAGGACACGACATAATGATCAAGGGATCAATCCAAGAAGAAGATATAACAATAGTAAATATTTATGCACCCAACATAAGAGCACCTCAATACATAAGGCAAATGCTAACAGCCATAAAAGGGGAAATCGACAGTAACACAATCATAGTAGAGGACCTTAACAGCCCGCTTTCAGCAATGGACAGATCATCCAAAATGAAAATAAATAAGGAAACACAGGCTTTAAATGATACATTAAACAAGATGGACTTAATTGATATTTATAGGACATTCCATCCAAAAACAGCAGATTACACTTTCTTCTCAAGAGCTCATGGAACATTCTCCAGGATAGATCATATCTTGGGTCATGAATCAAGCCTTCGTAAATTTAAGAAAATTGAAATCGTATCAAGTATCTTTCCCAACCACAACACTATGAGACTAGATATCAATAACAGGAAAAAATCTGTAAAAAATAAAAACACATGGAAGTTAAACAATACACTATTAAATAACCAAGAGATCACTGAAGAAATCAAAGAGGAAATCAAAAAATACCTAGAAACAAATGACAATAAAAACACGATGCCCCAAAACCTATGGGATGCAGCAAAAGCAGTTCTAAGAGGGTAGTTTATACCAATACAATCCTACCTCAAGAAACAAGAAACATCTCAAATAAACAAACTAACCTTACACCTAAAGCAATTAGAGAAAGAAGAACAAGAAAACCCCAAAATTAGCAGAAGGAAAGAAATCATAAAGATCAGATCAGAAATAAATGAAAAAGAAATGAAAGAAACAATAGCGAAGATCAATAAAACTAAAAGCTGGTTCTTTGATAAGATAAACAAAATTGATAAACCATTAGCCAGACTCATCAAGAAAAAAAGGGAGAAGACTCAATTCAATAGAATTAGAAATGAAAAAGAAGTAACAACTGACACTGCAGAAATACAAAGGATCATGAGACATTACTACAAGCAACTCTATGCCAATAAAATGGACAACCTGGAAGTAATGGACAAATTCTTAGAAAAGCACAACCTCCTGAGACTGAGCCAGGAAGAAATAGAAAATATGAACAGACCAATCACAACTACTGAAATTGAAACTGTGATTAAAAATCTTCCAACAAACAAAAGCCCAGGACCAGATGGCTTCACAGGCGAATTCTATCAAACATTCAGAGAAGAGTTAACACCTATCCTTCTCAAACTCTTCCAAAATATACCAGAAGGAGGAACACTCCCAGACTCATTCTATGAGGCCACCATCACCCTGATACCAAAACCAGAGAAAGATGCCACAAAAAAAGAAAAGCACAGGCCAATATCACTGATGAACACATTTGCAAAAATCCTCAACAAAATACTACACACAGAATCCAACAGCACATTAAAAGGATCATATACCATGACCAAGTGGGCTTTATTCCCAGGAATGCAAGGATTCCTCAATATGCGCAAATCAATGTGATAAACTGTATTAACAAATTGAAGGAGAAAAACCATATGATCATCTCAATAGATGCAGAAAAAGCTTTCGACAAAATTCAACACCCATTTATGATAAAAACCTTCCAGAAAGTAGGCATATTGGGAACTTACCTCAACATAATAAAGGCCATATATGACAAACCCACAGCCAACATCGACCTCAGTGGTGAAAAACTGAAAGCATTTCCTCTGAGATCAGGAACAAGACAAGGTTGTCCACACTCACCACTATTATTCAATATAGTTTTGGAAGTTTTAGCCACAGCAATCAGAGAAGAAAAAGAAATAAAAGGAATCCAAATCGGAAAAGAGGAGGTAAAACTGTCACTGTTTGCAGATGACATGATACTATACATAGGGAATCCTAAAGATGTTACCAGAAAACTAATAGAGCTAATCAATGAATTTGGTAAAGTAGCAGGATACAAAATTAATGCACAGAAATCTCTTGCATTTCTATACACTAATGATGAAAAATCTGAAAGAGAAATTAAGGAAACACTCCCAATTACCATTGCAACAAAAAGAATATAATACCTAGGAATAAACCTACCTAAGGAGACAAAAGACCTGTATGCAGAAAACTATAAGACACTGAGGAAAGAAATTAAAGATGATACAAACAGATGGAGAGATATACCATGTTCCTGGACTGGAAGAATCAACATTGTGAAAATGACTATACTACCCAAAGCAATCTACAGATTCAATGTGATCCCTATCAAACTACCAATGGCACTTTTCACAGAACTAGAACAAAAACTTGCACAATTTGTATGGAAACACAAAAGACCCCAAAGAGCCAAAGCAATCTTGAGAAAGAAAAACAGAGCTGCAGGAATCAGGCTCCCTGACTTCAGACTATACTACAAAGCTACAGTAATCAAGACAGTATGGTACTGGCACAAAAACAGAAATATGGATCAATGGAACAGGATAGAAAGCTCAGAGATAAACCCAAGCACATATGGTCACCTTATCTTTGGTAAAGGAGGCAAGAATATACAATGGAGAAAAGACAGTCTCTTCAATAAGTGGTGCTGGGAAAACTGGACAGCTACATGTAAAAGAATGAAATGAGAACACTCCCTAACACCATACACAAAAATAAACTCAAAATGGATTAAAGACCTAAATGTAAGGCCAGACAATATAAAACTCTTAGAGGAAAACATAGGCAGGACACTCCATGACATAAATCACGGCAAGATCCTTTTTGACCCAGCTCCTAGAGAAATGGAAATAAAAACAAAAATAAACAAATGGGACCTAATGAAACTTCAAAGCTTTTGCACAGGGGCTTCCCTGGTGGCGCAGTGGTTGAGAATCTGCCTGCTAATGCAGGGGACACGGGTTCGAGCCCTGGTCTGGGAAGATCCCACATGCCACGGAGCAGCTGGGCCCGTGAGCCACAACTACTGAGCCTGCGCGTCTGGAGTCTGTGCCCCGCGACGGGAGGGGCCGCGATAGTGAAAGGCCCGCGCACCGCGATGAAGAGCGGTCCCTGCACCGCGATGAAGAGTGGCCCCCACTTGCCTCAACTAGAGAAAGCCCTCGCATGAACCGAAGACCCAACACAGCCAAAAATAAAATAAAATAAATAAATAAAGTAGCTATAAAAAAAAAAAAAAAAAAAAAAAAAAAAAGCTTTTGCACAGCAAAGGAAACCATAAACAAGACAGAAAGACAACCCTCAGAATGGGAGAAAATATTTGAAATGAAGTGACTGACAAAGGATTAATCTCCAAAATATAGAAGCAGCTCATGCAGCTCAATATCAGAAAAACAAACAACCCAATGCAAAAATGGGCAGAAGACCTAAATAGACATTTCTCCAAAGAAGGTATACAGATTACCAACAGACACATGACAGGATGCTCAACATCACTAATCATTAGAGAAATACAAATCAAAACTACAATGAGGTATCACCTCACACCAGTTAGAATGGGCATCATCAGAAAATCTACAAACAATAAAAACTGGAGAGGGTGTGGAGAAAAGGGAACCCTCTTGCACTGTTGGTGGGAATGTAAATTGATACAGCCACTATGGAGAACAGTATGGAGGTTCCTCAAGAAACTAATACAGAACTACCATACGACCCAGCAATCCCAGTACTGGGCATATACCCTGAGAAAACCATAATTCAAAAAGAGTCATGTACCACAATGTTCACTGCAGCACTATTTACAATAGCCAGGACATGGAAGCACCTAAATGCCCATCGACAGATGAATGGATAAAGAAGATGTGGCACATATATACAATGGAATATTACTCGGCCATAAAAAAAAAGAAATTGAGTTATTTGTAGTGAGGTAGAGGGACCTAGAGACTGTCATACAGAGTAAAGTAAGTCAGAAATTCAGAAACAAATACCGTATGCTAACACATATATATAGAATCAAAAAAAAAAAAAAAAAAATGGTTCTGAAGAACTTAGGGGCAGGACAGGAATAAAGACGTAGACGTAGAGAATGGACCTGAGGACATGGGGAGGGGGAAGGGTAAGCTGGGACAAAGTGAGAGAGTGGCATTGACATACATACACTACCGAATGTAAAACACATAGCTAGTGGGAAGCAGCCAAATAGCGCAGGGAGATCAGCTCGGTGCTCTGTGTCCACCTAGAGGGGTGGGATGGGGAAGGTCAGGGGCAGACACAAGAGGGAGGGGATATGGGGATGTATGTATATGTATAGCTGATTCACTTTGTTATACAGAAGAAACTAACACACCATTGTAAAGCAACTATACTCCAATAAAAATGTTAAAAAAAAGGTATTCCATGCAAATGGAAATCAAAAGAAAGCTGAAGTAGCAATACTTATATCAGACAAAATAGACTTTAAAATAAAGACAGTTACAAGAGACAAAGAAGGACACTACATAATTATCAAGGGATCAATCAAAGAAGAAGATGTAACAATTGTAAATTCATGTGTCCCCAACATAGGAGCACCTCAATATAAAGGCAAATGTTAACAGACATAAAAAAAGGAATTGACAGTAACACAATAATAATGGGGGATTTTAACATCGCACTTATATCAATAGACAGATCATCCAGACAGAAGATCAATAATAAAATCCAGCCTTTAAATGACACATTAGACTAGATGGACTTAATTGATATTTATAGAGTATTCCATCTGAAAGCAGCAGAATGCACATTCTTTTCAAGTGCACATGGAACATTCTTCAGGATACATCACATGCTGGGCCACGAAGCAAGCCTTGGTAAACTTAAGAAAACTGAAATTATATCAAGCATCTTTTCTGACCACAACACTATGAGATTAGAAATCAACTACAAGAAAAAAACATGAACACGTGCAGGCTAAACAATAAGCTATTAAACAACCAATGGATCACTGAAGAAATCAAAGAGGAAATTTTAAAAAAATAGCTAGAGACAAATGAAAATGAAAACATGATGATCCAAAACCTATGGGACACAGCAAAAGCAGTTCTAAGAGGGAAGTTTATAGCAATACAAGCTTACCTTAGGAAACAAGAAAAATCTCAAATAAACAACCTAACCTTACATCTAAAGCAACTAGAGAAAGAGGAACAAACAAAATCCAAAGTTAGTAGAAGTAAAGGAATCATAAAGATCAGAGCAGAAATAAATGAAATAGAGACTAAGAAAACAATAGAAAACATCGATAAAACTATTAACAAAAGCTGGTTCCTAGAAAAGATAAACACAATTGATAAACCTTTAGTCAGACTCATCAAGAAAAAAAGGAAAAGGGCCCAAATCAATAAATTAGAAATGAGAGACTACTCCAAGCAATATACCAATAAAATGGACAACCTAGAAGAAATGGACAAATTCTTAGAAAGGTACAATCTACCAAGATTGAACCAGGAAGAAATAGAAAATATGAACAGACTGATCACAAGTACTGAAATTGAATCTGTGATTTTAAAACTCCCAGAAAACAAAAGTCCAGGACCAGATAGCTTTACAGGTGAATTCTACCAAACATTTAGAGAAGAGATAACACCTACCCTTCTGAAACTATTCCCAAAATTGCAGAGGAAGGAACACTTCCAAACTCATTCTATGAAGCCATCATCACCCTGATACCAAGACCAGACAAAGGTATCACAAAAAAAAGAAAATCAGGCCAATATCACTGATAAACATAGATGCAAAATCCTCAACAAAATACTAGCAAACTGAATCCAACAATACATTAAATAATCAAGTGGGATTTATCCCAGGGATGCAAGGATTTTTCAGTATCTACAAATCACTCAGTGTGATACACCACATTAACAAATTGAAGAATAAAAACCACATGATCATCTCATTAGATGCCGAAAAAGCTTTTGACAACATTTAACATCCACTAATGATTAAAAACTCTCTAGAAAGTGGGCATAGAGGGAACATACCTCAACATAATAAAGGCCATATATGATAAACCCACAGCTAACATCATACTCAACAGTGAAAAGCTGAAAGCATTTCCTCTAAAATCAGGAACAAGACAGGGGTGCTCAATCTCACCTCTTATATTCAATATAATTTTGGAAGTCCTAGTCACAGCATTCAGAGAAGAAAAAGATATAAAAGGAATCTAAATTGGACAGGAAGAAGTAAAAGTGTCACTGTTTGCAGATGACATGATACTATACATAGAAAATCCTGAAGACACTACCAGAAAACTACTAGAGCTCATCAATGAATTCAGTAAAGTTGCAGAATACAAAATTAATACACAGAAATCTGTTGCATTTCTATACACTAACAACTAAAGATCAGAAAGAGAAATTAAGGAAACAATCCCATTTACCACTGCATCAAAAAGAATAAAATACCTAGGAATAAACCTACTTAAGGGGGCTAAATACCTGTGCTCCAAAAACTATAAGACACTGATGAAAGAAACTGAAGAAGACACAAACAGATGGAAAGATATATATATATACCGGTTTCTTAGGCTAGAAAAATTAATATTGTTAATATAACCATACTACTCAAGGCAATGTACAGATTCAGTGCAATCCCCATCAAAATACCAATGGCATTTTTCACAGAACTAGAACAAAAAAATTTTAAATTTGTATGGAAACACAAAAGAACCTGAATAGCCAAAGCAATCTTGAGAAAGAAAAACGAAGCTGGAGGAATCAGGCTCCCTGACTTCAGATTATACTACAAAGCTACAGTCATCAAAACAGTATGGTACTGGCACAGAAACAGAAATATAGATCAGTGGAATAGGATAGAAAGCCCAGAGATAAACCCATGCACCTATGGTCACCTAATCTATGACAAAGGAGGCAAGAATATACAATGGAGAAAAGACAGCCTCTTCAATAAGTGGTGCTGGGAAAACTGGACAGCTACATGTAAAAGAATGAAATTAGAACATTTCTCTAACATCATATACAAAATAAATTCAAAATGGATTAAAGACCTAAACATAAGACTGGATACTATAAAACTTCTAGAGGAAAACATAGGCAGAACACTGTTTGACATAAATCACAGCAAGATCTTTTTTGACCCACCTCCTAGAGGAATGGAAATAAAAACAAAAATAAACAAATGGGACCTAATTAAACTTAAAAGCTTTTGCACAGCAAAGGAAACCATAAACAAAACAAAAAGACAACCTACAGAATGGGAGAAAATATTTGTAAATGATGAGACTGACAAGGGATTAATTTCCAAAATATATAAACAACTGAATAACAAAAAACCAAACAGCCCAATAAAAAAATGGGCAGAAGATCTAAGTAGACATTTCTCCAAAAAAGACATACAGATGGCCAAAAGGCACATGAAAAGATGGTCAACATCACTAATTATTAGAGAAATGTAAATTAAGTCTACAATGAGGTATCGCCTCACTCCAGTCAGAATGACCATGATCAAAAAGTCTACAAATAATAAATGCTGGAGAGGGTGTGGAGAAAAGGGAACCCTCTTGCACTGTTGGTGGGAATGCAAATTGATACAGCCACTATGGAGAACAGTATGGAGGTTCCTTAAAAAACTAAAAATAGTTACCATATGATCCTGCAATCCCACTCCTGGGCATATATCCAGACAAAACTGTAATTCAAAAAGATACATGCACCCCAATGTTCACTGCAGCACTATTTACAACAGTCAAGACATGGAAGCAACCTAAATGTCCATCGACAGATGAATGGATAAAGAAGATATGGTATATATATCACAGGGAGCTATACTCAATATTCTGTAGTAACCTATAAGGGAAAAGAATCTGAAAATAACATATATTCATATATGTGTATAACTCAATCACTTTGCTGTACACCTGAAACTAACACAACATTGTTAACCAACTATACTTCAATAAAAAAGAGAGAGAGAGAGGGAAAAAGCTCAAAAAGAAAATATATTTTGTAATAAACCCAGATCTGTTACCAAAATAAATTAATAAAATAACTTTTCAGCATTGAAAAAAACATATCACTGAAGATATTAAAGCACTTTGATAGTTTAACAGCAAAAAAAAAAGAAAGAAAAAGAAACAAGCAACCAAAAAAAGGATATGCTGATTATAAGAGAGAGAACTATACAAAGACAAAATAAATGAAAAAGGGTAGACAAAGATATTGCATACAAAAACTAATCAAGACAGATGGTGTAGTTAAATTAATATCAAATAGAGTAGACTTTAAGTTAAGAAACATTAGAAATAGAGACATTTTATAAGGTCATGAAAGGTAAAGAAAGCCTGACACTGTTCAGGATTAAAGGAGATTAAAGAGACATAACAGCTAAATGTAATAACTCATCCTGGATTGAGAAAAAAAATAACTATAAAGGACATAAAAGTCTATCCACCAAGGAGATGGATAACAATTCTAATTCTGTATGCACCCAGTTACACTGCTTAAAAACATATAAAGCAAAACTTGACAGAAATAAAAGGAGAAAAAGATAAATCCACCATCGGAGCAGACCTGACCACACCTCTCTCAGTGGCTGACAGAATAAGCAAACCAAAAAGATGAGTAGGGACACAGGAAATTTCAGCAATACAACTAATAAACTTGGGTTAATTTATATAGAGAGAACACTGCTCTCCAAAACAATGGGCTACAAATTCTTTCAAAGTGCTGATGAAAGATTTAATAAAACTGGTAATATATATATTATAAACATATACTGGATAATAAAGATAAACATATACCGGATAATAAAGCAATTCTACATAATAAAGCAATACTGGATAATAAAGCAATTCTACATAATAAAGCAATTCTACATAATAAAGCAATACTGCATAATAAAGCAATTCTACATAATAAAGCAATACTGGATAATAAAGCAATTCTACATATTTCAAAGGACTGAACACATTCAGAGCATGTTCTCTGACCATAGCAGAATTAAGTTAAAATTCAATCAATGGAAAAGTACAGGATAAGGCTGTAACTTCTTGTAACAAAGAAAACACAGAAGTACCAAAATAAATAAATAAATAAAGATACAGGGACCTGTCAAAAGAACACAGGAAGGGGCTTTAAGGGTCTCTCACTGGCCAAATCTGGGACAATTTAGGCATCAAAACAAACATAGTAATACTTTATACTCCACTGGATAAAAATAAGAACACAGGAGTCCATAGCATAATAAATGAATGAATGAATAAATAAATGAGAAAAAAGAAGAAGTCTACTTTAGAGTGACAACTAATAAAATTAGAAGAAATGATGGAGTTGGAAAATCACCATTTTGTATCCATAATGGTATATAGCTTTATTAACAATCAAAAATTGCCAATTAAAATTAAATTACCATGATCTTAGAGTCTTAAAGGACTAAAAATTATCTTTATTCTCATTTCAAAAGTTAGAAAAGGACTTCCCTTGTGCCACAGTGGTTAAGAATCCACCTGCCAATGCAGGGGACACGGGTTTGATCCTTGGTCCAGGAAGATCCCACATGCCACGGAGCAACTAAGCCTGTGTGCCACAACTACTGAGCCTGCGCTCTAGAGCCTGCAAGCCACAACTACTGAGCCCGCGTGCTGCAACTACTGAAGCCCGCGCTCCTAGAGCCCATGCTCTGCAACAAGAGAAGCCACTGCAATGAGAAGCCCGTGCACCGCAACCAAGAGTAGCCCCCACTTGCCGCAACTAGAGAAAGCCCGCACGCAGCAACAAAGACCCAACGCAGCCAAAAATAAATAAATAAAATAAAATAATTTTTTTAAATTAAAAATAAAGTTAGAAAAATTAACAAGTATTCAAACTAGCAAAAGAAATGTAGACACATTAAAAACATATATACTTCAACATAACCATGCTGGCACCTCGACCTTGGACTCCCCAGTTCCCAGAGCTGTGAGATACAAATGTCCGTCGTCTATACATACACACACATACACACACACACACACACTTAAACACGGTGAACTGATTTAAAACAGAAAGTGAGCTCTATATTCCATTTTCCAGTGAAATCGATCTGAAACTCTTACCTGGGCACAACAAATGAAAGCAATGGAAAGTGTCAGTAGGAAGACAGAAGACACAACCACATCCACTGATCGCTGCGGGCCCCGTCTCTGTGGAGTGAGATGTGTAGGTTAGCGTTTTATGTCACCGCCAGAGACGGCAACGGCCCTCACATCATTCACACTCCCAATCTTACTATATTGGCGTGAAAATGAACATTTATAAGACGTTTCTGACACAGGATTTTTTTTTTTAATCAGTCATCAATTTTATACACATCAGTGTATACATGTCAATCCCAATCGCCCAATTCAGCACACCACCATCCCCACCCCACCGCGGTTTTCCCCCCTTGGTGTCCATACGTTTGTTCTCTACATCTGTGTCTCAACTTTTGCCCTGCAAACCGGTTCATCTGTACCATTTTTCTAGGTTCCACATACATGCGTTAATATACGATATTTGTTTTTTTCTTTCTGACACAGGATTTTAACATATTTTGGACATATTCGACTTTAATTAAGCTCTGAGATCCATGCCATTCAAATTAAGGGTGTGATTGATTCACGAACATATTTTCAGCTGGAATATTCCCCCCAAAAGTCAGAAAAAGATGAGATATTCAATTTATCACTCTGCCCTAGGAATTTAAATTTTCTTTTCCCTTTCTAAGCTCTTATTTACTTAGCTCTAACAGCTCTGCAGATAGATCACTCCCAACTTGGTGTCCAGCAAGTCTGTCAGCAACTGATGTCTGTCCAGTACATAGAACTACCCTGCCTACTGAGTATCTGCCACCAGAAATTTCAGTGAGCATGTTTTCTGTGTATTATTGCAGATATTCCATGGTTAGTCAGCTAAAACTCACCTTCAGAAAGGAACGCAATGATAACCATATCTTAATGTTCTCCACCTTTTTAAGTCTGAAATGAGGTATTTCATATTTCCTAGCTTTCCTGGCAGAAGTAATATGGCTGAAGAGTTTTGCAAATAAAAATCTCTAGAGGAGGTTAAAAAAAAAAACAAACCACAAAGTGAAACGTACACATGTGTCACTGTGTGTATATTTACATAATTGTAAACAATATTCCCAGCATATAAAAAATATTAAAAGGATCAAGTTCTAATCAGTGGTCACTAAGACAGGCAGTGAAAAAACATTGTTAATAGCTCATTAACCTGTCGCTTGCAAAGCACATTATGTAGTAATATACTTCTTCACAACATGCTACGCTCTTCACATTTTCAAGGAATATACCTTGGAGACCTTTGTGAATCCCCACCTTCACAAACTCAAATGTTTATACAAAATTCTAGCTTACTCCCAAATTACATTTCCATTCAAAACCACATTTTTTGCACATATCACCGATACATTAAGCCCTCAATCCCAAACTCTTATCGAATTTCAATAAATTTATTTCTCACTTGGCCATTTTTCACAGAAACATTTTCACTTTGGTAATTACTACATATGCTACATATACAAAACATCAAGGGCACATTGAGGTGCAGGCGCTAAGCAATCAGCTAGGCTCACTCACTGGCTCAGCCACTTACTCCTACAAGTAGGCTCAGCAAAATTTCAGATTACAGCATGTCATTTGTGAATAATCAGTATCACAAGTGTTAAACCCACAAATACCAAAAGTTCACTTATCAAGCCTCCATTGCCCACGTTAACTTCTGGAGAGAGAACAAATCAAGAGAACAAAAGCAACTCAACAGAATACCATATACAAAAGCAGAGGTAAGAAATTTTACTTAATTGACTACCGACCTGTTTGTATGTTCTCTCCGCCACACACATCATGAAAAAAAACATCCAAGTAAGACACAGTCGTTCAAAAAAATTAATGATAGACAAAATAATAATAGGTGTAACAGGTGGTGCCCCACAAAAGAGAGTCAAGATCTCCTCAGCTGAGATGGACTTTAGCTGGTCAAGGCTCTTCTCTCGGAACAGTCGATGTAAAAAAGGGAAAAATGCTAATCCGATGGTGACGACATTTCCCAGCATCTGATAACCTACTCCTTGCTGATACGCATTAACCTGGGAATTAATTTAAAATATGCATCATTACTGCACAGCTAAATGGAGTTGTGAAGCAGTATTTATCAAATACTATTTAGATGATTAAAAACTAAATCTGTTTTAAATCTAAAAGAAATACAAATAAAAATGATGTACAGATTTATGACTTTTAGGCTTGAATGAGATAAGGAATATTTGTAGAGTCTACCTGAACAATTGATCATGCTCACAGAGACCTCTGTAACAAATAAAAAAATATACTACCTAGTGAAGACTGACTACAAAATTTAAGATACACATACTTGTGTTTCAAAAGCAGAGTCAACGTTTTGATCATTAAATACATTCTATGAAATAGCTGCTGATCATTAAATAGATTTTTCTAAAAATCCAAAAACGTATTAAACCTTACCCTGCTCATGATGATGCCACTTATTTCCAACACAGACATATCCATCTTTTTGCACTCATTCCCTTCCCAGATTATTGCACTAACTCGATCAGAGGCAGGACTTGAGTTCTGAAGCCAGAATAAATGGTTCTGAGAAGAAAAAATAAATATTTCCATCCACTCCTTCTTTATTTCCTCCATTAGATTTTTTTCCCTTTGTCTAGCTCCTGGGCCACATTTGCCAGGGTTCAGCCTTGTCATCCTATTCTCCCCCTCACAAAGCTCATCACTCCAATTACCAGCTCCATGATGCTGGTTTCTGGGTTTTGTTGGTTTTTTTTCACGAAAACAATTTCTTACCTGGAGAGAGGCTAAGTGTCTCCTATAATGATGGGAGGTAGGATTACATGATCTCCAAGGTTGCTTCCCTCTCTAAATGTATGGAAGTGAGTATAAGCTTGGTGTATTAATGGGATATCAAGAAGGAAAGCATTTCTACAGCATCATGACTAGACCAGGGATAGTAGGAAGTTACGCGGGAGAGGTGCTAACAGGCCTTAAGACATCACAGGAATGACTGAGAAGGTAAACCTTTCTCTGGTCTAATCAGGACACAGAAAAGCATAGTAAGCTCAAGAGGAAAAGGTCGAGATAAAAACAGCCCCGTATTTTCTTCTGCTGTATCATGTCTTATTCTTCGAGTACCAACTCAAGTCCCATTTCACCAACATGTCCTCTCTGATGGCCACAAGCCTCACTCATGTTGCCTTTCTCTGAAATTAAAAACCCTTACAGTCTATAGCAGATAAACTTGCATCTAATTATATGCTGCTTTTATTGTGTCCTCTATTTCCCATAAAATCATCTTGTTCCCAAACACATATATAAGTTACTAAAAAACAACCATCTGGTGTATTTCTTCTCCTTCTACAATAATGCTTAGCATAATGCTGATGCACATTTATGGATTTATTAATTGATTTAGCCAAAAAAATATTTATTAAGCAGCTACTATGTAAGATGTACTATGGATATAATAAAGAACAAGACAGATGTAGTCCTTGACATCACAGAGCGTACAAACTTATGGAGACATGATTAAATAAAGTTACTGTGCAGCATGATAAGGGAAGGAAAGAATGCTTTAGGAGCATATAGAAAAGGCTTCCTAAGGGAGTATCACTCAAGCCAAGACCCGAAAAGTAAAAAAGAGTGAGACGAAGGAATGGGTATCGGGGAAAAGTGTGTTCCAGGCAAATAAACCAGTTTGTGTAAAGATCCAGAAGTACATGAGGAAACTGAAAGAAGTTTAGTTGAGTTAAACTATACCATGCAAGACTGTTATCAGAGCAAATAAAGGAACAGAAAGAAATAATCCAGAATGGGAAAAAAAAGCAATTAAAGGATTGTAAGGGGAATGGCATCAGATTTGTATTTTAGAAGGATCATGCTGGCTGCAGTGTGGAAAATGAAACGAAGGGGAGCAAGCCTAGAGAAGCTGTTGTAAGGATCCAGATGAGGGCTGATGGTGGTCTGCACCAAGCAGTGTGGACACAGGTGGGCAGATGTATGTATTATACAGCAGAATCAAGAAAATGTGATGACTGATTGGAAACATGGGGGGCGGGGTCAAGAATGGCCCCAAGGTTTCTAACTTGGGTGGTTAGTGGTGACATTTAGAAATATGGAGAATAAAAGAAGAATAGGTTAGGTGGGAGAATTGGGAAATGATGAATTCCGTTTAACATAGTGAGTTTCATCATACCTAGTTATTCTTACATATGCCTTAAAATTATCCTATAAATCCCAAAAGTGCAAAGGAGGTGAAAATCATCATGATGCTATTCATAATTACCAAGGGCTAAGGTAATTTAGATGAGTCTTCAGACTGAATGTAAAGAATATTTAGATACAAACTTTGATAGCAAAATTGGAGGAAAAAGCTTAAAACTTTAATAATAAAATGTATGTTGTTTCTAGTTAGTTTTTGAAAACTGTATACATTTAATGAAGCAGAATTTTTTTCATTAAAATGTGTAACCTAAATCAATGGTATCTTAGAATCAAGAAAATTCAATAATTAAACAAATGAATATCCATCACCCACTATTTATTAAGTCATTATGGAAATATTTAGCCTAAAGAAAAAATAAAACTAAGAAGAATCATGATCATTGGCATTAAACATATGAAAGGCTGATATGAGAACCGTTTCTTAATCATTTAATCTATCCAGCAGTGGAAAAAGCTCATGAAATAACAATCACTCCAGCTCCACAAGTATTTAAGCAGAGACTAACTGATTGTCTGATGGGGATAATAATAACCATGCCAACATGTCGTGGGTGCTTACTCTTTGCCAAGCATTGTGCTAAGCACTTTGTATTATCTCATTAGATATATCACAATATTTCTAAGAAGTAGGAACTATTGTTACTACATGATAGGTAGTAGAAAAATTTCTGCAGATGTAGAATGAATTCCTATATTGATTGGAAGGTTGAAATGACCTTCTAAAGAATCCCCATTCCCAGGCTATCTGATTTTACGATATTAACAGAAAACCTAAAATTAAAAGCATCACTTGCTTTATACATTATTAGAGAAGCAAGCAATGCCATCTCCTAGTAATTCATATATAATACTGCTATGTCTATGAAAATATAATATGAGTTTACTGCACCAAACAATGTACCCTGCTCATATAAAATGAACATTAAGGGTCATTCTAAGGAAAATAATGAGAAAAAGTCCTAGGAAGAAACATTTAGGTTAGGGGAATTCAACAGTGCTTCCCCCTGAATTCTAATTCCAATATCTTCACTTACAAACTATGCTCAATTTCCTCATCTCTAAATAGGGATAATAATAGTGTCCACCTTACAGGGTTATTGTAGAGTTAAATGAGATAATACAGTGCCTGGCACACGGTAAGTACACAGTAAACATCAGCTATTATTATCATCACCTTTACAGACCTGCTGAAAAACATCCTCTTTGGGGTCACGTTTGGTCCCTGAGTGAAGGGAGTTCACGTGGGCCCCCTCACTGTCGCTGGTGACAGACGACCGGCACTCAGGGCCGTGCAGCAGGTCATCCCATAACATATCCTCTGTCTCCGAGTCATGACGGGTGCTCTCCGAGTCTCTTCTCAACATGTTGAGGCTTCGAGAACCACCACTCGCGCCAGATCTACAGCCCTTTAAGGGAAAACAAAAACAAATATTTTTTTTATTCCTTTTTAAAAACAACTATATAAAATTTCTGTTGTTTAAGCTACCCAGCCTGTGGTATTCTGTTATGGCAACCTGAGTGGATAAACCCATCTATCTACAAGGATTTTTCTGAATTGCTTTTAATAATGAAAAACTGGAAACAAATTAAGTAGTCATAATTTTACACATTTTAATAAATTCCTTCATAAACTGGAATATTCTGCAGATGTTCAACAGAATGAGGTATTGTCTTATGTACTGATAAGGCAAGACCTACAAGATAAAAAAAAAAAACAACTCAGAACAAATTTTCCTATTTATGTTTTTTAAATGATATGTTATATGTTTAAATATATAGTATGCTCTCTTACGCAAAGGAAAATAAATATGTGGAACTATAACCACCCTCTAGACAGCATGGGTTCAATCTGGGGATGTGGGGAACAGTGAGGGATTCATTATACTGGGAAGGGAGGCAGTAAGTGGAAATGGTTGCTTTTTACTAAATATACTTCTTCATTTGAGTTTTTACAACATCCTTACATTAATTTTATAACTACAAAATCTGTAAAGCCTTAAAATTTTTTAAAAAATGAAGTGACAGTTTTTGGGTCATGAAGTTAATTTTTTTTTTTTTTAGTTTTTTTCATTGTGATTTCTGTGTTTTAGATGAATATGTTCTTATTTTAACAGTTTTTGAAATACAGCATTCTTAAATATGTGTGCATAAGTTTATAGGTGGATAAATTTTTCACAAATGAAACATGTGTGTGTAATCAGCACCAAAATCAATGAACAAAGCATTACTAGTTCTCCTGCCCCTATTTCTGTGCTATTCCCTTTCAAGGCTAACAACCATTATGACTACTAAGAGCATAGATTAACTTCAGTTTTGTACTTTGTTAGAGGTGAAATCTGAAATTAGCTATTTTTTTATGTTTGACTACTTTTACAACATTATATTTCTGAAATTCATCCATATTGTTGCAGTAAAAGGTATTTTATAATAAAATATTTACCTGTATTTCAAAAAAAACCCAAAACAAAACAACTATATATCTGAAATAAAATGAAAACAAGTTACCTATGGTGATGGCTGGCAAGCTTTCACACACCGATCACTATGTTGACAAGACTTCACATAACAATAATTCACTTTCATGGCTAAATGTGAAACTCTGATGACTCTCTAACAGACTATCAAAGAGGACTCCCTCTGAGAAGTTACTGCCAAGTCATGGGGTTGTTCAAGTGAGGTGCCCTGGGATGGGGTGACTCCTGCAAGCACATCCAGAGGGCCCACTCTGGGTGCAGGTGCGGCTGGCCCTACTGACACACCCAAGTGCCCTCTACTCTAAATGTTGTGAGCTTGACTGTAGACCTAGTCACGTCCAGGGCCCAGCCAAACAGGGAAAAGGGTAATCAGGCTGAGAAAAGGATGGACACTGCAGCTCTCCTGCGGTACAAACATAGGTATGAAAGTTTTTCCACAACCCCAGCTGCCTTGTCAATCAAAACAAAAGCCACCACCATCTACTCCCTCACCTCTGAATTATAATGTCCCAAATGTACAATATTCCCATTAGCTTTCATGATGAGATTTACTGCTCCCATCTCTCAGGGGTCCTTTCTCAAATATCTGTCCCCATCAGCATCAATGCCACTTACAAAGGAACGATGCTTAAGAATAAACTGCATATTCCAAGTGAATATTAAGTAGGCTTCTCATCATCTAGGGATTGAGGAGTCTCTCTCTGGGCATCATCTATGATACTTTTAAGATTAGATCAAAGACAAAGAGCTCGTTCTCTTTCTGGGGGTGAGCAGTCATATAAAAGCTTCTAGATAGGTAGACACAGAGTTGGAGGCAGGGGAGGGGCAGGCAAATATACACACAACTTTAGGACAACCAATACAAAAAGGAATGGATACAGTTATTACACTCAAGAATACGCCTTGAAAAAGGATACGTTACCTGACTGAAGGCTGCCGATTCAAACTCTGATTCAGCCAGACTATCTGAATCCCGCACAACAGGACACCACTTGGAAGTGGTCTTCTTTACCTGTCAACAAACGATAGGAAAACATGTTGAATACCTTGTGACTTGGGAGTTAATGCCTATACTTTTATAAGCTAAAATAAAAATTACCTGAGTGTTTAGGTGCCTTGAAAGTATTGATTTCCTATTCTTAACTTCACAGCCGTTGTCACTTGAGGCCCCTTCCACGCTCCTCCGCAGTGCCATCATCTGTGTCCGGGCTTCACCATCATCCTCACTTGACAGATCATCTGAAATCCCATTGCCCAAACGCCCGAACGGCTCCTACAGAGAGAACAGCAGTTTCCTCACAGGGGACAGCCCGAAATACTCCAGTTAGCCTTGTGTATAAAAACTAAGAAGCAGTAAAAGTAAACTAAACCAAAACTGAACAAACCTACCTATTAGTTGGTCTCAGTAAAGAAAAATATTAAACTTTCTTGAAACTAAATAGCTTAAATGATGAGGCAGTGTTATGTAGAGGTTAGAAGCACAGGCTTGAGTCAAACTCAAGTCTGAATCACAGCTCTTCTACTTATTAGCTATGTAACTGTAGGTAAGTAATTAAATCTCTCTGGGCCTCAATTTCCTCATCTGAAAAGCGATGATAATAAAAGCACCTATCTGACAGAGTTGTTGAAACAATTAAGTGAGTTACTACGTGTAAAGCACTTAGAATAGTGCTTGGTTGCAGTAATGGCTCAAAAATATTAGCTTTTTGTAATTCGTAAATGCCACAGTCTAACAAACAAGAAAATATTTCAAGACTATAAAGTAAGAGTGTAGTTAGTTTTAGACGTAAAGCAGAACGCCTGTACCTAAACCTGGAAAATAGTTTCCCAAACCTTAACACACTATCACCGCCTCTCTGGAAGACGACACAGCAGCCTCTACACTCATCTGTTTATTGAATCTACCAGTCTCCTACTAAGGCTGGACCAGAGGCAGATGCAATAACAAGTTCTGGTCCTAGAAATTAGAAGAATAAGGTACAGTCTTCATGTTATTCTTCATGATGTTCTCCTTTTCACATCCTGTAGTTTTACATTTCAAATGACACAAATCTATTAGTACCTATTCTGTGTTTCTAGCAGAGTCTAAGAATAGAAAAATTTTACACAGGAAAGAAAAGACCTTGTAATATTTACTCTCATCTAAATCTTACCCTGCATCCCTTTTCTCCATCTGAAAATTTTGCTTTCTCTCTTGTTTGCCACATTCTAATCTCTGGTCGACACTGTCTCTTCTTGATGATAGGATGCAGACAACCTGAGTCATTGTCAGTCTCTGTCCCTTTGCTACATATTAATTTTACTCTTTTCATCCTATTTTTTAAAAAGGAAAAAAAGATTACTAGTTAGTTTTTTGAAAGTAATACCTTTCATGAAGTCACTTCTGAGGAGTACAATACATTATTCTGGAAATCAAGAAGATTCAGAAATTGTACGTTTCAGGCTTCTAGCTTGCCTCAGGGTGTAGGAAGCCAGTTCCCTCTCTAGTCTCCAAAGACTTGGGTCAGTTAGTTGAGAGGAAGCCTGTTCTTTTCGACTTTGCAAGGAAGTGGGTCCACAGTCTTCCCTCTCAAACGCAATGCCAACCCCGCCCTCACATTGCCTGTTTGTGCCACTTCATAGAATGTCTTCCCCTCTCCTGTGCTTCAAAGCCCAGCAACTCTCAGCTCCTCCCTGACTCCTGCTGACTACTTCACCCCAGAATACTCACTCCTTCTGCTGAACTGCATGGCCTTGAGTCAGCATGATATCATTTATGATATTTTTACATTGTGGTGACTGCATCATACCTGCTACTCTTACCTTCCTAATTAGACGGTAAAATCACTGAGAAGAGGAATGCCCAGTGCCCAGCACAATGTTCAGCACAAAGAACTCAAACGCTTCAACTAAAGAGTGTCAACTTATCTTTAGAAAAATATGTGAACATACTTCGTCTTCAAAAACAAAACTGCAAAAGCACTTTACTTTTGAGTCACAAACATTAACATATGATAAAATAAGGATTTCTTCGAGTCACACTAGCGCTGTTACAACTTACAAAATCATGAAGGAGGTTGAATGCGTCTTGGATTCATTTCCCTTTCTGTCCTACAGCCCATCGACACCAGCCTCCTGTCCTGCACCCCACATCTAAAGAGGAATCAGCTCTCACACTGAAAAATACCTCATCTTTTAAAAATTCTTCTTTCTCTCAAGATGTTGGCCAATATGACTTAAAATATTTACCCTTCAAGAGTATTTATATTTCCATAATCTTGTGGTCTAAAAAACCACTAAAGATCAAACAGAATGACACTTTTATGGTAGATGACTGGACTAATGGGTAACATGACAGACAGTGGTGACATTTCAAATAAGCAAATCATTCCAGAACCTTTAAAAATCCCACCACAATGATAATATGCTTACACTGCGTATTCCTAAAACCTAATCAGATTATATACTATGTAAACACTAATGTGAACACAAAATCAAGTAAAAATTCCAATGTAAGACTTCCCACCTATTGCCAAAGAGAGTCCCCCAAAAACCACCATTAAAGGGTGCAGATTCCAAAGTTTCTGTTCCTCTGGCTTTATCAGAGGAGTTATTTCCATTTTCTCGGCTCCCATCACCATTTACAGTTTTTCGTAATTTTCTACAAAAAAAATATTTCAACAACTTTAGATTATTCAGGACCTTTTCTGTTTCTACTCAGAACATCCCTACTGACTACTACCTGAAATTAAGTATAATGAACTTCATATAACGAGGATAAATTATATCGGAACATTTCTGACTTAAGGGCAAAAACAGGTTCCAGAACAAAGTGCTAAGTTACCATTTTGTTTGTTCATTAAATAAATAGAAATGCCATTCAAAAACATAACTAGAAGGAAAATTTTCATATGTATGACCAATAACAGTCTTTTCAGGAACCAAAAAAAGAATGAACAATTTCTTTAAATATGGATGCCAGAAATCTACCCATTTGGCACATTTAATCATGGGAACACAAAATAATAGCAAGTGATCAATTTTTTGATATCCTATGCAGTGAAAAGATATATCCTGTAAATACCAATGAGACACAGCACAATATTTGATTCCCTTAGAAAACATTAAATCAATTAAACTGAATTTTCAAGGAATATTCTTTCCTGGAAAAAAAAAGTTTTGAAAATAACATTCAAAAATAAGTATAAATATATTGAAATTCTTTGCACCAAATGAAAAAATCTTATATAGTAACTCCTTGGGGGAACAAAAATCTACAGATACTCTGAGAAAGATGACTTTTGTAAGATAATACCATATACATCTAAGAAACCTTTAACAGTTCCAAACCCCACAAACGGCACATAATCAATAAAGACTAGACATGAATTCAATGTGTAGAAAAGTTAAATCTTTATTAAAAGTTTAGAACACTTAGAAATCCATTCTTTTTATATACTATTGAAAAAAGGTAAAAATTTTAGTAGCACTAACCTAATGTACTAAGATCCTTGTTTATAGTGAATTTTCACCAAATTTTAAGACTGAATTATGAAGAAGAATGCTTTTCATTAAAATCATTATTTAAGGTAAATTTTGATAAGGAATAATACAGTATAGGAATTTTCCTTTTAAACAACGGTACTGAATGACAAACCTCCATCCTCCTTGGATTAAAAGTTCATGACAAGGTTTCTAAGCATCAGGGAGAAAAGTAAAAGTAAAGCATTTGGTTTTTTTTTTAAGCCAAAAAAATAATGAAAAATATATGCAAAAGAGGAAGATTTTTTTATTAATTTACTCAAAGATTTTGTTCTTCAATGCCTCTCCCAGAAAATACACAACCACAAGTGTAATTTCTCATCTCACCTTCTTCTCCGATTTCCATTGTTTCCCGATGGCCTTGTTATCTGAGTAGACACAATTTGACAGTGGACAGTTCCCATGAGTAACATAAGGCACAAGGGTCCAAGTACTTCACTTACATTCACAATAGGCATCATAAAATAGAACACGAGTGCTATAACTGAAAAGAAGAGATTTCAAAGTGGAAAGCATTAGGGCTTATCTTTAAAACCAATTCTAATAACTCTACAGATTATTTTTCCAAAAATCTATCATTTAAAGAAGTATACAAGTGAAAGCACATAATTTTGTACAATACAATCCACCTGCACATTAGCTGAGTGAAAACCTGAAGCCCTAGATCACAGAGCAAGTGAAGAATGATGTGTCCAAAGGATCTGCCTTTCTGGAAATATGACAATCTAGATATTCTGAAAGACTTTCCAGCACAAAACAACTAGATACTGTATAACCCTCTGCAGTACTGCTCTGCTCAGAGACCCAGTATTCTCCAGGGCCCAGAGTGATATGTAGCAATTAACAGAGCTGGAGTTTGAACCAAGGCAGCCAGGCTCCAGAATCCTTATTCTTTTTTTTTTTTTTTTTGGCCGAGGTGTGGCATGCAGGATTTTAGTTCCCCGACCAGGGATGGAACCCATGCCCCTTGCAGTGGAAGCATGGAGCCCTAACCACTGGACTGCCAGGGAAGTCCCAGAGTCCTTACTGTTAACTGCCATGCTACATTGCCTCTTTGTATGTGAGTATGAAATGTCCAAAGAAAAAAGTAATGAAAGAAACAGAAAGATATCACAAATTATCTCCCAAAACTTCCAGATACAATTTTACAGATTCGTTCTTTCAGACTTTGACATAAAGATAATTCTTGTGCTATACAAACTTTTCTATGTGGAGTAAAATTAATTCCATTCCCTAATACCCTGATACCCAAACATAACAACAACAGCACCAAAACAATAAACTATAGACCTTGCTAACTTGTGAACGTGGATATAAACTTACCTCTAAAAAGTAACACCATGAAAGCAGGGATTTCTGTCTATTTTGTTCACTGCTGTACCTAGATCAGTACCTGACACATAGTAAGCACTCAATATTTGTTGAATGAATGACTGAAATACTATCAAAGTAAATTTGACAATACAGCAAAAGAATAATTCACCAAGATCATATAGGGTTTATGCTAGAAGGATAGTAGGAAATCTTTCTCAGAGCCTAGAAGAGTACCTGGCACAGACATGTTAGGCACTAAAGGAACTGTTGACTGAGACTTAACTGATGTAATTTAATAATTTAATACGATGTAGTTTTGATTGCATGCATATGTATCATCTCAATTGCCAACTGTGTAAAAGGCCTGTGTCCCTGATTCCTGGGAGGTAACCCCTAAACCCTTGTAATTTTCCAAATGATGAAGTATCTCTGTTGTTCATGGTGGGTCCTTTGGACCATAGAGGATAGTTTATGCCAAAAAAATGACTAAGGATAGGAGTAGCCGCACCAGAAAGACCAACTATGGAATTAGAGGGCTGGGGTTTTGAGCCACACTGTATCAGCCTGACCTTTGGGGAGGGAATGGGAGCTAAAGACTGAGTTTAACTCCTTGGCCAGTGACTCAATCAAACAGGCCTACATAATAAACCCTCAATAAAAACTCTGGATACCAAAGCTTGGGTGAGCTTCTCTTGTTGGCAATACCTTGTGCATATTGCTATCCATCATGGATGGAAGGGTAACACATCCCTGAGGACGACAAAAACTTCCTGATTGAAGCCCTCCCAGACTTTGCCCTATGCACCCCTTCTAATTTGTATCCTTCTGCTACAATAAAACTATAATGACAGCACTTTCCTGAGTGCTTTGAGTCATTCTAGTGAATTATTAACTCTGAGGGAATGAGTGGGGGACTCTCAAAACTGTAGCCAGCTGGTCAGAGTAAGGGTAGCCCTAGGGCCTCCCAAAGTAAGGCTGGTGTCTCTTGGGAAGGGCTGTGCCTTTAACCTGTGAAGTCTGGTCCAACTCTAGTAGTGAAAAAGCATTCTATAAAAATAGACATTTGTTCCTGATTTGTAATTAATCTTAAATGCCAATCTTTTCTAAAATACTAGGAATATAAAAATATGTCCTTAACATGCTAAAGAATATATATAAGTAGTGCTTGCTTTGGCAGCACATATACTAAAGAATATATAAGTAAAATCAACATGCATCATATTAATGAAAACATTCTGAATAGGAACAAAACATTACGATCACTCTTACTGTTATCACTTAACACTGCTCTGAAATGTTGACTAATTCAATACAAGTAAATGAAATGTATGAAAAAAGAGGAGACCAAATTTTCATTATGCCAACAATATGGTTGTATAATTAGAAAATCTGAGAGAAGCACCGAAAAACTATTAGAAATAATGAGAGTTTAAAAAGTGGCTGGTTATAACAACCTTAAGTATAAACTAAAGGCTTTCAAGTGTAACAGCAATCACCAGTTAAAACACATAAAACAAACAAAAAGAGCCTCATACCTACAGCAGCAGCAACAAAAACAAAAACATAAAATATTTTACTTTAATGTGGAAGCCCCCAAGCATCCCCTGATGGATGATACATATAAACAAAATGTGGTGTATACATACAGTTATTATTCATCCTCAAACAGGAAGGAAATTCTGACACATGCTACAAATGGATGAATCCTGAAGACGTTATGCTAAGTGAAATAAGGACAAATACTGTGTGATTCCACTTATATGAGGTACTCAGAGTGGTCAAATTCATAGAGACAGAAAGTAGAAGGGTGGTTGGCTGGGGGTAGGAGTAATTGGAGAGTTATTGATTTATGGGTACAGAGTTTCAGTTTGGAAAAATGAAAAAACTTCTGGAGATGGATGGTGGTGATGGCTGCCTAACAATGTGAATGTAATTAATGTCATTGAACTGTATACTTAAAAATGGTTAAGATGGTAAATTTCATGTATATTTTACCACAATGAAAAAAAAATTGAGTTTAACAAGATCTATGCAGGCCTTATAAGAAAAAAAAAAATTCCTACAAAGCTTTACAGAAAGATATAACAGAAGACTTGATTAAAAGGAGAGCTATATCGGGCTTCCCTGGTGGTGCAGTGGTTAAGAATTCACCTGCCAATGCAGGGGGCACGAGTTTGAGCCCTGGTCCAGGAAGATCCCATATGCCGCGGAGCAACTAAGCCCGTGCGCCACAACTACTGAGCCTGCGCTCTAGAGCCCGCAAGCCACAACTACTGAGTCCGCGTGCTACAACTACTGCAGCCCGTGTGCCTAGAGCCCGTGCTCTGCAACAAGAGAAGCCACCGCAATGAGAAGCCCGCGCACCGCAACAAAGAGTAGCTCCCGCTCACCGCAACTAGAGAAAGCCCGTGCGCAGCAAAGACCCAGTACAGCCAAAAATAAATAAATAAAATAAATTAATTAATTAAAAAGGAGAGATATATCAATTTTCTCCCCATTCCCTCCAAATATATCTATACCTATATTTTGGAGTGGGGAGTGGTGAGAAGGTAGTTCCAATCCAAATTCCAATTTTTTTTTTTTTGGTCTTTGATCATGATAAAATCATTCTAAATTATTTTGCAAAGAATAAGCAAGTAAGAACACCTAAGAGAAAATATTGAAAAACACAGAATAATAGAGGAATACTTGTCCTGCTCAATGTTACTACACATTAAATAGCTACAGTAATTAAAGAAATGTGACACAGATATGAGAATAACCAGACAAACTGATGGTGCAGAATATATAGTCCAGAAATAGACCATGGTGTATATGAAAATTTAATATATATAATTTATCTCAGTAAGACAGAAATTCTTTAATAACAAACATGTGGAAAAATATTTAATTTCACCCTTACAAGTGACCAAAGAAATGCACATTAAACAAGTAAAATACTAATTTTCGTATATCAAATTAGGTAACAATTTTTAAAATTATGATAATGCTAAGATTGTGGTAAAACAGAATCCACTACTTTCCAAAAGAATTGTGTCACCAGCAATTTCACTATATGCACTAAAAGCCTTAAAACGTTTACATTCTTTTATCTGTTAATTCTATTCCAGACAATAAATTCCAAAGAAATAATACGAAATATGAAAAATTTTGTTCATGATGGTATTATTAATAAGAAAAAACTAGAAACAACTTAATGCTCATTACATGGGAAGAGTTATGTAAATTACGGTACTTTTATATAATGGACTATAAAGCAGTTATAAAAAGTGTTTATGGTAAATCCTTATGATAGACTCATACAGACATTAAAATGATAGTTTGAAATGATGGTGTGTCCACATGATGGAATATTATGCAGCAACTAAATGACAGTTATGAAAACAATTCAAAAAAACTGACACAGGGCTTCCCTGGTGGCGCAGTGGTTGAGAATCTGCCTGCCAATGCAGGGGACACGGGTTCGAGCCCTGGTCTGGGAAGATCCCACATGCCGCGGAGCAGCTGGGCCCGTGAGCCACAACTACTGAGCCTGTGCGTCTGGAGCCTGTGCTCTGCAACGAGAGGCCGCGACAGTGAGAGGCCCGCGCACCGCGATGAAGAGTGGCCCCCACTTGCCGCAACTAGAGAAAAGCCCTCGCACAGAAATGAAGACCCAACACAGCCAAAAATAAATAAATTAATTAAAAAAAAAAAAAAAAACTGACACAGATAAAAGAAAACAAAAATCACCCCAAATCCTTTCACCCTAACCCAACCTTCAACTTTCACCTACTCTTTGTTCTAAGTCATGTCTGTTTGCTCAGGTATAACCATATCTACGCTGCCCTCTTTCAGAAAGTGTTCCTGGTAGGCAATGGAGTATAGTAAAGAGTGTACACTGGGCCCCTGCACATAGTGAGACGAGAAAAAACACCAGGTAGTGATGTGTAATACAGAAATTAACATAGACTCCTGTGACAGTGACTGAGGGGTGGTACGACTACTTAGAAAGTATAGACAGGGATGGCCTTTCTGTGAAAGTTACATCTGAGCACAGATCCTAAAGATGACAGAAAAGATAGCCACATGAAAAGCCTTATGATTGTTTCAAACAGAAAGAAAAACCCTGGGTGAGGAATAGAAAAAGGCCTTATGCCTAGAGTAAGCAAGGAGGAGAGTGGTTAAGACATGGCATCCGACAGGTTAGCAGGGGACAGATAACGTAGGGCACTGGAGGTCCTGGTGAGGAGTTTGGGTTTCTATTCCAAGGGCAATGAGAAGTCACTAAACGGACTTAAAAAAGCAGGAAATTGACATGATAGGGTTTCCATTTCAAAAGATTTCTCTAATTGCTGTGAAAAGAGTGATGGGCAGAAAGAAAGCTCAGAGTAGATGTTATTCCAGTGATCTAGGTGAAGGGATGGTGGTGCTGTGGACTATGGTGGCAGCAGAGACTGGGATAAGTCGCCAGGACATGTTCTGGAGGTCAAACTTACAGACTTGGTGACAGATGGAATATGAGGGTTTATGGTAGAGTAGAATAGGAAGACAATTTTTCGCTTGAAAACTGGGTAGCTGATGGCATCATTTAATGAAATGGGATAAAACCTAAAGAGGAATAAGACTGTATAAAAGAAAAGATTATAAAAAAAAAATCAGGAGTTCCACTTTGGATATGATTAAGTTCAAGATACCTATGAAATCTCCATATGGAAATGTCAAACAGGCAGTTGTATTTACAAGCCTGAAGTTCAGCAGAGAGATCTGGCCTGAAAATATAAATTTGAGAATCACCAGTATATCAATTATATTTAAAGGTACAAGGCTTGATGAGAGTACCTAGAGAAGAGAAGAGAATCCCAATCCAACCTAGAGGTAATCCAATAGTCAAAGGTCAGACACAGGAAAAGTTTGAAAAGGCCTGGCCAGTGAGACAGGTAGAAAGAAATTCAAGAGAGAAGAGTTAGACAATCATGTTTGCTCTCTCTGAGCCAATAAATTTAAGATGATCTCCAAATGGTGTATGTCCCTTCTTTCTTTGTACGTGAAACCATCAAATGAAAGGGTACATGTAAGAACAGTAAGGTCTGCATGATCTAATAGCAACAGCAGCAAAAAGAAACTGTCATAATTTATCCCAACTCCTCCAATTACCTTGCATGAGGTAAAGCAGTAGCAGCCAAACAAAGATTCTTAAAGAGGTAACCTGAATCCACCAATTGCTGAAAAATGGAAAAAATACAACTCGAACAAGCCCCTTCCGAGTCAGAGATGTCCACGGAATTTCAGGTTTGGCTTTGGCAAATGTTGAGCCTTTAAATATACAATAAAACAAAACATCAAACATTTATGTACACTAGGCTAATGCCCACTTGTAACAGTACGTTAAAAACAGGTGAGAGCAAAAATCAGCACATAACCTGTTCAGTGAAAAAGAATCCTCTTAGATGTTCATTATATATACTAACTTTTGCCTCAATCACTAGGACAGGAGCTCAAAATAAGTCAGGCTTGTTTGAATGGTATACAATATATTTTTCTTCATTACACAGCAGCAAGTCTCCAAGTTCCTCTCTTTCACGCTCATGGAAACCATGTAATTTACATAGCCACACAGTATAAAGCAAAGGGGAAAAAATGCTAAAGCCTGAATGATGCAGGAAGAACACTACTTTTGGAAATTAAAGTATACCATCATATAGGGAAGATATCCAAAAAGAATCTTTAGTACCACTATGAAATAATATAATGATATACCTAAGAAACAATCCAACTTTAGAACTCACCTCTGATTAAGTCAACATCAATCAAGTCTGCCTTTATGTGACCCATCTTTTTTGGTTTGTTTTTGAAGCCCTAGAATAAAACAAAACAAATCCCAGAAATAAACAACATTTTAAAAACCCTTTTAAAACAAAAGGTAAATTTACGTTTCTTCTTCTCTACACCTGACTCCTTTTTACTGGGTACACTTTAATCCTAATGCTCCTTAAAGGAACCTGTCATTAATATTTGTTTTCGTTTTTAGTTTTATCAAGTAATGCATGCACACACTTTTATCACCTTTAAAAATAATCAAACAGTACCAAAAGGTCAGTAAGTGAAAAACAGGTAGTCCTCTGACCCACCTTACCTCTCCTCCCAATTTCATTCATTAAAAACAAATGCTTTCATCGTTTTTTAGCTGTTTCTCTTGGTATTTACTTACATAGGTCTAAATAATATGTTTATACTGCTATTTTTCAATTTATTGATTTTAAAAATCACCTATGAACTCCTAATATAGTATATGAGAATTTAGCTCTCTTACACTACTAATTCCCACCTCCTCACTTCCACCCCAAAAACATATATCCTCACAATATAGTCAATTAATTTGTGACAAATCAGTAATCAGTAGTTAGAGTATGATCACTATGAAATATCATTTCTTGTACACTCTATTTATATGCTTCCTTTTATTCTATGAGGTCAGTGAAAATATTTATCAGTTTCCAAATACTCAAATGCCAAAAAATTAATCAAAGTCCTTTTTTTTCCTTAAAGAAAAAAAATTCCTGGAAACCCCCTTCCCAGGACCCTCTATCTTCCTGCTGCAATTGGACTGGTTGCTCTCTGGGCCTGTTGCATGGCTGTAATCCCAGAACTGCTCACTCTCATCCTGACAATCCCCTTCCCCCCTCTCTGTGGTAAGTCCCTATTTGCTGCATCCATATCTTCTGGGAGCACATTCCTTCCGTAGCTTCCTGAGAAAGGGGTCACAGAAGACAGTGTTTTCAATCCTTGCATGTCTGAAAATGATTTCATTCTACCCTTATACTTGATTAAAAGTTACCCTAGATGCAGAATTCTAAGTAGTTAATAATTTTCCCTCAGGAATTGAGACACTGTTCCATGGTTTTCTAGCTTCCAATGTAGCTGTTGCAAACTCCAATGCCATTCTGATTCCTGATCCTTTGAATGTGAATTGTTTCCTTCCTCTTAATCCTCACTTTATTCATGGTGTTCAGAATGATGTGCCTTTTTTTTTTTTGAAAGAAGTGACATTTATGATAAAACATGTATTTTATTTGATCACATAATGATATGCCTTGATTATGAGTCTTTTATCATCTATTGTGCTGAGAATCCCTTCCATATAGAAATACATGTCTTTCAGTTTTAGGGAAGTTTTCTTATAATTTATATTTAAATTTCTTCCCTTTTAAGACTTTTGACTTTTCTCTCCTATTTTCTACCTCTTTTGTCTTTCTGTTCTGCTTTCTAGAAATTTCTTCAAATTCTTCTATTACATTTTTCATTTTGATTCTTTGGGTTCATTCCTTTCTCTTCTCTTTCATCCTGGAAGATTTCTTCAAATATCTAGTAATCATTGGCTGTCCACTTATGTATTAGAATGAGGAGTTAAAACCTGATGGACATTTTATTTCAAAGTATATACCCAACATATATAAATTTCACTAAATAATGTGTACAAAACGTTCCTAGAAGAATTATTTATAAAAGCCCCAAATTGGAAACTACCCATCAAAAACAATCAGACATTGCCCAGCGGCAGTAGAATGGATAATAATTGTGATGCTATAGTGAATAAACTACAATTATGTGACAACATGACTGGATCTCACATGCATAATATTGAACAAAAGAAACGTAATACTGAACAAAAGAAATTAGACTCAAAAGTGTATGTACTGTATAATTTCATTTAAGTAAGGCTCAAGATAGGCAAAAATTAACCTATGGTGCTAGTAGTAAGGATACGGGTTACCTCTGTTGGTAGCAGCGGCTGGAAGAGCATGGGATGGGGAGCTTCTGTGTTACTCCTAATGTTCTATTTCTTGATCTGAGTGTTTATCACATGGTTATGTTCTGTTTGTGAAAATTCCTCAAGCTGTACACTTATAATTCTGGGGTGGGTGGGTGTGTGTGAGTATAGGTCCCCCACTTTTCAAGTTTGCTTTACACCATTTCGCTTTTACAAAAGACCTACGTTAGTACCTGTTTTCTTTCGCTAACCGAAAAAAATCCAAAGAAGATTTTTACTTTTACGAAAAAAGGTGAAGAGCATAAACAGCGTTCCGTGATCTCAGGGAGCTCTTCCAGAGGCAGCACACACCCGAGCAGGGAAAGCAGCACCACCAGGCTCCTTCCCCGGGGGCACACCCCGCATCTCAGCATCAAGCCCCCAGAGCTTTGAAAGGTGTCTGTGAGCATCTGTGCTGTATTTCGATGTATTCTGTGCATCTGTTAGCAAGATGTGTCCTAAGGTAACTGCTTCCTCACAATTGCCATTTCGGCTTACGAAAAGTTTCATAGGAACATTCTACTTTTGGATAATGGGGGAAACCCAGTAACTCATATTCACTGAATATGCTTTATTTTATTAACACATAGACAATGGTTTTACAGGAAAAACTCGGGATTTGAAAGTCATGATAACCTTGCTGTATATTATGACTCAAAAGCAAATTTGTGAATTAGCTTTTGTGTTTAAAAATCCTGGTTTCCCTAACAGTTTTGTTTCATTACTATTAATAACTGTTTTAAAAGATGAATTTTAATTTCGTGCTCAATCAACACTTGTACATGCTAGCTCCTGATCAAGTTTTTAAAATTAGATATTTAACCATTAAAATTATTGTAAAAATTAAACGTTAGAGTAATTTGCTATTTCTCTAGTTTAGATATTGAGCCAATATTGATCTTTGGTTCTGTTTAACTAAAAGATGCAGCCAAACAATTTCTTTAAAGTGAACCCTACGTTTCTATCCAATTAACTACAAACTGTAGATTTTAACAACAACAAAAAGAGTTTTAAAACTCTAAATGTAATAAAATTAAATCTAAGAAGGAATCAAATTTTGATAATTAGACATTTCAGGGGCAAAAATAACCCTTTGGAAAAAATATGTGCACTAATTTTTGAAATATGCATAGTATTCATGGAAATAACAATGATCTTGTGCTACATTTGAAATCAGAAATGAAAATTTTAAAAGTAAAGGTATCACTGTATTATATTCTAACAGACATAGGCCTTGTGGACATTTGCAGCAGTACTATTCTAACTAAAGAAGCTTAAAGTGCCTTAACTTTAGAGCCACGTTAATTTTTCTACTTTCTTTGCTTTCTAGACTTTTCACCTACAATGTTATAGAATCAGAATTAGGATTATCTAAAGGTAAACACCAAATTATGAAAACCTCCCTCAGCAATAGAAACACATTCATTCATTCACTTAGTCAACAAATACGCAATATGTTTCTTCCGTATGCCAGATAAGCTACTTGAGCTAAGCATAGAGCAATAAGGAAGTCAAAGCACGACTGTATCTTCAGAGTGTGCACGCACAGAAGGGAAAACAGACAATAAAGCCAAATGTTTGAGGGTTCCTCAGGAAAACACCCCCTGAACTTCCCTCACCATTTTTTGGACAAAAATCATTAAGAAATTTATGACCACTGTTCTTGAGCCAGATAAGAAAGTCGCTAGATACTTTTATATGTGTCTGTGCTGAGGAAGAATAAAAAACACATGCCATGCTTTTGTTTTAGGATCCTTCTGCTTGATCCTACATATTCTACAGTATGTATAGTAAGAGGCAACATGCGCACGGCACTACTCTAAGCACTTTACATAAACTTACATTAATTTGTTTAACTCATTTAGTCCTCACAACTGCCCTGTGAGACAGGCACCTTTATTATCTTCACTTTACAGATGAGGAAAACAAGGCACAGAGACTCTAACCCGTTCATTATCACTACAAACCACTACACATCCTGCCTCTCACTATACAGTACAAAATGCATTCCTAATCAATGTAGGGAGAGATTTTGAGATAAACAAGATTGCATGCCTCTGAAAGGTTCCATGGGATTAATAAACCCTGGGAGCTGTGAGTGAATTTCCTTATTGGCCACAACCCAGGGCCACAACCTAGCAGCCCACGATAAAACTGTAGGAGAAAATGATACCCCTGCACTAGGTGCTAGAGCAGTGGTCTGGAAGTTTTCTGCAGAGCCCAGCTACTGGCTGTATTCAGCTCTCTCTATTGTTTGCTCCCCACAGAGCTGTGTAATATCTTCAAAGCTCAGAACCACCTGACTGATGCAGTTCCTACTTTTAGGCAGAGGGACTAAAGCACTGGAAATACTGCTGCAGTATTGTTGGACTCCATGTTTAAAAGGGAATAAAAGACAAGTGAAACCCTGTAACACATCTCTCTCTCTTAGTGTGCTGAAATGTCCATTTTATTGCCACTGATTCTATACTACTGTATAGTAGTCGGGCACAAAGAGAGAAGTCACCTGATTTAGAGCAGATGATGAACAACAAAACAACAATTACAAGGCAAGTACAGCACTATAAGAATATGTGTAAAGGACACCTAACTCAGATTTAAGAAGTCAAAGAAAGATTTCCAAAGGAAAATAATACCTGATCCGAGACCTGAAGGATGTATAAGAATTTGCAAAGAAGGACATGGGCTGTAGCAAAAGGGGAAATTAAGAAAAGTATATGAGAAGACCTCGAAATAAGAGATAGCATGACAAAAACTAAAGTTCAAGAAGGCCTAAAGCAGAGTGAAAGTGAAAAAGGGGTTAAGGTATGAAAGAGAGAAACTGGAGAGGTAAGCAGAAGCCAGATTTTGAAGACTATAATCATGCTGAGTGTGCATTTATCATAAGGATAACAGGAAGTCAGAGAACAGTTTTAAATATGAGAAAAACAATCAGATTTGTGTTAAAACAAAAAGAAAATAACAATAAGCCGGCTTCAGTGATTATTGAGGGGTGAAGGGGGAAACGGGGGCAGAGAAAACAGAAAGTTAAAAAAGTGACTCCAGTAACCTAGATCAGGAGTGGACAAACTTTGTCTGTAAAGGGCATATGGTATTTTAGGGTCTGTGAGCTGTACCACCTGTGTGCTAGTACTCAACCCAGTCACTGTTGCACGAAGGCTGACTTAGACACAGACAATAAACATGTAAAACATGAAGCCTGCAGTGCTCCAGCGAGTCTGGCTGCAGGCAATAGTTTGTGGACCAGATGAGGGCAGACAACAGGTCAGTCCAGGCCAACAGAAACATGACCTAGGAAAAGTATGCATAGTCAAAAAATACAAGAAGGTAGAATCCAGAAGTCTTGGTAATTCAAAATGTGGGATCAGTGTGAAGGCGAGGCCACAGAAGAATTCCAAACCCCACCTTTAGCACTCTAACTGCTCACTGAATAGGAAAGGTGAGAGAAGGCACAGGGCTGGTCAAGGTAGGGGAGGTCACATTCTGCTCACAGCCCTCTGGCCAAGCTGGAAATCTGTGGGGCAAGGAAGGACTCTCCTCCCACAGGAAGGCACTGCGAGTCACATGACAAAAGGTGAAGACATAACAATTTTCTTAACAGTTGAAGATAAGGAGATAGCCTTCTAACTTAGCTTTTCTGTACTTCAGTGCCTTCACCTGTAAAATGAGAGTAATATATCTACCTCGTGGAATTGTTGTAAGGATCGATTAAGAAAGCGAGAGAGACAGAGACAGAGAAAGAGAAGTTCTTAAAATAATACAAGACACATTCTAAATATTCATTATCATTATTATTATTACACCACCAAAAACACATACACATGCCCTCCCGCATGCACTATAGTTTCCCCCATATAGTTTTCTCACAATTTTAGTTAAATCAATATTTGATGTTTAGAGTATTATGATTACATAAAACATGTTCCCACCTAAGTCAAGTAGTAACCAATGATTATATTTCCTTTCTTGGAAATTTTGTTTGCCCTGAAATTGTTAATTGCCTCATGTTCCCCCCTACCTTTATAAATAGGAATTGTATATATTTAAGATATACAATGTGAGGCTTTGATATACATTGTGAAATGATTGCCACAATCAAGCTAATTAACATATCCATCACCTCAGACTGTTAGTATTTTTTGGCATTTTTGTGTGTTGCATACATTTAAAATCTACTCTCTTAGCAAATTTCAAGTATACAATACAGTATTATAAGCTATAGTCACCATGCTGTATATTAGATCTCCCAAATTTATTCATCTTATAACTGCAAGTCTGTTACCTTTGACCAACATCTCCCCATTTCCCCCACACCTCAGCCCCTGGTGACCATTCTACTCTCTGCTTCTATGAGTTTGACTCTTTTAGATTCCACTTACAAGTGAGAGTTTGCAGTATTTGCTTTCTGTGTTTGTTTTATTTCACTTAGTGTGATGCCCTCCAGATTCACCTGTGTTGTAACAAATGGTAGGATTTCCTTCTTTTTAAAGGCTGAATAATATTCCACCTCATGAGACAGACAGAGAGATAGGGCACATTTTCTTTACCTATTCATCTGTCAACAGACACTTGGGTTGTTTCCATATCTTGGCTACCATGAATAATGCTGCATGAATATTAAGTGCATATATCTCTTCAAGAAAGTAATTTTATTTCCTTTGGATAAATATCCAGGAAGAGGGATTGTTGGATCATAAGGTAGTTCTATTTTTATTTTTTTTGAGGCGCCTCCATACTCTTTTCCATAACAGCTGTACCAATTTACATTCCCACCAACAGTATACAATGGTTTCCTTTTCTCTGTATCCTTACTAACGCTAATTATCTTTTGACTTCTCTGATAATTGTCATCCTAACAGGAATGAGGTGATGTTTCACTGTGGTTTTGATTTACATTTCCTTAATGATTAGAGATGTTGAGCATGTTTTCATATACCTGCTGGCCACTTGTATGTCCTTTCTAGAAAAATGTCTATACAGGCCCTTTGCCTATTTTTTAATTGGATTAGGTTGCATTTTATATTGTTGATGTTTCCTTTGCTGTGCAAAAACTTCTTAGTTTGATATAGTCACATTTGTTTATTTTTGCTTTTGGTGTCAAATTCAAAAAAATCATTTCCAAGACCAATGTCAAAGAGATTTTTCCCTATGTTTTCTTCTAGGAGTTATACAGTTTCAGGTCTTACATTTAAGTCTTTAATCCATTTTTAGTTTATTTTTGTGTTTGGTGTAAAATAAGGGTCTGATATCATTCTTTTGCATGAAGATATCCAGTTTCCCAACACCATTTATTGAAGGGACTGTCATTTCTCCATTGTGTATTCTTGGTGCCTTTGCCAAAGATTAGTTGACGCTATGTGCATGGGTTTACTTCTGGGCTCTCTATTCTGTCCCACTGCTCTATGTGTCTTTTATGCCAGTACCATACTGTTTTTATTACTATAGCTTTGTAATACAATTTGAAATCAGAAAGTGAAATGAGATGTCTCCAGCTTTGGTCTTCTTGTTCAAGATTGCTTTAACTGTTTGGGGTCCCTTTGTGGTTCCATATGAATCTTACTTTTTCTGTATCAGTTAAAAATGCCATTGGACTTTTGATAGAGATTGCTTTGAATCTGTAGATTGCTTTGGGTAGTATGGACATTTTAACAATATCTTTTTCCTTTTCCAAATAATAGATTTTGTTTTCTCTTCCAGTTTTATTGAAATATAGAGACATAGAGCACTGTATAAGTTTAAGGTGTACAGCACAGTTATTCGACTTACATACATCATGAAATAATTACAAGTTTAGAGAACATCCAATATCTCACAGAGATACAAAATTAACAAAATAGAAAAAAAAGTTTTTTCCTTGTGATGAGAACTCTTAGGACTTACTCTCTTAACAACTTTCAAATATAACATACAGCAGTGTTAATTACATTTATCATGTTATACATTACATTTTAACAGTAGGAATTCTTCCAATCAATGAGCATGAGCTACCTTTCATTTGTGTCTTCTTCAATTTCTTTCATCAGTGTTTCATATTTTTCAGTGTACAGATCTTTCACCTCCTTGTTTAATTTATTCTTAAGCACTTTATTCTTTTCGATGCTATTGTAAATGGAACTGCTTTCTTAATTTCTTTTGCAGACAGTTCATTGTAAGTGTATAGACTTTTTCCTTTTCACTTGTCTCAAAATTTTTAATTGATTCTTTGACCCATTGGTTGTTCAAGATTATATTGTTTAATTTCCACACATTTTTGAATTTTCCAGTTTTCCTCCTGTTATCAATTTCTACTTTAATAACACTGTGGTCAAAAGATACCTGATATAAATTCAATCTTCTTAAATTTGTTAAGACTTTGTTTCATGGCCTAACATATGATATATCCTGAAGCAGGTTTCATGTGCACTTGAGGAGAATGTGTATTGTGCTGCTGATGGATGGAATGTTCTGTATATGTCTGTTAGGTTCATTTAGTCTAAAGTGCAGTTCAAGCCCAACGTTTCCTTATTGATTTTCTGTCTGGATGATCTATCCATTGTTGAAAGTTGGATACTGAAGTCCCCTACTAGTACTGTATTGCTCTCTATTTCTCCCCTTAGGTCTGTTTATATTTGCTTTATATATTTAGGTGCTCCTATGTTGGGATGTAAGGACTGTTCAACATCCACAAATCAATTGAATACACCACATTATCCAGATGAAGGATAAAAATCATATTATCATCTCAATAAATGCAGAAAAAGCATTTGACTAAATTCAACACCCATTTATGATAAAAACTCAGCAAAGTGAGTATAGAGGGAAAGAAACTCAACATAAGAAAGGCCATATATGACAAGCTTCATTTTTTTCATTCACTTAACTTTCTACATATATATTACTAATTCATTTTGAAACTCCCTATAAGTGTTATAAATCTGCTCCCAGTGTGCTCAAACACAACAAACACTGGTTTCTTTTTTTTCCTCCTTGAAGATGTCTATATACCACAGTTTCCTGTCCTCCTGCTCCTTTCTGGTCTTGTTATTTTCTAGGCCTCATAAATGAACTTTCATCTTGGGACATCTCTTAAGAATCCAGAATTCTTTTTACCTCTCTCTGTGTTGGCCATCCTGTCTCCTGATATTATGGATTCCTCTTTTTTGGTTTACTCACTCGTATACAGTACACGTCCTCCTCTGAGGGAAGACATGAGTGACACACTTTTTAGACTTTGACAGTTTGAATATATTTTCATGTGATGCCTTTATACTTGTTAATAGTTAGACTGGGCATAAAGTTGTAGATTGAAAGCCATTTTCTCTGAGAACTTTGAAGGTTCCATCATCTTCTAACTTCCAGATGAGCCAGAAGTTGCTGCTGATAGGCCCAATGTCATTCTGACTCCCAATCTTGTATAAGATCTGTTTTGATCCTTCTCTCTATTCCCTGCTTAACCCAGGCTCTAATTTCTAATTTCTTGTGATGTTGTGATTTGTAAAAAGAAATTTATTTTGGTCTCTGTCCCCAGTTCCTGACACAGGGCTCCTGAAACCCTTGTAATTTCCTGGGTGACAAGAGTGCCTTTTGTTCTAATGAGGCAACTCTAGGTGGGCTCCTGGATGGCTCCTGGATGAGGGCTGGTCACCAGAAGGAACAAACTATGATTAGAAGCTTGGAATTTTCAGGCCCTCCCTCTCCCCCATTCTCTTGCAAAGGGAGAAGGGCTGAAAACAGAGTTAATGATTGATCATGCCTACTAGATGAAGCCTCCATGAAGTTCAGAGAGTTTCCAGGTTGGTGAACACATCCACTCCAGTAGGGTGACATACCCCAAACTCCACAGGGACAGAAGCTCCTGTGCTCTGGACCCTTCCAGACCCCACCCTATGTATCTCTTCATCTGGCTATTCATCTGTATCCTTTATCATATTCCTTAATAAACTGGTAAATGTTTAAGGAAGTGTTTCCCTGAGTTCTGTGAACCACCCTAGGAAATTAATCAAACCTGAGGAGAAGGTTGTGGGAACTTCTGACTTGTAGCCAAATTGGACAGAAGTTGGGGGTAACCTAGGACCTACTTCTTGCAGTTGGCATCCAAAGTGGGGTAGGAGCAGTCTTGTGGGACCAAGCCCTTAACCTGTGTGAGCTGACACTACCTCCAGGTACACAGTGTCAGAAATGAGTTGAATTGTAGGATACCCAGCTGGTGTCACAGAGAATTGCCTGGTGTAGGGAAAAACCTCCACACATTTAGTGACCAGAAGTGGTGTTTTGTGTGAATAAAGGAGACTCACAGGAGAAACACAAGAGGCAGATTGAACTGAATCTTTCTAAAATTTAGTTCTGAAATTTCATAATAATGCTGATCACTCAAAAGATCCTTTTGATCTGTAAATATGTGTATTTCAGCTCTGGGAAATTTTAAAATATTATTTATTTGATAATTTCTTCTCCTCCACGTATTTCTGTTTCCTGGAATTAGTTGGATTTTAGGCTTCCTGCATGAACTGCACTCACTTTTCTATTTTCTTTTTCCTTGCTCTTTCATACTATTTTTCTGGGAAATGGCCTCAACTTTATCTTCCAACTTCTCTACTGAATTTACTTTGGTTATTTTTATTTTCTGGTTCTCCTACTTTTTCATCTATAGACTTTTTTAAAAATAGTATGCAGTTCTTTAAATATATTAATTATATCTTTAAAAATAGTATTCTTATAATTCCTGTATCATTTTTTAAAATCTCTTTCCTTCTTTTTCTTTAGGTCTCAAATATTTGAGCATCTTCAATTATCTATTTACACTTAAGAGTGAGGCACTAACATGCTGAATGCCCATTCAGTGTGCAGCAGGGGAAGCTTGTTGAACAGTGGCTGCATTGTAGAGAGTAGCCAGCCATTTCACTTCCAGTATCCTTAGGTCTTTTCAGTCAGCTTGTGCAAAAAGAAATTCCAGTCTTCTGTTTAGAGCTTATAAGCCTGGCCACCAGACTTTTACTTAATCTCCTTTATGAGTACAGTATCTCACCCCATTCTCATTTGTGTATGGTATTCTAGAATCCAGAACTTCTCTGTTTCAGCCTCTCCAGAGAGCAAACTTCAATCTTCTGTCACAGGAAGATAAGGTAACTATGAGGCTGTGTAGAATAAGGTGGAGGATCTGGGGGTAGGTCTATTGCCCCTCATACATATGCTCAAACAATCCTATTTCCAGTTCTACCTCATACCTGCAACTATACCTGATGCATCTAATTCCTGAGTCTTTCAGAAATTAAATACAGGGGTCTTTTTCCTTTAATTTTTTTTAAATTTAAGAATAGTTGATGTACAATATTATATAAGCTACAGGTGTACAATATAGTGATTCACAATTTTTAAAGGTTATACTCCATTTATAGTGATTTATAAAATATTGGCTATATTCCTTGTGTTGTACAATATATCCTTGTAGCTTATTTTATAGATAATAGTTTGCACCTCTTAATTCCCTACCACTATAATGTCCCTCCCCACTTCCCTCTCCCCACTGGTAACCACTAAATACAGGTGTTTTAAAACAGGGAGTTCACTTGTTTCCCATTGGCATCCCCTACTATAGACACTTACATTTTTACTTTCTTTACATCCATTTTCCAACTTTCAAAATTGTGTTAACAGCTCTCTTTTACAGTAGTCTTCTCTCCCATTCTTTCACTCCTATTGTAGGTTGATTTTTTTTCTTATTTATTATAATTTTAGAGAATTTTCAGAAGAAACCAGATGGAGATTAATGCACATATTCCAACTGTCATCTTTAATGAGGTGTCTCATCTGTCATGTGCCCACTATCCAGCTCAAGAAATAAAAGGTTACAAATACAGCTGAAATCACCTCTGTGTTTATGATTAGCCATTTAAAATTTCCTAGGTGTAAAATCATATCATTTTCAAACACTGATTTTTGTTATTCTAATATTAGAAAAATAAAAGAACAAATATTTTAAAAGCAAAGATAATATTAATTAGAATGTTTTGCTCATCTTAGCAAATATATCTCAAACAGCATGTTAAATAATAGTAATAGGAGCCATTCTTGTTTTATTCTTTTGTGGGGGGGGACTAAGTTGAGCTTCATTACTGAAAATAATGTTAGACCTTAGATTTAATATATTTTCTCAATTAAGAAATTTTAGAAGACAATTTTCATTGGGAATATATATGAATTTGTTGTATACTACATTATGATTTCTCCTATTTTTTTCTATTGATGTGATTTAAGAAAACAGCTATATTGAGGTATAATTAATACTCTGTAAAACTCACTTATTTTTAGTGTAGTTTTAGTAGTTAATTTGGTGGATTTCTGGTAAATTTATAGAGTTGTACAACCATCATCACATTCAAATTTTAGAACATTTCCATCACCTGAAAAACAAGAATGGCAGTAAGTCTCTGTTCCTATCCCCCAGCCATAGGCAAACACTGATCTGCTTTCTATTTCTATAAACCTGCCTTTTCTAGAAATTTCATATAAACTGGATCACAGAATATAGTCTTTTGTGTCTGGTCCCTTTCACTTAGCATAACATTTTTGAGGTTCATCCATGTTGTAGCATGTATTAATAGTTTTTATTGCTGAGTCATGTTCCATTGTATGGATATAACACATTTGTTTATCTACTCACTAGTTGATAGACATTTGGATTTTTTTTTCTAGTTTTTGGCAATTATGAATAGTATTGCTATGAATATTTGCATGTGCCCATATGTTTTTATTTCTCTTAGGTAGATAACTAGGGGTGGAAATGCTGGGTCATATGAGAAGTATATATATTTAAATTTTTCTACTTTCCATTCCCACCAGCAGTGTATGAGAGTTCTGGTTCCTCCATGTCCTGGCTAACAAAGATCTTCTATGTTTTCTTCTAGAAAACCTTAGACTTTTAGTTCTTACACTTAAGTCCATGATCCTTTTTAAGTAATTTTTGTGTACAGTGTGAGGTAAGAATCAAAGTTCATTTTTATACATGTAGATATCCAATTGTTCCAGCAACATTTGTTGACAAGACTATCATTTCTTCATTGAATTATTTTGGCATCTTTGTCAAAATCAATTTATCAAAACTGTAGGGATTTATTTCTAGATCTTCTATTCTGTTCCATTGATCTATTACTCATGCCAATACTACACTATCTGAATTACTTACAGCTTTACAGTAAATTGTGAGATCCAGTAAGTCCTCCAACTCTATTCTTTTTAAACTTATTTTGAATATTCTAGGTCCTTTACATTCCTTACCAACTTTAGAATTAGCTTATCAATTTCTACCAAAAAAAAAAGTCTGCTGGAACTTTAAAGGGACTATAGTGAATCTATAGATACATTTGGAGAGAACTGCCATCTTAACAATGTTAAGTCTTTCAGATCACAAACGTGAAATGCTACTCCATTTCTTCAGATCTTTAATTTCTCTTAGCAATGTTCATAGTTTCCAGTATATAGGTCTTATACATACTCTGTTAAACTTATTCCTAAGTATTTTACTCTTTTTGATGTACTGTGAATGAATTGTTTTCTTAATTTCATTTTTGGAATACTCATGGCTGGTATATAGAAATACAAATAATGTTTGTATATTGATCTTAAATCTAGAGGCCTTGCTAAACTCATTTATTGTTAGTAATGCCTTAGGAATTTCTAAATATGGGATCATGTCACCATGAATAAAAGCAATTTTCATTTTCTTTTCTCAATGCCTTTTATTTCTTTTTCCTTGCCTTACCACACTGGCTAGAATCCCTAGTACAACGTTAAATAGACGTGGTGAGAGCAGACATCCTTGCTTTGTTCCTGATTTGAGGGACAAAGCACTCAGTCTTTAATCCCTAACTACAGTGTTAGTTGTAGGTTTTTTGTTTTTTTTTAAATACATGATAATTTTTTATTATTATTATTATTTTTTGCTATACAGCAGGTTCTTGTTAGTTATCTGTTTTATACATATTAGTGTATATATGTCAATCCCAATGACAGGTTTTTTAATAGACATCCTTTGACAGATTGAAGAAATTACTAGTTTATCAGTAATGGGCATTGAATTTTGTCAAATGCTTTTCCTGTCTCTACTGAAAAGACCATGCATTTTGTCCTTTATTAATATGATATATTACATTAATTTATCTTCAGATGTTAAAACAACAACATATTTCTCGGATATCCCACTTGGTCATGGTAGATAATCCATTTTACATGTTGTTGAACTTGGTTTGCTAATATCTTATTAAAGATTTTTACACTTATGTTTAGGACACTTTTTCTCTTTTTTTTTTAATAAATCAGTATGATAGTTTATTAAAAGCTCCATATTATGCCTCAGGTAGGATTTTTTTCTTCCAGTTTTATTGAGTTATAATTGACATATAGCACTGTATAAGTTTAAGGTATACGGCATAATGATTTGACTTACATACATTATGAAATGATTATCACAATAAGTTTAGTGAACAACCACCATCTCATAGATACAAAATTAAAGAAATAGAAAAAAAATTTTTTTTACTTGTGATAAGAACTCTTAGGATTTACTCTCAACAACTTTCATATATAACATGCAGCAGCTTTATTTATATTCATGTTGTACATTACAGTCCTAGTACTCATTTATCTTATAATTGGAAGTTTGTACCTTCTGACTGCCTACATCCAATTCCCCCTCCTCCAACCACCCCCCACCCCACCACCAGTAACCATAAATCTGATCTCTTTTTCTATGAGTTTGTTTTTGAAATTCAATTGATCTAAAATAGTCTGTTAGTTCCTGTTATACAACATAGTGATTCCATATTTCTATAGATTTCAAAATGACCACCAATATAAGTCTAGATATAATCTGTCCATGCAAAGATATTACATAATTACTGAACATACTCCCCACACTGTACATTTCATACCGGTGACTCATTTATTCTGCAACTGGAAGTTTGTACCTCTTAACCTCCCTCACCTATATCTTCCCCTCACCACTCCTCTCTGGCAACCACCTGTTTGTTCTATCTGTAACTCTTTTTCTGTTTAGTTATGTTTGTTCATTTATTTTTTTAGATTCCACAAATAAGTGAAATCATACAGTATTTGTCTTTCTCTGTCTGACTTATTTCACTTAGAATAATATCCTCTAAGGCCATCCATGTTGCTGCAAACAACAAGATTTCATGCTTTTATGGCTGAGCAATATTCCATTGTATATAGATACCACATCCTCTTTATCCATTCATTTGCTGATGGGCACTTAGGTTGCTTCCATATCTTGCCTATTGTAAATAATGCTGCAATGAACATAGGGGTGCATATATCTTTTCTAATTAGTGCTTTTGTTTTCTTCAGATAAATACCCAGCAGTAGAATTGCTGGGTCATATGGTAGTTCTATTTTTAATTTTTTGAGGAATCTTCATACTGTTTTCCATAATGGCTGCACCAATTTACATTCCCACCAATAGTGCAAAAGGGTTCCCTTTTCTCCACATTCTCACCAACGCTTGTAATTTGTTCTGCCAGGTGTGAGGTGATATTTCATTGTGGTTTGGATTTGCATTTCCCTGATGATTAGTATGTTGAGCATCTTTTCATGTGCCCGTTGGCCATCTGTATATCTTCTTTGGAAAAATGTCTATTCAGATCCTCTGCCCATTTTTTAATTGGGTTGTTTGGGTTTTTTGATGTTTAGTTGTATGAATTTTTTGTATATTTTGAATATTAACCCCTTATTGGATATTCCATTTGCAAATATCTTCTCCCATTCAGTAGGTAGTCATTTCATTTTATTGATAGTTTCCTTCACTGTGCAAAAGTCTTTTAGTTTGATGTAGTCCTATTTGTTTATTTTTGCTTTTGTTTCCCTTGACTGAAGAGACATATCCAAAAATATTACTATGACCAATGTCAAAGAGTGTACAACCTATGTTTTCTTCCAGAAGTTTTACAGCTTCAGGTCTTACATTTAAAATCTTTAATCTATTTTAAATTTATTTTTGTGCATCACGTGAGAGTAGCCCAGTTTGATTTTTTCGCATGTAGTTTTCCAGCTTTCCCAACAGCATTTCTGAAGAGGCCGTCCTTTCCCCATTGTATATTCTTGCCTCCTTTGTTGTAGATTAATTGCCCATATAATACACTGCCCATTTCTGGGTGGTCTATTCTGTTCCACTGATCTATGTGTCTGTTTTTGTGCCAATACCATACTGTTTGGATTACTGTAGCTTTGTAGTATAGTTATGACAAATTTTCTTGTGCTGTCTTTGTCTGGCTTTGGAATCAGGGTAATACTGGTCTCAAAAAATGAGTTGGGAAGCATACTTCCTCCTCTGCTTTCTGAAAGAGTTTGTGTCGGATTAGTATATTTGTTCTTGACCTAATTAACTGCTATTCATCCTTCAGATCTCACTTGAAGCATCAATTCTTCAGGGAAGGCTTCTCTGACCTCATTGACTAGGTCCATTTCCCTGTTACAATAGCTTGTAAATAGTAGCTCTCCTTCTTAGCATTTATCACAAAGTAATTTTTATTCATTAGTAGGATTAATTTTATTATTGTTTGTCTCTCACTTTACCATGAGCTCCAAAAAATGTTGAGTGTTTCTGCTCATCATTATATAGATATAGTGCCCATCCTACTGCCTGACACATGGTAGGTAGGTGCTCAACAAATATTTGTTAAATGAAGAATACATGAACACTGTTTTAGGTTTTTTTTGTTTTTTGGGGGTTTTTTTGGTTGTGTTGGGTCTTCGTTGCTGTGCGCAGGCTTTCTCTAGTCGCAGCGAGCGGTGGCTACTTTTCCTTGCAGTGTGCAGGTTTCTCATTGTGGTGGCTTCTCTTGTTGTGGAGCACAGGCCCTAGAGCACACGGGCTTCAGTCGTTGCAGTGCGTGGGCTCAGTAGTTGTGGTGCACGGCTCTAGAGTGCAGGCTCAGTAGTTGTGGTGCACGGGCTTCATTGTTCCGCGGCATGTGGGATCTTCCCCAACCAGGGATTGAACCCGTGTCCCCCACATGGGCAGGCGGACTGTTAACCACTGCGCCACCAGGGAAGTCTCTGTTTTAGTTTTATTTTTGATATTTCTTCCCCTTCTTTACTTTGACTTATTATTGTTTTATTTCTCAGGTTCTTCATATGTTAACTTGAATCATTGTAACTCTTTCTTCCTAGTCAATCTAGACATTTTTTGTTAATACAGACATTTAGAGTGATATAATTTCATCAAGTATTACTTTGGAAGCATTCTACAAATTTTGTTATATCTACGTTTTTATTTCTATCCTTCAAAAATACAGATATGATGTGTCCCCTCTACTTAAAAACCATACAAATTTTTTCATTTTATATAGTACAGTATCTAAAGTTCTTAGTAAAGCAGTCAACTCAGCTCTAAACTGATTTATGACCTATCATCTCATCTGTTTACCTTATACCCCAACCAGATTGGGCTACTTATTCTTCCCTTATACAAGCGTTGTACTTCTGTGCTCAGCACCGAGCAAAATGCCTTAAACATAGTAGCTCAGTAAATGTCTGTAGAACAGTTCCTACCACTTTTCATGATCCAAGTTAAGATTTTTTAAATTTATGTTTTTTATAATTTTGAATTATATTTTTATTATGTAATTTCTAATTTTATTGTATTGTGATCTGATGTTAATATTGTTATTCTTTTTTGTTTTTTAATTTTCTTTCCTTTTTTTCTTTTTTGTTTTCAAAAAAATTTATATTTGTGTAATCTGTTTTAAATTGCATTAAATACTTCTTTGTGCCTTGTACTTTGGTCAGCTTCCATCTAAGACTTAAACATACTTAAAAAGATAACTTGGCTTTTCTCCCACTACCATTAGACTATAAAATTCATGAAGGCAAGAACCATGTGTGTCTTGTTGACTGTATTCTTCGCACCTGGGAGGCCTTGGTACATTAACTCAGCAAATTTTTAGAGTCCCCTTTAATTTTATTCTTTCTACTCCTAAATTAAAAAGTATACATTAAGGAGGTATTAGATAGATTACCTTTTGAGAAAACAATGAATAAAAATATACATAATAGGTGGAGTTTAATCAAATACAGAAACACTGAGTTCCTAGTATGACTCAGAATGTTCTAAGAGTGGGATACAAATGCAATGCCTGCCCTTGAGGTCCATGAAAACACACAGGTTAACAAATAACACAGGATATGGTGTACCAAAAGGAAGGTATGTATAAAATGTCATGGAAATAAGAGTTGAGGAAATATTTAAATTGGGTAGGGGAAGGAGGTAGGTAATGAAATTCTATAGCAGGAAGTAAAATCCTTTTAAGGATAAATAAACCAAAACCCAGACAAACTACAGTGCTTGTTCAAGATCACAAGGCTAGACAGAGGTCACAAAAGGAGATCCAACTCCCAGTTCTGTGCTCTTTCCATTATACCAGACTTACTACCCATACTTTTCAGAGCTCACAAAAGAATAACAGGACAGGATTTAGAGAGTTACAAAATAAAACTGGGGGATTTATTCATCCTAATCCCATCTCCTATTAATATAAAACATCAAGGACTGTTCAAAATTATGAAAAGTTAGCCAAGTACCATGCAGTTCAAACAACTTTCTAGTTGAGTGGCTTACAAAAAGAATGTGCCCTAAAAGTATTTCACCCAAGATTTAAACATCCCAGTCCAATCAATCTGACTTGGAGATAAATAGAACTATTAAGTTGTATTACACCCATATATACCTTTTTTTTTTTAATGTTAATAGAGGGTCTATGGAAAAATCTTTAAAAAAGAAAGGTCCAAAAACAAAAATCTGCCAGCCATTATTCAGTACTTTCCAAGGAGGTAAGACCCTGGAATCTGTAGATCTAAGTATTAATGTCAATAGAGAGACATTCTGTAAGGGCAGGATGGTCTTTAGGTTTTTCCCCGTCTCTCAAGACTAGGCAATTACATTTGGCTACCAAGCAACCTTTCCATGACTAATTTGCACACCCCCCCAAACATGTTGATCCCACAACCCTGATTTTGGAACATTAGATTATTTAACCCTCCCCTCCCCTATTATAAATTAATAAACTGGCATTCTGAATTACACATCCTTTTTTGGTTGCTTGGCTAGCATGAAATAACTCCAAGAATCTGCTCAGTTCCAAAAGCAGTGTAGAAAAAAGTTTAAGAACCTGAAATACTTAGGCCCATACTCTAAACCAGTAATTGAAAAAGAGATTCAGGAAACAAATGGGTTTTATTTGACTTTCAGGGAAGAAAAAGAGGAAGAGGAGGTAGGGGAGGAGGGGGGGAGGAGAGGGAGGGGGAGAATAGGAAGTAGAGGGGGGAAGGAGGAGGAGGAGGAGATGATCTAAAAAACCTGGATATTTCACATAAAAATGCATATTCACAGCTTCTCTTGAAAACCCTGAAGCTGTGGCAATACTTGGCCTGCGTTACCACAACTAACTCTAACTACCGCCAGAGTTAAAAAGCCATAGCCCCATTTATATGGGACAGTTGCTTTCAAATTCATCGTAGACCAACCACCCCTTTCTATTTCCCTGATACGGAGGCCAAATGTCAATTGTCATTTATCATCCCATTTGCAGTGTTGTTTTCCTTATAAACTTCAAAGAACAAAGAACGCCATACTTGGTGCATAAGTGCAGAATTTTTAAAAAGTAAATACAATCCACTCTTCATATTAAAGCAGTAAAACAAAGCGAAAAATCAAAGAAATCAATTTACCTTAATCTGAGTCTGTTCGATTGACTTTTCCCATATCTGCTGATCATATGCTCCAATCTGAAATAGGAAGCAGGCTATTTAAAGTGATGCAAAGGAAATCCTTTTATTTGGGTCAAGTCTCACAAAAGTCATGAAACGACTAAGTACCCATATGATATCTGGGAAATGTCTGTGCTTCTCTGAGGCTAGAATAAATTATTATTTCCTAGGACTATTTCCTTCAAAATTCTCAAGTTAGCTGGATCTAAAAGTAAGTTGAAAAGCAATGTCCAAAATATTTCAAATTAAATATCACCTTAAAAGATACTTCCACTTAAGAAAAACATCAGTAGGAAACTAGAGAGAAATAAAAGGTAATGGACAGCTCATTAAGATTGTTGACAGTACAAATCTGAGCTGTGCAGATAAAAAGTTTTATGCCTGAAAAAACAGCAGTTTGATCAGAAGCAAACTCTCAAAGCATTGCTGTGACACTGTGAATGCAGCCTGGAGATGGGAGGTTGAAATTCTTATTCGGGGACCTGGAACTGACTTCAAAAGACCTAATGACCTTGTCCATCAGTTTTTCCATTTATGTTGAGAGATATCATGTAAGAATACCTGCACTACCAAGCTCAAGGAAAACTAACATGATAGGTATTCTTTGTGGGACCTTCTTGCAGGAAGCATGCTTTACAAATAAAAATACATTGATATTACCTTCTTTTGGTACCACGATATAGCATCTCTCTCATTTGAGGCCATCTGTGTCTCCAGCCGCAGAATGGGATTTCACTGAAAATGAAGGAAAACCAGTCGGTGAGTCCAGTTGCTGAAAGGTACTCTCCCAGTTTGGGTAGAACTCAAAAAACGCTTCTCTCAGCCTCTCCATGCGCTGCTGACCGTCTCGTTCCCCGGCTGTTTGCCAGGAAAAAAACAAAAACAAAAGCATACCGAAAAAACCTCTGGCGCAGTGGCGACCGGAGAAGCCTCTCTGCGATATTTTGTGCGAGCGTGTTCAGGGATGCAGGGAAGAGGGAGAGGAGGGGAGGTCGCTGGAGTTGACCTGCACCCCACCTCCTCCGCTCCCCAGGGTCCTGCTCTCACCTGGTGCCCGCTGCCCCGCAGTCCGGCGGCCGGGACCTTCCTCCTCAGTGGCCCCGGCCCGGCCAGGAGGCCGGGGGCGAGGCGGCGGGCCAGGCAGGCCTCATCTTCCCCCCGAGGCGGAGACGCCGTCTGGGCCGTTACCATGGAGACTGCGGAGGCCGCCCCAGCCTCGGAGGCAGCCGGCCGCCCAGCGCCCAGAGGAGGGCAGTCTGTTGCCAGAGAGCCGGCGCCCTCCAAGCCCGACCTATAGGGTCATCGGACAGACCCTAAAATAAGCAAAGAATGAGCTAGGAAAGGAGGGGGATAGAAAGTGAAGGCGGTCTTAGCTAGGCTGCCAGTCGCTACGGCAACGGCAAAAGGCTTTGTGCCCGCTGGAAAAAGTCAAGTGCAGAGGTCCCAAGGCCCGGGTGGCAGCTGCTTCGGGGCGGCGGGCGCGCGTCCTCGCTAGGCCGAGCCTGGAAGGGCCGTGACTCAGCCGGCCGAGAGTTAGGCAACAGCAGCTCCGCAGACCACGGTGCAGCGGGGCCGCGGCTTCCGCTTTCCGCGTTTCGCTGTGAAGTTGGCTCCGCCCCCGGCCCGGGGCCTTCCCGCCGAGCCTCCGCCAGGCTTCGGGACGGAGGGGCTGGGGGGCTACACGGAGATCAAGGCCAGGAGCAGCTCCCCCAGCTCACCTTTCAGGTTACTTTCTCACAAATGACTTTCCCAGCCCTTCATCTAAAGGAGGTCGGTCCAGATATTCCAATAGTTCCCCGTTCATTTCTTTGCAACGCTTATCTTTCCTTGTGTTTTCTGTTTCTTTGTGCTTCATTATATCCTATCGGTCTTCCTCAATGGGCTGGGGGCTCCATGAGGTCAGAGACTAGGGCCTGGCAGGAGCCTGGCACACAGGTTCTCAACCTTTGCTGAATGAACGAATGTTTTCATGAATTTATGCTGTCCTGGGACGAAAGTCCTGGCAGGCTGCGGCTTATTAATTCCTTTCCTCTCCCGTCCCTCAGCAGCTCTGGGACTTAAGCTTTCTGGGTGCTCAAGGGTAAAGGAAGAAGAGGGCCAAGGCTTGGGGGGCAGTTCCAGGACTGCCAACGGTCATTTGGCAGTTCCCAAATTAGGGTAGGGGAAGGTAGCGGCGGGAAGAATTGTTTCTAGGTTAAAAAATCAAGCAGGCTGATAGAGGTCAGGAGAAAGGAACGGTTGCGACCTCAAATGAATATTTAAAGATACATTAAGAAGGTTTTAAGCCTCTTTCCTCCTCTATACTTTTTTGGCCATTAACGGAACACTGACCCCCTAACGGCCATTCTCACCTCACTTGAAGTATTGTCCTTGCTTGCCCAGCATTGTAGCATTTGAGTCAGTTAAAGCTAATGAGATAACGATTAGACCACTGCAGAAAGCCTAAGTGCAGTTCTAAATGTTTTACATCATTATTTTTGATTATCAAATCGACATAAGGTGGAAGTTATTATCCCCGTTTTACCGATGAGGAAAATCGACTAAGATAAAAGTAACTCCCATAGAACTAATGTAAAATTATTTCACCCAGGCTTGATTTTTATATTCCACACATTGGCAGTAGTTTCCTTTCTGCTTTTGCTTCTTGACAGCTTTTCCCATCCTTAGAGCTGAACATGACAATTCTGTTTGGTTTCAAGACAAATGGCTGACTTTGAAACACACACACACACACACACACACACACACACACACACAAAAACAACACTGGAAAAATGAAAAAGTCATTTTTTGTATATCTAAATATTTGCTTTAAGACGTAAATAACACTAATTAAACATTTTACTTCATTGCTTAGCACACAAAGAGGCTTTGGGGGGAGTTCCTAGAAGGACTGAAATCAGGTAAGGCTCTCACTGAGCAAAGCATGGGCTTTGAACCCAGAACTGCATTCAAATCCCTGCTCCCACTAACAAACTATGTGATTTCGGGTAATTTATTTAACCTAACAAACCTGTTTTCTCACCTGTATTATGGAGATTGTATTGTTACCTTCCTACTCAAGGCTGTGAGGATTAAATGAGCTACCCTCATAAAAAGTGCCTGGCCCTCAACAGTTACTCAAAAAACATTCGTTCCCTCCCTCTTCCTTTCCTAATCATAAACAAGAGCTATCAGTGCTTAGGACAGGTACCTCAATTAAAGAGAAGTTCACACAAATAAAAACTGATGAGGAAAAAATCCAGTGAGTTATGTCACTTAATACATCAATGACATCTGAAACTTCTATAAACCCCCTTCATTAACTAATACTGCATGCATGTACTTTCAAAAATATCGACATCCCCAGAACAAAAATTTAAGATTATTCTCATAGGGATAAATCAACTTATGCAGCAAGAGGCGTTAACTGCCACAAATACCAAGCATAGTTTTTCTTCTTCCCCCAAACTAACTGCCTCTCAATATGGATGAAATTTTCCCCCAGTATCTATGAACTTTCTTTAGGAAAGTCAAGATTTTCTAATTTTGTAATCTCTAATAGTACAAAATAATAGGGGACAGAGAAGGGAGGGACAAATACTTTAAAAACAGGTTCCAGGTAGCCAGAATTCACATGTGCTATTCATTTCGTCATGAAACATCAGTAAAGGACAAATCAGACTTTGTTTATTAAAAAAATACTTTACAGGAAAAAAAAATCTATGCATTCCATTGTCCTATTTTACAAAGAAATAGCTTAACAATTTAACACACTTAGACAGCTACAAAAAAGCACTGTGTTAAAAGGATTATTATTCACACAAATTTAGATTTAAGACTATTCATTAAAAACCTTTTTAAAACACTCATTAATGTCAATAAACAAACTAAGGCCACAAAACGCAAATAGTCCGCCAGGCAAATTATACATTTCATCTATATGCAAAGACCTCTTAGATAAATTAAAGCCACAGGAAAAAAAGTCTTAGCTGCCAATCAAAATGGAGTTTAGTCACAGAAAACACTATTACATGAAAATTTACAACATGTGATAGTAGTACATAAGTATTTCTTTAGAGAGAATTGAAAAGTGCTATATTAAGAGACAGTGGTCTCAACTACATGCACAAGTGAATCCTAAAAGATGTATGAAGAAAATGGAAGGCCATAATATTTACGGATACTTGCTTTTAAAGCAACAAACTTTCAGGATGAGGATAGGTCCCTTATGTGCTAAAGAAAAACATCTGTCTTGTACATTTCCTCTACTTACTGCATGACCAATAAATACAGCTACAACCTGTTTTTTAAAAAATAATACTTAGCAGAAATATGAACCTCTGGCATGTACTAGTGAAAGGTTTTTTTTAAAAACTTGTAGCAATGATAAAACAGATTTATCAGAAAGACACAAACTCAATTATTCTAAAGATATAAATGCAAATAAAATTTTAATGGCAAATATAGATGAAAATAAATGATCTAATAATGAATAATAATAATCAAGAATACATGCACTAAGGGGTTTTTTGAATTTTGGTATCTTGTTCCTAAATTAGCTTTCATTCTAGACAATATTTATAGAGGGAAAGGCAATAAGCAAAAGTTTCTCCAGTCATTAAGCATGAACTTTATGCCTATTAAGACTGATGCAAGACATCTTTTCCTAAGGTTTAGTAAATAATTTTATATAAGCCCCTTTTTCCCCCTACAAGAGCTTTTAATATGTCTACTGTTATTCCAACTATCTCTAAGGGGAAAGGGCACCTTTCAAAAGTCTTTAAATTCAAAATAATAAAGTACCAGTGAAACAAATTCTAAGTACTAAATTAGCAAATTAAAAGTACAATTAAGCCTAGGAATTCATTTTTAAAGAGTTAAAAACTTTGGAAGGGAAAGAAATATGTCGTTTTTATTATTATTGCTTTATGAATTTGGGATACTTCTTTGAATCATAATCCTACTCCTAGTGTATCTTGGTAATTATAGAATGACTTCTGGGGCAGGGGGAAGACTTTTCTCCTGATTAGTGAATACCATAAAATCATTCTAGTTACTAAGTTTACTCATTTACTGGGTCCTTTCCATAAGCACATTTAAAAAATATCCCTCTGCTCCACAAAATACTAAAACTTATAGCCACATTCTGCAAGTAATCTCAAAGAGCTGGCACAACAGGTAACATACCAAAAAAGGAAGATCAGCTTACATTGCAGTTACAACTTCACTGCCATCACTACAAGTCAGAAGACGCCAGATTGTTCCATGCCTCACTCCACCAAACCAAATAATTTAATGATTTTAGAAAAGTTGCTATCGTTTGTATCACTAAACTAGGATACAGCTTTAAAGAAGTAAGAAACTCAAAACTTGCGCTTTTATATTCATCAGTCTTTAAAGCATGCTATTAAAATCTAATACTCACATAAGACATTCAGTTCCCAGATACATTACTAGCTAAATGTTTCTCTCTCGGTTCTACTGCAATTCTAACATACAATGAATTTATTAGTACATGATTTTAAACATTTTTATACTCTTTTAATATGTTATATTGGAGTTGAGGGTAGAATGTTTTATAAAAAGAAAATGGGGATTTGCTTTTGATTGTAGGTCTTTGCAGATCCGCTGGTTCCTGAGTGATTATACACAGTGATGGCTGTCAGGAGACAGTCTCCTTGTTTATTAGCAATGACCAGCTTAGATGACAGATGGCATCTGCTGCTGGATGGCAAGTGGGAGATGGGGAAATCGGATCTTGGAAGACAAGAAAAAAAATTAAAAGTTTTTGCTTTAACAACCTTGTTCTTCATGATTATTTTAAAAAGCAAATGTTGCCTGAGAAGAATTTTCCTTTGCACAGCCTGGTAAAGCTCTATGAAATTCTTCTGGACAGAAAAACAAAAATAAGAAATAACCCAAACCCACATACTTTGTGATTAACCCCTTCCCCCTAAAATAACAAAATAACAAAAAACACCCTCAAAGGCAGGTCCCTTAAAAACTAGCCTTGATAAACCAGAATTTACCCTAAAATTTATACCCAAGATTTTAAAACACCCCTGCAATAATCACATTACTGTTCATACCATTCTAATTACCTTATTTACAAAGATAACTAAAACCAACATCACTTCCAATTCATAAATGGTTTACATCGAAATGTTTCTCTATTTGTCTTCATCCTTTTTAACAGAGAATACATACATATACATATATATAAGGAATAATACAGATTCTAACTAATCACTGCAGTATTTGCTGATGGTTACTTTTCTACCGGTTTACACAGTGACCTCTATACTTTGCTAATATGCATTTAACTACACAACAATATTGCACAAAGTAATATTTATATAAGATTTAACCTATTTCAGAATATTTTAGAGAAAATTCATATTTGATATTTCAAAAGATGCAGCTAAGTTTTCATGGTGACAGACATAATAAAGCAGCATCTTTTTTTGCCTATGTTAATGTAAATATTCCAAATCTCAACCTCCAGGAAAAAAAAATCTCCAAATTGCACTATAACCAGGTAGATACAAGAATCTGGTCTTAGGTGTGGGGAGTACTCTTCCTTTAATAAACAAAAGGTTTATTGTATTATTAACTAAGAGAAAGTGAAATGTGTATCCCATTAACATTCTAAAATAATAGAAAGTTAAGACTACACTAGCTATATGAACTGTGCCTGTTCGAAAAAAAATGGTTAAATACTCAGGCACTAATAAGGATTAGGCTACCTGAAACTCTAGGATGAAGTCTAGTGCCATATTCTTTATTAGACAGTAGCAACACAGAGTAATAATAAATAAACCCAGGTATTCACCAGTTGAAACTGTGAACTGAAGTATCTCAACAGATCTTTATGATGAAGAGGTTGATGCCAAGTGACAAATATAGTTTTTCCTAAGTTTCATGCACAAAATATGGCAGCCTCATCTGAAAGACAGGTATCATTCTCTAAGTCTGATACTCGTGATCAGTTTAGGAAGCAAAAGTATCCACACAGAATGTGAGGATGCTAGGAAGCAGAACAACAGAGTATCGTGTCAACATCATCTATTTTACCCAAAATATCTTCCACAGTTACCATGTATTCTAGAAGAGATTAATGAACCATGGAGAATGAATGACCAAGGACTATTCATCTTTAGATATTTTTAATTGAAATATCCACTGGGCTTTAAATAACAGATACAAAAAAAAGACAGTTTGGATCAGAAAGTGCTGTGCTTTCTCTTTAGTTAAGAAATCAGAGAGCCACTGAATTCCTTAGAAACTATCTGTTCTTTATGGTTGGAACTAAATAACTGACTTGCCCATGTACAAGATGCAGGAATTCTTGCCTGTGACCTATGCCATTTTTACTGTAGAAATTGAATCTGTGCCATAAAAGCACAAGTACTAAACCATAAATCTGATCTTCTATCATAAAAACAGCAAATATGGCAAGAGACAAGGCAAGATAAAATCAAAGGAAGTGAATTATTTACCAAATAAGAATCTGTTATTCCAGAGAATTCTCATTTTGATTTGAAGAAGAGATTGAATTGTTACCTCACACCTTAAAACAGAAAGTAGCAGCAGACCCACTATTACATACTGTACTAACGGGATAAGATACAACTCTTAACTTTGCATAATCTGTGTAAAAAAGATATGCTTGACATTTGTGGAATGTCATTTCTCTTTATAGAATTATAGGCAAGATTTCTCCAATAAAACTTAACTTAAGCCAGTTATAAAACTATAACTTCACATCAAAATTTAAAAAAGTTAAAAAATGTGTTTGAGTATGTACACATCACACAGGAGTGCTTGAATGTTCCTGTAGATCGTGTTGCTGGTCAGAGTCCAGTCTACTTTCCACCTTTAAAACTGGAATAGGCTGAGTCATCTGATCTTGCTGTAGATTAAGTTCAGATGAAGGTGGGAAGGACGATGAAGCAGTTGTCAAAAGCTGCATCTCTGTGCATGTTTCCTCAGATTCAGTTTTTATTCTCACACACTGGGAGTCAACTTCTAATTCTCTCTTTCCAGTTAAATCACAGTCCACGTTAGAACTGCTTTCTGTGTTTTGAGAGGCTTCCACAACAGGGTGGTACTGTTTCAGCCTTATATGCCAGGCTAAGCTGCACACTGCTGACACTGTTTTGAACTGATGAATGACATTTCTAGGGATGAAGTAGATATCATTGTCGCACAGCTGAATTCTAGCATAACGAATGCCTTCCCGTCTCATTTGGTTTAGTTTCGCTTCATCCACCCACTGCACACACTGAAGAGAGGAAAAACGTTGCATGAGATTTTAAAGTAAAATATGTAAAGATGTAGTCAAATAAAATATTATAATTAGCACAGGAAAACAGTAGGATCTAATTAAAGCTAAACAACACTGTATGATATACAACTTTCTAAAATTTCCTACAATTCTTGAGACACATTTTTCCTCGTATTTTACTACATTTCTAGTAACAAAGTACAGGTTAAAATTAGGATGGCCTAGGGAATCATTTAAATAAGAATTTCAAAATGCAACTAAATATCAATATTCTTTGACCCACATAAGGGCAACATTTGTCTGCTCCTTCAGTGTCTTTCAACCTTTTGCAGGTGAGGACACGCAGGGCAATGGGGTTAACAGCTGAGACTGCTCATGGCCAGAACTGAGTTATCCTGGGCCCTCTGACCATCCCAGGCCCACCTGGCATCCCAAAGACTGAAGGATCTTAAGCATTCTACTTGGGAAGCTCCGTTTTAATGATTTTCAACACCCTCCACAAACAGCCTTTAATAGTAATAAAATTAAATTCACTATCCCATGTATCCAACTATAAGATAAAATGCAAAATTAAATAGGTACGGATACTTATTTCCAAAATCTCATTCAAAGAGTAATAAAAAAGCAAAAGTTATTACCTGGGAAACTGGAGGTTCATGAAGGTCCAACTGAAGTCTCTGTACAACATCAGTAAAATCCTCAGCATGAAAACAAATCACATCTTTGGTTATGCGAGGTTGGTCACTCCTAAAATTAACAAAATTAAGCTTTAGAAACAAGCATCTCATAATGGAAAATGATGACAAATTTCAATCTTCCCGTTCCTGGAACTGCTATACTAGCAAAGAAATAGATGCATAACTCCTAAGGACGAAGCATACATTTGTTTCTTTAGTCAATTTAAAAAAAAGTAAAACACCAATAAAGCATTTTTTTTCAAAATTAAAATTAGTTGTTATAAAACTAAAACATCAATGACTAAAAACAGTTTTATTCTAAACTAGATGCATTTGAATCCTCTAACCACTTTGCCCCACCATCTCCATGTCACCCTATAATGTCATTATCAGGATGGAAAGAAATGGACAGAATACATCTCAGCCACACAATTGCCACACCTTCCAGCTTTCAAAGTAGAGAGGGGAAAAAAGCTAAATGATCTTCAACTTGAAATACTTAACCTGTGATTGAACCATAATTCAGTCAAACTCTAACGTCCGATCAAACTCTACAGCAATATTGAAGGCCCTGAAGGCACAAAAACAAAAAACAAAGTAAAATACAGTTTTTAAATATGTTCTGAGCCTTGTTTAAACTGGGCCCCAACTGAGTGTAAAAGGGTGCAACCTCTATGAAAAACAGTATAGCAGTTCCTCCCAAAATTAAAAAATAAATTACCATATGATCTAGCAATTCCACTTCTGGGTATATATCCAAAAGAATGAAAGCATGGACATGAAGAGATATTTGTTCATAGCAGCCAAAAGGTGGAAGCAACCCAAGTGTCCACTGACAGATAAATGGACAAACAAAATGTGGCATATACATATAATGGAATACCATTCAGCCTTAAAAAGTAAGGAAATTATGACACATGGTACAATATGCATGAACCTTGAGGATATCATACTAACTGAAATAAGTCAATCACAAAAAAACAACAACTGTTTGATTCCACTTATATGAGGTATTTAAAGTAGTCAAATTCATAGAAACAGAAAGTAGAATGATGTTTACCAGGAACTGGGGGAGAGGAGAAAAGGGAGTTATTGATTAATGGGTACAGAGTTACAGTTTTGCAAGATGAGAAAGTTCTAGAGATCTGTTTCACAACAACATGAATATACTTAACATTACTGAACTGTACACTTAAAAATGGTTAAGATTTTAATTTTAGTTTATGTGCATTTTACCATAATTTTTAAAAAACTGTCCCCAACCTTTCAAATTGAGTCCACATTTTCTTAAGACAACAGTAACCAATCTTGCAGTTGAGTTCCATTAACTTACCATTCACCAAACTGTACAGCTTTCAAAACCCCAACAGCAGCCGTACTCTGCCAGTCAAACCCCTGACCTACATGATCAGCATGAGCTCTTGTCCTATCTTCAAAGAGGACTTCACGGGGTTCACTGGTCCGAGGTAGGTACTGGAGATTTTTAATTTCATTCATTGATCTGTAGTTGATTTGGTTTTGAAGCAAAGAGGGGAAAAAAAGTATTAACAGCAGTAAGGCAAAAAGTCTACTAAAACACCAAATTTTAAATAAGATGAGGGCTGAAAAGGGTTCAATGATTTCGATCATCAGCATTTAACACGCTATAGTGTAATGCTGAATGTGATTACCTTCTTCTCTCAGTATGTCACAATAATATAGAAGCTGCATCTTTGATTTGGCACAATTGTAGTGTTTGAATATATAAAATTTAGTTGTCTAGCAACAGAAAATACAGCTCAGAGTTCAAGGCTGTATGTCTCTTTACCCTGAGTCATTTTTAAGTCTCTAAGCATTCTACTAGACTTAATTCAATATGGCAACCTGAGCAACTACACGATCTCCTTCCACGTTAAAAGAGAAGTAAAAGGCTTCAAACTAATGTGGTAGGGGTGGGGGAGAATAGTGGGAGAATGGATGGGAGTATAGGTGAAACAGAACTGGCTATGAATTGATAACTGTTGATACTGAATACATGGGAGTTTATTATATTATCTTCTGCTTTTTTATGTGCTCAAATATAATATGAATATGAAGCAACAAAGGAAATGAATTAGTGAATGAACAAGAGCAACACATTTCTGGAAGATGAAAAATGATTAAAAGTGTCTTGGATTAATGAAACTGAGCAGAGAAAGCCACAGGCCTAGACTATACAAGAAGGGAATGGCAGCAAAAGAGGCTAGTATGATGATAATGGACAGAAAGGAAGTCAAATGGACAGAAGGAAGGTTGAGAAGGGAGCAAATAAAGTGAAATCTGCACATAAACCTGTCACATGCCACCCTAGTGGTAGAAATTTGGACAGTCCGGCATTTACCCTCATGCAGAAGACTGTGGGTGACCCACCAGCATCCATCTGTCATCTTAATTTCTCTGAAAGAACTCTGATTTTTATTAGGTATCTGCTCCTACCCTATATGGAACCTCATTCACAAGCTCCAGAGGTAGATCCTGATGAGTTCTGGCAAATTATGCTAAGCTCATGCCCCTTGCCAGTGAATGATTTAGGAATGAGCATGAACTGATCGATTCTGGCTAGCAATATGAGAGGAAATCTGCTAAGAATTCTGCGAAGATTCCTGGCTCCTAAAAAAGAAGTAAAGGACAATCTCTTCTTTTAGATATAACCAGATCCAGATGTGATACCTAGAACTGCTATAGCCATCCAGCAACCATAATGGAAGCCATTGTAAATACAAAGCCTAGGCAAAGAGAATGACAGAGGAGAGAAAAGGAAAAGATCTGTTTCCTTGATGACAGCACTCAGTCATTTGACTACATGGTTCAGAGTCAACCCCTCTGAACTTCTTGAAATACAGGATAACATTTTATTTTATGAACCAGTCTGAATCAATTTTGTTGCTTATAACCAAAAGCATCCTGATAAACTTTCAGCCAAAAAAATCCTGCATGTTCTTCTCTAAACACATTGAACTTACCATATGAATAGAACTAACGTAATCCTCTGGTATTTGGACATATCCTTTAATGCCCACTTCTATGCCTGTTAACTCTGAAGTGAAACCTATCTATTGACAAGCCTCACTGAAATATAAATAGAATGCCCAGTAAGCCCAATGCTGTGTTCCTAAATTCGAACGGGTCAACCAAGAATCACCAGATATGTGAAAACAGCCTACAGCAGCCTGACAAAGACCAAAATATACAATGCTGAAATGTAAGGATTTTGTCAGAAGACAAAAGTCAAGTAAGTGTCCCAAAATTGAAAGCAAAAAGATTAATAAGAAATACGAGGATAATCAAACTGAGGGATCTATTATTCAGCCAACAGTAGTTTCAGAAAGAAATAATAGTGAAAATGAAGAGATTACTGAAGCAACTAAGCAAGAAAAATTCCCAGAAATGAAAGGAGACATGAATCTTTCAGTTTAAGGTACCCACCAAACAATAAAAAGGATTAAAAAATAAGAATTAAAAGCCCAAAGACATATCATTATGAAATTAAGCTTCCAGAGAGGAAAAGAAAATAGGTTACTTACAAAAGAACAATAATTACACTGGCATTAAGACTTCTCATAAACAATATTAGATACCAGAAGACACTGGGGCAATGCTAAAAAAAATCCTAAGAGAAAATACAACCTCTGGACTACAGCTAAACTATCAATCATATTTAATGACAGAAAAAGATATTTTCAGACATATGATGACTCAATACCTTCCTTTTCATAGACTATAACTTGAGTATGTGGTCAAGCAAGGAAAAGAAATAAACCCAGAAAGAAGACAACCACAGGTTAAGGCAGAAGAAACATCAAATGGTAGATAACTGTGAAATAAGCTTTTCACACTGAAGTAAGAAAACACAGAGCTCCAAAAGATTTCCAGGTAAAAAGTGATGTGTTACAGCAGACAGTATGATTGAAATTCTGCATTCTTGAGGGTATGATAAAAGCAAAGAATGCAATGTAACTACCAACATTCTCCCCCAAAAAGAGGCTATATAAAAAAGCAACAGCCAAAAAAAAAAAAAAAGCAATAGCCAAAGTCATAGAGGAGGTCAGTGTGATTCTAGAAAAAAGTAATGTATCTTAAGCAATAAACAGAATAGAAAATAATTAGGGATATGGTCAAGAGAAGTGTATGGTATCACCTCAAAAAAAGGCAATCAGAAACTACAGCAAGGACTTCCCTGGTGGCACAGTGGTTAAGAATCTGCCTGCCAACGCAGGGGACATGGGTTTGAGCCCTGGTCCGGGAAGAACCCACATGCCGCGGAGCAACTAAGCCCGTGCGCCACAACTACTGAGTCTGCACCCTAGAGCCCGCGAGCCACAGTTACTGAAGCCCATGTCCCTAGAGCTCATGCTCTGCAACAAGAGAAACCACTGCAATGAGAAGCCCGCGCACTGCAACGAAGAGTAGCCCCCGCTTGCTGCAAACTAGAGAAAGCCCGCGTGCAGCAACGAAGACCCAATGTAGCCAAAAATAAATAAATAAATTTATATTAAAAACAAAGAAGGAAACTACAAGAAAAACAGAATTAAAAAAAAAAAAATCAGCATGATCCAAGTATGAACCAAGCTAAAAAGTGGCATGATTTTCAGTATCTAGGTGAAATACAGAAAAGAAAGATCCTTTTGTATATTATTCCTTTGAGTGATAACAAACCATTGGAACCTTAGAATATGAATATTAGCCTACTAGATGGATCTGCAGTAAACATACCTACCCATAACATTTTAAATGCCATTTATTGGCTTTCAAATATTAGAATACATCTATTGACAAAGCACATAAAGCCTAATTATGGTTTTAAAGCAGAATATGAATTAGCAGGGCATTCTCATTAACACAAAAAGATGACATTACTTTTTAAGTTCTGATGTATTCACTCTAATTCAAAGTGCTTTTGAATGCCCCTCTTAAGAATATTTAATCCCAAGAGAAATAAAATTTGATAGCACCTCAGATTAGTTGAGAAATAATAAATTATTAAACAAACGATGTTGCTACAACTGCCTAATTACTTGGAAAGAATATTAAACTAAATTTCTCCCTCTATACTGAAATCAATACCAGGTAGATAAAATATGTAAATACTGAAATCACAGATGTACTAGGAGGAAATGTAGGTGAGTATTTTATAACACTAAATGAGAAAAGGCCTTTCTAAGTTTGCCACTAAAAAAGAAACCTCAGAGGAAAAGACAGATCTGACAACATATAAATAAAACTCTCTGTGAGTAAAGAAAAAAGAAACTGAAAAAAATTATGAGTAAAGAAAAAACATAAGCTAAAATTAAAAAATGAGAAAAACCTGTAACATAGGAAAAAAAAGTTAATAGTTACAATACATAGGGATTTTTACAAACGAAAAACATCCCAACAGAAATATGAGTAAAGAAAATTAAGAGGGAATCACAAAAGAAGAAATACAAACGCCTCAAAGAAAAACAAATTAGAATAACACATTTTTGTCCAATCAGATCAACAAAGTTAAAGAGAATGTTAGTGGAGGGTATGGGGGAAAGGGTACTATTTTACTACATGGGTGGGAATATAAACTGGTACATTTCTGGAAGTCAATTAGAAATGTATATATACTTTGAGCCTTTAGTAATTTCCACTAAGAAAATAAACAGGCACATGCGCAAAGATATTATCTACCTACCTACCTATCAACCAACCACCCAGCCGGCCACAATCAATGATGTGCCATACATGTTTAACAATTGGCTTTAGGGGGGGAGATGGCTCATTTGTAGCTGATATGCTGATTTCTGTGGTATAAATACTCACAACATGGCCAATTTCAAGCTACTAATGTGACCTCACTCAATGTGGAATTGCGAGGCTAATAATGACCTGTGAGCTGGTACAAACTGGCTCCAGCACACCACTGTCATGTCTGTCTAAACACCATTTATATTGAAAAAAATGGAAACAATTTACACTAATAAAGAATTGGTTAGGGCTTCCCTGGTGGCTCAGTGGTTAAGAATCCACCTGCCAACGCAGGGGACACAGGTTTGAGTCCTGGTCCAGGAAGATCCTACATGCCACAGAGCAACTAAGCCCTGCGCCACAACTACTGAGCCTGCGCTCTAGAGCCCGTGCACCACAACTACTGAAGCCTGCATGCCTAGAGCCCATGCTCCGCAACGAGAAGCCACCACAATGAGAAGCCCGCGCACCGCAAAGAAGAGTAGCCCCCGCTCGCTGCAACTAGAGAAAGCCCACGTGCAGCAATGAAGACCCAAAACAGCCAAAAATAAATAAATAAATAAAATAAATTTATTAAAAAAAGAAAAAAGAATTGGTTAAATAAATCTTGATACAACCATACAGTCAAAACTACATAGTCATTTAAAAATGATGATATGGCTGCATCTTAATATAACACGTAAACCTAAGGGGGGAAAAAAAAACAAGTTTTAAAGTAAACATCATGTAAAGAATGAGTTAATCTGTGTAAAAAGAAAATTTATGAGTATATATGGACCAAAATTTGAAAGGTTAATGTGCCTAAATGGGTAGGATTATAGATATTTTTTGCCTTTTTACTTTTTTCTATTATCTTTTTTTTTTTTTTTAAGTTTATAATAATCAGGAAACAAACAATGGTCATTTCCTTTTGGGAAGGATTATAGAATAAAAAATGTATACATTACTTAAGAATTTAGAATATCAAGATTCATCATCATGATGTACAAAAACTGCTATGGTCTAGCAATGTACAGAAGTTTTGGTTTACTGCCATGTTCTACCATGCCACCACCTTGCATTCATAAATAGTTTTTACAAAGTATTTTCATGATTATCTCAAGTACCTAAGGTTATTCCATACTTAGCTCTAGTATTATTCTCCCATGAGCTTTAAGGTAAGGTCTAGCCTAGTCCATTAAAACTCACTTTTGGGTACTTATTTTGAGTTGCTATTTTTTGAGTTGCTAATTTTCAGTCCCATTAAATGAGATTTTTTCATAGTCCTAGAATAAGTTAATCTACATTTGTTTTAAACAAAATAAATTTTGTCTGAAACAATGTTAGGCCAGTATGAATTGCTGTAGGAGAATACATCATTGGTTTCATTCAGTAAATACTGATCACTTGCTATGTTAATGAAGACAGAGAAGAATTAGACTGTCCTCAGAAAGGTTAAAATTTATAGTAAAAACCAAAAACATGTAAACAGATCATTAATGAACAGAATGATGTGTGAGCAGAGAAGAGAATGACTAAATCTAAGGGAACAAAGAAAAGCTTCACAAAGGAAGTGACATACAAGTTAAGTTTTGAAAATTCATTAAGAGTTTGCCAGGTAGAGAGGAAGATGGAGGAAGGGATGCCATTCCAAGTAAAAAGAGCAGTGCAAAAGCACAGAGTTGTGAAAGACCATGGTTTGGAAACTGAATTCAGTATGACTGGAGCAGACTAAAAGCAGATACACCTAGAAGAGATACTGTTAGGGCCAGATTAGAAAAGATCCTTGTAAACCACACAAAGGAGTTTAGACCTTTATCTTGCAGGCAGTTAGGACCCAGGTTTTAAGAAAAGAAGTGAAAATGAAATTTGTTTTTTGGAAGGATGCCTCACTCTGGAAACTGTGTAATGAGTTCACTGGACTAAGGAACTGACAGCTGGAAGATTTACTTAAGATAGCTCTTCAAATAATTTAGAAAAATGGTTTTGAAACTGTGCTCAAGTCTCAATCATCTCTATAAGCAACCAAATAAAAAAAAGTGCTTCTGCTTATTTGAGAAAAATAAATGTTTACCGTCGTCTTTTGAAGGGTGACTTTGGCATATCTGCTGTAGGGATCATCTGCTCTCCTGGCCTTACCCACATGATAGGCCCATCATCACTCTGGGACCTACACTGGAGTCGAAGGCTAGAAAGTGTACCCCATGGCAAAGTCATCTGGAAGTCAGAAGAATAAGTCACGTTAAAAAAATTTTTTAGACTATTTACAAGTTAACCCCTCACACCCAAAAGAAAGCTCTAAGGTTATTTTGTGTGTGTGTATGAAGAAAAAAATGTATTAGACAGTAATTTATATGTAAAAAAGAATAATTGAAGTTAAGTATTTTACACCAATAATTTTCTAAACATTTCTACTCAAAACATTGGATAAAAAAATTTTAATAGATAAGATTAGCTTAAAACTTTTTAATGGAAAGTGTCCATTTAAGTAATGATCAGAACTTTAATAACCTGAAAAACACTCACTTTCAGAAATGGTGATTCTTCTAACATATCAAGGAACTCTGGGAAATAATCACCAACTTCTTCATCTACTGCTCCAACAAGACTTATCTGCCGCATAGGACCTGCTCGGTAGGTGCCACAGCAGTATGTCCTGTTGACCTGAGATAAAATGAAAGAGGGGGGGGAGAAAGGACTGAAGTACACTATAACATAAGAATCAGGATAGGGTATTGTTTCCAATGTTGCTATTTCTTCTACATGCTAAGAATTCAACGGTCAGTACCTTGGATAAAGTCAATAGTTACAGAAAGGCACCCTAGCACACTGACAAATACATTGATATATGAACCATAAACAGAAATTTCAAGGTGAAAGTTAGTCCATGGTCCAACGTCTCAAGGAAATACTGAAAACATTGAGATAAACTTCTCTGAGAATGATGATTTTTGAACTTTGTGAACACTTTAAAGTGATCTTTATTAGGAAAAAAAATCAGTAAATAAACAGTTAAACTGACAGGGCAGGGGGAAAAAAAAAAGACTACTGTCAAATTAATCTTCCATATTCATTTTGTACTCCCTAGCTTGAAAGCCTTCACATCAGGCCAGATACCAGGTTGACTGTTATTAAATCCAATCTCCCAGTACTTCCATATAAGATCCTCCACCCTAGGCAGGCTGATATTTTTCTCTAACCAACTTATGCCATACTTGTATCTATCTGTAGTGATTTTTCTCTTGAATCTGCCCTTCTTGGAATGTCCTCTTTTCTGTCAACCTAAATCTTAATTTTCAAAGATGAGTTCAAGATTTTTCTTCTGAAAGCCTTCCTGATATCCCTTCATAATCTAATGTTACCTGCAAGCACAGACATTTTCTCTGTACCAACTCTAGTAAACTTCGGGCATATTCTATACAAATTTGCAGCCCAGAGAATCCTAACTTTCAAACAGAATCTACCAATTGATTCAACACAAGCTGATATTATTCTTCTAGTCATTTTCATGTATGTTCTTTATATTCCTACCTCCAATTCGGAATGAATGTTTCTCAAATGTAGAGACAGATCCTGTGCATACAGATGACGAGACTAAAAATGCTGGATTCTAACCAGGATTTCCACCTTGGATCAGTAACCTAGCATTTTCTACCTCAGGTAAGATGCAGATTAGGTTGAAAAGCCTAACATATAATTATACTTTTAAATGGTGGGTCTCTATTGAACAGTCAAAAAAAATTTTTTTTAAGAATCATTTCTTACTGTTTCAAATACCACCTCTTTTGCCTCAATAGAAAGCATAAATGACCGTCTAGTATTTCTTACACAGTTCTTTAGTGCTAGTTTTTTAGCAGCATTTTCAGAATCATCCCACTGTTTTTTTTTTTCCATAGACAATTTAATGTCATCCCACACATACACACACACCAAAAAAAGGTCTGAGATCTTGTTATCAAATAGCAGAGATTTCTTAATTCCTTACAAATCTTTCCCCAAAAATCTCCTTAGGTGATCCTTAAACAGCAACCGCCCAGGCCAGAATTACCTTGCATATATTTGTATGAATTACCTTCCATTCGTTTGTATGATCATCATGCTGTTAAAAGCCAGGGGAGGCAGTCTGGGAAAGAGGATGATTATGGGACATAGAGATAAGGAAGCTTTTCTAAGTAAGCATTATTCTAACCTTTCTAAGCCAAGCACCCTAAAACAACTAAAGCAGAATTTAACTTTAGTACAAGTTCTAGGAATAGTATGCTTTCAGGGCTAATAAAAGAAATACCAGTCTCCTCCAAATACCTCCCCCAACTATTCCCAATTATCAGAAATTCCTTCCAACAAAGGCTTTCAAGCTATGTGGTAAATGTCCTAAAGATGTGTCACAATTTAAATCTCACATAACTTAAGAGACCAATCTTGAAGAAGTACACTGCCATGTGGTAGTTTTCACCAACTTATGTGGCCTGCTAGCTTTGAGACTATACAACTCTTAATGCATTATTAATTTGAAGGAATTCACATTACTTTAAATTCTGCACACAAAGTGAGACTGAATTAACATTTTTATACAGTACTCCAAGATTACCTAATTTAAGTACCACTAAATTCTGTGTAGCACTGAACTCGAAGACAACGTAAAAATGCAAACACCTAGGATAATTAATATGTGACATGAATAAATATAAAGCATCCTTTCCTATTTGGAAAGAGAAAGTAAACCTGAAGAGGAGAAATTGCCGAATGTAAGTTTGCTGAGTCTAGAAATAATCAGCCATTCAATTGTGGCCAAAAAAAAAGGTAATAGCAGTAAAGCTGATTAACAGTATCTATCACTTATATAAAATAATTTAACAAATGTTAATGTTTGTGATGTATTTAAAAAACTAACAGCACAAGTTAGAAGATGGACAACATTTATGGCCAGAAATTCAACATGTACCAACTGTGTGACACTAATGCCAAACAAACAAATTACTAATTATCCCCCAGTATCTATTCTACCCCCCCACCTTTTTTTTTTCTAAGGAACAGAACTTCTTGGGCATATGGCTGCTTGGCAGCTAAGTGTGGTCTGTGACTAAGTTCTGGCCAATGAGATGTTAGCACAAGTCACATATGCAATTTCTAGAGCATATGTAATTAAGTGGCTTGCTCTCCATTTCCTCTTTCTCTCTTCTGAGGGCCAAGTTCAACCATGCACATGACAACACCAAAGGAAATGGCAAAACTTAAAGATAGAAGGAAAGGAGAATCCTAGATGACATCATGGAACACAGCTGCTTACCTCTGGGCTTGTTACTTGAGAAAGAAACTTATTTTGTCCTCGCTACTGTATGTGCGATCTCTTTGTTATGGTGGTTTAGCCTATATCTTGTATACTTTGTACTAAGGGAGGCAATACTCCATATTGTACAGATGACATCTGGAGCATTATCTCCTGCTCTGGGCTAAAAAAAAAAGTCTATTACAAGAGCACACCCGAAAGAGAACAATCAAGATGATTAGTGACTTGGAAACCATACAGATTGGAGGAAGAGTGATGAAATTTAAAATATTTCAAAAGTATTTGACTTGAAATGATTAAAGTGGGGACACAATAATCTTCAAATACTTGGAAGCTTATCACAGAAGAGTAGACTTATATAGCCTTAAATAAAGAACAAGAATTACAGGAAAGCCAGTATCATTCATTTAATAAAAGTTTACTGTATATTATATGCAGACACTGTCCTAAACACAGATACAGCAAACCAGACCCATCCTTGGCCCCTGGAAATTTACAGTCTAGTAGAGAGAGGCATATACTAAACAAATATTTAATTATAAACTGTGACAAGTCTTCAGGCACTTGTAGGATACTATAAAAGAGAACATGGGATGCTGATCTAGGGGATAAACTGTTCCTCAAAGTAACACTGAATTAAAATCTGTAGAACAAGTTTAACAGAAATAAAATCCCTTAAGCATCACCCTTTTCAGGGTCTAGAAAAAAGCTAATGATGCTAAACACAGAAAACAAAAGAGAAAAACGAAGATGAGACTGGAGAAACAAGCTGTGGCTGGATTATGGAAAGCCTTGAAGACCACATTAAGAATTGGGGGAATAACTGAAGTATTCAAAGTAGTAAAAGGGAAGTTAATAGATTTGCCTTTGTTTTTTTAGGGGGGCTTGGGGTTTGGTTTTGTTTTTGTTTTCTCAAAGGGACACTGAAAGAGAAATGACTAGTTAGGAAGTTTCTATAATATTCCAAATAAGAAACAACCAACTAAGCTAACATCAGTGGAGTTGATTTTTTAAAGATTTGAAAAATAACCATAAGATAAAATTGTAAGGACTTGGAGAAAGTTAGATATGATAGAGAAGAGAAAGGAGTGTCAAGGATGTCTTGCAGGTTCTGCCCTTTGCAACCACATAGAGAAAGCACTCTTCCTACTGGAGGAGAGGACCAAGTTTGGGTGGGGAGGTGATATCTTCAGTTTGGGACATGATGAGCTTGAAGTGTGTAGTAGGCGAAATAACGGCTCCCAAAGATATCCAGGTCTTAATCCCTAGAACCTGTGACTGTTATCTTATATGGCAAAAGGACTTTTCAGCTGTGAATAAATTAAGAATTTGGAGACGGCAAGATATCCTGGGTTATCCAGGTGAGCCCAAACGTAATCACAGTTGTCATAAGGAAGCAGAGGGAGATTTCACCACAGAAAGGAGAAGGTGACTTGGTGATAGAAGCTGAGATTGGATTGATGCACTTTGAAGATGGAGGAAGGGACCACAAGCCAGGAAATACAGATGGCCACTAGAAGTGTGAGGGGGGCGGGGCACAAAACAAACAAACAAAAACCCCGCAAAACAAAAAAACAAGCAAACAAACAAAAAGATTCTCCTTCAGCGCCTTCAGAACTGTAAGAGACTAAATTTTTGTTGTCTGAAGGTACTATGTTTGTGGTAATTTGCTGAAATCAGAAGAGATGGGTACTGAGGATACAAATCCTAGTCATTGTCAGTAATTGGAACTTTAGTCTTAAAAGAGACCTGACTAGAGAAAATACGGAGTCCAAAGAACAGGGGTCTTGGAAAGCTCCAAATTAAAAAAAAAAAGGGAAAGAAAAGTTGACAAAAAGCAATGTAGGGCTTCCCTGGTGGTGCAGTGGTTGAGAATCTGCCTGCTAATGCAGGGGACACGGGTTCGAGCCCTGGTCTGGGAAGATCCCACATGCTGCGGAGCAATTAGGCCCGTGAGCCACAATTACTGAGCCTGCGCGTCTGGAGCCTGTGCTCCGCAACAAGAGAGGCCACGATAGTAAGAGGCCTGCGCACCGCGATGAAGAGTGGCCCCCGCTTGCCGCAACTAGAGGAAGCCCTCACACAGAAACGAAGACCCAACACAGCCAAAATAAAATAAAATAAATAATAATTAAAAAAAAAAAAAAAAAACCTTAAAAAAAAAAAAAAAAAAAAGGCAATGTAAAGGAGTTGTTAAGCGGTCAGAGAACATATAAGATTTTTAGAAATTTCATGTAATGTCTGAAACATTTATATTAACATATTTCCATACATATTTCCATACAAATACAAATATAAGATTTTTAGAAATTTCATATAATGTCTGAAATTTCATATAATGTCTGAATGTCTAAAAATCTTATATGTTCTGGTATAATGTTATAAGTCATAATCCTAGTTATTACCTTAAAATGTATATCTCAGAAATAACTAATTTTCTTGTCAACTGCATTATTATGAACTTTCATCAAATTTTTAACTGTGGTCATTTTTAAGTCTTTTGTCATTTACAGACAGTTCTGTGTGTACTCTGATGCTTTTGCAAATATGTTCCTATAAAAGGGTTTCATCTTTAAGAAATTCATGGAAAAGACTCTGACAAGTACAGGTTTCTGGTAACTGACTGTACTGCTGAACTGAATGAATAAGCATTTTCAGAACTCTAATGAAAAACTGATGAACTCATAAAAGTGCTAACAAAAGATCAAGATGAAAAAAAAAAATTAATTACATGGGACTGAGTGAACTGATGAGGATGAGTATAATTTTTGTGACTTTCTGTCTGAATTAAAAAAAAAAAAAATCCAACAAGGATTCAGAGGCAAAGAATATAAAAATCAATTCTCACTGCAAAGTAAAGGAGCTGTTACAGTGGAGGATTACTGGACTGAATGTCAATATTATGACATAGTATGAGTGTGTTTCATGTTTGGTAATTGCAATCATTGTTGCTTTTGTTGTGGTCATCCATGTACAATGCTTGGTGTCAGTCTATTTATCTCTTGTAAAAATAAAATACAGTGTGTGTGTGTGAAAAAAATTAAAAAATTAAAAAATTAAAAAAAAAAAAGAATGTATTGGTATCTGATAGGGCACTCCTCCATCATTGCTTTTCTTTTTCAAAGTTTTCCTGGCTGTTCTTGTCTGTTTATTTTTTCATATAAACTTCCAAGTCAGGTGACTGTCCCGAACAAAACAACTATTGGTATTTTTACTGGGATTATGTTCAATTTATAATTTAGGGGAAATCGTCATTTTGATGTTGGTTCTTCTTAATCCAAGAATGTGCTGTATCTTTCCATTTATGTCTTCTCTTGTGTGATGTTTTAATGCTAACGCAAAGAGTTTGGTAAAGGTGAAGAAGACTGCTAGTTAAACAAGGCAGATGGAACATATGATTTATTTATATTCCTTATCAAAACCCCACTCAAGTGAGAGTAAAACAGAAAGGCTATAAATTCCAAAAGCTCAAACAGAACAGAAGCAAAAATGATAGATACAAGTTATCAAAACATTTTTTGAAGGTTAAAAAAACGTACAGGGGAATTAGCAGACGGAGAACTTTGAACACTGAGTACCTGTATAGAAGATACCCAAAAAGCAAGTTCGTGCTACAAAATCATGGAAAGGCTAAGTGTCACAGAAGGTGGGGAACGAGGCATAGAACTAAAACAAAGGAGATGGGTTTGAAGTCTGTTTAAGAGTCAGTCAGACCCCTCCACTTACTTACCTTCCACCTCCCCCTCCTATACTCTTTCTTATCCTATCTGTTTTGTGGAGGAAGTTAACCAGAAGACTATAGAAACAAAAATACCAGGCACAAGTATGGAAGAGACCCAGTATACTGAAAAGAGGGAATTAAAATTCCATATATTTTAACGATGAAATCACCTACCTACTTTCATAGTTCAGCTCCAAGAATTCTAGCAGAGAAGGGTATTAGCTACTCTGCTCCTCTGGCAAAAATGTGGCGGATTCTCAGCTGTAAAAATTAAAAGCCCCAAAGAAAAGACCTCTAAATGCTGATATCGGGGGCTTTTCTACAATGATATGGCCAGATTCCCTACCCAGTCATCAAATGATAAGTCCTATTAGCTCTGTTCACAGAGTTTCTAATCAGTTTTGTACTGACTCATATTTAAACATAAACAGATCACCAGATGTTTGAAGAAAATAACTAACACAAACAGAAGATTAAGACAAGCAAAAATGAACTTGATGAAAGAGACACCTTAGAGCATAAAAGAAAATTTCAAAACAAGTATAATTAATATCATCAGAGAGATCAAAGAAGATATTGCATCCATGAAATAAAAACAGGAAAGTTATTTTTTTAAATGAAAAAAACAAAAAATAAGAACAAGCTCTTAAATTCAAAGTATTACAGCTGAAATAAATCAACAAGAGAAAAAGAAGATAGTAAAATCTCCCCAGAAAGTAGAATAAAAAGACAAAGAAAAATAAAAGGAACGATAAGAAAATTAAAGGTTTAGCCAGGAGGCCTAACACCCAACTCAAAAGTTTTAGAAAAAAAAGACAGGAAAACTGAGGTAAGGAAATTAACAAAGAAATAATAGAAAATTTACCCAAACGGAAGGATATGCATTCCCACGTTGAAAAAACCTAAACGTTCAACAGAGTGAATAAAAAAAAGACTCATTCCAATGAGATCTGAGAAAATCACAGAGGTTGCAGGTAGCTTTCAACTACACTGGTGATGCTTTATGCCTTGGGCCAGGTGGTAAGAACACAGGTGTTTGTTATTATTCTTTACCCCTCTTTATATGTCTGAAATATTTCATAAATTAAAAATCAAAAAACAACAAACAAAAGACCCATCTAAAGACACATTATTCTCAGTGTTTTGAAATTTTATAGGAAAGAGGTTTTGAAACTTCCAGAGAGAAAAAACAGGACAACTTGACATTGGATTTCTCAGTAGCAACACTAGAAGCTTAAATAAAGACAGTGGAGTAACACCTTTATAAATCTGCAGAAAAATGACCTCCAACCTAGAATTCCACACCTATCTGAACTACCAATCAAATGTAATGGTAGAAGAAAGTCTTTTCAGACATGTGAGGTCTCATTTGAGTCACTGAAATGAGGCAACAGAATAGTCATGGAATCCCGGAAGAGGAGAAAAAGGCAAACAGAAATCCCAGGATATACATGTATAGGATACGTGGGATATATACAAGATATATCAATACATCTCAGGATAGACCTGTAAATATATTCTTACTTCAACGCAGTAATATTACAAAACTGTAAACATGTTAAATGTCCAAAAACAGGAGAATAAAGTGATATAGTCACACAACAAAAAAAATATAGTGGTTAAAATGAATGAACTAACTAGAATTACATGTATCAACATAATTCTCAAAAGCAATGTTGAACCAAAGCAATCTGTAGAATGATACATGCAGTATACTATTTATAAAGTGTTAAATCACACAGAATTGTTATATACATTGTTTATACATTCATACATGCATAGCAAACTATTAGAAGATATACAGAAATGATAAACCTCATATTCAGAATAAAGACTGACTTCTGGGGAGAAAAAAAAACATTCTTTTAATAAAAATAAAGGAAACATATAAAGCAGGAATTCACTTAAAATCATGTGCAATTTTCTTTATATGGGAATGGAAGGGGTAAAGATGGGATGGGGGTGAGTTAAGGTCCTAAGCAAATGGGTATAGAGTTTCTGTTTGGGATGATGAAAAAGTCCTAGAAACAGACAGTCGTGATGGTTGCACAACACTGCAAAAGTATTTAACGCCAGTGAATACTTTAAAATAGTTAAATAGTAAATTTCATGCTATGTATACTTTGTGACAATTTTTTTTAAATCCTAAACAGGGTGAGGGATAGAATCCAGAACACAGGCAGAAGGATTAACTTCTGAGGAGGAGGTGAGATAGCTTCTCTACCGTAACAGGAGGGAATGCAGAAAAGATGTATACAGATAAAAAGTCTGAACAATCATCATGAAGAAAAGGCAAGCAAGTTGACCAAAGAAAAGAAGTTTCCTACACAATGCTGAGGGCCCACTGGAGGCCTTATGAAACGTTATGAAGAGACAAGCTCCTGAATAAATATCAATCCAAAACTGATTTTCAAAAACATTTGCACTAGGTAGAAGTTAGACAAGATTATCTCCAAAAGCCCTTGGTTTATGATTCTATGAAATTCTAAGAGGATTGTATCTACTGGTCAAATGAAGGGAATGTGAGTATTGGTAGATGGCATACAGCTTAAAACAGTGTTTCTTAAACTTGTCTGATCATAGGAATTGAATTTATCTCAGGCTTCACTCCAGACCTAATGAATGAAAATTTCCAGGAATGGAACCTGAGATTCTAAATATGTGTTTGGAACTAGCAACCCCAGATTATTCTTAGGATCTGGCATATTTGAGAAACTCTGGCCTGGAAATGCCACTGAAAGCAAAGAACAAATTGAGTTCTACCACTTCCCAAAGAATGCGTTGGGGGCACAGTGGAGGAAGAAGTAAGTGTAATGAGGATTGGAGGGAGGTACGTAGAGAGCAAAAAACAAAAAAAGTAAGGCTGCTGTGGAAGCAAGAGACATAATGCCAAACAGGGAAAACTCAGTCTTGAGTAAAATCAGAAGGTACAGTGGGTAGGGGAGGACAATTTGTACATAGGGGGATAATGACTATAAGAAAATAGTAGTTAGCTTTGCATGCGTTAAATTTTTAAATTTATTTATAATATCTATAAAAGTTTAAAATTTGAATATATATATATTGCTCTGTGTCCATACATACATAGTTCTTTAGATTAGAAACTCAACTTTACAAAGTTATACTATAACAATTGCTGAGTGTTAAATAAGCTCAGCTGTGCTCCCAATAACGCACCTTTTAATAAGGATAGCCATAAATCAGTTAAGATAGCCACTTTACTCACAATTGAAAAAACTTGGAATCAACCAACATGTCCTTTAGTAAGTGAATGGATAAATAAACTGTGGTACATCCAGACAATGAGATATTATTCAGCCCTAAAAAGAAATGAGCTATCAAGCCATGAAAAGACATGGAGGAACCTTAAATGTATATTACTAAGTGGAAGAAACCAATCTGCAAAGGCTACATATTATATGATTCCTACTATATGACATTCTTTTAGAGTTGAAACAATGGAGACACTAAAAACATCGGTGGTTGCCAAGGGTTGGGAGAAGGGGAGAAAGGGAAGAATTCAGCAGAGCAAAGAGGATTTTTAGGGCAGTGAAAATACTCTTTATGTTAGCATAATGATGGACACATTGTCACTATACATTAGTCCAAACCCATAAATTGTACAATACCAAGAGTGAATTGTAATGTAAACTATGAACTTTGGGTGATTACGATGTGTCGGTGTAGGTTCAGCAATTGTAATGTATGTACCACTCTGGCGGGGGCGGGGGGGGGGGCGGTATGTTGATAGTGGGAGGAGCTATGCATATGTGGGAGCAGGGAGTATATGGGAAATCTCCATACCTTCCTCTCAATTTTGCAGTGAACCAAAAACTGCTCTAGAAAACAAACAAACAAAACTTCTTTTTAAAAAAGAAAAACTTAGAAGAACACCAAGCTAGAAATACACAATATGGAAAAACCCTGGAGGAGGAGTGGCAGGTGGGCGGGGGTTAGTAATTATCACGCAGAACTCATGTTTCAGGAAGAAGCCTTTTCGGGCTGTTTAAAAAACAGAAAGGAAAAAGCTAGCCAGCAATCTTCCTAACCTTGTGACCTGTGAACAGAAAGACATTCCCACTTTAAAAATATAGCAGTGTGAGTCAAAATGAGTTGATTATAAACTGTACTTAGAATGAGAAAAAAAAAACCCAGAACCTACCATTTTTATGCTGCTTTATAAAGTCAGCTACCTAAAATATTTATTTCTCCTTTTATGTAACACACTTGATGTGTAGTTCCTTAAGAGTTTCGAAGTTATTTACCAAGCTACAAAGCACTCTACTAGTTCTACTCTCTTAATTAGTGCTAGCAGTACACTATAACATGTTAATTATGTTACTCAAAGATGAGGAACACCTAATAAGCCCGTTTTAAGCCTTACCACAACACACAATGAAGAAATAACACTTGCTGACTTTCTCTGGAACAGTAGACATTACCATTTTATAGCGGTAACAGTAACAGTTGTAAGAACTTCTACTACCACCTGAAGTTAAAGAGTATGATCCTCAGTAAAAGATTTCAATATTATACATATGGAGAAGGTTTTTTTTAAAAAAAGCAGAACTTAAAATACGCACATCTGCCAGATAAAGAGAACAAAATCCTATTATGCTAGACATATGTGTAAAATCAATCCCCTCCCTCCCCTACCACATACCCTTCATCTCCATATACAACCTTCAATTACTTAAGATACTACAAGGTGAAAACAGTCTCAGATGGTGATATTTAAAACAACTCCCCATTTAACTTCACATATACTTTAGTGTTGTTTGTTGCTTCTATTTGCAATTCATGTATAGAATCTAACACTTATAGCCTTGTTGATTCTTGGACCAGCAACATCAACGTCATCTGGGAGCCTGTTAGAAATGCAGACTCTAAAGCCCCAATCCAGACCTACAAAATCAAAACGTGCATTTTATAGGCACATTAAAATTTGCTAAACCCTCACCTACAGGATTAAACACCATTCAGAGACAGAGGAAAAAACAATTCCTCTTTGAAGATCTGCCACTATTTAACCTTGGGAAAGGTCAACCAAAATGTGACCTTCCTCATCTATAAAACAAAGGCTTGGAAATGGCCCCCACTTGCTCTAAAATCCTTTTAGTCCATAAAATGACCAGAAGAATATCTGAATTTTCAATCCGTTTATCAGCTGCCACAGGATTTTTATAAGGAGGAGAGCAAAGGATTGCATACTTATTGCAGAACTATCACACTTCAAAGTTGAAAACCATTAAAAAAAAGTTTTCAAGTAGCCAATAATTACAAGATATAGCAGCTAAGCAAAAAAAAAAAAAAAAAAATTTCTAAGTGAACACTAATTTTTCTCTATTAACTGACCAAAAGATTCCACAAACACTTAAAACTTTTTGGTCAAAATTGTTATTAACCAATGACTATTTAAAACTTAATTAGACCTGAATAATCCTACAGAATTATAAAAATACCATACTGTATCAATACATATGTAGTCCTTTAGATTGGAAACTCAACTTTACAAAGTTATCCTATATCAACTGCTGAGAGAGAAGTAATCAAATTTGAGGATCAGCTTGGTGCTTCAATTGCTATTTATCATGAACTTACCTCTTTTGGTGTTAAAACAATTGAGTTTTATAGAACAGTAAAAGAAAAAAACAACCACCTCTATGTGCATCCTAGCTTTGTTACTACAATAATTTAAAAATACAGAAGTAACAGAAGCTGTAATTTTTCTTGCACAAAACAAACTTACATTTTACTTCCTCCAGATAGAACAGGTGAGTTCTCAAGTAGTACCTCTCAAACCTTAATATGCATATGAATCACCTGAGGAGCTTGTTAAAATGCAGATTCTGAATCAGAAGATCTGGGTAGGGGTCTGAGAGTCTGCATTGCCAATAAGCTCCCTGGTGATATCAAATTTATTCATAGAGCAAGTAGCAAGCTTCTAAAAAAAAAAGAAGCGTAATTTACAGTATTTAGATGGTCATTCTTTGCAAAGCACCGGTCTTGATAATGTGTCCAATTAAATTCCTAATTAAGCAACCTAACACTTTTCTGTCCTTATCTTACTTGACCCCTAATACGGACATGATATTTAAGCCCTCCATCATTCTTAATATCTAGAAAACTTATACTGTAACCTTCCTTCTACCTCTCTTTCTTTTTGATCTCTTCCCATGCTCCTCATACATGTGGGTGCATCACAGAATTCCATTCATAGCTTCATCTCTTCCATTTCTAACGCTGTCCCTGGACCACCTACGTGCTAATGGTCCAACTTCTTCATCTCCAGCCTAGATGTCTCCCAGTCTTAGATCCATTTACTCAACTACCTAACAGACATTTCTGTTAGTCTTCACAAGTACCTCAACATAAAATATCTCAAACTGAACTCATCAATACCTTACACCCCTAGAAACCAACTTTTTCAACCCTGTATTGACTTTGTGACCAGCACCACCATCCACCCATTTGCCCAAACCACATTTTTTAAGACTCCATCCTTCTCCCTCATCAAGTGCAATTAATCCCATGTTCTAATTATTTCTCAAATTTCATTTCTTCCTCTCTAATGTCAATATCAGCCTGGACATGGATCATTTCCGATCTAGTTACCACAGTAACTGGTTTAACCAGTCTTCTTGCTTCCAATCTCATTTTCCTCCTCAATTCCACCCTTCAGACTACTGTGTAATCTTTGCAAACATAACTTGATACCTCTCCCCTATTAAAATTCACCAATGATTCTCCATTACATTTGGGAAAAAGTACTAACTTTTTTTTAGCACATCATACAAAGCTCTTCACAAGTCTGATTTTGTCTATCTCTCCAGTGTTAACTCCCCTTAACAGCATGTACTCTTGCCATGTCAAGCGATTTGCAGGTCCTTGAAAGTGCCACATTCTCTAATGACTCCATGTGTTTGCATAGGCCATTATTCGCTTTGCTTAAAATGCCCTTATTATGCTAAGTAATCTTCTTTCAAGACTCTACTCAAGCATCACAATCTTTAAAATGCCTTTTCCAATCACTTCAAGCCTGAGTTAGGTAAAACCACAAACTGTGCTCCCTCTATTATAGGGTTTTGCCTATATATACCTCTATTCTAGTATTTATCAAACTATATTATAATTGCTGGTTTATTCATCTCTTCCACTAGATTGAGCTCATCAATTAGTCCTTTTAAGAACAGATTGTGCAGTACATGCATGGTAGGTTCTCAATATATGTTTGCTGAATAAACTGTCTTGAACTATAGTCATGAATAATTACCATGGCTACATATTTAAACTATAAATAACTTCTATTAACTGTGTCTATAAGGTAATAAACTTACCTCGCTTTATTTATAGGCTTAACAGAACTTCGTAAGACTTCACAAAACACAGAATTCCTAACGTATTCACTTAATTCCCAACAATCTAAAGTTATTTGTGAAAAATATTAGAATAGCTTTCTGAATATTGTGTTAAACTGAGATATTTTAATTTCACTGACCAGAATGTTTAGACAAATAAAACCAGTCTCTTCTCCAATGTTTAGACAAATAAAAGCACTAGTCTCATACTCCAATGAGGGAAGGAGTATGGTAAAACGATGTTATCAATTGTTCAGGTGGCTTAGGTTTGCATACTTTTTCTTTTTTTTTTGGGGGGGGGGGGCGTACCCCACGGCTTGTGGGATCTTAGTTCCCCAACCAGGGATTGAACCCAGGCCCGTGGCAGTGAAAGCTCCAAGTCCTAACCACCGGACCGCCAGGGAATTCCCTATTTCTATATACTAGCTACATGACCCTGTATAACAATGAACATCTCCAAGCCTCAGTTTCTTCAATGGAAAACAGATAAAATTGCTTACCTACCCCACAGATTATTTCAAATATTAAGATACGAATGTGAAAGCATTTCTATAAACCATGAAGTGCTAAACAAATCTGAACTACTGTATTAGCTTCCATCCCAACATATGCCAAAGATTTTAGTTGCAAAATAGTTTCATGGGCTACGACAACCTCCCATACGCACTCCGTCTGTCTCTCCAATGACTGAAAATTCATAAATAAAATTAAGTTACAGGATCACCAGAGCACAAGACTTACTTAATAGTCCTCAATATTCTTATGTGGTTGAAGTGATTAATGATATCTAACTTAATAATAAACTGATATGTTCTTAAAAAGTGGTTATTTTATAAATCTCAAAGTAAATCTCAAGGTAAGTTGTTGGTACAGTCATTTAAATTTCAGCTCCATTAAAAAATTAATTGGAGGACAAAAATCAGCAGGGAATATTTAGAGATATTTTCTTCTATTAACTATTTAGACTGGGTACTGTCTATTGACATATAAGCTTGATCCTCTAGAGACTAACTAATATGAAAGTTAAAAAGTCACCATTACAAAACCAAGACTTTCTTTCCCCACAAGTTTCTGGCTTATTTCTCAGATATGCTTGCTGGTCTATCAATTAGAAGAGAAAATCTGCTGCATTTTTCTAAACTAAAAAAATGATAGAGCACACTAATTCTGCTCTCAGCAATTTCCTTCTTTGTTAAATAGGGACTTAGGAGGATTATGGACTATATTAAAAGAACTGTTTTCAGTCCCTTTTCCAATATTTATAAAAATAGGATTCCTTAACCTTCAAAGGGCAAAACTCCTTTAAAAAAAAAAAAAGAAAAAACAAAATCTACTACAAAAGTCAGCACTTCGGTACCTGATTGTGGTAACAAGGCCAAAATCCAAGACGAAGCCCTTTATTGCACATCGTGTTCCAACGTCTTGGGCAGCCCCATCTTGCGACCTCTCCAGATTGGCTGCTCCTGCTCTCTCTACTGCAGAGAGAACTTCAATTAGAGAAATTCTGAAGCTCGTAAATCTATACTGGATACTCCCCTCATTGGAGGTAAGGATGATAAGAATCACTAAAAAGATTCAAATTAGAGAAGGTTTCATATATATGTAAGTGGCTTGAAACCACTATAATGCAGGCAGCTGAGAGTCTTATTATGCAAGTCTATTTACCTAAAAAAAAATCTTAAGGAAAAGAATGGCAGCAAATTATTAGATAACCTGAAAAAATAGGTTATATAATCATAAATCTCTAAAAATGAAATATTCTCCACTAAACTTGTGTAGAATTTATATCTATAATACAAACTTATAGCTGACCATTCATGTTCATAATCCTTATGAGAAAAGCAAGCAAGAAAAAAACTAGGACACATTATCAACCACTTTTCATGCCCTAAAATAACTTCACTGAAAAAATGATTGGTTAAAAACCACTGGTTAGGAAGGAGAGGTTTCCCTGCTGACTTAAGCCTAGCTGCCCAAGCAAGGCTTTAGAAAATGTCTTCACCTACAACAGTGCAAAGGCAGAAGGAGCAGAGCCTATGGCGGTCTTCCTAGTGACACTTCCAAGTCACATAAATGGGGTATGTTTCTGGGATAGACTGCCAACAAGTTACTGAAAGAAGAGAAACAAGAACAGCAAAAACCTGACAAATAAACAGGCCAATGCCCTCATGTGTTTTACTATGACATAAAAGCTAAGTCTTAACTAAAGTTACCTTGAGGCTATCAGATCGAAATCACATCCTCCATACTAACATTATCCAATTTGTGAAAAACTGAATTGGTTTTCAAGCTGATTTTCCACAAAAATTTGTTCCACAAAAAATGACGTAAAACATGTATAAAACATTTCTTAGACCAAGCAAGTAACAAGCCACATCCCAAAGAACTTCAGGAATTAAGATTTTTCAATCAGAGTTATAAAAAAACAATTTTAACCACTTTTACCACCATGAATTTTAATCAAAAGTGTGCTGGTATGTGCTATGCAACAGAATGAAGTTAATACTTTTGAGATACTGTAACCTGTATTTACTAAATAATTTAACAATGATTTTACCTTACCTGAGTGTGAAAATTTGAAATGGTGGTTGTTTCAATATCTTTCTTGCCCAGAATTTCCATTTTCACTGGAGTGTTGGGGAAATTAAAAGCAAAGTAGTCCAAGAAGTCTGGGAGATAAGCGGCCGCTCCATGCACTATTGCTAAAGCATAGTAAGCAGCATTTTTCTCGTTTTCACTGAATGTCAAAGCAAGAAACTCCTCAGAAAATCTCTCCATCTCCATTGGAGACAAAAATGAGAGTTCATCCATGTAAGCATGAAGGACAAGAGCACCACCATTGGACTGGTGTTCCTCATGAATAAAGTTGCTAAATTTAGTACCTGTTTTTAAGAAATTCCTACGAATAGAATGTTCCTGGTGAGTCATAAAAGGTGTTTGTACTCCCTGGGGTACCCGATATTCTTGCATGCCCAAATTTAATCGACACAGCTGTTCATCTTTCAGATACCTGAAGGACTCCTTATTAACTCCTGAAGTGCTATTTATTTGTCCTTGGGTGAGGATTTCCTTACTGATGCGGGTCAGGCCAGCACAGATGGTTTGTACTTCCTTATTGTACATTTTAAGGCGTCTTCCTCGCATATCTTCTCGGTGTTTCTTTTTCTTTTTCTTCTTTATTTTCTTCAAGACAAAATCATCAGCTCTCTGGGTTTTACCATTTTCATCTGGTGTTTCTGGCCACAATAATTAAAAAGAAGTTAGTTGCTAGGCCTAATGTCAACATACAAGCTTCTTAAGGTATGCAATCTCAAATTAAATAGCCTATTCTCAGCTTCTCTGAATTTGCCACTATAATTTACATGTTTATAAAATGAATGAGACAAAGATCTTAAAATACAAAAATATTCTGGATTGAAAATTACGCTAAAAAGTAGGTAATGCAAAGGTAAGCATATAACTTAATATGGCTTACAATCAAAACTAAAGATAATATCTAAATAATTTCACATATGCCATACTGTATGTTCAGGAACCATTGTAAAATCTAAATTAAAGCTCGCCATATTTTGCTGTTTGTCTACAAGTTACTATGATATATATAGGCAAATCAAAGACAAATTAAGCTGTTAAGACACCATTTTGCCTAATAAATTGGCAAGATTCGGGGTGGGGGGGAATTCTTATACACTGTTGCTAGAAATATAAACTGGTACAACCTTCATGGAGGGCAATTTGGTACCCCCAAAATGAATATGCACCAAAGCCTTGGAAATACTTATAATTCTTAGTCCCATAAATTCCACCCCCAAGTAAAAATTACCCAAGAAAATAACTAAGAAAAGATAACATAAAGATATTCACGACAGTGTTATTTAGGGAATCCCCTAAATGACTAAAAACAGAATATGGATTAAACTCTGGTACTTACATACTGATAAAATACTACCCAGCCATTCTAAATTATATTATAGGTAAAAAGAACTGACAAATTACAAGGTTATGAAATGTTTACATTGTCACGCTTCCAGAAAGCCTTCTCTAACAACTCTTTCCCACCCAATTTGGATAGCTACTCCTACTATGTGCTTCCTTAATACTGTACTTCCCCTCTTACAGCATTAACACATTAATTTTCCACCTTTCCTCTAGACTGTAAGCAGTCTAAGGTCAGAGGTATATATCTTACCTTTCTTTCCAGAGCATCTAACATATGTGTAATCTGATCTTATTTTTATAATATTAAATACTCATTCAGACATTTATTAAGTACCTATTATATGCCAGAGACACTGCTGAGCACTAGAGATACAGTGTTGACTGAGACAGATATAATCCCTACCCTCTTGGACCTTATAATCTAGTTGGACTTCAAAGAGAAAGTATCAGTATGCTACTCTAGATGCTGGGGAAGCTCTCTTTAGGAGGTGACATTTAGGCTGAGTACTAAATAATAAGACAAGCCAGGCATGTTTTCTAGGGAAAAATATTCTAGAGAGAAGCAAAGGACCTAAAGAGAAAAAAGTATGACTTATCTATATATATTTCATATACACACAACACAGAAAAGTATCTGGAAAATATACACCAAGGTATTAATGCTAGTTATCTAGGCCGGTAGAATTACAAATGTCTAGCTTTCTTCTTTTTTGCTTACCTATATTTTCTAATTTCTACAATAAACATACATTACTTTTATAATTTAAAATATTACTTTCAATTTTTAAAGGATTATCACAGATTGATAAACCCAAAATAGAATGGCATCTTTATTTACTAGTTGGGAAATAGTCCCAGCAAGAAATATTCAGGATTAAATAACAGGTATAGTCCTGACCAACCTTCAAGCTTGGTGTGGTATTTACTGTTTAGAATTTATCCACCCAAAAACAGTACTTCTGACATGATTCAAGTAATCCAGTGTTAAGACAGATACTCCAATTAGTCCTATTACTACATCTGGGAAGAACAAGTTCAATAACTTTTACAGTAAAGAATTTACTTGGGGGCTTCCTTGGTGGCGCAGTGGTTGAGAATCTGCCTGCCAATGCAGGGGACACGGGTTCGAGCCCTGGTCTGGGAGGATCCCACATGCCGCGGAGCAACTAGGCCCGTGAGCCACAACTACTGAGCCTGCGCGTCTGGAGCTTGTGCTCCTCAACAGGAGAGGCTGCGACAGTGAGAGGCCCGTGCACCGCGATGAAGAGTGGCCCCCGCTTGCCGCAACTGGAGAAGGCCCTCGCAGAGAAATGAAGACCCAACACAGCCAAAAATAAATAAATAAATAAATAAATAAATAAATAAATAATTTTTTTAAAAAAGAATTTACTTGGTATAATATGTAAACATATGACAAATTACACCACTCAATACAAAATCATTCCAAGTCACCAGATATTACAGAAGTTATAAAACCTTCTAAGGAAAATATTTAAATGTACAAGTCAGACTTTGAAGTGAGTGTACAGATACCAAATGACTTTCATTCTGTTTAATATTTGATTTTAAACAACAAAAAGAAAGCCCTTCATTTGCAAGCATCACTTATAGGTAAACTGAAATCATATACCAAAATATAATGTAATTAGATTGCTTAAAGTGGCAAGAGAAAAAGCAATCTTTTATTTTATATGTAACTAAATCTTTCAGAATTCTTAAAATACTTAGTAACAGTAATTTGTAATTCTTACCAGATAAAATTAATCTAAATACTTTTCCCATATATCAAATCAGTAATTTGGGCAATTCTCCCAAGCAACTAAATGTTAATGCCATTAAATATAAAGGTTAGACCAATTTTAAAATAGTCATCTAATTACCCTCTGCTAAATGTTTTGGCAATTTCACAGGGGGGAAAAAAAAAAAAAGCAAAGAAAAAGAAAAAGAAAAAATACCTATGAATAGATAGGTTATTTTAAGCTTCAGAGGAGGTATTTGGTATGCAGAAGATGAATTGTGACCTAGATCTGCCACTGAAATTAACACCAAGAAGGAGCTGCCTTGATTGTAACACATTTTCTATACTACTATCAGCTTACCAATGGTATTTCTATCATGGCCAAGGCTCTGTAGGTTTCATTCCAAAACTCATTTATATGAGAACCATTTAATTAGTCTAACACAGCCCATCTCAAAAAAAACACTGCACAAGGAAATGAAAAGGGCCTTAAATTGATTGTAATCTCATATTTCAACATAAAAGTCTAAAATATGAAATAAATTTCAATCTCCTCACTAATCCTATTTTTCAAATTTTGATTCTTATCTAAGGCTGAGATAAAGCTTGCCTTTGTTTATACAGAAATTTGAGACTACTTGTATCACACTAGCTAATGAATTTCCATAAATAAACAAAAAATTTATTTTTGAATTATTGTGATGGCAACTAATTGAGAATGGCATACATACACAAAGTTGTTAAAGGTTATTACAGTAAGTTAGTCACCGTTGCTTTAGGAGAATGATACGGGGGTTGTCTTGCCTAGAATTAAAAATGTTATTTAAAAGAAAGTCTTTGCAATAAATGTATCAAATCAATGTTGTATACCTTAAACTTACATAATGTTGTATGTCAATTATATATCAATTTTTTTTAAAAAGCAATGTCTAAAGTCTTTACAATCTTTCCATTTCTGGTAGAGTGTTTTTAGCTTTCCAGAGAATGTATTCAGGAAGTAATATTTTGAGTATTTCCCTACAGTGCAGAAGTGAGTATTTATTGACATCAGTTCTTTTACAGAAAAAGAGCCAAGATACACTGCATCTGTGATTAAGGAAAGCTTTCACATATCGAACTGTGAAATTAAATATAAAGAGAAGTATGTAATTCTACAGAGAAAGATACAAACATTTGAGCGATAAATTGCTGGCTGTCTTAAAAAAGGTCATTATAACGATATATCAATACATGACACTATCAATAAAATCCTCATATGCGCTAATACCATTAATATTATCAGCTATTAAATAGTACCATTTATTTAACATCACTATTGAAAGCTTTCATTAATGAAAAAAAAAATTATCTTTCCACATTACAAAACTTTAGTTCATTAACACCATTTTTATGCTTGAATTACAGCTTAGAACTGAAAAATACGTAATATCCTCAATTCCTAAAAATCATGGTGGATAAGCAAAAGCAAAACAATTATAATTTTTTATATTTTATTAATCATAATAAAGAATAAAGGCTAAAGTTTTATTTTCTGAAAGTAAATTATCTTTGGTCTTATTAAAAGTTCTTCCAGCTCCACATGAAATCCTGACTAAAAAGGAAAAACAAAAAACTGCAGGGGGCTTCCCTGGTGGCGCAGTGGTTGAGAGTCTGCCTGCTAATGCAGGGGACACGGGTTCGAGCCCTGGTCTGGGAAGATCCCACATGCCACGGAGCAACTAGGCCCGTGAGCCACAACTACTGAGCCTGCACGTCTGGAGCCTGTGCTCCGCAACAAGAGAGGCGATAGTGAGAGGCCCGCTCACCGCGATGAAGAGTGGCCCCCGCTTGCCACAACTAGAGAAAGCCCTCGCACAGAAACGAAGACCCAACACAGCCAAAAATAAATAAATTAATTAATTAATTGAAAAACAAAAAAAACAACTGCAGATCTGGAAGCCATCATTTTAGTAAATCACTGTACAGTTACAACATTGCTTTACTTTACCTGCCACCCCTCTAATTATGGTGTTTAAGAGTGATTGGCTAGATTTGAATCCCTGTCCTACCACTTCCTAGCAGTATTACCTTTTGCAAGTTAATTTCTTTGTACCTTGTTTCTCATTAATAAAATGGGGGAAAACAACAGCACCTCCTCAAAAAATCAGTGTGCAGAGTAAATGAAACAAAGCATATAAAGTATTTAGAATAGTCCCGGAACATGACAAATACTCAACACATGTTAACTACTATTATTACTCCAAAAAGTTTAATTGTAAAGGCAGTAGAGTGTGTTATTGAAGAGCAGATGCTTTTACAGTTAAACACACCCAGGTTAATGTCCCAGCTCCACTACTCACTAAGACCTCTGGGCAAGCTCATAAATCTCCTTAAACTTTTACCATCTAAAATGTTATTAATGGTAGTATCTATTTCAGAGTTATTGTAAGAATTAAATGAGACAATGAGTATAAAGCCCTCATCTCAGTATTTGACACACAATTAAGTCCTCCCTCACCATTTTTATCATTTTAATAATAATAATATTTGATAACATTCCTTGAAATAATTGGCAATAATTCTGGGATATCAAAACTAGAGCTAGAGAGACTTCCCTGGTGGTCCAGTGGTTAAGAATCTGCCTTCCAGGGACTTCCCTGGTGGCGCAGTGGTTAACAATCCACCTGCCAATGCAGGGGACACGGGTTCGAGCCCTGGTCCAGGAAGATCCCACATGCCACAGAGCAACTAGGCCCATGTGCCACAACTACCGAGCCTGCGCTCTAGAGCCCACAAGCCACAACTACTGAGCCCACGTGCCACAACTACTGAAGCCTGTGTGCCTAGAGCCCGTGCTCCGCAACAAGAAGCCACTGCAATGAGAAGCCCGCGCACCGCAACGAAGTGTAGCCCCCACTCGCCGCAACTAGAGAAAGCCCACACGCAGCAACCAAGACCCAATGGAGCCAAAAATAAATTAATTAACTTTTTTAAAAAAAGAAAAAAGAAAAGAATCCGCCTTCCAATGCAGGGGACGCAGGTTCGATCGATCTCTGGTCAGGGAACTAAGATCCCATATGCTGCGGGGCAACTAAGCCCGCATGCCACAACTGGAGAGAAGCCCACACCCCGCAACGAAACACCCGACGCAGCCAAATTAATTAATTAATTTAAAAAAAAACTAGAGCTAGAAATTATCAACCTAGAGTACAATGAGGTGGACCACAGAGAATCACATTAAAAGGGGAAAAATCTCTGAAAGAGGGAAGAAGACTATTATTCATCAAGTGTCTGCTAGGGATCATGTATGTTATCTCATTTTAATCTCCAAACAAACCAGTGAAGTAGATATATAAATCCTTTTTACGGAGAAGAAAACAGAGCTTGAAACAAGATATGTTACCTATATTAGGTCACAAAGGTAATAGGTGACAACCTAGATTCAAACTCTTACCTGACTCCAAAACTCTTCTTTCTGCCTTCTCTATCTACTCCCCTTAGATGTTCAACTAAAATTATCTAATTCCAACTAATGGACTTGAGGTGGCTTGGAAGAACCTCCAATAAATGGAGCATCACTACATTCAACAAATATTTTACTGAGTGCCCACAACACGATAATTCTACAGAATCACAAAAATAACATTATTTAGGTTATGCAAAAAATGTCCTTAAAGGCCTGTTTTCCTCTCTCTAGGTGGGTAAAGTAAAATATCAGTCCCTGAAGGTGTTGCTCTGATAAATGAGATTATCTGTTTATCTCAGTTCTCTGTATAATCCCCCAATAATTCCCCACTCCTATCACTGAAAACAATAAACTATTTCTAAATTAAAATTCCTGCCAATAGCTTTTTGACATCACAGAAAATTTCAATTTGTTGTGTGACGTAGGGACACTTTCCCTGTGAGAGCAGTTGGGCAGTTGGTCAAAGATGAGAAATGTGAGAAAGGAAGGCTGACTCACTAGAATATATAAGAGCAATCCTGTCATTTTAATGACAGTGGAGAAGAGAGCTATGGAAATCAACTTCCTCCTTTCCTTTTTTAAAAAAATATTAAAATACTACTAAAATCATTAATTTATTAGCCAAGAATAATTAAGAAGAAGCATTATTTATTTTGATGGAGTTTTTTTTGAGGAAGTTTGTTCTAGGCTTTTATGAGCAGTAAGAGGGACAGAAAAAATTAAGATTTCAAAAGACAGGTAACTATCATTTAATTAAGATTCAAGCCTGTTGCTTGCAAGAATCAAACAATATTTTAGTATCTCTTTATTAACAATGTAAATGTGCTTAGTGGAAAGTGAAAAGCCAACAGGACCATGAGTCAAAAAAACTGGGTTCTAGATTCAGTTCTATCATATACTAACTAGAAAAGCTGAAGTGTGACACTTCAGCTCTTCGAAAGTCACTATACTTCCCATTTTACATACGAAGCAAGTTTACCTTAGCATTTACAGATTAAATTTTTGTTTCAACTATTTATGAGCAACTCCAAATGTCTGGAATCAAAATTTATAATTAACCTATACATGAATTTGGATTGAGTACTGTAGGGCTGGTGTGCAGGAACAGGTCTCTCAGCTGAATGATCTATCTCAGGGATCAGCAAACTTCTTCTACAAAGAGCCAGATCATAAGCTTTGCAAGCCATATCGTCTATCCCAACTACTGTCTATACTGCTGTAGTGCAAAATCTCCCAGAGACAATACAATTGAATGAGTGGAGTGGTGTCCCAATAAAACTTTATTTCTGGACACTGAACTTTAATTTCATATGATTTCATATGTCATGGGTTTTTTCCAACCATTTAAAATGTAAAAACCATTCTTAGCTCAAAGGTTATACAAAAATAGGCAGTGGAACTGATTTTTGACAAAGGTACAAAAGTAATTCGATGGAGGAAGGATGGTCTTTTCAACAAAAGGTGCTGGAGCAGTCGGATATCATAGGCAAAAAAAAAAAAAAAGAACCTCAACCTAAACCACACACATTATACAAAATTAACTCAAATGGATCAGAGATTCAAATGTAAAAGTTAAAGTTAAATAAAACTTTTGGGAAAACAACAGGAGAAAATCTTTGGGACCTAGGTCTTGGGAACTCAGACATGGCACCAAAAGCATAATCTATAAAAGAAAATCAACAAATTAGACTTTAACAAAATTTAAAATGTTTGCTCTCTGAAAGACCCTGTTAAGAGGATGGAAAGACAAACAACAGAGCGGGAGAAAATATTTGTAAACCATTATTCTGATAAAGAATATACATATCTGTAATATATCAAGAATTCTCAAAACTCAATAGTAAAAAACCAAACAATTCAATTAGAAAATGGGCAAAAAACTAAAGAGACATTTTACTGATGAGACTATATGGACAGCAAATGATGGCATGAAAAGATGTTAAGTATCACTAGCCATTGGGGAGATGCGACTTAAGTCCACAATGAGGTATCATTACACATTATTAAAACAGATAAAATAAAAATAGTAACAATATCAGACACTGGCAAGGATGTGGAGAAAGTAGATCTCTCATACATTGCTGGTGGGAATATAAAGTGGTACAGATATTCCAGAAAATAGTTTGGCAATATCTTCCAAAAACAAAAAAACAAAAACACAAACAAAACATGTACTTAACCACATGACCCAGCAATTGCATTCACAGAAAAATGAAAATTTACATCCACACAAAAACCTGAACATGAACGTTCACAGAAGCTTTATTCATAATGGCCAAATTGGAAACAACCAAAATGTCCTTCAACAGGTGACTAAACTGTGGTATATCCATACCATAGAACACTACTCAGTAATGAAAAAAATGAGCTATTGATACATACAACTTGAATAGATCTCAAGGACATGCTGAGTGGGAAAAAATCTCAAAAGATCACATACCATATATATTCCATTTATGTAACATCCTCAGAATGACTAAATTATGGGTTGGAGAACAAATTAGTGGTTTCTAGGGGTTGGGGAAGGTGGGGAGACACAGGAAGTTCTAAGATTACAAAGAGATAGCACAAGGGGGATCTTTGTGGTGATGGAATAGTTGTGTACCTTGATTGCAGTGGTAGTTAAACTACCACTACAGGTGTTAAAATGGCACAAAATTATACACACACCATTGTACCAATGTTAATTTGTTAATTTTCTGGTGTTGATATTACACAATAGTTATGTAACATGTAACCTTTGGAGGAAATTAGTGAAGGGTAAAGACCTCCCTGTACTATTTTTGCCATTTCCTGTGAATATATAATTATCTCAAAATAAAAAGCTAAAAGAGTTTCTGAAAACCTGCGGATAAGGGAAGGGAAGACATAGTTCTGTAAATAACAAGGGTCTAGTCACTCTCCTTATCAATCTTAGAGTTGTTTCAAGGATCAAGCATGATAAAATAACAAAAAGCAGTTTTAATAGTACCTAATAACAGCCAGACACTTAAGTGCTTTCCACATATTGTCTCACTTAAGCCACAAACAATCTTATAAAAGAAATAGCACAACACCATTTTACAGACAGGAAAACTGAAACTGAGGGAGCTTAAAGTAATTTGTCCATGGTCACACAGTAAGTGGTAGAGCCATGATTTAAACTCAGATTGACTCCAGAGGCATGCCTCCAGCACATCACTGTAACAAGTATAAAGATATTTAGTGGAAAAACAAAAGGTATCCATCAAAGTGTAGTGCAAAAGCGTGGATTAAACAAAGGTTAAACCAGTTTATTTTCTGTAAGATTCTCAGAACTTTTAAAATGCCAGTGTGTGTCATATAGCTAGGAGGCTATTGTATTGTTTTTTTCCTTAACGTATTTGGCAAGGGAATCTTTCCCTCCAGAATATATAATCCAACAGTCTCTCATTCAAAAGTCAAAATGTTTAAACTGGAGTTATTGTGGTGATCATTTTGCAATATATACAAATACTGAACCATTACTTCGTACACTTAAAAATAATATAATATTATGTGTCAATTATATCTCAATTTTTTAAAAAGTTAAAATGCTTAAATTAGCTAATCTTAACCCACTTTCCTCCTTCACATACTAGCAAACCACAACTGCTTGGACTACACTATCCAATGTGGTAGCCAAGAGCCAAAAGAACTATTTAATTATAAATTAATTAGAAATAAAATTAAAAATTCAGTTCCTCAGTCACACTAGCCACATTTCAAGTCTTCAAGATTTGTTCAAGGGCCACATATGACTAATGGCTACCATACTGGACAACACATTTATAGAAAACATTTTCATCATCATAGAAAAGTTCTGTCAGGCAGCACTGGGTTAAAAGTTTGTTTTTGTTTGTTTTTTAAAGACATGGCCTCTGCAATTTTCAGAGACGCACACTGTGTTATGAATTATTATACATGTATTTGCCACTATCCTCCCATAAAAGGGGGCTAGGTCAGAAATTCTTAATGGGACTGGCTACTGCCACTCTGATGCCAAGGCACAGGGAAAAGATAAGCAAAGAAGTGGAAAAAGTGAATAGCAAACAGAGAAAGCAACATCATGAAGCTGGAGGATGAAGCTTGAACTCGGATTCAGGAGACTTGGGTTCTACTCCCTATTATGTCAATGATTCTTTTTTTTTTTTTTTTTGGTACCTGTTACTAATTAACTGTGACTAGACAAGTCTCTTCACTACTTTAGGCCTCAGTTTTCACTCTTCAACAATACAAATTTGACTTGGATGATCTCTAAGATTCCCTCTAGCTCTGTACAGTTGAAACACACAAAAACACATACACACATGAAATGAGAAGGTGAGAAATAAAGGCACAAATAAAAGAGCGCAAGATCACTGCATAGTAGTGGTGGAAATTGGCGTTCCTATCAATTTGGCACAAATTCTACTCCTGAGGCTAAGACTCGGATACCACCAAAGGAAGAAAGATTTAGTTCAATTCAATAAAAACTTACTGAGCAATTATTTGCAACAAACTGCACTATCTGGAAGTAGCACCACACACACACACACACACACACACACACACACAAATTAATGAGGCCTAGGTGAAGACCAAATATGTGGAAGAAATCCAAGACTCACCAAACTTGAGATTGAAAGACTAGTTCATTAACACGTAATAACTGCCCCAGTACTAAGAAACAGAAGTATTTTAAACTCTTCTTGAGGAGACAACTCTAACAAATTATATAAAATCATATACAAAGTACAAACACATGGCATAATCAAAATTCTTATCCCTCCCCCCCCCATACCCTTCTTCTAAAGAGAAAGTAAATAAATGCTACAGGTACTTGGGAATAGGAAAACAGCAATTTTGGTCAACCTAACTTCTCTAGAACCCACACTCAGATAGTCCTACATTTTCTGGGCTAAATAGTCTTGATTTTAGTGAGTTTACTGGAAATAAATAAATTCTCAATCTGTTGCACCGGGTAGATGAAAAAGCAACTGGAATTCTTGTCTCTACTATCTCCTACTGAACTTTTCAGAGGCTTGGTTGGTCCTATTTTCTAGGATCAAAGGGGAGAGAAAACCTTCCCCATCCCTTTTCTGAAAATTGAGATTTCATATGAAAATTAAAAATGAGTTTTACTTCCACATAAAAAAAGAACAAAGATAAACTGCGTTTGATATCTCACCTTGCAGAAGCTAAGGCAACCAGTGAGTCGAGCTAATCTCGGTACAAATTCAAACTCCTTAAAGTCCCAAACCATACACGTGAATATTGTGGAGCAGAGGAGAGTGAATATTCAAGCTTTCCATCAAGGAAAACAAGGAAAAAAGGGATTTCAACGACAAGCCTTTACTTTAGACAAGCAGTTTTCAATACCCCACCTACTAATCCCACGCTAAGGACCGCGCGGCGCGGAAACCCTGGCGAATTTGAAAACAAACGTCGGTAAAGGCTCGAGGAGGGGGGACTGGTAAGGGGGTTAGTAACTGACAGCTCGGCCTCGAAGCGAGAAGCTTCAAGTAGGTCAGACGGTGTCAACGGTTTGAAATCCAGGATCCACCCCAGTGGGCTTAGGGGAGTAGAGCAGCAGGAGGTAAGCAGGGAGCTGGAGTCTTTCAGGGCTAAAGGGGCGGGATATCGCAACAGAGAGAGACCTAGATAGAGCCCAAGCTCGGGGCAGTTCGGCTGCTCTCACCTCTCTTGGGGGCCTTGATTAGAGGCACCCCTCCAGTCCTCTCGCCGTTTTCCTGCTTGTCCTTGTGCTTGAGCTCTCCCGGAACGCAGGAGCCGGGGTCAGCATCAGAGCCGCGGTGGTGATGGTGCTTGTGCCGCTCCTTGTGGCCCTTATGCTTGGGCCCGGCCGCGCTCACCGTCAGGGGCGAGAAGGTGAAGAGGGCCGAAGTGCCCGGGGCCGGGAGCGGGGCAGCGACAGCGGGCCCGGCGGGTGCCAGCGAAGGTGGCGGCGGAGGCGGCAGGAGCAGAGGCTCAACAGGGCCTGGGACGGTTGGGGCTGCATTCGTTGGCGGCAGCGGCCCGGGATGTTGGCGGCTGCGACGCCGCCGGTGAGGGGGAGCGAGAGGGGGGTCCTGGCTCGGCCGCCCCCGCTTCTCCTGAGACCCCCCACTGCTCGCTCGGCGCTGCCGCTTCACTCCCCGCGGCGAGACCCCAGCGTGGGGTTTCTCCTTCCCCTCTTTGTCCGGCTCCTCCTGCGCCGCCACCGCCCGTACTATGCGGACCGCTCCGACCTGCGCAGCCATTTCACCCACAAACACACATTTAAATGGCCCGACCGCCCCCCCGTCCGCGTACCGCGCAAGCGCCGCCCGCGCACGGCCCCCTGGGCATTGGAGTCTCTCCCCCACTCTCCACTTCTCGGCCATTCTTCGTCCAGAGCTGAACATGGCCGGAAGCAGTACTTCCCGGAGCTTCTCCGCAGGGCCCTCCAACCGAGCTCTATTGTAAAGCACTCTGGGCCGCGCAGAGCCTCACGGGAGCGGTAGTTCTCCGCGCCCCCGCCGCGTCGCTGGGTCGGTGAGCAGAGGAGCCGAAAGGGAGCGTGCGCCGAGTCACGCTTCGGGCTGCGACGCAACCGGCGCTGGGCGGAGAGTTGCCACCAACCGCCTTAACGGCCGAAACAATGTTAATGGCTTTCAGTCTGTCGGCGCGTTCCCATTATCGTCTCCGTGTGCCCCTTCGTCATTTTACACGGAGGAGGTGGTCTCCATAGTTACTTTTCAATTTCCTATTCCTCTCATAACCTTTGTGAGGTAAAAGAATCCCCGGCCTTTTACCCCTGGACAAACGATGAGATGCAGAGGAAAAAGGAACTTGGTAATATGTCAAATGAGGGCGATTTTGCTTTAAAATCGAACGGAGCTGCAAATCAGACATTTCGGAACCTCTTCCTGGCCACTGATTGCTATGGTTACAAGTATAGGCGGCGACAAGGCAGGTGCAAGAACTGCCTGGGAGCCTGGTGAGCGCCGCCCACCTCGCCGTCGAGCCACATCCCCTCTAGTGCCTGGAAATGTAGAGTTTATCCATTATTTTGAATCCTTCCCTACAATTACGGGAAAATTCTAGATGGAAAAGAATGTTTTGAAATTTCTTAAGATTTTTTTCAAATCGTAAGTATACGATTGCATAAATTTGAGAAGTGTGTCTACCAGAGAACACTCCAGAAATCGTCACTACTCACCAAGGTTTCCGCCCAGAAATTTATTTACAATTTGATCGTCACTTTACATTTTACCGCCTTGATAAAGATATTTGGAAATAATTGATTACAATAAAGTACTCAGATAAAATCTCTGTGGTTTGATGACACTAGTGCCTGGAAAAGTACTCAGCTCGATGAACACTATAAAATTAGTTTAAAAACCAAAAAGTTTATTGAGCACTTCTTGTATACACTACACTACAATAAACAGGTAATATTTCATCCAGTGTGTGCCTTCATTGGGATTCCTAATGAAAAATATTGAAGAACAAATGCTGTTTAAGTATTTCATTTTTTAGAAAGTTATGAACTCTTTAAGTGAAGTCATTAGGATAAGTCAGAGAAATCCTTTGTAATAATTACCCACTAACATATTTGTTACATAAAATTAGATTTGAAAGATCAGCTTTAAGATAAGGCAGATCCATATTCATGTAGAAAAAAATTTTTAACTAGTAGTACCTCTAGTTAGTTGGATATAAATTGTACATGTTTATATAGGACCTTTGAAATGAAAAAAACTGCCACCAAAAGATAGCTACTTTGTTGATTATTCTTCTAGATTTGGTAACTGAATAACATTGGCTAAAGCTTGTCAGGAATGTGCTTGAACATCTTGTTATTTGGTATATCCAAACGAAAAACTGATTACTGTCATTACATATATATTGTATTCTCTTTAAATATAACTTCTTTTTCTTACTACTCTTGTTTCCCACAACACTTGGAAAGATGTATACTCCATTTAAGCAAAAATAATTCCCAGGGAATGGTCATTGTCACAAGCAATAATTTTGTACTATAACCACAAGGTAAGATTTTTCAAAACATTTTTTATGGTAACTTCTGACAATATAGACATTTAATTGAGATCCAATTTTTACAAATCTTTTAAAGTTTATATTTATGTAGGAAAGTAAAGTAGACTAAAAATAACCTCCAAAAATGAAAAATAAGTCCATTGTAAAACTTTCTCATACAGCATTCTCTATACATAGCTTAAATGACAAACTCCTATTTGTGCTTTCCAACCCAGTGTAAATGAGATGAAAATGTAAAACTTCTGACATTTATTTGCATATTGCTTTTAAAAGCTATTAACATATTACCGTATCTTCATGGTAGATATTATGAATATACAGCACTTATTCTAGCTAGCGGTATTCTAGTAGTTTCATTTGCAGATTCACTTGCGGCTGATTTTCCAAAGTTGTGTTAAATATTCCAAGTTGATGGTGGGTTCCTTGGTCCTTTGGGTTTTGAAAAACGATTTGCAAAACCTGGGAACAAAAATAAAATTGAATGAAAAAGGAAAGATTTCTTATACAGAAATGAACACTTGGATTTTAGAGTGTATTATAATATGTGCAAATACATGGATTTTTTTCTAAAAGGTTAGACAGCATCTTTGATCAATTTAGTAATTTTTTTGTAAAAGCATTCTAGTAATTATGTTAGTGCTTAAATGATAACAATAGAATACTAGTAACATTTTAAATTTGTAGAACACTTACAAATTTAATAATGCTAATAATTAGATGATTGTAATAGCCTTTGGTAATTCAGCATATAGTATTCTTTTTCCCCAGGTTTATCGAAATATTATTGACATATGTTTGTTTACATGTGACATGTAAGTTTAAGGTGTACAGCATGATGATTTGATACATGTATATTTCGTGAAATGATTACCACATTAAGGTTAGTTAATACCTACATCACCTCACATAATTGTCTACTAGTCTGTGTGGTGATTTTTTAAGATTTTTCTTTTCAATATAAGATTTTACTTTTAACAGCTTTCAAGTATATAATACAGTACTGTTAATTATAGTTGCCATGCTGTACATTAGATCTCCAGAATTTATTCATCTTATAACTGGAAGTTTGTACCCTTTGCCCAACATTTCCCCATTTCCCCCACCTCCCAGCCCCTGTCAACCACCATTCTACTCTATTTCTATGAGCTAAGCTTCTTTAGATTCCACATGTAAGTGAGAACCTATAGTATTTGTCTTTCTCTGTCTGATTCATTTCACTTAGGGTAGTTCCTCCAAGGTACATCCATGTTGTCACAAAAGGCAGGATTTCCTTCTTTTTTGTGAATGAATAATATTCATATATATATATAGTCATATACATAATAATTCAGACAGTCATGTATGTATATGTAGAGTCAGCCCTCCCTATCCTCAGATTCTGCATCCACAGATTCCACATCTGTGGATTCAACCAAGAGTGGATCAAAAATATTCGAGAAAAAATTTCCAAAAAGCTCCAAAAAGCAAAACTTGAATTTGCCACACACCAGCAACTATTTATATAGTATTTACATTATACTGGGTATTATAAGTAATCTAGAGATGATTTAGAGTAAACAGGAAGGTGTAGGTAGGTTATATGCAAATACTAAGACATTTTATGTAAAGGACTTGAGCATCCTTCGATTTTAGTATCCACGGGGGCCCTGGGACCAATCCCCCGTAGGACTGGTACGACTCTACAAGGATTTTTCACTGTGCATGGGGTTGGCACCACTAACCTCATGTGTTGTTCAAGGGTCAACCGTATACATATATCTCTCACATCTTTTCTATCCATTCATCTGTCAGTGGACACATAGGTTGTTTCCATGAATTGGCTATTGTAAATAATGCTGGAATGAACATGGGGTGCAAATATCTCTTCTGAGATAATTTCATTTCCTTCAGATATATATGCGGAAGTGGGATTGCTGGATCATATGGTAGTTCTATCTTTAATTTTTTGCGGAACTTCCAGACCGTTTTCCATAGCGATTGTACCAATTTACATTTCCACCACAGTACACAAGCCTCCCCTTTCTCCATAGCCTCACCAACACTTGTCTCTTGTCTTTTTGATAATGGCCATTCTAATAGGTATGATGTGATATCTCGTGGGTTTGGTTTGCGTTTCCCTTATGATTACTGATGTCAAGCATCCTTTCATGTGCCTGTTGATGACCATTTATATATCTTCTCTGGAAAAATGTCTATTCAACTCCTTTGCCCATTTTTTAATCTGATTGTTGGGGGGGGGGTTGTTTAATAATATCCTTTATCTATGTCTTTTCACCCACCACCCATTCATCAGAAAAACAAAACTGGGGAATTTAAATTTCAGAAAAATAACCACTATTGCTTTAGAAAATTATTGTATTAAATTCAGTTGTACTTCTACTTTGACCCAGAAAGCCCTCAATTTACTCAGAGATTATGTTTGAAAAGATTAGAAAAAAATAAAGTATTAAACAATCCTGAAAAACTAATAATAAAACTAAGTGGTTAATTATTTTTATTTCTCTCTCTCCTCAAACACTCCCCTCCAGGCCCCACTCCCCGCCCCCCACACACACAGAAGGAGGATGAGGAAATTTTGCATAACCAATGAAGGCTATTTCTGGATGCCTTCAGAATATATGCAGGTTGATGACGTAGGTTCTTAATCACTTTAGCAACATATGACTTTTCTTTGATAGCGATATATTTTCAAGGTACTCTTACACTTAGCAACTTTAAGGGCTCAAACTGAGCAATGAAAGAATCGAAATACAAAGGGAAAACAGAGAATGGAAAACTCAAAGATGATTAATTTCATCATCTTATAAAATTGTGGGAATTATATACCTTATAGAACTGATGAAAATTATCAGATATTTGTTAAAGCACCCAGCTCAATGCCTGGCACATAGTAACTACTCAAGTACGGCCTAAATCTGAACCACCAAAAACTATGCCAGAACTGGAAGACAAGGAGATTAGGGAAGAGGGAATGAAAAGAAGATTAAAAACAAGAAATCCACTAAAATTTATTAATAGTGGTGGTAAAAAAAAAAAAAAATTAGGGGGAGGGGGCACACAGCCTAGTTCCTGCACATTTCACTCCTCTGAGTGGTAAATAAGAAGATAGAAGGAAATATATTCCAGGTTCAATAGTTTCACACAATAGTCACAAAATTATTCATTCAGTCCAGATAGCTTGATTGTAACCGAAGTGGACTGAGAAGTAAGAACATGAGACATAAGTACTAGGTATCTGAAATTTGAGGAATAGCTACATTCAGTGTTTTTCACTGATCATTACTCAATAGTTTAGAACAGTAGTGAGCTACCTTTTTTGCACGTAGGACAATTCAGGAAAAATAATGTTTATAAACCACAAAATTTTTTCATTCAAATTTAAGTACTTTTTGAGTAAAATACCCTTATAATGCCTCTTTTATAAAAGAGAACCAATGAAAAAATTAAGTGCTGCTTTTTAAGTAGGTAAAATGTTCAACTTTGAGAAGAAACAACATGGAGGCAGCTGTATAATATTTTATCCTCGTATTATATCACAGACTGTTGTAAAGTTAGATGGGCCATGAGTTATTCAAGTGGTGTCTCTGACTGAGAGAAGAGAAGGAAGCAAGGAACATTTGTGTTCCAGGTAAAGTTTGGTGCTTTTTTCATAGGTTATATAATATTCTACATGAACTTTTTAACTAAATGATTTCATAAGAAGAATAACGTTTTTCTAATTATAACATTTTAAACCTTAGAGTTCATGTAATCCAAGTAAAATTTTTAAAGCCCAAGAAACAGATCCAGAGAGTCTAGTTGAATACTTGGCCATGGTGAGATAGGAGCCATGACCCCAGTTGTGGCAGAGATTGCTACCTGTACCCTAAAATTTTTCCTTGCTTCTTCTTCAGGAATAGAATAGTATATGGGAAACTGTCTGCCCAGCATTATTGCATTTCCCAGTGTCTTTTACAGTTTGGATATAGCACATGTATAAGTTCTTTTCAAGGGAATGTGAGCCGGCATAATGTTGCCTCTTCCAGGCCAGTGTCTTAAGACCAGAAAAGGAGGCCACACCTCTTTCACATTTTTCTCTCATCTTCTTGCCACCTGCAGTCTGAATGTGGCAGCAACAATTCTGATCATTCAGATAAGGACAATACCATAGAGCAACAGTTCTCAGGATGTGGTCCCTGGGACCACTGGAGGTCCCCCAGACCTTTTCAGGGGGTCTGCTTTTTGGTTAATAATAATTTTTAGTAGTAATATCCTACATTATTTGCTGTACTCCTTACAAAAATTATAGTATACATAATACTACCTTAAATAGTATCATGAATTTATGTTATATAGAATAATAGAATGCTTAATATAAAATTATTTTAAATTTATAGCTTATACCAAAGAGCAATTGGGCAAACAGTTCCTTTAAACTGTCAGAATTGTGCTTCGGCGCCTAATGTTGCATGAGTTACACAAGATTAGATAGCAGCATCTTCTGTTCTTTTCATCACACCTGTATATTTTTTTTATAACTTTGCTTAGATATGAACTAGAGTATTATGGCATTTCAGAATTTATTCATTTGGCTTTCACATTCATTTACTACATGCCAACATGATCATTTGGTACCTAGTTTTATTTTCCATATATGCTAGGCAATTCTGGCCTATGTAAGATGTAAGAGTTAGCAGAGGTCAAAAATAAAAAGATAAATGGCATGAAAAAGAATATAAACATAAGGACTTATACATGCAAACTTAAATCATATTAAAGTTGTATCTCTTATACTGTAAATGAATAATTAAGATAAATATTTTTTTAACTCTGCTGGGAAGTAACACACATACCAAAATTCAAAAAGGAGCTGGAGTTATTTGACTGAACAGAGTCTGCAGGCTTGTTTGATGGGGAAGAATTACAGATACCTAGAATCAAAAGAAAAAAATGTAAGGGAAAAAATGGATACAGACTCAGACCACATAATTGTTGAGATTACACATTTCCTCCAAATTAATTAATACTTCCAGATAAACATATCACTATCAAATGTAACAAAATGTAGTTGTTTACAAATGGGTTGACACTATAATTTTCTCATTTTTGTGTGCGTATTTTTTTTTAAGTTTTCTTTTCTTTGCAAACGGATTGTTTGTATAATAAACCCAACACTAGAGAGAATCACCAAAGGATTCAGGAATACAATCCATTTTATTGTGAATCAACTTTTTCTGGGATTTACATTTTGGCTTTCAACTGCATCTTACTTTGCACTCTGATCGCTCTTAAGTACACTTTTAAATAATTTGTTCTCCACGTTAGCTCAACCGTGGCAAGTCTGTGATTTTTCTTCCACCATCCTCTACGCCTGGAATATCTTTCTTCACTTTCCAGCCTACTTTTTTCCCATTATGGATGATTCTAGTTAGGCCCAGAATCTCCCCAAAAGCACTGTTATGTTGCTTTGTTTTGCTATTTTAGCTACCTATAGGCAGACTTAAAAATATATTTCTCTTCCCAGCACCTTAATATATTCATATATCAGTATCCACCCAATTCTGAAAACAATCCAGTGAAAACATGGTCCATATTTTGCACAAGCACTGTCTAGCAGCAAAAAAGGATAATTTCAGGCTTGTATAAACTTTCTAAGAAACAGTACATAATTGGGGAGAAATTACTAAATATTCACCTTTTTTTTTGTTCTCATCATTTTCAGAATGTAGTGTGAGGACTGCATATATGTTTGTACACACATACCTAATACTAAGATTCTAGAAAGACCTCCCCCTTCCTGGAGCTACTTGAGTATGAATCACTAGAGTAAATCATGAATTTCAATCAGATTCAGTTAAAATATATATTTATTGAATACCTACTATGTGGCAAGCATTGGGCTAGCCACTGATGATAGAGACATGGAAAACAAGTGGGTGAAGGTGAGAAAGTTCAGGAGATAGCAATCATCTCTATACTGCACATGAGCTGAGAGGTATATACATCCTTCAGAAAGAAAACAATTGTCCCAAAAGGGAATACTGATTTTTTATAACTGGAGACAAAGATTTTGCATATATGTATAGTGAACTACTATTCTGCATCTACCTTGTTATAGATACTTTTATGCTGCCTGCTCAGCATTAATTCCTTCTTCTGATAATAGAACTTGAATTTTCCTTTAAGAAACCACCCCTCTCCAATGTTCAGCTCCCATACTTCTCGTGGAGCTCATTCAACCCTTAGATGAAGGAGCTGACCTATGACTAGGACTGTCAGTTGGTACTTTGCCATGGTCGCACCAGTTGTTTAGGTCTGACCTCATTCCTTATTGGTCACTGTCCACATGTAACAATTGTTGAATGTTAGGTATGACACTATCCTCTTAATCCAAGCATTAAATATACTGGCAATAATTGGTTTAGGTTTGGCCAAGACAATCAGGCCCAATCAACACTAGTCATCAATCAGGCTGTTGCTTGAGCAACCAGGAAAGAGCTCATTTTTTTCATCATAAGCCTGAAATCACATGGTAAAAGCCTGCCTATGAGTGAGCTAACAGAGTGAAACAAAGTTGGGAGATATGGAATTAGAGATTAGGCCCTAATTACATCATTTGAACTCTTGGTCATAAGCCAATAAATTCCCCTTTTCTGCTTAAGCTAGCTTAAGTTGGGTTTTCTGTCACTTGCAAGTGAAGGATTTCCTAGCAGCTAAAGTTTCCCACCAAAAGTAGGCATCAGGTGTCATAGCTGACAGCTTCAACTCTTGTCACCAGCAGCCAGAATGATCTTTTCAAAAGACAGATCATGTAACATCTCTGTCTAAAACTCTTCTGTGACTTCCCATTGGGTCATTAACATGACCCATAAAGGATCTAACTACCTCTCATCTCCACCATCTTTTGGACACACCTTACTCCTTTCTCCTCTTAATACCCTGCAGCTATGATGGCTTCCTTTGAGTTCCTACAACACACCAAATTCACACTGTTCTGTTCACCATCACATACCCAGTGCCTTGCAGAATGCCTGGCACAGAGGAGGCACTCAACAAATATTCATTGAATGAATGAATGAATGAAAGAAAGAGCCTGACACCAGGCTTAGATGCTAACTTAAAACAACAGGTGAAGAATCCTAATTTCGGTAAACGTAGGACCAGTAAGGCATCCAGGCTAAAGGGAGAACATATAGAACTCAGGAGGCATGGACCATCTAGAAGGGGAAGAGAACACATGCAAGTAAAGGCAGATAAGTCTAAAGCTTCAGGATCAATTTTGGGGGCCAGATTTTGTTCTTAATTTAAGGACAAAAGACCAGAGGGTGAAGGCAACTGAGAAATAGAAATTAGCATAAATCTAGAGAATGACCTGGGAGCTCTTACTTAGAAATAAGACTCAGAGTCTCAGACAGTCATACCGTATCTCACATCTATGCCAACCTAAATCTACCTGAAGTTTCTGTATCTTCGTTTGATATCCCCATGACAGGGTTGGAGCTAGAGAAAGAAAGTTTTTTGGGTTTGTTTTCTGCTTTTTTTTTAGAGAAAGAAAACTGTAGGGACTTCCCTGGTGGTGCAGTGGTTAAGAATCCGCCTGCCAATGCAGGGGACACGGGTTCCATCCCTGGTCTGGGAAGATCCCACATGCTGAGGAGCAACTAAGCCCGTGCGCCACAACTACCGAAGCCCATGCACCTAGAGCCTGTTCTCCGCAACAAGAGAAGCCACCGCAATGAGAAGCCTGAGCACCGCAACCAAGAGTAGCCCCCGCTGGCCGCAACTTGAGAAAGCCTGCGTGCAGCAACGAAGACCCAACGCAGCCAAAAATAAATAAATAATTTGAAAAAAAAAAGAAAACTGGGTGTTTCATAAGCTAAGCTGATCAAATCAATCTTTGGTTAGCTATTCAAGTCACTCATTTCTTTGCTTTTAGCTGTTTTATTTCTTATGTTATATACTATAATTTCCTCTTGCAGTGTTTAAATTCTCTTTTGACTGACTTTAGAGGAAAGAGTATATTTTCCAGTCATGCTTTAGCCCATCAGAGGTAAGAAATCAGTTCACTTCAGAGATCAGGTGTGGTGGCAATGAAAGCAGACTAGCACAAGATCATGGACAGGGAGATAGAATGAAAAGAGTTAAGATTCAGCTCTAAACCTTCTTACTTAGATTATACCTTAAATCAAGTTTTCTCAGTGCTCTTTGTCCCTCCCTACAATACCAGTATAGTATCAAATAGCTGTTTGGTCCTTGATGACTAACCCAATGGATCAAATTTGTAAAAAATATACCACCACGTTTTATATACTTTGTAGTTGTAAATAGGATTTCTAAGATAATCAGTTTCCCACAGTTTCAGGAGTCCGGGTTTTGTTTTCATTACAATATAGGAAAAACAGTAAGCAACAGACTTTTATTGCTAATAATACTTGGTAAAAATGGAAATGTGTCAATACTTTGCTTATTTCATTAAATCAACACATTTGTTTCACAATATGCTTTGCTATGACTACTTTCAAAGAAAGTACATCTGAGGTTAGACTGCTGGGAATTTTAACACACTTGTATGACAGCATCTTAGCATGGGTAGAAAGTGCCAAACATCATACTATTATTCCTGTGTATCAAACAGAAACTTTCTTTCCCCTTACTCCCTACCCAGTATTAGCACTGTGGAACCTAGCAGAGTACAAGGCCTAGGGGTGATTGTTCTCATATATAGGACCCTAACAAGGTTCTGTTTAGGAATAATATTGTTCATTTTTTCAGAGTAGTTATATAAGGAAAAATTACATAATATTGAAAGTGGTATGTGTATTCTAAAAATAAGTAAAAGGAACTTACTCTTTTTCATGTTTCGCAAAATTTTCAAACTCTACAAAATGAAGAAAAGGAAAAAGTGAGTTTTTTCCCTGTGAAATCCGAAATACTTTAATCAACTAGAAATATAGACTTCAGTCAAAAGGATTAATTTCTTTAAAAATGGATATCAAATGTACAAAATTATTTTTCTATCTTGCCATTTTTAATTCAGTGCAAAGTCTCCACTTGATGTTATCTTGCTACATTTTCCACCCATATAAGAATCACACTATTTATTTAGAAATAGTGCTATCGTTGTGTCAGGGGGAAAGATGGAGTTCCTACTTGTCTTCTTTACTAGGCGACCATTCCAGGACCCACAATGGCTTCTGAAGATAGCTGTGATACATTGCCATTCCCATTCAGGCCAAAAAATTTTGCCAGTCATTTTCTGTACTCAGTTTACTGAGGTTCACTTCATACTGTTAACCATGCTACTTTCTTCTCCCTCTTTCAGCAAACCCGCGTCTTCTGCCTCCTTTATGGTGAAGTCTCTAACTTAACCTCTTCTAGGAATCTACCCAGATTTCTTCTTTTCTTCACATTTCCTCAGGGTGTATGTTTTCAGTTTGTTCCATAGTATTTTACTTTTTGATAATTTTCATGTTGTTTCTTATACAGGCATTCTAGTAGATCAACTGTGCTCTTCTCAAGGACATTAAATGTCCTTTATGACATTTCTGTTTTCCTAATACTTAGAAATGTAATCTTCTATATAATAGATATTTAATAATTTTTTTTGAAAAATTTAATTTAGTTTTTAAATATAGATTATTTATAATTCAAAATATCCTAGTAAAAATGCTCCCATCTTTGTTCTCCATCTACCTAGTTTCTGACCCTCCCCCTGCAGGTAACCATTGTTGTTAGTTTTTATGTATCCTTCCAAAGTTACTTATGAATATATAATATAAATATAGATCATATTTTCACCCTTTTAAGCAAAAGTTAATAAAATATATAAAAGTATACTGAGAGAGTCCTCATTCTTTTTTTAGCTGCATAGAATTCCATTGTATGCATATACCATGATTTATGATTTATTTAATCAGGTCCCCTGATGATTAACATTTATGTTCCCAATTGTCTACCCTTATAAATAATGGTATAATGAATAACCTGGCATACATTTCATTTCATGTATGAGCAAGCATATTTGTGGGATAAATTCCTAAATGTGGAATTGTTGGGTCAAAGGATATATGCATTGGTAATTTTGATAGGTATTGCTAAATTGTCCTCCATAGAAGTTATACCACGTACATTCCCACCAATAGTGCAAGAGTGTGCTTATTTTCCCGTAGCCTGCCTAACAGAGAGTGTAGTCAGACTTTGCAATTTGCCCTTCTGAAACATGAAACACAGTATGTGACTGTGGTTTTAATTCGTATTTCTTTTATTATGAGTGAGGTTGAACATATCAAATGTTTAAAGGTCAGATCATGCACATTTACTTATCTTTGAATTATCAGATCATGTATTTTTGCTCACTTTTCTTTTAGGGTTATTATTTTCTATGAATTGCTAAAGAAATATATAATATTAAAGAAATATAGTCCTTTGACTATGATGCCAATTGCAGATATTTTTTTCTCCAATTTGTTCTTTGTCTTTTGATTTTTAAGGTGATTTGGTGTTGTTGTTTTACCATGCAGAAATTTTCTGTTTTACTTAGTTAAATTTATAAATCTCCCTTCTTATGGCTTTTGGATTTTGAATCATAGTTATAAAGATCATTCCCACTCCCAGGTTGTAAAGTAATCTTTCCAGGTCTTTTTAGTACTTTGATGGGTTGTTTTTTTGTTTTTTAGCATTTAAATCTTTTATCCAACTAGAATATATCCTGGTATAGCTGTGAGGTATGGATCCTACCTTTTTTCCCTCTAGGTTGTTATCCAGTTGAACCAACAACAGTGATTAAAACATCCATCTTTATTCCCTGACTTGAAAGGCTCCCTTCATCATATACTAAATTCCTATACATTTTTGGATCTATTTCTGAAGTTTTCCTTCTGCTCTGTTGGTATGTGTTTCTTTTCATACACCAATATCATACCATATTTATTATTGAGGCTTTACGATGTTTTAATATCTGATAAAGCTACCCTTCTTTCATTGCTTTTACTTTTTTTTTTTTTTTTCGGTTTACTGACTATTCTTGCTCTTTTTTCCCCCCATATGAACTTTGGAATCAATTTGTCTAGTTTCAGGGAAAAAAAGTTGATAGTTTTATTGGGCATGCTTTAAGTTGTTGGGGTTTTTAAAAAAATTTTTGGTTTCTCTCTATTAATTTTGATCGTTGTGAGACCAACAGTGACTATCAGTGAAAATATTTAGTCTAATTTTTCATCTTAATGCTGGTGGCCCGGGGTTGGAGTGGCAGGGGTAGGGACACTTTCAGTAATGGAAAGCCTCTGGCATATTTCCATAAACTCCTATCTTCTTTACCTTACTCCTTGTGAAACATTTTCCAGGAGTCTTCAATGTCTGTTTTGAAGATGTTGAATTTTCCATGGTGTTAGGACAGCTAGCAGAAAAAGTCTCTATAGGTTGAGCCTGCATACCTAAAAAAAAAAGTGTTTTGTTGCATAGCTTCTTAAGCCTTCAGATTGTATACAGGTATATGTTCAATAATTCTTAGCTTGACTTTTTTATGCATTATTTTTGCAATGCATTATGGGATTTTTAAATGTATTATTTTTATCTTATTTAATCATTCTTTGTACCTTTTCCATTTAGATCCTATTTTATTGTTAACCTTTAATGGTCTCATTTTTATAACTTTTTTGAGAGAGAGCACTGCCACTTACAATCTTCATCAGCAACAAGGAAGGACTCTAAGGTTCTTTCTGGCAGTGGAGGTGGCAGGGAAGAAGAACGATCTTGGTGTCGATCTATGAAAAGAGTATACAACAAAGCAAAAAAAAAAAAAATTCATCAATTAAAAGTCCTAAGTCAAGATCCCTTTCTGAGACAAATATCATATGATATTGGGCTTCCCTGGTGGCGCAGTGGTTGAGAGTCTGCCTGCCAATGCAGGGGACACGGGTTCGAGCCCTGGTCTGGGAAGATCCCACGTGCCGCGGAGCAGCTGGGCCCGTGAGCCACAACTACTGAGCCTGTGCGTCTGGAGCCTGTGCTCCACAACAAGAGAGGCCGCGACAGTGAGAGGCCTACGCACCGCGATGAAGAGTGGCCCCCGCTTGCTGCAACTAGAGAAAGCCCTCGCACAGAAACGAAGACCCAACACAGCCATAAATAAATAAATAAACAATAAAAATAATATTTTTATTTTTTATTTTTATAATAATAAAAAAAAAGTAAAAGTCTATAAAAAAAATCATATGATATTGCTTATACATGGAATCTAAAAAATGGTACAAATCTACTTATTCACAAAACACAGAATCACAGATGTAGAAAACAAATTTATGGTCACCAAAGGGGAAGTGGGGGGAGGAATAAATTGGGAGATTGGGAGATTGGGATTGACATATACACATTACTATATATAGAATAGATAACTAATAAGGACCTACTGTATAGCACAGGGAACTCTACTCAATACTCTGTAATGGCCTATATGGGAAAAGAATCTAAAAAAGAGTGGATATATGTATATGTATAACTGATTCACTTTGCTGTATACCTGAAACTAACACAACATTGTAAATCAACTATACTCCAATAAAAATTATTTTTAAAAATCCCTTTTTGGTTTTGTATAACTTTTCCAATTTTTCAATATTAACCTACAACAGCCAAATAAAAAATTATCTGAACATTGACTGGAGCCTCAAGAACTTTGTTATTCTAGCTCTTTCGCCAATGAGCCTATGCTTCATCACAAACTTGTAGCTCACTTACAAAAGTATTCTCCCAAAGAAATTGAACATGAATTTAGTCAAGCTTCTAATCTTACTACAATTTTACAGAGAATCCTGGAGATAAAGGAGCATGTTAAATAAAACCATGAGGATACAAACAGCCAAATCCAGAATATTAGCCAATCTTAAGGACAAATGGCCCATTCCCTCAACAAATAAATGGCATGAGAAAACATAAAAAGAAGAACTGTTACAAACTTTAAAAGGCTTAAGAAACATAAACTAAAGGCAATGTGCAGACTTTGTTTGAATCCAGCTTCACATAAACCAACTGTAAAAAGACATGTTTGAGACAGTTTGAGAAAATTGAACAAAGTCTGTATATTAGATAATATTAAGGAATTATTATTAATTTTATTAGTGTGATTACTGCTATTATGGTAGATTTAAACTGTGTGTTTGAAAATTTCCATGATAAAGAATTTTAAATAATGGAGCTATTTTCCCACAATGTAAGTCCTAGAACACAAACAGTGTTCTATTGATGTATGCTTCTCGTTATACAGCGCTAAGTATAATTATATACTTTATTAATGTCTTTTTTTTTTTTTTTTAATTTTTTGGCCACACCGCGTGGCAGGTGGGATCTTAGTTCCCCGACCAGGGATCGAACCCGCACTCCCTGCATTGGAAGCGCAGAGTTGTAACCACTGGACTGCCAGATAAGTCCCTATTAATGTCTTTTGAAAATGAGTATGTGGTTAAGTGCTAGAGTTTTATCTGTCTTCAGTCATTGGGTTTTTCACGTCTTAGGACTTACCTATAAAGCAAGTTCTCTTGTTTATTCCTTATATGCTGGGTAATATGCAAAAATTAAGTACAATACTTATTTCCATCACCTAATACAATAACTGGCATATAGTAGGCATTTGATAAATATTTGATAACTACTCTGAAGTAGCTTATCACCTTCCCGCTTGATTTTAGGAAATATTATGAGACTATAACTTTCTGGTAACGATATCCTGACAAATACCTTCCCAAAATACCATTTTCATCTTAATACTCCCCTGATGAAGAACCTACAATGCTTATTACTTACTGAATTAAATTTAAATTCTTCTGCCAAGCTTCGTGTGTGATAAAATACATGTAACAAAATTTGCCGTTAATGACATTTAGTACATTCACAATGATGTGCAATCATCACCACAATCTAGTTCCAAAATTTTAATCGTCCTGAAAAGAAACTCCACACTCATTTAGCAGTCTCTCCCCATTCCCTCCAGATTAGATTGGCAACCACAAATCTGCTTTCTCTATACATAGATTTATCTGTTGTGGATATTTCATCTGCCTAGCTTTTAAGTCCTTCGGAATTTTCCCACATTTTATCTATCCAAATTTATTTTCCATATTTCCCTATAATAGAACCTCTGTTGCAATTAAATTAACCTACTTACCATTTCTCTGTACCCATCATGCTTATTTTTACCTTTGAGTCACTGCTACTCTGATCCCTGCTCCTGGAATTCCTTCTTTTTTCCTCTATCCATATTCTTAAATTTCTTTCACCTACTCAAGCCTTTCCTAACCACTCCAGTGATACCTTTCTTTTTTCCAGATTCCTGGTGATGATCAGTGCCACATAGATTATCACTTAATGGTTCCAAGTGAGTGCTAATTTTGTCTACCCAATTTGAATACATATATAATCATTAAGCAGTGTCCTTTCTTAAATATCCTGCTTATTCTAACACTGTATAAGGCACACGGAACTTGCTTAGGAAATGTTCATTTAATAATTACCTAATAAAAGTTATAATAGGTAACATTTAATGAGAGCTTATTATTTGACAACCACTGCAAAAAGCTTTATATGCTTTATCTTACTAGATCCTCACAAAAATCCTCTTAGAAGGGGAGTTCTATTATCCTCATTTTATAAGTGAGAAAAATCGATAAAGTATGTAATGTAACCAAGGTCATAGATTTTGATAACTATTGGTAGGCTGGGGATTTGAATGAAAGTCTACCTGACACCAAAGCTCATGCTTTTTAACCTCTATGTTATACTGCTTATTTACGTATTTGAACAATATGTTAATATGAATAAATGTGTTAAGGGCAACTACTACCTGTTATAATGTATGTAAAGTACCTATCAGTGTTTAAAGGATGTTTGCTGTTGATGTTGTTATTCAATGTATAAAACAAGCAGGAAAGTACTAGAGAAGCAGTGGCAAGTTAAAGACCTAAGTGACCAGAAATAACTTTTTAGAATCACACTGTTAACAATGATAAAACCAGTAAAATGGAACTGCTGCAAAGTTTTAAGAGATTGTATCTAAAATAGTTTGGGGTTTTTTGTTTGTTTGTTTTTTTAGGGCTATATATCAAGGAGCAGAATTCTAAAATCCTGTCTTCCTTTTGCCCTTGACAAAACAAAACTACTAGCCTAGGAAAACCAGAAATAAATCAATAAATAGTGGAAGCTATTATGGAAACCATGTCATCTCCTGAGGTGAATTACTCTAAACTTAATGAGCTATTCTTGCAGTACAAATTCTTAGGGCTAAATGTCATCTAAAGCCAAAGAAAATTTTTTACCTGATTTGGGACTCTGGGGTTTTACACTCTGAAAAAGAAAGAAAGTCAAAGTGAAAGAAGAACATCTATACAAATCTATAAACTCAAAGCAATAAATAGCATTTTAAAATTATATTTCATATACCACTAGAGATAGTTATGAAATGTTGACCCTATTTTTCCTAATTTATAAATGTGCTGAACTGTGAAGAATCATCCACTCCTACAGTGATTTGTATATGTCATGAATATTGGTCCTAAATTGATCCTTTTTATAGTTATTTCCTTCCTACTCAGAACATTTCCCTGAAAATTTAATTCCAGGTAAGGTTGTTGCCACTGAAATTACTTCATGACACTGAAAAAGTAGTGATTGTTCTTTACTCTGGGAGTTGTTAAGATAAAGACCATTAGCAATAATAGTAACAGTTACTAGCACATTAAAAGTGTAATTTAAGGGCTTCCCTGGTGGCGCAGTGGTTAAGAATCCGCCTATTAATGCAGAGGACATGGGTTCAAGCCCTTGTCCGGGAAAATCCCACATGCCGCGGAACAACTAAGCCCATGTGCCACAACTACTGAGCCTGCTCTCTAGAGCTTGTGAGCCACAACTACTGAGCCCACGTGCCACAACTACTGAAGCCCGCGTGCCTAGAGCCCATGCCCTGCAACAAGAGAAGCCACCACAATGAGAAGCCCGTGCACCACAACGAAGAGTAGCCTTCACTCGCTGCACCTAGAGAAAGCCCGCACGCAGCAACAAAGACCCAACACAGCTAAAAATAAATAAATAAAATAAATTAAAAAGAAAAAAAAAAGTGTAATTTATAAGGCAGGGAATATTTGCCCACCAGCACTGCAATTGTAAGTGTGTTTAAATGTTTTAGTTAATTACTTTTCTGATCTCTGAAATTTTAAGATAGTTGGTTCATAGAATTAGATACAAATGAATAACAGATTGTTGAAGGTATAGGTTTTTCTTCTAGAAGCAGGGAACATTATTCCAAAAGGTTTATCTTAAATAATATAGACATCTGTTCTTTTTTTTTAAAAACTACTCTCTATGTTATCACAGCTAACAAGAAACAGCCTACCAGATGACTGCTATGAACAAGCAATCTACTTATGAAACAATTATTTTTGCCTTAACTGTCCTTCAAGAATAGAGTCAAATGTTTCTTCTTTCACTGTCTTCCTTGATCACTTCCAACCTGAAGGGATCTCTCACAGTTTCAAAGTTCTTATCTTCCATATGGCACTGATTATATTTGCCTTGTTATAATAAATACAGACAAAAATAAAGACTTGTGTACACATCCTATATCCCCACTACTGAACTATAAGTTTCTTAAGGGCAGTAATTATGTCTTATACATCTTTTTATCCCCCACATCCTCTAGCACATTGTTTTATAAATAGTATCCGCTTAGGATTTACTAAGTGATAGGTGTTAAAAATAAAAGGAAGGGGCTTCCCTGGTGGCGCAGTGGTTAAGAATCCGCCTGCCAGTGCAGGAGACATGAGTTCAAGCCCTGGTCCGGGAAGATCCCACATGCCGCCGAGCAACTAAGCCCGTGCTCCACAACTACTGAGCCTGCGCTCTAGAGGCCGCAAGCCACAACTGCTGAGCCTGCGTGCCACAACTACTGAAGCCCGTGTGCCTAGAGCCCACGCTCTGCAACAAGAGAAGCCACTGCAATGAGAAGCCCACACACCGCAACGAAGAGTAGCCCCCGCTCACCGCAGCTAGAGAAAAGCCTGCGCGCAGCAACGAAGACCCAATGCAGCCAAAAATAAATAAGTAAATTTATGAAAAAAAAATGTATATATAAGGAATAGGACTATAGTCCGTTGAATCCAAGTGAGTAGAGTCAGAAAAAAGTTATTGACCTTGCTTGGTCTAAGTCTTACCAAATCATCAAATTTCTTTGATTCAGATGTTCTACTACATTCTAGTGATGTTCCAATTTTTACCTTCACAGCTGAAGATGAAGATTTGGGAACATCCAGGGGGAATTCTCCTGTAAAAAAAGTAAATATGTTTCAATTTTAGTGCTGTAATTTTAGAGAGCAATTGTTACTTGGCAATAGCACACAGAATATTGAGAGGACCTAAGAAGTAATATAGTTAATCCACACTTTATTTTACACTTACTGAACTGTACTCACCAGCTTCCTCTACCACAATAAAAGATTCAGGTGTCCGTTCAGGAAGTGGAGGGGGAATTTCATCATTTATTCTTGAAGAAGTTGCTATCCAAAATGTCCGAAATATAATCAAAAATTTTAATTAGAAAAATCCAAAGAAAATTCTTATATTCTAATCTTGATACAAATTATGTCAAGCATCATTAATATATTTAAGCTGGTATCTGTTCACTCAAGGAGAAAACAACATAAATTCTCTAATCCTAAATTGGAAACCCAGGAGGATTTTGATTTTTCTTCAAGATTTATTATTTCTTTTAAAAGCTCAAAGGTATTTTGATTAAGTCACTGAGTATCAGTTAACATAATGTAACATCTTATATTAATTTAGGAAGCTTTGGATTGTTTTCTCCATAACTCTTGCCTTTTGTTTTACATAGAATATACAACATCATAAAACACGTTGACATGCCAAAGATTCAATTACAGAGCAGGTAAAAATCACAAAGATTTTAGTATCTCTTCTTCATTCTTATAGAATTAAGAATATTGATATTTTTCCTGTTTACAAAAAAATGGTATAACAAGGTTTTCTATATTTCTATAGAAGTATTCAGAATTTTTATAGAATTTTAATGCTATTATGAGAAACTGCCACCAGATGGCATACATGTCAATGTTGCTACAATCCTTGAAGATAAGGATTTGGTTCCTAATGCTGACACTCAGGGAAGTTTACAGAACTATAGGTATCTAGAAAAATAAAATTTCGTTAAATCATAAAACAAGATCAAAGTATGTAATCCTTCCTTCTAACCAAAGAAGAAACTAGATCCAGATGAAATATTTTTATAACAAAACTATGCATGTACATATCTATTGAGGAACTCTGTACAGTAAATAATGTCATAGAGAAAAAGCTTTCTCTACTTCCTACCTAGGTGGATCATTCTTTATAAATTTCTGATGACATATCTAAGAGAGTTAAAGTTGCTTTAACTCTTCTTTCACAACGTCTTCCTTCATATCAAACTATTATAATTATCTAACCAAATATTTACTTCTACTTTCAAACCACTCAGTAATATGAAACAATATGCATAATATGCAAAAATACAGAACTATAAGAGATAAAATATGAAATTAAAGTCGTATAAGATTAAAATATCATACGGAATACTGAACATGTATCCTCATCTCTAAATTTATTATAAAAGGACAAGAGGGAATCAAGTCCTCCTCTTCCAACTCCTGCAGGAAGAGAATTCAATTCTTAGCAATCTGTTCAATTTAGTATAGACACATGATTCTCCAACAAAAATTCTGAGTGACCATGTGGTGCTGTTGATCAAATCTTTTCTGATTTTTTTTGGAAGTTGCTTCTGCATGCTAAGGATAAATTGTGGACTTTTTTTTTTTTAACATCTTTACTGGAGTATAATTGCTTTACAATGTTGTGTTAATTTCTGCTGTATAACAAAATTGTGGACATTTGATAGACACTTCTAGGAATGAGGACTGCTGCCTTTAGAAGCACGCCTGCTGGCATAGGTCCTGTACCAGATCTGACTGCCTCCACTATTGCTTGTTTCATGGAATATTACATATCTGTTATTGCTATTTTCAACTTATCACATCATCAAAACACTCATGGAATTTATTTTTTTGAGGAGGAGAAAAAGGAGAAGGAAGCAGAGAAGGATAAGAGGGTGGGGGGGTAAAAAAAACATATCTTATAGAAACAAAGTCAAATCTAAAATGCTGTACAAACTTTTAAAAATAACTTACCTACTACTGCTGTCTCTTGGGTCAGTGGTGGGGGGAAATTGGTCGGAGGAGTCAGTGCTAAAGAATCACGTGAATTGTAATAAGGAAAGAGGATTGTAGAAGATTTTGGCAGTGAAGAACAAGGTAAAACAGTTTCATCTTGCTTCTCAGGTAAATCAAGAGACATCTTAGAACCAGCACTACTTGGAGACAATGATGAAAAATAAGGATCTTCTACTAAAGACATGTAAGAAAGTACTTTAAAAGCACCAGAGTCATGCTGCTTTGCATTAGAGGCATTGCACATTTGATGCTTAGAGTCATATGATGGTGAATAATTCAGTTCTGCTGAAGAAACATGCATCACTTTTTGAGCCTGCTCAAGACAAGAATTGTGTGGGTGAGATTCCAAATAAAAATTTTCCTTGACGTCCAACTCTTTGGTGTCTCTCTGTTGCATCAATTCAAAGGGAGTTGATTTGGTCCGCATTATTGGCCCCTTTAAATTAAAACATCTTCCTGCTGCATTTACAGGTTTAGAGTTAGGACGTGCTCCAAACAAAATGGAGCTCAAGTCCAAACTTTGATGCTTCTGAAGAGGCTCCCCAGCTATTGGGAATACCTTTCTCTCCCATTTCATGGTTGTGTCAGCATTTTTGTTACAACCACGATTTAGCTCCAAAAACTCTAAAGAACTGCTCTGTTTAGAAGGGTGCATTACTAACCCTTCCTTTTCACTTATTTCAGAAATCCTGAGGTCAAAGGAAGAAGCTTCTGCACTTTTCACCCTTATCCTTCCTTTGCTCTGTTGGTTCATCACTTTTGCTTCTTTTATGATGCTGAAACAAAAAAGAAAGTAATGATGATACCATATCCCAAAGAGGTCTCTTCCCATATCCTCTTCTAAGCATCACTATGAGATATAAGCATGAGATTTTCCTCCCAGACACAATTAGATAACATTTAGATGTGTAAAATTATACTCACCTTTTTGGTAAATTAGGAGAATAAGAATCTGCTTCTTGATTGGGATTTTGCTTAGAAACTGAATACTTTGCTTGAATCTTCAAGAGACGTAAGAGATTGTTTTTTAGTGACGCAATGGCCATGAGAGATCTTAGCATTCATAAGACTAAGAAGTTATTTTTCAGAAAATATAAAGATTTAAAATAATTCATGAAAGAGTCATATGAGTTTCCAAAATATTGAACCCAGCAGTAACTTGTTCACATACTGAAATCAAAAGGATCAAAATAAAGGATTAAATAGTGTTATAGAAATTGAGAAGGATTTGCTTATAGCATCATCTTTTCATATGTGGAAGTTCTAAAATGTTGTTTATTTAAAATATAACTTTATTCTCAGGAACACTTTACTTTCAGAACTTTCATCATCTCAACCTTTTATGTTATGTCCTCATACTTATCTTGTTCTACATTTTTCTTCCTTACTGTGCTCCAGCTATACTGGTTTTCTTGCCATTCCATAAGCATACCAAACTCGTTACCAATTCAATGCTTTTACTCTTACTATTCCCTCTGATTGAAATACTTTTGCTACAGATTTTGCATGGCTGGCTCTTTCTAAGTCATTATTCTCTACTTAAATTTCACCTACATAAGGAAACCTCTCCTGACCACTCAACCTAAAATCACACTCCCACCCACTTGCCCAAACACTCTCAATCTTTATTTTCTTCATAGGAATTATCACATTATGAAATTTGTTACTATGGCTCATGGAATCCAAGCTACCATCAATTGTACAATATATCCTGCCTTCAGGGATGTTTCAATATGTTTTTTTAAAAAGTCAGCAATTATAAGATTCCACCTGTAGCGGGTTTAATTGTGACTCTCAAAAAGATATGTTAAAATCTAATCCCGGAAATCTGTGAATGTGACCTTATTTGGAAATAGGGTCTTTGCAGATGTAATTAGTTAAGATGAGGTCATATTGGATTAGGGTGGGCCCTAATGCAATGACTTGTGTCCTTACAAAAAGAGAAAAGAGAGACTCAGAGACACACAGGGAGAATGTGGTGTGATGATGGAGGCAGAGACTGGACTGCAGTAATGTATCTGCAAGCCAAAGTACAACAAGGATTGCTGGAAAAACCAAAAAATAGCAATAGGCAAGGAAGATTCTTCCCCTAGAGCTATGAGAGAGAGCATGGCCTTGCTGACACCTTAATTTTAGACTTTGTGACTCCAGAACTGTGAGAAAATTAATTTGTTGTTTTAAACCCTCCTTGGTTTGTGGTACTTGTTACAGCAAGCCTAGTAAACTGATACAGAGACTTTAATACTCCACGTTCAATAATGAATAGAAAAATCAGATCAACAAGGAGACAGAGGACAGACATGAACAATCATGTAAACAAATAGGAACTAACAAACACTCATAGAACACTCTACCCAACAAAACATACATTCTTCTCAAACATATATGGAACATTCTCCAGGATAGACCAGATGTTAGGCCACAAAACAAGCTTTAATAAATTTTAAAAGAGAGAAGTCATACAAAGTATCTTTTTCAATCATAATGGGTTGAAACTAGAAATCAATAACAGAAGGAAACCTGGAAAATTCACAAGTATGTGTAAATTAAACCCTCTTAAACAACCAATGGGTCAAAGGAGAAATCACAATAGAAATTAGAGAATACTTAGAAATGAATGAAAATACATCATACCAAAATGTATGGAATACAGTGAAAGCAGTGCTTAGAGGTAAATTTACATCTGTGAATGCCTGGAAGAAAGATTTCAAATTAATTACCTAACTTTATACCTTAAGGAACTAGAATAAGAACAAACTAAACCCAAAGCTAGCAGAAGGAAGGAAATATTAAAAGATTAGAGCAGAGATAAATGAAATAGAGAAAACAATGGAGAAAACCAACAAAACCAAAATTTGATCCTTTGAAAAGATCTGTAAAATTCACAAACCTTTAGCTAGAGACTGACTAAGGGAAAAAGAGAAGACTGAAATTGCTAAAATCTCAAATTACAGAAATAAAAGTGGGGACATTACTAATTTCACAGAAACAAAAAGTATAAGATAATAATATGAATAATTGTATGCCAACAAATTGTATGACCTGGATTAAATGAACAAATTCCTAAAAACATATGATCAACCAAAACTGATTCAGAAAGAAATGGAAAATCTGAATAGACCTACAACTAGCAAGTAGGCTGAATCAGTAATCAAATATTTTCCCAACAAAGAAAAGTCCAGGACCAGATGGCTTCATTGGTGAATTGTACCAAACATTTAAGGAAGAATAAACGCCAATCCTGCACAAACTCTTCCTAAAACTTGAATGACACTCCTAAGTCATGCAATGAGGACAGTAATTCTCTGTTGCCAAAGCTAGACAAAGATGTTACAGGCAAAAGAAAACCACAGACCAATATTCTTTATGAATATTGATGCGAAAGTCCTCAATAAAATACTAGCAAACTGAGTTCAGCATAGTAAAAGGATTACACACCATGACCAAGTGAGATTTATTTCCAGAGTGCAAGGATGGTTCAACATTCAAAAATTAATCAGTGTAATATATCATATTAATAGAATTAAGGAGAAGAAACCCACATGATCATATCGATTGAGGAAGAAAAAAATTTGACAAATTCATCATAAAAATACTTAATAAACTGGGAATATAAGGGAACTTCCTCAACATGATAAAGGCCATATATGAAAAACCCACAGCTAATATCATACTCAAAGGTGAAGGACTGAAAGCTTTCCCCCAAGATCAGGCATGAGACAAGGATGCCAATTTTTGCCATTTTTATTCAACATAATACCAGAAGTTCTAGCCAGAGCAATTAGGTAAGAAAGCAAACAAACAAATAAAGGCATCAAAATGGGAAAGGAGGAAGTAAAGTTACCTTCATTTGCAGATGACATAATTTTATATGTTGAAAGATTCCACACACACTCACAAAAAAACATGCTACAGCTAATAAACCAATTCAGCAAAATTGCAGAATATATAATCAACACACAAAAACCAGTTGCACTACTATACATTAGCAATAAACATTCTGAAAAGGAAATTAGGAAAGCAATTCTAATATATATGTATCAAAAATATACATACTAAGGAATAAAGGAATAAACTTAACCAAGGAAGTGAAAGACTTATATACTGAAAACTACAAACCATTGCTGACAAATAAAATAAATGGAGAGACATTCGATGCTCATGAAGTGGAAGACATTATATTGTTATGATAACATTACACAAAGTGATCTACAGATTCAATGCAATCCCTATAAAAATTCCAAAGGTGCTTCTGCAGAAATAGAAAACCTCATCTTAAAATTCATGCAGAGAGAGACCTTCAAGATGTTGGAGGAGTAAGACGTGGAGATCACCTTCCTCCCCACAAATACGTCAGAAATACATCTACATGTGGAACAACTCCTACAGAACACCTACTGAACACTGTCAGAAGACCTCAGACTTCCCAAAAGACTCCCTCAGGCAACCTCGCGCAGAGGCAGGGCCAAATCCAAAGCTGAACCCCAAGAGCTGTGCGAACAAAGAAGAGAAAGGGAAATTCCTCCCAGCAGCCTCAGGAGCAGCGGATTAAATCTGCACAATCAACTTGATGTACCCTGCATCTCTGGAATACCTGAATAAACAACAAATCATCCCAAAATGGAGGACCAGTGGACTTTGGGAGCAACTGTAGCCTTGGGGTTTGCTTTCTGCATCTAATTTGTTTCTGGTTCTATGTTTATCTTAGTTTAGTATTTAGAGTTTATTATCATTGGTAGATTTGTTTATTGATTTGGTTGCTCTCTTCCTCCTTTATATATATATATATATTTTTTTTTTTCCATTTTCTCTTTTTGTGAGTGTGTATGTCTATGCTACTTTGTGTGATTTTCTCTGTATAGCTTTGCTTGTACCATTTGTCCTAGGGTTCTGTCTGTCTGTTTTGGGGGTTTTTTTAGTATAGTTTTTAGTCCTTGTTATCATTGGTGGATTTGTTTTTTGGTTTCGTTACTCTCTTCTTTCTTTTTTTATTAATTTTTAATTTATTTATATTTTTAATATTTATTTTTATTTTAATAGCTTTCTTTCCTTTCTTTCTTTCTTTCTTTCATTCTTTCTTTCTTTTTTTCTCCGTTTTCTTCTGATCTGTGTGGCTGACAGGGTCTTGGTGCTCCGGCCGGGTGTCAGGCCTGTGCCTCTGAGGTGAGAGAGCCGAGTTCAGGACATTGGTCCACCAGAGACCTCCTGGCTCCAAGTAATATCAAACAGCTAAAGCTCTCTCAGAGATCTCCATCTCAATGCTAAGTCCCAGCTCCACTCAATGACCAGCAAACTACAGTGCTGGACACCCTATGCCAAACAACTAGCAAGACAGGGACACAACCCCACACACTAGAAGAGAGGCTGCTTAAAATCATAATAAGGTCACAGACACCCCAAAACACACCATAAGACACGGTCCTGCCCACCTGAAAGACAAGATCCAGCCTCATCACCAGAAGACAGGCACCAGTCCCCTCCACCAGGAAGCTTACACAACCCACTGAACCAACATTAGCCACTGCAGGCAGACACCATAAACAACAAGAACTATGAACCTGCAGCCTGCGAAAAGGAGACCCCCAAACACATTAAGTTAAGCAAAATGAGAAGACAGAAAACACACAGCAGATGAAGGAGCAAGGTGAAAACCCACCAGACCAAACAAATGAAGAGGAAATAGGCAGTCTACCTGAAAAAGAATTCAGAGTAATGATAGTAAAGATGATCCAAAATCTTGGAAATAGAACGGAGGAAATACAAGAAATGTTTAACAAGGAGAATTAGAAGAACTAAAGAGCAAACAAACAATGATGAACAACACAATAAATGAAATTAAAAATTCTCTAGAAGGAATCAATAGCAGAATAACTAAGGCAGAAGAACGGATAAGTGACCTGGAAGATAAAATAGTGGAAGTAACTACTGCAGAGCAGAATAAAGAAAAAAGAATGAAAAGAATTGAGAACAGTCTTAGAGACCTCTGGGAAAACATTAAATGCACCAACATTCTAATTATAGGGGTCCAGAAGAAGAGAAAAAGAAAGGGAGTGAGAAAATATCTGAAGGACTATAGTTGAAAACTTCCCTAATATGGGAAAAGAAATAGTCAATCAAGTGCAGGAAGCACAGAGAGTCCCATACAGGATAAATCCAAAGAGGAACACACCAAGACATGTATTAATCAAACTATTAAATATTAAATACAAGGAAAAAATATTAAAAGCAGCAAGGGAAAGACAACAAATAACATACAAGGGAATCCCCATAAGGTTAACAGCTGATCTTTCAGCAGAAACTCTGCAAGCCAGAAGGGAGAGGCAGGACATATTTAAAGTGATGAAAGGGAAAAACCTACAACCAAGATTACTCTACTCAGCAAGGGTCTCATTCAGATTCGACGGAGAAACTAAAGCCTTTACAGACAGGCAAAAGCTAAGAGAATTCAGCACCACCAAACCAGCTTTACAACAAATGCTAAAGGAACTTCTCTAGGCAGGAAACACAAGAGAAGGAACAGACCTACAATAACAAATCCAAAATAATCAAGAAAATGGTAATAGGAACATACAGATCAATAACTACCTTAAATGTAAATGGATTAAATGCTCCAACCAAAAGACATAGACTGGCTGAATGGATACAGAAACAAGACCCTTATATATGCTGTCTACTAGAGACCCACTTCACACCTAGGGACATATACAGACTGAAAGTGAGGGGATGGAAAAAGATATTCCATGCAAATGGAAATCAAAAGAAAGCTGGAGTAGCAATTCTCATATCAGACAAAATAGACTGTAAAATAAACACTATTACAAGAGACAAAGAAGGACACGACATAATGATCAAGGGATCAATCCAAGAAGAAGATATAACAATTGTAAATATTTATGCACCCAACATAAGAGCACCTCAGTACATAAGGCAAATGCTAACAGCCATAAAAGGGGAAATCGACAGTAACACAATCATAGTAGGGGACTTTAACACCCCACTTTCATCAACGGACAGGTCATCCAAAATGAAAATAAATAAGGAAACACAAGCTTTAATTGATACATTAAACAAGATGGACTTAATTGATATTTATAGGACATTCCATCCAGAAACAACAGAATACACTTTCTTCTCAAGTGCTCATGGAACATTCTCCAGGATAGATCATATCTTGGGTCACAAATCAAGTTTTGGTAAATTTGAGAAAATTGAAATTGTATCAAGTATTTTTTCCGACCACAACGCTATGAGACTAGATATCAATTACAGAAAAAATACAAACACATGGAGGCTAAACAATACACTACTTAATAACCAAGAGATCACTGAAGAAATCAAAGAGGAAATAAAAAAATACCTAGAAACAAATGACAATGAAAACACAATGACCCAGAACCTATGGGATGCAGGAAAAGCAGTTCTAAGAGGGAAGTTTATACCACTACAATCCTACCTCAAGAAACAAGAAACATCTCAAATAAACAACCTAACCTTATACCTAAAGCAATTAGAGAAAGAAGAACAAAAAAACCCCAAAGTTAGCAGAATGAAAGAAATCATAAAGATCAGATCAGAAATAAATGAAAAAGAATTGAAGGAAACAGTAGCAAAGATCAATAAACCTAAAAGCTGGTTCTTTGAGAAGATAAACAAAATATAAACCATTAGCCAAACTCATCAAGAAAAAAAGGGAGAAGACTCAAATCAGTAGAATTAGAAATGAAAAAGGAGAAGTAACAACTGACGCTGCAGAAATACAAAGGATCATGAGAGATTACTACAAGCAACAATATGCCAATAAAATGGACAAGCTGGAAGAAATGGACAAATTCTTAGAAAAGCACAACCTTCCGAGACTGAACCAGAAAGAAATAAAAAATATAAACAGACCAATCACAAGCACTGAAATTGAGACTGTGATTAAAAATCTTCCAACAAACAAAAGCCCAGGGCCAGATGGCTTCACAGGCGAATTCTATCAAGCATTTAGAGAAGAGCTAACACCTATCCTTCTCAAACTTTTCCAAAATATAGCAGAGGGAGAAACACTCCCAAACTCATTCTATGAGGTCACCATCACCCTGATACCAAAACCAGACAAAGATGTCACAAAGAAAGAAAACTACAGGCCAATATCACGATGAACATAGATGTAAAAATCCTCAACAAAATACTAGCAAACAGAGTCCAACAGCACATTAAAAGGATCATACACCATTATCAAGTGGGGTTTATCCCAGGAATGCAAGGGTTCTTCGATATACGCAAGTCAAACAATGTGATAAACCATATTAACAAATTGAAGGAGAAAAACCATGTGATCGTCTCAATAGATGCAGAAAAAGCTTTTGACAAAATTCAACACCCTTTTATGATAAAAAAACCCTGCAGAAAGTAGGCATCGAGGGAACATACTTCAACATAATGAAGGCCATATATGACAAACCCACAGCCAACATTGTTCTCAATGGTGAAAAACTGAAACGATTTCTGCTAAGATCAGGAAAAAGGCAAGTTTGCCCACTCTCACCACTATTATTCAACATAGTTTTGGAAGTTTCAGCCACAGCAATCAGAGAAGAAAAAGAAATAAAAGGAATACAAATCGGAAAAGAAGAAGTAAAGCTGTCACTGTTTGCAGATGACATGATGCTATACATAGAGAATCCTAAAGATGTTACCAGAAAACTACTAGAGCTAAGCAATGAATATGGCAGAGTAGCAGGATACAAAATTAATGCACAGAAATCTCTTGCATTCCTATACACTGATGACGAAAAATCTGAATGAGAAATTAAGGAAACACTCTCATTTACCATTGCAACAAGAAGAATAAAATACCTAGGAATAAACCTACCTAAGGAGACAAAAGACCTGTATGCAGAAAACTAAAAGACACTGATGAAAGAAATTAAAGATGATACAAACAGATGGAGAGATATACCATGTTCTTGGACTGGAAGAATCCACATTGTGAAAATGACTATACTACCCAGAGCAATCTACAGATTCATTGCAATCCCTATCAAACTACCAATGGCATTTTTCACAGAACTAGAACAAAAAATTTCACAATTTGTATGGAAACACAAAAGACCCCAAATAGCAAAAACAATCTTGAGAAAGAAAAATGGAGCTGGAAGAATCAGGCTCCCAGACTTCAGATTATACTACAAAACTACATTAATCAAGACAGTATGGTACTGGCACAAAAACAGCAAGATAGATCAATGGAACAGAATAGAAAGCCCAGAGATAAACCCACGCACATATGGTCACCTTATTTTTGATAAAGGAGACAAGAATATACAATGGAAAAAAGACAGCCTCTTCAATAAGTGGTGCTGGGAAAACTGGACAGCTACATGTAAAAGAATGAAATTAGAACACTCCCTAACACCATACACAAAAATAAACTCAAAATGGATTAAAGACCTAAATGTAAGGCCAGACACTGTGAAACTCTTAGAGGAAAACATAGGCAGAACACTCTATGACATAAATCACAGCAAGATCCTCTTTTACCCACCTCCTAGAGAAACGGAAATAAAAACGAAAATAAACAAATGGGACTGAATGAAACTTCAAAGCTTTTGCACAGCAAAGGAAACCATAATCAAGACAAAAAGGCAGCCCTCAGAATGGGAGAAAATATTTGCAAATGAAGCAACTGACAAAGGATTAATCTCCAAAATTTACAAGTAGCTCATGCGGCTCAATATCAAAAAAACAAACAACCCAATCCAAAAACGGGCAGAAGACCTAAACAGACATTTCTCCAAAGAAGATATACAGATTGCCAACAACCACATGAAAGGATGCTCAACATCACTAATCATTAGAGAAATGCAAATGAAAAGTACAATGAGGTATCACCTCACACCAGTCAGAATAGCCATCATCAAAATGTCTACAAACAATAAATGCTGGAGAGGGTGTGGAGAAAAGGGAACACTCTTGCACTGTTGGTGGGAATGTAAATTGATACAGCCACTATGGAGAACAGTATGGAGGTTCCTTAAAAAACTAAAACTAGAACTACCATACGACCCAGCAATCCCACTACTGGGCATATACCCTGAGAAAACCATAATTCAAAAAGAGTCATGTACCACAATGTTCTTTGCAGCTCTATTTACAACACATTTTCTGTCCATCGACAGATAAATGGTTAAAGAAGATGTGGCGCATATATACAATGGAATATTACTCGGCCATAAAAAGAGACGAAATTGAGTTATTTGTAGTGAGGTGGATGGACCTAGAGACTGTCATACAGAGTGCAGTAAGTTAGAAAGAGAAAAACAAATAACATATGCTAACACATATATATGGAATGTAAAAAAAAAAATGTTTCTGAAGAACCTAGGGGCAGGACAGGAATAAAGACACAGATATAGAGAATGCACTTGAGGACACAGGGAATGGGAAGGGTAAGCTGGGATGAAGTGAGAGAGTGGCATGGACTTATATATACTACCAAATGTAAAATAGATAGCTAGTGGGAAGCAGCCTCATAGCACAGGGAGATCAGCTTGGTGGTTTGTGACCACCTAGAGGGGTGGGATAGGGAGGGTGGGAGGGAAACGCAAGAGGGAGGATATATGGGGATATATGTATATGTATAGCTGATTCACTTTGTTATAAAGCAGAAACTAACACACCATTGTAAAGCAATTATACTCCAATAAAGATGTTAAAAAAAAAATTCATGCAGAATCTCAAGGGACTCTGAATAGCCCAATCTTGAAAAAGCAGAGCAAAGTTGTAGGACTCGTACTTCCTGATTTCAAAAGGTACTACAAAGATGCAGTAATAAAACAGTGTGGTACTGACACTGGACAGCTGTATAGACTAATGGAATAAAATAGAGAGCCTAACAAGAAATTCACACTTATGAGTAATTGGTTTTTGATGAGGCTGCCAAGAGCAGTCAATGGAGAAAAGACAGTCTTTTCAACAAATGGTGCTGGGAAAACTGGGCATCTACATGCAAAAGAATGAAGTTGGGCTCTTGCAGTAAATACAAAGATTAACTCAAAAAACTAAAACTCTTAGAAGAAAACATGGAAAGCTTCATGACATTGGATTTGACAATGATTTCTTGGATATGACACCAAAGGCACTATCAACAAAATGAAAAATAGACAGGACTTCCCTGGTCACGCAGTGGTTAAGAATCCGCCTGCCAATGCAGGGGACACGGATTTGAGCCCTGGTCCAGGAAGATCCCACATGCCATGGAGCAACTAAGCCAGTGTGCCACAGCTACTGAGCCTGCACTCTAGAGCCCGCAAGCCACATCTACTGAGCCCACATGCAACAACTACTGAAGCCCACGTGCCTAGAGCCCCTGCTCCACAACCAGAGAATCCACTGCAATGAGAAGCCCACACACCGCAACTAAGAGTAGTCTCTGCTCGCTGCAACTAGAGAAAGCCTGCGTGCAGCAATGAAGACCCAATGCAGCCATAAATAAATAAATAAATTTTATTTAAAATAAATAAATAAATAAAAATAAAAAATAGACAAATTGGATTTTATGAAAACTAAAAACTTATACATCAAAGGGCACAATCAACAGAGTAAAAGGGCAACACACAGAAAGGGAGACAGTATTTTCAAATCACATATCTGATAAGGGATTAATAGCCAGAATATATAGAGAACTGCTAAAACTCAACAATGACCAACTCAAAAATGGGCAGAAGACACAAAAACAGACATATGGATCAATGGAAAAGAATAGAGAGCCCAGAAATAAACCCACACACCTTCAGTCAATTAATCTTCAACAAAGGAGGCAAGAATATACTAAGGAGAAAAGACAGTCTCTTCAACAAGTGGTGTTGGGAAAGTTGGACAGCTGCATGTAAAACAATAAAGTTAGAACACACCCTCACACCATACACAAAAAAAACCTCAAAATGGCTTAAAGACTTAAATATAAGACACGACACCATAAAACTCCTGGAAAAGAACATAGGCAAGACATTCTCTGACATAAGTCATACTGATGTTTTCTTAGGTCATTCTCCCAAGGCAATAGAAATCAAAGCAAAAAATAAACACACGGGACCTAATCAAACTTACAAGCTTTTGCACAGCAAAGGAAGCCAGAAACAAACAGAAAGACAACCTAGGGACTGGGAGAAAATACTTGCAAATGATGCAATCAACAAGGGCTTAATTTCCAAAATATACAAACTGCTCATACAACTCAATAACAAAAAAAACAAACAACCCAATCAAAAAATGGGCAGAAGACCTAAGTAGACATTTCTCCAAAGAAGACATACAGATGGCCAATAGGCACATGAAAAGATGCTCATCATCACTAATTATTAGAGAAATGCAAATCAAAACTATAATGAGGTACCACCTCACACCAGTCCGAATGACCATCATTAAAAAGTCTACAAATAACAAATATTGGAGAGGGTGTGGAGAAAAGGGAACCCTCCTACAATGTTGGTGGGAATGTAAATTGATGAAGTCACTATGGAAACAGTATGGAGGTCCTCAACAAACTAAAAATAGAGTTGCCATACAATCCAGCAATCCTACTCCTGAGCATATATCCAGACAAAAGTATAATTCGAAAAGATGAAAAAAGAAAAAAAAGAAAAAAAAGAAAGAAAAGAAAATTTCTTTCAACAAATAAACAAAAAAAAGAAAAAAAGAAAAGATACATGCACCCCTATGTTCATAGCAGCACAGTTTGTAATAGCCAAGACATGGAAGCAGCCTAAATGTCCATGAACAAATGAATGGTTAAAGAAGATGTGGTATATATGTACAATGGAATATTACCCAGCCATAAAAAAGAATGAAATAATGCCATTTGCAGCAACATGGATGAACCTAGAGATTATCATTATAAGTGAACTAAGAAAGAGAAAGACAAATACCATACGATATCACTTATCCATGAAATAGAAACAGACTCACAGACATAGAGAACAAGATTGTGGTTGCCATGGGGGAGGAGAGGTAGAAGAGGAATAGATTGGAAGTTTGGATGGAAGGATGGCTATTAAGAGATGCAAACCATTATATATAGAATGGATAAACAACAAGGTCCTACTGTATAGCACAGGGAACTATATTCAATATCCTCTAATAAACCATAATGGAAAAGAATATGAAAAAGAATATATACATATACATATATATATATGTATAACTGAATCACTTTGCTGTACAGCAGAAACTAACACAACATTGTAAATCAACTATACTTCAATAAAACAAATTTTTTAAAAAATGGGCAAAAGAATAGACATTTTTCCAAAGATGATATACAAATGGCCAATGAACACATGCAAAGATGCTTAACATCACTAACCAGGAAAATGTAAACCAGAACCACAATGAGATACTACTTTACACCCATTAGGGTGGCTATTATCTAAAAAACAAATAAACAAAAGCAAAAACTAACAAGTACTGGTGAGGTACCCAGAGTAGTCAAATTCATAGGGAGACAAAGCAGAATGGTGGTTGCTAAGTGCTGGGCTTAGGGAAGAACGGGGAGTTAGTGTTTAATGGGTATAAAGTTTCAGTTTTGCAAGATGAAAGGAGTTCTGGAAATGGATGGTGGTGATGGTTGCACAATAATATGAATGTACATAATACCACTGAACTATACACCTAAGATTGGTTAAGGCAGTAAATTTTATGTATATTTTACCACAAAGAAAACCTAGAGAAAAAAAGAGCAAAGGACTTGGATAGATATTTGTCCAAAGAAGATGTACAAATGGCCAGTAAGCACATGAAAACCTGTTCAACATCACTAATCATTAGGGAAATGAAAATCAAGGCCGTAAATACCACTTCACACACATTAGGATGGCTATTATCTTAAAAACCAAAAACAAACAAACAAACAAAAAAACAGAAAATACCCAGCGTTAGCAAGAAGGTGGAGGAATTGGAACCTTTGTGCAATGCTGGTGGGGATGTAAAATTTTGCAGCCACTGTGAAAAACAGTGTGGCAGTACCTTAAAAAATTAAACATAGAATTACTGCGTGATCCAGCAATTCCACTTCTGCGTATATACCCAAAAGAATTTAAAATAGGGACTTGAACAAGTATTTGTACACCAATTTTTATAAGAGCATTATTCACAATAGCCAAAAGGTGGAAACAACCCAAGTGTCCATCAACAGATGAATGGATAAGTAAAATGTGGTATTACACACAATGGAATATTATAAAGCCATAAAAGGAATGAAATTCTGATATATGTTACAAAATGGATGAACCTTGAAACATTATGTTACATGAAATAAGCCAGATAAAAAGAGTAAATATACGACTACACTTATATCATGTACCTAGAATAGGCAAATTTATAGAGACAGAAAGTAGAATAGAAACTATTAGGGGTTTGGGTACAGGAGATGGAGAGTTTCTGTTTAGAATGATGAAAAATTTCTAGAAATAAACAGTAATGATGGTCACACACGTTGTGAAGGTACTAAATGCCACTCATATTTTAAAATGGTTAAAATGGTAATTTTTTCCATAGTGGTAAAAATACTGTAGTTTTACCACAATAAAAAATATGAATGGAGAATTGTCTCCTCCTCATCTATTTTCTGGTAAAGATTGTGTAAAATTGGTGTTAATTCTTTCTTAAAGATTTGGTAGAATTCTCAAGTGAAACTATGTAAGCCTGGATATTTCTTTTTGGGAAATTTTTAAGTTATGAAATCAGTTTTCTTTACCATTATGAGGCTATTCAAATTATTTCATCTTGCGTGAGCTGTGGTAGTTTGTGTTTTTTGAGGAAGTAATACATTATTTTATCTAAGTTGACATATGTGTATGTGTTGAGTTGTTCATACTATATCCTTTATTATCCTTTTGATATCTGCAAAGTCTGTAGAAATAGGCCCTTTTGCATTCCTGATATTGGTAATTTTTATTTTTTCCCTTTTTTCCTTTATCATTCTTCCTAGAAGTTTGTCAATTTTGTTGATCTTTTCAAAGAACCAGATCTTTGGTTCACTGATTTTTCTCTTCTGTTTTCCTGTTTTCAATTTCATTGATTTATACTCTTTACTATTTCCTTCCTTCTGTTTCTCTTGGGTTTATTTCACTCTTTTTTTTTTTTTCCTAGATTCATAAAGTGGGAGCTCAGATTACTGATTTGAGACATTTACTGTTCTCTAATGTATGCATGTAGGTGGCTATAAACTTCCCTCCCAGCGTTACTGGAGCTCTGTCCGACAAATTTCGATATGTGGTATTCTCATTTTTATTCAGTTCAATGTGGTTTTTAGAAATTTCCTTTGAAACTTCCTTTCTGACTCAATGGATTATTTAGAAGAGTCTGGTGTAGTTTCCAAGTGTTTGGATCTTTTCTTGTTATCTTCTGCTATTGACTTCTAGTTTGATTCCATAGTAGTCAGAGAATACATTCTATATGATATCCGTTCTTTATATTTTTGAGATTGTTTAATGGCCCAGGATATGATCCATCTTGGTATATGTTCAATCAGCACTTGAAAAGAATGTATATCCTTGAATTTTGGGGTGGAGCATCCTATAAATATCAATTTGATCCTGTTAGTCAATGGTGTTGTTAAGTTCTCATATATTCTTGCTGACTTTCTGTTGAGTTTTCTATCAGTTCTTGAGAGAGGGGTTTTGAAGTCTCCAACTATAACTGTGGGGTTTTCTATTGCTCCTTTTAGTTCTATCAGTTTTTGCTTCACATATCTTGCAGCTCTGTTTGGTCCATACACACTTAGGATTGCTACATCTTATTGGGGGATTGACCCTTTTATCATTATACAATGTCCCTCCCTAACTGTGATAATTTTCTTTACTCTGAAGTCTATCTGGTATTAATATAGCTACTTCTGCTTTCCTTTTATTAATGTTTACAGGATATATCTTTTTTCCAATCCTTTATTTTAAACCAACCTATATATTTGAAGTGTGTTTCTTATAGACAGCATATAATTGGGTCATGTTTTCAATACTCTCTGCCAATCTGTTAATTGGTGTATTTGTACCATTTACATTTAATTTAATTATTAATATGGTAGGGCTTAAGTCTCCAACTTTATATTTTGTTTTCTGTTTTTTCTCTCTGTTTCTCATTTCTCTTTTCTTTTTCCTGACTTTTTCTCTTTCCTGCATCTTTGGAATTTCATTTTGATTTACCTATAGCGTTTTTTAAGATATATCTTTGTATAGTTTTTGTAGGGGTGGCTCTAGTTATTATATTACATATTCATAACTTATCAAAGCCTTATAGGTGTTATCATTTTACTAGTTCAATACAGAAGTGTTACCTCCCTTTACATGCCTAACCCTTCCTTTTTTTTACAGTATAATTGTCTTAAATATTTCCTCTAATACATTTAGAACCGCATCAGTGTTATAATTTTTGCTTCAATCATTAAGCAATTTAGAAAACTCAAGAGGATAAGGAAAATCTATTATATTTACCCATGTTCCTTACCATGTTCTTCCTTTTTTCATCATTTCCTTTCTATTTAGAAAACTTCCTCTGCCTTTTTTTTTTTTTTTTTTTTTTTAGGGTAGGTCTACTGGCAACAAATTCCCTTAGTTTTTCTTCATCTGAGACTGTCTTGATTTCCCCTTCATTCCTGAAGGATATTTTTTTTACTGGGTATTGGATTCTGTTGACAGCTTTTTTCCTTCAGCACTTGTAAAATACTGTGCCACTTCCTTCTGGCCTCCATGGTTTCTGATGACAAATTCACTTTCATTCTAATTGCTTTTCCCCTAGAGTTAAGATCATTTTTCTTTGGCTGCTTCCTAGAATTTTTGTATTTAGTTTTCAGAAGTTTAATTATGATGATTCTTTCAGTACTTTTTTAGACACGTCTTTTTTCTCCTTTCCTTCTTGGACGTCGATGACACTAATGCTAGGGTTTTTGTTATAGTCACTTAGTTTCCTGAGGCTCTGTCTATTTTTTATTTTTATTTTATTGTATTTTATTTTTTAGTCTATTTTATTTCTGTTGTTCAGATTGGGCAATTTCTATTGTTCTGTCTTTCAGTTCATTAATTCTTTCCTTGTACCCTGTATTTTGCTGTTGAGCCCATCTACTGAGCTATTTTGTTTCCATTACTGTTATTTTTCAACTCTAAAATTTCCTTTTGTTTCTTCTTTATATCTTCTGTTTCTTTGGCAGGTCTTTATCTTTCTTTGCTGAGACTTTCTATTTTTTCATTTGTTTTAAGCATGCTTGTAATTGTTTACTGAAGCATTTTAATCATGGCTACTTTAGAATCTTTGTCAGATAATCTTACACCTCTGTCATCTCAGTGTTGTCATCTATTGACTGTCTTTTACTCACTTGGTTTTCAATCCTCCTGGTTCTTGGTATGACAAGTGACTTTCACATGAAACCTAGATATTTTTGTATTGTTATAAGTCTCTGGACCTTAGTTAAACCTCCCCTTTTAGCTTCTCTTTTTTTAAATCCATTCTGACAGGGGAAAGAGGAGGGAGGGGGTGCTGCCTCATTAGTGCCTTGCTATTGCCAAGTGGATTCTACCTCCACCAGTTTCCTCACAGTCTCTGTTGACACCTGAAGGGAGACACCTTGGGAGAGGCTCTCCATGTGGTCTCTACTGACACTGTGGTCGGGGTGGCCTCATTACTGCTGGATGATGGTGAAAGTCCTGACTCTCCACTAGGCCTCTTCTGACACTCCATCAGTGGAGCGGCATGGGGGCACTGGGTTACTGCCAGGTGGAAAGTCAGGCTCCCCACATGGTCTCTACTGACACTGCAGGGAAACCTCACTGCAGGCCAGTGGGGATGAAATTCCTAGCTCTTTACTTGACCTTCTCTCTCTCTTTTTTTTAAACGGATATATGTATTTCTTTATTAGAATGCTCACAATAATGACACATTAGCACTGTCCTTCTGATGTGACAGAGAATACATATATCTGACCCACTGACCTTCTCTTTATCACAGTCTTTGTGAGGGTGGGAATCTAGGTTCTCCACTTCTTTGCTGGCATAGGTGGGGTTGGGGGCCATTTTTTTCTCTGGTGTTGACTGAAGTAGAGTAATTATTATCTAAAATTTTTCTGGCTTGCTGGGCTGTCCCTTTCCTGGTCCTTTGGCTAGAGAGAGCAGGATTTTGTTGGGGTTTTTTTGTCTGCACTGTTGGCATTTTCAAGTTGTTGGTTTCTTCAGTTCCAAATCCATGATATATGAGGAAAAAGAAAACCCAAGGAACTCACCATCATGTCATTCCTCAGGTCTCAAGGTCCCTAGTGGTCTGTCTTCTCTCCATCTTTCAGAGTCTTCTTATATTTGTTTTATATATATTGTCCAGGGTTTCTAGTTGTATTTAGTAGAAGGAATAGGGAAAAGTATGTCTACTCGATCTTCCCAGAAACAGAAGTCCTCCTTGGCTGGTGTTAATCAATTCCCTCTGTGGGAGGTTGAACCATGTTCCTATGTTCCCATTTATTGACTAAGGGCACACTCCAAACAACTCAACTGCCTCGAGCCATGGCACTACTACTGGGCTAAATCTGAGTACTGACATTTCCTGGAACCTAAATAAAATATTAACCCATGTACTCCAGCAGCACATTAAGAGAATATTCTTTGTTCAAGAAGGTTTTATTCTAAGAGCAAGGATGGCTTGATATTAACAAATCCAAGGACATGACTGTTTCAATATGTCAAAGGAGAAAATCCATGTGATCATTCTATAAATGCAAAGATATGCAGTTGACAGAATTCAACATTCTTTCCAAAAAAAATTCTTAATAAAACAGAAGTCAATGAATACTTTCTTAAACAATTAAAAAATATATCTCCAATCAAATCAGCATCACACTTAGTAGTGAAACATGAGAATCTCTCCCATTAAAATTAGGTCATGCATATCACGTCTATTATTTAAACTTGTTCTGGGAGTACTAGCCAATGAAGCAGGCATGAACAGGATATAAGTAACAATGTCTGGCAACTATATTCTTGTTTCCATCTCCTTCCCCTACATTGTTTCTCCGGAGTTGACATTAACTATAGGATTGCTTAGTTCATTCCCTAACCTCAACAGTTTTTTGGCTTTCTTTCACTCCCTGTGCCTCATCATTCAAGCGGTAGGAGTTATGATATTAGGGTTATGTCTTATATACTTTGTATTCCTAATGTTGTGAAAACAGTAGGTCCTCAGTGAATATTTTCAGATTCATAATACAAAAATGTGATATTAAAAATTAAATTAATTTGTATATGTTACATACACCCTGGAAGGTAAACCAATAATTTTGTCTTATTAAGGTTTGCTCAGAATCTAATACTTTGTGATTACACAGTAAATATTTGACATCAATTTTTGTGATGAGATCAAAATAACATATCTAGAATGCTCAATATTTTTAAATTAGAATTTGGTCAAATCATAATTGTTTTTATACCTAACATTTTCAGCTAAGAATCCTTTAGCTATTCTAAAATATTCTCAAAATTTGATGATACATATGCAATCAAAATGAGGCTAGAGTAACCTGAAAAATCACATCAGTACTCAACTATAATTTCACTTTGTAATTTTCACTCTCACTTCTAAATTGCCACACAACTGTTTAAAACATGGAAACAGAATATATGCTTACCCTTTCACCCACTCCTATTGTTTTTAAATTTAGCTGAAAATGGTATGCAATACGTTGACCAAGAGATTAATTTTCTAAGTTAAAGTACTTCAATTAAATTGTCCTTCTCCACAGATTTATAGTGCAGCCCCATGCACACCTGACACTCCAATTTAGTTGTGATGATAAAGTATAAGTTGTCCTGCAACTAATCTGAAATCCCTTGACCAAAATCAAACATGAAAAAAATTGTTTTACAAAATATCAAATTTAAAATGTACCTCTGTTCCAGAGTGTTTATCCCTGATAACATCCATCTGTCTCTTAAATAGTTCTAATACAGCATTGTAGACCAGTTCATACTGTTCCTGAAGAGCATTGCAAACCGGAACAAACAAAAACAAAAACTTGGTGAACTAACCAGATTTCAGGAATATGAACACCAATCAAATCATAGCATAGCAGATCTGAAACATTAGTTTAATTACAGTGCCTTGTGTCTGTGTAGCCCATGTCAGATTTCAAAGCATTTTTAGGCTGCCAGAAACATCTAACTATTTTATCTACCTCTAGCTAATATACAATGACCTTGCAGCATGCTTTTTATGCTCTAACCCCACTTTCTTACTTATCTCTCCTTCCACCATCATCTCTCTAATTCTGTTTTCCTTGCTCACACTTTAAAATCTTTATTTCAGGGACTTCCCTGGTGGTCCAGTGGTTAAGACTCTGTGCTTCCATTGCAAGGGGAACAGGTTTGATGCCTGGCTGGGGAACTAAGATCCCACATGCCATGGAGCCAAAAGAAAAATTGTTTTTTATTCCATCCTGGATACATTTTTTTTTTTTTTTGGTAATTCACTTCTTGCAGGAAAAGGTAGATAGACGTGGTTGATGGCTAAATAGATAGCTTCAAGATGTATTATCTAACATGGCTCACGATCGATCTATAAAGTAGCTAGGTTGTCATCCCTGTTTACAATTTGTCCGAGATCATTCAGAAGTAATTTCCATGTCTTCGGTTAGAACCTCAATCTTTTGACTCTTACTTTAGTGCACTTATATCAAGCTGCTGAAATTCTGTCTTAGCAAAGATACCCAAAAAAAGTAGACCCCTAAATAGAGTTTGGAAATTTGTGGTTATAAAGGGATTTCACTGTAGAGAAATGAGACCTCTACAAGGTTCATGGGTTTTCACCACTCTGTTTTCGCCTCTGTACCTGCTTGAGCACTTGATTTTGGATCTACTTTTCACCTGAATGGGCCTATTCAGGGTCTTCTATGACACTTCACACAATCTTATACAAACAAAATATAAATTTTTCCAAAAATAATCGTAGCAGGAGAACAATGCAGAGTCTATATCAGCCAACACAGCCATTGGTACACTCTTCAATTTTTTTAAGAAGAGAGAAAAATCAGACAGGAAGCACTCATCTGGTTACAGTGCTATCTATCTCCTGGCTAGAGCAGTGTCATAAAAAGCAGCTATAGGGCTTCCCTGGTGGCGCAGTGGTTGAGAATCTGCCTGCTAATGCAGGGGACACGGGTTCGAGCCCTGGTCTGGGAAGATCCCACATGCCACGGAGCAGCTGGGCCCGTGAGCCACAACTACTGAGCCTGCGCATCTGGAGCCTGTGCCCCGCAACGGGAGGGGCCGCGATAGTGAAAGGCCCGCGCACCGCGATGAAGAGCGGTCCCCGCACCGCGATGAAGAGTGGCCCCCGCTTGCCGCAACTAGAGAAAGCCCTCGCACGAACTGAAGACCCAACACAGCCAAAAATAAATAAATAAAAAAAAAAAAAAAAAAAAAAAAAAATTAAAAAAAAAAAAAAAAAGCAGCTATAGCTGGTAGATTTGTTCAAATAGTTGTTGATAATGCCAAAATGTGAAGGCTAACTTACAATTGTTTCAGCTGTCTTCCAACTCTTAAAAGTAGGTCTGAAATGGACTTTTTCTGAAATGGAGTATGGCTTTATTTATTGATTCAGTATCATAATTTAATGTTATACAACTAGGTTGCATACTTCCTGGAATCTTTATACATCTACATGGATCGGCCTTCTTTTAAGTCTGACAGCACTAAACCAGCCAATACTTTCATTTCACATAAACTTTCCCCCCTACACGTTGAATATAGAAAACACCTACAGTCAACAGATGAAAAAGAATTCTTTTTTTTTCCACTAACTATTAGTGGAAAACCTGTGTGGGCCAAACAGAAGCTTTATATTATAATAGCTCTTAATTTTTTCCCCTCAATTTACAACTTCTAGATGAAAATATCTGAACTGCCATTGTCAATTGTTTTACTTCTAAACCTATGTGCAAGTTCATTTGTAAGTGCTTTAAACACTTTAATTTCTTGCTGTTTAAGCAATAAGAAGTAGTTCTAACAAATTATGCAAAAATGCCTCTTACCTAATAAATACCTATAAATGTCTGATGAAAGAATGAATGGGCGAATGCTAAACTCTATCTTAAAGATGGAGACCATTTAGAAACATAGGTAAAATTATTGGTGTAGACATATGGGTGGAATTAATACTGTAGAAAGTGAGAGATTTGGGCTGGGAATGTTTTACCTAGGAGGTAGAACGTGAGCTGGAGAGGAGAGAACAGGGGAAAAGCATTTCTAACAGAATAAAAGTGTGAGCAATCTGGGGTAGGTTAAAATACTGTGATACATATATAATCATATATATAGTATGATTGTAATTACGGTTTTTTTGGTAATATTTTTTAATATGCAAAGAATAAAGACCAGGAGAAACTATAGAAAAATAGTAACAGTGGCTCCCTCTAGGCGACAGGATTATGGATGATTTTTAAATTTTTTATCATTTTCTAAAATGAGCATATAGACTTCATTCTGCAGATTCTGTTACCACCTACTGAAGAAGAAATTACAGATCTCTGATTTTCTATGGTTTCAGAAATGAAGTACCACTACAAAATTTCAAGTTAACCTGACCCAGCTATTTCTTTCTAATAAGTCAAACAGCTTGTTGAATTTTTTCAACATCCTTTGTAAGAAATATTATATTGTTTTCTTAATATTTTCTGAACAGGCTATAAAATATAAGGCATGAAAGGAATTTGGTCCAGAGCAAGGGATACAGGAAAAATATTGGGATATTCAGAGTTAGAGGAAATGGAAATGGACTGAAACCCTTGATAGTAAAGTAGTCAGCTGTTTTTGGATGCCTTATTATTATTAAACAGAGAGACGAAACCAGGCTCAGATGTGTTATATTATTCACCACAGTCCATACCTGAGTTTGAACTAATGAAGGCCTCTGTGTTCGCATTTCCTGGATCAAACTAAAAACACTGAAGTTCTCAGGAATTATCTACCAAATAAAAGGAAAAAATATCTTACTCCTTTATTCCTATCTAGAAAAAGGAATGCATTTTTTAAACCAATGAGGTTTCTCATCACTTGCACCATGATTTAGAGCCTACAAAATACTGAAGAAACTCTTCAAAATGATTTCACATGGGGTGATCAAATGTCTGAAGTTAAAAATATAATGAGGGAGAAATCTCAGTAGGTGAGTAAGTATGAGAGTTTAATGAACTAAAAGAAGTTTGCAAATAAGTCTAAAGCCCATATTTTAAACTTCTCATTTCCTGTTAGACTTAAAAAAATTTACAGATTGGAACACAAAATTTGCAGTAAATTGAGTTCGTCTGCTAAAGGAGCGTGGCTAAAGGAAGGGTAACTGTGATTCAGGGCTGTGGTTCTCAAAACTACTTCTCTCCAGAAGCACCTGGAGAGCTTGCTGGGCCGTCCCTGCCCGCCACCCCCAAGAGTTTCTGCTCAATTCATCCGACATGGGGCCCCAAATTTTGCATTTCTAACAAGTTCTCGGGTGATACTGAAGCTTCTTGTCTGGGGACCACATTTTGAGACCACCAACTTAGGAACTAAATTAATCGTCTGACAAAGCAAATCTACAAGTGAATATTCTAGAAAAGATGAATGGTGGAGATAGATGTTTTGAAGAACTAAACAATTTCTAAGTCTAAAAGTAGCAAGGTTAAGAAAATGGCAAGTGCCTGTTGAGAGAAACTCACCCCATCTTTTAGCAACATCCACATATAATCAATAGCACAGATAACACCAGTCCTTCCACAACCAGCACTGAAATAAAAGATCACAGTAGCATGTATATTTGCAGAGAGTGGATCTTTGACAGTAGCTGGAAAGTTTCACCGGCAGATTTGAGGAAGAAGAAATCTAGAGCCCACAAAACTTTCTAAACCCTACCATTTCTCAGAACATGCTTCAATTGCCACATGCTACACCGAGCCTCAGGACAGATCCTAGGTAACTTCTCACAGCAAAAAGTCTCTAGAGCTGTGCTGTTCACAAGTAATTTATCAGAAAAAATATTAATTTAATGCTCAGGTTGAATTCATTATAGTTTCTGCTATTTACTTTTCTCTTTCAATCATTCTAATTTTAAGCTTCATTCCTTTCTGACTGACTGGAAAAAGTGAGCCTAGAATTAGGAGCCTACATCTTATGCAGACTTTAAATTCCAACAAAGTCAGTCTTCCTTCAGTTAAAGCAGGAGTCTTGGCCAGACTGGGACATTTGGTTTATTCTGGGTAGAAGGTTCATCCAACAGCATCATACCTGCAGTGAATGCATATGGGAACACTGTTATCCTCTTGGTAACAACGCACATCCCAGATGAGCTCAAGAATAGGGTCTATAGATGAAGGCACATCGTGGTCTGGCCAGTTCTTGTAATGGAACTGGTAGATGGTTCGAGTTTCCTATAAAAATAGCCAGAATAAAAGGAGAGTTCAAGATTAGGGCTTCACCTCATTCTATCACAAGATTACTCTGACCTACAAAGTAGCATCTATCTATAATTTTTTTGCAGTTTATGGAGATTTCTTCCCTATAGGCCTCTGGGACCATATGCCCTCTAAGAACAATTACAAGTAATTTCAGGTCACTTACTATTGGCCTGTCTCTATCTGCCCCACTCACAGGAGAATGCAGATATGAAAATGGTCCAAACCAGAACTTCCCAACTGGTGTGCTTCAAATGGGTCACAGGTGCGTTGATGTACTAATCTCTTTGCCTTAGAGAAACCAAGCAGCTTGAGCTCTCAAGTTGGTTCCCAGCCTCTACACACTGTACACAGCCTCTGTTCATCCTAGAAATATTGTCATTTCATATTGTGCCATTGGTATGGAGTAGGTTGGGGAACACAGATTACACCAAAGGTCTCTTTTGGATATGATGATTTATCCAGAACATCAAAGGCCCTACCGCTTCCTATTATCTTATGCCCAGACTGCATCACATACATATATATTTACTTGCCTGATCTCTGTAGGCTTTGAGGTTACCTCTAGTGTTCTATACTTACACTATTGAACTTGGCTTGTAGAGTCCTGATTGTATAATCAGATTTTTTATTTTCAGCTTCCTAAGAAGTAAATTAAAATATTAGTTATTTCAAAGACTAATATTCAAAGACTACTCTCTATAAAGTAGGTCCTGGAGCATTTACTCAGCCATAATGGAAATAGACATCATACTTACACAGGATATGGAGAAAGGGCCAAGTTGCAGTTGCATTTCTCCTGGCTCAGCCCAGTAGCGCTCACATTTTTTCTGTTGCACAAAGCAGAATGTAGTGATTTCCCTCCATATATTCTAGTCTTTTCTGGGTAAGAAAACCCCCTCCCTCATTCAGAAGCAAATTCAGCTGTATCCTTCTCCTTAGGTTAGGAATTTCTAACCCCCTTGGGCTTCAACCCATGTCTGGATTCTCCAAAGATGGGAAAACAAACATTAAAGGATATACAAATTGCAGACTTCCTGGAAGTCTGAAAAAGTAGAAATAGGGATCTGACATTTTCAGTGTTTCAAAAGGATTAAAACAAAGCCGCACAAGCTAACTGAAACCCCAAGTTCCCTTGGTTTTAACTGGAATTGTATCAACTCAGAATGGCAACAGTAGGTTTAAAGAGCATTGTTCAATAGAAACATAATATGAGCTACATATGTAATTAAAATTTTTCTAAGAGCCACATTCAAAAATGAAAAAAGGTGGAATTAATTTTAATAATATATCTTACTTAGCCAAATACATCAAAAATTTTTTCAACATGTACTCAATATAAAACAGTTATTAGATATTTGACATTTTTAAACTGTCATCAATATCTAGTGTGTATTTTATATTTATGGCACATTTCAATTAATATGCTAAACTTTAACTGGAAATATTTAATTTCCATTTAGATTTCATAAAATTTATGGTTGAAAAAGATTCACATACCCAACTTGTTCCAAACAAGGTTTTCCAATAACTGAACTGAATATCAGTCTTTAAATTTAAATTCATTAAAATAAAATAATTGAGTTCCTCAGTCACACCAGCCATATTTCAAGTGCTCACTAGCCACACGTGGCTAGTGAAGGCCATTCTGGGCAGCACAAAAGAAGCTCTGACTGGCAGTTTAAAATATCTGATTAAAAACAACAGGAAAGGGCTTCCCTCATGGCGCAGTGGTTGAGAGTCTGCCTGCCAATGTAGGGGACACGGGTTCGAGCCCTGGCCTGGGAGGATCCCATATGCCGCGGAGCAACTAGGCCCGTGAGCCACAAACTACTGAGCCTGCAGGTCTGGAGCCTGTGCTCCGCAACAGGAAAGGCCGCGATAGTGGGAGGCCCGCGCACCGCGATGAGGAGTGGCCCCCACTTGCCGCAACTAGAGAAAGCCCTCGCACAGAGACGAAGACCCAACACAGCCAAAAATAAATAAATAAATAAATAAATAAATAAAGGACTTCCTTTAAAAAAAAAAAAAAAAAACAGGAAAATGAATTGTTACTTTAAAAAGTATACCTTATTTTTATTTTAAAACACAGAGTCTACTGGGAAAATGGGCGAAAGAGGTTCTCAGAGGTTTAAAAAAAAAAAAAAAAAAAGCCTTGAGAGTCATTTGGCATTCCCAAACTGAAAACTAGGAAAGAAGAGCATAAATTTTTACCAAGTCACTTAAGTTAAGGAAAGTTCTGCTACCAAGTTTCCCCCTTCTTTTTCTTCTTTCCTTTACCTTTAGGTAGTATGGTCATCTTCACAATTTACTAGAAAGCAACTCACCTTCCCCATTTCAAACTCCATGCATGCCATAACAATGATCTGGGGGGATGAAATAGATGGAAACTTAAACACTGATATAGTTTAAAAAAGCAGTTAATACATGGGTCCCAGAGTCAAAAAGTGTTGTTTATTCTTTTTTTGTTTTATAACCAAAAAAGAAATCCTAATAAATTATAAAATGTTGCTCCTACCCTTCTTTTTCTCTGTCCTCACTTCCCTTTTCTCTATTCAAATCAGTAAATTCTTGTTAACAAATGAGACTGTCAAGTTGAGAACTTTCATTTTCTTGAACAATAGTGAAATTGTGATTTTGACTAAAAGGTGCCTGAACACCAAAATTCTAGTGACTGACCCCAAAAAGCACTGATTTTAATGTACATAGGAAACTTCAGTCACATATCCTGACACCCTATCCCCTTCATCCCTAAAAACTGGAGAATATAGTAACAAAAGTAACTCTGCACTCACCAGGACGCTGTATTCCCAAATCATCCTCCAGAAGTCCAGGACAGTTGTAGGCAAAGGTCCCTGGGTGGCAATATAAGCCTTGGGTCCATAAACTCCCTAAAGGGGAACAGAAATTACATGGGGTGACTACAAATAATATACTCTCCTTCTTGTCCAGTATCCCTCCCTCCCCCCTCTACCCCATTTTTTTAGGTACCTAGAGAAATATGGAATATTGGATGTACCTTAATGAAGTTGGCATTGATGTAGCTGGAATCCTCATCAGAGGTTACCATGGACAGTTCTACTCGACTGTGGTCATCTATAATATAAAAGAAAGACAGACTAATTAAGAGGGTTTGGTTAGAGGGCTTTCTGTAAGTCAGGAACTAGCACTGTGAATAGTGGATGCTCATTAGTGTTTGAAGACTGACTGAATGAATGAATGTTCTTTTGTAGTCATATACAGTACCAACTAATTTGTCAAAGCCATGGTCTAGGATTAGGAACAGCAACCAACGGGTAAAAAGAGATAAGATGATTGAATCTGAGAGAAGGTACAAGTTTAAAGGGAGAAATGAAACTTACAGGGCAAGATATCCTTATATCTGTTTTTCTTGATATTCTTGGGCCTCTCAGCCTCAGTTGTGGGATAGGTTTTATCTGCCTTATACTGGGTGGATAGTCTTTTCAGCGTCTGTAATAAAATTACAGTAATTAAATCAAATCATCCTAGAGAAAAGAGGTAAGAAGCTATCTCCAGAGAGCTTTCCTTCTCCACTGTCCAAACATTCCACTTGAGCTGTTTTAGTATCCTCTGGGGCTGGTTGCATTCAGAATAGAGCCTCAGAGCATAAAGACAACAGAGTTTAGTGACATTTGGAGAAGCGAAAAGGTCACACTTAATGCAACTGAGTTGCAAATAGCTAAAACTTAGGGGTGAAACCAGTGAATATTAAAAAAATAATATCTTCTGAACACACCCTGTGTTCCACCCAAAGAGTCAGATATTAAAAGTTTGACTTACTTTCTTTACAGCTATTACAGGGCTATTTTAAACTAAACTGAGGTAGTCTAGAACCTGAGGTGGGGCTTAACCTGTACCGTGATCTGCACCCCATGACTTAGTCAATGGCAGTCACCAGAGGTGGGTGGGCATCTGTATTGTTAACCAGCTCTGTGGTTTATTCTGAGGTATATTTTTGAGTTGGATAAACTAGGGTTTGAATTCTGACTCCCACAGTTACTGGCTGAATGAAGCTGGGCAAGGTATTTAATCTTTCTGTGTCTCAGTTGCTTTGTAAGTAAAATGGGGGGATAGTTACCTTAGAGTTGTGGGTGAATTAAGTGAGTTATCGTATGTGAAGCACTGGTACAGAGTACATGTTTAATAAAGAAAAGGTGTTGTTACTATATAAAACAATAAATAAATAAATAAAATTATTCTCACTTGCCAACATTATAGTATAGAGCAAAATTTCAGGTCAGAGGAAATGATAGTTTCTCTTTAGCTCCTTCTGATAAATCAACCTTGTCCTAGATTTCAACTCCCTTATCATTCAAAGAAACTGCATTTAGTAGATCTGACCTTTATCGATCCTTACTCAATTTGAGAAAGGTAAGGGAAAAACATCTCTGATAGCTAATAAATATTTATTGAACTGAACTACAGAAAATAATTTTCATTATTTGCCCACTATTTAATAGTGACTTGGTCACATGAAGATCATTAATTACTTCCTATGGGTCAGATGCCTCAACATCTTCTCAGTCTTCATTCTCTTTAACTTAACTTCCCTCTTGAAATTTCCTCCTCCCTTTGACCTTATTAGTCTACATTATTTTGGTTCTCCTCTTTCTTCTCTGACTTCTCTTTCCCTCTTCTCATTCTTTCTTACTGCCTCTATGTCTGCTTCTATCTTCTAATTGTGAATTATCCAAGGTTCCAAAGTTAAGACCTCAACTCTCTGCTCTTCTCACTAAATACATTTGCTCAGAGATATCATCTCTTATAGAAGGCATACCAGTTTTTTTTAAATTTATTTAACTAATTCAAATTGAACTATAATTCCAACTCCTATCGGATAACTCTCAAATTTCTTCATTAAGATTTGACTATTAAGTGCCAGTCCTGAATTTCCAACCATACCCTAGACATTTCCACCTGGGTGTCTTACTGCAGCCTCAAACTCAGCACATCTAAAACTAAAATTATCACCGTCCCTACAGTTAATGCCAATGGCACTATCTTTACCCCAGGCAACCATACTCTAGAAACTGAGTGTTACTTTTGGTTCCCCATTTCCCACAATTCCCACCTCTAACTCAGTCAGCAAGTGTAACTGATTCTTCCCATGCAATATTTTGCATGAACTTTCCTTCCTATGCCCCTACAGATACTTTAATTCAGGCCCTTTCCCTTAAAGCTTGAACTGTTACAGTTGCTTCTTAACTCATCTTCATACTTTTCTCTTTCCCTGTTCAAATCCATTAAGCATAATTATGCTAACTTAATCTTACTAAAGTATTGCTTTTCTTATCTCTCTCATGCTAAAAACTACTTCAGTGAATCCCCCTTGCTACCAGGAAAAAGTCAAAACTCCTTAGTCAGGTACTTAAGATTCTCCCCAGTTGGACCCAAGCTAATTTCCCCATATTTGCTACTGTCCCACAATTATGAGCCTTCCAAAGATTGATTTCTAAGTTTTTCAAGATTGTACAAACTGATGTCACTGACAATTATATGTTACATCACTTCTTTAAAACCATGGTCCCTTTTCCTTTCTCATAAATATATACCTGGTACTGCTTTTGCTTTTCTCACCCATAATTATGATCTATTTTGTTCCACAGGGTAAACTAATAGAGAAAAATAAGGAAATAGAAAAAGAAATTTTCTCATGTGACTGGCAACAAGAAAAACTTAGAAAGAAGGGAATTGTTAAATATTTTACTTAGTTGTTTATATTTCATATAGAGTTTTCACACAATTAGGATGTGTGTCTATCTGTAAGAGTTTACTTAAGGAGACTCATAACTAAGTCATAAAAAAAAATGGGTGAGGAAGGGAGAGCCTAAAATAAAGGAATGATGACACAGAGAGACAGAGAGATAAAAGAGGTAGTTGAGAATAGAAATTTGTTCCAACAAATCATCTAAACTCATCATTAGATTTCAAAATTAGCTCAGGATAACCTGATAACTGAGTCTGAAAGGAGAGAAAAAAAGTTGGGGTCATGAAACATTTGTTAGCTGGGAGTCCAAAATACAAAGAATTATCAAATATCTAGAATCTAATTAAAGTGATACTTTCCAAATAATAAATAGATCATTAATTATTATAACAACTCAAAGTATAGGAGTGTAAGCTTTTTCCAACTAAGGATGATAAATGGAACAGACAGCCACTGCCTGTTTATCTGCTGGACCACAAATGCCAGCATGTATTGTTCTAATGACCATTTTTTTTCTGTTTCTAGAGTTAGATCAGACACAGGCAACCTATTTAAAAGCAGGTATACAGTTAGTTCTTAAATCCTAATTTCTTACCATGGTTTGAATTCTTGTGGGTTTTCAGAATTGGATTTAGGAGGAGAGATGCTGAAATGATCATTATACAGCATATTTTTACACCAAGATGGATGTAAGTGGGCTAGTTTGGAAATTTAAGGATGTGGCACAAATACGTGAAGGAATATAAAATATTTCCAGTTTGTATCAATTTCCAAGTTATACCAATTTTTCAGCTCTCTCTGCTCTTGTGCACCTTCAGAATGGTAATTTTCAGGTTGCCATTGATTCCAGGGCTGCTGAAAAGATGTCAACTCCCAGAGCAGTTCATTCTACAAATTTCCAGAACAGAGCCTCGTGCATACTCCCTGTTACACTGTTTTTATTTGTTTTGCTTTGCTTGCTTGCGGAATGCTTTCCAGGGAGAATGCCGTAGGCAAAGCTCTTTTTGAAAGATATGCCTAAATTAATTGGGTAAAATTTCACAGATAAAAGTTGTGTGTGTGTGTGTGTGTGTGTGTGTGTGTGTGTGTGTTTAACCTATGTTTGTTTAGCTGTCTTCACTGCCACCTTCAACAATGGGAGAGAATGGCTTTTTATTTCCTACTCTGTTCCTTCTCCCCGAGTTATCTGGCTGGATGACAAATGGGGACATTCTTTTAGCAAAACATCACATAGGAAATGCCTGTAGAATTGTTAATTTGGAAAGCGTGAAAGATTTTTTTTTTCAGATATCTTACCTAGAGGTCAAACCACTGTGAAGATCTTGTTCTCATTCCCCTTCTCTCCCTGCTAGACCCCCCAGGCTCCAACACCCCAACAGAGAAAAAAATCAGAGCCAACTTAGGACAGAGAACTGATAAACCTCACCAGAAAAAGAGAAACTCTGAGGGTAGGAAGCAAAAGGGTATAGAAGAGAAGTAGGGTTATGGGGGTGGGCTGGGATTGGGGGAGAAAAGATAGGTTAAAGGGAGAAAGTATTTCTCTACCAACCACCAAGTGGGTGTGAGTCCCCTAGAGGCAGCACCAACAAGAGCAATTGGGGAATAAGGAAAAGTTGCTGAGAAAATAAAGAAAAGGGACCTCCTGAGCCCCTGATAAGTTGGAATGTATGAGAAACCAGATACTGTTCATGCTTGATAAGCTAACAATAAGCTGATTTGGTTTGTGGACTGTACTACCCCTTTCCTTTCAAGACAGGAAAACAGAACCAAGGTCCTGGCCATGAATCTCTAGGAATCAGGACTGAACCTATTGCATGTTCATCTCATTGACTAGAAAAGTAATTACTAGTAAATGAACTAAGGTCACTCCCAAAAGAGAACAGAAAGGAAAAAGGAAGCACAAGACCACAATACCTTTGCTTTGGAGGACTACACTATTATATAGAAAACAGCATAAGTTACATTTGGGTGTGGGAAAAATCAGTCTTGGCCCTCCTGGGCCAGGCGGAAGAGGGGACTCAAAGCTGGGCTGTCTCCAGAGTTTCTCAGGATAGTTCCTTAATGCCTTACAACTGCAGGTCAGTACTATCTATTCCAAGCCTCCAACGGGATAAAGCATGAATGCTAAGAAACGGAATTAGGAGCTCAGGCCTCTACATCCAGTAAACAAGGGTACCACTAGTAGGAATGTGGGACAAGACTGAACTGAGTGTGCATACAATCATCTCCAGCTAGACAGGCAAACTTATGGGGATTGGGCGGCCGTCCAATAGCCAGGTAAGCGAGCAGGTGGGTAAGCAATAGCTAAACCGGGGTGAGTAAACCAAGAGGTTCAGCTTTAGATAAATACAATGTGAGGATATGGCAAGACATGTATTTAAAGTGTATTTTAAATGTCCTGTGAATAACTGAAAATGTGGGCCTGGATGGCCCCTAGTGAAAGACTGGAGATGCAGTTGGGAGAAATTAGCTTTAGAGGTAATGTGATATATTTATTCCAGTGCAAGCAGCAAAAAACTACACCTTAATGGGCACAAAAGTCAGGAAATCCTGATAAGTATGTTCTAGTGATAGGCTGATTCACATAAATGAGTCATTTCAATCCAACAGATGTTTGGGCACTTGCTATGCAGGAGGTACTGTGTTCGTGACTGCTTGGCTAACATTGTTACCATAAATAAATATAGAACTAGGATGTGTCTAGATCTTCTCTATAGAACTAAGATGTATCCAGGTCTTCTCTGGTCTGTCTATGATAAGTCTCCAGAAGCTGCTATAATACCAATCTGACTTCTAGTGCATTATAAACCGTCATTAGTACTTGACCTTCACAACTGGATACCTTCTTTCTATTAAGGTTCATTGAATCCTTCATATTTAATAAATATGTCTTTGTATTTAATAAATATGATATTTACCTTTTCTACAAAAGCACCTCATCTCCAGGAAACATAAAATTCCTTTTTTTTTTTTTGGCTTTTTACTATTTAAATGGATTCCAACAACACTAAAGGAAAAATTTTAATATAGATTTCTAAATAAAAAAGTAATGCATATTTTTTAGTAATGCATATTAATTGGAGAAATTTTAAAATATAGAGAACCCGGAAAAGATGATTAAAACTCACCTATAGCCCCACTACTCAGTTAATCATTCTTAATATTTTGAAATATTACATTCCAACTTTTATCTATACATGTGTAATGAAGATGGGATCACACTGCATATAGGGTTTTGTAACTTGCTCTCTTTACTTATCAATTTGTATTATTCTACATTATTATTATTTTTTAAGTCAATGGGTTTTTTTGTTTTTGTTTTTTTTAATTTATTTATTTATTTACTTATGGCTGTGTTGGGTCTTCGTTTCTGTGCGAGGGCTTTCTCCAGTTGTGGCAGGCGGGGGCCACCCTTCATCGCGGTGCGTGGGCCTCTCACTATCGCGGCCTCTCTTGTTGCGGAGCACAGGCTCCAGACGCGCAGGCTCAGTAATTGTGGCTCACGGGCCCAGTCGCTCCGCGGCATGTGGGATCTTCCCAGACCAGGGCTCGAACCCGTGTCCCCTGCCTCGGCAGGCAAATTCTCAACCACTGCGCCACCAGGGAAGCCCTCTACATTATTTTTAATGGTGGCAGAGTATTCTACTGTATGAGATGCAACATGAGTTACCTAACCCGCTCCTTTATACTATTGGGCATTTAAGTTGCTTCCAATCTTCCTAAACAATAATTATGAACAATATTAAAATAGGTGGCCAAAATCTATATAAATATCTTTCATTATTTCCTTCAGATGAATTTTTTGGAGTGATCAAAGAACTTGCCCATTTTAAAGGCTTTTGATCCATATTACTAAATACATATCAGAACGCGTATACAAATTTTGCCTCCAGAAAGTTATACCAGCAATGTATGAGACTGGTATACCAGCAATGTAGGAGACTGCATATTTCTGAATGCTGGTCAACATTAGGATTATAATGTTTTAAGTATAGGTGCATTTGATAAGTAAAGTGTTATTAGTGACATTTTTGTTATTTGTATTTCCCTTTGTGGTTTCTTCACTCCAAAACATTTTTTAGAAGGAAGAAAATACACCGTACTCAAATTACCCTACCTACATGAAGCTGTGTTCATATCTCTGTATTCATATCCAGCCTTTGAACAAATACATATAGACATCCAATGAGCTCATATATGCATATTTAGCACAAATCGTCATTAGCTAAGCTCTCACTTTTTCTACACAATTCATACTTTTACACATGCTTTCTAAATCAAGATGCCTCAACTACCTCCAATGTAGAAAAGAAAAAAAACATCTAAGGAGTTTTAAACATAAAGACATGTAGCAAATTGACCAGCATAAAAACACATAACCAAGCCTTAACCCATATTTAATACAGTGGCTAAAATGTACATGTCATAAAACCACAATCGGTTGCAGTAGTTGACCAAAGTGAATACCTATTCCTCTGTAAATTATCATCAATCGGATTAAAAAAATACACTAATGGAAGAGGATGGCCCTCATTAAGCTTAGAAGCAGGAAAGTAAAGTCCCTAGCGTTGTCCAGAAAAGAGTGGTGGCCACCAGCCTGAGGGTTCAAACAGGGAGATGAAGACTTCATACCATCACAGTTGAGGCCATTAAAATCACTATGCTCTTCAAGCAACTTTCTGATTATCATTGGCTTCTCGTGTAAGTTTCTCTCCAAATTTGGAGAATATGCTGGCCAGTCAATGCAAACTTCTACTCTGTTTGATAGTGATTTTTCTCTGTCTAAAATTAATAAACTGGCATTCTTGTTTCTGGTGAATTTCTTATGTGTTTGCCTGATCTGATCACTCTCAGTGTACTGACAAAATTGAATTTTTAGACCAGCAAAGCTAAAGTCAAGACACGGGACTACAGTGACCCCAAATAGTTAATACCACCCTAAGTGACTGCTTGGCCTCTCTCCATGCACTCTGTGATCACAACGGTAATTGCATATACTGAACCTTGACAGGATTCATAAAAATAATTAGAAAGAATTAAGACCCAGCTACATGCAACCCAATGAATTTTAGAAACACAATGTAGAGTGAAAGAAGGAAGATATTAAAAATGTATATATAACATGATTTTATTTACATAGAATTCAAAAACACGTAAAATTAATCTCTCTGCTTAGTGATATATATGCCTTGAAGCTATGCTGAAAAACAAAGAAAAAAATAATCTCATGATGGTGTTTACCTCTAGTCAGGTGGGAGTTGGGGGGAGTTGTGATCTGGAAGGACACCCAAGGGATTTCTGGGGTGTGGGCAATGTTCTACTTCTTGATCTGAGTGATGCTTATATAGATGCCTGCTTTATTACTAATTGTTAAATTGTATGTTTGTGTTTAAAGCACTTTTCTGTGTATATGTTATATTCTATGATTTTTTTTTAAGTTTAAGAAGTTAAGACCAATGGATAAATTGGAAACAATAGAGTGGGGTGGCGGGAGGGGACCAAGAGCACAAGCTCAAAAGTTAAACAGCTTTCTTTCATATCTGAGTTCTACCACTTATGAAATCCATGGCCTTAGGTAAGTTGTTTAATTTCTCTGACCCTCAGTGTCTACTACATAGCAAATACTATGCCGGACGCTGAGGATATCAATATAAGCAGAACTAAATCTGAGCCTTGCCTTTGTGGAGCTACAATCCGATGGGAAAGCAGACGTTAATCAAATAATCAGACACATAAATGTAAAACTGGAACTGTAATAAGTGCTATGAATACCTTCAGTTCAGCTGGGGTGAGGGTGGGGGAAGAAGAAACTTTTAAAAAATGACACATGGTGCTGAGAACTTACTCGATATATTTAGGGAGGTCAAGGAAGGCTTCTCTGGTAAAGTGACCACCAAACTGTTATCTGAAGAATTATGAAGTGTTAACTAGGTGAAGAGGAGTGTGAGGGAATATTCAAGGCAGAGGTAACAGCATGTGTGCAAAGTCCTGTGGCAGAGGAAGCATGACAAGGACAAGAAAATGAACATGCTGTAAGAAGCTGGAGAAGCACTCGGCTGCTGGTCCGTGTGGGACTTTGTTAGCCATTCATTATAAAGGGCTCTTTGGGAATTAGATAAGGTTCTGTTCGTGAAGCACTCAAGCACAGAGTCTGGAACATGGTTCCATGATTAGCTATTGTGGAAAGTACATGAACTGAAAGTTTATATGAGGAAATGCAGATTGAAATTAGTCATGGAAAATTTTCAGGCTCAAAAATAAAATAAATCAAATTAACATAACAAAGTACAATTTTACACTAATTAAATTAGAAAAATAAAACATGTTATGGTTTTGCTTGATGCAGTTTTAGTGGCTAAGAGGCTTTGGAATCAAACATACCAGAGTTTCAAATCCTGGTTTTGCCACTTCATGGGTAAAATGAAGATAATGCTTTCCTCTTGGGGTTGTTGTAGTGATTAAGATCATATATGGTAAACCACTTAGATTGCCTAGGATATGATAAGCAGTCAAAAATTTTATCTATTACTACGTTTTTTAGATATTAAATCGAGACTATCAAGGTGGTAAAGAAGATGATAAATTCAGATATCGCAAATTTTTAAAACTCTGTTGGAAATATATTTGGCAAAACTTAACCAATTAGATGCTAATACTCTTTGGTCCAGGAATAATAACACTTGTGGGGATCTAGCCCCAGGATATAATCGCAAACGAAGGGGAAAACCACATGGAAAAACATTCATTGCAGTTTTATCAATAATCCGGAAAAATGAGAAACAACCTCAATTTCCAAAGTAGAGAAATAATTAAATTATTTGGGTGCCTACTACATGTCAGGTTTTTTATATATTCATTCTTTTATCTTCACAGCAATTCTGCAAAGTGAATATTATTTGTTACCACTTTTTAGTTAATTTGCTCAAGGTCACATAGCTAATTATAGGCAGAACGAAAATTTAAACCCAGATTTATATAATTCCAAAGTTGTTACAAGTACAGATGGTAAAGCAAGACTGCCTGAACTCGAAACTCAGTTCCACCACTTACTGATTATGTGATCCTGAGTGAGTCAGTTAACTTCTCTGTGTCTCATTTTCCTCATCCATAAAATGGAAATAATAACAGTGCCTTCCTCAATAGATTAAATGAGTTGGCATATAAAAGTGCTTAGAACAGTTTCTATAAGAGGTATAGAAGTGTTAGCTATTACTTTGATTATTATATTTTCATCATACTATCCTGCATTAAAAGTCATTAATATAGATTTTAACCAACATGATAGTTTTGTTACAATGTTAAGTGAAAATATGAGAATACAAAATTGCAGCTATGCTTATAATTACAGTAATATAAAAGGCATCCTATCAATATAAATGGACAAAAACTAGAATTTCTACAACCCCCAAAACTGTATTTGTTGGGATGCTGGTACTATGGTGAATTTATTTTATTTTACCTTGCAATAATATTATTTTATAAAAAATAACAACAATAAGGCTTTATTTTTTTTCAAGTACTTTAAGAAATTTTCAATAGTGTGGTTGCACACTGCTATTTCTGCTGTATAGAAGCTATGTTAACTAGAGACTTACCCTCATGCTAGGCCCTTTGAGGGACTACGGTTAGTGGCTGAAGCAAGACATTATTGCATAGGGATTAATTTCACAGGCTCTGATATGACAGATCCAGGTTAAATTTCATGTCTATGGCTGAACAGCTGAGTGAGCTTAGGCCAATTATTTACCCTCTCAGAGCCTCAGTTTCCTTATCTGTAAGTCAGAGATCAGAACTACCTCATAGGGTTTTTTTTAAATGAGTAACAAATAAGATAATGAATGTGATGCTTCCTTGACACCCCACCAAGACTATCACAGTTATAATTAAATATTTAATAGAGTAATTGGTTGTTTAATGTCTCCCTCTCTAAGACATCCTCTAATGTCTTAGAAAATAAGCTCCACCAAAGCTTGGAGTATTGCATTGCAGAACCAGCATCTAGCACAATGCTTTGCACATAGTAAGCACTCAATAAATATTTGAATGAATGCATGAAAACCTTATAGGAGTGGTCAGTGGCAGTTTCAACTACAGAAGGATTATTGAGTTTAGTCTTGGCATGGGGAAAAGATCAAAGCAGCATGGTATTGGCTCTAGCTGTCATAGTAGGGCTTTGTGCTCTGCACAAAGATACTTGGCCAAGGGGGAAGTGAGGACTGAAATCTAAGCCATGGACTCAGTGGGGGGCAGGGTGTACAGAATGTCTACCAGGAAGTAGAGATGATTTTTGATAATTCCCACAGAGGCACCACCAATTCAGGCCAGCAGTGGCCTTGTGTCACAGAATCAGCCCTCAAACCTCAGAAACATCAAATCCTGGGAGAAGATATTAAGGGCTGAAGGTGGAATGTGGTATATGACCAGGTGGAAAGGCTTCCAGTTTAAGGGTGGTATCCACCTTGTCCAAGCAAGTAGCCTGGCCTCATTCAAGGCTCCCCAACTCCCCCGAAGCTACTCTCTCTGGTATTTCAGCTAAACCTTTAGGTGGGGCTGAGGGAAAGACTCTGTTTTTCCACTGGAGGACATGAGTCAGTGAACAGTGAGGTTCCACTTAATCACCACCCAAAAACAAGGTCCTTAGAATTAGGAGCTAGAAAAGCAAGGAAGTGATTAATATAAAAGTCAGGATAGTGATCATTCCTCGGCAGGGCAGGACAGTGTGGGTGTGGGGATGAGGGACCTGATGGGGAAGGGACATGTAGAGGTCTTCTGGGGCTGACAGTGTTCTATCCCTTGACCTGGGTGATGGCTGCTTTACAGTTATACTTACATTTTATGTGCTTTTCTAAATGCGTATTATAGTTCACAGTTTTAAACAGCTGGAAAAAATACAAACTATAAAAGGTTTTTAAGCAGGGAAAAAATAACCAGATCTGTAGTATTAAAAGATCACTTGGGTGTTAAACAGAAAATTGATTGAAGGTGGGGCAAGGCTAGAGGCAGAGAAAACAGGAGGTGAGGTAGCTGCTATATTTTGGTGAAAGACTGTAGTGACTGAGCTAAGACAAGGTAAAATATTAGGGATGTAGTCTATATTATTTTTAAAAACACAACCAAAATAACAGAGGCTGCCACTGCCCCCTCACCTCACTTTTTACCTCTCTGCATTGGGGGAATTTGGCTCAGGAGATATAGCCCAGGGGCAGGCACATGTCTAAGACACATAGGCCAGGCTTTCTACCTCCCCTCCCTCCCTGCTAACTCTACTCAGAAGGACTAAGACTGCCTGGCTAGTGGCAACTAGAGTGCATTTTTCATGACACCACGCATTATCCAAGTTGAGCTGACACAGGGGTTTCTACCATAATATGCAATCATTCAATCATAACATCTAATCACTCGGGACTTTACAGAGTGTTTTCACATCTACTATCTGGTACCAGAATGTTAGCTCCATGAGGGCAAAGTTTCTTATTTTGTTCACTGCTATATCCTCAGTGCCTAAAACTAAACTTGGTACATAGAAGGTGCTCAATAAATATTACTGAATGAATGACCACATTTAAGTATTATTATTATTGCTATTTAGTCATCACAATAATCTTGTGCAGAGAGGTAGGACATTCATTATGATCCGCATTTCAGAAGTCAGGAAACAGAGACTTGGTGAGATTAAGGAACATGGCAAATAGTTGATAATTTGGTTGATGACACTGTCATGATTTAATTTCAGATTTTTTACTTAAATTCCCTTATTTTTCCCATTTCCTCATAGCTGAAAAGGTAAAGTTTGAAGTTCTTATAACTCTGAAACACCAGCTGGAAGTATTCCAAAATACATGACAGGTACTATCAGACATCCTACGTCATCTGATGTGCTGGGTTATAGGATGAGTGAGGCCTACCCAGCTGCCACTGCATCAGTAAGCACCGTTCCCCCAGAGGAGACGCAGTGTTCCTCTGGATAATCAAATCCAGTTGACCCCAGCCTACCTTGTGCTTATGTTTCTTTCCATCCCTCACTTTTCTCCACTCCCCATCCTAGCCATTCCACCCCTCCAAGCAAAAGAAGATTAAGGAAACCCTGTTATTGCAAAAATGCATGTTCTCATATTTTTTGCTTCATGAAAAAAAAAAGAAAAAAGAAATATGGCAGAAAGTAGTTTCGGTGCTCTTCAAGAGTTTCTGTTATCCAAATGGAACCCATGGGAGGCTAAAAGCGTAATGCCCTATGAAAAGTTAATCTTGGTCTCTTTCCTCTTGATATTAATTAAAATTAGTCATTTGAAGCCTAAACCACAACTCAGATACCTGGGAACTCCAGATGTTCAATTAATATTAGATTTATACAACTGGAATTATGTATGTCATCTGTAGGATTCCTAGTCAAACTCTAAGAACTAGCAAACAAAATATTTAAAACTATATTTTGGAGAGAACATCTAAAATACACAAAAACCACTTACAGAAGTTAAACTTTTAGGTTGCCTTCTTCCCCTGAAAGGTCAGTTTATCCCAAGAGCAAGTTGGTCTAGGAGAGTTGGACCACTGTCATCAAACAGTCTATGTAACTACCCTGAGAATGTCACACATAGGACTTACCAGAAATTCATTGGCAAACTCCTCTTTGTTACTTTTCTTGGTTTGGGCCTCATCCAGGAACTTCTGCAGAATCTCTCTTTGGTCCATGCTGCAGGGCAAGACAGACAGTCTACAAGTGGGTTAAGGGAGGGCATATTAGATGTGTGTCATGGCCGAGACAGCACTGAGAAGCCACTGCTGCCGCCTGAGCAGAGCATGTTGAAGGTTGTGGTTTACTGACTTCATCTCAAGCCCTAGAGGAAATTAGTACGTAACCAGAATCTGTGGTCACACAACAAAGCCAGCACCTCACTCCTGGGCCCTAGCGCCTTCCTTCTCAAGAAAGGAACCTGGTTGCAATTCAAGTTTTTAACAAACAAGAGGCTAGCCAGAATGTAATGTGTGTGTGGTCTGCTTAGCTCTGAGACTATTCCACTCCATCGCCCTTAAGCAAAGTTCGCAATTTTTCTTGCTTCCTAGAGAAAAGGCAGAACTACAGGTCTCACGGATGGTTCTGCCTCTCCTCATTTTCCCAATAAGCACAAAGGCCCTGTTGACACCTTCTGTTTCCTCATGTCCCAAATGAACCCTGTAAAAGTTCATTTAGACCCAGTTTGGAGATACTGTTTGGAGTTAAGACATCTTCTTTTTTTTTTTTTTTTTTTTTTTTAAACACTGCTATTCTTTTTTTTTTTTTAATGGCTGTGTTGGGTCCTCGTTTCTGTGCGAGGGCTTTCTCTAGTTGCGGCAAGCGGGGGCCACTCTTCATCGCGGTGCGCGGGCCTCTCACCATCATGGCCTCTCCCGTTGCGGAGCACAGGCTCCAGACGCGCAGGCTCAGTAATTGTGGCTCACGGGCCCAGTTGCTCCGCGGCATGTGGGATCTTCCCAGACCAGGGCTCGAATCCGTGTCCCCTGCATTGGCAGGCAGATTCTCAACCACTGCGCCACCAGGGAAGCGCAAGACATCTTCTAAAAGGTTTCTTATCAGTGTGATCGGTGGCAAACTTCTGTTCATCAGAGAAGCCATTTTTATTTAGAACTTTTGATTCTGCCATATAGACCTAACTCTCTTTTGGATGAAGAAAAGTCAGCTGCTTCTGAGAGTCTGGGTTTCTCCCAGAGCTGGGGAAGTGCTCGCCTCCATTAAGGGAAGTGTTGCTGATTTCAGGACCCCACCCCCACCTTCCAGTAGTTTTTGAGCTTCATTTGGGTTCTGGATATAAAGACTGAGAGCACTTGGTCTATATGGGATCCAGGGGCACGGTGGCCCCCATGAAGAGCACCTGACCAGGAATCTGGCATAAAATCCCCTGTATGTAATGCTAGTAAAATATGGAGGAACAGGAAAAGAGTAAAATCAACCACCTTGCTGGCAACAATACACCTTTTAGGGCAGAAAGCCTGAAGAACTATTTCTAGAGAAGATATTTCTACTCTTCAACCAAAGCCTCAGGAAAGGCCATTGTTTCTGGAAGCCACACTGTGCATGTAGCATTTGGGCCCTGATAGGGAGGCTCTTCTAGAAAAAGCTTCCAAATAGCTTGCATAAGTTCCCTCCTCAATGGGTACAAACCTACCCAAGCATGTCTCATTTGGTGTGAGAACGAGACAAAAATCAGCATAACATCTCTGTTCGAGGACAGAAGTTTAATAAATATGAGAACAAAATTAGTCTGAGATAGTCATGAAGAAAATTTGGAAATGTGCTGTTAGAACTTCCTCTACTTGCTATTAGCAATCCTTTCTGTTTTGCAACATTATTCAATCTTCCTTTAGGAAATGATTCTGGACACTCTTTGGCTGCATCTACTTTTTTGAACCTTACCACAGGGAAGGAAAGGTCACTGAGGTATCTTGCTTATAGGCAGTGTGAAGCCAATGAAGAATTTCAATCCTGATCCACATAATAAATTAAAATGAACCATATCCTCAACAATATTTGATGAGAGTAGAATAGTAGTTCTCAAACTATTCCTATCATTAAATTTAGGAGAATTTCTTGCTGCTCTAAATAATGCAATTTAATTTGGCTTTTTAAAAACGTAAAATATGGGAAAAAAATTTTAAAGACAAAGTTTCAAGTTCACAATAACCAAAACCATGTAAAAGTATGCACATGGTTAAATGAAGACTAAAAGATGCAAAAAGGAAGCAATTGCAGAAGTGTTGGGATTAAGGATTTTTTTAAAGTTCTTCTTTTAAAATTATCATGCCATTTTTAATTAGAAAAAACCCTACAATAATCCATTAATTTGTTCAACAAATTTATTGAGTACCCGCTGAATGCTAAGTACTATGTTAGGGGCTGCATATACAATAATGAACAAGCCAGAACATGGTGAAAAACACTCTTAACCAGTTTATAAAGCATCTCAGAACTAAGATATAGACTTAATTACTGATAAAAATTAAAATATTCCAAACTTATTTGCTTATTTGCAAAGTAGCAAAGCATAACCCTAAAAGGAAAGTGATTTTCTATATTTGGACAACTAAAAGACATACAGTTTCATAATCTCTCTGTCATCTTAGAGTGTCTTCACTTCCATCAAAACAAGAACTTTACTAGTGAATAAACAAAAAGACAGCTAATAAAATAAAATTTAAATCTACTTTCCTCAAGCCTATATTTCAGAACAATCTCTCTCTAAGTTTATTCTCAAATTAGGGAGGGATAAGATGGAGCTAGATATTAGGTAAGAAAGAAAAACTTGCTGAGATCCAACATATGAGGATCTGAAAATAGTGTCTTAGCAGAACTGCAGATCTTCTTTAAAAGCAAGCAGCAATGCTTAGGATTCTGTTGCACTCTAAAATCAAGAAGATATAGAAATACCGTGAAATAACCAAACCTCAAAAACCCACTTAGCTGAAAGGCCATTTCCTGAGCAGACCACTCAAGCAAGCAAAAAACAAACTGAAGGTGAAAACAAAACACTTGTTTTATGTTTAATTACCACTTAATTTTTCACACTTCTTTCTACAGATACTGGAGGACAATAGGAGCATAATTCTTTTTGATGAAGATTCTGTTGACTCATTTGTATCTTGTGGGAAGATCAAGAGCTGGGGAAGGGAAACAAGTCATTCAGCAAAGACTAGCAAAAACCTAAAAGAATTGAAGAATTTACAGTGAACCATTTAAACCAGTCTGACATAAACCCTAAGTGAACACAACAATTCCATGCAGTAAAAGACTCATAAACACTTTATCAGAACCATCAAGGGTAAGTTCTAGTGGAAAGTAAAACTGTAGTACCTGAAGAGGAGTGAGGAAGGAACATCTCACTGCTTCCTCGTCTGGCTATGGTGTTTGTTCAGGAGGAAGATGACAGCGGGGAGGAGTTCTGATTACACTGTCACCTGTTCCAGCAAGAGGGGAATGTGCCAGTTTAAGAGGAAAGATCAGTGTCATGGAGGTTGGGAGTCAGATGACAAAAAATATTTAACCAAAAAGAAGGCGGGGGGGTTATTAGGACAAGATAAACTAGTTAATAGGAACGACATTCAATTTTCTCAGAACATCCTTCTTCCTGCAGAGGCACGTTTCACCCTTGGAAAGCCACTTACCAATCTTTGCTTTAGTTTCACTACTCCTGCCTTCCCCTACATCCCATGGTCATTGATTTAATGTGGCCTTTGTGTATTATCCGTGAAACAGTCAGTGCTTTGTAAGCATCCTCTTGGTTACCAAGGTCTCTTGGTCCTTTCTCTTCAATGACTCTCAAATTCAACCTGTATTTTCCGTTCCCATGTTAACCACCATCCTCATTTCACAGCTGGATTCGTGCAGCGATAAGCTCTTAGTCATCTTCCTATCTATGTACCTTCCAATCTAGTCTCTCCTGGTAACTAAGGCTGGATAAAAGTTCTTAAGAACTTTTTTCTTTGGCCACTTCTCGTCATTTCCCCAATTTTCACCAGGATAAAGCCATAAAAGCTAGTTACTCTTTTCTTCAAAAATCCTGCCCCTAACTCCATCTCACTATGACCTGAATCCCTTCAATATAAATATTTATATTCAGCTATAGAAGTGTTCTTAGTTTCTTCACATGTTCATTGTCTCCCATAAGTTTATATAAAAGAGGAATTTATTCAAAAGACAGCATATAAAATGCCCCCCATAGTTTTAAGCTTATCCAGGGCAATGATAGTGTCTTCTATACATTTGTGTAACCCATGGTGCTTCACATGGTTGTGAGCATACCTAAAATAGCTCTACTGTGATAAATAACTATTGTGGTTAGGCCTTGGTGTGAGATCCACTCTGACTCACTCCATCAGTTACTCCAGGTCTCCCGCCTGGCACAGTCTCTGCTCATCTCTGGCTGGGCACCTTTGCTATGCCAGGAGCAGATGGTCCTTTCCTACGAGGAGGACTAGGAACCTGGCAAACAGTACTTCCCTGAATGCTGCTGCCCAAGCAGCAGGGTTATTATTATAAAAGGAATGGCGCTATTACTGAAGCAGGGTCCATCCCCAAAGGGCTGCAATGGCCGGGAAAAAATGACCTCCTTTATCTCCAGAATCGACTGCTTGTCCTTTTAGAAATGGACACAGAGGAGGCTTATAAAACACTTCTAACACAGCTTGTTTGCTTTGCTCATGTTTTCACATCATCCACAACAGGAAAATCCCCTACCCGTTTTCCAGTCGGCTTCTTGTCACTACAGCATTCTGAGACCTCATCATGCTCTTCAATCCACCCGTCGTGAGCTTCGTAGTCAGCTTCTCGCATACCACACAGGGAATCACACTCTGCCTTTGGTTTCAGAAACAGTCCTCAAGAGGCAAAGGTCAACTGATACTTGCAATTGAAGCAATTTACCTTTTTTTTTTTTTTTTTTTTTTTTAAATAGAGAGTTGGAGCTCTTAGTGAGGCTTGGCATCTTGTTCAAAATATAATCAAACCTGAAGTCTCATCTTTCATTTGATTGCTTATTTAGTTTTCTTTCATTTGTTCATTTAATGAATATTTATGAGGTCTGTATACATGCAAGAGAATGGGGAAGAGGGGAGCTACAGTAGTGAACAACAAATTGTCCTCATTCAAGGATCCTTTATTCTAGCAGGGAAGGTAAGTATACAAGAAACTATAATTGAAGACCATTTGTGATAAGACCATAAATGTGGTGCAACCAAAATTATGAGAAGGCAGTCAGGGTCAGGGTCAGAATCACAAAAACAAAAAAATGAGAAGGCAAAATCACTCCTTACTTGGATTATCTGGATAGTCTTCATGGAGGAAGTGACATTTGAGTTGGGTCTTTTTCTATTTTTTTAGTTTTAATATTTATTTATTAATAGGGAATTCTATATATTTTTATATCACAAATATTTAAAAATATTTCAATAACTGTATTTCCATGTATTTTGCTTTCTTTTTAATCCCTATGCCTTTTTTCTTTACACTTTAAAATTTTAATTTATTTTTCCCCAAACAAAATATAAAAGGACTCATCTCATGGAATGATTAGAATGCTAAAGTAGGAAACACAGTTTAAGTTTGTAACAAAATGTGAGTGTTGAAAGAAGCTATTCACTAAAGCTCCACTCCACTTTTGTTTTTTGTTTGTTTTTTGTTTTGTTTTTTTTAAATTAATTTGCATTAGAGCATAGTTGCTTTACAATGTTGTGTTAGTTTCTACTGTAAAGCAAAATGAATCAGCTGTACGTATACATATATCCCCTCTTTTATGGATTTCCTTCACATTTAGGTCACCACAGAGCACTGAGTAGAGTTCCCTGAGCTATACAGTAGGTTCTCATTAGTTATCTATTTTATACATAATATCAATAGTGTATATATGTCAACTCCAATCTCCCAATTCATTTCACCCCCTCCCTTCCCCCCTTGGTGTCCATACTTGTTCTCTGTCTGTGTCTCTGTTTCTGTTTTGCAAATAAGATCATCTGTACCATTTTTCTAGATTCCACATATATGCATTAATACATAATATTTGTTTTTCTCTTTCTGACTTACTTCACTCTGTATGACAGTCTCTAGGTCCATCCACGTCTCTACCAATGACCCAGTTTCATTCCTTTTTATGGCTGAGTAATATTCCAAACAATGTGATGTACCACATCTTCTTTATCCATTCCTGTTAATGGACATTTAGCTTGCTTCCGTGTCCTGGCTATTGTAAATAGTGCTGCAGTGAACACTGGGGTACATGTGTTTTTTTGAATTATGGTTTTCTCTGGGTATAGGCCCAGTAGTGGGATTGCTGGGTCACATGGTAGTTCTATTTTTAATTTTTTAAGGAAGCTCCATACTGTTCTCCATAGTGGCTGTATCAATTTACATTTCCACCAACAGTGCAAGAGAGTTCCCTTTTCTCCACACCCTCTCCAGCATTTACTGTTTGTAGATTTTTAAATGATGGCCATTCTGACTGGTGTGAGGTGATACTTCATGGTAGTTTTGATTTGAATTTCTCTAATAATTAGTGATGTTGAGCATCGTTTCATGGGTTTGTTGGCCATCTGTAGGTCTTCTTTGGAGAAAAGTCTATTTGGGTCTTCTGCCCATTTTTTGATTGGGTTGTTTGTTTTTCTGATATTGAGCTGTGTGAGCTGTTTGTATATTTTGGAGATTAATCCTTTGTCCATTGCTTCATTTGCAAATATTTTCTCCCATTCTGAGGGCTGTCTTTTTGTCTTGTTTACGTTTCATTTGCTGTGCAAAAGCTTTTAAGTTTCATTAGGTCCCATTTGTTAATTTTTGTTTTTATTTTAATTACTCTAAGAGGTGGGTCCAAAAAGATCCTGTGGTGATTTATGTCAAAGAGTGTTCTGCCTATGTTTTCCTCTAAGAGTTTTATAGTGTCTGGCCTTACATTCAGGTCTTTAATCCATTTTGAGTTTATTTTTCTGAATGGTGTTAGAGAGTGTTCTAATTTCATTCTTTTACATGTAGCTGTCCAGTTTTCCCAGCACCACTTATTGAAGAGGCTGTCTCTTCCTCATTGTATATTCTTGCCTCTTTTGTCATAGATTAGGTGACCATATGTGTGTGGGTTTATCTCTGGGCTTTCTATCCTGTTCCATTGATCTATATTTCTGTTTTTGTGCCACTACCATATTGTCTTGATTACTGTAGCTTTGTAGTATAGTCTGAAGTCAGGGAGGCTGATTCTTCCAGCTCGATTTTTCTTTCTCAAGATTGCTTAGGCTATTCGGGGTCTTTTGTGCTTCTAAACAAATTGTAAAATTTTCTGTTCTAGTTATGTGAAAAATGTCATTGGTAGCTTGATAGGGATTGCATTGAATCTGTAGATTGCTTTGGGTAGTACAGTCATTTTCACAATACTGATTCTTCCAATCCAAGAACATGGTATATCTCTCCATCTCTTTGTGTCATCTTTGATTTCTTTCATCAGCATCTTACAGTTTTCTGCGTACAGGTATTTTGCCTCCTTAGATAGGTTTATTCCTAGGTATTTTATTCTTTTTTGTTGCAATGGTAAATGGGATTGTTTCCTTAATTTCTCTTTCTGATCTTTCATTGTTAGTGTATAGGAATGCAAGAGGTTTCTGTGATTAATTTTGTATCCTGCGGCTTTACTAAATTCATTGATTGGCTCCAGTAGTTTTCTGGTGGCATATTTAGGATTTTCTGTGTATAGTATCATGTCATCTGCAAAGAGTGACAGTTTTACTTCTTCTTTTCTGATTTGGATTCTTTTTATTTCTTTTTCTTCTCTGATTGCTGTGGCTAAGACTTCCAAGACTGTGTTGAATAATAGTGGTGAGAGTGGACACCCTTGTCTTGTTCCTGATCTTAGAGGAAATGCTTTCAGTTTTTCACCATTGAGAATAAAGTTTGCTGTTGGTTTGTCATATATGGCCTTTATTATGGTGAGGTAGGTTCCCTCTATGCCCACTTTCTGGAGAGTTTTTATCATAAATGGGTGTTGAATTTTGTCAAAAGCTTTCTCTGCATCTATTGGGATGATCATGTGGTTTTTTTTCTTTAATTTACTTATTTTTGGTTGCATTGCATCTTTGTTGCTGCGTGCGGGCTTTCTCTAATTGCAGCGAGCAGGGGCTACTCTTTGTTGTGATGCACAAGCTTCTCATTGTGGTGGCTTCTCTTGTTGTGGAGCACAGGCTCTAGGCACACAGGCTTTAGTAGCTGTGGCACGTGGGTTCAGTAGTTGTGGCTCACAGGCTGTAGAGCACAGGCTTAGTAGTTGTGGTGCACGGGCTTAGTTGCTCTGCAGCATGTGGGATCTTCTGGCAGGGCTCGAACCTGTGTCCCCTGCATTGGCAGGTGGATTCTTTTTTTTTTTTTTTTATAAATTTATTTATTTATTTTTGGCTGTGTTGGGTCTTCGTTTCTGTGTGAGGGCCCTCTCCAGTTGCGGCGAGCGGGGGCCACTCTTCATCACGGTGCGCGGGCCTATCACTGTCGCGGCCTCTCTTGTTGCAGAGCACAGGCTCCAGACGCGCAAGCTCAGTAGTTGTGGCTCACGGGCTTAGTTGCTCCGCGGCATGTGGGATCCTCCCAGACCAGGGCTCGAACCCGTGTCCCCTGCATTGGCAGGCGGATTCCCAACCACTGCGCCACCAGGGAAGCCCGGCAGGTGGAGTCTTAACCACTGTGCCACCAGGGAAGTCTGATCATGTGGTTTTTATTCTTCAATTTGTTAATATGGTGTCTCACATTGATTTGCATATATTGAAGAATCCTTGCATCCCTGGGATAAATCCCACTTGATCATGGTGTATGATGTTTTTAATGTGTTGCTGGATTTGGTTTGCTAGTATTTCATTGAGGATTTTTGCGTCTATGTTCATCAGTGATATTGGTCTGTGATTTCCTTTTTTTGTGATATCTTTGTCTGGTTTTTGTATCAGGGTGATGGTGACCTCATAGAATGAGTTTGGGAGTGTTCCTCTCTCTGCAATTTTTTGGAAGAGCTTGAGAAGGATACATGTTAGCTCTTCTCTAAATGTTTGATAGAATATGCCTGTGAAGCTGTCTGGGCCTGGACTTTTGATTGTTGGAAGATTTTTTTTTTAAAGGACTCAACTCTCTGTTTTTTTGTTTGTTTTCTTATTTTTGGCTGCATTGGGTCTTCATTTCTGTGCGCAGGCTTTCTCTAGTTGCGGCGAGCGAGGCTACTCTTCGTTGTGGTGTGCAGGTTTCTCATTACGGTGGCTTATCTTGTTGCAAGCACGGGCTCTAGGTGTGCCGGCTTCAGTAGTTGTAGCATGCAGGCTCAGTAGTTGTGACATGTGGGCCCTAGAGCATGCAGGCTTCAGTAGTTGCAGTGTGTGGGCTCAGTAGTTGTGGTGTAAGGGCTCTAAGGCACATGGGCTTCAGTAGTTGTGGCTCGCGGGCTCAGTAGTTGTGGCACACGGGCTCTAGGAACAGGCTCCACGGGCTGTTAAGGGCTTAGTTGCTCCACGGCATGTGGGAACTTCCCAGCCCAGGGACTGAACCCGTGTCCCCTGAATTGGCAGGTGAATTCTCAACCACTGCATCACCAGGGAAGTCCCTGCTGGAAGATTTTTAATCAGTTTCAATTGCATTACTTGTGATTGGTCTGTTTATATTTTCTATTTCTTCCTGGTTCAGTCTTGGAAGGTTGTACTTTTCTAAGAATTTGTCTATTTCTTCCAGGTTGTCCATTTTATTGGCATATAGTTGCTGATAGTATTCTCTTATGATCCTTTGTATTTCTGTGTTGTCAGTTGTAACTTCTCCTTTTTCATTTCTAATTTTATTGATTTGAGTCCTCTTCCTTTTTTTCCTGATGAGTCTGGCTAAAGGTTTATCAATTTTGTTTATCTTCTCAAAGAACCAGCTTTTAGTTATATTGACCTTTACTATTGTTTTCTTCGTTTCTATTTCATTTATTTCTGCTCTGATGTTTATGATTTCTTTCCTCCTACTAACTTTTTTTTGTTGTTGTTCTTCTTTCTCTAGTTGCTTTAGGTGTAAGGTTAGGTTGTTTATTTGAGATTTTTCTTATTTCTTGAGGTAGGATTGTATTGCTATAAACTTCCCTCTTAGAACTGCTTTTGCTTCATCCCATAGGTTTTGGGTCGTCGTGTTTTCATTGTCATTTGTTTCTAGGTATTTTTTTATTTCCTCTTTGATTTCTTCAGTGATCTCTTGGTTATTAAGTAGCATATTGTTTAGCCTCCATGTGATTGTGTTTTTTACAGTTTTTTTTTTCCTGTAATTGATTTCTAATCTCCTGGTGTTGTGGTCAGAAAATATGCTTGATATGACTTCAGTTTTCTTAAGTTTACCAAGGCTTGATTTGTGACAGAAGATGTGATCTACCCTGAAGAATGTTCTGTATGCACTTAAGAAAGTGTATTCTGCTGTTTTTGGATGGCATGTCCTATAAATATTAGTGAAGTCCATCTTGTTTAATGTGTCATTTAAAGCTTGTGTTTCCTTATTTATTTTCATTTTGGATGATCTGTTCATTGGTGAAAGTGGGGTGTTAAAGTCCCCTACTCTGATTGTGTTACTGTCGATTTCCCCTTTTATGGCTGTTAGCATTTGCCTTATGTATTGAGGTGCTCCTATGTCGGTTGCATAATATTTACAATTGTTATATCTTCTTCTTGGATTGATCCCTTGATCATTATGTAGTGTCCTTCTTTGTCTCTTGTAATAGTCTTTATTTTAAAGTCTATTTTGTCTGATATGAGAATTGCTACTCCAGCTTTCTTTTGATTTCCATTTGCATGGAATATCTTTTTCTATCCCCTCACTTTCAGTCCGTATGTATCCCTAGGTCTGAAGTCGGTCTCTTGTAGACAGCTTATATACGGGTCTTGTTTTTGTATCCATTCAGCCAGTCTGTGTCTTTTGGTTGGAGCATTTAATCCATTTACATTTAAGGTAATTTTCAATATGTATGTTCCTATTATCATCTTCTTAATTGTTTTGGGTTTGTTTTTGTAGATCTTTTTCCTTCTCTTGTGTTTCCCGCCTAGATAAGTTCCTTTAGCCTTTGTTGTAAAGCTGGTTTGGTGGTGCTGAATTCTCTTAGGTTTTGCTTGTCTGTAAAGCTTTTGATTTCCCTGTTGAATCTGAATTAGATCCTTGCTGGGTAGAGTAATCTTGGTTGTAGGTTTTTGCCTTTCATCACTTTAAATATATCCTGCCACTGTACTCTGGCCTGCAGAGTTTCTGGTGAAAAATCGGCTCATTACCTTATGGGGATTCCCTTGTATGTTATTTGTGCTTTTCCCTTGCTGTTTTTAATATTTTTTCTTTGTATTTAATTTTTGTTAGTTGAATTAATATGTGTCTCAGCATGTTTCTCCTTGGGTTTAACTTGTATGGGACTCTCTGTGCTTCCTGGACTTGGGTGGCTATTTCCTTTCCCATGTTAGGGAAGTTTTTGACTATAATCTCAGAGACAGGTCTCTGAGATTGTCTTCATTTCTTTTCATTCTTTTTTCTTCATTCTGTTCCATGGCAGTTATTTCCACTATTCTATCTTCCAGTTCACTTATCCGTTCTTCTGCCTCAGTTATTCTGGTATTGATTCCTTCCACTGTATTTTTAATTTCAGTTATTGTGTTGTTCATCACTGTTTGTTTGCTCTTTAGTCCTTCTAGGTCCTTGTTCAACATTTCTTGTATTTTCTCGATCTCTGCCTCCATTCTATTTCCGAGATCCTGGATCATCTTTATTACCATTACTCTGAATTCTTTTTCAGGTAGACTGCCTATTTCCTCTTCATTTATTTGGTCTTGTGGGTTTTTACCTTGCTCCTTCGTCTGCAACATATTTCTCTGTCTTCTCATTTTGTCTAACTTACTGTTTTTGATGTCTCCTTTCCACAGGCTTCAGTGTCATTGTTCCTCTTGCTTCTGGTGTCTGCCCCCCGGTGGGTGAGGTTGGTCCAGTGCCTTGTGTAGGCTTCCTGGTGGGAGGGACTGGTGCCTGTGCTCTGGTGGATGGAGCTGGATCTTGTCCTTCTGATGGGCAGGGCCACGTCAGGTGGTGTGTTTTGGTGGGTCTGTGAGCTTAATATGACTTTAGGCCTGTCTGCTGATGGGTGGGTTTGTGTTCCTGTCTTGCTTGTTGTTTGGCATGAGGCATCCAACACTGGAGCCTGCAGGCAGTTAGGTGGGTACAGGTCTTGGAGTTGAGATGGAGACTTCCTGGAGAGCTGTTGCTGATTAGTATTCCCTGGGGCCAGGAATTCTCTGGCAGTCCAGAGTCCTGGACTCGGTGCTCCCACCCCAGATGCTCAGGCCCAGCCCCTGGCTGGGGAACCAAGATGCTGCAAGCTGCATGGCAAAAAAATAAATAAAATAAGGCAGGGGGAAGAAAACAGACTAACAAAACCCAAGACAAATAGCAAAGACAAAAACAAACAGACAGTAACAACAACAGTTAAAAAATAGAAAACAAAGGAACAAATAAAACCCAAGACAAATGGTAAAAGCAAAACAAACAAAAACTAGAAACACACACACATACAAAAAAAAGAAACAAAAACAAAAACAAAGAAAACAAAAAACAAGAGAACAACCAGACAAATAAGAGAACCCAAAAAAAGAGATCAAACAATTAAAAACAAAACTAACAAAAACAAAAAACAAGAAACAAAACAAAAGCAAATGCACACTAAAAAAAAAAAGCAAAGAAAACATAAAACAAACACAAAAATGATAAAAAAAAGATTAAAAACACAACATAACAAGGAAAAAACAGAAAACACCAAAAAAGCAAAGTAAAAATATAAAAATATATTTTAAAACATTTTAATAAAAAATAAAATAATAATTTTTTAAAACAGAACAAAACATTTAAAAAAATAGTAATAATAATATTTTCCTGGAGTCTCAGCTGTCAGTGTCCTTGCCCCCACCGTGAGTCACAGCCCACCTCCACCTCCCCAGGAGGCCTCCAGTACCTCTGGGTAGGTCTCTGGACCCACTCTGGGCACTGTGGCGGTAGTTCAGACTCTGACCTGGTCCAACGGTTGCTTGTATTTGCCCCCAGTGTCAGTTGTGGGAACACTCACTGTCCATTCAGATATTCCATATGTGCAGGGTTTACCAAGCTGATTGCAGGGATTTAATCTGTGACTTGTGCAGCTGCATGTAAAGATTTTCATTCCTCTTCCTTAGTTGCCCTGTCCCTTGGGCTCAGCTGTGGTTTTAGTCCCAGCTCTGCACATGCGCCACCCACAGGGGTCTGCTCCCAAAGCTGCCCTGGAGCACTCGGGTCTGCCCTGGTGACGACAACATGTAGAGGTGGCATGGCTGCTGGGGTTGTGGGAGCCCCGGCGGTGACAGGTGCACAGGGGTCTGGGGGTTGGCAGCCATGAGAGATCCAGTCCTGTCAGTGAGGAGGTGCCTGGGGAAGCCAGTGGCCATGGGCATGAGAGATCTGGCCCTAGTAGGAGCCTTTCCCAGCACTCAGTGGCCATTGTGAGAGGATCAGCCCTGGTGGAGGCCCTTCCTAGTGCCCGGGGGCAGGCACGAGAAAGCCAACCACAGTAGGGGCTTTTCCTTGCACCTGGCGGCAGGTGTGTATGTGCAGCCTCGGTGGGGACCTTTCCTAGCACTTGGGAGGGCAGGGGGTGGCGCATGGGGAGAGAGAGGCTGTAATGGCAGCTCCACCCCCTGCATGTCACTCAACAGTGGTACCTGGCTTCTGTGGCCGTCCAGGTTTCCTCCATAAGCATTCCCACTTGTGATTGCCTCCCTCCCGTCCCCTCAGGCTGTCTCCTCACAGCCGACAGCAGTCTTCTCCCTGGGTTTGCTCTCCAATCCCCACATTCCAGCTCCCAGCCCTTGTGCACACCGGCAGACACACATCCCAGTCTGGGGCACGCAGGGATGTGGCACAGACCATCTGTGTAGGTCACACTCTGTCCTGTCCTGTCTGCCACAGACCAGCCATTTCACCCTCCTCTGACAGTCTCAGATGTTCCCCTTCTGTCCCAACTGATTTCCATGTTGGTGAGGGGGCTTCCCCAGATGCAGGAACCTCTCCTCCTCCTCAGCTCCCCACCAAAGGGCACAGGCTCCATGCTGCTTCCTCTCCTCTTTTTCCCTTCTTTTTTCTGTCGTCCTACCTGGTTATGTGGGGATCTTTCCTGTCCTTTCCAGTGTCCAAGGTCTTCTGATGGTGTTCGGCCGGTGCTCTGTGAGAACTGTTCCATCTGTAGATGTGTTCTTGATGCATTTGTGGAGAGGCAGAAACTCCACATCCTTCTACTCCTCCACCATCTTGAAAAACCCCCTTGAGTTGGGTCTCGAAGATGTGCGTAGAGCCTGAGAGAAATGCTCTACACAAATGTAGAGCCATAACAATAGAAAGGGCAGTTGGGGCCAGACCCTGGGGGATCTTGAATACCAGGCTGAAAAGTCAGGCTCTATTTGATGGGAAATGGAAAACCACTGTTTTTTTAAAACAACTTTATTGAGGTAGTATTGACATACAATAAACTACACATTTCAAAGTGTAGGTTTGATAAGCTTTGGCACGTGTACACAGTCACGACACCATCGCCACCATCAAGGTAATGAATATATCCAATTATCTTCAAAAGTTCCACTGAAAGATTTTAAGACAATGGTAATCAAAGCAATGCTTTGGGAAAAGGATAGTTTTTAAAAAGTAAATGCCTCCTTCTGATACATTTTTTAAAAGTCTCAAAATCTCCTTCAGTGGCATGTAAAATTTCAAAATGAATTATACCATATCTAAAACTGAATCAAAAGAAGGGACAAAGAAATCACAGCTTTGGCCAATTCGGTGGCAATATATGGGACAGACTGGAATGGGGCAAGCTTGCAACAGGACAATCAATTGAAAGCACAACTAGAAGGCTTTACCAGTGGTCCAAGCAGGTGGTCATAAACTCTTGTAGGGAGAGTCAGGACAAAAAGGAAGGAATACGTGAGAAAGACTAGCTGGGGGAGTAGGAGAGCGGGAGAAGGGAAAAATGACTGAGGATTTGAGCTAGTTGGATGGCAATCTGGGAAAGTGTGGGGATAAGAAAGGTTGATAGAAATAAAGAATTAGAGTTTGTGGACATGGATTTAGCAAGAAGGAAAATAAGTCAGACGTAGGAATCACTCACATTGAGGTGAAAGGCAAAATAAGATTGGCTTGCTTTTGTGGGAGGCAGAGTTAATGGAGAGAAAAAGGTCAAGCTAGAACTTTATGAATTCCAAATCACAGGGTCTCCAAATTGTTTAAGCAGTGCTTAAAATATTCCAGGCACTGGGCTAAGCCCTTGACAAAGTGTACTGTATCTTCTGTCCCTCACAGTAACCCTATTGTGGAAACATAGGCACAAAGAAATTGGATTACTTGCCCAATGTCACATGATTTGTCTATGGTGAAACTAAGTTGTTAAAATCAGACAACCTAAATGCATTCTTGATCTCTGGGCTACAGTGTCTTCTTCTTGCAGCCCAAATCACTTCAGCATTCCTAGGATAGAGGGTGGCCTAACAACAAACACAACACCCAGGCCAGAGCTGCTTTACCCATTTGCCTGGCATACTCCCCAGGGGCACCATATCCTCTATCTCAAGATGCTACAGTATAGGGGAGTTCCCTGGTGGTCCAGTGGTTAGGACTCTGTGCTTTCACTGCTGTGGCCTGGGTTCAAGCCCTGATTGGGGAACTAAGATCCCACAAGCTGTGTGGCATGGCCAGAAAAAAAAAATACTACAATTTATTTTTGTCCAGTTTTATTGAGCTATATAACATTGTGTAAGTTTAAAGTATACAATGTAATGATTTGATATACATATATAGTAAAATGATCACCATAACAAAGTTAGTTAACATATCCATCACCTCACATAGCTACAATTTGTGTGTATGGTGAGAACTTTAAAAATCTACTCTCTAAGCGACTTTTAAATATACATTACAGTATTGTTAACTATAGTCACCATGCTGTACGTTACATCCCCAGAACTTTTCATCTCATAGGAAGTTTGTATCCTTTGACAACCTTCATCTGTTTCCTCTACCCCAACCCCCCACCCCCTGCCCCTGGCAACCACCGATCTGCTCCCTATTTCTATATCATTCAATTTAGATTGCACTTGCTGAGAATTAGTTCAAATGCATACAGAGAAGAATTTTATTTCATGAACAGAACAGCATTAGTCAAAGTGAAAATAATGATTTCACCTAAGAGGTCAAATACCACAAAACTCACCATGCTGAGTTTACAGTAATGTAAGGGACAGAGGAATACATCAAGTGTCTTAAATTGGTAGCAAAAAAAGCTAATTTCTTCTAAAGAGAAACATGAAATCTCATTTCTGGATTACTTAATCTAATTGTGATTTATTGAAGAATAGAGGAAATAGCATAACTTGAAAAAGTCAGAATACATTAACAGCACTACAGCTTTATTTCTGTGTATCTAGGGGAGCCAGATGGCTGGCTGGGTGAAGGGAGGGGATGTGGTTAACTTTGTTAAACTTTAGCCAAAGCCATTAACGCCTCTCTTAAAAAAATAGATATAGCAATGCTTTAGTAGTGATTTTCTTCCTGATGTTCAGGTAAATTGTCTGGTTTGGGGACTTAGAGATGAAGAAGTCTCTATTTGATGACTGCCTACTAATCTATGAGATTATTAAGAACTGTTATGAGATACACAGACCATAGAAACCATATGCTTTACCTCCAATCACTTGCGGCAGGGCCAGGGAAATATATACCTTCTATCGAATACTCAGGAGTCACCGAACTCCTTTTGCCAAAGATTCTAGAGAAAAGTGTGGACTACGCAAAAACTAACAAACACTCAGACTAAATTCTGAAAAAGGACTTATCCTATCTAGAGTTCTGTTTGGAATTATCAGGATTGCAACAGAGTTTAAATTACTCAAGGAGAAATGTTCATTTAGCTTTAGAGCAGGGGTCTGCAAACTTAAAGGGCCAGATAGTAAATATTTTAAGCTTTACAGGAGAGGCTATATGGTGTCTGCCATAACTACTCAACTCTGCTGCTGCGATGCTAAAACAGCCATGAATAATATGTAAAGAAGTGAGTGTAGTTGCATTCCAATAAAACTTTCTTTACAAAAAAAAAATTTAAAAAGCGGTAGGCTGATCGGGCCTGTGGGCTCTAATTTCCCAACCCTTGCTCTAAAGTGACGGTTCTCAAAATTTATGTGTACATTAGAATCACCAGTGGATCTGATTAAAAAGTTAGGAACCTAGGCCCCAGCCCTTCCCTACAGAATCAGAATATCTAGGGGATGGGGCCTAGAAATCAGCAACGTATAAGGTCACATGCAAGTGGTATGCAAACTGCACTTTGAAAAACACTGTGGTATGTAGCTAGCCTCATCTAAGCTGGGATGGCCCTACTGTCCCAGAAGTGGGCCAGCACTTCCTGCATCCTGTGGCAATAAAAATGCAGCAACTGTTTTATCGCTCTTTGGCCTTCCTAGTAGAAGAGCAGATGAACAAAGTGCTATTTTTTTGCTTCCAGCCTTGAAAATACATAAAATAATTGGGCTCAGGTGAAATTAATATGAGATTTAGGTTATGAATTTAAAAGAAAATCCTCAACTTAAAATAACAAGGTTTTCTAACCAAAGATCTCCCTGAAACCCTTTAGACCGCAAAATTAGTAGACAAGATCCTTACCAGAGGACAGGACTAAATCTGAAGGAATGGTTTACTGTGTGCTCCCTTTTCCCCACAGTATCTCCAGCAAATGCCTGCCCCGTTGCCTGGAATTCCACTACTAACAAGTCATTATTTTAAGTCTGGAGGTCTCTACTTCAACAAAACCTCATTAAAACTCATGTAAAAACAGAAAGTATAAAATCTCTATAGACCTCTGGGAGCTGCTCCTAACTTTAACAATCAGTAGAAAACAGGTTATTCAGCTAAGTTCAGTTCTGTCCAAGAGAAAGAGGGTTTTGATTTGGTTGTTTCTGTTTTAATTGCCAGAGATCAATCACCCGATCAGTCAAAGAAGATCAAAATTTTTCAGGCTGGAAAACAGCTCCACCTCTTCTTCAGCTCTCCAGATTTTCCTAGGAAGGACAATGAATATCCTACAGTCAAAGGAATGGTCTTCAGGAACTCCCTAAAGAAGCCAGAATGACCCACAGATAACTCCAGGGAAGGCAGCTCTTACTAAGGCTTCTGCTGATCTTGGAAATGAAGGGGAGTGCTCTAAGAGAGCAGATGTTCTAATGATTACTAAGGCATGGACTTAGAATGCCTCCTACTGTTACCACTACAGCAGATGCCACTAATTGTTTTTTGTTAGATAATAGTAAGATGATTCTGAACTTCCTCAACACACACTCAAAAGATGTTAGGGAAAGAAGACCCAGAAATTTACCAGTAGAGCAAAGTCAGACTTGAGATTAGAACTCCACCACTAATATACTTCATAGATGATTATGTATAGGAAACGGAAATTAGCTTGACAAAGTTAGCAGTCAACATTTTAGGCAGCCTGGCTCTGGGGTCCAAGGCCCGCTGGCTGAGCTTCTGACTCCTCCCCTTTTCCATGGCAAAAAAATCCCGGCATTTTCAGCAAAGTTGGAAGGCCAGTTTTCCTGCATGGTTTCCAACTGATGGAAAGAACCACGATTGGAGTCCCAGAGATTAGTACAAAAACAATGCAAATGTCTAGCAAAGCCAGGGGCCCCAAAATACTTACCCAACCTCCCTGGCCCTGGATATACTCTCGGATGGCAGTGTTCCCACTGATCATATTTGTCATGCGCGTAGCCACCTGTCTTGCCATCTCAGGAGTCATGCGGACCACATATTCAAGAAGTTTCACTGACACTGCCAGAAAGGCTCTCTCATAAGCCAAGCTGGAATCCTGGGCACACCAGGCCTTGCTGAGAGATTTTACTGTGTCCTGAAGTACAGCTCCTGCCTGGGGTAAGATATGGGATCTATTAGTGGAGTATCACTAAAAAAGTACAGTAGGCTGCAGGTGTAGGAATCCAGTAAAGCAAGTGTTTCTCAAAGAGTGGCAAGTGCACATTGGTTGTATCTAAGGTAATCTTAAGAAGTAGATGGATATAATTCAAAAAGAATCATGTACCACAGTGTTCACTGCAGCTCTATTTACAATAGCCAGGACATGGAAGCAACCTAAGTGTCCATCCACAGATGAATGGGTAAAGAAGATGTGGCACATATATACAATGGAATATTACTCAGCCATAAAAAGAAATGAAATTGAGTTATTTGTAGTGAGGTGGACGGACCTAGAGTCTGTCATACAGAGTAAAGTAAGTCAGAAAGAGAAAAACAAATACCATATGCTAACACATATATATGGAATCTAAAAAAAAAAAAAGAGAAAAAAAAATGGTCATGAAGAACCTAGGGGCAGGACGGGAATAAAGACGCAGACCTACTAGAGAATGGACTTGAGGACACGGGGAGGGGGAAGGGTAAGCTGGGACAAAGTGAGAGAGTGGCATGGACATATATACACTACCAAATGTAAAACCGATAGCCAGTGGGAAGCAGCCGCATAGCACAGGGAGATCAGCTTGGTGCTTTGTGACCATCTAGAGGGGTGGGATAGGGAGGGTGGGAGGGAGGGAGATGCAAGAGGGAAGAGATATGGGGATATATGTATATGTATAGCTGATTCACTTTGTTATATAGCAGAAACTAACACACCACTGTAAAGCAATTATACTCCAATAAAGATGTTTAAAAAAAAAAAAGAACAGAAAAAAAAAGAAGTAGATGGATAAACTTTTCTTACTTTAATATTTTTACTTTATTGTAATGGGTATTAGAAAAAACCTAAGCAGCCCATCAAACCCATGATTTGCTCAGGATGAACAAAATAATTAAAGGAAAAACAAAATGATTTGAAAGAAAAATACCAAGTACATCATAGCAGAGTTGGTCAAATTCTGAAGGTATGGCTTTAATGACTGAAGTCTGGGAAACTCTAAAGTAAAAAATAGATTAGCTTTTCCTCTTTCTATCTCCTTCCCCAGAAGTTTGATCCAAGAGTCATTAGGTAGGGCCGAGCAAGGTCTACTGTGGTGTAGTGTAGGGGACCCATGGTGGTCAAAGCAGGGTATCAGAACCCAGACAATCCGAGAAGGGCATCCACGGTGAGAGTACCTAGATCCTGGTTTCCAAATAGCATTCTCCATTAAAAGAAACTAGAGCTCCCTGGCAAATGGCTAATTTCAGGCTGGGGCTTGGAAAATATAAGACCTTCTGTCAAAAATTAAAGAAGTACTCAGAGAATGATAGGGACATGCCAAAAAGACACAGTCCAGGTTGAAAGGACTCCTACTGGTGGAAGCTAGGGCAATTTGAGCATACAGATAAATAATAATAGTAACAGATTATACCCACTGAATAAAGTAGGAATTCATGGGTCCACGTTGATATAAAAAATAAATAAATGAATAGATTAAAATTTTGGTGAGAAATGGGGTATTTATGTGGTTTCAAAGTACCTCCCTACAAGACACTTACTAATTAAAGGTGAAAAGATTAACTTGACAGTGAACAAGGCTTGCAGACACCATTTTAAGTGATTAAAATTAACACCAGTACTGGGACAAATTGAAATCTGCGTCACTTGATAGGATGCAGTGAAATGAACACAGCAACACTTCTGTGCTATTCCTACCAAAGGTACATATCCTGTATCAATTCAAGAGGAAACATCAAACAAACCCAAGTTAAGGGACATTCTTCAAAATAATTAGCCCATAATCGTCAAGTGTCAAGGTCATGAAAATCAAGGAAAGACTGAGGAACTATTCCAAATTGAAGGAGATGAAAGAGACATGACAACGAAGTGCAATATCTGATTCTGGCCTAGATCCTTCTGCTATGCAGGTGACCCATGAACAACTCAGAGGTTAGGGGAAACAATCCCCTGCATAGTTGAAAAACTACATATAACTTTATGGTTGGCCCTCCATAACTGCGGTTCCACATCTGCAGATTCAACCAACTGCAGATCGTGTAGTACTGTAGTATTTATTGAAAAAAAATATGCATATAAGTGGACCCATGCAGTTCAAACCTGTGTTGTTCAAGGGCCAGCTGTAAGTGAAAGTGACATCGTTGGGACAACTGAGAAAATCTGAGTGGGATCTGAGGATGAGATGATAATGTATCAATGCTAAATTCCTGGTTTTGATGGTTAGATTGTGGTTCTAAAAGAGGATGTCCTTGTTTGAAGGGGGTGATGGAACAGCATGTTGGCTACTTACTCTCAAACGATTCAACTTTTCTGTGAGTTTGAAGCTGTTTCCAAAATAATTTTTTAAATTAATTTTAGAAGAATTTTAGAATTTTAGAATTTTAATTTTAATTTTTTAAATTAAATAGAAAAAGTAGATTCAGCTACCAGCTACTTAGGAAAGCTTCAGTGCAAGCAATTAGGTGTGATAAGTCCAGTTCTGCCTGAGCTGCATTCAGTAGGAAGATAAAGCGTAATGGTTAAGGGTGTGGTTCAGCACAGAGATACACAGAATAGATTGGTGGTGACCAGGAGGTAGGGCGAGGTCAAAATGGGTAAAGGGGGGACTTCCCTGGTGGCACAGTGGTGCCTGCCAATGCAGGGGATACGGGTTCGAGCCCTGGTCCAGGGAGGTCCCACATGCCACGGAGCAACAAAGCCTGTGGGCCACAACTACTGAGCCTGTGCTCTAGAGCCTGCGAGCCACAACTACTGAAGCCCACGTGCCTAGAGCCCGTGCTCCGCAACAAAGAGAAGCCACTGCAGTGAGAAGCCTGCGCACCACCACGAAGAGTAGCCCCCGCTCACCGCAACTAGAGAAAGCCCACGTACAGCAACGAAGACCCAACGCAGCCAAAAATAAAATATTAATTAATTAATTTAGAAAAATGGGTAAAGGGGGTCAATTTTATGGTGACAGAGAGAAACTAGACTTCTGGTGGCAAGCATGCTGTGGTGTATACAAAAGTGGAATTATAATGCTGCACACATGAAACTTATGTGATGTTATAAAGCAATGCTACCTCAATTTAAAAAAAAAGTGTGATTCTGGAATCAGTCTGGGTTCAAATCCTAACTCCACCACTTACAAAGTAATCTAATTACTTATTTCCCTATTCTTCAGTTTCCTTATCTGCTTAAATGGATACTAAGTCAGAAAATACTTTTTGAGGGCCTATTGTATATCACGTTCTGTTCTAGGTTGTGTGAATATAGCAGTGGACAAAATGGGTTAGCTGTTTGCTCTCACAGTGTTACATGCAGATGGGAGAGGTTGCACTGTGGATAAGTTTCCATAATGTCTCATAGAGTGGTGTAAGGACCAAATGAGATAATAAGTGTAAAGCATTTAGAATACTGTCTGGCACATGGTAAGTGATGAGTTAATATTAGCTGTCATTATTGATATTAATCAGCAACCTCTTTTAGAACGTTGCCTATGGTATTTACATCCCATACAGAGTCCAGGAATCAGGACACTGATGAAAAGCCAGATGCGCCCTAGTGGGCTGCTGTAAGTGCTTATCCTTCATTGCATCGGATTTGTCAAATGCCTATCCTTCCTGTATATAATTTTATTGCTGGACCTTGAGGAAAAAAAGATGTCCACTACCAGCAAAATAAATATTAAAACAGGTGCATAAAAGAATAAAATGCTTTACCAAGAATAAAATGCTATATATATGCTCTATGCCATTAAGCACAGCTCTGATGAAAAACAAATAGAAACCATCTGAAGGCTGATCAGCCTATGCCAAAAGCTCTCCACCTCAATACCACCTAGGCTTTGATTAACTGCTAAAGAATTGGCAGTTGAAGAATTCCTGCTGTATCTCCTTAGATGCATTAAGCCCCCAAATCTTTCACAGAACATTTCTAGTCACAGTCATATAGGAGTAGTAAGAGAAGGACATCTGAAACAGAAAAAAAGCAGCAAACAATAGAAGGAAGTAGCAGAAACTTGACCTGTCCCTGAATGGTTTCTGCGATGATGTTTCTGGCAGGAGCTTCCAATTCTCCATTGAACTTGTCACCCAATATCCGAAGGCGACCAACAATGATGGCCACATCAAAAGAGCAGACCTCTCCTAAAACAGAGGGAACACAGTCACATTCATCACAATGTTTGAAGGGATGGCAAGTCCCAGGAATCTGGGCATTGAAGAAAGTTCTCTAGACTTTTAAACAATTTGGGCATCATTCTCTCCCAAGAAAACATTCAATATTCTGTCAACACCAATAGAAGACAGAAAATCTCCCTTCACTGAGAATCTCTTTCCCTTCTATAAAGACTTCAGATATTGCTGAAAGCTTAGAGTTTGCCTTTTGAAACTTAAGAAGAAGTAAGCAAGCACATTCAGATTCTCTTGTTGACCTGCAATTACCACCTAAGGCCAGAAGCCTTACCTGAATCTGGTTCGTTTGCACAACGTAGGGTCCGGTTGGCAACCTGACAAGTGGGACCTAAGAAGTCTGTGAGTAGAGAGTCTACAATGCATTCCGTTTGCTCCTCAAAAGTTCGGGGGCTCTTCATTTTAGGTGTTTATGGCCAAGTTTTGCTTTTCTACAAAACAAAGCAGTTTTCAGCTCAGAAGGAAGTCAGAAACACTGGTAAACCAGATGTGTCCCTCTTGTAAAGTTTCTTAGTGGGACGTGGAGTCCTGGAGCCTTTCCCACCACCTGTCTTCAAAACAGCTGCTCAGAAAGGTGGGACTTCTCTGAAGAGCTCACCCACACACAGCTGGGGAGGTTTGCTGAAGACTTTCAGTTCCTTATCTCAGAGCCACACCCAAGCCAGTACCTAGGGTTAATGAATAACTTTAATAGTTAGATAGCCAATCTAGAACTGAAAGAGTCAAGGAAGAGCCTCTTGGGCAACACTAAGAAACTTCCTGCTGGGTTCTGGGTACGGTGTAATTTAAAGAAAGAAATTTTGAAGTTCTATTACACAAGCATTCAACTCCTGACTATGGCATTCGTTTGCCACTATCACACACCGATTACTTACTGAGTACCAGTGTGTAAGAAACTACACATACTTGGCACTATAAATAACCCAGAAAAATGACACAGATACAGTTCCCATCCTCATGGAGTCATACTTCAGCATGAATGACAGATATTAAATGACTAATCATATAATTTCTTGTGCTTATTAAGATACAGTGTGTTATTACAGTGTATAATAAGGAAACAAACCTGGGGGTAAGGAAGGCTTCCTTGAGTAGTAACATCTGAGATGAGCTCTGAAGGACAAGCAGGGATTTATTAGGCAAAGAGTAGGAATAAGACCATTCCAGATGGAGGGTATAGGATATATAAAAGCTGAAAAGGTGAATAAAAATTTGGGCATTTGAGGAATTGTAAATGGGGACAACACAAAGTATTTCACAGGGAAAGAACAAGGATTAAATAAAATAATGTTATGTGGAATGACCCAGCAGTATCTGACACACAGCAAGTGTTAAATATCTTCCTTTTAGCCCAAGGTCTAATGACCAGGATAAAAGGGATCTGGGATTTACTCTCTAATAGAATTAATTGGGATTTTCCTAACAGGGTTGGACTCCATTGTCGTTTTACAGGTTCTCAGGATTGGACACTTCATAGTGGCTGCCTTCTTAATGTTAACTACACCTAGATTCTGGGTTTGTATCTCAGAAGCAGCACTCAAACCTATCAGCCCTTCCAGGTATTCTGACCTGGTGAACTAGTAAGAGATTCAAGCATAAACAGTAAGTTAGTTGTTCAAAGTGGAATTTCTAGCTTGCAAGATAATCAGAGCCAATCTTCTGCTTTCTATTCCATTCTAAAAAAAAAAAACATCATAAATTCCTTTCAGACTAGGAGCAGGAATTATGTAGCTGAAGGGCCATTTTTATTTGTCATTATCAATCATTAGGGCTGAAACTTCAGTTTCTACTAAATAGCCTTCAGACCTCTAATGTCAGAGATAATTCTAGGCCAACCTCCTTTCACACTAGAGTGAGCCACTGACAAGTTAAGGATTCCAACAAGTACATTTATGACATACTCCCAAAATAATATACAAAAACAAAAAATTATAAGATACTATCCAACTGGTGTTAAATAGCTTGCCCAAGGTAAGTGGCATCAGTTAAGTGGCAGAATAGAAATTTAAAACCAAGTGTGTCTTACCATTAATAATAAACCTTTTCCCACAATAATAAACCACCTTCCTCATTTCACTACTGATATGCTTATGGACAAATGCCATCTTGGGAATCTAATCTTTGCATAATCTTATCTACCCTTTGCATTATCTGTACAATCAATGTTGTAAGGCTATAGAAACACAGTATACCCTTCATGAGCAATGTGGGGTAAAATTTCCTCCTTTGTTTATTTCTCTCTGGGCCTTCAATGTAGTACCCTCCCAACCACTCCTTTCCCTCACCAGCCCACATACCCTTCACTCTTGCAGTTCAAATATTGTATTCTTAATTATTACTAAAAAGTGAGGCCAGAATTTTTTCACTATCACTTGCTTCTCTTGCTGTTCTGGTGATAACAATTAATATCCCTTTCCCAAAGCCTCATCTCATTACATCATTGGCTCAAAATCCAGGATCTTGTCATCTGCACCAGGCCTGCATGTGAATGAGGATCCTGGGGTACAGCTCCTCTCAACATGAAGACCTATAACTAAGAAAAAAAGTTCTTTGTCTCCCCTCCCCCAAACACCCAATATATGAGAAAGGGACAAAATAATTTTAACAGAACTCCCATTCAAAAAGGAGGAGGGAATGGAGACATTTAACAGTCGCTGGTCCATAGCGGTAAAATTATCATCAGGAACTATGCAAATGATTGCCTCTGTAATGTTCCAAAGCACCAATGTCATTGGTGGGCACTCATTGTATGTGTTACTATTTACCAACTAAGACAGACATTAGAAGGCCATTTTTCTAAAAGCAGAGTATCAACTACCCTCATGGATTTTAAAGATAAGCATCTACTTATATCATCAAACCATATACCTGCAGAGGCTAGAGAGCTCCTAGGGAGAAGGAATATTAAATAATTAACTTCATGGTATACTTAAGCTTTAGTCATTTTGATTGTAAATTAGTAAAACTAGACTACAGTTAAGAGAAGTCAGTTCTTCACTGAGATCATTTTAAAATTACACTTTTCAAAAGCAACAGTTGCATATTCTGCTATGCCCCTACTTTACAGAAAAGCAACCAGGTAGGGCTTAATCTTCTAAAAGCTCCGATAGTTGGGATCACTTTAGCAACATTCAATTGCTGAGCTGTACCTAATTTTCTTTAGGTCAATATTTCAATTATAGTCTTTAATTTTTTAAAAAGTCAATCAATTTACTCAGTTTCTACCACTTACATTCTGTTCCCTTGTAACACTTAAAACTGGCACTCACACTTCGATTTTGTTTTAATACCTAATTAAACATTCACAGCTTAACTGAACAAGTCAAAACATGGGAAGCAATTCTGAAGCTGTTCTGATTCCCCTACTTCCAGCCCCTGGGGATCCATGGTCTCGATCAGACTTTTTCAACTGGGGGTGATTTTGACCCCCACAGTAACTTGGCAATGTCTGAAGACAGTTTTAGTTGTCACAACTAGGGGTTCTATTGGCATCTAATGGCATAGATCAGAGATACGGCTAATGATTATCCTACAGTGCACAGGAAAACCCCCCACGGCAAAGAATTATATGGCCCTATATGTCAGTAGTACCACTTTTGAGAAACTCTAGTCTAGATGGAATTCCATCTATTGTCTTCTATGTGGTCAACACAATATAATAAAACACACTTCAAACACCAACCCCCAAACACCATCAGAATCTAATTACTTACAGCCATTCATTCAATGCTATTTATTGAGTAATCACTATGTGGTTGGCACTGTAGAGATAGAAGGAAAGAAAGATAATCACTGTCCTTAGAAACTGTCTGGTTGAGACAGACAACTCACACACCCAGGCCCTTGCCAGAAAATTCAGCACTGTTATCTACTCTTGTTAAAAGCTTAGTTGAGAGAAATGATGGTGAAGCATTATTTGAAGGATATGCAGTCCATCTATGTATCTAGGTAGAAGAAGTCCTTAAATTAAGCTGGATGATACTTGGGTCACAGTATCTGTAGTCCTTGAAGAAATGCCCTCACTAAGCTCCATAGTAAAGTTATGCTCTCTGTTTGTATTGAAGAACACCATAACAAAATCATGTGAAACTCTTTACTAACTTCCCATAGGAATCTTCTACATATCACTCAGTGCCATCCATGTGAAACTACATGTAAATTTCTCTTCGAAATTAGAATTGAAATGTCTCTTTCTCTCTGGCAACAACTATACAACCATTTCTCTTTATTCTGACTGCCAAATCACTTACAGAGCTAAATCTGAGGCTCAACTATATCAACTACGTAGGCCCTTTCAGCCTGCACATTTGTATATGTTCCCATCCCTGACCCAGCTGGTTTCACAGGTATTTTTATTTTTCCTGTGCTGGATTCTCTGGTTATTATACTTTACCATCACTTTATTACATCTGTTTTTGCCATAAGTTGTCTCAGTGTATAAAACGTGGTCAGGTATGAATAAAATTAAATGTGAGACAGAGTGACAAGAAAACAATTACAACAGTGCTGCTAGACATGTGCACTGACTGCTTTCACAGCTTGAATGAGACCCCTGATGAAGGCAAGAGGGTCACAGAAAACTTCCTCAAAGAGCTCATGCCTGAGCTGAACACTGAAAGATAGACTAGGTGTTACTTAAAGAAGACATGAGGATGAGGAAATGGTCTAGACAAGAAACAAAAAGCAGGTACCAAAGCACAGAGGTGAGAGAGAGCCGAGTGTATTCAGGGAACTGCAAGTGGTTTGCTTTTGCCAGAACACAGGGTATCCTGGGGAGTGCTGAGACATGGCACTGAAGAGGTACTTTAGATGCCAGGCTAAGGACTCTGAACTCTGGCCTAAAGAGCATGATTAGAAATATGAGAACAGTCAGGAGTTTACTGCAATAATCCAGGGAAGAAAAGATGACCCCCACAAATGATGACCCCGTCAGTTCCAGACACATCAGGCATCTTTAATGAGTAAAACAATCCCTTAAACTGATTAGGAAAGAATCCAAATCCTACCCTCACCCCATTCCCACCCCCTTACCAACAACATTAACCTTTACCACATCACCTGGAAAAATGGGGTCATTCACCAATGATCTTTGGACAAGAATGTAAGAATTCTCATTCCCAGATTCCCATTCTCCTTTGCATTTGATATAATCTGGACTTACAAGCAGCTATAATAAGAAAAACTAAGGAACTCTGACAGCTATTCATCTCACTCAGGACAGGCAAGAAGCTGTTATGATTTTATGTCTCCAATTGTTCCAATCACAGTTTCTAATACAGAAATAAAACTGTTCAGTGTCTCTGTCCTCGCCTTGTTTTGTTTTACTGAGATCTGCATTTGCAAGTTCTCGGGCTCCAACAGCAGTTCTGTCAGGAACAGACAGCCAGTGTCATCCTGAGCGCTGAGGTAGGCTTTCCACGGCTGAGCCCCAGCCCTGTTCATCGCGATGGTCTGGATGTTCACGACTTGCAGGGCCATCTGGAGGGTGTCAGGATGGACTGCTCCCTGCCACGGGAACACCTGCTGATGAGCAACTTTGAGGCTCAGCCAAGTTTTCTCAAAACACTCAGCAGTAAGCTGGTGATTGGGGACTAGCATGAGGGCTCTGGAATCAGGGAGTTCTTGGACCCTCTCCTTGTTCTCTTCAGGAATCAGGGGTCCTACAAGAGTCAGAAAGCTCGTGTAAGAGATGCTCTTAGTCTGTAGAACTACATTTTTTAATCTAGATTTCCAAAAATACACAATGTGACTTTTATCTTTGGAGAAATGGCTTGAATAACCAATGATGAACTTCCTTCTTGTTCACAGAGACAAAATTCGGGCAACAGTCTGAGGTTTAGCTAGGGTACTCTACTCTCTACCAGTCATTGCAAAAGATAAAGATTTTTCATGACAAGGTATAAAGTAAGGACTATTTTTACCTGATGTGGCAAAAGGTGCAGTGTTAGGAAGCTCTGGGCCACGACGTTCTACTCCCTGGCATTTAGAGATGGTTGCCCAGCGGGCTTTGCCATATACTGGCACCAGCGTGTTGAAGTCCGAGGCCCAGCTGTTCACAGGTCTTTCTGCCTGATCCTCCAAAAGTCTGAGAGAAGGGTCAGATTTAGGGCTACATAGGATCCGCTTCACTTCATCGATGCCAGCTAAGAGGAGGCGATAGTAGAAGAGACCTCGGTCCCGTACTGCCATATCCTTTTCTTCCTCTGAGGTAAGACAACAGACTAAGTTAATTAAAAACAAAAACGAAAACACTCTTTCTACCCCTGTGCCCATCAGAATAGGAGAAAAAAATGAAGGAGGGAGGAAACCCTAGAAAACGTTGACATTTTCTTCTTGGGTCCCAGACGGCTCACCAAACAATGAAAGCTGTGAGAACCTGTATGACTGGTCATGGCAAGTACCATTTCCTTCTTTTTTTTTTTTTTTTTAAATTTGATTTTATTTATTTTTTTATACAGCAGGTTCTCATTAGTTATCCATTTTATACATATTAGTGTGTATATGTCAATCCCAATCTCCCAATTCAACCATTTCCTTCTGAAGAGCCTACCTATGCAGTAGTATAACAAACGGCCCAGCGTGTCCTGGCACTCGGCGGGTCGAGAGAGGAAAAGGCGCAGCAGAGCCGTGAGCAGCTCCATCTTGACAGCTGGAAATATCTCCGACTTCACATTCTCTACGAAGTCTTCCAACACATAAGGAGCATTGGGGATTCTCTCCCCGTGGACGCCGAGTAGCCAAATAAGCGCCTGCTTCCCCTAGGTAATAAGGGAGTAAGAACAGGTGCTCAACATTTGGCTGTCCAGAACACAGGCCAGAGCAGACAGTAGATAGCAGCAGGTTTTGCTTTTCCCCTAGAGTCAGTAGAAAAGGTATAATATTTTATTTACTTCCACTTGCATTTATTAATCCACCCCCTACTAAACTCTCTACAACAAATAGGAATGAAATTCTACCACACAAAAGGAGACTTAAGACTCTCACAGCCTATGTTGCTTAAGCAATAAGGCTTCCTCAGCTTTGAGGCTTCTGCCCCAATTTGGGGTTTAATGCTTCAGTGGAAGCTATTGGAAGATTCCCCTAAGTTGCTCCATTAAAGTGGTGATTAACCTAGAGTGCACATCAGAGTCACCTGTGAAGCTTCTTAAAACTCTATGTGTCTAGGGCTTCCACTCTTGAATATTTGAGTAGATACTGGAAGCCCAAACATTTGTAAAAATTCCACAGACGATTCTGATTTTCATGCCAGCTGAAAACCCTATGGTCTAAATCTCTGACTCAAAACTGTTCACAAGAACAATGGTATCAAAATATTTGTAAGAAAACCATAGCTAAATCCTAATGTTTTTATAATTTATATCCCACCTACACCCAAAAGAGAATCTGAAGTGGCAATCAATTCTAAGAATTCCACTTCAGACACTGGGTGGAAAGAATAATTAGATTCCATTTCACAGAGCAGGGTCCCAAGCACTCCGCCTCTGCCTAGAAGTAAAGGAGAATTACAGCCTACCTCGCTATCTTGAATGCTCTCCTCACAGCCGGGCAGGGCCTGACACACAGCTTCTGTACACTGAGGACACAACCAAACCAGGTCTCGGAAAGTCTGCACCACCACTAGAGCACAGCTCAGGACACAAGAGCACAGGATTAGAGCCTCCGCACGGGAAGGAATCTTAAGAAAAGTCACGTATTCAGGCTAGATTACTGGGGGAATTTCTGTAAAATGGGCGTTTGGTGGGGTGGTCAATGATTACCTGAGAAATGTCTGACATGGGCAACAATTTCTTAAATAAATGTTGCTCATCAGATTGCCATGAGGATAAAGGAGTTAATGTATGTGAAAGCACTTGGCAAACCAGAAAGCATATACAAATGTGGGGGAGTGCTGCTGTCGAATGACGCTCTGAGGACAGTATAAATGGAGCCACCAGGGTTGGAGCTACGGTGAAGCAAGCAAGGTGCCAGGGTGTAAAATTTAAGAAGACACACAGAGTTAGCATTTGCACAAACTTGAGAGCGAGTGCCTCTTTATATACATTCTTTTCTTAAAATATATATTCTTTTCCATTCTGGTTTATCATAGGATATTGAATATAGTTCCCTGTGCTATACAGTAGGACCTTGTTGTTTATCCATTCTCTATATAAAAGTGAGTGCCTCTTTAAATGTTTGCATCCTAGGCACTTTGCCTGCCTCACCCTAGTCCCAGCCTTGGAAGCCACTGCTTACAGTATGCTGCCATAAAGCAAAAAGAGGGGTAAAGGTGGGGAAATAACAAGCAAGGTCACCCTCGCACCCTTCATGATCTATACAACAGCCTTCTAGACTCATGGCAACCTGAAGACTACCTACCCTGTTAGATCTATATGTTTCTCTGATGCAACAGATGATGCAAAGAAGAGTTTAAACCTCTGTTATTGAACAACAAATATGTTTTGAGCAACTACTATAGGTTGGGAAATTGACCATAAAAAAAAAAAAAAAAAAATCCTAGAAAGGTAGCCATTACCTGTGGTAATGTGCTCTTGTCGAAGCCCCAGCAGCTCTGTTAGAATCTGCACACATTGATCCGTGTAGGTCCTGGCGATGCCACCTACAGAGGAAGGGAAAGCAGAAAAATGTGTTAAGTCAAATACTAGCACCTCATTCTAAAATAATTTCCCACCAGCCAAAGAAAGACCAAGAGGACCAGAAATACCTAAAAAAAAGAAAAAGAAAAAGAAAATCACCCCTTGCTTGATGAAATAAGAATCTAAGTTTACTATAAAGGGAGCCTTGGTAAAATGAATTTCCCATTGAACAAGGTTGAAAACTTTTAGTAACAAAGGTATTTATGTGGCAGCCAGTTTGCTGCAGCACACCTGTACAGGAGTAGTCCTGCTGGGAACACTGTGCAACAGGCTCCAGACTGCAGGATTTCTACTCCCCTCTTTGTGCCCTCTTCTCTGCCTCTAGAAATAACCATACTTTATTCTACATACGAGGGTTCCTTCTCCTCCTCTACTTGAAGTCCTCCAAAACTTAGCTCCCCAGCTGCTTGCATTTGACTCACTCCAGCCCTTTAAATTCCAGACAGAGTAGCATGAAAAGGTCTGTAAGTATTAGGTTTTACTCTGTGCTGGTCCACTCAGCATAATGCGTAGCCCGGAGCAGAATCTTGATAAAAGATTGCTAAATTTTCAAAGGACTTTGAGTCAGGAAAGCTGGGTTCCAGTTCCAGTTCAGGAACTATGTGACCTTTGCGCAATTTAAGAAACTTCCTGTGCCTGAGTTTCTTCATCTTTGAAACGAAGTTAATAATAACACTTGTCCACTTTTCTTGATTGCCTCACAAGGCTGTGGGAAGATGATATACAGAAAAGCATTTTGGATAACAGACGACGAAAGGCAATATAAACTGTGTTACAGTTTGCGTTACACCTGTAGTCTATATCCTGGAAGATACGGAAACACCACCAGTGTTGACCGAAAAAACCTTTCTCCCCACCTTGTTTGTAGTCACTGACCCAACTGTTTGGTGCAAGATACTTTGCCTCTGAAGCAAGATTCACTCCCTTTTCTCTCTGTGGTTCCACAGCTTTCTAGCTGGTTGGTCTAGGCTCTCACAAAGGAAAAGCAACAGACGCCTACCTATGGCAAAGATGGCAGCCTGCGCGAAGTCGGCGGACACATCCGTGCAGTACCCTCGAAGCTCCTCCAGCACCTGCTGCACGTTCTCGTCGTTCACCAGCTCACACAGCACCTCCACCTTCTGGAGCTTGACGTAGTGGGGCTCCGAGTAGGAGCAAAAAAACTTTTTGTAGTGGCTGCTAAAGTGACCCGGCAAACTGTGCAGGACCTGGCGCGCGTGGCAGAGGGCGGCAAAACAGAGCTCGCGGCTCTCTGAAGAACAGGCAGCCAGCAAAGTTCCCTTGACTTGCATGAGCACGTCCGTTTGCACATGGGGGAAGTTTTTTGCCAAGATCAGAAAGAGTTTGGTGGCTCCCATCACCACACCTGGGCTACTGCTCTTGAGAAAACCGTCCAACAGGTTGAGAATGTCAAACAGCTCCTCCTCACTGCGGGGCTGGTAGCGGAGCAGAAAGTTCAGTACTTCAGCCTGGCCCCACTGGTCCAGTGTTGACATTCTATCCAAAAAAGAAAACAAAAGTGCTATTCTAGCCACAAAATTAGGACCACCTCCATGCTACTGCCATGTCACCAGTCATCTGTTCATCACAACAAGGGGAGAATTCTTGAAAATAGGTTGTGCCATAATCAAATTATTCTTTTGATGTACTAAAGTCTACACAAAATAAGGCTTTAAATTCCAAGATGAGTTTACGGTACAAGTGCACACTCATCGAAGGCCAAAGACATGATCACTATACCCTAGATCCAGATTCTCTACATTTTAAGATAGTATGAATGGCTTAGTTTGGAGGACATAACGACTGCAGAGGACAGAACCTATCCCTGAAGGATCCTTCTGCCATCTCTCTATATCACCAAAAGAAACTAAGGCAAATTTTAAAAAAAATTCTCTCAATGAAACATGAGGAAGTTAACAGTTACGGTTAACTTTCTTTACTACTCTACAGAAGTTGTTCAAGACCTCTCCTTCATTCAATACATCAACAAGATCCCACTAGGATGTAGATCTGATCATGATAAAAGAGCACAGAGGCATCCAAACCGATTTAAGAGATGGTGGGCGATGGGCTTATTGATGACAACACCTCCTTCCTGTTTCAGAATTTCCTCCAGAGACCTCAGGCAGTTCACAACCACAATTGGATCCTGGTCACGCAGCAAACTATATAATTCGTTTACCAGGGCACCATCTATAGAACGGAACAAAGATCTCACATAAAGAAAAGTTTCAGAGTCAAGGTGATAGAGCCATAATAACATTTCCAGGCAGACAAAGCTGAACTTCTCTGCCACAAAAATAACAAAGGCAGTAACAAAGTGCAAGGCCAAAACAATGGCCATTTCCAGACTGTTCTAAGCAGCTAAGGCACAGGATCTCACGTGGGCCCCAAAGAAAGGACTTCTCTAATCTCAGAAAATACCAAGCCCTGCATCCTACTTAAAAGAGACATACAGAAGTAGGGTCACATTATTATTTTCTACCAAAGCTACATACTCTTTTACAAAGTCATATAATGGAATCACAAATAAATACTGATCATGGTAGATTACACTGAAACTTACCCACTTCAGAGTCTCCATGAAGAGTATGCATCTTGGCACAGCCAAGGACTGCTACCCTCCTGACATATGAAGCCTTATCCTGCAGACCGTTGAGAACTGGCTGTTGGATATATTCCTGCACACCAGGCAACCTAAGCAACACATCCTAGAGTCAGTCAGATCCTAAGGTACTAGTTTTGACATAATTTAGCCCCTATTCACTTAACAGAGGGTTTAGTAGATGTTTGAATACGCATTGGTCAGATTTCTCTCCAACAAACTGGAGAAAGCTGCCGCCAAACTTAAAAAGCCTTGACTTTTCACGTGGAATAATGCCACACAGGCAGGTTAGAAAAATACACACACACACACACACACACACACACACACACACATTTAGAAATCTTTAACTATTTCAGGGACTTCCCTGGTGGTCCAGCAGTTAAGACTCCGTGCTCCCAATGCAGGGGGCCCGGGTTCGATCCCTGGTCAGGGAACTGGATCCCGTGTGCCGCAACTAAGACCCAGAGCAGCCAAATAAATAAATAAATATTTAACTATTTCACTGAGAGTAAGGATAGAAAAATTCCTTAATGAAATCACATATATAGTTTTTTAAACCAAAGCAATGGCCGAAAACCTGAGTTCAGATTACAACAGTGTCTTCCCCAGTATTAAGGAGTTCAAATAAATTGTTGTCATTAAAAACCTGCCCCGGGCTTCCCTGGTGGCGCAGTGGTTGAGAATCTGCCTGCCAATGCAGGGGACACGGGTTCGAGCCCTGGTCTGGGAAGATCCCACATGCCGCGGAGCAACTGGGCCCGTGAGCCACAACTATTGAGCCTGCGCGTCTGGAGCCTGTGCTCCGCAACGAGAGGCCACAATAGTGAGAGGCCCGCGCACCGCGATGAAGAGTGGCCCCCGCTTGCCGCCACTAGAGAAAGCCCTCGCACAGAAACGAAGACCCAACACAGCCAAAAATAAATAAATTAATTTTAAAAAAAAATGTGCGATTAAAAAAAAAAAAAAACCTGCCCCATGAGCACATGAACTTATCAGCCACTGAGATACAGGACGGGAGGGGAGTGCTCACCTGAGGCTACACATGCTCCGTAGTGCCAACCCTCGCACCATCGGGTTGGGGTCCGAACAGTCTTTGCACAGTGTATTGATGGCCAGGAGAGCTAGATCTGGTTTCAGGGGGGCATAGGTACACATGTAGAGATAAACCAACTTCTTCTGAACAATATCTATAGTGGCACTGGCCTTCACCATTTCCATGAAAACACCAGACATGTCCGAGCCCTGGGTCATGTGCCTGAAACCAACACACAAAGCAGGAAAAAAGTAAAATACATAATCCCCAACCTACAACAGAAAGCCTTTTACTTATACATGCCCTGGATATCCAACTAGATTGTGATCTCTTACAGCGGAGCAACCAGGTCTACTTTGTCTATCATATCACACAATACTTCACAACGGGCCTGCAATAAACGTGCTTCTATTCATTCAACGAACTAGTACATTCCAGTCACATTCAGATTTTACATTCCACGGATATGTTCTGGGGAATAATCTTGAAGAAGGCATGGTCTCAGATCTCAAGGAACTCAAAGGTCTACCAAGGAGGCAGACAAGAACACCGCTAATTACAGAATGTTAGATTGGTATTATAACAGAAGTAACAGACAAGGTGCAGTGGGGATCAGGAGGTCTAACACTGCCAAAAAGTCATGAAATGTTTCCACAGAGGAAGAAATACTTGAGCGGAATGAGCAGGAGCTCCAGGCAGGTGTAGTAGATAGGTAATGATACACACTATGAGGCATGTGGACATGAGCAAGAATGGTACATTCTTTTCAGAGTATGCAGGTAGTTAACTGCGTGTTCCTTGGGTGCTATGATAAGAAATTTGGACTTTATTCTGTAGATCACTGTTTCTCAAACTGTGATCTCCTATAGCAATTAGAGGGGATGTCTGTTTAAAATGCAGATTCCTGGGTTCCATCCCACCCTACTGAAATCAGAATTACTGGATTGGATGAAAATTTTACATTTTCTAAAAAAGCACCCCAAGGGACTTTTGTGCATACTGAAGTTTGTGATCCACAGCTATACACAAGAGTTATATTGTCAAATTCATATGCTGGAAAATCAGTCCGGCTGAAATGAGGGCCTAAGGTGACCTACTACTAAGCTACTGCAATTGCTTAAAAAGGGAACCAGAACAGCAGTGCCAATTAAAAAAAAAGAGGATGGACCACAATGTTCATTGCAGCTCTGTTTACAATAGCCAGGACATGGAAGCAACCTAAGTGTCCATCCACTGATGAATGGATAAAGAAGATGTGGCACATATATACAATGGAATATTACTCAGCCATAAAAAGAAACGAAATTGAGTTATTTGTAGTGAAGTGGATGGACCCAGAGTCTGTCATACAGAGTGAAGTAAGTCAGAAAGAGAAAAACAAATACCGTATGCTAACACATATATATGGAATCTAAAAAAAAAAAAAAAAAAGGTTCTGAAGAACCTAGGGGCAGGACAGGAATAAAGATGCAGACATAGAGAATGGACTTGAGGACACGGGGAGGGGGAAGGGTAAGCTGGGACGAAGTGAGAGAGTGGCATGGACTTATATACACTACCAAATGTAAAATAGATAGCTAGTGGGAAGCAGCCGCATAGCACAGGAAGATCAACTCGGTGCTCTGTGACCACTTAGAGGGGTGGGATAGGGAGGGTGGGAGGGAGACGCAAGAGGGAGGAGATATGGGGATATATGTTTATGTATACCTGATTCACTTTGTTATAAAGCAGAAACTAACACACCATTGTAAAGCAATTATACTCCAATAAAGATGTTAAAAAAAAAAAAGAGGATGGATACTTAGAACCATGAATCCATACCATCAGACTTGAGCAGTGACAATCAGGTGTCACCAAGACTGACTCCCACATTTGCTCAGCTGGGTGGTGACGTTCATCAACACAAATACAAGTGGAAGAGCAGGTTTGGGGAGGGCGGAAGGATGTAGGTACAATTTTGCATGTCTTTGAAGAAATATCCAGGTGGAAATGCCAAGCAGTCAGTAGGATCTGTGGGTCTGACGATGAAAAAAAAGGAGGTCTGTGCTAGACACAGATCTGGAAGTCAGCAGTACAAGTTCAAGATATGGATGAAACCACCCAGCTGAGTAAAATAAGCAAAATATGTCCCACAAGGGAGACTTAGACGGCAGTCCAGAGAAGCAGGAAGACCAAATCATACAACTGCCATGGGTGCAAGTTCACTTAATCTTTCTGAGCGGCCAGGGGTAGAGAGCCCTGACGGGGATGGCAATGGGGGAGTTAGGGCGTTAGGTGATACCTAATCACTCGCTGGATGACATTCCGATAGCGCAGCCTATCAGCCTGAATGTGAGGGTTACACAGAGCCTTCTTCAGCTCCTTCACCACGTCCTCGGAGCCCAGGTACGGCATCTTCTCGAACAGTCACGGGGCAGTTCCCAGAGATCCCTAGGTAACTCGTGGGCTCCTTCTAGCCCTGACGTGGGGACCTGGGTAAAGGAAACGTCAGTCAGTGAAGAGACGACAGGCGCGATCTGGCCCAGCCTTGGCTTCCCCCAGGGCCGGCATCCGGGCCCTACCACACTCAAACTTCAACCCTCTCGCTCCCGGGCGAGGCCCACCCTAGGCTCTGCGGATCCTTCCGGGGACCTGCAGGCTGGTTCGCTCCGCCCACAGAGCTCTCCCGCAACCTCTAGGCCCTCGGCCCGACTTCCAGCCCCGCAGGCAACAGTCCGTGGACCCCTCCCCCTCCAGTTAGAGCCTTTCTTGCGCCTCCACGCGGTCGCCGTCACCAAGAGGCCCAATCAACCTTTCTGCGGAAGTCCCGCCTCCTCCAGGGGGACCACGCGGAGCAGCTGCCAATCACCCTCTCCCAGTGAGCGCCGAGCGCAGCCTGGATCCCGACCTTAGGGTGCCCTTCCCCCAACCTCTCACCTCCCGGCGCCGCTGCGCGGCTTCCTCTGGCGGAGCGGCGGCGGGCAATCGGAAATCGTCTACTTCCGCCTGTCTCCGCCCAGCAGCGCGCGCTTTGAGACCGGGGCCTCGGCCCCTGGTCCCGCGCGCCAGGGGGAGTGGCGCTCCGTTGGGCGCCTTCTGTGGTTTGCGATTCCACCCCTAGACTCCCACCAGCACGGTCACTTCCTTCTTTCTGCCCAGTCTAGTCACTCATTCCCCCACTGAGCTGGCTTTCCTTACGGTCTCTGGCCCTGTTCTTGCCCCAGCATGACTTTTTTCAGGGCGCCGTTGTAGGAGCCTCCCGCAGGAGCTCTGTTCCCATGAAGATCCCACTGGTGACTCTCCAACCCCGCCACCATGAACGGGGTCTTGATCCCTCAAACGCCCATCGCTGTGGACTTTTGGAGCCTGCGCCGGGCTGGCTCCGCCCGGCTCTTCTTCTTGTCCCACATGCACTCGGACCACACCGTGGGTCTCTCTAGCACCTGGACCCGGCCCCTCTACTGCTCCCCAGTCACCGCTTACCTCTTGCACCGTCACCGACAGGTATGGGGGGCTGGAGTCGGCCTCCGAGAGTTGGTCCCGGCAGCTGGGTGGGGACTTCCGATCTGTCACAGCCTTGGAGTCATAGAGTTGGGGCCAGGAAGACTGATTTTTACAAAAGCGAGAACCCAGAATGCATCTTTAGCCCAGAATAGGAGTGTGGTTTCCAACTGGCCGGCTTGGGATGTTTGAGTGATAAATTGGGGAGGACTTTTAGTCCAGCCAAGGAAATTGTTCCTACCTCTTCACATAAGCTAGGCCAGTGTTTCCCAAACTTGCCTCATCATAAGAATCCACCCAATGTGCTGAGTAAAATACAGATTCTCCAGCGCCTCCCTTCTCCCCCATCTGATTCAGTAGACATAGCTAGCGCAGGTCGTGGAAATCTGGTTGGATTTTTTTTCAACAGGTGCCCCCCAAAGGATTATTATGATTTGGAAAGTTTGAGAATCGCTGACAAGACTTGTTTTCTGGACTCTTAATTGAAACTTGTATGAAGGGTGAGGTAGAGGGTGGGAAGAGGAAGGGAGGATTGTTTGGGAATCCCCATCACAGCTTCTGATCTACGGATGTATCAGGGAGGGGAGTCTGTGTTCCTTGGGATGACCAACTGTTTCCTCAGGTATCTAAGCAGTGGATCCGAGCCCTGGAGGTTGGTGAGAGCCATGTCCTGCCTCTAGATGAAGTTGGGCGAGAGACCATGACTGTAACCCTCATCGATGCCAATCACTGCCCTGGCTCTGTCATGTTTCTCTTTGAAGGATACTTTGGAACCATCCTCTACACAGGTGGGTTTCCGGAGGGGTCCTTTCCACTTTCCCAGCCTAGACACTACTTTTTTTTGGGGGGCCAAGCCCCACGGTTTGCGGGATCTTAGTTCCCCAGCCAGGGCGGAACCTGCCCTCTCGGCAGTGAAAGCGCGGAGTCCTAACCACCGGACCGCCAGGGAATTCCCAACACTACTTTTCTTGAGCATCTTTGACTCATAGTAGAAGTCTGGAGACCTCCTAGCTTCATGCCACATGAGCACAGTGACCCTTTCTCAACTGATTTCCCACTCTTTAGGGGTATGAACTTTGCAAAGAATCATGAAAAAACAGGAGCACGATGGAGACATTTCCACAAAGAAGCTGTACTACATTCATCATTGCTAGACTCTAGTTTTTTCCAACAGGCCAGTAGACAAATGCCCATTGTTGGAATTGGGAGAGGCTTGTCTTCTATACTTTTGTCTCTGACTGTCTGCCTCCCATATATTCTTCTTCCAGGTGATTTTCGGTATACACCGTCCATGCTGAAGGAGCCAGCCCTGAGACTGGGGAAACAGATTCATACCTTATACCTAGACAACACCAATTGCAACCCAGCCCTGGTTCTTCCTTCCAAAGAAGAAGCTGCCCGCCAGATTGTTGAGCTCATTCGAAAGCACCCACAACATAACATAAAGATTGGTGAGGGCTTTCCTTTCCTTTTTTTCTCACTCATGGAGCTAGTGAATCTAGGTTCTTTGGAGTGTCTCACATCTTTCAGGGTTGTGCAGATGTCCTTTTCTCCATGAAATCTACCCTGACCTTTTTATTTAAAATTACAATCTGCCCACCATCTCTACTCCCACATTCCCAACTCCTGATCCCCTAAACCAATTCAACTTTTTCATAGCACTCGTCAATTTCCCATATACTCCATATGTTTTAATATACTGTTGCTTATTGTTGATTGTCTATCCCCACTTTCCCTGCCACACACACACACACACACACACACACACACACACATATTCCTTGAGGGTGTGGATGGAGGTGGGAAGAAGTCTTATGTGTTTGTGGAACAGAGAAGCAGCAGTATGACAGGTGCACAGTGGTTGAGGAGGCTGGAAAGGCTGGAGGGGCTGAAGTGCCTGTAAGCCATTTTGAACTTGATCCTAAATGCAACCATTGCTCTTAGGATAAAGAGCTATTGCAGGGTTTTAAGTAGGAGAGGGACACTATTGCCCTTATCACCTTACAGTGTATTCCATAATTTACGTATTTATTGTATTTAATTTTTATTATTTGTCTCCCTGTGTTAGAATGTAAATTTCACAATAGACAGGCTCTTTGTTTCACTTATGGATATATCCCAGATGCCTAGGTTAATGCCTGATAGAGGCATTCGGTAAATATTTGTTAGCAAGTGAATGAAGTTTATCAGAATGTAGATATTCAGGGGAGTGTTCTTGCAATTAGATACATTGAAAACCCAGCTGTCTGCTTGTTCTAGTGACTCCACAACAGTACAAAACATTTTGGGATTCTTGGAATTGCCTTTTGGGATAGTTTATAAAAATCCATTTTTATTTTTAAAAATGTAATAGATTTAGTTCCAAATGATTTTTTTGATTGTTTCCAAAATTGTAGTAAATCCACAAAAGGAAAAAAATTTGCCACCATGATGAACATTTTAAAAGGATATGCCCCAACTTTGAAAGGAGTTTCAAAATAGGTTTAAACAAAGGCATTGAAAAAAAAAATTGTATACCTTCCAGAGTGACTACCAAATTGATGGAGAGATATTCCCTCTCAGGATTGCTTGACTACTTATGAAGAAATATCAGTCCTAACTATTCTTGGAGTTTTCAACGCAGAGTTTTCCCAGAGAAGCACAGCTGGCTAGTAGGGTACTGTAGTAGGGCTTGATTAATTTTGCAGATATACAATAATCCCCTACTGTGTGCCAAGTATTCTGATAGGCAGTGGGAATAGAAAAAAATGAATAAAATATGAGGGCTTATAGTCTAGTAGTAAAGGGCCTAGAAGAGGTAAAATAAAAGGCAGGAGGATAGGGAGAGAGAAAAGAAAATCAGCTACCTTTGTGCCCAAAGAGTGAGATTTTGAACCATGATGAGGAATAAGGTGGATATAAAGGAAATATAGATTCTTTAAAGGAGTTCACAGTCTGGTTGTAGACTTGAAATACACCTTCAGAAAAGGTCTGAGAACAACTACTTAAACAACATTTCCCATATCTGTTACCATAACCACTACCCAAATTCAGGCCTCCATTTCTTTCTCTATAAGTACTATTTGGGCCTTCTAACTGGTACTTCTGCTTTCAGTATATTCTCATGCAGGTCTTTGAATAATACTGCTGCCACTTTTTTTTTCTAAAGTCCTGCTCTGATCCTATGAATCCTATAATTAGAATTAGCCATTTTCCTGCTTGCAACTCCTTAATGACTCACCTTCACTTACAGAATTAAATCCAAGCTCCCTAGCAGTACATACAAAGCCCCCTATTTTATGGCCCTTGCTCACCTCTCTAGTGTCATTTCTTACCAGTTTCTTTGTACCTTAGTAACACTGAAATGACCTCTCTTAAAATGTTCTCTACCATCCCCTTCCCTTGCCAGATTAACTTGCACCCATCATTTAGGACTTATCTAAGTTGTCATTTTCAGGGAGCTATCCCTAACTCTATCAACTGGTAGATGTTTTTCTGTGCCCTCATAATACTGTGTGCATGTCTGTAGCATGCATTGTTTCTGGGTCCCCAAATAGATTACACTCCTTGAGGACTGAGATTTTTGTTTGTTTTCACGGTGCCTAACACCTGATAGATGCTTTCCTTTGTTGAACTGAATAAATGAGTGGATTCTGTGCTAAACTTCTCTCTACCCCATCCTCCATATACCTCAGCTGAAATGCCACCTCCTTCCCGATAGACAGTCAGGGGGTAGTCCCATTAATTTTGTGTATTTCTGTTAAACATCTGGTTGACTTATTAGCTTCATCCTCTTCCTTCTCTTACTTTCCCCAATCCCTTGAACATTATTCAGGACTCTATAGCCTGGGAAAAGAGTCACTGCTGGAGCAGCTGGCCCTGGAGTTTCAGACCTGGGTGGTATTGAGTCCTCGGCGCCTGGAGTTGGTGCAGCTGCTGGGCTTGGCAGATGTGTTCACAGTGGAGGAGAAGGCTGGCCGCATCCATGCCGTGGACCACATGGAGATCTGCCATTCCGCTATGCTGCGTTGGAACCAGACCCACCCTACCATTGCTATCCTCCCCACCAGCCGGAAAATCTACCGTTCCCACCCCGATATCCACATCATCCCTTACTCTGACCATTCCTCCTACCCTGAGCTCCGTGCCTTTGTCGAAGCACTGAGGCCTTGCCAGGTGGTGCCCATTGTCAGGCGACAACCCTGTAGGGACTACTTTCAGGACAGCCTGAGCCCCAGGCTCTCTGTGCCTCTGATTCCAGACTCTGTACAGCAATACATGAGTTCCTCCTCTAGAAATCCAAGTTTTCTCTGGCTGTTGTTAGAAAGGAAGCTAAAGAGACTGAGAACCCAGGGTGTCGTGTTTGAATCCCTTGAGGAAAATGCTGATCACTCTCAAGCTGACAGGGACTCGAAGAAGACCAAGAATGAGAACCTTTCTGGGGAGCTTGAGAAGCAGCCCTCCCACCATCCTTTGAAGATCAAGAAGCAGTCGTTCCCGGACGTCTGCAACAAAGAATGGGAGGGGGCAGTCCCTTCCTCCGAGTCCCAGAAGATGGTGACTGTATTGACTGCCCCCTCGGGTTTTTCAGTGCACTTAAGGTCTACAGATAAAGAATTTCCCTCTCCGGAAACTGGGGAGGAAATCGGTGTAGGGCCCTACTTGGTACCCAGGGGAGACAATGCGGGCTCAGCAGCCACAGGGAACCAGAGAGCCTGGATGGGCCAGGATTCTCCCCAGTCTCACAGCAGCAAGGCTGCTCCTCTTCTGGCCCCTGAGTACAGGGGCCTGGCACTCAAATACCTTCTGACTCCAGTGAACTTTCTCCAGGCAGGGTTCTCTTCCAGGGGCTTTGACCAGCAAGCGGAAAAATACCATCAACTCTTGCTCAAGTACAGACAGGAGAGTATAGAATGACAACCTTGTTTTGATTCAACACTGCACTTTTTTTTTTTTTTTTTAACTCATCAAGAGTTATTTTCAAAGTTAGCACTCTTTGTATTTCTGCCACTAACAAATGGCAGTGCCACATCAACACTGCACTTTTGAAGATAGTGGCTGATGGCTTATTTGGGGCCTTACTTTTCTGTGGTACATGCCCACCCTGTAACAAGACTTCTCAAAGCGTGTTCATTGGAATCCTAGTGCCTATGGAATCTTTAGTTCTATAATTGACTTGTGTTTAAGAAACACTTTACATTATAACCCCTTTACAGTATATGTGATCACATTAAATGTTCTGGGAAGTCCTGCATTAATTTAATCTTTTTAACTTTGTTTAACCCAGTATTTCTCCAAACTTTTTTTTTTTTTGGCTGTGTGGCATACAGGATCTTAGTTCCCTGATCAGGGATCGAACCCGCGCCCCCTACAGTGGAAGCAGAGTCCTAACCACTCTCCAGACTTTTTGAACATGCAGTCCTCTTGTGTGGCTGCAGAAAGCGATAAAGAGTCTGATCAGAAAGGACCAGTTTATTCCCATTGTTTTGTGTGTCATGTGTCATTCCCCATGTCCCCTTCTGTCTCTTCCTAGATAAAAGTCCCTAGGGAGTTCTGTTTTTTAATTTAGGAACTGTGGTGCAGGAGGATAAAGTGGCCCAGGCAGCATGTTCCAATCCTGAAGGTCACTGATTTGCTGTGACCCCATCCAAGTCACTTCCTGTCTCTGCCTCTGGGAGGGAACAGGAAGTGATGAAGATCCTTGAAAAACTGGAGAAAATTTCCACCTCTGCCTCGGTGAGAGTTTGCAGTTAGTGTCCCTGAGGACCTACCTGGAAGAGAGCCAGCTGGGGGACTGGGCACCCCTCACCAAGGCAGTATCTGGAACCCTGCCAAACACTAGGCTTTGGGTAAGATGGGCCTCCCCGCTGCCTAGAGGCCCTGACTATTTGGCTGAAGTAAGGTTACAAAAGGTCAAATGTGCTGCCAGATAGTCCTGATTGTTCACACAGCTGGGATATTTGCTGCCCCCCTCCACCCAGTATCCCCTCCCTTCCATCCTTGGGTTGAGTAGGGAGCTGGAGGACATAGCCTGTTTGTTTTAGTATCCAGGGCAGAGACCAAGGAGCCAGCTGGTGGAAGGGGTGAGGGTGTGCAGTTCTGCCCTGACCTTCTGCTCACAGCCTGACAAAATGCCAACCAATAAGCAGGACAGCAGATACCACAGTCACAGAGGGCACAGGCATGTGGAGCTGGGCACATGGATAAAAACTGTTTCACAATGGAGCTTCAAGCCTTCACAATGAAGAAGCCTCTGATTCTTGTCCAGGGGGCCGGAAATTGTCTACTTCTGGAGAAAGACATGAAGAGTTTAGAAAGCAAAATAAGGCCTTTCTCTTAGGCAAGCTGTATACAGCTCTGTTTTGTCAGTGGCCTCCCATGGGCCCACTAGGAGCCATAGCAGGTGAGGCATGTGGGGTAGCAGGGGGCATGGGCCCTGTCCTGGGCTTGAATCCAGGGTACCTGGGCAAATAGAGATATCAGGCTTCCATAGCAGAGCCTCAGTTTCTCGTCTGTAAACCAGGGACTGAGGTACCTACCTCTCCTGATTGCTTTGAAGGTTAGATAATTGGTAAAATTCCTAGCTCAGTGCCTATCACGTGATGGATATTTCAAATATTGGTTCTCTCAGCCTCTGGTTCTTTAAAAAAAAAATTATTCTCTTTATAAAATAAGAAACTTTGGAAGTCATACAAAATATAAAGAAGAAAAAAATCAGAATTCCTCCATGTAGATCAATTGTTTTCTTCTAGTCTTTTTCTGTGCATGTAAACATATTAAATATATAATTTTTTTTCCAAATTGGGGTAATACTGTATATAGTTTTATATCCTACAGTTTACTTTCTTAATATCTTAAGCATTTTCTTGTATCATTAAATATTATTCAAAATGTCATTTTAATAGTTGTATAATACCCTATCATATGGGTATACCTTAATTAAAACTGTTTGTTTTATTCAGCATTTTGTGTGCTCTTTTTTTCACAATTATACATATTACAATGAACATTCTTATGCATATATCATGGCATTTGTGTTTATTTTCTTGGAGTAAATTACTGGAAGTGGGATAACAGTTTTAAGTTTTTTTAATTTATTGAAGTATAGTTGAGTTCCAGTGTTGTGTTAATCTCTACTGTACAGCAGAGCGATTCCGTTATACATATATATACATTCTTTTCCATATTCTTTTCCATTATGGTTGAATATAGTTCCCTGTGCTATATAGTAGGACCTTGTTTATCCATTCTCTATATAATAGTTTGCATCTGCTAATCCCAACAGGCTTAAGTTCTTGATGCAAATTGTGCCCAGTGCCCTCCAGAAAGGTTTCCTTACTATCCTTTCTGCAGAAGAGGATAGCATTAAAATACCTTGAAGACTCATTAAGTTCAAATGGTGTCATTAGAATGGTATGTGTCAACACGTGGAAAATCATCTTGTGTGCTATGTTAATATTTACTAAGCTGTGTGGGCAAGGCTTAGCCTGACTTCATCTGGGAGCGTCTAGCTGTCTCACTTCTGTGCTACTCGAAGGTGGCTGGGAGAGATAAGGTAGTCTTCAGTACAAGGGCCCCCAGATGCGAGTTATCTTCTAGCAGCAAGGAAACCTGTCAACTCTTGGCACGTGCTGTGTCACACGTATTACTATAGAATACCTTCCATATAGAAGCGGGATCTATATGAATTCAGATGGGGGGGGGGGAGGTAGAAGCAAAGGGCTTTGAGGAATTTAGTTGTTGGTGGCATGTCTCTGTATTAATAATGGGAAGGGACTTCCCTGGTGGCACAGTGCTTAAGAATCTGCCTGTCAATGCAGGGAACATGGGTTCGAGCCCGGGTCCGGGAAGATCCCACATGCCGCGGAGGACCCCACGTACCGCGGAGCAACTAAGCCAGTGCGCCACAACTACTGAGCCTGCGCTCTAGAGCCAGCGAGCCATAACTACTGAGCCCGCATGCCACAGCTACTGAAGCCCGCACTCCTAGAGCCCGCGCTCCGCAACGAGAAGCCACCGCAATGAGAAGCCTGCGCACCACGACGAAGAGTAGCCCCCACTCGCCGCACCTAGAGAAAAGCCCGCGCGCAGCAACGAAGACCCAGTGCAGCCATAAGTATAAATAAATTAAATTTTAAAAAAAAAGAAATAATGGTAAGATTTCATACTATTCTAAATTAAATTTGTCTGGCTTATAATAGAGATTGGCAGTTGTCTTGTTTGTTTCATTTCTCAACACTCCCTCATATAAACATGCTGCATTGCTATATCTTTAAGAAGCCAATATAATTTATTTTTAGAATCTAAGGATGACCCCATAGATCTATGAAGATCTTGCAATGAAGCTTGAAGTTACTGGGAGAAAGGAAGTTCCCTAGAGATCAATTAGTTATTTGCTTCATGATCTGTGGGAAAACTTGTACTTTTCCACAAGGAGACTGACAGTGATTTAAGTCCCTTTAGGGAAGAAAATCTGCCTGACTGGCCTTGGGGAACCATCTCTTACTCCTGACCCAGACTACCCTTTGTGGTAGGAAATAGAAGATAAGTGAGTCCACTTGTTCAAGAAAAGGGATTTAGACCTGGGTTCTCTATCTCAAGTCCACCCCCAGGGAGACAGTTCTCTCTGCATTCTTGGAGTGGTTCATAAGCAGGAGAAATTCCAACTGGAGGTCCATTTAAAAGAAAAATTATTTTACTGAAGTATAACTGATTTCCAATGTTGTGTGAATTTCTACTGTAGAGCAAAGTGATTCAGTTATACATATATATATATGTATAAGTATATATACATACATATATACATATATGTATGTATATATACGTATACATATATATATATATATATATATACACATTCTTTTTCATATTCTTTTCCATTATGGTTTATCACAGGATATTGAATATAGTTCCCTGTATGTGCATGTATTTTCAATGCTATCACTAGTGAGTAACTGTCAGTCCATAACCTGTTCCCACCTCTCACCCTCTCTAACCACCACCACCACAAGCTGTTTTGTCTTGGGTTCATGGCACTTCCCTCTTTCTCTTCCATAGGATATCCCACCTACATCACTACAGAATGATTCTGCTTGCCCTTATTAGTATCTGTATCTACAGTTGCCCGTGGGCGATTCTCATCCTCAGAATGGTTAAGCTTGTCTTTATTTTGGCCACAATGCTTTTATTTAGATACACCCTCCCACCTTGACTATCTCATTCCTGGGTAACTTTCTCTTCTTTGACCACATCCTGGACCCACCAGATCACAGAAAGTTCCCAGATTCTTGGGCTTGGTTCTTTCCCTAAACGGATAGCTCATTGAATCATCTTTCAATCACACAAAACTTCTGGTTAGCCTTGGGTTAGTGTTTCCCTTGCAGTATCCACATATTTAAAACACTATTGTATTAGGGCTATCTAACCAGTCCTAACTCTTCCCATCAATTTATAATAACTTTGGGGAGTGGAGGATGAAGTCTGTCCCCAGTGCTACAACCCCATCCTTAATGTGCTCACTGAAAGGTGTGCTTCTAAGAAGCCAAGAAAATTGGGTCAAGCTCACTCACCCTACTAACCAGGCTCTGTAGAAACAAAGCATGAGGGTGAGACCAGATGCCTGGTGCTTAGGGAGTCCGGAATATAAGGTTTGGAGAAAACCTGCTAAAAGGTCTGAGCACCCAAAATTCCGAAATTGCAAGCAGGGGTTCCCCTGCCAGCCAACAATGCTCTAACACCAGTTGGGTGTCCTATAATTCAACTCAGTTCTGACACTATCTACTCGGAGAGGGCATCAGATCTCACAGACTAAGCCTTCAGTCTCACAAGACTGTCCCCGCCACCACTTGAGATGCCCATCACAAGTCCAGGTTATCATCTGTGCTTCTGACCCATTACTATAGATTGGAGGTTTCAATGACCCCCTCTTTGGGTTTGATTAATTTGCTACAGCAACTCACAGAACTCAGAGAAACATTTTACTCACTAGATCATCAGTTTATTATAAAAGGATGTAACTCAGGAACAGCCAGATGGAAGCAATGCATAGGGTAAAGGATGTGGGAAAGGGCCAGGAGTTTTCACCCTCTCTGAGTGCCACTCTCTCCATATCTCCACCTGTTCACTTCCTCTTTCAGAACTCTGTCTTCATCCTGGATGACTTCAACATTCTGGCCTCTCAGTTTCTTTGACCTCCTCATCTCCAAAGACCTTATTTCCCTCTCTCTACCTTACCACCCTGTCGTTATCATAAGTTATCCTACATCTGAAATCTCAAATTTAAACCCTCTTTTCTCCCAGCTTATCTGCACAAGTACCCTCATTGCCAATGTTTTACTGTTCGTAAGCCCTCTCTGAGCTTCACTTTCTACCTTGACTGGACTGTATGCTACAATCCATCAATATAATATCACTCCCTTGCTCTCTTTCACTCAAACTTGCCTTGAAAAACTCCAATTCTGGATAAATCATAATATCTATCTACTCTTTGCCTGCACTAGAGCAGCTAGATGTTGCTGGAGAAATCATTCAACCAGGCTGACTGGTTTCATTTTAAAGTCATGATCTCATACATCAGAATGGCGTTCCATACTGCTGAGTAACCCTATTATGTGTCTCTAGTAAGCTTGGTTTCCTATTCTCCCTTTCTTGTTGCTTTCCCCTCCTACCCGCACTACCATCTGTCAGTATATCCTGTTGACTCTACCTTGAAACATATCCTGAATCTTATTTCTTTTCACCATCTTCACCGCTACCACCCTTGTCCAAGCAACCTTTGTCTCTTGTCTGAGTTCTTCAGTAGCCTCTTAAATGTTCTCCCTGCTTCCAACACTGTCCCCCTCCTCTCCAAATACACAAGTAGAGTCCCCACAGCAGCCATGACATAAATCATAGCATGTTACTTCTCTGCTCAAATCCTCCAATGGCTTTCCAGCTCACTCAGAATAAAAACCAAAGTTCTCCTGGTGGTCTGCATGGCGCCCACAATCTGCCGGCTCCTCTCCTCCTCCTCTCCCACACACTTCACTTACTCTGCTCCAGGCACACTGACCTCCTTGCAGTTACTCCAATGTGCCCAGTAAGCACTCACCTCACTTCTTCCCTCTCCCTACCATCTTTTCCACCCAGGATACCCACGTGGCTCCCTCACCTCCTTCAAGGTTTTGCTCAGTGAGGCTATTCCTGATCATCTTATTTAAAATTACAACCACCTTGCCTGCCACTCCCTCTTTCCCTGCCTTGCTTTTTCTCCATAGAGCACTTTACATATGAAATCATTTACCTATTGAGGTTAGTGTGTGCCTCACTGTACTGGAATGTAAACTCCAGGGCTCTTTTATTTTTATTTTTTTGTCTGTTTTGTTCACTATTTCATCCCTACTGTCTAGAACACATAGCAGGTTCTTAATGATAAACATTGGGTGAATGAATAAATGAATCATTGGAGGAATGGATGGATTGCACATCCTTTAGGCAATCCTTCCTCAATAAATACTATTTCTCTCCAAGAGGGAATAAAGCAGAGTTCATAGCCCTCAAGGGGCTGACAACCATTGAATGTTTAGTTTGGCAGATACTGTATAAATATTATCTCTATAACTTGCAACTATCCTGTGTGAAAACTAGTGTCCATAAATCCCTTCATTCATTTGTTCATTCAACAAATATTTATTGAATGCCTACTATGTGCCAGGCATGTGTTCCAGACATTGAGGATATAAAACAGTGAACAAGACAGAAAATGTCCTGCCCACGTGGAACTTAAATTCTAAAAGAGAGAGACAGGCAGTATACATAAATAAATAAATATCAGATAGTGATACGTGTTAAGAAGAAAATAAGACTGGCTAATTGGGGTGAAGAGCAGTTCAGATAAAGGTCAAGGAAGTGTCCCTGTGGAATTGACACTTAAGATGAGACCTGAGATGGACTTCCCTGGTGGCACAGTGGTTAAGAATCTGCCTGCCAATGCAGGGGACACGGGTTCGAGCCCTGGTCTGGGAAGATCCCACATACCGCGGAGCAACTAAGCCCGTGCGTCACAACTACTGAGCCTGCGCTCTAGAGCCCACGAGCCACAACTACTGAGCCCACGTGCCACAACTACTGAAGCCCGAGTGCCTAGAGCCTGTGCCCCACGACAAGAGAAGCCACCGCAATGAGAGCCTGTGCACCGCAACGAAGAGTAGCCCCCGCTCGCCGCAACTAGAGAAAGGCTGCGTGCAGCAACGAAGACCCAACGCAGCCAAAAATAAAATAAATTAAAAAAAAAAAAAAAAAAGATGAGACCTGAGAGGTGGAAAGGTGAAGACCTGGGGACAGCATCAGCACCAAGACCATGTGACAGCAATGACCTCTGTGCCCAAGAAACATCAAGAAGAGCTGTGCCAGCAGGAGAGAAGAGGAGATGGGCTCAGAGAAGGAGGCAGAAGTTGGATCAGATGTGACCTACAGGTTAAAGCAAGAAGTTTGGGTTTTAGTCTAAGTGTAATGGGAAGTGCTTTAGTGTGTGTGCGCGGGTGGTATGATCTGATATATATTTTTAAAAGCAACAGATGGAGAATGGGGCAAGAACGAAAGCAGGAATACCAGTCAGGAAGCTCTTGCAGCAGTGAGAGATACTGGTGAGCTGAACTGGGGTTTTTGGAGAAAGAGGCTTTGCATTTTGTTTGGATATGAAGCTATTAGAGTTACCTCTTTAACACAAGCAGCTGAAGGGAGAAAGACATCCCTTTTCCTCCACCAAAGCTTTCACAGGGGAAAAGTGTATCTATAACCATATATATATATATATATATATATATATATATATATATATATACACGCATATATATAGGATATTACATAGATACACATATTTGGAGGAAATGAAGAAAAGAAGAAGAAAAAATGAGTATCTACAAGTAAATAATTGGAATATTTTATGAATTAACACTATTTCCTATAATAGACATGTTTTATAACTATGTGCTTAAGAGGAAAAAAACACGTTTTACTTGTTTTGGAGTCAACACAAGCCTTGGGGTTAGAGGTTACACTTCCTGAGAGACTAGGACTCTTCCTTAAAAAAATGAATTTATTAGAGAATAATTATTCTTTAAATTATTTAAATTATTATGAAGTTTTAACCATGAAATTTTATAGAGAATAACATTAGTCCTGACCTTTGAATATCTGCATCTTCGAGGAGAGAGCTGTAAGATATAATAGAGAACAGAGCATCGTCAAATTCAGTCTGAATTGAGCCTTTCTGTTTAATTCACCAAGTTGTGAATTCTGTAAGGATGTGTTACATCCTTACAGAAGAGCACCTGAATGAACAAGGTAATTTTTGGTAGAGAGCAGCCTCTTTCTGCAAGGCTCCTAGTCAATACATACATAATTAGAAACTGCACTTCTAATCAAGATAGGACAGAAAAATCCATACTTATTATTCTTCTATATTTTACTTCTCATAGACTTTCTGATTTTGTAGACAGTATCAGTGGAGATGAACAGTAGTGGATTCAGGATATTTGTGGGGAGTAACACTGAAGAAATTTTCTGATGGATAGAATGAGGCAGGTAAAGAAAAAGTATTACCATCTCCATTTTAACGATGAGAAAAGTGAGGCTCATGAGCACACCCACTATCACACCCTCGTAACTGGAAGAGTCAGGACTCCTAGTGACATCAGCCTCTAAAGCCCGTGTTTTTCTTCTATACAGGACATTCAGGGAGCACTGAGTGCTTGATCAGGCAGAAGCCCTATTTCACATCAGAGAATTTACCCTCTAGGGTTTAGATAGGGCACCTCCCCCCACTTCAGCCCCACTGGAGAGAACCACTTGCTAAACACGATGACAGTTTACTGATTTTATACTGCATAAATATTATCTCTATAACTTGCAACTATCCTGTGTGAAAACTAGTGTCCTGGTTGGCTAATGGGGGTGAAGAGCAGTTCAGATAAAGGTCAAGGAAGTGTCCCTGTGGAATCGAATAGAAACAGACTCACAGACATAGAAAACGAACATGTTTAACAAAGGGGAAAAAGAGGGGAGGGAAGGGATAAATTAGGAGTATGGGATTAACAGATATAAACTACTATACATAAAATAGATAAGCATCAAGGATTTACTGTGTATCACAGGAAACTATATTCAATATCTTGTAATAACCTATAATAGAAGATAATCTGAAAAAATATATATATATATAACCGAATCACTTTGCTGTACACCTGAAAACTAACACAATATTGTAAATCAACTACACTTCAATTAAAAAAAATATTATCACCCAATGAGGGACAGAGACATTCATCTAGCTTCGGGTGTGATACCCTGAGAAGAACACAGTGTCTTTATTCTGGCCGGAAATGGATAACTTAAACCTAGTAATGAAGAAATATGAGATAAACATAAATGACAAACCTAAAATGAGGAGCATTGTATTATTTTAAAGAAGGATTCTGTATTCTTCAAAAATATCAAAGACAAAGAAAGGCTAAGGATCTCTTTCAGATTAACAGAGACTAAAGAGACTGACAATTAAGTGGAATATTTGATTCTAAACTGGATCTTGTACTGGAAGAGGAAAAGATGGTAAGAAAGGCATTATTGGATTGACAAATTTGGAATACAGATGGTAGATGAGATAAATGTATTTTATCAATGTTAAGTTTCCTGGAATTGATAATTGTATGTATTGTGTCTGTAAAAGAATGTATTTATTCTTAGGACATTCAAATATTAAGGGATAAAGGAGCATGACGTATGCGATTTACTTGCAAATGGTCAGATAAAAACGTGTGTAATCTATTTGGCTGAGAATGCAAATGTTAAAGCAACAGGGTCAAAACGTTAATAAGTAAATCTGAGTAAAGGGTATATGGGTGCTCCTTTTACTATTCTTGCAACTTTTCTATGAGTGTGAAATCATTTCCAAATAAAAAGTCTCCTGGAGTCTAGATTTGAAAAATCAGTGAGGATTCTCTCTCGTTGATTCAAAGGATTTGCCCACGTTCTGCCTCCTATTCTTTACTTCAGACCTTCACTCTCATCTGGTTTTCCCAGTTTTAGAACTGTTGGCTTCTACTTGCATTCTCTTTTTCTTCTGGGTCCCTTGGATTTACTACTTGTTTGGATAGTTTGCCTAGCTTTTGGACTCAATTTCTCTCAAGACACAGCCTTTTGGTCAGCTTCTCCTACTTGGCCTTAAGCACTGCAGTTCCTGAGTGACTTCTGGTCTACAACACTGAATCTAGGCCCTAGAGGGATATCACACCCTAGATGACACATCAATGCTTCCAACTGGCAACAGCTCCATCTCCCTCTCCAGCTGCCCCGACTTTGGGAGGAAATAGTTCGCATATCTTCTCCCTTCTCTCCGTGTTCCCTGCTTGATCAAACCCTCATCACAGTTTTCTAATTAGACTCTCTTTGTCCAGTCTTTGCCCACTCCAGCCTGCCACCCTCCTCACAGCTACCAGTTCTCTCTTTAAAGCACGGATTCCTTCATATTACCTGTCTGATTAAACCTCCACTAGCTCTGCATTGCCTTTCAAACTCTGACTCGGCCTACCTTACTGTTTCCACATTCTGCCACTTCTCTGCTGAACTGTATGCTCCTTCAGGGCACAGACCATACCCTTTTCTTCTTTGTTATCCTTAATTCTAACACAGTACCTGGCATACAGAAGATACTCAATAGATATTTGCTGAATTGACAAATGAACTCTAGTTACACTAAACTCTGAAACTTCTTTGAGCATACCATGTTTAAACATCACCTTCTCTGAAGATCTTCCCTGACTCTGTCATTCAAATCTTAGATATATGTCCCCATGCATTTTTTTTTTTTTCCTCACTAGACTGTACTGTAAGCTTTCTGAGGGAAAAGACCATGACTTATTCATCTTGCATCTGACTCAGTGTCTAGGAGAGTGCCTGGTATCAAGCAGGCAGAGTTTGTTGGATGGATATATGAATACCAGAGAGAGGAAAATACTAGATCTTAAGAAGGTCTCAATGTAGTGAGACAGACTGAGGAAATGACCAAAGAACAATGAAAATAGAGATCAACAAGTATAAATAAATAAGGTACAAGAAGTAAATAAAGTAGTCAAATGATGATGCAGAACTGAATAACCAGAATCAAGTGGGAGTCAAAGAGGAAAGTCTTCCTAAAGGCAAATTTTGAGATATGTTTGAAAAGAGGAAAGGGACATAATGTGGGAGAGTAGGGGCTTAGAGGCCTGTCATGGAGTTGGGTTGAACCAAGGCACGGTAAGCAATTAACGTTTTGGAAGCCTGCTTTTCAAGCAGGATCTGTTCTACCCGAGGGCTCAAGTTCTGCCTTTTTCATGGCTCTCCAAGCAGGCATGTTCACCAACTCTCCACGTCTTGAGGTTTCCCAGGTCAGTCCATTGTAGGACTTTATGTTCTCTAAGTTTCTGTGAAAATAAGCAAACACACCTGCCCTGTGGCATTGAACACTCTTGCTAACCCTGGTCCTCTAGGGAAATAAAGTTCCCTGTTCCCAATAAAACAGAACTGCTTCCAGTGCTGTTAAGCCAGGAGAGAAACCCAAAGGTAGCATAACCACTTTAGCACATCTTCACAAAAATTCTCTCTTCCATCCAAAAAGGTCAAGGATGTATAATGAATGACATCTGAGAAATATAACCTGATAGCAGAATCTTGTCTTAGCCACATCTGCCCTCTCCGTAAAGCGTATATGCAAATAAATACCCATAGTGCTGTACAGCCACTTTCTAGGGCTCAGATCCTTGTCGCCTCCAGCACTTGCGGGATGGAAAAAAATATACTACCGTCTCCCTACAAATATCCCACACTTTAGGAATCAGAGCATTTTACACAGCAAGAGGTGTATCTGAACTTTTCCAGAATTTCTTGGCCCAGGGAGATGGCAACTGTCTTTCTATTAGGATAACCTAGTTTTCACGCAGTGTTTATTTTTTCAGAATGTTGTGTGCCCAACGCATTCCGTTTCCTGAATACCCGGTTTTGCTATCTCCTGGTAGAGGAGAGAAAATTATGGTAGTATTAGCCCACTACAGGTTTTGAGGGGGTTGGGTTCAGAGCACAGCTATTCTTTCTCACCTTCTAATGCAAACCCAGGTTCCCAAGGAGGCAATGGAAGAGCCCGCTCAGGGGCTCCTAATGCGTGTGGAGGCTTACGCAGCCTACACACCGCTGTCACGCAGCTAGAACGTCCCTAGATGGCAACGAAACATTAAAGCCTAAACTGAGGTAATTCCTCACCAGCAGGGGGCTTCCTCGGTAGGCACTGCCTCCCCGCGCGCTGTCCAATCTCTGGGGGTGTCACACTAGGCGGTGGTGATGTCACACTGGCGGGGATGACATTTGAAAGCTGGACCGCCACACCGCCACCAAGCACCTTTCAGTCACCGCGGAGTCGGCCGTGAGGAGGGGGCGGGGAGCCGATCCCCGCACTCGATCCACGCTGGCTCCCCACGGAGGCCCACCCACTCCCACTCCCACTCCCCCTCCCCCTCCCACCAGTACTATGAAGTCATCCTAACCCGCCCGCTCTCCGACACTTCCGCCTCAGTAGGTGTCATGGCGCGGGGCTGGGGACTAGTTCCCGCGAGGAGGGGCCGGCCGGATGGGGGCGGCCGCTCGGCGCTCAGCTCGTCGAGTCTGGCGACAACGGCGGCTGCGGAGCCAGGGGCCCGGCGGTGGCCCCGGACGGCAGCGGGAGGCTGAGGCGGGAGCGCGCGGTGCTGAGGCGGCGGCGGCGGCGGCGGCGAGAGGCCGGGCGGCGGAGCGGGGGGGGGAGGCTGAGGGGGCTCCCCCCGTGGGACGGGCGCGGGGACGGCTCCGGGGGGCGGGGGCCGGGGCCCGGGCCGGCTCGCGCGGGGGGTATGATGATCCGGCGGCGGGGCCCCGGATCTCGTCTCCTCCGCCGCCTCCTCACGGCAGCCCCAGCTCGCGGCTGAGAACCAGACACACCGGCGGTGAGTCGAGGCGGGGGGGCAGTGGCCTTGGCAGGGAGCGACCTCCCATCGGCTTCCCGCGGCGGGGCCGGGCCGGCCACCGGCTCTCCGGGGCGCCCGGCCTGCGGGGGGCGCCTCCCTCAGCGGCCCCCACCCGGGACCCGGGGCCGAGCCCTGCGGCGCGGCCGGTGACGGCCGCGGAGGGGATAGCGTTCCCAGGAAAGTGGGGAGGCTGCGGGCTTGTTTTCGGGGCAACTCCCCCGTGTCCTGCCACTTCTCTCCTGGGCGTGTTGTTGTCCTCAGATGACAGGGGGCCGCCTGGCGTCTTCTCACCCGGCCGGTTTTTTCTCGGCTGTCGTGGCCGGTTCCCAGTGTGTGGCTTGTGCGTGTGAATTTCACAGCTCTGCTTAGTGCCGTGGTTTGGGGTTGTTTGTGCTGTTGGGGACCAGGAAGCGGTGTCTGGAACGGACGGCCGCGGGGAGGTGGGTGTGGGAGCCCTCCTATCCTCTCCGCTGCTGTTCTTTAATCGTTAGGTTGGTAAATTGTAATGATGGTGGAGACTGCGTGGGACCGGCCCACCTAATGTATATCTATGCAAGGCAGATCTGGATGTCTGGCTCAAAGGGAAACTTTTGCTGTGTGACGCCACTTTCCCAAAGCTTTCGTTTAAAAAAAAAAAAAAAAAGAGGGGGGCGGGGAAACAACCAAAACTCTTGGTAAGGCCCCCCGCTGTTCACAGGTCTGTGGGAAAGAGGCCGTTTTTTGTGCCTAGCAACCAAGACCTGGGGCTCGGTCTCCAAGAGCGCTGGTCTAACCTCCAATTTGTTGTGGTGACAAACCGTGAGCTCTGGCCTGTGTTTACGCTCGGCGCGCTTTCTTTCCTGTTTAGGTGGGGGAAGGGAGGAGGGGCTAGAGAAGGGGAAAAAAAACCACCCCAAGCTCCAGTGTCTTTCCTCCACTTAACCCCCTGACTCAGTTGTAGATACTCTTTGAGGCAGCCCTAGATGCTTTTCCTTAGTGACACTTTGGGAATTTTCAGTCATTGCATCAAAATATTAATTTCAGCTATAGACTCTTCTGCCCAATCTGTCCTTTATCTTGTTTCCTAGTAACTGATGAAAACAGCAGCATGGCTTCCTTCTTCTGATGAAGTGGGGTTAAATTAAGGGGCTGATGCCCTCAGCAGAACCTACAATTTTGCTCTTGTTTGTGTAAAGCTATTTTTGATTCCTGGTCTGTAGTGGGTTCTTTTTTTTTTTTTTTTAAGATTATAGAGAATGCAAATCTTTACCAGCTCTTTTTCATATGTAGGTCTAAAGCTTTCTGTAAAGCATCTAAAAATCTACTAACGAGTCATATAATAGTTGTTAATTCAGCTGGTGATTTTGGAGATACCTGTAATCATCTCAGGGTTCTGTGTTATAAAACTGGTATGATGGTATGATGAAAGATATCATTGACTTTAAGACACTGTTCCAGGCTTGAAGGATATTTTGGTAAAGTACTTGTGGCTGGAACTGGAGGCAGCCACGCCAGTAAAACATCTTACCAGTAAAATGGTGAATGAGATGTTGTAAACATACTGAGTCTGATTAGTAAGTAGGACTTTTGAGGGCGATATCTTCATGAATAGTTTATCCTATCTTTGGACATTGTAGTTTTATGGATTGCAGAGCAAGTTGGTTGGTAACTTGAGATTGAAAACCAAGTCAGAATTTTCTCCTAAAAGAAAAAAAGATTATCTCAACATTCACAGTTCTCTGGAAAATAGAATTCTTTTATTCTCTGGTTTTGTTTTCATAAGCACAGCTTAGTCAGTGGTTGTGTTGGTAGAAATCAGTGAGCCAAACCTGCCTTATAAACTTCTTACAGTTGGAACTTGTGCAGCTTGTTGTTAGTTATATACTGTAACTGGTTCTTTTGTAATTTGAAGTAATTTTGCAAACATGAACTTCCTGATCGGCCCTTTTATTTTCATTTTCATGACTATATAAAGCAATCCATTTTTTAAAAAGTTACAGTTGTTAATTTCTCCCCAGTTTCTTCCCTTAAATTTTATGCCATTCTGAACACAAGTCATCAAAATAATTTTTCTCTCAAGTACAATTTCAATAATCACTGATTTGCTTTTCGCTTCCTTTTTTGTTTTTAATTTTTTGTTCCTAATCTCCCATCTCCCTAAATGCCTTACGTATTTTTGTAGAGCATAATTTGGCACTTAAAAAATTTTTACATCCTGTTTTTATATTTTTCTTTTCTATGTGTCATATCACCTAAGCAACATTTTAAGTTCTTTGAAGATAGGGAAACTTAGGTGTATTTCTTTGGATTCTTTAAGAGAGCCTTGTACAGTGCTTACCCACCGTACTTAATGAAAAAGAATCAGAAAACCTGAATTCTTTGCCAGCATTACTACTCATTAGCTCTGTGTAAAAGTTGTTTGGCTTTCTTGGGTCTACTTTTTCTAATCTTGGAATTACAGGGTTTTAGAAAGTCTTTTAAGGTCCATTTTAGCCGTAAGAATCCCTGTACTTTTTTTGCCAGTGTCTTCTCCTCCAAGCAAATGCATTACTCTAAATGGTTTTTCATTTTTCTATATCCCCTGGCATACTGGCAAAAGTTATCTCATTCATCTAAGACCTCCTTCTACCTTCTGTCTGCCAAACTGTCGTTACCTTAGTTGAGTACTATTTTCCGTAGGCCTTTTCTGGCTGATCTAAACAGGGTCCTATCTTAGTGTTTATGTTTCATATTGATTTGCTAATTTGTCATTTTTGTTAATTTGTCATTTTTCTTATGATAGAAACTCCGAGGTATAGTTTTCTTTATTCTAAACTTTATAGACGTTATAGACTGTCCTGTGCACATACTAAGATAGTACCATTTTACCAAATATGAAAAACACTTTTCTTTTGTTCTGTTGCTATAGATTCGTCATTCCAAATAAATCTAAGAGAGCAATTGAAATTTAGGAAAAAATATCCTGCCTAGAAGGAAAACGCCACTCAGCCAGTTTACCAAAATATTACAAAATTAGTTTAAATGGCTGTAAATTACATAGAATTGTAGAGCTCCTTCTTTGTCAGCTACCACCTTCCACACCCTATTTTTGCATACTAGTTGAGGAACTGGCTCTTTCACATGGTTCCATGTGAAGGAAGTGCTACAGGAAAGGGGGTGGGGAACTTTGATTCAAATGCTGTCCTCAGGGTTTCAAGCTTATTTTTTCCTTCTGTATCACTATACTTAGAATAAGTATTCTCTTGTAGACAACAGACTATAATTTCTATCTCATGTGAGTATTTCTCTAATTTAGTCAGAATGACTTCTGAGATCCTCTTACATTTATATATGGAGCAGTAATGTGATCTCTTTATAGTCATTCATTTAGCAAACATTTGACACACGCTGTATGCCAGCCATTGTGATTGATGCCGGTGGTACAAAAGAAGAAGATACCTACTCAGCTGTTGGGAATTGCCCTCATGGAACTTGCAGTTTAGAAGAGAAGTCAACTCTTAAATAAGTAGTTACAAATAGTCATACTTAGAATAAAAATCCAGAGTGACCGCAAGTCAGTATGTATTCTGGCCCTTGTCTGCCTTTTTTGGGTTCTGCTTCTACTATTTTTTCCCTTGTTCCGTTCCATCCATTCTGGTCTCTTCTTCAAATAGGCCAAGAATGTATCTTGGCACTAACTGTTCTCTCACTGGGATGGCTTCTTCTTGTCAATTAGGTCCTAGCTTTACGTGCCACCATCCTACAGTGCCTTCCCTGACCACCAAAGAGTATCTCTCCCCCTCCCACCATCTCTGTCATGTCATTGTGTTTGTTTTCATCATAACATTTATCACTAGCTGCCATTTTCTTGGGGGAGAGGTGTTTATCTCCCCAGTAGAAAGTAAACTCCAGGAGATAAGGGATCTTGTCCATCTGGAACCACTGTTATCCCTGGGATCTAGAACAGTGCCAGCAGACATACTAGATGCTCAAAATACGTTTGTTCAATGAATAAATGAAATAAATAAGTACAAGTGTGGTAAGTGCTACTACTTCTGTAGTAGAGGATGCTGTGGGAGCCTTTATCAGGAAATCTAACCTAGTGGTCTGGAGAAGGCTATCCTGAATGTATTTGTCAGTGCGTAGGGCTGACTAAACAATCTTGCTGAAGGAAATTTGTTTTTCTCTCATGTAACAACCTAAAGTAAATGTTCCAGGTTGAAGTGCGCATTTCTGCTGGGCAGGTTGCTCTGCTCTACATGATCATTCAGGTACCCATGTTCTTTCCATCTTGCTGCTCTCCCAACCCTTGAGTGTTGTCTCAGGGCAGAAACTGGATCTCCATGGGTTCCTCCTGGTGGAAAGGGAATGGAACACTAAAGGCTCATACGTCACTTTTTATTGGAGGGAGGGACTGGTAAATGTAGTCTAGCCTTGTGCCTGGGATGAAAGAGAAAGTAGGTTGTGGTCCAGACCAACAGCCTATGCCACATTGAAAAAGTGAGCTTTAAGTAAAGGCTAAAAGGATAAGTAGTAGTTAAAAGAAGAGAAGACAGGGTAAAATGAAGTTCAGAGAGAGAATGTTATGTATGAAGGAACTGGGGCAGGAGAAATAAAGGCCTACTCTAGACCCAGAAGCATTTCGAATTACTGGAAAAGAGTGCCTGAGGGAAAGAGTCAGTGACACGAGGCTACAAAAATAATCAGGGTCCAGATCTTATAAAGCCTGACAATCCAAAGTAGAGATTTTGGACTTTATCCTAAAGTTTTTATTTTATTTTGTTATTTTATTTTATTTTTTAATTTATTTTTGGCTGCGTCGGGTCTTCGTTTCTGCACGCGGGCTTTCTCTAGTTGGCGGCGAGCGAGGGCTACTCTCTGTTGTGGTGCACGGGCTTCTCATCACGGTGGCTTCTCCTTGTTATGGAGCACGGGCTCTAGGTGTTGGGCTTCAGTAGTTGTGGCTCGTGGGCTCTAGAGCGCAGGCTCAGTAGTTGTGGTGCAGGGGCTTAGTTGCTCTGTGGCATGTCGGATCTTCCTGGACCAGGGCTCGAACCCGTGTCCCCTACATTAGCAGGCGGATTCTTAACCACTGCGCCACCAGGGAAGTCCCTATCCTAAAGTTTTAAATGAGGGATAGATATGCATTTTTAAAAGCTTCAGTTGTAAGGTGAAGAATGAATTGAGAAGGGACCTTAAAAAGAGGGCTAGAGAGTACCATTTGGGGAAAGTTAGGCTGTTGGACTACGTAGTGCAGGATTGTGCAGTAGGTGGGAGATACTTGGTGTTCCAGTGAAAGAGTTTTCTTCGCAATCTTATCTTTTTCCAGAATGTGTATTCTTATTTACCCACTTTAATGATATGGATACTCTTTATATATCAGTGTGCTGGAGAATATGTACATCTGTGTACATGTCAGCTGAGGACAAGTGCTAGAGGAAGAAATCAATATGCAGTACTGATGGTAGGTTATTTAGATCACCAATTGTTAAATTGAATCAAAAAGACAAAGATGACTCCAAGCAAAAGCATTAGGAATTTATTATTGGTATGTCTGGGAAAAGGTGGAAGTTAGTCAAGACTAAGGACAAAACACATAAATGATTACCTCCATTGTCATACTCAACTATTTCATTCATAGTTATAATATTTGAATTCTTTATGGTAAGATTATCTAACTGTAGTGCCCAGAGGGTGGGGCACCCAGTAAATGTTGTGAAATAGATGTGCCCATGGCAGGGAGTGGGGAAGCTGTTAATTTGACTGTTTTTGAAAGCCTTGGAGTCTAGCAAGACTCAGTTCTCTTTTTAGCAATAAGTACAAGTACCAGTAGCCTTTTGCCTTTTGTTCTAGTTTGGGATTAATGCAGTGGGGAAGTTTGTCATTATTTTTAGACGGTTAAATCCTTGGAAAGTCAGGTTTGAAATGAAAAGACTCGTTTATTGCTAGAGTCAAGAGGGGAAACATTTTCAGGAAGTTAGCTTTTAATTTATTGGGAGCTGTTCTCATGTGAATTGAAAATAGTGTAATGTGCTTAACGGAGTGTGGTACATTGTAAATTTTCCACAGATGTTAATTCTATTCCATGGTTTTGTTTGGGAAGTCTCAGCCTAGGGAGAAAACTGCCTCTCACCCCCCCACCACCCCCTGCAAAAAAAAAAAAAAGAAAAGCAAATTTTGTGGGACATAGTATCTTTATTTTGTGTTTTAGAAATGGCTGTTTTTAGCTGAATTTCAGAGTGTTATATAAATAAGAGTATAGATTTTTCTAGGCAATTTTGATTCTGTATTTTGTTCTCACCTAGTGCTTGTTGAGGTCAGGCTGAGTCTCAACCACACTGTAAGAGTCCTGGTGGCATGACATTGACTTCAGTACCACACACCCTTGCTGCGGGGAAGGCCAGTGAAATTCTGGGTTGTTATTTCGCTATGGGTGGACTTAAGTTTGTCTTACTGAGTAAGAATTATTATATTTATTTATATACTTAAACTGTTGGAACAATTTCCTAGAACTTGTGCTTTTTGCAGTGCTCAGTGTGAATTTGAAGCCATCAGTATCTGTTATTTTGTTCATTGGGTGAAAGGTTGTCATTAACATTCCTCTGGTAAAGAGAGTACTTTTGAAAAGTCTCCAGTTATGATCATCATACTTTTAAAAACTTGGAGTTACATTTCATGAATTCTTTTCAGTATTATTACTTTAAGCCCCCATATTCCTATACATAGCTACAAACTGCAAATTTTGTATAGTATTCAAATTTTTTACTAAATACTTTTAGGTACGTGAAGGTTGTGCTTATGTATTTTGATAGATTGTTAAAAGTAGGAACTCAACAAATATACGATGGAAAACAAATTTCAAAAATTTGCTTCCTTTTCGTTGTTCAGAAATTGGTTTGGTATTATGACAAGAAATATTTTTGCATATATTAATAGGTAAATTTTGTAAAGGCATTACTTGATTTCAGTTTTTCTCTTATTATAGTTTGGTATTATGTCAGTGATATAGGTAGAATAAGATGATTTGTAAATTTGTAACCTAGGAGTTAAATTGCAATAACATTCTTTTTTGTTTTTTTAATATTTATTTATTTATTTTGGTTGCTCCAGGTCTTAGTTGCGGCTCCAGAGCTCCTTAGTTGCGGCACGTGGGCTTCTTAGTTGTGGCACGTGAACTCTTAGTTGTGGCATGCATGTGGGATCTAGTTCCCTGACCAGGGATCGAACCCGGATCCCTTGCATTGGGAGCGCTTAGTCTTATCCACTGCGCCACCAGTGAAGTCCCGCAATAACATTCTTTTAATTTATACTTTTTTTTCTCTTCAAGGTTCATATAAATTATAGAAACTCTTGTTTAAAGTAAATCCAGACAGCATTTTAGAAATTGAAGGTTGAGGGTTTGTTCTTCCTTCCAGCTATCTGGTCCAGTGCAGATGGTTTTTAGTTGCATTCAAGCACAAAGAAATGTATACTTTGTTTTTTTATGTTCTGTAACATCCCTTGTCATGTTTCCTTCCTTTCTAGTTGTGTGTGTTTATTCTCTTATGACTAATAAAATTACACTGTGAGTACTAGAGTGGAGACTTCCCCCATATCTCAAGGACTGCACAGATAAAAGAGAGGGACGTCAAAAAACCAAAACAAAAGAAGCATTTGAGAATCCTGCAGTTTAACACGAGTAGTAGGGAGTAGAAATGAAGTTGGTAGGCAGTGGTCAAATCACCCAGCAAATACTGAGTGTCTGTATATTGCCAGAGTCTGTGGTAGGTTCTGGTGATATAAGCAAAAGAACAAGACAGATATGGTACCTGCTCTCATGGAACTTTTACAGTATCCGGGAATGTAACATTAAATAAATAATGTTATAAGGTAGGTACAGGGTGTTGTGGGAATGCAGTGGTGGTGGTGATTGTGGGGAGTGTGTGTGTGTGTGTGAGTGTGTGAGTGTGAGAGAGAAGAAACAGTTTTCCTAGCAGAAAGTCTCCAACATAGAGGGCCTCTCAAGAACTGAAAGAAGGGGCAGTATGGCTGGAGTGGTGGAGGAATCGAGGTGGGGAGATTTTGGAAGACAGCAGCCAGATTTTGGGGGAGCTTTTTAAGGCAAGTTGAGGATTTTGGATTTTATCCCTAAAGCAGTGAAAGACCCTGGAGGCAGAAGGAGGGAGATGGTTAACAAAGAGCATTCCTCCAATATATAATACATAGTTTAAAAGCAAAGGTACCCTGAGTGCATTCAGGATGAGTTTGGAGGCCCCTGGCAGTTTGAACTAGAAAGGTTCCAATAAGGGTAGAGAAAAAATGGCTGATCTGAAATATGCTCAGGAAGTAGATAAGATTTATTTTAGGTTAGATATGAGGATTAAGGGAGGGAAACAAGGGAGGGGAATGAGTCAGGATAATAATATTAAGTGAGTTTTTGGCACTAAGCACGTTGTGTGTATTAAATCATTTAATTCACCATTTTATAGATGAGGAAACTGAGACTCATTGCCTCCCTGATTTTTTGGCTTGAGGTGTTAGATGCATGGTGGTGTCTCATAATTGAGGTAAAAAACTGGGCGTGGGGTGGAGGCCCAGAAGTTTAATTCTGGACATCTTGAATTTGAGATGTCTCTAAGATATCCAAGTTGAAGTGTGGAGTGGTTATTTGAAAATAAGGATTTGGAGTTCAAGAGAGAAGTCTGGGTTAGAGAGGGAAATTTGTTATTTTTTCGCAGATGACTAATGCTGGGAAGTAGTGAAAAGAGGGAATGTGGAGCAAGAGAAGCGGGATTAGTGTGGAGTAAGAGAAGAGGGATTAGTGTGGAGCCCCGAGGCATCTGAGGGTTATGTGATTCAGAAGGAAGAAGATAAATGTGAAATGGCTTGTATGCTAGGTCAAATGTTTGGACTTTATTCTGAAAATATTAGCTTTGGGATTAGTCTTTGGGCTTATTGAGCTTGAGGTGTCTATGGGACATTCAGGGGCAGAAAGGTGGGCAGTTCTTATTACCTTTCCCCATATTTTTCTAAGGATGACTTCCCGAGGTTCTTCAGGAGATCCCATCTGGGCTTTGCCTCATCCTGATTACTTTCTTCTGGTCAGTTTCTTCTGGTCAGTTTACATTGTAAATGGTCCTTTTACAATGTAGTGGACAGAGCTAGACACTTTTGTGATCTGAGTAGAGTGGGTTGCCTTCACTTTGCCACATTCTGGACACTACTTTTCCTGTGAATATGGTTTAAGATTGAATTAGCTTTTGAGGGGAGGGGAACATTATTACATAGTGTTTCTCTTGCTAACAAAGTGTTTTTCATATATGATCCTGCGAAACCTTGTATCTCTTATCCTTGTGCTTTGTGCTAGCCAGATTTTGGACCTAAGTAGGAAGTCAATATTTGTGTTAAATGTCATCAGCTAGATTTACCTTATGGTTTCTGCTCTTTGTGATCTTTTTGGACCCGTTACTTAGCAATATTGAGTATCCTGCCCAAATTTGGTTCATCTATGAATTTTATAAGCATGTCATCTATGTCTACATTTAAATAATTGATTAAAAAGCTAAGCAGGGCAGGAATGAAGACAGCTGTGGAATGAACTCTGGGGCCAAAGAGCTTGGGTTTGAATTCTAGTGCTGCCACTTAAGAGCTTTGTTACTTTGGGCAAATTATTTTAACCAGTCTGTGTCTTAGTTTCCTCATCTGTAGAATGGAAATAATGATAGTATGTTTTTCAAAAGGTTGTGGTGAGAATTAAACGAGTTATGTGTATGAAGTGCTTAGACTACCACTTGGCACATACTAAGTGATCAATCATCTAAGCTATTGTTGTTGTTGTTTTTATTTTATAAACCATCTTAGATGTTCATACTCTTTTAACAATATGTCCTATTATTGCTGAGTCTCAAAAAAGTGATTCAGGATGTGTAATTGACCAAAAAGTTTATCTTTCTATAATAGGAAACATGTTTTGGAAAATGTATAAAATAAAACCTCAGCCAGATATACGTTTACTTGTTTTTTCTAAACTGAAAGTTTTCCGATATACTAATTGAGGGGTTGTATAAAATTGAGGGCCTAATTCTTCCTCTTTCTTGATGTAGGTATGGCATCACAGCTGCAGGTGTTTTCCCCCCCATCAGTGTCGTCGAGTGCCTTCTGCAGTGCAAAGAAACTGAAAATAGAGCCTTCTGGTTGGGATGTTTCTGGACAGAGCAGCAACGACAAATACTATACCCACAGCAAAACCCTCCCAGCCACACAAGGGCAAGCCAACTCTTCTCACCAGGTAGCAAATTTCAACATCCCTGCTTACGACCAGGGCCTCCTCCTCCCAGCTCCTACAGTGGAGCATATTGTTGTAACAGCTGCTGATAGCTCTGCCAGTGCTGCTACATCCACCTTCCAAAGCAGCCAGACCCTGACTCACAGAAGCAACGTTTCTTTGCTTGAGCCATATCAAAAATGTGGATTGAAAAGAAAAAGTGAGGAAGTTGACAGCAACGGTAGCGTGCAAATCATAGAAGAACATCCCCCTCTCATGCTGCAAAACAGGACTGTGGTGGGTGCCGCTGCCACGACCACCACTGTGACCACGAAGAGTAGCAGTTCCAGTGGAGAAGGGGATTACCAGCTGGTCCAGCATGAGATCCTTTGCTCTATGACAAACAGCTATGAAGTCTTGGAGTTCTTAGGCCGGGGAACATTTGGACAGGTGGCTAAATGCTGGAAGCGGAGCACCAAGGAAATTGTGGCTATTAAAATCTTGAAGAACCACCCCTCCTATGCCAGACAAGGACAGATTGAAGTGAGCATCCTTTCCCGCCTAAGCAGTGAAAATGCCGATGAGTATAATTTTGTTCGTTCTTATGAGTGCTTTCAGCATAAGAATCATACCTGCCTTGTGTTTGAGATGCTGGAGCAGAACTTATATGATTTTCTAAAGCAGAATAAGTTTAGCCCACTGCCACTCAAGTACATCAGACCAATCTTGCAGCAGGTGGCCACAGCCCTGATGAAGCTCAAGAGCCTTGGTCTAATTCACGCTGACCTTAAGCCTGAAAACATAATGCTGGTCGATCCAGTGCGCCAACCCTACCGAGTGAAGGTCATTGACTTTGGTTCTGCTAGTCACGTTTCCAAAGCTGTGTGCTCAACCTACTTACAGTCACGTTACTACAGGCAAGTGGCAAATGCTAAAAAGCATGTCTTCGACTAGAGATCTGTCTTTATATTTAACATACATTACAAAGGGCTACGTATAACAATGAATTTATTTACAGATTTCAACACAGAATAGGATAATATATTTTAGTATTATCCTAAATATATTTAGTATTTAATATTCCATGTGTGTGTGCAATTCCTATACGTAACATTATTTTATTTCTGAAATATTAACTCTAGAAAGATTAATTCAGTCTGATTCTGAAGGTTGTTCCTAGTTGAATTATAGTAGCATCTGGTTCCTTCTTTACTACCATTATACCTAATTTTCCCATTTTAAAGTGTTTTAAATATATAAGATGTTTACTTATATATGAGGAATTTGGGCATATGCTGCTATTTTTCCCAGGTTCCTATCTTGGCAGGTAAGATGCCTTGGGAATAATTCCAAGTTTAACTCTAGCAACGTTTTATTATTTTACATTTTCTTTCTTGCATAATAGAGAGAACTGGATTAGATGATTGCTAAGGTCTCTTCTCGTTTTAATATTCTCCATAGTCCTTTGAACTTATTTGCATATGAACTTATTTGGTTATCCTAAAATGGCCTTGACCCAAACACCTTATACTTTAGTGATTTATATTTCCATATTGATACTTCTAATAAAGCTATCTTTTCAATATATAATAATTATTGGGACAGAACTTAAATGCTGGTATATAGAATTTTGTCTGTACTGTAACCAAGGAGCATTACTGAAAGAGAGAAGACGGGAAAGTCTTTAAATGAGCTTTTATTTCTCAGTATGTCATTTATCTGTCTAGTTATTAATTTTAAGGAATCTTATATTTATTTTAATGGTCATGCATTAAACACAGATTGTACACTCACCCAATCACGAAGTGAAACAATAAAAAAAGATAACCCACAAAATAAGTTTTATCAAGAGATGTGTCCAACATACCAAATGCCTATAATAAATTTTGAGGAAATAGAAATTCTGAACTAAGAATTTTATATTATGTGTGAAAATAATGTAAGGACATTTTAACCTGTATAGGGACTCAGAAAATATGCCATCTACATATTTTTGTTTTTCTAATTGTGATAAAACCTACCTAACATGAAGTTTACCATGTACCATTCAGTGTTGTGAAGTATCTTCATAGTGTTGTATAGCCTTCACCACTATCTATTTCCAAATTTTTTTTATCACCCAAAACAGAAACTCTGTAACCATTAAGCAGTAACTACTCCACCCTCCTACCCCCTACCCCTGTTACCTCTATTTGACTTTCTGTCTCTATGAAATTGCCTATTCTAGATATTGCATATAAGTGGAATCATACAATATTTCTCCTTTTGGGTCTGACTTACTTCACTTAGCATAATGTTTTCAAGGTTAATCTCTGAAATTCTGTAGCATGTATCAGAATTTCATTCCTTTTCAGGACTGAATAATATTCTATTGCATGTATATACCACATTTTATTTATCTATTCATCTGTTGATGGACACTTGGGTTGTTTCCACATTTTTGGCTATTGTGAATAATGATGTAATGAACATTGGCATTCAAGTGTTTGAGTCCCTGTTTTCAATTCTTTTGGGTATAAAACTAGAAGTAGAGTTGCTGGGTCATATGGTAATTCTTTAACTTTTTGAGGAACCACCAAACTGTTTTTCTCAGCCACTGCACGATTTTATATTCCCACCGGCAGTGCATGAGGATTCCAATTTCTCCATATCCTCACCAATACACCAACACTTGTTATTTTCTTTCTCTCTCTCTCTCTCTTTTTTTTGGATAATAACCATCCTTATGTATGTGAAATGATATCTCATATAGTTTTGATTTGCATTTCCCTAATGATTAGTGATGGTGAGCATCATTTCATATGCTTATTGGCTATCTGTATGTCTTCTCTGGAGAAATGTCTTAAGTCCTTTGTCCATCTTTGAATTGGATTGTTTTTTGTTGTTGCTGAGTTGTAGGAGTTCTTTATATATTCTGAGTATTAATCCCTGGTCAGATATATGATTTACAGATATTTTCTCCCATTCCATGGGGTTGTCTTTTCACTATATTGATAGTGTTGTTTGCACAAAAGTTTTAAATTTTCATGAAGTCCTATTTGTCTTTTTTGTTGTTGCTTATACTTTTGGTATATTCAAGAAATCGTCAAACCAATGTCATGAAGCTTTCCCCCATGTTTTCTTCAAATAGCTTTAGCTCTTATATTTAGGTTTTTGATCCATTTTGAGTTAATTTTTATATGGTATAAAGTATGGGTCCAATTTCATTCTTTTGCATGTGGATATTCAGTTTTCCCAGCACCATTTGCTGAAAAGACTGTCTTTTCTCCATTGAATGGTCTTGACACTCTTGTCAGAATCCTTTGGCCATATATATGAGGGTTCATTTCTGGGCTCTCCCTTCTGTTCCATTGTTCTAAATGTCTGTCTTTATGCCAGTGCCATGCTTTTTTGATTACTTGTAGCTTTGTAATAAGTTTTGAAATCAGGAAGTGTGAGACCTCTAGTTTTATTTTCTTTCAAGATTGTTTTGGCTTTTTTGGAGTCTCCTGAAATTCTATATGAGTTTTAGGATGGACTTTTCTATTTCTGAAAAAAACCTCATTGGTGTTTATAGGGATTGCACTGAGTCTGCAAATCACTTTGCGCAGTATTGACGTCTTAACAACATTGTCTTCCAATCCACCCTAATCTATTTTTATCTTTTCTTTTTATAGTTTTCTAAAACTCTATCACAGTAATACTTGATGATGAGCCTAAGGCAAGTGGAATAGCAGCTCAGGCATTACTTCTTTATATAAATTTTATCCACAGTGGTCCTGTGCATGTTGCATTGTTGCTTTATTAGAGTCCATTAAATCCTCACCCTCTTGTCTTTCAGAAAACCTTTCTGAAATCCTTTTGACCATTGAAGCGTTCTGGCTCCAGAGCCAGGCTTCCTCTTACCCTCCTTTTTACATTGCATTGTTTACATTGCTTCATCTTGCTGATAACATGCCGAAGTACTATCAGTTGACATAAATTTTTGCCACCATGCTGTCTCTGTTGGCCATGGGCATGGCTAAATGACTCAGGCAGTAAAAATAAAGTACTTTATTTCCTAGCCCACTGTAAATGTAAATGTAGACTAATTCCAAGAGAAGTTGCTGTCTTTGGGGCTTGAGTTTTAGGCACAAAGGTTTGTCATGCTTATAAGCTCAGTGCTTTGCCATTCTGAACAGGCTAGCTGGCCTTAAAGCTGAGATCACTTTGTTATGGACGGAAGGACAAGATCTAGATAAGGAAAACATATTTTCAGTTTATCCTAGACAAACAAACAATCCAGTTTCATCTGACACTGAAACCACAGTTAACACCTAAGCCGCAGATGTAGGAAGTTAGACTTTATGTAACATCTCTTATTTGGTTTGATGCCTCTGAGATGGATGGGAAGAAACAAGAGTGTTCATGAAGATGAGCAGAGAATGATTTGTGCTATTAAGTGATTCCAACCTCAGCTTGCTCTGGGTTCCAGTGAAATAGAGCTTTATGACTTAGGTGGAATTTTTCAATTTAAAGGAGTTTGAAGTTGGGAAATCAAAACGCAAGGATTGCTATTTCTACCTCCTGGTTATAGCAATGAAAGCCTGTTTAGTATTTGTTCTCGAAGGATGGGATGTATCTTCAAAGAGGAGAGTCACCATGTCCAAAGTACAGTTAATGCCATTTTCCTGCTAAAGGGAAGACTGCTAGTTTTGTTTTCCTTTTTCCTGTGCTTTAATAGGTAATCTTTTTTACTGCCCAGTTGTTAGGATGTCAGAGCTGGAAAGGGACCTAGAAGAGTAATTAACTTATTATATAGATGAAGTAGAACAAGAATTTCAGTGTATAGTTTATATTGAGGGATTGAGAAATGTTGGAGGCCAAGGGGAAAGATGAAATAGTAATGAAAATATTATCAAGAGTTTTGATCTGAATTCAGAGGTTAAAACGTTCAGTCTTTAGAGGTGAACCTGCTCTAAATGATGTTCAGTAAAAGAAGATAACTTAAGTCTTTTTGCTTCCTGGAGTTTACGTAAGTCTAACATTTTTAGGCTCTAATGAAAGTGAGAAGTCCTCAATAGACTGAGCAGCCTTATTTTATTTTACTTTATTTTTACTGCTTTCCTTTTTTTTCTTTTGATACTTAACCTTTTTGCATGGTAGATGTGGTAGAGTTAACTGTTTTGGGTGAGCTTTTACTTGAAATACTTAGCTGCTTTTGTTTCTCCAGAAGCAGAGCGAGACCAAATGGAAAAACTGATTGCAGTCAGTCTTCAGGGTTTTTTTGTTTAGTGGGGCTTGGGGGATGGAATTGGTGTTTTTCTTAATTTCCCTTAAACTTTAAGCCTTAGAAGCCTAACAGTTATCACATCTTATGGCTACCTTTTTAAAGAAGTAAGTTATTGGGTGGCCTGGCCCCTCCCTGTGACCTGCCTTTTGGATTTTAAAATGTATTCCTGGTATAGTGGGAATGGCAAAATCAATCTGCTGCTCTTCAGTTGATGTTTAGGAATGTTCTAAGCCCAGTTTTTATTTTGGCACAAAGCCATTTGTATTCTCCCTGCCAGCTATTTTTGGCACTGTCATGAACTTAGAAATTAATCAGTCTGCTCAGTGAAAGTAAAAATTTTGTTCCGTTTCAATTTTAGAAAGGCTTTTATGTTTCTGGGTACTCTTACCCTCTAGTTTATTAATGCTATCAAATATGCCACAGTGGTTGTATTTAATTGAACTCTGAAATTCCATCAGTAATATGGGGCTCTAGTCACCTGCAACAGGAATATCACTTTTTTGTTTTCTTTGGCTAACAAAACCACAGTTCACATCAAATAGCCCAAAAACTGATGGTATTAGTGGTTCCACCCTTAGCTGTCAAATAGTGTAAGTCCCAGCAGGCCTGGATCTTCTGCTGTTTTTGTGCAAGGATCCAGGAAGTTTTTAGACCCTATGGAGTCCTCTAATTTATCATTTTCTAGGGGCTACTTAGAAAATTACTCTGGGAGGATATTCTTATTTAGGGAAATATCTTTATACCCTCCCCACTCAGTCTTTGTCTGCCCCCCCTCCCCCATACACACAATGCAACAATAAGCACATACTGCTTAAGAATAAAATTTGGGAAACCTAGGCACTTCATGAGGAGACATGGCCTATTAGATGGTTCCTAATGGAGAGTTCTGCTTTTCCATTTAGCTCCTGATTAATGAGGGATCTGGATCTGGAGTGTCCTTACAGATTCAAATTCTGTGACTTGTAAGAAGGAAAGGAAATTATTTGGAGATGATAAAGTGTTTCAGAGCTCAGACCTTGGATCCAGACTGCCTGGGCTCCAGCCTTGGGCAAGTTACTTAACCTGCCAGTGCTCAGTTTCTACATCTGTAAAATGGAAATAATACTTTCTTACGTAGAATCTAAGGTGCCATTGATTATAAGATGAAATATAATATTATTTATGTACCAATAAGAAAGTAAAGACACTGCCATTAAACTAAAATATACCATTATTTGCAGGAATCTTCTTAATTTCAGAGATGTTAAAATGTGAAAAATGTGTATCTTATAATTGATTACTTAATAGTGATAATATCTGCTTTCATAGGATTGTTGTAAGAATTAAGTGAACCCCACATTTATAAAGAACTCAGTGCATGACACATACTAAGTACTATATAAGTGTCATCTATTATTATCAATATATTACCTATTATTATCATCCCCCTTTTGAATCCATTTATCTCTTAATTTTAGTTACAATTTGAAAAATACCATGTATACCACCATGCCAAATAGATGAGTATAGATGGATATGTATTTAACTTTTACTTATTTAGAGACAGTATAATGTACTCAACTTCAGAGGTAGGCTACCAGGATTCAAATTCTAGCTCTGCCACTTATTAACTGTGTGATTTTGGGCAAATTACTTAATCTATTTGCCTCTGTTTCCTCCTCTATAAGTATAATATAGAGGGGATAATAATTTTGCCTTGGATATATTCATATATAGAGAGCTCTTAGTTTATAGTATTACCATAGTTTTCTCTTTAAGGTTTCGTAGGGTTGGGTTTCTCATGTGGAGCATTAGTGGAAATGAATATTTCTGAAAGCACACAGAGAGTTCAAAGTTTTAAAAGAATGATGGTATAATAATAATAGTCATTGTTTTCTCTAACACTTACATAATGCTAACCATGTGCCAAGCGCTGGTCAAGAGCTTTAATATTTGAACGACATCATTATCATCATCATCATTATTTTTTACTTATTTATTTTAACCTTACCACAACCTTATGTAGTAGGAGGTACTCATCTCCATTCTATGAATGAAGAACCTGAGGCTCATAGTGGGAATCAGCCGCATAGCACAGGAAGATCAGCTCAGTGCTTTGTGACCACCTAGAGGGGTGGGATAGGGAGGGCGGGAGGGAGATGCAAGAGGGAGGAGATATGGGAATATATGTATATGTATAGCTGATTCACTTTGTTATACAGCAGAAACTAGCACACCATTGTAAAGCAATTATACTCCAATAAAGATGTTAAAAAAAAAAAAAGAACCTGAGCCTCAGAAAGATTAATTGCCTACAGCTGTTAAATAATGGAATTAGGATGTGAACCACTGTGTCTCTACAGAAGGCATTTCTGTCATAAAGGGGTATTTATTGATCAGGCCATTTAATTGATTTTTCTGTAATTAAAAAGTTTCTAAGAATAAAAAGAATAAGTCCATAATCCCTTATCTGTAATTTCTAAATTCAGAAAGCTTTCAAAGCTAAAAATCTTTTTCTAAGTTTGGTATAAACTTATTTATTGGCAAGACCTGACTTGAATCAATGTAAGGCTGTTTAAAGTATTTGTCTGGCTTAGTGTGATTGCTCATATGTTTTGTTGCAGAAGCATTAATGTGTTTGATTATGGGATGCTTCCCTAAACTCCATTGGGATTATTATGAAGTATGTAGTTTATGCATGGGTAGTACCTTTCTGAAATTAAAAAAGCTCTGAATTTCAAAACACATCTGGGGCCAAGAGTTTCGAATTATGGATTTTATACCAAAGGTTGTTTTCAGTTTCATTAAGTCAATGTACCTTTACCTGATACTAAAATAAGACTTAATCGACATAGTTAGTTTCCCAAAATAATGTGTAATTTTTTTAATCTGCTATTTTTGTTTTTGCTAGAGCCCCTGAAATTATTCTTGGATTACCATTTTGTGAAGCTATTGATATGTGGTCATTGGGCTGTGTGATAGCTGAGCTGTTCCTGGGGTGGCCTCTTTATCCTGGTGCTTCAGAATATGATCAGGTAAGAGTGTTTATTTGGATGGCAATAGAAAGCAAGTAGTTACTGGTGAAAGATTCTAGAGGAATAGAAGTACTAGTGAAGTATTTAGATTGTAGGGAAAGAATAGTCCAATTAAAAATAATTTTTTAAAGAATGGAATTTTCTCTACCTGCTTCTTAGTCTGAAGTTATATTTGCAATTCTAAACTTTAAAAAGGATTTTATTTTATATTACTTTAGATTGCTACTTTTCCAGATCTGTAATGATTTATTAGAGACTTAGCTTGTCAGCCAATGTGTCTTGTGAATTAGGATATGAAAGTAGAGTAAGGATGTGAAGTTGGAATTTTAAGAGCAAACTTTGGCTCATTCAGTGCTATTTATTCCTTTTTATACATGACACACACTGAAGTAATTACTCTCTGCATACCGAAACACATTGGACCCTAGAAGTTGTGATGTGTATTAGGTCTCTGTAACATAGGATTTAGGAGGGAAATCTTATGAGTTGAAAAGTATTGTAACAAATTATCTATGTTTCAAAACAGACAAGCTTTAGAAGATATGCTACCACTTCCTAAGAAACTGGTCCTAAGGAAAAAAGTTTTGCCATGGAAGTAAATTGTGAATTCTCATTTTTTGTTCTTTCAAAAAAATGGTTCTAACTACTATGCTGTAAGCTCTTTGAGGGCAGAGACTGTTTGATTCTACCAGTGTATCCTCAGCTACTGACATTGCATCTGGGACACAGTAGGTACATCAGGTGTTTTTTTAGTTTTTTTGAGAAATGAATGGTTATTTTGAACCATTAAAAGAGAAAAGAGCAAAATAGTGTTTTTCCCTATTCAACCTGGAATTTTGACTCCTCAGTCCATTTTAGAGTAGATGTAACATTTACCAACTTCCAAAAATTTGACTCTTTGGATTTGTCTCTGAGTGAGACATAAAAAATGATTTGTTCGTATGATAAGTAACCAGTTACATTGAGCTTTGTAATTTTTCAGTCTTTCATTCACCTTGTGAGACATGAACCACCTTCCTTATTTTAACAACAACCACAAAAAAGTGTGAGGGAGATTAAATGATGCAAAACCACAGTTACTTGAACCAATCCATTGATTCTCCTCTTTGGGTTTTAGACTCTTGAGAATCTGATGAAGCTATGGATCTTCTCAGAAAAATATGCTCACAATGTTTTATATACAAAGTTAGGGAATTCGTGGACCCCCCGATTAAGAAACCTCGCTCCGAGCAATTATAGCCTGTAAAGTGCCATTCCTAGGCCAACTGTTTTGTGGCATCTCTTCAACCTTAGAAAACAGATTGCATTGTAAATATTCCTAGGAAGTGGAACCAAATAAAATTAGATTTAGAAGCTAAGGTACAATGGGAGGTTACCTTGTAAAGAAATGATATGGTAGTTTTGAGAATTTTTGCCTGGTGCACAGATGCGAAACTGGGTTGTAGGAGAAAGTTGTTTTTTCCCCATGCTTAATAATGAATAAATAGGGTGTTGCTGTTGTAGAGCAGGATTGGGAATACTTTATCTTGATGCATCTTTGCTTATACAAAAAGGTTCCTGTGGCAGGATCCTTGTTCTTACAGCTGAGTTTTTTAAAAACTTTATTGAGATATAATTCACATACCGTATAATTCAGCCATTTAAAGTGTGCAAATCAGTGGTCTTTAGTATGTTCACAGGGTTGTGAACCATAGCCACAATCAGTTTAGAACATTTTCATGACTCTAAAATGAAACCCAGTACTTACTAGCAGTCAGTACCCATTCTTCCCTAACCACCCCACCACCACTCTGGGATCCAGTAATCTACTTTCTGTCTGTATAGATTTGCCTATTCTAGCATAGCATATTCATCACATACAATATGTGGTCTTTTGTGCTGGGCTTCTTTTACTTAGCATGATGTTTTTCATCCATGCTGTTGCCTGTATCACCACTTTTTATGGCTGATCAATGTTTCATTGTGTGTGTGTATGTATATATGTATATATATGTGTGTGTGTGTGTGTGTGTGTGTATATATATATATGTATGCCACGTTTTTTTATGTGCTCATCTGTTGATGGACACTTGGGGTGTTACCACCTTTTGGCTGTCGTGAATAATGGTGCTATGAATATTGGTGTACCAGGGTTTAAGTCCCTGTTTTCCGTTCCTTTGGGTCTAAAGCTAGAAGTAGAATTGCTGGGTCATATGCTAATTCTATGTTTAACTTTCTGAGGAACCAACAAACTGTTTTCCACAGTGGTTATACCATTTTACATTCCTACCAACAATGTACAAGAGTTGCAGTTTCCCTACATCCTTCATCCTTGCCAACGCTGGTTATTTTCTTTCTTTTTAAAAAAAAATGATAGCCATCCTTATGGATATGTAGTGATAGCTCATTGTGGTTTTGATTTATATTTCTCTAATGATTAGTGATATTGAGCATCGTTTTATGTGCTTATTGGGCATCTGTATATCTTCTTTGGAGAAGTCTATTCAAGTCCACTGCCCGTTTTTGAATTTTGTTGTTGTTGTTGTTGTTGTTGAGTTGTAGGAGTTCTTTCTGTATTCTTATTATTAATCCCTTATCAGGTAAGTGATTTGCAGATACTCTCTCCCATTCCATGGGGTTCCCTTTTCACTCGGTTTAGAGTATTTGCACAAAAGTTTTAAATTTTGATGAAGTCCAATTTGCTTATTTTTTCTTTTGTTGCTTATACTTGTATCATATCCAAGAAATCATTGCCAAATCAAGTGTCATGAAGCTTTTCTCCTATGTTTTCTTCTAAGAGTTTTATAGTTTTAGCTCTTACATTTAAGTTTTTGAGTCATTTTAAGTTAATTTTTGAATATGTTGTAAGGAAAGGGTCCAGTTTCTATCTTTTGCATGTGGGTATTCAGTTATCCCAGTACTATTTGCTAAAAGACTGTTCTTTCCCCAAGAATTGTCTTGGCATCCTTGTCAAAAATCAGTTGACCATAAGTAAGTATAATGATTTATGTCTGGATTGTCAATTCTGTTCCATTGATCTATATCCTATATCTATACTTATGCCAGTACCACACTGTTTTGATTACTATAGTTTGGTAGTAAGTTTTTTTCTTTCTTTTTTTTTTCAATTGAAGTATAGTTGATTTACAATGTTGTGTTAGTTTCAGGTATACAGCAAAGTGATTCCGGTGTGTGTGTGTGTGTGTATTCTTTTTTCAGATTCTTTTCCATTATAGGTTATTATAAGATAATGAATATAGTTACCTGTAGTGTGTATCTGTTAATCCCAGACTCCTAATTTATCCCTCCCCTCCCATTCCCCTTTGGTAACTGTAAGTTTGTTTTCTATGTCAATGAGTCTATTTCTGTTTTGTAAATAAGTTCATTTGTATCATATTTTAGATTCCACATATAAGTGATATCATATGTATTTGTCTTTCTCTGGTGGTAGTCAGTTTTGAAACCAGGACTTTATTCTTTTTCAAGATTGTTCTGGCTATTTGGGGTCCCTTGAAATTCCATATAAATTTTAGGGATTTTTCTATTTCTGCCCCAAAAAAGTTATTGATTTGTTTTTAATAGGGATTGCTTGAACCTGTAGATCACTTTAGGAAGTATTGCCATCTTAACAATATTGGCTTCTGATCCATAAACATGATCAGATTTATTTAGGTTTTCTTTAGCAGTGTTTTATAATTTTCAGAGTTCAAGTTTTATACTTCTTTTGTTAATTTTATTTCTAAGTATTTTTTTTTTGATGCTATGGTGAGTAGAATTATTTTCTTAATTTTATTTTAAAGATCCTTCTTTATAAAATTTATTTATTTATCTCTGCAATGGGTCTTCGTTGCTGTGCATGGGCTTTCTCTAGTTGCGGCGAGTGGGGGCTACTCTTCGTTGCAGTGTGCGGGCTTCTCATTGTGGTGGCTTCTCTTGTTGCGGAGTACGAGCTCTAGGCATGCGGTCTTTAGTAGTTGTGGCATGCGGGCTCAGGAGTTGTGGCTTGCAGGCTCTAGAGCACAGGCTCAGTAGTTGTGGTACACGGGCTTCGTTGTTCTGCGGCATGTGGGATCTTCCCGGACCACAGCTCAAACCCATGTCCCCTGCATTGGCAGGTGGATTCTTAACCACTGTGCCACCAGGGAAATCCCTTAATTTTACTTTCAGTTGTTCTTTACTAGTGTATAGAAATGCAGTGAGTTTTGTAATCTTGTATTTTGCACCCTTCTTGAACTCTTTTTCTGATAGTTTTCTAATTGAACTCTAGTTCTAATAGTTTTGGATTCCTTATAATTTTCTAACTACAAGATCATGTCATCATGTCATCACAAATAAAGATAATTTTACATCTTCCTTTCCAATCTGGATTCCTTTTTTTCCCCTTGCCTAACTGCTTTGCATTGAACCACACTAGTACAGTGTTGGAAAGAAATAGCAAGAGGGGATGTTCTCGTCTTGCTTGTGATTTTAGGGGGAAAGCAGTCTTTCACTATTAAGTATGGTATCAGCTGTGGATTTTTTGTAGATGCGATAGCTGAGATTTTACAGCAGATGTTTGTGAGTCTTGAAGTCAAATGTGTATACCCTCTCTAGATATTAGTTAATGGCTTCAACTTTGTTGGAAACATTTCAATTGTTTAAAATAACAAATGACAATAATACTTTGTTTGCATAAAGGTGGGGCCTTTGTTGTTGCTTTATTTTAAGCTATGTGAAAAGCAGTATCTGTATGATAGTTCCCATTCTACTTTCACAGTTTAACTCTTTTCATTCTATAATATTAAAAATTTTTAATGTTTTAATTTTATAAGTGCATTATTGTAGAGAAATTAGAAAAGATGCAGTAAGCCAAGAGACAAAAATTTCAACCTTTAGTGGTTCTACCCCTCAAAGGTAACCTGTTATGTTTTGGTATATTTTGTATTTATTTATATATTTAATTTGTTAATTTTCTTTATGTATTTATTGACTACTGTCATAGGTACTCTGGTTACTGGGGATACAGTGCTGAATAAAACATTGTCCTTGTCCTCATGGAGGCTATAGTTTGGTGGTGGGAAATAGACATTAAGTAAATAATCACACAAATAATTATATAGTACAATTGAGATAAATTCTATGAAGGGAAATGTAGTTTTGCAGTGTGTGTGTGTGTGTGTGTGTGAGAGAGAGAGAGCGCACACACGCACGCACATGCATGTATGGACATGCATGTATCTCCTGACCATGTATGTCCTAATGCCTCTTGATTATACTCATTTTTTCCTATTGCTATTACCCTCATCCAGGCTGTCTTCATCACTTACATGGGCTACTAGACAACCTCCCTTTTATCTACTCTGGCCTCCCTCTAGTATTTTTTCCAGAGTGATTTTTTTTCAGAACACAAATTTGATCATGCCACTCCCCTGCTCTTTAGTGGTTTCCCATGATTTAGAATTAAGGGCTAAATCCTTAATATGGCCTCTGAGCCTCTACCTGGGTTGTTCTCCTCTTCCTCTCTTCCTTTCTAGATTTGATCTTACACCATTTCTTCTTGCTTTTCTTGCACTAGCCCCACTGGCATCATTTCAGCCCTGGTTAAGAATGTTTCCTTCTAGCACAGACCCTCACACATACTGTTCTCTTAATCTCGAATGCTTCTCTATCACCCATTCATTTCGTTTAGTCAGTCCCTACTCATTAATTAGCTAACGTGTCACTTCTTCAAGGATGTTTTCCTCACCAGTCCCCAGTCTAGGTCAGGTTCCTTTGTTATGTATTTTTATAGAAGCCTATTTATTTTCTTCAGGATGCCAATTCAGTTTGAATTATGCATTCAGTGTCTGTTTCCCTCACTTGACTGCAAGGTCTATGAGAGCAAGAACCATGTCTATTTTAACAATCACCACTGCCTGGCTCAATAAGTACTTACTGAAAGAATGAATGAATATGTGCTACATATAGTTATGTTTCATATATAAACTTACGGACATAGAGGAATACATATACTGTGTTTCATCAAATCTAAGACACCGTTGATTGAGAGATGCACTACTTTTCTGTACCTCTAAGAAAGAATGCTTCCAATTAAACCATGATTTATCATGGCTATCAGTTTTAAGACATATCCTAATTTCAAAGATGTTAATGTGAAAAAATGTGCCTCTTAGAATCAGTGAAGTGTAATTTTTTTTAAGTGAGGTCATATTTAATTTGTAATCTGCTTTTTCACTTAGTATATTATGAAATATCTTTCTTTACAATGTCGATAAATATACTTCTACCCTATCATTTAAAATGTCTGCATAGTATTTCATTGTACAGATTTTATCCTGGATTTTAAATGTTTCACCCTTTTTGTATGGAAAAGAAGTTCACATTTAAAATGTTCTCATCCACAATTAATTTTTTTTTCTATTTTGCCAATGCTGTATTTTGGCTTCCAGTTAGGTAGCTCCCACAGATTCAGAGTAATATCCTGCTATTTTCTAAAATTGTCTTGTGACGGCAGGCCAGATTTGGCCTGTAGGCCATAGTTTGCTGACCTCTGCTTTACACTTTTAAAAAATTGTTGAGGACCCCAAAGAGCCCTGTTTATATAGCTTATATCTATTAATATATATTGCATTAGAAATTAAAACTGAAATTTTTGGGGAGGAGAGGTGAGAAGTAAGATTTCCTTGCTTAAAAATTTCTTTCTAATTTCGTCATTAAATATAGCCATTCTTATGTGGAGGGGGGATGGTTAAAAAAATTACCTCTTGTTTTACTTTCAGTAGGTCAGGAAAGAAGCAAATTGCTTTTTTGGATAGGAAGAATTGTGAAAGCAAACAAATGTGAACAATAAAACTGGGAAACTTTTATTTTTATTTTTTTAAATATTTATTTATTTATTTGGTTGTACTGGGTCTTGGTTGCGGCAGGCGGGCTCCTTAGTTGCGGCACGTGGGCTCCTTAGTTGCAGCAGGCGGGCTCCTTAGTTGTGGCACGCAGGCTCCTTAGTTGCGACACATGGGCTCCTTAGTTGTGGTATGCAAACTGAGTTGTGGCATGCATGTGGGATCTAGTTCCCTGACCAGGGGTCAAACCTGGGCCCCCTGCATTGGGAGTGCAGAGTATTATCCACTGTGCCACCAGGGAAGTCCCAAAACTGGGAAACTTTTAAAACACAAGAATATACAGGCACATGTCTCATTAGCCATCAGAGCAATGACATTATCACACATCACCTCTGGAAATCTCTATACCCATGAGAAAGAAATGAAAAAGGCAAATAACTTCTTAGTATTATTATGAAAATAGTTTATATTTCATAGACTCCCTAAAAGGATCTTGGGAACCCCTCAGTGTTCCCCAGACCACACTTTGAGAACTGCTGGTCTAGTTCAAAGTAGGTGTTCAATAAATATTGAATGGGGACTTCCCTGGTGGCACAGTGGTTAAGAATCGCCTGCCAATACAGGGGACACGGGTTCAATCCCTGGTCCGGGAAGGTCCCACATTTCTCTAGGCCACGGAGAAACTAAGCCCACGAGCCACAACTACTGAGCCTGCGTGCTACAGCTAGTGAAGTCTGTGTGCCTAGAGCCTGTGCTCCACAACAAGAGAAACCACCGCAATGAGAAGCCCGTGCACTGCAGCAAAGAGTAGCCCCTGCTTGCCACAACTAGAGAAAGCCTGTGCACAGCAATGAAGACCTAATGCAACTAAAAATAAAAATAAAAATTGAATGAATGAACATAGTACCTGCCCTTTATTGATGTGGGGATAGAGAAACTAAATTGTTTAATTTTATGGTATGAGCAATTTAGAGTGGGGACAATTGACAAGAGCTAGGGTAGCCAAGGAAGGAAGAGGTTTATGGAAATTTTTTCCTAATCTCTTAAATTTGATAATGTATCAACAAACAAGCAAAACCTTGGTAATCCATGAAACAGTTTGTTGGAAACTATTCTGTCCTAGAAATCTCTTAAAGTTTTTTGAACTCTGTATCAGAAATCTACAAAAAACCAAAAAAGGTCACATAGAAAATTTTCAAAACTGAGTTTTCCTTGTAAATAACAGGTATAGTAACAAGGAAGTTACTGAATAAATATTTGGGAATTATCTGTGAGTGGGTTAGCATATATATTTATCTAGATAAATTTCATTTGTATTGATCAAATAGTTAATTTCTTTGCAGTACCTTTCTTTTTTTTTGACTAAAGCTAATATTTATACTATTTTAGTGTAAAAGTTTTTAATAATTTACCTTTTCACTCCAAATCAATGTTTTGATGGTTTTGACATTTCAGATTCGTTACATTTCACAAACACAAGGCCTGCCAGCTGAATATCTTCTCAGTGCCGGAACAAAAACAACCAGGTTTTTCAACAGAGATCCTAATTTGGGGTACCCACTGTGGAGGCTTAAGGTCTGACTCCCTTGCTATACTATACTATTCATTCCTGTACTCCTTAATTCCAATTTGAATTCAAAGTTTAGTTATTAAATTCTTGAGGTGGAGGGGGGCAAAGGGAGGGACAGTGGGAATGTTCATTTGCAGGAGCAAATACTTTGAAAAATTATATCATTGTACCCGTATGGCCTTATCCTTAGTTAAAAAAACAAAACATTAAATGCCAGTTCAATTGGCTGAGGTTATTTTATATATTTGAATCAGCAGCTAAGAAGGGGGTATGGAGAGCAGTGCTTATCATTAAGTGATAGGAAGAACTAGAGTAATTTAGTAGTGGCTGTTTTTTAGAGAATTCTCAAAAATATGACAAAACAACACAATTTTATAACTGCCCATATTAAGATCTTACATATTTTCTTAAAACAAATAGATGTCTGAGTAATTTGATTAACCCAGTGACTCTGTCTCTGAGCCTATTGAATAGTTAGTATTTGAAATATTGTTTCATTTGAAAGTAGCTTTTAGAGAAAAATGGTAATGTCTCTTCTTAACTGACATTCTTCAGGAACTGTGCTACATCATTGCTTGCACATTTATTTTATCATTGTTGAAAGGGTGGCCAGGTATCAAGGCCCCATCTCTCTACCGGAAGATTTTCTTGTTGTAAATTACTTTCACGTTTGTGATCTCTGGTTGGCAAGGTGACAACACTTGTATCTCTGTATTCTGACTTTAATTTAGAATAAAAGGTGAAAACATACAGATGGAATTTTTTAAAAATCTGTATTTTGTAGACACCTGAAGAACATGAATTGGAGACTGGGATCAAATCAAAAGAAGCTCGAAAGTACATTTTTAATTGTTTAGATGATATGGCTCAGGTAAGTATGGAAAGTTTCAGAAAGCCAGACATTTATGTATCTCTTTAATCAGAGATACACTTCCATTGGTTATATCAAGGATAGATTCAATTTGTTATCGTCTAATATATGTTTTCATTTTTTACATAAATACATTAATATTCTTCCACATATTAAAAGAATGTTTGAATCCTAGCAAAGGATATTTTTAGAATTATATATTTTTCCTTTGCTTTTGCTTAACTAGTCTTTTGCATGTCAGTATTTTGAAATATTATTTACGAAGGTTCCTTTCTTGTCCAGTTTTTCTACTAAATAAATACTTACATAAGAGCTAACATTTATTTAGTGCTTTTGTTCCAAACTCTGTTTAAACACAAACTATGTCATTTAATCTTTTCAGCAATAGAAACTATATTTAAGTAATAACAATCATTTTTGCTTAACTTCTTTGATCTGGATTTTGAATGAAAAGAGCTTATTCAGCTTTATTCTACCAACAAATTGTACCAAATTGAAGATTTTAATTAGACAGTATAAGAAGAGCTTCCATTTGTGAAAAAATTTCCTCAGGTTTTTCTCTTGAGCTATATATATATATGTATATATATATATACACACACACACATATGTATTATACATATGAATATTATATATATAAATATGTGTACATAGTACACATGTTAAATGTCAACATTAAAGGTTGAGTGATGAAGTATAATATTTCTAAATTTTCCTTATAAGGTGAACATGTCCACAGACTTAGAGGGGACAGATATGTTGGCAGAGAAGGCGGATCGAAGAGAATACATTGATCTGTTAAAAAAAATGCTAACAATTGATGCGGATAAGAGAATTACTCCTCTGAAAACTCTTAACCATCAGTTTGTGACAATGACTCATCTTCTGGATTTTCCACATAGCAATCAGTGAGTATAGTATGGTCTGGGGCATTTTGCCATGATGTGGTTTTCTGTTGAGTTACCATCTTACAGCTGAATGGAAGTATCACAAGAGCAGTGGCTTTGATACTTGCATATTTGGCTTAGTGAAGCTTTTCCTTCTCATTGAAAAATCATGAGATTAAAAATTAGATGTGTAAAAAAAAAATTAGATGTGTATTTTTCCTTTTTATGGTTATAAAAACTCTTGGTTCATTTTCTCTGAAAGTACTCAGGGGGAAAAAACCATTGATCTGTATTTATCTTGAGTTATTTGCTATCTGTTTAAATCTCAGCATTTATTTCATTGAATTTTTAATCTCTTTTTTCAGTGTTAAGTCTTGTTTTCAGAACATGGAGATCTGCAAACGGAGGGTTCACATGTATGATACAGTGAGTCAGATCAAGAGTCCCTTCACCACGCATGTTGCCCCAAATACAAGCACAAATCTAACCATGAGCTTCAGCAACCAACTCAATACAGTGCACAATCAGGTATTCAGTAAATGATTTTGGAAACTCAGACCTAAGTGGGATAAAAACTAGTAAGAGTACAGGGTGAGGTAAAGAAACCAGTCTTTGCTTTGGTGGTCTTGTTGCTTCGTAAGAATTTTCAGACTGATAATACCTACACGTCATGTGCTGACAAAAATTAAATACAAAGGCCTAATCCATGCCGTCATAGTCTTAGCATAGCCAAATAAGTGGAACCTGGCTTCTGTACTACTTACTGCTGTTGATTGTACTGACTTCAGCCAAATGACTCTCTTTTTGTTAGATAGCTCTCATTACATGTATCGAAAGGTGTTTCCAATCATTTTTTTCTATGCTGTATATTAGGTCCTCAGAACTTACTCATCTGATAACTGGAAGTTTGTACCCTTTGACCACCTCCCCAGCCATCTCCTACCCTGCTCCACCAACTACTGATCTACTCTTTGTTTCTATGAATTCCAATAATTAACTTTAAGAGTGGTTTTGTATTTGTTTGCCAAACAGTGATATTTACATTTAAGTTTGTTTCTGAAGATGTAAGTTTCCTAATTTCTTAGCTAGGTCTACTTTCTAAATGGAAGATCATATGAGATTTGGTGGGATCTCACATCCAGTAACTTTTTGCAAAGAAAGAAGAGGTAGGGGTTTATTTATATAGCCTCAACCAGAGCAGGACTGTTTTTTTATTCTTTGTTTTCTTTTTCAGCTTTATAATCTACCTTAAATTTAAGAGATAGGAAGAATTTCTTAAGCAGAGAGTTATTTCAAAGACCGTTAACATTACATTTTAAAACTTAGTTCTTAGTTTTTCTGGATAGAATCTATGTATGTAAAAATGTTTATACCAGTATCCTTTTGTTTTTAGGCCAGTGTTCTAGCTTCCAGTTCTACTGCAGCAGCTGCTACTCTTTCTCTGGCTAATACAGATGTCTCACTGCTAAACTACCAGTCGGCTTTGTACCCATCATCTGCAGCACCAGTTCCTGGAGTTGCCCAGCAGGGTGTTTCCTTGCAGCCTGGAACCACCCAGATTTGCACTCAGACAGATCCATTCCAACAAACATTTATAGTATGTCCACCTGCTTTTCAAAGTAAGTGGGGAAACTCCTATATCATATGGTATATATCAGACCTACCTGCTTTAGGCAGATCCTAAGTAAGTATCTAGTTGTTTAGTTTTGATCTTTGACAAGTTTAAACTCAGTCTTTGATTATGAAGATAACTGAAGTAGGTTGACCTTTTTTATGTTGGTTATTTGTCTAATTATGATGCTGTCTGACACGTAGGCATTCAATTAATGTTTCCTTATTTGAACTGCCTGATAACCAGTTTTCTTGCCCATTGCGACCTTGTACTGATGTCCTATATCTAGCATAAACACGTATCTCTCAATGTGCAGAGTATATACATCTTGAAAAAACTTGTTGGAAACAGAACTGCTATATATTGAATATTATTCCCTGTATCATTCCATTATAAAATAAAATTAGTATTCCAAATAAAAGGTAATTTTATTAAAAAATGTAAAAATCATGTTTAAGAATGTAGAAACCTCTTAAGTTACATTCAAAAGTAAAGATCATTATTGAACTGAAAAATTCTACAAGCTGAGGTATTTGTGTGGGTAAGCCATTAAGATTATCTGCTTCAGCTTATGAATTATATTGTTCCTGCAAACTCCTATCAATAGAGGAATAGAATAGCTGAAGAAGGGGGCTCTCACCTGATGTGTTACGATAAGATTTTAATTTTCACATTTCCATCCTTCCTCATTTTCTCATTGTTGTTCCATGTTTATTGATCTGGTGAGCTATTTAAAAGGTTAAATAAATTATTTTAAGGATATATTCTGATGACATCTTGACTTTCCCAATAGAAAGTCAATGTCAGTGCCCTCTGGGAATAAACCAGGATTCAGGCTTCTCATAGCAGTTCACATAGAAGCAGTTAGCATTTTTATCTTTTTACTTCAGTTACTTATTGACTGTGACTCTTTTGTTTCTTTGGTTTCTGACAGAGTCAGAGCAAGCAGAAGGAAAAGAGGGGCTTGGGGAGACTGAGAGATTACTGGGAGGACAGGAGAGCGATAGCAATGTAAATCAGGGAGAAACCACAGGGAGAACGGAGGAGCAGATTCAAAACGCGTAAATGCAAATTTAGCCTAATTTACCCAATCATTTTTTGCGTATGCTTCATAATAGTAAATTCTATACTTTGGGTTGTCATATGTTGAGTGATTCTTCTACTGAACTTAGCAAATAGCCACCCCTCTCCCCTTCACCTTTCCCAAAGTGAGTTTCATTGGAACAGTTTTCAGATGTGCGACTGAAGTTTTCTGCTTCTTCTCAGATGATATTTAAGAGATGAGGCAGAAGAACTTTTAGTTCCTTTAACAAAACAAAATGTAAGGAGAAGAGGTAGAGGGAAAAAGTGGTTTAACCCCTTTTGGTATAATTAGGTAAGTATAAGCTTTGGAAATTTTTTTCCTATTTAGGAAGTCTAAATAACCTGAGGAGCTAGATAGAGCAAATTTTAAAATTTACAAATGAAAGGAAGTTTTAAAATTAAAGTGATGACAGTAATGAAAACTGATATGTATTACTTACTATATGCCAGATAATGTTCTAAGTGCTTTTACATGTATTAATTCATACTCACAAACAACCCTGGGAAGTGGGTAATGTCATTATGCCCAATTTATAGGTGAGAAAACTGATCGTGATTCCCTCATTTGCCCAGTTTTTATGCCCAGTCAGCGGTAGGGCCATGATTTGAACCCAGGCAGTGGGCCCATAGCTTATACATCTTGAAGTGTTATACTCTGTACTGCCTTTCAGTGTCTAAACTCAAAGGGCTGTAGGGAGTTGTCAGTTCATTTGCCAACCACAGCCATATGCTGGTTTCTGCCCAGCAGGCCTCTGTACCAGGTTGCCTACTTTTTTTCACCATCTGCTCTTTCACAAGATGCCTGCACTTAGAGGAGAATAGACCCTCATCCATTTGACAGCTTTTACTCTTCTTGCCATACTTTCATGGTTTTTTTAATTTAAAGGGCTATGTTCAACAAAAACAAAACAAATAAAAACAAAACTTTAATCCTTTTAGTTCAGGGTTCAGGGAGAACCTTCCCAAAGTGTTGCCTTTTGTTAATTCTTTGTTTCCACTTGGGGTTCCCTGAAAAAGCTAGTTTTAAACTAGCTTGACTGCTGTGGCTTAGCCTAAATTACTATAGCAATCTAATACTTATTTAGAGTCACATTTGTGGGTCAGTATATAAATACTACTTTCTATAGTATTCCAGTTGAACAAAATAGATAGACATTTTGCTCAGTGGAAACTATAATTCTGTAATTTTGTCCTCTTTTATTTCATCATCCTGGGACACTAAGATGAGCTTCTGTAGTGAACATTTCTTCCTAAATTTTGCCGTAGGAGGCTATTGCAATAATGCTGTCTTGTAATTAGCCATGGAAATATAGACAAGAATCCTTGATGTTACTTAGCTTTCTGATTAGATAGCATTGCCTTAGGAAGAATGGCTGGCAATTTTTTTTTTTTTTTTTTTAATCTGGATACCTGGATTTGTTTCCTTTTCTTTTTATGTAAGTAGCACTTTAAAAAAAGTTATTATTAGAGTGTTGTAATTCTGATTTTACTCGTCTCGTTTACTTTGTACATTTCTGGATTATGTTTTCCTATGTGACAATAGTTACTAAATTACTTAAATTACTGAAATGCAAAATTGGAAGACTTAACTTGCTGAAAACAACAATATTAGAGTTTATGAGTTATGCTCGTTTGATACCTCCATAGTAATATTCAGAGAAATTAGTTGGTGATAGCCTAGAAAGTGTCACTGAAGGAATATTCTAATTAAAATGGCTGTATCCTCACTTAACAAAACGCAGGCATCAGTGAATCAGAGGCATTATAGAAACTTAAATTCTTTACGTTGAAAGCTTTGATAGGGTAGGTTTAAACGAAAGCTTTGAAGGTTCTCTTCTCAAGTCTTGGCAAAAGGGAGAACTATCTTGAGCCCCTCTTTTCCCCAGAATGAGATTGTAGGAAACAATCTCCTGATTGTAGGAAACATTTATTCAACATTTGTGCCCAGAGGATAATGAATAAAATGATAAAGAGATGTGGTCACTGTTCTAAAGGCAGCAAAAAATTCTTAATTTTCCTAGCTTTCCATTAGCTAGAAAAGAGTCTTAGAAAGCTGTCAGTGACGAGAGCAGATTTCTAAAATAAGTACAAAAAAGTGTTTCTGTAAACCACAATGTCTACTTTTAAAATATTTTTATCCTAGGCATAATTCCTTCAGTTCACATACTGGTTAAAGATAAAATATATGACTAATTTGTGAACTAGGTTATATATTTTTGAGGAGTTGGGTGAAAACATCCCCTTAAAATATTCTAAACAAAAGGGTAACTAAGATAATAAATTATTGAGCTTTTCATAATGTTTCTTATCTAATTAACCAAAAGTTATAAAGTCTTTGCTTTTAATAGATTACACTTTTTAAATGCTTAAGGTTTTTTTTCCCCTCTAGGATTAAAAGCTGAACATAACTTACTAAGTGAAGGTTTTTTGTTTGTTTGTTTTTGCCTCTCCTGTTAATGGGAGTGGGATGAGTGTTGTGTTTTAAGCTTTGTTGGATAAAAAAAAAAATTTTGAATTTCCTGAAGCCAGCCCTCCTTCTGTCAGGCATCTTTCCATTAATCCAACCTGAAGGGAATCAAGTCTCCCTTTTCTTAACTTCGCAGACTTCGGTGAAACGCCTTTGTCTTAAGTGTCTAGAACGAAAACCTTGGGTGGTGGATTTTTCGAACCGAAAAGCTAAAACAAACCAAAAAAACCCCAAACAATCAGTACCCCCAGACCTAGCAAAGCAATATAACTGTGATGTTACTTTTTACAGCTGGACTACAAGCAACAACAAAGCATTCTGGATTCCCTGTGAGGATGGATAATGCTGTGCCGATTGTACCCCAGGCACCAGCTGCTCAGCCACTACAGATACAGTCGGGAGTTCTTACACAGGTAAAAGACAGCGCAGCTTGGATACTCAATAGTGCTGAAGTTCTCTGAAGCACTGTTGAGAATCAGATATTTTGTCCTAGAAAATGGTATTTGCTTTGACTGTAAGATCTTTCTTGGTCACGATTCAGTGGACTTAAAATGAAACATCTATAATGGAATGACATACTCATTCCTAACACAATTGCAACTCTGCCAGTGACTTCCTTAGACTTGGAGACATAAATATCCAGACTTTGAGAAATTGTCTACTGAATAAATTTAATTTTGTGGGATGAAGTTAATTTTTTATCTTGATGCTCTTAAAGGTGTAGTACACATATAACAACACTTTGATTCTAAAAGTAAAAGGTTCCCCTTTTGCTCTCTTAGTGTCCCCATTACTCACTCTTTGAGAATTTCATCACAGTTGAGAGGCTGGGTTATATCAGGATGCCTGTTCGAGTATTACATTCCTTCATTCCTTGTGTTTAACTAGGCTGTAGAAAGGTTTAAAACTTTATCCCTGCCATGCAAAATGCAGCTAAGATGGTCAAGAAACTCATGAAATATTCATATCAGCAACAAATACTATATTTTTAATTCTGTGTATAAATGTTTGTGGCCCATGACACACAGCAAATCTGAAATCCAAAACCCTGATTTTGTGAGTAGGAAGAGGAAGAATTCTTAATACATGCCTTTGTTAACTGAGTTTTTTAGAACTGATCCTCTGAATCCGGCCCAAGAAGGATTCCTATACTTTTTTGCTTTAGGCCATTGACATTTGACCTAGTGGGCCAATGCTGTGCGGAGTTGAAGGGGAAAGTTGTGTTTGGTACATGCATTTTAAGTGATATGAAATTACTGCTCATTGTTGGTAATAACTTGGGGGGAATGAAAACCCTTCTGAATCCAGATAACCTGCCTCCGTGTTTGTTTCACTCACCTGCCTAATCTACATTTCAGGGAAGCTGTACACCACTAATGGTAGCAACTCTCCACCCTCAAGTAGCCACCATCACACCGCAGTATGCGGTGCCCTTTACTCTGAGCTGCGCAGCCGGCCGGCCGGCGCTGGTTGAACAGACTGCCGCTGTACTGGTAATTGCCCTCACTTGATTGTGTTACTAACGGAGTTTCTTTGGTTTCTTTCTTTTTTTTTACTTTTTCCTGTTTGTTTTTGTTCTGTTTTCTTCTGGTTTTCTCATTTTTCAAAAAAAAATTTTTTTAACTTAGTCTTTGCAGAGGGCATGGAAGCATGTGCCATCTTGTGGCTGTGTTCTTGCTACATCTTTAATGTCTCATTGTTTTCCTCCCCAACATTTGCTGAAGCACTGTTTGACTCTGATGTTCAGTGTGGCTCTGAAAGGGGTCAGACCCCTTGATTCTTCTTTGCCAGCCTAGTGTGATAAAAGCTCTTGGTGTAGCCTCAGAAGAGCTTCAACACTGTTATCTGTTTCTCTGCCCTGTCTTTTACCCTCTGAACCTTGAGAATGAAGGAAATGGCCTTTAGTTTGGCTCTGCTACAGGTACCGGATGGCCAAAATTGGAACTCCTTGGCAAGTTAGCTTCCTTCTTTACTGACTGTTTTAAGCTTCTAAAACTTTTGTGTATGTAGAAATGTTTAAGATGCTCTTACTTTATTTCCTTATTAGTTGACATTAACTTTCCCTCTATGAACACATGAAGATAACTCTTTGCCACTTATGATCAGTGGCAGCTAATATCTTCCATTTAAACATCTTCCCTTTAGAGCCTTTTTAGATCATATTTCATTTGTTGGTTGAAATCAAAGGTGAACTCGTTTATAGGGGTTTTGGAGAAATTAATTATTTTACAAATAGGTCTTTATACAAAGGTGAGAATATGACTGAAAAACTTTATGCAAGAATATCTTTGTTATCAAAAGTCATGGGGAAAATTTATTAAATAATAGCAGCAAATGTAGTATGGGTTTTAGAGATAGGAAAACAAACAAATAGGACTTTGAGGTATATTTCAGCATTTGTAACCTTAATAGTGATTTTTGGATGTGTTTGGTTTATTTGGGGGAGTTAGAATTATTTATTTGACATCCAGCATTTTATCATTTAAAATTTAAAATTAGATAAGCATTCGAAAACCTAATTGATACTGTTGACCCCTGATATTTCTCCATCTTTCAGAGTGGCTTTAAATTTATTTTGTTGTTTCTCAAGGACTCGTGTGAGTGAAAAACACTTTCAGAATACATACTTTAGTTGCTGGAATTTCTTTGGTTTTCAATTTAAGAGTCTTTGTCACCACCCAATTAATTACATCATAAGCATAAGCCCTGAGTGTGAGGGAGTCAGATATATTTCCAACTTGATTGTTCCAAGCCACTGGTTTTAACTTGCACACCTATAGTTTTGAGGTTGGGAATGTTAGTTGACACTTCTCCTTTGCTGCTTCTCTTAAGTTTGCACTAGCCATTTGCTAAGCTTTGCATATTTTTGTTCTTCCTCTGTCAAAACAGTTCGTCGCTTGGAACGCCAGATTTCTGCCTCACGTTGAAATGTTATTTCTTGCTTTGTATTAAACTACATGCTTTGTCTTGTGCAGGTGTTGGCTTATGGAAAGACGCATGGTGTGACTTAACATACTTCTCTTATTTTTTGTTTTGTTTTGTTTTGTTTTGTTTTGAATTCTGCTTATGGTAGCAGACATGTTTGCAGTTTCTCTGATTTAAAGGCTTCTTGTTTGGAACCGGTATTTGTAACAAGTGGATCTGTTACTTGCAGAAATATTTTTAAAACAGTGTGTTGATGGCCTTGCAGTTTGGAATTCAAGAAACAGAACCATATGTACCCAAGCATTGTAGGTGATTGTACTGTGGAATTCAGGTTTAAAAAGCAGACTTTCAAATCTGTTCCCATTTTTCTAGGAAATGCCACAATTTCCGTAAGAAGTACAGAAAACATATTTGTTGCTATTTATTGCGAGTGGCATGGCTTGTTAAAAACTACAAACAATGTATTTTCCTTTAGTGATTAGTTTTTATGTCGAGTTATGTTTCTACAAATGAAGCATATTTAGGAAACTACTAAAAACAAAATATGGTACTCTCTGCATCTATTTCTTAAATATTTTTCTTATTGCATTTTTTAAAAATGCTATCATATGGCTATAAATGATGAAGTTAGCTTTCTCTTACTGGCATTAAGCTTGTTTGCCAAAGGATTTTGGCCTTTGGTCATCCACATCTGGCTCCATTTTCCAAGTACTACCCTTTTAAAAAGGAACAATTCTCCTCTTTGTTTTATGGGTTGAATTGACCTGATGATGTCTTTTATCTGATTGGCACTCAAATTTTTAAATTCCTATTTTTAATCTCAAGGGAGTTGTCTTAACTCTTTCTTGGGATGTTTTAAGACTCTTTGCAAAAATGTTAGTCCAGCATTTAACTAGAGCTTACTTCTGAACTTTCAGACTCCTTTACTCTGCAGTATAATAGAAACTCTTAACCACAGGGATCTTCTTTTCTTTAATACCCTGGTGGTCAGGTGATGGAGGTGGCCAAGAGAAAGCAACATGTTCTTTTTCCCTGTTCATAAGACTTGTAACCTTGAGCCCCTCTGACCTTTCTTTTTTTAATCTCTGCAAGTTAACAATCTACAAGAAACTTCTTTTAAGATATGAATTTTTCTTTCATCTAAAAAACAGACGAAAAAGCCAAGAATGAGTCAAGTCTGGATCTTTTTGTGTTTGTTTCCTTACAGCAGGCTTGGCCTGGAGGAACCCAACAAATTCTCCTGCCTTCAACTTGGCAACAGTTGCCTGGGGTAGCTCTACACAACTCAGTCCAGCCCACTGCAGTGATTCCCGAGGCCATGGGCAGTGGCCAGCAGCTCACAGACTGGAGGCAAGTGCCCTGTGTTCCTCTCTGGGAGAATTTGCAAGGGCAGATCCCTTAGGGAAGGAGCACTTGAGGATTTGGTGAGACAGGAAGAAGGTCAAGGAAAGGAGAGATTTATCTCTGTGTGAAATCCTCAAAGAAAAGAATCCATATTGGGCTAGGAGACGGAGTTATAAGAAAACTTTGAATACAGGAAAACAGTAGGTTCTAAGTACAGGAATTATTTACTTCAGATTTAAAGAAAGTCTTATGCAATAAGAAACCATACAGTGAAAACCCCTAAAGCCTTATATAATCCAGGTGCCCAACTATAAAAATAAAACACAGCTTTATTTGGTTTTGTTTGTTTGTTTGTTTGTTTAAATTTATTTATTTTTATTTATTTATTTATGGCTGTGTTGGTCTTCGTTTCTGTGCGAGGGCTTTCTCCAGTTGCGGCAAGCGGGGGCCACTCTTCATCGCGGTGTGGGGGCCTCCCACTATCGCAGCCTCTCCCGCTGTGGAGCACAGGCTCCAGACGCGCAGGCTCAGCAATTGTGGCTCATGGGCCCAGTTGCTCCGCAGCATGTGGGATCCCCCCAGACCAGGGCTCGAACCCACGCTCCCTGCACTGGCAGGCAGACTCCCAACCACTGCGCCACCAGGGAAGCCCGCCCCTGGTTGTTTTAATTGCTTTTATTATCTATTTGGTCCTGACTTCCCAGTGTTTTCAGCATTTGTGCTTCTCTTTCTGATGATACAGGAATGCCCACTCTCATGGCAACCAGTACAGCACTATTATGCAGCAGCCATCCTTGCTGACTAACCATGTGACATTGGCCACTGCTCAGCCCCTTAATGTTGGCGTTGCCCATGTTGTCAGACAACAACAATCCAGTTCCCTCCCTTCAAAGAAGAATAAGCAGTCTGCTCCAGTCTCTTCTAAGTAAGTTTCTGTTAGGGCTGATAATTAAAACTGCCGGTTTGAAAGGTATGTCACCTGGCATTTAGAGTGTTGGAGTATAGACACTTTTGGTATGAAGTAGCAAGAAGCTGCCAAATTGAAAAGAGCTAACCTTCGGGCATGCATACACAGGTGTTCTGGTTATGCTAATCCTTTCTCTCTGCTGCCACTTTGAATCCAGCCTTCTTTTGGCTGATGTTTTTATTTTTCTGCCCACTTCACAGAGTGAAATTTAACCATGGGGTAAAGGGCATACAAAAATAAAATCTATAGTCTAATTTTGGTGTTCTTGTCCTGGAAACCCTGACTAGAGTGGTTAGTTTATTTTTTATTGGTACTTTTATAGTTAAGTATATTGGCTTAATGATTCGGTAAGAAGGAATCAAACAGCAAATTGGAAAGAGTTCTGGGGAAAAGATATCTAGTTTTGGGGACCAAGCACTGAATGATCTTTCTTGTGACCTTTTCCTGCAGGTCCTCTCTGGATGTTCTGCCGTCTCAAGTCTATTCTCTGGTTGGGAGCAGCCCCCTCCGTACCACATCTTCTTATAATTCCCTAGTCCCTGTACAAGATCAGCATCAGCCAATCATCATTCCAGATACTCCCAGCCCTCCTGTGAGTGTCATCACTATCCGCAGTGACACTGATGAGGAAGAGGACAACAAATATAAGCCCAATAGGTAAGACAGGTGAATGGTTCCCTGGCTCTGTGGCTCCTGCCCTTGGTCTTAGTCTGTTGGCTTCACACAAGTGGCTCAATTTTGGCTATGAAAGGAAGGACTAAAAAGGGGTATTTAGGAAGCATGGCCTTGGATGAGTGAGCCAGAACACTCAAGTTTCCATAACTGAGCATTGTCAAGTTTTCTGTAATATTAAACATGTTCATCAGTTAAATTAGTCGTTCAGATACATTAGATGGAAGGTATAGATTATGTTGTCAGGCTATTCTGGCTTGGAATGCACATTATATACTACAGACATGATCCCCTGCCTTTAAGGAACTTTAGAGTCTGAAAACAGATACTGTAACAGAAGCATGTAAAAAACAATTAATTGGAACAAGTTGGTAGATATGAGATTATATGAAATTCGTGTAATTTTTTAATCTGAACAGACCTCTTTGGAAGAGGTAGAACTTTAAGTAGGGCTACCTTCTTTTCCCCCCTCTGCTATATGGTCATTCAGCTTAAGAATTTAAGTACCAGATTATTTCCTCTTATCCCAGCACCTTAATCTAAGTCCTTAATTGGGCAGTTAACGAAGAGAGATTGGATACATTTAAGAACTGTGATACACACCTCTCTTGGTGTGAACATAGTCAGTTGCCTTGATCATCCTGTGTTCATCTTCATTGCATTTTTGGTGTTAGGCATATAGAAGAGGCAATAACTCTACTTTTACCTGAGGAGGAAGGATTCACGCATGAAAGTAACTTAGGAGACTTAACAAAGTCACGTGTAAATGAAGTTTAAATGAACTTGAAAGAGTAAATTTAGAATGAAATACTTCAAAAGGGCTATTTACAAATGGTATTTACAAATGGCTATTTACAAATGGTAAATAGACTTGAAACTAAGTTTTGAAAGTGGTCATTGAACTGATTTGGGGAAGAAAAAAGTAAACTTTCCAGTGAAGAAAAGTGGCCTAGTACTGACAAAAATTATATAACCAGCAGGATTGCTTTGACCGGAGGCAAGCCTAGTAAAAATTAAGGAAAAGGTAAAGTTAGTAAGGTAGGGATCAGTTTGTGAAGAAACGTTTTTTAAAAACACCTATAGTGAGAAGTTTGATTAGATACAGTAAGGAACCATTTATAGTCTAGCAGGGTGATATGAAAATAAAGTGGTGTTTGAAGAATACTGTTCAAATAACTGCGAATGGGAATGGCTAAGAGGCAACATAGAATAGTTGCTAGAGGTGTGTACTTTGGAGTCATTCTGTCCTGGATCTGAATCCTGTCTTCACCACTTATCACTTGTGTGACCTTGGTCAAGTTTCTTAATCTCCATCTCCCTCTGCCTCAGTTGCCTTATCTGCAAAACAGGGATAAAGTACCTACTTCATGGAAGTGTTGTGAGGATTCAGTGAGATATGTGTAGAGTGTAAGAATAGTGCCTGATGCATAATAAGCACTCAGAAATTTGTTGCTGCTACTGTTGTTATTATTACTATCATCATGATTATCATCATTTTTATTATGGGAAGACCAGAGACCAGCAAAGAAACATTGCTAAAAGAGGGTTGAATTTTCATGTATTTTTTTCTCCTCAGCTCTGGCCTGAAGGCAAGGTCTAATGTCATCAGTTATGTCACTGTCAATGATTCTCCGGACTCTGACTCTTCCTTGAGCAGCCCATATTCCACTGATACCCTGAGTGCTCTCCGGGGCAATAGTGGACCCCTTCCGGAGGGTCCCGGCAGAGCCGTGGGGGATGGCACTGGCACTCGCACCATCATTGTACCTCCACTGAAAACTCAGCTTGGTGACTGCACTGTAGCAACCCAGGCCTCAGGTGAGTTTCTTCACAGCTGGAGTTGAATTATACTTTGATGTGTGTATCTTTAGTATTTTGCTATAATCTACTTTTGCCAATGGTACAGACCAGTGGCGTAGATTTTCCTAAAAATTACCTAGTTCAGAAATCAGTTCCTTGTGATGTGAAATTATTTTTGGCCATCAGTTTATCTTCCTGTGTTTATTTTGCTTGGATCAATATAAAAGTGAGTTTGTAGTCTCAGTAATACACTCACTGTTGATGGGAGAAGGTAGATACGACTTACGTTAGATGACAGGGAGAATTAACAGGCAGGTTTTTTTTGCCACAGGTGATTCAGCTTTGACAATCCAGAAATGAACGGGAACTGATAATGTTAAAAGTGATTGCAAAAGTTTTTTTGGAAAACAATATGTACTTTAGATCTTTTCTCGCCCAGTGGCAAAGCAGTGATGCTTTTGTGGGTTGTATTATCAACCAAATTACCTCCATCTGTTTTGCTCTGTGAGCTGCTGGGTTTAGGTTCCCTGGTTCAGTTATTGGGTAATGAAATGCTAACTGCAGTAACAAGCCCCAGTTTTCGTGGCTAAACATAATAGAAATTTATTTCTTAGTCACATGAGTTCCCAGTGCAAGTGCTCTTGGTTGGTAGGCCTGGCAGCGAGTTAAGGATCAGAGCCTTGGAATCCTCGGCATCCAATCAGAAGGAGAAGTAAAGTATGGAGGAGGCACACACAGTTTTTAACCTCTTTAGCCCCGGAAATAGTGAAAACTCATCACATGGCCCCACCTAGAGGCAAGGGGGCCCAGAAAAATGTAGTCCTTGTCTAGGCAGCTCTTTTCCAGTGGCAACTCTATACACCAAAGGCGAGGACTGTGAAATTTTGGCATCGATATAGCCATCTCTTTGTACTTTTATAAATTAGTGTTTTACCATGAATTATAATACTGCTGAAGACATAAACAGTGTTCTAGTTTGAGGGTGACGTGTGGTTCTCCTACTGAGAAGTAGACAACTGTCCATTGCAGACAGGGCAAAACTTCCTGATGCCAGGCTACTGAGAAAGATTATTAGGAGCTCTGTCCACTATTGGGTCCAAAGAAAAAAGGTTGCTTCACAAGTCACTGAATAAATGCTGCAGTTTTCCTAGTGGGACCACAGAAGGAAGCAAAATTTTGAAAATTGATCGTGCTTATATTCAGCTGCACTTTCTGCAGTTTCTTAGAATTTGAAGACCGTGAATGCCCAACAAGATATAATCTTGTCTTTCTTTAAACCCCTCGGACACCTAAATGTTCCTAAATATTACCAAGATCTTACTCAGCTTCACATTGTCATTTAATCCCTTCCTACATAAACTCTAGGCTCCTTGAGAGCAGGGACTGTGTCTTACTTGTGTTTATATTTCTCATAGTACCTTTCACATTACTGGAGATTAGATAATATTTACTGAAGTGAACCTTTTGAAGATCCTTTATGGAGCTTTGTAGAAAGACAGAGAAGAAATGGATAATACAGTTTTTGTTCTTCTAGTGTAAATGTAATTGAGGAAATAAGATACACATGAAACCTTAACTTTTGGAACCCTCATACAAACATGGACTGATTAAGATGATGCCATCTGAGGTTTAGCTCAGTGATACTGAGTCCATGTCTGCTCGTAACTAGAGCCTGACCCTTTCTTAGGTCTCCTGAGCAGTAAGAGCAAGCCAGTGGCTTCAGTGAGCGGGCAGTCGTCTGGATGCTGTGCCACCCCCACAGGATATCGGGCTCAGCGCGGGGGGGCCAGCGCAGCACAGCCACTCAACCTTAGCCAGGTAAGCACGAGGCGCTGCTGCCTTCTGTTTGGGGCCCCCGCTGTTGTTACTCTCTGGAGAACCCTGCTTCTGGCTGGACTGCTGAATAAAGCCAAATGAAGCCCCTTCTGTGTCAAACAATTTGGTGTCCATGGCCTGTGTCATATCTGTATGTGCTGTGTCTCTTCATTCCCTCTGTAAATGGGTTCAGAATGTACGTTCCAGGTTTTCCATCAGACCTCCCTAGTCTATCCTGGAAGATTAGAGAAATGTGTGGAATTTAGAAAGTGCCTAGGATGCTTTAGTTCTTGCCTGGTTCTGCACCACCACATGCATTGAGACCAGATTCTCTTCCTTTATCTCCTGGGTCATAAATAACCTGAGCCTTACACTGTTTACTTGAAGCAAGAGACAGTGAAAAAGCTTTCTGGATACTTAAATCAACTGGTTCTAGTCTTACATGGTGCTTGAGTCTGGGATTTGGGGCTTTTTTCTCCCCATCTGATCCTCTGATGGGGTGGGGAGGGTCACTATTCTCTTTGTGTTCACTTTTTCCTCAGCTGAAATTCTGGTGCTTGTATGATGTCTACTAGTAGTGAGAAAGTGTAAATATGAGGGTGTAACTGTGGTTGTGTGTGTAGAGAGAGAGAGAGCACGTGCAAGTGCAAATGTAAGTTCGAGTTAGTGCATGTGTCTTGGGCTCCACAATTCAAGAGGGATATGAAGAACTTAGAGGAGAGCAAAAGAAAACAATGGCAAGGAAAAAGGTTAGGAAAAATTCAAAGTCACTGACGCCAGAATAGGGTGAGTTGAGTCGACAGTTATTTACTTGCAGGAGTGAGTAACCCTATGAACTCTTGATTTCCCCCTTTCCTCTGTCATACTTGAGAGCAAACTGCTGCTGTCTGGGCTGGGTTAGGATCTGTTCTGCCAGGAGGCAGAGGGATGGATGGCTGACTTCTGACAGCATTGCCAGTCTGGGAGATTCTGTGCTATGGCAGCTCAGAAGCAGTATGCGTTAGAACCTCAACTCTCAAATTGGCCTTTGGTGCCCTGAACCAGAGTGACCTCAAGATTCCTCACTCCCTTCTTCCTCCTTCCAGAACCAGCAGTCATCGTCAGCTCCAACCTCGCAGGAGAGAAGCAGCAACCCTGCCCCCCGCAGGCAGCAGGCGTTTGTGGCCCCGCTCTCCCAAGCCCCTTACGCCTTCCAGCATGGCAGCCCACTACATTCGACCGGGCACCCACACCTGGCCCCAGCCCCTGCTCACCTGCCAAGCCAGCCTCACCTGTATACATATGCTGCCCCCACTTCTGCTGCTGCATTGGGCTCCACCGGCTCCATTGCTCATCTCTTCTCCCCGCAGGGCTCCTCAAGGCATGCTGCAGCGTATACCACCCACCCTAGCACTCTGGTGCACCAGGTCCCTGTCAGTGTTGGGCCCAGTCTCCTCACTTCTGCCAGCGTGGCCCCTGCTCAGTACCAACACCAATTTGCCACCCAGTCTTACATTGGGTCTTCCCGAGGCTCAACCATTTACACTGGATACCCACTGAGCCCTACCAAGATCAGCCAGTATTCTTACTTGTAGTTGGTGAGTATGAGGGAGGAGGGGTCAGAGTTCTTAATGGGCTGTGATGAGCTCCTCCCTCACCCTCTCCTGAAACTCCTTAGCCAGCAACTTGCTCTGCAGGGGCCCACTGAAGCAGAAGGCTTTTCTCTGGGGAACCTGTCTCAGTGTTGACTGCATTGTTGTAGTCTCCCAAAGTCTGCCCTATTTTTTAATTCTTTATTTTTGTGACAGCATTTTTGGTATTTGGAAGAGTTCAGATGCCCATCGTCTGCAGTTACCAAGGAAGAGAGATCATTCTGAAGTTAACCTTTGAAAAATATTTTCTCTCTCTGACTTGATTTCTGTAAATGCTTTTAAAAACACATGAAGTTCCTCTTTATTTAACTTTATTTTATTGTAATTGCTGGTCAGAGGAAAAATGCTGATAGAAGGACTTGAAATCTGGTAACAAGAAAAGAAAAATCATTACTTTCTGCTTGTTTAAAAACCAAGACTTAATTAATTGCTTATCTTAAGAGCAGCTTGCACAAGTCTGTATTTTACTATCTCGCATTTCTCCTCAAAATTTTACCTTTGGTAATGGGACATTTAAGCTTACAGTGTTTTAATTTTGTTTTCATGTCATGTTATATTTAGTGGGAAATTGTTATTTTTGCAAAGCTGGTTACATACTACTCTCTGTTACTGTTGGGATTCTCTCAGTTGCTCCTGTGTTTATTATTAAAGTAGTGTTAAAAAGGCAGCTCACCATTTGCTGGTAACTTAGTGTGAGAGAATCCATACCTACCGTGAAAGCACCAGGTATTCTTTCTAAATGAAGCCCTGTGCATTCTTTTTAAATTATTTTTAAAAAGTCCTTCTCTCTCTGATTTAGCTTAAATTTTATTATTGGAAAAGCCATTAAGGTGGTTATTATTGTATGGTGGTAGTTGTTTTATTATATGCAAAATCTCTTTGTATTATGCGATACTGGCATTGATGAGCTTTGCCTAAAGGTTGTTGGCATTGATGAGCTTTGCCTGAATATTAGTATGAATTTTCAGTAATACACCTCTTTCTCTCTTTGCCTCAGCTCTCCCTTCATTCTATGTGATTTATTTGGGGAGAAAGCTAAAGGATCTGAAACCAGATAAGAAACGTTGTGTATAGCTTTTATACTTTAAAGTAGCTTTCTTTGTATGCCAGCAGCAAATTGAATGCTCTCTTATTAAGACTTATATAATAAGTGCATGTAGGAATTGCAAAAAATATTTTAAAAATTTATTACTGGATTTAAAAATATTTTAGAAGTTTTGTAATGGTGGTGTTTTAATATTTTGCATAATTAAATATGTACATATTGATTAGAAGAATATAACAAGCAATTTTTCCTGCTAACCCAAAATGTTATTTGTAATCAGATGTGTAGTGATTACACTTGAATTGTGTATTTAGTGTGTTTCTGATCCTCCAGTGTTACCCCGGAGATAGAATTGATGTCTCCATTGTATTTAAACCAAAATGAACTGATACTTGTTGGAATGTATGTGAACTAATTGCAATTATATTAGAGCATATTACTGTAGTGCTGAGTGAGCAGGGGCATTGCCTGCAAGGAGAGGAGACCCTTGGAATTGTTTTGCACAGGTGTGTCTGGTGAGGAGTTGTTCAGTGTGTGTCTCTTCCTTCCCTTTCTCCTCCTTCCCTTATTGTAGTGCCTTATATGATAATGTAGTGGTTAATAGAGTTTACAGTGAGCTTGCCTTAGGACGGACCAGCAAGCCCCCGTGGACCCTAAGCTGTTCACTGGGATTTATCAGAACAGGATTAACAGCTGTGTTGTGTATATGCATTGTTCTCAGTTTCCCTGCCGACACTGAAAAATAAAAACAGCAGCTTCTCTTTTTTACCGCCACCTCTACCCCTTTCCATTTTGGATTCTCAGCCGAGTTCTCACAGAAGCATTTTCCCCATGTGGCTCTCTCACTGTGCATTGCTACCTTGCTTCTGTGAGAATTCGGGAAGCAGGTGAGAGGAGTCAAGCCAATATTAAATATGCATTTTTTTTCTTTTTTCTTTTTTTTTTTTTAAGTATGTGCAATCACTTTTAGATGAGATTTATTTTTTCCTTTTCCCATGTGGCAGTCCTTCCTGCAAATAGTTGATATTCCTAGTAAAATGTTTGCTTGTTGAAAAAAACATGTAACAGATGTGTTTATACCAAAGAGCCTGTTGTATTGCTTCCCGCGTCCCCAATACTACGAGGAGGAGTTTTGTGAAGCCGCTGGTGACAGGGAACTCAAAGAAAGGTTTCTTAGCCGGTGAAGAATATTTAGAAGGAACCAAAGCCTGTTGAGCCATCGGCCTTTTGAGGTTTCTTTTTAACAACTTATTCTTGGGGCCCTTCAAACTGTGAAATTGTCCTTGTACTCTCAGCTCCTACACGGATCTGGGTCAAGTAGAGAGTACTGGGGATGGCAAAGTTCCTGCCCATTAAAGATTTGGGGGAAGAAGGTTAACCCTAAGATGTAGACATGTTCCATCTGAACTGAAGCTTATGTATTTGAGGGATAAGTCTAGGACTGGTTCTTTGTAGAGATGGTGTCAAGGAGGTGCAGGATGGAGATGGGAGATTTCACGGAGCCTGGTCGGCAAGCTCTGTACCAGGTTGAACACCGAGGAGCTGTCAGGGTATTTGGAATTTCTTCATTGTAAGGAGGAAGGGCTTTCAGGATGGGGCAGATAGTCAGTACAGCCTACCAGGAACATGTTGGTGTTTTCTAGTTTTTTTTTTTTATCATTATTTTGTGTTTTCAGCACTATATTGATCAAGATACCCAAGCAGTTTGTATAGTTTCTGTCACTAGTGTTATACAGTTTTCTGGTCAGTGTGTGCAATCTTTGTGTCTCTTTTTGCCAAGCGCATTCTCATTTTCTTGCTCAAAGGCAGATCTAGTTTCTAATGGAAATATTTTTTGTTCCTTATCTTTACAAGGGATAAGATTTGTTGTTTTTGTAAGAAATGAGATGCAGGAAAAAAACACTCCACTCCTGCGCACCCTACCCCCCACCCCCAGTCCAGTAAGTGGATACCACTTAAGATAGGAGTCTTCACGGGGAGAAGACAATACCAAGAGCTTATACTGTTACCATAATCACCTTACTAGCAGTGTGTGGCTTTAAGAATTGTAGAGATCTTCAGTCTTAGTTTTGCAAATTGGCATTTCAGATTTACCAAGATAAAAATCCACCTGTGTCTGCTGAATGTGTATGTGCTCAGTGTGGCTTTAGATTCTGTCTCTGGGGCTTAACATTGCTGGCCCTGACAGGATGGGGGAAGCTCCAGGAATAAAGTGAGCAGCTGGCCCAGGTCACAGTGGCCTGACCTCAGACCAGCTTAAGGCTTTAAGTCCTCTCAGAACTTGTATTTCCAGCTTCTCCCCTTCAGGGTGAGAGAGAAAATGGGAAGGGTTAGGTACAGCCACTCTAGGCTCATCAGGACACTTGATCACTCCGGAGTTTTAAATATCTTCCAGGAAGTGATACTACGGTCAGTGCTCAGCTAAAATCCCAGCCCCAGGAATGAGAACTCCATTTAAACAGTTCTGACCATCCATCGTCCTCCACTAGAGGGGCTAAACTTGACTGCCCTTAGCCAGGCAAGCGCAGTAGTGTGTGTTTTATTCAGCATTATTATGCAAAAACCCACTGGTTAGGATGGTTTGTTTTAGGATAGGAAATGAAATTGCCTCTCAGTGACAGGAATGACCCAAGCCTGCTTCCTGTTTCAATTTTTTTTTTTTTTAACTGATGGATGGTGCAGCATGTCTACATGGTTGTTTGTTGCTAAACTTTATATAATATGTGGTTTTGATTCAGCTTGAAAAATAATCTCACTACATGTAGCAGTACATTTTATGTACATTATATGTAACGTTAGTATTTCTGCTTTGAATCCTTGATATTGCAATGGAATTCCAAGTTTATTAAATGTATTTGATATGCTAGTTATTGTGTGCGATTTAAACTTTTTTTGCTTTCTCCCTTTTCTGGTTGTGCGCTTCCTTTTATGACAAGCCTCTAGAAACAGTTTCTGAGAATTACTGAGCTATGTTTGTAATGCAGATGTACTTAGGGAGTATGTAAAATAATCATTTTAACAAAAAGAAATAGATATTTAAAATTTAATACTAACTACGGGAAAAGGGTCCATTGTGTAAAACATAGTTTATCTTTGGATTCAATGTTTGTCTTTGGTTTTACAAAGTAGCTTGTATTTTCAGTATTTTCTACATAATATGGTAAAATGTAGAGCAATTGCAATGCATCAATAAAATGGGTAAATTTTCTGATTCATGTGGCTGTTTTTGACTTCTCTTATAGGGGTACAAAGGGGATCAACAATTGGCATCTTTGGAGTGGCTAAATACATTGCATCTGAATGCCAGTAGAGTGTTAGAGACAACTTCATTCTTCATACAAGTCTCCACACCAGAAATAAATAGGGGTCGGTAGGGAATACTTCCCAAGAATGGAGTGTCCAGGGCCCTAACTTAAGATCATCTGGATCTGGCCCTTTGAAAGATGCAGAAACTTCTGACACAGGCTAATTAAACTTTGCTTCCTAGCTTGTTGCACCAAACATCTAAAGTACCAGAATGCAAATAAGAATAACCACAAGATGATGCTATTTTCCCCTCCTTTCAGAAAGCTGCACTGTTAGAAGAATCTTTTTTTTTTCTTTTTATAACATCTTTATTGGAATATAATTGCTTTACAATGGTGTGTTAGTTTCTGCTTTATAACAAAGTGAATCAGCTATACATATACATATATCCCCATATCTCCTCCCTCTTGCGTCTCCCTCCCACCCTCCCTATCCCACCCCTCTAGGTGGTCACATCTCCCTGTGCTATGCGGCTGCTTTCCACTAGCTGGCTGTTTTACATTTGGTAGTGTGTATATGTCCACGCCACTCTCTCACTTCGTCCCAGTGTACCCTTCCCCCTCCCCATGTCCTCAAGTCCAAGGAATAGTTTTGTTTTGTTTTGTTTTGTTTTAGAGGAGGACTTTGGCTCAGATTTCTCTTAAGTGAGTGATTAGAGTAAAATTTCTCCTGATAAAGAATTATTAGAGATTTGTCTAGATTCATCACTGCGGGGCTCTGAATAAATGCTATGCTCATTTGACTCCTTTTGACGCATGTGTTTCAGGACAAGTCTATCTTACAGTGGCCATTAATTCATTTTGGGCTCCTGTAGTCATAGTTGGGATATGGAAATGAGAAACATTTAGAAACACCCTTTTGGGTCATAACCAAGAGAAGTTATCAATAGTCTGTTCTCTCCCATCAGTAGGGAAGTCAGAGTACATTTATTTTGATTTAGACTGCAACATATATATTTTTCAGATTTTTTTTTTCCTAAATAAATGAATGTAAAATTAGTGTGAACTCACTGAACACTCCCCAGTTTGGGTAAGAGAATATGCCTAGAAGCTTTCAGGCAAAGGAAGACTGTATATAGACAGACTGCAGTCAGTCTCACTTCCAGATAATCAAGAATTAATTTACTAATTTCTCAATGACCTGTTTGGGGTTTTTTGGTTTTTGTTTTTTAGTTTTAATCTCAGATACATTCTCTTTCTTAGACTAAATCATAGAGAGATTGGGATAGCCCCATAAGTAATTGGATAGTCCGTGGGGAAAGCTGCATTTTAATCATGAAAACCCCTGTAAATTCAATCTACTTGGCTTGCTTTGCGGCAAATTTTCCACTGGAGGTGAACTTGGTTTCCCTATTAGTTCTGAGATGACACCAGGTGCTTAGCACAAGATGGCGCCAGTGAGCTGTAGAAGAAGGTACTACAGACTTGACCACTGGGGCCTTTTTTCCCACCCCTTCCCCTCAAACCTCATCTCCCCTGCTTCCAGGTTCCACTAAAGGCAGAAAACAATCCATGCTGTTATTGCTGGGAAAGGAAAGGATTAACGAAGAAGGATGGTTCTTAAGTCAGCATTAGAAGCATTCTAAAGCAGAAATAGAGTTTGCTGAGTTTCCTCCGGGGCCTCTGCCTCCCCCTGCTAGCTCCTTTTCCTGAGTGACTGCCCAGAAGGGCTTTGCCCTAGGGTTTCCAATCTCCTTCTCCTCTCCTGGGGAGCCCGCGGCCTAGGCGGGAGGTGGTTAAGCCTTCTGGCTGCTCTGCACTAGGGCCATCTGTGTTTGATCAATCCAGGCGGAAAGGAGGGGGTGGGGCCCGTAAAGAGACTGTGAAAGCATTCCAGAGTAGTGAGAGAGCCCCAAGATCCTGCAAGAGAGAAGGCACCGCCCCCAGCCCGGCCTCCAAAGCTAACCCGCCAGCTTGAGTGGAAGAGGCCGTGTGCACACGACTACACACTTGGTCTACCCTGGCCCTACTCTCCCGCAGCCATGGGGCCCCGCACCCCGCTCCTTATCTTGTTCCTTTTGTCTTGGTCGGGACCCCTTCAAGGACAGCAGCACCACCTTGTGGAGTACATGGAACGCCGACTAGCTGCCTTAGAGGTAGGTGTCTCCTTTCTCTTCTGGCCCAGCCTGGAAGGATTCCACATCTCCTGTTGATTCACCCAGTTTGTCAGGGATGTGGGGATGACAAATTAGGGCTCTTGTAAGAACCTACAGAAAACTCCGTCTTTTAATAAGAGGATCCTCAAAATTGCAAGTCCTCCTCTTTTCCCACATACATAAAGCAATTCAAAGCAAAGAGACCTTTGTGTTTCACCCCTGGGATTAGATGGGATAAGGGAAGAGAGTGGAAATGAGAGCTAGAGTTGTGGGGATGCATCTCAGGACGAGCTGATGATTCTATTGAAAGTTGGAAGTTCTCAGAGGATCTGCAACTTTCTGCCTTTTTAACAGCTTGGAGTCTGTAACATCCTAATTCCCAAGAGGAGGATCGTATAATGGAGCAGAGATCCCTTCTCACCCTCATGCACTTAGACTGCCCTAGAGGCTCGGAGAACTGAGTGGCACTGCTCACAGCACGGCTGGAGGATGCAAAGACGGGACTGGGGCCTAGATGGATCTTAGCTGAGCTCTTTGCACATTCAGCATCTTGAACATTTGGTTTTCTCCCTGTGGAGGTTGAAGGGGATGCTGATGCCTGGCTGAGTTTTGCTCTTTCCCATTCCTGACTCCCTGGTTGGGCCTCTCCCTGCCTGGGAGTTGTAACCCTTCGGCCCTCCTTCCTGCTGCCCCATCCCTTTAGGAACGGCTGGCCCAGTGCCAGGACCAGAGTAGTCGGCACGCTGCTGAGCTGCGGGATTTCAAGAACAAGATGCTGCCGCTGTTGGAGGTGGCCGAGAAGGAGCGGGAGGCACTCAGAACTGAGGCTGACACCATGTCGGGGAGAGTGGACCGTCTGGAGCGGGAGGTGGACTATCTAGAGACCCAGAACCCAGCCCTACCCTGTGTAGAGGTTGATGAGAAGGTGACTGGAGGCCCTGGGGCCAAAGGCAAGGGCAGAAGAAACGAGAAGTACGATATGGTGACAGGTAAGTGATCTGAAACAGACCCCTGTATTCTTCCTTGGTTCTTTCCCTTTTTTCTCCTTATTCCAGTCCATTTGGCTCTATCTTCTAGAATCTGTTTTAGGGAAATCACTGTAATATCAGGTTCATTGAGGAGAGTTTCTGGGGACCCAGGCCTCTGTGGTGCTCTTTTTCCCAATCCTCCGTAAGAGTGGAGGCGTCCACTGGGCAAAGGCCCACTGTTCTCCAAACAGCCCACCCTGGGGGGTTCCTGCAGTGAACATCTAACTCTTGCCTGTTTTTCCTTGTCCTGTGCTTTTCTCCTTTCCCACCAGACTGTGGCTACACAATCTCTCAGGTGAGATCAATGAAGATCCTGAAGCGGTTTGGTGGCCCAGCTGGTCTGTGGACCAAGGATCCACTGGGGCCAGCAGAGAAGATCTACGTGTTAGATGGGACCCAGAATGACACAGCCTTTGTGTTCCCAAGGCTGCGTGACTTCACCCTTGCCATGGCGGCCCGGAAAGCTTCCCGAGTCCGGGTGCCCTTCCCCTGGGTAGGCACGGGCCAGCTGGTATATGGCGGCTTTCTTTACTATGCCCGGAGGCCCCCTGGAAGACCTGGAGGGGGCGGTGAGTTGGAGAACACTTTGCAGCTCATCAAATTCCACCTGGCAAACCGAACAGTGGTGGACAGTTCAGTATTCCCAGCAGAGGGTTTGATCCCCCCGTACGGGCTGACGGCAGACACGTACATAGACCTGGCGGCTGATGAGGAGGGCCTTTGGGCTGTCTATGCCACCCAGGAGGACGAGAGGCACTTGTGTCTGGCCAAGTTAGACCCACAGACGCTGGACACAGAGCAGCAGTGGGACACACCATGTCCCAGAGAGAATGCTGAGGCTGCCTTTGTCATCTGTGGGACGCTATACGTTGTTTATAATACCCGCCCTGCCAGTCGGGCCCGCATCCAGTGCTCCTTTGATGCCAGTGGCACCCTGACCCCCGAAAGGGCAGCACTCCCTTATTTCCCCCGTCGATATGGTGCCCACGCCAGCCTCCGCTATAACCCCCGCGAGCGCCAGCTTTACGCCTGGGATGATGGCTACCAGATTGTCTATAAGCTGGAGATGAGGAAGAAAGAGGAAGAAGTTTGAGGGAGCTAGTCTTGTTTTTTGAATCTCTTTCACCTCCATACATTTATATCCCGACTAAATTTCCTGCTCCTCATTCCGGGCAAGTTGTGATTCACATCTCATATTGTCAGCCAGTGGAAGCCAAATTCTCATTGCCCCTTCATTTCACATGGGACTCCAGATCTCGAGGAATCCTTTTAGAGCTAAAAGAGAGACAGCCCTAAATGTTCATTCCTCTCTTGCCCCATGTCAACAGATTTCAGGCCGGTGAAAGATGAGCCAGCTCCAGAGCTCTGACCCTTATACATATGGGGGTGACCCCAGTGGACAGGCAACAGAATATTTCTTGCCTCAGTGCGAGTCAGGGGAGAGAGGGCTAGGAGGACATGATGTTAGACTCTGCCCTCTCTCCCTTCTCCCTTCAGTGCCCTAGAGGATGGGACTCGTTCTGTACTGCAGCGTTTTGCATTAAAAGGAAAATCCACTGCTCCTTGCCTGTGTTTGTTTGGGGTAGCCCTCAGATCAGATTTCTCCCCGTGATCGTCCATCTTCTCCTCTGCCCCATCCCCGCTCCTTAAGCCGCGTTAGGGACTTGGCTGGGCTCCCTTGCCGAGCGAGAGGGGCTTCTCCAGTTACAGACTTCACCGGGAGGTGCCTGGGGAGGCGGCAGAATCCCAGCACTTCCAGAGGCTGGGCGAAAGCCCCCGGGGTGCCCACCGTCCTCCGCAGCAGCCCTCCCAGAACCACCAGCGGCACCGCGCCTCCGGCCGCGAGACTGGGGCCCAGGGGCACAGCTTCCAATTCCAATTCTCCGAGGTTTTGATGCAGACAATGGGTTTTAGTCACACTGAAGTCGAATGCGGAAACCAGAGCCCTGAATGAGTGTGGGTTCTGTAAGAACTTTAAGTCTCACCTCTGAAGTGGCCTCTGCCCCCAGGACCGAACCCCACTCCCATCTCCAGCATCAAGCTCATCGTCAGGGCCAGGTTGCACAATCGCGCTTGGTCTGAACCGCTCTGATTTTCCTGCTGCCACGGCGTCTGCGGTTTGGGCGAGGAGGGGGGGCAGTGACCACGTCCCAGATGTTAGTCTTCCCAGTTTCCCAACACATCCCTCTCGCCACCCTCCTCACCCCCACGTACCTACCCCAGTCCTGGAACCTGGCTGAAGTCTGTCCAGAAGTCCCGGAAACTTAACCCTTTCCTGCCTAGCACTCTGGCCTCTGGGCTGCAATTGCAGAAGGCCATCTGGGGAAGGGAGAAGGGAGAAAGGACAGGAGGAGGGGACCCCGGTTTTGGACTCCAGTCTCTAGGCATCTGCTGAGATCTGTACCAGGCCCCGCTCCAGCCTCATCCTCATGTCCGACACTCTGGAGCAAGGCCATCTGAGGGACAAGATCCACTGCTTAGACTGTGAAGTTGACCTCAAGCAGCCCTGGGAGTCCTCCTGGTTATTTACCCCTTGGCAGGGAGAGGAAAGGGACCCGGTCTTCTCCCCCCACCCTCTCCCCCACCCCCAGGGTAGGGTGGACCAGTCAGGGCCCTGTGATCCTCCTTTTGTCTTCTTTTCTTCCCTCCCCAGGCAGAGCTGCTCCTGACGTAGGTTGGCGAGGCAGGGGAAATGAAAGGCAGTGAAGCACCTCACAAAGGCGCTATTGTGGGGAGCCTGGGCGGGTGGAGGCTCGCTCCCATTCAGTTCTCTCTAATATGGGGCTGGCAGCAGTAATCACCGCCTGTCAGCCCACAGAGGGGTCTGCCCACGGAACATCTGGCTCTAGCAGCGCGTGGTTCGCTGAGGAGGGCGTGGAGGAGGGAGGGAGCTCTCGGTGGAGGCCCGGGCAAGAGGGGGGGGGGTGTGTGTGGGCGCGTGCACACATGGGGGCAGCTCGTCTCCTTAGTGTGACACCGCTGGGTGAGAGAGTGAGGGCCCGTCTGTAGAGGCATCTTGATCCAGCACCAGTTGCCAGAAACGGCTTTTTGACGACCCTGAGGAGGGAATAGCTCCAGAGACTCTGTGTGTAGATGACATCAGTGTGAGGAGTGAGTGCTAACACCGGGTCCTTCCACCTCACAACGTGTGTGCCTGTCTTTGTGGCATCTTTTTTTCCCCTGGTTCCTCAATGAGGGAAAACGCAGGGTTTGTTTTTTTGTTTTTTTTTTTTTTCTTGCTTAAAATTTCTTTGGAAAAGTTCACTCAGACTTTTCTGAAAGGGCAGAAATCTCTGGGGCCTTGTCACTTACTACTTTTTCCTTTTTGTTTTTCTTTTTGGCTTGTGTACAATAGCTAGTGCTATTTTGGAAGCGTTTTAGAAGGTGAGTGGAACTGTGTGGGCAGATCCAGTGAACTGTCCAAATTCATTAAGCTTAATTATCTGCTGCTCAAGGAGAGAGCCTCCGTGGCTGAATCCTATCATCAAAAAGCAGTCTCACTGCTCCTTCTCAGACCCTCCATAACATGTCACTTGACAGAAACAGGTTATGACTTGTGGTTTGAGTTGACAGTGGGCGGACAGTGGGAAGCAGAGACCCTATGGGGTAAAAAGGCGCTAAGAGTCCAAAGAGAAGTTCCACGTCTGCCCGCAACACCCGGCCCTAAGACGGTAAACAGCCAGGGATGGGGTTGTAGGGAATAGCGTCAAGAAGCAGGAAGGGCCGCTGCTGTGGGGACAGCTGTCTGCCAGATCTTTGGTCCAGGCATTGCCTCTCTATCACAAGGCAGGGTTGAGAGGCCTCCCTTTACCCCCTACTCTGCCCTCAGAATTTCCCGCCCTAACTTCCCAGCTCTCCTCCTTGTCCTCAATAGCCTTTCCTCCCTGGTGCTGGCCTTTGTGTCTGCCCATGAGAGAAACGAACGTGGTCACCTTGTCATTTTCATCAAGGAACCTGAGCCAAGGTTGTCAGAGCCCCAGATGGTGGTGGAGGGAGAGGGGCAGAGATATATAAGGAATGAAGTTGTTGATTCAGCTGTCAGTGCTTCCTCTGGAATCGGGCTCTGAGCTAAACAGGAACCAGAGGCCTTTCCCTCTTCCTCCTCCTCCAGTCTCAGATTTTCTGGATTCCTTCTCATCCCTCTCCTTGTACAGGCGCCTTTCCCCGAGACGCCTGGAAGCACCCCCTTCTACTGCTCCTCATTTCTCTCCCTGCTTTAGGTCAAAACACGCCCATTTTGAGAGCTCTTGAGACTGTTCTGGTATTTCTCCCAGCCTGCAGGATCGGTCTCTTTAGCCTCTCTGTGGCTGCCTCGGCAATGCGGTCTCTGCTCCAGGAGGGCCTCTTTCGTCCTTCAGCCAGAGGGCAGGGGCCGTCCTTCCGCCCTTAGCCCCTCTCTGCAGCTGCAGCCTCTCCTGCTCCTCTGCCCCAGCAGCCTGGACGCGTCTTCCTTTGCTACCCCCGGCCACCAAGGCTGGTAAGCTTTCCTCTGCCTGCCCTTTAACTTCTGCTCTCAACAATGCAGAGCTTAAAAGATTAAAGCTTTATTTATGGATTTAATAACTCCACAGAAGAATTATAAATGTGGAAGCCAGTGTGTTACTTTAAAGGGCAGAAGGAGAAAGTAAAAACGAAGACCTCTCAGTACCGTCTCTCCACAACACGGGTCTGACGATATCTGGAGTTGGACACATCTCCAGAACACTCCAGCCTGACCTCTGGGGTCATGACCTCCAGCCTCCCCAGCTCCACCTTCTCTGAGAATGGACACCCTTCCTTCCCATCCATAGCCGTGTGGCCCAAGGGGAACAAATCAGATTCTCTCTCCTGGGGATTTAGAATTGCAGATCAGAGATGTTAGGTCTGAGAGAGTGTCCGGAAGCATCTTTTGCCCTGCTACGGAGAGACAGTGAGAGCCAGACTGCAGAGGGAAAAGGATGAGGAGACACCAGACAGAAGCAGAGACAGGAGAGGAGTGAGGGGTGACTGATTAGGGCCAGTGTGCATGTCTGATCTCAAACCAGCTCTCCTGTGGTCCCAGTACATTGCTAGCCCTTGGGTTCCACAAAATGCCTGAATCCTTAAACTAAATACTCCCTTTTCTTGTTTGTTTGTGTTTATTTTTTTGCTCAAGTTAATATGAGTAGGTTTCTGTTTCCTACAACCCAAATGCAACTCCTCATCTACACCTTACCTTCCCACCAAAAAAATCACCCCATCCGCTGGACGGTTGGGCACATGGTGGCCTTCAGCCTTTAGAGTGTTCCTCCCTGCCCATGACCTAGAGGACTCACTAGAATAATGAAGAATCTGTGCAGGCCTGTCCTGAATCATTGTACCACGGCCCGCCACACCATTCATCCTCCACGACACCTCACAGACGGCAGCTCGGTTACTCTCTCCTGTTCTGGCCCCTCGTGGTGTGGTGTTTCTTTCTCCATTGCAGCTTGTAGCACAGTGTTCTCTGAGGCAACCTGACATAACTTTAGGGTCTGGCAAGCTTGGAGTCAGAGCTCCTGGGGTGAGAGTCTGCCTCTGCTACTTACTGCTCTGATACCTTGAGCAAGTTACTTAATACCTCATCTATAAGGTAATAATATCTGCCAAACAGGATTGTTGCTGTGAGGATTAGAGATGGTATATGCCAACTCTTTAGCAGTGCAGGCAATCAGAATGTAGCTCTCAAGCCCCACTCCCTTTGGGAGGCTTTTCTGGCTGTTCTCAATCCCACCTGGCAGGGTCAGGGACCTTTCCTCTGGGCCCTGATTTACCCTGTGTGCATCCCAGTTGGAGCCGGTACCACAGTGTGTTGCGTCTTGCTCTTCTTTGTGTCCTCAGAGCCTAACCCAGAGCCTGGCTCAGAGACGGGACTCAATAAATACTTGTATCGTGCTCCCCCAGGAGACTGTGAACCCTTGGAACTCCGGGCAGATTTGTCTCCTAACTCAGGGCCTAACTCAGACCAGCAAGCAGTAAATGTTCTTGGTGGCATTTTTCAATTCAGCTGGACAAAGACAAGCTACAGATAAAAACAGAAAGCAGTCTCTCTTCAACTGCAGAACGCGTTGGCCTTCCCACAGTGACCATTTCTAGCTCTTACATCTAAGGGGAACGTCTCAAGGTAGGCCAGCACAGCTAAGCCCTGTGGCCATGGGGGAGGAAGGCAATAAAACTATGGAAGGAAGGCAGTGGGAAGACCTTTGTTGTTCAGCATCTGGTTCACAGCAGGGGTTGTGGAGTAGTTAAGTCTGTTCCCACCCTGGCCCTGCCACTTGCTACCAAGTTACTTCTCTGTGAGCCTCGGTTTCTTCATCTATGTATGATGTAGAGAATACCAATTCCACAGATTGCTGTGAGAATTAAGCGAGGTAATCCCTGTAAAGCAGTAAACCGGTGTCTGGCACATAGTAGGTGCTCAGTAAGTATTATTATTGTTATTGTTATCAATATCATCTTGATTGCAGGAGTCTTTTCAGATTAAGAAATGCTCATGCTTTTTATCTCCTCAGATCCTTACAGCAATTCTGTGAGACAGGCAATTCTCAGGAACCCAAGGATTATAAGAGATTTAATGATTCGTCTGAGGTTGCAGAGCTAATAAGTGTAGTGGGGCCAGAACCTAGTCTTGGAGGCCGTGTGGAGGAGTGGGAAGAGCTGGAGCTCTGAACACAAGCTGAGTTCAAATCGTTGCTCAGACACTCGCTGGCCAGGTAATCCCGGGCAAACCAATTCTCTGAGAGTCTGAGCGTCAAAGGCTTGTTGTGAGGGATGGGTGCACTAGTGTGTATAAAATACCTAGCAGAGCATCCAGAGCAATAAAGTTGCTCACTACACGCTCATTCCCAGGACTGTGATTGCTGTCTCCTACTGGACAGTACGCTGCTGATCATCTCTGTTTGGTGATCAACCCTCTGTCTTGATCCAGTGGCTCTCTGGCAGCCTTCTCTCTCCACTTGTACATTGTCTACAAGAAGGCAGGACACCTGTTTCCCACCATAATCTGTACATTATCAGTAACAGCGGGGTTGACAGGTGTCCTGTGCCAGGGGTGAGGGAAGAAAGCAGGCTGGGTGGGAACATCCCCACCTTTTCTCTGTGCCTGTACCAACTCCACCAGCAGTGATGTGTGTGTTTGGTTTTCTTTCTTTCCTTTTTTTTAAAATATAGTGCTCCCAAGCTGCCTTTCCTTCTACCACGTTTTCTCTCGCAGAGATATTCTAGTTGCTCAGCATGTGTCCCTAGTAGCCATCGCTACTGACTTTTTGGTTTTATCTTGCTGTTGATCTTGCTGTTGACTTTGCCAGATCCTTCGATGCCGTTTTGGTTGCACTTGGTCTTACAGATATTTATTACTGTCCAATTGCACATGATTTTTGTTTTGTGGCTGCTGAATATTGTATTCCAGGCCTGTACATCCAGGCAGCTGTCAAGTGCATGAGCTGTTCTCCATCTAGTCTGCTTGCCCTTTTGGAGGAAGGAAGACAGTGTGGAGAGAGCACAGGGGTGGGGGGAAGAAGACCTTTCTATTTCAGTGTGACTGGTTCATGTGGCTGAATGTCCCGGCTTTGCTCCTCATTAACTGTGTGACCTTGAGTCAGAGGCTAACCTCTCTGAGTCTCAGTGCTCATTTGCAAAATAGGATTATGTCACCTGGATTACCATCTCGTAGGACTGTGGAAGTTCAAGTCGTAATGCATAAAGCTTTTAGGACCTCCAGGAAGGAATCTTAGAAGTCACTGAGTTTAGCTCCCTCATTTTACAATTGAAGAAAGTGAAGTCCACAGAGCCTTTTGAGGGCAGGGACCATACCTTATTCATCTTTCTATCCTGGGGATACAGACAGAGTTAGGCACATACTGGGTGTCCAACAGATATTTTGTGAATGAGCTGAGCAGTCAGCTCGCAGTGACATGTCTATGATTTAACCTCTCGATGACTCAGGGTTATCAACATCAATTACTGTACTGTGCCTCTGTGCCCTTATGCCGTCAGAACCAATTATGCTGTGTAGGATGTGGCTATGGTGCTTTTCTTCTTTGTGTGTCTCCTCTCTCCTCCCGCACTGTCACCTGTCAGTTTACCTTGTAGCCTTTGGATCCACTCTGAGAAATCTCCCTCACTGTTCCTAATTGGCTGTCCACTCAGGCTGGGACAGAACAAGAGTTAAAGGGCTTTGAAAGATGTAAAGCTGGCACACAGGCCAGGTGCCTTTACTGGCATCACAAAGAGTGTGGCAGAGTATTCCACAGACTAGAAGCATAGCCTATTTTAATCTGGAAGAGGCCTTAATGTCATCTGGTCTAGGACCCTCAAGTCATGCAAGTATTTTCTAACTCACTGTACACTTCCAGAGCCTTCTAGCATGGTGTGATCAGTTTACTCAGTGACTTGTGAAGCAGGTGCATGTTTTATGCTGGCAGTGACTGAGGATTCAATGCTTTCTACCCCCTGGAATCTCTACCCAATGACTTGGATTCTTGAGCATTTTTCCCTCCCAGCAGAGGGGAGGTAAACACACAGATGTAGATTTCTCCTCTCATTCCTGATTATGACCTAGAAATTCCCTTCTCTTCCTCTCTCTGTCCTTTCCAGCCCTCCTTAGTCCTGATGGAGGTGAAATACTTTTTACTGTTGTATACTGTTTAGCTATCTAGGGGAAGCTTTAAAGATGTAAACTAGAAATGCTAGCTTAATAATTAAGTAGGTAAGGGGAGACATAGGGGAAATGTTTGTTTTATCAGTGGATTTTTTTTTTTTTGGCCGCACCTCGCGGCTTGCAGAATCTTAGTTCCCGATCAGGGATTGAACTTGGGCCCACAGCAGTGAAAGCGCAGAGTCCTAACCACTGGACCGCCAGGAAAGTCCCTATCACTGGATTTTAAATTGAGGTAGGAGTAATCTCATTTAAACAGACTTCAGTATTCATTTGAAAGCCTGTAAACTGCAGACAAATTATCAGCCACAAATTGAGATTTTATGTTCTGTGAGTTTTTAACGAGGGCAAGGGAGGCAGCTCAAGACTTACTGATTCATGGTCTGGAAAAGATCAGCCTGGCTTACCCTCTCCCTGAGGACAGGGCAGTGGCAGGGCACAGAGCAGACATCTGAGGTTCAAGTTGTAGTTCAGCTCTTTTCTGCCTGTGTGATCTCAGTTTCCTCATCTGTAAGAGAACAACAATATTCACATCTTCCTCACAGGGGCAGTGTGATGACTAAAATGAGATAATGCATGTGAAAGTGTTTTGTAAATCACAAAGCCACACAAGTACTCACTGCTCAGATCACTCAGTTAAGAGTCAATGTAGAGCGTCTTGTGTATGTGCTGGGTTTCGGGCAGCCAAGGAATGGGACAGGCTGAGGAGCCCGTCCAACAAGAAGGAGCAAAGGGATGCTGCACAAATGAAAAGTCATCATTAGGAAAGTTGATGATTACAAACAAAAGGAACTTGTAGGTATATCAGACTCAAAAAGGGGATATGACGCCTATGGAACCTGGACCCTGTTATGGGATTGAATCGCTGTGAGTGGTCATCAGCAGGCAGAAAATGCAAAGTCAGAGATGGTGTTCAGACTGCAAAGTCAGAACACCATGACTGTGTAGAATGAGACCCAATGCCTAGTTATAGAGCAGGAAGCACATCTGGGGGTGAGACGCACATCCGCGTCTGGGAAGGTCACTGAGGGATGTTGAAGTCTGAAAGGAGCCCGTGTGAGAGGCAGCATCTGTGGGGACCCTTCAACGTCAAAGCCAACTTGGACAGACAATTCATTAATGAAAAATGTAATGGATATTGGTGAAGTATTTACTATGTGCTAAGTGTTTCTTCACAACAGTGAATAAGACAGTCGTGGACATGTCTTCACAGCTCCTGGACTGGTGGTTAAAAAGATGAATCAATAGGAACCACACTGCAGTGCGGTAGGGATTGTGCTATAGCAGGACCTTCTACCCAAGCCTTTCCTGCAGTGGGGGATGGTCAGCTTCTGGAGGGTCCTCAGCCTGGCTGGAGGGACACCCATCAGGACCGCTCTGCACACCATTGCCACCGCTGTCATCATCACTCAGCTGGACCACTGCAGGAGGCTCCCAACTGACCTCCTTGCCCCAGGGTCTCTCCCAGCTCCAGCACCCATGTCATTATGTCTCGCTCTATGTCATTGTTTGTTAATGGACCCATCTCCCCAGACTAGACTGTGAAACGCTCCCTTTCTGGTGGGATTCAGCCCCTTGAGAACGGAGACAGTGACTTCCTCTTCATAGCTTTGGTACCTACTTCTCGGGTTCAGTGGCTGTCTGAGGAGAACAGGGAGAGGAAAAGGCAGGAAGGCACAAAGTGAGGAAGGAGGGTCCAGGGCTGTCCTCTCCTTCCAGGCTCGTTCTCCATGAGCTTGAGAGGCGAGTGCCCCGGACACTGGGAGTTTGCACAGGTGTAAGCTCTCCCCGAAGCAGCAGCTTCCCTCATGGGACGGCCAGCCACCAGCACCCAGGTCAGTTCTCCTTTTTTTTGCACACAGTTTTCTTTGCAAGCCTCCTGGAAACAGGAGCTTGTTGCCAGCTTTGCGTGCCCTGGAGCAAGTCCCACTGGATTCTCCCTCGAATTCACCTTCGCCTTGGGCGGCAGCCTCTGCAGGGCGCTCACCTCCGGGCCCTGCTACCCACAGAAATAATAAACAGCAGCACTGTTTACGGAGCCTTTGGCACTCACCCTACACGGCACAAATGCAGCAGTTTCAGCCTTCAAAACAATGATTCCCAACGCATTTAATGAGAGCCAGGCTTTGTGCTGGGGGCTGAGAAGACATGGTAATGACTTCTGTGCCTCAGAAACTGGCTACTTAGTTGGGGTGGGGCAGTGGGAGGCGGCCAAGGGTAGGGTGATAAGACAGGCATGGGTTTCCCTCTACTACCCACTGCCTGAGGAGTTTAGGATAAGTGCCTTAAGAGAGGGGTGCTTCATGAGAATTCCAGGGAGGAAACGGTCATACTCCAAGGAAGGGGCTTTGAAGAGGCGCCATCAAGTGGTAGCATTTGAGGTGGCCTCAGAGGAAGGACTGGACTGAGAGGGTGCTCCAGGAGGGGGACTGGCACGACCCCAGGTGTGGAGATGGTCAGGTACAAGTGCATTCAGGAAAGAGCTACTAGGTTAGTTTCATGAGAATATAAATTGCTCCTAAGGGTGCACAGGGAAATAAAAGTTAAAAAACCCCGATCAGGTCATATTGCTGAGGGAGCTCTTTTGAGTCGAGGTAAACTTGTTGAAGCTGTGCAAGTAATTGCTAACATTTATTGAGCTAACAGGACAACAACCCTGCAGATTAGGACTGATGTCTCCATTTTACAGATGAGGAAACTGAGGTTGAAATACACAATTTGTCCAAGGTCACACACCTAGAAAGCGGTAGAGCCAGAACTTGTACCAAAGTCTGTCTGGCTCTTGTACCAAAGGTCATGCCCTTGACCTTTGTCACTGAGGTGATGGCATGAAAGTGGATGAGCCTGACGAGGGAGACAGCACAGATGGAAAAGGTCTGAGGTTCAAGGCGGCATCACCGCATACTCAGGGGCTGGGAGAATGAAGAGAAGCCAGTGTAGGAGAGAGACTGAGTAGAACTAGGAAAAGTCCTCATCTCTAAATCCGAGAGAGGAGGATGGACCAAGAAGGAGGAGGCAGGCAGGACCCTCAAACATGCAGAGAGGTCGGGAAGACGAGGGAAAGAGCTGGAGCGGGGCTGGGAGGCTTTCGCCGTGGAGCACAAGTCAGCGAGAGGAGGGGAGGCCATGAAACAAAGCTGCTCGCTGAAGAAACTGGGTGCTCCACAGGCAGCCGGGGTGGGCAGGAGGCGGGAGGGAGAAAGAGAAGCAGGGTGGGGGGAAGATTTTTTTTTTTAATGTATTTTTAATTATGAAATATTTTGAATGTACAGAAAATAATATAATTGGCAACCATGAACCACCGCTCAGACTTAAAATGTTAACATTTCTGATGCTTGCTGTAGACCTTTCTTTCTTTCTTTAAAAAAAAAAAAAAGACATATAAGCTTACAGATTTGGCTAACCCTCCCCTTTGCCATCCTCACTGGCCTCTTTCCCTCCTCACAGGTAATTACCATCCTTCAGTAGGATCATCCCCTTGCGTTTAAAACAACATGTTTATTGCACATATCTGTACCAATGCAGCTTGTAGAATTCTTCTGTATGGTTTAAAATTCACCTAAAAGGTATCTCCTATAAATACATGTATGCAATCTTTTAAAACCCCAGCATTATTTTGGAGACTGCCCAGGATGATCATAGAGCTCTGGTTCCTTCATTTTAACTACCGCTGGATTCATAAGCCATGACCCTCCCCTCCTGCGGGTTGTTTCCACTTCTCACTCTTACACACAGCGTGGGGCATCCTTGCTCAGGCCTCCCTGTGCCCACGCGCGAGGGTCCTCGACAGATCCCGGAAGCGGGGCAAGCTGTGCGTCACGGTACGTCCGTCTTCAGCTTCACCGGGCGCTAGGACTCCTCAAAGTGAGCAGTGTGTGTGGTGTAGCTGCTCCATTCCTCATTCTCCTCAGTGTTTGTTTCCAGAAGGGGAAAGATAGGCGTCCGGGCAGAGGCTGGCGGTGTGATGGAGAGAGAGAACCAGCCTATTTAGGATGAGGACAGACGTGTGGGGAGGAGAAGGGACAAGGCTTCTCAGAGAGGAGCAAGGAGACGAGATACCGAGTGACATGGAGAGAGTTGGCTTTAGAAAGGATCCCCGCCTTGGTGAGAAGGTGAGGGTGACGGGGTGGGAAGCAGCTCCGAGTTTGAGAAGGAAGAAGAGGGGAAATAGCCAGCGCTAAAGGGAATTTGGCATGAAGGCAGCGAGCGATGGCGGAGATACATGGCTGGGAAGTGAGGGCCAGCTGAAACTGCCGGGGTCCACAGCGGGTCGCCTCATGGCCAGCGTCCCCTTATCCTCCTCCGCCTGGACGATGTTTGTCCACTGCTAACAGCTCACAGCTCCTCGCTTTTTTTTGATCCTTTACTCTGTGCACTTGGCAGGCATCTTCCTATTTCACAACCACCTTTAATTGCATGATAGGCTTAAAGCAAAAAGACTTCAGGGTTTTGGTTGATATAAGGTTTATGTTAGTAGGTGCTGTGTGTGTGGTATGGTTGCCCGCGAAGATGATACTCCTTAGGCCGAATGAATAGAAGCACAGCGTTAGCAGGAGAGGAGGGGAAACAGTCCGGCCGCTCTGCTGTGGTCAGGTCCGAGAAGCAATGTTCTTTTCGGTCCTAGGTGAAGAGGATAATTAGAGCTGCTACTGTTTGTTAGGCACTTACTGTGTGCTAGCCTCCTGTGAGATGCTTTGCATGCATTCTTTTTTAATCCCAACCACAATCCTGAAAAGTTGATGTTATTATCTCCATTTTACAAGCAAAAAAATTGAGGCTCCAAGAGGCTGTCACAGGCCAAGATCAGTGGGAACTGGTGTAGTTAACACCCACTGAAAAGAAGACCTATGGGAAGTAAGAACACTCTCTTCAAACATCATAAAGGTTGTCGTAATAGTTGTTTTATCCGGCCCTAAAATGTAGAACAAGGCTCTCAATAGAGGTGAGGTAAGTTACACAAAGAGAGGGAGCTCCACTTAACAAAGGGAAGAACAGTCAGCCCTGTGCCAGAATGTTTTGCGTTACCTGTGGTGGTAGTGAGCTCCCCGTTTCTGGAGGTGTTCAAGCAAAGTCTGGATGAATGTTGGGTGGGGTTTTACAGAGGATGCAAGTGTTAGAGGAGTGGAATACATGCCCCTCATAATATTTTCCAACATTCAGATTTTGTTCCAGTTTTCAGCAAGATAAAAAAGAAGAAAAGTTATGAGGGAAGAGGTTCAAAGGCCTTGGAATGGCTGGCCATGGGTCAAAGCTCCACGTGCCATATCTTAGAAAATGAGAGGGGTTCTTCTGGCCACTGGGGCGAGGGGTAGAACTGAAGCCCTTCGCCACCCACCTCTGACCTGGCGAAGTCTCCTGGAGAAGTTAGAGGAAGAAGTTAGTGTGTGCTTTTCTGCCTAAGCAGCTCCCCATCCATTTTTCACAAGCTCTGTCTCAGGCAGGTGTCTGGCTGTGGTTTGAATCTGATTTGTTTGCATTTCTGCAGCGGGCGGCTGCTGCAACTGACTGCAGAGGGAGAGATTTGCTTTGCACATAATTTAATCCAATGAGTTTGCCCGCTGCCGGCTCCCCCGCCCCACCCCCCCGCCCCAGAAGGGGAATCAACACGCTTTCTTCCAACCTTGCCTTCGCTTGGTCATTAGCAGGGATGCTGCTCTGTGCACCTCGTTAGATTCATGGGATCACAACTCAGAGGTGATTTACTGTAACTCCTGTTATTAGAAACCTCTGAGTGAGACATGTGGAATGAATAATGCTCTGTAGTGAATTTGTTAATGAATTTCCTCTCTGCTCTCAAAATAAAGGGATTGGGAAAAAAAAAAAAGGGGGGGGGGACTTGGACCAGAAAAAGACCATGAAACTGTGCAAATAGGGGTTCTTGATGATTCTGGAGAGAAAACAATCAGAAATTGCTGTTTTAAAAAATTCCACTTTCTATTCTCAGTAGGGACTGTCATTAATTTCAGGGTAGAAGACGGCTTGGCATCTTTCTGGTATGCTTTTTTATTTTTAATGAATTTATTTATTTATATTTTATTTTTGACTGCGTTGGGTCTTCGTTGCTGTGGGGTCTTTCTCTAGTTGAGGCGAGCAGGGGCTGCTCTCCGTTGCGGTGCGCAGGCTTCTCGTTGCGGTGGCTTCTCATTGTGTTGGCTTCTCTTGTTGCGGAGCGCGGGCACTAGGTGCGCTGGCTTCAGTAGTTGTGGCACGTGGGCTCAGTAGTTGTGGCACACGGGCTCCGTAGTTGTGGCTCACAGGCTTTAGAGCGCAGGCTCAGTAGTTGTGGCACATGTGCTTAGTTGCCCTGTAGCATGTGGAATCTTTCCGGACCAGGGCTCGAACCTGTGTCCCCTGCATTGGCAGTCGGATTCTTAACCACTGCGCCACCAGGGAAGTCCCTCTGGTATCCTTAAAATGGAATAAATAAGGAGTTACCTTCAAAAAAAAAAAAAAAAGAGGTTATGATCCAGGGTTCAAGTCATCTTCGCTGGCTTCTGATTTGCAAGTATGTGATGAAGTATGCCACTGTTCCAGAGGTTGATCGCTGAGAAGCTGGACTCATGAAGAATGAAATCTGTTCAGCAACAGGTGAGGAAGCAGTGGGACCTCCTCCTGGCTTGCTGCCCACCTGCAAGCCCTCACCTGCTGGGCCATCGTGTCCTGCTCCAGGCTAATGACCGGGGCCGGTATCCTGGGCGTGTGACCCCTGCAGTCACACAGGGCCCCATGTTTGGTTTAAGGCTCTGCTATTGCTGTCTTGAAATTCTTAATTTTGAAAAAGGAGCCCCCTCGCTTTCGTTTTGTACTGGGCCCTACAAATTATGTAGCCAGACCGACCGACCAGTAATTCTTTCATTGATCCATCACCTGCCCTGTGTCTTCTGCCCTTTCCAACTCTGGCTTTTCTCAGAGGACAAAACGATAAGATGTTTGCTCTACAAATATGTGTATTAGGTAAAACTATGTGTCTGTGTTTTAGAAAGATGGACAATTTATTGCTTTTTACACCTGATTAAAATATAATACATGTTAATTGTGGAGAAATTGAGAAGTACAAAGAAGAAAAAAAAAATTATCCATACACCTACCACACGACAACATAACTCTCCAGTCCTCTTTTGTACATCTTTTTGTTTTCCTCTATCTTTATATCATTGACAATATGTGGAAATAATGTTTTGGAAAATGCTTTTAAAAAATTCCCAGCATAGCAGGGGTTTTCCCCATATTTCCCCCCCCAGATTTTATGGTACTCTAGTGTACAAGGATACTGTCATTTACTCAGTCTCTTACTGTTGGGTCATTTTATGTTTATTATAAATAACACTCCAAAGAGAACACACAGATATAAACAAAACGAAACAGATCATTTTCTTGGGATAGTTCCTAGAAATCAGACTTAGACCTCTGGCACACATCACAAATAGGCCTCTGGAAAACTGTTCCAATTTCCAGTGGGGAAGGGAGGAGGGAGGGGGTTAAAGGAGGAGTAGAAGAAAATAGAAGACAAGGGAGCTCTGCTTGGGCCTTTGGGCTCTGGGCCAACAGCAGAGTTTCTCTTTCAGGTTCAGATGGTGGTCTACACTACAGTGATTTGGAACAGAGCTAGTTTTCCACTAATCCAGAACATTGCCAGCGTTCTGATCCTGGTATTTCCTGCCTCTGCCAGGGCTGTCACGGGCGATCTGACAGCTGGCGGAAGGAGGGCTCCCAGGAGCTGTGTCACATTCGGTTGCTGTAGGACAAGGGCACCGTCTGCCCCTGCAGAGTTGCTACTGGGTGCGTTTTAGGGAGCTAGGCTTGGCTTCACCTCTGTACTCCTTCCAAAGTCTCCTGAGCGGAGGAAAAAAGCATTCCAAACTTGATAGCCTCTTCTGATTGAGAAAAGAGAGCCTGGAGAGGCCGCTGCCCTCTGCAGATTCATTCCGAATGTAAAATGATCTCTGTTTGCATTCGCAGAATGAGTCTGCCAGTCGCTGTCTTGATCATTTAGACTTTTATTTAGGTTTTGGGGAGGGGGAATGGTGCGTGTTTGGTCTGTTTACTACAGAGGCCGAGGCCTGTCTGACTGTGTGGGAGAAGCTGCCATATGTTGCTGGTGGGGAGGGAGCTCTTGAGATCTCTTTGAAATGCAAGTTGAGAATCTCTCGATGTTTCCACGCTGGGTCTGTGGGCAGGGTAAGTCCTGGAAACCGGCTTCTGCTCGGGGAGAGGGGAGGGAAGGAGTGTGTCCTGGGCGGCGTGGGGTTGAGAAGTGCCTTTAGCGACCAGCAGTGCAGCAGACCCTAAAAGCTCCTCAGCCCCTGCCCGGTCTGGGGCCAGGAAGGAGTGGGGACAGGGGTCTGGCTTTATATTTAGTTGCCGTGGTTCTTCTTGGCTTGGATGATCCTCTCTTGACTAGGTGATTTTTCCCATCTGCTGCAGATAAAAGATTTCTGAGTTAAATCATTTTCCCTGGACTTCTTTCTGCCTCTGTCCACAGTTCATCTCCACTCAGTCTTCTGCAAGGTGCTGCTGGCTCCAGGGCTCTGGTGGGAGGTCACTCACTCCCACTGGCCAGCCCCACAGCCGGCTACAGTCGCCAAGGACAAACCACTGGCCTTTTGGCTCCTCCTCCCTAGTCTCCCCCCTCCCCCCACGGGAAGAACAAAGGGCTCCCAGCTCTGCAGACCAACACGATGAATGCCTTCTGGAGGGAAACTGCTCCGCCTGCCTCTGCCTTTGGTTCTGCCCCAAGGCCACTTAGTAAACAAAGGCTCCTCCATTAGAGTCTGTGGACACAGTCTGAGCTTCTGCAAGTTCTCCAACAATTGCTTGAATTTTGACTTTTCAATCGTATGGTAAGCTTTACAAAAGTTCTGACACCATTTATAAAGATACAACTTATTTTTAAGTCGATGTCTTTGCACATGTGTTCTAAGGGATCTTAGGAAAAATTTTCTCCTTTAAAAGGGACAGAACTTCACACAAATTTGAGAAATTCTGCACAGGGCCTCTAATGATCACAGCTGCTTTTGCTGAGCCCTTGATCAGCGGCAAGCCCTGTGCTCATTTAACTCCTTCAATAGTGCTGTGAAACAGGCATCCCCATCCTCTACCCCATTTTCCAAAAAAGGAGAAAAAAGCTTAGAGGTAAAATGGCTGGACAAGGCCACACAGGCCTGGAAGCCAAGAATCAAATGCCAGTCCGACCCAAAGCCTGTGCTCTTAATTCTATTAGAATCTCCCTGTGAGAGGCATCATTCTAGGTAGTGTGGGGATGAGGGTGGAATGTTTAATTAATTAAACAAAAATTAGTTCCAATGTTCCTGAACAGTTAGTTTATAACCCAGGAGGGGCTATAACAGCTGTACACATATAACTAATGAAGGTTGGATTGTGATAACAGCTAAAAATCAAATGCAAGAAAGTGCTGAAGAGCAGAGGAAAGATTAATTCTAGCTTAATGGGTTGGGATTGAAGAGGGTAGGAAAGAGATCACTCATTTTAAAACTAAAATTTAATTGAGCCGCTACTACATGCAAGGAATTGTACCAAGAACTAGAGACACTGAGTTGAAAAAGACACTGTTTAGTCTTCAGAGCATCTCTAGGGCAGACAGGTGAATGACCAATGAGAAAACAGTGGAACAGTGCTATTGTAGAGATACACACAAGATGGGAACCTCCTGGCCCCTCCCCACCCCGAGGCTGGTTAGGGAGGCACTTGGTGGGTAGAGAGGGAAGGGAAAGGGGTTGAACACTTCAAGCAGAGGGAGCAGCTGGAACAAATACAGGGTGAGAGGCTCGGCCCACACAGGGAATTAGAATAGGTTTCATATTGTTGAGGGCAGGGCATGCTCCTTGGGCAGCGATGAGTCACAAAGTTTTAAATTTCCTCAATGAGGAAATTGACATTTTCTGGCAACAACGGGGACCTGTTGAAGGTGTTAAGAATGGGAGTGATGAGAGACCTTCAAGATGGCAGAGGAGTAAGACGTGGAGGTCAGATCCCAGGGAGAGGACTGAGGTTGGCTGTGTGAACACAGCCTGAAGGGGGCTAGTGCACCACAGGTAGCCGGGAGGAAGTTCGGGAAAATGTCTCAACCTGCCTAAGAGGCAAGAGACCATTGTTTCGGGGTGCGTGAGGAGAGGGGATTCCTTCCCTGTCTGCCACAGAAGGCAGAGCACCGCCTAAATGAGCTCCAGAGACGGGCGTGAGCTGCGGCTATCAGCTCGGACCCCAGAGATGGGCATGAAACGCTAAGGCTGCTGCTGCAGCCACCAAGAAGCCTGTGTGCAAGCACAGGTCACTATCCACACCTCCCCTCCCAGGAGCCTCTACAGCCCACCACTGCCAGGGCCCCGTGATCCAGGGATAACTTCCCCGGGAGAACACACGGCGCCCCTCAGGCTGTTGCAACATCACGCCGGCCTCTGCCGCCACAGGCTCACCCTGCATTCCAATTATAACTACTGTATCCTTCCCTCCCCCCGGCCTGAGTGAGCCAGAGCCCCCTAATCAGCTGCTGCTTTAAGCCCATCCTGTCTGGGCGGGAACAGATGCCTGAGGGTGACATACATGCAGAGGCGGGGCCAAAACCAAAGCTGAACCCCAGGAGCTGTGTGAACAAACAAGAGAAGGGAAATTTCTCCCAGTAGCCTCAGGAGCAGCGGATTAAATCTCCACAATCAACTTGATGTACCCTGCATCTGTGGAATACCGGAATAGACAATGAATCATCCCAAAATTGAGGCGGTGGACTTTGGGAGCAACTGTAGACTTGGGGTTTTTACTGCTTTTTATCATTGGTGGATTTGTTTATTGGTTTGGTTGCTCTCTCCTTTTTTATTTACTATTATTATTTTATTTAACTTTAATAATTTAATTTATTTTTTATTATTATTATTTTCCTTTCTTTTTTTCTCCCTTTTCTTCTGAGCCGTGTGGCTGACAGGGTCTTTGTGCTCTGGCCTGGTGTCAGGCCTGAGCCTCTGAGGTGGGAGAGCTGAGTTCAGGATATTGGACCACCAGAGACTTCCCGGCCCCATGTAATATCAATCAGCAAGAGCTCTCCCAGAGATCTCCATCTCAATGCTAAAACCCAGCTCCACCCAATGGCCAGCAAGCTCCAGTGCTGGATGGCCCATGCCAAACAACTAGTAAGACAAGAACACAACCCCACCCATTAGCAGAGAGGCTGCCTAAAATCATAATAAGGTCACAGACACCCCAAAACACACCACCAGATGCGGCCCTGCCCACCAGAAAGACAAGATCCAGTCCCACCCACCAGAACACAGGCACAGTTCCTTCTTCCAGGAAGCCTACAAAAGCCACTGAACCAACCTCATCCACTGGGGGCAGACACCAAAAACAATGGGAACTACAAACCTGCAGCCTGTGAAAAGGAGACCCCAAACACAGTAAGTTAAACAAAATGACAAGACAGAGAAATATGCAACAGATGAAGGAGCAAGGTAAAAACCCACCAGACCAAACAAATGAAGAGGAAATAGGCAGTCTACCTGAAAAAGAATTCAGAGTAATGATAGTAAAGATAATCCAAAATCTTGGAAATATAATGGAGAAATTACAAGAAATGTTTAACAAGGACCTAGAAGAACTAAAGAGCAAACAAACAATGATGAACAACACGATAAATGAAATTAAAAATTCACTAGAAGGGATAATAGCAGAATAACTGAGGTGTAATAATGGATAAGTGACCTGGAACATAAAAGATTGGAAATAACTACCACAGACCAGACTGAAGAAAAAAAATGAAAAGAATTAAAGACAATCTCAGAGACCCCTGGGACAACATTAAACACACCAACATTCGAATTATAGGGGTCCCAGAAGAGAAAGAGTGTCTGAGAAAATATATGAAGAGATTATAGTTGAAAACTTCCCTAACATGGGAAAGAAAATAGTCAATCAAGTCCAGGAGGCACAGAGAGTCCCATACAGGATAAATCCAAGGAGAAACGCGCCAAGACACATATTAATCAAACTGTCAAAAATTAAACACAAAGAAAAAATATTAAAAGCGGCAAGGGAAAAGCAACAACTAACCTACAAGGGAATCCCCATAAGGTTAACAGCTGATCTTTCAACAGAAACTCTGCAAGTGAGAAGAGAGTGGCAGGACATATTTAAAGTGATGAAAGGGGAAAACCTACAACCAAGATTACCTGACCCAGCAAAGATCTCATTCAGATTCGACGGAGAAATTAAAACCTTTACAGACAAGTGAAAGTTAAGAGAATTCAACCCACCAAATCAGCTTTACAACTAATGCTAAAGGAACTTCTTTAGGCAGGAAACACAAGCGAAGGAAAAGACCAACAATAACAAACCCAAAAAATCAAGAAAATGGTAATAGGAACATACATATCAAAAATTACCTTAAATGTAAGTGAATTAAATGCTCCAACCAAAAGACATAAACTGGCTGAATGGACACAAAAACAAGACCCGTATATATGCTGTCTACAAGAGACCCACTTCAGACCTAGGGACACATACAGACTGAAAATGAGGGGATGGAAAAAGATATTCCATGCTAATGGAAACCAAAAGAAAGCTGGAGTAGCAATTCTCATATCAGACAAAATAGACTTTAAAATAAAGACTATTACAAGAGACAAAGAAGGACACTACATAATGATCAAGGGATCAATCCAAGAAGAAGATATAACAATTGTAAATATTATGCAACTGACATAGGAGCACCTCAATACATAAGGCAAATGCTAACAGCCATAAAAGGGGAAACTGACAGTAACACAATCATAGTAGGGGACTTTAACAACTCACTTTCACCAATGGACATATCATCCAAAATGAAAATAAATAAGGAAACATAAGCTTTAAATGACACTTTAGACAAGATGGACTTAATTGATATTTATAGGACATTCCATCCAAAAACAACAGAATACACTTTCTTCTCAAGTGCTCATGGAACATCCTCCACGATAGATCATATCTTGGGTCACAAATCAAGCCGTGGTAAATTTAAGAAAATTGAAATCTTATCAAGTAAATTTTCTGACCACAATGCTATGAGACTAGATATCAATTACAGGAAAAAAAGTGTAAAAAATACAGACACATGGAGGCTAAATAATACATTACTAAATAACCAAGAGATCACTGAAGAAATCAAAGAGGAAATAAAAAAATTACCTAGAAACAAATGACAATGAAAACACGATGACCCAAAACCTATGGGATGCAGCAAAAAGAGTTCTAAGAGGGAAATTTATAGCAATACAATCCTACCTCTAGAAACAAGAAAAATCTCAAATAAACAACCTAACTTACACCTACAACAATTAGAGAAAGAAGAACAAAAAGGCCCCAAAGTTAGCAGAAGGAAAGAAATCATAAAGATCAGATCAGAAATAAATGAAAAAGGAATGAAGGAAACAATAGCAAAGATCAATAAAACTAAAAGGAAGATAAACAAAATTGATAAACCATTAGCCAGACTCATAAAGAAAAAAAGTGAGAAGACTCAAATCAATAGAATTAGAAATGAAAAAGGAGAAGTAACAACTGACACTGCAGAAATACAAAGGATCATGAGAGACTACTACAAGCAACTATATGCCAATAAAATGGACAACCTGGAAGAAATGGACAAATTCTTAGAAAAGCACAACCTTCTGAGACTGAACCAGGAAGAAATAGAAAATATAAACAGAACAATCACAAGCACTGAAATTGAAACTGTGATTAAAAATCTTCCAACAAACAAAAGCCCAGGACCAGATGGCTTCACAGGCGAATTCTATCAAACATTTAGAGAAGAGCTAACACCTATCCTTCTCAAACTCTTCCAAAATATAGCAGAAGGAGGAACACTCGCAAACTTATTCTACGAGGCCACCATCAACCTGATACCAAAACCAGATAAAGATGTCACACAAAAAAAGAAAACTGCAGGCCCATTTCACTGATGAACATAGATGCAAAAATCTTGAACAAAATATTAGCAAGCAGAATCCAACAGCACATTAAAAGGATCATACACCATGATCAAGTGGGGTTTATCCCAGGAATGCAAGGATTCTTCAATATACGCAAGTCAATCAATGTGATACACCATATTAACAAATTGAAGGATAAAAACCATATGATAATCTCAGTAGATGCAGAAAAAGCTCTTGACAAAATTCAACACCCTTTTATGATAGAAACTCTCCAGAAAGTAGGCATAAACATAATAAAGGCCATATATGACAAACCCACAGCCAACATTGTTCTCAATGGTGAAAAACTGAAACCATTTCCACTAAGATTAGGAAGAAGACAAGGTTGCCCACTCTCATCACTATTATTCAACATAGTTTTAGACATTTGTTTTAGCCACAGCAATCAGAGAAGAAAAAGAAATAAAAGGAATCCAAATTGGAAAATAAGTAAAACTGCCACTGTTTGTAGATGACATGATACTATACGTAGAGAATCCTAAAAATGCTACCAGAAAACCGCAAGAGCTAACCAATGAATTTGGTATGGTAGCAGGATACAAAATTAATGCACAGAAATCTCTTGCATTCCTATACACAATGATGAAAAATCTGAATGAGAAAGTAAGGTAACACTCCCATTTACCACTGCAACAAAAAGAATAAAATACCTAGGTATAAACCTACCTAAGGAGACAAAGACCTGCATGCAGAAAACTGTAAGACACTGATGAAAGAAATTAAAGATGATACCAACAGATGGAGAGATATACCCTGTTCTTGGATTGGAAGAATCAACATTGTGAAAATGACTATAATACCCAAAGCAATCTACAGATTCAATGCAATCCCTATCAAACTACCAATGGCATTTTTCACAGAACAAGATCAAAAAATTTCACAATTTGTATGGAAACACAAAAGACTACAAATAGCCCAAGCAATCTTGAGAAAGAAAAATGGAGCTGGGGGAATCAGGCTCCCTGACTTCAGACTATACTACAAAGCTACAGTAATCAAGACAGTATGGTACTGGCACAAAAACAGAAATATAGATCAATGGAACAGGATAGAAGCCCAGAGATAAACCTACGCACATATGATCACCTTATTTTTGATAAAGGAGGCAAGAATATACAGTGGAGAAAAGACAGCCTCTTCAATAAGTGGTGCTGGGAAACCTGGACAGCTACATGTAAAAGAATGCAATTAGAACACTTCCTAACACCATACACAAAAATAAACTCAAAATAGATTAAAGACCTAAATGTAAGGCCAGACACTATGAAACTCTTAGAGGAAAACATAGGAAGAACACTCTATGACATAAATCACGGCAAGATCCTTTTTGACCCACCTCCTAGAGAAATGGAAAAAATAATAAAAAAATGGGACCTAATGAAACGTAAAAGCTTTTGCACAGCAATGGAAACCATAAACCAGACGAAAACACAACACTCAGAATGGGAGAAAATATTTGCAAACAAAGCAACTGTCAAAGGATTTATCTCCAAAATATACAAGCAGCCCATGCAGCTCAATATCAGAAAAACAAACAACCCAATCCAAAAATGGGCAGAAGACCAAAATAGACATTTCTCCAAAGAAGGTATACAGATTGCCAACAAACACATGAAAGGTTGCTCAACATCACTAATCATTAGAGAAATGCAAATCAAAACTACAATGAGGTATCACCTCACACCAGTCAGAATGGCCATCAGCCAAAAATCTACAAACAATAAATGCTGGAGAGGGTGTGGAGAAAAGGGGAACCCTCTTGCACTGTTGGTGGGAATGTAAAGTGATACAGCCACTATGGAGAACAGTATGGAGGTTCCTTAAATAACTAAAAATAGAACTACCATATGACCCAGCAATCCCACTACTGGGCATATACCCCGAGAAAACCATTACTCAAAAAGAGTCATGTACCACAATGTTCATTGCAGCACTATTTACAATAGCCAGGACATGGAAGCAACCTAAGTGTCCATCAACAGATGAATGGATAAAGAAGATGTGGCACATACATACAATGGAATATTATTCAGCCATAAAAAGAAACGAAATTGAGTTATTTGTAGTGAGGTGGATGGACCTAGAGTCTGTCATACATAGTGAAGTAAGTCAGAAAGAGAAAAACAAATACCATATGCTAACACATATATATGGAATCTAAAAAAAAAAAAGGTTCTGAAGAACCTAAGGGCAGGACAGGAATAAAGACACAGACGTAGAGAATGGACTTGAGGACACGGGGAGGGGGAAGGGTAAGCTGGGACGAAGTGAGAGAGTGGTATGGACATATATACACTACCAAATGTAAAATAGATAGCTAGTGGGAAGCAGCCGCATAGCACAGGGAGATCAGGTCGGTGCTTTGTGACCACCTAGAGGGGTGGGATAGGGAGGGTGGGAGGGAGACGCAAGAGGGAGGAGATATGGGGATATATGTATACGTATAGCTGATACACTTTGTTATACAACAGAAACTAACACACCATTGTAAAATAATTATACTCCAATAAAGATGGTTTAAAAAAAAAGAATGGGAGTGATGAGTCTTAGAACGCTGACTCTGGCAGCATTGACCGGTGGGGCAGACGGGGTGAAGACTGGAGTCAGGGAGGCCAGACAGGAAGCCATTGCAGTAATGCAGGTGAAAAATGGGGAGTCTCAGTTAAGGTTTCCCATTGCACTCTGAGTAAAGACCAAAACCATTACAATGAAGCACCAGTCCCCCCAGCCTGACCTGTTATCTCTGTGACCTCATCTCCCACTCAGTCTTTCCTGGCTCAGCCACACCCACCACTCAAGCTGATCCTTGAACATGCCTGTCACACTGACCTCAGGGCATTGCCACCTTCTCTTTCCTCTCTCTGGAATGGTCTTCCTCCAGATGTTCACATGGTTCACTCCCTTATCTCCTCAAGCCTTTGCTTAAAGTCTCCTTTTCAATGAAACCTTCCTAGTCAGTTTACTTAAGGTAGTACTCCCACCCTCAACTCCATGTCCCACTTCCATGGTTGTTTGTTTCTTTCCATCCACCACACTATATCTTTTACTTACCTGCTTATGTTTTGTCTTCTTCCAGGAGAATGAAAGTACCTTGAGGGCAGGGATGTGCCTGTTTTGATCACTGCTATATCCATAGTATTTACTGCAGTGCCTAGCATATAGTAGGTATCAATAAGTATTTGCTAGGACTTCCCTGGTGGCACAGTGGTAAAGAATCCACCTGCCAATGCATGGGACATGGGTTCGAGCCCTTGTCCGGGAAGATCCCACATGCTGCAGAGCAACTAAGCCTGCGAGCCACAATTACTGAGCCTGCGTGCCACAACTACTGAAGCCCGTGCGCCTAGAGCCCGTGCTCTGCAACAGGAGGAGCCACTGCAATGAGAAGCCTGTGCACCGCAACAAAGAGTAGTCCCTGCTCACCGCAACTAGAGAAAGCCCATGTGCCGCCAAAAATAAATAAATAAATTTATTAAAAAGAAAAAGTATTTGCTAAATGGGTGAATTATTGAGTTCATGGATGACAGAAAATTCATGAAGACAGGGGTAGTAGCAGTGTGGTTGAGAAAAGGAGAGAGGTGGGGGGAAATTTAGGAGAGATTACCAACAGGACCTGACATTGCTGAATTTGGGGAGTAGGGGAGAAAGGAATCTAGGGCAACTTTCAGGTGTCTGACTCCAGCACTAGGTTGGTGGAGGGCATTCAAGCAGCTGGAAAAATCTTTTTTTTTTTTTTAAGGGCTTTGCAAAAAAAAATTTTCTTTTGCTCTAAGTACATTTTTTAATTGAAGTATAGTTGATTTACAATGTTGTGTTAACTTCTGCTGTATAGCAAAGTGACTCAGTTATACATATATATATATACATTCTTTTTCATATTCTTTTCCATTATGGTTTATCCAGGACATTGAATATAGTTCCTTGTGCTATATAGTACGACCTTGTTGTCCATCCATTCTATATGTAATAGTTTGCACCTACTAACCCCGAATTCCCAGTCCATCCCTCCCCCACACCCCTCCCCTTTGGCAACCACGAGTCTGTTCTCTATGTCTGTGAATCTCTTTCCACTTCGTAGATAGGTTCATTTGTGTCATATTTTAGATCCCACATATAAGTGATATCATATGGTATTTGTCTTTCTATTTCTGACTTACTTCACTTAGCATGATAATCCCTAGTTGCATCCATGTTGCTGTAAATGGCCTTATTTTATTCTTTTTTATGGCTGAGTAGTATTCCACTGTACAATATACCCAATATACATGTACCACATCTTCTTTATCCATTCATTCATCAATGGATAATAGGTTGTTTCCATGTCTTGGTTATTGTGAATAGTGCTGCTATGAACATAGGGGTGCATATATCTTTATGAATTATAGTTTTGTGTGGATATATGCCCAGGAGTGGGATTGCTAGATAATACAGTAATTCTATTTTTAGTTTTCTGAGGAAGCTCCATACTGTTTTCCATAGTGGCTGCACGAACTTACATTCCCACCAACAGTGTAGGAGGGTTCCCTTTTCTACACACCCTCTGAGCATTTGTTATTTGTAGACTTACTTTTTTTCTTGAATTTTTGAATTTTATTTTATTTATTTTTTTATACAACAGGTTCTTATTAGTTATCAATTTTATACACATCAGTGTATACATGTCAATCCCAATCACCCAATTCATCACACCACAACCCCCACCCCCCTGCAGCTTTCCCCCCTTGGTGTCCATACGTTTGTTCTCTACATCTGTGTCTCAATTTCTGCCCTGCAAACCGGTTCATCTGTACCATTTTTCTAGGTTCCACATATATGCATTAATATACGTATTTGTTTCTCTCTTTCTGACTTACTTCACTCTGTATGACAGTCTCTAGATCCATCTACGTCTCAACAAATGACCCAATTTCATTCCTTTTTATGGCTGAGTAATATTCCACTGTATATATGTACCACATCTTCTTTATCCATTTGTCTGTCGATGGGCATTTAGGTTGTTTCCATGACCTGGCTATTGTAAATAGTGCTGCAATGAACATTGGGGTGCATGTGTCTTTTTCAATTATGTTTTTCTCTGGGTATATGCCCAGTAGTGGGATTGCTGGATCATATGGTAATTCTATTTTTAGTTTTTTAAGGAACCTCCATACTGTTCTCCATAGTGGCTGTATCAATTCACATTTCCACCAAAGTGCAAGAGGGTTCCCCTTTTCTCCACACCCTCTCCAGCATTTGTTGTTTGTAGATTTTTCTGATGATGCCCATTCTAACTGTTGTGAGGAGATACCTCATTGTAGTTTTGATTTGCATTTCTCTAATAATTAGTGATGTTGAGCAGCTTTTCATGTGTTTCTTGGCCATCTGTATGTCTTCTTTGGAGAAATGTCTATTTAGGTCTTCTGCCATTTTTGGATTGGGTTGTTTGTTTTTTTAATATTGAGCTGCATGAGCTGTTTATATAGTTTGGAGATTAATCCTTTGTCTGTTGATTCATTTGCAAATATTTTCTCCCATTCTGAGGTTTGTTTTTTTGGTCTTGTTTATGGTTTCCTTTGCTGTGCAAAAGCTTTGAAGTTTCATTAGGTCCCATTTGTTTATTTTTGTTTTTATATCCATTACTCTAGGAGGTGGATCAAAAAAGATCTTGCTGTGATTTATGTCAAAGAGTGTTCTTCCTATGTTTTCCTCTAAGAGTTTTATAGTGTCCGGTCTTACATTTAGGTCTCTAATCCATTTTGAGTTTATTTTTGTGTATGGTGTTAGGGAGTGTTCTAATTTCATTCTTTTACATGTAGCTGTCCAGTTTTCCCAGCACCACTTATTGAAGAGACTGTCTTTTCTCCATTGTGTATCCTTGCCTCGTTTGTCATAGATTAGTTGACCATAGGTGCGTCGGTTTATCTCTGGGCTTTCTGTCTTGTTCCATTGATCTATGTTTCTGTTTTTGTGCCAGTACCATACTGTCTTGATTACTGTAGCTTTGTAGTATAGTCTGAAGTCAGGGAGCCTGATTCCTCCAGCTCCATTTTTTCCCCCTCAGGACTGCTTTGGCTATTCGGGGTCTTTTGTGTCTCCATACAAATTTTAAGATTTTTTGTTCTAGTTCTGTAAAAAATGCCATTGGTAATTTGATAGGGATTGCATTGAATCTGTAGATTGCTTTGGGTAGTATACTCATTTTCACAATATTGATTCTTCCAATCCAAGAACATGGTATATCTCTCCATCTTCTTGTATCATCTTTGATTTCTTTCATCAGTGTCTTATAGTTTTCTGAGTCCAGGTCTTTTGTCTCCCTAGGTAGGTTTATTCCTAAGTATTTTATTCTTTTTGTTGCAATGGTAAATGGGAGTGTTTCCTTAATTTCTCTTTCAGATTTTTCATCATTAGTGTATAGGAATGCAAGAGATTTCTGTGCATTAATTTTGTATCCTGCAACTTTACCAAATTCATTGATTAGCTCTAGTAGTTTTCTGGTGGCATCTTTAGGATTTTCTATGTATAGTATCATGTCATCTGCAAACAGTGACAGTTTTACTTCTTCCTTTCCAATTTGTATTCCTTTTATTTCTTTTTCTTCTCTGATTGCCGTGGCTAGGACTTCCAAAACTGTGTTGAATAATAGTGGTGAGAGTGGATATCCTTGTCTTGTTCCTGATCTAAGAGGAAATGCTTTCAGTTTTTCACCATTGAGAATGATGTTTGCTGTGGGTTTGTCATATATGGCCTTCATTATGTTGAGGTAGGTTCCCTCTATGCCCACTTTCTGGAGAGTTTTTATCATAAATGGGTGTTGAATTTTGTCAAAAGCTTTTTCTGCATCTATTGAGATGATCATATGGTTTTTCTTCTTAAATTTGTTAATATGGTGTATCACATTGATTGATTTGCATATACTGAATAATCCTTGCATCCCTGGGATAAATCCCACTTGATCATGGTGTATGATCCTTTTAATGTGTTGTTGGATTCTGTTTGCTAGTATTTTTTTGAGGATTTTTGCATCTATATTCATCAGTGATGTTGGTCTGTTATTTTCTTTTTTTGTAGTATCTTTATCTGGTTTTGGTATCAGGGTGATGGTGACCTCGTAGAATAAGTTTGCACGTGTTCCTTCCTCCGCAATTTTTTGGAAGAGTTAGAGAAGGATAGGTGTTAACTTTTCTCTAAATATTTGATAGAATTCACCTGTGAAGCCATCTGGTCCTGGACTTTTGTTTGTTGGAAGATTTTTAATCACAGTTTCAATTTCATTACTTGTGATTGGTCTGTTCATAGTTTCTATTTCTTCCTGGTTCAGTCTTGGAAGGTTATACCTTTCTAAGCATTTATCCATTTCTTCCAGGTTGTCCATTTTATTGGCATAGAGTTGCTTGTAGTAGTCTCTTAGGATGCTTTGTATTTCTGCGATGTCTGTAGTAACTTCTCCTTTTTCATTTCTACTTTTATTGATTCGAGTCCTCTCCCTTTTCTTCTTGATGAGTCTGGCTAATGGTTTATCAATTTTGTTTATCTTCTCAAAGAACCAGCTTTTAGTTTTATTGATTTTTGCTATTGTTTTCTTTGTTTCTATTTCATTGATTTCTTCTCTGATCTTTATGATATCTTTCCTTCTGCTAACTTTGGCTTTTGTTTGTTCTTCTTTCTCTAGTTGCTTTAGGTGTAAGGTTAGATTGTTTACTTGAGATTTTTCTTGTTTCTTTAGGTAGGCTTGTATAGCTATGAACTTCCCTCTTAGAACTGCTTTTGCTGCATCCCATAGGTTTTGGATCATCGTGTTTTCATTGTCATTTGTCGCTAGGTATTTTTTGATTTCCTCTTTGATTTCTTCAGTGATCTCTTGGTTATTTAGTAACGTATTGTTTAGCCTCCATGTGTTCGTGTTTTTTATGTCTTTTTCCCTGTAATTCATTTGTAATCTCATAGGGTTATGGTCAGAAAAGATGCTTGATATGATTTCAGTTTTCTTAAATTTACTGAGGCTTGATTTGTGACCCAAGATGTGATCTATCCTGGAGAATGTTCCGTGCGCACTTGAGAAGAAAGTGTAATCTTCTGTTTTTGGATGGAATGTCCTATAAATATCAATTAAATCTATCTGGTCTATTGTGTCATTTAAAGCTTCTGTTTCCTTATTAATTTTCTGTTTGGATGATCTGTCCATTGGTGTAAGTGAGGTGTTAAAGTCCCCCACTATTATTTTGTTACAGTCGATTTCCTCTTTCATAGCTGTTAGCAGTTGCCTTATGTATTGAGGTGCTCTTATGTTGGGTGCATATATATTTATAATTGTTATATCTTCTTCTTGGATTGATCCCTTGATCATTATGTAGTGTCCTTCCTTGTGTCTTGTAACATTCTTTATTTTAAAGTCTATTTTATCTGATATGAGTATTGCTACTCCAGCTTTCTTTTGATTTCCATTTGCATGGAATATCTGTTTCCATACCCTCATGTTCAGTCTGTATGTGTTCCTAGGTCTGAAGTGGGTCTCTTGTAGACAGCATATATATGGGTCTTGTTTTTGTATCCATTCAGCAAGCCTGTGTCTTTTGGTTGGAGCATTTAATCCATTCACGTTTAAGGTAATTATCGATATGTATGTTCCTATGACCATTTTCTTAATTGTTTTTGGTTTGTTTTTGTAGGTCCTTTTCTTCTCTTGTGTTTCCCACTTAGAGAAGTTCCTTTAGCATTTGTTGTAGCACTGGTTTGGTGGTGCTGAATTCCCTTAGCTTTTGCTTGTCTGTAAAGTTTTTTATTTCTCCATCGAATCTGAATGAGATCCTTGCCGGGTAGAGTAATCTTGGTTGTAGGTTCTTCCCTTTCATCACTTTAGGTATATCATGCCACTCCCTTCTGGCTTGTAGAGTTTCTGCTGAGAAATCAGCTGTTACCCTTATGGGAGTTCCCTTGTATGTTATTTGTCATCTTTCCCTTGCTGCTTTCAATAATTTTCCTCTGTCTTTAATTTTTGCCAATTTGATTACTATCTCGGTGTGTTTCTCCTTCGGTTTATCCTGTATGGGACTCTCTGTGCTTCCTGTACTTGGGTGGCTATTTCCTTTCCCACGTTAGGGAAGTTTTCAACTATAATCTCTTCAAATATTTTCTCAGGTCCCTTCTCTCTCTCTTCTCCTTCTGGGACCCCTATAATGTGAATGTTGTTGTGTTTAATGTTGTCCCAGAGGTCTCTTTGTAGACTTTTTAATGATGGCCATTCTGACTATTGTGAGGCGATACTTCATTGTAGTTTTCATTTGCATTTCTCTAATAATTAGCAATGTTGAGCATTTTTCATGTGCCTATTGGCCATCTGTATGTCTTCTTTGGAGAAATGTCTACTTAGGTTTTCTGCCCTTTTTTTTTTTTTTTTTTACTTTATTTTTGGCTATGTTGGGTCTTTGTTGCTGTGCGTGGACTTTCTCTAGTTGCAGCGAGCGGGGGCTACTCTTCGTTTTGGAGTATGGGTTTCTCATTGCGGTGGCTTCTCTTGTTGCAGAGCACGGGCTCTAGGCGTGCGGGCTTCAGTACTTGTGGCTCACGTGCTCTAGAGTGCAGGCTCAGTAGTTGTGGTGCACGGGCTTAGTAGCTCTGCAACATGTGGGATCTTCCCAGACCAGGGCTTGAACCCGTGTCCCCTCCATTGGCAGGCAGATTCTTAACCACTGCACCACCAGGGAAGCCCTCTGCCCATTTTTTGATTGGGTTGTTTGGTTTTTTGTTGTTGAGTGAGCTATTTGTATATTTTGGAAATGAAGACCTTGTTGGTCGTAAATATTTTCTCCCATTCCATAGGTTGTCTTTCTGTTTTGTTTATGGTTTCCTTTGCTGTGCAAAAGCTTATAAGTTTGATTAGGTCCCATATGTTTATTTTTGTTTTTATTTCTATTGCCTTAGGATACTGACCTAAGAAAACATCAGTACGATTTACTTCGGAGAATGCTCTGCCTGTGTTCTCTTCTAAGAGTTTTTTGGTGTCTTGTCTTAAAGTCTTTAAGCCATTTTGAGTTTATTATTGTGTATTGTGTGAGGATGTGTTCTGACTTCATTGATTTACATGTGACTGTCCAAATTTCCCAGCACCACTAGCTGAAAAGACTGTCTTTTTTATTTTATATTTTTACGTCCTTTGTTGAGGATTAATTGACTGTAGGTGTATGGGTTTATATCTGGGCTCTCTATTCTTTTTTTAAAATTAATTAATTCATTAATTTTTGGCTGTGTTGGGTCTTCGTTGCTACACGTGGGCTTTCTTTAGTTGCGGCAAGCGGGGACTACTTTTTTTTGTGGTGCATGGGCTTCTCATTGTGGTAGCTTCTCTTGTTGTGAAGCATGGGCTCTAGGCACATGGGCTTCAGTAGTTGCAACACATGGGCTCAGTGGTTATGGCTCTTGGGCTCTAGAGCGCAGGCTCAGTAGTTGTGGTGCATGGGCTTAGTTGCTCTGTGGCATGTGGGATCTTCCCGGACCAGTGTTCAAACCCATTTTCCCTGCATTGGCAGGTGGATTCTCAAACACTGTGCCACCAAGGAAGCCCGAATTATTTTAATTTTAAAACAAGTGATAGCAGGTGCTAATGGTGCAGTACGAAAGTATACTCCACTTCTAGAGTCTTGGGCTCTTCCAGAAACACAGTCACACTCCTCTTTTCTGCAGAGTCCACCATTCTCAGAGCTTCTATTCCTACATCTCTCTTCCAAAGTGAGGAATAAGCACAGGTGTGATCCTTCTTCAAGAAGGTGGCAGCTGGCCTGCAGGTAGCCCAGACTGCCACTGCCATGGTCACAGGCACTCCAGTCTTCCTCTCTCTTCCCTCCTCCTCCTTTGCCTTCTCCTTGCAGACTCCTCCTGCTGGATCCCTCCAAGTCTGTGCGGGAGTGCGGGGTCCCAGCCCACCCCGTGCTGCCACCCCGGCGCCCCACCACCCAGCCCGAGGTGGCAAGCTGTGTGTGGTCTCCCACAGCAGCTGCAGGCAGGTGCCCAACGCCAGACAGCTGTGTGCCTTCTGAGCTCTCTATTCTGTTCCATTGATCTGTATGTCTGTTTTTGTGCCCATACCACACTGTTTTGATTACTGTAGCTTTGTAGTACAGTCGGAAGAAGAAAAGTGGTTTTAAACTAAGTTTGGAGGACCCCTGAGGGTGAATCCCTTGGGATTTCCTGGAATCACTTCAGAGGCCATTGAAAGGAGGAAGGGGAGTGCTCCAACCAGAGAAAATCTACATTTCTCTATTTTGCTTTTGGTTTTCTTGTTTTTGTTTGGTTTAATTTTTAAGTCATGAGATCAGAAATTATAATAGATTACAGTTACTGAGTTCTTACTATGTTCTGAATATTAGGCTAAGTAGGCATTAAAAACTGGATTATCTCATGTAGTCTTCACAACACCTCAATGAGGGTGACACTAGTCTTATCCTCTTTCTACAGACCAGGAAACTGAGGGAGAAGAGAGATTAAGTGATTTGCCCAAGTTCACAGAGCTAGTAAGTATAGAGCAGTGTGATTCCTGAATCCATGGTCTAAAGAGAAAATAGACAACTGTGTAGACTGATGGAGAACAAAGTATCACCTTTATTAACGATTAAACCTCTCATATCTAGAGCAAAATGGGGTCGTTAACATTCTTCCCTCTGACACATGTCCACAAGGCCGGAAGACACCCAAGCAAACATTCGCTTGGTAGGTGGGAGGTTTGGGCCAGAGGAGAAGGAGGAAGGACCGCATTGCCAGGTTTCTCCCAGCCCACCCTCCAATCAGGAATGGGGGGTGGAGTCAGGCAGGAGTGTCCGCTCAGGTAGGTCCCTTCCTAGGTAAGGAAATGTCAGCAATGGGAAGAAGAGCATGCATGAGGGTGAGCTCCCTTGTGAGAGGAGGCGCTGGGTGGAGAGAGTTCCTAAAATGGCAAGTAGTGGCCTGAAACCAGTAAAACCAACTGCTGGCAGAGAAGCATTCACCAGTTTTTGAAGATCTAAAACAAAGAACCTAAACCAGGGTCAAGAAGGCAGAATCATCAAAAAGAAATTGGTCTTGTGGGGACTGTGGGGAGCCTGTGCTCCATCTGAAGGGCAGCTGATGCCCCAGTCAAGCCAATTCTTGCCACCAGGGAGTGTGGGCTTGGGGTTGCCTCATTTTCCTTTTTTTTTTTTAAAGCTAGAAATCTTTATTTTTGTATAAAATGCTCTGACCTTTAAATATTGCAACCCTCCCTCCCCCAAACTCTGTGTGGTCCAAACCAATAACCTTAGAAGGCTGCATCTGGCCTGCATGCCCTGATTTGTGTCCTCTGACAAGGATTCTTAACCTCTTTGGGCCTTGAGAATCTGATGAAAACTGGTCTTTTCCTTAGGGGGAAAAAATGTCTGAACAAACACACAAAATCGTGGATGTCCTTTGTGGGCGTCCCTGTGCCCCTGGAATCATCCTGTTCTAAAGGCACACTTTGTAGATGCAAAAGTGACAAGGGCTTCTTGTGAACAGACCTGAGGTCTAGGAAGGTACAAGCCTGGATGTAGTGTGTCATGTGCCTGAGACAGTGGAGTTTATTGGGGTCACTACGTCCACCCTGTTAACCATACTTTGTACAGGGAAAGGTCCAAGAGGCCTGGACACTGGTCTGGAGGAAGTAGAAGAGCAGGTATGGAGGGAGTGAAGGAGCATTGATGGGCAGGGAGATTTTGAGCTGGACTTTGAGGGTCGACAGAACTATAAAAGAGGGAATTTTAGAAGATGGAATGAATCCTTTTTTCTGCTCTTGGGCAAAAAGGAAGGGTGTGGATTTAAAGTTGGGATGCCCTAAATGTCATGGCTGTCTGCAAGGAGGACAGGCATTACGTGCAAGAGGCTGTCCTTCCAACCATACATGTGTCCCAGCCAGGCTCCTGAACTTTCCCGGGTGGATGACAGCCCATCTCCTGCTCAGCCTATTAAAGAATGTGGATCTGCCCTTAATTGGTAGCAGGGAGGAGCTGAACTCCATGTACTTGTCAGATAGCATAACACTGAGCTCCCTGCAGCTCAACATTTACCAAATGCTCGGCTGCAAAAAATAGCATCAATGGAGGCAAAAGACAAGCATTCCCACCATTCCTCTAGATTCCCCGTCTTATCCACATGTAAGTCAGAACTACAGAGACCTTCAGAGAGCTGGGTGCCGGAACATATCATTTTGGCCTCTGGTCGGCTACCTTTTTTTTTTTTTTTTTTTTTTTTTAAATTATTTATTTATTTATTTATTTATGTCTGTGTTGGGTCTTCATTTCTGTGCGAGGGCTTTCTCCAGTTGCGGCAAGTGGGGGCCACCCTTCATCGCGGTGCGCGGGCCTCTCACCGTCGCGGCCTCTCTCGTTGCGGAGCACAGGCTCCAGACGCGCAGGCTCAGCAACTGTGGCTCACGGGCCCAGTTGCTCCGCGGCATGTGGGATCCTCCCAGACCAGGGCCTGAACCCGTGTCCCCTGCATTGGCAGGCAGATTCTCAACCACTGCGCCACCAGGGAAGCCCCGGCTACCTTTTTAGAACAGGGCTTCTCTGCTATGCCACTGGCCTAACGATGTCCTTATCATAAGAATGTTAAGGATGAGGTTCACTTTATTAGGCAAGTTTCTACTTTTTGAATACTTGTGTAGCAGCCTTCAGTAATTCATGTCTTTCTGTAGTCACTGCCCTCACTGAGTAGGGCTGTCCCATGTGACCAATAGGATATACCTGAAATGATGGCGGGTGACTTCTGAAGCTAGATCATAAGGTACTGTGGCTTCCACCATGTTCTTTCTCATCTTGCCACAATGGGGGAATTTGACTGCTTGTCATGAGGACACTCAAGCAACCCTATGGAGAGGTCTGTGTGGTGAGGAACTGAGGCCTCCTGCCTACAGCCAGCAAGAACTTGCCTGCCATGTGAATGAGCCATCTTAGAAGCAGATTTCCAGCCCCAAATTTTGTAAGCTAATTTTTTGTTACAAACTTTCATATCTCTAAATAACAAGCTTAAACTGCTACTTCCTGATTTCTTTGTTTGTTTGTTTTAAGCATTATAAATTTCCCACTTTTTCATTTTTATAGTGAGAAATACACCAAAACTCAGCAGATTAAAACAATAAACATTATCTCTCACAATCACTTTCTTCTCCTCTCAATATATTATAGAATAAGTTTGATCAACATTATATTGATGTTTCATGATTACATAATTAGGACCACAGAAATGATATTTGTAGCAGAGCTATTAGTTTTTCTTTCTTACACTATTTTTTTTTTATGCTGGGGATAATTATTATCTTGTCTTTATGCTTAATTTCTAAGTATTTATCATTATTTCATGCCGAACATTCTCCTAATTGTCTAAACTCTTTAATACTTCCAAACAAATCAGGTATTCCATCAATTTCCTCTGATGGAGACAGCTCCTAGAACGTTCTGGTGATCTCTGATGACTAGTACCCTGGGATTTTCCTTACTCTCATCCTGGAGAGTTCCCTTTGCCCCCCTTTCATTTTGGATTCTCTTTTTCTTGTATTTCAATACAATTGTTTTTATTTAAAAGCACAGTTGGGCTTCCCTGGTGGCGCAGTGGTTGAGAATCTGCCTGCCAATGCAGGGGACATGGGTTCGAGCGAGCCCTGGTCTGGGAAGATCCCACATGCCGCGGAGCAACTAAGCCCGTGAGCCACAATTACTGAGCCTGCGCGTCTGGAGCCTGTGCTCCACAACAAGAGAGGCCGCGATAATGAGAGGTCCGCGCACCGCGATGAAGAGTGGCCCCCACTTGCCGCAACTAGAGAAAGGCCTTGCACAGAAACGAAGACCCAACACAGCCATAAATAAATAAATAAATAAATAAATAAATAAATAAATAAACCCAAAGTTAAAAAAAAAAAAAAAGCACAGTGAATTGCATACCTCCTCCTGTTTCCTCTTTACACTGGTTGCTAGGAGGCACAGAAAATCTATAACCATTTAAAGTAAGGTTTACAGAGGCTTATGGAATGTATTTTTGGCATTTTCACCTTACCCTTGAATTTATCCTATTTCTTCTAACCTTGCTTTTCCTTTTGATTCATGATCTAATTTTAAAAACATTTGCTATATTCAATATATCTTTGTTAACCATCTCAAATCCCTTTACCCAAGATGGACAAAAGCTGGATTGTCAAAATATTGAATACAAGGCAAAACTCTGGAGGCGGAGCGAAGCATCAGGATCCAGCAATGAAAGAACACCAAAGACCGAAGGAGCAGGGGGAAGTTAAACACTGAGAAGTGGAGGCTGGAGTTGGGAGGTGGGGGAAGTGAGAACAGGTTTAAACAGTGGAGAAGCCAGGACAGTTTCCCCATAAATTAGTGAGAGTTCTCAGCCTGCCTTATGGTTCAGCGGAGGCACTGAGTTGGGGATTATGAGGGATGTCAACGCCTTTCTTTGTCCCATTGCAGTCTGCTTCCCTTTCCCATCCCCACCTCTACTGGCTCCTGGCCCTTCTTCCTGCTTCTCAGGTATCTCAGTGTTCTTGTCATTGTTGGAGGAAGCTGGGGAAAGAGAAAATGAGGAAGTGGAACAAACTTTACAGTAATCTCATTAACAGATACCAGTCTTATTTTACAGGGAGAAGAAAACTGTGTATACGGAATTATTTTAGGAAAGCTGGAAAATTCATTGCATCCAGGGGAAAAGGTGTCCCTTCTTCAATCCATGTGAACCCTTTCAGCTGTGCCCTTGAACTCTGCCCTCATCACCTTCTCCAGGATCCCCTACCATCAGTTTTCCCATCTCTCTTGTATCTTCAATCTCTTCCTCTTTTCCCAAACCTTTCCTCTATGGATACTCAAGTTGTTCTCATCCTTTTTTTAAAAAAAATATTATTATTATTATTTTTAAAAAAATTTTAAATTTAATTTTATTTATTTATTTATGGCTGTGTTACGTCTTCGTTTCTGTGCGAGGGCTCTCTCTAGTTGCGGCAAGTGGGGGCCACTCTTCATCACGGTGCGCGGGCCTCTCACTGTCGCGGCCTCTCTTGTTGCGGAGCACAGGCTCCAGACGCGCAGGCTCAGGAATTGTGGCTCAGGGGCCCAGTTGCTCCGCGGAATGTGGGATCTTCCCAGACCAGGGCTCGAACCTGTGTCCCCTGCATTGGCAGGCAGATTCTCAACCACTGAGCCACCAGGGAAGCCCTGTTCTCATCCTTTAAGAAATTTTTTTAATTGAAGTGTAGATAATTTACAATGTTTCAGGTATACAGCAAAGTGGTTCAGATATATATAATATATATTCTTTTTCAGATTCTTTTCCATTATAGGTTATTATAAGATAGTGAATACAGCTCCGTGTGCTGTATGTTCTCATTCTTTTAAAATTCCTTCCTTTTTTTTTTTTAATTTTTTAAAAAATTTTTGGCTGCTTTGGGTCTTTGTTGCTGCGCAGGGGCTTTCTCTAGTTGGGGCGAGCGGAGGCTACTCTTTGTTGTGGTGCGCAGGCTTCTCACTGCAGTGACTTCTGTTGTTGTGGAGCATGGGCTCCAGGCATGCAGGCTTCAGTAGTTGTGGCTCGCAGGCTCTAGAGCGCAGGCTCAGTAGTCGTGGCGCACGGGCTTAGCTGTTCCACGGCATGTGGGATCTTCCTGGACCAGGGCTCAAACCCGTGTCCCCTGCATTGGCAGGTGGATACTTAACCACTGTGCCACCAGGGAAGCCCCAAAAATTCCTTCCTTGATTCCCTCTAGTCACAGCTCTATCTCCCTAGTTCCCTTCCCAGTCAGATTTCTTGAAAAAGTTTTCTGCACCTGCTGCTTCTATTTTCTCTGTTTCTCAGTCCACTCCCTGTTGTTACCAGTGGCCTTTTGGATGCTGTTCTCATCTCAGGCTTGATGTTATTTGACTGGTTTGCATTATCTGCTGACCCCGACTTCCTCCTTCTTGAAACCTCCCTCCTTAACTTTCATGACTCACTTTTAATCTCTTCTCCTCTGGTCTCTTCTTTCTACAGTTTCCAGTTCCTCCATTCACCCCTTAAACGAATGGTCCATTCTTGGCCCTCTTCTCTTTTCACCTCTAAGTTCTCCCTGATGTGTCATCTCCTCCAGTGGCTTCACATTTCACTGCTGCCAGATGTGGATATTTCCAACCCAGGGCCCTCTCCTGAGTTGCATACCTGCATGTACAACCACCTTCTGCAACTTAAACTCAGTCTCTCCAAAACCAAATTCATTGTCTTGCCCAAGCCTGCCTCCGCCTGGATTTCCTGTTCTGGAGAAGGGCATGGTCAGCTGACCTTGGTGTCTGAAAAGAAACTTGGAACTAAAGAGGTGGCCATGGGGATGGAGAAGGGAGACCAAGGACATGAGATAGGAAGAGGGAGGCAGAATCCAGGATCACGTTGATTTGTGTCTGACTGGATGTGGTGTAGAGAAGCGGTCAGAGGTGGTCAGAGATGACTGGTCTCTTTTCTCCATCCCACGGCCATTGCCTTAGTTCAGGCTCCCAGTGTTCCTACAACCCCCTAAATGGTCTCCTCACCTTCAAGCTTCCCTCCCAGAACCCAGTCTCCACGCTGTGTCCAGAGAGGATATTAAAATGCATGTTTGGGTGTGATGTTCTCCTGTGTAAAGCCGCATTGGCACCCATGAGTTTAGGGAAAATCCAGACTCCCCATCTTGGTCTTAAAGGCTCTTCAGAGCGGGGTCCTGCCTAGGTCTCGAGCCTCAGCTCTCCGGGGCCCTGCCTTGGTACAGGGCCTTGGTGCTAACCTGTCCTCACTCCTTTAAGCTTCAATGCCACTGAACTTGCCATTTCCTATACCTGAAGTCTCTATCCCCACCTTCTATCCTTCCAGCACAGCTCAAGCACCCCTCTCCCAGCTTTTGCTGCCCTCGCCCCCTCCCTTAGCCTAGGCTGGGTGAGGGCCCTCTCTCTGTGTCCTCTTGTCCTCACCTCTGTCAGACACCATCACACATACTGTAATCATTTGTTTCCTTTTCTGTAAACAAGGGGTGTGAGGGCAGGACCAATTTTTTTTTAAGCTCTATAATCCTAGTACCTGGCACAGTTTGGCCTGTTGTAGATATTTAACAAATGTTAACTGAAAGAATGAATGAATGAATGAAAGACCACATTGCAGAAGAAAGTATTGTCAATACTCCTCTCTTACTTCACAAATTTGACACTTAATAATAACAGTTTTTTTTTTCTTGAATTTCAGGGGCACAGGATTGGATTAATCTACTCCTCAGCTCATGAAATACTGTCACCATTGGTCCATGCAAAACCCCATTCATTCATTCATTTTATCCCTAATCCTTAGTCTTATCACTGCTCTAATTTGTTTAATGCTGAATCTTTTTTAAAAATATTTATTTATTTATTTTGGCTGCACTGGATCTTAGTTGCGGCACATGGGCTCTTAGTGGCAGCATGCAAACACTTAGTTGTGGCATGCGGGATCTGGTTCCACGACCAGGAATACAACCCGGGCCCCCTGCACTGGGAGCGCAGAGTCTTACCCACTGCACCACCAGAGAAGTCCCTAATGCTGAATCTTTGAAAAACGTGGATGACTGTTTTGTGAGCAAATATTTTAAATTTATGTGACTAGTATTGTGTTATAGAGCTCATTACGTTTCTTGCATTTTCTATTCAGGGCAAGAATTTTAAGATCCAAGTGTGTTGACATGTGTACACCTAGCCTATTGCCTTTAACTACTTCATTGTTCTCCTAAAAAGAAACATTTAAACAGACTTTTTTGTTCCCATGATTTCTTTGTTTTGTTTTTTAATTTGATCCTCATCTCAGCAATGTCAGGAAGTCAGGACAAATATTAATATCTCCGTTTGACTGAGGAGACAGCTCAGAGATTAAGTGAACTGCCAAAGTCGCAGCATTTTTGGGGCAGAACCCAAATGCTTCCTTGTCCTCTAACACCAAGTTCAGTTTGTGGTCAAGGGTCACGCTCCTTTCTCAGTGGGGGTGTGACCACTGCTGTCTCTAAGGATGTGGTAGATCTGAGCTTGCTCTGATGGTCAGGGGCAAGAGAGTCCCAGGGCAAATCTTACTAGATGTCCTCTTCCTCTAGCATCCCTGCCTCCTCAAAGTCAGGCTAGAAGGAGTGTCTGGGCAGCTGGGGCTGGAGGTAGGGAGGAGGACACCGCATAAAGGCAACAGCTTTGTGGGTGTCAGAATCCACAAGGGCCAGGGATGGGGGTCATTGCTAATTATGTATAATGGACACTTGCCTCTCCCTCACTTACTTCCCTGAGCCAGTGTTGAGTCGCCTGCAGGAAATGGTCCCATCCCCACAAAGCCCAGTCCCCTGGAATTTACCCCACCTGCCCACCCGCATCACCGCCCCTGTCTCAGGTGCAGGTGTCCACGCTGCAAGTTCTGATAAGAGACACCTGTGCTTGTTTTCATAAATAATAAAAATTATAAAGGGCTATAAGTGCCAGGTGAACCCTCTACAGAACCTACCCATGAGGGACAGTTCCAGGCCACTACCTTTCACCCTGTCCTCTCCTCATTGCTGGAAAAATACATAATTATAATCACAACTAACTTGCGATTAATCACAAGCACACTGTTTACAAAGTATCTGTTGCCTCATTTTATACACACATCTCCAACACATGTTATTACCACTAGCCTTTTTTCAGAGTTGAGAAAATTGAGGTTCAGAGAGGTTAAATAACTTCCTCAAGGTTACACAGCGAAAAAGTAGCACAATTGGGACTCAGATCTAAATCTTCTGATCACAGATGCTATGCCTTATCCACTACACCCTATCAAGCGCAGATGTCCAATTTCCTCTAGGAGAATTCCAGGTTGGTGCCTGAGACTCAGCATGAAGATGATATTATAAAAGGCAATTGCTCATATCTCTCCAGGGAGTACCCTAACCGGAGCAACAGAGTCATCTGTCATGTAGCAACTCTGCCCTGAGCCACTGCTGGGTGTGCAACCAGCTCTCAGCTCTCCTTCTGTCTTCAGAGTAACAAAGCCGTCTCCAGGTAAATCACAGGCGACTAATTAAAATGCACGCTCTCCCGGGCTCCCTGGTTAATGCTTTCCCAAATGAGGCAGGGGTGGGAAGGGTGGTGAAGTTGTTGCAAGATCGAAAGAAAGCGGAGGAAGAACAAAAGAGGGATGAAAGGAATGGAAGGGGAGAAAGAGAAAAAGAGGGAGGGGAGGAAGGAAGGAAGGAAGGTAGGAAGGAAGGAAGAAAGGAAGGGAAGGAGGGTGGGAGGGAGGGAGGGAGGGAGGGAGGTTTGCCTATGTTTTTCAAGGAAAACAAGTAAGCTTTATGAGTCTAACAAATTTACATTTTCTAGCATTTTACAAAGTGCTCTCAGATGTGTGACCCTATGACCCTCATGAAGACCTTGTGATTGAAGTAAAATACTATCATCCCACTTTACAAACAAGGAAGCTGAGGTTCTTGGAGATTAGAGATCTTGGAGACAGCCTAGAAGAACAGGAAAGGCCGTAAGTTTTGATGTCCAGCAGACCTGGATTCAAATCCAGACTAGCTGTGAATTATCAACATGGTCTTTGTCAAATTACTTAGCATCTCTGAGCTTTGGTTTCCTCTACTAGAAAACTGAGGACAATGACAGCCCCAGTCCCTTAGGGTTATTCGGAGGATTAAATATTATATTGCTTGGCATGAGAGCTCAAAATACGCTAGCTATCTTATTTCTATTGCTTCTGTATTGTCATTACTTACTACTGTTACTAGAGTATGAGACAGCATTATTACTCATAATGGTGTACACTCAACAAGTGTTAGCTTCCCCCTACACGACCCCAAACCCTCACTTCCCTGAGGTATCATAGCTAGTCATTGTTGGACCCAGGCTGGCCATGGCTTTGACTTCAGTACTGGTATCCTTTCACAGTATCTTGTTGCCCACCCTCTATTTAGAGCCTTAAAAATGCAACTAGAATATACTGTATATCTCCATGACACTAATATTCTTTCCATTTCCAAAGGGATATCCAGATATCTTAAGATTAATTCTTCAAAATATCCAACTATCCTCCGCTGCTTGGGAAGGACCCGTACGTGTGCCATCTATATTACAACCTAGTATCATGATGTTTCCTCTAATTATTTTTAAGTTTGAGTAGACAATTCCGTACAAACAATAAACTAGGAAGCCTGAAAATAATGGGCAGAGTTTAATGTTGAGATTAATCTTAAAGCAAAGTTAATTAACACATAATCATCTTTGTGCTACATGGTGATTAGGTATAAATCAAAGCGATTTGTGTAAATGAAAATAGTCAGTAATATTTTGTGCAATTAAACCAAGCACTTGCTGGGGGAGAGCAGCAGTGCTGATTGTGGGTGGGTAATACAGTTAGAGCTCCCAGTGTCTCTAACTTGCTTGAGGAAAAGATTGGCCACCGGGTCCCTAAGATGCCTATTACAATGCCTGGCAGTCATAAGTGTTCGATACATGTTCGCTCCTCCGCTTCCACATCTATTTCTTCTCCTTTACTTCCCTCTTCCCATAATGATTATTGTTACTATTATTCCTTAGCCTTAACTAACATGGTCCCAGTACCACTACCTTAGTTCCCAGTGTTAGAATTGTGAGCTAGGGGTTTGAAAACTGTTGTTCAGACATTCAAAAAGAAGGAAAAAACTACTTGGGAAAAAAATGATCTTAGGATTCATTAGAAAATTCTAATAACCAACAATCCTCTCTCAGATAAAAAAGCAATAAATGAAGAGTCAGATTATAGTCATTTTTAATACTTCAAGTTTGCTGGAATTAAAGGAACAGAATGGCAACAGTGAAAAAGTGGCTCTCTGTCCCTGCAGGGTAATAATACAGTATAGGTATTTGGGGGATTGCTGCCTAGCCCTCAGGGGCCCCGTCCACTTGTGGGATGGTTTCCCAGTATGTGTTAATTTATGTCCCCTTGGCTGAAATTGGATTGGATGAAGATTGAGTACTCGACTCGGCTGAGCCAATCAGACTTTTCCTCCTGAGAACCTGGAGCTGTGATTCATGGACAAGGAGTTCCTGAGTGTGGCTTGAACTGAGAACTTATAAACTTGAGAGTTGAATGATGGCTCTCAGGTAGAGAGAAGCAGAAAAAAACAGTCTTCAGAGAGAGAGAAGAATCAAATAGAGGTACAGAGAGAAGCAGAGATGAGTGTCTATGTGATCCTAAAGTAAAAGAAAAACAGAAAATGGCTGATTAGTTTCCCATGGACTTTCCGGCTCCTACGTTAGATTTGTCCTGAGACCCATATCCACTCCCTGATCCTCGGTTCTGTGAGATACTCTTGTACCCATATGATCCATTTTCCTATTTTATTTAAGCTAGCTCAAATGGGTATTTGTTATTTGCAACCAAAAGAGCCTTAACCAAAACACATTGCTTAGTCAGCTTGGTTTCCCAAGACCTTTTACAAAAGGTAGAGGAATTTGGATAATTTTGTTGAGAAATGATATTGCCCAAAATAGACACAGCTGCTTCCTTCTTTGAGGCTAATGCCAAGCCTACTTAACTTGCTTTAAATCATTTTCTTCCTCTTCCTTCCTGGCCTGGAGTCATTAGGCCGGAATGGGAATGGATGAATATGGTGACAGGGGGCAGGGACAGGATACAAACAGCTGTACTGGAGACTTTCTGTCCTGTGTGATCTCGTGTTCTCGGAAGAGCAGCAACTGCCCAGGACTCATCAACTAAAGCTCAGAATTTCCCTCATCAGACTCTGCTTCCTGCAGACTTTTCAAGGGTCTCAAGGAACTTGCTGCCACAGTTCTAGCTGCTGGACCTGGCCACCCCTCCACCACTACCCCACCTCCCCACAGCAGATTTGGAGTTCAGAACAGCTTTCCGAGGGGCTTTAGGGTCAGCGGACCAGCAAATACAGAGTACTAAGGGGAATGGAGAAATCAATTTCCAAGAATACAAGTCCACTTCCATTTGTTACAAACAGATGCAATGTACCTGAGAAGAGCACCAAATATGGACTTCATTAAAAAAAAAAAAGTCCTTAGTTTTCTTCTATGTCCCCCGTGGCAGAAAAACTCATTTCCCCAAGCAGTTTGGAGTGGTAAGAGATGCAGAATGACTGGCAAGGGCTTCCGAATGATGTGTCCTCTGTGTTGGAAGTAATTAAAAATCCAGAAAATATTTACATATGTGAGCCTAGTTAGAACAGCAATGTCCCAAGTTTGGGGCAGGTCAAGCCTATCTGTGTGTAGAGGATGAATCTGTCTCACTGAACAGAGACGTCCTCTAGGGAAAAAATGAGGACAACTTTCTGAGTCTCATCTAGGCACACTGTGTGAAGGATTTCTGAATGTGAAATCCTGGTACCACCTAGAGAATGCTCTATTATTTGAGATCAGAAATTCTAGAAGAAAAGTTTCTCTGCTCATCCAACCAGCAAGCATTTGGTGGACATCTGCTTGTGTAAACCAGCAGGACCTTATGGGGCCTTCTCAGGACAGATCCCTCCCCCATATCCTCTGCTTTAGCTCCTCTAAGTACCTAGATAATAGTATCTGATGCACATTTCCTGAGTTGTTTTACAGATGCTAAAACCCCCACCAAATGGAAGAAATTAACTGCTTGATGTCCATGAGCGCATAGCTCCCAGGCCTACTGAAGCCTAAAGGTTGGTAATGTTAACCCTGTGACTCTGCCCTGTTACCTCACCAGCAACCAATCAGAGAACTGTGCACAGGCTGATCACATACCCTGGGATGCCCCTTCCCTCACCTGGCCTTTAAAAATGCTTTGCTGAAACCCATCAGGGAGTTCAGGATTTTAGAGCACGAGCAACCCATCCTCCTTGTATTGGCGCTTTTATAATAAATGCTGCACTTTCCTTCACCACAACTGCAGCATCAGTAGATTGGCTTTACTGCGCACGGGTGAGCGGACCCAAGTTTGGTTCGGTAACACTTGGGCCACAAAACTGAACTGGGAGCAGCAAAAGACATAAGAGAGTCACCAGAAGCACATATCCTACTTTGAGAACCTTAGCATTTCATTCATGCGTTCATGCAGCATTTATGAAGCACCTAGACACATTCTAGGCATTGGAATAAGATAGTGAGCCTGAGTAGATGAGGTCCCATGGAGTTTAAATTCTAATGAAGAGAGACAAAAACAAGAAAGAAAGTTAATGAAAAATAAATACATATGTTAATTTTCAGAGACTAAAGGAAATAAAACGGGGTAATGGGATGAAATGGGGTTGGGCAAAGAGACAATTTTATATATGGTGATCAGGGAAGTCTCTGGGGCCTGAATAATGAGAAGGAAGCAAGCAGTCAACTGAAGCCCGGGGAGAGCATTTTAGGTGAAGAAAACAACAAAGCCAAGGAATATTTGAGGACCACAAAAACGAGCAGCACAGCTAGAAAGGTGATAATTGTTGGGGTTACAGAGGGGCCAAAGGCCGGATCATCTGAGCCTCGCAGACCATAGAAAGAGTTGGATTTTATTCTAGGTGGAATGAGAAGGCTTTGGAGGGTTTTAATCAGGAGAGTAATATGATCTGATTTGTTTTAAACTGTGAAAGGCCATTTTGTGGAGAGTGGACTCCAGGAGAGCAGGAGTGGAAGCTACTAGTAGGGAGACTAGATAGCTCAGAGCGGTGAGCTCAGAGGGGGGATGTTGGTGGTTAGGACCGGGGTGGTGGGCGGTGGGGACAGTGAGATGAGAGGAGACAGGACCTGCTGGAGGTTCCTGTATTGGGGATGAGTGGAAGAATTGAGGATGACTCAGGATTTTGGCCTGAGCACAGAGCCCCCACTAAGACTGGGGAAACGTGGGAAGGAGATGTTTTAGTGGGACATTGAAAGAGAAGTTTGGAGGGGAAGACAATGAGTATCATTTTGGACATGTTAAATTTGAGGTGCTTTACTATACAACTTGGTTGGACAAACATACACAAGCAAAACAATTCAAGTAGTATAGAAGCTTGGTATTCACAAGAGGCCTCGGATATATAAAATCCCTAACACTTAAGATCCTACAGCAAAGGATACTCAAAGCTCCAAACTCACCATTTACCTAATGATTGCGTCTGTGTCCTTAACTCCTAAAATCTTATATTCCCCACCTGTAAAACATGGATTAAATATAGCATCAACTTCACAAAGTTGTGGAGAAGATTAAAAGAGATTCTGCACATAGAGTACTTAGCACAGCTCTTGGTATGTGGTAAGCATTCAATAAATAGTTGCTATTGGTAATTGCATTAGTTTCCTAGGGCTGTCAAAACAAAGTACCACCAACTGGGTGGCTTCAAGCAACAGAAATTTATTATCTCACAGTTCTGGAAGCTAGAAGTCTGAAATCAAGGTATCATCAGGGCTATGCTCCCTCTGAAACCTGTAGGGGAGAATCCTTCCTTGCCCCTTTCTAGCTTCTAGTGTTTGCTGGCAATCCTTGGCCTGTAGATGCATCGCTCCAGACTCTGCCTCTGTTGTCACTGGCTGTCTTCTTCCTGTGTGTCTCTGTGTCTCCATACAGTGTTCCCTCTGTGGGTCTCTCTCTCCTCTTCTTATGCAGACACCAGTCATTGGACTAAGGGCTTACCCTTCTTCAGTACAATCTCAGCTTCACTAATCACATCTGCAAGGACCTTACTTTCAAGTAAGGTTACATTCTGAGGTGCTCTGGGTTGGGGAGAGGGACACAATGCAGCCCATAACAGTAGTCTTAATAATACCACTGATAAGTTATTTCCTTGTCTGGGTAGAGGGCCCTGCCAAACAGAAACACTTACAACCGATTCTTTCAATTCACAGAATAGTCTTGGTCTCTAATAAAGAACTTGGTGGTATGTGACAGGCATGTTAACAGAGAGTTGAGATGATCTATCTGTACTTAGAATCATGGCATTTTTGGAGTTTGAAGTGACCAGGAATAACTTAGTCCAACTCCTTCATTTTGTCATTGAGGAAACCCACGCCTAGAAATGTGATGTGATTGGCAGAGGGCACATATCTGGACAGCAGCCAGGCCGACTCTAGGAAGCTTGTTTTCTCCCTTCTAAGATAACATTTCTCCCATTATACTTATTTGATCCTGCAGTCAAATGGCAATCGAATTTCACTGCCTTTGCCCCTTCCTAATCAAGTCTCCCCCTCCAACCAACCACCTACCTAAAGTCCAAACCTCTCTCCGAGAGGAAACATCACACAAGAAGATCTGGGAATCAGAAGAGGGAAAAGATACCTCCTTCCTTTTCCAGCTGGTTTCAGAACACTTATTTTTCACTCCCTGTTTGACTCTGGGGAGGGTAAGCAGCAACTGAGAGGCTGTAATATATAAAACTCTAAACAAATGTAATAGGTTGTTATGACTTCATCTATACTTCCTGCAACTCAGGAATGATGTTATTTCAAGCAACTCATTCTTTAAAAAGCAATTCTAGTGTAACAAAACAGTTGGAGTTAGAATTTTTACCTTTAGAGTAAAGCGATGGCTTAAATGCCATATGAGTTAGGATGCTTTCGGCTGCAAGTAACATGATAGCTGAATCAAAGTGGCTGAAGCAGTAAGGGATTTATCTCCCATAATGAGAACATCAGAGCAATGCAATTCAGGGTTGCTTAACTCAGTAGTTCAACAAGGTCAGGGGGCTTGAAGTGGCTTCTCTGGGATCCAGCTGGCTTTTTCCTCTGCTCACAAGATGGCTGCCACAGCTTCAAGTCTAACTGTATAATCATGCTCCTCTGTTTTTTGTATTTTTGATGCATTGACCTCTTGGACTCTTGCTGACCATAGAGAAACTGCCCCTCCCAGGGCTGGTTAATTTCCTAGAGATAGTAAACTGCTGGCCTCCTTTCATATGCAAACCAACCAATCCAGATCCCATACCTCATACCTCAACCACCTCCTTTATCAGGCTCTCACAGGGCTCTCACTCTCTGGGTCACCTGCCCTAATCATCCCAGGGCCAGGTACCAGGCAAGCAGGAACATCCCCAATGCCCCAGAGCCAGAAATTATTCACCTAGCCAATCCTAAGCCTGCTTACCCTACCTCACTTGTTCTGCCTGTAGAAACTGCAGTAAACTCTCTTGCCCACATTTCCCCCAGCTCCTTCTCCCTCCAGATTTGCCCCAGTGCTTCACTATGTGCCCACCCCCCATCTCCCGCCCCCTGCCCTGGTGTGGTGTGGCATGCTCCCTCCTCTTGGAAGCTGTAATTATCAGTGGCAATTGACTCCTGGTCTATTGGCTTCACCATACCTGAAAAATAATAAAACTCACATTTTAAAAACAATAATGTCCTCACATGATGAGTTCAAAACATGAAGGGGCTGGGGAAGGAACACCTTCCTTGAGTACCTGGGGAGGGTGAGTTTCAGAACCAAATCTGAGTTCTGATGAAGGGCAACTGGGGGGGCCTTGGCTGTTGGGTAGGCCATCCACACTTTCTGTCACCAGCCCTATGAGAATACAAGCAAGAGAAAAGATAAAAATTGGGTGGAACTAATCAAGGAAGGCTTTCTGAGTGCACAAGCTTCCGGTGAGAGCTGGGAGTCCTAGAGGACTTGGCGTGTGTGGTGTGTGGAAGTGAGCAGGCGGTAGAGGCAAAGGAGAAACAGAAAGCAGATGAGTCACCCCTGGCCGTGATGGTAAACAGGTGTACTTGACGTGAGGGGAAATGTAGCTTTGGCCACGGACGTCTGTTTGAAGCTCCTGGTCCTTCTTGACTTTAAATCACTTGCCTTTGACATGGGAGAGGACAGGCATCTCATCAAATGAACCAACCTGGCTGCAAGGAGCAGCCAAATCCATCCCCACTCAGGAGTCCTGGTTAAAGATGCTCCAAGATGTCTGTGACAAGGAACAGCGGGTCATAAGATCTATTTCTGCCTCCTGCCTCTGACTCATGGGATGACTCAAGGTGAATCTCTCTCTACACATCTCAGAGTCCCCGGCCCCCAGCCATGAGCAACAGAACACCACAGCCATGTTTCCCTCCCGGCAAGGTTGTCTGTCCCTGCAGGGACCCCGCAAAGACTCCCAGACTGCCCCCCTCTTCCCGCCGCTGACTCTTTTCAGCTTTTCCGGCTCTTTCTCCCCCTCCCAGTTCCCCACTTTATTTTTCCAAATAGCACTGCTCCAAAGCACCCAGACACTTGTCCTGGGGACGGCTCTGCCGGCTGCCCCTGAGCTGCGGGAACAGCCCTGAGATTGCTTCTTCCTCTTAAGCGACTCCGTTTGCAGGATAAATAATGTCATCCCGAGGGCGGGCTCCCGTGGGCCGGGGCAGATTTCCATTTTGCAGCAGATCAGCTTACATTCCACTAGGGGGCTTTTGAACGTTAATAGGCATCTCTCTTCAGGTGCCCTTCTCTGTTCTTTACAGAGAACCAGTCCAGCGGGAACTTCCATTGGAATCCTACAGAGAGACGATTAGTCTTCTCATTGTTTTCCTTACAAAGTAGTTTCTGGATTTAATGGCTCTGGTTGCCGAGCAGACTTAGAATATTGGGGTGGAGGGAGCGCCCATTATGGGCGCCTGGTTATCGGCAGCCTCCGGGAGTGTGGGGCTTGAGATTTAGGTGGAATTAACCCTTGGAGGATAGGGGTGGGCCTTCTCTTCCCCTGGAAGGAATCATATTTGTCGTTGTTGTATGTTTAGGAAATGTAGAGATTGTAGCATTAGAATACAATGGATGGAAAGCGAGGATCTCAGCGGGCAGGTGGCAAGGGGTATGTTGCTCAGCTGTGGAAGGATCTGGAGTCAGAACTGAAGATTGAGCATTACCTCAAGACTGTCTTGTGAATGGCACAGGCATAAAGGACAAAATCCAGGGATGACTTGCCCAGGGTCACTCCACCAGCAAGTGGTAGGAGTAGGATCCATCTTGGGCTGTGAGAGTCTGGACCTCAGCCCTCAAACCCCGCACTGAACTTGTACGAGGAGGTGGAAGCAAAATGGCCGCAACCCCCGTGCTTGGGGTCTTCCCAGCCTTGGATGCCTTTGGTAAAGAACTGCTTCAACTGCCATCAGAAATGTGACTCTACAGCCTGGCAAAGACTGGCCAGGAAAAGGAGAATCCATACTCAGTGGTCATCTGACGCCCCAGGCAACAGCTCTGATTACCCAGGCAGAGAGGATGACCAGATGGCCGGTAGTTCCCCTGCCACTTGGAGATCTGGAGGGACCTGTTGCATGGATTACAGGGCCAGACCTAAGCTGGTGATGGTGATGCCAGTCTGCCACATCACATGGCAGCTAATGGGACAGCTGTGATAGTGGCCCAGGGCAGCAGAGGTCACAGGAGAGCTGAGCTCACCTTAGCACCCATCTGTCTATGTACTAAGTCAGCGCTCTCCAGGCAGCTGCGTGTGGCAGGAACGGGCCAGGGCCGAGGAGGCAGGCCTTCCAGAGACCAGAGCCACAGACGCCTGGAGGAGAGCAGTGAGGGGCCTCTGTTCATTCATTCAATCAGAAATGTTCATTGAGCAAGTACTATGAGCCAGGAACTGTGGTCGGTGGTAAAGATTCAGGACCTGGTTTCTGTCTTCAAGGTTTTAACAGTACAGATGGACAAACAAGCAAAGTTCAATTGAGTGTGAAAAGTGGGAGCATAGCTTGAAGCATATGCTCCCGAAGAGGTGGTATTCAAGCTGACACCTGAAGGTGGGCAGGAGTGAGGCAGGCCTGGGTGCGGGGTGGGGTGAGGTGGGGGCAGAGGCAGGGGAGGCGAACTTCCCAGATGGAGTAAACAGCACGTGTCAAGGTCTATAGGTGAGACAGAACTTGGACAACCTAGTAATCTCTGGTTGAAAGCTGATGGCAGGAGAGCTGAGTGAAAGCCATATCATGAATGGTCTTGTAGACTTTGTCAGAGTGTGGACTTTCTCCTGGGGCCATGAAGAGACTTTGAAGCATCTCCAGAAAAGAAGCAGGGAGATCAGACCTGTACTTAGCAAGGTCACTCTAGTGATGGTGTGGAGGGTAGTTTGGAGGAGGACCAGTTAAGGGGCTACTGAAGTTTTCCAGGGAAGAGATGATGGTGCTGTGACCCTCAGGTCTGTGTAGGACACCCCAAAACCAGGGGAGAAAATATCTGTGGGTGTGGTTCGGCCTTCTTTTCCTGGTGTCCAGGGATCAGGGCACAGTCCACAAGTGCCAACATGGGCAGCTGCAGAGTTTACAAGCAGAACAGCTCAAGGTGCCCAGAGTGAGTGAGGAGATTTGGAAGAAGGTTCCGGAAGAGACCAAAAATTCCATCACATGTAGAAGAGGTATCAAAACAGATATTCTTGGGCTAAAGCTAAGTAGCTTAGTCTGCCATCCAACAAAACACGAAGGGCAGACCAATCCCCAGGATGAGGACTGACTCCCCTGTGGGACCATCTAAGGGCAGGAGGGGTCTGAGAGCCATGGAACTGAGGGTGTGGTGGTTTCGGGGAATCCCAGGGAAAATAACCTCTCTCTCTTCTATGTGAGGATATAGTGAAAAGGTGGCCATCTGTAAGCCAGGCAGAGAGGTCTCATTAGGAACTGAGTCAGCTGGCACCTTGATCTGGGACTTCTTAGTTTCAAGAAGTATGAGAAATAAATTTCTATTTTTCAAGCCACCCATTCCATGGTACTTTGTTATAAGAGCCTGTGTTGACTAAGACAGGATGGGTGTCTGTCCTTGGTCCAATCAGCTGGGACACAGGGAGGCAAGCAGAGCTGTGAAGTACAAAAGAGCCCACAGAGTCCGATGGCAGGAAAACTCGGAGGACCGATGTCAGGCGAAAGGTTTTGGATCTTGCAGCAGACAGCGTTTGGTGCCTTGCATCACATCCCCTTGGGCCACTTCTGATTTCAGTTGCTGCAGGGGTGGGTGGTTCTGAAACCCAACTCCTTCTTGGGTGGGACTTAAACCCACCTGTACCTCAGATTGGGACTTGAACTCACAATCCCTGCCTTAGGAGGGGACTTGAACCCACTGTCTTTTAATTGAAACCGCTCACCTGGCGTCAGGACTTACTGAAGCTCAGGTCCTTTTGCCTCGGCACAGAAAGAATTGGGCGAGAGGCAAAGTGGCAGGCAGAGAGTTTATTAGCATAGGACGCTTATGAGAGATACAAGTGGGCTGGCAAGGGAGTGCAGCAGCCCCGAGAACAAAGAGTGCTACATTTTTATAATCAAAGAAGAAGTGGGGAGGGGAGAACACCACCTTCTTCCTCATTCTTGGGCGGACGTCAAGGCTTACATCATCAGTTCCTCCTTTGGCCCTATGTGGTTTAACTCGGATGGTCATGGGTCTATTTAAATCATATGTATATTAGCAAAAGGGTGGTAACATATACTAAAATATGGTAATTTATCTCAGGTTTCACTATAATGTCCCCTTTCACCTAGTTTCTTTCCCATTTCTGTCTTGGTTATGTGCAGAAATGCTGCTCTTCAGGGACTATGAACTCCCTGACTTCATGTAACAAGATTCAGACCCCATATCTATTGTCTTGTGTTTTAACTCTCAGGGTTTGTGGCTTGAGTGTGTCCCGCACTTGGATGCACCTGACCTTCTACAAGGTAGTGTAGATTGTTGCTAGGTTACTGGATTCTTTTCTTGAGTCGTCATTAGCTTACAACAGTCTCCCAAACACCCTTAAAATTCCCTTTCTGTCCTCAATCCCCTAGTGGGATTTCTAAACTGACTATTTCATTATCCTACTCTATTCCTATCAGTTCTGTGCAAGCTCAGGCTCACGGCTCCATGATGGGTTCCACCCAGGCCTGCTCCATCTGCTGCCTCTGAGTATTTCTGAGGCCACAGGAGCTGCTCCACTTGGGGAGGGATGGGTGGTGAATACAATTCGGGACAACCTCATGCAGTGGAGGGGCTAGAGCCCGGGTGGATAAGTGTTCTAGCCTCCTGTCTTTTAGGTGGATGATTCTGGGAGCGACCCAGTAAGCATCTCAGGGGTCTCTGCAGAACTGAGCCCCATAGGCTTCAGCAGTGGTGTCCCTATCATACCACACATTGGTTTGTTCCCTTTGTCTCTTTCTTCCTGCTCCCTCACTCCTTCTTTCTGGACAATTTTATAAACTATCTGCACCCAAGTCTCAATCTTCAACTCTGTTCTCAGAGAACCCAACTGAGATTTATTCTGAAGGCAATAGGGAGCCCTCGATGCGTTTTTTTCTTTTCTGATAGTAATCCTGTAATGAACTCTAGGCACTCTGCTGGGCAGGGAGGATACAAATATAATATGTCACAGTCCTTGAACTTGAGGAGCTTATGACCTCCTCTTCCTTCTGTAAACTTTTCAGTGTTTTTATTTCCATGATCTCACTTGGCCCTCTCAGCAGCCTTTCCAACAAAGTTGTGCAAGCATCATTATTCCCACCTGATAGAAAAAGCAAAAGGAGACATAGAAAGGTTAAAGCAGTTTACAAGGTCACACAGCTAGCGAGTAGCTTTTAAGCAGTTAAAATCTTTGGCTGGGTATATAAATGATCATAGTTACTCTGAGAAAATAACATTAAAAGTGCCACATTTGCTGTAATTTAATTATTTGCTTGCCTTCATTATATTTTCTTCGGGTTCTCTGTTCCTCCTCCACTTTCCAAATATTGTACTGGCTTTTAATCAGCGCTATATAATTTCTTCTGTGAAAGTAGGTCAACGTACAACGTGTTAATATAACTTTCCTTTCACAGTTTAAACAACCTTTTAGTAAAATTGAAACAAAAGAAGAAAAAAAAAACCCTTTGATTGCCATTGCATAATTTAAAGCAGAACAACAAGATCTGATTTGCATTTTAGAAAGACGAATATGAGGGCAGGAGGGAGGAGAAACTGGAAGGGCAGGATTCTACATTCCCTCCCCTGGTGGTTCTATCCCTTTCCATGGCTTTAAATAACATCTTTAGGCTGATGACTCATACATTTATATCTCCAGCCCCGGCTTCTCCTCTGAGTTCCAGATTGGCATACCCAGCCCTCTAACTGACATCTCTACTTGGATGCCTCACAGGCACTCAAACTTAACACGTCCAGAATGAAACTCTTAGATTTCCACTTTTTCCCTCAAACTGTCCCTCTTCCAGCATTTCCTACTTGGTTAGTGGCCCCAGCTGTTCAAGCCAGAAACCTAGAAGTCATCCCGATTCCCCTCTCTCTCATCTTCTGTAACCAGTCAATTAGCAACTCTGGCAATTTACATATTTTCCAAATATGTCTCAGATCCATTTAATTCTCCCCATCCTGGCCGCCATCATCTCTTGCCTGGACTATGGTTGTAGTCTCCTAACAGTTCTCTCTCTTTCCACTCTTTTTCCTATTGGGACAGGGGTCGGGGGGGGGGGGGGGGAGGGAGGGGAAAGTTTTCCTTCTCATTGGTTTCATGTTTCCATGTGGTGGCACCTTCATTAGATGAACGGTCCTGGCCTCTCTCAGGGATAATGTGAGTTATTCCACTTGCATGGCTTAGCTTTCTTGCAGAATAATCTGCCTGCTTCAGAGAGGCTGTATTGGTTTTCTAATGCTGAGTAAGAAATTACCACAAACTTAGCAGCTTAAAATAACACACATGTATTATGGCTGTTCCAATTAATTTTCTTTCCATTTAAAGCATTTTGGATTTTCTTTCACTTGTAACATTGACACCAACTTTTTCAGGGACCATCTTGGTGGAAGTGTTGGGTGTCAACTGGATGACATACATGGGTCAGAAACTCAGGACAATCTGAGCTAGAGACAAAGACTTAGGTGCCAACGGCATGTGGGTAGGAGTTGAAGCCAGTGAAGTGGACGTGCGCCTAGGAAGGGGGCGCACCCAGGAAGAATGACACAGTGGCAGGAGAAAAAAGTGACGAAGTGAGTCTGAGGAGTACCAGCACTTGTGAGCTGGGTGAGTAAGAAGAACCTGTGGCGGAGAGTAAGAAGCGCCAGCCGTAGAGGTAGGAGGAAAACCAGTGGTAGGTGAGGGGGGTGGAGGGATTAGGGAGATCAAGTGAGGAGAAAATATCTGGCAAGACAACAGCCTCAGATGCTGGAAAGATTTCAGGGAGGATAAGAATGGAAAAGAGGCCACATACTTAGCAACTAGGATGTTGCAGGCGATTTGGGCAAAGATAATTTCAGCGGAATGTGAGGGCAGAGGGTCAAGGGGAGGAAAGCAGTAGAGGCAGTCAAGGTAGACCTATTTCCCCAAAAGTTTGGTCGTGAAGTGAAGGAGGGGGCTGGTAAGAGAGGCTTACAAGAGTTGTTTCGAAGTCACATACCTTTGGATCTGACTTTCTGGTGCTCCCAAGATAGTATGAGTTACCTAATCATATCTGATAATATTTTTTTCTAGTTAACTACTAAGGTGGGTTCTGCCACCTAAAATTAAGAATCCTTGATGAAACAGAGGGCTTGAGGAAAATGCCGGAGGTCTGAAGTAGTGATCATGGAGGAAGGGAGAGGGCTTTGAAAAAATATAGCAGTGGAAGATACATAAGCAGGGTTTGTTGTTGAAGGGACAGAACCAATATGGAGAGGAGGCTGAAGATAAAGGGCTGAGAAGGACCGGCTGATGGAATGATATTTTTGAGGGGGAGGAGGAAAGAGAAGTGGGACCTGAGGTGGAAGCGGCAGGGCTGGCCTGGACGGGGGAGGGAGGTCGCTTTCACTGACCCAGAGTGAAGGCAGCGAGGATGGATGCGAAGGAAGGTACGTTGCCTGGCTGTTGAGCGCGGGTGGAGGAAGTCAGTCCCGACTCTCCCTTGAGGAGGAAGTAAGGTCGTTGCTGAATGGAGAGAGAAAAGTGGTGACGCAGGGTGTGGAGTACACATCTGTCATGTTACGGTTCCCGGGTTCCTTTTTAAATTTTTCTTTTTTATTTTGAAACAATTTCACACTTACAGGAGATTTGCAAGCACAGTTTGATGAACTTTTTTTCTGATTCATTTGAGAGGAAGTTGCCAACATGGTACCTCATTACCCTCAAATCCTTTACTGCGTATTTTCTACAAAAAAGAATATTCTCCCACATAACCAAAACGTAACCTTCAAAACAGAGAAATGCAGGCAGATACATTACTACCATCGAATTCTTAGACCCTATTCCAGTTTCACTGATTGTTCCGTTAGTGTTAGAGCAAAAGGGTTCAACTGAGGGTCACATGTGTTATTTGTCATGTCTCTTTAGTGTATTTTTAATCTGGAAGACTTTCCTCAATCTTTCCTCGATTTTCATGATCTTAGCACTTTTGAAGATCACAGGCCAGTTATTTTGTAGACTGTTCTTCAGCTGGGTTTGTCTGCTGTTTCTTCATGATTGTATTTAGGTTATGAACCTTTGGTACATATAATACAGGAGTGATGTTCTTTATTTTCATTGCATCTTACCAGGTGGCACAGGAGTTCTATTTGTTCCACTGCTGATGGCATTAACTTTGATCACTTAATTTAAGGTGATATTTACCAGCCCTCATTCCTCTCAAGCTCAAATACTCTTGCTGGGATGACCCCACTCCTATGTGAATATCCTTCTCACTCTTCTCAGCTCAAACACTCTGCCCCAGGTCACCTTCTTATGCAAAAGCCCCCTTTATCCTGCTCAGGTTTTGACACCCTGTACTGGGTTGTACCCCACATGCTTGCCATCCTCACCCTCTTGGACTCTGACATTCTCTCCTGCGTGGACACCTCCTCCCTTACCCTGCTCAGGCTCCGTTATCCTGTGTTACTCACCCTCCCTTGCTGATGTTCTCCTCACCCCACTCAGGCCCTTATACCCTGCACTGGACACCCACTTCCTACCCAGTGTAGACAACTTCACCTTAATTAGGCTCTGACATCCCACTCTGAGACACCACTACTTCGCCTCCTCTAGTGCAGATGCCAAATTTTTCTGGCCCATCTAATGGCTTTGGATTGAATTGTTCTGGAGGGAAGAGGAGTGGAAAGAGAAAAAAGAATCCCTTATCAGTGGATGTGATTGTATGTCTGTGGGAATAAACCAAGAGGTTGTCTAAAATGTGGGAATGAAGAATTTGGGAACACCCCAAACTCCACTTAGGGTGTTATGGGAGGAATCCCAGGGAAGTAGGACTAAAATGTGACTGTAATTTCGTGGATAGTAATCCAGTGATGAGACACCCATTTTAAGAAAAATCTGTGTACGCTGAAGGGGATTGGTCACGCTCAAACCTGAATACCGCTGGCCACTTTTGGGTGGTCTCTGTGCACAGCAAAACTTCCTAAAAATCCTCATATCTCCCCACTCACTATGGCAGCTGTTCTTTGCAAAGCTCTTCTCACTCTTCTTCCAGAATTTTCCAACCCATCTGGCTTCTCCTTAATTCTTCTCTTTTCCAACCCCCTTCTTCTTGCCTTCTGAGTCTCTCTCTTTTTTTTCTTTTCTGGTGCCATGCCTCTTGTCACATAAATCTGATGAGTTTTTACCTTCTCCATTCCACCCATACCCTAAAAAAAGGTAGAGGAATTTCCCTTAGAACGTAGAGGGAGGAGGAGTGATTGTGAATTCACTAATATTTATGTCCTTATCTAAAATATGATGACTTTATTAATTAAGGTTTTTTGGATAAAAGTAACCAAAACCAACTCAGGCCAGTTTAAGTCAAAAGGAGAACTTATTACATACATTCATGGAATCAAAAGAGGAGCTGACTCATGAGGTTCCTGAAGAGGTAAGAAAAAGGGCAGCTCCAGGGGCTTAATGTCAGATATTTGTGGTTTTTCCTCCACTGTCACTCAATGAAGAGGAGGAAAACCATGAAACCTTTCAATTACTCCCAATTTCAAGAGGATAAAAGTATTACATGAATTATTACTGCACTAATAAAATTGCAGGGGGGAAAATGCATGCATATGCATATATAGGGGCATGACAATGTTAATCGAATTATAATGTATAGTTTTTTTAATAATGTATAGTTTTAAGACCTAATTATTGCAAAATGATAGGTCTAAAAGATCACTACATAACAACCACAATAAACTAAACTGATATTTATAAAGCTAAACAATCAAGAAGCCAAATCTACAGTAATTTATAATGAATGCAATTTATAATTAATGATCAATATAATTAAGCTATCAGAACCCACAGTCAATTCAAAATAACACTGATGAGGCACTGACAGTGAAGTGTCATTACCCCACATTGCAGGAACTCCAGCTCTCTGTGCGCCTGTGCTGTGAGAGCATCTCCTCATTGCCAGCTGGGCCCGGCACACAGCTTCCTCAGCAGAACATCAATTTAGAGTTCTCTTGTGTAACAGTCACTTTAGTTTGTGGACCCGACATTTTAGTGATCCACAATGACCCGTTCAGTAGAGTATTAGCAAATAGTCACTCATTATATATAAAATTTATGGCATTATATAGAAATGTCATTTGCACAGAAGAACAGAAGCAAGGCCTTGCATTTTGGGAAGGTTTGAGGCTCACCATATACTTTGGGAGTCACTGTTCTGGAAATCTACCATGATTTCCAGCAACTAACAGCTCACTCATCTTCCTCCTATCAGAATCTCCAAATCCCAAGGCAGAGATTGCAATTGACCCAGATTGAGCCAGCTTGAGCCCGGTGTCCATCCTGGACCAGTTATCCATGAGGTTGGAATTGGGGGGCGGGAGGAGGGGGAGCAGGACCTCTTTATGGGAAGATGTTTGGTTTGTCCGCCCCGTGGATGTGGAGGGCAGTTCCCACAGAAGCGGGGCTCCACGGACGATAGCATCCACTAAACAACAATCCTGACAATGAATGCTGGATTAGGGTCATGAGACGTTTACCATATCTTGTACGTCCAGAGGGAATTGGAATCTTTATTTTGTCTCCAGCCTTTGTGTAGCTGGAAGAAAAGTGTAGATTCAGTTCAATCCAGGCAACAATGTAAACAATACCTCTGGGGAATAATCTCTCTGTGAAAATGCTCAGTCTCCCAATTTCTGGAGTCTTTTGTCCACTCACCCCCACCCCACTGCCCCCTTGGAATCATGTGGTGGTGCCCCTGCTTCCTGAGTCTCCAGGGCTCTATCTCTGTCCCTGGTCCTGGTCACTGTTTGCTCTGCTAAAGCCGGCAGCTAGAGGGATTTGTGATTTGGTCCCTCTCAGCCTAGGCAGAGCCCTACATTACTCCCTGGCTAACTCAGCCTCCCTTAGGGTTCCTGGCTGGGAGGAGGTTCCTCTGAGTTTCCATCGTGTCCCTCACCTGGCTCCCCTACACTGGTGGTCTGTTCATGGTCTTCTCTAGACCCTCATTCTGCCTGACATGGCTACTCGGTCCTCATTGTCTATGATTTGCCTCATGAGGTCTTTATGTCCTTAGTGCTTTTCACTTTCTGGGTGTCTGAGAAGGTCAGTCGCAACAGTGGTGTGTGTGTGTGTGTTGTGTGTGTGTGTGTGTGGTGTGTGATGTGTGTATATGTGTGGCGGCATGTGTGTGTGATGAGAGGGGGGAAGTTATCTCCTTTCTCTCTCACTTTCTCACCTCCTCTCCCCATAATCTCTCAGGACTGAAAGGAAAGGTTTTCATCACTTTCTCTATGTCATGTCCCTCATCTACCACAGAGAGAGCGTCACAGCTTCACTGGCACTCTAAGAGCTGGTTCCTGATACACTAAAGAGGAAGATAAAGGAATTTTGAAAGTGATACCCTATGTTTATTGAATACTCATTGTATTCCAGACACTTTCTAACTACTTCCATGTATTTCGGAGTTTGTTATCTAAAAGGAATCCAGTTTGTTGAATGTGTGCTTTATGTGTATTAGCTTGTTAAATTCTTATAACAAACTTCTGAGGAAGGTACCATAATCACTCCCATTTTACAGATAAGGAGGCCAAGTCACAGAGAAATTCAGTAACTTTCTTAACGTCACACAACTGGCAAATGGTAGAACCTGGATTTGAATACAGATATTATGCCTCCGAGTCCGTCATTTTAGCTGATTGGCAATTCTAACTCTTTCAAGATAATAGCCTGGATCGAAAGATTAGTGTCTTGCTGAGAAACCTCATTTTAAATGTCCATAGCAGAATATTAATTCTTTATTTCTTTTTGCTTTCTTCTGCACCAATTTAATCTCTCCAGGCAGATGATGCTTGGGGCTAAGTAAAGGGAAAGTCATAACCTCTGAAAGGCAAAAGAGAAAAGCACACCAATAGTTTTTCAAAGCACTGACTTCATCATCATCAACATAACAATAATAACGATATAAATGCATAGAAATAGGAATGTAACAGAAGCAATTATGGATGGTGCCAATCTAAGCACTGTTTAGGGAAAGGAGCGCTTGCCCAAGTAGACTAACTGCTAAGATCTTCTTGACAAGGCTACTTCTGATGTCTTGAGAGGTCCTCAAGCTGCTTAGCTGAGTGATATGCCCCAAGGTGATGAGATCTCCTAGAACTGCTAGGGGTTCACTGCTCCCTAAGGATTTTCTGGTCATGTGGCCTCTCATGTTTCTCATCCACGGAGAGAAGAGGCACTGCTTAGGTACACTCCAGTCTCTGGCCTGTTTGACAGTTGTGCTTTGTATGGTAATTAAATAGATGGGTATTCTATCTTGGTGAGGTTGGGTAACATAAACTTCCCCTGGGAGAGATCCTCTATCTGATTATGGAAAAATCAAATTTCTGAGCCGAGAAGGCTGAGGACAAGACATGGAGATTGGTGAATTAACCAAGATCAGTGCCCTCTCATGGAACCCACCCGTGCAGCCAGGCGGGTCACCTTTCCTGTCTCTGAGTCACCTTTCCTTGGGGTCACCTTTCCTGTCTCTGTCTGAGCCTGGGATCTCTGGAAAGAAGAGCCTGAGGCAAAGGCTTAGATGTGAGATTTTATTGGCGAGTGGGAACAAGAGAGCATGAGTGAGAATCAGAGGGCATGCAGCAGGGACGGAGAGAGCTAATTCAAAGATGCGTTATCAAGTGGGCTACTTCCTGGTTGCCTGATTGTGTGGGACTGTCTGAGAACATCTGTCTGAAGGAAAGAAAGAGAAAGCATTTCTCCACGGGTTCCCATCCCTCTCTGGTCAGAGGTTTGTCCCTCTACCAATTGGCCAAGTGTTGACTCCCCAGCTCTTTTAGTTTCCCCGCCTTGTAGCTGAGAAGTCCTGGCTGGGGAGCAAGCAGTAGCGACTCTCAGGCTTAACAGCATGCAGCTGGTCCTAGCCCACAGAGGCCTGACTACTGCATAAAGAGAGAGCGGTAAGGCCAAGCGGGTCTGAAGATGTGTGTATGCAGTGCCTCCTTCTTCAAATGGCCACAACCAGCAGTATGATCTCAGGTGGGTCATTTCAGCCCTTCAGGCTTTAGTTTCCTCATCTGTGAGGTAGGAGGGCAGGAAGATGGGGAAGTAAACTCAGTCATTAAGGCCCCTTTTGATTTCAACATTCCGCGTAGAACAAATCTTCCAAATGCGACCTGAGGAGAAAGGATGGGTCAGATATCAGACTAGCAGAAAGGAGCAGGCTTCCTGGGGAAGGTGTGACTTGGGAGTCAAGTGAAGGAGGTGCAGCTGAGGTAGAAGATGTGGAAAGGCTTCCATGACATGGGGATAAGGAAAGCTCAGTTTGGGTAGAATAGTAGGTGATTTGGGGATTGAGTAGAGACGAAGATTTGAAGGTGTGTGGTGTGATGGAAAGAGTGGACGGGGGATAAAAAACAAGGTCCTACTGTATAGCATAGGGAACTATATTCAATATCCTGTGATAAGTCATAATGGAAAAGAATATGAAAAAGAATGCATCTATATGTATAACTGAATCATTTTACTACACAGCAGAAATTAACACTTTGTAAATCAACTATACTTCAATAAACTATATATATATTTTAAAGTTCTTATTCACCAACTGCAGTGTGAGCTCTAAGTCAGAAGATCAAGTAATAAATTAATCGAGGAAACAAACAAAAAGAGTGGATGGGGGTCCGGGGTCTGATTCCAGCTGTACCTCTGACCAGCTATGACCTTGGGCAAGTCAAGTGCCAGGTCCAGGTTCTTCTTCTGTAAAGTGAAGGAGGTATTTCAGGGCTCTTGGAGGCTTGGGTTTACTCACAGCAGGATGGGTCAGAGTGGAGGGCCTTTACTAGGTGAAACTAGCACCTGGCAGCTGACCCAGCTGTGGGGGGAGAATGTGGCCTTTCTAGCCCCACAGAATAAGGAGTGGACACCTTTACTGACATAGCAGGCAGACATTCAGTCTGAGACCCCTAATGAAATAGCAGGGTTTCTAAATAGTAAAGACCCTGAGGGGAAGCTGGAGTAAGTAACAGGCACCAGAGAGGTGAGTCTGGGATTAGTTTGGCCCAGATATCTGGCTGGGGTCATCACCTGGGCACCATTCTGCTGGGAAGAGGACTTATTTATGCAAGCAAGACAGGCTTTTGTCAGTCTTTCAGGTGGCTACTGTGACAGCGGTGGTAGCTGTATCTCCATCTGGAGATACAATGTTAGGATGACAAAGTCCACAGTCTTGTGAGGTTTAAACGCCAGCAGAGGGAGACAGGTAGCAAGCGGGCACGTTAAGTGCATGACTTATAGGAGCAAAGTAAATTCAGTGGTGGTGATCTTTTCTGCAATGGAAATGTGGGCAGATCTGAGGATTGGTCTGCTCACTCCTGGGTTGTAGACAATCCTTTGGTCACTTTAAGTTGTAAAAACAGCCTCAATTTGAAAACCAGAATGTCTGGTGCAAGATAATGATTAAATGCTCCAATTTCATCCAAAGCTGGCTTCTTGACTCTAGGAAAAAGGAGGGATGTGGCCAGCTTCTGCTTTCTCTTATTACATCATCTTCCCCACCTCACCTTCTCACCTCTTCCTGGCTAGTATTTTGCTCCTTTCCGGGTGGGGACTGTGTATGTGAGGGGGAGAGGGAATGTGTGTTAAGGGGATGGGGCAGTTCTTACTAGACTGGGAGATTCTGTGTTCTTTGGCTCAGGCAGATGCTTAAAGCTGACTCTTTCTTTGGAGATTACAGTCACTGCAGTTTCTTTGGCCTAGGTAGATGCATCTTCATTGTGAGGGGTTATTTGCTTTTCTTCCTTGGTCCCTAGAAACCTGGTCTTCTCTTCCAGCTTCTTGCTGCTGGGATTTCTGCATCCTCTGGGGGCCTCACTGGGCGGAAGAACCCAAGACAACACTTCTCTGATTTTTCTCACATGTTCACATTGGTCCAAAGGAAATACTCAAGCATCTCATATTCCAGCAGGCTCTGGAAGCACAGACTGAACCCAGTACAGCACTCGCCATCCTGTTTTCCCAGGCTGACCACTGTGGTTTTCTCGAGGGGAGTTGGGCACCAGTCCAATATCTAACACTCCTCCTCCTCTCTTGCCAACCTGAGAGAACACACAGTAAGCGCTCTAAGTGGTCCTCTAACGCCCTCTCTCCAGGCTTGAAGGAGGTAGCACTCCCCATCCTACCCCTTCCCCTTGGGTGGAAGGAGTTGGCTCTCTCAGGACAGTGACAATTCCTTCCCAAAAAATCCTCTATAAATCCCTCCTTCTTCATTTTCTTACCTCTCTTTTTATATACGTGAACTGGCTCAGGGGATCAACAATCATGGAAACATTCTTGACCATTTTCTTTGTAGATTTTGTATATGGTTATCTAGCTTTGAAATTTCACATCTATTGTTCCTTGGTGTTTTGGTGGAAACTTCCATTTTAATGTCCTATTACACAGGTAAACAAAGAGAAGATAATTTCAGATTTTAATAAGCTGCATGAAGAAATGGAAATGGGGTGATGTGACAGAGGGTGGCCTGGGGGGAAGAAGAGCTAATTTAGAAAGTGTGATCTGGGAAGGCATCCATCTCGGAGGACGTGGCAACCTGAGCTGTGACCTGAAAGACAAGGAGCCAGTTCTGCCAAGATCAACCAGTTCTGCCGGTGTGTCGGGGGGTGAGGGAGGATAAAGCATCTCAGGCAGTGGGAACAGCAGTCACAGAATCCCGGGGGCAACAGGTATGGTGTGATCAAGGAAGGCCGCAGGCTGGATTGAATGGAACAAGTGATGAGAGGACATTGGAGAGGCGGGCAGGGACTGGATCATGCAAGACCGTGGGCTTGGTGAGGGTTTCGGATTTGTTCTAACTGCGTGGGGAAGTTGTTGGAAGGTTTTGAGCAGGAAACGACCTGATCTGATTTATATTTTAAACAGATCAATCAATGACACAGAAAGAAAGAAGGAGAGGGAACTATTATAGAAGAAAAGAACCTTAAAGACATAATGAAATACAATGTATAGATCTGCTTTGAATCCTTATCTAAACAGATTGTGAAAAGAGATCTGAGACAACCTAGGAAATTTGAATACAGACTTGGTGTCAGACGATATTAATTAATTATTGTTAGTTTTGTTAAGTGGGATAATAGCATGATTCTTAAAAGAAATTCTGTATTAGTTTGAGACGCATAGTACACAGGTGTTTATGGGTGATATGCCATGATATCTAAGATTTGCTTTGACATATTACACACACACACACACACAAACTCACAAACAAAACAACAGAAAACTGGGGCTTCATTATACTATGTTCTCTACTTAGGTATCTTTTTTTTTTAGAATTTTTAAAAAATTTATTTATTTTATTTATTTATTTATGACTGCATTGGGTCTTCATTGCTGCGCGGGCTTTCTCTAGTTGCGGTGAGTGAGGGCTACTCTTCGTTGTGGTGCGCGGGCTTCTCATTGCGGTGGCTTCTCTTGTTGCGGAGCACGGGCTCTAGGCGTGCGGGCTTCAGTGGTTGTGGCATGCGGGCTCAGTAGTTGTGGTGCACAGGCTTAGTTGCTCTGCAGCATGTGGGATCCTCCCAGACCAGGGCTCAAATCTGCGTCCCCTGCACTGGCAGGCAGACTCCCAACCACTGAGTCACCAGGGAAGCCCCTCTACTTAGGTATCTTTTTAAAAATGCTTATGATATAACATATGTGGAATCTAAAAAAATGATACAAAGGAACTTATTTATAAAACAGACTCACAGACTAGAAAACAAATTTATGGTTACCAAAGGGGAAGGGGGCAGGGACAAATTAGGGATCTGGGATTAACAGATACAGACTACTATATATAAAATATATAAAAAAGGTCCTACCGTATAGCACAGGGAACTATATTCAATATCTTGTAATAACCTATAATGGAAGAGAATCTGAAACAGAATATACATATATCTCTGAATCACTTTGCTGTATACCTGAAACATTGTAAACCAACTATACTTCAAAAAAATTGGGGGGAAATGCATATGAAAAGTTACAAAGAGAAGAATTTGGCTGTTGTGTGGAGAATGGATTGCAGGGGGCAAGAGTGGAAGCAAAGAGACCAGTCAGGAGGCCTTTGCAGTCATCCAAAAAGAGGAGAGAGGTGATGGTGGCTTAGAGTAGCGTGGTAGGGTTGGGGGTAGAGATGAGAATAAAGATAGAGATTTCAGACATAGACCCAACAGAGCTTGCAGGTTGGATGTGAAGGATAGGTAGCAGCCTGGGTAAGACTAATAAGAAAGTGACACTGGGGACATTGAGGGAGCTCATTTTTCCACTCCAGGGCTTTCATTCTCAAACTAATCCCCACTAGATTAGGGATGGAGAAATGGGGAACGAAGACTCTTTCGATTATTCATGTCACAGGTCAATTTTGTGTTCTTGGTTTTGGGGTTGGGCTGAGCCCAAGTTAGCAATACAACCGTAGGGAGCTAGCAAAGAGGCAGGGAGACTGGAAGACTGGCTGAAAAGTTTGGAATAGCTGCAAATTCTGTAATTCTACAAGGTAATTGGAAGAAATCACTTCCCATTAGGAGCTGTGGTTCTAAACTTCCGGGAAAATCCTTGGTTTACCTTCTCCTGGATGAAATGGTTTTTTCCATACTAGGCCATTCCATAATGCATTTCAGCAGTGGAACCCAGAAACACAGACCTCAGATTTACTCTTGGTGAGATCAACTGTGCAAACACCCGTTTAGCCGCTAGAACCACTGTGTCAGCATTTAGGGAGCTTTAATACAGCCACAAGTACTGGTGCCAGTAAAGGGACTCCTGACTGCCTGTGATCTGCTCAGAGGCAAAGCTATTTGTTGGTAGCTCTTTGTTTTTGGTGTCACCATTTTCTTTTTCCTTTCTGTACAACTGCTAAGACAAATGGAGATGTGCGTCTGTCACTGTGGATCTATCAATGGCTTGGATTTTCTGGATATAATCTTGTTTAATGGAGCCAGGTCTTTTTCTGCCTGAGTTTTTTTCCCTATGTGTTAAGCATTTTTTGTTGTTGTTGTCGCTAAAGTGCTCTGATGTCCTGGTGCTAAAACACAAAACATACACACACACACACACACACACACACACACACACACACAGAGTGCTTTTATTGCTCATCAAGAACAGAGGCTCTGAATGGTGCTTGGAATGCAGTTGGGACAGTACCGTGTGAGACGAGCAGACCTCATCCCTCATAGGCGGCTGCTGCTTAGCCTGTTTTGTATTCTGTCATCCTCCCTGATCCTGCTTCTGCTCGGTCTACCCTGTCATGTTGTTCTCTAGAAAATCAGGTCACCCTGTACCTAACGTTCCCCTGGTCAGTGATTTTTAGCCACTTATTGGGCTTGTTGTGCTGTATCTAATCCTTGCTCAGCCCAGCCATGTGCGCTGCCATTAGAGAACACTACAAATCATCACTTAAGGACCATAATATCCACTCTAATGGTTAGAACACAAGGTCGCCCTCTCCCTTGTGTCCAAGCGGCAGCTGTAAGCTCTTGGAATAGGTCCGTCATTGCCTTCTTAACAAATACAGTGTCTTCTGAGTTGGGGTCTCAAATCTCACTCCTCAGAGCATAGTTTTCTTTATTTTTTTAATTTTTATTTTTTTAAATTAATTAATTAATTATTTTTAAATTTTGGCTGAGTTGGGTCTTCATTGCTGTGCATGGACTTTCTCTTTGATGCGGTGCGCGGGCTTCTCATTGCGGTGGCTTCTCTTGTTGCGGAGCACAGGCTCTAGGGACGTGGGCTTCAGTAGCTGTGGCACGTGGGCTCAGTAGTTGTGGCTCGCAGCCTCTAGAGCGCAGGCTCAGTAGTTGTGGTGCATGGGCTTAGTTGCTCTGTGGCATGTGGGATCTTCCCGGACCAGGGATCAAACCTGTGTCCCCTGCATTGCCAGGCAAATTCTTAACCACTGCACCACCAGGGAAGTCTCAGCATAGTTTTCTTTAGAACATGCTCATTCATGTGCTTTCTCTGATACCAGAGTTTGGCACCTGCTCCCCAGCTGTCACTTATGGATTTCCCCAGTAGGAACCATCCCTAACCACTTGCCATCAGGCAAGTCACTTAGTATATTTGAATCATATATCCTTCTTAGGTAAATAAGAGTAACATTCCTCCCGTCCTTCTTTCTTGGTATTGTGCCAGGGCTGGGGGCGGGGGTGCTGGGATTATCCAATGAGACACAACTTGTGAATATCCTTTACAAAATATAAGACGCTGGATGAAAGTTAGCAGTCATTGTAATAACCAAGAAGCGTCTCTAGGAGGTGGGAGGTATATATATACAGCAATAGCTAAGCGTGTCTTTTTTATTCAACAAACCTGTATTGAGTATGTGCCAAGCACCGTGATCAATAAGACACAGTCCCTGCATTAGGAACTTAAAGTCTTGTGTTATGGACAGACAAGAAAACAGATGCTTACAACTCAGAGAGATGAGAACTATGGTAATGCTAAGTCCCGTATGGGAGTGCACAGAAAACACATCTAACCTAGACTAAGAGACCTCCGAGAAGACCTCCTGGAAGAGGTGTGGGGCATGAGCAAAGCTGAGCCAAAAGAGAGACTGGAAGATAGAGGCTTCTGGGGACTGTAAGTTGTTCAGTATGGCTCTAAGAGTGAAGTCCAGCGGTAAGGCTGGAGAGGCAGGCAGAACTAGATTATGGGGTGGGGGGGTTTGGAACATTGGGGCACTACTGAAAGGTTTTAAGAGTGACACTCAGATGTGTCTAAAAGCCACATGAGGAATATTTTGGAAAGAGGGAAGACTGAATGGGGAAGATCAGTTAAAAGGCTACAGGGATAAACTAGTTAAGAGATTACAGTAGCATTCTCTAAGCTAATGCTGGAGGGTTGAAAAGAAGTAGATGGATTCAAGAGATATTTGGGAGGTAAAAATCAATAAAATTTGATGTTTAATTAGATATGAGGCTTGGAGTCAGGGACTCCAAGGATTCATTGGATTTCTGCTTACTTTAAATCCCAAGAGACAGTGAAGGGTACCACCCTTATTTCTAGCTTGAAGAGCTGTATGGATGTATGGTGCCATTTACTCAGGTCAAGATCATGGAAGGAGAAGGATGGCCGTATAGAAACATGATACTTTCAGTTTGGGCTGTGACTCATTTTCAGGGCTTATGGAGTCCATGTAGAGACAGACATAGTATTTGGCTATTCTGATATTTATTTCATGATGCTTGGCTGCTCATAACTCCAGGAAGGGACAGAATTACAGAGTACATTGTTCTTATGTGACTGCCAGTGCTGGCTCGACATAGAACTGATGGCAGACACTGGCTGACCAGCAACTGTTTGTGTGTGGTCTGGCTCAGACAAATGAGTGATGCCAATCAGATTTCGTCTCTGGAGAGTTTCAACCAAGCCACTGAATACTGCCAGTCATTAATGGACATTGGTGTTGGAAGGTCTTATAGAATCAGGGGCTGTGGTAGCAGTCACTGGGGCCATAAGTATGTTGCTGAGAGGGCAGCAGATTGGTCCCCCATTGTCTTCCTGAAAGGCCTGAAAAGAGAGGAGGATGGAATAGACACAGATTGATGAAAAACTGGGTGACCATGTCACCACCCCTGAGAGAGAAAGACAGAGACAGAGAAAGAGAAGGTGTCTCGTTTATTTTCTAATTTTTACGTCCAGTTTCCTTGAGCCTGGCTGTCCTTGTTCTTTCTCCCCCTTAATATTTCTCTCTCTCTCTCTCTCTCTCTCTCTGTATATATATATATATATATATATATATATATATATGGATATATATACACACACACATATACACACATACATACACACACTCATATATATATACACATACATGTACCCACACATACATACACATATATATGTTTAAGTGTTACATAAACATATTCAAAAAATTTTACTTTAGTTCTTTTAAAAGTGTGCAACCATTAAAGTTGTAATTAGGATGGAAATTGGTACCAGGAGTGTGGTTTCAAGTGCTAGAGCCTTAAGACTTGAGACTTGAGGCCAGCTACGGTATCATTGGAATGAGACATAATAAAAGACTTTCATTATAGGATAGGAAGTTTGCAGTCTGTGATTTTTGGTGGAAAAACACGAATTAAGTTGTCACCTGCTATCCCTTGAGACCCAGACCATAGGCACACCAAAGGTGAAACTTTGGGAGGCTTGATGCCTGAATGTAAGGATAATGAAACAGATTACTTATTGCTTGAAACCTTAGATAAGGGCCAACAGCAAAGAGACAGGTTTCTGTCCAGAATGCCGGTCTATGAGCAAATAAGAAAAACAGGGTGATTATGTAATTCTGGTGCAGGAAGCCCATTTTGCCTGTAGCTGGAGCTGTCTGATTACTTAGAACCAAGTCCAAAAACCAGTGGGCCCTGCCAAAGTTTGGTCTGGTCCTAATTTTCTGTCTCATTGAGTTTCTAGTGCCAAAGTTAAAAACTCTGATAGACAAAGATGGATGTTCAGACCATGGGGAAACAATTATTTGGGAGGAGAAAGAGTTGCTGGAGAAGATGACACACCCCACAAGCTCCTCCTAGGTATTTCTCACTCTGCCTTCCCCAAGAAGAACCCTCCCACCGAGAGGCAAGTCTCACAGCCAGAGTTGGAATTTGGATAAGGAAAGACAGGTTAGGAAAGACGAACCAAGTGTTTTTCAGCTACATCCCTTGTATACCATGTGGCATCAGCCATTAAGAGAAGGACAGTCAGACTGAAGAAGCTAATCCTGCGTTCTAAACAACAGATTTGTGGGCCTGGTCCTCAGGATTCATTTGGGCTGTGAAGGATAGGCAGCCTCCCAAGGACATTGGTCTTTCTGTGCCAGCTAGGGGTTCCCTGTTGCTTTGGGATCTGATATATGCTTGGACCAGGAGCCACTGTATGATTCTTGTCCTAGAGATTTCTTTCTTTCCTCTATTTGTCAAAGTGAATGATTTTCCCCCCTGCTGTCATCCTGTTTTTTTCTCCATTGTTGGATATCAGGGAAATGGCAGAGGTTACATTTACCATTTAGTTCACAGATTGTAAGAAAGCGAGCAGTCACATTTGGACAGGATCTCACAGAAATAGAAGAGGAATAGACAGAGACTGAATGTTGTGGATTCTGGGGCAAGCAAGCAATCTTTGAGATGGCCTTAGGGTACTCACCAACTCTGGATGAGGAGCGGAACGTGACTTCATGGTGTTTCTGTTGGGGAGATGTATGATTTGTAGCTGTAAATGTGATCAAGTTAGGCGAGAGTGTCTTTGGAAATGTTTGAATAGGGAAAAGTTCTGTGTGCCAGGCAGGGAAGCAGAAGAATGAAATTGACAAGCCTTTATTACTTGTCCTGTCCAGTGATGCTAGAAGGGACAACTCTATCTGTCACATGATTCCCTCCCTCTATAGTGTCACAGCTCTTGGACCCGTGATGGGCACCTAACCCTGGGCAGCCAATCCTATGGCTTCTGTTGTCTGGATTGAGTGGATAGACTCATCCAAGCAGACTCTTTCTCCCAACACTTGCACAAGGATTCATGGAATCTATTGCCATTTGGAGTGGGCTGTGGAGTTGGGTCCTATGCACTTGGGGGTTAATGAGTAGGCAGAAGAAGGTGATGGGGTGTGAGATGAAAACAGAGCAGACCCTGGAGGGTGGGGAGACAGAATTGCTGCTTCTGTTCCTAATGGGTTTCTCCTGGTTTCAATTCCAGATCCTCTCATATCTGGCAATGTTTTATTTTCTGTCATTGGAGTTCATTGGATTTCTGCTTACTTTAAATCCCAAACTGTAGCAGAAATCTAGAGTTCAGGGGAGAGATCTGGGTGGAGATATGGTTTTTGGGCCCATCCACATTTCCATGGACTCAAGACCCTGCGAGTAGATGAAATCACCTAAGGAAGGTATAGAGGGAAACAGAAAATGTTGCTTTTTTGATCATTTTAAATACTTTACATGCTTTAAAAGACACTAAGTCCCTGTGTATATGATTTTGCTTTCCCATCTAAATAACTCTGTGAAGTAGCTATTATTATTAACCTATTTTTACAAATAAGGAAAGGTGATAATGAGGGTTGACTCACTTTGCCCAGGTCACACAGCCTATAGCAATAGCAGCGATGGGCCCTGTCTTCTGCCTGATCCATTTTTAATCCCCCGATAGGAACAGATAGAGATCCACGGAGCCAACCTATTTGCTCTGGGCAGGAATCTGGGGGGATCATTCTCCCCTTGAGGTGGGCCACCACTTTGTAACTCTAAGAACCAGCATTGCCTGCTATTTGCAGAGAACTTGTCAAGAGAGTAAATGAAATGAGGGACATTTGTTGCCAGGGCCCCTCGTTTCCCTTTGTATGTTTCCTCCTCCCTGATCCCCATGACGAGCCTGCAGGTCTCCAGAACCTTTAAGGAAGACCACTGGTGCCCCATCATCGGAGCAGGGAGGGACCTGTGCTCCAGAGTTATCCCTCCCTGGGACTTCCCTGGAAGGCCAGTGGTTAAGACTGCATGCTCCCACTGCAGGGGGCACGGGTTGGCTCCTTGGTCGGGGAAATAAGATCATACACACACAAAAAAATGACAAACATATCCCTCCCAAGGTCAATTCCCAGTCCCTCAGAGATGTGTTTAATGCCCCCAAATTTTACTACTTTGGGGTGGGTAGTGGGGGGAGATGGTAAATGGTATTTTTTGGACAGAGGGTCAGTTTGGGAAATGCTGAGTTAAATAAACATAGAGATTTCTTTACCACACTTCTCAGAGCGTTAGATGTGTTAGTGTGCATCTCCCCAAGGAGCATATTATGGAAAGAATTTCCTAAAGCTACTTGACCACAGAACACTTCCGAATGTGGTTGTGTTCTGATGGGGGAGGGAGAGATATTGCGTAGGTGGGAGGCCGGAGGCTCACAGGACACCTCAAACCCACCTCCAGGGTAAGCAACCACACCTCTCTATTTGCAAGCTATTGGCCTGGACCAGAAATCTCCCGACTGATAAGTGTATGTGTGTGTGTTTAGCAAGTGTGTATTTGTGTCTATGCACCCACGCAAGAAGACAGAATTCCTGGCTATCAGCTCAAAGGCAGGAACCAGATTGATTTTTATCACTTAGCCCTTAAGATCTTTCATCTCCTAATATTTGCTCAGGTCCCTTTGAGCTTTGAGGACTCCCTGTTAAATAAGGCACAGCCTGCCTCACATGGTGGGGGATGTGTGTGTGTGTGTGTGTGTCTCCAGTTGGTTGGAACGGGGCAGGGCAGGGTGGGAGAGCTCATTATCATTCTTCAAAGTCTAGGAAGGAGACAAGGCAAGATAAGAGGACACTTGGGCCCTTGCTGCTGGCCCTGACCCCTTGGGGGCCCTCTCTTTGGCCTGCCCTACCTACTGAGGATGTGTTGGAGGAGCCTTGCAGGGAACTTCTCTCAAATTGACACCCTCTGTTTATTTTTGCACCCCTAATTACCCTTTCAACTTGCCTTGGTTTATTTTTAGAGGTCTCCCATCCACCTCATTAACAGTTCGTAAAAGCTCCTGTCTCATATTTCTACCATTTATACCCTTAATTAAACACCGTGGCCTTTCTTATCTCTGAATACTGGCCTTGTTAGAATTTAAATGGAATGACTCCCAGCTTTGGCCTCACTGATTTTAAGCATTCCCTCCCCTTCCTACAACCCTTTTGTGTGCCCTGGGGTTGTCTAGAGCCCTGTCTCCCCAGGGTTTTCTCTGTTACCTTTTGGTTATTCTTTTTCATAATCGAGGACTGAGCTTATAGAAGAAGAAGGTTTGAGACTCTGGCTGCTCTGTTTTGTGTTTTGGTTTTGTTTCCTTGATTTTTTTTTTGGCACCCTTGGCCTCCTTCCTCTACCCTCGCCTGAAATTATGAGGAAAGAGGTTGGTTGGGATTTTTTCAAGCTTTGCCATCCAGTGTGTAAACAGAACAGCGATGCTTAATTAAATGCACACCAGGACTCAGATCCCTGATCTTATTACACCTGTTGATCCTCCCATCTCATCAGGGAAGTGCTGCCTAATTACCTTTTCCTGCTGGCCCAGTTTATATTCAAACCCTCTTAGTGGGAAGGGCCAAAGTATTGAAAGCAGCTATCATCAGAGACATAGATTCCAGGTGCCACTTTGCAGAGGAAAGAAGGCTGGCGTGGGGCAGGAACAGCACGTTCAGTCTGGTGACACTCAGTGGCACGGGTCCAGGTTTCTAGGGCAGAAAAGAAGATGCTTCCTGGGCAGTGTCTGGGGGCCTGTGGAGGAACCAGCACTTTGGCCAAGCAGCCAGTGGCCTGTCCTTCATGGCTTGGGCCCAATTTGCCTTGTGGAGCTCACAGCCTCCCCGGCAAGAGATAAACCTGTTGTCCATGCTGATGACTCAGGGGTGCAGGCTGTGACGGTGCCCCCGCCCGCTAGAAGCAGGACAGAGTATTTAGGGTCAGGCTTTTCCAGGTTTTATGCTCAGTTCTTCCCCTTGGCCTTAGACAAGTGACTTTACATCTCTTACTTGTTTCCTCATCTGTATAATGAGATACTACTAATTGTACCTGCCTCCTTGTATTGATGTCAGAATTAATCAGGTAATGCAGGTAAAGAAACTGGCATGGTGACTGGCACATCATAACTATTTAACAGATAATAGCTGCTAGCATTAGTATTAGTATTGTTGGAAGGTAGTGGCCATGTGGTCCTTAGTGGCCATTCTGGACCACAGGGGCAGTGGGAATACTTAGAGAACCTTCCAAAGATGTATTCTCTTTAGCCTATTTCTCCCAGAAATTATCCTGTGTTCTGTGGATGGTGTAGGATAATTCTGGGTCATGGTGATGACGTTGATTTTAGTCTGTAGGAGAAGTTATCTACTCATTCATTCACATGCCAACTTAGCCAACAGACAGTTATCAAGCATCTACTATGCAAGGTGCAGTGGGGACATCAGCTCTCAAGCAGGCTCTACTCTGATGGGAAGACCCTAACTATGACATACATCAGAATGAAATGTATTCTAGGAAGGAGATACAAAAGTTGGACTTAGAGGCACAGAGAAGAAGAAGCTGTTAATTTTGACCTGGGAGGTGCAGAACTCAGGGATCATGGAGGAAGGACATTTGAGCAACAACCTGAAGGACAAGAAAGGTTTCAAGGTAAAGGAGGAATGGAAGAACACTCCAGGATGAGGGAACAGCATTAGCAAAGTCATGGAGAAGTGGAGATCCATAGTTGTTTGGGAAATGCAGCCTGTGTGGAGAGAGGGGAACATGGCACTGGACTTGAATGCTCTGGTAGGGAGTCTGAAGGAATGGGAGTGGGTGGCCAAAGAGACGTGACATCAGATCTTTGTTTCAGAGAGATAGCTAACTGGGACTGTGTGAAGGTAGTTTGCTCCCAACATTTCACCACGAGGAGACCCCTTTCATTAATTTACCTCCATAGATCTCACAGTTTGATTTGGGCCATTTAACAAATTCTATTTATTAACATCTGTGAGGCTGTATTGAGGTAAATGTGCAGTTTCTAGTAGTTCCTTTAAATATTGAAGATCCACAGATAATCTGAAAGTGCCAGGTTCGGAACCAAGGGCATCGAGAGAGGTCAAAGAGTAGAGATCTGCAGGCCCCTTAGTAAACGCCCGCAGTCTCCTGGGCCAAAGTCGGGGGACTGAGCTCAGGCAGGGTTGTGCTTTCCAAAAGGCAGGGATAGGTGGGAGACAGTCTGTGGGTGCAATGGACAGGACTTGTGAGTGAGTGGGGCAGAGGAGAGGGAGGAAAAGAAAGAAGGTGATTCAGAGGCCCTGGACCTGAGGGTGAGACTATCAATGGTGCATTCACCAAGCGAGGGGGGCGCGGGAGCACTGGTGGCTGGGAGGGGGAAGAGTCAGCAGAGAGTGGGATAGAGAGTTTGAGGTCCCTACAGTCATCCACGTGGGGTTCTCCAGCAGGAGGTTGGGAGCTTGGGAGGCATCTCAAGACATTTTCTCATGGGCAGAAAAACTGGGGCTCTGTTGACCTTCTATCCTCAGGCTCAATGCATAGGATCAGTGGGTGGGACTAGTGAACCTAGGCCTCCACCTTATCTTTTTTTTTTTTTAACATCTTTGCTGGAGTATAATTGCTTTACAATGGTGTGTTAGTTTATGCTGTATAACAAAGTGAATCAACTATACGTATACATATATCCCCATATCCCCTCCCTCTTGCATCTCCCTCCCACCCTCCCTATCCCACCCCTCTAGGTGGTCACAAAGCACAGAGCTGATCTCCCTGTTCTATGCGGCTGCTTCCCGCTAGCTATCTATTTTACATTTGTCAGTGTATATATGTCCGTGCCACTCTCTCACTTCGTCCCAGCTTACCCTTCCCCCTCCCCGTGTCCTTAAGTCCATTCTCTACATCTGCATCTTTATTACTGTCCTGCCCCTAGGTTCTTCAGAACCTTTTTTTTTTAGATTCCATATATATGTGTTAGCATACTGTATTTGTTTTTCTCTTTCTGACTTACTTCACTCTGTATGACAGACTCTATGTCCATCCACCTCACTACAAATAACTCAATTTCGTTTCTTTTTATGGCTGAATAATATTCCATTGTATATATGTGCCACATCTTCTTTATCCATTCATCTGTCGATGGACACTTAGGTTGCTTCCATGTCCTGCCTATTCTAAATAGAGCTACAATGAACATTGTGGTACATGACTCTTGTTGAAGTATTCCACCTTATCTTTTACCTTATGCTCCAATCAATCCCTGATCACATAGAGTCTACTTCCTAAAACTCTCCTGTATCTGTCCCTTGGAGCCTAGGCAATGCTTGTTGACTCTCAGAAGGCAAAGATTGGGTTAGGAAGCGGGGTGGATGGAGGGGCTCTGGATGGCACTCTGCCACCACCTCCTGTGTCCGTACCCAGCCTGCGGTCAGCCTGATTTAGAGCAGATGCTCTCAGTCATGATCAACCTGTCTGCCTCTGCTTTTGCTCTGTGGTGACAGAGCAAGGGTGTGGAATGGGAAGCAGATGGCTCGCCCTGCTGTACTCAGGACTGAATTGCAATATCAGTGGTGGGGACACTGGGCAGAGTTTCCAGAGTGGGTACTTTTGCTGCTAACACCCCTTCCTGTTCAGGTTGACAGTGTGCTGCCCTTGGGGCTGCCAGACAGACACCTGGTGGGGGGCATAATCCCACCCCAAGACTTTGCATGAATGCAGCCCTCCGTGACTGCCCACTGCGTGGAATTCAGGAATTCAGAGCACAGTCACCCTGTGAGCTGGGTCTGGGTCAGGGTCTTCTTGATTAGGAACAGCTGTCTCACGCCAGGTAAAGCCAGTCTCTAATTCTGGGACCAAATGGTCCTCCATGCATGGGCTTGGACTTTACCAGCATCAGAATCATCTGCCAGCTTGTTGGAATACAGATTCCTAGGCTCCACCCCAGGTCTGGTGCATCCGAATCTCTGTGATAGTGATTTACATTTTTAGCAAGGTTTCCAGGTGGCTCGAATGCACAGTAAAGTTTGAGAGCCACTGCTGGAGACCATCCGTATTACCGTTACGCTTGGTTTTCTAGAAACTCTTTCCTGAACCACACGCTTGTGTTCTGAATCTGGGTACTTGACTCTGGTCTAGGCTCGTGTGTCCTCTCGCTTCTGGTAGTAGGTGCTTCCTCTCTTGCAGGCCCACCATGATGGGGCACCTGGACATGCAGGGCAGCAGGGGGAGCTGGACAAGAGAAAGGGTCTGATCGTGTTCACTGACGTGGGGAGAGCTGGGAGTCGAGGATCAAACCAGCGCGATAATGCTGAAGTTCACAGACAGCCGAGGGAGACGTTTGCTTCGGGAAATCCTGGGTTTATGCTGCAGCAGGAGGTCCAAGGGCCTTGTCTGTGGCAGGTGGCAGTTTGGGTCTGGTGCTCCAAGGGTCATGGGCTCTGGGATGTGGACCAGCATCGACACGGAGGTGGTAGGTGATGTGGAGTTGGCGGTGGGTGAAATTGTCCAGGGAGAGGGTGGAGAGGTGGGGAGACGCCAAGCACTGGGCCTGGGGGCCTTCTCACTCCTAGGGATGTCGGCATAAGAGTTGGGATGGATGCAAAACAGGATCCTATGAAGGAGACCAGAGTCAGGTAAGGCGAGAACCTCAAGGAGGGAGGGCTGATGGTGCAGGAGGCACTCCATCCGGGAGCCACAGAGATGGAGTGGGAACACTTGCTTTAACAAGCCATTGGCTCTGCGTACTGGCGAGGAGACAGTGGAGGCGAGTGTTCACGAGCTTTGGCTCTGCTCTAAGTGGGGTACGCTTGGGCGGTGGTGCACCTGTGCGTTTGGCTTCCCTGAGGGGCTGGCATGGACTCTCGCACAACCGGGCTGCAAACAGGGCAGTAGAAGGGGAGCCCCTCCTCTGACATGTCACCGTGTCCTCCCTGTGCAACTGGGCTTGGCCAAGGCTAAGCTGTTACCACTTGCCCTGCGCTGGCTTCCCATGCCCTGCTCCCCAGGCAGCCTAGAACACCATGGCCCTTCTCTGCTCCTCGAGCCAGAAACTGCACTCTGCTAAATGAGCTGGAGTTGCTGGAACTTTCTCGTTCGCCTAGGCCACTTAAACTTCCAAGTTGGTTGAACACCAGCTGGTTTTCCGTTTGGGTTTGAGTTGCCCCTCCTCCTTGCACCTCGGTGGCAGCCGGTGAGGTCGAAGAGACTGGCCGCTCAGCTGTGGCTGAATGTGGGGAAGCTCACTCCGGGGGGGGGGGGGGCAGGCATGGAGTTGGGGATGAAAACTGATCCGTGCCACTTGGCTTCACGTTTTTCTCCCCAAAGTGAAAATCCAGCTGGCTCGTTCCCCCTGGTTTGCTTCTGAAGCTGTATCCGGTATTTATAGAGGACTGAACCAAGGGCCAATCAGCTCGGAATGGAAATTCCTGAGCCTGGAGTTCTCTGGAGCAACGGGCTCTTGGCTTTCTCCCTCCCTGGAGTTCAGCTAAGGTTTTCTCTTGAAAACTTTCAAGTTCTGAGAAGTTTGAGGAGGCACAAATGGAGGATGGACATGACAACACACTGACTGTCTTCTCTTGGTGTGGACACCCTGTGTGTTTTTTGGGGTTGATGGCCACAGATGGGTGAAGGGCCAGGAGAATGATCAGTGGGGGACCCCGGGGAAGCAGCTGCGATGTCCAGCTCTCTGGGGGTGACGGGCATTGTCTACTGTTCCTGCAGCCTCTAGGACCTCCCACTTCTGAAATTATGTGCCCGTGCTGACCTACTGGGTATCAACCAGAATTGGTGCTGGTTGTTAGCACGAGCCTTCCAGCTGCAAGGAAAAGGGATTGTGAGAGATTTGACATTTGAAAAGACAGCTGGAATGAGTGAGATATCGACTGACACATTCACTAAATGTCACCACTTTTGTTTCTTTTCAATGTTCAGTGCTCAAGTTATTCTAAATTAATTACATAGCCACTTGATTTATTCCTTACATTCCCCCTCCCTGCTCCCTCCCACCCTCTCCAAGCTTAAGAGCAGCACATTGGCTTATCCCCTTTGTTCTCAGGTTACTCAGTTGTGAAAGTGACAGGTCTTCAAGGAAAAAGGAGAGGGTCCAGGCCGCTGTGCTGCAATAAGCTCTCAGGATGCAGATCCGAGGTGGAACCTGACCGCTGCCATCAAAGCAACTACACCCCTGTTTTACAGATGAAGGAAATGAGGCTCAGAGAGGTTACGTGATCCGCCCAAGGTAGCCTGGAGAAGCTTGAGAAGGCAGGACTTAACCCAGATCTTCTGGTTCTAGGCTCTTGAGTTTTCCAGATATACTGGGGTCAGAGAGTTGAATCCACCCTCACAAGGCAAATCTGGCAGGAAACAGGTAGCTGCTGGGATTGAAAGACTGGAGAATATAGTTCTACCCCCTGCTTCATTGTCAGGGAGAGAACCCCTGGGAGCATCAGGGCAGCTCCAGGTTCGAGACCAGGGGTTACAGGAAGAACTTCTCTGCATAGCATGTCACGTATATTTGGATCATTTGGGAAAGAAAGTTCCTGGTAATTGAAGGATGACAGTGTCTGAAGCTCGTCTGGCCCTTTGATTTCACAATCCATTTTAACTGCAGTGTGTCATTGTCAGTAATTTCTCCAGGGAGATGAAAGACCATGGTATAAAGGGCCATAGCCCTTTCAACCATGATTAGCAAGTCCTCTGTCATCTCAGGGACTCACGTTTCCAAAAACACTTAGAATTTCTAGCCACGAGTTTTCATTCCTTATTGCTCCAGCCTGAAGGGGCCTCACAAACCTGACTCAGGCACAGATTGCAAGGTGAAGCCACAGAGAAAAGAACTGCTACATGTCTCAGTATGCCTGAGGCTCCTGCCCACGTTGGCGCTCTGTGTCTCTCTGGATAATTCCTGATGTGTCACCAAACTTCCCCAATCTGTGCAGAAAAAAGAGTCACCTGGGGAAAAGAGTCACATACCTCCCCACTCCTACCCCCAGGACTAATTTACCACGAGTTACTTGTCCTCAGCTGAGATCCCTGGAGGAGGAGACTCACCAGTCTGGTTCTGAAAGGAAAGAGATGCAAGAAGGCAGAGCTAGCCTGTGTGAATTCCTGAGTTTCCAGGCTTCCTCTGAACCCTCTGAATTCTTCTGTCTGTCCTCTCCCATGGCAGCTCATCATCAGTTTCCCTTTTCATCCCGTCTAATGGCACAGGCTTTGTTCGGAGCTGCATGTCGTAGAGTGATGAGCCCGTGACTGTGCTCAGCACTGCTTTCCAGTAGAGCTGCTGAATTACAGCCTTCACCCTTCCTTGTATTGTCCAACATAGAACACATTTATGGGCTGACTGGCTGGGGCTGGGTGTGATGGGCAGACTCCCCAGGTCTTTAGCTGTTCCTAGAGGAGTAACTGATGTAGGGAATCAAGTTAGTAGGCGTGACTGAGGGTTCACAAAGAGGTCGTTGTAGGGCTGTCTCCAGGAAGGGGTGAGGCTGGGCTCTCAGAGGGTGCATTTGGGGTGCGCCGTGAAGGGGATATGCATAGATGGCTGGGGTAGGCAATCCTTCTCTAGGATGCCTTAAATCTCTGGTATATCTCTAGCATTGCCCTTACCATATTGTAGAATAATTTTCTAGTTTTGTGTCTATCTCCTCCTCTGAATTGTGAGCTCCTTGAAGAGCTATGTTTTGTTAGAAGGCAGCTTGGCATCGTGCTTAAGCATGTGAGCTCTGGGATTTAGATATCTGGGTTCAGCTGTGTGACCTTGGGCAAGTTTCTTAACCTCTTAGGGCTAGAGGAAGAATTAAGTGATATAATGATGTAAAGAACTTAAAACAGTGTCTGGCATATAGGAAATGTTTTGTGTTTGTTAGTTATTATTAATTTGTGTGCCCTCAGCCCTAGCATGTTACCTGATATATACTAGCTGCTCAACACATGTTTGTTGAGTGAATACCTATGTGCATGCAGAAGGAGATGAGACTTCATTCATGGAAATGAGTCCAACTGAAGTTCTTGAGTGTTCTGGAACTGAGTGGGCAGGAAAGAGAAATTGGGCTATAGGGTTGAGTTTGGTCAGCAGGTTGGGAGTTGTGGCAGGACATTTGCAGTTGTGGGAGATGACTTCTAAAGAAACTTGGCAAGAGTTGAGTTTAGTGTAAAAGGTCTGGTTAGCTGGTTTGAACTCCATGACTTGGTCCTGCACCAAGGATCACAACATGTTCTTAGAAGTAGGAACCCCAGAGGTGAGGGTGAATTTGTGGACAGATTGTCAGCAAATGGCATTTGTGGGTGATTACAGTGTCCTTAAGAGTTGGATCTCTATTAATACTACCCAAAGCAATCTACAGATTCAATGTAATCCCCATCAAAGTCCCAATGATTTTTTTTTTTTTTGGGAAATAGATTCATCCTAAAATTCATATGGAATCTCAAGGGACCCCAAAGAGCCAAAAATAATTTTGAAAAAGGACACAGTTGGAGAATTTACACTTCCTGATTTCAAAACTTACTACAAAGCTATGGTAATCAAAACAGTGTGGTACTCACATAAAGACAGACTTATAGACCAATGAAACAGAATAAAGAGCCCAGAAATAAACCCTCACATATATTGTCAAATGATTTTCAACAAGGGTGCCAAGATCATTCAATGGGGAAAAGACAGTCTTGGCAACAAATGATGTAGGAAAAAACTGGATATCCACATGATAAAAGAATGAAGTTGAACCCTTACTTCACAGCCTATACAAAATTTAACTGAAAATGGATCAAAGACCTAAGTATGAGAGGTAAAACTATAAAACTCTTAGAAGAAAACACTGGGGGAAATCATCATGGTATTGGATTTGGCAATGATTTCTTGAGTATGGCACCAAAAGCACAGGTAACAAAAGAAAAAATAGACAAATTGGATGACATCAAAATTAAAAACTTTTGTTCATCAAAGGACATGATCAACAGAGTAAAATGGCAGCCCACAAAATGGGAGACAATATTTGCAAATCATAAATCTGATAAAGGATTAATATCTAGAATACATAAAGAACTTTTAAAACTTAATAAGGACAACAGCAAAAATTCAAAAATAAGCAAAGGACTTGAATAGACATTTTTCCAATGAAGATATACAGAGGGCAAATAAGCACATGAAAAGATACTCAGTGTTACTAATCATTAGGAAAATGCAAATCAAAACCACAAGATACCACTTCATACCTATTAGGATGCCTACCATCAAAAAATCAAAAAATAACAATTATTGGTGAGGATATAGAGAAATTAGAATCTTTGTACACTGCTTGTGGGAATGCAAAATGGTGCAGCTGCTATGGAAAACAGTATGATGGTTCCTCAAAGTATTAAAAATAGAATTACCATGATACAGTAATTCCACTTCTGGGTATATGCCCTCTCAAAATTGAAATCAAATCAAGGACACGAAGAGACACTTGTGCACCTACGTACATAGCAGCATTATTCCAATAGCCAAAAGGTGAAATGTCCACTGTGGATGAATAGAAAGCAAAATATGGTACATACATACAATGGACTATTACTCAGCCTTAAAAAGGAAGGAAATTCTGACACGTATTATAACATGGATGAACCTTCAGGACATTCTGCTAAGCGAAATAATCCAGGACGAAGAATAAATGTCATGGTAATTCCCTGGCAGTCCAGTGGTTAGGGTCCCACACTTCCACTGCAGAGGGCACAGGTTCAATCCCTGGTCAGGGAACTAAGATTGAGCAAGCTGTGCAGTGCAGCCAAAAAATAAATAAAATAAAAATGAATAAACATCATATGATTCCACTCTTATGAGGTACCTAGAGTAGTCAAATTTACAGACAGAAAACAGAATTATGGCTGCCAGCGGCTGGAGAGAGGGAGTGGTGGGGCTGCTAAATAATGGGTGTAGAATTTCAGTTTTGCAAGATGGAAAAAGTTCTGTGGATGGATGGCAGCGATAGTTGCACAAAAATGTGAATATATTTAAATTCCCTGAGCTGTACACTTAAAGATGGTTAAAATGGTAAATTTTATGATATGTATATTTTACTACAATTAAAAAAAAAAGGCAAGAGCATAGCCGAAGTGGAAAAAAAAGAGGTGGGTCCCTGCAAATGTGGGTGAAAATAGACTAGTGAGTCAAGTTACGTTTAAGCACTTTGGATTAACTTGTTATGAAGAAGCATTTTATGAAGCCCTTGATTGATGTTTTTGTTCATTAGCATTTTCATCGATCAGCTTCACTTGGGGACGCCTCCATTATTATTCACATCACTTCTGTTCTCCTTGACCTCTAAATGTTGATAGGTCCTGAAGAACATCTCTTTGAGACTCTCCTTGTATTGGCGTGGCAGCGTCAGCCTCCTGTCTTCACATCTCATTTTGGTGTGTAAGCTTTCTATAAATTAACATCTCATGCCTGACCTCTCAGCCAAGCTGCATGTTGGACTGCAGCTGCCTGCTAGACATCCCTCCAGCATCTCAAACTCAGCTGGGCCCAAACTGGACTCATCAATTTTTTTCTTGTTCTGCTGAGTTTCTGGTTTCCATGGAAGGCACCATCATTCTTCTGGTGCCTCAAGTGTAAAGCCAACAACGTTGAATCCCGTTTCCCTCTCCCTTCTTCCAGATTTGCTCAGCTGTCAGCTCTGTGGTGTTTTCCACCTCTGATCACCACATCCTGTGCATGTGCCCTTGTTTCCCTGTGCACTGCCTATGCTAGCCGAGCCCTTGGTCCACTCTCGACTGGACCGCTGCAACTGCCTGCTGGTCTCTTCGTCTCCAGTCTCTCCCAATGGGCTTGCCACAGCTGTGCGGGGGATGCAGCTGTGAACCAGCCAGAGGAAAGCCAGGGAGAGGCCAGTCCTGTTCCCTGAGCTAGAAGATCAGACATCAGGATAGGGCTTACTTCAAAGAGGAGCAGAGCAGGACAGGACAAATCATAAAGTCCCGAGTGGCTTGTCGCTGAGAAATAGCCTGAGGAGGTGAGACTGGGTAAGTGGATGAGGTGTGGCAGCTGGACTAAGTCTCAGATTCAGGCAAGTCTTGAAGTTCCAGGTGATCAGCCCTTTTGGGAGCAGAAGCCAAGCCTCCAATGAGGGGTGGGCAGCAAGTCTGTTTACCAGTGGAGGCAGCTGGCAAGAAGTAGGCGGGGGCCAGGGTAGGGGAAAGGAGCGCTTCTCGGGCAGAAGTCCAGCATTCTGTCTGGGAAGACCAGTGCAAGCAAGGGGGCGGTGGTTCTCAGGGGCCTCCTTGTCTCCCCTGGATGCAGGTGGCTTGGCGGCCCTGGGAATTCCTCAGCTCTGGGTCTTCATGTGTACGGACCCCTCAGCCTGGAACGTGCCCCCTCCTCACAACTTCCACATCCCCAAGTCCTACCCATCCTTAAAAAGTCTAGATCAGGGGCCCCTTTTCCTAGAGCTGTTACTCAATCTGCAGAGCTGTGGTATTCTTTCTTGGACTTCTGTAGCCTTTTATTTCACCTCCCTTCCTGCATTTACCACTTTCTACCTTGGACTAGAGTTATTTATGTTACCAAGTTACTAGACTAAAAAGCTTTTTGTGGGCAAGATTCAAGTCTGAGGCTAGCACAGGTGTGTGGCCCAATATATAGCTGTGTGACTCAATGTACAGTCCTTGATTTCATTCGAAAATGAATAGACCACAGTCTCCCTTTATTAGTTTCTCGGAATCAGCCCTTCAGTAGCTGTCACACTTCACGGGTCTGTGAAGTTCACTGTGGTCCTACCAAGTCCTGATGACCAAATATTTCTACTTCTTCTTCCTCTGGGAGCTTGAACCCCTTATGTTTTGGAGGCCACATGAGTAGTTCTGGGCAATGAACTGTGAAGGAAAGTGGCATATGTTCCTTTTGGGCCAGAGCACTGAGGCCAGGATGAGACCCTTCCGAGTGCTCTTTACCCACCCTCGGGCGTGGCAACTGGCAATGTCTGAGATGTTGGCTGCTCTGTCATCCTGAGTTCCCCTGAATCAATCCGATGAGCAGAGCCCCCCCTTGCTGACCTGTGATGAACATCTAGCGTGAATAAGAAATAAGCCTTTGTTGTTTTCAGTCGCTGAAATCTGAATGTTGTTACTGCTGTATAACCCAGAGCAGCCAGCCAGATGCATTTACCCTGATGGCTGATCTGCTCTAGATGTGACTAGCACATCATCAGATCCTGGCGGCTGGTGGGTGACCTGATGGGAAGTCAGAAGCAAGAGGAAGCTGCGTCTTTGGGCAACAGAGTGCTTCTCTCAGCAGTTTGGCTCCCTTGGTGTCATGTCACTGTGGAGTGTCAGTAATTTAGATGCAGATGTGCAGGAAGAGATAGTACCTTCCACTCTCTACTCTATGCGTTGCTTTCTAAATTAATTAAAAGCTGGGGGTGAGCAGAGAGGATATTCTATTAAGTTAGAATGTTTTTGGTTTTGTTTTAATTTTCGAGTCTGCAACAGGATTTTCTCAAGCTGTGTTTTATGAGAATTAGCAGGATTCCTCTCCCGGTAGGCGAAAGCATTGCACTTTCCCAGTATGAGTGTGTGACCCCTTCCCTAGAGAAGCTTCAGCATCTGGAGTGGCTGCTTGTTGAGCTGAACAGCTTAGAAAACAGCAGAGCCCCGTGTACCAAATGCTCTGTGAGCTACAAACCTGACAAAACACAGGTGGATTCCAGCCTTCCGGGGTACACAGGTATTCCTTGGGCAGAATAAAATATGAACAAGCCCTTCCGCTGTACCTTGATTGAAGGGAAGTGGTTATCTATGTGAAACACAGATTAAAAATAAAAGCTTTCCAGTGCCCTGTGTGTGTGCTGACTGCTAAACCTCAGGAATGTACAATGATAAGAGAAATGGGCAAGAGGAGATTTAATTGAATAAAAACTCCAGGCTGTGACAAGGGTGGGGAGACACAAAGCAGTGATTAACAACATACTTTTTTAAATGACGATGCAATTAATTGCATCCAGAGTGTAAGGGGAGGGGAGGGGAGAAGCATTCTTCAGCCTAGAAACACTGCTCCACAAAGGGAACTTTGCACTTTCAAAAAAACATCGATGTACAAAAGGCCCTGGTTATCATGACTTCAGCGAAGCTCACATCACCAACCCAAGAAAGAGGTTACTCATGGCAGAGGAAGCTGACAAATGACTCAACCTTATATTTCATTTTATTCTGCAACTTGTAATCATTTTATGCTCATCTTTGAGGGAGAGAGATCAGGGTAGACAATGAAATGGGCAGAAATTCAGGTTTCATTCGTGCTTTGGGTTGAGGACTAGTCTCCCCGGAGGATGCTGGAGGCGGGGGTCCAGGAGCTGAGAGCCTCCCTGGGGGGGGGGGGCTCCCCAGCCTGTAGACATTTACTAAAACTGCCGTAGCGGGAGTGGTAGCAGTTGGTCAGGGTGGTGTGGAAACTAACCGTAATCTGCTCAGGAAATGATTTTTCACAGCCACTGGGACGCTCGCTCGTGTGAGACTGCTGCTTGGACATAAAAGGAATGCTTAAGAGCAGTGACTCTTCCGTGATTCGCGCTGATCCTATTCCCTCCTCCAAAAGGTTAGAGCAGTCCTCCCCATCTGCCTACAGGTTTGAAGATGACAGCTGGACATGCATTTCAAGCTCACTTCTGGAAGGAACCCCTCACACTAATTTCTGGGCTCCTTATGACGCTGGAAAGTCAATGCCCGCTTCATAGTTGCAGGACCCCCCAGCACCTGCCCAGTGATTGAGATGGCCATCTTGATGGGGTCATTCTAGAGTCAAGGAACAGAATGAAGTTCATGGCCTGTTGGAAGTCTTGTCATGACCTTGAGTTTTTTCTTCTCTCAAGAGAACATCCAGCCGCAAGATCACTTGACTGGGAAGGCCTGTCAGTCACAAGACATTTGGGGAGAAAACTTATCTTTACACCAATGACACATTAACCCCTAGCCTAAAGCTCAGTACAGGGTGAATTCTCAGTTAATCTACATTTTTTTAAGATGAAAACTTCTTTTGCCACAATATCCTGTTACCTCCTGCCCAATCTGGTCATTTTTAGGACTTAGAAGACACTACCCAAAGTTATATCAGCACAGAAACTTCTTTTTTTAAGATGAAAACTTCTTTTGCCACAATATCCTCTTACCTCCTGCCCAATCTGGTCATTTTTAAGACTTAGAAGACACTACCCAAAGTTATATCAGCACAGAAACCTGATAACTTGGCTTAAAACAAGGGTTACTTTATTGAGTTGCTGCTCCTAAAGCATGTGACATATGTAAAGAGTGAGACACAAGGTGTGTGAACAGTTTTTACGTTCTTGACCTGCCATTGTTGAAGGAAGCGTTTCTTCAGCAGACTTGCCTCTTGCCAGTCACACACACAACTCTGGAAATTGGCATTTCACAGCCACAAACTGAAGTGAAAACCCACCCACACATCTACCAGGGCTATACAGACTGAGATGGAGCAAATCAATCTAGTTCTAGGGGGTTGGTGGGAAGACCACTATTAACTCAACAGAAATATACGATTACAATACAGAATAGTTCAAACATTCTTTTTTCCTAAACTGAACTTGACCTACGGTAGAGATCTAAAGGAAAAAAAAAATCCTTCACTACCACTGAAACAAACAAACAAACACTGAAGTCCTTAATAATCTATAGAACTAAAGTTTAAGATGAACATTGTCCTAGAGTCAAGGGGGCTGAAATAGACTTAAGCTGACTTGGTTTTAATCAAGAAGGTACTGTTCATAAAAAGATAGACTACACCTATTCCTTGGATTTCAAAACTTCCCATTCAGAAAAGAACATTTCATGTAGTTTTTTCTTTGATCTCTTTAGGCATTTTAAACAGTTGCTTGATACTTCATGGAACTATAAAGCTATGTATAACGCAGAAATCATTCCAGAACATATGTGCTTCCTTTTTTTTTTTTACAGTGAAGGTTGTTTTTGAGAACAAAGATCTTGTTTTCAAACAAATATGGTCATTAACTGTGGCGTGCCAGAAAACATATGGCATGTTCGTTTCAACAGAATCATTCCTAAAGAAAGTGACTCAGTTCCCATGAGGAATCAAGACATGTTCAATTCAGGAGGAACGTTCCCGAGGACTGGGAGCGAGGAGCCCTGCACGACCAGCTGAAGGTTCACAGACAGCTCGAAGTGCTCCCAATTTCAACATGGGACCAGGAGTCCACATCTCGGTTTATGTCACATCAGCAAAGAGCTTCTAAGAGTCGTAAGTAGTAGCCTTTGTAAAGGCTCTTCGCCAGATTTGCACCTTCCCGAAGCCCACTTAACAAAGCAGCCATTGCCCATCCCACTTCCCTCTCCTCCAGGGTTACGGAGGTCAGTGGAGACACAAAATTTCAGAAACTCAAACCACCTCCCCCTCAAAGACAACTATTTTACACTGTATTTAATAGAACCAATGTCAGGGCTCTCCCCTCTTTTTTTTTTTTTTTTTTTCTTTTCTTTTCTTCCTGACAGCAGATCCATAAAAAGTGAAAGAACCAGAAAAATATCACCTTGGGAGACAGAAAAGACTAAGACAGATCTGACCACACGACGATTGTCTCGGCCTTGACCTACACGGGGCAGCTAAGACTCTGGAGTGAGAGGCGCTGCCCCTACCGCCGCCGCTGCACAACACTGTGTTTAGACGGTTGAACAAGTGCAAAAAGAACCCTGCTGAGTCTCGTTGGTGTGGCCCTTCCGCCGTGCAGCTCAGGGTGTCGGAGGTGGTTTCGGAGACGGGCACGAGCTCTCGCTGTCGAAGCTGGCGGCTCGGCCCTGCCACTGCGGAGAGGAGAAAAAGCCGCTTACCCGTTGCCAAGGGAATGTACATTTCAACTTCTGAAACTCATCCGGCCCATGCACTGAATTCACCTTTTCCCGGCTTTTCATAAGCTTTCGTGAATTTTGCTGTTAGCCATGCAAAAACGTAAGGAGACCAGCTTTCGAGCTTCTAGTTTGGAAGGCCTGATTTTTAGAAAAGACCTGCTGCAGAGATAATGAAAGCTTTCTTTAGCGTGTGGAGTGCATGCGTGCAGGTGCATGTGTGTGTGCACGTGCGTGCGTGCGTGTTAATGAGGTGCTATGACCGAACCATTTCTGAATGCTTCAGCCATTTTTCACGCTGAAAATCGGACTCTGTTAGCAGCGAAAGAGGCCGTCTGCAGAGTATGCCCTTACTGCCAAGATCCTGCAATCATGAATTCTTAGCAATTTGTCTGGGAGCTGATCGTACAGCTAAAGCCCTGATCTTGCTTCAGCGCTGGGCTCTCCTCTTCAGTCTGAGTGCTTCCCGGGGGACTTCACACTCAACTTGTGAAGAGGTGGGAGGAGATGGCAGCCCCCTGCCCTTTTGGGTGCCTCCACCTTTCTTTTCCTCCCTCTCCTGTCTCACAGGCTGCCACCCCCTCAGCCCGACTCTAACCCCTCTGAGAAGATGGTGATGTAATGAGGTGTAATGGAGTGAGGAGAGGGCTGAGGATGGATGACCCGCGCTTGGGCCATCGAACCCTTCTTTACATTGAAAAGCCAGGCAGAGCTGGAGCGATGTTTTCTGGGCAAGGATCTGACCCTGTGAATATTCTAGACCCATCTGGTGACTGTGTAACTTCAAAGCATGTCAGCGTCCACTGCTCACCCCATCCTTTCTGTGAGCAGAGGAGACGCAATACTCTCCTAGGTGCCTGTGGGACAAGGCTCCGGGGAGAGAAGTTAGGTACGTGGGTGAGATGGCCTTTCTGAACCTGAAGTGCAGCCCGTTTTGCTTCTCATGGGCTTTTGGGGTCTCCATGTGGAGGGATGGGGCTGAGGAGAAGTGGATTACACCTTTGTGTTATGTGTAGGGGTCAGATGGGGAAGGACGCGGTCCCTCCTCCACCCCCCACCTCACAACACAGCCCTTTCTAGACAGAGCCGAGCCACTTAAGGATTAGACCATCCCTTCCGGCATCTCCTGTGGGAACCCACAACGCAGAGGAGAGACCCAGACCTGCTGATCGCCTTCATGTTCCTGGCTCTTAGGAAAGCCTCTGTTACCTGTCCCCGGGCTCAGTCCCTCATGGTCCCTTAGTACCCACTGGACAGGCCAACCTGCAGATCTTTACAACTGATCAAAGGCTGGACAGGCAGGTATGGATGATCACCATAACGTGACCTAGGCCTGAGCAATCTTAGCATGCGAAACCCGAAGGCAGGCCTGGGGGATCATCCAGGCTAGCTCTCTTGTTCTTGCAGATAAGAAAACCAAGATACAGAGGAGTCAATGCACAGCTAGTTAGGAGCAGAGCCAGGATCTGAAGCCAGGTCTCCTAACTCCATCCACACTCAGTGTTTCCTCTGCTCCATCCTGTGGCCACCTTTGCACCTGGCCACACCAGGAGAAGAAGGAGACACACAATGGAATAAGAAACCTAACCTCTTTGGTGCCATACCAGGTACTTACTCCTAACTCCGGTGGCAGTCTCTCTGCTTGCAGCATCCACGTGAGTGAAATCACAACCGAGGGTTTCCCTGGTGAAATATTTTACATAAATAAATGCCTGGTGTTTGAGCCCACTGTGACTTCTGACTCAAGTGTTTCTTAACCAGAAGGTGACATAAGATGATTACTAATGCTTTCATTTAACAGATCTTCATTTTAGAACTTCTACTTTTTCTGTTACAACCTTTAATGTCGGTGAAAGGTACATTGTAATTACTGGCTTCTCCCCTGGGTAAGCATGCCTCTTAAACAACCTGATTGATAGGCCAGCTCAGAGGAGAAAAAAACAAATGGCTACACAGAGTACATCTTTTTTCCTTTATATAATAGCTCAAAGAGAAGTCACACGGAGCATAATTGTTTATCCAGGACAAATGAAGAAGGCACACTGGCTCCCCTGCCAGCCCCTGATATTTCCTGTGAAGATAAACAGAGGGAGGAGATGGGGGTTCCTGGACAATGGGAAGATGAATGGTTCCTGCAGGCTTATCATAGTGGCTCTGAAATAGCAGTGAATTGGTCCCCGGCACACCAATGAGGATGGTTATTCCAGGGCGGCTGTGGTCCAGTGAGATCTTTTATTGTTCTGAAATGTGTGACATTCCAACAGAGATCTAAAATCTCTGGCAGATGATCTGAATTTGACCCTTCATAGTAAACCGCCTTGGAGAAGATCGCTGGTCAACCTGGGCTCTGTGTGTGGTAACAGCGACAGCACGTAGCATTGGGCAGGAGTGCTGAGAGGAAAGAGGCCACAGCCTCTGCTGGGGAAGGATGCTCACTGTGGCTTCATCAATTTTTATTCATGAAAAAATCCCAACAGGGAAAAATACCTTTTCAGTTAATTTGTTCCTTCAACCTAATTTTAAAACCCCAAACAAACAAGCCAGTATGGTGCCTTCTGTTCTCGTTAATAAAAAAGAAATGATCACAGCACTTGAAACTCCTCTAAGAAAGGTGGAATATAAATATAGTGCTTTCCAGATATGATGCCATTTATCTTCCCAGGAGTGGGAGAATAAGATTTTTGTATGTATTATACAAACGAGAGAAACAAGTTCCAGGAGCAAGGTTCTTGCTCAGTGTCCAGAACAGGACCAAAAAGAAGGCAGGAGCTCTAAGGATGATTGAGATGATAAATGTTCAAGTACAATGCATCACATGAACACAAAGCGGGTTTACTTAATATTATCCTAGTGGGTTTTTAGATGCATCTCTATAAAGGTACTTAAACTATGGATGCTAAAAGTGTAGGTACACATTTTTACAAATTTGTACTGAAGAAATCCCAAGTTGCCAAGGTGAATGTCATTTTCAGCTTCTTCATACAGAGAAATGATCAGCTGAGCAGAAAATGGAAAGCCAGGGAGTGGGGGAAGGGAAAGTCTCGGGAACTTGGTGTGCGAGGTCAAGAAAAAAGTAAACCCAAAGGATATGAATCAATTTATTCTCTTTTCGTTTTCCATATACTGTTACTTTCCCTTTTCTGTCTCATCAAATATTCATTTTCAAGGGCTTGGTTCTACTTTATCTTTCTTTTGTAGTCTGGACCTGTGAGTCAGAGTTCTTAAAGAAACAGGACTTGAAATCAATTATTTGGCTTAATTAGGTGGTATTCATCATGGAGAGCGATTCTGGGGCCGAGCCCCAGCCCCTCTGTGCTACCCTGCACCTCACCCCCATCTCCAGCCACTGTTGGCTGGTTACTCCAGTCTGTGTGGCCAGACTAACCCGGTAACAGCAATGGATTATTGCATCTTCAAGGTCAGAAAGGCGATGCAAGATGTGGGCTCACCTGCCACCTGTCGTCCTGTCATTTTGGGCCAGAGTTTCCTAGAAAAGCTGAGATGGGAGGAGCCCACCCCCTCATTTTAGCAACCAGGAAACTGAAGACCAGGTGGGGCAGTGAGGTGCCTGAGGCCCTGCAGCCCATCAGAGGCCCCTCAGCTCCCATTCCTTGCCCCTGCCCCACGCCATCCTGAACGTTTTAGTATACTTATTCTATCCTTAAATACCTGCAAAGGATTTTAAAAGGAGGGGTGCCACACCCCCTCCCTAGACTGAATCAGCCCTGCAGTCGGTGAGGCGCTAGATGCCCCACTGGCTGCCTCCTGTGTAGGTGCAGGCTGGTTGTGTGTACCCCACCCACACCCTGCAGAGAGAGCCTTCTGGAAGAAAGGGGAGCCCAGGAGCTGAGGGACTGGCCTCACTCATTAAAGCTCCACAGCTGTGGTAAAATCAAGGCAACCACCGGACAGAAATGTGAAGCCTCACACTGCGGGCAACAGGTGCCAGCAGGCTTGACCACCCTGAGAGGGAAGAGGAGCCGACAGATTCTCTGGGTTTGCTGCCCACACCTTTTCTGTGTCACAGAACATGGGGAAGGGGTTACTCTGTTTTTAAGCTGAGGGGTCATGTCGCTTATTTTTTTATTAGTGGATTTTCCAATTTTTATACAACTCTCTAGACTTCCTGGCTTGAAACCTATTAAAATGAGTGAATGATCACCTGGCTTTCTAGGATATGGGTGGAAGTAACAAGATGAGGTTTAAAACTTGCTTGGCTACCCCCATGTCCCAAACCATTTAAGAAAAAGCAGCCATAAAAAGAAACGAAATTGAGCTATTTGTAGTGAGGTGGATGGAGTTAGAGTCTGTCATACAGAGTGAAGCAAGTCAGAAAGAGAAAAACAAATACCGTATGCTAACACTTATATATGGAATCTAAGGGGGAAAAAAAAAAAAAAGGTCATGAAGAACCTAGTGGTAAGACGGGAATAAAGACACAGACCTACTAGAGAATGCACTTGAAGATATGGGGAGGGGGAAGGGTAAGCTGTGACAAACTGAGAGAGTGGCATGGACATATATACACTACCAAACGTAAAATAGATAGCTAGTGGGAAGCAACGGCATGGCACAGGGAGATCAGCTCGGTGCTTTGTGACCACCTAGAGAGGTGGGATAGGGACGGTGGGAGGGAGGGAGATGCAAGAGGGAAGAGATATGGGAACATATGTATAAGTATAACTGATTCATTTTGTTATAAAGCAGAAACTAACACACACACAAAAAATATCATCTTGAAAATGGAATTGCACAGCAAAAAAAAAAAAAAGAAAAAAAGAAAAAGCCGGCCGGAGGACCACCAAGGTGATAAACGGCAGGATCGTAAATTGGTGCCGTTTGGTGGAGGTGGGGCAGACTGTGTCACTGGAAGGAACATTTTCTTTGCAGCTGAGAGAGCAATAACTAGCTCAAGATTATGCTGCAAGTTGGAAAGGTCCGGGGCTGGAGCCCAAGTCTCGGGACTCCCAGGCAGTGCTGTGTCCATTACGTCTCTGTTAGGATCCAGCTGGAAACTGGGCCACCTTGAAGCCACACTCTCTTCTCCAATAATGGGGAGAAACAACATTCACGAGGGTAGGATCCTGTCTCTGGCCAGCTCCATCCACGTGGTGAGAACTGCCCCAGGACTGTCTGGCTAGAGCCTCAGGGAACTTACTGCTTCGACAGGGGTAGAATTTCTTGCCAAGTTCTGATCTCAGCCCCCCTCTTGGGGCTCTCTCTGAAAGGACTGACTTGGCTCAGGGGCTTCGTGGAAGCATTCCGGGCCTGGCACAGTGAGCTGCTGGGAAGGCTTCCTCCAAGTTTTTCTTTTCCATTTTGAACTCAGTGTCACTTTCAATATACTCAACATCAAAGGCTTTTTGTCAAGCCGTTTCCCACCATCTTCCCCCATTTCCTTTCTGCCTGTTACACCCTGGGTGAGAAGCGTGTATCCCCCCTCCCAGCGCCCCCCAAGGACCCACAAAGGCGAGGTCTCGCAGCAGCCAACTGCCATTCTCCAGCCCACGCTGCCATGCAGCAAACATGCCAAGGGCCAAGCACGACCTCACCCACCTCTTTGAAGGATTTCTTTACCTCCACCAAGGAGTGCCAGTGTGCGATGGGCTTCCGCGGGTATGCCAGCATCTCGTTCCAGTGGTCCCTGCCCAGGCCTTCAGCATTGATCCCCACACGACAGACTCCTATGATCTCGTTGTGGCCCACTCTAAGAGAGAAACAAAGGGCCCGGCATCGGTGACCAGACATGCTCTCAGAAAGGGAAGTCCCACGGTCTGGGTCTCAGCCCCACAGGTCTAACTGAGAATGCTGAGCTCTGTAAACAGATGCTTGGCAGGGCCTCAGGGTGCCAGCGGCAGTGAAATACTGCCCAGCCTCCTTGGGTGGTCATTGGACACAGACAGATGAGCAAAATGTTCTAAACTTGTTTGGAATCTCAGGAATGGTGGGCAGATGGCCTGACTTTGGGGGAGTGGGAGAGTTTAAGTCTCTTCCTTTATTTGACTCAATGAGCACTTGAGACATTAGCGCTATTGGGAAATAAATCAACCTGCTCTGAGTACCATTTCTCCATACCTAGCGGCTGTGATGTGATTTATTCACTCAGCAAGAACATCAGTCATCACTCACATTTGTTCACCCAGCATCTACTATGTCTGGGAACTTGTGCTAAAGATCCTGGATTGAGGCTTTACTGCATGTTTTTTTTCTCCTTCAGTGAAAGTGACACCTGGAGAGAAGGAGTCACAGTGGCTGAAGTAGTTGGAGAATGTGTTGGAGCCAGCCTTGATGGGGATGCAGGATTTGGAAAGTGGTAGAGAAGAAACACATACAAGGTGGGGGAAATCAAGTTGGATGGATATGCCAGGTCCAGATCTGGGAGATCTTGAGAGTCCAGGGGAAGAGCTTGTCCAGACAGCAGGAGCCATTGATGGTTCTTGAGAGGGGCAGGCCCAGGAACAAAGTGGTCTTTTAGGAAGGTGTGCCTTGGTGTGTTGGCTGGGTTGAGGCAGGAAGTGATGAAGGCAGGGGTCAGCTAGGAGGCTGCACAGACATCCCCAAGTGGGAGTGGTAGCAGCAGTGGAAATGGAGAGGATGAGGGGAGGGTGGGGTGGGCGGGATTCTAAAGGACAGAGGCCAGATGGAGGAATGGGAATAGTCGGGAGTGAATTCAGGGAAATTGATGGGTGGGGCAGCCCCTGATGGAAATGAGCCCATTGGGAAGTGAAGCTTGAGCTTCTACTTTGGGAGGGAATCCATGCTTTTCCTCAAACTCCTGTACCCTCCTTGGGTAGAGCTAGATTCGAGACCAATGAGTGTCTGAGCCATGAACCACAAGGTCCAAGGTCAAAGAGCCCTGTGCTGCACTGGGGTGGGGACGAGGGGCAGGGGATCGTGGCCCTCAGGGACCTGTACCTACCGATCATAATCCATAACCGAGATGAGCAGGCTGACTTGATCCATATTCTCCGGGGGAATGTCAAAGATGATGGCCTCATTGTAGACGGGGTTGAGGGTGTTCTTCTTTATGGTGGTTTTCTTCTTCTTCAGTCTCCGCCCGTCACAAAGCAGGGACACTTTGACGTATGGATCTGTGCCAATGGGGGCAGTGAGAAGGGAAGGGAGCATGTTAAACAGATGTCCTTAAACATCATGTGCAGCAGAAGGATGGAAGCCCCAGACCTACTGTTATTCTCAGATGGTATCAGTGGGTTGTTAAAATAATTAAACCACCTTGTATTTATGTAGCACACCTGTCTCTGCGGATGCTCTGTGCTTGATAAACACAGAGTCTTTGGCGACCTCAGGCTTCTTAGGAGAGTGCTTAATAGACTTTCACTAATGGGGAAGCTGGCCCCAAATCAGACAGGATACTTGCCTGTGGGTATGCCATTCATGGCCCTAAATCTCAGCTCCATGGGGGCTGGCTGGCTCCAAAGGGTGGGGAAGCTGAACAAAGGCATTCTGTTCCTTTCACCTACTTGGAGTCTTTTCTCTGGGGGGTCTTGTCAGCATTATTAACCAAAGCATAAAGTGGGTAAAAATAGAATCGATGACACCCAAGGAGTAGCAATGAGACAGAGTAAATGAACAGCGACAGTCATGATGCTTGTCCGGTCCTCCCTACCTGAGGACAGGATTATGGGTCTCATTGTCCCATCAAGCTCATTTCCATCCGGCATCAGGGAGGGGGTAGGAGCCCTGCTCTCTGCCTCCCTGGAAGCTGTTTCCTGCCCACTCTGGGCAGTGGAAGAGGAGGGGGCCGTGGTCGGGGGAGTGAGTGAGGCGGCCTCCTGGGACTCAGGGTGGCCGGCTGCCATTTCATCTCTCAGTGGGATCTTGGAATCTCTCCAGCCCTCGAGGAGATGTCTTTTTACTGACCTCCCATGTGCCTCCCATCCTTGTCTCTTCTTTAGTTTTCTGAATGGGTATTTCATGGTCAGCTTCCTACCCTGAAATTTTCTACTCATCCAAGTGAAGTGACACCGATTGTATCTCATCGCTCAGGTGTCTCAGTCACTGTCATAATTGTTATTAATGCTGCACAACTCAAGAAACGGGAGGGCAACTCACAGGTAATAACAGCTTTTGAGACACTGATGTGCTGAGACACCTGCTTGCCCAGAAGCCAGGGCTCCTGTGACTCTGTCAGGAGGTGCGGACCAAGCAGCCGCTCCCAGCTCCTCATTCACAGGCGTATGGCTCCAACTCCTGGGCACCCAAGTACCCAACGAGGCGCTCATGCTCCCTGGGGAATTGTTCGGGTGGCAGAAGAGGTACACAGCTTTAGGGAAGCTACAGAGAGCTGTGACATGGGATCAGAAACTCAAGCCTTAAAGGCAGTTCTGTAGATGCCCACATGTGCTGCGGACTCTCCAACGTGACAGCAGCAGCTGTGCCTTAGCCATGGGGGCACTTGGGTTTATGGGGGACCTGGGGAGACCATGAGGTGTTTAATCACCCTGCTGTCTCTGACAACCCATTTGCAAGGGTTCTCTCTCAGGATGATGTTCAGTAAAAACGAAGGAGGAGTTCCTAGAACTGCTGTGAGATAGCTTTCTCGTGTCCGCAAGCTCCATTCTCTATGGATACGCCCCGGACAGTGTTTAGGTCCAAGCAGATGGGTGGGATAGCTACCTCCGAGACCTGTTGTTAACTTGGCAACCTCTATGCTCCTGAAGTGTGAACATTGCCTTGGAAAGCGTCTTCAGGCTTGAGGCTGCTCAAGTGCTGCCTCATCCCCTGCCATGCCTGTTTCCATACACGCCCACAGCAGAGCAAACCTCCATGTCGCCAGGCTCGGAAAGATGTGACAGAGCCACCTGTCCCATGGGCCACTAGGCAAATGCCTGATGATTAGCTGGGAAATTCTCAGCTTCCTTCCCCACCTCTAGTCACTCGTATGAGGCATATCTAATTTATAAAAGTCAGTGGGTGTTTCCCTTGAAGGAACCCATACTCTCACCATCATCCAAGAGGCTAAGCAGAGAGAGGGCTCTTCCTTCGGGTTTTTGCTCTAGGGCAGAAGCCTGTGCTTCTAACGGAATGCTGGCTCCAGACGACCTTTGAGGCCCTTTCCCCTCTAGCAGCCTATGATGTTTACGCAGCTGAGGGAGGGGACACAAAGACCAGCAGTGTGTTTCAGCCTCATCGTCATGAGGGCCATCATAATTTAGCATGCACTATGTGCCAGGCACCACGCTAAGAGATTTACACATATCATGTCATTTAAACTTCATGTCAACCCTATAAAATATTCATCATCCCCCTCTTATAAATAGGGGAATTGAGGTTTGAGAGATCAGGAAACTTGCCTAAGATTTCAACTTAGGTCTGACTCCACAGTTTACATTTGTAACCACTAGACTCAAAGCAGTACGGACCAGATGTGGCAGAGGTGGGTGTGTTTACTCACTCACCATTCCTTTGGGGTATACTGATCCTTATTATTATTTTTTATTATTTTTTATTGTCATGGTTCTACTGGATAGGCTTAAAGAATTGATTCACGACTAGTTTAGATCAAGGAGAATAGGAAGATCCTTGGTTTTAGAGGTCAAAGTCATATAAATCAAGAACAGGCAATTAATGAGCTCCATCCACTCCCTAGTTTAGTCCAACATCAAAGCAGTCCGGGCTGAAGGCAACTTCAAACTTATCCTCCAAAACAGGAGATCTAGTTTGAGAGGCCCCTGGCAGGTGTGTCCCCACTGCATCACCCTCTGACAAAGTTCTTTATCCTATAAATTCATTCATTCATTCATCATTCAATACAGACTTATTCAATGCTTATTGTGTCCCGTGAACTGTCCCAGACACTTGCTTACCTCAGTGAACAAAATAGAAATCCCTAGCAAAAAGAGGACCCCTGAATTTTCAGAATCAAGCTGAGATTTAATACCAGATTCCAAACCCAGGTAGAAAAGAGAGGCAATCATGAGAGGGAGGTTAGAACTTAGCGTGAGAAAAGTCTCTCACCCCCAACCCTCTGATGTGGAACAGCCTTTACGATTACCTTGGCGGCTTCGCTGTAAGCTCTCTCTCTAGCACATCAATTTAACTACACCAGAGGAGATAGTGTGGGGACTTGGGTAGCAACATCCTATTTCCTTCAGCAGTCTTGAGAGTCCTCAGTGAATTTCCGTCCCTGCACACACTTATTTTGATATTAAAATGAAATCTACATTGGTTGTATTTTTGGAGGAAGCCAGCTTCCTGCTGCCTGAGAGCTTTGCACGTGTTGGAAGAGGTTCTTTAAGCTGCTCACCACATCCTGACATGTGGTGGTAGCTTCAGTGGAAGGAGATGCATCAGGGCAGGCGCTAGAGGCATTGGGTCAGGCGCTACCTGGGGCAGCTTTTGGCCTGGAAGGTATGAGTGTTGCAGAGAGACAGTGCGGGCTGGGAGCAGAGGCTCTGAGGGCTTCAAAGCCACAACTGATAACACCTTACTTCAGCGTTTCTTGACCACCCTTCCCTGAAACCTCATATTTCAAGGCCTAATATCTCATCTTCTTCCAAATGCACCAAGTTGGGCCTGGGCCCAGATGTTTTCAGCTGGACGGTCACCTCTTTATGGCAACTGTGGTTACACTAAGGAAATAATTAATGAGTAAAAGGAAAAATCTTCCATATACTCCCAGCCAAGTTCAGAGTCACCTCTGGCGTGGATTTATGTTGCTAACTGGAATCTCCAGAAGAGCCTCTTGGGTAGGGGTCCAGGGAAACAAGCCAAGCCTTTCCCTGCATTTGCTACTGAGTGCAGCCCAGGTTGTTCTACGTGCCGGCTCTTGGGGATGCTCTACGCCATCCCTTGGGCTAATTTGAGCTGACACGGGGAAGGAGGCTCCTGGGACTCCTCTGTTATATCAAAACTCAAAAACCTTCTCTGACAAATGACTTGCAGAATTGTGGAAAAGGATCAAACCTCTGACACCGGGTCCAGGCTGCAGGCTCTGAGGCTGCATCCAAACAAGCATCTCCTCGGTTGCTAGAACAGGACTTCTTTCTCCTGCTGTACCTAGCAGCTCTCCTGGTGCTGAGACAGAGGCCCAGAGCCCTGCAGGAAAACCTCAAATACAAGTGCATTTTGCTTTTCAGCGCCTCTGTTCCTTTGACTCAGTCTGCAGGGCTGCTGTCGCTGCGTAGACCTACAAACACTTAAGACACTCAAACTTGACATAACCCTTGGATGTCCTGAGGCCTCACACAAACTAGAAAGATGTTCCTTAATTTTTTTCTCCTATTTATTTGCTTCTTATTCTCTCCATCCTCAAAGAGAAAGAATGATAGTAATAGCTAATATCTACTGACTGCTTATTATGTGTCTGGCACATTTCTAAGCATTTATGTGAATTAACTCATTTATCCTTAAAGCAACCTGTGTAAGGTTTTTTTTTTTTTCTGATCAGGAAACCAAAGCATTACACCACAAGGAAGAGCCAGAACTGGAATTCAAAGCCAGGCCATTTGCCTTCAGGGCCGTGCTCCTGTTCGAAGAATACTGACAATTCTTCCCCCTTCTCTCTGAACATCTTTCCACATCCTAATATCTGGGCTGCTGGGAGGCCACTTGGCAAGTGCTTGGGTAGGAGAGGTACCTGAGTAGCCTGTGATGTCCATCGCCTTGAGGTTCCGACATTTGATCACAGTGAGGGTGAGCCTGCCTGCTGTGGGCAGGTAGCAGAGGGAGAACATGATCTCTCCCAAATCCACGCTTTCCTGCAAAGAAGCAGACAAGAGGGCAGATGAGGGCCACGCAGCTCCAGTGCAGCTGCAGGGCCACTCCGGAGCCCAGGAGAAGGCTCTCTGAGGGAGAGTGCTATGTCTTTAAGGCCTGACGTTCTGGCCTCTGTGCTGAGAGTCACTGGGTATAAAAGGCAATGATAACAACGTTGGCTGTTCAGCAGAATTTGTCCCCCTCAGTATTCCTTCTGAGCTCTGATCAGACTCTGGTCCTGGTCCTCCCCCTCTTGCTTTGGCCTCACCTGCCCTACTTATGCCCTTTGGCTGCAGCCTCCAGACCACCAGGCCTTTTGGGGTCCAGCCCTATTCTCCAACTTAGGCTTCTCAGTCACTGGACCCCTTGACTCCCCACCCTGCCTGGCCTGGGGTCATGACAGTATTCTGTACAAGACCCACTCTGGCCATCAGGGGTCCCCTCTCCCCACATATCTGGTTCTAGCTCTCAGCTCAGTCATTCTTTGTGAGTCCCTCTGCTTTGGCAGCTTCCTAGCCTCTCCTGAAACACATCTAGCACTCCAACTTCCGGGCTTCAGTGTGGAAGCACAGGGAATCAGGACCTGCCCAGGATATGGTGCTGACCAAGAAGACGTACACTCGTCATTCCAAGTTTGTGCCAGGTCTTGGATCCGCTTTGTCCTTAAATGTGGTCATGCTTCAGAAGTGAACCCAGCATGAAGCACACACTCTGCTGCCCCTCCTGCCCCCTAGAATCATCATGACCAGGGATCCCAGTCCTAGGAAGTTTCTGAGCAACAGGGAAAAGGAAAACGTCAAAGATGGTAAGCGTGTCCAGCTGTAGAATTAAACAGCACCCTGCTGGACTGTCTCCTCTTCCTGCTCCACGCCTGGTGGAGGAGGGTGCTGTCACTGCAAAACCTCTCCCTCAGGCTCTGAGGCTGATGTGGGGCTCCAAGCCATGGAGATGTTTCCTCTCTTAAATCTCCCAGACCCAGGGTGGAAGAAGAGGAGGTCGGGGTTTGGGGTGGCTCTGATTTCAGATGCAGATATCCATTTGTTCACTCATTCAGTCAGTCAACAAGTAGTAATTGAGCACCTGCTATGTGCCAGGTGTTGCTCTGGGTACTGGAGATATGGAAAAGAACAAAATAGACAAAAATCGCTGCTCTAACGGAGCTTACATTTTAATAGGGCAAAGGACAAGAAAGATGGTAAGTAAGTTGGTAAAAAGGATCAAGGAGAAAAAAATAAGGCAGGGAAAGAGGATATGAAATGCTCATGGGTGAGGCCATAGTTATTGAAATTTTAGACAGGCTAGCCAGGGAGGTCTCCTGGAGGAGGTGACTTTTGAGAAAGAGAGCAGTCAAGGGTGGCTCCAAGGTTCTTGTCCCTTCTCCTCACAAAGAACCACCCTCTACTGGGGACTCCAAGAGACCCCTGATACTTGGCCTCACCTGGAGAATAACCCACCACCCCTTCCAGAGCCTGTGGTCCCAATGCTCTCCCCTAGGTGGCACTGATACCCACCCTTTCCCTAGCCCAGGATTTGTCCTTTTTTAACCCACTGGTGAATCAAATCCCAGGAGTAGCTTGTGAATCCTCCCGGCTCCCTGGGTGAAGAGGTGGAGGGGGCAGGGTTATTGGGGGTGGGTATGAGAGGTGGAAGGTGGTGTCTGGCTGGGGCAGAGCTGGACACACAGTAGAGAGAGCTACCCCCCCACCCCCACCCCAGCACAAGAGCCAAGACCAACACCCACGAGCTCCTGTGCCCCATGAAGCTCTTCTGTGATGGGCAGCTCCACCTCTGAGGCTCACAGCCACTGTGCAAGGCAGGGTGCATTGTCATTATTCCCTCCATCTCACAGAGAACTCAGTGTTTAAACTTGGGTGTAAAGGCCCAACCAGGCTTGCGTAGTTGGTGGGAGACACAGCTGGACTCCGACCCTTAGGAGAGCAACGCCCTCCCAGCCCACCTAGGGAGCATCTCAAGGTAACCCTGGCTCCTCTAGACCTTAGACCACAACTTCACCTGTTCTTCTGTTTGTATTTGCTGAGAACCTGCTAGAGGCACCATGTTTAGTGGGGTGTAACCGGTTAAAAGAAGGCACCAGGATCTCCCTCTCCCTCAGGGAGACACAGGAAGTGGCCCGTGACAGGTGCTGTGGGTGTATGACTGTCCCCTCATGCAGCAGGGGTCGGGTCAGCAGAGCACCTGGCTGAATGTTCCATCTCTGGCGGGGGCACCGAGGTACAAGGAGGCCCCCAGCTCCCTTTATTTCCTTGTAACTCTCCAATCCTGCCCAGACTTAGAGAAACCCTTTCAGACTCAATAACAGGAATAAGAACCAAGGTTATTGCATGCGTACCAGGCGCCAAATCCTTTGCTAAATTATCTCCGTCTCACCACAGCCCTGTGAGCTAGGTGATCTTAGTATCCCTACTGCACACAGGAGGAAATGACTATTTGGTGAAGTTAAGCCTTTCATAGGCCAGCACTGCTGCTTGCACACTCTCAGTGGCTCCCCTTGTTCGGCTTCTGGAATCAAGGCCCATCTTCCCAGCTTGCATTCCGAACCCTCAACAACTGGGTCCTGTCTTCCCTCCTCACCTGATTATTTCTCTCTATTCCTCTATGCCAACCCTGTGCTCCAACTGGCTGGTATATCTTTGGTCCCTTTGGCCAAAATGCCTCCTCCTCTTATCTTTGCTTGGACAATCCCATGCATCTTGTAGGGCCCAGGGCCATGCCTCTCACAGGGATCCCCGCCCAGGGTCTAGCCCACACAGAGCATATCTCCCCTACACCCCTGCAGCACTTTCTGTCCCTGAGCTGCTCACAGGGGTTACCGAGTCCCTGCCTTGCTGCAGCTGGGCCCTCCCATGCCGTCCAGGGACTGGAGGCCCCTTAGGGGCAGGGGCTTTGCTTTACACCTGCTGTGCTTCAGGGGTGCCCGATAGCACAAGAGGAGCTACACACATGCCCGGATCATGTTAGGGCCCTGGTAAGGAATCTGGAAGCTCCTAGAGCCCCCCTGTGAGGGGGGTGAACAAAAGGCTGCTGTCACCATTTCCCCACATGGCTACTCTGTAGCCTTCGAAGGCTGTCTTGTCGCAGGAGTCTGAGCTGATTGGTTTGTGAGCTTGGGAGACTTGCCTGGGGATGTGGGAGATCCCTCGGGGTGAACGGTATCACCTGGGGAGCTATGGGCTGCCCTCACGGATGGCTCCCTCCAGGGAGAGCACCGACCCAGCGGGCCCCCTCCTTTTGTGGTAGAACTGTGGCAGCTGGGGGCACTCGTGGTGCTGAGTCTGCAGCGAGGTTTGGAACCCCCCACCCCCATCCCGGTCCCTGCACCGAACAGTGAGCCCCACCCTGCATCGTTGGGCCCGGACAGGCCAAGGGCGTGAGCCCACATCCCCCTACGACTTGGACGCAGAGAGGAAACTGGGGCCGGGGGGCCCGAAGCCCAGTCCAGGACCTTCTGCTGTGGGTGATCGGGCCTCGCTGGACCTGATGGCAAGATAGCTGCCCTTGGCTCCATGGATCAAGGTGGGTATTAATTCCCCTGCACAGGTAGGCAGGAGAGGACGGGTTATTTGATAAAGGAAAATAAATGGGTTACTTTTGAGTAAATAGATGGAGCTAAGCAAACAGAGTCAGCACCTCCTGGTTGCCACCTTCCTCTCTGCAAAGCCGGGCCCAGCTTGACCCCATGGGCAGCCTTCCTGGGTTCTCTCGGCACCACCCCCTTTCTCAGGGGGTTTCAGCCCCAGATCCTGTGCACCTTGCCAGCCTTTTATCCTCATTAGGGATGTTCGCGACTTTGGCTTTAATAAAACCAGGGGTGACCAGGGGCTGCAGAACAGCCAGTGTGTTATTGCTTTCATCTTCACCCTCTGTCAGGGGAGGCCACCATAGGGCCCCTGATTGGTAAGGAGCTCCCTGGTGCTGGGGAGGTCACTGCTGTCCAGAAAGCAGCAGAATCCAAGTTGGCCCTCTCGACTGCTAACCCAGGGGCTGACAGGGTGGGTCTGAGCCCAGCAGCGGCTGGTTAGCGTCTTGGCTAATGCTTGCAGGGGGTAGGCCTGCAGCCAGGATGTCGGCTCCTGGAGCAGTCTGTCCTTACATGCACGCAGCCTCTCAAGCTACACTGCTGCGCGTTATAGTAGCACTCTCCCCTGGCTGCAGTATCCAGGCGTCTGGGCAGGAAGATTTGTAAAGGCCCATCTATTGCACCACACTGCCCTTGCTGGTTCCCCAGCTGCCCATCTGCAACAGCTCATTAAAGCACTTCTCTCCCCTTGATGCACTCACACAGCCCTAGGCATAGAAAAAAAATTCCTATCCGTGGACTGCCTGGGAAAGAGCAGTGAACCACAAGTCCGGAGACTTGGGCATTAGTCCCTCCACCACTAACTAGCCCAGAGATGTCGGGCTCATCATTTCACATCTCTGGGCTTCGGTCTGTAAAACTGAGGGCGTTGCACTAGATGTTGTAGCCTTAAGGTCCCTGCCAGCCATAAAAACCAAGCATTCAAACTGGAAAATCCATCGTCAGGCATCATCAATTGAGATGGCCCAAGGATGCCTAAGTGGTGTCTGTCTATTACCCACCTCAAGGTATCTAGCAACTTTGTTTTGAAATTCAAAGACACTCATTCCTTCGGTTCCTAATGCCCCCCAAGTGTTTTTTGTTCTTCTCCAGGGCTAGCCTTCTTCCTCCTAAATAGGCAATGAGCGGCGTCAATGCCTCAGCGTCCGTCTTGGGAATCCAGGCTGAGTGAAACAAGAACGATGCTTCCCCATCTCTTAGAGAACACTTCTAGTCTCTTAATCATTAAGTGGCTTGTCTGAATTTCCCATCATCAGCAGAGAAGCATCCGCTACACTTTCGGAAAAGCCACAGGAGAGTAAAAGGATCTCTGAAGCACTGGGCAGGAAGTGCTGTTCAGTTACCCTGGGGCTGGGGGGGCTGGAAGAGAGATGGGGTGGAAGCGAGTTTGGCTCCAATGGGTAAAGAAACGGCCAGTGAGCAATCCCTCTGTGTGGGCCTGGGGCTTGGAAGTGGGGTTAGAGGTGAGTCAGATGTGGAGGCTGGATGCCGGGACCGCTCCCACAGCCCCCCAGACCTCTTCAGAGCCCACGCCACGACCGTAACCTTTACCTTGATTGTGGGGATTATATGATGAATGCTGTGTCCTCATTAGATGGTGGGCTCTTTGGGAGCAGGGATAGGGTTTGGTGTTACTCATCATCAACCCCCCACGTCTAGCCCAGGGCCTGATTCACAGTAAGAGCTCAGGAAATACTGGCTTGATGAAGGAATGGTTGAGCCTATGGATTTGGGGTCAGGCCGCTCTGGGTCCAGGTTCCAGCTCTGACGTTTATGAGGAGTGTGGCTTACTTTAATCCTCTCACGGTCTTGGTTTTCTAATCTGTGAAATGGGGCTAATAACAGTATCTACCTCTTAGGACTGTTAAGATTAAGCGAGGTAATTTGTGTAAAGCGATTAGCATAGTGCCTGGCACAGAGTAAGCGCTCAGGAAGCATTAGTTGCTATTATAATTATTATAACTACAATGACTATTGTTATCAAGAGTTCACAGTCTTGGTGCAGGGGCAGGGGAGAGAAAGGCACGTGGGTAAGCAGTGGTATCTGGCTTGCTCAGTGAGCCCTGGAAGAGAGGTGTGGACAGATGTAGGAGGTAGACGAGGGAGGAATAAACTCTGCGAGGGATTCCAGGGTAGACTTCCCAGAGGGGGTGAGACTTGGTAGGATCCGGCGAGGTGAGTGAAAGGAGCTGACAGCAGAAGAAACAAGCAAGCACATTCCAGGCAGGGGGTCAGCGGGCGCACAAAGACACAGGGGGCAGGCGCGGAGGTCCCACGTGGCTAGAGGGCAACGTGGACACAGGGTGGGCAAGAGCAGCCCAGACAAGGCTGTGAACAGGGCAGGGCCCACCGTGTCTGCCTCAGGGCCCACACCTAGCAGCTTGCCCTTGACCCTGCAGGTGTCTTCTGCCCCATCTCCCTCTCAGCCCACCGCACCACCCTCCACCCAGACCGCCACACCAGAGACCATCTTCACGTGTGTCATTCATTCGTCACCCGCCTACTAAAGGTTCCCAAATACGGGGAGACAGTAGTGGTGAGACAGACGGAGTCCCAGCCCTCCAGGAGCTTATATTCTGGGGGAGGGCGACAAAAATAAAGTAAGCAAGAGAGTATCCGAAGGTGCTGGGTGAACCAGGGCCAGGACAGAGGGTAGCGAATGGAGGGGGGGGGGCAGTTTAGACAGAGTGGTCAGGAGGCCGGTCTGACCTGAGGTGGGGGAGGTGGCCTGCCAGGAGGGGACAGTGAGGAGCGCCACGGGAGTGGCACACGGCGTGGCTGAGAGGCGCTGTGCTGGGGAGCCCCGGGTTAGGGAGACAGGGCCAGGTCTCAGAGGCCCTGAAAGAAGTTTGGATTTTCTCCCCTGTGAAAAGCAGGACCTCAGCAGGCTTGCAGAAAATGGATGGCCGGGGGAAGAGTGGAAGCCAGAAGGATCCTAGCTTCCTCACCCGCCTGCAGCCTCCACACCCAGTCAGGTACTCCGCCATGCTGTTCTGCCACCTAAGAGTCCGCAGACTCCGAGGCCCTCTCTTCCCCTCCCGCCCGCACTGCCTTAGTTCTGACCCGCACCAGCTCTCGCCTGGACCGCCCAGCTTTCTGACTCCCTCCCCCCGACCCCTCTGATCTATCCTCCTTGCTATAAACAGGGGGTCGTTCTCCTGCTCAGAATCCTTCAGTGGCTCCCCATTCCATACCTGTTTTGTAACTGGAAAACTCTTCTTCAAATGAAATATTGTTAGAAGTCCAAATATATACAATGGATGAAAAGTGGCTTAGAGACAAAGCACCCAGAGCTCCTACCTTCAACCCCTCCTTGGAGCTTCTAGGAGTCAGCTTGAAAATCACTTACCCACAGCATTGTGTGGCATTCAGGTTCCTTCATGATTTGGCCCTTGCCTTTCTTGCCAACCATTCTGGTCCAGGTGCCCTATTATGGGCTGTCCTGTCCTAAGTGCTCATACGTACGGAGCCATATAAATTTCACAAAAGCCTTATGATTATCTGCCTTTTCTCCATGGGGACCCTGATGTGCAGTGAGGCTATGCCTCTGGCCCAGCCCACAGCTACTACCTGGCGGAGCTGGGATGTGACCCCAGGCAGCCAAGCTCGAGAGCCCACAGTTTCAGGCACTACGGCATCTTGCCTCTCTATAACTGCCCCTCCCAAACCCTCCAGGTTCTTTTGTACCTTCATGCCTTCGCCCTGTTCTTTCCACTGCCTGAAATAACCTCTCCCTCCCTCTGACTGTCCCGGACAACACTCCTCTTTCCAGCCCAGCTGTCCTGTTCCCTCCTCTTGGGTCACCTCCTCTCACTCCTCTGGTCAGACTTGGGGTGTCTCCCATGGCCCCTGGGTCTAATGGCCTAGGGGACAGGAGTTACGAACGCCTTGAAGCCCGGCAAGGCACATCTGGGACGAAATCAGCAGGATCTGGTGACCCGCTGGCGGAAGGGGATGCAGCGGAGGAGGGCGGAGACTGACACCCCGGCTGCCCGAGCCCGCATGGCTGAATCAGCTCTCTGCTGGGGGAGGGGAGCGGATCCGGCTGTGAGCCCCGGGCTGTTCCCTGCTCCTCCTTGGGCCTGGGCTTGCAGGGCTGGGGAGAACGCCCAATGCTGGGGGCGGCCGGGGTAGAAGGCGGGCTGTGTCTGTTGTGCTGCTCGGGCTCCCTGCTGGGAGCTGGGGCAGCTTCTATTTGTTCTGACTTCCACGCCTGCTTTTTCTCTCAAGTGTTTTCTGCCCCAAGGGCATTGCAGCGTTATGAATAAATGATCTAGCAGAATGGAGGCGCCTTCAACGAACTCCATACGCTCTGGCTGCAGCCTGTGCTGTGGACACTGGAAGCCTGGGACCCGGCCCGGCCCGTGGAGAAGGAGGCCCTCCAGCTCACAGGGAGCAGGGAGGTGAGGGAGACCCTCACGGTGGGTTTGGTCCCGGGGGACCCCTTGAGACACTACAGCACATCAGTGGGAGACAAGTGTTTCTCTATCTGAACATCTTCAGGGAAACAGATGGTTTTATTTAGGAAACTTTTTCACAGCCTCTCCTTCGTGAACCTACCCTTGCAAAGAGGTTTAGTGTTTCACACGCACCATTACTTTTGGGCAAATATCCATGAGTCAGAATCACACTGGGAGGTACAGATCTCTTCCTAATGACTTTAAAAAAAGTGGGTAGAGAGGGAGAGGAGCTATGAGGGGCTGGAAGGAGTCTGAGGAGAGCAGAGTTTGGGGAAGTTCTAGAAGAGATGGAGGCAATGCCTGGTCAAGTCGAAAAGTCTGCACCACGGGTGCTTGTCTGTGAGAGGCCAGGGTCGAGGACTTCACCTCCGCTCTGGTCCATCCATCTTCACTAATGACAGGAGTTAATGGCACATTAGTGAACTTAATGATGAGAATCTGTCTTCATTTCTTGCCTCAAGTTGTCCTGCCACGTGGCTGTCAAACAGCTGTCAGTTTCGCCCGGAAAGGGCGGGCAACTCAGCGGTGAGTGATCTGCTCTCTGCCCGAGCAGGGCTGTGGCCGCAGGGCTCTCGGCAGGAGGGAAGCTGCCCTGGTCCGAGTGGGGCAAGTCTCCTGGGACAGCAGAGGAACATTTCTGCAAACAGGTGCCCTGGGGATGCCAACAGGCAGGGCTTTGGTGCCAGACAAGGGCACGTGCTTGAACCACCAGTGATGGGGGCTTTAGCTTCTTCATATCTTTGCTGACCTGAAGGTTTAGGTTTTCACCTGTCTCCTGCTCCAGACACTCCAGATGCTCCAGACCTCTGGGTCTTGCTGTGATGAGGCTCCTCTCTGAAGACCCTCTTTGCAGCCTTTCATGGAGTTGCCCACGCTGCTCTTAAAGCATTCTCTTCGTTCAGTTCTCCTCCCACATCTGCAGCTACCCCTTTCAGTCCCTGCCGGATCCTCCTCCCGCCCCTACCGCTAAGCAGTGGGTTCTAAACACTCATTCTCTCCTCACTCACCCACAGCATTAACGCCCATCCCCATGCTCGTGACCCCCGAATTTATGGCGCCTTCACCGGCCTCTCCTCTAGACTCCAGCCTCATACGTCCAACATGACATCCCATCCTGGATATCTCATAGAAATTCAAACTTCTCAGATGCTCAGGGTGAACTCTGAGCTTCTTCTGTTTACATTTTCCTCGTGTTTTCTCCAACTCAGGAAATGGCCCCTCCATCCATCCAGTTTGTCCAGGCAGAAACAAGACCTCATCATTGATGCCTGCCCTCCTTGCTCCTTTGCATTTAGTTCAACCTCAAGCCCTGTCAATTCTATCTCAATTCAATCTTGAGTCTACCCACCTCTCTCCACCTCCAGCGCCACACAGAGGGCAAAATCCTGTCTTACTTGCTCACATGCCACAGCCTCCTAACAGGCCCCCTGCTTCCCTTTGTTCTCCTGCCCCGCTTTCCATACAGCAGCCAGAAAGCACTTCCAAAACTGTAAGATGGACCATGTCACTCCTCTGTTTGAAACCCTCCAGTGGCTTCCCCCTGTGGTAGAATAAAAGTCAAAAACCCTTCCCAAGACCTACAGGGGCCCTACATGATCAGGGCCCAACCCTTCCCCCTCCCCCTGCCTCAGCCCTCCTCACTACGCATTAGGCCCTCAGGCTCTTTCAGCTCAACTGTGCCCCCGGGACTTTGCACATTTGTCTCCCTCTGCTTGATCATTCTTTTCCCAACTCTTCACATTGCAGGTGTCCTCTCATCCTTCAGGCCGCTTCCTCCAAAGCCACAGCCCCTGCTCTAGACTGTGTGTTCCCAAAGGACAGGGACTGGGTCTGTTTCACCAGGGCCAGGACTAGGGCAGAGTAAACCAAAGCGCCCAGGGTGCAAAAGCAAAGGCGGTGGAGGCCCTCATTCTTAGCTTCACTCACGCATGCCTCCAAGAGCGAATGCTTCCATACACTCTGCCCTCTTGGTGCCTTGCTTACCTTACCCTGGTCCCTGTCCCGTATTTTACTCACCACTATATTCCCAGGACTAAGCACAGTGCCTGGTAAATAAATAACACAGGCTCACCAATATTTGTTGAATTAATGAGCAACTCAGCTTCCTGGGGTGCACCTGGTTAGAAGGTGGTGAAAAGGACGGGTGTGGGCCCTTGCATAACCTCAGCCTCGGGTCTGTCCGGCAGTGTCCCTGTGGGTAACGAGATGTGGGTAACAGCTCAGGGTGGAGCGTCATAAGTTGTTGCTCAGGGTGTGGTCTGGAGGTCTCCTGAGTTGGACTCACTTGGGGAGGTGGGGACTTGACGCCTGAGCTGCGCCCCAGGTCTACAGAGTCAGGATCTCTGAGGGTGGGACCTACATGTGCGAATGATTGACAGGCTTCCCAGGTGATTCTTCTGCATCCTCGGTTTGTAGCATAAGGCAAACGAGGAGATTCCGAGGCTGCCCTGGACAAGACCCTATTAGAGCCTCTGCAACATGGAGTATGACGAAAGTCATTCAATATCAGTGTTGCCAAGCAAAAGTTAGGATCATAGAAGGGTCTCTTCTCCTTGGTTAGGTGCGAACAAAGTTCCAATGGATCAAAGCCACGCTGAGCCACCTGGAGCGCTTAGCTCACCACCACCCTTCGCTTTTTCCCTAGGCACCTCAGTCACGCCGCAGAGCTGAGTTTTAGCAAGAAGGGGCCTCACCCAAATTTAGATGGTTTAAGAAAACTGGATAGCGCTCTAAAAAGGTCTGACACAGCAGCAGAACTTGGAACTTGCCAGAAATGCAAATTATTGGGCCCACCCTCACAGGGGGTGGGGCCTGGCACTCCATGTTTTAACAAGCCCTGTAGGGAAGTCTTAGGGGCTGAGAACCATTGCCTTGTGGAGTTAGAAGAACCAACTGAGCACGCACACTCTGGCCGGGATTTTGGCGTTGCTTCCACTTTGTCTCCTTCTTTTCATGATCAAAGCCAAAGTCAAGAGAGAAGGAGACTGACAGATATGGAGCCTCTGCTTGTTTGTAGAGCCCATGCTGGGTACTTATTGTACTGTACTTAATTCATTTCGTTCATACAACATTCCTGGGAGGAACCCACAATTATTGCCATATTGAGGATCACAGAGGTTAAGTAATCACCTAGGGTCTCAGAGGGATCGAGCAGGTCTGGGTCTGGACTCCCGTCTGCTGACTCTGAGGCCTTGTTCTCCTCCTCCGTGCCACGCAGCCTCCTCTGGAACTGTGCTCCATTGCACCTACCTTCTGCCCCTGGTTATTGAGGATCAGGTGGGCTAACGACACGTGTGGGTGTTTTTTTTTTTTAATACATTTATTTATTTGTTTATTTTTGGCTGCATTGGGTCTTTGTTGCTGCACGCAGGCTTTCTCTAGTTGCGGCGAGCGGGGGCTACTCTTGCGGTGTGCGGACTTCTCATCTCGGTGGCTTCTCTTGCTGCGGAGCACGGGCTCTAGGCGCATGGGCTTCAGTAGTTGTGGCACGTGGCCTCCATAGTTGTGGCTCGCAGGCTCTAGAGCGCAGGCTCAGTAGTTGTGGTGCACGGGCCCAGCTGCTCCGTGGCATGTGGGATCTTCCCGGACCAGGGCTTGAACCCGTGTGCCCTGCATTGGCAGGGGGATTCTTAACCACTGTACCACCAGGGAAGTCCCTCCCATGTGGGTTTTGAAAGCAAAATTTTTCAGTGTTCTGGAAGCAAGAAGCCCTAAAGAGGAAGGCTCTGAGACTCAGAGTCATTGCTTCTCTCTGCCTGCCCCAGTCTGCTTCCTCTTGAAAGGGGACAAGCGGGTGCTGTGAGGTGATCCATCTCCTGCTCACTTCAACCAGCCCGTGCCGGCATCCTCAGTCAGCCGTTCCTCATGAAATGCACCTATATGTCATCATCTCACCCAGTGGACACAGCCTCATGCAAGAAGACTGAGAGAGGAGGAAGCCGGGCCAGCAGTGGAAGGACCCTGCGCTCTCTCTGCACGGATCTTCCCACCTGAACTTCTCTGGGGTGCAGACACCAGGTCTGGGAGGAGGAAACCCTTCATGAAGAAACTTTGGGCAGGTAAAGTGTTTCCCTCTGTGTCCTGCAGAGTTGGAGTTATTTTCCTCACTTTTATTTTCCAGCTTCCTCAGGTCTTAAGGTGGGGCAAGGGGATGGTCTGCAGTCCCTGTGGGCCTCCTGGGAGAGTTGCAAGCATCATATCTTGGGATTCACTCCCTTGGTGTAGGATCTTTGTGGATTGGAGCAAGACAACTCCACGTGCCACTAGGCAGCAAGAGACGACGAGTGACTGGTCAACTCATCCAATCCTAGCTTCCAAGCAGGACCACATTAAACTCAACAAATGAGGCCTCTTTTAAAGACATCTCACTCACACCTTTCGCAGTGTTCCATCATCCTGGAACTCAGGAAATTCTCCTTGACGTCCAACCCAGTGCCTCCCAGGTTACTTACACACTTCCCTCCTAGTTCCCACCTGCTGTTTCATCATAACGCAGACATTATGCCTTCACAGTCTTGAAGACAGTATCAGTTTTGACTTCCTTCCCTTCTCCAAAGCTGGGAAATCCAGTGTCCTTGGCCTTCTAAAGTTTCCAGGCATTTCAGTGGCCCTCATCCAGACCCACAATAGTCATCAACAAAGAACTCTCAATTGGGGGGTTGGTGGGAAGCTGAGGTCTTGGCTCTTCATCCAACCAGAAGGGAGGGAATCACAATTCTGCTGCAAAACAGCCCCAATGGGGGATGCATGGGGTTTGGGGCAGAACCCAGGGTTCAAATCCCTACTCTACTACATTCCAGCTGCATAACCGTGAACGCCATTGAACTTGTCTAACCCTCTCTGACAATGAGCATCAGCCATCCTCAGGGTGGTTCCCTGTTGGGCAGCTGCTCTAAGCCCCTGATTTGGAGGCATATGAGGAAACCACAGGAAAGACTTTGCCAGCTGCTAGTAGAAAAGTCAAGATTTACGTGCAGCGAGCATACAATCATTCTCCTGCCGTATTGGGGCAGGCGGTGGCCCTGCACCCAGTGGATGTGCTATCCAAAGCCCACCTGGTGGGCTGAGGGGCCAGGTGTGCTCCGTGGACATCTGAGTCAGGAAGAGGACGAGGGGCAGCTGCCCTGGGCACGTCCCGGGGTAGAGGGTGGGAACGAGGACTTCGTCTAGCCTGGGTTTCAGAGGCCACAGCTCCTGACTTCAAGGCCCATGGGAAGCTGTGCTGGCTAGCAGCCTGCCTCATTCTTTCCTCCCAGCCCTGGGCTTCCCCACCCAGCAGCATCTTCAATAAGTGGGGTTAGGGAAGGACACCTGTGGGTCTTCTTGGGCTCCAGGCACCAGCTCAGGTGTCCCCAGCAACAGGATAAACTTAGGGGTAACATTGAACTTAGAGCCAGGAGGCCTAGGTTCAAATCCCAGCTCTGCTGATAGTCGGCCGAGTGATCTAGGGGGCGTCATTGGGCCTCCCTGAGCTGCGGTTTCCTCAGCTGTAAAATGAAAGCGTTGTACCAGATGACCTCACCTTCTCATCTGTAAAATGGGCTTAACCGTGAAGATGAACGAATGTGTGCACTTAAACCCCTTGCATGGGGGGTCTAGTGCAGAGCAGGCTCTTCATACACTTGCTCAAACGCTCAGGCCCCTTCCTGCTTTGTCCTGCTGTGGTGCTGCCTCGGGCTGGGGTTGGCCTCAGGAGTGTCCAAGCTGCATTCTGACAATCCACCTCTGGAAGGAGAAGCTACTGGTGGAAGAGGAGGGCAAGGGAGGAGGGAGCGTGGCTCCAGGACCCCTAAAGCTGCCCGAGGAAGTACAGAGCTCTGTGCTGGGAGGTTGTTCTGCACCTGGCCCAGGGCCTCCCTTCCCCCTCTGCTCACCCAGAAGCATGATGATGAAACACCAAATTAGCTCCATTATTGTAACTCCTCCAAAAATTATAGGCCGCATGCTCTGCCAGAGCCAGCTAATGTCTCCCACTGGTGAGCAGGTGACGCTAATGGTTATTTCCTCTCTGCCAGGCACCAAGTGCAGAGTGGCAGAAACAAAGAGTGAGGCTCAGGCTGGGAGGCAGTCCCGGGGGTGGGGAGGAGAGGTATCGTGGAATCAGTGCTCCTGCCTGACCCTGTGCCAGAGCCACGGCTAGTGCTGCCTGAGCTCCGGAGCGGACGTTCTTTCAAATCCTTCCTTCCCTCTCCTGGAGGGACTGCCTCTTGGCACTGAATGAGCCTGGACAGCCCCCGGGTTCAGGAAGAGGCCAGCCTGGCATTAAGGCAAGGCCATACCCGACAGCCGTACCTGTGGCCCAGCCCAGCCTCAGCCCCTCACGCTGAGCATCCCCAGGGTTCCCGCTACTCTTGCTGGGGCGACTGCTTTTGACCAGGGGACCTGCTGCTCCCTGGACACCCCCCATCTCTCAGGTCCACATCTCAGGCTCCTTATGCAAGTTGCAGCCCGGCTTTCCTTACCGTCCTCTCTCAGCTCCTCCTCCCACCCCACCTCCACCTGCCTCTGCTGTCACGCCAGACAGCACCATCTCCTGTCTGCAGCAGTGAGACCACCTGTCCTCAAGGAGGTAGGCCTTTCTCAGGCTGATCCGGGCCCCTTCCTGCCAGGCCAGGCAACGGGAAATCACAGATTCCGGGACCTGCGTTCTCCACCGACCACACTCCCCACGGCTCTGCAGAGCACCCGCCACTCTGTTTTGGCCCACGCGCTTCTTAGAGACTAGGGTGGGAGCTGGGTCTCTTTACAGAATTCCTAGCCAAGCACCTTCTGCAACTACTGCAATTAGCAGGTCGAGAGTAAAGACCTCTCTGTGATAATCAGTATAAGAGCTCAAGGGTCCTTGGATATTACAAGATCCCTTCTCGTTTTACAGATCAGAAAACAGAGGCTTTGAAAGCCTGGGCGGCCCAGTTGATGCTAGATGGAGTTTTTTTAACCCCTAGACCGCTTTGGAATCCCCTTCTTTCACTTTCCAGTTTCATTCCACATGTATGAATGGAGCACCTACAGATGAAGGCCCGGGTTAAGGGCTACAGGGGACATGCAAACAAACGAGACCCCGAGGGGCAGCAGTGGAAAGTCGAGAGCCCTGGATTCCACAGACTGCTAACCGCTACCACAGTTAAGGATGATTATAAAGGAAGAGCCTTCAAGACCCCACTCGTAGCTCACACCCATCGAGCACTCGCGGCGTGCTGGGCACTTGGCTAAGAGCTCTGTGTTTATAGATTAGGGGCTACTCTTGCCCATATTTTACAGATGAGGACGCAAGCACAGAGATATTCACAAAGATATGAGCCAGCCCACTTTGCTAAAGAGGAGGGAGACGTGGCTCAAACCCACGCAGCCAGACCACAGGGCCACTCTCTCAACCACCGTGCCAAACCAGCTTGGTTTTCTGAAAGGTTGTCCTCGGGGATCACATCCATTACCCTCACTACCCAGTGTTTTGGTTTCCTCTAATGCTTCTGGAGCCCTGGTGAAGCAGTGTGTGACAGTGCTTTACGTCTGTTATCTCAGTTACTCGTTTTTATAAATCTTTTAAAAAGAACCTCATTAACATGTCACAGCAAATTCATGAAATAGGTCTTATGATTACCTCCACCCCCTCTGAAGAAACTGAAGCTTAGAGGTGTTCATAAGGTTTTGGAGTTCAAAGACCAGGCTCTGAACTGGCCCCGTGATGTTGTTCATTATTCCCTCTGGTCCCAGGAGCAGGGGGTAGCTTTGTTTTCCCCAAGCATCTGGTTTATACTTATTTCATGGACACAGAACCCTGTGACTAGGTTTCCCTTCTCACACAGTTGCTAGAATGCTTCCAGGCAAGTGTGAGTCTGCTCTGGACAGCGTTCGGATGGTGGGGCACACGTACTGGGTGGTGGCGTCTCTGGACTCCATTTGACTTTCTTTCATTTATTCTTTTGCCACATTTGTATGTTGTCTTAAGTTTATTTGTAATCATATTATAGGTCTTGTGAGCTAGCTAAATCCCTTTTAGAGCAACACAAAGTGACAGACACAAATAAATGAAAGTTTTTAGTACTTGCTGTGCAACCTCCAGACAATTCACTCTGTCTTGCCTCAGCTTAATTTTCTCTATCTGCAGAATTAGAATAATGTCCCTGCGAAGACTTGCTGAGGACTGAATGAGACAATGTGTGTAAAAGGGTCCTGTAAATTCAATAGTGCCATGTAAGGGCCAGGTGGACTTGTAATATTGTTATTAATAGCAAGATGGGGTCCCGGCCCTTGGGGCACGTGCCCCATGAGCGGTCTGGACCCAGGGATTGGTGAGGAGGGCCTGGCTGGCTGCGACCCAGTCCTGCATGTTGGGAAGATACCCAGAGCTGCTGATGGGTTTCTCAGAGTGGCCCAATGCTGCCGTGGTGGGGTTAGAGCTGTGCCAGACCACACTGCCCATACCTGGAGGCTTTCCCTGGGGCTCTGCCCACTAGGAAGCCAGCTGGCTGAAGAGGGAGAGGTGATATCCCCAGGGCCACCCCCGGGCCCCAGAAGAAGGTCAGCCGTTCACTGTGAGGCTGTAGGGCTCCCCAGAGGGTCTTCCAGGATGTCCCAACCTCATCAGCTGGGAAGAGGAGACCACTCCTCACGTCTCTGGGAACTCAGGGATTCACTGATAAAGATGAGCGGTGGCCATGGTCCATGGTGAGAAGGCAGGCCTGGGGGGCCCAGGTTCCTGAGCCTGGTCTTCACAACCCCACCTCTGAGCCTCGGCCCTGCTCGCCTAACAGTCTCCCCCTCCTGTTCTCCACACCACATCCTTCCCTTCATGCTAGCGTTCTTCCAGAATCGCTTAATCCCAGAAACGTCCAGGCCTAACCTAGACAACGCGTCAACCCTCTCTCGGTCTCCAGAGCATTCCTGTCCCTCACTGCCTTCAGGTGATTTTTCTAAGTAAGAGGAAGATTTTGGATTTCATCAAAATGTTAATGGAGGTTATCTCGGGAGAATGGGCTTATGGTGCATTGCATTTCTTTTTTTGTGGCTTTCTGTATTTTCCAGAATATCTAAAACAAGAATATAATGCTTTGCCTTGAGGCAAGGAAGGGTAAAATATATTACAGTCTTACAGCTTTTAAAGAAAATGATCTCACTTTTGGTTCTTCGCTTTAAAACTGACTCCAGGGAATCTCCTCAGTTTGCCTCATCTACAAAATTGAAATGCTGATTTCTTACTGTGTCGAGAGTGTTAAATGAGATAATGTACTTGGAACATGCTTTATAAACACATTAGGTGTTATTGTTGTTAGTCCCGGGAACAATCAACTGCGGCAAGAACCTCTGGAGGCCCTTTCTCATTGACATTTCACCTCAACCTTGTGAAATACAGGTTATTTCCCACATTTTACTAATGAGGAAACAGACAGGTGATGTGATTTGTCTAAGGCCACACAGCAGAGGCAGGATTCTCACTCTGGTCTCCTGACTCCCAGTCCTGCTGACCTGCAGGTTCTTGGGGGATGGCACTGTGCTTGCCAAATGCCTTGCGGAGGCCTCTTGGATCCTGACTGACAGACCAGAGCTGGCCGTGTGGCCTTGAACAGTCCTGCTCCCTTATCAGTGCCTCGGCTTCCCCAAGAGTGAAGGGATAATCCTTATCCTCTCTTCTCAACATGTGGGGGACAGCCTGTGGAAGCAGTTGTGGGCTTATTATCGTCACCCATATGGGTACGTCACAAGCTGCATAATCTTCAGGACACAAGGTCTTCCCGAAATTCTTCTTTTCCAAATGCAGTTTCTCGGGGCAACCAAAAGTTGTCTCTCTCTGGGGGACTGGAGTCCCAGAGAGCCAATCAAGCAAGATTGAATGGGAAGAAGCCCCTTGCTGGGTCCCCAGTGTCTGATGGACGAAGCGTGCGTGCAGGTGTGTGTGTACACGCGCGTGTGTACAGGGCCGCCCGAGGTCTGGCCCAGGGAGGCCCAGGCTGGCTCCAGCTGGCCAGACCCAAGGTGGTCAGGGGACCCTGCTGAGTCCTCCCTTCCTCTCTCATGCAAGAGGAATAGTTGCTCAGCCAGAGTTTCTCTGGTAAACATTGCCCAAATTGGGTTGGGGGAATATTTTTCCTTAGGGAGCACTCACTCCCGAAAGTGAGCTGGGTGTCTGCCCAGCCTTGGACAGGATTTACTAAAACCAAACCAAACCAAACCAAACCAAACCAAAACAAAAAAAAGCCCTGTCAGCAGGAATTGGAATTACAAAGGCCCTCACTGCCTGCCTTTTTTTCCCTGGCCCCTTTTTCTCCCCAAGCCTACCAAAACAGCCCAGAAGCAAGAAGAAAGTTTGGCCCCATGTTTTTCCCCTTAAAGCATTTTCAAGCAGGTGCCTCCAGTCACCAAGTCAGCCTGTCCCCAACTTCTTAAGAAGGGACATGCTTATTGTGTTTTCATGACACACCACCAGAGCTGTTTTCCTCTCTCTGGAAGCTGGACTGTTCCGAGCACATGGTCCAATGTGTCACTACAGGGATGTGAGTCAATTGAAGGCTCTCAGAAAGTGGAATCGCTCGGCCCCGCGGGGAAGGAGTCTCATGCCGGTGCTGTTCTAGGGCTGGGCTGGGAGAACCCCGCCCCCCAGCCCTCCCCACAAGGGCTCTGGAGAAGGCTAGCCTCGGGGGGGAAGGGCTGAAGCAGTACCTCCCTTCTCCCCCGACCCTGAGCTGCCCCATCTTCCCTTTTGGGTTTTCTCTTCAGTTCTATCTGCCCCATCATCTTCTGCACTCTGTTTAAATCTCCAACCCAAGTGTAGACCCATACCTGGTCTACTCCTGGTTCCCACCGCATCCCTGAAATAGCCCTGCAATGTGAAAAAGAACTCCAAGTGCTGAGGGTGAACAAAAGAAATAACCACAGAAAACACAATGGCACACAGATAAGGTGCCTTCGAAGTCTTTCACCACTGGCCTCCAGGCCCAAAGGGCTGGGACAACTTCACAGGCCCCTCCCTGGAAGCTGTCTGCCCATTTCTGGGGAGTGGCACCCCCTCTTTTCTGGACATTCATCTGTGGTCTCCTAACAGCCTGTATCCTTCCTGGCTGAAACCTCATCCAATCCTACCACCTGGGGCCTCCCACTTAGGCCTCATTTTGGTGGGCAGGGCTGTTTCATTCTCAGCCCACTGGCAGAACTGGGAGAGCTGAGATGGAAAGTGGGTCCCCCTTCCTATCTCAGGTAGCAATTTCACCTGTCCCCCTAAAGAGGGGCCTCTCCTGCATATACAGGGACGGCCCTACATGCCCCTTTGTGGGCTCAAGGAATGCCAATTGCCATAGCAGTTCTTAGGTAAAAAGAGAAAACAAATGCTATTTAAAACCACAATTGCCTTCTATGGAGGGCGGAGCCAGCAAAGGCAATATAAGAGTCTCAGGGTTCCACTGCTCCTGGGGAAGAGGGCCCGTCATTCAGTGGAATACCTTCTTGGGTTCTGAATGTTTGCAGATGGGGCTGGAGCTGAGCCTGGGCTTAAGGGCTGGCAAGAACAAAATTTCCCAGGGCAATTTAAAGAGGGGCATAGTTTGTGATTGAGGCAGAGAGCCTGGGGAAAGTGGAGAGGAGCCAGCAGGCTGAGGGGAGCAGGCATTCTATGGGAGGCAGGGCAGGAAGAACCTCTGGGAGCAAGTGCCTCCCGCAGCCTCCCCTGCCGCTCGAGGCTGTTCACTGGGCAGAGGGGCATAGATACCCGATTCCCACGAGAACAAACCTCCAATTGAGCTCTGCTACTCACTTTGTGTTGCTTGGGGTGGGGTGGAGCTGGGCTTGCATCCCGTGACTGGGTCAGTGAAAGAAAAGGCTGAGAGGGGGACCCTTCAGAAGAGACAGACAATTAGCGCCAGAGGGGGACCAGGAGAACATCTGCTGTCCCCATCCTAGGAAGAGGTGGCTCTCGGGGAGAGCCCCCCGAGCCAGCTCTTGAGGCAGCAGAGAGGAGAGTTAGGGGCACATACAGTGGAGCCCACGCACCCGGTGTGACTCTGGGCTCTGCTTGCCACTGGCTTTGTGAGCAGTGGATCATAACGGTACCCGCTCTGCAGGGTGGTAGTGAGGGTTAAAGGTAAGCGCACAGAGCCTGGCACGTGGAGGCAGAGAGGCCCCAGCTGATGCCCCGCTTATGCCTGCAGTCGGAATTCTGTGCACAGACGGCAATCTGAATCTTGTTCTCTGATCGGTTCCCACCTCACCTCGACTCCTTCCCACCACATACACGCTCAGACACACGATTTCTTATCACAGTAGAAAACAGCTCCTGGAGAAACTGGTCCCATTGTCAAGGATGTTGGCACCCTCCCTGAACTCCAAGCCGTGCCAAGTCCAGACCATCAGCAGGAAGACAGGGAGTCTTCTGAAGCAATCATTGGCGCTTCTCGGGCCATCAAGACCGGGGGCAACGCCAGCCTGCGCTGGCCAGAGAGGGGTGAGGGTTTAAACATCTTGCCCCAGCCCCTCCCATCCCAGGGGCTGTCTCCCCCACTCTAATTCCCAAGGCCAAGTGGATTCCATGGAAAACCCTCCATCCCAAGTTTCGCTGCAGCCCTAGAGAAACCCTCAAGGTCTCAGAGACTTTGTCCAGAAAGGAAGGCATTAAACATTCATGGAGAATGAGTAGGTGTCATTTCAGACCTGCGAGGAAAACGTGGCTACAGGGGATGACTGATGAGGATGAATGAGGGCCAGTTGGGCACGGGGTTGGCAAGGGACTGGGGTGGGGATGGGAGCTGCCTGCTGGAGAGGCCACATCTTTCTACATTGTTGCTGACATGGAAACATCATAAAAATATGCTAGCACTTGGACAAGGCTGACCCAGACTCTACAGCTAGCTTTGTCTCCTTCCCCCTCCAAGGAATAAATATGCGTGCGCAGTGGGAGGCTTGGAGGTGGGGGTTAGTTGGTTTAGGGTCCAAGGCACTTTGATATGTAGTTTCTCTTCCCTCCTTGGTTTCCTTGCTGGCATTGCTTGTTGTTTTGCCTATTTCCACTCCCAGTAGAGACTGGACGTCTCTTGCGTGGACGAGACTAATTGTGACAGAGAGAGTGTCGTCTTTGCTCTGTGCCCTTTGACACTTCATGCCTTGGACTCCAAGTCTTGGCCCTCTTCCATACAGGATAGAGAGGTTCACAGGCACAGAATGAAGACAGGGAGTGGGCAGAGGCCTGGGAAGGGAAGGGAGGAAGGAGGGAGTAAAATAACCAGGGCAAGAGAATTCCCTATAAAAGCCTAGAGGCAAGGAAGACAGTAGGAAGAGCACAGGGCTGGGTCTCATGAGACCAGGGTTGGGGTCCAGATTCACACAGACTCACTGAGCCACCCCAGACAAGTTGTGTGATTTCTCTGGTCTTAACTTGCTCATCTGTGGCAGCAGGACATTGGGCCAGATCATCTCTGAGGCCCTTTCCAGCTCTGACCTTCCCCGAGTCCACGAGAAAGCAGAGTCATAACACCGGGATCCGCAGAAATTAGAAACCCTTCAGGGACTGCCCCAATTCTTCCAAGTCGGTTGCCGTTCTGGTCGTAGTTATACCCAGTGGCCCCAGTCTCTCTGGATTGCTGCTGATGTAGGGAACCCATTGCAATCCCTTCCTCCCAAATGAATCCTGCAGTTTGAATGTCCTTGATAGTGTCCAGAAGGGATGTTTGGCTGCTGCTTCCCTTGTGACCAAATAATCTCTCTCCAGGAGAAAAATGTCACCGTGAGTTATCAGGTGGTAGAAGCCGTAAGATAAGTGCATGCTCTGCACGGCAAGGTGGGGGAAGCACATAAAATGCACCAGTGTTGGAAGAATTGATTTTTGTTGATGCATGAGCTTGTTGCCTAATGATTTCCGGTTCATTCTCTTGTAAGGGAAAGATTGGATATTTATACCATTGAGATGCACAGCATACTAATGAAGGGCACGTGGGGCCAGGGCAGGGCAGTGCAGGCTGGCCCAGCCAGCTCGGAGCTATGGCAAGCTGCTGGCAGAGGAGGGAGGCAGAACAGGCCTGCGGTCTGGTTGCCAGCGGGAGCTGGGTTCTGCAGGCAGCTGGCCAGAGTGGGCAGTGGGGCTGTCCGGAAGCTAGGAATTTATCAAGGGTGAGAAGGGAACTGTCTCCACTGTTCTGAGCCTCTGGCAGTCTCTTAAGGCCATTTCTTCCGAAGCTGCAGGGAAGGACCTATTGTGAAAGGCTGAGTTTAGAAACAACTTAAAAGAGAACACCCAAGGCCAGCGGAGCCATTATTTACAGTCGGGTCAGAGCCCTGCGTGGACCAATTAACTTTGTTTTCCAGCCCCGCATGGGAAACCTTTAACCCCATGTACCCAAGAACGGCTACTGGTCCCACTTGGCCCAAGTGAGAGGGTGTGGAAGGTGCACATCCATCACCTCTGCTGAAGGGACAACCTGCAGGCCTGGAGCTCTCACCTGTGGTGCAGGGACCCTGTCGTCATTCTGGGATTCTATCCCCTCTCTCTCCTGAACAGACACGCTGCCTGTGGGATGGAGCTCGGACCCCACACCCCGCCTCTCCCCCTTTCTGGGTTCTTGATGGATTTTCAGCAACCCTTTGCTAGAGGAGCCTTGGCCCTTTGAGTAGTTCCCAGAAAAGTCAAGGTCACATTGGCTGCAGAACCTGGGGCCTGGCGGGTTGAGTCACGTTCTCAGGACCTGAGCTTTGAGCATGGAGGGACCCCTGGCGCACCCCCTTCCAACTTCCTTCTGGTCATTATAGGACATGAGCTTGGAGGGCGGGGCTGCAGGTCTTATTCTGGAGCAGGAAAAGCTGCTCCCGGGCTTCGACATCCCTAACATCACATGGCATCCTTGCAGGAGGCAACCAACCAGGCCCTTCCCCTCCTCCCCTCTTCAGGGAGGAGAGCAGAAGGAAGAGCCCAGCCAGCTGTCCTCTGCAGTGGCAGGGGCTGAAGGAATAAACTGGGTGGGGGCAGGGACTGGACATTGTCGCCCCTCCCCCAGCCTGAGGGTGTGGGTGCAGGAGGAGAGCTCAGCATTCCAGACAATAATGAGTATAAGGAGGCCGGGCCCCGGGGAGTGTGTGGGTAAATGAACATTAGCAGAGACAAGCAGCTCCAGCTGAGCAGCAAGTAAACAAGAGAGGCCTGCAGCCCTGGAGTGACCCAGGGCTTCTGACTCGGGCAGTGGGGTCAGGCTGCCGGAAGGGCACAGCCAGGGCTCGCGGGGGCCAGGCCGCTCAAAGAGCGGGCGGGGCTGGCCGGCTTCACGCATGATTCAGGGCAGCTCTGGCTGGAGGGCTTGAGGAGCAGTCTTCACGGGTTTGGCGGGCAGCCCAGGCCCAGCCTCGCTTACCTTCACACCTCCTGGGGCTTCCATGTGACCCTGATCTGATCTCTTTTAGAAGGTTCTCTCTCTCTGCTTCTATCCTGGCTTGGTTCTGCTTGCAAGAGTCCAGACACTCGGGAATTCAAGGCAGAATTCTAGGGATACCTAGCCTTGCTGCAAATTCCTGATGCCACGTGCTGTCTTGGCCTGATCTGCTCTGCGTGAGCCGGGGCTGCTCACCCACTTCCCCCCATCCCCACCCCACCTTTTCCCCAAGTATGGCCCATACATGGAGCTAGCCTGCTGGCACACTGCAAAACCAGCCTTCCTAGTCCTTGAAATCTTGTTTCCCTAAATGATACATAAACGTTAAAGAAGAGTTCCCCTAAAATGATACAACCCATGTCCCAATCTTCCGCAAATGACCTCATCTCCAATGGGGCTCCACCAGACAGCTCTTGGCAAGGCTGATGCTGAACAAAATGGTCACGTCTCAGTCTGCGCCTTACTTGATCCATTGCAGCGTCTGATACACTTGATCCTTCCCTCTCTCATCCTGGACACACTGTCTTTGTTTCCTAGGACATTGCACTTTCCTGTTTTTCCTCCTATTTCACTGGCTGGGGGTTATCAGCCTCTTTTACTTCCTCGTGGTCCCCACATCTAAACATTAGAGTGTCCCAAATCTCAGTCTTAGGTCTTTTCTCTAAATTTGGGATCTCAACTAGTCTCATGGCTTTTAACACCATCTATATGCTGACATCCCCTAAATTCAGTTGGTTAGCCAAGGCTTCTCTTTTGGACTCTACACACTTTTTTTTGGCCACGCAGCATACGGGATCTTAGTTCCCCAGCCAGGGATGATCAAACCCGTGCCCTCTGCAGTGGAAGTGCAGATTCTTAAACACTGGACCACCAGGGAAATCCCTGGATTCCACACTCTGTATCCAAGTTTCTACCCAATATCTCCAGTTGGATGTCCCAACGGTATCTCAACTACAACATGTTCAAACCCAAGCTCTTGATCTTCCTCCCCATATGGGTTCTTCCTCCAGAATTCCCCAACTCAATCAGTGGCGACTCCCTCCTGAGCTACTCAGGCTGACAACCTTGATTTTTCTCTTTCTCTACACCCTAGACCCTGCACCCAATCTGTCAGCAAATACTGCTAGTTCTACTTTCAAAATGCATCCAGAATCAAGCACATCTTACATTTCTACCCCCCATCCTTGTCCAAGCCACCATTGTCTCTTTTTCATGGCAATAGCCTCCCAGCGGATTTCCCTGTCTTTGCCCCGGTTGTAGAGTGTATTCCCAACCCATCAACTACAGTGATGTTTTTAAACTTTTGACTGTGGAACTCCATGAACCTTTCCTGCCCCTTTACCTCTCTCACTTCATCTTTTATTCTCTCTCCTCCCCAGTCCCATTTCTGCTTCAGCCACACTGGACCCTTACGGTTCTTTGAACAAGCCAGGCGTCCTCCCACCTCAGGGTCTTTCCGTTTACCATTCTCTCACCTGGACCTCTCTTCTTCCAGATATATGCATGGCTCTCTCCCTCTTGTCTTTCAGGCCTACTCTGATGGCCTCCTCTTGGGGATGTCTCCCCGCCTACCCTGTTGTACCCTGCAATCCTCTCCTCCAGCCACCCTCTCAACCCCAATACCTCACCCCCCACTTCCCGGCTTTATTTTCTCCAGGCCACTTACCACTCTCAGCCACACTATTTATCTCACATACTCATTGTCTCCCCCACACGAGTGTAAGCTTCATTTACCACTGCATCCCCAGTTTCTAAGACGGTGCTTGGTACCCCACAGATGCTGGAACACATCACTGCTGGTTGCCTAGTTCCCGAACTATCCCTCCTTTGCCTTCCTCAGTTCTCTTCTTTTCTCTTGGATCTCGCCCTGCTTGGTACCCTTTTCTGGCCCCTGTCCTTCTTCTTCTTGACTGCGGCTGTTCCTCAAACTCAGTTCTTGTTCTCAAATTCTCCTTCCACCATCTGCATCTCCCATTCCACTCCCTCACTCTCCCAGCTTCAGCAATCACCTCTATATTCCCCTTTTCCCATTTCATGCAACTTAAATAATTGTGTCCTTTGGATTACATTTTGACTTGCTCCGAAAGCTCCACTCAACTGTAAGCTCCTTAAAAGCAAGGACTATATTTGTCCTTCAATACCCAGTGTTCTTGGACCCAGATAAGTTCTTTAAGAGATCACTGAAGACATGTTGAGTGGATGAAGGTTCATTATGCTTCCCTCTTGCTCCTGCCCCTCTCCTAGCCAGGATAGAACTGGGAGCCTAAGATCCAAGGTGGGTACTTTGAAGGCATTGCATCAAGCTGCTGGTCAATGAGTGTCTGGGAGGTTTCATCCCAGGTGATTGACTGAGTCACAGTGAATCAGTTGTGCAGATTCTTTGGCTCTACTTGAAAAGGCCTTTTGTAAGCTACCCTTGGATCACACTGGACTTGAGTATGTGGGTGTGAGAAAAGGATGCAACTAACTCTTTTCTGGCAAGGAAGGCAATTTCATTCCAGGAGGCCAGCCTTCCATCAGCATGCTGGGACCTGTGTGTCCCCTGGGATGGTGGAGGTGCTTTCCTGACTCCCCACTAGACTGTGAGGCTTTGAGGACTGGACTGAGTTGAAGTTATTGTATCCCCTGTGCTAGCCTGGTGCCTGGTACACGGTGATTACACCACAAGTAGTTACTGCACAAAGAAAAGAAACCCATTGTATTCCAGAGAAGTTCTTTCTAGATCCCTCCCCCAGTCCAAAGAAAATAGAGAAACACACTCCCTTCCCTCTGACCCTCCCTCTTTCAACACTCTCTTGCTTCACTGCCATCAAAGCCTGGCCTAAAACTTTCTTTTTCTAGAAGCTTTCCCAGCCCCATCTCATCTGACTCTGATTTCTTTTCTCCATCTCTCCTCAACACTTCTGCACATGACTTGCAGTGCAGCAGGTTGCATGATTTGGTTGTGAGCATGCTGAATTGCTCTGTCCCCGAGCGTGTGCCCTGTGTGCGAGGGCGTTGAGGGGTTTGGGGGTCACTGGGCATGCTCCACACTTCCCAGTAGCTTGGTCAGAGGTAGGGCTTTTTCTTTGCCGTCCTTTCCACAGCCCAGCCCAGCTTCTGTATCCAACACATGCTCAGTGATCAAACTGACAGCACATAGCTGACACTCAATACATGTTTGTTGAACGAAAGAGGAATGAACGTCAAACTCAGTGCCACAGGAAGAACACTGGGGTGATGGTAACGGAATCCAAGTGTCAGCACAAAAGCTGCCCCCTGAAACGAGAGGAATGATCCAGGCCACAAAAAGAAAATCAAACCAGTCACTCTTCCGGATCCCCTGACGAGCTGCACAGTTTCGGGGTCTATCTTCTGTCCAAGGAGCAATGTAATCACACGCACTCCCCTCTAGTCATGCAAGGATGTGGGCTCTGTTGAAGACCTGGACTTGAGTCTTGCCTCTCTACCACCTTCTGTCTGGGTGACACTGGGTGTCACTTAACCTGGAACCTTCGTTTCTTTACTTACATACAGGGCACAATAATAAGGCTTATGGTGAGGATGAAATGGGATAAAGTTGGTTGTGCTCTTGGTTCCCGGTAGGAGCTCAAATAATAACCTGCATATTAATAACCAGTAAATGGGGGACCTGAAAGGTGGGGAGGGCGCTGAGCCTGTTTGCAGGACTGTGCCTCGTGGGAAAAGGAGGAAGGAAGCTTGCTGGTGGGGACTTGCTTGTGGCAGGAACTCCCTGGAGGACATTTCCGAGGGGCTTAAAGAGAGGACTGATTCTGCCTGACATTGAAAGGAGGAGGCTGTGTCTGGAAGTTCTGCCCTGTGGCCTATCAGCCTGGGGTTTAGGCCTCTACTAGGGAGACCACACTTCCAGGGACTGGGTATCTCTGCTCTGAAAGCAAGAGAGCCAACCACTTCTCTATAGGGGAAGCTGAGAGTCTCAGAACCTCACAACTTAGAAACTGGTTTCTGAGAAAACCACAGCTCAGAGAGGGCAAATCACTTTTCCAAGGTCACACAGAGAACACATGATAGGACAAGAAGTAAAAGAGAGAAATAAATAAAACAGGAATAATAACAACCAACAACCTGTCGGAATAGGTGGTCTGGAAAAAAGTGGGGGATCAGGCCTGGGAGTGGTACAAATAGTGACCCACAGGCCGAGTTAGAAGGAAAGGCACTGTAAGAATGGGGCTCAGGAGGCTGCTCTGTGACAGTGCTGCCCTAGGCATCTTGTGCATTTTATTTAATTTACTACATAGAATACCGCTATGAGGTATGTACCATCATTATCCCCATTTTACTGATGTAGAAACTGAGGCATGGTTTCGACAATGTCCCCAAGGTCTCAAAGCTAGAAAGTGCAGAAGCTAGAATGCAGCACAGGTTTGGCTGGTATCAAAGCCTGAGCTCTTTGTACACAGCTCTGCTCGTTCCCAGACTAGAAAAGAGACTGTTCTACCGCATAAGGCCCCCCTCCTCCCTGCAGACTCTGAGTCCAGGCTCCCTGGAATTATACAGAGCACTCCATCACCCCCAAAACACACACATACCTGCACACACACACACATACATACATACACACACACACACACACACACACACTCATTCTGACCTGGCGGGGACCTGGTAAGGCAGGAAGTTGGCCAAGTCCATTAAAGCCACCAAGCACAACACATATTTATGGCCCCAATTACAGCCTCCATGAAGGAGCTGGAATGGCAACAGGAATACTTGTGTGCACTGGGGTCTGAGGACTCTGCAGCAATAACTACAAGATTACAGAGATGTTAGCAAACGCTGGTGATGGCGGCTCTATTTTAATGATAAATCTACAGCTTCACATAGAAATAATGAGACTGGGGGCTGGAGAAGGGGGAAGGGAAGAGCAGAATGATTTCAGCCAATCAAAGTTCTGTGTGGAGAGAAAATGGCAAACCACGGGGAATGCCCGGGAGACCCCCAGAGGACCTTAGTCAAGCCAGGCAAGAGGTGGGAGCCTCAGTGGCAGACCTGCCCATGCCTGAGCTTCTTGATTCCAGGGAACAGCAGAGACCTCTGACTGTCCTAGCACGTCTTGTTTGCCTGTTTCTCACCCTCCGGTGGGGTGTATGTTAGCTCCGTTACAGCCTAGGCTTCCATCCAGAACAACCTGGGGATGCTGAGGGGAGTGGCCCTTGGGGCTTAAGATGTGCAATTAACAAAGGGCTAGCCTCCCCAGATGAACGCCTCCCGTTCACTAGCCTTGAAGCTCCATGTTCAGTGGTTGTAAGAAAACAGCACAAATGCTCCAGGCTTTGCTACTTCAGACCATCTTGGGCACTGGGGCAGGGGCCAAAACAAGGAACCTGCCTGGTTCCACCTTCCAGGGCTGCACCTGATTCTCCCATACAAGTGTGAGGAGCACCAGGGGGACAGCATTCATGGACTCCTGTGACATCAGAGCAGCCTCCCGAGCCCATTCTCACAGGGCCTCTCCTTCTACCCAGACTATTGGTCACTGACCCTCCACTTCAGTCCAAACTATGGGTCCCTGACCCTCTACTTCAGTCCAGGCTGGTTAATCTCTTTGCTACTCCAGACATAAACCATCTACCCGAACCACCTCTCTGAAGGAATGCACAGCCCAGGTCTCTCCCCACCATGCCTGGCTCTACTCACTTTCAAAATACTACTTGACTTTCTCCTCCAGGAAGCCTTCCCAGGTTAACTGCACCCAAATCCCATTGCTTCTTTAATAATCCTTTCCTTGTGCACCAACACATAATTTTGTTTGAATTAACTAAGCCGTCCGTCATTCAACAAGAACGTGCTGAGTTCTTACGTTTGCATAAAATGACACGCTCAGCCCTGAGGGAAAATACAAGAGACAGTCAAATGTGGGACACAAGCCATTCCTGAGCCACTGGGGACTCTGCAAGACAGAATATGACTCGGTGTATAAATGAGGGACCCAGAGAATAAATCCAGAGGAGTGATTGCTGTGAGAGCAGAAGGACTTCGGGGAAGCTTTGAAAGGTGGATTGGTTTGGGCCACGCAGAGAGGTGGGGGAAAAGCCTGTGTGCCAGAGGAAACCTTGGGAGCAAAGGCAAGAGGCAGAAATGCTGGACGTGTTCAGCGACCAGCCTGCAGGCCGGAGGAGCTGGGGACCAAAATGCAGCTCTAGGAATGAAATCTGGCAGGAATCTGGCACGCAGGAAAGATGGGAGCCGGCTGTGCTCATGTGCACCGCGCCCCACGATGCTGGCTGCAGGATTTCATGTACACTGAGTGCTCAGTCATTCCCCGTTACTAGGGCTTGGGCCTCTCTGGCCTCAAAATAATTACAATTTTAGAGTAAGCACAGGTGAAAGCACCAGCCTTTTATTTCCTTTTCCTTTCCTTTGTCTGATTCCTCACCCCCCAGGATAAAGAGCCCGCCCCTGAGAGCTGGCCTGCTGGAGAGGCTGTGGATGGGAGGGCCCCAGGGGCCTCACCAGGCAGAACATTCAGTGCAGACAGACTGCGAGCAAGACAGGCAGCGTGAGCAAGTCACCCGATCTTCTGCTTCAGAAACTCCTGGACCCAGGCTCCTCCTGCTTTTGACTAGAATGCTCCCCTTTCCTTTTCGCCTATCAAGTTATATATACCAGTCCCTCCCTACCCACCTGAGTTCTCCTTCCCCACCCAGGAAACCTTCCCTGGCTGTCCTAACTCTCAGATCTTACAACCTCACAGTATTTGCTACTTTGCATCACTAGCTACTGCATTAAAGTTCTGTGGGTCAAAGAGGCTGTCTTCTATCCCAGCCCCCCTTGCTCCCCAGTGCCTGGCACAGTCCTGCTTAGGAGGAGATGGAGGAGGGCTATAGTGGTACTGACTGAGGATGATGAGGATGGCAATGATTTGTCCAGCTCCTTTTGGACGATCTGCCTTTTTCTGAAGCTGGGCTGAGGACGGGGTGTGGGACGAGTGCAGGGACAGCCACGGAATTCTAGGATGTAGGAAGTTAGCATTCAGGTGAGGGGCATCCTCGGGCACGGACCGCATGCTCCAGGACTAGGGCTTCCATCGGGCCCGGATCTCAAGTTACAGGAAAGGGAGGTCTCTGGAGAGGAGAAGGGGGGCTCCTCAGAGGGTTGAGTTGAGCCCTGCTTCCCACAGCCCCTGGTCCTCACACCTACCTCTCTCTGAGCACTTGGGCCTCAGCCTCAGTATGGGGGGGACTGAGCCGCTTTTCTCTACCTGTACAGTCACGATAATGAAGCTGCTGCCTTACGAGACCACAAGGGAAGAGCTGCACCAGATGTAAGCTTCAGAGTGATTTATAAAGCGGAGCTCTTGGGCTTCAGGCTGGCACACAGCTGCTGTTCCAGCCCGCCCCGTCTGCCCGCCCTGTCTGCCGGCCCCGCTGCTTGTGCTGTTCTTGGGGATGACATTTCGGGAAAGCAAAAGTAGGGGAGGCACTGAGACATCGGACTGGGCTGTCCCAGAGACCTTCCCTGGAGCAGAAACGGAGCCCATCAAGCTTTCTCTCTTTGAACAAATCTATTCTTATCCTTTTCCCGCCAGAGTGGGGCTGATTCTCCCAGTCTCTCTCCTTACAAGTTCACCCCATAGATATTGAGTATTGATTGTCCAAAGGGAGGGTCTGCACCCAGAGAAAGAGTGCAAGAAATATCCCAGGAGACACTCAACCAGTTAGCGTTCAAGACACCAGACACAAGGCCATTGGTGTTTGGTGGCAACACCCTTGCAGGGCCCTCAGCTGCCTGGCTGGGCTCAGAGAGAGGCATGCCACCTACATCTGTGGGATGCAATTACACAGCTTCCTCAACAGCCACCCAGGGGACTGGAGAACACTGTCTACACTGGACCAAAGGGCTCTGGAGATGCCCTCTTAACTCTCTGTGCCAAACCTGTCCTCCCTCTTAAAAGCCAGCTTAAGCCCCAGCTCCTTGACACCGTCATGGTTAATTCCAGTTGATCATGAACAGCCAAGCATCCCCTTCCCCCATGTGTGGATTAGCCAGGTCTCCCTTCAAGCCCTCCCCACCAACTCCAACTCCCAGACTGGCCCAGGCAGGCAGGGCCTAAGAGCAGGGGCTCTGCTGCATGGTAGTCACTAGTGCTGGTTGTTAAGTACTTCCAGTGCCCCTTCTGGACACGTGGTAGGATTACTTTGCTCGGCCCCCTTGATAGTAGGAGTTGCATGTGTCTTGCTTTGGCTAATGAAATATGAGTGAGAGTGACATGTGCCACTTCTGCATGGAAGCTTTAAGAACTAGCACATGATGTGCCACATCTTCTTCCTCCTCAGGTGGTAACTATGGGGGCACAGGTCAAAACGGAGCCTCTGTTGGCTTGGATCCCTGAGTAACAAGGAAGAAAGGCCAAGCTGCAAAGCACACGTAACATGAACGAGAACTAAACTTTGGCTGCTTTAAGCTACCAAATCCTAGGATCGTTTGTGGCTATGGCATAACCTGGTTTATCCCAATTAACACAGCCTGTTCTTGATCGCTTGTGCCGAGCTTCCAGTACACACCAATGCCCTTGGCTCACACTGCTGTCTGAGTCAGTCTGTGGGCCTGGCCCGATCCTTACCCATGATTAAAGACATATATTATTTTATAGGTGGTAGACCTGAGGCCTGGCAGGTAGAGAGAACCACTTCAGAACATGCGATCAGAAGCCATAGATATCAGTTCCCTTCCCTTCCCACCCACATGGGGGCTCTGCTCCCTGCCCCGCCCCCCCCCCCAACGTGGACCCCAGGACAAGGACTTCCCCAGAGTGGGCTGGGCTATTAGTCAGAGTCCCCTTCGTATCCTGAAGGGCAGAGGCCCATTTGTCTCTAGGGGTGAGGAGGATGCGGGACACATCCCAGTCAAATCCAGAACTGCAAATCCTCAAGAAGCCCAGGGAGCAGGGCGGTACTCACACTGGTTGCGTACTGGATGTCCTTCCAGATGGAGGTTTCCTGGGACAGGTCAGAGGCCTCAAAGAGGTTGTCCAGGATGACCTCCCCGATCATGTCATGGCGGGAGAAGCGGTCAAAGTCGAAGACACTGAGATGCAGCTTGCGGTCGGCCAGCTCCTCATAGGGCACGGGGAAGTGAAAGTTCTCATCGAAGGTGGGGTTCAGGGTCTTGCGGTGCACCCGTGTCTGCAGCTTGCATTTGCGATCAGGCAAGAGGTAGATCTTGACGTAAGGGTCAGAGCTGCCACAAAAGTCCTTGGCGGGGAGGTCGAAGGCCTTCAGGATGTGCACGATCAAGGTCTCATTCTCATAGTCGTAGCGCAGGCTGAAGTTGATCTTCCCGCAGGTCTTGGCCTCGGTTTTGGCCTCGTCCCCATCCACTGACTTCTGCTTGTAGAGCTCGGGCTTGATGCGGCCAATGCTGGTGGGCTGCTCCGCCGCAGGGGGCAGCTCATTGCCGTAGTCCACGCTGGAGACATGCATCTGCCGTGGCAGGTGGCGCTTGAAGGACGTGTGCCTGGCGGAGGGCAGGAGGGGGTGAGAGAGTGAGGTGGGGGAAGGGGTGGGGGAATGCAGGCAGGCATGGCTCGGGGCCCTGGCTCATCCTACCCCTTGTGAGGCCCCCTTTTCCTCCTGCTAGTTGACCCCCTTTCCCTCTGCACACACTTGGTGTGCATGACTTAATATATGAAAAGTAGTTGGAATGGGGCCTGGTACATAACAAGCTTCAGTAAGTGTTAGCCATTGTGATCATTATCATTTTTCCTGCTTTACTGCTCCCTGCTTTCTAGGTTTCTTTCCTGGTAGGCACAACTCTGGTTCCCCCATTAAACCACAAGCTCCCTGACTGAGAAGGACCATCCTTGCCCACCCTCCACGTGGCATTCCTTCATCACCACCACTACCATCCCCACCACCATAGTTAACATTTATTGTGCTTTGGAGTCAGACTGCATAGGTTAATTTGGGCTCTGCCACTTTCTAGCTGTATGACCTGGAGCAAGTTATTTAACCTCTCTGTGTTATAAAATGAGAATAATAAAAGTAGCAATTGCATAGGATTGCTGTGGGTGTGAAATGAATAAATACAATAAAGTGCTTAGAACAGGGCCAGGTATATACTAAGCTCTTATTATCACATGGATTCTTTCACTGGCTCCTCATGGATACCCTTATGAGAGTCATTAGCCCTATTTTACAGCTGGGAAAAGTGAGGCTCAGGATAGGTGAGCAACTTGCCTGCGGTCAAACAACAAACTCTGTAAACGTGACCAAGCACTTCCATCATTTCTGGCTTTCAATCTGAAGACCAGGCCTGCTTCCCTTTGGCTGGTCCCCTGGGGGTCTGGACCCAGGAATCCACAGGAGCCCCAAGTTTTTAATAAATACAATGCCTTCTACCTGCACATACCACATCATTTAAAAGTGTTTCTGAATTTGGAGTAGGTTTTTGTCATTATGTGGTGGTTATTTTTTGTTGTCATTTTGTTTTTTTCAGTTAAAGAATGCCATGTATACAGTTGCTGTCATACGGGGAACGCTGTCAAAAGCTATCCTCGTTCTCAAAATGTTAGGAATCTCTTGCATTATCTCCCACGCACTGCAGCCTCCATCTAGGAGGCTGTATTGACATAGACACATCATGAACTTTTATGCCTCTGTGCCTTTGCATATTCTCTTCCCTCAGCCTGAAGTCTTTCCTTCCCTCCGGACAAGCCAACACCTCCCACCCGCACGCATCCCAGGGCTTACCACCTGCACAGCACCCCACCTCAGAGGTTCCCCTCTCCTGAAGTCTCTCCTGGCGCCTACCTCCGAGTTGATCACCCACCAAGGAGCACATCATCTGACATATTCTCCAACCAGCATATGCATGTGATTATTTCTGGTCTCTGATCCTCACAGGCTGGAATCTCATTAATGTACCGGATCCAGGAATGTGGAGGTAGGGAAGGGAGGGGTCCACCCCTCACCTGGTGGATGACGCTGGCTCTGTGGTCTGTCGCTGCAGCCGTGTGTGACGCATGATGTGCTCTTTGACCGACCTCTGCACCTCGGCGGGGATATCTGGGGACGTGTGGCTGATCTTCACGGCTGCCTCTAGGAAGCCCAGGGTGTTGGGGTCTTTCAGCTTGTCCGCCATGTTGCCTCTGGGGCTGGGGCTCTGGAGGGCCTCCGGGGAGGGGTTAGCAGAGGAGGGGCTGGAGGCCTCCTTGTTCCTCCAGGTCATCCAGCACAGCTTCCAAAAGAGAAAGAGAAAAACTGCCACCAGGGCCACGCCACACACAATAACTACCACTGTGAGGAGGCTGACAGAGGTGCCTGCCCTCAGCCAGGCAGGGAGGGACAGAGACAGACACAGGAGGGGAGAAGCAGGGAAGGGTGTTCAAAGAGGGGCCACACGGAAGGGACAGAGACGGAAGAAGAGAAAAGAGTGGTCATGAGAAGTCTGCCCAGGTAGAGGAGGGATGGTCATAGGGTTGATTCTCCGTATCCACCTTGTGAAATATCTGCAGCCTCGGGTTCACCTCGGTCTGATTTCTCCAGCTTTGCCCCTCCCCCCACCGCCAGCTTGGGGAGCACCTGGGTTGCCTCCCCTCCCCATGGGCACGTGTATGGGGAAGGGAACGTAATTTAAATAGCAGCCTAAGCAAATGTGCAAATTCGTGAAGCGTTCACATTTGGATGCTGTTTGAATTTCTATTAGAGCTGTTACTATGGCCAGACTTACAGCAGAGTCGGTTTTGCGGACAGCTCTCTTCCTCCACAGGCTGTGAGGCCTTGGGGATCCCAGGCTGGGCTACCTCATGCCCTTCCCTTACCCCGCGCCTGCCAAGCCCACAGCAGGAGCTAATATATAGTGAGTAGGTTGACTTGAAGTGAATGAGATCGGGCATAATCTCCTCGAGGCGGGGGATTAGGTCTAATGGTTCTGCTGTACTCCCGGAACTCTGCACATAGTAGGCTCAATAAATACTTGTATTAAGTTGGAATCTGATCCACACAGTTGACTTCAAAGCTAAATACAGATGATTCCGATAGCTGTCCTTTCCCCCCATTCCTGTGGCTATGTGAGAGCTTTGCTGTAAAACTGGTATTTTTGAATGTCGTGATTCGTTCAGAGACAGGCATTCACTGTCCCACCCCCAGCCCACCTCTGCCCCCAGTAGGATGCCCAATACCCCAGGAGAGCTGTGAAGGATGCCTCCCTCTGGGAGAAATTATTAAGCAGGCTTCCCACCCCACCTTTAGGAAGGAAGCTTTGAGCCCAAGGCCTCTTCTTACTCTGAGATGTCAGAGGCCTTGAACCAATGACGTGTTTGCACAAAGGTCACTTGTAGACAAGCCAGCAGAGGAGGCTCGTTTGGCTTACGTGATAATTGAAAAATTGAGCAATTCCATCATCACTATTGTCATCATCACACCAGATTCCTGGCTTCTCTGGAAAAGGTCTGAGGACTTGCTAACTGGACCTATGCTCCCGCATGCTGGGAACTGGCGATGCCCTTCGGAAGGCTGCGTGCTCACCAGCTGCTCTCCCTGTTACCTGCCTGGCCCCTGCAGGCCTGTGAGTTTGTAGCCTCTGGATTATCCTGTCCCCATGCCTTAAGAATCTTGGGATTTAAGATGAGAAATGACCCTACAAGTGAGGCTATGCTTTTGCAGATGGGAGCAGTGGTCCAGAGAAGGGACTTGCCTGGGGTCACAGGTCAGACACAGAGCCTGGACCAGGGTCCAGATGTCCACTGCCCAGCCTGGGGCTCATTCCACTGTCCCAGACTGTTTGTCCCTGATTAAACTATAGGCTACTATAGCCCTGTGTTTTTTATATTTGTCTGACTCAGGGCTCAGCATAGAAACTGACACATGAGAACGAATGAATGAATGAGTCAATCAATGGCACATAAAACAGCTGTCATTATCTCTCAACCAACATTTACTGAGCACTTGCCATGTTCCAGATGCTAAGCTAGACTGGGAGTATAGAGATGCCCGGTCCCTCCTGCGGGGATCAAGAGTACTCTCACGGCACATGGGCCCCCGCAACAGCTGTCCCCCATCCAAAGGCACCTGAGAAGGAGGCCAGAACATCAGCCATCCTCTCTGGGGAGTTGGCACTGCCTCCAAGCTCCCTGGTTGTAGGGTACTGGCCTTGACCAGCTACCGCCTTCAGGAATAAGGAATAAGAGCACAGGATCCTCAAGTCCTTAGCAACCTTCTCCAGCCCCCAGGTCCCCGCATGGAGACAGTGGAGTCTTTCCCCAATATAGGAACTGAGGTTAGTCCACCAGAGACTGCCAGGGACCAGAAAAACTGATTCCTGTTTAACTTCTAGACTAAAGATCTGCAATTATGGTGTGCATGCATCCTGGGAGCACAAGAGAAAAAATATCAGATTGCTCAATATTTATTTATTATCTTAAAAATAAGAAATCAAAATTGCAACATACAGGTTGACAGTAATAGGAATGATACCATTTTATTATTGGATTTAGTCAAGTTATTGAACATTACTATGTCCAAGGTACGGAGTGCTTTTTATGTATTCATCATTTAATACTCTCCAGTGAAATAGGTAAAGATTATTATCCTCACTTTGCAGATGAGGAAACTGAGGCACAGAGGGTTAAATAGATTGCCCAGGGTCACACAGCTGCCCAGGGTCACACAGCTGGTAAGTGTTTGGACTGAGATACAACCCAGACAGTTCAGCTCTACAATACCCCCTCTGTACGTGTGTATAGAACGTGGGAACAAAAAACACATATTGGAGGTATTAAATCAAAATAATTTTTGCTGTTATGAGTTCATGATCTAAATGGTTTGAAGACTGTTTTTTAGGCCTGGATCCCCTGGGGGTTCACCAGGAACGCTACCACAGATATGGGTGTCCTCATTCTAAGTATCTGGCCATCTCTGGGCCCTCCACATCTGTTCTCTGTTACAGCTGTTCCGGGTGCATTCTCTGCAATATGGGTCACCTTAAAACAAAAGGTGTTTCTAGGGTTTTGCTTTCCTTTGATCATACATCTTACTTGCTCTGGTAATAATTAGAATTTTAATGAGAAAGGGGGAGAATGGGGGAAATGCAGAGAGCGGAGAGTGCATTTAAACGTTCAGCCTGACAAAAAAACTGAATTCATAAATGAAAAGAGAGGTGGAGGAATCAATTTTTCCTCGGTGTGGTTGCTATTTTGAATGCGTCTCCACGTGACCCCCGCCCTGGCTGTTATTCCCTCGGAGCTGTGATTAGGGAAGGCAGAGGTATGGATTATTGGGAATTGGCACCCAGCGCTCAGTACTGGTTATGTAAGACCAGGAGGCCCTTCCTCTGCCTGGAGAATCTTCTTCCGGGATATCTCACAGGCAGGCAATGCAAGGAGAATTAGGTCCTGATGCTGAGTGGGTTCACCCACACAGGGGAACAAGGTGGTGAGCAAGGCTGGTAAGACCAGAATTAGGCCAGGATGGGTATGATTGTATAGGATTTAGCCCCTTTAAAATCACTACATGTGGCCTTGAACTCAGCTAGCCCGTGTAGCCTGGTTGAAGGTACATAATGGCCCAAGGGCTGTCCAAAGGCCCAGATGACCTAAGATATGTGCCTTCCTACCCTAGGCCTGCTGGGGCCAACCCACCAGGATGTGTTGCCCTCTAGTAAATCACAGGTGCATAGCAGCCTTCAAAGCCTTCTTCCCACTCATGTCTTGTTTGAACCTCAACCTTATGAGGCAGACAGAATTTTGACGGGCAACTCAGCCACCTTTTGAGTCCTGACCCAGTGCTCTTCATATTTATACCATGCACTGGCTTCGTGGCAAGATAGAGGTAAGCCTCCAGGAAGGGAGAAAGTCCTTAGCACAGCACTGAAAAAGAGAAAGGACTTCCTAAGTGTTTCTATTTGTATTCTTCCTCCCTGTCTTTTTCCTTCTTTATTTCCCCTTCAGCCTGGAGAGAAAGAAGCACTGCTCCAAAGTCAGACTGGGCTCATTCAATGTCCATCTCTACTGGTTTTAATCTCTCCCAGCCTCTGTTTCCTCATCTGTAAAATGGGTACAGTAATAGCATCTACCTCATAGGGTCATTGTGAGATTTAAACGAGATCACGTGCATCAAAAGTGCTAAGGACAAAAAAATAAATAAATAAAATAAATATATAATAAATAAATAAATTTAAAAAGTGCTAAGGACAGTGCCTAGAATGTAGTAAGCCATATAATAAATATTTGCTATTTTTATTAGAATTATCTAGCTCTGCCCAATATGATTTTGGACATCTCCTACTTCTGAAATTTGTTTAGTGGGCAGAACACGTGCAAACCACGAACACTAATAAACAGAGATAGCTTTAACTTTATCATTACAAACTAGGAACCACCTTACTAGTAGAAATAATATAACTATTTCATATATAGCTAGGTGTCTCTGTATCTCAAGACATAATACATACTATATCAAAGATCTCACATCTCCAAGTTTTTCTGTCAACACTCATTTGCTTGCTACTTGTTCAGTTGTTTTGTCATTACTGTCACCAGCCAGCTGGTGAACAGGAGCAAGCTCCAAAGGAATGAGAAGAAATTCATGGAAGAAAAATGTTCAACTGAGAACATGCTATGCTTTTGCAAAGTTTTCTTGGAAACTGGGGGAAAGAAGTCCATTACTCAGTATTAGGTGCGAAACATCTTCATTGAGGTATCAGAGGAGACCAGTATTCCATGGGTACCTGGTTTGGGAAACCCTAATGGCCAGTCACCCAGCAGCCTCTGGGAGAGCAAATAGCTATGGAATTTGGCTTCAGAAACACATCCAGTGACCTGGCGCTGTGCAGGGCCCGTGGCTTCTAGCCTGGGCTGGGGAAGTGGGCATCGCTGGGTGCTCAGACACCAGACAGACATCTCAGCTGAGCACCAGTGCCAGAATGACCACAGAGCACACCCACCCACATTTCTAATTGCGTGACCTTGAGCAAGTTACTTAACTTCTCCAAACGTTGTTCTCCTCTTTTATTTAATGGGGATTCTAATTATCCCTACTTCACAGAATCATTGTGAATATTAAATAAACTAAGGCTTTGAGCACAATGCCCAATACATGGTGAATGCTCCCAAAAGTAAGCTGCTATTATTTCTTCCTGTTTTGTTTTGTTTGTGTTTGTCTGTTTGGTGGAGGATAATAGTTTACTGGGTACAGGATGGACCCAAAGCTTGGCCATCTGAGGCAGGGAAGGGGGACACAGGACCAGATGGCAAAGCACCTGAGAGACCTCAGGCTCCTTCTTTCCTGGGAAGTTAAGGTCCCCTGAATGTCATCAGGGCAGGACCTGCTTGTCACCTTAAGTGAGATTGTCTGACAGGGGTGATGGCTCATGGCCTCCCTCTCTTTCTGGAAAATGGTAAGCTATTAATTAGCAACCCAGGGCTTTCTTATCACCCGAGTGACACTTCTTTCTCCAGAGACAGAGTCCTGGTGCCCCGGTGCCCCCTCCTCTTCTCTCCACCCACAGTGTTAGGATTTATCAGCAGTCCTCATCGCTTGCTATTGTTCCCATTTTTCTAATGGGCCTCCATGTCAGGAAGATCCATTTTATAATAGTAACAGACATTCTCACTAACAGATTGTAATTGAAAAGATAAACTGGGGAGAGGAAGTGAAAAGAAAGGACCATTTTCCCTGCTCCCCTCAAAGCTGGAGAAGGCTGGCTTCAGGGTCTGGGGCTGCTGATGCACCCTCAGAAACGGGCAATGCCAGGCTCTGCAGAGCAGGAGCTGCCTTGGCCAAGGAGCTGCCATTCAGACACAGATGGGGAGATAGACCAGCACAACCCAGAGACCAACCAGCAAGAAACTCAGAGGCCCCAAAGCCTGGAAGGAGCAGCGGGTAGTCTGGGAAGGGAAAAAGACTCTGGGCAGAAACATTAATACTAATACTAGTAATATTATTTGTTATTTATTTCTACATGGTAAGCACTGTGGCCCTCAGTGATCTCATTTAACCTTTACATCCTCCCTAAGAAATTCACCTCTCAGAGATAAATTAACTAAGTTTAGAGATGTTAACAAAATAACTAGTTCAAGGGTACCTCAGTTAAGTGGAAGAGCTGGTATTTGAACCTGGACTTTCTGATGCCAAAGCCCAGGTTCTTGAGCCAGGCCCTTGAGGGGTCTGGAGGCTGAGCTGAAGAACTACAGAGGAGAAGCCTGGGCAGAGAAGCTAGAGAGGTACTTCTTCACTATAATCAGGAGAGGGTGGGGACCATAATCTACTTTTTGGCCTGATGCTCTGAACCTGGGCAGAGCCCCGGGGACTAGGATTATGACCAGCCTCCTCATCCTCTATTTCTTTCTCCTTCCCTGGAAGATGCAGACACTACAGCCACCAGACAAATAACCAACGGCCCCTGGAAAAGTTGCATTCAGAGATGTACCTGAGAAATACCTGAGTGTGTGTGTATGTGTTGGGGCAACAGGGGCTCTTCTGTCCTGAGGCTCACAGACGTCCTCCATTAATAATAAGCTCTGCTGTGGCTTGTAAATTTATTAGGAGAACCTAGTATAATTAAAATTTAGGGTTGGGGGGAGGCGGAGCAGAAAGCCTTTGCTTCCTTTCCTTCTTTCAGAGATCCCGGCGGAACTACCAACGGGAATAATTAGCAGAGTCCAGACAGAGAAGGAATTAATGCTCTTGGAAAAGCTGTGATGAGGAGAGACAATGCTGGGTTAATTACGGCCGCACCAAGCTTTATGACTGGGAGCCTGTTTCCACCATCATTAGGGGATTCAGGGATAAATCGGAGACTAATGTGGAGTGTTAGAGCTAACAGAGCATTGGCGTTAATTTAGCAATTATTAGTATTATTTTGGCAGATGGTAACTGTGCCTTTCTGCCTGATTGGTCAGGGCATGTGGCCCTTCTGAATGGGGCAATCAAGCCTGGGGTGATGGGGGGAGAGGCAGACAGAAAGCTGCATTCTTTTCCCTCTACTCCCCTCTCCCTGTCTATACCTGCAACTAGTGAGAAGAGAGGTCTGCCTGGGTCCTTGTGCAGCGAGAAAAACAGTTCAGCGCCCCGCACAGAGAGAAGGGAGGGATGAGGTAGTGTCATACACCTGGAGCATCCAGGGCTGGAGGCCCTGCTCACTTCTACTTTCAGCCCCTCTGCTTTCAGTTCAAGTGTGGCTGAGTCCTTCTATTTGTAGAGGCTTCTTTTCCTAAGCTGGACCAGCAGGGGTGCCACTTAGCTGGGTCAGGACTTTCTCTTAGCCTGCTGTGCCCCGCTCCAGACAGCCCTACAGAGACCAAGGAAACCTGGCCTGACCCACATGCCTCAGTCTTAGTCCTCCTTATTTTCAGTCATACATCATATCCCAACTCCGTGAACAGGGAGGACGGAGTAACATTAGGACAGTTAGAAGAGAACACATCTTTTGTACAGAGCTTGGAGGGATGGAGCATTCTGGATCTACCATCCCCACTCTTGAAGTTTCCACACAGAGAGAAGAGAACTTCTAGAACTGTAAATCCAAGGGCTCTACAACCCCTAGATACTGGACTCTGGTTCTAGAATTGTAAAGCCCAAGACACACCATAGTATCCGAATAGCATCACCATGGGTTCTAAAGGATTGTGCATTGCACCTTTCCCCAAAGAAGGCAAAATCTGCAGAATTCCTTCCTTCCATCAAGGAGTGAGGGAGTGACTCACTCAGTTATAGAAACAGGACTTTTGTATTTTGATGAAATGCTGTGCATTTAATTTGGCATCACAAGCAGGAAAAATACCTGTGCTGCAAAAGGCCAACTTTAAAGCCAGGTGGCTGAATCACAGAACATCTCCAGAGTCATTAGAAAAGTGAACAAACATCACATACATCTCATGGCCATAGGTAAGCCAGAGAATAACCATTCCTGCCTACCAGTCTGGGAGGGGCAGGGCAGCTCAGGCTCTCTCAACAGATTCCTGCATTTTCTGGAACAACTCTGTACTTCTGCTTACTACCTTGAGAACCATACAACCAGAACCCACGCTACCCACACTTAACTCTCTGCAACTTGGCTCATGGAAAAAGTTTATTCACCTCCATAAGGCAAATGACATAAAGAAAGGTGATGAACTGCCTGCCAGTTTCCCCTGGGGTGGGGGTGTGGGGGTGGATATTAAGAAGGAGAGCAGACCCTTTACCTTTAGAGGTTTTTTTTAATAAAAAAAAAAAGATGGGACTTGCTTTCAGCTTGGACAGTTTGTGTAGAGAAATTTCCAAGTCAGGGTCTGATTGAGATTTCCTGTGCAATTCCTAGCACAGACCTTGGCATATAGGAGTGTCCCAGTAAATGATAGCAGAGTCTGAATCTCAGTTGTTTCATCTCAGGGTGTTACTAGAAATCCCATGAGCTAGAGACTTAGAAAAGGAGGAAGGCAGGGGAAAACATACAACGGTAAAGGGAACTGGGCATGCTCTTGTCACTTGCATTTTTCATGAAACTGCAAATGAAAAGATGCAGCATTTCTCTCACTGGAGAATCTGGACCCAGACAGTGGCTCTGGGATGCAGGGAGTTGGCTGGGAGGTGTGATGCCTGGGGGCCCTGGTCCCGAATACCACAGCATCTCCCCAGACCCCCTGCTCCCCTAAACCTCCAAGATCCCAAAGCCACACTCAACCATTTTCTTTCTTCTGCTATGATCAAGGGTCTCCTTCAGCCTTCCCCATCCCTTTCAGCCCTCCCCCACCCCAGCTTGGCCCCAGGGCTTACTGAGGCTTGTGATTCAGCAGCCAAAGTTAAAGTTCCCCAAGGCTGACAACTCAACCCCACTTTCTGAAGCAGCCTGCTGGAAAGGCATACTGATTGATCTGGGCCTGCTGGCTCTCACCCCTCAGCCTTCTCTCACCCGCAGCCTGGCCATCCAGGTACCTGTCGTTCCAGACTATGGGGCATCCCTCTGGAGTCAGAACACCAGTGCCTCCCTGTATCAGGATGTGCTACACACATATGCCAGCCGCCCCCCCTACCCCACTCCTAGCATTTCTGCCCTAAACAGACAGGAGAAACAGCCTCCATCCCCGGCGGAACTCGACAGGTGTGTTCTGACCTTGAATTAGCCCCTTTAGGATCGGAGGGGTCAGAACCAGCATTAAGGGCCCCACTGGAGATGGATCACTGGAGGAAAGGATGGAAGGAGCTGGGGAGGCAGGCAGGAAGAGACACACTGACTTGGGGAAAATTGTGTGTCTGTTGGATATAGGGAGCTGGGTGGTGTAGGTGGTGATGGCACGGAGAACCAAAGTCTGATAGTACTTGCTGGGCCTAATTTGCTCAGAGATTCTTCAAGAAGAATCAACCTCTTCAACCTCCATCACTGTACCACCCTCTAAAAGTTCTTCTGCATGTCTAACCTCAGTCCCTTCTGCTGCAGTAATCGACCCATTGATTAAACATTGCCAGGGCGGGGGTGAGAGAGAGAGAGAGGGAGTAGCGCCCCCCTACAACCCACACAGGGCCGAGGTGGGCTCCACGCGCCCCGAGGCTGGACACAGCTCCACCTCACGCACACAAGCCTCCCCTGGCCCACTACCCTCTTCTCTCTCCCCCATCCCCCAGCGGCACTGTTCCTAACCTAGGACGTATCTATATCTCCGACCTTTAACCTCAAGTGAAAACAGGGCCCTGGAACCTGCGGCCTCTGGGGAGCTTACCCCACCTGTACCTCCTCCAAGAATCGCGGCTCCAGTCGCGGCTTCTGGTCCCAGAAGAAGCGCGTGGAGACGAAATTCCCGCCTCTCGAGGCCCCCTCCTCGCTTTCCCGCGAGGGGGGTGCGCAGCCGCGGGGCGACACCAGCGTACCTCTAGGCCCAGCGCCACTGGGGTCAGGGTCGGGGTACAAGGAGGGGTGCAGGCTGCGGAGCCAAAGGAACCCCGGCGCCTTGGTCCCTGCAGGATCTCCCCACCCCCCACTCCGCATTCTCTCGAGGCTTCGCACTGCTCCCAGCCTCTCCCCGCGCAGAGGGGACGCGACCCGGTACTCCCTTCCGCCCAGGACCCTCCAGACGTCGGGATCCGGACAAAGAAGCCCGGCTGCAGCGGGCGAGCGCGGCCGCGCGGCGCCGGTGAGGCAGGTAAATACCCGCCGCCGGCCGGCCGCCAAGCTGCCCACCCACCCGCGGCTCCGGCCGCCAGGGCGCGACACGCCATTCCCGCTGTCGCGACTCCCGGGAGACGCCGCAGCTGTGCGCCGGGCCCTGGCCCCGCGGGGCTCGGGCTCCGGACTCACCGGCTCCGGCGAGCTCGACCGGCGCGGGCTCCCGCCTGGGCTCGGCGACCGCCTGGGACTGCGTCCGGCGCAGGGTCCGCACCGTTCGGGCAGGAGGCGCCCGCTTGGCAAAGTGGGCAAGAGGCACCGGCTCAGTCGCGCACCAGCCCCGAGCCCGAGTGAGTCAGAGAGAGACCGAGCGAGCAAGTTATAGGGGCGGGGGGTAGGGGGGAGGGTACCGAGACACCCTCCCCCACCCCGCCCCCCGCCCCCCAGCGGAGACGCAGAAAGCCACTCGCAGCCGGAGACACCCGGACACAAAGACCTCGTGCCAGCCGCAGATCCAAGTTTCTCCCTGAGAGACCCAGGGGGGCTCGGGCCGCTTTCCCCAGAGAACAGATAAACTGACGGACAGACCGACAGACGCACCCAGGGACGTCGACACCCCCGAAGAGACGAGTTACTTCCTCAGCCGGGATGTCCCTGGTCTCCTGCTCGCTCCATAGACCCCTACCCTGGCAGATCGCCCTCAGGGAGAGCAGAGAAACAGGAGGGAAACTGAGGCCCCTTGGGGCGCCGCGTCCCGGGAGCCCGGCTTTCCGCGGGGGCCCCGCAGAGTCACACAGGAGGGGGCAGTGGGATTCTCTCACTCCCGGGTCCCCTTCACGTCTCTCTGCTTGCCCTGCAGGCGATGGGCCAGGGCACTGGCCGAGGCTGGATCCGAATCCAGAATCCTGAGCCGGAGTTCTCCATCTAGGTTCCGGGGTTCCCAGGGTTGGGGCTTTGGGGAGCGGGGACAGCCAGGGCGAGAATCCGGGAAGGGAGGGGGCCTCGGCTTTTCTGTTACCTGCGTCGGCAGCGCTCGGACTCCGCTCTGGGGGCTCTAGCTCGAAGCTCCGACAGGTCTCCACGTCCAGCCCGAGAGGGGGCGGCCGGGCCCGGCACAGCGAGGCCAGGACCGCGAGCGCCGCCTGGCACCGAGGCTCCCCGGTCTCCCACACCCCGTTCATGCCCTGGACACCCCAGCCCTCCAAGCAGCCGCCCGAAACCGCGCCGCGGCCGGACTGGGGCGGGGCAAGGCGGCCCCAAGAAGACCCTCCCCGCAGCGGCCCCCTCGGGCTCCGTTCGGCTTTTAATCACTTCCCCGCAGGGTCTCCGCCCCTCACGTGGCATCCCGCAGCAGCTGGCAAGTCTGGCGCCTCACGGCCGCCCCCTCTACACCCAGCGACCAGTCTGAGTCCGGGCGGTTCAAGGCGGGGGAGCCAGGTTGTTCCGCATCCTGGAGGGTGCAAGACTCAGGAAAGAGCCTGGGATCTGGCTCCCCATTCACGGCCTGGTGTGACCTTGGGCCTCTCTGAGCCTCAATTTTTCCTCTCTGTAAAAGGGGTATAATGATTACGAGTGTTTCACGGGTTGCCTGGGGATATAAAGAGAGTGTTTGTGAAAACACTTGGTAAATTGCCACATGCCACACAAGTGGCAACGAAATAGACAAACCTATTACAGAAAGAAGGATGACCCCGCTGGGGGTGGGAGGATCTTGGCCAAGGTTCCTGATGGGAGAAATTAGTCAGACTTACCCCGAGTCGCAGCTTCGAAGGCAGAAAACCCTAAGACTGCGGGGCGATACGAACTGCAAAAAGACTTTCTGAGCCCCGCAATCCTGAGGTCCGCGGTACCCGCACGTTGCTATGGCGACGGGAGGCAGCGGCCGTCTCTCTCCATGGCAACGGGAAGGGAAAGTTTCTGGCGAATCGGAATGGGGGGCGTTTCAAGAGGGCTCTCAGTTCCCGCCAGACCCATCTCTCCGCATCCGTGCAACAACGCTGATGTTAACGCTTGCTATTAAGCGTAACAAGGTCCAGGAAGACCGAAAACTAAACGGGAGGATTGAGGCTAGACAGGGCAGAACAATTCCCTCCAGGAATCGTGGCGTGAGGTCCAGGAGCAGATTGACTGAGGGGCTCCTAGGCGCCTCACTCAGCCTGGAGGTCTGTGGAGAGCCACCGGGTCGCGGCCCTAAGGGGGACCTGTCACTAAAGTCTTGCGTTATCGGCTGGTCGGTGGGTAGGCCTCTTCCTCTGTGGGGTTCACCCGAAACCCCAGGCTCAGGTCCCTTTGCCTTCCTGGAGCTGGGAAGGAAACTTTAGCTGGAGCCTCTGGAAGCCACGGGGCTGGTGTGTACCCGGGTGGCGAGTGGAGGAGGAGGGTCTTTCCTCCTAATTAACACGCTAATTGGAAGTGGCTCGGGAGGTGACTCACGTTCCGGAGGCGGGAGATTCGGAGCCCCAGCTCCTGGCGGTCTCCATCGTGCTCCATCTGCACCAGCCGCGCTAGCCGACACTTGACAGCCCTGGGCATGCCCTGGGTACAGAGGGTCAAGCCAAGGCCTAAGAGGACCCTGACCTACCTAACTGGGCGGTTTTTCCTCTCCCCCTGCGCTTCCTAGCTCTGTCCATGGTGCTGAAGACCCAGTTGGTGCGACCGTCGCGTGGGCACCCTGTTAGGGAGGGGGTGTGGGGCGGCCAATTGCGGTGGGTTCGAAGCTTCCACCCTGACTTCAGGAGCTTGCGACAGGGGAGGGCTAGGAACTCAGGCAGGAGGGACTGAGCAGGCGTGATCCCAGCCACACAGTGCAATCCAGGCCGCCTTCCTGTGGGAGGTGCTCAGTTGCTGTTCCAAGAACAGGTGAGGCTGTGGAGTCCCCATTCTCCGCCCAGTGCTTTTAGAACCCACCTGAGGAGCCCAGAGGCCCCATCACTTTTCCCTCACCACCCGATGCAGAGCTCAGTAGCTGGGAGAGACTGGAGTTCAGAGGCCCCTTGTCACATGCTCATTAGCAGTTTCCGAGGGGGTTGGTTTGTGTTTATGTAAAACAACAAATGGAGAAGAACCGCTCTCTGCCCATGTTTATGGCAACTCTGTCACTCCGCGACGATTTCTCCCTCCCCCTCTCGAATTCCCGGGGAAATTTGCAGAAAAAAGCGCCTTGTGTTGCCTTTGCAGAAAATGAAAAACCACAGGTCTGTTCCAAGGGCCCAGGCCCGTGATGCAGGGAAATCAATATTTTGCTTTACAACGAGTGGGGGAATTTGCATCTAAACTGAAGGCAAAGGAGCCTGTTCTGAGCAGAGCAGGCGGTAGGAACCGAGAATTAACAGATAATTTCTCATTGTTCCCGGATTCTGCCTCCACACTCGGCAGGCGGTTCTGCAGCGTCTCCGGCGCCCCGGCAGCAGCTCCGGACCTGGCATTTCTCATCCGAACGGGGAGAAAACGGTTGTGCTCTGACAGGGCTGCGGAAAGGGGCTGGGGCTCCCCAGTCAATAACCATTGAATTTGGATTGTGCAAGTGACTGTGTGTGTGTGTATGAGAGAGAGAAACAAGAGAGACAGAGACCGAGATAGAGATAGGAGACAGAGACACCTGGAGAGGCAGAGAATGAGAGAGACATACAAAGAGACAAATATAGGAGATAGATTCAGAGAGCAGAGAGAGAGACAGAACTGGCATGCATATAAAGGGATGTATAAAGGGACACTCATTCAGAAAGAGAGATAAAAGAGAAAGGTAGTTTTTCTTACATTGAGAAAAAAGCCCTGCCTTAGTGGTCATTTTTCTGCCCTCTCCCCCACAGTTAATTGCTGATACTTGTGGTCACATAACCAGCCACAAAGCAGAAAAAAAATCCTCATGTAAAGATGGGACCCTTTCCTCTCTAGAACCCCTTTCCCTTACAAGCCCACTCCCAAAACACATCTATGCTTCTTCCCATATGAAGAGACCAAATTCAGACTCCCAGGGTCCATCCTACTCAGACCTGGGGAGGGAAGGAGAGAGAAGAAGTGAAATTGTTGCCCCTCAATGCTACCTCTCACAGGAAGACCATTCTGAGTTTTATTTAGGGGTGGGGAAGAGAAGGAGGAGAGGAGACAGCCAGCATGGCATAGGCAAACAAGGGCACAGGAGGCTGGGTTCCATGACTGGTGCACCAAAGCAGCCCTGGGGCAGTCACCTCCCCTGCCAGGGCCTCCGTTTCCTTATTGACAAGACAATGAAGTGGGATGAGGAGCTCTTTGAGTCTCCTTCCAGCAACCACACTCTAGGATTTTACAGGAGGGGAAAGGAGGAAGCTGAGCAGGGAAAGGAAGGAGGGAGTGAAGAGCAGGTTTTTCTGGCTCTCAAGAGAAGAGTGTGTCACAGATGTTCAGACTCACTTTGGGCTTCTCCTCCCTCATTACTCTCATCTTCTGTACAGTCATGGCTGGAGCATCCTGAGCCTGGAGCCCCCGAGGCCAGACTGCTCAGAAGCAGGAGAGGGGGCTGGGGGTGAGGCGAGAGGAAGAACGAGAAGAGGTCTGAGGCAAAAACCAGCGGCCTCCCACTCCTTTGCCCTCCTCTGATCAGAAATAGCCAAAGTACACTTCCCCTTCGCCCCCCCCCCCCCAACACCAAGTCTCTTAGGCAGTGGCCTGACTGCCCTTGGAAGCTTCCCACCCCGTTCTGAGCAGCAATGTCCTGTTGAGTTATGCTACAAATAAAATAAATTAAAACAAAATAATAATTTCAAATAAAAAATTAAACCTCAGTAGGAAATTGCTAATGCTGTAGGCGGGAAGAATGAGCTCCTTTGACATGAGCCGATGTGTCATATTGTCTTTCCATCTCAATGCAATTTCTAAATAGGGAACCCTTTCCCCATTCCCTCCTCCCCTCCAAACCCCCAGCAGAGATGTGAAGGAATCAGTCTGATATTCATAGGTGGATTGTCTGACGCTCAGGGAGAGATACAGAGAAATAGACACAAGCAGACCCACTGCTTTGCCGAGCAGATTGGAGCCAAGGGGGCTGTGACCCAACCACGAGGACCACTGATCGCCTCTCTCCACCTCTCCCATTTCCTGCTTACTGAGGCATCTGGCCACTTTCTGCGAAGATTTTTAACTTAAAGAAAACAGACATCAGCTCAACCTGTTCTCCTGCTGGTGGAGAGTTCAGCTGACGCCCTGAATTGGGGAATGGGAGTAACTTTATACCATTATCTGGAACACACTCTTCTATGGAATCCCCATGGGGTTTCTGCCAAAACAGCTTTATCGGTGTTTCCAGCAGATGTCACCCTGTGCCCCCAACCTCACACCAACACAGCAACTCTAGCCAAAGCTGGGTGACTTCTGCAAACCATGCCCTTCCAAGCCATTATAAGTGTTTTCAGGAATTCCTCCTTGCCTGAAAGATGCAGAAGACATTGCAGAGCCCTGAGTCAATGCCCAGGTGTTTTTGAGAGTCCAGTCTTGCTTTTATTCTAGGAAAGGTCCTTAACAATTCAAACCTCCTGAGCCGAGGGTATATTTGCCCCTGTCTCATTTCTTCCCCATTTCAGAGGCCCCATTTCTGTTGTGCTTTCTGCTCAAGCATACAGAGCTCTAGATCAGACTTGGGAAGACTGGACAGAGTTTGCTGCTTCCAGCCTGGCTTTGTGGGCTAAAGCAGGCTAGGGACCAGAAAAGCAGATATAGGTTCAAGGTCAGAAGGTAACATCCTCCCTAAAACAGTTTTGAACATGGACCTAACAATGTTGGGTCCAGGGCTTTCTCTGCATTACTTGAGAAGTGAGAATGATATTGGAGCGGAAGGGCTGGGAAGGAAGCCAATTGTGCTCTTCTTCACACTGACCTTGGATAGAAGAAAGAGCATCGGTTTTGGAGTCAGACAGACCTGTGTTCAAACCCTGGCTCTGTCACTTAGTAGCTGTATCACTTGAGGCACTGTACCTTAGCTCTCTGAACCTCAACTTTTCATCTGTAAATTGGGACATATAAGGCCTGCTTTATAGTGTACAAGGATTAAATACCTGGAGTTAAATGCTTACTATATTATGGCTGATTCATGGCAGGTGTTCAAACAAATGACAGTTCCTATCCCTTTCTTCCTTCTCTCAGATCATAGAGGGAAAGCCAGCAGGAACATTGTCTAAAGGTTAACCATACCCTGAAGATTGCCAAGAGCAAATTTGCCTCACTTAATTTTATAACAACCCTAAGAGGCAGAATGGGTGGGTGCTAGCAGCCCATTTGGTAAATGAGGAAATTAAGTGACTGGTCCCTGGTCACACAAGCTAGGAGGTAGCAGGTAACTGGAATCTAGGCCTTCTGACCCCTGGTGAGCGTCTCTTCCTTCTACTGGGGAGGATGGTGAGGGTATGAATAACTTTTTTCTTTTACGAAAAAAGGTTATAATATTTTCAAATTGACTTCATAATAAATAAGTATTTGGAAAGAAATTACAGAGTACTGAAAGATTCACTCCTGTGTCTCTTTGCAAAGGTCTTGGCCCTCTGACCTTAGCCATCCAATTACCCCCTGGACCCAGTTGCTGGTGTAGAGAAAAGACAGTGTCATTGATGAAACACAAGGCTGGGACCAGACAGCTTCATGGTTCAGGACATGCTTGGCTGCTTCACTCGACAGAGATAAGACTCCTCAGAGGACAGCTTAGGGAGTCTCTGCGATAGCTGGGTTGTGTCCTGCGGTCATAGCACAGCTTCCAGGAAAGGTCCAAGCCAAGATTCTTGTACGACCAGGACCCCAAGGACTGGAATTATCCCCAAGGAGCCTGGAGAGAGTTTGTAATCTCAGGACTCTGGCTGTTCCACTAATGAAAAGAAACCGGATAAAATGCCAAAACTAATTAAAGTGACAAATCCAAAAAAGGCCCTGTCAAAACTAGGAAGTCTTAATCCTGGATTTCAACAGAACCCAAGCAGGAAGAATCAACAGAGTGTGCATTGGGTCAGGGGCCTACAGCCCCCTGTGCAATGAAGGGCTGGAGCCCCTGGAGAGAACAAATCTGTTCCCTAAATTTTAGCCTCCATCCATTCAGTAGGATAAAAATCCTTTTCCATTCCAGTCCCCAAGCATCATCTATGTGTCTGCTGTTTGCTAGAGGTACAGTGAGTGGTTTTATTGACTCAGTCCCCACCTTCATTACTACTCCTGTACATTTGTAAAGTGGAACAGTTTATACAACGGTCTCACGCATGTTGTCTCATTTCATACTTGCAACAGCCCTAGGAAGTAAATATTATTACCTTCCTTTTACTGGTGAGGTCTCAAGAGAGGCTAAAAATAACTGACTTGGGATCATAGCTAACAGGTGACAGAGCTAAAACTTGAACCTGTCTTTTTACATCATTCATTCATTCAGCATTTACTGACATCCTACTAAGTCCCAGTTCTGGACCAGGCACGTAAGAACAGTCCTGTATTATTTCCCATAAGCACTGGCCCTCCATCACACACAGTGTGCAGAGCCCTAAGCATACGGCCTTTGTCCTGGGGGAGTGCGCATAATCGGTTGCAGAGAGAGACCACACATGAAATTGGTTTAAAATGAGTTCTCTGATCATAGTAGGGGACTTTAACACCCCACTTTCACCAATGGACAGATCATCCAAAATGAAAATAAATAAGGAAACACAAGCTTTAAATGATACATTAAACAAGATGGACTTAATTGATATTTATAGGACATTCCACCCCAAAACAACAGAATACACATTTTTCTCAAGTGCGCATGGAACATTCTCCAGGATAGATCATATCTTGGGTCACAAATCAAGCCTTGGTAAATTTAAGAAAATTGAAATCGTATCAAATATCTTTTCCGACCACAACGCTATGAGACTAGATATCAATTACAGGAAAAGATCTGTAAAAAATACAAACACATGGAGGCTACACAATACACTACTTAATAACGAAGTGATCACTGAAGAAATCAAAGGGGAAATCAAAAAATACCTAGAAACAAATGACAATGGAGATACGACGACCCAAAACCTATGGGACGCAGCAAAAGCAGTGCTAAGAGGGAAGTTTATAGCAATACAAGCCTACCTCAAGAAACAGGAAACATCTCGAATAAACAACCTAACCTTGCACCTAAAGCAATTAGAGAAAGAAGAACAAAAAAACCCCAAAGCTAGCAGAAGGAAAGAAATCATAAAGATCAGGTCAGAAATAAATGAAAAAGAAATGAAGGAAACAATAGCAAAAATCAATAAAACTAAAAGCTGGTTCTTTGAGAAGATAAACAAAATTGATAAACCATTAGCCAGACTCATCAAGAGAAAAAGGGAGAAGACTCAAATCAATAGAATTAGAAATGAAAAAGGAGAAGTAACCACTGACACTGCAGAAATACAAAAGATCATGAGAGATTACTACAAGCAACTCTACGCCAATAAAATGGACAACCTGGAAGAAATGGACAGATTCTTAGAAATGCACAAACTGCCAAGACTGAACCAGGAAGAAATAGAAAATATGAACAGACCAATCACAAGCACTGAAATTGAAACTGTGATTAAAAACCTTCCAACAAACAAAAGCCCAGGACCAGATGGCTTCACAGGTGAATTCTATCAAACATTTAGAGAAGAGCTAACACCTATCCTTCTCAAACTCTTCCAAAATATTGCAGAGGGAGGAACACTCCCAAACTCATTCTACGAGGCCACCATCACCCTGATACCAAAACCAGACAAAGATGTCACAAAGAAAGAAAACTACAGGCCAATATCACTGGTGAACATAGATGCAAAAATCCTCAACAAAATACTCGCAAACAGAATCCAACAGCACATTAAAAGGATCCTACACCATGATCAAGTGGGGTTTATCCCAGGAATGCAAGGATTCTTCAATATACGTAAATCAATCAATGTGATACACCATATTAACAAATTGAAGGAGAAAAACCATATGATCATCTCAATAGATGCAGAGAAAGCTTTCAACAAAATTCAACACCCATTTATGATAAAAGCCCTGCAGAAAGTAGGCATAGAGGGAACTTTCCTCAACATAATAAAGGCCATATATGACAAACCCACAGCCAACATTGTCCTCAATGGTGAAAAACTGAAACCATTTCCACTAAGATCAGGAACAAGACAAGGTTGCCCACTCTCACCACTATTATTCAACATAGTTTTGGAAGTGTTAGCCACAGCAATCAGAGAAGACAAAGAAATAAAAGGAATCCAAATCGGAAAAGAAGAAGTAAAGCTGTCACTATTTGCAGATGACATGATACTATACATAGAGAATCCTAAAGATGCTACCAGAAAACTCCTAGAGCTAATCAATGAATTTGGTAAAGTAGCAGGATACAAAATTAATGCACAGAAATCTCTTGCATTTCTATACACTAATGATGAAAAATCTGAAAGTGAAATTAAGAAAACACTCCCGTTTACCATTGCAATAAAAAGAATAAAATATCTAGGAATAAACCTACCTAAGGAGACAAAAGACCTGTATGCAGAAAATTATAAGACACTGATGAAAGAAATTAAAGATGATACAAACAGATGGAGAGATATACCATGTTCCTGGATTGGAAGAATCAACATTGTGAAAATGAGTCTACTACCCAAAGCAATCTACAGATTCAATGCAATCCCTATCAAACTACCACTGGCATTTTTCACAGAACTAGAACAAAAAATTTCACAATTTGTATGGAAACACAAAAGACCCCGAATAGCCAAAGCAATCTTGAGAACGAAAAATGGAGCTGGGGGAATCAGGCTCCCTGACTTCAGACTATATTACAAAGCTACAGTAATCAAGACAGTTTGGTACTGGCACAAAAACAGAAATATAGATCAATGGAACAGGATAGAAAGCCCAGAGATAAACCCACGCACATATGGTCACCTTATCTTTGATAAAGGAGGCAAGCATATACAGTGGAGAAAAGACAGCCTCTTCAATAAGTGGTGCTGGGAAAATTGGACAGATACATGTAAAAGTATGAAATTAGAACACTCCCTGACACCATGCACAAAAATAAACTCAAAATGGATTAAAGACCTAAGTGTAAGACCAGACACTATCAAACTCTTAGAGGAAAACATAGGCAGAACACTCTATGACATACATCACAGCAAGATTCTTTTTGACCCAGCTCCCAGAGAAATGGAAATAAGAACACAAATAAACAAATGGGACCTAATGAAACTTAAAAGCTTTTGCACAGCAAAGGAAACCATAAACAAGACCAAAAGACAACCATCAGAATGGGAGAAAATATTTGCAAATGAAGCAACTGATAAAGGATTAATCTCCAAGATTTACAAGCAGCTCATGCAGCTCAATAACAAAAAAACGAACAACCCAATCCAAAAATGGGCAGAAGACCTAAATAGACATTTCTCCAAAGAAGATATACAGATGGCCTACAGACACATGAAAGAATGCTCAACATCATTAATCATTAGAGAAATGCAAATCAAAACTACAATGAGATGTCATCTCACACCGGTCAGAATGGCCATCATCAAAAAATCTAGAAACAATAAATGCTGGAGAGGGTGTGGAGGAAAAGGAACTCTCTTGCACTGTTGGTGGGAATGTAAATTGATACAGCCACTATGGAGAACAGTATGGAGGTTCCTTAAAAAACTACAAATAGAACTACCATACGATCCAGCAATCCCACTACTGGGCGTATACCCTGAGAAAACCATAGTTCAAAAAGAGTCATGTACCAAAATGTTCATTGCAGCTCTATTTACAATAGCCAGGACATGGAAGCAACCTAAATGTCCATCGGCAGATGAATGGATAAAGAAGATGTGGCACATATATACAATGGAATATTACTCAGCCATAAAAAGAAATGAAATGGAGGTATTTGTAATGAGGTGGATGGAGTTAGAGTCTGTCATACAGAGTGAAGTAAGTCAGAAAGAGAAAAACAAATACAGTATGCTAACACATATATACGGAATCTAAGGAAAAAAAAAAAAAGGCCATGAAGAACCTAGTGGCAAGACGGGAATAAAGACACAGACCTACTAGAGAATGGACTTGAGGATATGGGGAGGGGGAGGGGTGAGATGTGACAGGGTGAGAGAGTGTCATGGACATATATACACTACCAAATGTAAAATAGATAGCTAGTGGGAAGCAGCCGCATAGCACAGGGAGATCAGCTCAGTGCTTTGTGACCACCTAGAGGGGTGGGATGGGGAGGGTGGGAGGGAGGGAGATGCAAGAGGGAAGAGATATGGGAACATATTGTATATGTATAACTGATTAACTTTGTTATAAAGCAGAAGCTAACACACCATTGTAAGGCAATTATACTTCAATAAAGATGTTTAAAAAAAAAAAAATGAGTACTCTGATCTCTTTGTTGCAGAGTTGCCCATGCCCACATCGACTGTGAAATTCTCTCCTGTGACATGACTCTCTCTGGATTGCTCTTTTTTCCTGATTCCCTCACTCTCTCCTCTGACTCCTCCCAGCCCTTCCATTTTCTCCAGGGTTCAACTCTCATCCCTTCCTCTGTCTCTGCACATTCTTTCCAGTGATCCCATCTACTCCTAGGGCTTTAAATACTAAATAATAAGAATAGTAATAGTACTAAACACTTACTAAGACTTATTGTGTTTCAGGGTCTATGCTGCTTGCTTAACATGGATTACATCATTTAATTCCTACAACAACCCTATTATTATCTGCAGTTTATGGGTATCAAGTGATGGAGCCAGCACTTGAACCCAGGCAGTCTCACTCCAGAACCTAGATCCTAAGGACCCCCAATTCTGCATCTGACTCATCAGTCTCTCCTTGGTTCTACACATGCATTTCTAAAGTCCTCTTCTGAACACTTTTACCCCAGACCTCCTGAATCTAATATGTTCAAGGTAGAATTCATATTTTCCTTCACAAACCTGCTGTACCTCCTTAAAGAAGGACGTAACTAAACCAAACTAAACCCAAAACCTCAGAACCCTCCTTGATTCTTGCTTCTTCCTTATCCACCCACATTCGGCCTGTCACCAAATCCTCTTGTTTTTATCTTTAAGATGATCTAACCCCTGTCCTCCGCACCACTGTCACTGCCCCAGCTTAGACACTCAAACTTCCTCTTCTGGATCGTGGAAGTCAGCTTATGGGATACTCTAATTAGGTCACCCTCTCACTTAAAACCCTTCACAGGGGCTTCCGTGGTGGCGCAGTGGTTAAGAGTCTGCCTGCCAATACAGGGGACACGGGTTCAGGCCCTGGTCTGAGAAGATCCCACATGCCGCAGAGCAACTAGGCCCGTGAGCCACAATTGCTGAGTCTGCGCGTCTGGAGCCTGTGCTCCGCAACAAGAGAGGCCGCGATAGTGAGAGGCCCGCGCACCGCGATGAAGAGTGGCCCCCGCTTGCCACAACTAGAGAAAGCCCTCGCACAGAAACGAAGACCCAACACAGCCATAAATAAAATAAATAAAATGAAACTTTAGAAAAAAAAAAAAAAAAGAAAGCTATGATCAGTAACTTAAAAAAAAAAAAAAAAACCCTTCACAGACTTCCTGGGGCCTTCAGGATGAGGTTGACACCCTCTAGCACCGCATACAAGTCCCTTCCACACATGGCCTCCGTCCACCTATGCAGCTTCTTCTCCAGACACTCTGGGTATCCCTGGAGGCTGCCTGTGCTGTGGTCACAGGGTGATAATCCCTGTCTCTCATCCTCCCACCCCACCCAATCTCCTGCTTTTGCTGATTGTTCCTGCACATCCTCTCTCCTTTACCCATGCCCGCTCTAGATTCTGGAACTTTGCAATTGCTTGTCCCTCTGCCTTGAACACCTTTCCTCTTTTCCTCATCACCCAGCTGGTTCCTATAGGACATAGAGGGGCACAGAGGTAAAGACTGTGGGCTTTGGAGCCAGGCTGTCTGGGTTCAAATCTTAGATCTGCCTTGTAGTAGCTGTGTGACCTTGGGCAAGTTGCTAAACCTATCTGTGCTTCAGTTTTCCTGTTCATAAAATGGAGACGATAATAGCAGTACCTCTCTCGTCAGTTTACCAAGAGGTTTAAATGAGTTGACGTACATGAAGCACTCAGAACAGCCCCTTCCCTGACTTCCAACTCTGTCTCAAGATGTCCCCTTTCTCGTCAGTCCGATGCTCACTTTTTTTCACAGAGTTTTGCAACAGCACACCATTAACTCGTCACTAGGCTGTGAGCTCCTTGAGCTGGGGTCTGGATCTCATTCATCTTCATCTCCTCAGTGCCTCACACCTAATCCACATTCAGTGAGTGACTACTGCTCTGAAGACAGGTACATATGTGAATGTAATACAGTGCAAAGCAAGGGTGTGAGTGCCAGAAGAATCCCAGAGTAGAATTAAATGGGTCAAATCAGGGAAGGCTTCCTGGGGGAGTAGAGTTTTGAGTTTTTTAGGCAGGCGAGACTGGAAGGAATGGGGGAACACCTTCATTCCAGGCTGCAGGAACAGCCTGGGATAAGGCTTTCAGGCAAAAATAAGCCCTCCATGTGAAGGGGAAGCGAGCAGCTATTCTTGGCTGGAGCATAGGTGAGGGACAGGTGGGAGAGAGAACCATCAGCCTTCACGCATTCCCACATTTACCGCCAGGAAGCTCAGTCTCACTTGGCTGGGTTTTTACGAAGAGCCCAGTTTGTTCCAGCCAGTCAGGAGGCCAGCTGAGGAAGACCCAAACCCTGCCCTCAGAGAGATTATGATGAAGCTACAGGAAGCTGGGGCGGGGAGGGGGAACCAGCTCCAAAGTCCTCTGTGAACACACCAGAGTCTGGGTCCTGAAAAGTTTCTTCATGAGAAGTAATTGCTCATTTTTCCAGGTATCAAGCCATTACTGGGAAGCAAGTGTGTGTCTGCTGGCACAGCTAACTGTTTTCCAGGAAACGTTTCTGATGATAACACCAAGTCATTACTGTGCAATGAGCGCTGCTAAGGGGAATTCAGAGTACCCCACGCCCCACCTCCCACTCGCCTCCCTCCATTTCTACTGTCTCTGCTCTTCCTCACCCCTGCACACACGTTCTCCTCCCATCTCTCCCTCCAACTGCTGAGCTGGCTGTGGGAGAAGAGAGAGCCCAGGGTGGGACTCTCAGGCCTTCCAAATTAGCCAAGTGCCCTTGGAGCTGGGAGGGGGGCAGAGAACAAAGGGCATTGGATGAAGGGGAGGTGGAGGTTGGCCTCGGATGAGAACATCTGTAAAGTTAAAAAAGAGAGGCGCCCTGTAGCCTGTGGGGGCAACCTGACAACTATTTGTCTCCCAGGACCCTGTCCAGCGCCCTGGTAATTGGGCGATTTGCCCCAGCAGTGTGGAGATGGCCCAGTGCTGAAGCCAGGTGATGCAGTTTTGTTTGTTTAGGCTGCTGGTAGGGACAGCAGCTAACATGGGAACATGCTTTGCTTCATTCTGTGTAATTCTTTCCCCTGCGCACACGCACCTACCCTGCCACAGGGACATACACACACAGGCCACAGTCAGACACACGCCGCCAGGGGGATTTTTCAGCCCTGCTCCTGAAAGCACCTGACAGCTTCTCTGACTTGCTCTCCCTCTGGGAGGCTATTGAGCTTTTAGGAAATCTCAGCAGTCTTTGTAGGATGGAGTGGGACAAGTTTTTTTTTTGTTTTTTTTTTTGCAAAAAAAGGCCACTAGCCCAGTAGCCAATAGGATCCCTCCTTTCTTCTTTTTTTTTTTTTTTTTTTCACATACAACACACCTATACTATTTATTTTGGCCTTTCTAATAAAATACAAGTAACAACATTTTTATCCCCACTTTTACAGAAATGAAAACAAGGCTCAATGAAGTGAAAATACCCAGGTTATAAAAAGAGTGGTGGACCTAGGTCTTCCTACACTAATTTCAGTGGGACAAGTTTTGAAAGTGCTGAGAAAATCATGGAGGGGAGGCCCGGCGCCCACTGAGGCCTCAGTTCCTGAGGGGGCTTCTTCACAGGGGCTGGGGGGACGGCTGGAGAGCCGCCCACTGCCTCAGCCAGCGGAAACCAACAGTGGCTGATGGAGCCCAAGCCCAGCGCCATGGGGGCAGTGGGGAGGTGGGGCGGTGGGCAGAGAGGAAGAAACAAGGCAGGAGGAGGAAACGGTTAAGCCTAGGGCTTAAGGAGGAGGAATCAGGGACAGGAGGTGGATGAAGTGGGGTCTGGCTGCAGAGGAGACTTCCAGAGACAGCAGGCATTGGGGTGGCAACCGGGCCACAGCGCCACAGCTCGGGGAAGCCACAGAGAGTGAGGTAAGTGCCTCCAGCCCCTATAGGAGGAGCGGACAGCCTGGCTTGTCTCATATCCAATTGTTCATGATTCTTGCGCATGAAAATTGCCGAAAACCAATCGCTTTCCTCACAGCTGTGCTCACCTGGGGTGGAAGGTGGCAGGGAGGGTGGCAGGGGGCTTTCCACTATTCATTGCATTAAATTGTTAGAGCCAAACAGTATAACAAAAGGAAGTCAGTTGCTCTCCCTGAAAGCCGTCTTGATTGGCCTGGAGGCTGCCTTTGGGTTTGTGAGTGGAACTTGGGCTCTGCTTTCCTCAGTCCCCTCTGGCTACCCTCAAACCCTGCTCAGACAGTTCCCTGGCCAAGAAAGCAATTCCCATGCACCTCCCTCAACTCTGACTGCCCTCTCATTCCCCCACACGACCCAGAGACACAAACATTGAGCTTTTCCTCATTTTGAGGATCTGCTTTGGGAGGAGGGGACGGTCCCATCTTCCTATCTGGGTTAGACCCCCGAGAGCCCTTTATAGACCCTATATATCTGCTGCCTTAACTGCTCTCAGACTTCATGGGAATGACTTACCTAATTATCTGTCTCCTAGACCAGATAGGGACCAGACCATGGGCCGGGTGAGGGCAAGTTCTGCATCTGTTTTGTTCACTTTGGTTTTCTCAGTCCTCGCTTAGGGTCTGTGGCCTAGTAGGTGCTCAGTCAATTTTAATCAGATGGATTAACTGAGATAAGAGTTTCAAAATTGGTGGTAGTGATGGGGGGAGTTGTTTCTAATTTGATTAATTCCTCCTTGCCAAGAAGGGCATAGCCATGAAGTGTCTAAAGGCAAAGGATAGGTTTGTGGACCACAAGATGGGAGAAGGGCGTGAAATTCAACCTGAAATTCCTAAAATCAGCTGCACAGTGAGAACAACTGCTTTGAAGATCTGCCAAGTAAAGCTTTGAGACCTTCTCAGAAGCTCAGTCACCTGGACCAGAGCCAGGGGCAACCATCAGAGGAGGCCTCTCCCTTCCTTCTCTGATCTCCCAGGATCCAATGCTAGGTGCCTCCAGAGACGTAGCTCAGGGCAGGTGCCGCCTGACTGGCTCCACACCCTGGAAATCCTCTTCTTGGACCAGGAGCCTCATTACTTCTGCCCAGTTTCACCTGGGAGCTGTTGCAGATTTCTTCTGCCACCTCCATGTTCTGCTTCCGGGAGGAGCTGCCCCATCCCTTAGTGGTCCCACCCAAGTGAAGACAGAATTCTCTTCCTTGGGTCTTCTCAGGGTGCAATGACAGGCTGGCAGTTTGAAAAAGAACCTCAAGAACAACTAAGGAAGGAATTGTAGATCATATAAAAAGTTTTGGGTAGTTAGATTCCCAAAGCAGAACCTCTGATCAGAGTCGCCACACTCAAGCCAGAAAGAGCAGGTGCATGTGACCAGTGCCTCACTGGGGTCCCGGCCCGGTGAGGTTGAGCCAGTAGGGCTGGGTTCTCAGGGGTCACCAACTAAATGGCTGGAATGAGGGAGTCCTGACATTCACTGTAAGCTCTGCAGCAGCAGCTCACTGGTTGCCTGTGCAATACCATAGAGTCCAAAGCGAAAGGCTACCAGAACCAGGGGCAGGAGCTGAGATCCCTGCTGCAGACCCAGAATGTCAGAGGCCAGCAGGGATGGGGTCAACACAAAGCAGGCTGGGCCCCAGGGCAAGTGCCACAAACGCTTGTGAATGTTCACAACTTGCCTCTACGGAGTGGTGGTGGTGTGAGTGTGGCTGTGTGGACTGAGCAAGATGAGAGAGTTTGGGACTGAGCAAGATGAGAGAGTTTGGGGCTGAGCAGAAAGCTTCCTTTCCTTCCAGCCACTGCCAATCTCCAGATGAGCTGGGCACGCTACACTGACCTCTCTGGTCAAAACATGAAATAGGACCACAGTAAACTCTCACCCAGAGACTTGGATGACCTTCATTTTCAGCCCAAGACAATTGTCATTGGGCAAGACCCAGCAGAGGTTAAGAGCATGGGCCTTGGAGTTAGGCAGAGATCATTGTAAATACTGGGGATCCTATTAATTTATTGTACATAAAACCCCACCCCCCGACTTAACCTCCTTTTTGTCATCTGTAAAAGGGACTAATATGACCACCTGTTGAGTTGTCAGGAGGATTGAATGTGGTAATACCTGAAAAAGACTTAGCATACAGTAAGCGCTTAATAATAATGATGATTTGGACTTGGTAAGTGATTACTGAGTGACCTCAAGTACAAGGGGATGGCCTTGGTAAAGTTCCCTATCCCAGGCCCCCAACTGAACACCTTAACCACATGGGGACAGTCATGCCCCGCCCCTGCCCCGGCCCCAGTTTGTCCTCAGGTCCAGCAGGAGTGCTCTGCCCCCAGATAAGGCAGGCAGGGTCTTCGCGGGCCTGGAAATCTTCAGATGGCCCCTCTGCCTCAACACTGAGGTGGGCACTAGTGGAGGAGGGGGCTGCTGGTTAAATCGAGCCATTTGACATAAATTATGAATGGGTGACCTTTCCTAGCTTAATTACTCCCGCTGCTGGGTGGTCCGGGCTCTGGTGCTAGGCCCCCAGGGTGCAAATTTTGCTCACAGTCAGCAAGCCCATGGCCTAGAGCTTCTGCTTTCATCCACTCTGGTTCGTGTGGCTATTTTGGTGGGAGGAAAATTCTCTCACTGTGATGAATGTCACACCCTAGGTCAGGGCCTATCCCCCTTTGGGCTTTTCTAATCCCTTGACCTTTGCAGAATTAACTTATCATTCTTTTAAGCTTGATATCATTGCCAGCTCTTTTTTTTTTTTAAGTTGAACCTGAGGGTTATTAATGAAGCTGAGATACTAATAGATCTATGTGTTCTTGAACTGATACATAGAAACAAATGCATTCAGACAAAAAATGCACAGGGCACTCCATGACCCTCTGCAACCTGAGGGGGATTATGTTAGTTTGCAGCCTTGAGAAGGAAGAACCAAGATGTTGACCTTTTTTTTTTCAATAGAAAAGTTCAAACATATGTAAGAGAGTAAAATGAAATTCTACATACCTATCCCCTAGCTTGAAAAGTTATCAACATCCTCCCAATCTTGTTTCATCTCTTCCCCCATCCCTTTACTTTCCTAAAGTATTTTAAAGCAAATTACAGATTTTATATCATTTCACTCATCAACCAATTCTTCTGCATATGCTTCTAACTAATAAAAACCATATATATTATACATACCTAATAAAACTAACAAAATAATAATTCTATAATATTACCCAGTCCATATTCAAATTAACCTGTGGTCTGAAAAAATGTCTTTTTATAGTTGCCTTGTTTCAATTAGGATCCAAAGTGGTTGGTTTTTTGAGGGTTTTTTTGGCTGCGTTTGGGCTTTCTCTAGTTGCGGCGAGCAGGGGCTACTCTTTGTTGGGGTGCGTGGGCTTCTCACTCAAGTGGCTTCTCTTGTTGCGGTGCACGGGCTCTAGGCGCGCGAGCTTCTGTAGTTGCAGCACGCAAGTTCAGTAGTTGTGGCACACGAGGCCTAGAGCACGCGGGCTTCAATAATAGTTGCAGCGTGTGGGCTCTAGGGCACGTGGGCTTCAGTAGTTGTGGTACACGGGCTCAGTAGTTGTGGCTCGTGGGCTCTAGAGCGCAGGCTCAGTAGTTGGGGCGCATGGGCTTAGTTGCTCCACTGTATGTGGGATCTTCCCGGACCAGGGATCGAACCCATGTCCCCTGCATTGGCAAGCAGATTCTTAACCACTGCACCACCAGGGAAGTCCTCAAAGTGGTTGGTTTTTAATGGCTTTTTAGTCAAAGTTGGTGACCTGATGGAATGACCTAGAGAAAGATCTGGTAGTCATTAATGTAGGGTGGGGATGGGGACATGGGGAAAAATAATCTACATTTTCCAAAGACAAGGCCTGAGCCCCAGAAAATTGTTTTAAGCTTGGACTTTTGGGGAGTGTGCCTCGGAGCCTTGGGAACAGAGATACCCCTTTGGCATAGTACAATAGCCATCCTCTGGGATAGGTCTCATGTGATCACTACAAACTGGGCTAGGGGCTTTGCCAGAGCCTTTGTGCTGCTCCTGTCTCAGAAGTTGTACTGTCTCTTCCACTCATGGATTTAAGGGATGGTTATGGGCATCTGTTCTGAGCTGAGAGCTGGGGGAACAGACAAGGAGAAGACACAGTCTGGGTGCTACAGGAGCTTGCCACAAGACAATGTCTTAAGCCCCTTGGCAAGTGTGTGCAAAGAGCAGCAGAAGCCAGAGGGAGCCACTGAGTCTGCTGGGAGTCAGGGAAGACTTCCAGAAAGGGTCACATTTTGAATTGATTCTGGAGGTTTTGCAGTTTCTGAGGGGGCCAATAAGTCAAATCTGCAGATTTAAAATCAGAAACAGACATGGAAATCAGAAAGAGATCAAATATCTACTTTATTACAGGTAAAGCTGAATTGGAGAAAACAGCTTAGATCCAAGGCCCAAAGGGGCTACCTGCTCCTCATCCTGAGTGATTTTAAGTTAAATGCAACAGGGAAGCATTGAGGCTGCAGAGAACAGAATGCAACATTAAGGAAATACCAGGCAGTTTGTAAAATGCTTTGTAAACAGGTCAGAGCTTCATTAGAGTGGACCTTGGAGTTTGACATTGACAAGTTTGTCTTAGCATGGGCCAGGAGAAGCTGTGGATCATTAGTTCAGGGAAGTCTCACACATAAAGAGAGAGGAAGGCTTCCAGTCTAGTCTATGGCCTCAGTGTCCTTGCTCAAGGTGTTCTCCTGGCTTAGGGACTCTGCCTAAATCCTTTCAGTCATATCGTGCCCCTCACACACTCTCCTTCAGGAAAGCTTCTCTTGCATCACTTTTTGCTCTCCTTGTCAATCTTTGCAGACCTGCCCACACACACTGCACTCAATGATTGCAGTGGAGGTCCCAGCATTTCCCACAGGATCTTCCACATTATACAAGTATTTTTTGCCAATGCTAAGTCATCTCCCATGGACTTCCAGAAGTAAGCACTTAGGTTAAGATGAGGTCATGGGGGTGGGGCCCCTGAGGTGAGATCAGTGCCCTGATAAGAAGAAGAAAAGACCAGAGCATGAGCTTGCTCTCTCTCGTGCTCTCTCTCTCTCTCTTTCTCTCTCTCCACCATATGAGGATACAGCAAGAAAGCCACAGTCTACAAGCCAGGAAGAGAGCGTTTACCAGGAACTGAATCATCCAGCACCTCAATCTTGGACTTCCTAGCCTCTAGAACTTTGAGAAATGAATGTTTTCTTTTAAGTCATGCAGTCCATGGCATTTTTAAAGTAGCAGCCTGAGCTAAGACAAGTGGGGACCTTGACAATGACTCTATGGGTGGAGTGGTTGGGAGAAAAACATGATTGGGGAGCATGCAAGAGAGAGCAGTTGGTGAAGTTGTGGAAATTACAAGAATGGTCAAGTTTTTCAAGGAGTTTTGCTATAAAGGGTCACAGAGAAAGGAGGCAGCTGCTGAAGAAGATTGTGGTGTCAAGGGATACCTTTATTTTTAAGATGAGAGATATTACAGCACGTTTGTATGCTGATAAGGATGACCAAGGAGGGAGGGGAAAGTGATGATGCAGCAGAAAGAGGAGTCTGTGCAGAAACGATGACCTTGAGTGGGAGGGGAGAGGTCCAGTGCTGAGAGAGAGGGCTTAGCCTTTGATGGCAGCATGTACACTTCCTTCCTGGTAACAGGAGGGAGGTGGACTTCATGCATTCACCGTGCAGGCGGGTAGATGGATACAGCTGTGGGAATTTCTATTCTTTCAGTGATGCTAGGTCATCAGCTGAGAGTGAGGATGGGATCATGGGTCTAGGGGGTTTGAGGAGATTGAGAAAGTATGAAAAATTCCTCTTGGAACGCATGAGCATGAATCAACTAGATGAATGTAGGAGCACTGCACAGCAGCACTGAGGGCCCACTTGAGGTTTGCGGTCACGAATTTAAAATGAGACAAATCAATATGGTGTGTGGGGTTTTTTTTTTTTTCAGCCATGATTGCAGGTGAGGAGTAGGCAGAGTTGGATTTAATCAGGGTTGGGATTTTGCCAGGCAAATACCAAGAATGAGACAGGGGCAAGAGAGTTTATTACAATGATGCCAGGTGGTGATTCTACGGATGGACGTGGGAATCTAAACTGCATAAGGAGAAAGGCAGGCATGAGCTGGGGAATGGAGAGTGAGGGGTGATCGAGTCAGAGTGACATTGTAGGTAAAGATGAATGGGAGCAAGTGGCTAAGGAGGAGAACAGGGCTGGGGCAGTGAGCAAGCCAAGGAACTGAAAGGCCAGGGACTTTGATATGGCTGTGGAAGTCACCAGGAATCGTGACAGGTAGAGAGAGCAAGTAAAGCAGGTGATAAAGTGGTCAGTGAATGGGGGAGTCTTTAGGAGGGACAGTAGATAATTGCAAAAAGGGAGGATACTGGGTGGTATCACATGACAACCTGTGCTCCTAAGCAGCTGAGGAGTTCTAGGAAGGAAAGAGAGAAAATCATCTGAAAGTGGCAAAGAAAAGTGAGGGCACCGACCCTAGGTCTGGGTCGAGGGAGGTGTATGTGATATTGGACTCCTGGTGCTGGGAGTATGCTGCGAACCGGATAGCCATGGATTTTATGAAGGTTATATTTCAAATGAGGAAGACAGATAATATACAAGTACATAAATAAATATACAAGATAATGTCAGAAAATGAGAAGTGTTATGATGAAAATGAAAATGGTGATGTTACTGATGGTGTCTGGCCATTGGGAGTGGGGTAGAGCTGCTTTCCCGTTAGGGTGGTCTCAGTGAGTTGGCTGTGGGGATCAGATTCCCAGGAATAGTGAAAAGCAAGTGTAAAGACAAGTTCAAAAGCATGTATGCTTGAAGCAAGATCAGAAAACATCAGGATCCTCCAGACTTAGTGGGCTGGCCTCCAAGTCTGAAAGAGGAACTTAGCCAAACAGAGCCCGCAAGAAATAAGACCTGAACTGGAGTTGTTTGTCCACAATGCCTCAGGATGTATTAGAACTGAAAAGAACATTCTTGATGAGTCTCTGTGTGGCTCAGAAAAGTTACAGTATTCCCAATACCCGCTTTTTATAAAGTTACACTTTTTTTTTTTTTTTTGCCCTTAACCAAATTCTTCTATCTTTGTCTAAAATCGAAGAACATTTTTATTCTGTTTGCATTATTGGCTGAACATTGCGTCGTTGGTCTTCTCTCTCACTTGTTCTCATTTTTTTATTTTATTGCTATTCAGTGCAAAACAAAAAGCTGTGATCATGAAAAGACAATAGAGGGATGGCTGGAAGAAGCTTGTCAAAATAACCTCCTGGCTACTAGTTTTGCTTCTGTTTATCCCTATGACTTTCATATGCATAGAAAGGCCAGAAATTTATCAGAAATGGCAGGAAATTGCATTCTATTAATTTCAGAGCCTTTGGCTCCAACAGCTCCATCTTCAAGAGCGGTGGCTTCTAGGGTGTTCAAGAAAACAGCACGTCAGAATAAAAACTATTTTGCTTATCTGTTTCATTGTTTAGAAGAATATATTTCAGTACATTTTCCAGAGAGAATTTGCTCAGAATCTCATCAGTTTATTTAGAGTTAGCTTGCCGGCACAAGCCCTTGACTTCAACTTGAAGACAAAAGCTTAGAAACTGTGGGTGAGGCTGGTAAAAGAGAATCTCTTACAGGAATCAAATTAAGAAAAGTGAAATGTCTTTCAAAATGAATGGAATTACTTGAGAAGCAGAGAATGAAAAGAAAACTCAGAGCCTTAGAAACAATACCCCCTCCCATTATATCCCTGATATTTGTTCATTCAGCCTTTGCTTGAATTTCTCTAGTGATAAGGAACTCACTACCTGTGAAGACAGACCGTTCCATTTTTAAGAAATATTAACTGAGAGAAATTTCTTCCTCCATAAGGGCAGAAATGTACTTTCTGCCACATTCACCTGTTGATCCCAGTTCTATCTTCCAGAGCCTCCCACACACAGCAATTCTTCATGTATCAAAAGGCAACCTTTCCATCTCCCTTGGGTCCAACATCTCTGATCACTTCTCTTTGGGATTGCCATTTTCTAAGGTCTCTTCTGCTGCCCGTGGCCTTCTAAAATCCAAAATGGTAAAACTCTAAGATTGCAACTCAAATTCAGACATGTGTTTATCTCACTGTGTTAAGGAAACACTGGTCAGAGTGACACATGATCTGCAGAGGCTCAGGGCCTGCAAGTGACTGTCTAAACTCAGTATCTCCAGCAGATGGCTGGTGCTGCCCTACAAAGCCAGAACTCGCTCCCATCCCTCCTCCTCCATGAGGGTCAAGGCCAAAGATTACATAAGCACATGAATTTCTCATGCTTTTTTGTGGTCATGTATCACTTTGAAAAGCTGATAAAAAGCTCTGGGCACCTTCTCCAGAAAAATGAACGTGCACATAAATATTGTATTCAATTTTGTCAAATTTACCCACCCCACCCTGAATCCCATGCATGAACCACACCCCCTCCCATAGGGTACAAAGACTCCGCGTTAAGGATTCCTGCTCTAAACAAAGCGTACACAGCCCAGCCCTCCACAGCATTTCAAAAGGGTTTTCAATTGAGGGCTTGAAATGAGTCACCCCATCCACCCATCCTTTCCGTCAAATATATCAAGTATGTGTCATGTGTCACATCCCAGGGGATGGCACTGAATAGGATGCAGTCTCCATTCTCGGAGAGTTCATAGTCCAGTGGGCAGAGAACAAGTAAGCAATCATGCTTACACAATTATGCTATTATAACAACAGCACTATAATAGGTACAAGGACGTGGCATGCACAGCGGCAAGGCACGTAACCTGGTCTGGGGTGTTTCCAGGAAGACTTTTATTTTTTTTAATTTTACTGAAGTATGGTTGATTTACAATGTTGTATTACTTTCTGCTCTACAGCAAAATGACTCAGTTATACATACATATATTCTTTTCATATTCTTTTCCATTATGGTTTATCACAGGATATTGAATATAGTTCCCTGTGCTATACAGTAGGACCTTGTTGTTTATCCATCCTCTATGTAATAGTTTGCATCTCCCAGTCTATCCCTCACCCAGCCCCCCAGCCCCCTCCACAACCACAAGTCTGTTCTCTATGCCTGTGAGTCTGTTTTTGTTTCATAGATATGTTCATTTGTGTCATGTTTTAGATTCCACATATAAGTGATATCATATGGTATTTGTCCTTCTCTTTCTGACTTACTTTGCTTAGTATGATCATCTCTAGGTTCAACCATGTTGCTGCAAATGGCATTATTTTATTCTTTTTAATGGCTGAGTAATATTCCATTGTGTGTATATATATATATATATATATATATATATATATATATATATATACATACACACACTACATCTTCTTTATCCAATAATCTATTGATGGACGTTTAGGTTGTTTCCATGTCTTGGCTATTGTAAATAGTTGCTGCTATGAACATAGGGTTATCTTTTCCAGTGATAGTTTTGTCTGGGTATATGCCTAGAAGTAGGATTGATGGATCTTATGGCAGCTCTATTTTTAGTTTTTTGAGGAACCTCCATGCTGTTTTCCATAGTGGCTGCACCGATTTACATTCCCACCAACAATGTAAGAGCGTTCCTTTTTCTCCACACCCTCTCCAGCATTTATTATTTTTAGACTTTTTAAGGATGGCCATTCTGAATGGTGTGCGGTGGTACCTCATTGTTGTTTTGATTTGCATTCCTCTAATACGTCGTGATAATGAGCATCTTTTCATGTGCCTACTGGCCATCTGTATGTCTTCTTTGGAGAAATGTCTATTTAAGTCTGCTGCCCATTTTTCAATTGGGTTGTTTGTTTTTGCTGTTGTTGTTATTGAATTGTAGGAGCTGTTTGCATATTTTGGAAATTAAGGTCTTGTTGGTTGCATCCCTTGCAAATATTTTCTTCTATTCCGCATGTTGTCTTTTCATTTTGTTTATGGTTTCCTTGGCTGTGCAAAAGCTTATAAGTTTGAATAGGTCCCATTTGTTTATTTTACTTTTATTTCTATTGCCTTGGGAGACTGACCTAAGAAAACATTTGTACAGTTTATGTGAGAGAATGTTTTGCCTGTGTTCTCTTCTAGAAGTTTTATGGTGTCTTGTCCTATATTTAAGTCTTTAAGCCATTTTGAGTTTATTTTTGTGTATGGTATGAGGGTGTGTTCTAGCTTCATTGATTTACATGTGGCTGTCCAACTTTCCTAACATCACTTGCTGAAGAGACTGTTTTTTCCCATTGTATATTCTTGCCTCCTTTGTCAAAGATTAATTGTCCATAGGTATGTGGCTTTATTTCTGGGCTCTCTATTCTGTTCCATTGATCCGTATGTCTGTTTTTGTGCCAATACTACACTGTTTTGATTCCTGTAGCTTTGTAGTATTGTCTGAAGTCTGGGAGGGTTATGCCTCCCACTTTGTTCTTTTTCCACAGGATTGCTTTGGCAATTCTGGGTCTTTTGGCAATTTTGGGTCCAAATAAACTTTAGGATTATTTGTTCTAGCTCTGTGAAAATGTCATGGGTATCATGAGGAGTTTTCAGAAGAGACTGCTAAGTCCTCCAGAAGTTTCACATTTAGATAGATATCTTTGAATCTCAGGTTTGGTACTAATTCGATAGGCCAAACTGACCATACTCTCGGCACAACACAACTCATCACAGCAGAGACTCCCTTGTTCATCTGCTCGCAAGGCTGCCAGCCCCCAGGCTCACAGTACATGCTACAAGAGCCACTTTTCCTTATCCATCGTGCTATCTCCTCCCTAAGGAGCAGCTGCTGCTTCTTCCAAACATCGCTGGCCCCCAGGCAGGTAAAATTGGGACACAACTCCAATTGCTAATGAAGACATGATGTTCCTCTAATGAACACAGTGGTGCTGGGATCCCACTGTGGATGAATAATTACATCCTAATTAAACACTGCCTTTTGTTTCCCACTCATCTATTTAGTACTCAATGTAAATGAAGTTTGCTTCATGTAAGATTCAGCTCTGACATATTCCTATGGAGTCACCAAGAAGTTATTTCTCCAGTGATGCTTATTTTACCACCTGGTGCTCTTAAAGATCAGAATGTACATATAATCTTTGTAGGTGGAAAACATTCCCTTGTAACTGGATTCTCTTTGGACAGATGATCTGCACTGGGATTTTTTTTCTTGCTTCCAGATTCTCCTTGGCATGATCCTCTCCACTGATTAAATCCATTCTTCAATGCCATATTGACCAACTTCATTTACTCTTCATGCCACATAGCCAGGAAGGGAAGGGTGAGAAAAGATCTCCTTAGCTCAGTTCCTGGAATAAAACTAAGAGGGAATGCAGTCATTTTCCAGCACAGAACAGGGCTGACTTGGGAGAGAGGCAAGTTTTCAAGGTCTTGTAGGTTTTTCTTTATGGCTTGACTGTATCATCTGTTCAGAAGCTTTGCAATTTCTCCAAACATTAGACATCTTCATACTCAAATGCCTTTCAAAGGCCAGGCAGGATTTTTTCTGAGCTAAACAGGCTTATCTGGGCAGCTTTCTCTGGCATAGAGCATCCAGATTTATCTGTATTTTGAAAAGATCATGACCCCAGATGGGCAGGAGACAGCACAACAGGTGAAGAAAAACAAATCAGGAGTCAGGGCAGTCATTAGTCCTGTTTGCCAGGATGGTGCTTCCGGCTCTCCTTGTGTTTGGGCTCACATGGTTGGTTTGGGCCAGTGAGTTGGAAACCAAAGAAACATGTGACACTTTCACACCAGAGCACTTAATTGCTGGTGTGAGAGCCTCTGGAGAGTTTGAGGTGGTGGCAGCTCCATCAGCAAGGGTCCCTGGGTTCTTGCAATGAGCAGACCTGCTCTTCCTAGTATGCATGAATTATACACATGCACCACCATAACTAACACACACCTCAAGGTCCCAAGGGTGACATTCAACCCTAATAAAAATGAATGTGAATCCACACTTCAAAAAGTGTTTCTGATCATTTCTTTCTTTCTTTCCTTTTTTTTTTTTTTTTTTGCCAATGTCTTGTCAGATCTGATTAGATCATCATTGTTTTACTGGGGAATGTGGCAGATGCAGAACGTATTTCACATTTCGGGAGCAGAAATGTCAGTTCTGCCTCTTTCTTATTGCTCATTCAGGCTTCTATTATTGGTGTTAACTTCTAACCACAGGAATTCTTTTAAACCATTTGTCTATTTTATGAGGGCTCTTTTAGCTAAAATTAGATGACATAATCTCTAACTCCATAAAAACTAAACATTACGGAAAAACAAAAAAAAGTGCATTGACAAGCAACAACACATTAACCCCTCTGGACCCCACTTTTGCTTCTGAGTCTCTCTGGACCATTCACAGTTCAGAACCATTCAACTTGTAGGCCAAGTAAGGGTTCCGGTGTCATTAAAGTATTAAATAATGCTAAGTGTGATATCTTATTTTTTTTTAATATAAAATACAAACACTGCATTTTATTGATTCAAAGACACATTTTTTTCACATTTTAATATCTCCAAAATTAGGATGCATCATACAACTGATAGCATGTCATAGTTTAATTGGTAGCTTTAAAAAATTTTTTCACTAACACAACACTGTACATCAACTATACTTCGATTTTTAAAAATAAATTAAAAAAATTTTTCCCCAATGTACACAAAATAATGGTAATCAGTGCCATCTTCGGTAAATAAAATATGAGAAATAGAAATCCCAGAATCATCTTCTTTAGACCTGAATGGATTGTTTTGTGATCACTTTTGGAGAACACTGCTCTGGAGTCTTGCTACTCAAAGTGTGTTTTGGGACCAGCATTATGGACATCACCTGGGAGTTTGTTAGAAAAGCAGAATTTCAGGCCCCACCCCAGACCTCCTAAGTCAGATCTAACAAGATCCCCAGGTAATTTGTGTGCATATTAAGGTTGAAGAAGCCCTGCTCTAGAGGCATTGAAATTTGGGACTTGTCCAGCAGGAGCTTATACTATATTTGATGAGAGCAGATATACTTCAAAGGCAAGTGCCTTATGCACCTGGCTGGCTGATGTCTATTCTTTTAAGACTCTGGGGTACCTCCTCAGTAGTGTGCTGGTAAATGTTTAACAACTGGCTCTCTGGAAAAGAGGGGAAAAAAGACACCTGATGTGTAGCATTTTCCAGTTTCTATGGTGTAAATATTCCTCCCATGGCTGATTTCGAGCTACCAATGGTTGTTTTGGGTAACATTCCTGAAAATTTGACAGTCAGCTCTCAAGAGCCAGTCTGAGTCAACTGTAGTACTTTCCTCCAGAAAGTCCTTCCTGACTCCCTCTCCTCTCCCTTTTCCAAGGTTGAGTAAGAACCACCCCACCTGTGCACATCTCCCTCAAGGCAGAACCACACTGCGCTACTTCACCTTATTCAGTGTCTGTGTGGTAGGCAGAGTAATGGCTCCCCCAAAGATGTCCACTTCCTAGTCCCCAGAATTTGTTCATAAATTATGCTGTATTACTGACAGTTGGCCTTGAGACGAGACGATTTTATCCTGGATTATCTGCGTGGATTGAATATAATCACAAGGGTCCTTCTAAATCAAAGAGAAAGGCAGGAGAGTCTGAGTGATACAAGGTGGGAAAGACTACATCAGAGCTGATGGGAGGTGCCAAGGAATGCGGCAGCCTGCAGAAGCTGGAAAAGGCAAGAAAACAAGTTCTCCCTTAGAGTCTCCAGAAAGGAATACCTACCAACACTTTGATTTTAGTGAGATTGATTTAGTGAGACCCATTTTAAATTCCTGACCTCCAGAACTGTAAGATAATAAATTTGTGTTGCTTTAAATAACTATGTTTGTGGCAGTTTGTTACAGCAGATATAGGAAATTAATACAGTCTGTCTTTCCCTACAGATCAGTGGTTTATGAACCACTTAGCTACATATTAGAATCACTAAGAATATTTGAAAATCACAGATGCTGATTTCATCATGGCCTACACATTAGGATTTTTAAAGGCATCCCAGAGGGCATGCAGGAGCACTGGGCTCCTGATTCCATCATCAGAGAACTTGCTAGAAAGGCAGAATTTCAGACCCTAACTCAGATCTACGGAATCAAAATCTGCGTTTTAAAAGATCCCCAGGTGACTTGTGTGAACATCAAATTTGAGGGGCATTACTTTAGCTCATGAGTGTTTTGAGAACGGAGGCTGTGTTTCCTCACCTGGTTTCCCAAGCACCCAGCACAGTGCCTGGCACAGAGTATGAACTAAGTAAATATCAAATGAATGGCTAACTGAGTTCTGAGCAAACTAAAAGCTTGAATGCTAGAGCGATATACAGAAATAAAATGATGGCTTCAGAAAGATCTAAGATAATGGTTTTCAAACTTTTTTTTTTTTGAAGTAGAGGAGCTTTTTTTTTTTTTTTTAACTGCAGTCTTAAGTAGAACTTGAATATATAAGACAGATAAAAGTGGCACCAATAGATTTCCCACTCAGCCTCTCCCTGGGCCTCTGCTCCCTACCACACCCCCAGGGTGGTACCCTGAAGCTCAGAGGACACAGCAGGAAACTTTAGCTGGAGGAGAGCACAGGGAGAGCCTGAACAGGATGCTGGGTACAGAAGGTCCAGAGCAAGAACAGGCCAGGTGGCAGTGTGACCCACAGCAAGTGTACAGATAGGATAGTTGTATAGAAAAAAGCAGTGCAAGTTCATTGGAGTCCAAGGTGTCAGACCTAGCCAGGCCAAATAGACTCAGTGCAAAGTAAGCTAAGGTCAAGGGGCAGAGGTGACGACCGGGCAGGGGGAGGAAGGGAGATGCGGAGTGCCAACATCCAGATGGGGCTCAGACAAGGCGAGAGGGAACAGGCAGCCCTGCCATCCACCGGTGTCTCCGTTCATGTGCCACTCTATTCCAAAGTCCAGGAAAATAGAGTCCAGCTGGCCTAACTTGGGGTCCTTGCCTTCCCTGGCTGGGGGAGGACAGGTCACCTCCATTTACAATCCTGTCAATCCTATACCCAGCAGGAAACAGGTAATTTCCCCAAAGGAAATCAACGTGCTGATAGGCATGAGCAGTTAAAACCAGCACATGTCCTTTATGGGCAGGGAGCGTTGTCTCTGCTTTTGGAGCACCCTTCTTGGCACCAGGAGAAACTTACTGGCTGATATATGCTCCTGCTTGACGCAAGGGAGGACTGTATGTACACAGGGCATAGTATTCCCCAAAGCTTTTGGAACATCTACTGTGTACCTGGCAGTAAATTCCAGCTCTCACAGAATTCACAGGTTGGTGAGGGAGAAAGGACTTGTAAATGGACTGTTCTACAAGGCATTTGGTGGCACGTAGTTTAACAGAGTGGTTAAGAGCCCAAATTCTGCGACCAGATTGCATTTGAATTCTGGCCCTGCCACTTATGTGCTGGGTGACCTTGAGCAAATTGCTGTCTTTCTGTGTCTTTGTTTTCTGATCTATAAAAGAGGCATCATATTAGTAAATACCTTCTTGGTTGTTATGAAGAGTCAATGAGTAAATATTCCTAAAAGTGCTTAGCAGGTGCTATGTAAGTGTTTGTAAAATATAGCCACTAAAAGTGAGCCCAGGTCAAGGAAACACAGAGGAGAGATACCTAACACTGACTTAGAAGCTTGAGGCACAGTCAGGGCCACTTCCTAGAGTCGGGCAGCTGGGACTTGATGGAGGTTGCTGAGGACAAAAACCAGGGTTTTCCAGGGGGCATCTGTGAGATGTCATAGAGGAGGTGGGGGTGATGAGGGGGGTGCTTCGGCTCCCCTGGAATATGCGGCGCGAGGCTGGGCCAACTCAGGCACAGTGGGTTTGGGGAAAGGGAAATGTCGACAGAAAAGGCACAGTCCAGTCTAAGTCCCTGTGAAGCCTTCGTACAGCCTGGAGGAAGGATGGCCCTCTCTCCCGTTAATGCACAGGTCACTTGTAAGATTTTAATCCAAGTCCAGCTCCCTGAGGTTACCAAGTGTATCTCTGGGTTGCCTCTACCTCTGAGTCTGTGTGCATCCAAGGGATTAAATAATTAACAAACTAAGACAGCTTAGAAACCCAGCTCTTCTTTAACACTATCCCAACATTGCTCCCACCACCCACATTGTTTTAATCAACTCACAGGCCTTCCACAGCCATCCGGTCCTGTCCAGATAAACTGCAGTTTAAAAAATTGTCCATGCCCTAAGGACCCTGCCCCCAAGGCATGGCTAATTAAAGCAACCTGATTCCTACAAATTTGAATGAGAGCCACATTTGATGTGAGCCTCGCAAGCGCTAATGAGCTTCTTTGCCGACAGGTGGAGAGAGGGCCACGGACGTGCTGTCTGCAAGGTTGGGGGAGCAGCCGCTGTTTATAAAGCTCCTCTCTGGGGTCTGCCATCGGAAATCAAAGCCGGGGCTCTCATCGGACCAGGCCACTCCCGAAGCTCTTGGTCCACACAGAGCCACGGTCACCTCTCTCTTCTCAATTGCTCTGAGGAGTATCGATCCAGTATGGAGATCTCTCGTTATTTCCATTTCTCGGCTTGCTTAGAATTAGTTTCTTCGTTGGGCAGTGAGTGAAACTGGGGAGTACATTAGTAGGAACGGTGGCCCCCAGGGGGCCTCCACCCATTATTTACGAGAAGGTGACACGCTGAGAAAAAGGTTGTTTCCTCTCGAGATGTCAAATGTACTAGCGGCCTTAATGAAGCCAATGTGCAAGGAATAAGAAAATTTGTTTCGTGCCGCATGTCGTTACTGGTGAACGTTCGCCTATCGATACGTTTAAGCTGCAACAGAGCAGCCCATTAAGCGGCTTAGATCAGGAGGTGAGCACACTCTGGAGTAAGGGGTGGGGCAGAGGCAGGGATGGGGAAGAGTTTGTGTGGGAGTCACATTTGCCGGCTCACCAGAATCCTCAAGCATGCCGCTCCTTGCTGTCTCCTTGTCAGACAGGAGTGGGCAATGAACCAGAGAGTGAAGTGGAATTGCATTAAAGCAACGATGCAAGAAATGATTGGGCTTAGCATCCCTTCTCTCCTTTGCTGGAAGCGTCTCAAGAGCCAGGGGAGTGTCCTTTAATTCTTCCAAAGCCAGCCTCCCATCAGATGCCCTGCCCACCCCTGTTCTCACCAAAGTGGATTCAAGGCTGGGCAAAAACTTCTGTGATGGAAGAGGAGAAGGGCGAGGACCCCAGCTTCAACCACGGTCACAGAAAGCCACGGAGGGAAGGCGAGAGGGGGAAACATAGCCATGGCTGTGGTTATACTGTCTCTCTTGTTTGTTGAGCCTTACTCAACACAAGCTCAGCCCCTGCAGAGTACAGTTCTTCAAGAACCCCAGCACAAGTGTCTTTCTTCTCTGAATGCGTAAGGGGGACAAGCCAGGTGTAGCAGGACAATGCCCAGAGACCCTGCTACAGGCTGCGGGGGGCTGTGCATCCCGTGTCTGCATTTTGTTCCAATACACATACATCAGGATGTTTTAGTTTAATCTTCACAGCAACGCTTGGGGGTAGGACCTACTATTCCCAATCTGCATAGGAGGAAACTGACAGAAGTCAGGGGGTCTGATGGACAACTGGTGAACGGTAGAGCTTGGATTCAAACCTAGCTCTGCCTCTCTCCAAAGCTGGTGCACTCGTCTGTCTCCCCAGATATCCATTTAGGGGAGGCCCAAACACAAATATAGGGTCTGGTCACGTGGTGTGGATAAAACGCAGGCTCTAAGGCACGTGCCTCCCCTCTGGGGTAGCTGGAGCTCCATAACTCTCTCTGCTGGTCAAGCAAGCTAATCATTATGCACGTGTGTGAGAGCCATGCTATTGTATCTGTTCTGTTCAAAAAGGAAATAATGCCCCCAAATTGAGTGCTTTAAGTATTATTAGTAACCAGTTATTTGCAACACCCTTCAAAACTGATTGTAACATCTGCCTTCAGTGGCTCTCAAAGAAAGCGGTGCATCAGAAGGAGATTCCTGGTCCCCACCCCACTGATTCTGATCTAGTAGGTCTGGGGTAGCTTCAGAAAGCTGCATTTTAAGCAAGCTTCCTGGATGATTCTGAAGCCAATTGGTCCTTAGGCTCCACTTGGAGGAACCCCACTTAGAGTATGCTGGGTCTTCAGCCCCAAGTCGTGGGTTGGGAGGGAAGGGCACTAAGACTGGGGTCAAGAGTCCAAGGTTCTGACCTCAGCCAGCTGCTCCTCAGAGGTATGGCCTTAGTCGGGGCTCTCTGGCCCCAATTTCTTCCTGGGACACTGAACTGGCTGAGCTCTGAGGGTCCCTCCAGTTCTAAGAGGGAAAGCCTCTGAGGCAGGGCCCCAGTCCAGCCCACTGGGAGTAGAACTGTGTGCTTTCTTTTTATTTTATTTTATTATTTTTTAATTGAAATATAGTTGATTTACAATGTTTCAGGTATACAGCAAAATAATTCAGTTTTATATATATATATATATATATATATATATATATATATATATATATATATATATAAAATCTTTTTCAGATTCTTTTCCATTATAGGTTATTACAAGATATTGAGTATAGTTCCCTGTGCTATACAGTAGGTCCTTGTTGTTTATCTATTTTATATATAATGGTGTGTATCTGTTAATCCCAAACTCCTAATTTATCCCTCCCCCCTCTCTTTCCCCTTTGGTAACCATAAGTTTGTTTTCTAACTCCGTGAGTCTATTTCTGTTTTGTAAATAAGTTCATTTGTATCATTTTTTTAGATTTCACATATAAGTGATATCATATGATATTTGTCTTTCCCTGACTTACTTCACTCAGTATGACAATCTCTAGGTCCATCCATGTTGCTGCAAATGGCATTATTTCATTCTTTTTTATGGCTGAGTAATAATCCATTGTATATATTTATATACCACGTCTTCTTTATCCATTCATCTTTGATGGACATTTAGGTTGCTTCCATGTTTTCGCCATTGTAAACAGGGCTGCTGTGAACATTGGGGTGCATGTATCTTTTCAAATTAGAGTTTTTGTCTCTTCTGGATATATGTCCAGGAGCGGGATTGTTGGATTATAAGATAACTTTATTTTTAGTTTTTTGAGGAACCTCCACACTGTTCTCCATAGTGCTGTGTGCTTTCTTAAAGGTAGAGAAGATGGAAGGGAGCTGGAGGAGCAGGTGAAGAAAGAGGAGGGTTAGTGGACAGACACAGTCCTGCCATCCAGTGAGTGGGGCCCCATGGACAGGACTGTACCAAGATGCTTCAGAGCAGTTGAGTTACCTGGACCCAGATTCCTGGAAACTCAAGACAGCCCAGCCCGAGGTGGAGCTGACTTACTGGGGTCCCATCCCCTCGGCAGACATGGTTCAGGGCAAAGAGTTCTAGACCATCCAGGTCCTCAGAAGGGATTCTATGCAGGTGGGATTCAGAAGCCCTAGGTTCTCCTTGCTCTGGCACAAACGCTGTGTCCTTTCCCGAGTTCCTTTACCTCTTTGGCCTTCAGGGTCAGCCACACCATAAAACAAGGCTCTGGGATTAGACCATATCGAAGGCCCATTCTCCGTCTATGATCTGACGATTCTGAGGCATCCTTCCCACCACGCGGAACCCTGTATCTCATAGATCCTGTCACGGGAGCCAAGCTGTTGAAGACAGCCCTGCATTGCTCTGCAAACCAAAGTGAATGAAGACTAATGGTGGGTGGAAGCTGTCACAGCCTTAATTCTATATGAATAAAACATCTACGTTCAGAGGTGCCACTGGTACCTCTGCACATGCTCAAAATTAATGTGCCATTACTGCTCAACAGCCTGTCCCTAACATCGCAGCCGAAATCACTTTGCCCCTGAAGCAACGTTAGGAGGGGGCCAAGCACAGCATCAGCTGTGCCTTTTGAAAATGGCTTTGTGTTGGGAGTGAGAGTCCCTTCATACTGACAACTGTTAATCTGGGCTGCAAAGAAATCGAAGGGACAGAATGCGGGGAGAGAGGGGAGGGCGGGAGGAGGGCAGGAGCAGCCCCTGCACCTTGCTCAGTGTTCTTACCCCTGCCTGGGCTTCTTAGCCAGCTGTGCAGGGGGTGGAGGGGACAGTGGGAGCTGTGTCTTGCAGGTGCCCACGTCCTGTGCTGTCCTATCCAAGCCCTGCAGCCATGAGGAAGAAGGGGATGCTTCTGTCCTTTTAGTACCCTCTCACCAAGGAGCTACAGAAGGGCCATGCCCTGTGCTAAGTGAAAGGGATACCGAAATGAATCAGGCACCCATCCCTCTGAACACCAGCCTTGAACCACACCGCAGTCCAGTTCTTGCCACCAGGAACTGCCCGCGAAGCCCAGCTGGAGGAAGCCAGGCCCATGGCAGCCCCCGCCCGCTGTGCTGCAGGCCAGCAGGCAGGGCAGGTTGATGGGGAGGCTCATTCTGTGTGATCAGGGGCAGCTCTCCCTGCTCCCCCATTTCTCCTGACGCTGCCCGAATTCAGGTCCTTTTACATGCTCACCTAGAGGTCACAATGGCCTTCTCACAGTGGTGAAGCCGTGTTCTAAACAGCAGGATAGAGACATGGGGACCGGGCCTGTGCTGTAAGTTGATGGGCCAGTGTTTCAGTCTTGCATGCACTCCAAGGTCTCTGCTGTTGTTGTTTTTATCATAGTCTTAAGAGCAGCCTTGTTAACATACTTCTTCAAATTGTGGAAAAGGCACCACACTGAGGAGCTGTGCTGGGAAGGGGTGCTGCGTCCCCTTCTCCCTCATTCTTCCTCCAGCTGCTCTCCTGACTTCCAGCTCTGGCTCCCCTTTCATACTCCTCGGCTCTGCCAGGTATACCTCTCCCAAGCCCACTGGGATGGGTCACTCTGCTGCTCACACACCTCTCAGATTCAGGCTGACTGACAACAGTGCTTACAAGGACAATTTGACTATCGGCTACATTCCAGAAGCTATTCTGGATACTTCATGTACATGACCTCATGTGATCTTCACCCCATCTCACTAGGTTGGTATTATTACTAATCCCATTTTACAGATGGGAAAACTGAGCTTCAGAGATAGCGTGAAAGTGGCAGAGCCAGGACTTGAACCCTCAGCCAGTGCATTGCCACTGCACTTTAGTGTCTCTCTGTCCTTTCATGTGTCCACCTGATAATGTCATAAACTGCTGGCAGGCAAAGGCCAGAGTGAGGAACTGTGAACAGCTAACTCCTAATGCAGAATTTCCTGAGGCATGTTCTACGGACTAGTCCTTGAGATGCTGGGCAGAGAAGAGGGTCCCAGGTCAAATGCACATAGGAGAGGTTGTCCATCTGCCTCCTGAGAGGTTCTCTGGGAAGTGACCAGTCTCTCTTCATGACAAGGCAATTAACTGAGATAATATTTTGCATTTTGTTCTCACTCTATTTTTCCTCCACCAACCCCATCTCCCTGAGAAAGTAACCAGCCTTTTGTTCCCTGTCAATGGAGGGGAGAGTGGTTCTGTAGGATCTCAGTAGCCACTTGCTGATACACCCTTTCCTGCCTTTGGGAGAAATTTCCTAGATTCTCCCAGAGGGGAAGACAAAGGCAAGTGCTTTTTAAAAAATTTTATTTTATTGAAGTATAGTTCATTTACAATGTTGTGTTAATTTCTGCTGTACAGCAAAGTGACCCAGTTTTATATATATATATATATATATATATTCTTTTTCATATTCTTTTCCATTATGGTTTATCACAGGGTATTGAATATATTTCCCTGTGCTACACAGTAGGAATTTTTTGTTTATCCATTCTATATGTAATAGTTCAAAGGCAAGTGCTTTTGCCTGGTGGAGAATGGGGTGGGGAGGCAAAAGCAGAGAGAGGTGCTAGAAATTCTTTAAGATGAAAGGCAAGCAGAGGTTGGGGGCTTCTGGGAGAAGCTGGCACCAGGCCTGATGGGAGCTGTCAGGACGTGATGGGGAACTGTGGGGAAGCTGGGTTCCGGGCACTGAGGCTCCAGCCTCAGCTAAGCTCCCTGTGCCCAAGCCTGGCACAGGTGCAGTGGCGCCACCCCCATCACGTGGCCATAGGCCCTGCACAAAGAGCCCTTTGATAGTGCCACACCACGCTGAGCCCCAAGGGTCCTGCCCTGTGTCAAACCCCAGGACACTGTCATAACCCTGGAGGGGGCGGGCGGAATCAGGAGGTGAATTTTCCATTAGCCTGGTGGGTTGGAGGCTCAGGTTGTGTCAAACTGATTTTAAGAAAATGAGATCATACGACGGTTCTTACACAGCCAAGTTTGAATTTAAATTCTTACCGTTAAATTTGGTAACTCTTTATTTGTCCACAGAAATCTTTTGAACACATGAAGTCTGTATTAACAGCTGTTGGAATTGTCGGTCATTGGAGCGCTTTTTGGGAAATTCTGACTTTAGAGCAGTGGCCTCCGCATCTGGGACTTAACCTTCCAGGAATAATGGGCCAACCAGACCAGATAAGGAGGAGGCTGGTAGAGAGAAGGAGGGAAGAGTGGGAGAGGGAGAAAAAAAAGGAGAGAGGGAGAGAGCAAGGGAGTCAAGGGCGGGTAGCAAGGGCTTGAGCTAGTGAACTCTGGGGAGAAAGGACAGAGGGGGAGAGATTGGAGGAGCAGGGAGGTGGAGGAGAGTCCATTGCAGAAGCAGGTGGGGACGCGGCCCTGCTCAGAACACCTGGGCCTGGGCCGCGCCCCACCTTACCTGTGAGTGAAGCAGAGCCCGGGGGGTTGCAACACCAGATGGGCGCTCTGCGAGAGGGAAGACAGGGCTGGATGTGTGGCTGAGAAGAGGCCCAGCTCAGTTTTGAGGGCAGGATCCTTTCAGAGAACTGGGGGTCAGGAGACTAGATGTAGGCCTGCCTTGGCCAGTTGGCTCGAGGAAGGGGCTGCCTCAACCCAATTCTTCTTGTTCTGTTTACAGGGGGTGTTCAGTCCAGACATTTCCTCCTGCAGGGTACCTCCCAGCTCTAACATTCTATAGTTCCATAAATGGAGTTTAAGGTAAAAATCAAGAAAAACTTACAACCAAATCAACCCAGTACAGGTATGCAAAGGCCATAGTTGTTACTGAGCTACAGAAACAAATGGTCAGAAGTTCATTCAAAGAGTTATACTTAGTGTTACTTTTCCCTCCAGAACAACTGTTTCTGGGGTCACATGCACAAAGCAAAGCAAGAGGGGAAAAGAGTCTGTGGGCTCTGCCCGGCCATGTACACACAGAAGGAGGAACACTCTTTGCTTCCACCGGCCTGAGGGCTGATGACTGAGGCCCAGGCTGCCTCGCCTTGTTCTGGGCGAGGAAGATGTGATGCCATGACCCAGCCTTAAATCCCTTTACAGACATTATTCCCACAACACCCTTCAAGTAGTGTACTGGTCAAGACTTCTGGTGATGGATGTCAGAAACCCAACTCAGACTAGTTTAAACACAGAAGGGAATTTACTGACTCAGATAACTAGGAAACTTAAGGGTGCTTTCAGACATAGTTGGAACCAGAAATTAAACTATTTCATTAGGGCTCTCTCTTTTTTAACCTCTGCTATTTCTACCTGGCTACATTCTTTGGACAGCATAATCCCACATAGTAGGATAGTTTGCCGACTACACCCCATACTCCATCTTCGCAGTTAGCAGCTCCAGCAGAAAAAAAAATCTAGCTTTCTCACTAGCCCCACCAGAAAAATCTGGTTGACCAGCTTAAGTCACATGCTACTCTGTGAATCAAACTCTGTGTCTGAGGGATGAAATTCTCTGAGTGGACAGACCTGGGTCACATGCCTTCCCTGTGACTGGGAGGATGAAGTGGGTGAGGCTCAACCCCACTTGAACCCCAGGGCATGGATTACCTACAGGAAAGAAGTGGGTAAAGAAGGGAGTCTAGACAGATGAAGACATCAGATATCCTCAAATAGACTGTTGTTTTTTTTTTTTTTACTTTGCAATTTTAAAGAAACATTTATTTTAATCATATAGCTTATACATGAATACATAATTATAGTTAACAGTTTAAACTTCAGAGACACGTCTAGGGCAAAAATCTCAATAAAGTATCCTAGATAAAATCAATATTATCTTTTTCTTAGTATCGCCTACAGTTTTCTTTGCTTTTTAAATACATATATGTAACTTAGAAATATATAATTTGCTGCACATAAATAAATAATAACATCCTATAGATATTGCAGTGTAATTTCTTTTTTGGCTCTACATATGATTGTACCTAATTTAATTACATAAATACATATCAAATAGACTGTTTTTAAACCCATTTTGCAGATGAGAAAATTGAGGATCAGACCGGTTAAATAACTCACCTAAGTTCACAAAACTAGAAAGTTGCAGAGCTTGGACTTGAAGCCACATTTTTCTGCCTCCAATATGGATGTTTTAACCACTAAACTCTACTATCTAAACTGTCCCAGCATCGCCAGGAACTAAATTATCTCAGCTCCAAATACTTGGGGCTTGTCATTCAAGGCTCCCAAAATAACTGATGTTGCAGGGAGCCTGACAGTAAGTTCAAAACCCCTGGATCCTCAAGGAACTTGTTGCTCTGCTCCGTTCATATTCCTCTGCCTTTTCCCAGTTGGAGGGAAAGAATGAGGGAACCACAAGCACACCCCTCATTATCCCTTCCAAGGCTGAATACACAGTATGCAAAATAAGCCAAGCAACATCATTTAAGGCAAAAGTTCTCAACCACAACGTGTTCACACTGGTGTGGTGACTCACTCATAAGGTGCCTTGCAAATGATCTGTTTTATTAATAGTTAAAATACTGGAGTTTGCAAATGATTTACCCTTAAAAAAATAAACTAGAGAAAATCCAAGGCTATCCCTATAACAACACCCATTGCATTCACTTGTATTTTATGCTTTCTTGAGCGGGAGAGAGGTGATGTTAAAGCAGCAGGCATGACCTCGTCATCACCCTGGCATTGGTTCGGGGAGATTTTCTTGCTTGTGTGCCCTACTGGAGAAAGGGTTGGGAATTATCGATTTAAAGGAGGATTTCTGCCCACAAATATCTTCTCAATGCCTACTTTCAACTCCACCAAGTAAAGGTACATTGGTTTTAAAAGCTAAAGCTAGGTAGGGAGACTGCTCAACATTCGCTGGCATATCAGAGTGAATTATAGGATACCCTTGTTCTAGAATAAGGTACTCTAGAGATCCCAGATGAATGGAGACGTTTCTGAGTACTTTCAGATAATAAAAACTTCTGAAGGGCTAAAAAAAAAAAAAACAAGTCAAACTTTAAAGTGGAGCTTTAAATAGAGGTGAAAGCTTTGAGTTAATAGATAATCTTATGCAAAATAAATTTCACACTAGCAAGCAGCTTCCAGAGTGAGTGACAAAGTAGGCAGCAGATTTTTTTTTTTTTTTCTTTTTGCCATTGTGGCAAAGTGGAGCTTTATCCTTTCAGTTCTGTTTTGCTTTCTGGATATTTTTAATGTACTTACAGTATAAGAGAGAACCAGATCACACACCCTTGTTCACTGCAGCATTATTCACAAGAGCTAAGGGGTAGAAACACCCCAAATGTCCAATGACAGATGAATGGATAAAGAAAATGTTGTGTGTATATACAACGGACTATTATTCAGCCTTAAAAAGGAAGGAAATTCTGACACATGTTACAACATGGATGGAATGTCCATGTAATGTTACATTACACTGTAATGTTCTCAAGTGTAATGTCCTTGAGGACATTATACTAAGTGAAAGTGTTAGTATTTTGCCACAGAAAGACAATTACTGTATGATTCCACTTACAGGAGGTATCTAAAGTGGTCAAACTTATAGAAACAGAAAGTACAATAAGAGTTGCAGGGGCTGGAGGGGGAGGCTGGGGAGTTAAGTGGATACAGAGTTTCAATGTTACAAGATGAAAAGGTTCTAGAGAGCTGTTGCACAACAATGTGAATATAGTTGACACTACTGAACTGTATATTTTTGAATGGTTAAGATGATAAATTTTATGTTATGCATTTTCTACACAATTTTTTAAAGTTTTTTTAAAAAGAAAGAGACAGAAAACTAGGGCTGAGCTGTTCAGTCATTTGAAACAAACAAACAAAAAAAGCAGGGGTGGGGAGGCAGTAATTGGTCCCAGAATCAAATCCCAGTAGCCTTTGGAAGTCAAAAGTGACAGTGATCCCTTCTCTGGCAGAATAAAGGTCAAAAGAAAAATCTACATGGAGTAATTTAGTTCAAAAAAGGAACATTCAGAAGTAGGAAGAAGAGGGGAGAGGAAGGGAAGGAGTGGTGAGAAGCAAGCTGCAGTTGTAGTCTTAAAAAGGATTATTTTCAACAATACACCAAAAAAACCCCAAAATAATGCAGCAATGTCATATCCGGCATTGTACAAAGTGTAAAAGTGTCGCCACAGCTGTCACAAAAGCCCTTCATGCTGCTGGCAGGGAAAGATTGCTTATGACTAATTAAAATCTCACCAATCAGTGGTGAACGTTCTGGAGTTTAATCAGATTGCTTTCCCCACACCTAGCGTAAGAAAATGGAATGGAGATAAAGAATAGTTTGAAGGTATAGAACCCTATGATGGTAAACAGGCCAAGGCCAGGAGTTCTGAGTTGTCAAAAGGTAATCTGTGCAGGTGAAAGGGAGTATTCGTGGCCAACTAGAGGAGGTAGGGGCAAGGCCTTGAAAGGAGGGTGAGAAGAGAGACAAATGTTACCAGTAAAATTTTGGCATGTATCAACACATTGGTTCTGCCTTCTCCCTTCCTACAAACAAACAATTTCTATTTGTTCTTTTTATTTTTTCTCAATTGAAGTGTAGTTGACTTACGATGCTGTGTTACTTTCTGATGTACAGCAAAGTGAGTCAGTTATACACATATATAATACATATTCTTTTCCATCATGGTTTATTACAAGGTATTGAATATAGTTCCCTGTGCTATACAGTAGGACCTTGTTGTTTATCTATTTTATACATAGTAGTTTGTATCTGCTAATCCCAGACTCCTAATTTATCCCTCCCCCACCCCCTTTCCCCTTAGGTAACCGCAAGTTTGTTTTCTATGTCTGTGAGTCTTTTTCTGTTTTGTAAGTAAGTTTAGCTGTGTCATATTTTAGATTCCACATATAAGTGATATCCTATGGTATTTGTCTTTCTCTTTCTGACTTCCTTCACTTAATATGATAATCTCTAGGTCCATCCATGTTGCTGCAAATGGCATTATTTCATTCTTGAAACAAAATAGTTCTTTTTTTTTTTTTAATTAATTAATTAATTAATTTATTTTTGGCTGCGTTGGGTCTTCGTTGCTGCGTGCAGGCTTTCTCTAGTTGCAGCGAGCAGGGACTACTCTTCGTTGCAGTGCGCAGGCTTCTCATTGCGGTGGCTTCTCTTGTTGCGGAGCACGGGCTCTAGGGCACACGGGTTTCAGTAGTTGTGGCACACAGGCTCAGCAGTTGTGGCTCGTGGACTCTAGAGCACAGGCTCAGTAGTTGTGGTGCATGGGCTTAGTTGCTCCGCGGCATGTGGGATCTTCCCAGACCAGAGCTCGAACCCGTGTCCCCTGCATTGGCAGGCAGATTCTTAACGACTGTGCCACCAGAGAAGCCCACAAAATAGTTCTTACTTAAATTTTATTAGTCTCTGCCTTCTTCCCCTCCTAACCCCCACAGCTACCAGAGGGTTGAGACAGGCAAAGACAGAACCACCTCGGGGAGCTGGCTCATGGCAAGGATGGAGCTCCCAGGGATCGCCCCAGACTAGCTGCAAGGCCCGCACAGGAATGTGCCGGGTTACTGATGCCATGAGGTGGCGTACACAAAGGCAGCTTGGTGGAAACTTTGTCACACAGATGGCTACATGAAAGCCAGCCCGGCCAGCAGCCATACATCATGTCATTTCAACGTGCAGCCCTTCTGTACCAGGCGAGGGCTGGCTAAGGCGGCATCCCCTGAGAGAGGCTGTGTTCCCTGCCCTGTCTGCTCTGGACACCAGGATCCTGTCAGCAGTGGTTAGGTGGGGCTCTTCTCCCAGGCAGATTCCATCTATGAAAATACTTGGAGTGTTCTTTAATTTAGACTGCAATAAAGACAAAACCAAGGTTAATTGAGAATGGCTGAGTCTCACACTCTGTAATGAGAAGCATCTAAAATTTACTGTACTGTTAACTTGGGAAAACTGCAGCTGGGTTCTGCTGTTGACTTTCACTCCTTCCTAAGGAGCTGAGAAGTCTGCTGATTTTATGGTATCCAGGTCTAGCTGCTCTGCTTCTTCCATTCCACATAATTCTTGACTCATATTGGTCCAGGTTCAGCGGATTGTTTCTTGTATCAAGGCTCTTGTTATTAATTGCAGAGAATTCTCAATCTCCATATCTGTAATCTCTCAAAGTGCAGATTTTAAATAACAAAGGCCATATCAGTTGGCATCTAGGAAGGATGCCTTTTCCAATGTGTTCTGCAAAATGCCTACGGTCACTTATTTATAACCCACAAATGGCTCCTTTATCTACTTGCAATGTGCCCTTCTGCTCCATCATCAGCATTTGCTTGCCTCTGCTCAGCTGCCTCTGTGGTGGGCTGGGTTGGGAACTGGAATTCTTGGTATCAAGAATTGCTTCCGGACTGAATCTGAGCTTCCCCCGTTGGAAAGAAATATAGATTCTAGGTCACTTCTTGAACAATCCCATTCAACATCCCCCTTTGACTTCAGATGGTTTAGGGTTTTACTCTTTAATCATTTCACGTTTACAGATGAGGGCAGGAAAGAACTCGAAGACTGAGCTATTGCGTATGGATGTGAGTTTATACACTGTGCCAAGGTGCCCAGCCAAGGACGCAAATAGGGCTGAATTCCAGTCCTGCAGGAAGGGATGCCTTTTTTTTTTTTTTTTTTTTGCACAAAAGCGGCAGCTTTCCACTAAGCCATATGCTGGTAGAGTGTGTCCACACAGAAGGGGTATCATTTTAGAATTTACATACTTTATAGGCTGGCAGCAGCTTATCCTGAAACAGATGCCGTGGGATGGGGAAACTAGGGTTCTAAGGAACGTAAAGAAAAGTTTACTGGGATTGTGAAGGGAGAAAATTCCGCATGATCATTCCCCCAAATGGAAGCCGACAATGTTCAGTCTAAAGACCCAAGATTAAGAATCTGAAACTCTGCGCCCTGATAGACTCTCCACTGGGACATGCATCACTTTCCCCATCTAACTCCTTTTTCCTCTCCCCTAACACTACTTTGGGAGAAAGAGAGCTTACATAATGTACAAATACCACAGAGCATAGTAGACAGTTCAGAGCTGCACTAGATGCCATAACCTGACACACACACTCACTTAGCCAGCAGAGTAACTCTTGGGACTGATTACATTCAGCCACAGTGGAAGTGGCGTGGGAGCCCAAGGTGCCAGGCCGACATGCAACAAAAGAGAGCTTTGTTCAGCGTGGTGAGCTCTGCCCACACATCTGGCTCCTCCGGACTTCCCTTTCATTCCTCATCTTTTGCACACCCTCTCTTGCTGCTCGTGTTCTATGTTCTGGAATTCTCACTGCCTCCCAGACCCTGTGGTTTGCTTTAATTGATGCTCTTTGTTTTTGTGAAGCAGAGTTCTGATGAACAGAATAGTAGAGTCTCCAGCCAACTCTAGTCGTTCCTTTTGTTCCTACCTTTGCTGCTCAGGCACAGCAGTAAATGTGGAAACAGATATTTTGGAGCACCTAGTACGTTCCAGGCATGATATGTACTTCTAGGCACTGGGAATACAGTGGTGATTCAAACAGCCGAAAACCCCTGCTCATGTGGAACCTACACTTTAGAGCTGGTGGGGTGGGGGAAAGACAGGTAATAAACAAAATAAGCAAGGGAAATGTGTAGTGTGTCAGATGGTGACACGAAAGCAGGAGAGTGTGGAGGTGGAGGTGTCATTTTCTAAAGGTGCTTGAGAAGGCCCTCAGTGAGAAGACCACATCTGACTAGAGATCTGAAGGAGGTGAGTGAGCTGTGACATAGCTGAGAGAAGAACACACCGTGATTCTTTTGTAACTCTCACACTTCTGATTGGCTACACTGGGTTTATATTTTACTAACTCATACCTAGGGTATTAGTTATCAGTCGCTGTGTAACAAATCACCCCCGAACTTAGTAACTTAATACAACCAATGTTTATTTCTCACAGTTGCTGTGGGTCAGGAATCCAAGTGTGGCTTGGTTGGGTCCCTCTGGTTTATGGTCTGTCACAAGGTTGCATTGAAGGTGTCAGCCGGTGCTGCAGTCATCCCAAGGCTCAGCTGGAAGAGGACCCACTTCCAAGATCACTCAGGTGGCCGTTGGCAGGTCCTCACTGAATCTTAGCTGGAGGTATCAGATCCTTGCCACTTGGAGCTCACAACAAAGCAAGCCAGCAAGAGTGTGAGCACAATAGACGTCGCAGTCTTTTTATACCTTAATCTTAGAAGCGACATCTCATCATTTTTGCCATATTATGGAAGAGAGTCATTATGTCCAGCTCACACTCAAGGGAAGGGGATTACAGAGCGATGTGAATACCAGGATGTGGGGATCACTGAAGGCATCTTAGAGGTTGCCTACCACCCCAAGAATAGAACAAAGGCATGCACATCCTTTAATACTCACCTGGACTACACCTCCCAGTCACTTTTCCCTGTAGCAGCCAGAATGGTCCTTATAAAGTGTAGGCAAGAGCTATTACTAATCTCTGCAAACCCTCCATCACATCTTAGCACAACATCCGCATTTCAGGTTCTGATCTCTGCCTACCTGCCCACACTTATCCCACCACCCACCTGACTGATGCTGCTCGAGCCACAGGAGCTGTCTTGCTCTTGCTCGAATACACAGAACCCATTCCTGCCCTTTGCATTAGCTGTTCCTCCTGCCTCGAATGCTTCCCACATGGCCCTCCTCCCATCATTTGGGTCTCTGATCAGAGCTGGGGGCTTTTCCTGACCACCCCCATTTAAAACATCCCCCTATACCTCCTCTTCTCCCCCTTATTCTATTTTATTTTCCTCAGACCACTTAACGCTTTCTGAAATTGTATATATGTTTGTGTTTGTCTATTGTCCACCTCCCTGTCTAGAAGGTAAGATCCATGAGGGCAGGGATTTTTGTCTGTTTTGTTCATTACTATATTCCCAGTGCCTGGGATTTAGGGGATTCTCAGTAAATGTTGCCAGAATGAATGAATGAATGCCATTTAAATGTATGTAAAGATGAAATCATCTCTAACACAGTAATAATAGTATTTTCCATTTGGGGGGTATTACATTCTAGGAAATTTATAAACATAATTTTATTTAATCTTTATGAAGATCCCACGAGGTAGGTATGATCATTATCCGCATTTTCCAGAGGAGGAAACTTACCAGCAGTCACACAGTAAAAGGAAGAGCTGAGATCGGAACCCAGGGCTGTCTGACTCCATGGCCCACACTCACCACTGAGGTCTACTGTCTCCCCAGCAACAAGGCAGCGGCCGCCAAGGGCATCTGCAGGGCAGGGGCCCTGTCCTCATAGGATCATAGTCACTATTAGACCATTTCTAAAGCTTCTCCCTGCAAAATCCTAATGAACAGCCTGGGATAAGAACCTTTGCTCTAAAGCATCCTGTCTTATACTTCAAGATCCAGTGAAAAATATTAATGCAGTGCCTTCCTCAGTCTATACTTTAATAGAACATTTATTTACTCTCAAGCCAGTTTTGGACAAAACTGTGACATTTAGGTCGGGGCAACCCAGAGTTCTGGGTGAGACTTGGGCAGCCCTTGGTTTCTGCCCTCCTCACCCACACTTACCCATGCTGTGGCCTCTCCCCTCAGGGTTCTGTGCTGTCGGGGGTGAGGCTTAGGGTGGGCGAGTCTGGCCAGCAATGGAGCCAAGCAGAGCTAGGAAATGGAGAGAATAAAACAAAGTCCTGGTCACATTATTTGAGCCCCTGGATCAAGCATTGCCTGAAACTAGAGCTACCTTTAGACGTGTCAGTTACACAGACCAATAAATTCCCCTTGTATTTAAACCAGGTTGAGGGTTTGATTATTTGTTGTTGCTACTTGCAACTAAGGAACATGTTAATTTCAAATTCTGCCTTATCACCACCCTCTCTGGAGGCCTTAGCATAGCACCTCACACTTTGTTTTGAGTGAATGAAGAAGTTTCTTTGTTCTGGGTAAGAAACCGGGGGACTGGCACAGGACAGGCCCTGGAAGCACTCAGCTCTCTCTACTCTGGTAGCTGGAAAGGCTGGTTCTACTTCTGTCTCCCCTATTCCTACTCAAGGGCTGGTCAGACATCCCTCCCTCAGCTCCCCTGGGCCCTGCAGACTCAGGAGCTCTTCTATCTGCCTAAGACACAATCCCCAACTCCTGGTCCCACTTACAGAATCATCCCTGACTAGCTTCATTCAAGTCCCCAACTTGCCTTAGCAGGTCTAGTAACTCAGAGCTGTTTAGGGACCATGGACCACTCAAAGCACAGATTTAGGGCACTGTCTACTTGCCTTTAAAAAAAAAAAAAATCCAGGCTGTGATTGGTTCTTCTACTCACACTCTGAATGAATTCTGTGCCCTGTTGGTGTCACCAGTCTGTTTCTATTTCTGTTGTTGGAGTCACAGAATTTGAGAAAGAAACACAGAGGTCACCTTGTTCAACCCCCTCCCAAGATATGGGGTCTAGCCTGCCTTGGCTTGAACACATCCGGGACCGGCTGCTCCATCCTTTGCAAAGCAGGCATGTATTCAGACAGCTCAGATTGTTAGAAAGCTCTTCCTGTAATTGAGCTGGAATCTGTTTTCTTGTCATTCCACCTAGTCCTGGATCTGCCATCTGGAGTCGCTGGCATCAGCCTGATCCCTCCCCAACATGGCAGCCATTGGGATATATGAGGACAGCTCACATGTCCCTAAAGTCTCCTTGACTCCAGGCAACGCATTCCCTGTGCCCTCACCCAGTCCTCCTAGGATTTAGTCTCCTGATATTGCACTAGCACATCATCCTCTGGCTGTGCTCCAGTTTGTGATTGTCCTTCTGAACATACGGCTCCTTGAAGAGATCTCAACAGTCTAGATATGGCCTCTCCAGCACCAAGTACAATAGAGCCATCCTGTACCTTGTTCTGGACTCACCACACCTATTAATAATGACATTAAGTTTCCAGTGTCATTTTGACAGCCTCATCATACTATTGGTTCACTATAATGTTAACAAGAAAAAAATTCATTGAATTTTCCATATTTGAACATTTGATGTATGGAGCTCTACACTGATTTCTCCTTAATCTTATCTTGTCAGTTTCAGACTGGGCAAGAATCACTAAGGTGACCACATAATTTATCATCTGAATCGGGAAAATTTTGAGAGCGAAAGTGGTGCTATCATTGCTATTAATAATCACATTGAGACAGCAGGCATAACCAGGACTGTCCCAGATGAACCTGGACATAAGTCAGGTAGTGGCTAGGACCTCAGGATAGTGGTTAGGACCACAGAGTCCAAGTTCAAAACCCCGTGCTCTCATTTACCAGCTCTGTACTTAATCTCTCAAAGTTTCTGTTTTCCCATCTTGAAAAGGGAGATAATATTCCTACACCATAGGGTTATCATAAGCATCAAGCAAGATCATTTATGGAAAGCATTTAACCCAGAGCCTGGCTTGCATTAAGTGCTTAGAAAATATCACCTGTTATTTTTAGCTTCTTGAGCTCTTTTTGAATTTGAGCAGCTAGCCCTCTCAGTATTGTGTCATCTTTAAATCTGATAAGTATGACTTCCACTGCTTTGTCTGAATTATTGCTTAAAATAACCTGTGTCATCGTCTAAGACAGAACCCTGTGGCCTGTCTCTGGTGTTCTCTTTCCAAGTTCATGTTGATGCATTGGTCACTTATTCTTGGGACTTGGCTGTTAAACTAGCTAACGCAGTGCATTAGAGGCAAGTGAGTTCAGTATTAAGAGATCCCACAACAATTCAGAGGCTTAACAGACGTACAAGTATCCTTCTCTCTCACGTAACTGTCTGGAGAGGCCCCACTTAGGCGAGAAGCCATCCTCCCACTGTCAGTCAGGGAGCCAGGCTGAGGGCAGTTCTTCCGTCTTCAGCACATGGCTGCTCTTCCTCAGTTGGTCACCATTCCAGCCAGCAGGAAGGGGAGGAGCTTGGAGAAGCAAATAAGAGAGGCTTAAGGGCCGGGCCCGGAAGTGGCAGGCATCACTTCTGCTCAGGTGCCAGTGGGGAGAACCTAGATACAGCAGGCACCTGCCAGCACGGAAGGTGGGAAATGCAGTATAGCTGAGCAGACAGGGGCCAGCTCCACTCCTCTTCCGACGAAGAGGGGGAGGTGGGAACTTGGTGGCCAGCTAGCCATCTCTACCTCAACTATGCCCCTAATGCATTATCATTCAGCCCACATTTTCTATCTTGTCCTTGAGGAAATAAAGTCAGACTCTCCCAAATGCCTTATGAAGTCAAAGGCCTCCAGCATTCTGCTCTGCCACTGGCCTGGCAACCTCCCACAAAAGGAAGTAGTTTCCAGGGCCTTGTAAGAAGATGGCATACAGGTGGCCTGCACTGTCTCTGAAAAATGGTTTCACAGTTTGGGCAGTGAAATTTATTTAATCTTCCTGTTAATCTGTGTGGGGAAGAAACAAAAAGGAGAATGCAGGAACACAGTGGGGTTCAAAAAATGAAATCAAATGAAATTCCAAGACTTTGGAACTTTATGGAAAAGTCAAGCAAAAAGGGAATTCTACGTAAAAGTTAAAGTAATGTAATAGATTGTTCAACATTTGTCTTTGAGCAGTTCTGAGCTCCTTGAAATAGATTGTAGGAACCAGATTTCTGAGGCAAGTAACATAAACATTATGTTCAGCTCTGAAACTCCAGGCTGGAGCTATTAAAACCAAGCACTGTGGATAAGTAACCTCTCCTGAGATAATTCAGCTGTTCATTCAACAAACATGTGTACAGAAGCTACTTGGTGCCAGGCACTGTGCAGGGAATAAAGAAATAAACAAGCAGTGGTCCCTGCTCTTGAAGGTTTTTCAGACCAAAAGGTCAAAATTCCTAGCAGCAAAAATCAGAAACCAAGTCTGGCTACTTTAAGCAGAAAATGAATTTATTGAAGAATATTAGTTAGATCACAAAATCTCTGGGAAACTACGCAGCTAGGAATCACACCCAAAACACTTTGCAGAACTGTCTAGAGGAGACACTACTGGTCCCCCTGCTGACACAGACACGCAGCCTGAACTGGTGACATTGCTGATGCAGGACCTCAGATGCTCTCATCAGGATCTTCTGCCACTACCTCTGAGACTGCGGTTGATACAGGCCACATTTGCCAGATTGCATTCCGCCCCGTGTTCGCTGCTTTGCAGCACTAGCTTCTGATTCAGGGTCCTGGACGGACATGTGCTGTTGGTCATCCAGGTCACGTGCTGTGCCTTAGCTGCAAGGGAAGCTGGCAAAGTGAATATGTGCCTTCCACGATGGGATGTGAAGATTCATAAAACAGAGAATTCCCCAAACAGAGGAAGAATGTGAAAGGTCTTGGGTGGCAAAAAAAAAAAAAAAAAATTTATAAATGTCCATGATGAGGTGAAAAAAATGCATGTAAGTGCATACATTAAAATGGAGTGTTTTATAAACTTTATGAACAAAGAATTGTGGAAACAAAGAGGACAGAAAAGTAAAATCTGACTGGGCAGGTCAGCAAAAACTTCACCAAGGTGATCTCCACCTCTCCCACCCATCCAATGCGTTATCATTCTGCTCACACTTTCTGTCTTGTCCTCTGGGTCCTAGAGTACGAGTAAGAGCTTTATGGGAAAAGAATCTGAGGAGAGGCACTTCACCTAGAGAAAAGGCATGTGAAAAGGCACAGGAGTGGAAGGCTTGGCATGTCTGCTGGGAGTTCCATATAGGGAAGTGAAGGTTGTGTATCAGCAGCAAAGGTGTAGATGGGCTGAGAGGTTAAGATCAGACCATGAAAAGCCTTGTATGGCGGGTAGGGAGTATGGATTTTATTTTGAAGAAAAAGGACTCACTGGGTGTCATTGAAAGATGGGAGTTGATAAGACCTGCTTGTTTTTAAGAAGTAAACTGGTGCAATGTAGTGGGTGGATTGGGTAGGACAGAAAACGAGGATGAAGAAAGAGACCAGAGGCTGGTGCAAAAGGTAAGTGAAAATGATGCAGACCTAAACCAATGCAGTGGCATTAGGAATGGAGGGGAAGCTGAAAAATGCTTCCAAAGTGGATATGTCCAATGGGAAACCCAGACTGTGGGTCTGGAGACACAGTTTGGGAATCCTATTAGCATTTAGTTAGTCATCGATACAATAAGAGAGGGCACAGGGGGTGAACAGAAGGCAACCGTGAACATTGCTTAAGCTTTAGAATCTTCAAGTCAGGTTTCCCAATCCCAGCACCAAGCCAAGGGCAGGCTGTGCCTAAGGCATAAGGCACCACACTGGGTGTCAGTGGCAAGAGGGAGATCGTGAGCCAAGCTTCCCGGAACTCATGGTCTGGTTGAAGTGCCTAGAGGGCAATTGGGGTTCTGGCTACCCAGGACCAGTTTCCTCTTCTCATTGCAATAGCACCTGGTTTCTTCGGAAGAATTATCTCACCCATTGTGTGCAGTCTTGGGAATGTCAATCAAGGTGACCTGTCCAGCCCTGGGCTAAGAGGTGGGCATGAGGCCCAAGGGCAATCAGATACTCTTCAAGGACTTTGCATGTTGAGGCAAGTGAAGCAAGGCTGCAAAGAAGAGTTTGGAGTTGGTTCAATCAGGCAACTTCTCCCTCAGGAGACTGTCCATCAGTCCCTGCCCCGTGGAATCCTGAGCTGCCCTCGCTCGGTCCTTCTGCAAGCCTGCCTTTCTAGCTTTCCTTTCAATTCTGTGAACTCAGTGAGACTCTTCAGTTGGATTTCTCTTCTGCTTAGAAGCTGGAATCTGTGGCTTGCAATCAGAGAAACCAACCAACTCACAGAGAGATAAACACTCGTGGGGACTCTATGTAGGAATCCTTACAAACCAACCTCCAAACAGAGGCAAAGTAATTGTGCAAAAGGAATAGGGTTCTCATGTGCCCCAGAACAGGGAGTAGGAGCCTTAGATTCTAACTGATTCCATCCTCACTTGTCAGAAGACCTTGATCCCTTTACATCTCTGGTGCTTAGGGTTCCCATCTGCAAATCATAGTACTGGGCTGGGTGATAACTCAGTGTCCAGTGGCGTGCTGGTAAACTGAGTCTCAGAAGCGGGGGTGGGGGGCGCTTGATTCATAGTGTTTGATGATTTTTACAGTGTAAATATGCATCCCCCATGGGTTTAACAAGCAGCTTACAAATTTCCTGAAAATGTTGCTCTTGCCATGAGGTACAGGCCGGCTCTGGCACATGACTGTTGGTGTCCCTTCTAGAGCTAGCCCCATATTGCGGCAGAGCAATTAAGAGCTCACATGTCAGACTTATGATGAAGAAATGGACTTGCAAAAGGGAACTCTAATGGGGAAGAGATCAATTCCAGAGCGGTTTAGGAAGCTGTCTTGTTAGCATTTGATGACTGTTGGTGGCGGGATGACAAAGGAGATTTGGCTTGGGTTACTGGATAGTGATGCCTTCCACAAGAGAGGGAAATACAAGAAGAAGGGCGGATATTGTACTCATAATGCTCAGCCAAAGGGATGGTCTGGGAAGCTAGAAGACTAAGTATTTGGCTCTTGTTGGAAGGAGAGCGTGTAGGGCAGTGTTTCTTAAACTCTGGTGTGGGAGAATCACACAGGAAACTTATTAAAATGCAGTTGACCATGGACCACCATCAGACGCTCTGAATTAGCATGGGGGGAGGCTCTCAGAAATCTGCACACACTCCCCATTTGATTCTGATGCAGGAGGTGTGAGGTCCATACTTTGAGAGACAGCAGCTTGGTAAGTGGAAGGGAATGCGAAGAAAGATGAGGGTACCAGTGGTGGTGGGAAATGGAGAGGCAGGGGGAGAGAAGAGGACTGTGGAGGAAATGGTAACCCAGACCACAAACAGCACTGGGATGCAGAGGCTGATGGAGGAAAAGAGGGGAGGGAGGCAGGAAGTATTCGCAGCTAAACATCCAGACACGGAGTGCTCTACAGAACGCCACGTACCAGAGGGCTTTTAATAAAATTTGATGATGATGGTGACGATGACGGTGATGGTGATGACAGGGATGCTGGTGGTGATGGAGGGCAGTAGGCTTTGTTCACCAGCCTTACAGGGCTGATAGGAAGCAGAGCCATCTGGTGCATACTCGGCACACTACAGAATCTATTCTGCTTTCACTAGTGCTGCTCAGCCAAATTTATATCTGTTTCTGGCTGCAAAACTTGCCTGCTATTGGACTAAGCCCTGAGCTCTGAGCAGGAAGAATCCCACGCCGAGGACGTGATCAGTTTTTCCCGAGCCCAGGGCAAGTCTACATCTCTGAGCCTTCCTAGAATTTGAGTCCTTGTTCTAGAGGGTGGGAACCCAGGAATGTCTCCAAATGAATGACTAAAAGCTCTGAAGGAACGTGTGCTCGCATAGCCAACCCTCTGTCTCCTCCCACAGGAGAGGGCAGCTGTGGCCCAACCTCACTGCTTTTTCACATCCTCGAACCTGTTATTCTATGGCTTCCGGGGGCAGGGACGGGGTTTTGCTCAGCTTTTCAGGCCACAGCCTGTTCCACGGGTGTGTCTGCTGGGTGGATGGAAAGATGATGCAGGCAGGTGATGGCCACATACTATTAGGGGTGGGCTGACTGGGACAGATACAGACAGAAGAAAAGTAATTGACCAGTGGCAGTGGGTGACTGAAGACTAGGGGTCCAAATACCCTGAAATTTACCATTCTAGAGGAGGAAAATGAATCTGCTTAAAGATACACAGGGAATTAATAATGATACACTTTGTAAAAAAAGACTGACTTATGCTCCTCCTTGCCCTAATCACTCCCAACAAATAAAACAGGAAAACAAGACAAGTTGCCTGAGAGTAGGGGATGGGGAGGTATGGGCTGGTAGAAGAGGTTCTAGGGACCCATGGACATTTGACTCTGTAGTCTTTCAACTGACTGAAAGGCACTGTTCCAAGTGTTCCAAGGCACACAGGCAGAATTTCTCTTCCAGGGGCTGAAACACAGGACATCGCTAAAACTCTTCTGGATCCTGAAATGATGCTTTGAGCTGCACGCACCTGACTTTCTCCATTTACAATTCCTCATCAGAAATCCTTCCTTCTACCCTGACATCTGAGACACCGCGCTCCGCTCTTCAGCCCGGCTTGCTTTGTGTTCCCACAGCTCAGCTCAGACAGATGAAATGCTGGATAAAACCTCTCAGTTCATGGGGCAGGGACCTTGTCTTTGTGTCTCATAAAATGCTGTGTACACCTGCAGTGCTTTGTAAATAATAAATGGCCATAATAAAGAAGCTGCCTCTTTGGGGTCAGGGACATATGTTTGCAGAAAAACAGCCCCTCCTGCTTCCCAGGTCTGGCTGGTGTAGCTGTTTCCGAGCCTGAAAATGCACTGCACAGAGCTTTCCAAAGGGCCATGTGACCCGAAAACTTAGGGTTCCAAATAGAAGAAAAGGCACAATGCCAGGATTTCTTGGCCAAAGGAGGTCAGGGAGCAGCCTGCTGACGTACCATGTACTTGCACGTGGAAATGCAAGATGTCATTATTCAAGTTTTATTGTTCTGTTTAATCTCCCCTTTACAAATTATAACAGCACAGGCCTTTTTATCCAAGTACATAATAATAATTTACTATTGAAAGAGAGAATGATTGGTAATATCAGGTATTATTTTTATAATAATGACTTACCAATTCAGTATAGGTAAGTATAGGGCAGAAGGGAGGCCTCTTTCCAAACAGGTGAACAAGCTGAAATGGACAAAGAAGGTCTCATTAGGGGAACTATGGGAAGGGCATTGATGATTCCCACATGGTCACTCGCTGTGATGACCCCATGCCACTGACACTGGGAACAGGTAGAGTAAAGCACTGGTGCATCCCACTGGTCTCTCACTACAACTAAGAAATGACAGTTCATCTTTTTGAAAATGTGCGGCTAAAGTCTCCCCTCCTTCTTCCTTTCCATTATGCTCCTTCCAGGGCATCATCAGGGCAAGAAAATCTCGACCATTACATGCCCATTTTTAGATATTTTGGCTGCAGAAGTTTAGAGCACATTTGTAATATTACTAGCTATCATTTATTGCAGGCTTGCTGTGTACCAGGCACTGTGCACCCCTTCATTTAATCCTCTCCACCTACCCTACGAAGTAAATCCTATTATTATCCATTAGGTTCATGGTCTAGGGTCCAGTATAGTTAGGATTCAAATAGTCTTACATTTGAATCCAGAACTCAAGATCTCAACCACTATGATCTACCACATCTACTGCCATTTGGAACTTTTTTTTTTTTAGGCTGCACCGTGTGGCACGCAGGATCTTAGTTCACTGACCAGGGATCAAACCCACACCCCCTACAGTGAAAGCGTGGAGTCTTAACCACTGGACCACCAGGGAAGTCCCTGGAAATTTTTTAATGGTTGAAATAGTTTACTCAGCATAAGTGGCTCAACCTTGACACCTCTAGTCAAGAGGGAATAATTTTCAATCACCCAAACTGATGGGAAGGACAGAGCAGTGGTGTGGGTAATCCCAACACGTGGATCTTCAGGAAATCATTTACCTTGGGCTCTGGACTGCCCAGCTGGGATAGTTTTCAGCAGATTGTTTTCTGAATGATGTTTTTCCAAGGCAGATATTAAAAGTAGCCCATGGTCTCTAAGAATATTCTGGTTAAGTGGAAGAGGGGAGTAACTCTGAAGGAGGAATGGGGGTGGAGGAACTGCTGAGGCATGAAAACGTGACCACGGATAATCCGTAAAGCTGATCATCAAAGTTGACTAGATTTGCTCTTTCTAATTAGCAGACCTATATGGTTGTAGCTCCTTTATACCTCTGAGGCTTTCTTTTTCAAATTTCTTTATCTTGAAATGAGGAAAGTTGGAGGAAAATTAGAAAGGTGGATGCTTCAAGGTTCTTATTGTCTTGACCTGACCATCTGCCCTAGACTCGATTTATTCCAGATTGCATGAGCCATATTAACGAGCAAGTAGGCAGACAGTCTCCATCCAAGCCTTGCTCTGGACTAAAGTTATTGCCTCACAAATGACTCACTAATTTCTAATTAATCCTCTGAGCCATCCCAGAGCCCTGGCTGGAGCATACTGTGCCCCTTCCCTGCCCTCCTCACAAGCAGGGAGCAAGATGAAACACAAGCTGGGCAGCGCACGTCCCTTTCATCTTCACATTTGGTTCACGTCACAGAACCACATTTGTTTTTAACATCTCAAGGGTGGGGGCTGGCTGGGAGGAATTATGGAGGGAGAGGGGATGTGTGTGTGTGTGTGTGTGTGGAGGGGGCTATTATGTGGCAGTAGTTATGGCAGTGGTGTGTATGTTTTTGTGTGTGTGTGTGTGTGTATGTTTGTGTCTGTGTGTGTGTATTCATATGCAGTGTGGTGTGTAGTGTGATGTCATGTGTGTTGTGTCAGTCAAGTGCGTGGTGTGGTGCACGTGATGTGGTATGAGTGTGGAGGGGACAGATGTAGTGGTAGTGATGGTGGTGGGGGGTGTGTGTGTGTGTGTGAGTGTGTGAGTGTGGGTGTATAAAGGTAGACAGAGAGTGAAGCTGTCTCCAACAAAATAAACTGCTTGAAAAGGGAGCTTTTCTATTCCCTAGAAATTTGCCAGGATATCTTCCTTTTTGGCTAAAGCTTCTGTTCAGAGGGTCTCTGGTGCTCAGAATAAAAAAGGACAAGCTGGACTTCAACCAAATAAAATGAGTGTTAAAGATATTTGGGGGAGAAGCATTAAAAAAAAAAACAAAACCCAGCGCTAACAATGCAGTGGTTTCAGTTTCCTTCCACTGGGTGAGAAAGAGTATTTAATTTTAAAAAACAAGTCGCGTCTCCAATGCTACACCGGGAGGAAAATGAGACAAGCACACCACCTTATTTGTAGATTCATCTCCACTCCTGTGATAGCTCCTGTTTGCCAGGTCGTGGATGGGATGAAATTCTCTCTTTGTGGAATATTAAAAGGGACTTTTTGGGTCTCCTAGGATTTGGAATGAATCTTGCAGAAACCGATAAAATCACCCTGAGAGGGAGGTGTCACCTAGGGGCAGGAAGGGGCTGGAGGATTGTGTCCCAAATGCTAGCTCTTGGATTTGGGGTCCTCACCCAAGGATCAGCCCAGACCACTCCAGCAGCTTCAAAAGCATTTCCAATGAGAGGCTTTTCTTCAAGCCAAATTCCCCTGCACAGAGGCATTCCAGAGTAATGCAAAGGAAGTAAACATATGAAAAGATGTTTGACTTCATATTCATCAAGGAAATGCAAATTAAAACAATAAATCAATACCAACTTGACAAAGGTTTTAAAAATGATCACGCCAGGGCACTTTCATATGTTGCTGGAAGTAATGTAAATTAGTGTAACCTTTCTGGAAGTTTGTCAGTACATACCGAGAGACTTTAAATATTCCTACCCTTTGATGCAATAATTCCACTGCTAAGAGTTTACTCTAAAGAACTCACCAGAGCATAAAGGTTTTTCTGCAAAGATGTCCATTGCAGTGTTAGTTATAAATGTAAAAAATTGGTATTAACTGTAATGTCCAAAATAGGGAAGTTTTAAGATAAATGGTGGAACAAGCCCATGATGGAATGCCATATATTCAATAAAAATCATATTTGGGGGGAATTCCTTGGTGGTCCAGTGGTTAAGACTCTGCACTTCCACTGCAGGGGCCATGGCTTCGATCCCTGGTCAGGGAACTAAGATCCCTCAAGCTGCATGGTGTGGCCAAAAAAAAATGATATTTTTGGACGCTAATAAATGACATGAAAAAATAGTGAAATATAATGAGAAGTAGAAAAAGCCGCATACAAGAAAGTATATATATAATAAATATTCGTAGAAAAGAGGGCTAAAAGGATATACATTAAACTGTTAATAGCTGTTTTCTTTGAGGAAAGAGTATAAGTAATTTTTTTCTTTCTATTTTTTGCATTTTTTATAATTTTCTATATTGACCATGACGTATTATTATAATAATAAAAACAATATATGTGATTAAAGAACACGTATTGTTATGAACCACAATCACAAAGACAGTAGAGGAATTGCTTTCTGTTCGAGGGAAAGGCACTAATATTTATAAGCATCTCCTCTGTGTCAGGCCCCGTGCTGTGTCATCTCAGTTAATGCGTATAACAGACTTGGAAGGAGTGTCTCTTCTCATACCTCTGACACCTCTCCCTGCCCCTCCCTTTCAGCCCATGGCCTTGCTTCCCATTTTAGCCAGGGAAACCTGCTAAAATGCAAGTCAGATCATGTTATGCAGGGTGAAAGCCCAGGTCCCTTCAATAGCCTACATAGTCCTGTATAACCTGGGCGCCTAATTCCTCTTCCAGCCTCACCCTGCTTCTCTCTACCTTGCTCACTCGGCTCTCCACAATGCTCTTCTGGCTGCTTCTAGAACATACCAGGCGTGCTCCTCCCGCAGATATCTGCCTGACTTGCTCCTTTATATCCTCAGCCTTTGCTCAAATATCACTTTCTCAATGAGGCTTTCCCTGAGCATCCTGTTTAAAATTGCAGGTTTTCCCCCATGTCCCCTTCCCCTGCCTCATCGTCTCTATAGCTCTTATCACCATCTGATATACTGTGTAGTTTATCTTTTCATTTCTTTGTCGTCTAGAATGTATACTCCTTAAGGGCAGAGTCTTTGTAGGTCTTTTTTGTTCCATACTACTTCTTTTGCTCTCTTCTCTTGTGATTTGATGGCTATCTTTGGTGTTATGTCTGGATTCCTTTTTCTTTTTGTGTGTGTGCATCTATTATCGGTTTTTTCTTTGTGGTTAACGTGAGGTTTTTATATAGCAAAATATAAAGAGATATGATTGGTTTAAGTTGCTGATCTCTTAGTTTCAAACGCATTTTAACAGCCCTGCATTTGTACTCTCCTACCCTCATAATAACTGTTTTCGATATCATATTTTACATTGAGTTGTTTTGTGTATCACTTAACTGCTTATTGTGGGTATAGGTGATTTTACTACTTTTGTCTTTTAACCTTCCTACTAGCTTTGCGTGTGGATGATTTCGTACCCATATTGTATGTTTGCCTTTATTGATGAGCTTTTTCATTTTGTAATTTTCATGCCTCTAGTTTGACATTTTCTTTTTTGCTTAGAGAAGTTCTTTTAACATTTCTTGTAAAGCTGGTTTGGTGGTGCTGAGCTCTTTTAGCTTTTGCTTGTCTCTAAAGTTTTTGACCTCTTCATCAGATCTGAATAAGAGCCTTGCTGGGTAGAGTATTCTTGATTGTAGGTATTCCCCTTTCATCACTTTAAATATATCGTGCCACTCCCTTCTGGACTGCAGTCAGGGATAGTTCTGGGAGTTCCCCTGTACATCACTTGTTTCTTTTCCCTTGCTGCTTTTAATATTCTCTCTTTATCTTTAATTTTTATCATTTTAATTACAATGTGTCTTGGTGTGTTCCTCTTTGGGTTATTCCTGTACGGGACTCTCAGCACTTCCCAGACTTGGATGTTTGCTTCCTTTACCAGGTTAGGGAAGTTTTCAACTATTATGTCTTCGACTATGTTCTCAGACCCTTTCTCTCTCTCTTCTCCTCTGGGACCCCTATAATAGGAAGATTAGTGTGCTTGATGCTGTCTCAGAGGGCTCAAACTGTACTCATTTCTTTTCATTCATTTTTCTGCTCAACATCAGTGATTACTACTACTTTATTCTAGCTCACTGATCCATTCCTCTGTCATTTAGTCTACTGTTAATTCCTTCCAGTGTACTTTTCATTTCAGTTATTGTATTATTCATCTCTGTTTGGTTATTCTTTATATTTTCTCTCTGTTAAAAACTTCTAACTTCTCACTCTGTGTGTCCATTCTTCTCCCTAGTTCTTTGATCATCTTTACAATCACTACCTTGAAGATTGCCTATCTCTGCTTCACTTAGTAGATTGCCTATCTACTTGGGTAGATTGCCTATCTCTGCTTCACTTAGTTCTCCTTCTGGGGTTTTATCTTGTCCCTTTGTCTGGAACATGTTCCTTTGTCACCCCATTTTGCCTAAGTTACTGTTTGTATTTTTATGTATCTGGTAGGTTGGTTCTATTTCCCAACCTTGGAAAAGTGGCCTTTTGTAGGAGACTTCCTATGCTCTAGGGGTTCCTCCTATGAGGGCTGCATGGGTCCTTCTGTTGTGGTGGACCAACTATATGGGTGGTCTGGTATGCTTGGTTGGCCCCTGGTCCAGTTGGTTACCAGGCCCTGCCTTATGCGGAGGCTGCTGCCCGCTAGTTGGCAGGGCTGGTCACAGGGCCCCTGACTGTGGAACCCCAGAGGGCGCCGGGGCTAGTGCTGGCTCATTGGTGGGCAGAGTCAGGGTCAGAAAACTCTAGTGCTATTGCCTACTCACTGGTGGGTGAACCCAGGTCCTGGGGTTAAATGCTGGCCTACTGGTGGGCAGAGCCAGGACCTGGAGTCTTGTTGTAGGATCCAAGGGTCCCAGAGCTGGTGTCGGATCACTGGTGGCAGGGGCCCAGTTCCTGATACAGTTGGGTATGGGATCCAGGGTGTTCCAAAGCTTGTGTTGGTCTGCTAGTGGGCAGGGCCAGAGCCCAGCTGGTCCCAGGGCAGGGTCTGGCCTGCTAGTAGGCAAGCTGCGTAGGCAAACTATGGGACTGTGGTTTTCTTGGGTCTGGTGTCTGCCCCCTGGTGGGTGAGGCTGTTTCAGAGGCCAGAGCAGGCTTCCTGGCAGGCAGAGCAGAGGGCTCAGGGGATCCTGGGGCTGGTGCCTGCCCACTGGTGGGTGGAGCTGGGTCCTGAGCTCTCTGGCGGGCAGGGTTGTTTCTAGGGCCATGTCCAGAGGCAGCTGTGGGCTCAGGGAGTCTTAAGGCAGCTGATGAGCAGGGTTGGGTCCCCACAGTTGCTTGGCCTGAGGCGTCCTAACACTGGTTAGTTGCTTGGCCTGTCACTGGTGCCTACAAGCTGTTGGATGGGGCCAGGTCTCGGTGTTAATGAGCTTACCAGCACCAGTGTCTGCTGTGGTAGAAGGAGCCCCCAAGAATGGCTGCCGCCAGTGTCCATGTCCCCAGGGTGAGCTGCAGTCTCCAGCAGACTCTCCAGGATCAGCAGGTGGATCTGACCCAAGCTCTTTTCAAATTGCTGCTTTGGCCCAGGGTCCTGGAGCATATGAGATTTTGTGTGGGCCTTTTAAGGGTGGAGTCCAGGTTTCCCACAGCATCTGGGTCTCTTGAAAGTAAACCCCGTTGGCCTCCAAAGCCAAACATTCTTGGGGCTCGTCTTCCTGGTACAGGACCCCCGGGCTGGGGAGCCTGACATGGGGCTCAGACCTCTCATTCCTTGGGGAGAAGCTCTGCAATTATAATTATTCTCCTGTCTGTGGATCGCCCACCCAGGGGGGTGGGGATGGGACTTGTCTATATTGTGAGTCAATATAGTCCGCCCCTCCTATCCATCTCGTTTTGGTTCCTTCTTTATATCTCCAGTTGTAGAAGATCTTTTCTGGCAGGTTCTAATCTTTTCCATCGTGGTTGCTCTGCAAATAGTTGCGGTTTTGGTGTGCCCGTAAGTGGAGGTGAGTGCAGGGCCTTTCTACCCCACCATGCTGGCCAGTCTCCAGGGCAGTCTTTTGTCTGTCTTGTTCCCTGTTACATCCCCAACACCAGATCAACGCCTGGCATACAACAGGCACTCCGAACATTTGTCGTGTTGAATAAATGAATGAATGAACTCATAGTAATTGAAGAGGACTTAACACCCTACTCGGTGCTTTAAAAATGTGCTACTAATAACAGGAACAGAAAGGGAATTGGCCGTGAGTATTTCTTTTCCGCTCCCATTAGAACCTCTGATGAGACTGCACTGTTGTGTTATTATTCCAAAAGCAACCGTTTAAACAATGTGCTAAATACTTTTGCTGTTTGTTTCCATCCCTTTTTCCCTAACGGGTGAGGGGATTTGCTTGCTGATTACCCCACTCTAATCACCATCAGGAGGCTCGTTCTCCTTTGGCATTTGGCTTCTGTTTCTCTTCTCCGATTCAGCCAGTCACTTGGTCATTTGATAAAAACTTTGAGCACCTACTATGTCCTATGTGTAGGGTTCTCTACCTGAATTATAAGTCCATTGTGCACCACAAAACACAGACCAAACATTTGCGCCACAATCCTAGTTCTCCCCACTCCTAGGAATTTTTGTGCCCAGTGTCCCTAGTGATAAAGCATGTCACATCTCTGCCAGGAGGTCTTTGACACAGTGTGGGGTGAGGTAGTGGTTCCCACTCTTCTGTAGAATCTGCATCAGTGTCAAAAACTCTGGGCCCTCTTCCCATGATAGTGGTTTTATGTGTATTGACTAAGGCTACTGGTGGTACTTACTGTACATTTGGATTCCTGAATACCTTACGATAACTGAAACTGCCTGGTCTACAGACCAAAACACTGACGTCACTGGCAAGAGCATGGTTCTTAGAGCCAAAAGACCCTGTCTCACTCTCGGTTCTGCCACCTACTGGCTGTGCCTCCCCAAGCAAGTTGCCCTAACTTTCAAAGTCTGTAAAGTGGAAATAGGAAGGCTTCCTGGAACCTGTGTGGAGGGTGCAGGGAGGATTCCCTGGTAGACTGTGAAGGGACACAGGGGTGGATGCAAGGACGAAGCATTAGTAAAGACATGTGTCCTTTCTGCCTCTCGACCCTCACCTACACAGGTGACTGTCATCTGATGCCCCCTTGGACCTGTCTCTTTAGAAATATTAGCTGAGTTTCTGTGGAGGGGGCTTTGTATGTTTACATCTCTTTATTTTCCAAATTCATTAAACATGTGCTGAGAATAAATTTACTATTAGACTTTCTGTAGGGCAGTCATCCTCCTCAGCCCCATCGCCCAGAAAGGACCTGCAATAAGCCCTGGCCCCAGAGCACACTTCTTCGAAGGAGCCCTGTGGGCGGGGGGCAGTGAAGTCCCCACTGAATGAGTGAAGGCTTCCAAAAGAGGACCTGAGAGCCAGGTTCCTTCTCAGGTCACAGTCTCAGAGGAATTTTCCCTTTGGCTTCTCCAAGCAAGCTCACTTCTTCACTAAACATTTTTGTCAGCTGCTTTCAGTCCTAATATTTTGGCAGCCAAACAGCATGCTGTTCTGCAAAAGAGTTGGGAAATGCTAATGATCCGATACTAACAGCCTCTCAGCTCGCCCATGTTCTGGCTCAGAACCCAAGGGTGATAACGGGACTTGGTGTCTCCAGTCCCCTTCCCTGGGCCTCACGCTTTAGAACCCCTCCCCCATGTCACAAGCACACAGAAACTATATTTATGAAGGAAAGCGTGGGCACCTCTGTCGCTAGGGATCTGCTGCTAGGCTCTGGTAGAGCGTGACCCGTAACCTCAAACACCCTCACTTGAAATGACACCATTCAGGCCTCAGCACAGCGTTTCTCCACATCTCTTTTCTATGTCCTTGAAACAAAAGGTGATTATGCCTGAACACCAGGATCTGTGGGTTGTGTTGCTTCTGATGTTGGAGATGGACATTATTTCAGAATGTGTGTCAGCTGGGGAAGGGAGAGGTGATTGATTGGCAAAAGCACTAGGATCAAAGAAAAGACAAATTAATTAAAATGTCAAATCCTTCCTCTCGCACAGCAAGAATGCAATAGATGCTTGCATAATGCAATCTGTGTCGCATGTCCATTTTCTCGCTTCTCTTCATGTTCCAATTTGGGATTCTGGAGTTACCCATAATTAGTGTAGTATTCACGACAGTTGTACATAGGAGCTAAGGGACATTTTGCAATATTAACCAGTTCATATTACTCTCATGCGTGCGTGTGTGTGTGTGTGTGTGTGTGTGTGTGTGTGTAACCAGGGCTTCTCAACCAGGGTTAATTCTTTGTTGCAATGTATACACTGCAGGATGTTTAGCAGCACCTCTGGCCTCTACCCACCAGATACCAGTAGCAAGTTGGGTCAACCAAAGATGTCTTCAGACATTAACAAATGCTCATGGGGAGCAAAATCACCCCCTGTTGAGAGCCACTGGTCTGGACATAATGTACATAAAGAATGATATTGTTTTTTTACACTGGCAACTGCATGACTATTACATATAAGAATTATAGGCCTAGTATTTTTTTAGCTTAATTTAGATAATTTTGGCTAAATGTTTTATATTCATTAATTATAATTTGTATTTTACCTTTTAATACAGTAAAATATAGTAAAAGAATTATTACTTTTTTGAAAACCTATATGAAAATTTTATATTCAAATAATTTACATTTAGTTTGATCTACACTTTATGATGGAAATATGCTGAGATTTTGAACACTTTGAATAGGACCACATTTTTTATTTTATTTATTTATTTTTTTATAAATTTATTTATTTTATTTATTTATTATTTTTAGCTCCGTTGGGTCTTCGTTGCTGCGTGCGGGCTTTCTCTAGTTGCGGCGAGCTGGGGCTACTCTTCCTTGCGGTGCGCAGGCTTCTCATTGCAGTGGCTTCTCTTGTTGCGGAGCACAGACTCTAGGCGCACGGGCTTCAGTAGTTGTGGCTCGCAGGCTCTAGAGCACAGGCTCAGTAGTTGTGGCTCACGGGCTTAGTTGCTCCATGGCATGTGGGATCTTCCCAGACCAGGGCTCAAACCCGTGTCCCCTGCATTGGCAAGCGGATTCTCAACCACTGTGCCACCAGGGAAGCCCAGGACCACATTTTTTAAATCCAAATTATTACCATCAACAGAACATACTTGATGTGACTACCTTGATTGTATAACAATACAATTAGTGACCTTGTTGAAACGAAAACGTGAAAAATAAAATTTATGAAATAAATATGTACTAATTTATTAATTATGTGTGCTTTTATTACTTACCCCAATATCACTGTCTGAGATGTGCACAATAATAATTCAAGTCAGTCATTTTTTGACATTTGGTTAAATTTCAGTCATATAAAAATTATAGTTTTATATATATTTTTTATTTTGTTGTTTTGAAGATATGTTTGTCAAAATAGGAGGCTAGAATATATTTTATTGATCAGTTTTTTTCATTGGTTTATAGCTTTATTTAATACACAAACATATAGCCCTTGGACCTCCACGTATCCTCTACCGGGGGTCTGGAACATGTGCGTGAAGGACAAGTCTGGTTTCATGCCCTTGACCTGAGGCCTCAGTTTAGAGTCTTAAATGGGACCCTGTAGGTGCTGGAGCCAGGGGTAAAGAGCAGGAGGTGAGGGGAGGTTGAAGAGAGAGAGAGGAGCTGATCGATCAACCATAGGTCTGAGGCCCTGGGCAAAATAGGCAAAGTTGATTATTCCCTCCTGGGGGCTTCCCTGTCCCATCCCAGATTCCAGGTTCCTCATGCCCTACCCCAGCCAGTGCTCAGCGTCCAGCCCCAAAGCACAACCTGACCCATCTGCTCATCTATTCATCAGATACTTATGCATCATCTTCTATATTCCAGGCTCTGGGCTGGGCAGCAGGATATAAAATAGTTCTTGTTCTTAAGAAGCTCACCTAAAGAAGGAGAGAGGCCTTCTCAACACTGCTCTTCTTTCTCCTTCCATTTTTCTTGTTCTTTCTCTATCCATGAACCATATTAAAGAAAATACACATTTAAGAGTCATTGTAGTGCTCTACCAGGATGTGGAAGCAACCTAAGTGTCCATCAACAAATGAATGGATAAAGAAGATGTGGCACATATATACAATGGAATATTACTCAGCCATAAAAAGAAATGAAATTGAGTTATTTGTAGTGAGGTGGGTGGACCTAGAGTCTGTCATACAGAGTGAAGTAAGTCAGAAAGAGAAAAACAAATACCGTATGCTAACGCATATATATGGAATCTAAAAAAAAAAAAAAAAATGGTTCCGAAGAACTTAGAGGCAGGACAGGAATAAAGATGCAGATATAGACAGTGGACTTGAGGACATGGGGAGGGAGAAGGGTAAGCTGGGACGAAGTGAGAGAGTGGCATGGACATATATACACTACCAAATGTAAAATAGATAGCTAGTGGGAAGCAGCCGCATAGCACAGGGAGATCAGCTCCGTGCTTTGTGACCACCTAGAGGGGTGGGATAGGGAGGGTGGGAGGGAGACACAAGAGGGAGGGAATATAGGGATATATGTATATGTATAGCTGGTTCACTTTGTTATAAAGCAGAAACTAACACAACATTGTAAAGCAATTAGACTCCAATAAAGATGTTAAAAAAAAAAAGTCATTGTATTTATTAAGTTCCATGATCATTTTTTCAGAATCTTGCTTTCTACTGACCTAAGCAACTATTAATTTAATTTAATTAACAGGGATTTATTTATTATTACCTGACAGGCATGAATCTGTCCTCAGAGGATGCAAAAATCCAGAAAAATTTGGTTCCTGGACTTATGTAGCTCACACACAGTAGAGAGGTGGGCAGGTGAGCAGTGAACCCTCTATACTGCGCTGGGGCCATGCAGAGAGTTTGCACAGAGTGTAAGGACGACAGAGAAGGGGGAGAAGGGACTGTTTCTGGGGGATCAAGTGAAGCTTCACCACGGGTGCTATTTGAGCTGAGTTGTGCAGGGTATGTGGAACCTTCCAGAGACCTGCCGAAGAAGGAAGGCAGAGGAAGCAGCTCTGGCAAGTGCACAGCTGAAAGGGACAAACATCTGAGGTGGGGAACCAGGACATGGCACATAGTAGGTGCTCTACAGTTTCCAGTTTCCTTCAGCTGTGTCCTAGCAGTGTGACAGGTGGTTTGTTCACCATAGAGCTTAAATTATTTCTAGAGACATAACACCCTAGCCCCAAAGAGCAATTGTTCCTAGGATTTTCTGGTCCTAAATGTTGAAGCTGTGCCTTTCTAGAGGCGGCTGCCATCACTGCAAACAGAGGGGCGAGGGCAAGGGCAAGAGGCCAGGCTGAGGACAGACTGGCTGATTAGTTAGCAGCATTAATTGACCGCCTACTCTCGGGTGGGGGGGGCTGTGGAGATCAAAGAGATGAGGAGTGCATGCCTGTGTGGTGGGGCAGGGGCAGGGGGGCGGGGTCTGGGGGGAAGGCTGTCGTTCCTGGGATTGCCAGAGAATTAGAAGACATCACTCTTTTCAAGGAACAAACACCCTTGTTTGGGAGAAAAACATGTCTGTGAAATGCAGAAGTGATTTCAGAACTTTGAAGATTTGCAAACAAAGCATCAGCAGGTAAATGCGGGGAGAGAATCCCCAAGGGCTAGAGGGCTGTGGAAGGATGGGAGTGACACAGGTGGGGAGGTCAATCCAGGCGTGCCTCCCAGACAAGATGCACACAGACTGGCTAGAAAGAAGGCACAGTGTTCCGGGTAGGAAGAGCATGGTGCAAGTGAGTTAGCAAGGCATGTGGGAAGGAAGCAAGCAGATGCGGCCAGGCGGGGCAGAGAGACCAGGCCCACAGAGAGGGCCACTGTGCAGAAGGGCACGGGGTGAGGCTGAGGATTTTGGCTGTGGGGGAAAAGGCTGGTGGAGAATTAGAGTTGGGAGGAGGCTAAAATGCCAGCCAGGAGGAGCCTGCCTTAGAAATGTTGGGCTGGATACCTTTTAAGATCCACTCCAATCCTGAGACCTCCCTTGCAGACAGAATCCCACTCATTAAAGAGCACATCTCACCCTAGCACAACCCAATCCCCAGCCCCAGTGGGTATATCCTGATGAGTTTAATTTTATTTATTTATTTATTTATTTATTTATTTATTTATGGCTGTGTTGGGTCTTCATTTCTGTGCGAGGGCTTTCTCTAGTTGCAGCAAGTGGGGGCCACTCTTCATCGCGGTGCGCGGGCCTCTCACTATCGCGGCCTCTCTTGTTGCGGAGCACAGGCTCCAGACGCGCAGACTCAGTAACTGTGGCTCACGGGCCACAGTTGCTCCGCAGCATGTGGGATCCTCCCAGACCAGGGCTCGAACCCGTGTCCCCTGCATTGGCAGGCAGATTCTCAACCACTGCGCCACCAGGGAAGCCCTGTAAGTTTAAACTAATCTCATCAACACCATTCCCCTTGGTTTAGGGTGAGTCTGTGGTCAGGCCTGACCAGTGAGCCAGGCTGGTGATGTGCTGGGGGCTCAGGAAAGCAGACCCACGAACAAACAGTCCATCTTCTTGTGCATGACGCTGATGTGTCTGGAGGCGAGATGTGGGACCACCACCGCCATCTCGCTACCAGCCTGAGAATGAAGCCAATGCAGAGAGCACAGAGCAGAGGAGCTGGAGGCCCTGCACCAGTAGCACCCTCGCCCCCAGGATTTCTTACTGCGTGAGACGATAGATCCTCCTATATATCTGTCTATATCTATTTATAATTTCCCACCCGATAGAGATGGGAAAGAAGTATCCTAGAAAGATGAACCCATCAAGGAAGCATGATATATGCAAGCAACTAGGAGTATTTCTGTATGATTCATGCATGAAGTTCAGGACACCATGTGGCTAGAGATGGGACCAGAGCTGTAGGTAAGGGCTAGGTCTCAGGGTGACTTGTACACTTTTGTTGGGGAACCCAATCTTTGGGTTATTTGGGATGCATTGATGAGAGGGTTGAGTTACCCTGAATAAAAAGTCGGCAAGTCATAGGATTGCTGAAGGGGGAATAACTAGGCTAGTGTAGATGGGGGTCAGCACTGCACAGAGACTCAGGGCAAGGGGTTCGGTGACAGATCGGCCAGGGTTTGAATCACAGTTCTATCCCTTATGAGTGATGTGCTTCAAATGAGCTCTGAACCTTGGTTTTTCGAGAGATGGTAGGTCCCACTCCTCAGGGTGTTGCAGAGCGTAAGCAAGCTCTCCCTCCGATGACCCACACACCTCTGATTGTTCCACAGATGCTCACTGGGCACCTGCAAGGTGCCAGATGCTGTGCTGGGGATGAGTAGGACATCATAAAGGGCCACTTCCGCCATTATGGCCAGCAAAGAGGCCAAGACAGGAGAAGGCAAATGTCAATGTAATAGACAAAGTGCTAGATGGAGGCAGACACAGGCCCAGGAAGAGCAGGTTTTTAAAAATGCAATGAACAAAATGTCCAATGATTGTAAAAACTCAGCAAGTTGGTGACTCAGTTGCAGGATGGGGGGGGAGCCCCCCCTCTGCCTGTCCCCCACCACTCACCACACACCAATTCTTTCTTTACCTCAAGACCCATGGCTGCCACATTCCTCAGCTCTGCCAAGGGACCAGTGGGAGGGAAGCACCCCCAGCCTTCCTCCAGGGCCCATTTATTGGTCCACTGTAAGGGTCACTTCTCAGGGTGAGTTTTGCAGCCTACCTCTGAGGAAGGCCTGGCATCCTTCCCAGGTCCTGTGGGCTCCTGTCCCCTTGGAGCCCTGATCACAAACTTCAGGAAAGCATTTCTGGGGAACACCCTCACACCTCTGCTAAAAGTGACACCAAGCCCATGCCTAATCAAACTCCATCTGAAACAAATCCTTTCTTGGATGGGACTTGGGCCAGGATTAATTCTTCCTGCTCAGCCCCAAACCATAACCTTTTGTAAAGGATTCTAGAGGCTTCTCTGAATCATCGCTATCCCAGAACTCTGCAGTTACATGACCCCATTCATCAGACAGCCTACAAGTCTGTGACACCCACAGTCATTGAAATTAGCTCACTATTCTGATACTCCAGCTTCAAAGCTGCCGCAAGATTCAGTGACCCTCTTAAGGAATCCCAGGAGTCCCCTTTCCCAGCATTCAAAGCCATTCCTCACCCTCACCTGGGAAAACACAGGAGGGTGATACTAAACACTGAACCAATTTAAAAATTTCTATAGGAGTATAACACGTGTACAGAAAAGTGCCCACGTCATCATGGCACAGCTCAATAAATTATCACAATATGACTATCCATGTGACCACCACCCAAGGCAAGAAACAGACTATCACTGGCCCCCTAGAAGCCTCCCTCATGCCCTTCTCTATCATCAGCTCCACTCTCCTCCTCAAACATAACATCTATCCTGACTTCTAACACCATAGAAGTTTTTAAACCAGAGAAGCAATGAAGGTTTATGCAGGGAGGAAATACAATCATATTTGTCCTCTGGAAAGCACTCCCTGTCTTGGAAGAGGACAAGTCTGCAGGCAGGGAGGTGAGTTTGGAGTCTTTTGCAGAGGTGGTGATGGCTGGGACCAGAAAAGGGGCAGGGTGGGAGGGAAGGAGGAAGGAGGGGAAGGAAGGAAGGAAGGAAGGGAGAAAAGAAGGAAAGGAGAAAGGAAAGGAAGAAGGAAGAAAGGAGAGAAATGGAAATGGGAGTCTATGAGACCAACTTCCTGCCAACTTGTTCACTCTGTTGTGTTTTTTGTGCAAATTGATTAAATGGCCTTAAAACTTCCTGCCTCCAACCCTAAAAGTCTTTTACTCGAAGCAGTCACCCGGAAAGCTGGCATCCTGCTGCTGCTTAATTCACTCAAGGAAAGATTAGAAGATCCTGGTTACCAAGCTTTGAGAAGTTGCTCATAAAATTCAGCAGGAGCCTGCAGTCCTCAGAGACTTCTATTTTTATCAAAAACACACACAGAGAAGTGGAGAGTTTTCCAATGAATTAGACATGAGATTGATCTTTTTATACAAAAGAAGAGAGAAAAGCAACAGTGATGCTGAGTTTGAATGGCCGCCCTGCCCCCCAATTTCCCGAAGCTGCCTCAGCTCATGGCTTAAGTCAGACTTGAGCTCTGGCCTTAACCCAGGCACAGACCACAGCAGGGGCTGATGGCCAGAGATGCCCTATGGTTTCACCAAGACAATGAACTTAGTACACACCACCCAGACGGGGCCTGCTTCCACCCAGAGAGGAGCTGGTCAAAACTGTTCCCCCCAGTCCCAGCTGAATAATAAAGATGACTTACACTGTGAGTGACAATTTGTGTTGAGGAGGCTTTAAATTCGACATGCTCAGACAGGGTTCGGGTGATCCACCTGGGCACACAGTTGGTAAGGCAGACCCCTGAAGTCAACGATGATTTCCAACCCTTGTTCTACATCCACCAAGCTGGGGTCTTCCTCAACAGTGCAGTGTCAGCTATTGATACCTAACACCCTTTCTTTGGCAGGGCTCAATCAAGGTGTCCGTATTTCCTCTTACGAGCTTTGCATGGGCTAGATCTGTGGTTGTTCAGTGGTGTTCTGTGGAACACCATGGATTGTGTGAAGGAACCTGAGCAGACAATACTCTGAACCTGCTACAAACTTCAAATAGAGAAGCTCCACTTTTAAACTGGGCTTAAGACAACATAGTCATCTTTCATAAAATTTTGTCAGACAGGCTTATCATTGTCTTCTTGGCCATAGCAAGATGACTAAAAAACAAATTTGCATATGGTTTGCCAGGTAAGAGAAGATATACCCTCAAAAGTCTTTGTCCTTCAAAGGGCTGGACCTGGATGACAAACTCAAATGTTAACGAAGTCAGGCAGGTAAGTGAATGAGTAAAGAAGGCTGCTGGGAGACAAGAGAGAGCAGTAGGGTCTTTGACAAAATGAACGATGCATTCTTCTCACCTTCAGCCAACAGTTGCCATGTGAAAATGCAGGCCTAATGTTGCCAGACCATCTAAGGCTTCAGGAGAAGACAGATATCACAATTGTCTGTGAATATTCTGATTTTTAAGTATTGGCACTTTATTCAAATTTTTAAAAAACTAGAAACATTTGTAGTCAAATTCATGTACAGTCTGGGGGCCATGGACTTCTGGTTTAGGTCCACTGAGTGAATTAAACCAGAATATTGGAAAAGAGAAGGGTTTTGAAGGCTTCAGAATTCAGGGATTGAAAAGGGAAAACCTGACCCAGGAAAGCCTGGTTGGAGACATAGAACTAGGAAGAGAGGGAGAGTGGCAGGTTCCAGAGTGATAGGGACCTGAGCCAACGCAGAGCACACATTTTGAGGAGGCAAGATCTTGGGACAAGGGTCGGACACCAGTGCCAGAGCCAAGAGGGTCTCAGGAAGACCCCACTGCTGAGCATGGCTCTGGGGTGGTGGGGCTATCAACAGAGCCACCCACCACTGCACCCAGAGGGCCTGGGCAAGGAGCTGTGTCAGCATCAACCAGGAGGGACCAAGGCCTTCGCCTATTTTCTGTGCCAGGGTTGACGTCTGACCCAGGAGAGGAGGAAAGAATCCCAGAAAATTAGGAGCAGTGGACTTCCTTGAGCCAGAGTTAATTTTATTAAAAAAATAAAGAAATGTGTCATTTCTTTCAACCCCAAAGCTCTAGAGCAGTGGTTCTTAAAATATAGGTTATGGACCCCCTGAGGGTTTCTGAGACCTTTTCAGAAGGTCTTTGAGGTCAAAACTATTTTCATAATCATACCGAGATGTCATTTACTTGTGTCACTGTGGTCGGGTGTACTGATGGGGAAAAGGGGCTGTGAGTGAAAATGCTGGCCCCTCCCCATGAGTCAAGGCACCACGATGTCCTAGCAGTCATTGTGTTCTGCACTGTCACACACGTGCAGGAAAACAATGGCCAGTCTCACTAAAGAATGTTTTTGATGAAGCAGTAAAAATTACTCATTTTATTAATCTTGACCCTGAGTTCATGTATTTCCATATTCTGTGTGACAAACTGAGAATTATGCATAAAAGCAGTTCTGCTGTATTCCAAAGCATGATGGATGAAGAAAAGTGCTTGAAGAAAATCACTGTTTGAGTTGTGAGCTGAACTAGCCTTTTTTAAAAAGGGGAACACCATTTTTACTTCAAAGAAGCACTGATAGACAAAATGTGGTTATTCAGAATAGTGTGTTTGGCAGAAACTTTCTAAAATGAACAAAGTGAGTCTGTCACGTCAAAGAAATCAACTGACAGTATATGTTGCCAATGGTAGAATTTGAGCTTTTAAACAAAAATTTTTAATTTTTGGAAAACTTTGCATCCACCCCTGTAAGCTTGACAGCTTCCCCAAATTCTGACTTTTCTGATGAGACTGGTAAAATTAATGAATGGGGTTTTTTGGATATCATCTAAGGAAATGTGTCAACATTTAGGTGATCTGCATAACTCTTTGATCCAATATTTTCCAAGTGACCAATTCATGATGTGGCAAAATCATGCTTGATAAAAGATCCATTCATAGTGCAAGACAGACCAATGGATTTTAATATAACAAAGAACGAAAAACTCATTGATTTTCAGATTCCACATTGCAACTTATCTTTAAATAACTACTGCTCGTTGAGTGGGTGTGACATCAAAGAACATCCATAATAATCTGAAAAGGCTATTAAAATACTTCTCCCTTTTCCAACTATACATGTATGGAGACCAGATTTTCTTCATATACTTCAACCAAAACAACGTATCCCAACAGATTGAATGCAATAAGCCAGACATTAAAGAGAGCTGCAAAAATGTAAAACGGTGCCACTCATCTCACTTGATATTTTTTGGTTTGGAAAATATCACCATTTTAAAATAAATATATGAATTTATATTAACATTTAATGGGTTATCATTTTCTTACAATGAATTACTAAGTACATTTTATCATTATTTTTTTAAAGGGGTGTTTTAGCTCTATTTTTAGTTAATTAATTTATTTATTTATGGCTGTGTTGGGTCTTCGTTTCTGTGCGAGGGCTTTCTCCAGTTGCGGCGAGCGGGGGCCACTCTTCATCGCGGTGCGCGGGCCTCTCACTGTCGCGGCCTCTCTTGTTGCGGAGCACAGGCTCCAGACACGCAGGCTCAGTAGTTGTGGCTCACGGGCCCAGTTGCTCCGCGGCATGTGGGATCTTCCCAGACCAGGGCTCGAACCCGCGTCCCCTGCATTGGCAGGCGGATTCTCAACAACTGTGCCACCAGGGAAGCCCTAAGTACATATTTTTTAATCCTTAGTTTTAACTTTGAGGATAGTAAATAACTATTACCCATATTAATAACTCTTTGGGGTCCTCAGTAATTTTTAAGAGTGTAAAAGGGTCATGTGACAGTGAATTTTGAGAACTGCTGTAACCTAGAACGAGTCATACATGCCTTACTCTGATTCTCTGGAGAGCCCAGAAAGATCACAGCCATTAAGAGCCACTAATTCTACTGTAAGGGGGCTACAGTAGAGGTTATGATGTGCAACTGAAAATTCATCTTCATGTATATGATATCAGTTTATTCTCAAGCCCTCTCTGGGAGGGCAGCAGGAACTACCTTTCCCAAATGAGGAACTGAGACTGTGAGAGGTGTAATACCTGGTCCCAGACCAACTCCCAGGCAGATCAGTCAGGATTTGGACCCAGGTCCTCTGACTCCAAGCCCAAAGCTCTTTCTGCTCCTGTGAACCTTACCTCTGTGCCCAGATGACCCTTGACCTCTGTCTCTTCCTTGCCGATATTTCCTCTTGTTTGGTCTCATGGGCAGTGTGAGCCTGTCTTAAAAGAGGGACTGAAATTCTTTTTCCACTTGAAACATTCTGTAATTGACCATGGCAGCTCTACCTCCAGCCTGCAGTCCTCTATGCCACGTGACCCATCTGTCCCCCATAATGACCATCTGTGACTGAGGGACCAGGGTGGTCACTTGACCCAGAGGCAGGGACCATCCGTAGCTGTTCCGGACCATTTGGCTTCTCTACTTCAGGAATTTGATATGAGAGACACAGAGAGTGTTGTCAGATTGATGGAGAGTCCTGAAGCCGAAAGCTCAGGCTGACTTGGGGATTGAGGTGGCTATTTTGGGGCCACGTGAAAGATGACTAAATAGAGGAAACTGGAGATGGGAGGAAAAAGAAAAAGAGAGAGAGCAAACAAAAAGAAGTGGCCATTGGGAGGCAGAGAAGGGGGCCTCAGGTCCTGATCCTGCAATCCCCATGATATCTGACTGCTTCCTTTCTGTCCTCCAACACCCCTGAGCTGACCCATGCCAAGCCCACAGTCACCCCTCTCACCCCACCTTCTAGAGCGGCCACCTCCCAGCTCCTTGCAACTCCAAAGGCCTTGGGACCTCACCAAGGCTCACTTTGGCCTTTAGTCCTTCTGGCAACCCTGGAGGGACATGTATGTGCTCTCTGGTTTGCAGTTCCTCCAGGGAACTACGGCAGTGACAGGGAGCCACATGATGGCGTTTTTACTGATGCGCAATCCTTTTGCTTTGGGGCAGACAGATCAGACCCCCACCCACAGGGTGGTTTGGGAGGCCTGGGATGGTCTTCTCCACGTTTGAGTACAAGCCCTTTTTCCTTTCCCTTGGTAACCATGGTTTTCACTTCATTCAAAGTAAGATGCAGTGATCGAACACACCCTCAAGTCTAGTAAAATCACTTTAAATTGGATCGAGGATCAGATGGATGGATTGCATTTCATGGGACTCATTTGGTTAACAAGAGCTCTTCTCCAGCTCTGAACAGAAATCTCTCTTTCCCATGTTCATCTGAAGCTTTAAACCACCCCCTCATGAAGCACCAAGCACTAAGGGATGCTGACTTTGGGAACATGCTGGACAGAAGGGCTAACCCGCCGTGGTCTGCTGAAAGGAAAGGCGGGTGTCTCCTGTCCTCTGACCACGTGCCAAGCGTGCCCTGTTAGAGTCCTGACCAGGTGTGGTTATTTTCACCATCACCTCTCCATCCCCACTTCCTGGGGCTGCTCTGGCAACCCTCTGCCTAGATGGCAGACCCTATGCATGCGTATTTCCCTGTGCTGGTTCCCTTGTCCTCTCCTTCTGGAGCCTCACACAAGGGTCATGGGAAGTGAACTACGACCAGAGCCTGTAGCCCGGCAACTCGTTGGTAAAGAGGACATTGTCACACCCAGCTGGCAGGGGAGTAAATTGGTTCAACCTTTCTGAAGGGCAGTTTGGCAACATGTATCATGAGCTTTAAAGTGGTTCATACTTTTTGACACAGTAATTTTTTTTAAAGAAATTTATCCAAAGGTAATAGTAATGTTCTTTAAAGCATATTTATATTAACAAAAGCTCAGAAGCAACCTAAAAATGTCCCAAAACAAGGAATTAATTAAAGAAATCATCAATACATGTGGCCATTGAAAGTCTTACTTCCAAACACTACAGGCGTGTAAAATTGCTCATGGAAAGCTGTAAAGTGAAAAAAGCAGGATACAAAATCCTAATGTATTAAAATAGTATGTATAACATACATAGGATGTATAATACCTATATATGTTATATATAGATATAGAATTTATATTTGTGGCATAAAGAGTATTGTGTGTGTGTGTGCACGTGCACACGCATCTGTGACTGAAAGGTAGTGCAGTAAAATAGTAATAGTAAATGTGGATTTATGGGTGAGTTTTTATTTTCTTCATATTTTTATATCGTTTCCTATATTTTCTTGTGATCACATACTGCTTTTATAATTAGGAAATAACAAAGTTAAAATCATTTTTTAAAAAAATTTTAATGCTTGACGTGGGGTCGTGTGACCCTTGGGCAAATGATGCTGCCTTTCTGAGCCTTGCTCTCCACTCTGTAAAATAGTAAACAATGCCTATCTTGATTTTCCAGTGGGTGTTGTAAGGATCAAATGCAATTAGACAAAATAAAATGCAGCCTACAAATATAACTTCTGATATGTTTTTCAAAGTAGTCCATCTTTGACAATCTGAGCAGCTGAGAGCCTTCCCATGACACCCCTTTGAAGCAGGATAAAGCCCAGCCTTGTGGCTCCAGCCCCAGCCTCTGTCTGACTCTCCCTCCTCATCTCCAGTTCTTTGGTTCATACTTTCAGCTCCAGCAACAGCAGCTCAGATGCGTAGCTCCCCAAGCTCCGTGGTGCTTCTCCCCTCACCTTCGATCCTGCTGTTCCCTCCTCCTCCGCTCACGCTGCCTTCCCTCATCCCATTCACTTGGCTCCTAGTCTTCCTTCTGTATCATCTTAGGCATCCAGGAGGACCTCCCTGTCCCCTCCAAGACGGTTAATCTCCCTGTATGAAAGAGATCCCTCCACCACTGCACTGCACCATGCTGCACTGGAAGTTCTGTTTAGTTCTGAGCCCCTTCCCAGCTTAACTGCAAACAACTTGAGGGCAGTGACCTCCTCTCTTTGGCTGTTGGGTCCCCCGTGCCCAGCATGGGGTCCAGTCTTAAGAGGTGTTTTAAAATAGGACACTAAAGCTTTGTATTTTTTGAATTAAAAAATCTGCAACTTCAACAAACGCTGCTCCCCACTCAGGGCCACTGCATACAGTTTTATAGGTTGTGCACTGTGCAAAGTTGCCTGGCTGAGGAGGCAAGTTGGGGCCAAAGTCCAACCACAGTTGACTTGCCCAGCCGTGTGCACTGGCCCACGTTTGCGTCGGCCCAGAGCCATGGGAGACTCTGGCTTTGCACAGACTCCATTGTCCCACCAAGGGGTGGCTGTGAGACTATACCCACCCAGAAGTGTATTAGGCTAGTGTATTTGGCTATACCCATCTAATTCCTGCAGAGGCTCTGTATGGCCCAGCCAAAAGGCAGAAAAGCGGTGACCCATGGGGACAGCGATATCCTCACAGATCAATACTAACCAATGCAAAGTTCACTGTTTTGGAGGAAATAGCATTTTTATAGAAAAAAAAGTGATTAAACTTCACATGTTAACATAAAAATATTTATAATCTTCTAACTCATTTACAATCTTCCTTAGAGCCAGCTCTGTCCAATAGAACTTTCTGTGATGATGGAAATGTTCTGTGCTGTCTATTATAGTAGCCACTAGTCACATGGGGTTATTGCACACTTGAAATATGACAGGGATGACTGAGAAAGTGAATTTTAAATTTTTATTTAATTTTAATTAATTTAAATAGTCACAAGTGGTAAGTAGCTACTATATTGGACAGTGAGAGTAAAAACAAAGTGTTCTTAAATTTTAATGTGCATAGTAATTTCCTGAGTACTTGTCCAAAAAATAGAATCCCAGGCTCTTTCCAAGGGAATCTGATTTGGTGGGTTTGGGTGGGACTAAGGAATTTCATTTTTAACCAGCACCCCAAGAGCTTCTTATACAGGTTGGCATTTGGACCACATTTAGGGAGTTACAGTTAAATGGGTGTTAGGGTATCTTGGAGTTGTTGGTCTTAGGCCTTTTTAAAAACTTAGAATGTTTTGGTTCCTAAGCTAGAACTTGCTGTGTTAACTCTCACCTTATTGAAATTCTGGAATAAAAGAAACACTTCCTAAAGATAGATTTTCTGGCTTTGCTGATTTCTCCTTAGAAGACCACATAATTGTCCATGTCAATTTGCTCTGCTGTAAAGAAAATGAAATTCTGTCCGTGGCAACACCGGGTGCTCAAAGTAACCACCTGAGACCATTTCTTCCTACCTCTTCTTTCTTCCTGCCCCCGACTGACCCCACCCCCAGTACCAGCCTCTCTACTCCCGCCTCCTTCCCATCCCCTGGGACCTCCCACAGAGGCAGCATGATCTGGGTCCTGGCCTTGGTTAAAAAAATCCCTCATCTGAGTGATTGGGGGAAATGCCTCCTGCTCTTCCAGAGTAGGTCCTGGACAGTCATCGCCAAGTTTAGCTGGAGCCAGGGACATGGCAAGAAAGAGTGATGTTAACACTCTACCTACACAAATTCTCCCAAGTGACCCAGAGCCTCCCAGTTTGCGAGTATATTTGTTTATGCCCCAAATACAATGATCCTGAGCAAGCCCTTCACTTGCCCGTGCAGAATTTAGCTCCTTTCAAGAGGCACTTGGTAAATTCTAGGAGAGGCTCATGTTGGGCCGCAGGCCAGGCTACCAGCTGCAGCAACCACTTGGGGCTGCCCTGCGTGATCTCTTTCTCTGGCTTCCACTCACCCGTTAAGCTGCTAGAAGAAGCCTCCCAAGACCACCATCCTCAGCATGGCGCTGGGTTCTATGCAGCAGAAGGAGAATGGCCGCTTTCCTCTCCCAGGCCACACTTTGTCACCTGGGTCCTAAGCATCCCAGTTTGTGCCCAGAATCTTACAGAGTCTTCCATGAAAATAACTCCATCAGTTTCAAATCCTTATCTCTGTAGAGGTCAACCCAGGTCAAGGGGGCAGGTGGAAGACAGATCTCTAAAACCCCTGCTTTCATCCTCGTCCAACTACAAAGTCTGCACCCCATGCATAGGAATGGGTGCAAATACATAGAGAGGGATAATAACATGCAATGACTAAGTTCTAGCTCAGCCAGAATTGCCCCTTGATACGCATAATGAAAAATGATCCAGTTCAATAAATGAAAGAGTAGGACGCCGGCCTTCTCCCTGTGGTTCTAAATCGAAGGGGTGCACTATGCCAAGAATAGAGTCAGAGATGCTGCAGCCTGGTTGGTGGGGAGGGGAGAGTGGTGAGGAGGAAGTCAGAAAGGGTTCTTCTTATGAATACAAACATTTGCCGCTCCTGGAGAGCACCACCTCTTTGTTCTTTCTTTCCCTTTGCTCCGCTGGAAAGCACAGTTCATGGATTCAGACTTTCCATTGAGTCAGCCCACTTTTAATAGACTCCAAGGAAGAAGAGTTAACATCTGCTGTGAGGCCCTCAGGGCAGCTGGGCATGGGAGAATCTCTCTGAGACTTCTCCAGCAGAGTCTATTCAGTTCACGTTTCCTCTCAAACTAGTACTAAGTGGAAAAGCTGGCACCAGCGGGCCTGCCATTACCTGGACTCAGGGCTTGGCTGTCAATGCAGCATAACCACATTCCAGCAGATGGAAAGTTAATTGCAGCAACGAAATTAACTTTGTTGGGATGACTTGGGGAGCTAATTTTCCTGTCCTTGCATAATCTGGTCCTGCTGACCCCGGGAGCAGCCTGGCAGCCAGCTGCCGTCACCAAACACGGAGCACGCGCGCCCTGGCACCTAGGCTGTGGTTCCTTTCCAACTGAGCTGCCGAGCTGCCATACACACGACTTGGTGAGCGATCTCTGGCTGCCATTCAGGGGAAGACAGATGGCCGAGAAACGATTTTCTGGAGTTTCCTGACCAGATTTCTCTCCTGTATATCATGAAGCAAACCACGGCTTTAAGATCCATTCGCGGAGTGGCAGGCAGCCGCGGTCTCTGACTGGAACCCTGCTTGGTTGGGAAAAATCTGAGCACTATAGGATTGAGGTCAGGGCCTGCGTATCAAGCGGTCCATTTTCATTTTCTGGAACATGGGTAGGGAGGGGGGCAGACTTGGAATATTCATAGCTGGTATTAAACCAAGGAGGCAGCCAAGAAGAGGGAGATCATGTAAGACTGTGAAAATGGCACTGGGGTGGGACAAGCCTGCCCGTCGCACCACAGGGAGACAAAGAGGGGGCCCTGCCATCGCCTGCCACCCCACCCAGGGCCAGGCTCGGCACTTCACATGAGATCTTGGCCGTTTCATCAATGAGGAGATTTTTTTTTTTTCTCTTCATTGACTAAGTGCTCTTCCTGGAGATCATCTCTGCTCGTGTGGCTTCAGTGACTCTCCGTGCATTGACAGCTCACAACCAAGCTCTGTCACCCTTCTCAGTCCCCAGTGTATTTACACAATTGCCCAGAGAACCTCTTTGGCCTCAAACTCAGCACAAACTCCCCATCTTCCCCCGTGCCACCCCTGTGACCATCCCTATCTCTGTGACTAGCACCACCACCCACAAGAGGCCAAGGCAGAAGCCAGGAGACCACCCTGGGTACCTCCCTCTTCCCTTTACCTACCATATCCCACAATCACCAGATCCAGTTGTTTACCTGTGAAATAGCTCTGGGCGCCATCCATGGTTCGCCATTCCCCGGTCACTGCCCTGGTCCATACCACTTCACTGCCACAACCGTCTCCTAATGGATCACCCTCTCCAATCTATTCTGCGCGGCAGCTGAGATCAGAGATCTCAGCCTCCTGATCCTGTCACTGGCAAGCTTGAAACTCTACTGTTTCCTGAATGGTCCTGAATTTACCTTGGATGTCCCTTCAAGATTGACTCCTGCTACCTCCTCAGTGTCACCCTGCCCCTGTCCAGGCACACCGCACTCCAGCTACACTTGACAACTTTAATTACCATAGTGTGCTTCTCATTTCTTTCTCCAAACCTTTGGAGGCTGTTCCCTCTGTCTGGAATCCTCCTACCCACAAATGCTGATCTCCTATTCACCTACCCTCCTGTCGGCTGGCTGACTCCCAGTGGTTCTCTGACTCCAGCTGAGATGCCACTTCCTCTAGGAAGACCTCTGACCTCTTTCCGATCGTTGGGGGTAGTCTTTAAGAAGACGTGACCACTGGTTTCACCTGCAGGCTGGACCCCGACAATTGGAGGCCCCTCCCCACCTCCCCTGTCCTTAGAACGTACATTGTACTTGCCTTCCCCGCTCTCAGAAGCTGCCCCGAATCAGCAAGTACGTGGTGGAGTTTGATTCAAACCTGGTTCTGTTTGCCTCAAAGCCTGTGGCCTTTCCTTTGCATTCTGATGACACAAGCATTATCATGTGGATTATTTAAAGCAAGGCTGGATGACCTCTAGAGTTAATACAGTAGCTTGGAAATCATTGCAGTGAACTTTTGAGGGTGCTTTGAATCTGACATTTTGAAATCAATGTTGAGTATTCATCTTCCTTCCACTTACTGTTCTGGTCTAGAACACAGGTCTCCTGCTGCTCTTTATCTGCAAATTCACTGACATACATCTTCAAGTTATGTTTCTTTCCCCTCAGAGCAACATCTCAGCGATAGTGCAGTTTGCTTCATGGTACAGTCCTATATAACATACCCTGAGAGTTGGGAAGACACTGAGCCATTACCGTACCTTCTTACTAAAGGAAATTGCTTGTTATTTCTGTCCCAAGATTGTGTGACTTGTAGTTGATGCAATGTAACCAACTAGTATTACAAAATTCAATCAGCCTGGAAAATTTCAGCAGAGGCCAAGGAAGAGCCTCCTGCCCAGCTGCAATCACTGTAAACATGACTCATAATATTTGCTCTTACGTAAACTATGGATGGATTATATTATCTACCTCTGCTTTATTCAAATGGCGAATGACATGCAGCTGGGGAACACAGAGACTCAGTAAAAACCCTGGACGCCCTCAGAAGTGGTCTGGACTAGTCACTTCCTGCAGGATCATTGGCTCCCACAGGGCAGGGGATAAGCACAATGCACCAGGGCTCCCCCGTTTCCCTGTGCCCCTCAGTGAGGCCATCCCCTGGCTAGAGACCTGGGCTGTGGTCACAAGAGATTCCCACCGGGATCCCCTCTGAAGAGGGAGACTTTCATCGGTCTTCCGAATCCTCACCTGCTTAAATGAAAGTTTACTAAAAACATCCCCTCTGGATCTGATTCAAAATAATCTAGCCAAATTGGGATGAAATAGGTTGTAGATGAAATAGGTTGGCCATTAAGTTGATCATTATTGAATCTGAGTGATGGCTATCTGGGGGTGTCGTAATGTTCTCTATTCTTTTGTATATTTCTAAAATTTTCCATAATAAAGGTTTTTGTAAATGCTGCATTTGAGTATAATCTGGTATAATTTTTCTGAGGAATAATTTGGCATTATATATTCAAAATCCTTTAAAAATGTGTAAATCCTGTGACTCAAAAATTCTTCTAGGAATTTATCGTTAGGAAATAATCATGAATGTGTGAAAAGATTTATCTGCTGGAATGTTCTCCACAGTCTTGTTTATAATGTGGGGAAAAAGGAAACAACCTAAATGTTCAACAGTGAAGACTGGTTAAATAAACTATGGCACATATTATGACAGACTATTATGCAGTCATTAAAATAACATTGGGTCTGGTGATGGCAGAGAAGAAACAGTCGTTTCATACAATGTTGGTGGAAACGAATTGAGTAACTTTGGAAGACAAATTTTTATTATCCATCGTTTTTTAAAGCGTACATATACTTTGAGCCAGCAATTACATTTTTAAGAATTCTTTCCCATTAATAGACCGAAAAAAAAATTTATATACTAGGACGATTGCAGCATTCTTTACAGTAGAAACAAAATGGAAACAATATAAATATTCAACAAATGAAGACTCTTTGAATAAATAACAGTACATCATACAATGGAATACTTTGCAGGCATTATTTGTATGTAATAATAATTAGCGCTAACATGTTTGAAAGCTTACTGTGGGCTGGGCACTGTTCTAAGTGCTTTATACATGTTAATTTATTCAATGTACTGATATGAAAACATCACTGTATCTGTTAGCTATTTCCACATAACAAACTGCTCCAAAACTCAGTGGCTTAAAACAATAAGCATTTTTCATTGTTGGTTGACCTTTGGTTGACTCTGTAGTCAGATGTGGGTTGGGTAGCCAGCTCTGCTGATCTTGAGCAGGCTCTCACATGTTTGGAGGTCAGCCAGTGTAGACTGGTTTAGAACTGACTTGGCTGGGACAATTAACCTCCACATGGACTTTTATCTTCCAACAGGTTAGCCCAGGTTTGTTCACGTGATAGAATTCCAAAAGAGGAAGTGGAAGCATGCAAGGCTTCTTGAGACTTAGAGTGAGAACTGGTATACCATAACTTCCATCACATCCTGCTGGCCAAAGCAAACCCAAGTTCAAGGGGTAAGGAAATATTCTCCCTCTTTTTTTTTTTAATTCTTTTTTTTTTTTTTTTTTGGTATAGTTGATTTACAATGTTGTGTTAGTTTCAGATGTACAGCAAAGTGATTCAGTGTTTTATATATATATTCTTTTTCAGATTCTTTTCCACTACAGGTTATTACAAGATATTGAATATAGTTCCCTGTGCTATACAGTAGGTCCTTGTTGTTTATCTATTTTATATATAGTAGTATGTATCTGTTAATCCTAAACTCCTAATTTATCTCTCCTCCCCTCCTTTCCCCTTTGGTAACCATCAATTTGTTTTCTATGGCTGTGAATCTATTTCTGTTTTGCAAATAAGTTCATCTGTATTATTTTTTTTTTAGATGCCACATATAAGTGATATTATATGATATTTGTCTTTCTCTGTCTGGCTTACTTCACTTAGTAAAATAATCTCTAGGTCTATCCATGTTGCTGCAAATGGCATTATTTCATTCTTTTTTTATGGCTGAGTAATGTTCCATTGTACATATATACCACATCTTCTTTATCCATTCATCTGTCAATGGACACTTAGGTTGTTTCCATGTCTTGGCTATTGTAAATAGTGCTACTATGAACATTGGGGTGCATGTATCTTTTCAAATTAGAGTTTTCATTTTTTCCAGATACATGCCCAGGAGTGGGATTGCTGGATCATATGATCACTCTATTTTTAGTTTTTTAAGGAACCTCCATACTGTTCTCCATAGTGGCTGCACCAATATACACTCCCACCAACAGGGTAGGAGGGTTTCCTTTTCTCCACACCCTCTCCAGCATTTATTATTTGTAGACTTTTTGATGATGATTATTCTGATGTGAGGTTTTGATTTGCATTGTGGTTTTGTTTTGCCTTTCTCTAATAATTAGCAATGTTGAGGGTCTTTTCATGTGCCTTTTGGCCATCTGTATGTCTTCTTTGGAAAAAAGTCTATTTAGGTCTTCTGTCCATTTTTTGATTGTTTATTTTTTTTTATATTGAGTTGTATGAGCTGTTTGTATATTTTGGAAATTAAGCCCTTGTTGGTTGCATTGTTTGCAAATATTTTCTCCCATTCCATAGGTTATCTTTTTGTTTTGTTGGTGGTTTCCTTTGCAAAAGCTTGTAAGTTTGATTAGGTCCCATTTGTTTATTTTTGCTTTTATTTCTTTTGCCTTGGGAAACATAAGAAAACATTGCTACAATTTATGTCAGGGAATGTTTTGCCTATGTTCTCTTCTAGGATTTTTATGGTGTCATGTCTTATATTTAAGTCCTTTAAGCCATTTGAGTTTATTTTTGTATAGGTGTGAGGGAGTTTTCTAACTTCATTGATTTACATTATTCTCCCTCTCTTATGGGAGTAGCTTCAAAGTTATATTGCAAGAAGTATGAGAAGGCGGGGAATAATTGGGACCATTTTGGTAATCAATCTACCACATATGTAAGGTGCACAAGTGTGTGTTGTGTGCTCCTATTTGTTCAATAAAAGATAAAACATGAAACGTATTATCTCACACACACATGCACACAAACACGTGTGTCAGTGGAAAGTTTCTGTCAGGTGCACAAAGTTACTGTTCACTATGTGTACCTTGATGAAAGGAAACGGGGTATGTGTGGAATGAGAGAAGGACTTTCTTTTTATTGAAAACTCATAAAGTTTGGATTGTTTTACCATATGAATAAATTAACTTCATAATTAAAAAGGCTAGTTAGCAAAATTAAAATGTCCCAAAAAAGGAAATAAAAATACATATAACTTAATGAAAATTAAAATATAACATGTCAAAATTTGTGGGATGCATCTAAAGCAGTGCCAAGAGGGAAGTTTATACCATTAAATGCTTACATTAGAAAAGAAAAGGTCTCAAATCAAAATTAAAAAAAGAAAAAATGGTAAAAAAAAAAATTGTATTATATAAGAACATTTAAAATATGAAAATGGTCTTAAAATATTTAAAATGAAAATATGCAGATTACAAGCAGTATAAATTATGATATATAAATATGAACATAAAAATGGTTGGGATGATGTATGCCAAAATATTAATATTAGATCATGAGGTGATTTTTAAATTTTCTTCCTTATAATTATCTATATTTTCTATTTTTTTTCTATAATTTACATTTATTATTTTTTTCAATCAGAAATGAAGGTCCTATAAATATAGGAAGCTAAATCCCAAGGATCTCAGGAACAGTTTCAGTCCTCACATTCTAGGATATTCTTTCCATAGGCACGGATTATAATTTCTACCATAGTTTGACTAGCCATGGGAAATGTGTATCCAAATTCAGGTCCAAATTTTAGTCATTCTCTCCTGTCCTCCTCACAACAGTAAAGGAGAGTGGAATTATTAGGCTCATTTAACAAATGAGGAGACGAGACATAGCTCGGGGCTGAACTCAGATTGTCTCACTCTGCAGTCCATGTTCATGAGCAGCAAACACTGCTCCCTCCCCCTGGGGAAGACTGAGGCAGGGCTTAGACCTAGCTGCCCTGATTTCCAGTCTTTTTCAGTGTTTGGGTTGTCCATTGGAAGTTGTCACATTCTGGGTATATAACCGTGAACAAGACCAACAAAGTCCTTACTTCATGGAACTTACATTCTAATAAGAGGGATAGATATTAAGCAATACAGTGATGAAATTCTTCATTATAATTGTGCTAAGCGCTACAAGGGAAAAGTATAGGCTCCAAGAATGCATATGACAGAAAGAACTGGCTTGGCCTGGTGGATCCAGGCAGACTTCTCCAGGGCAGTGATGTTGAAGTTGAAATCAGGTAATATCACTACCTGTGCTAGACCCAGAATGTCGTGCATCTTGGGCAATGATACAATTTTGAATGAACACACTTTCAGATATCATGGTGCAGTAGAGAAAGGAACAGTTCTATTTTTGGTCTCAGTTTTACCCTCTGCTAGTTCTATGACTGTGGACAAGGCATTTGCATCTCTGACTCCCTGTTTTCTCATCAGTAAAAATGAAAAAGTTAGACTAGCCAGTGATTTGCAACCTCTTTTATTTTGTTTATATATTTTTAGCACAGAATCTGAAACATATCCGAGCCGAGCTGTTATAAAATGTGTTGGCCCTGCCCCTCCCCCAGCCCCCTCCTTGATCACTGTGGCAGTCCCCTAACGCCCCTTCGGGAACCCCTAGGACCTGCAAACCCCAGATTCCTTTCCAGATGTGAAGTTGTATGATATCAACTTGGAGTATCAGGACCTCACACACATTCTCCACCACACATGTGTACGGAGAGCAATGAAGTTGAGGCAAGACAATACCATTGATTCGGCATTCAGCGTCCACTCCAACCCCCTTCTAAAGTGCCTTCCTGAACTAAAGATGTTGAAAAGCTAAAAACTACATTTTGCAGATTCTTTGCCACCAGTGTTCCCCATGTGACCTAGGTCCACCAAGCCAAGACACCCACATGAGACTTGGAAGGCAAAGTTGAGCAATTGGGTCAGTGGCTATGTGCCATGAGAGGCTGGACCACCCAGCAAGGGTGGCAGCAGAGGGATTGGCTTTTCTGGAGTGGCTGGGAAGATGGTTCTATCCCTAGCATCATAGCCTCTGGGTGGTCAGCAATGGCAACAGTGGGTTTCCTCTAGAACAGTCTGGAATTCTGCTTAATCATTTCCCCTGTCTGCGTGATCCATGAATTTGTAGCAATCAAGCATGATTTGAGCCAATTCTGGAAATTCTACAAACTAAACAATACCCTGCAACAAATCCCTTTCTGTTTAAATGAGTGAGGATGAGTTCTGCTGCCTGAATACAAGAAACACCAAAGCAGACTCTTAGGTGGCCCTTATCAACACGCTTGGCCCTTGTTCTTCTTGGCTGATTCCCTACCTCCTGCCTCTGTACACTCCTCCTTCAATCCTTCCAGAGAGGACTCACAGAGTCTCACTACACCTACCATGCTAGTTACACCTTTGGAGGCACCAATAGTCCTGAACATGAATTCCATCTCTGCCACTTAGGACAGTACAAACTTAGGCAAATTCCTTAATCTTTCTGTTACAGGTTCCTCATTTGAAGAATGGGGATAATAATGCTGCCAATCACAGATGACTGTAGTGATAATCAGCTGAGATAATGTAAGAGAAGCTCATGGCACAGTGGCTGGCACATGGGAAAGGCTTGATACTTGGTCACTGTCATTGATGTGATTATGCCCTTTGGCTTCAGCACTCCTCTTGTGGCTGACCCACTCAGTTGCAGCCAGAGCCATCTGCCTGTAAGTTTACACATGACACAAAACAGGAATAGGAGTGTCTTGATTCCAAGTGTCCAGCCTGAAAGATGGGCCTCACCTCTATACCAGTCAGAGTTTGTGGTTACAAGTAACAGAGATTGACTTTAGCTCTTCAGTTGAAAAGAACATTTATTGGAAAGATACAGAGGGCCTTCAGAAGCCATTGATGATGGGAGAACCAGGCTCAGAAAATGAGAAGAAAATCAGCATGTTTGGAGAACCAAGATGACCATCCTTTATCAGCCACTCTCTGCCACAACCAGAAGTTAGATCTAACTGACACTTTCTCTTAGCTCACCCTCTTCAGATGCAAAGTCCCAGGCAGGAACATCTGATTGGGCCAGCACAGGTCACGTGCCTGCATCCTGCAGCCAAGGTGCGGGGCGAGGGACCACCTAACTCTTGGTTTTCTGTAGCAGGAAATGGAGCATTGCCTCCCACCAAGAAGATACCCACTGGGTGTGATGGTTAATTTTATGTGTCAACTTGACAGGATCACAAAATGCCCAGATATTTGGCTAAACATTTTTTCTGAATGTGTCTGTCAGGATGTTTCTGGATGAAAGTAGCATTTGAGTCAGTGAACTCAGTAAAGCAACTTGCCCTCCCCAACATGGGTAGACATCGTCCAACCCATTGATGGCCTGAATAGAACAAAAAGGGAGGGGAAAGAAGAATTCAGTCCTTCCTGCCTGATTGCTTGAGCTGGGACATCAGTCTTCTGCCCTCAGCACTCCTAGCTCTCCCTCAGATCATCAGACCTGGGTTGGAATCTGTGCATCAGCTCTCCTTGTTCTTAGGTTTTCAGATTCAGACTGAATTACACCACCAGCTCTCCTGGGTCTCCAGCTTACAGACAACAAATTGTGGGACTTCTCAGCCTCTATAATCACATGAGCCATTATATATATATATATATATATATATATATATATATATATATATATATATATATATATATATATATGTGTGTGTGTGTGTATAATTGGTTCTCTTTCTCTGGAGGACTCTGACTAATTCACTGGGAAACTCCCCAGACCAGAGAAGGAGGGAATTAGATGATGGACAGCGTATTACTCAGAGTTCTCCAGAGAAACAGAATCAATACAATGCCTATGTAAATATATATATGGAAAGAGATTTATTATAAGGAATTGGATCTTGTGATTATGGAGGCTGCAAGTCCCAAGAACTGCAGAGTAAGTTGGCAAGCTGGAAACCCAGGGGAGCCAATAGTTTAATTTCCAATCTGAAAGTCACAGGCTCAAGACCCAGGAAAGGTTGATGTTTCAGTTCAAGAAAAAGTTGATGTCTCAGTTCAAAGGCAGTCTGGCAGGAAGAATTCTCTTACTCAATAGAGGATCAGCCATTTTTAAAAATTAATTTTTATTGGAATATAGTTGATTTACAATGTTGTGTTAGTTTCTGCTGTACAGAAAAGTGAATCAGTTATACATATACATATATCCACTCTTTTTTAGATTCTGTTCCCATATAGGTCATTACAGAGTACTGAGTAGAGTTCCCTACGCTATACAGTAGGTTCTTATTAGTTATCTATTTTATATATAGTAGTGTGTATATGTCAATCCCAACCTCCCATTTTGTCTCCCCCCCCCTTTCCCCCTTGTTTACCATAAGTTTGTTTTCTACATCTGTGACTCTATTTCTGTTTTGTAAATAGGTTCATTTGTACCATTTTTTTAGATTCCACATAAGCGATATCACATGATATTTGTCTTTCTCTGTCTGACTTACTTCACTCAGTATGACAATCTCTAGGTCCATCCATGTTGCTGCAAATGGCATTATTTCGTTCTTTTTTATGGCTGAGAAATATTCCATTGTATATATGTACCACATCTTCTTTATCCATTCCTCTGTCAATGGACATTTAGGTTGCTTCCATGTCCTGGCTATTGAAAGTAGTGCTGCAATGAACATTGGGGTACATATATCTTTTCGAATTATGGTTTTCTCTGGGTATATGCCCAGGAGTGGGATTGCTGGGTCATATGGTAGCTCTACTTTTAGTTTTTTAAGTAACCTCCATACTGTTCTCCATAGTGGCTGCACCAACTTACATTCCCACCAACAGTGTAGGAGGGCAGCCTTTTTTTTTCTTAATTCAGTCCTTCAACTGGTTGGATGAGGCCCACCCACATTAGGGAAGGCAATCTGCTTTATTTATTCTACTGATTCAAGTGTTAATCTTATCCAAAAACAGCCTCACAGGAACACCCAGAATTAATGTTTGATCAAATATCTGTGCACCCCATGACCCAGTCAAGTTGATACATAAAATTAATCATCACAGATAATGATCCCAATGTCTGTTAGGATTCTTTGAGAGAATAGGAGTGTCTCACTGGAGCTACTGACAGGTGTGGGGCTCCTTGTGTGGGACATCAACCAGGCCTCCCAGGGGACACAGAACCATGGATGCCAGCAGTGACCTCATGGCTGAAGACAGCTTGAGTCATGGGAAAAGCTGTTGTTCTGCAAAGTAGACCCCAGACTGGTGCAGTCTGAGAATCTTAGCTTATGAGAGAAACGCACAGTATTTTTTTTCCACAGCAAACTTCTCCTTGGACCAGCTTTCCTTCTTTGGTACGATGCAGAAGAATTAGAAACATTTTCTGTCCTCACCAGTCTGACATCCTGATCAGGCTTTGTTTAATAGCCCTATTTATCATGGAGCGCCTGTCCCAGACTATTTATGTTATTAACACCCATTTGTCCCTATTATGATACATTTCTGCTTAGGAGTCTTGCCATCAGAGGGCCAGTCTCTTTATATGATATGCTGAGTCTTGTCATTCTCTAGACAATTAGTGTTGATGTCACCTGAAAATACTGACGTGTTAACATATTTCCTCCTTCTCACAATAAACTTTGGACACAGTGCACCAAAAAGACCTTCAAAATGCTGTGTTTCTGATCTCATCAGGTTTTTCAGGATGGAGCAGTCTCAATTTTGAGCAATTTCTGGGATAATATACCATCTGAGTCTCCTCAAATTAACCAATCACTGCAAACAATGCATTTTCTTTGGTGGCCATTGTCATATACACCTCCCTGTTTTCAGTTAACTAAAGGAAAAAAGTGACAATTTCTAGAGGAAAATTTGCCAAATTCCACAAAACTTGTTCAATCATTTGCTCAAATTAAGTAGAAAATCTTATCCTCTAACAGGGACAGTAAGAGCCGGTTTCATGGATTAAATCATTCTCTGCAAAAGAAATTTTCTCCCTAGAGAATGAATAAAATCAATTGAGCGTGTGGTTTTTAAAGCTCTGCTTGAAATTTTAGAGAAAGTTATTTTTGCTACATATATACAATTTTAATTCTCTAAAATGAAACTTACAGTTTTTGAAAATGTAAGCTATCAAACCATGCCTTCTTTCTTACGTACCATGGCAGAACTCTTTTGAAGCGCTCCATGTTTTCAAAACAGAGACTTTGAATAACTGTTCCAAAGGGCCACTTCTGATTTAGTAAGTGGATTAACTAAATTTAACACTTATTCAGACTCTTCCTACCACTGACACTCAACTTTTCTGGATCCTGACCATATCTAGGTTTTTCTACTGGGATGTCATTTTGAACATTGACCTATTACAGTGTCATTGCTAGCAAATGTCCCCCTCATACCCACCTGGACACAAGGAAATGGGTAATAATAAGAGTAAAGGTGATGAAATATTCTTGTCTCTGAACCCAACCAATCAAATCCCAGGAGCTTGCCTCCCCATCACACACTTCTCCACACAGGGTCCCGCACCACATTCTGCCTGTCTCAGGACTCGCCCTCTGCATTGGTGGCAATTCTTGTCATCCTGGTGGAGGCAGCCTCGTCACCCCTGGGAGGTATCCACGTCCATCCACATCAGTCCTGTGTACTCTGGCCATTCCTCTGGGTTCACAGTCTGGTTCCCCTCTCTTACCCAAGGGCACAATTCATTTTTTTTTAAGATCCCATCTTGGAAGGTTTCACACTCTTGATTTTCTTACAACACCCCAGTGTTTTCATCCTTTTAATGTTATTTGCATTTCCAACATAAAAATGTTGAAAATATTGATAATCATCATCACCATGTAATAAGCCTTTTTTATAAGCTCAGACACACTTCACATGGATTATCTCAATTGAATCTCACAACAGCTCACTACCTTCTTGCTGGCTAAGGTTGTGGCTAGGAACAGACACTTTGGAATCAAGCTAGCAGGGTTCCAGTTCCAGCCCCAAGATCTTAGGCAAATTACAAAGCCTCTCTAAGCCTTTCTTTCCTCAACCATACAGTGGGGGTTAGAATAGCCTCTGCCTTGAAGTGCGATTATTAAATGAAATGGTGCATGTGAAGCACCCAGCAGAGTGCCTAGCACAGAGTAGGTGTTCAATAAGTGGTAACTGACCCAGGGCTCTCCTGGGAGTACCCCCACCTGTGTGACCCACAGATTCCCAAACTCAGCAGTCTCCCATCTGGGGAGCACTGCACCCCTCAGTCTTCCCCCCACTCCAACCCTCCTCCAACTCCCAGGACTGTTGTAACACTCTGAGTTTCTCCCACTGTGGGATGGATTTCCTTCCTACCCATGAAGATAGAAGGGCAGCCCCTGCCTCTCTGCTCTGCTCATCTGGTCATCTCTGCTCAGCTCTGAGCCAGGCTCACAGAATAGGACTCTCTTCTTCTGTGTTCTGAAATTACCCAAAGTCCTTATGAAATTCTTTGCAAATTAAGGTACTCGATTTCACTTGATACCTTCTTTATTCTTAAGAGAATGGACGTATTTCTTTTCATGCTGGGTTTGGAAATAGCCAGCTCATCCTGGTGCAGGACCCTGTTCCCAACCTGGAAGCTGCCAGCCCTGGGAGGCCTCAGGGTTATGGTCCTTTTGAGCACCAAGCTGCTTAGAGACTGAAACTATCATGTGTCACTCACTCATAGATATATTCTGCATTTTCAAATGTACATGAGTAATACAAGATACTTTATAAGCTTTACTGAATTCGTGGTTGCTTTTTATCGTGACTGCATATAAAATTTATAATCGGTAGATACTAAAAGCACAGCTTTGGTCATGTAAGAGTGTTCAACATGTTTGACATTAAAAAAGGGGGGTCTTTTTACTTTAAACACTTGGAAACTCCTGACGTCACAGAAAGAACACTGGAAGGGAAGTCAGGTAAGTTGTCTGAGAGTGTGATCCTGCACAAATCACATCCCCTCCCCAGACTTCAGGATCCTCATCTGTAAAGTGATGGGGGCTGGAAGAGATGGTCTCTAAGCCCCAGCACTAAAATTTTGTGAGTCTAAAATCACTCTCTCCTAGCTACATGAAGATGAATATTTATAAGAATGGCTGACATTTTTAAAGGAAGGGAAGTATATAGATGTGCTCTATACCCACGTAAAACAAAGAGCAACTTAGTATCTACATAGTTTTTCTAACTTATTTTTGTTACTCGTACCCCTCCTCTAACATCTTCACTTTTTCCAGCGTCACCGGGGTTCTGAGAGAGTCCGGCCCCTCGACTTCAGCATCCGTATCTGTCTTTCAAGATTTATTAATGTCGGTATTTTCTCAGTGATTATAAGGTGGTTGTTATTGCCTCTCCATTATTTATCCTTTTCACTTGCTTGGTTTTATTTTTGTTTTCTCTGCCCTCCAAGACCTCGCCTTGAACAGATTGCTTTCTATTACCACAGCCTTAACGCTCTGTTCTGAGCCAATGTCCCCTGTCGCCCTTTTAGCATCTTAAATTCATCAGCGGGAGTTGCAATTGCAAACACTCCAACTGTTGCTTAAATATTTGCCCCTTTCTTACAACAGCCTATTTGAAAAGAATGAAATTCTCATCGTTGAGTAATATGTTTATGTGCGCACCATCGGTTGCGCCTTTGTACTCGCTCTGAGCAGAGGGGGCTTTCGGCGCCTTTCCATCACCACCCTCCTACCCTTCACCCACTCCATCCACCTCGGCACCGATCAGAATGCCTCTTTATGTCTGGACAACCAATCAGAAAACGTCCTCATTCCAAGTATTTATTAAGTCTCTGTGAAGGGGGAAAGCCTCTTTCTTAAAAGAAAACTCTGAAGCTTCAAGGTTTCAGCTCAGGAAAGAATATCCGTAGGTGGGGAGGACTGTGCGTTATAAATTTTACCTTCCCTTTGGTGAAAGCATAGAGGGAAACCTTAAGCCCTCCAAAGTGATACATCAATTAAAATTCTTCTGTTTGGAAGACATTCTTGCTGCCATCACCAAGAGGGGAATGGCTGCACCTTTAATACTCCAGCTCAATCATGGACCCAAATTGTTTTTCATGGATTATTTTAGAACAGCTAAGGCAGACTGGAATTTTCCATTAGACTTTGTTACATACTAAGGGATAATACAAAGGAAATGCCACAAAGAAAATGTCAGAAACATTCTTCAAATCAAGTGTGCAAAATACAAAGTGCTTTTCCTACCATTGCTGCTTTATAGAGCCTGGTCCATTCCCTATTCTCTCTCAAGTCGTTACTCTCTAACCCCAAGAGCAGACCAACTCTAAATGTCCCTTGTATGAATGTCTTGCTTCCTGGCTTCCAGCCTGCCTCTCTGTTTCTAGGCAAGGCAGCCTCAGGAAGCTAGCAGAGTCTTAACCTTACAACCATCATGATTTCAGCAAACACTTCCGGCCCCCTCATTTCTGCGCTAGACATGGAGGTTTTAAGTATAGTGTGACACCTCTCCTACCCTCCAGGTTTGTATTCACTAGTGGGGAAGGCAAACCAGCACACTACCAGTTCCACTGCAGGACTGTACTGCTGTGATGGGCAATGTACAGAAAAGTGCTACCTAAATCAGACTGAGAAGTCCAGGAAGAATTTCTGGAGTCCGTCACGCTTGAGATGAGATGTGAAAGATGAGTAGGATCCGCTAAAGTTTAAAAAGAGACAGAGGAAAAAGAAAGTCATTTCAGGCCTCAGGGACTGCGTATACAGAAGCAAGAAGCTGTAAAAGAACATTTCTCTATGGGAAACTGAGTGGCCCTGTTGGATTGGAGCGAAAGGTGTGAAGAAGAATCTCAGGAGAAGAGGCCAGCAAGGGGGTCAGAGGGCTGGATCACGAAAGGATTTGTGGACTAAGTGAAAAAGCATAAACTCTGACAGGTCCGGGGAGCCACTGAAGAATTTTAAGCAGGGGATTGACATGATCAGATTTGTGATTTTGAAACTCGAGCAGCAATGTTTAGCGAAAGAGAAAAGAAAGAGGGGAAAAGGACAGGATTCAGTCTGGAGCCTATTACATTAATCCAGGTGAGAAATGATGAGGACTTAGGCTAAGGTGGATGCTACAGAATTTTGTGACTATTTAGATATGGGAGTGAGCGGAGGAAAAGGGAGAAATAGTCTAGAATACCTCCTGACTCTGTAGTTGAAATAATCAGCTAAATAGTGACAACTAACATAATTGAGTATCTACTATACACCCCATGTCAATTATTTGCATTCTTTCATCCTCCGAGTTTTTATATATTTATTTATTTATTTAGATTTTATATTGATTTTTCCCTTTATTTTTTAATTGAAGTATAGTTGATTTACAATGTTGTGTTAGTTTCAGGTATACAGCAAAGTGATTCAGTTATATACATACATATATATATATATATATATATATATATATATATATATATATATATAATTTTTCAGATTCTTTTCCATTATAGGAAAAGACATTTAGGTTGCTTCCACGTCTTGGCTATTGTAAATAGTGCTGCTATGAACACTGGAGTACATGTATTTTTTCGAATTAGAGTTTTCTCTGGATATATGCATCGTTCTACAGTTTTTTATCAAGAGCTTACTATGTGCCAGGCATAGTGTTAGACACTGGGGATATAGCAGTGGGGGGGGATGAAAATCCCCGCCCATATGTAGTATGTGGGAGAGTGGTAAGTAATAGGAAGAGACATGAACAGGAGAGGTGATAGGAACATGAAGAGTGGGGAGAGTTTGAGAGTTTAAATATGGTGGCCAGGGAAGGCCTCACTGGGAAAGTGCTGAGAAACCCTGAGACCCAAGGGGCATGGTTATCTGGGGGGTGAGCATTCTGAGCAGAGGCCCTTGGGTGAAGTAAACCCAGCACATTCAAGAACCCCTGAAACAGCCAGTGTGGCTCGGTGGAGTGAGGTGGTGGAGGAGGGCAGATCATCTAGGGTCCTGTAGACCATTGTAACAACTCTAGCTTTTACCCTGAGGGAACTGGGAAGCTGTTACATGGTTTTGAGCAGAGGAGTAATGCTATATGACTTGCATTTTGACAGGATCACCGTGGCTACTGTGTTGGAAATAGACTGACAGGGGGCAGAGCTAGAAGCAAGAGACCAGCTAGGAGGCCACTCCAAAAACACAGGTGACAGATGATAAAAAAAAGTCTCAGGCCAGGTGATGGCAGCGGCGACCGTGAGAAGTAGTAACTTATGGAGATATTTTTGAAGGATTGACTAATGTATTAGATGTGGGTGTAAGAGAAAGAGAAGAGGGAAGGAACGACACCAAGAATTTTAGCAGTGGAGGAGCAAGTTGGGGGAAGGAAACTAAAAGGGTCCCTTGTGACAAGTTAATTTTGAGATGCCTATTAGGCATCCAAGCAGAGATTTAAAGAAAGCAGTTGAATATATGAGTCTGGAGTTCAGGAGAGAGGTCTGAACTGAAGCTATAAATTTGAGTCATCAGCATAGAGATGGCACTTAAAGCCATGAGCTTGCATGAGATCATCAGTGACTGTAGAGGGACAGGGAAAGGGTCTAGGGTAGGGGTAGGTCCTAGGGGAAATCAACAGTCCCTTGCAAGTCACCCACTTTAGGAGAGATCATTATGGAGTCTGAGATGGGGAGGCTGACCTCCTCAGACAGGGGAAGGAAGGATTGCTTCTACTGACACAGGAGGCTTGGCAGAATTTAGAGTCTGATGTCCTCAAGTTCATCAGAAACTGCCCATGTGTCCCCCTCCCAATTTTCAGAATCCTTCTCTTCCCAATCAATGCGCTAACTTTAACAGAAAAACTTGCAAGGTTGTAAATTTTTGTGGGTTTTTTTGGTAATAGCTTTTGAAAGATGTATTGGATTGACCAAAAATTGCCTTCGGTTTTTAAATAAAAATAAAAGACACATTTTTCATTTTCACCAAGAACTTTACTGAACAACATATTCACCCTTTTGTTCCACTACCTTCTGCCATTTTTCAGGCAACTGCATAATTCCATCTTCCCAAAACTTTTTATCTTTTTGAGCAAAGAACTGTTCCAGGTGCCTTTTACAGTCTTCCAGGGAATTGAAATTTTTCCATTAAGAGAATTTTGTAAAGATCGAAATAAATGGAAATCTGAAGGTGCAATGTCTGATGAATATGGCAGATGAATCAGAACTTCCCAGCCAAGCTGTAACAGTTTTTGCCTGGTCATCAGAGAAACATGTGGTCTTGCTTTATCCTGATGGAAGATTATGCGTTTTCTGTTGACTAATTCTGGATGCTTTTCATCGAGTGCCACTTTCAGTTGGTCTAACTGGGAGCAGTACTTGTTGGAATTAATTGTTTGGTTTTCCAGAAGGAGCTCATAATAGAGGACTCCCTTCCAATCCCACCATATACACAACATCACCTTCTTTGGATGAGGACCAGCCTTTAGTATGGTTGGTGATGGTTCATTTCACTTGCTGCATGATCTCTTCTGTTCCACATTGTTGTACAGTATCCACTTTTCATCGCCCGTCACAATTAGATTTAAAAACGGAACATTTGCATTATGTTTAAGTAGAGAATCACATGCGGAAATACAGTCAAGAAGGTTTTTTTTTGCTTAACTTATGTGGAACCCAAACATCAAAGCAATGAACATAACCAAGCTGGTGCAAATGATTTTCAACGCTCGATTTGGATATTTTGAGTATGTCGGCTATCTCCCGTGAGGTATAACATTGATTGTTCTCAATTAATGTCTCGATTTCATTGCTATCAACTTCAACTGGTCTACCTGAGCGTGGAGCATCGTCCAGCGAGAAATCTCCAGCACAAAACTTCACAAACCACTTTTGACACGTTCAATCAGTCACAGCACCTTCTCCATACACTGCAAAAATCTTTTTTTTCTTGCATTTTGGTTGCATTTTTACTTTTCTTGAAATACTAAAGCATAATATGCTGAAAACATTGCTTTTTTTCTTCCATCTTCAATATTAAACTGGCTACACAAAAATTCACCAATTTTGATGTCTTTTTTTAAATGCACGCTGATGTGACAACTGTCACAATACAATCTAACAAAACTTTTCAGTGAAGTTAAAGACAACTACTAGAGCCATCTTACGGAAAAAAACAAATGAACTATTTGGCCAACCTAATAATTCACATATTGTATGATTCACCCCTTTAAAGCATACGATTCAATGGTTTTCAGTACATTCACTGATGTAAATTCTTTTTGCCTTGTAATTCAGCCACCTTCAAGATTAGACCTTGGGTTTGGATTTCAGAAATCTTGGCCCTGAACCCACAGAAGACAAAGTTTCTTTCAGGGCCTTCTGGTTTATCACTTGGATCTGGGTATGTAGAGCATTGAGCTCATCATTTTCTTTACCCAAGCTCGCCAGTGTACTTAAAAGCAACCAAATTCTTTACAATTTTTATTTGCACCCTAATTTTCTGTGGCAGCAGCCACTTAATACTCAATGCCTTGTTTTTCCTAGGAGCTTGATTGCAGGTGATTACAGGTGGTCATGTAAGTTTGCCACTTTACTTAAATGCCATGGACTACCAGTGTCCACTTTACCATTAGCAACAGAGTAATGTCTTTAAATCTAGTCAGATCAGTGAACCAATTCCATATTCCTATCCATAAGGTACTGTTCCCCTGGAACCACTTTTGGTACCAATAACAGTGTTCAGTCAGGGGAACAGAGTGACTGGTGTTATGGGACGAAGGACTTATTATAGGAATAAGACCTTTCACAGTTGTGCAAGGAGCTGGGGAAGTAAAGGCCTGAAAGTGATATTGGCTGATCAGGGGAAGAGCCACTCAATCAATCTGAGAAGCCAGACACGTCCAACCACTTATGAAGGGAGCCTCGTGGGTAGGTCTAGGGGAAGCTTTGGTGCTTCCATGGGTCCAGTCAAGTGTCTGGTGGTGGGCCTGGGGCCACTATTGGTCAGTAGAGCTAGCAGTTGGGGACATGAGCTGGACATGGAGAGGAGGAGGCAAAGGCATGTTGGAAAGTGCTAGGCACCTGTGCACCTGTCCTGACTGGCTACTGATGACAGTGACTTCTAGAGTCATTGCTGCTCATGCATTCCTGCCTTCATAAACAACTGAACTGTTTCAAGTTTTCGGCTATTATGTATAATGCCTCTATGAACTATCATATACATATCTTTGTGTAGATACACATTTTTGTTTCTCTTGAGTAAAATCCTAGACGTGTAATTTCTGGGCTCTATCTTAAGTTTATATGTAAACTTTGAAGAATGTGCCAAACTATTTTCCAGTGGCTATGCCATTTTATATTCCCACTGGCATGAAACTTGGTCTTTTCAACTGTTTTGCTTATAGCTATTCTAGAGGGTATGTAGTGGTATCTAATTGTGGTTTAATTTGCATTTCCATGACGACTAATGATGTTGAGCTTTCTTTCATGCACTTATTAGCCATTCATATATCTTCTTTAATGAAATGTATATTCAAATCTTTTGCCCATTTTTAATTTGGATTGTTTTAGCTTTTTATTGTTGAGTTTTGAGAGTTTTCTATATATTCTGGATACATGTCTCTTATCAGATATGTTACTTGCAAATATTTTCTCCCAATCTGTGGCTTGTCTTTTCATTTTCTTAATCATGTCTTTTGAAGTGTAAAAAAGTTTTTAATATTGGTGAAGTTCAATTTATCTATTTTTTTCTTTTTATGGATCATAGTTTTTTGTTTGCTCTGTTTTTTGTTATACCTAAGAACTCTTTGCCCAACCCAAGGTCATAAGTGTTTCCCCTATATTTTCTTCTAGAAGTTTGATATTCTTAGGTTTTCATATTTATACCTATGGTCTGTTTCTAGTTAATTTGTGTGTGCTTCTCAAACCTTAATGTACAGATTACCTAGGGAATCTTGTTAAATCTATATCATGAAGAAAAAAAATGCATATTCTGGTTCAATGAGTCTACTGTGGTACCTGAGAGTCTACATTTTTTAAAACCTCCATCTCTTCCCCTAAAATGCTTATGGAAACCCCACTCAGGCAAGTTCTCTTATCTTCCTCCTCATCTTGGCACAGCTTTTCACCATGCAGATCCACTCAGCTACTCTGATTTCCTTCTAGTCCCCTCTTGCCTCATTGCCCAGATTCTGCAACAGCAGGAAAGACAAAGACAATCCTTCCCCTGCGGAAGGAGGGAGAGGAAAGGCCAAGATGGCAATGACAGAACTCTCATTAGAGGGTGGATTAAGGGAAGAGTCTGTGGATATTCACTTGTTAACATTTTTGCTCCTGCCCCATAATACAATAACTGGGGATAAGAGTAAGTAATGTGGTGACAGGAATTTTTCGAGGAGAGAAAAGTGAGTAAATTTACACACTGAAGGAACAGGGCCAATCGAGTGGAACAATCTGAAATTTAATAAAGAAATCTGGGATGATTGATGGAGTGAGATTATCTTCCACTGAGGGAATTAAGAAGAGGAAAAGGATGGTCCAGGCTGAAATCTCTGAGCAGCTAAGGGGCGCAAGGAAGACCTTGAAAGAAGCCCTCAGTTCCCACCATAGAACTAAGGGGCAAGGTCATTGAGGAGACAGAGGAAGATGGAAGGGTCGATTTAAGGGAAAAAGTGGAATATGGAGTAGTTGCTAAGGAGATGGGAGAAACACTAAGACACATGGAGGATTTCCGGCAGCACTGAGCCCTGGGAGGTTGGAAAGTGTGAATTTGTATAGTGATGCGATTTTCCTTAGCAGAGCTCATTGGCCTGAGTGTAAGTGGCTGGACTGATCCAGGACTGACTGTTCTGGAGTAGATGGACAACCATGGGGTACAAAGGTAAAGGGAAATGGTGAGAGAACAACTGAAGTGATGGATCATGGTAAGAAAAGAAGTAGAGCCAAAGGGAGAAAAGAGTTGGGGGCCAAATGAGCAGTTCTGGAACCAGAGGTCACACTGGGGTTGAAAGTGTGTGTTAAGGGAGTGAATGAGCTGCAAGGGTGGGATGCTGTTATCAGAAAGAAAGTTGGGTGTTAAGCTTCAGAACTGGAGCCATTCTAGGTGTTAGATCCATACCATGGGAATGAAGTAGAGGAAAGATGAGAGTCGTAAAACAATGGCAGAGCAATAGAAGGGTTTGTTCTGTTACAGCATCTGTCTGATTTTGTGCTCTACACTACCCATCAAGTTAGAAAGCTGTGGTCACTGCCCTGGAGGAGCAATTGCAAACCCAAGGGACAGACACAGGAAAGGCAGATCTCTGGATAAGTAGACTCCTAGGTGGGTGTACCTGGGAGGCATGGGGAGTAGCTGGATGAAGAGTTAGGTAGGAGAGAGACATGGGACTTTCAGCTTTGCACAGGGCTGGTCCAGGAGGAATGAATTTTCCACCTACTGTCAATTACTCATCATAAGAAGATGGGATTGCAAAAGGGGAAGGAAGGAAGGGAACTGACATTTACTGAGTGCCTGGCATTGTGCTAAGGGCTTTATATGCAAATACATTATCTTATTTCTCTTCAAATAATACATTTTACAGATGAGGAATTTGAGTATTTGACAGGGTAAGTAACTTGTCCAAAGACATACAACTATGAAACCAATGAGCCAGAATCCCAATTGTCCAAGTCTTTTGCATTTTTCCTTTTTGACTGAAGAGCAAAAGCAGAGGGTCTGAGCTGCTAGGAGAGGATTCAGATCCAGCTTCAAACGTGGCCTTTGCAAAGTGCCTTCTCCTTCATTCACCCATCAGCTCATGTCTCAGAGTGGGGCTGGGATCAAAGAAAGACAGTCTGCCAGCTAAAAAGAAATTTCCAAAATTACTCAAGCACCGTAAAGGGAATATATGACTCTGGACAACACTTCCTAACAATCTTCTTTCATCTATTTCCCTCACCCACCACAGCCTTCCCTCTCTTCTCTCTTCTCCTAAATTCTTGAGAAAAAATTTCTCCTAAACTCTGCCCCCAGGCCTTTGCTCTTTTTCCTGTGCCCTGGGAGAAACTTGGGCAACACAGCCTCCCTAGTGGGCAGGAGAAGGGGAGAGTTTGGAAACACACATGCATTATTGATAGTTGATGTCTTGTCATGAGAAGCATTCTCCCTGTTTTTGAGAGGAAACGGAGGCATGCGGGGGGCATCCTGCCCATAATCACTGCAGCTGGTTTGATGGAAATCATCACTGAACTCCACCTTGAACTTTTAGACCACTACCTTGAACTTCTGAAACTGATACCATATAATTTACTGTTTAATTCAGTCTGCTCTGCGTTATTCTTGTTTTGTTCCTGGCTGTTTTGGATTCAGTTGGAATAGCTTTCCTTAGCCTTGAGTTTCTAGTATAATTGTTCCACCACTGTCTCTCTAATTATGTGGCTGTCGTCCTTCAACTCTTATTTTCATGTATCTGTATCATTTATTCTGAGCTTCCTCCAGTCTTTTTTGGGAAAGAAATGGAGTATAAAAGTATAAGTAAATAAAATATCAATTTCATATGCATTAATGTTATATCTCCAACCTGATTGTGAGCACCTTGAAGAGAGGAATTGTGTTTCAGACCTCACTTGATCACAGTCCCCCAGTACCTAGAAGGGTACCTGGCAGGTGTTCCACAAACCCTTATTTCACAAATACTTTTAATTGATTAAGGAAGGTAGGAGGCTGGCATTTATTGAACACTTACTCCTGGCAGATACTCTGCAAACAATATTACATTTCACCTACTCAAGAAATGAGATGTTATTATTCCTGTTTTAGTAAGATGACCAACTCAACCTGGTTTGTTTGGGACATTCTTGGTTTTGACACTAAAAGTCCTGCATCCTAGGCAAACCCAGGATGGGTGGTCACCCTACATTTTAGAGATGAGGATGTTGAGTCTTAAACAGCTTTGTTATCTTCTTCAACTTGTCTTGCAAATTCAAATCCAAGTCTGTCTAGAGTATGGAACTAGTGTATTAACAGGACAGACTGGAATATTCGAGAAAAAGAAAGTGGGGTTGTCCAGGGCACTTTGGTAAAGGCTGTGGGGTACCCCGGCAAGTGATTCCTGGGTTCTCATTGCAATTGCCAGGGTGATGAGAAGTAGCTGTGAGGTCCTGCGGAGGAGGAGGGCTGTTTAAAGAGCTGCAGGTGGCAGGGCTGGGAGCTGGTCTGGGGGCTAACTACAGAGGGGACAGTGCTGAAGGGCAGGAGGACAACCTCAAGTGGATTCTTCTCATCCCAAACAGGCCACCTTGAACTTTTTGTTGCAGTCACTGAGGGTGTGTCCCCTGCTGATTGTATCAGACCTGATTCTCACTGACTGCATCAGCTGATGCTAACTTTGCCACTTACAGAGGAACAGATGAGTAATTTGGACCCGATCATTATTCCCTGCTTACTACTCACGTGCCAAATATTTATGGAAGCAGATACATGTTTAGTTTACAGCTGATAATAGGGAGCCCATTAGCTCCCCCCAGCCATCCTTCTTCCCTCCGGCAGGCAGGGAATTGCTGAACCTTGAAGGAGACCAGCTGAAGACTTTCTGCTGTATGGGAAGGATCACATTTCTTTTCTGCAGCCAAGTTTATCGACTCTCTAGGAATTTTTCCTGTGTTCTACATTTTTGTCTATTCAGGTTCTCTGTTTCCAAATCTCTTTCTCACTTTACAAAAAATGAGGCCCTTGTGGTACTGAAGATCCGAAACCTCCAAATTCCACAACTGTCCCCAGCACGGTTTCTGATACTTCCCAGCTGACAGGACAACCCAATCGATTGCTTTCCTCAGGCTCAGGGATGACCAAGGAATGCCCAGGATGTTCTGGTTCCCTTAATTCATGTGAACTCGTGTTTTTATTTTATTTTATTTTTTATTGAAGTATAGTTGATTTACAATGTTGTGTTAATTTCTGCTGTACAGCAAAGTGATTCAGTTATACATATATATATACATTCTTTTTATATTCTTTTCCATTATGGTTTATCACAAGATATTGAATATAGTTCCCTGTGCTATACATTAGGACCTTGTTGTTTATTCATCCTATATATAATAGTTTGCGTCTGCCAACCCCAAAGGCCCACTTCATCCCCCCCAACCCCCTCCCCCTTGGCAACCACAGGTCTGTTCTCTGTGTTTGTGAGTCTGTTTCCGTTTCATAGATAAGTTTATTTGTGTCATATTTTAGAGTCCACATATAAGGGATATCATATGATATTTGTCTTTCTCTGTCTGACTTACTTCACTTAGTATGATCATCTCCAGGGTCCATCCATGTTGCTGCAAATGGCATTATTTCATGCTTTTTATGGCTAACATTCCATTGTATATATGTACCACATCTTCTTTATCCATTCATCTGTCGATGGACATTTACATTGTTTCCATGTCTTGGCTATTGTGAGTAGTGCTGCTATGAACGTAGGGATGTGTGTATCTTTTTGCATTATAGTTTTGTCTGGATAGATGCCCAGCAGCGGGATTGCTGGATCATACAGCAACTCTTATTTTTAGTTCTTTGAGGAACTTCCATAGTCTTCTCCATAGTGGTTGCACCAACTTACATTCCCACCAACAGTGTAGGAGGGTGAACTCATGTTTATGGAGCCACAGCCTGAACTCGGAGCTGGGCACCCAGGGCAGAATGGCATGGTTCTGTCAGAAAGGAGCTCACAGGATAGTAAGGCACCCACAGTCTTAACGCATTTGTGAAGGAAAAAAATATGTCATTATGGTTTATGTCACCGATGTGATTAAAAAGCACTTTTATCCTTTGAAAGGCCCAAAATGATAATAAAATGGAGCAACACAGGACATGATAACCAGCTATCAAATCAGAAAAATATTTTCAGAACGACAAGATGAAAGAGAAAACAAATGTATTATGACCTTGGGTGGATGACACCAGTGAATGCAACTTCTTACTCTTGCTTGAGGTCCAGTACTTTTCCAGATTCCTTTTTTCATTTATATATAACTTTACCCAAACACAACAAATTTTAAATTCTACGTCTTATATACTTTAGAGTTTATTAGCTAAATAATCCTATGATTCTCAAGCTATATCTGCCACTGATTCTTAGAGTCTAGGATTCTTTTGACAGATTTTCATAAATCAGATTTATATACAGTTATAATTCAGATAAAATTTATACTCTCGTTGTAAGTGAAATTACTAAGAGTAAAAGCTTTCAATTTTTAAATCACTGGGCACACCTGCTTCTGGAAAAATGATCTCTCACCTCAAACTGCTTTTATTTGCAACTCTTCCAGCAATCAGAACTCTAAAAGTCAATTTATGGGTCTGGATTTGAGAGTCTGCTACTTTAATTAGGCATATAAATCCCTCTGCTTCATTTTCCATTACAGCTCTGTGTCTGTCCAAACTTGCTCTATTGAAGTACAGAGTATATCATGTACTCAACTAGTAGTAAGTCCACCTTGGAGACTTATCAGATGGCCGTGATCTATCAAGGGTAGTCAGAAGATCAATGTTTCAAATACTCTTTAATGTGGATAAAAGGAACTTGGTTAATAATTTCTTCATGCTAGGTTAGATTTACTTTAGGAAACATGGTATTATGATGGGATTTCAAAAAGATTTTTTTTTTAATTTTAAATGCCCTGAAGAAAGAGAAACAAATATATCTAGGATACCAAGGGTAATAGAGGAGGTAAGAAGAGGTAGATAACATTTTTCCTTACTTATAACCCGGCTCTGAGTTCAACAGCCTCTCTAAACATATGTCTTTGGTTCACTTCATCAAGGCCAGAAAATGATTTTTTTTAACTTTCAGTCTCTAAGGACAATATCTTCAAGAAGTTATGGGTCACCAGGACCAACTAGAACTTTCACAAAATAAGCCACTGACCTGCTGGGTGAACTTCTGCAGGGTTGCCTGGCTATCCAGCTGGGTTTGCAGCAGACCTACGCTGAAAAACAGTGTACATAAAAGACAAGATTCCTTCTGAGAAAATGGATGGGTTGTATGCTTAAGGAAAAGAAAAAAATTCACAATGAGAACTTGACTCTCCCAAATAATCTTGTATTTCTCCCCTGAGTTCTGTGGGGAGTGGGGAGAGTTGGCCTATCAAAGGAAGACAGTTTTCATCCTCCTTTTCCATCACATCACCTTTCCATCTTCCCCCAAATGGCCAAATCTCTTTCAAGGTTATGAGAAGTTGTTCCCAAAGCAAGAAATGATCTTGAGAAACTGAGCATCAGCAACTCTGAAGTTTAAAGGGAGAGTTAATAGTGATGTAAAATGCAAAGGTAACACCGAATGACCCCCAAATTTCCATTATGATTTCAAAGAGAACATTTCACAGCAGCCCTACCACCCAGGATCACAGGATAGTATTGAACCCCAAAGTCTATAAATTACTGACCCTTCAAACCAAGTCATATTGGTTTTAGCTTAGAAAGAGCCTGGTGTTGATGATGCCAAGATTCTGTGTTTGTAGAGAAGAGCTCTGGCCCGTGGCCATCGCCTGCATGCTGGGTCTCAGAGTGAGTTGTGAGACTCAGCACAACCACCAACATGAATGAAACCTTCGTTTTGAGGGGATGGGAAGGCGGAGGGCAGTTGCAGTTACTGAAGACCTACTGTATTCCAGGCACTCTGCCAGGCACTTAACATATAGAATCCCTTTTAATCTCAGCACAAATCTGATTTGCTCCAAACAACACTGACAAAGGGGGGGAAAAAAATGATCTGTACAGGCCATTAGAGGCTTTAAAAGTGTTATATGCAAACTTTAGTACGTGTTCTCAGCCTGCCTGTCTTCTTCATGGCTGGATCCCCAGGGTCTAGCACAGGGCCTCACATGCAGTAAGTGTTCAATAAGTATTTTTGAATGAATGTGCATTTTTTTTTTAAAGAAATTCATGTTCTTTTATTTATTTATTTATTTATTTATTTATTTATTTATTTATTTATGACTGTGTTGAGTCTTCGTTTCTGTGCGAGGGCTTTCTCTAGTTGCGGCAAGTGGGGACCACTCTTCATCGCGGTGCGCGGGCCTCTCACCATCGCGGCCTCTCTTGTTGCGGAGCACAGGCTCCAGACGCGCAGGCTCAGTAACTGTGGCTCACGGGCCCAGTTGCTCCGTGGCATGTGGGATCTTCCCAGACCAGGGCTCGAACCCGTGTCCCCTGCATTGGCAGGCAGATTCTCAACCACTGCGCCACCAGGGAAGCCCTGAATGTGCATTTTTAACCCATTCCCCCATTAGAAAAATAAAATCCCACATTTTGCTATATAATTTCCAAACAGTTAAGTATCTTAATAAAAAATTTATACAATGGAAATTTCAAGTAAGGCTTTTCAAATTATACGTATCCTACTCTTTGCCATCCCATCCGAGGGGCCATGTCTCACTGGTTAAAAATTATTGCCTTAGAAGTAGCTGAGTCTGGAGTTTAAAAATGAGAAGAAGATCAAAAGGAAGTAACCATGGGTGTGTACAGTAACTACACACTAAGCTATCCATTGTGGGGCCTTTATACAGTCAAAGAGTCAGAACGATGCCTGACGAAGTCCATGATAAATTACGCAATAAAATTAAAAAATACAACAAAATATGCTACATCCACTAAAAACAAGATTTTAAGGATATTTAATGATATGGGGAAATACTGTATTGTTTTAAGTGAAAAAAGCAGGATGCAAAACTGCGTGTGTGTTTTCATTGTTGTAATGCATATACATTACATGCATGGGAAAATGGGAGAAGGAAATACACCAAAATGTTAGTTGTGATTACTTATGGGTGGTGGAATTGTTAGTGATGTACAATTCTTCTTCATACTTGTCAGTATTTTCTACTATTTTTATAATACATATGTATTACATAATTTTAATTTTTTTTTAAGAAAGAAGGATTTGATAATAGAACCACAGAGGTCAAAAATATAGAGTTGACTTCTCCCTGATGCCACGATTGACTCTAGGGAAATGGCAGAAGTTTTTACACTAAAGAGAATAACTTTTTGCTAATTTTTTAAAGGAATTCTCCCCTAAATTAGGCCTCAGTTCGGCATAGTCAGCCACTTTGCTGATTGGACTCAATAATTTTGTCTTCATAGTTTTCCATGTTAGTCCAGACAATAGCCACTCTGAAATTTATGTTTGTATTCTGTGAGAAAGGTTTCAAAAGTTAGTAAGACACTTCTGTAAATAGTGTCATTTGTCCACTCAAAAATCATTATGTACCTACTGGGCCCCAAGTGCTGTGGTGAACACTGGGAAAAGGTCCATTTCGTTCTGAGGTTTTTATATCACTCTGCAGATGGTGGCTTGAAAGGTTAACTATTTATTTATTCCCAGGGGCTCCCACCATCTGGGGTGTGCCAGGAGAAATGCAATCAGAAAGGAAGGCTCAACAACAAAGAAGGCAATCCTGCCATTTGTGCCACCATGGATGGAACTTGAGGACATTATGTTAAGTGAAATAAGACAGAGAAAGACAAATACTGTATGATCTCACTTATATGTGGAATCTAAAAAAGCCAAACGCATAGAAACAGAGAGTAGAATGGTCGTTGCCAGGGGCTGGGAGTTGGGGGAAATGGGGAGATATTGGTCAAAGGGTATAAACTTCCAGTTATGAGATGAATAAGTTCTGGAGATCTAATGCACAACATTGTGCTTAGAGATAACAATACTGTTTTATTATACACTTGAAAGTTGCTAAGAGAGTAGATCTTAAATGTTCTCACCACACTCACACAAAGAAAGATAATTTTATGTGAAATGATGAAGGTGTTAACTAACCTTATTGTGGTAATCATTTCACAATATATATGTGTATTAAATCATCACATTGTATGCCTTAAACTTACATAATATTACATGTCAGTTAATCTCAATAAAGCTAGAAAAAAAATTTTTTTAAAGGATGAGAATTGAGTCAAAAGCCCTACCTGGTCCTGCAGGCAGCTGGGATCTGCCTGGTGGGAGGTTTACCTGTTCCAGGTCTTGCTCAGCTCAAAGGGCTAGGCCAGAAAATAACAGAAAGACCCTACAGGTCCTCACTGAAACCCTCCAAGCCTGGATGGGCAGAATCTTTGTTGAGAGAAGCCATGGGGGAGAAATGAGTGTTAAATTTAAAGAGAAATATTTTAAAATTATACTACTTCTGCCAGAATGACATCAACTATGACAATAATATGATGGTACTAATAATAAGTAAACAGACAAATAAAGGCAGCTACAGAGAGCAGTGTGCACACTTACACTGTGACCTCTCTCAGCCTCAGAGTCCTTTTCTGCAAAATGGGGACAATATTGCTCCTCTTGCAAGGTTGCTTTGAGAATTAGAAATAATATATGTAGCTGGCAGGATACAATCCCTGACAAATATTAGGCATTCCATCGTGATAGACGGAATCTGTCTTATCCTGCACCACTTCATACTTTTAGAGTTACCTACTTTGTATGGCAGGGATTTTTTTTTTTTTTTTTTTAATGAGAGATGAAACTGCCTGAAGATAGCCAGGAAAGTGGGAAAGAGCACAAAACAGGGGTCTGTTGGAAGAACTGAGGGAATCTACAGAGCGAAGGCCTTGAACTGCAAGTGAGTGTTAGAGCGCCCCCTTCAGGCAGGGTTTGGTGTGCATTAGTCCGATGTGGGGGGCAGTTTAAACAAGCCACACAGAGCCAGATGAAATCCCAGCACGTGTCTCTGCTTGGTTTGCTTTTCTTTCAAAAATGGTATTACTTATTCAACCGGCTTTGCACAACAGAGCTAAAATTACTATATTTAACATTAACATATCTATATTACTATACTTAATTAATGCATGATTTAGAGCAAGTTTTTTTTTTTTTTTTAATGCCAACATCATGATCTAAATAGGTAGCTTTCTCATTAACCTTGGATGTTAATCAGTGCATTTTTTTCACCCTGAATCTTTCTTGGCTCATCAGAACCCAGTTTGTCATCTCTCAAAACCACCAACACCATTTCTTTTTTTTTTTTTTTCCCCCCAATTTATGTGTGTGGTTTTTTTTTTTCTTCTGGAAAACACAGTTTATATTAAAAGTGGAAAAATATTTTAGATTTGATTCTGGGCTCTACTATCTTCTCTAAGTTTACTATGTATTTTGCCTTCTATATATCATTAATGGCATCAGAATAATTTGAAATAAAAATTAAAAAGCTCTTTATCCTCCTTCCCACAGGAGCCATATCAGTTTGAACTGACCAACGCCATTTCTATTTCACAAGTACAATACATAACAAGCACTTATTAACCATTAATTCTGCTAAAAAGAAACATTATGCTAAAAGCTCAGGAGAACACTAGAGAAGTATAAAACACAGACTCTTGCCCTTGAGGGTTTTCTAATCTAGTTGTGAAGACAAAACACACACAGATGAAATGGTTAAGTCACAAGGAAGAAAATAATTGTGAGCTTCTCTACACTAGGACTCATACTTCATTCAGCTCTACATACCCCATTCCCAATACCTAGAACAGTAACCTAGAACATAACGTAGGGGCTCAACAGATGTTTAGTGAATTAAACTGAATAGTATGATGATAGAGAGAATAAATGCTGAATGACTGTAGAAGAAATTCCCCTTTTCTTGCTTATTTTTCTCTTTAACACTTGCCACCTTGTTACACAATATCATTTATTTTGTTTATCATTAATTTCATCCCTCTAAATGCGAGCTTTCTGAGGGCAGAGATTTTTGTCTGTTTTACTCACTGCATATCCACAGAGCATAGGCCTGTGTCTGGAACAACATGTTCAACCAATAAATATTTGTTGAATGAATGAATGAGTGAATGAATGTTTTAGCCATAATTTATCAAGGGAGTGCACATAGGTAAGGTTGAGGTTCCTGAAGTCTTGTGGAATTTCAAGTTCAGGGTTAATGACCACAGGATAAAATATTTACCAAAGATGTACCAGTGTGTTTGTTGCAGCTTTCTTTATCATCATGGCAACTGCAAACCATTTAAGAGAGGAATAGCTAAGCAAATTATGGTACATCTCTATAACGGATATCATAAATCCATTAAAACAGCAACAGAGATCTGTATTCTTTGGGTAGATACTTATGATATGTTAGAAGTGATAAAATAAAATCACAATACAGTCCTGTTTTTAAAACAATTATTGGAGGGGGAGGCTAGAGGTATACGAACAAAAAAAATGTTCGGAAGGATTTACAGAATGTTATTACTAGTTGGCAGGAGTAAGGGTGAGATTTTCATTTGCTTTTTTAAATTTTTGCTTTTTTAAACATTTCCTATTGTCTGATTTTATTTAAAACAACAATCATAATATGCATGCATTATTTTAAAATCAGAAGAAAAGGGTATTTTCATTTTTAAAAAGAAGGCTGGGAACTTCATCCTGCAACAGTCCCAGGAGTGTAGAAATGATCTGCTTGAGTCCTGATGTGGGCCTGTGCTCATTACCTTCCCACACCCTGCTTCTCTGTACCTCCCAGTGGCTCCTGTGTGACGTAAATTATAGTTGACTGTAACTGATTTAGGCAGTCTGGGATTAACTTGAGGGGATATTGATTTCAGCAGGTGGTCAAATTTAATAGCTAGCGGTCATTACAGAAGTTTCTGTCTCCATCTTTCTTCTTGACAAAGTCTTCCCTGGATCGCCAACTGAACTTCATCAATGAAATCCCAGAGAACTGCTGTCTCTGGTCCTGACAGCAAGGTTCTGTGCCCTAGTAAGAGAACTGGCCCCAAATTCCACCACTAAAGGATCAAATAGACAGGGCCATCACTGGGTTGGTAATAAGAGAGCTAGATAGAAGCTTTGGTTGGGTGACTGTGTCTTGGAAGTTATTGTGATTGGGGGCTGGGGAAATTTAGGCATATTCCTCTTACCCAAGGCCCCCAGGGTTATGCCGCTGACATGAAGTGTCCTCTAGGCTTGTAGAGTTCCAAACGACCACTTTATCATGCTGGTTCTGGTTTAACCACCAATGCCTGTAACTAGAGGGGTGTTCTCCCTTAGAGATGTAGTAGCTGTTGGTCCAGAGATCTGGGGCGATGCAGGGAAGCAGGAGGTAGGAACAGCGTGGACTTTCACCACCAGATTGACTTGGGACAAGATCTTAAATTCTCTAAACTTCAGTTCTCTCATCCATAAAGTTGTGTTATTAACATGTTCCTCACAGAGTTTTAAAGAATACATGAAATTACAAAATGCCTAACCAGTGCGTGGCACATAGTAGGGTTCAATAAATGCTTATTCTTCTATCAGTGTCTACAAGTGTCTCCATCTGATTGGAGATTCCTAACGGGTAAATGAAAACTGTTTCTCTACTCACAATACTTCCAACACCAAACGTGAGGGTTTTTCACACCAGGCAATTCTCCAATTTTCTGCAGATACCAACTGGGTGCCCTGCAATTTAACTCAGTTCTGATATTAACTACCCGGAGTTAGTGCCGACCCCGCAGGTTAAGGGCTCAGTCCCACAAGACTATTCTCCACTTCAGATACCAATTGCAAGTAGTGTGTCCCCAGGTTACCCACACTTCTGTCCAACTTGGCTACAAATCAGGGCTTCCCACAACCCCCCTTCTGGGATTCGATAATTTGCTATAATGGCTCACAGAACCCAAGGAAACACTCTGCCAAGGACAAAAACCAAATGTATATTTCTTCTTATATCACAGTATCACAATGGGCCTCAAGACCCTGAACAATAAAGATATCCTAATTATTCATAGTATAAGTATTTATTACTTGATTTATTTAATGGCTATTAAGAAAGGGAAGAAGGACAATATATGAGGATCCCACTAAGTGCCAGACACTCTTCTGGATGTCATGCTTACATCAAGTTCTCAAACTCAGTATCACTGTATGAAAACCCTGTACGGATTGTCACAGAGGCTAAGTGACTTGCCCAAGATCATGTAAGTGGCAGAGCTGGTTTCTGAATCCAAGTCTATCTGCTCCCAAAGCCTATTTTTATAAACTATATTTAAGTTGTTTTAAGTGGGAGAAATAGTATGAAATCCTGTTATCCTATTATTTTCAGGGTGAGAGATGGTCATCCCTCTTAATAGGTATGGTCAAAGTTTAATTCTACTTCAGTCATGAAGCTCCCCCCCACTACCACTTATTCAGCTGGAGACTGAGCCTGGTTATAAAATACGTGATAATGATAACAGTAACGCACATTTTTAACAACTTATATCTATCAGGTTAAATGCATTATATGGATTCTCATTTCATCTTTCACAAGTCCATGAAATAGACATTATTATTCCCATTTTACAGATGAGAAAACTGACACACAATGAGGCTAAGTAATGTGCCCAAATAGCAGAGACTAATTTGAGTGACTCAACCACTGAACTCCCCACCTCCCATGGAAAGATGATTCTTGAGCAGACTGATAGCGACGCATCACACCCTGGTCAGGATTCCAGGGCTGAGGCAGGAGATTGGTGCATCTCTCCCCTCCAACTCGTAGAACTAAGTGGCACCTGCGTCACAAGGTCCAGGGATGGCTCAAAGGGTGACCTCTTGCCCTGTCCCCAGAGGTTTGTTCTCACCCTCGAGGGCCGGGAGGCAGCTGGGAAAGCCAGTAACACCTGATGTGGCCTTCGGAGAGCAGGGGCCAGGCAAGTGGGGAGCTTCTGGGCTTACAGTGTCAAAGAGGGCCATGGCAAAAAAAAAAAAAAAAATTGGCTGAGGCAGAGATTCAGTCACATGCTCCAAAGGAACTTTTTGCGACCATGACTCACCAAGCAACACTGTTTTACATATGGAGCAGTTATGTAAATTTTCTTCCCCAGAAAGAAAAATCATTGTCAGACTAAGAAAAGACACAAACAAAAATAACACATATAGGAGACAGGAGACTTTAAAAATATAAATTAAATCTCACAAGATGAAGAAAAAATTATATAAAACTATACTTCAGTATTTCCCAGTACTGTACAGTTTTCAATGGTTGTTATAAAATATGGAATTATTTTTCCAAAGGCTCACAGCACACAGGAAGCTTCTTCAGGGAATACCAGCATGCAGATAGCGTTGTTTAAAAATGCAGCTTGTAAGTAAATAAGCAACAAGTCCTTGATCTCGGGTCCACGCAGACCAGCCATCTGCTTCTGCCCACGTGACAGATAACGTTACCTTAAAGGGCCAGGATTTCTTAAAGCAAGTCTAGTTCCCTAATACAGTGGCCTTCAATTTTTTTCAATCACACAACTTCAGCAGTAAAAATATTTGTACATGTACCTAATGTAAGTACTATATTTATTTATCTATAAGTTATAGGTAAGTGTACCTCTATCATTTGCTAATATCTCAAGGCTTAATATACACTTAGAGTGTGGTTTATCGTAAACGCCAGTGGAGAAAAAGGCACTGTCCTCTGGATAATTTCTAAATTTGTTTTTGCCAACTTATTGTCTGATCTGATAAGATGGTCCTTGTTTCTCACTTCATAATATATCTGATAGTAAGCATATATCAGATTAGGGACAGTGCCATTTTCTTGTTGTTTACTTGGATTTGTGTTATCTTCAACACACTCTTTCTTTCTTTGCAGCGTTCTTAAGCTACTCCTCCATTTTGTGAGGGTTCATTTAGTTAAAACAAAACAGTGCAATCTGTATATCCTCACAAGGAGCGCAAATGAGAATATTATAATACTCTGAAAGCAGATGAGTGAAGGAAGTTACAACCATCAGCCTGTGTGTGTGTTCATGCACGTGTGTACACGTGACACTCAGTGTGCCTCAGGAGACCCCTGACGTTCTGTGTGACATGGGACCAACAGACATACAGACCAAACAAGCATGTATGGATTGTGTATTAAATGAAATTAAAGCTTGACTCCTTTCTTATTTTTAGTTAAGATATATGCAAACATTCCAATATTTTCTTCCTGTATCCCCGATAGAACACTTTGCACTTCCTGAGCTGCCCAGTCTCCACTCTGGGATACCAGGGCCATGTCCTCATAGATTTAGGTGGCATTGGAGTCCACGTCTGTGGGTAGGTTGTTGGGATTTTGATCCCCCTCTGAGTCAGGTGACCTACAAAGAGACCTCAAACCTTGCATCATGGTAACAAAGACTTCTTTGGAAAGCCTCTAGAAGGGAAAGGAAGAGATGCGCAAGGTTTTCCATCAGCTCTCCCTCACCCTTAGCCACAGGACAGCCACTAATCCAATTTCTGGGTATTGTAAATAAAAATAGTGGTTATAGATTAATTGACTTCCCTGGAAAAGTCCATTCATAAGACAAAAAAGGAAATTAACAAATAACCATACATGATTGAGGAAGGGGATAATGGGATTTTTTTTTAAGCTACTGTTCCTTTTTCCCACAGGTCTTATGATGTAGTTATGCCTCATCCTGCTCCACAACACATATCACCATTGGCTGCAATAGTTCATGTTTTTGCATTTGTCTCCTTCACAAGACTGTAGGTTCCTTGAGGCAGAACCAATACAGTTTCGCAGCCTCGGTGCCTAGCATGGTGCCTGGCATAGGAGGTGCTCAATAAATGTTGTTGAATGAATACACTCTTGGGGATAATTATAATAACCTGTAAGGATCAAGAGAGATGCTAGAAGTAAAGCACTTAGCACAGGGTAATTTCTCAATAAATATACATATTATTGTGTAAGATTATATAATTGCTCAATCAGTGAGCAATTTTATTGATATTTTTCAACAGTACTTTGTAAACTGCAAAAGAGTACATTAATTTATGGTTTTGAATTCCTCAGTTTCCATTGTAGAAACGAATCTCCTGAGAAATATCAAGAGTCCCGAGCATGCACAGGCCCTGTTACCATTCTGTGGGTTGCACAAGAAACTGGGCTCTGTACTTAGAAAGCTATTTTTAAATTAGATTGCATGTTACTCAGGTAAGGTGTAAGATGTATAGTTTTATTCTCTCTACACTTGCATCCCCGATTCTAGAATTAGCTTTATAACATCCTTTCTAGTTAGTTCATTTGGTGCTGCTACATTTGCTATTATTCCATAGAAATAGTCTAACCACTGACCCATTATTCAGCAGCTCGTACACTGAGATTCCAGAGGTCTCCACACCCTTTCAATGGTCCTTTCTAGAACATTCACTAAGCATTTGGCTCCTTTTTCAGAACCCCTATCCCTTACACAGCAGTGATGAAAATTCCTTTCCATCCATCCATCCATCCATCCATCCATTCTATAAGTTATGTGTTTTCTCTTACGCCTACGATATACCTGGCATTACTGTAGATATGGGGTATACAATAGTGAACAAAACAGACCCAAATTCCTGACCTCATGGAGCTTACATTCTAGATAAAATAAATAACTAAAATGTATAACGTCAGATAGTGATAAGTGCTAAAGAACAGAGTAAAGCAGACAAGGGGGACGGGGAGTTGGGCGGGGTGGGGGCGGGTTGCACATGTTAAAAGGGTGGTCACGTGAGGTTTCACTGGGAAGGCGACGTGCACAAAACCTGGAGGAGGAGAGGATGCAGCCAGGAGGATACAGGAGGGAGAGTTCGCCAGATAGAGGGACCAAAGCTGCAGACCTGAGACAGGAGGGTGCCTGTGACAGGGAGGTGTGAGCAGGGGGAAGTACACAGGAAGCAAGGAAAGAGCCGGATCCAGCAGGGCCTGTAGGCTCTGAACTTATTTGGCTTATAGTCTGAGTGAGACCGGAAGCCAGTGGAGACAGAGGAGTGACGTGAACTCACTTATGCTCTAACCCGATCGTGCTGCTGCCAGGTCAGTCATGGATTCCTTGGGGAAGGGGGGACACCAGGGAGGGGGATGTTACAGTACAGGTGAGAGATGATGGGGCTTGGATATGTGGTAATGAGAGGTGGAGGTGGTGAGAAGTAGCCAGATTCTGGATACCTTTTAAAGGCAGAAAATGCAGGATTTTCTGACAGATTCAATGTGGGATGAGAAAAAGAAGCACCCAAAATTGGAGGCCTCGGATGAGCCACTACCCTTTAGCCTACTGCAGAGAACTATGAAATATGTGTTCCTTGTAGCTTTCGCGGTAAACCAAAGCCAATTTTCTAAACTTAGCCTTTCTTTTTTAACCATTGCTCAATGCATGCATTTCTTGAAAAGTAAGTGTATTTGAAGTTTCCAAATAGTCTAACAGTACATAAAATACATGATGTGTGCTGATTCTCTGCAATGAATATCAATCACTAAAACGCCTTGCTTCCCACAGAAATTGTACCAGCAAAATTAGAATTGCAATTTTATCCTTCCTCGGTTGTCTGGTCAAGGTTTCATTTAAGCCTTGGGCTTATTTTTGAAAGCCCTATAAACATTTTACACACCTACTCATATATCACCAAAGTCATTCTGAATTCGGCCTACAGTAAAATTAATTACCATGTCATGAGTCTGTCACATTTCAAAAGAAATCATCAATATTTACTCAGACCTGATTCAATGTCACTTTGCAACGAAACAATATTGGCAGCAAATTTCTTTGTATTACAGTACATTCTTTAGTTGGGAGATTTCCATGTAAATATATCTGTAGAAGTTTTCAGAAGACCATTTCAACATGCAGAGAAGCTAGTAAATCAACACTCATCTCTCTTCAAAAATCCATAGGCTTGTAAAATCCACATGCATTTCCAGTTCCTCCTGGGACCGTACCATGATCCTGGCAGCAGCAGAAACAGAAGCCAAGCCTGGGAGTGAGACAAACTGCTAAGCGTTTAGGAGACTGACTGTAGGAGAGCTGCCGTGATAGCAGGAAGCGAAGTCCTTGCAGATGAAGGCAGTGCGGGCACGACAGGCTGGAGCGATGAGAGCCAGGATTTGAGTGCAGTCTGTACCCAGAAATCAAATCCAAAACTCACCAACATGGCGGGCCTGGAGGCAGGCAGCATGGTGTCATGAAAAGCACACTGGATGGTGTAGGTTCAAATCACAGCTCTGCCACTTGGGCACCGTGTGACCTTAGGCAAAGTAATCTCTCTGTGCCTCAGTTTCCTCATCTGTACCAGCTTCACAGAGTTGTAGGGAAGACTCAATGTAAGAGGCTTAAAACAAGGCCTAATACACACATATATATGATAGATCAATAGATAGATACAGATAGATCAATCTATACATATACACACACTTAGATATGTATATACATATATACGTACACATATATAGTACATATACCATATAGGTATATATATAAACACATATATAGTATAGTATAGCATAGTATACCTAATTAAACTCAAAAGGGCTGAATTTTTTAAATTTATTTTATTGAAGTATAGTTGATTTACAACATTGTGTTAATTTCTGTTATACAGCAAATTGATTCAGTTATACCTATATATATTCTTTTACATATTCTTTTCCATTATGGTTTATCTCAGGATATTGAGTTTAGTTCCCGGTGCTATACAGTAAGACCTTGTTGTTTACCCATTCTATACATGTTTCCATCTGCTAATCCCAAACTCTCAATCCACCCCTTCTCCCCCTTGGCAACCAGAAGCCTATTCCGTATGTCTGTGAGTCTGTTTCTGTTTTGTAGATAAGTTCAGTTGTATCATATTTTAGATTCCAAGTATAAGTGATATCATATGGTATTTGTCAAAAGGACAGACTTTGAGTCCCCAGCTCTGTCACTGATTCTCTTACTTCTTTCCCTCAGTTTCCTGGGGATATTAATGGCAATCTTGCCTGGAGCTTGTGAGGGTCAAGTAAGATAATGTGAAAGAGGTCTGCAAAGCATAAAAAAGTACAGAGAGATGCGAGCTATTGTCATGAGGAGGTTTTCTATTCTACTCTTCCTTTATTTCTATTCCCTTGTCCATCCTGGTGGGCCTGACTTTTTCTCAGCGGTCTGGACTTCCTTGACCTGCCGCCCCACCAGTCACAGCAGCAACTGGCGGGCAAAGCACTTCATCAGGCTGGCCAGGCCCCCATCTCGTGTCCTGGTTCAGAGCTGCCCCTTCAGGACTGTCTCTCAAGGAAGCACAAGGGTCTTTAAGAGACTGGAGCTGAAGTGTGTAGCTTGAACTTGCTCACACTGATAATTTAGGTCTTTGTGCTCGGTGCTCGGATGACTAAAGTCACAGCTAAAAGAGGAGCTGAAGACACTGCCGGGCCAGCAGAGCAGAAGAGGTTACATGGGGGTGAGGCAGCTCAGGGGAGCCAAACGCGTTCCTCTCGTTTTGCTTTCCCGATTCCACTGTCTTTAGCAGGAGGAGGATTCTGTGCCATTTCCTCCTCTCCAAGGGCAAGAAGACAGAGTAGTTAAATGAAAAGGAAAAAGATTTTAAGCCTGATGCACACCTCAAATCTAGATCAGCAGAGAGCTGTGGAATCCCAACTATTCTTTTCCATCCATTTCCTAAGTTGGCAAAAGAGCTTTTCAGTGATTTTTTTTTGCCTGGCTTCTTTTTTTCTCACACTTAGCAGCTTCATTGAGACATAAATTACATATCATATAATTCCCCATTAAAGGTATACAGTTTAACAATTTTTAGTTAATTTATATAGCTGCATAACCATCACCACAATCCAGTTTTAGGACAGTTTCCTTACTTCAAATAGAAATGTTGTGCCGTGTGAAATCAGTGCCCACTCCCACCTCTAGCCCTGGGCAAACACTCATCTGCTTTCTGTCTTCACAGATTTGCCTTTTGTAGAAATTTCACATGAATAGAATCGTACACCATGCAGTCTTTTGTTTCTGGCTCCTTTCACTCAGCATAGAGTTTTTGAGATTCGTCCATGTTGTTGCGTGTATCGGTGGTGGTTCCTCCTTATTGCTAAGAAGTGATGTGTTATACGGGTATACCACATTGTGTTTATCCATTCACCATGATTTGGATTGTTAGTGGCCTATTTTTTAAAATGTTCTAGGTAAAGGAGGTTGATCCCATTTCTTTGAAAACATTCTTTGTTAATCCTTACCAGAAATATCCCTTTGCAATAACAGCTGGGCCCCCTGAAACATCTTCTACAGGGCCCCTTTGAAAAGACAGCCTCTTCCAACATAACAGCAAAGAGTCCATTATGATCCTGTACACAGGCATGCCTCATTAGAGGTAAACCCAAATGCTAAAGCAAAGCAATCATCTGTTTTCCAGTACCGATGCCTTGAAATAAAGGAATTTTCCAACTGGAGTAGATACATAGGGCTGATGACCTCCTTTGGGCCGATGACCTCCTTTGAGCATAAAATGTTTGCAGATCAAAGTCCACCACTGCTGATCACAAGAGGAACCAGAACAAGGAGAGCCAGGGAGCCCCAGGCCCGTCTCATCACACCAGCAGCAGGGGAGCAGGCCACTTTCCAAAGGAGGAGGATCCAAGGAGAAAACCAAAAGTGTGGACCCCAGTCTCCTATCCTTCCTTCCAAGTGCACCCCCAATGCAGAGGCTAATTGTGTCTTGGTATTCTATTTTGTTCTTGACTCATACCCAAGCCCCTTCTCCTGGCAGGTGGGTTGAGGGAGCGGGTGTTGCCATGGAAAACCTTGAGTTGCCTCTAGAGGTTACAGTGTGGAGCCAAAAGGCAGATCAACAGAAATGCCTCACCATTCCTGGCAAAAGGACACACAGGCTCTGCTGATAGAGGAGCCTTCACTCAGTCAGTCAACAAATACACATTGACGGCCACAGTGCACGAGTCAGGCGCCCTGATAAGCACTGGGGTAAAGGGAAGACAGAATGTCTGGCCTCGGTGAGCTCAGTGTTCAACAAGAGAGAGTAACTGATGAATGAGTGAATGAATCCTATAGGAAAGGTTATCCTAGTGCTGCGTAAAAACCCCCTGCGGACATGGGGATGAGGGCTAGAGGAAGTGTGCCGTAGAAGAGTTGACATTTCATCTGGACCTTAAAAAATGGGAAGCTTGTCAGACAACAAGCAGAGAAAGAGAGCAGTGTTTAGACAGGTATCCAAGATGATTTTACACTCTCAGGGATAAAGCTGTACTCGGCCAAGCTAAAACCTGGATTTCCCCTGCAACCCAAGAAACATGCTAGTTCTGAGACCTGCCAAGAAGTCCTAGAGGGCCGACTGCTGGCCAGTTACAGTGGACCAGCCACTTTAGCTGTTTAACTACATGTTTGGTGAGCCAAGCCAGCTGGCAACAGAATAATGGGGAAAGGGATTCACTTTACAGCCAACGTGGCCAAATGACTCCTGTTCCATTAAGGATGCTCTACCTGGTGCTTAAAATCTGACTTCTTGAACCTCTCCAGAAAGCGAGCCACAAAGAGCATTGCTAAAAGATTAGTTAATACAGCAAATCTCACATGTACTGTGAAACAGAGCAGTGTTGTTTAGCCTGGGGATAAGATGGGCTCAAGTTCTACAACCAGGAGACATTTTCCCCATCAGCCTCTTCTAAACCCAGGAGTGAAGAGTGGCTGCTGGGGGGAACTTCTGGTTAAACATAGCAACTAGAACCCATACCTTCATCTCTGTTCCCCACCAAAAGTCCACTAAGATGATAGTATTAAAAAAAAAAATCTTACAGAAACTAAGATTATAGGGGACAAAATTCAGCAGATATTAAATGTCTATAAAATTTCCAAAGCTGAAGAGCAGGTAGACCAGAGGTAACCAGGAACAGAGCCAGCAGAGAGAGAGAGAGGAAGTTCAGATGAAGCAAGCCTATCTGTATTGCAGATCCCTAGAAGGCTCAAGAATTGGAGTCTCCCCAGTTCCAGTGGGACTGGAAAAAGGATAAGTGATTAAAAGACTGAAAGAAGCAACTAGACCCACCCATCCTTCCCCTTGCCTTGCTCAAGAAGACAATTACTCCCTACCCACTCCAGCAGAAGGCTGGGGATTTACCCTCTGGAAAGGTGAACCAGTCAGACTCCAAACTTGGGGATACTGGGTCCAACTGATGATGGCTGTTAGCCTCTCTAATGAAAACGGGGATTGTGTGAAAGCCAGCATACTGTAAGCCCCAGCCCTCTTCCCCTTTCTGCTCCAGAATGCCAGAAGCAGGCTTATATTCCTCGGGTAAGACTTCCTCTCCAGGGAAACTAACCAGCTCAAGAGGAAATGCCTACTGGTACTGACTTTGGAAGACCTCCAACAAAGCAGCCTGGCCCCATCTGACCACCACTGCACAGCAAAGCCCCCTGGACAACAAGCCCCTAGTATGTACATAGAGTTTTGTATTGTAGTGCCTCAAAACACTGATAATGCCTTAGTGTCTTAAAAAATGGACAATCAAGGATTACCTGACATTTGGGGAATACCTATAATGTAAAAAGAGATCAAAACAAACCAGCAGATAAAAGAAACTTGGAAGAAGAAGAGACAGTAAAGGGAACAGAAGAAATTCTAAAATCTATAAATATTACCCTCAGAGTAAAATCATTGCATCCCTGAATTTGAGAATAAGAGACTGTAAAAAGATAAATATTCAGAAAATAATAAAGAGCTCTTGGAAGTCAAAAATATGATTTAAATAAATTTAAACTCAATAGGAATATTGAAAGATAAAATTGAGGACATTTTCTACAATGTTAGAACCAAAAGAATAAATAAATGGAAAAGGAAAGATAAGAAAATGAGAGAATCCATCAAAGAGGATCAACATTTGAATAACAGACATTCCAGAAAGAGAAAGCAAAGAAGATAAAGGGGAAGAAATTACCAAAGGAGCAATCCATGAAAATTTCACAGGACAGGGGAACATAGGTCTCCAGTCTGAAAGGGCCCCTCAAGTGTGTAATGAATGAAAAACAAAGCCCACACCAAAGTTCATAATCATGGAGTTTCAGGGCACCAAGGGTAAAGAAAAGATCCTAATCTTCTAGAAAGGGGAAATTGGAAAAGAGATCACATACAAATTTCCAAAGCTGATCAGGAATCAGAACAGCAATGACTTCTCAATAGCAACACTGGTAGCTAGAAGACAATGGAACACAGATTTTAAAATTCTAAACAAGGGACTTCCCTGGCTGTCCAGTGGTTAAGACTCCAGGCTTCCACTGCAGGGGGCGCAGGTTTGATCCCTGGTCTGGGAACTAAGATCCTACATGCAGCTGCAGTGTGGCCAATAAATAAATAAATAAAACATTCTGAACAAAAATTACTTTCAATATAGAATTCTATGCCTATTTGGGTTATCAGTAAAGTATGAGGGCAGAAGAAAGACATTTTCAGACATGCAAGTTCTGAAAAAAATGTACTTCCATGTACCTTTTCTCAGGAAACTACTAGAAAATGAGCTCCACCAAAATAGAGAAAAATCAAGAAAGAAGAAAATATTCCCATCTTCCAGGAAGTAGGGAATGAACACACAGAAAGGAGGGAATTCCCAGGATGTGGTGCTGGGAATTTTCAGGGCCACAGCTGTGCAGAAGTAGAGAAAAACCAATCCAGACATGAGCAGCACATGGAAGGAAGGAAGGGAGAAAAGAAAAGGAGGGAGGAACGGATAGGATCTTCAACACGGGTCGTTTACTGAGAGAATTCTCAGCTCTGACAGCGCGGGGATTAATCAGTGATGGGTACTAAGTAGTAAACTATGCAAACTAAACACAAGGTGATTTTTAACTCCAGAAATGAGCAAAAGGATGAATGAGAGAGGAAATGTAATGGAGTACCCATGTGATTCATCTATGACTAATAATCATAAGAATGTAAACTCTGACTATTGATTTGAAGGGTGGTTTGACAGTGTTGCGAGGATGATGCAGGGACAGGACTTCTGGGGAGGAGAATAAGAGAGCTAAATCTACAGGTGTCTTGGTAAAAAGTCAATAGGCAATATTTAAAGCAGAAGAAAAAAGAAATAGCAATAGAAGTATGTTTTTAAGGAATATGGAAGTATCAGATTAAACACCTAATAGAGTTGAAAGTGGTTGTGATAGTTAATTTTATGTATCAATGTAAAATTAACTATCAGATATCTTTGGCTCAGATATTTAGTCAAAGATTACTTCTATGAGGGTGTTTTTGGATGCGATTAACATTTAAATCAGTGGACTTTGAGTAAAGCAGGTTACCTTCCATGATGTGGGTTGGCTTCATCCAATCGGTTGAAGGTCTTCCTAGAACAGAGACTGACTTCCCCAAAACAAGAAATTCTGCCAGCAGACAGCCTTCAAGCTTGAACTGCATCATCTCTTCTTCTCTGGCTTTCCAGCACAGCCACATACCCTGCAGATTTTGGAATTGCCAGCCTCCATAATGGCATGAGCCAATTCCTAAAAATGAATCTCTTTCTCTCTGTAGACACACCCTCTTTGTCCTGTCTTTCTGGAGAACCCTGACCAATACAGTGGATGTCACCTGGAATGGGAATGGGGGTGAGGCACCCAGCAGAAGATAGATTTTTTTGTTATGAGCCTGGTTGACATTTCTGATCTTTTAGACTATGTATATTTGTTACCTTGAGGGAAAGGGATTACAGTTTTGTTTAAATTCCACCTCTGCCATTTCCTGCCTGTGTGACCTTGGACAAATGTCTCTGAGCCTCAGACTCTCCACTTGTAATAGATGTAGAATATGGCTCTCCCCAATAGATGTAGAATATGGCTGGCGCATACTCGGAATGAATAAAGGATAGCTGGAATGACAAAGTTGCCTTTCCTTTCATCGGCTTCCCCTGGCAGGAACTTGGGTGTTCCTTTCATTTCGTCAGGATTATTGTTCCAGTAAAATACACTGGCAGAAAAACTCATTCTCTTGGAAAAGAGTATTTGCCCTTTTAATATTTTATCCCTGATGTGCTTTAGAAGACAAACGCACTTCGGTGTTTTAATTAAAACTCCTTCCAGCGCAGCGCCTGACCCCATGAAGCGAGGTCAGGTCCTGGACCTGCTATGGATCGATGGCCCGCGGACACCCGCGTGGGGCTGCGGCGGCTCAGCGGCTTCCTGCCATCACTTGCTGCGCACAAGTGACATCACTTGCAATGACCTAATGTGTACTGCTGCCACTCAGAAAACCGAATAAAGAGGCGAAGAGGTGGCAGCATGAGAAGCCGGGGAAACGGGTGCTCTCTGGCTGCGTCTCTCGGGTGACCGAGTCCAGGGAAGTGCGAGACTGGAAGGGCATTTGCGACCCGCGAAGGCGTCGTCCTGTCGGGAAACACGCCTGCCTCCCCGGGGGACGGTTCTTCCCCTGCTTGTGAAATCATCAGAGGCTACCTGGGCGCCAGGGATGGCCCTCAGAGGGGTCTGCAAACGCCCTGAAATTGTCTGCAGGCTTTGGTGTGAGTGTGCCTGTGTCTGGGGGGACTTCCAGAAGAGTCTGTGCCCCCTCAAAATGTGGCATTGCCTTAAAGAGCTGGCAGCTTCCCCTCTGGGTTCCCTGAATATCACCAGAGTAAATAAGCATGGGGAACTCTGAGATATCGTTGCTGGGATTGGCCGTGGGTGTTGATCTATCCATAGCCCCCGAAGCCCCAGGTGGAAGGTCAGTCCAACTGCCTTTCTGCTCCCCTGGACTCTTCCCCACAGCCCCAGCCCTGGACCCAGCCTGACCCTGGGGGGAAGCCTGCCCCCAGCCTAGCCCTTCCTCAGGGGCCACCTGTGCCCTGCACAACCAGGGAAGGGAAGTGGGGGAGAGGAAGCCACACTTTGGGGTTAGCACGTGCCCGTACTTTAGAGCATCCATTTACTTCTTCCAACACCTGTGACGTGGACATTATTGTCACCGTTTTCTAAAGGATGAAGCTAAGTCCCAGAGACTTACCCAAGATCATTCAGCTACCCCACTGTTGGGTCAGCTGTGAACTCAGTGCTGACCCCAGAGCCAAGGCTTCTACTGCCCCATGACACACGACATCTTTTGGGATCCACAATCTACATACTGGCCGTTCAGAACCATTGCGTTACCTCTGCGATTTCCCCACAGCCATGTTTCCTCACGCATTTCAGTATTTGCACGTCCTACTTCCACTGTCTAGAGTTCCCTCTTAGCCATTGTTTTCTTGAGAAAAATCTACTCACCCATCCACACTCAGTTCAGTTTTCCTCTGTGCTCTGAAACCCTCTCTGGCCTCCGCCAACCTCCCTGCCCTCCCCCCAACCGCCAGCTCCCCGCCACAGCTGATTTAATTCAGTCCTTCTTTCTTCTCAGCTCCCAAAGCATCGCACACGTACTTTTATTAAAGAACATAGCATATTGGTTGTTTCCTTCTCTGTCCTTGTCATTAAAATGGGAACTCCATGAGGAAAAATGTTTTTGTCTTTTTCATCTTGGAAAACAATTTTAAAAATCATACACAGCCTTCTTCTAGCTATTCAGAGCTACTTAATCATTCCCCCAATGCCGTAAGCCCTCAACACCTCCCTGCCCTCTTCGGAGCTGGGGCCCTGCACCGAATACAATACCTGGTACATAACATGTGCTCAATTAAAGTGTCTGGAATGTTAGTTGTTGAAAGGATGGGTTGTTTCCTGAACTATACAATACCCCTGCTAATCATGTTTCCTTGTCAGCCTTCTCAAATGTGTTCTGAATGAGGCCGGACTTTTCCAAAGGCAGCATATTAGCTCCTGAAGTAATCTCTGCCATTCATTGGAGGAAGCTGGGAGAGATGAAAAGACTACAGAGCCAGATCTCTCAATCCCTCTTGTGGTGGCAGAAAGAAGCAAGAATGAAAGCAGGAGAATTAGCCTTTCCAGGGAAATGTCCTCTAAAAGGAACGGCAACCAAATCGGACAAGATGGATTCACGGACGTTTTTATTTCTTGATGCAATTGGACAAAACAGCCGGTTTCCATCCTCGCTGCACTCACTTGCTGGGTCTTTATTTGTTGTCATTTTCATGGTCCTGTTCCTCTCCCCTCAAAAAGAGATTTGCTGAAGGCTGACTCCCTTCCCATTAAGGTCACCAGAGAGCTGCTGGAGGCTGGGAAATAGTAACTTCAGCAGAATGTCAGGGGAGATTTAGTGTAAATGAACTCGGCATTGTGCCCCTCAGTAAAGAGCAGAGCTGACCAAGACCACACATGTGGAGACTGGCATGGCACCGCAAGGGCAAGGGCTGGCTGGACCAGGCCTGGGAGGCCAAGTCCTGTTGGGCAAGGAAGAGCCTCCTTGGGAGCCCCAGCAAGTAAGAGGCCCGAGAGGGTGGGAGTTCATCGTGGTCCTCCCTACAACCAGCCTCAGCAGGAGCCCCAGACATTCTGTTTTCCATTAATTTGCAGAAATTATCAGCAAAACCCAAGGAGCGGTTCATTCAATGACAGAAGAAGAGTAGCGGCAATTTGCAACATGGAGCCAGATGGATACACTCTGCTCTCCTTCAGCGATACCCCTGAAATGTGCTTTCCCTTTGTCTGGACCGACAGCAGTGTCTGGCCAGACCTCCCACCTCAGCACCTTCCATTTTCAAAGGGACTTTTAAGTTCTTCCCCCTGGGAATGTCCTTTTGTGTGTCACAGAGATTTTCAGGCCACAGGTAGACCACCTCTCTGAATGGGTCATGCATTAGGGGGACCTCTAGAAAAGGAACTTAAATAGAAATCCTTTCTAAGTTTTTGCAAAGGTGCCCAGAAATCAAGCTGGTAACTGAATTCTTCCCCTGTTCTTATCTCAAACACAACATGTTTATTGCTCCATGTGTTACATCCAAATGCATAGATTCATATTAGATAAAACCCAGGTCAATTCACTCCTTCACATTTTGGAAAAGGATGTGACACAAACTCAATAACGGTCACTCAGTCAGCCTACCACATACCTGCCTGAATGTTAGACATGCGAGCCTGAACAAGTCACTTTCTGAACCTCATTTTCTTCTTCTACACAATAAAGTGGCACTCAGTGGTCCACAAGGACACCTCCAACTCACTGACATTGTGAGTGTTGCCTATGTGACTAGGGGTAAATTTATTTTCCAACAACTTGCTTCCTTCTAGGTTTTATTAAAATAACAACTTTATGGTTTTATAAAAATCTCTGTACCTTCCTCTCAACTTTGCTGTGAACCTACCTAAAACTGCTCTCAAAAATAGTCTTTAAAAAACAAAAAGAAGGGCTTCCCTGGTGGCGCTGTGGTTGAGAATCTGCCTGCCAATGCAGGGGACACGGGTTCGAGCCCTGGTCTGGGAAGATCCCACATGCCGCGGAGCGACTAAGCCCGTGAGCCACAATTGCTGAGCCTGTGCGTCTGGAGCCTGTGCTCCGCAACGGGAGAGGCCACGATAGTGAGAGGCCTGCGCACCGCGATGAAGAGTGGCCCCCACTTGCCGCAACTAGAGAAAGCCCTCACACAGAAATGAAGACCCAACACAGCCAAAAATAAATAAATAAATAAAATTAAAAAAAAAAAAAAAAAAAAAAAAGAAAACAAAAAATAATACATATAAGAAATTTAAACAAAATCGGACTGTACACAAAAGAAAAAAAATTTTAATCATCCTAAATATTATTATTTAGATATAAGTATCATTAATATTGTTAAACATTATTCTCTACATCTCTTTGTGCGTGTATTCAGATAGAAGGGTAGATAGATAGATGTAAATAATTTTTCAAAAATGGTGTAATATATATAGTCTATATGTTCATTTTTGTAAAAGTATCAAATTTAATATTTTTTAAGTTAACGTGAAAAAGAAATTGAAGTGAAACTGGAAATTCCCTATCACAAGAAATATGTAGTGAAAGATACAGTGGCAAATGGTCACAATTTCTTTGTCACTCCTCCCACTACTTCTCCATTGCCATGAATCTGAGCTTGGCCTGTGACTGCTTTGACCAATAGAATACTTTGGAAGTGATGCTGTTCCAATTCTGAGCCTGGCCTTTAAGAGAACTAGCAGCTTCTACTTCTTTCTTCTTAGAATCCACCCACCATGCTGCAAGGAAGCCCAAGCAGCTACACAGCAAGGCCAACAAGAAAGAAGACTGAGGTCCCTGGCCAACAGCCACAAGTGAACTCCCAGCCAACAGCCAACATCAACTTTGCCAGCCAAATGAGGGAGCCATCTTGGAAGTGACTCCTCCAGCCCCAGTTGACACCAGGTGTAGGAGAGATAAACTGGCCCTACTCTGAGCTCTGCCCAAATTGCCAAATTGTGATCAAACACATGATTTTGTGTTTTAAGCCACTAAGTTTTGAGATAGTTTGTTATGCAACAGTAGATAACTGAAAAAAAATCCCCCTATAGTTAAGAAAAAAAAGAGGGGGGCTTCCCTGGTGGCGCAGTGGTTGGGAATCCGCCTGCCAATGCAAGGGACACGGGTTCGAGCCCTGGTCTGGGAGGATCCCACATGCCGCGGAGCAACTGGGCCCGTGAGCCACAATTACTGAGCCCGCGTGTCTGGAGCCTGTGCTCCGCAACAGGAGAGGCCACGATAGTGAGAGGCCCGCGCACCGCGATGAAGAGTGGCCCCCATTTGCCGCAATTAGAGAAAGCCCTCGCACAGAAACGAAGACCCAACACAGCCAAAAATAAATAAGTAAAATTAAAAAAAATAAAAGAGGGAAAGTTTAAGAATTAAAGTTTCTCAATTATGTATTTCACTTTTAGAATGTCTTGATTGACTCTAGCTATTTCAAAAAACTCCCAAGATTATTTAGTCTTAGTTACATTTTTAAGTGGTAAAACGTGTACCATGAGATTTTTTTACCACATCCCCTCAACTCCTAATTTCATCACTTGGTTGATGGATTTTAACCTCAAGTACTCTGCAAAAAAAAAAAAAAGAGAGAGAGAGAGAGTTTATGGTTACTATTAAATATTGTTTCTCTAATTGCTTTGCTCTCCCAGTCTTTTTGCTTTGCACTTACACTTATATCAAGTCTTTTCCTTTCTGTCACCTTTTCCCAATTGGTACATGGAGCTAGAATTAAATAATACTGAATCACATAGTGGAAAGTTATTTCCTTTTTACTCTCTTTCAGTTCTATTTAAATCAAGGAGAAAGTCTCAATTCAATGCTAGTATATTTTCAACATGTTTCCAAACATATCTACTCTTCCTTTTAACAAAGAGAGAGTATGTCTTAAGGTTCAGCACCTTTAAGAGGCAACAATGTAGAGCTAGAATTTAATCATGTTAATTTATTTTCATTATGTCGTTTTATTCTATTTTGCCAAGTTATATTGGTTTTCAACTTACTGAGGTAACATAAAGTTTCCTTTTAAAATAAATTTCTTAGGTTAAAAAAGTAAGTTGATTTAAAGAAAATATTAAGTATATAATAGAACAGATGGCACCTGATTGGGACAAAAATTAAGTCTGTGATACATGAATGCTTGGCCTCTAGGAAAAACTTTCTTTTATCCTGTTAAAAGAATCTCGACCCTTAACTCCTTTTGTTGTTGTTGTGGTTAAAAATCTGTTCCCAGGCTCTGCTCCACCCAGCGAGGGTATGCTGTCACTTGTGGGGGGAGTCCCAGATCTTGCGCTTCAATGTCAGCCCCAAATCGTTCACTTCCCCACTTCACTCGCCTATCTACCTGAGAATCCCTTTCCACCTCCCCTCCCAAGTGAGAAGCCAGATGAGGAAAGGGGAAGGTGTCTGTGAGGTCAGCTCTGTGTCAATAGTTCCCACACCAGGAGAGGAACTTTTCCTCAGTCCCTGTGCTCTTCTGACTGGCTTCCCGATCCCCTAAGCATCTTGTCTCATTTATTTTCTTTTTTGTCTTCAAGAATGCAAAGTTTTTATTTGTTGCAGGAATAACTAGTGTGTGTGGTTATGATTGTTCTGACTCCTCTCTTCCTTGTTCTCGTAGGCTGGTGTGTCTCCTCCACTCTTTCTGTGACACTTCGTGCTTTTCCTCTTCACTCCCTCAGACCACTTTTGTACAGACTGAGGGGGGATCAGACGACTCTCAGGATTCTGTTGACTCCCATTCTTTCCCCAGTACCAATTCTGACTCACTGAGCTGCACCAGAATCTTCCATTTCTTTCTTTGGCCATCTAGTTTTGAAGTTTGTGGCATGAATTTGTAACCACATCATTGTTTATTTGGTATGGGTGAGTTGTTTTGTTATTGTAGTTTTTGCTGGTTTTTCACAATTTTTGCAGAGGAAGAGTCTGTGAGCTTGCTTTTTTAAAGTTCTCTCCTTCCCTTTTTTTTTTTTTTTTGAAGATCTTTATGATCATTTAAGCTCCATTTGATCTAACCAAAGTGTTGGCCAAGATTTTGAGGCACAAACTAAAAAGTCCCTGAGTCTCCTCCAAGGTGTTGCAAGGCAATGTGGTTAGTGGAAAGGATATAGTCTGGATTTTAATCTCAGGTACTTAAGGTACTTAACGTCATCCAGCCTCATTTCTTCACCTATAAAGTGGCTAACTTGGTGCCTGTCAAATAATAAATACTCAGGAAATGTTAGTCCCTTTTTCACTTCCTTCTTTTCCTGTAAACTTTCTCAGTGTCAGGACTGACCAGACACAGAGGTAGTGGAAACCAGCTTTGTTTGTTTGTTTATTCTAGGGATGAAGGATGCAGGGTTTAGTGTAAAGATTGATGTGAAACCAGACTAATCCATGGGGGGGTGGGGGGAAAATAGCCACTTGTTTCCTGTCTGTTAAAGAGCCCTGAGAGTAACACATACCTAGGAGCCCTCTGAGATCAAGCAGACTCCATTCTCCTTCCAAGAAAATGAGCCAACTGAGTCAAAGGCATGTGAGAGATAAGACAAAGCCTTTGATTGTGGGGATTCCAAAAGGAGCATCCAGCTGAGGCCAGTCAGCTCTTTGATTTTTTGCAAGTTCTCTAAGCAGTTATTCTCTCTCTCTTTTTCTCTCATGCAAGATCATACACACATTCACACAAATATACATATGTTTTTACATGTATATACACATTCACACACCGCTGTGCACACACATATAAGCACTCACACACACACAGGCACACAGATAGACATACACATTCAACTCACCTTTACATATGTGCAGACACAGACTCACACACATACACATACTCACATGCACACACACTTTCTCCCTCACTCATTCATACACACATTCCTGTTAAACTCTTTTCCCTATTAAAAGAAAAAAAAAATCACTCCTACTCTTAGGCATCAAGAAACAGTATCTCCTCAGTCACGGTAATACTCTGAAATGTTATCCTGTTTATCACAGTGGCCTGGAAACTAGCCAATTCAATTAAAATGTAGGGACATCCAACTCCAGGGTCTAAAGAAACCAGCCTGCGTGAGAGCAGGAGAGTAACTTATTGCATTCATCCTTCTTACCAAATGACTAAATTTACAGTCTGCTAAATAGATTTGCATCAACACAAAGCCAAACCCCAAATTTTCTATTTGAGTTTTATAAATCTCAGGTATGATCTTTACCACGGGTAATAGAAGCCAAGTTCATTAAAAACACGTGTTAACCTAATTAGGCGACTGAGCTAAGTACCCAGTCTACGTCGGAGGACGGGTGAATGAGCAGGCAAGTGAGGTGGGTGGTTTAATTTCCCTGAGATCGCTGCTGGTGGTGATTTATTTTAGAAAGCCACAGCTGTAATTGTGAATAGCATATGATTTATCACATGTGCCTCATATGCTGTAACCAAAGTATTATTAAGCTCGAAAAGCCCTAAAGTTCCCTTGAGCTAAATCAGCAGTAAGTCTGTGTCACTGGGCAGACAATAGACACCGCCTTCTCACCCTGTCAAGCCTTCCACTTCATTTAGACGCTCTTTATGGCAGCATCATCCTTTTTGAGTGCACTCTGGGAATCTCAGGAAGGATGTTGCTGAATCTAATATATACATAAATCTAATAAACACATAGCAGTCCTGGCTGAGCCAATCCAGGTTGCAGAAATGGTGGGCTGGTGACCCCTGTGGCATCTATTTGCATGGGCTGATGGTGGGAGGAGTTTTGAAGGGCCAGAGGTAGTAGGGTAGCAGAGAAAATGAAGGAAAGGGGCAGTTTCTGTCCCCACCACAGTCTCCTTACCTTGGCCAACTCCTGCCAACACAGCAGGCTAATTGTGCCAGAGATCTGATCTCCTATGGAGAGAGGGGTTAGGACAGAAAGCCAAAGCACCAGCTTTAACAAAAGTTCTGGTGAAATTCTGGGCACAGCTGAGACTGCGGCAGCCAAGCACAGCCAAGCTGGGAGAGAGGGTTCATTGCCCCTGTTTCTGTAACCACAACATACCAGGGGGGTCTGGCAGGGGCTGTACATCTGCAGGGAGCAGCTACAGAGGAGACCCTCAAAGCAAAAGACCTGGTCTCACAAGGGTCACCAGCAGCAGCAGAAGCCAGCAGCCTCCCTCGAGGGCTTGTGCACCATGGGATCCCAAGCCCATGAGAAGATCAAGCAAAAGAACTCGAGGACACTCTTTCTGACTACCTGTGAGTTGTCCCTGGAGACTCACAGAAACACCTGGAGGAGACTTCAAATGGCTGTTGGAATGAAATCCTTCATTCTTCTAGAGAAATTCCAATGTCAATGTCAATGTCACTTCTTTTGTTCCATCCACTGAGAGAAACCTGAGACACTCAGACATATAGTAGACAAATTATCCAAACCTTTATGCTGATACTGTCAGGTGTCTCCCAGTGAACAAGTCCTAGCAAATGGAGTGGAAGTTGGAAAAATATGTGCTACTTTCAGGCCTGGCCCAAAATAATCCCCCACTTGCTATACCCTGTCTCTTTTTCTATCTCTCAGCTGAATGGAGAGGATTCCAAAGACATAGATAGAGGAGGGCACACAAAGTGGTTCACAAAATGGAAGGAACCCAGCCCCTGAATTTTTCCACAATGAAAGCTACCAAACCACAAATATTCACGCTGGTAGAACACAGGCAAAAAATAAACTTTTACTGTGCTAAGCCACTGAGATTTGGGGATTGTTTATTATAAAAGCTAATGTTGCTTTTCTTACCTACTATACCAGAAAAGTATTATTATCCCTGATCTACAAATGAGGAAATTGAAATTCATAGGGGTTACGTCAGGGGTTCTCAACCAGCAGTGATTTTTGACTCCCAGGGGAGTCGAGATAGAGCTAGAGATCTCTTATCTGTTCTGTTTCTCTAGGAAACCCTGACTAACACAGCTAACATTTCTGCATTTTTAACGAAGGTAAGACATATATACATATATACACACACAAGAGATTGCTAGAGTAAAATTCGTGTTCTTCTCTTCCTCCTGAGAACACATCTGGGATACATTCCCCAGCCTGCCTTGCAGTTAGATGTGGTCATATGACTCAGTCTAGCCAACGGAACATGAGCAGAAGTGATGTGCACTTCTTCTAGGCCTGGCCGTGGAAAACTCCTATACATACATGCTTCTAGCTGGTTGGGATGGAGACAGCCTCATGTTGAAGACAATGGCAATTTCTTCAGGCTGAGCTCTGCATGACTTCTTGGAGGACAGTCACCCCAAGAATCTGTTCACCTGCTCCGGATTGTTATGTGAACAAGAAATATACTTCTACTGTGTATGTTAGATGCCTATCTGTTATACTAGCTAACATATTGCTCTGCAACTTGCTTCTTTCACTTAAAAATATATCTCAGACATTTTTCCATGTCAGTACATACACTGTAATTTCTTAGAAGCCGTGCTTTATTTCCCACAAAGTTACTTTTTGAAATTGAGAGATATCTCATATTTGAGAAGTACAGTTCCCAAAAAGTTTCCATTAAATGATCAGGGCATCTTAGAATTAAGGAAATACCACAAATCTTACTTTTTAGGGCTTAACAAAATAATACAAATTTATTGTTGCTGTTAAAAATCCAAATAGCACTGCAGGATTTTAAAGAAAAAGGAAAAGCCTCTGGTATAGCTGAAATGTTCAGACAGAACAGCTCTCGATGTTCAAGTTGAGATAGTTTTGCTAATGAAGGGGCAGAATACCCACAATTGAAAGTGCTAGGGCTTGAAGAAATCTGAGATCCCCAATGCATATAAGTAGGGAAAGCACTGGTTTCAGTAGTCCAGTCATACACAGGTTTAATTCTGGAAACTACTCAGGATATATTCAACAATTGCAATGAAAAAATTTTTTAAATATTTTATCAGGGTGCTATCCAAATAAAATAAACTTGGAAAAATATCAGAGAGCATTTCTGTGAAGGATTTTAAGTGTCAAGGCATGAGACAGAGATATAAAATCAATCAATTTGGTGTACCATCTCCAAAAAGATTGAGAACCCTATTTTTAAGGCCATGTTTCATTCATGTTCAAGAAGAGCTACTACATTCTTTATCTTCTTATCTCCTGTCAAATTTTCCAAGTTCAATAAACTCCTTTAAATTACAAAGCACATTTAGTAACATATGAGAAATAGAATGCTGGGCCTAGATTCGTGGGTCAGAAGACATTGCTCTCCTTAAAGGCTTTGGAAATATTATGCACATGAAAAGGGATTTTTGCAGGACTAGCTCCATAAAACATTAAACATGAAAAAATAAGCAAGATCCACTGAAGTAAAACTTGACCTATTAAAATTAATTTTCTTTATAAAATGCATTTGCTGTTTTCTCTCCAAGGCAGGGAGGGGTTTGTGGCCACTATACAACTCTGTTTTGCCTCTTTTGATGGTTTCTGAGGTCCCCGGAATCCCTAAATTATTCTCTCTGAAATATGTTCTCTTTGGTAGAGCAGAACTTTTTTCTCACAGAAAGAATTGGTGGTTTAAGAATGCCTTTTTTGGATACAGAATAAAATACTCATCAAACCTTGCCTCCAGATCTCCCTACATCCATTTATGAAAACTTGCCATCAAAAGTCTTACAATGACAAATAATGTTCCCAGGTGATGGCAAAAAAACTGATGAACATTATGATTTTTATATTCCCAGTCCAGTTCTTCAAATCCCACAAATCTATATGTTTGTATGGAAAATGATCCCTGAAATTTTCTTCCTCCTCAATTACTAGTTATGCCATAAACGTATAATATTCAACTAGAATTCACTGTAGAGAGTAGTTTAAAATGTAGCTCACAAGACTTGATAGAGTAAATTCCAGAAGCTCTATACCTAATATCAGTTCTGATAAGTGAAGAAAATGTAGGTTCTTTGGAAGAAAATGTGGTTTGTAAAGCTGGCTGAACCAACACCTTCAAAATAAGAGAGCCGGCCAGCAACTCACTATTAATAGGCAACATTTGTACCCTCAAATCATGTGGTTTACTCTGTTGGTGAGTAATGAAAACCATTTGGTTTTTCTGTCCAAGAAATAACAAGTCTTGTTCAAAGAAACTAGTTTTATTTAAAGCTTTGAGATTTAGGGGAGTTTTTTCCTTGGTTGAAAAAGAATAGTCAGCATTAAAAGACTCTTACTTCTTTCTTTACTATAAAAAGCAGAAAACTACTTATTCTCTCAGAGTCCTCTGTGGAACTTGTATTTATTGGAGAGTAGATAAGAAATTGTCATCACTTCACCAATGTCTAACTTGCTTTTTAAATTTTTTATTTCAGTTATTTAACAAACATATATATATAGTGTTTACTTTATGCTAAGCAATGTTCCAAGCAATTTACATATATTAACTCCATTAATCCTCATGATACTTACATAAGATTTTCCTCATAATTTCTTCTTTCCCCCAAATATAAGATAACAGAGTTATTGCTATAGATAGGACTCATATTTCAATTTAAGTCTTTTTGTCCTTTAGGATTACCCCAAGCAGATAGAAATGAAGAAAAATAGGGAGTTAACCTTTAAAATATGATTTGGGGATCAATATCAGTAGATATATAACAAACAGAAAAGTGTCAAAAAGGTAAATATTAAACTCTGATAGAGCTTATAGTTTGGGAAATTCGTATAAAAACAGGCTAACTTCCAACCATATAAGCTAACCAGCTTATGTTTATTGTATTTAAAAAATCAGAAACTTTTGTCCATAAACCATAAAATAGAATGCTACGGATCGTATGCTAGAGTTAACAGAGTGTAGTTAATACAATTTTTACAATGCTTATTTAAGCATTTAGAGAAATATCACTGTGTCGTAGAATGCTATCCTACACGATAGAAGACCAAGGTCCCGCTTTCAGTTCTCCATATGTGTCTTGAGTTGTATCATTTACAACACCTCCCTTAATGAAAATTGAGTGGCCAGATGAGTTCCTGAAGTCCCTCCTGTGTGAGCCAAGATCTTCCTTCTCATTTCATGTCCCAGCTTACCTTCATCCAGCACAGTAGTCCCCAACTATCATTTACAGAACGCCAGATTTACACAAAAATAAAGCCTTCTAAGAAAGCATGTTTCAGAAATGCTTCATATTATGTGGCCTTCCTGGAGATACACAATGTACCAAAGACTCTGAGAAGACCTGCAGTAAATGAACTTGTTGGATTTGCTTAACCGAACCTTAGTGTTCTGAGAACATAGCTGGAACCACTGGTTTATCCAGTGAATTCTGGGCAGTCTGCATCAATGTATGAGGACAAGCACATTGCAGAGAATAGAGTTAGAATCGGCATGTGGGGGCAGGCCAGGGGATTGTTTCTTGGGAGGTTCCTTTGGTGGTGGTGTTCCCTTTTGTTTCTTAGGTGCAGATGTTTGGGTTAATTATACTTCTTAGTTCATGACCTGTGATGTTGGAATTTATAATAAGAAATACTTCTCTCTCTCTGTGTATATGTATGGTCTTCTCCCCTTTTCTGGCACAGAGCTCCTAAAACCCTTAGAATCTCCTAAGTGATGAGTGATAGAGGTGTCTTTTGTTAATAAGCCCCTTTCTACCACCTGAGTTTATGTTAATAAGGTGACTTTTGGAAAGCCCCTAAGTTTGGGGCTGGTTGCCAGGGAAACCAACCTTGTGATTAGAGGGTTAGTAGTTTCACCCTGTCCCCCTCCAGGGAAGGTACAGGGATGGGATGTTGTGTTAACCACTAAAGGCCAATGATTTAATCAACCATGCCTATGTAATGAAACCTCCATAAAAATCCAAAAGGACCAGACTCAGAGAGCTTCCCAGCTGATAAACATGAGGAGGTACTGGGAGAGTGGCATGCCCAAAGAGCTTCCATCGCCCTTTCCCCCACACCTTGCCCTATGCATCTCTTCTGTCTGGTTGTACTTGAATTATATTCTTTTACAATAAACGGGTAATCTAATAAGTAAAATGTTTTCCTGAGTTCTGTGAGCTGCTCTAGCAAATTAATTGAACCTGAGGAGGGCATTGTAGACACCTCAGATTTATAGCCAGTCAAAAGCACAGATAATAACCTGGACTTACAACTGGCATATGAAGTTGGAGAGGTGGGCAAGGAGGAGCAGTCTTGTAGGACTGAGCCATAATCTGTGGGATCTGACATTACCTCCAGGTAGATAGTGTCATAACTGAATTGAATTGTAGTACACCCAGCTGGTGGCCAGAGAATCTGAGAATGCTTGGTGTGGGAGAAAGCCCCACAAATCTGATGGCCAGAAATTAAGTATTGAGTGTAACGTGAGAATAAAAGAGTACATAGGAAGAATTTTCTTTTACATGACCCATTTCACAATGGTCAAAGTAAGACCCCTCCCTGCTATTTTTTTAAAAATTCATCCCTATTTTAAAATTTACCTTAGGTTTATTTTAATTGGTCATGGTAAGATACACAGACACAAAAATGACTACCATGAAGGAAGAAGTTTTTGCACTCACAAATCCCTAAAAACAGATCCCTGAATGCCATGCCATGCACGGCCATACAGGAAGAACCAGAGTAAGTCAGCAGGCAAAGGGGGCAAGAGAACAAGGTGGGCAAGAGCCTTTACTGTGGTTTTCATGGGAAGGCGAGGCAAGGCTGGGCGAGCAGGCTTAGGACTGGCTAGTGTGAATAATTTCTGCAGACTCGGGTTTGAGGGTTGTCTCTTGTAGTCTGGTGCCTGGCCCTCGGGTGATTAGGGCAGGTAGACAGTGGCCCTGTGTGTTAAGAGGCCTATGAGAACCTGAAAAAGGAGGTGGTTTAGAGTTTGGGCTCAGATTGGTTGATTTGCATATGAAAAGTACACTCCCTGCACTTGCTGGTGCTTTGTTTGCTCTCTCTAGGAATTAGCTAGCCCTGGGGTCAGCAAGACCCCAGATACCAATACATCAGAATAAAAGAACATGCTTAATACAATCCCTAGTTTTCACTCTCACTCCCTTCCCCCCCATTACAAACTTTTTCTAAAGTATTTGATATATATCCTTGGAATTATAAATATCCCTGTAAAATATGAAGTGAGTTTATGTATATGATTTTAATTTGCATAGACAGTAACAGTTTCTTTCTTCATTCAACACTATGTTTTAAAGAGTCATCTATGTTGCATTATAATCATCTAGTTTTAGTTTGTAGCATTTTAGCTGCAGTATCATATTTCTTAGGCTGCACTTGACTTACTCATCTCTTAATGGAGGAGTCTTGATTGCTTCCAACTCCTCTCCAGGAACAATGCTTTAATGTTTCCTTACTTGAGAATTTCTCTGGAGAGCAATTACTGTGTTGAAGGGCAAGTGGAACATTTAATTTCACTAAGTACTGCAACTTTGCTCTCCAGAGTGGTCATGCCAGTTTATACCGAAGACACATGGCCTGGGAATCCTCATTTCCCCACGTGCACTGACATGGCTGTTGCATGTCATCGAAGAGCATCAGTGTGGGGACTTCCCTGGTGGCACAGTGGTTAAGAATCTGCCTGCCAATGCAGGGGACATGGGTTCAGGCCCTGGTCCGGGAAGATCCCACATGCCGTGGAGCAACTAAGCCCATGTGCCACAACTACTGAGCCCACACACCACAGCTACTGAAGCCTGCGCACCTAGAGCCCGTGCTCCACAACAAGAGAAGCCACTGCAATGAGAAGCCTGCGTACCACAACAAAGAGTGGCCCCCGCTCGCCACAACTTGAGAAAGCCCACGTGCAGCAATGAAGACCCTATACAGCCAAAAAAAAAAAAAGAAAAAAGGAATTAAATTCTGATAAATGCTAAAAAAAAAGAGCATCATTGTGGTTCCAGTTTTAAATTATTGCACCAGTCATAGACAAGCAAGGACAAGATGAGCTGCCCTGCATTCAGTTCTCCTCTTAGACTGTTTCAATTGCTCTCAGTGCCAAGAGATTAGATTGTGAACACCAAATTTAACTTCCTGTAGCATCGCCTCAGGCTCAAGAGGCTCAATGGGGTCTCAAGCTGGCTCTGATTTGTTGACATAAACTCCAACAATGGCTTCACCTATGAGTGACAAAGTTTATTAATGAAGGAACCAAGAAGAATGAGGGACCTTATTTTAAAGACAATATAACATCTTCTTGGGTTAGAGAGAAAAACAGTTCAATGAAATTATTACAAAACCAAAGAATAAGAAGGCAACATAAGGGACTTCCCTGGTGGTCCAATGGGTAAGACTCCGTGCTCCCAATGCAGGGAGCCCATGTTTGATCCCTGGTCAGGGAACTAGATCCTGCATGCATGAGCAACTGAGTCCACATGCCGCAACTAAAAAGAAAGATCCCACATGCCATAACTAAAGATCCTGCATGCTGCAACTAAGACCCGGTGCAGAAGGAAGGAAGGGAGGGAAGGAGGGAGGAAGGAAGAAAGGAAGAAATATTAAAAAAAAATAGAAGAAGAAGAAGCCAACATAAAAGGCCTGTGCATGGAATCTTCTGACTTTAGGAGTCAGATTTTCTCAAGAAGTCAAGGAAGAAGAAGAGTGGTTTAAAAAACATGCCTCATTCTCACACTCAGGACAGTGGAAGATTGAAAATGAAAATAAAGGCTAATTAAACTATAGAAAGAGACAGATTTCCCTTTGAAAAAAACACAAAAAACATTGACCAACTTAAACTGGTTTTGCCTCCTTAAATAGGTTGTTGATTAATCAAACCTGGAGTTATTTTACAGCAACAGCACTGTGCATATGCAAGAGGGAACCCAGGTCTCCAGGACAATCTCTGAACCAAGAATCTTCAATCTATGGAACTCAAAGAATAGAACTGGAGATCTTTAAGAAGTCCTTCCACAAGGAAAATCTGGCTTCCAGCAGCCTGAGTAGCTCCTAGGGACTAATTCAAGACTAGCCAATCAGCATCCAAGTTTGAAATTCCTCTAACCCCTTAAATTTAACCCCGGGCCGGATCCAGGAGGCAGATTCGAGAGCCTTGCCTTCCGTCTCCTTGTCAGTCGACCTCGCGATAAAGCTCTTTCTTTTCTCAAACTTTGGCTTCTGTGTGGGTTAAGTAACGAGCCTTTGCTCAGTAATACTTTGAAGAAAAGCTGGAATCTCAGAAGATCAGATGGTCTGACATAAAGATAATGATGGAAATGGGGCGGGGAGGTGGGGAGCAGGGAGTTCTACATGTCACTAGGTCAGAAAGCGAGGCTCACACTCAGTGAAATCTAACAGAAGAAGAGATAAGATGAGAGAGAAGACTGGAAAGACTTCGCCAGAAGTAGCTGGGATCTGGGAAACTCTTGAGAAGTGCCCTCTTAAACCTACATCTAAAAGCTCTGTAGTGAGGACAGTTGGGGGAACCATCTTGTAGACTGGGACCACTGGACCAAAGAGCTAGGGAAATCTGGATCAGTTTAAGGGAGGAATGCCAGGAATTCACGTAAAACACTTGAGTTTCAGGATGATGCAGTCACTTTCGGGGGAAATGAGATGGGGCCTGTGTCCTGAGGGAATGCACATATTGACTTACAGAATTATTTATGGGAACTAGAGGAGAGTGAAACACACTAGTAACAGAGATCAGGCCTAGCATTGGATGCTGGCCTGACGGGAGACTCCCCTGGCTGGGATGATCTGACAGAAAGGC